>NC_143580.1:176803593-179298585 GCF_048544385.1 Mastigoproctus giganteus
TTGGGGAACACCTGCATTACTGGAGAAGTTAGAAGACAGAGAGCAAATTACATTCCACAGAAAACTGGATACCCAGTTACAAAAAACAGTTGGCAAACCATAATATGGAACGTATTTAGAAGACCTTTTTGCCAAACACGGTCAAAAGCTCTTTGAAATGTCAAAAGCAACTGCTTGAGCTTCGCCAAACTTTTCCATTGAATTTGTCCACATATGGGTAACATAAGCCGAATATCGCCAGTGGATCGACACTGAAGGAATCCATACTGGAGAAATTTGATCATATGGAAGGTTTCTAGGTAGTTTAAGAGTCAGCTGTTAATTGATTTCTCCATTAGAACGAGTAAACGTACGTGCAATGGGACTATAATTGGATGGGAGGGATTTGTTACCCTTTTTAGGAGTGGCTAGATATAAATAAATTTCCAAGCAGAAGGGAAAATACCTATTGGAATAAGAAAGTGAAAAAAAAAGCAACACAGAACAGGAGTAAGTTCAGGAGCATAGGTTTTGAGAACAAGTTGAGAAATACCATCAGGACCTGGAGCTTTCTTAGCGTCAAGATTGTTCAAAATCCTCATTCAAAATTTCACAATGTTCAAAGGTTTTGACGGAATACCACAGGGGGAATTGAATGGGTGTACGTACTGGGAATGGTAGGAGGTCGTTTACCAAGATATATGAGTTGAAGGAAAAGTAGGATGTTAGCAAGTTCACCTTTTTATCTTTGGCTGAAGTGGCAATAGAACCTGATGGTTTTGACAGAGATGGGCAAACGTTGTGGCCAATAGCTTTGGCAAGAGACCAGAATGCTCGGCTACCATTAGGGCAAGAAGCAAGTTTTCTACTGTTAGCCTGTTCAAACTACTTTGGATTGATTAATAACTGCTTTACAATTGTTGCGAGCTTTGGTGTAAGCAGAAAATTAAACTGAAGAATTAGAAACAAGCCAATTACGATATGCAGCATTCTTCTCTTGAACAGCCTTAGCACATTTATTGGAAAACCAAGGTTTAGATAAAGGACGAGATTTTAAAGTGGAGTGTGGGATGGAAGGATTCCATTCCTGCAAGAATAATTTCACTGACACGATCTGAGCAAACGTTGACATCAGAAGTTTTGAAACAGTAATCTGACAAGGAAAATAAGAAATCTTGCAGATTATCTCATTTTTGAATTCTTGTAATGCCAAACACGAGGTTGAGAAAGGCTCCATTGGAGAACACACCATCAGCAAGTTGTGATCTGAGGTGCATCGAGGTCCACTCGCCTTGACCGTGTACTTAGAAGGGTTATTTATGAGAAAAATATCAAGCGTATTTAGGATTGTTTGGTATTTAGTTAGGTAAATGTGTGCGAGGCCAGTAGCAATTGCAAAAGCCTCAGCATCTCGACCAGCTGTGTCTGCGTGACTAGAAAACGGAAACCAGCTGGAGTTGTGAACATTAAAATCATCAAGGAAAATTACCCCACTGTTAAGAAAGTTGGACTGGAGAAAGTAAAGCTTCAAAGATAGGAAGTCAAAGAATTCCAAGTGATTAGTGGAGTTGGGAGAACGATAGGGGCAAAAGATGAATTTGACAGAATGTGGTCGAGAGATTTTAAGCTGAAGAAAGTTCGAAAAGAGGAGATTCCAAATTACCAAGTCTCTGACAAGGAATATCAGAGACGTGGTGTCACACAGATATAAGGGATGCAGAACTGGAATTTGGGGAGTATAACGTCTACAGAAAGGATAGGAAGGGGGAGGGGTTATGCTATTAGTTAAGAAACACATAAAAACCAAGGAAGTGAAGCCAGTCGACATCGCTGGACAGTGCAGTGTTGAGTCAGTTTGGTGTGACATAAGCATTGGGAGATCAAAATTGAGAGTAGGAGTGTGCTATAGGCCTAATGACTCTGATGAGTATAATAAGGAACTGTACAGGGAAATAGTGGGCCAGTAAATCAGAGAGTCTTATAATGGGAGATTTTAATTTCCCAGATATTGACTGGAATTTGGGGGCTGGTCACTCACACACTAGCAGGGCTTTTGTGGATTTATTGGATGATTGTTTTCTACATCAGCATGTTCGGGAGGCAACTAGAGGGAGGAATACTCTTCATTTGATTATCAGTAGTGATTCTTCATGCATTAAGAATCTGCAGATAAATGAACCACTAGGTGGCAGTGATCACAGTGTGCTGAAGTGGGATTTGCTCAAAGAGGTAACTACCATTAGCAGTAAAGGAAGGGTTATTGCTTCCGTAAAGGCGACTACGATGGACTGAGACAGTATTTAAATTCTATACAGTGGGACCAACTGATGATGTTACCAACAGCAAATTCAAAATGGGAAGCATTCAAAGAACTTATCTTGGAAGCTACTAGGCTTTACATACCAACTAAGAAATATTGTTCAAGGTTTAGGCCAAAATGGATGTCAGATGAACTAATGAGGCATATGGCAGAGAAGAAAAATGCATGGGATACTTACAAATTAACACATGACACAGAAGCCTATGATAGATACAAGTTGATATGCAACCAAGTTACAAAGGAGGTTAGGCAGGCGAAGGCAGATTACGAGAAATCCTTGGCAAGGGATGCAAAGAAAAACAGCAAAGAGTTCTTTACTTATGTAAACTCTAGAAGGAAGGGGATGAATCAGATTGGTCCACTTGATATTGATGGGTCAACTGTTGATGATCCTGCTCGGGTAGCTAACAAACTAAATGAATATTTTGCATCGACATTCACACATGAGGAGTTATTCAGCGAGGGGAATGCCAGAGGTGTATTCAACTCTAGCAGTAAGCTACAGAATCTTGAAATAACTGGGAGTAAAGTGGAGGAGAAATTGTTGAAGATAAACACAAGAAAGGCACCCGGGGTGGATGGGATCTATCCAGTTATATTAAAGGAGGCAGCAAAGGAAGTAAGCAAACCCTTAGCCATAATTATGAGAGCTTCCTTGGACTCATGGGAGGTACCCATAGACTGGAAATGTGCAAATGTGACCCCAATTCACAAAGGAGGATCAAAGGCTGACACAAGTAATTATAGACCTGTGAGCTTAACTTCTGTTCCAGGAAAATTAATGGAGGCACTGGGTAAAGAAGCACTGCAGGATCATTTAGACAAGACTTCAGTTATAGCTCGGACACAGCATGGTTTTGTTAAGGGGAAGTCTTGCCTGACCAACTTGATTGGATACTATGATGCAGTCACAAAAGAACTGAATGCAGGGAATAGCTTTGATATTATATACTTGGATCTTAGAAAGGCTTTTGATACTGTTGCACATGGAAGACTGCTACACAAATTGGAGCAGTGTGACATTGGAGGCAAATTGCTGCTATGGATAAAGGGGTGGTTGAGGGGGAGAAGACAGAGTGGTAATCAATGGACACTGCTCATCGTGGACTAATGTTATTAGTGGAGTCCCTCAGGGCTCAGTGTTGGGTCCATTATTGTTTTCTGTATTTATAAATGATATTGATGATGGTATATCAAGCTTAATGTCCAAGTTTGCATACGATACAAAGGTTGGCAGGGTTGTCAAGGACACTACTGACACTATGCTGCTGCAACAGGATGTGGAAAGGTTGAGCAGATGGGCTGAGAGGTGGCAAATGAAGTTTAACATTGACAAATGTAAAGTACTACACATGGAAACAGCAACCCCAGAGCAACGTATCAACTCTGTGGTACTACACTGACTGTGGTAGAGAATGAAAGGGACTTGGGGGTGGTTGTGCAGGCGGATATGAAGTTCTCTGAGCAGTGCAGACGGGCTGCAAGAGTAGCTCATGGAGTATTGTCAATGATATAGAGGAATTTATCCAGCAGGGATAAGGAGGTGATTATTCTCTTGTATAAGGCAATGGTCAGGCCACACCTAGAGTACTGTATACAGGTCTGGAGGCCTCATTTCAAGAGGGATGTAGAGCTGCTGGAACGAGTACAGAGAAGGGCAACAAGATTGGTGAATGGAACAAAGGGGTGCTTTTACGAAGAAAGGCTTAAGTTTTCAAATTACAGTGTCTGGAGAGTAGGCACCAGCGAGGTGATCTGATAGAGGTGTATAAAACCTTGAATGGGTTGAGCATGCTCAATGCTGATGGGATTCTTCCCTTAGCTCAGAATAATCACCTGAGAGGGCATAAATTCAAATTGAGGAAAGACAGATGTAGGATAGACGTGCGGAAATTTGCCTTTAGCCAGCGGGTTGTTGGTTGGTGGAACAGACTTCCATCCCTTGTCGTGGAGGTTGATAGCCTAAATAAGTTTAAGGCTCAGCTGGACAGGTATTTTGAACGAACAGAGGGGTGAAGTGGAAGTGGTTATTTTTTATTTTTTTTTGGCTGATGCTGCATAAGCTTGCTTTCTTGCATCAAATGCCTATGCTAATGCTAACTGAGATGAGCAGTGGTTGAATCAACCGATAATTGGGTTTCTGTCGGAAAAAGTACGTGGAGTTTGGCAGACTAAGTAAAATGGACATTATTGAGATTGGAGCTGAGAACACGCATATTTGTGAAATGAACGAGGAAGTGTTTGGGAGGTTTAGATCTTTTCGCAGATAAGTTTGTTCCATTAGTTTGACAATTCCTGATGTTTTCGATAGTAAGAAAAGATGGGGTGGGGACACGTTGTATGAAGAATGAAATTTTTGGATATGCTGTACACATGACAAGAATATACCCAGATCCTTGATATAATGTGACGTCGACAATGTTCCCCGCATACACACTACTTGGATCCTCCCTCCATTCACTATCTGGCAGAGTATAGGCAGCGAGATTATACACTAGCTGATCCGGATCAATGTTTACTTTACCTTGATTCTTCAAAAGAACCATTGGATTGGGCGTTGTAAGTAGCACATGTCAAAGACTGTTTCCTAACAGGCAATTGCCATTTCTTTCATTATGGATCGTAGACATTTACGTGGAGTTTTTTTAATTTTACTACAGTCTTCTTTCCCTTGACGTTCGCACAGCACAAATATGAGAATTATTAAAAACTAATCGTTCTGTCAAGGAAAGTTAGTCTCAATGTAATGAGTGCATTCGTATGTGTTGTTCATGCCTCTTTAGGGATATTTAATCTTCAGCGAATAACACTTGTAATCTTGTGGGAGAAAGGGTTCGTGACCATTGTTTTATTATCAAAATTCATTCAAGAAAAATCCACACAAATTGGTTTACTAATACTTAATCCACATAATTACACTTACAAGTTTCATACACATAATAATACATTAACTAAGTGTCATTATGTATTTTTGACATCAGAATCATCAGTATAACTGTCAGTAGATTCTGGGTGACTAACACTCACTGAGATTAGGCTCATACTCTCGTCAAAGACGTTTTGAAGCTTATTTAGGATTGTTGGTTGGTTGTTGTATTTTAGGAGCATCGGCGACTAAGGCGATGTTGCTACTTGTATATTGTCTTTAAATTGCATGTGTTCTGAGACAGAATTTCTGTTTGCTGGCCGAAAAATCAGAGTTTCCGGGAGAAAGAACCATGCTACAGTCGCCTGCGATCGTCTAACTCGGCCACGTTGTGAAAAAGACCCATAAAAATTCCTTCCATCATCGACGGGATTCTAACAAAAATCTTTTTTCCACCCGGTGTGGGGAGGATGGCTATCGTACCAACTGTGCTACACAGGAGGGCGCTTATTTGGGATCTCTACAGTTTAGTATTGTGTCGTGACGTGCAGTTTTACGGTACGTCGGTTTTTCTTTTCTCAAATCGATCGCAGAATACAAGCTAGCTACACATTCTTTAAAATCTAATACATGTACATATCTTAGAACTTTGGGGAACGACAGCAACGAAATATCGACGATTGTTACCGAGAGTAGTCATAATATATAGGAACTTGGAGAAAGGTGAGAACTGCAGATATGCTGTTGTGCAGTGGAGGTGCAACTTGGAAGTGATGTAAAATTAACAGCGTTTGTTTTTATTTCTCTGGTAAAAGAAAGAACAGAGCAACAGCTGTACTTAATGCAAAATGCCTCAGAAAATAATATTTTCTTGGATCATAACTTTTTCCAAAGATCGGTTGCTAAGTTTTTTTGTTGTTTTTTACCGAACGTTGGCTCGGTTCCAGAAAATTAGAAGCCTTGTTTGATCAGTTGCCATCGATGATGAAACGTAGTCACTGTTCTCATGCCCCATTCTTCGAACTCGCCCAAAGTAAATAACAGGGTGAAGGAAGACATGGAAAGAAGCATTCGCAATCGATTTTTACCTTCCATGACGTTCTTGCTGGATGAATATCGGTCAATGGTGTTTGTGAGCTTGAGAGGAGTAGCGAGCAAGCGGAAATTTAGATTTGAAAACAACTCCACATAAATTTAAGGCAGCAGCCTATCTTGTATATACAGTACTTTATCAAAAGAAAGCCCAACGTTCTTCACAAAGTCCATACGTGCATTGATGAATCTACTTCAGAGTCGCTCCTTTAGTATTTGTCTTTAACGTGACAATCATGGAGTCACATTGGCTTGTAAATTAACCCCAAATGCGTTGCATCGTCGATTTTGCTTTATTTATTCAACAATGTTAGTTGCATTACCTGTTCTAGACACGCGACTGGAAATTGATAAGTGCTGCCGAGTGAGTTGTGCACGCATGATTGATTTTTCTTACTACTATTCGTTTGGCTGTTGGCGTTTGTAAAGATTTTACAAATAGGTTATTTTAGGTAAAAAGGGCTATGCCTTTTTACCTAAATTAACATTTAAAATAAAATTTTTAGGTTATTTTTATATCTTCTTCTTCAAGAGAAGTGTTTCCGTTTACAATGTGTTTCCTCAGCCTACAAGTTATTTCTTGTTAGGAATTTTTTCCCGCCATAAAGTGCGGTTCAAGGTGTCTTGGTCGGTTAAGCCTCGGGCTGTTATGCACTCCCGTACTCCATTCATCCATGTTCTCCTAGGTCTTCTCCTTCCAGGAGATATCCATTCCAGCCTTTGGATATCTGGTTTCTTGCATCCGTTTTACATGTTCATGCTATGTTAAACGCTTTTCTTTGATAGTGTCAATAATATTCGTTTTTGCTTCCATTTTCTCTTATGTCTTTATTCCGTTTTCTGTCTCTTCTAGAAGTTCCTGCTGAGCGTCTCCAAAAATCCATTTCTGTGGACAGCAATTTTTTTTTTTCACTCGCATATTCAACGTCCAAGTTTCTGCTCCATACAATAGAAGACTTTGTACAATCGTTTGAAATATAAGTTTCTTTGTTTTTGTTTAGGAAATTTCTGCTCCATAGAATAGAATTTAACATACCGGTAGCCTTTCTGCCGTCTGCAATTCTCTTATTGATCTCTGCTTGGGATGATCCATCACTTTGTAAGATTTGAACCCAAATATTTGAATTTATCCACTTATTTGATTTTAAAACCTGCAATATTTAGAATGTATCCTGATCCTGAAGAAAACGTTTCAGTCTTGCTAAAACTGATTTTTTAGACCTCATTGTTTATATTCCTCAAACAATTGACGACATGATAGTCTGCGCCTTCTAAATCTTGTACTACCACCACCTGATCGTCTGCAAAAAGTAAATTGTGAATATAGGTGTTCTTATTAATCGGCAATCCCATTTTTATTACATTTTTTTTGACCAGGATCTTAGGCAGATGTCGATATAAATTTTGAAAACTGTTGGTGACATGGAGCAGCCTTGTAATAAACCTTTTTGAAGTGTGGAATTCAGCTGACAAAGCTGATCCCACTTTAATTTTTCATCTGTTATTCCTGTAAATTGCCTTAATGTTAATCAGTTGTCCATCAATATTTGCCTCTTTCAGTGCTTCCCATAAGAGTTTTTTTTTTTTTTTTTTTTTTTTTTTTTTCCCTTCGGACACTGTCATATGCCTTTTTCAAGGTCAATGAAAATCAAAGATTTCTTTTCCTTTCGATTGGCATTTTTCAAGGATCTGTCATTCTGTTGAGATATGGTCTATACATGATCTCCCAGCTGAAAAACCACTTTGTTCTTCTGACACCTCGATTCGGGCTTCTAAATGGTTCCTGATCCATTTTCCAAGAATCTTTAACAGCGGGTTCAGGATGCATATTCCTCTGTAATTTGAACAGCTTTTCCGATCGCCCTTCTTATAAATTGATGTAATAGTTATTTTTATAGAAATATTGAAAGATACGTCCTCTTGCCAAGCATAGATGACTCGAACTGGACTTCTTATACATACAATCTAGGTTAAATTAGCTCATTTTTGACTCCCTCAGGCAGCTAGTTTCGGTGATTCTTCCTCTTTTTATCTAGAAGTAGTCTGCCATTATACTGGTACTTCATACTTCATCTCCTTTGGAATGTCAGCATGATGGCTCACTGAAATTCCATCCCCCGTTGTGTTTTTTTTTTATTCCTGTTAAATCTTTTCCTAGCTCTTCACTATAACTACCTAAATTTTCTAGACAATAGTCGATGAGAGTGCAAGAAGTGAATCTTAGCACTTGCAACCTAGTTTTTATTTATTTTATTATTTTTTTTTATTAAACTTCTCCAGCATATCACTCCCTATCATCTCTTACGCTGGGTGTTTGTTTCACAAAACATTTGTCTACTACATTTTTAAAGCCAATCCAAGCGTCTCTTCCAGTTTGGTTCATGGATTCTTCGAATATAAAAGCCATCTGCAGCTTGGGGATTTCAGGTTCAACAAAATTTCTGCTGCTTTGATATTTTTTCGTACGTAAGAGATGGGATATATACTTTAAACAATTTTTCCTCCTTTATTCAGGGCTTGGGCGAACTGATTCGTTAAACCTAGCTTTATATGCGGAGGAGATTACTTTGTTTCCATGTATTAGTGGCTCGTCTTTAATATTGTTTGAACCTGGAGACCTTTCTTTCCTAATGTTCACTTCTTGCTCGACTCTCCTACAAAAAGAAAGGCATTTTTGTGTAGTAAAGTTGTTGGCCAAATAACAGACCTATATCATAACTTTTAAATCTTCACACATCCACAAGCCAATCATTATTCTTGTACTGAATTTTTCGAAAAAGGTGCGTAACATTTTCGTGGTTTTCTTTTAAATGTTCAAATTGAATGACCACATTGGCTATAGGGAATGGACGCATGCTTATTTCCATTATGAAGAAGCCGCCCTTTAAGGCTTTGCTTCGATGAGTTAATAAATAGCTCCTACTCTACTCTACTCTACTCTACTCTACTCTGCTCTGTTGGTTGGTAGAAAATTGCAAAAAAGATCATAAATGCTGGAACGTTACTGCAATAGATCATGGGAATGTTTTTGGGGAAAATGGGAATTCATTTCTTTCTCACTATATGTTTATATCATGAAAAGTCTGTTCCTCGGGCCGGCAGATTCTTGGATCCTTGGCCCTAAAAGCTCTGCAAGATCCGTTAGGTACACTTAATCTCTCTCTCTCTCTCTCTCTCGATAGTTCACTTTGTGTAAACAGCTGTGGTTCAGAGTTGTGAATTTCTTCTACACAATAGTTTTACATTAACCTCTTGATACCAAATGTGAGATTCGAGATCTGATGACATCAGATATTGGATTACCAGTACTACTTTCACAAACTAATGGATGTGGTACCGGTAGTTCAGGTTCATGGGTTATTGGCCTTACAGTTGAAGTAATAGCCGAGTGGTCAGGAGCGGGAGTGCATAGCGCACGCTCTTTGAGTAGACCGGGTTCACGTCCCTGACTGCTGAATACGATCGATCTGCCAACCCGCACTGGACCAGCGTGGCAGATTATGGTCCATTTCTCTCAGCATGGATTGTTGAGGAGGCTTCCATCCTGCAGTGGGTTGATAATGGCTGCAATTTACCTTTTTTATTATTATTATTAAGGTACACCATATTTTGCTTGTTCTTCATATTATAACCTGCTACATTTACGGAACAAAAGGAGCAGCTCGTTAATACTGTATGAGCCTGAGGTTCCTCCTCCGCACCATGGTAATGGAAAATGTCTTGAATTTTTTTTTTTTTTTTTTTTTTTTTTTTTTTTTACCACATTTCCATAATTGTAGTCCTCCACATGTACGGCACACTTTTATGGGCCCAGCTTTTATCTTAGTCACCTAATTTATTCCAAAATGTGCAGCATGTAAGTTTTTACAAATGATGTTATATTCGGTAACTTAATTACCGAATATAACAATATTTGCGGTATCTTAACTTATATAAACTCTAGAAGGAAGGGTATGAATCAGATTGGTTCAACTGTTGATGATCCTGCTCAGATAGCTAACAAACTGAAGTATTTTGCATTTACTTTCACACATGAGGAGTTCTTCAGAGAAGGGAATGCCAGAGGTGTATTAAACTCTGGCAGTGAGCTAAATAATTTTGTAATAACTGAGAACAAACTGGAGGAGAAATTGAAGTTAAACAGAAGAAAGGCACCTGGGGTGAATGATATGTCCAGTTATATTAAAAGAGGCGACAAAGGAGATAAACAAACCCTTAGCCATAATTATGAGAGCATTCTTGGACTCGGGGGAAGTCACCCTTAGATCCCCCTTCGCAAAGGGGGATCTAAGGGTGACACGAATAATTACACACCAGTTAGTTCAACTTCTGTTCCGGGGAAAATAATGGAGTCACTGGTAAAGATGCATTGCAGAATCATCTAGACAAAACTGCAGCAACAATTCAGACCCAGCATGGGTTTGTTAAGGGAAAGTCTTGTCGGAAAAATTTGATTGAATACTATGATGCGATTAAAAAGGAACTGGATGCGAACAATAATTTTTTTATCATATACTTCGATTTCAGGAAAGCTTTTGACACTTGTGCATGGAAGACTATTGTACAAATTGGAGCAGTATGGTATTAAGGGTAAGTTGCTACTACATAGTGTTAGGGTCAGGCGCCACCTGACCCTAACACTATGTAGTGATTTCTCACAATGGATAAAAGGATGGTTGAGTGGGTTGTTGTCGGTTTAGGGATTTATTAGGCGCATCGGCAACTATGGCCATAGTGCGCCAGTTTGAGTGGGAGAAGACAGACTAGTAATCAATGGACACTGCTCTTCTTGGACTAATGTTATTAGTGGAGTCCTCCAAGGTTCAGTGTTGGGCCCATGTTCTTTTGTATTTTTATCAATGATATTGATGAAGGTATATCAGGCTTAATGTCGAAGTTTGCAGATAATACAAAGGTTGGCAGAGTTGTTAATGACAGTGTGCTACTGCAACAGGATCTATAAAATTTGGGCAGATGGGCTGAGAAGTGGAAACTGAAGTTTAACATTGACAAATGCAAAGTACTACATATGGGTAGAAGTAAAAGTGCCTGCCTGGCAACCCCAAAGTCGCGTGTTCTAATCCCGCCTCTGGCTTGGATCAGAGTAAATGAAAGAACTTTGGGAGGTGCATTATGGCCACAGAAGCCGATGCGCCAACAACTAACAAAAAAAAAAAAAAAAAAAAAAAAAAATACTACTCTTAGGGTGGTAGAAAATGAAAAAGACCTGGGAGTAATTGTGCAGTCAGATATGAAGTTTTCTGAGCAATGCAGACAGGCTGCCAGAGCAGGTCATGGTCAATGATATACAGGAATTTTGCTAGTAGGGAAAAGGAGGTGATTGTCCCTCTGTATACGGCAATGGTTAGGCTACGCCTTGAATACTGCATACAGATCTGTAGGCCTCATTTCAGGAAGAATGTAGAGTTACTTGAGCGTGTACAGAGAAGGGCAACAAGATTGGTGAGGGGAACGAAGGGGTCCTCTTAGCAGGAAAGGCTTAAGTTCTGCAAATTTCAGCGGCATGACTAGCCACCTGCGAGGTGATCTGATTGAGGTGTATAAGGCCTTGAATGGGTTGAGCACGCTGAATTCTGATGGGATCCTTCCACTTGTTCAGATTACGAACCTGAGGGGGCATAAATTCAAATTGAGGAAAGACAATTGTAGAATAGATGTGCGGAAATTTGCCTTTAGCCAGCGGGTGGTTAATTGCTGGAAAACTTCCATCTGTCGTTGTGGAAGTTGACAGGTTAAATAAATTCAAGGAGGAACTGGACTAACTTTTAGAGGGAATGTATGTGTGAAATTGGTGGGTTTTTTCTTTTTTTTTAGCTGATGCTACATAACTCATACGCTTGCTTTCTTGCATCAAATACCTCTATTGCTATATGCTTGGGTTGTTTGAACAACCACGAGTTGCTAATTTTCAAAGAACATGAATAATTAGAAGCAGATACTAATTAAAACAACTGTACCGGAAAATAACAATACGGAAGAAACACTTTGCAGGTTTATATAATTACCCAGTTTGCAGGGCTCGATATATGTAAGTCACAAAGGAAGTACTGTAATATGTATATCGCTTGTAAATGGAATGTTTATCTAGGAAAACAATTCTCACTATATCTGTCAAAAAAAAAAAAAAAGCTGCACGTGATACGTAAAAACGGTTTTACAATTAGCACTAAAAAATACATCGAGAAACGCCGTAAATTTTGGAAACTTCAATCTGTGCAGACGAGTGTTATTTACCAAAGTTACGCTAGTGAATTCAAATGAACTTCTGATGTCATCATGCGTATTCTTAATTTCTGTCACATTCTTGTACATGCAGGCGTGTACAACTCTTTCAGCCCGTCAAAAATTAAGTGAATCATTATTTCTACAGGTGTGGCAGGACGGCCATCATAACTAGTATGCATCAGTGTATTATGATAATGAAATGTGTAAATAAATGAATTTATAAACACATTTTTATTAATTCAAGAAAGTATATAAAATATGCCAGCAAATAGATGGTTTGTTCCCAAATATTTAAAGTCTGTTGCCTATAGGAACCAATTACTCCTTCCATCTACGGGAACACAATTTTGCACCATTAGTAAATGTATCTTGCATAGTTATTTGAAATTCTCGTGTCATCATCCTAACTCAACTTTTATTAAGATGATGGTACCTTGCAGAGGAAGTAATAAAATTGCAATTGTCAACTGAGTTAAATAGATTTTTAACTAACTCTTTACTCTTTGGAGTAAATTTTTAATGAGAACATTTTAAAAACAAAGTACGTGATATAAGCATTTAGATTAATAACCATTCATTGTAAGGGATAAGAACACACGAGATCAATTAAGATAAGTTATCTTAATAGCATTTTTTTATCTCTCGTAACATGTTTCTGATGACAGCTGTTACTTGAATGACCGCATTGTTTTGTTGGAAGAGGAAAATCAATAGCAGGATCAATGTCATTGCGATTTATAAGACCGAGAAGAATATATAACTGACTCAGACGTTCGTAATCGGAATTAAGCGCTGAGAAAGGTTCCGTTAAATCAGAAAATCATTTAACATCTTGCTGTGAATTTTGTGTAGTAGTCTTTCTATTGATTAGAAGACTTTGTTTGACCAGAAAATGCATGTTTTATAGTAATAGTCATTGCTCATTTTGACACCCATTGAAATCGGATAAAGTGTTCTACCTGAAGTGGAGTTTTCAGGCTAGTTCGCATATGCGTGAAGCACCTGTCCTTCTGCGTGCCTAAAGTGGAAAGTTGGATAATTTGATCTCGGGTGATGCAACAGAGAACCTTAATGAATATGCGATGGCTCGACAAATCTTTCTAAAAGAGCCAAATATAATTCATGAAAATCCAACTACTTGGAGTCGAATTATACGTATATTAGCTTTACCCATACATGCTAACGTGCCAAATAAAAAAAAAAAAATACCGTTGTAAACGGTGTTATCAAGAATCTTGGCATTTTAAACAAACGATGTAAGTGTTAAACTACCGATAAAGGGATTTGTTTTGGTAAAAAATAAATAAATGCCAGAAAGATATCGCTGTTTCTAAATCTTGTGTACACTTAAGAAGTTGAGTTTCGTATCTCTTAGGGCATTGTATAAACGTAATCACAACTCGTGACCCTCAGCTTATTTGACAAATAAATCGTTAGAATTCCAGTCAAGTTTTGAAACGAGATCAGATCAGTGATACGCAAAATCTGCTGTCATTGCATGCTTCAGTGCTGCTATGCTGCGAAGGAATGCGCGTACAGCTTGGAAGAGCCAGAAAAATCTCTTTTAGCAAATGTGATACCATCTGCTTATCTAATAACAGTGGATCACTTTGTAAATATGCTGCGCTGAATACGTCGTATTAATTGCCATCTCAATGTCTTTATTCCACGTTATAATGCCGATGTAGGCGCGAAAGGCGTGCTTGATACAAATGAGGTACGGGGATGGTTACGCGTGGCATTTCATTTCCTTAGCTACACAGAATTCCACCGCATTTCATTGATTTATACTAAATTGGTATTCTGTCCTGTAACTTATTACAGGGCTTGCGTAATTAAGGAACAGACGCAAACTGAATATTTTATTAACTATCACGTTGGCTCGCTCATTATCCCACTTAATGTTCCCCTCACCGGTGGGCGTTCATTCACGCCGGCCCCGAACATTCGCAGAATTCGCCGTATACAGTAATACCCCGAAGTTACGCGATAGGTGGGTCCGACGAAAATCGCGTAAGTCGGGGTAAAACTTTGCATATAAATACATATAAATTTTGCTTAATTGGGACCAAGGACTAACAAAAACACTAGTTTAGAAGAAAAATATTAATAAAATTGCAGTTCTTTATACATATTAATACAAAATATGTATTAAAAAAAACAAATGACTTACGTAAAAAAGTTATTTCGATGTCGATGGCTTCATAAAATCTAACAAATTCGTCTGACGACACAGCGCGTTCTTTTTTTCATGCAGAATTTCTTCGTAGCAAGCTAATAATTTTTTTATTCCTTGCTTTGTAGCTATAACGCGTTCTTCGTTGGAGTCTATGTTTTCTAAAATTTTTAAGCCCTTTACAATTGAGCCCTTTTCAATTTTCAACCTGTCAAGTTTGCAATTGTCATGTGCTTTTCGCCGTTGCTTCATTTAGGCCTGTAGCACGTGCAATATCACATGATCTTTCATTTCGCTCAAAGCGTTTCACAATTTCATATTTTTTCTCTATCGACAGAGGTGGACTGGCCATAAGCCTTACCGGGGAAACCCAGGTGGGCCAGTGTGATTTTGGCCATAAACCATAGTATGAGGCCACTATAAATTTCCCCGGGTAAGAATTTTTGACCCAGTCCGCCTCTGTTTATCGATAATTGCTTTTCTTTTTCTCTCTGAATCTGCAGTGTCTTCACCAGGACGTTTCCTTTTCACACCTTTTAATTAAGTATTTTACTCATTTTTAGGGAATAAAGCACAATTACAAAACGAGGAGGCACGCTTGATACGCATAAACAAAGCTGCGCGCATGTAGCAACTGAATAAACAACACCATAAAGGCAGAGATACACTATTAACACCTCACATTTCTAGGGGTTACTACCATAAAACAATAAAAATCCAGTTGCGTTTCTGCTAGTGAAATCTGTTATAAACTGGTAGTAAACTCGATCTAATTGCATTTGCGATTATACCGATAGCTGGAATTGTGTTGGTTTTTACGTTATTATGGTGAAATGTGTTTCCCCTTCACTGATATAAAAAACATAAAAGCAACAAAGTTGAATTTTGTTCATCTTTCGCTCTCATTCTCCGCCGTCGCACCGTATATCGATAACATATGAAAAACGACCTTGAAGATAGTGGGCGGCAGCGTTGCCAAACGAAAAAAATCAAGAACCGCGTAAGTCGGGGTAGCGTAAGTCGGGGTATTACTGTATTCAAAAGTCATTTAAACCTATTGTGTAGGATTTTACAGCCATTTCAAACAGATAGATTACGCCAACAAAATTTTGGTAACATAAAAGGAAAACAGACTTTTTAAATTAATTTTGTGAACTTAGACGCCAGTCCCGCATGGTTCGCCGGCTAATTGTAAAGAGCTTCACATTCCCGAAGAAGAAGAAAAGAACCCAGCGGAAGATCCAAGTTTTCGCAGAGTTAAGTAACAAAGAATTACATCTAATTTAACAGTGAGCTTCATGACGTGATTTAAATATGTCACCGAAAAAAAAATCAGAACCTTGTGATCAAGTCTGCGAGAATAAAATATGCAAGCCGACGGTAAAAGAACTTTCGTATGTAGAAAGCGAGATAAAAATTATAATAGTAGACATTTTATAGTATACGGGATGATGATTTCCTTTGTATGTGCTTAAGATATAAATGTTCTGATGGAATAACTGGAATTTGAACGCATAGTTGAAGAAAGCGGCTGATTCATTGATTCAGCTGGAATGAGTTTGAACGAAGTTTTATTACATTAAGGAAACAGAAAGCCTTCATTACTTGTAGCCTATTCTGTTTGGATGAAGGAATCTTAGAGGTGTATGTCTCACGATTCCTTTTGTTTCCAAATATTGAATGAATTGTACCGATATACATAATATAGAGAACGTTTCTAGTAGTTATGTGATGATTTTAAGGTAATTGAGCTTTTGCTTTTATTCCGGTGTGGATTTACCAAGCATTACTGTTGATTCTCCTTGTGAGATACTTGAGCAAGAAAATGAGTCTTGTCAAGTATTAGCCAATACGAGAAGAGTTCCTTTTCTGGAAAAACTAATGCCAAATTTGCGTCATTACTGGGTCTCCAGTTGGCATTTCTTTCTCCATTACTTATAAATCTGTGCTTTATTAAAATTCTTTTGAAGACTATTTCAAAGAAAGTAATGTTTATAATTATTTAAAGGAAATATTTCTAAAATTAAATGATGCAAAACTGGTGTGGGTGTCTTAAGTGCCAGAACACTTGAGGATATGAAGCGTCACTGTGTGTAAATTAATGCGTGTTCTGATCGATTTGCCTATTTATGGACAAAAAACCCGAACTTCCGGGAGATAAAAACTGCAACAGAAGGCCTTTTTCACCCAGTGTGGATGGTGATTATATCCACTGCTGCCCATGAAGACCTAAAATAAGGAATCTTTTGAAATTTTTGTTGAGCCACGTATTAGGACTGTACTGCATCGTTAGTAGCCCAACAGATTCCAATATCGAGGATGTTGGAACTCCTGGCACTTCTTAAATCGCATTATATTCTGGATTTCTTCCAAAATGACTTGGATGGTGCTGAACAAGGTGAAAGGGCCCACCAGCAACTAAGTATAATGGAACAATGCCAAGGAAAGTGGGATCCAGCGTAATAAGCATCTGTTGTGGGTGTTTACAAAGAGGTGAAACCGTACATAAAAAAAATTTATTTCAATCCATTTTTTTATTTTTATCTTAATATTTCTGCACACTGAGGGACTATGATATTTTTTATGCATAAAAGAGCAAAGGGCACCAATATTGTCGACTTGGTTTTCATCAAGGATTCAAAATTTGATAGCGCAAGAGCCAATAACGGGTAGTGACCATAATGCCATAAAATGGTTTGTCCAAAGATTTCTGTGGTTCAAAAAAAAGGGAAGGGTTCAATTTCAAGAAGTGGGAACTTGAGTTATTTCTTGGTCTCTATTGATTGGTTAGACAATTTTAAGCTGCTGAATACGCATTCGCTATAGGAAGTATTAAATGGACTTATCCTGAACGATACAAGTACGTTTGTTCCGTGGAGCGGTTACACAAACGAAATATGCCAAAGTAGATTAAAAAGTGAAGTTGAGAGTTTTTTAATTTAGTAAAAGAAAAAAAGCATGCAATAATTAGTCTATCGCGAGATACTGAGTATATTATAGGCATATATGTCACAAAACCACTAATGGGATAAGACAGACGAAAGACCAGTACAAGAAATCGCCATCAAAGAGAGCTAAAAGGGGACCGTTCCTTTTGTACGTGAATGCAAAAGAGAGGAGAATGAATAAGATGGGTCTCTTACTTGATCGAAGTGAAAGAGCCATGAAAAACTAATAGAATATGTACTTTGCAACAGTCTTTAATATAAATCAAAATTTAAGTTGAAAGACTGAACCGCACGAGGGATCAGTGATAAGGAGTTTGCTGCAAATTAAGTGCATTAATCTAGGAGAAGAGTATGTATAAACTACTGAAGCTGAACGAAAGTAAGACTCCAGGATTGAGCGGTATACATCGTGTTATACTAAAATAGGCTTATTTGGGTGAATCATTCCGTTGGGGATGTTAATAAAATCATCATTCGACTTCAGGTCGATCCCTCTGAATTGGAGACGCAATAACGTTTACCAAATCCACAAAGGAGGTAGGAAAGACGTGATGGATGGCTGCGGACGAGTGAGTTTAATTCAGTAGTGGTCAGGATAATGGAGTCTCTGGTTAAGAATACAATACTAATTCAAAGTATCCTTAATGGATCACAACATCGGTTCGTGAAGGAGGAACTGACTAATCTAGTCAATTATGAAGTCATAAAATATTTGCATGCAAGATACAACTTTGACATTATTTACATTGACTCCAGTAAAGCTTTTGTCACCGTTCCCAGTGAAAGGCTCTTATAACCTGGAACGAATTAGGATTACGGGAAAATCCTTTGCTGAATCAAGGGCTAAAAGGTAGGTAACAGAATAGTCAAAATGGACATTCATCAGGGTGGACTAGTGTAGCAAGTAGAGGCCCTCAGAAATCAGTATTGGGACCACTTTTGTTTCTAATTTTCTTTCATGCATTGTTTTTCTTCATTCTCCTTAGCTTATCAAGTAACTCCTGGATTTTTGTTCGAGAAATCCAGGAGTTACTTGATAAGCTAGGGAAAATGAAGTCATAATCTGTAATTTATAAGACCTTCGTAAGTAGGATGAAAAGGATGTCGTTATCTTATATAAATAATGTGTATAAGATGATGGTGAGACCGCATTTAAAATCTTGTGTTCAGGTCTGGATTCCACGTTAGAAGAAAGGTTTTCTTCAAAGAAGGAAAACCATATTGATGGGGGGGGGGGGTGCTAATATGGAGGTGCTCGAATTGAGAACGGCTTAGAAGGTGCAAATTGCAAGTCTTGGCAAACTACCTTGGAGGAGAAACCTGACAGGGGTATATAAATCTTTGAATCTTATGTGAAGTTTTCTCTAGAAAGATTGTTATAGATCCTTGGAATAACTGCTTGCCACAGTGGTCGAGGTTGGAGTTGAGTTCAAAGCGAAATTGAATAGCCACTTTTTGTGATGGGAAAGGAATGATTGATAGAAGATTCTAGGTGGAGGGAGATGCAGACAAGTTCGCTTTCTTGCATCATTTGGCCGTTATCATAATAATGCTCAAATAAAAACTGCATGTTAGAACATTTTGCTTGTCATTTTCATAATCATTGTAGTAGTTTTAATCAAAAGTAACTTTGTCATTTTCAAAAAACACCAGGGTTCCTCAGAGGCTATGGAAGAATGTTTATCAATCTGGGGCGCCTCCGTATCCAGGTGGGCAGGAGCAGCAGTGCGTAGTACACGCTTCTTGATCAGACCGGGGTTCGAGCCCGTGACCACCACATATCCCCGGAGCAGTTATGGCCTTAGTTGCTAATGCTCCTAAAAACTAAATATCATCAATCGGGAGTAATTTTCTCGTTCATGTAATGATAGTCTGGGAGGATGTGTGCCATTTTGGTTCGAATCTATTTTATCGTTGATACATTGTTTATTTACGGTAAAAAATAACAATGTTAGGGTAAGTTTATTTCGCAATATTTTTAGTATATTTAGGCTCATTGATTGATTCGGATCGTTAGTCAAATTTACATTCATGTTTTAGTTTGCTTCAGTTGTTTCGTGTCTGTAGGGTTTCGATTATATTAAGTTATCAGTTATTCATTTTCAGTTCAAATCTGTCTTCATTGTTTGATCGGACATCTATGATCGCTTTGCCCAAAGAGATCATGAAACGCAACGTTTGGGAAGTTTCGAAGTGGGATATCCTGTTTAAGTTGTCACTGTGATTGCTCAAAACTTTTATTTATTCATGTTTGGATACTCTATGCCGTGAAACTATTTACTAGCAGCACAAAGATACAGGATTCGCCCTTTGACAGCATAGTTACTAGAGGGGAATAGTGAATTATAATACAATAAAATATAGAACGGTGCTTGCACTATTTGTATTCCATTAGCCTATAAAGACTCCATAAGTCACTTCTGCTTAAATTAGTTTCCTTTGATTGGCTCGACATATTTTCACAGGCGTGTGTTGGATACTCCTAGTATATGAGTTGCTTGTTGAAAGACAGCCGTTGTTCTGTAGTCCTTATTAGAGCATAATTTGTTACAGTCAATGTGAAATCGGTTTAGGATCTCAATTGTATTTAACAGAATCCTATCGTAAAGAAATTTTATGCTGAGCGCTTAAATAAACATAACTTTTACTTTATAAATAAAGTTAATATAGGTTAACTAGCTCTACGAATGGAACATCCACACGGCAATCCTTTGCCTTGCACATTTCCTCAGCGAATTGAATTGTTTAATAAATTTAATTTTAATTGTTTGCTAAATTAATAACTAAAAATCGTAACCATGTAAAGTGTGCAGATAATTTCAACGAATGCATCGTAAATCGCTATTGAACCAACAGATTTTTGAAGTTGATTCTCCATCCTGCGTATTGGGATGGACAACTTATGAAATCTTTAATTTTGTTGATTTTACCTATCCCCCCCCCCTTCATATGCGTGTTTTTATCTCTGTTTTTATATCATTCAAGGCTAAATTTATCGCCTGAATGAGTCCTAAATAGAAGTACTTTCCATCTGTAAACTAAATGAGTTTTCGCAGATCACGAACGACTTTCTCTATTTGAAGATACGGACAGACCTTGATTGCCTTCGAGAATTGTTTGACCTAGACGCTGATGCTTGTAAAGGATTCGCGGACGTTAGTAAAAAAATTCTCGAAGTCATTGGAAATCTGCACTCGTCGTTTAATTGACATTCAATTAATTTTATTCGTTTTAATCGTGCATATTTTTGTCATCTGTATAATAAAAGCTTTAGTTAATTATCTGTGCCGTGATGATAGGAAAAGCTGCACTGAATGATTTGATTAACACGCTTGTGTTGTTGGGGGAAGGAGCGAAGCAATTAATTTCTTGATGTTCAGCCATTCTTTTGCAGAGACAATTTCGCCCTAATCGTACTCTTATGAATACATAAACTGCATCTCCGCTGAATTCATCGATGCCAGCTACATCTGGGAATTTCGCATCAATTAATCGGGAAATAAATCTGCCGGTGAAAGTGACGATAAACCCGAAGTTATTCGAATAAAATAAAGTTTTACTTTTGGAGTGTGTGGGGTGCGTGTTCCCCAACAAAACAAGCAGAAAACATTGGCATATGTGTGAAGGGGCATTCCACGAGAACCTCAAATCTGCCACGTGAAATAAAAAAAAATTCTATAGGTAAAATATGAGGCAGAAAATCGATCACCCCAGTTTAAAAGTCACGCGAGTACATTGGGTAGTGTATACTCTGCAAAATACACTGATTTCGAAACTTTAACGAATTATGAAGTTTTTCATAATTCTGGAAGCTAATGTATTATATAATTTAAAATGTACCTTTTTTTTTAATTTTCATAAATTTATAAGCTAAGAAATTTATCCTGCAATGTACACTTATGACCGCTACAGTCCCAAAATTCGCTGGAACGTTGTCAAATTCCTTCATACTGTATATTTGTATACCTGACCAAAAACCATGTCTGATGATGGGTTGTTGAATTATTTAGATTCTATACAATAGTCTGACAGTTCCTTCACTTAGGCGATCAGTAACTTTCAACATATGAAATTCTGGTGGAGAGAACAAATTAAGGCCAAGCAGAAAGTCTGTCGTATCGTAAAATGGAAGAAATCAGTGGATCTAGCAGACCGTGATATCTACACCAATCTAGACTTAGATTTGATATGCTGCTGCCATCATAAATTATGAAAGTCGATTATCAAAAAATAAGTGTCCATTCTTCTTACGCTGCCAGAAAATTAGTTGAATCAACATCATGCTACGTGTCATTTGTGGCTGCTCATGAACTCATTTGCATAATTCTGGAATTCCACAGGGAAATTTGTACAATCTTTTTCGAATTATTATTGTCTCGCTTAAGTTTTTTGTCGTGATCTAATAAACAGCTCCTGACTTGTTTTTGTATTTGTTCCCTTAGCTTTTTAACACCAGTGTATATTTATTCTTCTACACAGTAACTATTGACTGCCTGGGGAATAAAAGGAAGAACACTGAATTTGTCCTACGACTGCTTCTTCTTGCCAATTTTTAGTTATGGTGTATATATAGGTTAGACTGAGCTGCAAAAGGCGAACGCCAGGAAGCTGTTTGCAATACAACGTGTAATGTTATTGAAGCTAAGTGTGGCTTGCAGAACTGTTTCGACCGATGCATTGCAGGTCGTGACCGGACGACTGCCTCTAGACCTATATTTTTGGTTTTAAATCAATGTGTTTTCACTTAAGGCGTAGATTACCATGCAGGCGTTTATCAACTGAAATGAATTGCGCAGTCAAAGAAGAGAACTGTATCTGAGCTCTCTTGGTTAGTCAATGGCAGGAAAGATGGAAGAATCGTATTAAGATTCACATTACAAATAAATTCTTTCCGTGTGTAAATATTAATGGCAGATCTTGGATCCAGATGGTTTAGCCCAAATTTACACGCCCCTTCGTCTTAACAGGACATGGATCAAATTTTGCAAAATTAATTGAGTTAGGTATGGTGGACCTTTCTGCTTGTGTTTGTGGGAGAGATGAAAGTTGGAGACGTATATTATGACTGTTATGAGTACTCCGATCTTAGGGAGGAATTAATAGCTGGGTCGCCTAATCGAAATGGGTTGAATCCTGTTGTGAACAACTTCTGATAGGAACGGAGGCGGATTTCAAATCCTAAGCGTTCTCTGTCTATGTATTTCGAAGACAGTTAATCTTGTTACAAATAGAGGAGCAAGGAAATTTAATTGTTGCATCGTGTAATGAAGGCTTGTGGCTGACTGGAAAACAACCAGGTTGGCTGACGATTAGAACGGATTTCAACAGGTTAGGCGGAGAATGTGCGGTACCGTTCTAATTATAGGTGGGAGCGTACCTTATGTGGGTAATGACGCCCAAATCATTTAAGAGAGAAAAACAGCTTGGAGAATTCTTGTGCGGATGGACTTTGGACATTGTTGCCTACTTAGAATGGATGTACTTCATTCTCTGTACGATACTATTAATTGTATCTGTAGCAATGTATGTATTGTATTGAAAATGTACGGTGAGGTTGCCCGAATTGGGCAGGGACAGCCTGGTTTAAAAAAAAAAAAGAGCTCCAATTGGAGCAGCACACTGCATTGTAATCTGTGCGGGTCTCGCAGGCTGTGCATCAGATTAGCCGAGTAGGCGTAGGATGTGCGTACTATTCTGATTACTGGTGGGAGTCTACTCTGCTCTACCTTCCTCAACTTCTAATCTCTCCTGTTAACCTAATTGCATCTCCTCTGTTGAGTTGTGCTGCCAAGAGTTTCAGCTTGGACTATATTCTAATTTAGTGATGATATATACTTGATGGACTGCTGATGATGGGTGGACTTAATTTGGCTTATCTGGATTTGCTGTTAACAGTATTTACAGTCTGCCAAGGTGTACCTCATTTGGAGGTATATCTTTGGCGAACCCTCGCTTTTTTTGGACTTCATTGAATTAAGTCAGCTATAACGTGGATTCTTCTTTCTGGTGGCATCGTGCACTTTTATAATTGATGGACTGATGGCGTTTTAGTGAGCTTCCTATCTAATGCGGTTGTAGATCCTGAGCGTCTTTTACTGGACTGGACTAACTAGAACTGTGTTTTAAATATGTGTATTTATGTATATTGTATATGTGGATTCATGTCTCTAAGTACTGCGGTATTGTGTGGTATGGCCGGGATGCCAGATTTTGGCAGGGAACGCCTAGTATAATAAATAAAGTACCCGGAACCTATTTTTCCCCCTCTAAAATGCTACTTTCTATCTTAACCCGGGCGGTAGAATCATGTCGTCTGACAGGCCTTGTGGAGAAATTTTTAAGAATATCGTGATGCTCTCAATTTCAAATCTTGTAAATCTTGTTGACATTGGCTGTCCAGGGGACTAACCTTTTATCTACTTTAATTTGGCTGGTAAACTAGTATATATTATTACTGCGGGATTTTAGCACGATGAAACCCAGGCTGGTTTCATCGTGCCTGAGGATGGGCGCCAGGCGACAGCTGCTCAGGTGTTCGCCGTGCCCTGGTGGCGAAGTGGCTTAGAGTTTTTACACCAACACAGAGAACAAAGGTGGAGATGGGCTATTGCCTTGGAGCCACCATGACACACACACACCACACACACACACGCGCGCGCGCCCCTTGGATGATGGAAGTGTATATATAATTGTATATAAATATATGTAAGTTTTGTATATACATGAATGTATGTAAACTGTGTGTATTAATAATTATTAAATGGAAGGGAAAAATGTTCTGTGCTATACAAACAGAGTACACAACTCGGAGATGGGGAAACGCCCTGATGCCATCAGACAATTAACACACTTGTAAGTTACAGACAGACAGCCTACATGTGTTAAAAAAATAACACATTCAGGCCAATAGATACGATGTGAAACAGCTGTTCTGTTTCACATCACATCATTGGTGCTGAACTGCCAATTGTAATTATAATGGAAGAAATTGAGAATGCCAGCAAGGTAAAAGAGAATCTGAAATTAAAATTAGATTAACATTATAATGATAATAACGATGGTACCTAAAGTAGTGGGTCCTAGGGCTTTAACTACTTCTTCATAGGGTCGGCAACCAAAACTGTAGGAGCCACCGCAATAAGCAGGGTTTCTGTTATGATGTATACGTGCGAAACGTCATCATAATAGAAACAAAGACCCTGCTTATTGCTGTGGCTCCTACGGTTTTGGCTGCCGACCGACCTTATGAAGAAGTAAATAAATAAATAAATTTTCTGTTTATACTCCGGGACGACCAAACGGTCAGAGGAGTTCACAAGATAGACAGAATACAAGAAACAGTACCGTATTTAGCAGTCACGGGCTTGAACCCCGGTCACGCAAGGCATGTGTACTATGCACCTTTTTTTAGTAGTTAAAGCCCCAGGACCCACTACTTTAGGTACCATCGTTATTATTTTTATGTTAATCTAATTTAATTTCAGATTCTCTTTTACCTTGCTGGCATTCTCAATTTCTTCCATGGTAATTACAATTGACAGTTTAGCACCCCTACCAATACACTGAAAATAAACGTTTGTATATACTGTATTTCATTATGGTTGCCAGGTATCTCTGCTATAACTAGTAGTGCCCTGGATCCATAACCCAGTTTAATGGTTATAATTTAATACTTTTTCTTGCTTGCTTAGTCGTTCAGTAATATGATTATATTCTATTATTTTTATCAATATATATATATACACACAAACCTCGCACGAGACAACCCGTCTCTGCATGGTATCAGGCGAGTCAACCGAAATTCCTCTTATCTTAACGCATCATTTACCTTTCTAACGGAAGGCAACGAAATTACTATTGGTCACCGGACCACTAGTAATTGCGTTGGTCTGGACTTCACCTTCCCCGCCACCTTGGGGCATTTGCAACTTCATTACTGTGCCCAGGTAAATCCAGCCTTGGGTTAAAAGAGCAGCAACGCGGTCAACTTCGCTAGTTGAAGATACGAGGTTCATAGTCGTACTGCACCCGATAAAATGATGCTGCTAAAGAGTGTGTAGTCAACCAATGAGGAGATTCTAGGGGTGGCATTTACCTTAAGATTGATATAAAGAGCGGTAGGACGACTGAAGATGGGTTAGTTACTGATAGAGATAACTAAATGGCCCGAAGTCAACAGAAACGTTGTTTCTGTCGACTTCGGGCTCTAGTTGCCTTTTAGCAGTAGAAAGGCAATAATGACCATGAGTTATAAGCGTAGTGGAAACTCTTATCTGGCATTTGCAACTCGACAGTGAGAACGACACCCTTTCGATCTTCGTATCTGCCTGATCTTGTGCAGATTACATGCGAAATGACGTTATGCACGATCGATGGCTTGTGTCCCCTTGACTCTTCCATTTTCCCTTAGCATAAGAGAGCGAGAGAATGTGTGAAAAAGATGCATTGTTCTCTGGACTACTTGGCATCAATGGAGATCAATAATATTTATGACGAGAGTAGATTTAATTTACAGCATGGTTTCATGTGTGTTTTGTGTCTGGGAAAAAAGAAAAACACGAAGATTGTTTCGGAAGTTTAGCTAAAGGGATTCTTCAGAAGTTCTAATCGTTTTTCTGACGTTTCAGTTTCTGTTTACAAAGAATTTAATACTGTGTGATACGGCACCAGTATACGATTGAATTTAAACGCCGTACTATTTGATAAAAGGTTCAATATTTGTTCTTAAGTAATAATGGTTCGGTTTATTATTTTCCCCTGAGATGAACTAATAGCACTCGGATAGCAGAACGTCAAAAGCACTCTTGTCTCTGAGCTGATAAGTAATGGTGAAAGAAATTGCGATAGGGATAATCTTCTTAGGAAGAAAACTTTCTTCTTGGAGGGGAAAAGTAAGTAGCTCTAAAGAGGCAAATATCCCACATAGCTGATCCATTTACCTTTACAAAGATTGTGGATCAGCCTATCGACTGTTTCCGTATCAATGAAAGATATATGGGACTTCTTGCTGCGCTTCATTCTCCCCTTGTCCCCCACGGAATTATCCTGTGGACGAGTGATATGGGAAACAAGTGAAGTCATTAGTGCTTCATAATCTACAAAATGACATTCTTACCAGTGGGTAGGAAGCTGAGCGCTATAAGGTCTTCAACATGCAAGAAAACTGCCTCCGATCCGCCGGGTTCTGTAACAGGATGTGAAAGGGTAATAAGCAATCTCGTCTTGTGCGTGGTCGTTGAGACAGAACCTTCGAATGACAACAGTGGGGGTGTTCAGGACAGATGATAAGGAAGTAATTTAATCAGTTTTTCTCCGCGCTACCGCACAGATGTTGCCGAAGAAAGTTTCCACAAAATAAAAATCAATGGAAGTAGCGTGTACAGTTCTGGTTCTGCAGATTTCCTGGGAAAGGAGAAGAGAGAAAACACAAACAAGTTTTACTCCCAGCTATGCAGTTTATTGGTAGAGGTCCTATCTTTCTTTAAAATTAAGAAATCCATGTTCTGACAACGTGGAATCTTTCATAACTGAGACAGAACTGGAATTTTACTGTTCCTTCGCTTATTTCAGAGAAGCGCATACAAGGGATTATTTTCTACATGTTTAGGGATTATTATTTTTATGTTGCCGTTTCAGATACTCGTATAAAATAAAAATATATTAACGGATAGAAATTCAAATATTTTAAATCTATAGAAGGTAGTTGAATTTCAGTCAATACACTTTCATTAGCTCGTAAAAAAACTCATTGGGAAAGCATTCATTCTGTTAGCTTATTTTGTTGGATGAAATACCTGGTTTCCTGGAGAACAAGCCACGCGATCCTCTCCCGAGACTGAACTTTGCTATTATGTGTCTAAAATAAATATGTTTTTCGTCTCGACGCGATTCGAGTGCAGGACTTTTCAGCCTGATGACGAGGCTTTGTTTATTTCGCCAGTAGTGAGTCGTTAATTGTACTGTAGCTGTAAATTGAGTCTCCACCATTAGGATGGGTACACTATACATAACGGGACACTTATTTGTTTAAATAAGTTCAAGGAAACGTTGGTCCACCTGTGGCCGTAATGACAGATCCAGGTGAATCCTTTTTTTGGTAGGAAGCTGGTGGTATTGCTCGCCACTCCTCCTTTTCGTAAGCTCCTCTAACGAAGGGGGCTCGTGTTGGCGTTGCCTTGATTTCCGTTCCTCCTCATCCAAAAGATGTTCAAGTGGGTTGAGGTCGAATCTCTGTGCTGGGTACTGCAATGTTCCGATTTTATTCTCTTCAAACACACATTCACGATCCTTGCTTTGTGAATCGGAGCGTTGTCATGTTGAAAATTCCCAGGGCTTCTTCCATAAAATTTCCGTACTTCAGGCAGCGCAGAATTATCTATAGAATTTATGGTTTTGTACATTGTGACCAATGTAACTCGTTTATACCACGAGAACCCCCCCCCCCCAGGTCATAACATCGCTTCCCAACTTTACAGCTGGGGCATACAGTCGGTAGTAAGCGTTCTCCACGCAGCAATACGTCCATTAGGCTAAATTGCTGTTAGCATTGACTCGTCACTCCACAGGACCGGTTTCCATTAATACATGGCACAAGTTTTAGGTGCCTTGCACCATGCTAATCGACGATGTGCATCTGTATTTGTTATCAAAGGCTTGGGCTGCAGCTCTTGTGAAAATTCATGGCCTGCAGCTATAGTGGAAACATTTACAGAGTTGCCTGTTCAGTCATCTTAAGGCGTGTCGGCTCCTGTAAGTCAATATTAGGCCTGACGTAGCCGAGCGATCAACACGGGAGTGTAGTAGCACACGCATTTCAGTTGATCATAGTTCGAATCCAGATAATCGCCAAGTTCGATATAATGAGACTCGTGTCAAATCAATTAGCTATAAACTCCTAACCTTATTTTATCGTGCTGGAGTATATAAAATACCTTTAATATTATTAGGCCTAAATGTTCGTTTTTTTTTTTTTTTTTTTTAATTTAATTCTAAGAATATTTTCCCATGTGACTTCTGAAATTTGTTCCCCATTTGTAAGGCGTGTTGCTCATCGTTCGGTGCACATGTTAGAAATGAATTATTTTTTTTAAAAATGCTGATTATTTTTACGGCCAAAATATTTATCACTTTGTGGTCGTTCGCAATTCCTTTCAATTGGAGAAGTTTTCCCATGATTTTGGACAGCCATAACGTACGATATCTACATGAAAATGCATTTACCTGCACGAATTTTATATACTGTTGGGTCATTTTGCCTGTTTCTAACGTGAAACGAACTCGGCAGAGCTCGTAGGTATCCCGTGATCCAATGTTCCCTCTAAGCTGTGCACAGATTAGCCCACATAGGAAATTGAACTGAATTGAAATGGAAATTTTACACACTCAGTTTAGTGCGCATAAGTTTTTGTCACTGGAAAAAAATTGCACACGTTAATTTTGCACACACGGTCCATTAAAAATTAGAGGGAACATTGCCATTTGCTGCCGAGCCCGACAAATTCAACCACGGATTGAAAATAGCCCAGGCTTTTGCTGCACCGAAAAAACCCAGTAATAATTACATATAATTTTTTTAATGAAAATCCCAAACACTAAAGGTTTCAAAACCTTTAGTACTGTGCATGGGTTGAAGGAGGTGGAGGAGGGAATACCGAAAATTTAACGTAGTCATAAAATATTTTTGACAAGTTTTTACCATATTCAAAGAAATTTTAGAATTCCCGCTGGTAAATGTTTGAGTTAGCGCTGTGTAAAATCCGGTTTTATTTTGATTCATACTTGACTCTTGCCTTACTTCACTGCGTACTGAGTTCTGTGATCAGCTTTCCTTTCTGCATTAATAAAAGTATTAATTCATCAAGCGTGCTAAATATACATACATTTTTGCACGTCGTATTTTTGCTCGACTTGCCCTGCCCTCCGTGTGGCATATTCATGACTGTAACCACAACCTACTGAATAAAAATGCAAATTAATATTAGTAAGGATTGTGACACACACAAGCGTTTGTACATACTGTTGGTATGACAGGCGCAGATACCGCATTATATTGCTTTCTTATTTTCGGCGCTAAGTTTATCATTTCCATCTTATGCATTCTACGAACCGGCCGCACTTCTTTTACTACGATTTTGAAACTAAGTAATGTGTATTCCAGTATTTGAATTGCATGCCACTTCTGTTTTGGCGTGGACCCATATTTTCTGTTATTTTTGCGTACAGTATGTAGAGAAGAACATCGAGTGAGTCGACTATAAGCAAGATAAAAAGAAAACCTAGAGGTCGAGTCTTCACATCACTCCCTTGTTTGCAAAGGCACAAAGGCAGTTGTCCTGATTTTAAGGGTTATTTTAGTGGTATTTATTAAAAAAAATGTTTAATATTCTCCCGAAAATACAATGCAAAATAAAATAGACATCTTATTCAAAAAAGAAGTTGGTCGAAATTGATTCAAGTCCAGGTTTAGGCACCATTTTGAACAACTGGTGGGTGTACAAGAACTTCATCTTCACCGCAGAATCTTCATGATTAAAACAGAATTATAAGATAAATGGCACTAATTTGTAACCTGACGATCAAAGACTTAAACGCTGTCGTGGAAAGTACAATTCACACTTTGGAATCCTCATAAAGTTGCCAACAAATTTCTCATAGAGCAAATACAGCCCAACTTTACCAGATACTTTGTTATAAACTAAAACTAGATTTTACTGAATGCTGTACAGATAGATTCCACAAATTTGAGCTTATGAACTTAGACCGTAGAAAACATTTAGACTTTCGGGTTTTTTTTTTTTTATAAAATCATAAGCATATATTATGATAACGCAACTTTATTACAATCTATAATTTTTAATTGTCCGCCAATAGTAAATAGAAGAACATGACTATAAATTAAATTAAGCTAAATTCAATTACTTGTAATATAATTTTTTTCAAATTATAAGATTGCCTAAACAGTTTAACCTGGATCTATTTGACAGTTTCAAAAATTAATAAAATTTTATTAAAAGTTTTAGTAATTGATTTTTTTACTTTCTGTATTCTTTTAATATTCTTGAATTCTGTATTGTACAAATACAGTTTGTTTTAATATATTTATATGTAGCCGTACTTTGATTAAACGTTGTGAAATTTTTTTACTTCTGCGTAATTTTGATTTATTCTGTAATGTCGAAGTTTTAATTATAAAAAAAGAACGAAAAAAATTACTGCAACTAATGGATAGACCTTTTATCAAATTGTAATATTCGTGCGGCGACGCCATCTTAGAAAACAAAATGGCGTCTGATCACATTGTTTACAGAAATTGAACAGACCAGACATAAATGAACTTGCGTTTATTTTCTTTTCTTTTTTTTTTTTTTTTAATGATGAGACTAAAGGAATGGATACTTGTGTATCAAACTACTGGATAGCTGGATTATATCTCCTGAGCTCATTTATGTTCTATGTTGCCTTTTTTACATGCTATTCCACCCTTCTGCTTGGAAATTTGCTTATATCCCGCGAATTCCTAAAAAGGGTGACAAATCCCTCCCATCCAGTTATCCCTCCCATCCCTCCCATTGCACTTCTACTCTTTCCAAAGCAATGGAGAAATATATTAACCGCTAACTCCTAAACTATCTAGATACCTTCCATCTGATCAGTGATCGTCAGTGTCGGTCCACTGGTGATATACTGGCTTATGTTACCCATCTATGGCCAAATTCAGTGGAAAGGTTGGTGAAACTCAAGCAGTTGCTCGTGACATAAAGGCTTCTCTGTCGTGTTTGGCATAAATGTCTCCTAAACAAGCTTCCATCTTATGGTTTGCTGTTTTTTTGTAATTGGGTATCCAGTTTTCTCTCTGACTGCTCATCAACACATTCTCCCGCCCTTTCTTCCAAACCAGTCAGCATCACTTTGTCCAACTTCAGACTCGCAGAACCAACTTTTCTTCTTCCTCATTTATTCCTTCAACTTCCGTTTTCTACAATTATTCCCCCCATACATATTTCCTGAGAATTACAATCTACAGAAATTCAAGTCTAATGTCAAGTATCTTCTTTCATCTTCTCAACCTTCAACCCAAGCACGGTACTAAGTACTATCGGTTCTAATACCTCTCTTGTTTGGATTTTTCATGAAAAAAAAACTGAAAATTGACTTCAAAAATTTGTTCTTTTAATCTTTACAAAGTTCGTTATGAAAAACGAAATGATCTGTATTCTTTCAAAACTGACAGTCCAGAAGCTATCTCCATTTTACATACGTGAGAACATCACATTGACCAATATCGACCCTTTTGCATGTGTGGGAGACTGACCATGTTTCACTCCTTTCGAGAAATTGGTTGCTACGTAACGTAAACTAACTATGGGAGAAACCTCATAATTTGCTATTCAATACATGTTTTAGTATTTCAGTGCGTGTTTCTTTTTGCTTTATAATAAGCTGACGTCGAAACTACCGGCTTTGCTAAAAGTGATATATAATTTACTACGAAACCTCTGACGTTGTCGGTTTTACCGAGTTTCGTAATTTCATTTGTTTTATATAAGCAGATTCCCATTGGAAATAAAACGCGGTAAATCGATAATATTGGGATATAACTATTATTAGTAATTAACCTTATATATATTAAATACGTGTCATCGAAATTGCTTAGATTAAGTAATATAGATAATAATATATTTAGGTATATACTTCAAAATACTGTATAAATTTATACATAATGAAATTTAACGCTTCATAATATAATACAGCTAGACTTGCCGACCGGGCTAGCCGGGTGGGTAAAGTGCCTGCCTGGCAACCCAAAGGTCGCGGGTTCGAATCCCGCTTCGGGCTTGGATCAAAGTACTGCAAAAACCTTGGGAGGTGTATTATGGCAACAGAAGCCGATGCGCCAACAACTACCAAAAAAAAAAAAAAAAAAAAAACGGCTAGACTTTACTTTTTAAACATGGAATACATACACTTGAACAACTTACGTAAACTGTAACTCAAACAGAATGCAGAAAAGACAGATTGGGTTTTGTCAATCGAACAGCGTCCTGCAAAAACGGATAGTAAACTAGGATTCTTCGACGAATACAGTCGTGTACATCCTGAAGAGATGCATGGAATTAGCCGACCCAGTTGTCGGATCACAGTTCCGCTTAGTTGTGGAGAAATCGATGCCGTCTGTTCGCCATCCTCTGTCGCCCTGTGGATAAAACTATTTTTTGCAGCTTCGGTTTTAAAATTTTTGGTATTAGAAGTTTGCTATTGTCTGGTTGACATTGTGGGACTTGGAAACGAACTTGCTCCAAAAGGGCAGGAATGCTGCTGTATTTCGATTTATTTCATTCTTTAAAGTGACCGATTAAATTAAAGGCCCGCAGTGATAGTGCTGTAAAGAATGTAAAAGCCATTTCATCAAAAAATTAAGAGAAAAAAAGTGATAACGTTTTAGTGAGAGTGGATAACGAATTATAATTAATTGTAAATAATAATTAATTGTTGTAATATGAGCACTATTGCTTACTTTGTATGATTTTTAAATGGGAAAATTGGTAGTTTCTGCTTGCGGTACTAGTTTTAGGAACATAATCTGCCGAAGATCGTTTGTAATGATTATTGAGGGGACTTCCATCGTGGAAAAACGTGACGTAGCTTAACCTGTAATTTAGATTAGTTACCTCGTGGCTATTTTCACATTAATGATTAGCATTTCTAGGACAAAAACTTAAGCTAATATCAAGTGTGATCCCGGCAGGGCCTATCGTTGCAGAACTTGGGCCCAACGCAAAAAAATTTTCGGTCCCACTCTATACCCTACTTACAAAAAAATAACACTATAATCCAAAATTAGGATTACACTCAATTTAAAAATGTAAAGGGAATACGGATGTGTAAATTTGAACATAATTGCTCATGCTCGTCGTTACGCTGTCCTCATTGATTTCGGATATCGCCGATATTGTCTGTGTCCATTGCCATTTAAAAGCTCTCTCGAAGTACGAGTGCTAGGCACATCCCGAGTTTGCCTAGGCCTCAGATAGGTCCCGTTGCTACAGATTTACTCAATTCCTTTCTCGAATGATGTACCATTTTTGTTGGGCAAAAGTGAAACTGCATTCTGTAAGTGGAGAAGGGAGTTTGAATATCTCCCAGTGAAACCACAAACGAATTCTGCTGAAACACTCGGGTGTTTTTTATTCACGGTGATTGAAGCGGTGAGAAGAGTGTCGCCTTAAAGACGTCTAGAAATAAACGAATACAAGTCTGCGGGGAAACAATTCTCTTGAGAATTCCTTCGAATTTGGTTAAGTTATGGATACACGACAAGAGACATGGCGCACTCTGTATCGAGTACCTGCTACCACTTCGATGCACAAATACAGAAGAAAGTTCTTTGTTCACTGTTTACCTCGAGACACGGCCGAAGAGTAAGCGGAGACGGTGATCTCATTTTAACTTTCATATCCCGGAATTTTGATTTATTCTCGTGAATTTGTAAGATGGAAATCGCAAGAAGCCTTCTGCCTTCTTCGTTACCACCTCTATGAGTTGGGCGTAACAAAGAATTTGTGAAATTCGTATTTAATGACTTTATTCGAGCCTTCATAAAATTTGCATGGATGCTAAACTTGTATCAAATACGGGGAAGACGAGCAGTCTACTAGCAGAGCGTTCTGCTAATGGACCGTGCTGTGAGCAGAACAGTTCACCGACCATCATGGGCAGTGTAGTGGTTACAATAGCTGTCCTTTAAGGTCGTGTGGAAAAGGTGCGTGATGAAGATGGAAGAGCCCCTCATGTCCTTTTTTTTTTTTTTCACGATTTGGCCAAGTTAGTTAGTCACGATTAAGTGTTTCACACTGGCTTCTTCTCCCGTTCTTTTTTTTTTTTTTTTTCATCCGGAAATATCCTTAAATACATTAATACAGACAATTTCCAGATAGCCTTAGCTGCATTTTTTCGAAAACAAAATGACTGTTTATGGCAGTCGTGGCGCCAAAGTTAATATGTGAGAAATGTAGTTTTGGTGGGAGTGTACAGATTTGATCTCGCAGCACGAGCTTCAACGATAATATACGCTACAACAAATTTGTGCTAGATTAATAATAGGAGACCGTAAGCAACGCGTTTCGATGTTTTTTACAGTCTTATTTAATTTCCCTTTAGCCCTTTGTTAAAAGGGAATACAGCATTTCAAATTTGGGTTTTGCTGCGATAAGAACTTTCCTGTAGAGGACACATTATTTGAAGGTGAGCAGTATTAGTCTCAAATATTAACTGCCAAAGTGTGCCGATTATATTAGGTTCAGTAGAAAGCGTTAGAAGGGGTACTTTCCTACAGGTCTGCGAATAGACCGGACAGAGGTTTAGGCCTAAATGAATGAATGTCATATGAACTAATGGGACTCATGGCAGAGAAGAAAAATGCACGTGATGCATATAAATTATCAGGCGTCAGAGAAGCCTATGATAGATATAAGCTAGTCTGTAATCAAGACAAAGAAAGTTAGGCAAGCGAAGGCAGATTACGGGAATTATTTGGCAAAGGATGCTAAGAAAAACAGTAAGAACTTCTTTAGTTATATAAACTCTAGAAGGAAGAGGATGAATCAGGTTGATCCACTTGATATCGATGGTTCGATTGTTGATGATCCTGCTCAGATAATCTTATCGAGTTTTTTGCATTGACACATGAGGAGTTATTAAGGGAAGAAAATGCCAGAAGTTTATCAAACTGTAACAGGCTCTTTATTTGATTTTGTTATAACTGATGGAAAAAATGGAGGATAAATTGTTGAAGTTAAACATAAGAAAGGCACCTGGGGTGGATGGGATCTATCCAGTTATAGTAAAGGAGGAAATCTTAGTCGTAATTATAACAGCTTCCTTGGACTCGGAGGAAGTCCCCACGGACTGGAGATGTGCAAATGCATTCCCAATTCACAAAAGGGAATCTAAGATTGACAAGTAATTATAGAACAGTTAATTTAACCTCTGTTCCGGGTAAAATAATGGAGTCACCGCTTAAAGAAGCACTGCAGGATCATCTAGACAAGACTGCAGTTACAGTTCAGACACAGAATGGGTTTGTGAATGGAAAGTCTTGTCTGACAAATTTGAGATACTATGACGTGGTTACAAAGGAACTGGATGAAAAAAAAATAATTTTGATATCATATACTTGGATTTCAGAAAAGCTTTTGACATCGTTGCGCATGGAACACTGCTCTACAAATCGGAGCAGTATGGTATTAAGGGTAAATTGCTACAATGGATAAAACGGTGGTTGAGTGGGAGAAGACAGAGTGGTAATCAATGGAAACTGCTCTTCGTGGACTAGTGTTATTAGTGGAGTCCCTCAGGGTTCGATGTTGGGCCCACTGTCGTTTTGTATATTTATCAATAATATTAATGAAGATATATCGAAGTTTGCAGATTATACAAAGGATGGCAGGGTTGTTAACGACTCTAATGACACTATGCTACTGCAACAGGTTGCCACTTCTTAGCCCATCTGCCCAAATTATCTAGATAATTTGGGCAGATGGGCTAAGAAGTGGCAACTGAAGTTTAACATTGACAAATGCAAAGTACTGCAAATGGGTAGAAGTAACCCCCAGAGTAACTTACCAACTGTGTTGGTATTACACTTAGGGTGTTAGAAAATGAAAAAGACCTGGGGGTGATTGTGCATTCAGACATGAAATTTTCTGAGAATTGCATACAGGCTGCCAGAGCAGGTCATGAGGAAAGACAGTTATAGAATAGATGTGCGGAAATTTGCCTTTAGCCAGCGGGTAGTTGATTGCTGGAACAAATGTCAGTGATATACAGGAAATTTGCTATTAGGGAAAGGGAGGTGATTATCTTTTGTATATGGCAATGGTGAAGCCACACCTTGAGTACTGCCTACAGGTCTGGAGGCCTCATTTTAGGAAGGATGTACAGTTGCTTGAGCGAATACAGCGAAGGGCAACAAGATTGGTGAGGGGGACAAGAACGTGGTCTTACCGAGAAAGGCTTAAGTTCTGAAAATTGCAGCGTCTGAAGACTAGGCACCTTCGAGATCATCTGAGGTGTATAAGGCCTTGAATGGGTTGAGCATTCAAGAATCCCATTCCATGAAAGAATCCCATCAGAATTGAGCAGGCTCAATTCTGATGGGATTCTTTCTATTCAAATCGAGGAAAGACAGTTATAGAATAGATGCGCGGAAATTTGCTTTTAGCCAGCGGGTAGTTGATTGCTGGAACCAATTTCCATCTATCATTGTGGAAGTTTATAGCTTAAATAAATTGAAGGAGGAACTGGACGAACGTTTAGAAGGAATGTGTGTGTGTTTTTTGCTATTGCTACCTAAGCTTGCTGTCTTGCATCACATGCCTCTACTTCTACTAGATATATGTGACCAATGTCATGCAGTCTTTCTTGTTAAAAAATCGTTTTATTAATGAACATTCTGCTTCTTACAATTTTTCCATTCTGATCTCTGCTTGCCTCTAATTTTAAGCCTATTTCCCACAACGCTTCCCTTAGAATAAAAACATTCCTCCCATTGTTTCACCAAAGGCAAGTACCTTTCCTACAGAATTGCAGAAAGTCTGCTCCACTTTGGTATCCGGCTGGTATCTGCATTCCTTCAGTGCCTGTTTTAGAGGTTATAGAAATTGTTAAGTTGATAATAGGAGACCGTAATCAACTCGTTTGTATTGCTTACGGTCTTCCGTTATTCCCCTTTAGCCAATAATGAGTGCATTTTTTGAATGAGAGCAATTAGTTCTGCCAGCTAAAGATTGGAAGGATGAATATTTTTCTGAAGATTTTAAGTAATGCAGTGCTTGCGTTGATTTATGTTCTCGGTCAAAGGAACTTGCAAGTGATTCTTAGCCCTTTCTCTCATTTTCCTCCTCACCATTTCATAAACCTTTGAGTTTCTGTAAACATCTTGCGATCACAGAAGACAATGCAAAGTTACCTTACACCGTTTAGTGTAACGGAATTAGTCACAAACAGCGAATTTACACTTCTCATTTTGAATCAACTTAAGAAAATTACTTCTCATTAATGAGATGAGTCATAAGTAAAAAGTGGGTTCTGTCTTATTATTCATTAATCGGGCTGCAACTCATTCACTAAGTAAGCCTAATTTTACATTTGAAGTAGGCTCATCTCTCTCGAGGTGCTCGTATTCATAAGACTAACTGTTTTCCTTTCTCAGTATGCGTTAATTTACAGAAACCGTGTTTCTATCCTCGCGCTTTGAAATCTGTTTGTTAATTCACTTTGAGAGACTCGTTACTTCAGCAGCGCGAGATTTCGCAATACAGGAAGTAATTAATATCGGTGGCTCTAATCCCTTGGAATCGGGGCATCTAATAGAGCATTCGTTAACCCCTGTGGATGCCCCGCGTTGTAAACACGGACAGGAACAAGGAAGAGTTTTATGAAAAGCGAGAGGTGCACGTCCGTACATTAGGAAAACTCTGGCAGTGGGGATTATTCTTGTCTGATAATGAAAGTCGGAGTTTTTTTATTAGGCCCTGGAAGCGTTTCGCGTTCGCTAAATCGGGCGTAGTTGAACACGAAAACATGCTTAATCGGGTGTGTGAAACAGCGATAGCTATCATTCAGCTGTGCTCGTCTTTTCTACCGGTTTTTATTTGAACAAAGTAGTTTACTTGTTAATTAAATGTGGACTTTCGAATTACTTATTTTCCTTGCTTTTGGGTTGAGCACAATGTCTTCTCTTGCTATGAACTTGAACTTTTTATCTCGCTACAAATAAGAAATTCAATAATTAGGTATAGCACTTCTCTAAGTAGGTGTATATGCGAGTTGCATAAAGGTTAGTAACTGTGGTTGTTAAAAAAAAAAAAAAAATTCGCAGAACTAAGCTTTCCCTTTCCAAGTCCTCCACCATGAAAGTAGGCGCTTTGCAACTGATCACTGGTTTGGAAAATTAGAAGAGCGATGAAATGTGGTTTCTCTCAATCTCCTCATTGCCCTAAATATTAATTCCTCTGTCGTAGTAGTAGTGGCATGTGATGCAAGAAAGCAAGTGTATGAGCTTATGCAGCATCAGCCCAAAAAAAAAAAAAAAAAAATCACACCATTCCATCCAAATGCCTGTCCAGTTCCTTATTAAATTTATTCAACCTATCAACTTCCACAACGACAGATGGAAGTTTGTTCCAGCAATTAACCACCCGCTGGCTAAAGGAAGGTTTCGGCACATCTGTTCTACATCTGTCTTTTCTTAATTTGAATTTATGCCCCATTTAGGTTCGTAATCTGAACAAGTGGAAGGATCCCATCAGAATTCAGCGTGCTCAACCCATTCAAGGCCTTATACACCTCTATCAGATTACCGCGCAGGTGCCTAGTCTCCAGCCACTGCAATTTGCAGAACTTAAGCCTCTCTTGGTAAGAGGATCCCTTCATTCCCCTCACCAATCTTGTTGCCCTTCTCTGTACACGCTCAAGTAAATCTACATCCTTCCTAAAATGAGGCCTCCAGACCTGTACGCAGTACTCAAGGCGTAGCCTGACCATTGCCTTATACAGAGGGACAATCACCTCCTTCTCCCTGCTAGCAAAATTTCTATATATCATTGACAAAACCCCATGACCTGCCCTGGCAGCCTGTCTGCATTGCTCAGAAAACTTCATATCGTAGCCGAGTGTATCTTCAGTTGTCACATCCAGAACTCCATTCACTGTTAATTTGCCAATTAGCAAAACTTTCATTTCGAGGCCCGCTGTACACATAAAACAGAAATGCTTCCTTACTAATATACCATTATGAGTGAATCGAATAACGTTACATGAAAACCAATCCAAGCCATGTTAAATAAACATACCGAAGGAATTTGAAAGCACAAAGCGAACATAAAAACACTAATTGGAAAAACTTGAACATGCAAGAAGAATAAAGATAAATATATATAGAATTTCTTTCAAATGCGATGTCCATCTCAAAGAAAACTGGAACCCATAAACATTTGCCAACTCTTCAGACTAAAACCAAAGGTCAACTGATTCAGAAAATATTTTTCAAAACTTTTAACCTCGTTTTCCACTATCACTGAAGAAGCAGTCATTTTAGGAGAGGTAAACGAACAGATAAATGCCAACCCGAAGAGACACAATCGCTTTTCGACAAAAACTGTCTTCAAGGATAGCAGTAAAGCTCCATGGGATTTTATAGTCTTGGGTACCATCGCATTACTTCAGTACTGAGGGGAGATTAGAGGAATAAAAGTGAAAAGAAAAGAAAGAGGGTGGAAAGATCCCCTTTCCTAGTAGTTTAAGAAAGGAAAAACATTAGAAATAAGAAATGAATATAGAAAATTAAGAGAAACCTTTAAAAAAAAAAAAAAAGTCGGTCGGAAGTCTCCGTGCGTGAATATCTATCCTTTTAGTCGGGGCCTTGGGTAGCCCATCATCTCTTATTGTCAGGACCGTTTGCTGGAATGGGTATTTTTCTTAAATTATGGAAAGTTAAACTTAAGAATCCAATCAATTTTTGACGAGTTGTCCTCATTTTTTAGTTACTTATTTGACTGTTAGTTGCTAAAAGTAAGCAAAGACCTGGCCCAAGACGAGGAATTGTGGCTTGCGTTAATTTATTAGTTAACGACGGAAGTTGAACAAATCTGTTTAACTACCTTCATAGCAGTAGTATGCTATTATGGCCGAAGTAATTAAAAGTGCATCCGTGTATTTTTCTCTCGCATCCTCGCACTTTTTTCCTACTAGAAGTTGTACGGTCATGGAAGTATAGAGCTGCCAGAAATGATGAATTTACTTTCGTATGCTATGACGATAATAACTTAGTCAAGTGGAGGTATAACTCGATTCACCCCATTTTTCTCTAAATTGGAAGCATAAATCACCACCGTGCAGCATCCACTCCTATTCATAAGAGGCAGTGCACGGTGAACGTTTTTCAATTCATCCAAAAAAAATTGTATTGGATGTTTTTGTACTTTGATGTTTATTCCTTCTCATATGGCGGTATCCGCGCTTTTCACCTGTCCACTAGTGCCATTTCCTCTCTTCCATCTCCATTCAGTAATTCTAAATGTACAAGGAGCAACGGTTTGATATCAGTAGCATTACTAATGGCACGTGCTTTATCTTCCGTCGATTTTGCTCAGAAAGTACAATCAATTGAGCACCAGTTGAGTGATGATTTCGCCCCGCAATTTCGTTAAGTGGTCCTGACGTGTCTAATCATCTCTTGCATACATTAGCGATGAGTCACTGAACCAGCCTCGTGACTTTCTCTGTCAGACATTACGCAGATAAATATTTGGAGAAACGTTTAACTTCCACACAAATTGTTTCAGTCGGTGCTAGTGCAAGGCCGAGAGGTTGTACTGAAGCACGTGTAGCCTAATCTCCACGAAATATGAGCTTCGCATTCAGCGCACAGACAAGTTCATCCTCGCGTAATTATAAACCAAGAATGGCGTAATGTTGCCTTTCTGTATTATGTTCATTCACTAATGAATTACGATGCACCTATTTAATTTCATGACAAGGAATACGATCATCGGTGGAGAATTCAGGTGTGGGTTTCACCGTAGGGAGCTGAATGACATTGTTGTAGGTTACAGGAGTAGACCTGAATTGCTTAGGCCCAGTGGAATTCTATAAAATGGAAATAAAAGATGTATCAGGTTTATTAGTTCGCCACTGTTGGAGAGGGCACCACTTGTTTGCATTCTGAAGTAGTTTTTAAATCCATTTTTATATCGTTCACAACGTAGAAAGAAACTCACATAACATTGGAGAGAAAAATTAGTCCGCTTCCTCTCCCCAGCAGAGCATGAGCTTTTTAAAGATAGACGAGGGAAATTGGAAATATCTTCATCGGAAGACATTTCTTCAGCGCAATTGTCTTACTGCATTACGAATGGTAGCGAGTGGTACATTTCGGAATAGAAAGCGGCTTCTGAAAAACTATTCGATTTAATTAAATTAGATTGGTAGTCATTGTACGAAGTCTTATCGTTTGCAACAACATTCTTCCCAGTAATTTCATCTCGTCTTCTTCTACACCAACACTACGATCCGTTAGAAAATTGATGCCTGCACGTTTTCTCAGTCGGTCCCCAGGCGTTTTAGTTTGCACTATGGATAAACCAGCCGCTCGCAGAAGACAAAACGATGAATGAAACTAATAACTGGTTGCTCTTTTTTGCTCGCAATGTCCTTTTTTTTTTTCTTTTTTTTATCGCCCATCTCGATGCTGTCACAGATGTTTATATTCACGCAATAAACAGGGATGTATTCATTTCCAGTTCTTGTTAGAGAGAGAATAAATATCGAAATTTTCATCTCCTACTACATTTGATATAACTTGCCCCTTCGTAGATTGTGTTTATAATTATTGGAATTTTATTTTAAAAAAGCGTAATTATGATTATTAACGGCGAACTCGGGCGTTGATATTTTCGCTTTTCACCGATTTCATGTTCAGTTAAAACAACGATTATGGTGTTGTTTAACCCAAGAGGAAATCTGCGTAATTTTAGTACGTAGATGTTGCTGAATTCTACGTAATTTAAAACGTGCTTACGGAGCACTCTTTATTAGCGGTAACTTAAAAAAATACTTTCATACCTCGCTTACTATACATCCAATTTTGCTAAGTAACTGTCCTCAGTTCTGTGAGAAAAATAACGTGCGTTAAAAAGCATATCACGGAAATGCTTCCTCGATACTTTCGAAAACGATGGATCTTTTACAACGTACTTAAAGATAATATCGCATGATTGTCACTTCCTGTCAAGATTACTTTAATAATACTCAGCTTCGAGCTTCACTTTTAAACAGTAAACAAAGATGATCCCCAACATTTCCAGTCGGGCCTTCATTAGTTTTCTATTGGGAATTTGATTTACCCTAAAATTTATAAACAAAAATGAGAAATTTCGAAGTGGTTAGCTAAGAAGTAGTCTTTATTGTAACGTGTAAGGAAATATGAATACATTCATTGCTTGCTACAATAACCCACCACGACACTTTGGCCAGGGTTTACCAATAAAATCTGGGAGAATCTTATAACTAAGAATAAAAATAGAGACGCATGCTACGAAATCTGCATAAATTACATTAGAAGTTAAAATGCAGTATAAATTTAGTATTTCTTAATCTAAAGACGTTTCTGTTGCTAGTCCAGTCAAATAGCCATTTTTGCATATTTTGATTGGCGGTTTTTATTACATAAAATATTACCCGTTCTTCGCCATTCGAATAATATACGTCGCGATTTATTCTCGGAATATTTGAAAATAAATTAAAACCAATAGGAAGCAATGAATGCGTTATTTTCCCTGATGGGCACTGACCATCAAAGTGTGTTGGCACAACGCGATATAGGATAAGTGTGGGTTTTGCCAAACAAGTTGAGTGCTCTAAAAACTTGAGAGCCGTTGTCGAGGCAACTTTATAAAATCATCTGTGTGATAAGTGAAACTAATGACGTGCTACTCTAGAGCAAAGCTGATTTTAAGGGGTAAACAGTGATTTTACGAAAAGTTTTAAGAATAAAATTTTGATGTTTTCGGATTAAAAACACAATGGGGGAACTTTCTCATCAGTAAAAAATATGTTTGGTCTGTAAATATCATTGTCGGAAATCAGCACTATCACAGTAAACTTTCGCGCAATTTAGCAAAAAAGAATTCATTAACGATAAGCCAGCAAAAGTTGGCTAAAACATAATGTGGCACCCTATATGTAATGAACAGAAATTTGTTGTTACGTAAACAGCCCATAGAAAGTTACTCTACACTGTTTACAACGAAAACAACCAGTTTCCTATGTACACTTCAGATCTTCTAACGTCATTACATACTTAAAAGTTGAGTAGCAAAAATTAATCAAAATTGGACAACTAGCATTAGCAGAGGCATATGATGCACGAAAGCAAGCTTATACAGCATTAGCCAAAAAAAAAAAAAAAAACAACACAACCCCTATAAATGTCCCTTATATCTGTCCGAGGTTTCTCGTTGTCTCCTCATTTCATCGTTATTCTATGGTACATCACCATACCAAATTTTGTCCCGCTTCATGGCAAGCTGCATTATTTACTCCACTTTTTCTACGTGTTCTGTTGATTTTGTTGTTTATGCATATGGTTTAGAGAAACGCCGAAACAATTGTTGCTGGCCTCAGTACATGTAAATTATGTGTATTCTGTTGCTGCTTTTACCAGTTTGGCAGGTTGAAAGATCCAAATTTCCGGAATAAATAAAATAAGATTTCAACCCAGACTCAGCCATGGTATTTATTTTGCTTTTCATTTTACATCAACCAGTTAAAGTATTTAAAAAAATGTTCTTGTTTATACTCCGGCACGACCACCAGCTCAGTGGAGTTTACAATAAATCAATCAATACAAACGTTAATCGTATTTAGCAGTCATGCGCTTGAATCCCGGTCCACTCAAAGAGCGTGTGCTGCTGCACTCGCGCCCCTGACCACTCAGCTGCGTCAGTTCTTAATTGACCGATTATTCAGGAAATGACCACATTGATTTAGCTAATTGTGCGATGTCCATTATCTAATACCAAAATGGGGCCCACTAACCATAAACCGTATGTTCATCATAATTCATGTGTGGTTGACAAAACACCATATTACTTTAACTTCTTATACTGTAACGGACACCTAACTTCTGCAATTAGATTTGTTACGTCTTACAACCCAAGGGCAGAGTATACGCACTCATCACGGAAATATGAGGCTCTGTATCTTTGGAAACCACTAAATTCGCTTAAACTATATTACAATAACTATACAGTAATTACTGTGTTCATATGATTATGAAAACTCCTCCCTTCCTGACAAGCTTTGAACCCGGAAGAAGTGATAGTAGCCACTGGGGACAGTTCCTACAACACTTATCCGTGCTGTAGGGAGTTCCATAGTATGAATTGATTCACACTATGGTTATGGATTTGTTGAAGTCTCAAAACGATGCAAGGCTTTCACCATCGCTCTTTACATTCGATGTCATAAGATTAATACATTTAATGAATACACGCAGTTTTTAACTGTGCGTTAAAGAAAACGGGAATCCCCTAAAAATTTAACAAAAGGTAGTTGGATTTTGATTACCATCCAATTCAGCTAGTCGCTCCTCTCTGTAAGGTATTCGATCTCCCGAATGGTAATATGCTTGCATTAACCTCAGCAGCTGAAGTTGTCACAATTATGAGTCTCTATTATTATATTATCTAACGGAAAACCTTTAATTATTAGAGCGATAAACTTTGAATTTCTCTTTCTCATAGTAGAGAGGAAACCTAAAATGAACGTAAATTACTTTAATAATTTTAAAAATAAAGCAATGTAGAAATCATTTTAATTTCAGATGCGTTCGATTATGAAATAACGTACTTTGGGAGGTAAAACTTCTGTATTGAACTCAAGAAGTATTTAAAATTTCAACACTTGATTTGCTGTGAGGTATTAGTTGTGTAGCAGTTCTTCTTGAGCCGAGGTTTGGGGAGGCGGGACTGGGTTAACCTATTGGCATGGATTACGTAGCCTGGTCCAGAAGAGAATGTTCTAAATAATTTGGAGTCGATGTGTTACGTGCGGGCGAACAGTGAAGACAGTAGGCGCGTTGCCTATTAAACGCGTCTATAAAAATCGGACATCGACTGAATCTTTCTAAAACTACCCCTGGCATCATCTCTATCTAAATAAAACAATTCCTACAGCCTCAATGCAAAGGGTCTTGCCCATTTTATTTTGTACCAGCTACGCATGCGACTTAAGAGTGTCCTCATCCAGGTTTATCCGGTAGCGTGCAAATTACGGATCTGCGTCCCCTGATTCTGTACCTCCTACGTCTTTCCATTTCTCCAATGTGAATACTCCAATCATAGCCAGGCAAGTCATAAACTTGCAGTTTCTTTAATCAGAGCATGTGATTTGAGCATCTTGACGGTACAGATATTGTTTACCTCAACGTCTCTTGGTTTATTATACGTTAATTTGGATTTAAAAAAGTGTATATTCGCTGCTCACAAGGCAGATGTCTGAAGCTCTGCTGTCTGTAATACCCCCTCCCCCTTTTTTTTTTTTTTTTTTTTTCAGATAAACCGGTATAAACATACTTTTTGTGCCGCACGATATACAAAAGGGGAAGAGGTTAATGGCTGAAGGCTCTTAATATTAAAACAGCCGAGACTGGTGCTTTAAATGAGAATAATACCAGGATATACCCTATTTTACGAAGGATCTTTGGCATAATGCCAGAATTGTTCGTATCGGGGCGATCCTACCACTCATAGGAAACAGCGTAAGAGTAAGATGGGTGTTTTTGCCAGCCACGTGTAGTGCTACCGATTAATTTTCATGAGGTACGCCGTTGCTTTCCACGAGAGAACTGTGGTCAGGAGAAGCGAGTTTATAAAAGACGTAATTATTGATGCGTTATACTGGTGAATGGAGGACATTAGTTTCAGAAAGCATCAGTTTGTCTGATTTTTGTCACTTTTGTGTTGTATTTTCATGAAGTTTTATTGTAAATGCAGTTTTTAAAATTAATAGCGTGACTTCGTGCGTTTATTTATAAATAAATAAAAGTCCAAGTGTAACCAGCATTAATGTTATTTCCACATAACTTTCATTTCCACAATCTGGAGAACGTTAGCTTTCCTATATTTGACTCTTCATAGTTCTATTTCATAGTTTTTATCCTACTTATAAATTACAAAGGGGAGAAAATAACAATAGCACGCTTACTCTACGTAGTCACGAATAACTTCCTTTAACTTTAGTTACAAATAAGACAGAATAGGGCAAACAGCTTCGTCTTGATTGCTCTGTGGACTTTGGTGATGACTATTTGAAGACCATCTAATCTGGCATCTTGTGATTTAAATCGCCAATATTGTTAGGTGCTGCGCTGATGTGATGCACGCTTACCATTCGAAAAGAAGGCAGTAGCCGTAGAACCAGTTGTCATAATTAATGGTAGCACTTCATCACAAACATAAATGGGCGTATATTTTAATAAGATTATACGTAACTTAAGCTCTTTCTTCAGTCATAAAGTGCTGATCAGAAAAAAGGCCTGGAAAAATATCTTCTTGGTTTCATTTGGTTTGGAAAAACATCTTCCTCTCGCCCTAAAAATAAAGTCCTCTTTGGCAAGGCAGATTTGGGTGCCACTACCGACAGAATTCACTGCACTGTATACGAGCTGTCGATTTAGTTTTGATTTCTTTTCCTTCTATAAGTTTGACAGTTTTTTAGCGGGTGGTTGTTGAGACCGTGAATTTATATTCCAGTGAGCCTAATAAGTTCTCTGAGCAGTGCAGACGAGCTGCAAGAGTAGCTCATGGTGTCTTGTCAATGATATACAGGAATTTTTCTAGCAGGGACAGGGATGTGATTATTCCCTTGTATAAGGCATTGGTCAGGCCACACCTTGAGTACTGTATACAGGTCTGGAGGCCTCATTTCAAGAAGGATGTAGAGCTGCTGGAACGAGTACAGAGAAGGGCAACAAGATTAGTGAATGGAACAAAGGGTTGCTCTTACGAAGAAAGGCTTAAGGTTTGCAAATTACAGAGCCTGGAGACTAGGCATCGCCGAGGTGATCTGATAGAGGTGTACAAGGCTTTGAATGGCTTGAGCATGCTCAATGCCGATGGAATTCTTCCTCTTGCTCAGAATAATCACCTGAGAGGGCATAAATTCAAATTGAGGAAGGACGGATGTCGGATAGATGTGCGGAAATTCGCCTTTAGCCAGCGGGCAGTTGGGTTGTGGAATAGACTTCCATCGCTTGTTGTTGAAGTTGATAGCCTAAACAAATTTAAGGCTCAGCTGGACAGGTATTTCGAACGAATTGAGGGGTGAAATGGGAGTAGTGGTTGTGTTTTTTTTTTTTTTTTTTTTTTTTTGGCTGATGCTGAATAAGCTTGCTTTCTTGCATCATATGCCTCTACTAATGCTAATGCTAATAACCTACAACAGATATACCATGTTAAAAATTAGGCTTTGCCCCATATACTTTCATTCGTTTTGGAGTAATTAAATTAAATAAATCTGCCAATAAATTTTATTCAACAAAAAATCACGTTAAATTATAACTTAAATTATAAAAGTATTCAAACTATTATAGTAAAATTAAATTTAAATAAATGTAATTCTGGTATATTATGTTTTTAAGTTTTTGTAAACAATTTGAGGATGAGAGATTTTTGCCTCATTCTGTTCAGCTAATGTGGCCTTCCACGTCTAGGGAACAGTAAAGCTCTCATTTACCTTTTTAAATAACCAACTTAAGTTCATTTCAGGGCCGTGTCTTTTATTTTAAATATCTGTTTGAAAACGAAAGGTGTTCCAAACTTGTACTTCATTAATTACAATTATATAATTCGAGCTTTTTTATTAAAATCATCGCATAACGAAATCGGCAGAAATACCTCTTATATAAAACTGAACTTCAACGCAGTAAAATGACATAAGAACTAAAAAGATGAAATACATACGCAAATACAGCGAAAATTTTTATTAAAAAGAAACGAAGTATCTCGACTTATCAAAGTCAGAAAACAAGTTATTTGCGAACGAATCTTCACTTGTTTAGAAACTTGTGAGAATTCATTTTGGCGGTTAATTTCCCCGAGTTATTACCAAAACTCTTAAGACTACGTACGTATAAAAAGTCTTGATTAAATTTGAAACGAAACTTCTCTAACGACGTCGTTCAACACTTGGTGGATTTCTGTGGTCTGGAATTTACATGGAGATTGCTGCGCTTTATTAAACGGCAAGGTTCTGGTGGTGCCCCCATTGGAGCTTTGGAAAACGTAATCTTTATAACTCTAGCGAAAGAATTTTTATCGCGGCTCTTTTATTACTCCATGTCTTGCCATTCCTGGAAATTTTTGGTTTGTGTTTCGCCCTTGTTTAGCGAATTTTTTTTCCCCCAATACCCTCTCGTGTGGTTAACGAGTCACATCGCCATTAAGTAAATCGGCCTTCGTAAATTGGAAAGAAAATTTTTGCTGTTTGTATAAAGACGATTTCTTTAGTAAATGCGGCACAATCCGCCTAAACCCGGAAACGAGAAGAACTGACCATCCGGAAATATGGAATTCGAAAGAAATTTGTGCACCAATCCAAATAGTGAAATGTTTTAAGCGCTTTCACTGGTCTGGACAAAAATTACTTCTCGGCCATTAAACACCAGTTGGACGTCAATGACAGGAAAATTTAGACATTATATCTTTTTGCTTTACCGCTAAACTTGTTACAAATTAGCGGAGAATAGTTTGGTGACAACCCTGTAAATTATACCGCAAAGTTACATACCGAGAGAGATTTACACCCGTACTCGTGTCGCGAGACCGTAAGAAATCACATCTATTGCTATGAAGCTAGCGTCTTGTAGCTGTTATTTATTTCTGAAATGCATCTAACTGACACTATTCTTCTTTTTTAGTTTACCCACAGTCTCCTCTAAAGGAATAAAACCAAATTTTTATATATGGGATGCTTCACAAGCACAAATGACCAAACTTACGGGTTTCAATTCGAAAATCTCTGCTACCTGTAAGGTGGTGTCACCTGCCGTGGATCTAGAACGGCTACCTAGAGCAACGAGTTTTTAATGTACGAATTTAAATTTACTCTCTCTCTGTCTCTCAACATTAATTGAAGTTGTTGTAAAATCACCGATAACTATTAATACAAACTGTTGAGTTTAAAAGCTTCTTGGGTTTAGTGGCTGTATGCGATCAAGTCGCATTGAATTCTTTCGACCGTGTTCGTTACTGTTTGGAAGTGAGCTCTAAGCTAATTTATACGTTGTGGGTTGCTGAGGCCAAATTGTGTCTGTTCATAGTTTATTTCCAATTAGCATAAATTTATAGGAAATAAAAGATGTAATGCATTTTAGGTATAAACGTGATGCTAAATATCTGTTTGTTAAACGGGGTCCAAATCAAAACATTTCAATACTTTTACCATTAATCACCTTTTTTTTAATTCCAGAGTTGTAAATTGCCGAACCGTGAATCTGGAATTCATAAATACGTTTATCTGCTGCTTTGTATGCACACATATTGTAAGCTTTAAATTGCAAAATATTATCTGTAGAAAGAGAATTCTCACGAACCTTTACGGATGCATTCCAATGAATCGGTCTACTGAACTTACCAGTTCATTCATTCGTAGCTAGAAATAACATTCATTCATTTCCTTAATGTTTGGAGATTCTGGTTGTAAATTGGTTGACAATTGTTCTTTCTGCGTGAAGGAAATCTGCTTAGTGGAAAACAATTTTCCACTGCTGGCTGCTATTAGATCGGTTTCCAGTACATGGAAAGTAGTGGAATCTCATTAAGTAAAATGAATTTCTTACGGAAATTCATTTTACTTGATGCTTGAGCTCTTCATTCTCCTTTTCGAATTTTTGTTTTGGTCTTGGAATTGGCGCCTCCGTAGCCAGGTGGGAAGGAGCAGCAGTGCGTAGCACACGCTTCTTGATTAGACCGGGGTTCGAGCCCGTGACCACTAAATACGGAGGATGCGGAAAGGTCAGGGAATGACCACCGCATATCCCCGGAGCAATATGGCCTTAGTTGCTAATGCTCCAAATAACAAACAAACAGGTCTTGGAATTAGCTTGCGTCGACTTTTATGAACAGTATTCTCAACTTTACAATAGACATCCTGTTAAGGCTGGAATTTTCATAAAACAAGCTGAAGCACATTAACTTAGTTCATGGTCGCAACATATCATTACCTGCAAAGAAATCATATAGAGTCTGATGAAGTCAAAATCCCGTTATAACTCGCAGTGAAATACGGTTCCTCGTTGAAAGTGTCGGGTTTCCATTATGGAAAAACTCAAGTCATAATGAATGACATGACATGACAAAGGCTTTCTGCAGCTACTTCAGTTATCAATGTTGGATCAGCATCTCCTACTGAGGTCATTCTGTTAACGGATTTATCCCCCCCCCTCCCTTCTACCCACAATGAATTTTCTCAAGACGCAGAATATTAGCCTAGTTTTGAGGGTCATTTAGGAGTTTTTTATATTTTAAATGCGCTAAGATAATGGCACGTTTTGACTATGCATAAAAACTAAATCCCAAAAACTTTCTATTGCTATAAAATTTTTAATTGGGATCTATTTCCCGGCAGCATTAATACTAATTTTACGCGCAATAAATATAGACAACTTTTTTTTTGAGCCAAGGGCAACAATTGGGGCCAACGATTCTTCGGTTTTAGAAAGAGGAAATTCCTTGGCTAAGGTCAACAGCGTGGAGGACAAAATAAAGAAATATACTTTTTTGCCCGTGTATGATAATAATAACATCTAAAAACAGCTTAAATACGACTCTTTTCTGCGTTAACTTTTGCAGCCAACCGTTAGGGGACTCTGGTCTCCCTAATGACGGTGGCAGCGCTCGAACATTTACTGTTTAGTAAAGAAACAACTACAACTGTCTACGTATTCAACCCAAAGTAACCAATGTTGCTTTTAATCGGTTAATATCACACATTAGGAGAATCTTTTATTCTTTAACACTACTATTACCGGTTTCGGAACTTATTGATTGTGTCATCAGACAGCAGGCAGCCCTGTTTAGTAACTTTGGGTCGAGTGGTATCGAATATAAAAGCGGTTAAGCTGTAGATTTACTGCCTAATAATGGAACCAATAAATTCCGAAACCAGTCACAGCAGCGTATAGAGTTTTTTAATAAATAACAGATTCTCTTAATTGGTGATGTTATTCGATTAAAAACGACATTAGTTACCTTGGGTTGACTACATGGACAGTTTTTTAGTCGTTTTTGAAGAGCACAGGTTCGATCGCTGTCACCATCACTGAAGAGACCACAGCGTCTCCTGGTTGTTGACTGCAAAGGTTAAGGCAGAGCAGCGTCATATTTAAGCTGTTTCAAATATTGCAATAACCCGAGTTTGAAATAGTCCCAACCCTTTTATTGGTTATAAAATAATAACATTTTTAATTTATAACGTATACGATTTTACTATTTCCTTAACATGCTTCTAGAGGAACCTACATATCAAACCATTCAGTTGCACAGAATAACTCTGTGCGTCATGTATTAACATTTTAGGAAGTAACAATATCATGAATTGTAATATTTTTAACTTTCCTTTGAAATTATGATAATGTAAGTTGTCCTGTTAATGGATTCTGAAAGTGCTATTCGTAGGAAGACTGACTTAGCCCTCCAAATCAAAGTCTATATTTAAAATGAATTAAGAGCATCTAGAATGATTTTAGGAAAGTGCTGCTTGACGATGGGGATTATTCCAGAAATAAAGGAGTTGATAATCTTTTGTGAATAGGCTTTACGTTGAATCGGCCTATAAGGGAGCCTACAACTTTGACGGGACACTGTGGAGGGAAGCAACGAACCAAATGTCAACAGCATCTCCAAGCACAGGACTGAAATAGTGGAAGAGATGTTTTCTGATTGTTCTTATAATATCATTTCATTCCCCGGAATGCTTTAAGAGCATGAAGTCGCAGATATTAGATCTAGTTTTAAAAATTCGATTTCTGCGTAATATTATTTCTAGGAATATGACTTTGTGAGACTGATTGAGGATATGCTCATCCAAGGAAATGCAATGAGGAGTCAGATTGCATGCTGACTTTGAAACCTGGCGAAAAAGTTATATACTATCTACGAGAACTTCTGAGGTTTAGAATGAAGTAAAAAGTGAGAATACGCTCTGAACATAGCCAAATAGGTATTGAAAGTCTGGGATAGCGGATAAGCCACTGGAACCAGCAGTCGGATGGTTTTCTGGCCATGTTATGTAGCATACTATCGTCAGCATACGACAGAAAGTAAGAACTTGGCAGCCGCATGGAAGGTACGGGGTCTGCTTCTATATTGTTTTCTGTTGACCAGAAAATAGTGCTATCCAATAATTATTGTACTTATATGAAGTATATTTTAATTATAACAACTTTAATAGTCAAATATTGAATTCTTTCGCTCATTGGTAAGAAAAGAAGCTAGGTATGCCACCTTCCTTAAAGATGTAAGGAAGAGGCAGAAAGTTAAACGTCGTACTCTCAAAAAGTTGAGTGGGATATCAGTATTTAGCGTTCACTCCCGGAAATGCCCCGTTTCATACACCTTCCCTGTTTGTTGTAACTTACCTCTAAACATGTGTATACCGGGGCTGGTTTAACCCTGTTACACAGCCTGTGGGCCGACCGAGCTAGCCGAGTGGGTAAAGTACCTGCCCGGCAACCCAAAGGTTGCGGGTTCGATTCTCGCCTCGGGCTTGGATCAAAGTACTGCAAAAACCTTGGGAGGTGCAATATGGCCACAGAAGCCGATGCGCCAACTATCAAATCAAAAAAAAAAAAAAAAAAAAAAAAAATACACAGCCTGAGATCAGTTAACTGCGGCTCAGAATGAAATGGCCTTTAAGGAATTCCTCCATACCATTTGAACACAGATCCTTCTGAGTGCAGTATGACACATGGTCACTATGCCATCACGGAGGACTTCGACTATTGCTGAATGCAAGGTAGAGATAGAAATGCGACTTTCCGTAACGTTCAGTGAAACCATCTTCCAATATCAAAGATTTTCTTTGAACTACACTATTTAAAACAACATTTTAAAGCTTTCATCGTTAACATCTCAACATTATAACTACGCTGTTTATTTTTGTTACATAAGCAGGTTCCTGTTGAATACGAAAGGGTGCCATAGCTGTTGCTGTCTTTTATTCTGGTTAGTAGTTTCAAACTAAACAACTTTAAGTTTGATCTGGCTGCTAATCCCGTCAGGCAGTATGAAAATGCCATTCAGAAACTACTGGCCAGTTTAGCAGTTACTTAGCGACAGGTATGCAGTACGTTTTAGATATACGGTGAATTTTATTTTCTGTTTTAAAAAGAATAAATATTTATAACAACCTGAGCTCGGTCACCGCCAACTACCTGGCGGAAATCCTAGCTAGTTGGACTGCATATCATCCTCAGCAGCCTAAGTATGGCTACTAGCGACTCCTTTTTAGAATTCATTGTGGAATCAGTACTTTTCCTGGCCTCCGTTGCTTAATTAGTGAAGCTTCAATATATAGTAGTCCCATTAACTCGCTCGGGTAATGACGCAGCAACTCTTAAGTATAATTATTCCATGAAGGGACTTTTGCGTAAACTACATAACTATATAAAGTCATGGACTATAGACTTCTTTACATTATGCACTAAAGAGGACTCATAATTAGTGTTTAACAAGGCGAAACTGGAAAGGAGCTAATGTATTTTATGCTGTCAAAGGGAAGAAGTATAGACTATAGAAGTAAAGAACTATTCTTCAGTTCGAATCTCACTGGTGACCGGAGAAAATTCTCCGGTCACCAGGAGATTCGAACTCTCTGGGATTCGAATTCTCTGGTTTTTCAGGTAGAGCTAATAGCTTTTTCCAGTCCAGACAAACCAACCATTAACGCATACCCATCTTAGATTGATTTGCTTTTCCTTAAATATATATATAAAAAAAGAAAAAAAGTAACATCTTCGAAAAACTAATTGAAATAAACGGCCAGTCCTAGAATCTCGCATATTTTGCAACTTCCAATTAAAACCTATCCGCATTAAAAATGCGGGTAGGTTTTAATCGGGATATCTTTCTCTCTGTGTTGGAAGGGAACGTGTCCCACATACACAAAAATGTTTATTTTTTAATGATAAATGCGCAAACTCATTCACTATTCTCTGTTCAGAATATCTCAGACTCTGTCTTCTGTGCATCCGTCTGTTCCGAAGGCTGCATTCTCCAAGAAAATCAGGTTTTTCATCCCTTAGAACAGAAAACAGATTTTAGGACGCAAGGAATTTTCAGACAATATACTGGAGCTTCATGGTCTTAGTTGCCTCACTTGCCGCAAAATTTGAAACAACCAACCGGCATGCTAATGTCAATTTCACTTGATCAGATCTACAAACCAGGTGCATTTTAATATCTGCACAAAACATTCATCTTATTACCATGTTCCTAGATCCCCATCTTAACCCTGGTACTCGCTTTCATTCATCCTGCAGTACCGTGGCTTGCTGGTGAGTCGATAAGGCCCAGAAATGTATTCTACTTAAAATTAATTCCTGTAATCCACGTCATCTCCGTGCTCACGTTACTTGACAGAATTTTTGCGGCTGAAATTATGTAGATGTTATTAATTAATGAATAATGTCATTCCCAAAAATGTCTCCCAACAGTTTGAGTCTGGTCAGTTAAATTTGTGAATAAATAATAGAAATGCGAGTGAAGCCTAGTAAGGGTCTACCTATGTATTTTACACTATCTGCGTAGGATCTATTAATTAATATTTTTGTGCAAGAAAAACACACGAAATATATGTGCGAATGTATGGCAATAGGTTCATCTCACAACGAAGAACTTTGTATTTTATTGCTGTTGGCTTTTTACTGCCACGAAGAAGCAAAACATCGACACTAATCCATTTGTCTGCCATTAACGAATTGCGCGATAGTAGTATGCATCATAATGAACGAGATCCAGTAATTATATCAATTTATTTACATTCATTAGCAGCAGTGAAACTAATGTGGATACTTTCTTTGCTTTGTCCTTGAGTATCATTTCGTTTGTCTTTGAATCGATTTTTGCTTTTCACAACTGATTGTGCGCGTTATTCGGTTCAAACTAAAGCGCTCGCGCACGCACGCACACACATGCGCGCGCACCTCTTAATTCTGTAAGTACATTACAAAACGTTCTGTAAATGTCTCGCCCTTCATAATAGTATTTATAGGACTTAATTCTTCCGTGCATTACATTACATCAAAATTAATTTATTAGTTACAAGTATTTCGTCAGTCTTGGAATGTTTACAGAGAAGATATTTGTACAGGGGAATTCCGTTCCAATGTCAGCATGTGCAACATTTGTTTTATATTTTCCACCTTCAGCGAGTGGCAGCTTTTTTCATTTCATATATTACGTGTATATTCCTCGATTTATACTGCAAACCGTTATAGTATAATTACTAAATTTAACTTTAAAATCTTCAAAACGTTATATTCTATAATACAATTATACTACACAAGTTAAATAATTCTGCATCCTTGTTTTATAAAAAAACTATTCAAGCCTATACAAGAATTTCTTGTATAACTAAAGGAGCTTAAGTCTCGCTACTTTCTGCATAGGGAATAGTGAAGTCTGTTTACATTGAAATAAATAAAAATGTCCCCATCAGGATACGTAAATTTGGTTTTCAACTAGTTGTAAACACTCTTGTTAAATCAGTGGTGTTTATAGTGGCTTGCGTCTCGAAACAAGGTAGTGGCTTCAAGATAACCAAGGATCCCTTTTTCCATGCACAATATACAAATTTGGTTTGTGTAAGTACGAAACTATCAGAACACACACACGCGGCGATAAGCCTGCTTTCCAGTTTTAGAAAGTAGAAACAACGGAACTAACTTTTTGCCCATTAAGATGGCGCATCGATTTTTGAAAGGTGTAAATTTAAAAAAAAATAATAATAAATAATTGCAAATACATATGCAGAAATGAAACCTGCATAGATGGCATAACTAGACTTGTAAATAAGAGCACTTAATTGTAATCTTGTTTATCTGTTGTGGTTTCGTGTTTTTGCGTATTTTATCACTTCTAGTTGTGATACGCGTCTATATTCTAGACGCGTTTTTTCCTCATAATTATCTACAAACGGACTGCAACGAACTACTGCACAAAGTTTTAGAACACTAATACTGAACAGAGAGCAAGTGCCGCGGGATTTAGGCCTACCTTTTCAGTCTTCTTGATTGACTGAAATGGGCGTAGTAACTCCGAACCGTTATCTAATTCACCAGTGAAGTGTTAGATTTTGAATTTTTGTTTTTCTGGCTTCCTGATGGCATCATTATAGAACCAGCGCTTTTCTGCACTTTCCGGAATCAGATGCGTCGCTGTTACTGAAAAACGTTTTGCCCCTTTTTTCTTGGGAAGAATTGTAAGCCTATAAGACAAGGGGCGCATTTAGTTTTCGTTTTTTTTCTTCTTTTCAGAAAAACCAGCGTATTATGTCCAAAAATGCGACAAATTAGGTAAAAAACTGAATAAAAAAGCAGAGTGATGTATTCTTATCTTTAATAGACCTTAAATTCTATAATTTATAACACGCAATTATACACACCAACATCTAAAAGAGATTTCGATGTGCATTTGCTTATGCGCACATGCATGAAATCCGGCATTTACGAAAGCTGCTGTAAATATAAGCGAATCGGAGATTGTGTATCACTGCACTTTATACGGCGTGATAGAAGATTCATTTATCCTTCATCTAGAAGTTTCTAATTACAGTGATAAATTAACACTGATTAAATTAATAATAGTAAGCCTGTTAATCGTAGTTTCCCTGCTATGATTAACAGGCATACTATTATTAATTTAATCAGTGTTAATTAAATCATAGCTCCCCCCCAGGGGAGCTGTGATTTAATGGTCATTTATCAAAAATTTTCCATACTTTACGGGAGATTCTGTTTTCAACACTATTGAATTAACTGTGGTTTACTCATGAAACATTCGATCCTGTTACACTTCGGCTTTACCGTATACAACAACTCCCCGACTTACGTAAGGGTTGCGTTCCGCGGAACCCTACGTAAGTCGGAATTTCTCTAAATGCTTATGCAGCACTCACAACTATGCGCGCTGAATTTGATCGAAGCAAAAAAAATGTTCAACGAACATGTAAATAGAATTATTTATTAATTTTTTTTATCTCATGCGCAGTAAAAATTATAAAATTACCAAAAAAGAGAGAGAAGACAGGCATAACATCAGCACGTTTTACCTTTCAAGCATAGTTGCCAGAATTAACTCTCCAGCTGATAAACACGCTGCTGCGGAAGTTGAGCGCTGTGGAGATTTAGAAGGGGTTTTTTTCCAACACATCACAATTTCTCTGCAGATGCAGAATCAGCACTGGCGACTTCAACGCATACTTTAATGTTTTGGAAACCAGCGCGATGCTTGAACCTGTTAAACCACCCGTTGCTTGCCACGAACGTGGGTTGGGGTTTGCCGTGCTTATCCTTAATATCTTCATAAATAGTTCTTGCTTTTGCTTGAATGGCCATTGGACTCAGGGCACTTGCTTCTGAATCTGATTTTTCCATCCATGTTATTAACAGCTGTTCCATCTTCGATATAGCACCTAAACGCTGTTTTATGATTACTGTTGATCAAAAGTGCGTTGATCCTTTGACAGTGCGCGTATAGTGCACTGTCCCTTAAAATAGTATTCACTGTTGAAGCAGTGAGACCCAATTCCATGCAATAGATGACAAATTTTGTCCTGCTTCGTACTTCTTAAAATCATTTTCATTTCTAAACCAGTTTTGTTTCGTTTGATAGCACTGCCAGCCCTTGCACTTTCCGTTAGTCCCTTTCCCTTCGTCATTGTAATACGTAAAAAGCAATGAAGAGAAGTTTCTGAAAATTTGTTTTTTATATGATTGAAGATTTCAGTGAAGGGGAACTCATTTCACCATAATACCGTAACGTAAAAACCCACACGATTGCAGTTATCGGTATTATACTCATGAATTGAAAGGGAAAGTGTCCATCTCTGCAGATTACCCTCCGTTTACAGTTATGTCTTATATACTGTTGATAAATATATCCCGTCCTCCACCTAAAAAGAAGTGATTGTTGGGATGTAAGTGTCGCTGAAAATTGAATAGGTTCGCTGAAAATCTTAATTCGGCCATTATTTTTACCTCCAAACTTCATATTTTTCTGAACATAAGCGTGTAGACGCACTTTGGTTATTTGTGTCGATCCAAACTGTGCGGATCGATATCCGAAAAGGAATCAAAAACTCCTGAAGTGGAATGAACAACATTACTGTAATGACTGTTGACTTCATTCGAAACAAGGTGTGCAGTTCCTTCACGCTTTCTACTCCGTATACGTTCATCTCAAATTTTTGCCTCTGGTAAGCTCACGGTCGTCTTCTTGGCAAAGTTCCAACCCCATAAGGAAAGTTCCATTCCAAATTCCAGCTTAACGTCGTGCATCTGAACTTGCGAGCGAAAGTTCACATTGGAAACTGTTGCTGTGAGTATAAATCTGTCATTTTCGTGGGTGCTGTAGTCCTCCACGAAAGAGGTTTATTTAATGATAGTTGGACAATTGTGTAACGATCCGTCCATCTATGCCCGTGTGATTCAGATTGTATACTGTTCTTTGAAAACATGTTTCAAATAGTACGCTTTGCTTCTCTTTTTACACGTGCTTCACGAAGCATCCTTAGAAATTTACTGTAAATTACTCAGTAACGAAAGCTCCCCCACCAAGAATATCTAATATTTCATTTCTGTGTACTAATGGATTTAAGTTTCTTCATCAAGAACTGCTGAAGTTACCGGCTTTTAAATTTATAAAATTTTTAAAAGCGGTTAACTTAAACAGTTTACGCTATATAGTTAGCCGAATGTGAGTATACATTGCGCTGTGGAAGGGGTCTTCCAAATTAAGAAAGCGGGATTTGAAGCTTTAATGTTGCGAACGAGTGACGATTGGCGAAACTAGCTGTTCACGCGAGTAAAATGTTACGATGAGTCGAAGTACTGCCGAATTGCATGATGGGAAGGTGCCTCTACTGTTAAAATTAACGATACGGATACTAGAGGGTAACATTTTTCTCTCCCTCCGCGGCATTGCGCAATAACAGAAGAAAATGTTGGGTAATCTTTTGCAGTTTCATCGATCTTCCTGAAAGCAGTGGCTATCGGAACAGACAGTCAGTAGCATTTGGCAGTGATTTAGGAGGGGGCTTTCGTACCTCGCTCCGGTCTACCTTCAGTAATCAAATTCTGGGTGAAATGCTATTATATAGAGGGTTCAACTCCTGCGCTCTCATCCCTCTGCACCGTTGTTTGCTTTGCGTTGTTATTGTTGTGTACTTTGGCTTAACAATGTAATTTCTCACTAGCGATTTTATGGTCATGGAGCTCGTTCCTCAACTTGTGTCTACTCAGAGCGAGAGCTGAAGTGCGTGCCGGGTTCTGTTGGTCTCTAAGGGCCATTATGTAGCGGGAAGGAGAAAGAGGGCTTTCTTGTAGGTTCTCGTTTTGTTTTCTTCGCACCAGATCCTCTTGCACACTCAGATCTTGTAATTTTATCGCCACTGTTCGGTCTATTATGTCTTCCAGTGTAAAGATTGCTCGACGTTTGCTGTTCCAGATTCGTGGTCCGCTATTAGCGCTCGGATACCGCCGCAGCCTGATGCGTTCTGATTTGTCACTGTCCGAGTGCTTTCTCCATTTTAGTAATACATCCTCTACCAAAGCTGATTTGTTAATCTAATCGGATTTTAATTGAAAAACGGACGATTCCATCTACCTGATATATCTTCTACTCTCTATTCGAGTTTATCTGTCAAGGCGTAAACAATATCTACAAATATTGTTGACTTCCTTTCATCATTAAAAATTGACGATATTTCCTCTGTAATGATTGGGTTTTTTTTTTTTTTTTTTTTTTTTGGCACAATTTCAGATATAAGCTTTGCACTGAGATGATGTTAAATTTAATTCGTCGGCAGCTGGTAAAGTTTTTTTTTTTTTTTTTTTTTTTTTTACTGTACAGCATACGGAATTATTACATACTCTGCACAGAGAAGTCTCTAACTGCCCATCTACATCGATAGTTGAACTTTTTTTTTTTTTTTTTTTAGCATTAGCATTAGTAGAGGCATATGATGCAAGAAAGCAAGCTTATTCAGCATCAGCCAAAAAAAAAAAAAAAAAAAAAAACAACCACTACTCCCATTTCACCCCTCAATTCGTTCGAAATACCTGTCCAGCTGAGCCTTAAATTTGTTTAGGCTATCAACTTCAACAACAAGCGATGGAAGTCTATTCCACAAACCAACTGCCCGCTGGCTAAAGGTGAATTTCCGCACATCTATCCGACATCCGTCCTTCCTCAATTTGAATTTATGCCCTCTCAGGTGATTATTCTGAGCAAGAGGAAGAATCCCATCGGCATTGAGCATGCTCAAGCCATTCAAAGCCTTGTACACCTCTATCAGATCACCTCGGCGATGCCTAGTCTCCAGGCTCTGTAATTTGCAAAACTTAAGCCTTTCTTCGTAAGAGCAACCCTTTGTTCCATTCACTAATCTTGTTGCCCTTCTCTGTTTAGTGAATAGGGGAAACCCTGGAGCCCGCCAAAAAAATATAATAAAATACTTTGAATACTTTGCCCTTCTCTGTACTCGTTCCATCAGCTCTACATCCTTCTTGAAATGAGGCCTCCAGACCTGTATACAGTACTCAAGGTGTAGCCTGACCAATGCCTTATACAAGGGAATAATCACATCCCTGTCCCTGCTAGAAAAATTCCTGTATATCATTGACAAGACACCATGAACTACCCTTGCAGCTCGTCTGCTCTGCGCAGTGCAGACGAGCAGTGCAGCTCGTCTGCACTGCTCAGAGAACTTCATATCTGCCTGCACAATTACCCCCAGGTCCTTTTCATTCTCTACCACTGTCAGCGTAGTACCACAGAGTTGATACGTTGATCTGGGGTTACTGTTTCCCATATGTAGTACTTTACATTTGTCAATGTTAAACTTCATTTGCCACCTCTCAGCCCATCTGCTCAACCTTTCCAGATCCTATTGCAGCAGCATAGTATCAGTAGTGTCCTTAACAACCCTGCCAACCTTTGTATCGTCTGCAAACTTGGACATTAAGCCTGATACACCATCATCAATATCATTTATAAATACAGAAAACAACAATGGACCCAACACTGAACCCTGAGGAACTCCACTAATAACATTAGTCCACGTTGAGCAGTGTCCATTGATTACCACTCTCTGTCTTCTGCCACTCAACCATCCCTTTATCCATAGCAGCAATTTGCCTCGAATGCCACACTTCTCCAATTTGTGCAGCAGTCTTCCATGTGCAACAGTATCAAAAGCCTTTCTAAGATCCAAATATATAATATCAAAGTTATTCCCTGCATCCAGTTCTTTTGTGACTACATCATAGTATCCAATCAAATTGGTCAGACAAGACCTGCCCTTAACAAACCCATGCTGTGTCTGAGCTATAACTGAATTCTTGTCCAGATGATCCTGCAGTGCTTCTTTAACCAGTGCCTCCATTAATTTTCCTGGAACCGAAGTTAAACTAACAGGTCTATAATTACTTGTGTCAGCCTTTGATCCTCCTTTGTGAATTGGGGTTACATTTGCACATCTCCAGTCCATGGGTACCTCCCCTGAGTCCAAAGAAGCTCTCATAATTATGGCTAGGGGTTTGCTTACTTCCTTTGCTGCCTCCTTTAATATAACTGGATAGATCCCATCCACCCCGGGCGCCTTTTTTATGTTTATCCTCAACAATTTCTCCTCCACTTTCCTCTCAGTTATTAGAAAATCATCTAGCTCACTGCCAATGTTTACTTCCCCTACGACATTCCCCTTCCTGAATAACTCCTCATGTGTGAATGTAGATGCAAAATACTCGTTTAGATTGTTAGCCACCTGAGCTGGATCCTCAACTGTTGAACCATCAACATCCAGTGGACCAATCTGATTCATCCCTTTCCTTCTTGAGTTTAAATAGGTAAAGAACTCTTTTCTGTTTTTCTTTGCATCCTTTGCCAAGGATTTCTCATAATCTGCCTTTGCCTGCCTAATCTCCTTTGTGACTTGGTTACAGACCAACTTATATCTATCATAGGCTTCCACGTCACCCATTAATTTGTATGTATCCCATGCATTTTTCTTCTCTGCCATATGTCTCATTAGTTCATCTGACAACCATTTAGGCCTGAACCTTGAACAATATTTCTTGGTTGGTATGTAAAGCCTGGTAGCTTCCAAGATTAGTTCCTTACTATCACATTAGCCCAGAGTTCTTGTCTTTCAATTGTTTTCAAAGCTGTGCTTGTAAAGAAAGCTATATATATATATGTAGCTTGGTAAAACCTCTCCCAAATGTTGACTGCCGTATACAGAGTATTTTTGGGTCTAACGGCACCAGGGATTTACCCACCCCATCTCCACGTATGTTCTTTGTATCGAGGACAGTTCGCTGTCAAAGCCAGACGTTTAAAAGTGTGTGGGTCATGTGTTGTGTAATATGTTGTATTTTGATGGTGGAAAAATACTCCTTGAGTTCGTGATTCGTGAAAATAGTCTGTTATTGTATCTGCCAGGGAAATTATTTATATTTCGGAAGTTTAATAGTCCGCGAAAATAAACCTGTCAGTTGTAACCTAAACGTAACTTTTCTGTCAGAGATAACTTGATTGAATGAGAATAATACGTTATGCCACGTGTAAGCGACTGCGTCTTGTTCTGTTCTAATTCTATAGGAAACTCTTTGAAAAAATGAAATAAAGAGCATCGGTGCTTAAACGTGGACAAGCGCGTGCCTTTGATGTGCAGCAGCTGGGCCAACTTAAACTAAAACTGATTTTAAAATATTTCAAAAATTATTTACGAGGATTATAATTAAGTTCAGGCCAAAAGCCTGAGCAGTGCCATACACTTTAAATAAAAATCGATATACGTCTCTATTGGAGTATTGCTTTCTATTTATAGTAGTGTACAAGGCAACTCGTGGCGAATTGCGCCCATAAGATGAGAGCAATGCAATGAGTTGTAAACCCGTTTTGCTCAAAGCAATGTACAAAAAAAAGTTACTAGGGTTATGTAATGGGGATCACGAAAGAAAGGAGAGAGCTTTACACCTTGCGCTCGTCTAAGATTACGCTGGCCTCTTGCAGATAAGAATTAATGCTTAGAAAGATAATTATTATAGCGTAGACTCGCTGTGGCGAGGCTTCAGGATTTTTCATGCAAAAACAGCAAGAAGACAGAGAGCACTTCACCGACGGAAGAGTGGTGCGATAACACTCCATCCCTTAAGTGGTAGCGATGACATCAAATATTGCGTAATGGGTGTTAATTGAAGACCTAATGCAGGTATAGTGTTCTCTTTGCGTGCTCGCAGACTCCGGCAACGTATAACTTCTGAAGGATGCCGAAAACTGCATCTTCCCTTTCGCATGGCTCCAGGCTGCATTAAACAACGAGAAGTTCGCTGCGATTACATCCGGGCACACTCAGTTCTGCTGCATGCGTGTTGACAGTCGAATATTGATCGCGAGGCGACTTCAGCCAACGTTTATGTGGGTGGTTAGGTCACAAAGGACAAATTGCAGCAGCAGCAACAAAAAAAAAAAAAAAACTTTCCAGATAAGAGCAAAATCTAACTGCAACGAGATGGACGGTGGTGTAATTGGTATTTATTTCAATCTGCAAGTTGATCCACGTACACTGCAGACCAATATGTGTAGATAACTGATTTAATCTGCACACGATCCGCAACTGAGGTTGTCATGTGAGAATATCTATTTCATCTTTTCTGCAATGATGCAGCAGCTTGAAAATATGGCATCTGAATCACTTATCATTTGGGCAGTCGAATGATATGTTGCAATAACCACATTGCAATCAAACGAGATCACGTTTTTGCAACTTAATTACAGCATTTTGGGATTTCTTTTCGCAGTTAATTGAAAGCTAGCTAGCTATCTATCTGTCTATCATGATGTTGAGAATAAATAGTCTTTTTCTTTGGGCTCATCATTAGTACTGATAAGTGTACTCAATCTCGGTTACAATAAAAGCACGCTTTCCCTCCCTTTTTATTACAATAATTAATAATGTCCAAAGTTTGATCGAAAACTTCTCTTCAAGACGCACCTGCAAAAGCTCATTTTCCTACCCTAAAAAGATGCGCAATCTGCGACAAAATGTACATTATACTTCTAATAAAGATACTATTTGTATATATGTTATGTCCATTTTTACTCTTCGATGATAAACGCCTCTGAAAACTGCCCAACTATCGCTCCTTCTAATTTCAAAAAAATCTTCGGTGGACCTATTTCTGAAATCTGTTTTAGCTTTCGATTTCTAGGTTCAATCTATCAACTTTCTCTGTAATGACGATTATTTAAATGAAATTCCCTTCCTTTTCAACTTTAACTCAGCTTGGCTCTCTTCCGTTTTTAGTAAAATTGCTTTGCGTGTTCTTCTTAGGATACCCAATAAAAAAATCTTCTCTCACACTTAAGAAAAACTGACTGCACTGCTCGGATATCTTTTACTCTCACTCTCTACTACAGGAGCCTTGACCCTGCAGTTTTTCATTTGAATTTCTAATTACGGGTGGTATTTTTAGATTGATTTATTTAAAATGTCCTTTTCTATTATATCTCAGTAACTACTTTGTCAGTAGCATTTGGCGTGATATATCCTTATCGGTTTAAACTGGCAAAGCAAGTGCGATTATATTCGAAATGTAGCTGAAGTGTCTTTGTTACTGTAATTGATACGCTGTTGTGCAGTTAAATGTATTGCTAACTGTCCATTTTTATGCTTAACCCTTCCGGGTAGTACTGGAGTTATAATCTCACCCACACGCTCGCGCGTGTAGTGGCACAGCACAAGTGCTGGAACAGGTTGAGCTGGAGTACATAATAAGCCAAGCAAGTGTTCCCAGAGAAACAGTCACGAATACAATTAGCTGGCTTCTATAACAAATGGCGCATCTCGAAACAGCCGGGAGGGAAAGGACTCGCATTTTAAAAATTGACAGTAAATACAGATAACAAATAAATAATGAGGATTCGTATTAACGACAATTATTCACAGCATAATTGTCGTTATAACACTGTCACAAAATGAAATATAAGATTAAAAAAACAAAGCATGACCATTTGTGACAAAAATTAGAAACGAAGTGTCTTTATCAAATATCACATGGAGCTCAGTTTTATTTTTCTCTAACAAATTGACATCAAAAATGAGTTCTTCTGGGAGATGGCGTAAATAACTCGATATATTAAAACTTAATCACGTAGAATGCATTTCGGCAAATCTCCTACAAGTTAATAGAAAATAATTGCGGTCAGATGCGAGAAGGATAGAATCAACGTTTGAGGAATTTATATTTGAAATGAGGCGGAGAGTAAAGTGCATATCAATTCGATGACTTCTGTTGAGAGAGAGAACTTAGTTTGAGCTCAGATTTACGCGAATTTTCCACCCAGTTTCTTCCCAAAGAAAAGGATAATCATATTTTAGTTTACTAAAGAGGGATGAACTTGTTTATAATGGCGATTTAAACAGCCTTTTGCTCATAATAAAATGTTTTCCGTATAAATTTTGTAGTTCTGATGATGAATGACTTTAATTTTGCCGTCATCTCTACTTTTTGAGAAAAATTAACTTTTTTTTTTGTTTTATTCTTTATTAAATCATTTAACAAGCTTTAAAAAAAAACATATTTTGAGTCCTGATTTTAGCTTATGTCCTCCCCCCCCCCCCAAATTCTTCCAAAGTGCTCATCGAGAAGCACGTTTTGGCTCCAGCTTGCCTTCTTACCATTTTTCTATGCGAGAAATGTCCTGGTAAAATCTTTACCCGTGTTTATTGCTGACGTAACTCAAATTCGTGGGAGGGGAAGATTAAAATGTAAATACAGAAAATGAATCTTTAAGCTCATATTACCCAGTTAGGCCTGACTTAGCCGAGTGGTGAAGTCAGCGAGTGCAGTATCACACGCTCTTTGAGTGGACCGGCGTTCAAGCCAGTGACTGTTAAATACGATTAAAATTTGTATTGATTGATTGATTTATTGTAAACTCCACTGACCTGGTGGTCGTGTCGGAGTATAAACAAGAACATTTTTTTTACGCTTTCAGAAGTTTGTCAACAAACTCCTCATAATTTGCTGATATTTGATTTTCTACAAGGTTTTGGAGGAGTGCCTCAATAACATTCCATGCTGCTTTTCGGCTTACGTCGAGAACTTAGTAAAAAGAACGTCTTTCATTAACATCTCTATTTGTGGACCAATGAATATTTCCTCTCTTATCTTTGCATCACCAAGTCTTTTCATAAGGCCAAATTTGATATGAAGAAGGGAACAACAAAATCTTTTCCCTGTAAACGTAGTGGATGGCGAATATTCTTCTGGCCAAAAATAAACTTTGTTGGGGATGAATAGTTCTTTACCATATAAAGGTAACTCCTTGCTCATGTGCTGCCCATTCACGCAAGAAACAGCGAATTTTGTGAAATTAAGTTGCAAACTGAAGAACTAGAGTTAATATTACAAAAATGAAAAAAAAAAACTAAAGCCCAGGCATAGACAATTTGAATGTAGAACTATTGAAATATGGTGGCACCTTATTAAAAAACGCACTACTAAAATTATTTAACATCAACTGGCATAAGCAACAGATACCCAAAAATTCGGAAACAGGAATAGTAATCAATTTACACAAAAGGAACAACCCTAACAACTACAGAGGGATAACACTACTATCAACTGCTTCAAAGCTATATTCTAATATACTGAAGAATAAACTTAATACAGTGAACAATTCTTAGAACAACAACAACGTGGGTTCAGAAAAGGGAGAAACACAATAGATGCCATTTTCTCATTACAACAAATTTTGGAGAAAAGAAGAGAATTTAGCCTACCAACATTTTTGTTGTTTATTTATTATGAAAAAACATGACAATAAATAAATTCTTTATTGCTAATAAGTACAGGACATGTACTAGAGACAATAATACTCAACACGGCGACATGGCCAGGAGTTTTACATTATAAATGAAATTAATTGGCAAAAAGGAAAAAATTACCGTTACATGGAAATTAAGAGTTACAAACATGTAAATTATGAGTTACAAACATGTAAATTATAATAATGAAAAAAAAAAAAAATGTAAACTGGGAAAAACTTTTGCAGATTCTACATGAAGAAAATATCCCAACCCACCTCCGGAGAGCGCGATGTATTACAAAGCCTATATAAAAAGTCAAAAGTCTGCATAAAATATTCTAACGGCCAACTATCAGACCCAATTAACACCAATAAAGGAGTCAAACAAGGATGTGGACTATCACTAAATTTATTTAATATCTACATCAATAAAATTAATAAAGAATGGTAACAAACAATTAACGGAATACAGTTGAAAAACAGGAATAAAATCTAAACTATATTATATGCTGATGATCAAGTTATAATCCGAAGATGAACTACAGATAGCAGCTAGTGAACTGAATAAAATAGGCAAGATGTAAGAGATGAAAATCTCAAAATCAATGGGATTGTGTGGAAAAAACATACAGCGAGTCAATTGTTATTAATGATATAATAATAGAACAAATGTCTGATTTCGCCTATTTGGGAAATTTAATTTCAAATGAAGGGAAAGACATCCACACTAAACTACAAAATGACAACTGAAACAAAATTACGACTGCACAACATCACTTCAAAATCAGCCCTCTTCTACAGCTGTGGGACTTGGGTCATAAATATGAAAGATGCACAAAAACTAGAAGCAGCACAAATGAGATTTGTAAGACCATTATTAGGCTTTGCAAGACTAGAGGCTATTGTCCACCAGCCAATGTAAAACCCCTGGCATTACTGCCGTGAAGGGTGTATTGTATATACCACGTTTGTATACAATAAAGATTATATACAGGGTGTCTCAAAAATACACGGCATAACTTCAGGAATGAGTTCCTCATATGTAGACAATAAAAATATTTTATATCAACGTAGTTCCGGAAATGCTTGGTTTTCTGAGGTATTAACCGGAATGTCTTATCTCTAGCATGTGATTTCCTTCATCACAAGGTACTGACAGAATCCGGTGGTTTTCCATTCCGACCATGTACTCAAATCATGGTCGGAATGGAAAACCAACTGTATTCTTACCATTTGCAACGGGTACAGGCATGTCACCAGCAGATTACCCTGCGCGAGTAATGTTCTGCCAGTGGTTCTTGCAGCAGTGTGGTACAACTCCTCACTTCCTTGCCTTAGTGATATTCACAGATGAAGCACACGAGACGGAATCCAAAACTTTCACAATCAGCATGTATGGGCTGAGGAAAACCCACATGCAATTCTTCCATCACATCATCAACAGCGGTTCAGCCTCAGCATCTGGGCGGGTGTTTTTGGTGATAAGTGATTTGGGCCCCATGTACTTCCAAACAAACTCACAGGGTAGGCGTACAGAAACTGGAAAACAACATGCCTGATTTCTTGGACGACACGCCACTGATCATTCGTCAACAAGCACACTTCATGCACTATGGCGCTCCCGCACATTTCAGCCACCTAGCCCGCAATTACCTGAATCGAAGGTTTCCTGGTCGGTGGATAGGTAGAGGTGGACCAAATGCCTGGTCTCCACGCTCACTTAAACCCACTAGATTCTTCTTGTGGGGCCATTTAAAGTCATTGGTGTATTCGACTCCTGTAGCTGATGTGCAAACTCTTCGCAATCGAATTGTGGCAGGTTGTGAGACAATACGAAACATGCCAGGAATTTGGCATCGTCGTCGCGCCAAATTCCTCTCATGGAAACGCGAGTCCATGAGACGTCGAAGTGAGGCCTGTATTTAGGCAGAAGGTGGGCATTTTGAACAATTACTATAAGGTGATGTGAACAGTTAAGTGTCATAGACAGACCTTCAAAACTCGGAAACCAAGCATTTCCGGAACTATGTTGATATAAAATATTTTTATTGTCTACATATGAGGAACTCATTCCTGAAGTTATGCCGTGTATTTTTGAGACGCCCTGTATATAGACCATCAAAGAAATTTAGATATTCGCGAGAAATTTAAAGTAGATAACATAGTAAATGACATAAAACGGTTTCAGAAAAAAAAATGGATCAGCCACATAGAAAGAATAAACTCAGACTGGATCCCAAAATTAGCCTTTAACTACGAGAGAGAGAGAGAGAGAGAGAGAGAGAGAGACCAATGGCAAGATTAAGACCACCTACAAGAGCTACAACGGAACAGATCTTAAAAGACCTAAGCCGGATCAAGTTCATGATGAAGTCGCAAACCATAAAAAAGGGCAACCACTTTAAGATCACAACGTATTTTAGTATGTCTTGAGTAAATAATTTTTTTAATGAGGAATTACAAATTTTCGTAGGTTTCCTTCAAAATGATAGTGTTATTTCCATTATGCAACGAATGGATAGGTATTTCCATTATGCAACGCTTAAAACTACGTTTTGATGAATCTGAAATCCTGCAGTCTTCAGTATTATGCTTGTGACCTAAAGTTTCCATTAAGCTATCAGTATTATTTCAGAAAGTGATTATAGAAAAAAAAACTGTATTAAATCCTTTTGGAGACTGCGCTATCCAGATATGGTTGTGTGTCGTGCAACCAAGTTCCATATCTGTAATATGTAAATCAAAGTTCAGCCTGGCTCTTAAAAGGTTGAAGTCCAAGATCGTTTAGTTCCATTTGAGTAATTAGACGAGGCTGATTCTCTTATCTCGTATATAATCTTCGCCTTCTTTGGACACTAAAAATATTCACACGATGCTATATTTCCATTTGAGTCCGTGTTTCAGGAGGCTTGAGAATTTGCATGTCATCAAAATGAGCTGCTGGGCATATTACGGAAGGAAGATTGGAGTATCGAATCTGTTTCTTACTTTTAAATGAAAGGCCTGCGTTCTTAGTTAAACACAAGTATCTGTCCTCCAAATGGTCTTTCTGTTCCCACCATATCACTGGCAATGCAAATGGCATATGCAGTATTTAATTTTTCTATTTAACCATCAATGAAGTGTCACTACAACATGCACATGTATGTAGGACCAAAGGTTTTTCTTGATCTCATTTTGCAGCGAAAATATAGATCATAAATCCTCGTAATTGTTCTTTTCTTTCAGTTACATACTCGCCACAAACATAACAGAAACTATGGAGTTGTTAAACTGCGTGGCATCAATAATATTTCATTCGTACATCAATTGATATATTCGTATCAATTGTTTCTGTGTGATACAAACACACAGAAACAATTGATTTCGACTTCCATATTAAAGAGAAATCATGAATTGTTTGGTTTTAGGTTCATCAGCGACTTAGACCATATTGTGCCGTTGTTTATTGTCATTCTTAATCAGGGCAAAAAAAAAAAAAAAAAAGTGCATTTAGAAAAGGTGTTACTTCACACTAAAAATGTTTAACGGTGATATTTAAGTTTTATGTATCTTAAATTCCTTCCTTCCTTCCTACGAGATATCCAGTAACGTTTATTCCATTTTCGTCTTAATTAATAGAATGTATTTATTCCAGCTTGTTATCAATTTAATAATATGAAAAATAGCATAAAGAGACAATATCAGGCAAACAGCCGAGTAATAATGTCTTCCGTGTTGTTAGTGATTTCGTTCCTTATCACTCGTTTTGGGGATTTCTGGGTTTGAATCCCTTCAGAGACTAGAGGATTTCCTAAAAGCCTCTTCGAGCGAGACTGTAGTTCGCTAATTTCAGGCGGAGGGAATAGGAGCTCCCTCGTGAATTATTCTGAATTTTTTCACTCAACTTACAAATCGATCTTTAATCACACTTCTACAGATATAAATCTGGTATTACGCAACAAATAATGTGGCATAAGCTTGGGCCCACAATGGCGCGAATAGCCGATGCTCCAAAAATTTTTACAAAATAAGACAAGACAATGTCAAGGAATCTCCGAGCAGTTAACTATATAAGGAGTGAAGCATTAGTTAGGTAAGAAGACAAGGTAGTGACGGAGCTCGGAAATCCGATATGAAAATGAGCCAGATATCGTAGATGAGTATTGTAATATTCCCTTAATGTTACTGTCATGATGGCTTAGGAAGATAATCTTTACGCTGGCGTTGTGTTGTAAGTATTAATCGTGTGCGCTCTCTCTCTCTCTCTCTCTCTCTCTCTCTCTCTCTCTCTCTCTCTCTCTCTCTCAAGACTTTGCTTATCTATCCTGAATTCTTAAGTAAATGTTGACACTTGCTATTTACTTTATCCTACGCCTTTCAATTCATTCTACACTCATCGCGATATGCACAATCTTTGCCGCACTAAACTTTTCTTGTTGGCTTCAGTGGAAATGTCACATTCCCTCTACGTGAAAAAGAGAAGAATGATCGCTACCGTAAATCCATGAAGTTCTTCATTAAATATTCACCGTCTGCTAAGCGCGACCTAGAATTGCACTTCAGCTGAGATAATAAAGAGATATTTTATCCTTGATGAGTGCGGCCTTTCCTTTGGAAACGTTTACCAAAGTACTTTTTTTTTTCGCCGAATTTATTTATCCCTATATATATATAAATATTTTAAGACAAACCGAAGTTTGTACATTAGGCATTATCATTATAACATTACTTACTGTCGTAATTACCGCATGGAATTTTCTACTGCTGTGGTATACCAGAGAACAGATTTGTCATGCATTTCTTTATCAGTAACTCTCGCAGAAAAAATTAAAAATTTATTCATTTAGATTCCTCTTCCCCCCCCCCCCCCCGATATAACTTGGGATCCAGGAGTGCTTTAACAGGTTTGCGACCGTGTATTCTTCGGTCGGTTTGCTGGACGAAAAACTAGTTTCCTGGAGAAAAATAATGCCACCCTCCCCTGAAAGTGACAAATTCAGCCACGTTATTGTAACCAGCCCATAAAAATTCTTTGCGTTATTGAGAGAATATAGAATCCGCAATAAATTAAGAAACTCAACACGGTTATAAATAAATAAATATATATATTATTTTTTTTATTATTGAGTATATAACCCCCATGCGCTTTAATGACATTTTATTTAGTTACCCTCTGGGGACACTTTCTACAAGTTTTTGGCGTGTGGAGACTGAAGTCTTGCTCCACTCCTCCCACAAGGTTAGTTCGCTTTGACTAATTCCCTCCTTGAACTTGTTCTTGCTCTCACTTGTAGTTCCTAAACGTCCCAAAGGCATTTGGATTCAGATTTGGACTCTGGCCTGGAAAAGGCAGGCTAATCGTATTAATGTCTTCAGTGCACTGAAGTAACCGTGTTGCCAGGTTTGACAGAATTGTTTCACAGCAGATACCTATATTCGTGGCTTTAGCGATGATAATTATGGATCAAGTCCAAAACACGTAATACTGGATCATATATTCACTCTCCACCACCGAACGTTGTTGTAATACATCTGATACATGGTTTGTGGCGTGATTCACCATGCCACATCATTTCTGCCACTAGTGTAATGTCCTATGCTTCTGTTTTCTGCACCAAGATAGGTGCAGAGGTAGGTGGTGGAGCTCATTGCTAGGAGACAGCGTCAGCTTACAAGTACCTGTACGACCGTGTAACCCATTCTGTGATGTATTTTTCTGGTCTTTGATCCTCCATTCCATTCTTCATTTCTCATGTTGGAAGATAGTGTTTCTTAATTTATGCGGATTATATCACATTAAATGGCCTGATTATATTCATTTCGAATCAGCTCATTCAATTTTCCTTTGGTGTAAGATGTTTTTAAAAGCTGATTCTGGGTGTTTCACTCTTTGTTATCCCGCCGCGAATGGACATGACCGTAATGTGACAACCTCTAGAGTTTTCCCGCGTAGCACAGTGGTTATAATCATCGCCCCACACCGGATGGAAGAGGTCCAGGAGTTTAAATCCCGTCAATGACGCAAGTAACTTTTTATGGATTTTTTTCACTCCGTGGCTGAGTTAATTGGTCTCCGGCGAGAATAAAAGGTTTCCAGGTCTTCAGAAACTCCGGGTATTTTTCTCGTTCCTTTCTGTTCCACCTACTTTTCAGTGAGTGTATATACCCTTTATATCATACTTTTCACTGGTATTGCGATTTACCTGTCACTTAACGTGTGGAATTAATCATTACGTCCCAGGGCGCAAGTGGTCTACTGCGTGTTGGAGGATAGCGATATCCGATTGTAAACAGTGGAAGAATATAATCAGTCTGTTTCATCCGCTTTAAAATTAGAACAGTTAGAATCGTAAAAAATTCTAATTCTTCTGGGATATTATTAACCTTAGTCCCTAGTAGACATCTTGGTCCTATTCCACCTTTCCTTATTACACAATACACTCAATGTTTCTCACAGTTGAGTCGTCCAAGATTACAATCTCCTGTGGGAGCAAGACATTAAGAAACTTACTTATCCTTGGTGGGATCCCTACGGCAGTTAGCTGTCACATAATCGGGAAATGAATTGGTCGTTGTCATCTGGGAAGGAAGCTTTATTTTTTACCATACGATAACGACTTATGGCAATAATTAGTCATTACGGCCTTTCGGGATGAAACAAATCGGAATTTTTTTCTTTTCACCTTTGCCCACCTTTGCTTCCAATTTATCTAAATGGCGGTTAGTATGCCGTCAAATGACAGTTCGGTATAGCAGTCCCGCGTAGAATAACCGAGAGATATACGATGTTATTTCACTTTAACTTTTTCATGTAAATCCTGTTCTTGCTTTGTTAAGCATATGACTTGTCTTCTTAATGTCTCAAAGGTAAGCATTATGGTAAAATATAGATCTTTTTATAAAAGATATTTCGAGTTGCTTGAACAGGTTAGTAGAAGACGAGGTTCTCTCCTCCCGATGAAAGTCAGATTTTCAGACTTTAGGTGGATATTTTGCTAAGATTTAATTAAAGTCTAATGGAATGTAATATTTATTTACTCAAATTTAATATTAAATCCCATTAATTTTAATAGGGACCACGTGGATGGCTATTCAAAATCTATTGCGAAACCTCAAAAAAAAAAAGAAAAAAAAAAAAGTAAGTTAGTGTATTAGTTGAGATGAAATAATATGAAAGGAAGTCGTCAACGTGGCGTATTTCTCTTCGGTGTGATGACCGGGCGAACTAAGTTGCTCCTTTTATGTATGCTGTCAAATTAAAATTCTTGCGTGCTTACTATGAATTGCTTTTAGAAATGAAATAACACACATTCATGCACGTTCTAATCACTTGAGATCCCTCTCCGCTGCTGATTATGGTTTCTTATGTTGCTGTTCTAGCCTTGTATAATTTCACAGTCTCAGCTTTTAAGACCATCGCATTTCCCGTTGCAGTTTTTATATCCAGCTGACGTTCCTTTAAAAGTAACTTTGACTTCGTTAAACTTTCTCTGATTTTCTGCTGGAATTAACTGCTCCAGGCTACCGTTTCAGATTATTCACACCAGAAATGTTCTACATTTTTACTTTTCACTCTGTCATTACTTCCTTTTGCTGTCTTTGAGTACGAACCTTACATGTAGCCTAGTGGAATTTGTTTTCGCTTCGTTATTTCGCTCTTGGAAGCTTCATTAATTGCTAATTGAAAGCTACAGGTCCTACATGCAGTTTCCTTCTATCGGTTTTCGTTCCCTCTTTTCCTTTCTGTTTCTCACACTGTCTCGCTCATCCTTTCTTTCTATTCGGTACTTTCTAGAGAAAAGTGTCGCTGATATGTGTTGATAATCACATTTTTTTTTTTTCTCTCTCTCTCTCTCTCACCTTTTTTATTTATTATTTGTATCCTTGTTGTTAACATACAGTTTTCATCTTTAGTTTGCAAAAAATTAAATAGAGCATGAATATCTAATCCATTCAGGGTTTCATTTTCCTAGTTTCAAACTTTGTTTAGTTTTCATAAAATTGTTCAATATTACCGTGGCTTATGTGTTTGACAGTTTTTAAATTTTCATACAGTAGATCAGGAATCGGCAATCTATGAAATGCGAAACGATTAGAGATGACGATGCAAAAGAGTGCTCGAAACATGAAGTTTATGTGTAACATTCACAGTGCAACAAATCGCGCTTCACGGAAATCTGCTGTAGAGCTATTCTTCTTTTTCGGTGATTGCATAATTTCAAAAGGAATATGGCCACTATGCTCGCCATATTTGTCGGCATTAAATTTTTTTATTTGAGTTACATCGAAGACAACAATAACACTGGTTTGCATAAATTTCCTCTCTGAAATAATTTCAGATTCTCATAGGAAATATGTTCAAAAACTCAGATATGTGCTTAAAAAGTTCTCACCACCCTCAGCTTTCAAATATCGTCGGTTAATGACCGAAAACCAAGACTTGTCGTTAAAGCTTCACTTCTTACATTCTCATTTAGCCTTTTTTTCCCCTGGAAACTTGGGAGGGTCTCCAATGAACACAGTTAAAAGTTTCATCAAGATAATTCTCAAATATAAAAAAAATACCAGGTGAAATGGACTCCAAATACTGTATTTTGGCAGACTAACGTTGGAATCTCGTACGGGAGACACCAGTGGACGATTATAAATCGTCCATTTTGTTATCAGATAAACATTTTTGTGAATAGAACAAGATTAATTGACCCATTGTTCAATATTTAGTACTATATGTAATATTTTCTTAAATATATGAAATCTTTTTTACTAGAAACATTTTGAGTTTAATCCTTTTTTAATTCACGCACTCCAGAAGAATTGAAAAGCAACATACAAAGATTATTGCGAACATCACTCCTAACTTGCTGCAGGCAGTATTTTTGAACATGCTCGTCTTTCTCAGATATGTAGTTAATTTTAATGTAGTCGCATCACTCTTTTACTTGTAGTTATTCGCATTTTCATGGATTCTTTAAATTGATTACCCTGCATATACATTAGAACAACAGTTGAAAAGTAATTACTTTTCAGTTTCATAAAAAAAAAAATCTAAACAGCATGGAAGTTTTTGAATTGATTTATGTTCTTAACTTATTATGAAGTTTTATTTGATTTAAATAAAATTGCATCCAACATATTTAAATACGTTGGATATAATTTAAGATAAGGTATAAGGTATGTTAGTGTCTAACGGCTCCTGGGATTTCTCCCATCTCCGCGGGTGTACATTGTATCGGGGCCAGAGATTTGAAGTGTGTGGGGGTCATGTGCTGTATATTGTGTTGTGCCCTTTGTTCCTCCGGTCTATTAGCCGCCGAGCCCCTAGTGGGACCCGACGTTACCACACCATGCCACGGGGAGGCTGACCGGGTGTACCACTGTAGCTAGAGTACTCTGGCGGGTCCTGCCATCTACTTTCCTGGGATTTCAGTGGCTAGGACCAGATTTGAGAATGAGATGATCGCTGTTTCTTGAGCAACGGTTGTAATTTTAACAGAGCGTAGGGTTGTTCGCTGATAACTTGTTCTAGGGCCAAATAGGTCGGGCAGTAATTTTGATGTTTTTAGATTTAGACCTGTGGGGAATGCGTGTGTGTGTGTATATATAAATATATGTATATACACACACACGCACACACACACACACACATATATATATATATATATATATATATATATATATATATATATATATAAACTAAATAAAAAAAAAAAAAGTTGTGCAAGAGAAAAGTAAGGGAGGAAAGCAGAAGACTGGAGGGTAGGAAACAGAAGAAAGGGGCCAATAGGGAAGATGGTCCCTGATGACAGTGTGGCATGCCCAGTGCCTCACCAGAGAGAGGAGTGAAAAAAAATCATTCTGTAAGAGAAAAATAGGGGGGGGGGAGTAAAAGAACGGATGGCAGGAAACAGAAGAAAGAAGCCGAAAAAAAAAATATAAATTAAAAAATAAAATAAAAAATGAGAGAGAGATATACTCCACAAGTTCAGGGTAGGTACAGCTAGCACGGCCAGTTAGTTGGAGCCGACAACTTGCTGGAAATCCAGCAGTGTGAGTGCTGCTATGGTGGATGGGTCATGTTCAGTAAGGTCTAGTTCAGGTGCCGTCATTGGGGCTCCATTTGGTGAGTCTGTGTCCCATCCAGACTGAAGGCTGGTCCAGTAGTCCATCAGAACGAACAGTGGGGGTGGTCAAAACCGGGAGTCCAAGATTGATGGTCAAGTCCAGGGATCGATGCTAGGCCTTTCTTGAAAGAAATGCTAGGCATTTCTTGATGAAATGTGTCACATCTGGTCGAGAGAAGTTTGTCCAGAAATCAATGATGAGGAATTTGTCAAGGTATGTGCGGACCCTGTCTTTTATTGCACTGCTGGTCAAGTCTTGTGCAAGTTGGCCCAAGGCGTTAGCATTCATGGCTCAATGATGCGTAGCAACAATTGGCAGTCATGGTTGTTATGACCTATTGATTCGGATACTAAGGTGGTGGTAGCGCTTTCTGCCTGGTAAATAAGTCCATTGCAAATTGAGTCAGAGCTCGGTAAGTTTCTTCATTCTGTAGGGTGAGGTGTTCTTGATTTTGGTAGTTGAAGCGTAGTTTTGTTATTAGGATCCTCCTGAAGTCCTCGTAGATTTCACAGCTGTGGGCAAGGTGCTCCCACGTCTGATCCTCTCCACAGTGGCAGCGGGGTGAGTCTGAAATTCTGAAGTCATGTAGTTTTTTCTGGAAGGAGCCATGTCCAGTGAGGAGGTAGGTAGCATAGAGTCCTGGTGAAAACCAGACAGGTGTGAGGGGGTAGGAGGCCCTGACATCAGGGAGGAATCTTTTGGTGACAGCGCCTTTAGTTGATGCCTGCCATCTTTCTTGCCAGGTGTCTGTTAGATGTTCATTAAGTCTCTTCTTTTCAGCGTTTCTATTATTTGCTGGGTCAGTGGTGAAACCTGCACAAGTAACTGCTCTTCCTTTGGCTATTTGGTAGAGCAACCCATGACGAACAATCTCCAGGTCCAGTGGAAGAGATCCAGTGAGGACCTGGAGCGCATGGGTGCTGACAGTGCGACAGGCACGCGAGGACAGAAGGAGAAGAGAGCGCTGGATAGTTCCTAGGCGCGATCTGTTTACTACGGTATTGGCCTTCTTGTACCAGACTCCAGAAGCATAGGTGATAACCGGGATGAAAACTGCCTTATAGAAGAGTGACAGCGTTCTCTTCTTTAAGCCCCAGTCCTTCCGGGCAACTCTTGAGACTTGGGCAGCATACTTCCTGATCTTAATCCTGAGTTGGTCTAGATGAGGAGTGAAGGAAAGGTTTTTGTCTAAGATCAAACCTAGATATTTAAGCTCTGTTTTTAGTTTTACTGTAACACCATTGACCTTGATTTGGGGTGGTCTTCTCAAATCAAGGGTGCCTTTTAGTAGGATCGAATTGGTTTTCTCTGGGGAGATCTTTAGGTTGTTATGCTCTGCCCAAGCTTGAAGGGTGGAGATGGCCTGGTTGGCAGTTGCTTCTAGTTGGGTTCTGTTATTGGCAGAAAAGAGCATGACCAGGTCATCTGCATAGGCCTGGGTTTGTACATTGTTGAGTTTGGTGTTCAGGAAATCATCCAGCACCAGATTCCAGAGGAGAGGCCCCAGGACAGATCCCTGAGGGCATCCCCTGAAGACTGGTCTGGAGACACTGCAGTGGGGAGCAGACACGACAACTCGCCGGTCCTGGAGATAGGTCTTGATGCATCTATATAAGTTTTCTGGGACATGCGCTCTTCGGAGCCTGCCCAGGACGCTGGGCCACCAGAGGGAATCGAAAGCACTAGCAAAGTCAAAGGAGATTAGTAGAAAGTATTTGGAGTTGCAGTTGGTAGCAGCTTCAATGATTGTTTCCAGTGCATCAATCGTGGAGCGTCCTTTCCGGAAACCGTACTGCTTAGGTGAGGAGAGACCAGCGTCATTGTAGTGGGCTTCTATTCTATGGGAGATCATCCGTTCGAGAAGTTTGCTGAAGACTGGCAGCAGTGCAATGGGCCGGTAAGATTGTGGCAGATCATGTGGTTTGGTTGCATTCTTCAATATAAGTCTAAGGATTGCAGTCCTCCATTGTGTGGGGAAGAATCCTTGGTGGAGAGACAGTGGTTTAACAGGTTGAGTATTGTAGTGGGAATAAGTTCAATGGCCTTCTGGACGATTTCTGGATCGAGCATGTCTCTGCCCGGAGCCTTCTTGTTTCTGATTCTAGATGCAGCTAAGTTGAGCTCGGTTGTGGTGAAGGGTTCCTCAATTGCAGTTGTGTGATATGTTTCATTTTCCGTGCAGAGCTGTAGCTGTTCCGGTGTGTGTGGGTCAGCAGGCTGCTGGAATGTAGCGTCTAGAATATTATTGATAGTATCTTGCCACGATCTGGTGTACAGTCCGTTCGGTAATTTTGTGGTTGATACGACCTCACCTCTGGGGAGCTTGCTAGTGGTCACTTTGTACACAATCCTGTGGCAGTTCAATAAAAAAAAAAGATATTTATACCCATATTAGGCAATTAATTATTAAATTTGAAAATATTTTAAAAATGGCTCGCGAAAGAACGCCAATCCATGCAATAAAAATTACTTGGTATAAAAAAAAAAAAAAAAAAAAAAAAATATATATATATATATATATATATATATATATATATATATATATAAAGAGAAAAATAAAGAATTTCAGGAAAAATAACTAGTGTTTCAAAAATTAAGTTTTCAGGTTTTATTCATGAGAATAACTGTGGCTGTCAGTGATCCTGTGGTGATTAGAATTTGTAATTTAATTCTTGAAACATAAATACATTGATTCATCTGATGAAAATACATTAAATGTTTTTGTACACTATACAATGTAATGTCTGTTGCATTTAATTTTATGTTTAGATGCGCAAAACATTCATTTGGATTAAATTAACTATTTTTCATAGAAATTAAGTGAAAGTTTTAATACTTATAATTAACATGTTTTTAATTATAATTGCTTGTAGATTATCGATCAACTTGAGAAGTTTAATTCCCTTTTCCTAGAACTAATACAGCAAATTAATGCTTTCATTAAGTTTAGCAAGCACATTTTTGAGATACCGTAATAAATGGAACAAATTTAACGAACTGAAATGAAATGGTTTTAATAGACTTTACATTTTTTTTTTTTTTTTTTTTTTTTTTTACTCGTATTTGATGTTTTAATTGATCTGGTTTCCGTTCTAGTTAAAAGTCTGAGCGATAATGGATTATGGAAGCATTTTGAATAATACGGGATCAGTTGCGTGGATTTTAATAATCTACTGTAGATGGGAATAGGATTAGACGTAACAGGCGAGTATTGGTGTTAAGTTATTGCAGGAAGCCAGGATTACGAAAATTGTTAGCTCAGACTTACTGAGCGTGAAGGAACTCTTCAACTTGGATCCAGGTTCCGTAGTATCTTTCCAGCACTAAAACGTGCGTGGTTGCATCTATATGTTGCATGGAACTCTGCATCTGAGTAGTCACGAAATCGATCAGTAAATCGCGCTTGATGTGCTGAGTTGGAGGTTTGGAGTGCTCTCAAAGTGTGGAAGTATATGTGCCACTGGCAGCTGTTCCATATGCACTTCAGAAATAAGAATTTTTATGTACATCACATGTGGTGAAGTGTTACTCCTCCTTCGGTATGGAAAAGATCTTTCTTTCGGAACCTCCGGTTTTTCATCCCGCGAAACAGGCAAACCGACCATTGAATGCATGCAGTTTGAAGACAATACACTGGCGCTTCAGCCTCTTTTTTTTTTATATAGTGGCAGCCAGACGGAGGATAAAGTTCTTGGTGTTTATTTGTTCATTTAAGCATGTTGTAAATTGTGTTGTCCTATCAAGTGGGTGGTTGTGTGGAATCCCATTTGGGAATCCAGTAGTCTGCTGAAGAGTGATGGAGACAATAGATGCCCAAGTCTCAGGCCTATATTACGATAGAATATAAAATGGCATAGGAGTAGTTCAGCGTGATCTAAAGCAATCATACGGACTACATTTTGTGTTGTATTGTGAGGGAGCGGGTGCTAAGTTCTAAAACAACTAAGGCTATGAAGAGACAGTATATTGTGTCCCCCTCGTATGAGTCCGACTTAACTTATTATTATATCCACTATGCTACCCAATAGGACCAGCGGTAGGTAACCAGCTTTTTATAATATGTACTTTGTTTCAAGTTGGCGGAACGCAAGTCTAATATGAAACAAGATACCAACGTCTCAGAACAACAAATAGTACTTCTGGAATTTGGATACCATTCTTGGGAGATTTATTTTGTGTCGACCCTTAAGACAGTAAATTAATGTTTTCAGTAATGTATATTGATCGTTAGAGCGTATAGTGTAGACTTATTAACTGCCATTTGAAGGACTTCTTTCGAACAGGGATAAAAAGGATTGCAGTGTGTTATGCTTAACGGGGAAATAATTTTCATAGAGTAGAATTGATGTTTAAATTATATATTAAAAAATGTAATTTGAAAAAAATTCATATTGGCATCTCCTTTGCACCTAGTTCAAATTTTGTTTCGTAGAGCTTCTTTTGAACGCCTGTATAGTGAAATCTGGTGAGAATCATCGGGTAAACTGAACAGTTTTTTAGTGATAATATGCGAAATGGTCCTTGAATATGAGATTATAATTAACATAAATTAATGGTTCGCTTGCAGCAGGTACTTTCAGCTGGAAAAACACCCTATATGTTCTCCAAAGCGGAGAAAACTACCAGCTATCCACGACTGCATTAAGAGATTAGTTTTCATTTGATTGCTTTTCAGTAGATAGTTGGACTTGATCGTTTTTCCAAAATTATGAAATTGAAAAAACTGCTGTTTGTAAGTCGCAATGGTTTCAAGTAATTTTGCTTTATGAAATGCACCAAACTGGACTAAAATACTTGTATAATCTAAGAATAATGAAGGTCTCCTTTTTTTGAGACAGCTCCAATTCGTATTTTGTATCGGAAAGCTTTACGCTACAAATCGTAACTAAATGTACCATTACATTCAGATAACTAATCCAATTACTGCAATGACAACAGGCCTTGATCAGGTTTTATTTACTAATAATTTAATTTCTGTTTATTTTATAATTGGACATTCTTACTCTTACGGAAGCGGGGTATCTTTAATTTTGTGCAATTCCTTTGTCCCTCTATGAAATCCCGATCTTCAGTTTTTGAATAAGAGATTTAACAACTTGCAGTTACGGCTGCTGATAAAAATACATTTAATTTGATCAAGAATTTAAAAGAAGGCGCAAGAAAACGAAAGTAGCTTCTTATTATTTATTACGTTACTTTTAGAATGACAAGAATGTGATTGTAATTTAATTTAAAGTTGTGCCGTGTCCAAATGAAATTGGAATGGCTTGTAAGTACAAATGTTTATTAACATCGTTTTGTTTTATAGAGCAACTGAAGTGCGCTTTGGACGGTTGCAACATTTTTCACCTGTGATATCGATCCTTTGGAAAGTAGGAGAGGAAAATTTAAAATACAAGTAAATTTAAGCAATGTTTATAATGTATCGAAGACAAAAACATAACATTAATATAAAAATATAAATCATTGATACTGTAACAATATTTAAAAGCCATATAATCTACTGATTAGTAAGTCAACAGTCGCCAATAACATTCTAACTTCGGTTTTGAGCGTTAATTGATATTATATTACCCACTGTGTTATAACTGTTATTCATCAGTAATTATATAAATACCGTATATACAATATTATATAAATTATCTACCAAATTAAATCACTTGGACATAATACGTTGTTTTTATATTAAGTGTTGGTAGCCTCCCCTGTTTATTAGGCCTTATCACAAACTGCTTCTGTTTTAAAATATTCAACAAGTTTCTCTTGGCGTTTGTCAGGAAGAAAACCCCTAAAGGATAGGATCATATATACCACCGGTAATAACGGGTACTAACATTCTGCGGAATACATTCGCAGAATGTTATTACCCCCCCCCCCTTTTTTTTTTGATAGAAACTTGGGACACTTTTGAAGCCTGACCGATTTTTGTATTTTAACTTTTTAAATCTCGACTTAAGTTAAAGCTTTCCAAAACAAAAGTAGTTCAGTTTTGTAAAACAATTTCTTAGATAATATCACCAAATAGCTATGTCGTGCTAGCACTTTTTATTTCGTGAGAATAGGCAAACTGCAGAAGGTTTTTTAAGACATCTGGATCATCTCTTTTAAATTATAAAAATTTTATAGGTTTAAATGGCGATTTAGAATTTCTTACCCTCAGGGTCGACTTCCATAACAGTATAGTGGTTTTGCCACTTGTCAGGTTGGATAGGTTCGAATCCTGTCAAAGACTGGACGAAAATCTACAGTTTTTTTCATCTGGGCTATAGATAGCCAATCTCAGGTAGGAATAGGGGGATTTTCCCTAAGTTATTAAAGGCATAATTAAGTTATTCCCGGATTTTCATCCCGAATAACATGCAAATCAGACCGTGAACACACACACACGCTTCTACAGATGTGGTTCACAATGACTCAGTATGGCCGAAGTTGCTGATGCACCTAAAAAAAAAAAAAAATCCTGTCCGTCGGGGCAGGCAGCCCCCTAAAACTCAAGTGAGAAAGTTTTTATAAAATACATTGCAATTTATACAATATTCGACAGGTTAAATAAACGAATAACGTACTACAATATCAGGGCAACTTGTTACACAGGCAAGTTTGTTCTGCAGTGGGGATTGATACCATTGCATTATTGATGCAGTTTAAATCCTGCTGGCCACAAAAGAAGATTAAAGGACAAGGTAATCATTATAAATGTTTACAGATGTAAATAAGTTCAATTCTTTGAGCATAATATTTATTAAAATGCGCTTTAAAATATGGCAGCTCGCAATCCCCGAGGGTGTCAAAGTTTAAAGAATTTACCGTATAATGTTAATATTCGCTTCAAATAGCCTTTAAGATGGTACTAAGCCAATACCAAAAATGTGTTAAGAGCATCGAAATTAGGGCGAGGAAAGGAGAAAAAAAAAGAAAGTAATCCCTCAACTTCTGAAACTCCTTATGCTGTAAAATTTTGCTTTTTACATTATTTAAATAACTGAAATTTTATAATTTTCTGCAGAGCTGTAACCGACAGAAGTTCCCATTTGTTTCGCTGTAATGAGCTGAAATTTTCACAATAGCAGAAAGGCTTTTCTGTCAAATAATATCAGGTTAAGAGCATCGGATGTTTTCGTCTCTAAAGGATGGGATATTTCCTGTCGAAGACATCAACGAAGTGAATAGGGATTGAGCGCAATATTTGTGAATTTTGTAGGGACCAATCGTTTCTGTGAATGACAAAATCAGAATTTTTCACTTTGTTTTGGAAAAGGGAAAAGTTAACTTGTATATACGGTATGTTATGTAACAGACAAGTCTCAAGTGATAATATAATAATTATCAAAATAAAGTTAAATGAAGTCTAATCAACTTGAATCAGGTTCACAGAATTCGGAAAGCTTAGAATAACTTCGTTAACACTTAACAAAAAGCCTTTCAGTTTTGTTTAAAGTTTCTTCGATTTCTGTGTTATAAGAATCGGGTAACGTTCATTGCGGGAATTATAGTTCTTTGTGCGCTCAGTACAATTTGCTTTCTTTTTGTTGTCAGTGCGATTTGCATGGCTTTCATTTTATTCACAATCTCGTTAAGAATTTTATTGATTCTTCCACTCTTGTCAATGGTGATTTTTTTTTAGTTCCTCCTCTCAACTCGAGATTTCACTCCACCTTTTTCTTGTCTCTTATTTTATACAATGAAATTTAATTAGCAAATATCAAGTTGACATTTTTATCGGTAAAATTGTTTTAGATAGCAGGCTCTGGCTGTATTTAAATAGTCAATGGTTCATTGTTATTACGCTTTAAAGCATTTTCAATATATTTTTATTTTCTTTAACATTTTATACATTAATAGTTGTTCAGTTGTTGATGTTTATTTAGAATGCGTTTTATTACTTCATTTTAACTCCATACAAAAGAACTAAGCTTAGTCATTGTAGTATACGTTATTATTAAATAAATGTTTTTTATTTGTTCAAATTGAAATACGTTTTTTTTTTTTTTTTTTTTTTTTTTTTTTTTTTACGTTACTGCAAGAAACTTTGAGGGACCACAAAATTCTTTGCTAGATGTTAATATTTTGCTCTCGTCTGCAATAGGACAAGCTCTGTAATTCACCACGTAAACGAAATTGATAGCAGCAAATGCACCTAATCCCAGCATAGATGTATTTCATCATCATTGCTCAATGTGGTATGGTACCGTTGTGAACAAATCACTGGCTGCGATGAGTCATGTCTTTCGACCTGGATTAGCAGATGTGCAGATTGTTGCGTTACCAGCTCAGGTGCTTATGGCTTCTCGTGAGAATTCAGCTGCTGTTGTACGAATAGGTCATTGCTACTAACAGTTCTGTAACATACAGTATATATATAATTCACGAGTTCAACTCACGGAATACGGATTCCTGGATCCGGGCTGCTCTAGTTTTAAACAAGCTAAATAAGCCAGTAGAAATAACAAATGTTCCCCCCCCCCTTTAGAAACGTCACACATCTCTCAAAATCTTTCGCTCTGATATTCAGCGTAACTCTAATGGATTCAGGGAGTCGTATGCAAGGCTCGTCGCTGTTTACGTCAATATACAATGCAGTTATTCCTACGAATTGATTGAATGAAATCGAGTTTGCTGTCAGCATAAGGAAAACTTCACTAATCGGACTTGTGTTCGAAGCTGTTTCAGCTGGTTTATGTCGGGCTCACTGAAACTGAACACGTCGTTAGAGAACAATCAGAGGTATATAATGGGATTAAAATACGCTCTTTGTAGAATTACTGTACACCTAGGGTGGAGTTGGGCTACTGCTAGTTCTGGTGCGCAAGTGTTTAAATTGAATCCAGCCGCCCGAATTTGTGAAATTTAAATGAACGAATTCATTGCTAGATGTCACCACCAATAATCATAGAAAGCGAAATCCCGGCTATAAACGAACTCTTTTGTTTAAGGAGAAGATTGCGTAGGAAATTTTGCATTTAATTTAATTGGTTTAAGAGTCTTTTAATTTAATTGATTTAATTGGTCTTTTTTTTTTTTCACCCGAGAAGCGTAGATCTCTCTCTCTCTCTCTCTCTCTCTCTCTCTCTCTCTCTACTAAGCTACACTACAGTTAAATTTCGGGTCAGGTAGAACAAGAAAAGATGGGGCAAATAAGGTCCGTCTGTGCCAAATTTATTTTACGATAAGTTTAGTTGGACGATATGCAAGAAGTCCGTTCATCAATGGGTTATTAATCTTATTGAGGAATAATAATAGGCAATCTTGGAAAATAATTTTCAAGTAAAATTAGTGGACAATATATTACCGACTAATCTTACCAGCCGTATAGAAAACACTGGTAACTTAATATAGCTGACACGGTTACATGTGCAAAATATCAAAAGGTTTTAAATATATGTTTTTAATCCGGCTGTACACGTAATCGTACAAGCAACTACTGAAACATTATGGGTTGTATACATTGATTATATCAGTACAAAATAGTGAAGTGGTGTGGCATCCTGACAAGATATTTTGCATCAGCCAGTTATCGGTAATAATTAGTATTACCGACAACTATATATATATATATATATATATATATATATATATATATATATAAACAAGCCTTTTTGGCCTTCATTTTAGAACACCTTTGCCTTACTTTATTTTATTCAAAATTTTAATTTGTATACGTTTTACCTCCTGAGGTCGCTACGTAGTATAAAGTAAACTAATTAAGGATCTTCATCCTTAATTAGTTTACTTTATACTACGTGGTTCTTTTGACTCGTTCTCGTCATACTACAAATTTGTATTAGTTTCTTTCATAATAGGTGGACATGTGTATATATAATGGGCGGCACCTAGAACGTCTCTTCAACTCCGCCTCGTATCTCTGTGAAGAACAGTATCACTACAAATGGGCCAGATATGTGTGTGACGTCGGTTTGTGTGTATTATGCGTGTGTTCTGTTGTTCTTTTCTGGCCGCTTGGCTACCCAGAAGCATCAGTCACCTGGACAGATGATTCTGGGTGCTCGTCCACACCACGGGAAGGTGGGCCAGTCCATGTAAAGCACGTACTGTCTCAAAATAGACGCTGATCCACCTAGTGTTGCCAGAAGGTGGGCCAGTTTCAGCATACTGTCTTACTGTCAGTATGCCATTAATAACAATTAAGGTAAACTGCTCTTGTAATTGATGCATGCTAAATTACCTCCATCCACAGCGTGTGTCCAGACGTGCAGATAGAAGTCACTGTGTCCCAAGCAGAAGCGTAATTCGTCCTAAAAACTACAAAATACCATTACTGTCCCCAAGTAGCTTCCTCCCCCACCATTGCAGACGCTAACGACGATGGATGGCTCCAGAGTAAGAGAACGGACTGCGCGAATGCGGCCCACTCGTCTGCTAATCGTACTTTCGATCGTGCGTTTCGGACAGATGCGTTTCCTACCCTTCTGACATTCTTCTAAGGTGCTGCAACTAGTACAGATTTACAATTTCATCAGAGCCAAACAGCATCCAACCATTTGGGCATCGCGACCCACACGAACGGTGTACAATGTTGACAATCCAAAAGATTTGACCCCTTTCAGAGTCTGTCAGCTGGGCATAACGTCCCCTTACCCCCATTAAAGGTATTGCACATCCTTAGACTGTCATTAGCGATTAGTGTTAACGTTCACCCATGTGTTTATTGCACCTTCAAATTCCTGGGTCAAGATGGTAACAGATATTATTGAACGTTCTTACTGGTAATCTTTTATCATTTGTCACAGTTATGCACCAAATTTTGAAGAAAATTTGCCCATCCTTTCTTGGTGGGGCGATTTCAGTGACGAGCGCTGTATTTTTACATATCCATAGGCAAGAGCGGATTAAGGTCGGTTGAGGCCCCGGGCGCAGAAGAAAATATTGGGCCCCTTAAAAAAAAAAAGAGAGACAGGGAAAACAAAAATACATGTTAACTAAAAATACATGTTAACATGATTACATCGGTGGAACTGGGATAACTTCCTCCATATGACGTTCAGTCCTCATATTTTCATTATTATAATTTCATTTTTACATGTTTAATTTGTGTAACTAATAATTTCCATGTAATGGTAAAAAAAAAAAAAAATGTTTTGCCAATTAATCTCAATATTATAATGTAAAACTCCTGGCCATGTCGCCGTGATGAGTATTATTGTCTCTAGTACATGTCCTGTACTTATCAGCAATAAAGAATTTATTTATTTATTTTTTTAAATAAATAAAAAATATTATGTACTATTAATGTTTTATTTCCAATAAAATTTGAATATAATTAATAATAGCATAATAATAATCACAAAGTTTTGAACATATTAGTACTAATTCGTTGGGGTTTTGCGTGCGCCCTTCAGAAGTCGGGGCCCAGGGCGCGTGCCCGGTTCGCCCGCCGTTAAATCCGCCTCTGTCAATAGGTTATATTTTGGTAGCGCATCTGACACTAACTGCTTCAAATGCAGATCGCCACAAGCGAATTATTGAAAATAGAAGAATTCTTTTAATTTACCTAAAATATTCTTTTTACTGAAGCTTGTGTCCAAATTAATCATGTTCTATCTAAAGATATCTTCCGCTCAAAACTGACAGGATATTAATTATTCGTGACACTGCCACCTGTACTTGCTTCTCGTGTTTAAGTTGCGATATGAAAATAATTTACGTGTCATAGTTGATGAAACGTTTTCTTTCGTTTTGAATAGTATTCACTTTACACTCCTAACTTTCATTTCGGTTGAGACGGTTCGCTTTATAAACCGCGTAAGTGTCACAATCCCCAGAGTTTTTCGAGAACGAAACCGTTCCGAGAAAATGTATTGCGTAATTTGAGGTGACTGGCGAAGAAAGCCTTTTCTCATAAAGATAAAGGCAAAAGACATTTATCTTCTTTATTGCAGTAAAGCGGGCGTGACCCTAAAGAAATTGAACAATTGGCGAACTGATAAGGCATTCAGCCCCATCTCCTGTTTCACCCTGCATTATGTGGAAGGCGGATGGTCCATCTGCACTCAAAATAATGACAACTTAACGGTGCAAGGTGGCACTAACATTGGCAGAGGTAGTTAGCAGTAAATGTTCATGCATAGAGTCGCCAAATGAACTGAAAGCAGAGTTCTAATTTGCTTGCAGTCCTGAACACGATGTCGATGCTTCTAGTCATATGTCGGATTCCTTTTAATAACAGGTTTTTTCCTTCTTCGGAACACTTCGCTTTTCCTTCATAATGGAAATTGTATACAATATTCAAGTATAAGTTTATATGCTTGTTTAATTTGAAATTGTATGCTTACAGTAGTTCAAAACGCATGGAATAATAAAGCTTGTCCATTAGAAATCGGTAATGTACTTCAGCCCTTTCTTTTTCAGCCATATATCGGTCCCGGTTTCTTGTTGGACCAAACTATTATAATGTGGAATTTCTCAACTTGTCCAGTTAACATCAGGACGGATTGGAAAGTCTTTATTATGATTAAATTAAGATCAAATTCTGCTTTACCAGTGTTTGATCCGGAAACGGACTGGTTCATTATCTTTCAGTTAGTAGGTAGTTAAGATTTGTAGATGTATTAGTATCCAACGGACATCTGTGGTAAATTTTAGATAACAACCTTCCAAAAGCGAGGAAGGAATAATGTCGATATCAAGCAAAAGCAAAGCGATACACACTTGAATAGTTAGTTGTCCTTGGGCCAAACTAACATATCTCCAAAACACCAACTATTAATGCATTGAACCGATCCGTTGCCAAGAGCAAAGCTTATCAAGTAGAGTGTAAAGCTTATCGCTTCTCCTGAGAGGAGGACTATACGGTGGCCACCTTTCTACGATGCGTGGAAAAGGCCTTTATGCACTTGAGTCTATACGGGAGGAATTTAAAATCCCCCCTTCTTTTATTTATTTATTTATTTATTTTCTTTATTTCTCCACTCCACGCCTTGTTTTAGTTAGCCTATCTCGGGCGAAGGTAGCATGCTTTTGTCTACCGGAAATTGGACTCGTCATCTAGCGAACAAGCAAACTAACCATGGAATGCACACACTTCATAAACATGATGTAGTGACGCTTCGAAACCTTAGTTACCTCAGCATAAGATCAATAAATAATCTCTCTCTCTCTCTCTCTCCACCCCCTTATGTTTCTTTCCAACTCTCGAAGTTTTTCACAATTTTTGTTCAGGACATCGCCGGATTCCACTTTTCTTAGCTCCTTAGAGTACATATTCTCTTTAGTATACCCTACGCTGCAAAAAGATTGAAGAATTTTATTTCTCTTATCACAAAAGAGCTAAACGGATTTCAGTCTCATCCATTAGATTTTCTGAAAAAGAGGTGTGTGCATGAGAGAGACGCTGCCGTCAGTCATCTTTAGTATTTATTTTTTACTAAGGAAAATTGAGTAGCTTTGCTCTTCTGTTTGCCAGTCTTTTAAAGAATGGTGCTGCTGCAAACTTTCCTGTAGTTAACTTATATATATATATTTTTTTTTTTTTTTTTTCTTCCCCTTCTTCAGAGGAAATAATACGGCTATCAAAATGACCTGACACACTCTCAAATTGAATAAATAAGAATGCTGCAAATATTTTCGCGCGGTATTCGATCGATTTAAGGATGCATTAAGAAATCAAATTCTGAGATAGAGATAATCTTTATTGCCCTTCGCAGCGATAAAGCCAGGGGTTTACAGCCTCCAGATACTTCCGGGATACTTGAACAATTATTTACAAAAAAAGGTAATTATACGAATGAAAACATATTTTAATACAAAGGAGAGAACTCCTCACGAGAGTTAGGTCTGATCGAGCTGGCTTAACATCGAGATAAGAGCACCAGCTCAATCAGACAGGAGCAGATGCAAGGTACACATCAGTCATTGCTGATTAGTCCTGCTAGTCATTTTTTTTTTTCCGGTATGTCTGGTCAACGGCGAATTTGTTCCGGTCGGCGTCAAGAGATGAATCATTAATTAACCTTAACTGCCCTCTTCTGAATGGAATCGAGAAGCCTGAGAGAGGTTTTGGGGGCACTACCCCAGTTTTGGGAACAATATTCCATGGCAAGGCGGATTTGCGATTTATACAGAGTGAGCAGCTGTTTGGAAGAAAAGTAACGCCGAGAGCGAAAGAGAAAACCAAGTTTTTTAGATGCAGAGGAAGCAATATTTGTAATGTGCTTGTGCCAAGAGAGATTAGAAGTCAGGGTAATCCCCAAAAGAGATATCATTTTGCCTAGAAATCGGAGTGTCACCAAAGATAAGCATAGGAGCAGAAGAATCCTTTTTGCGAGATATAAGACAAGACAGAGTTTTAGAAGGGTTGAAATCAACTGAGTTGTCTTTGCCCCACTGGAGAATTACCTGAAGATCGGCATTTAAGGAATTGGTAGCAGATTTCCGAGAAGTTGAAGCTGATTGAGCAGGACAACGTTTCTCAAAATGGAAAGTGGAATGCAATGTGCTATCATCGGCAAAACTATGGATAGGATTTCCAGTCAATGGAAGAAGGTTATTAATATACAAGACGAAAAGAGTGGGGGAAAGAACTGAACCTTGGGGGACACCAGCATTAGTGGAGAAGTTAGAAGACAGAGAGCCATCACCCTTAGTGAGCGATCAGAGAGAAAATTGGATAACCAATTAATAAAAACAGTTGGCAAACCATAAGATGGAAGCTTGTTTAGAAGACCTTTATACCAAACACGATCAAAAGCCTTTGAGATGTCAAGAGCAACTACTTGTGTTTCACCGAACCTTTCCATTGAATTAGTCCATAAATGGGTAACATAAGCCAGAATATCACAAGTGGATCGACACTGACGGAATCCATATTGGCGATCGTTGATCAGACGGAAGGTTTCTAGGTAGTTTAAGAGTTGGCGGTTAATTGATTTCTCCATTACTTTAGAAAGAGTAGAAGTAATTGCATGGGGACGACAATTGGATGGGAGGGATTTGTCACCCTTTTTAGGCACTGGCTGGGCATGAGCAAATTTCCAAGCAGAAGGAAAAACACCTTTGGAATAAGAAAGTGAAAAAAGGTGGCAAAGAATAGGAGTAAGTTCGGGAGCACAGGTTTTGAGAACAAGTGGAGAAATACTATCAGGACCTGGAGCTTTCTTAGCATCGAGATTCGTCAAAATCCTTCTGACATCCTTTTGACGGAAGACCACAGGAGGCATTGAATGGAGCATGGTGGGAGGTGTTTTACCAAGATCATTAATACATGAGTTGGAAGAAAAATGGGATGCTAGCAGGTCAGCTTTATCCTTGGCTGAAGTGGCAACAGAACCATCTGGTTTGGACAGAGGTGTGAGCAGATGGGCAAAAGTTGCAGCCAATAGCTTTGGCAAGAGACCAGAATGCTCGGCTACCATTAGGGCAAGAAGCAAGTTTTCTACTCTTAGCCTGTTCAAACTCTAATTTGGGCTGATTAATAACTACTTTACAATTGTTGCGAGCTTTGGTGTAGGCAGAAAATGAAACTGAAGAATTAGAAACAAGCCAATTACGATATGCAGCATTCTTCTCTTGAATAGCCTTAGCACATTTATTGGAAAACCAAGGTTTAGATAAAGGACGAGATTTTAAAGTGGAGTGTGGGATAAAGGATTCCATTCCTGCAAGAATAATTTCACTGACACGATCTGAGCAAACGTTGACATCAGAAGTTTTGAAGCAGTAATCTGACCAAGGAAAAGAAGTCTCGCAGGTCATCCTATTTTGCATTCTTGTAATGCCATAGGTTCCATTGGTGAAGAGACAATCACCAAGTTGTGATCTGAAGTGCCTAAAGGGCCTCTCACTTCGACCGTGTACTTAGAAGGGTTGTTTGTGAGAAAAAAAGATTAAGCGTATTGGCTGTATGATTAGGATTGTCTGGAATTCTTGTAGGTAAATGGATAATCTGTGCAAGGTCATTAGTAATTGCAAAAGCCTCAGCATCTCGACCAGCTGGGTCGGTGTGACTAGAAAACGGAAGCCAGCTGGAATTGTTAACATTAAAATCCCCAAAGAAAATTACCTCGCTGTTAGGAGAGTTGGACTGGAGAAAGTCAAGTTGCAACGAGAGGGAGTCAGAGCTCCAAGTGATTAGTGGAGTTGGGAGAACGGTAGAGACAACAGATGAATTTGACACAATGAGGTGGAGAGATTTTAAGCCAGAGAAGATCAAAGAGAGGAGATTCAAAATTGCCAAGTCTCTGACAGGGAATATCAGAACGGACATATGTACAAGTACCACCTTTGAGGCGAAAGGAATCATACAGCGAATAATTTGGGCATCTGAGATGAGCAGTAGTTGAATCAACCGATAACTGAGATTCTGTCAGAAAAAGTACATGGGGTTTGGCAGACTGCAAGTGGAAATGGACATCGTTGAGATTAGAATTGAGACCACGTGTATTTGTGAAATGAATTAGGAAGTGCTTGGGAGGTTTAGATCTTTTTGCAGATAAGCTTGCTCTATTAGTTTGACGATTCATGGTGTATTCAATAGTAAGAAAAAGTGAGTGGGACATGTTGTATGAAGTAATGAAATTTTTGGATATGGCATACATATGGTAAGAATACACCCAGATCCTTGACATAACGTGGCCTCGACAATGCTCCCCGCATATACACTACTCGGACTCCCTCCAGTCACTCTGGCAGAGTAGAGGTAGCAAGATTATACACTAGCTGATCCGGAAGCCTCCTAGAGAGTTACCAATAGGTTCAGTCCGGTGTTCTAACTAGCGGCCGGCCTGCGAACACCGTTTTAGAGCTGTACCCTCGAAATGTAAGGAATATTGGATCTCGCCACGATGTTCATCGTAACCTCAAGTCATCAATCATACTGCATGATGTGCAATTAAGTATAGTAGACATTAAGTGAGTATATACACTCTTAGTTACAAAATACATTCCATAAGAATATACGTTGGATTGCATAATTATATACAGTACATTGAATTGAATTGAGTAATAGATTGATCGGGTCAGGTTATAATATTGGTGGCCTTGGCCGCCCACCACGGAGTATTCTTTTACTATATTGCCGACCCTGACTAAACTTGTTGAAGTCGACATCTGAATCCTGTACGTGTACTGACATCTGCTGAAGGTGATTGAGGAAGGAACTGGTCCGACAGGTGAAGGCGTGTTCGAAGAGGGCATGCTGTGAAGTTGCTCGCAGATGCGCCACTGTGATCCTCCATGCATAGTTGTCTCAGAAGGAAGGAGAGGAGATGAGACGAGACTATTCATGAGCTTGACCGTAATGACGAGTCTCCTTTCATCAATGAGCCACGTGAGCTTTGGATTGTCGAGTGTGTTGGCCATAGCTGTGGTTCGGAGCTAGGGGAAGATCAAAAAATACTAGATCATATAGGAAGATGAAAAACATGAATAAGACTCATTAGTCATATTTGTGATGCCTGAAAAATTACGGTTGACCCAAATTGGTGATCATCGAAAGGAGTATTGTAATGAGTACGTTCATAATTTATGAAACTGTTCGCTTAAGGATGAACCGGAGAAAAATCGGTGTGGTTCAAATTGCGTTCACCCTAGTCCTCCGCAAAAAAAAAAAAAAAAAGCAGCTTGATGCAGTTTGTACAGCGAAGCATGTTTTTCATAATGTCTGAGATATGCTTTACTGCTTCAAACATATTTCACTGTGTATAATGACATTATTTAAATTAAATACAAAATTCAACAACAATTGCATAATAAGCTAGTAAATCGGTAATCTAGGAAAGGGCATTCGGCGTCGTTGACTGGAGATAATGAAGTGTGCGTGGGAGGGGCTAAGTCCAAAATTAAGCGCTTTAATAGGAACAGGACACGACGATCTGGCAGAAAATGAATGGGATCATTGATCACATTAGAATAATTATCAGAAGCGCCGAATGAAACATGAGAGAAATTGTCGGTCATTAGAATAACTAATGAGACTTGGATTCAGTCGACATTAATTACATAAATGGGAAAATGGAATGAAATTTACTTCATATCTGTCCCATCGTAAACCTTTCAATATTAAAGGTTTTTAGCACGGAAACCTGTCACTAGAGGGAGTGCGAATCTATCCTTCCTGGAATAAAACACGTTCTGTTTTAATTTCATAATAGCTAAAGACTTGGGTGAATCTGCATATAAGAACTTTTTGTGACGAGGAAATTATTTTAATTATGAGGAACGATCCAATTTTTAATTAACTCTCCATCACATCTTATACCACAAGGACCCCTGTGTGTGTCAGTAAAGGATGGTACTGCAGTGACAATTTATTAAGCTGGTAATTATTTTTTCCCCTATTCCACGCTACGGGCGAAGTCTGCAAGTATTGCATTCATAAATCAGCCGGGTTGTTTACGCACTTCGTTGCAAATGACAGAGGCAGCTGTATTGTCAGCAGTAGGTAAAAAAGACAGCCGCTAATACCCGTGCGTCTATGATATCCTTTAATGATACGAGTTCGGCATGCGAACAAATAATACGTATCAGGTGGAACTATTTCCTTTTGTCCTCGGTGCACGCGCAAGCCGTCGCGATAAATAAATGCACAGTATTACATTTTCACCTTAAGAGTGCAATTTCCAGAGCGTGTTTTCTATACTCCTAGATGTGTACTCATGTGTGTGTCACGCATACCATACTGCAGTATCATGTGCTACAGGTTTTAATACAGTATTATGTGCTTCTGCTCTGTTCAAGGTTGCGTTTCTGTGTATTTTGAAAAATTGCTACATAAATCTACCCTTTGTTTTGTGTATAGGTAGCCAGTCTATGGTGTTGTTGTAACTCACTTTTTATAATTCATAGTTGAGATCAAATAAACGCTTCATGCATTATAACCAGATGCAATCAAAGAATCAGAGAAAATGCTCAGTGATTGTTCTTTTTTTAAAAATATATTCTTTTTGTACAGATGTTTGCAAGGCCTTTCCATATTGGGGGGGGGGGGGGGGGGAAGAGCAATGGGTCCACTACAGTAGGACTCCCGACTGAAAATGATCCATAATTTCAATAAAGGCCCCCTTTCAGCCCAGACAAAGAAAATTCTCCCTTGCCATCCTTTTCCCCAAAATTTAATTCTAGCATACCTGAACTCCATGGTGACCCGGATGTCTGGGCTGATTGGATTCTTGTAAATAATATCATACTATAACGGAAAGCTCTTTATGTATTAATTATTAAACAAGATGACCTCTTCCTGCAGCTACGGGAAAATTGCCCATTACTTCGGTTTCCTTCTTTGTTAGGACAACAAATTATATATAGCTTGCGAAAACATAAAAATGATCGAGGCTACATAAATTTATACAGCAACGTACTTATCAAAGCGCAGTACTATATATGTAAATATTTCTTTATTTACTGGCACACGATGAATCATGTTTGCATTTCTGTGAAAAACAGCGAGCTTGAACAACGATTTTCGACTAAGATATACGAGTAGAATTAATTAAATGACACAAATCGTTAAAGGCAACCGTATACTGACCCACGATTCCACTGTCTGAAACTATGAAGCTCAGATATCTTCGAGAGTAGGCTAACTTTGTAGTTACCCCTTATATTTTCAGAAATACTGTGTATATGCTTACCGAAACTCAGTGCCATCTATCGACTAATAACAGAAATAATGACTGCCTTACTGATTCAATTTCATCGCTTCCAAACATTTTTTTAAATTCCTCTAAATTAAATTGATATGTTCTATGCGAGCCACTTGGCTTTAGTATTGCACGTATGTTTTTATTAGCCTATGGAAATAATTTTATAAAATTTAATTAATAAATTTCGGCGTTAATATAGTACTATATATTTAAATGGAAAATACTCTGCGCTTTATATATTTTGTATGTATGTTTGGGAAACGTTATCTTATAGGAATGACATCTGAAGAAAAAATATTTAGATTTTCCTTAAAAGTTTAGAAAGCAATTTTACTACATTTTTAGTGCAATTACATCTAGTTGAATTTCAACTAAATGTAATTGCACTAAAACGGGTTTACAATATTTCACTAAGGATTTTCACAATGTATTATTATAAATATGAAAACTAAACAATGCCATCTTTTGAATTTTCGTAGGTTAAGGACTTTCTGGCGGAAAAATTTATTTGGAATAAAGCCAGTACTGTTTAGGTGTTTAACGTAAATGGTAGGAATTTTGACACTTCGTTGAATTTTATTGGGTATTATCTTCGGTGTTTAAGTTCTGTTTTCTCTGCGGGCATGCCATTGTCTCTGTTAATAAATCTGGACTTCGTTTATCGATCTTCGTGGTAGTTACTGGCTGTTTTTTTGCGATAAGCAAACTGTGCAGCCATAAATATGCGAAGCCATTACATCTGCTTTTTTTTTTTTAAATTTAATTATTTATACCCTTTTTTGCGAATTGCCATTCGTTGTGCAGTTTATTTTATTTTTTTGAACACCCACAGCTGTTGATATACTTTATAAAGAGCATCTGTCACACATGCTTACTATAAATCGGCATTAAACTCAGGGACGGTTGGTTGATCAAGGGATTGCAGTGCTTATAAAATTCAGTCCACCAATAGTGCGAAATTTTCAGTATAAGAAAACTGAAATTTCCTTTGAATTATATACAAAAGGATGTGCTTGCGTAGGTGTTTCATTTAATCTAAACCGCAATGAAGGCCAGTAGTAGCTTATTTATAGCTTTAAAAGGGGGGGGGGGTTCAAGTTGACTAACTAATACAATTGCATATCTCCGTTTAAACTTGCAGAATAAAGCGTAATTTGGTTGACGTGTAGTCCTGTTGTATAACGTCACAATGCATCGAAAAATGTATATACCATGAAATCGTGGAGCTTTACTTTCCTTTAGGCTAGAAAGTTTTTCTTCTAAAGAGTCTTCAGTAATTTGAATACCGCTAATTTCGTATTGCTTTTGAAAGGTTTCAGTACAAAACTAAATATGGAGGTGGTATAAACTAGACGTGTAATTAAATTAAGGAAGTATAATTATAGACAGAGTATAATTTTCTTTCTCGGAGATTAACTCTTGAAATAACTTATCACCTAATTTTGTAGAAGAGAACTTCCGTAAATTTAAGGAAGGGCTGGTCACATAACTGGTTGAAATTAGGTGACAGTTTTTGCAAGGCTGATAAAACAGTTTCAATGGAAGCAAATAATATTTTAACAACATAGTTCATTACAAAAGCCACAAACATCAATTTCTACTCATACCTCTGGCTGCCCTTAGGGGTTTTTACAGCTGTCCTTTCCCTTCGCCCAAATTTCGTGCATTTCAATATGAATCTATATATATAAAACTCTTATGCTTATAAAATGCCCAAATTTTCTAACTGCTAATTGTTGCCGACACCCTTTCACGCAGTTCACTTCGTATGACCACCATACCGGGCATTCTTTTTTAATTTTTGTACTGACGTTTGCCGACTGAAGAAAGGCAACTTATGCCTGAAAGCTATCGATGTATGTTTATTTTATCTGCCTTCAATTTTAATAAACCGTTCTAAGTTTTAAGAAGTGTTAAAATGGCTGAACAGTGTGTAAGAACTTTGTGAAAATGTAGAAGAAATGCTAATGAAACATTAGAGGAGAGATCTAATTGACTAAGAGACCGAAACGAGACTCTACGACTACGAAGACGGACAGAAAACATTGAAGAAAGAGAAGCAAGATTGGAAATGAGAAGACGGTCGAAACGCATTAATCAAATAGAAGTAACTGATGCGAATAATTAACAAGCTGTAATTAATGTGGAAGAGCATGACATAGGAAATATGTGTTATAACTGCGAATATTGCAATGCAAGATATTGGGGACATGAGTTAAACACATCGAATAAATGGACTAAATGCTGTCTTGATGGAAAGGTTTTAGTCGACCCACTGTCTGAGACACCTACTCTGTGTATTGCGAGAGCTACTTACAGGGGATACACGTGAAGCAAATAACTACAGTGAACATATAACAAAAGCAATAACAAAAAGGCTTGAAAAACAATCAAACCAAGGGCGTATGGCTGAAGTAATGCAACAATTGGACGAGATAGTTAAGTAATAAATATCAATATCCACATGAAGGAGACATGAGAATATGAAATTGCTTCTGGAAGCAATGAAGCACAAAGATCACCAATGGCAGATCTGTGGAGACCTGAAGGTGATTGCAATACTGCTGAGCGTACAATTGGGATGCACGAAATACTGCTGTTTCCTGTGTGAATGAGACAATCTGGCTAGCTCCTCACACTACAAGAGAAAAGTCTGGCCTCTAAGGGAAAATAATGTCCAGCACAACCCTCTAGTTGATTGAAGCAAAATTCTTCTGCCCACTTTACACATCAACCTGGGATTCATGAAGAACTTTGTTAAGGGAATGAACCAGGATGGAGAAGCTTTCAAGTACCTGAGAGGACAATTTCCACTGTTGAGCGATGCTAAGGTTAAGGAAGAAATCTTTCTTGGTCCGCAAATTCGTGAACTTTTAAAGGATGAAAACTTTGAGCGAGTCCTCCAAGGTAATGAGAACGCAGCTTGGAAAAGTCTATGTCGCGACTGTGAGAAAAGTATCATCAATTAGGCTGCAACATGTCACTGAAAATCCACTTCTCGACTCTCATCTGGACTTCTTCCCTGACAACTGTGGTGCAGTGAGTGACGAGCACGGTGAACGATTCCACTAAGACATTTCAGCAATGGAAAGAAGATATCAGGGTAGGTGGAAGGCTTCTATGCTTGCTGACTACTGTTGGACAGTAACAAGAGATGCCCCGAAAGTGGAATACAAGCGCTGTCGTGAATAGGCCACATTTTGAGAACGTACTTTCGGTTCCTGTGCAATTTTCTTGTGTTCTTGTTTTTTACCTTTTTTAACTAAAAACAACTGTGATTTATGTTGTATCAAGAAAATGTAAATATGAGATTATTTTAATATTACTTTTCTCTCCGACTACTACTGAAATTACTATATTCTTAGACAATAGCGAAAGTACTGTATCTCAAAAACTAGAGCTAATAAAAAATTGCTGGAGTCATATTCGTTTTTCTCGACCAAAAATTAGTAAAGTTTGCCTATTTTAAGAAAGGAAACAAATTCAAAGAATCTTTTTGTTGAACAGTGATTATTTGCGAAGGCGGGGATGTATTGATCATTTATATTCGAGGCTTAATATTCAGCATACCATGCTGTGAAAAAGTGCTCTCCAGACATCAGTTTGCAGCGAGCGGCTTTCATTCTCTCTTTTTTTTTTTTTTTTAACTTTCTGCTTTTTTATAAGAAGTTGGGACACTAAGTGCTTTCAGTCAAAATATAAGAGCAAAATGTCATTTCTTTGCGATTAAATTGCGAGCGGATACAAAAATTCAAGGTTAAGATGGCGAAAAAAGACAAAAAAGAAAAAAGCCATTAAGCTGTTTCATATATAAATACGCAAGCGTAATTTCGCGTATCGGGTTATAATTAATAGATTGCAATCTATTTATTATAATACCTAAGAAATATGGCGATAAGAGACCATATAATACTAATGGGAAATGAAATGAAAATCTGGGAAGATTCAAATAAACTTAGATCGGGTCTAGACGGAACATAAAGCAGAAAACTGAAAGACAAGAGAACTAAATTATTGATTAGAAAAGTGTTGGAAGATACGAATATCTCACGTATTATTCAGTGAAAATTAATCCTGTGGCTAAATTAATAACACACTTCTCATTAGGATATCCTTAGATCACAAAGCGAAAGCTTAAAAGGGCTTAAAATATGAATTTCATATTTTCATCATGATCACGAAGCGAAAGCTTAAAATATGTAGGCCTAGCTGCCTACATAGTGATAAAAAAAAAATTATTTTTAAATATTTTCATTCTTCTTAAGCTGCATTTCATATCAGCAGTGTAGCTGCTGCCATGCTTTTATCAACCAAAATTACTAAAATTACTTACTCTACCAGAAATGAATTATTATAAATCCATAATGATGACAGTTTTCCTTATTTTATTTTCTACCTATGTAAGGTTTCGATATTTTCAAATCTCGAAATTGGGACACACGGCAGAACTGTTGGACTTAGCTGTAGAAAGTGACGACACATTCACGTGTTATCATACGTTTATTGATGACACTCATGTGTCGTGTAATTAAGTGTTTGAATGACATAATATCGAGACGATCCTTACAATCTATCTCACCCAAAAGGGATATATATATATATATATATATATATATATACACACACACACATACATAGCTATAAAGCATAAACAAAGAAAAGCAATTATTGGAACAGAAAGGAATTCTTGTAAATGCCCTTGTCACTGTATGCCTATTTCATTTTTTATTGATTATTGTATGTATTCGATTTTTGAACGTGTTTTTTTGGGGGGGGGGGGATCAGTCATGTCGAGTTACCGATCTCAGTATTCTATGAATTTCGCTCCAACATGTTAGGAGTCCGCCTGTTTCTTTCACTGCTAATTTACATTCTTCATCAAACTAAATATTGGCTCAGTTAGAATATGGAAATAATAAAATGAGTTCTGTTAATTTATTCAAATTAACTCATGTATTGATCGATGAAAGCGGAACTTTTGATATGTTTCGCTGTCCATCTTAACATAGAGTAAGAGCAAAAATGAGCTTGCAATTGTAAATCGGGACCATTTCGCTCAAATCGGGGCGGTTGGCCACCCTAGTTTCACGACTGCAGTAAGAAGTAAATCAACATGCGACCTTGAAAGAAAGGGCTAGCTTTATTGTCTGTCCTAGTTTCGACAGGGCTGCTGAAAACTCAAACGTGAAACACGTTCAGCGAACGAGGATAGTCTACATTTTAGGTTGTAAAAACATCAATCGAAGTAGTGAATACAGTACACAGACCTGTTATAACATCTCGGTGGGGTGAATATTCTTTACTTTTCAAAAATAGGCTTTAATCCAGATAGTTCTGTCATTTTACTGAATCAATAGTGCATTCCTTTCAATAAGAAGGAAAACATAAACACGCCGTGGGACTTAACTACGCATGTATTTCTATAGTCAAATATTTCGCACGAGATGGCTTGAGGGCGTCATTGAAAACCTCAGAGGTGGACGAGGACCTTAAAAACGGGTAGTTGTACAGGGATGATCTATCTCTAAATCTCGATGCCTCATTAAAAGAGGTTGTTCACTCATGCGAAATGTTATTTCATGTAACATTTCACAAACTCAAAGGAGATAGCGGGTGTTTTCGGAAATGCTAGTTATATAAGTTATATTTTTAAGTCATTTCTTTTAATACTTGATGTTATTTTTAAATTAATAAATGAAATAATATTAATGTGTAAATTCAGATCTGTCTTCTAGAATCTAGAGCATTGAATTATGAGTAATGTGGTGGTTGCTATTCTTTACAAATGTGTACATGTTGTTTTCGAAATTATTATTTCGCATAAAATTCCATAAAAAGACGAGTATAATAATCCTGTTTTTAAAAATTCTCTGGCATGGTTAACAAATAATGTGTAAGTTATATTTTGTATGGGATGCTAGACGATGGTATGATGAAGACGTTACACATAGTAATTGACATTCGTGTGAATTATTGAGGCATAAATTTCTTTAATTTGCATGCTGTCTTCTTTATGTTCATTATTCAGTAAAGTTTATTTTACTTATAATATCAATGCATTTAAAATGTCAGATCTGGTAGCTGGCGTGGGATTAGCATTACTAGAGGGATTTGGTGCAATAAAGCAAGCTTATCCAGCATCAGCCAAAAAAAAACCCCTCCCATTTCACCTCTCCATCCGTTCCAAATGCCTGTCCAGCTCACCCTTAAATTTATTTAGGCAATCAATTTCCACAACAAAGGTGGAAGTCTTCCACCAATGAACTACCCGCTGGCTAAAGGCAAATTTCCGCACATCTATTATACAACTGTCTTTCCTCAATTTGAATCTGTGCCCCCTCTGGTTCTTAATCTGAGCAAGAGGAAGAATCCCATCAGCATTCAGCTTGCTCAACCCATTCAAGGCCTTATACACCTCAATCCGATCACCTCGCAGGTACCTACTCTCCAGGCGCTGCAATTTGCGGAACTTATGCCTCTCTTGGTAAAAGCACCCCTTTGTTCCCTTCACTAATCTTATTGCCCTTCTTTGTACTCGTTCTAGCAACTCTACATCCTTCCTAAAATGAGGTCTCCAGACCTGTACACAGTACCTGACCATTGCCTTGTATAACGGGATAATCACCTCCCTGTCCCTGCTAGCAAAATTCCTATATATCTTTGTTTTGGTTTTTAGTAGCTATTATTATGTTATTTGATTTTTTAGGAGCATTAGCAACTAAGGCCATATTGCTCCGTGGATATGCGGTGGTCATTCCCTGACCTTTCCGCATCCTCGGTATTTGGTGGTCACGGGCTCGAACCCCGGTCTAATCAAGAAGTCTGTACTATCCAAGAAGCTGCTCCTGCCCACCTGGCTACCGAAGCGCCCCTATATATCACTGACGAGACTCCATGACCTTCCCCGGCCGCCTGCCTGCCTGCACTGCTCAGCGAACTTCATATTTGAATGCACAATTTCCCCCAGGTCTTTCACTTTCCACTTCCCTGAGTGTAGTACGACACAGTTGATACGTTTCTCTTCGGTTATTGCTACCCATATGCAGTACTTTGCATTTGCCAATGTCAAACTTCAGTTGCCACTTCTCAGCCCATTTGCCCAACTTATCTAGATCCAGTTGGAGTAGCATACTGTCGTTAACAACCCTGCCAACCTTTGTATCATCTGCAAGCTTGGTTTAGGTGTTTATTATTAATGCAACATAGCTCTAATCAACTTTTATATATACCAAAACTGGAAGAAGCGTCCTTCTACACGGAATTACTGAAGTGGCTAAAAACTAGCTTTTCGGTCAATGAGAATTAACTTTGAACAATGTCAGTATTTAGTGGAGCAGATAAAGTGTGAAGATTTCTTCACGAATAACTGTGGACGAACCGGGTACAGTGGTTTCTTGAAAATGCAGCCCAACTATTAATACTAGAATTGCACAAAATCTAACACGTAGCGGAGCATCTGATGAATAAGCAAGTCATCTGGAGGCAAAAGGTGATAAAAGCATATCAGCAAGTTGATAGTGATGGAAAAGAGTATCTATATAAATTACGGGCAATACAAGCAATAAATTACCACTTTCACTGTTAATTTTTGAATATGAAAAGATACCACAAGATACTGCTAAATGGTATTCAGGAACATGGGGATATTGGTAGGTCCTAGGTGTATCGTTTTTTTTTTTTTTGAATTCCTTACCAATGTGTTCACCGCGGTTGATGCAAGTAAAAATAACTTTACCTGCCGTTCTGTTTACGCACTGGCAAGTTCTGGCCTCTAATGGGGTAATTCCTGTAGCACTTTTCCTAAATATTTTTCATTTCTTTTTTGTTTCCTTAAAAGATAGCTAGATTAGAAAAATTCACCAGTGGTGAATTAATAAAAGCTACTTTCCTATTCTGAAAAAGCGAGATTTCTCACCATTATTAGCGTGGGTTCTGGAAGAAAGAATTACACCAACTAGTTCAGGATGTCTTTCAGAAGTGTGGACTTGTGTGCAATTTATCTTTCTTTAGAAATAAAGCCAATAAATTTGTTAAGAAAACGGGCAAATAAACAACTAAAATCTGACTCGGAATTTTTATAAAAACACTGAAAATGAAACACTTCTAATGTGTTAAGAGAATCGTTCCATTGAATCGTTACAATGGGTATGCTAAACTTTCAGACAATGCACCTACGTAACAGATGTATTGTTTGAAAGTTTAGCATACCCATTGTAACTTGTCATACTTTGTACACAAATTTGTTGTGTACAAAGCAACTAATTTGAATTAGCAGTGGAAAATGATGCAAGGGACTAAACTTATACATCAGTCAAAAGATAAACACTACCCGTATATCACTTGTCCAACTCCTTTAACAATTTGTCTAAACCTTCCTTAAATTTGTTCAAACTATCCACTTCCACAGCAGAGTTTAATCCTTTTACCAAGCCGAATCAAGAAAGCTGGAGCAAACTATATATTGGAGAAAAAGTATTTATTTAGATTTCTACCTTGTATAGCTTGAATGGTATAATATCATTAACCACAAACAACGATGAGCGAATCAGGTAGCGAAGATATTCCAACATTTATCACACAAATCAAAAGATAAATTTAGTAAGGAACAGATTTAAGTTAATAGAAACGAAGGGAATCCAAAAAGCAGGAACTGAGGTGGAGTTGAAATTAATAAATAAATTTAAATAATTGCATTTAAACCATTGTAACAAAAAGCAAATGACTTAAAAATGCCCAGTGGTTCTGAAGATAATTTGAAAAATGAAGTACAATCGTTTATTTTGTGCTCGCCATTATCAACTTTTTTGCACGTTATCATTATTAATTATAAGAAAGTAACTTATTAATCCTTAATTCGTATTTTGCTATGCAAGTTCATAACAAGATCTGTTTTGCTTCCTTTCCTGCTTTTTTTACGGTTGCGTGTGCAGTTCCGGATTAAGGGACGAGCTTGGGCACCTCTTTAAGGGGCGCTAAATTTTACAAATCATGAAAAATAAAATAAGATAAAAATAAATAAATAAAAAATATGTATATATTCTTAGTAAAGGGTCTCCGAAAAATTTTTCTGCCCGGGGCGCGGAAATATCTTGGTCCGGGCCTGCGCGAGTGTAATTTCAGATGGCATATGATGTCAATATCCAGATTTTTAACTGCCGAAAGTCAAGAACCGCAAGAAGTTCATAACAAAATGCGTGCTCTGGTTGAAGAGTGGCACTCAAAAATCGTTGTCGTAGAGTGGTCAGGAAAGTTTAGCGTATGCGCTGAAGTGGAGGCGTAAGTACAAAATCGACCTCTCCATACTGCACCTAACTGTGCATCTCTTCCCTCGACTATTCTCGACGGTGGACGTGGCGTTATGGTAGTTTTACCATTGAATAGAAGCATCCTCAATCTCCAAGAGAGAAAAAACTTGGAACTGTATGCTGAAATAGTGAACCACCTGACTTTTTAGCATCAAAAGCAAGCGCCCGGAACAATTAATAGAAGGAATCATCTAGCTTTATGGTAACGAACGCCATCACGTTATTGTACAAATTGGAGAAGTGTGGTATTAAGAGTAAGTTGCTACAATGGATGAAAGGATGGTTGAGTGGTAATCAATGGACTCTGGTCTTCGTGGCCTAATGTTATTAGTGGAGTCCAACAGGGTTCGGTGTTGGGCCCACTGTTGTTTTGTATATTTATAAATGATATTGATGAAGGTCTATCAGGCTTAGTGACGAAGTTTGCAGATGATACAAAGGTTGGCAGGGTTGTTAATGATAGTAATGGCAGTGTGCTACTGCAATATAGAAAATTTTGGCAGATGGGCTGAAGTGGCAACTGAAGTTTTAACATTGACAAATGCAAAGTACTGCATATGGGTAGAAGTAACCCCAGAGGAACGTACCAACGGTGTGGTACTACACTTAGGGTGGTAGAAAACAAAAAAGACCTGGGAGTGATTGTTCAGTCAGATATGAAGTTTTCTGAGCAATGCAGACAGGCTGCCAGAGCAGGTCATAGGGTATTGTCAATGATATACAGGAATTTTGCTAGCAGGGAAAAGGAGGTGATTATCCCTTTGTGTAAGGCAATGGTCAGGCCACGCCTTCAGTACTGCGTCAAGTCTGAAGGCCTCATTTTAGGAAGGATGTAGAGTTGCTTGAGCATGTACACAGACAAGGGCAACAAGATTGGTGAGGGGAACGAAGGAGGTCCTGTTACCAAGAAAGGCTTAAGTTCGCAAATTCCAGCGTCTGGAGACTAGGCACCTGCGAGGTGATCTGATTCAGATGTACAAGACCTTGAATGGGTTGAGCAGGCTCAATTCTAATGGGATTCTTCCACTTGCTCAGATTACTAACCTGAGGGGGCATAAATTCAAATTGAGGAAAGGCAGTTTTAGAATAGATGTGTGGAAATTTTCCTTTAGCCAGCGGGTGGTTAATTGCTGGAACAAACTTCCATCTGTCGTTGTGGAAGTTGATAGGTTAAAATAAATTCAAGGAGGAACTGGACAAACTTTTATTGGGAATGGTTGTGTGAAATTGTGTTTTTTTTTTTTTTTTTTTGTTTTTTTTTTGGGCTGATGCTATATAAGCTCATACGCTTGCTTTCTTGCATCACATTCCTCTATTACTATTATTACTAACTCTCTTTCATGCCTTACTTCAAAAGATGCGCTAAAAGGCATGCAGATATGATGCTTACACGCCAGATTTTTCACCATTTTGACTTTCGTGTTTCTATTCCATTGAAAAAATGCTTTAAAAACAAGTAGTTTCAATTCGAACACTAAGTCAAAAACTGATTCCGTCAACAGCCGAAGAATTTCTTAAAGGAATTTAAAGATTAGTGAAGCAATGTTTAAATGCTAATGGCGACTTATTTAATTTTCCAAATAAAATAAAAATTAAAAGCCTAAAATGTATTTAATTGAACTATCCGCGTGCGCCCGTGTGTGTATTAGTAATAATATAAATGCACTGTTTCCCAGAATGTCAGTTATTCTTATCTTTCTCTGTTACAAGAAGAGAGAGATTTGTAATGTGAGCTGACACTGCTCTGCCAGTGTTGGGCACATTTCGTACTACATAATGATGATAGAACATGAACATCATTAAGATTAACTTTACAACTCTTTCAACCTTGTATAGCTCGTGTACTTTTGTCAGTACAAGAGAAATCAGATGAATCATGTAGCCTTTATCACCGACTTAATGTGCATTATTTATAACGTATAATATCGGTGCAAATACACCATCGTTTAACTACATACGTAGTATAACGGCATCATTTAGATTTTATCTCACATTGTGGCTACCTTCACAATGAGATACCAGGTATTGCACTACTTCAAATAAATAACACTTCTCTAGTAGAAGAGACTACTGTTATTTATTTTCAGTGGGTACCACCACCCAGACGCGTTTCAGAGCTTGTTGGCTCACTCATCAGTGAGCGGGCAGGGTACCCTGGTAATGCATAACGTATTTTGCTTTGAGCATTTAGTCTTCAAAAAAATTATTTATAACAGAAAGTTGATCTACACGGTGCTTTTACATTTCAGGCGCATTCGCTTTTTTCTCCCCCTTAAATTAATTGAATTTTTGTTCTCATTTTGTGATTAATAAAAGTGAAAAATATAGTTATTTCCTTATCAATTAATTACTAAGATTATAACTCTATAGAACACATAATAAGCTCTATAGTTTTACGTTCTTTAAACTTAACTATTAAGGAATGGCTCGACAAATGCTTTTAAAAGCACAGATATAAAATTTTGATGAGACTCTGTTGGGAGCCGAGTTTTTACTTACGGGCGGATATGGTGAACAAAGTAGGTGCATATGTATGTAGGTGTGGCAGTTAAGTTCCCGGACTGGTGCTTTTTGCGATCATGTTCGATGAGTTTGAAAATAAACGGAAGCGGTATGTTTTAGTTCAAACTTCCTCCAGAAGATGGTGGTACAGAGATTGTCCAGTAGGCTGACAGGTTGCAAGTAACAACCAGTTTCTTTAGTAGCGCTAACGTTCCGCAATGGAGCAACAAGCGAATATATCAAAATTTGCTTTAAACTGGAAAAATCTGCAAAAGAAACGTACGAAATGTTAAGTTGCACCAGTGCGTTTGATGGTATAAGCGGTTCAAAGACGAAGGTGAGAACATTCTCGATAACCCCAAGAATTGGGCGTCTGTCAACCTCTCGAAATGAGGACAGAGTTGGAAAATTTCAGGAAATTGTGGTAAGAGATCGTGTTTGACCCTCAGAATGATGGCTCATTATTTGAATATGAATAAGGAGACGATTCATCAAATTTGGCATGAAGATTTGGGGAAAAGGAAGTCTGCAAAATTTGTGCCGCACAGTCTCACGGATAAGCAGAAGCAACGAATAGTATCATCATGCGAAAACTTCATCCAGACTTGTCAAGACAATCCTAATATCTCGACTGTGTTGTCGCTGAAAATGAATGTTGGGTGTTTCAATATGACCCAGAAACGAAGCATCAGAGCATGCAGTGGACTTCAAAATCATTACAGAAGTCCAGGATCAAGACGATGCTGATTATGTTTTTTGACAAACAGTGTGAATCATGAGGAATATGTACATGAATGGGAGAATCAGTGCTGTATTCCACGTACAGGTGCTTCAAAGACTTGAAGCGAATTTGCTGGGTGAGGCTACAATTTCTAGAGAAAGGCGGCTAGTTCTTGTTGCATGATAATGCCGCCGCCCACTCCGAACTTGTGTTGAAGACATTTCGGATGAAACATGGCATTATACTGATCAACCATTCCACCATGCTCGCCCAATCTAGCATCAGACTTCTTCCTCTTTCCCAAGGTGAAAACTATCCTCGAAGGAAAGAGATTTCAGGATGTTGAGGACATAAAGAAAAGTGTAACCGCCGAATATTATCCACTTTGAACACCCTGGCGGCCTGTTTTCAGAGTCGGCGAAGAAGTCCAAATGCATTCAACCAGGTGATTGTTTTTCGATAAACAGCGTCACAAGGTCGAATCACAAGGAATTTGTACATGAATGGGAAAATCAGTGCTGAAGTGTGTTAATGTGTAAGTGTAGTGATATGGTGTGTTGTTATGTTTTCGGCCGGCACCTGGCTCTTAGCAGTTGGGAAGTAGCAACACCTAGTCACAACGTCACACCCCTTATTTTCGCCATGTGAAGGCGGCCAGGCTCTGCTATCACCTGCTGGACTAACCCAGATTACTTTGAATAAAAATAATCATTTTTGAGTTCCTTTACTTTGTATTCTTTTTATTTCACCATTCCAGGAACTTTATTGCCATACCTCGTATATATGCGAACGTGACTAAAAAGTATTCACGTTCACCGAATTAATAAAGTAAAAATTTTAGCTCCTTATTTTCTATAAGTACAATGACAATGTTACGCTTCCATATCATTTATACATAACGGTGCTAAAAAGAATTCAAATGATAACTAGGTCAAATTTATAATCGTCCTTATGGGAAGATTTTATGGGATAGCAAGTGCTGGAAAAATAGATAAATTGAGCACTGGGAAACCTTGCAAAATGTGAAAATTTTCATAAGCACTTTAGGCGTGTAATGTTGCAATTCAAACCATAAAAGTTCCTTGTATCCGTTTTTTAAATACTGTAGCTCATTAATTGCATCAAGTGCCGATTTATATAATGAATATTTATATTTTCGAGTTTTCTTATTACGAGAACGAATCATTTGATGCAGTTTTAGCATGTACAGTATTCATTTCTTCGAGCACATTCACATTCATTGAATATGTATATAAGCATGGAATTTTAGACCAATAACTTCGTTGGGGCATATTAGGAGAACTATCGTAGGAAACGGCTGTGTAGTTTCTCTGCTAGCCCTTTTTTGTTAATTTTCTGTGGCCACAGTTAGGACGACTATGGAAAATTATCTGTGTAAACAATGCACGATTTGCCAATTTTCTTAGTTTTATGAGATCAGCGCAGTTGTTCAACACTCTTTTGACTTGCGATGGCTGCTGCTTCCTTTGTGGTAGTAATTGTAAATAAGGCCTGGTGAAATTGGATGACTGGTTCTCTTGATCCTAGTAATCCTTTGTTGTCGTAATTTCCTGTAGGGGATACAGTACGGAACTAAATATTATACTGCTGGTAACTTGGAGTAGGAAACATTTGATTTCTTGTGTCGGCAGATCAGTTATTTTTGTGTGTGTTTAGTGATAAAAACAGAAAACGAAAAGAGAATTTTCCCATTCGCCTTTTTTTTTTTTTTTTTTTTTGGTTTATTTAGTAAATATTCTTTCGACAATGGAATAAACCTATTGAAATGCTTGTTCTAAATATTTGATTGAATGTATCCAAATGAATTTATTGCTGTCAGTACTGCAAATAATACTTTATTTTCAATTCATTGGATATAAATTATTAGTAAAATCTCCGAATAATCGGATATTGTATAAATATCTGAATAATCTTGTTGCATATATTATATGTTAAAAATAAATAAATATAAATTAGTGTCCAGAAATTAAGTTGCGACCGTAAAATCTTTAAATATCAAGATAATATTGTACTTGATGGAATTTATTGAATTTTTGCAAAAGTGTTATTAAACGATTCAGCTGTATTAAATTCGAAAAAAAAAAACAGCTCTACTTTAATGACTCATCGTCAAGACTGAGAGCCAGTCTTTTTGCATAATTCAGACTTTTAAATTTAAATATGATCATCGTTTAACCCCAAGGGCTCACATCTGGTGAGTATGATCTTGGCACACCAAGGGACCTGAGCTGGATATTCTTCCCTTTCTTGGTCTCTCTCTCTCTCTCTCTCTCTCACACACACACACACACACACACACACACACACACACACACACACACACACACACAGGGTTACTCAGAATTGTTTTTTTTTGGCTAGTGCAGCCTAAGCCTCAGGCTTGCACCATATGGCTAATAATAATAATTCAGGGGATATTCATGTGTTATCGAGGCGGATCGCAGGGTTTTCCCCATTAGCTGCCGTTGTACTTGGTAGAAGCCTACGCCAAAACAGGCCATTTATATGTAGTGTGTTGAATGTGTAAGTGTAGTGAGATGGTGTGTTATGTTTTCGGCCGGCAGTTGGTAAGTAACAACACCTAGTTACCACGTCCCACCCCTTATTTCCGCCACGTAGAGGCGGCCAGGATCTGCTATCACCTGCTGGACTAACCCAGAGCAAAAGACCCGAGAGAGCCCAAATTAGGATGAAATGAGAAGTTTGGGAGCTGGAGAGGCAGGAAAGAATAGAAGCGAGGAGGATCAAACAGAGGAACCCTCCAATAGTTAAAAGGTAGAAGAAATAAAGCAAGACTAAAGGAGATAGAGGACTATCTCCTTTATTCTTGCTATTTATTTAGTCTTCCCCACTATCCCCTCTAGTGGGGAAGTGGACTAAATAATCCCATCCTAGAAGCTAGGATCAGCAAGATTTCTTGAAAAATAATTGTCTAATCTCTTGTAGACATTTAGTAGACTTACAGACTTGTCTAATCTCCAGGCACGTCCTCGGAGAAACAAGCTTTTATTTTTATTATTTTTTTCTTTACCCCAATCATGCTATAAACAGGTTCCACCGTCTTTAGAAGAATACCAAGAATTTACACTATATACACGAACACGTTCAATGTCCAGCAGGGTATATTTGGTTACAATGAGTATCTAATCATCATCAACTCCTGATAAAATTATCCCAAATTAGCAAGTCTAAGCTCCTCTCTTCTTTTAAAAGCACTTGAGGCAAAGGTGTTCAGTGCTATAAATGCTGCTTGAGATCGGATGAGCGCAGGTTTATTTCCCATTGTGAAGGTATCCGAAACAAGCTGCAGTTCACGCCTGTAGTCTTGATAATATTGACAATCGAAAATAATGTGGTCAATACTGTTTCTGCCCACAGAGACAAAGCAGAGTAGGAGACAATCCTAATTTGAATAATTTGCTGTTAATACTCCCGTGGCCGGTGAGTAAAAATGTACCATGGAAGCCAGGTGCAAACCACAAAGATTCTCTCTTCCTGAACTCCGTCGATGGTAAAAACTCTGTTCACGTCGCCAAGTTCCGAAGCTGACCAGTCTCTTTGCCATTTATCTGCATAAATGGAACGAAGCCTTCTTTTCTCAGATATTAAAGAAGCATGTAGGTCAAGTTGCACATCATTCAAAGTAACAGGTATTGATTTCTTCAGATGATACATCATATTAGAAGTAATTTTCCCAATAACACCTGTAAAGCCATAGTTTGTTATTTGGTTTTTAGGAGCATTAGCAACTAAGGCCATATTGCTCCGGGAAATGCGGTGGTCATTCCCTGACCTTTCCGTATTTGGTGGTGACGGGCTCGAACCCCGGTCTAACCAAGAAGCGTGTGCTACGCACTGCTGCTCCTTCCCACCTGGCTACGGAGGCGCCATTGAAGCCATAGTAGAAGTGGTTCTACACGCCCGTGACATCATCAGGAGGGCAGCACGCTGGGTCTGAAGAAGCTGTTTCATAATTGCAGACGTGTTGGCCCTATGTCCCCACGCTCCAGCTGCATAAGCAGTGATAGGTAAAAAAAAAAAAAAAAAAAACCCACAATTATAGTATAACCTGAGTGAATGACCTCTCAGGTCCCATTCCTGCCTGGTTACCTGTCTCATTCTGGATAAGAAAGACTTGCACTTCTTTTTCACATACCTTGCATGTGGCAGAAAACTTAAGGCATCATCAAGTTGAATACCTAAATATTTTGTTATGGCGGTATATTTAATTGTCTGTTCTCTATACTTTACAAGTGGCGGACGTTCTCTATCTAATTTTACTTTTAAAAGCATCTGCGATGTTTTAGTTGTTGAAACTTGCAGTTTGTGAATTGCAGACCAAGTTGAAAGTTCTTGTAAGACGGAGTTAGCTGTGTCTTCCAGATTCTTCCTTGAATTTCCGCGGACAAGGATGGTAAGATTGTCTGCATAGGCAATCATCTTTGTTCCTTCAAATTTCTTGGTGAGCCATGAATCAAACACAACATTCCAACACAGGGGGACAAGAATTGATGCCTGTGGTCAACCCCCCCCCTCCTTGTAACATGTCTAGAGACCTGTTTAGTACCACCCTTAACTATGATAGAGTGCTGGTAAAAATAGCGTGTAAGTAATTTGAAGATTGGTCTAGAAACCCCGGCCTCCCCGAACCTCTCCAGAGCACTCTGCCACTAAAGGGTGTCAAAGACCCCTTTGAAGTCCACAAAGAGGCCAAGTAGGTATTTTGTATCAGTTTCCTTTTGCAGAGTAAGGAGTCTGGCATTTGCATCCCATTACCACGAAATAATAATAATATTAATAATAATCACTCCTGACAGCCAGACAATTCCTACATGCTCTCACGCTGTTTACAATGACCTAACCTTGTGGTAATAAGTCCTGCCGCTTTACAAGAGTGGACCTTTGCGCATGAACTGTTTTGAGAGGAAGTCGGCGTGCCATAATTAGACTACCTTAAAGCAACCTAAGTATGTTCAGTTGTTTAAGTCCAGAGATCTTCCTGGCTACTCTACTAAAGAATATTCTCACTTTGAAAGAATTTAGCAAACCGAGCTCATTTGTAGAGCATTATCGTTCATTGAAAATAAAATTCATAGCCTCTCTATAATTGAAATTAAAATATGCTCTATTATAGCTCGCCTAATTTTTTTTCTTGAGATTAAACTCGTATTCTGACGATTTACATTGGGTATTTGATGATTTATCATGTTCAGTTTTTACGCAGTTATACATATATTTAAAAAAATTAATTCTAAACTTCATTATTGAAAATACAAACATTGATTTAAAAATAAATATATAGTCTAATAAAGATCTCGCTGTTATCAAATGTTTCATAATCTGAGCAGACGACTATTAAATTAAAAGCCCTTCTATATTAACTAAGAAACACATTGTAAATAGTTTCGGTACGTAAGTGCCTAAAAAGACCATATCGTAATCATAAAAACATTATGAAGCATTTCAAGACTAAAGTATATTCGGAATTGAATTTTAAAAAATAGGAATATAGAATTGGATAGGAAGAACGCTTCGTCCTCCAGTTAAGCCACACCGGAATATCTGTAATTGCCACAGTAATAATCGCTTGTCACATTCTACTTATTTATATAATCTTCATATTGTAATGATAGGCTGGTCTCCTTGTTTCATTGAACTAAAGTTACACGTGCGTGAAGAATATTTTGCACGATATTTGTTTGATGAATTAAAGCCTGAAAAAAACTTTTTTTCAATTTTTTTTTTCTGTCTAGTGATGGTTGCTTTTGAAAGCGGCAGCACAAAAAAAGTACTCAAAAGTATTCATCTACATGTTGGTGTCTTAGAGGCGGACTTCTTTTAGGTCATCACCATGGAGTGTTACTTTCGAGTGGGATGTTGCAATCAGTGCTGCCAATTATCCGATCGGTCGCTGACCGGCAGGCATAGAGGTAATTGTCCACCTAATCTACCAGACAACGTGGCTTACCTAAATTCATCGGATGGGGGACTGATTTCCTTCGGCTAACAGACAAAACATAAGTAAATGGGTCGGAAACAACGTCGATGATTGCGGTCAACGAAGTGAGGACAGTGACACGGAGAAAATGTTGACGAAACAAATTATAGTCACGCTGACTCGTATTCGTTACAGCGAAGTAAAGTTGATTCGATTGTTAAAATTAAAATGGCACGACTGTTTGGTGTAAGGCTATTTCAGACATTCTAAGCAATACAGTAAGGCAGTTTAATATTCTGTTATTTACTGAAGTTTTAATTCTTGACTTCTGTGAGAAAGACTTCAGAATTTTAAACATTAGCAAGATAGCGCATCTGTTATGTTACAGTCCAGCTGAAAATCAGGTTATAGGAAACTGTGCAATTACGACGATTTTCTCCTCTTTTGCACTTATTCTACACGGTTTAGTTCGTAGACAAATAGTTCCTCTTGTTAAAGTTAGCAAACCCAGTAAACGAAGCCTTTTACTGATACTGAAGTAAGAGTAACCGAGAAGAAGGAGGCCAGCGAGTAGCTGTGTTCCACACCCGAGTAGAAAGTAAATGAGCAGGAAGTATTTCGTCATGTCAACTTATGTGAATATTTAACAGATCAAAGTTTTGTACTTTTTCTGCACTATCCATTAAAGTGAATTGTTAAGGGCTTCAGCCCTAAACGCTTTATAGCGAACTGTTAATTAAACGTCAATTTACTATGCGAATTTCGGGAACAATTCTTGTAGAAATTCGCTAATAGAAGGTAATTCAATACTAGCTTCACACTTTATAAACCCATATCTGTATATTTGTACTCGTAAAACATTTGCAGGTACTGAATGAAAATTGAGCTGTTATAGTCATAATGACTATAATAGCTCAGTGTGACATGCGTTACAACATATGTTAATGTCCTGCTTCAGCCAGATATCTAACATGCAGGTATTATTAAATAATCAGTAGCAGCTCTGATTTTGTTTTTCAGTTCGTGTAAGTTTGCTAGTAGTGGCGGCTGATCAACTAACTTGATCGTTCAATAACGATCAACTTGATCGTTATTGAAGGAAAAAATCCAAACGTGTTGAGCACTGAGGATCGCGGAAGCCACAGAATCGGACCACCTTGTCGCGAACATTTATTTCCAAACTTCTTACCCACAGGGCACGCAGACCCTAGAAGACAAAGAAGAGCATTACAGAGAATCAATACGAAGGAGAAAAAGAAATGGAATGCGCCACCTTGTTAGAGTATAGACCGATTAACTTGATCATCTTCAGCGATTTCTTTCAAAAGAAAGCTTTCTAACATATGAAGATGCACAACTCCGACGATCGAATAAAATGGATTGTGGGCGTTCGTGTGACCGGGAGCACGAAACACTTTTACCTTGCGATTGTCACACATAAGCGCCATGAAAGTGTGCTGTCTCTCACATCCCACATATTATGACATTTGTTCGTTTACTAGTCAGTTATGTGAAAAGTGTATTCCCTCCTAAATATGAAACCTCTTTCTTTGTTGAAATTCGCTAATAGAAGGTAAAAGACTGACACGGAAATCATGACATTTCGTTCTGTTATCCGTGATAGTTGTAGCAGTTTGCAATTCGTACGGTTTTAGGCTCAACCGTTTTCTCAAAATTTTCCACGTGGGAAACTGTTTTCAATATTATGTGCGAAAACTTCGTCGAACATGCGTAGCTGATTTTGATCCTTAAAGGACGTTTAATTTAAAATTCTAATATCAATTTAAAATTTTACAGCTCGATTTATTTACAGATATTTTACCTACAAATATTTCGCGATATCTCGGAAATATTTTAAATCTTATTAAAATCTGGTGACTAGAATTTGCACAACCTGCAAAACAGTTTGATCATTAATAAAAACATGAAATATTGTGACATGCCATGATATCCAGTACACTTTCGGAAATCAAGGTGAAGCATATTCTAAATAAAGTTATAGAAATTTACTCTCAGAAATATTTTCAGAAACATTATATTAATTTTTGTTAACCTTTACTTTATTATATTTCTTACTTATTGTAGGCGTATTTCGACAAAGTAGTTCATCCCAGACTATGTGTGAAAAATTCTCATTTTATGTAAATTCTGAAAGATTCATAAAAATAATCTGCGTCTACTCAGCGAACATAATCCCCTTTCTCCATCCGAATGGCCATAGCAGATGCTACTCCCGCGTAAAAAAATGGTTAAATTTCAAAACAATCAATTTTTCTTTTCTTTACAGATTTAAATTGGTTTTCTACTACATATGTTTCACTTTTTATTAAATTTCATTGACTGTCTTATCTTTCTCGTAGCATTCTTAAAAAAGAAGTAAAAAACCGTTGCCAGGTGCATTCTTTGGTCAAACAGCACAAAGAAATGCCAAATTAGAGACTGTATAGTTTCGAACAACGCATGCCGCTTGCAGCAAAGTAGACGCTTATCTTATCTTCCAAGTTCGTGCTACAGTAAAGTACACGTACAAGTCTGATCGCCTATTGTCTGAACAAGAACATCTGTAAGGTAAAATCAACATTTTACAGCCTTTCTTTCATTTAGTCTCTTTGAATCGACTACAGGACAGGATGTCTTCGTGCGTTACATGATTGGGCTTTGATGGCCTGAGAGCTCAAAATAAAAGCAGAGATTGTGGCGAAGTGGCTCCACCTTCTACAGTTGCTCGAGGAATCTTAAAATAAATCTGATTAACCTTATTATTTTTATTTATTTTTTACATATGAAATATTTTTTTTTCCTTACGTACAAAGCAGAGAAGGGTTGGGATATAATTCAAGCCATAATTGTGTATTCTAAAAATTGTATGATTTGTGGAATGAAAAACTGGAGTTTTGCCCACAGGAGAACTTTGAAACCTCCGCAGAAAATCGACTAAATTACTGGGCTCAAGCACTTTTCTGTAAAGCTGTAGAGGAAGTTGCCTCCGGGTTAATAATTGGAAGTAAAACCGGAGACCAGTGGCCAGCATTCTTTTTGGATGGCTGATCAATGCATGATTTCTGTAAAATGTGATGGACATTTCAAAAATTTGAATAAAAACGAATTCAGATATTTATATAAGTTATATTCACTAATTGCATTTCTCTCTTATTTTCAAAGCGCAAAACCGTCTTAACAGCGGTCTAAGTCTTAGAGCGGGGGCCGGCAAATGATGCGATCGCAGTGCATAGCAATAAAAATATATTATACATAAAAGAACAATTAAACATTCCACTAAAACTTAACATCAAAGTTTATGTAAGTATTACAAATTCTGATTTCATATTAATATTAAATATTTACTTTCTACCAATTTTTGGTCGTAAAAAAAGTAGGTAGAGAAGCACAAAAAAATTAGGTTGATATCGAGTAGTTAGTACTTGCAAGTGCGACAGACCAACTGGAAATCTGAGACGCGTATCAACAGCTTCTAGCTATCAAGCACATGCAATTGCGCAAATATCCGAGAGTCGCCATCACTCTGAATATACAAGTTCGATGATAAACCTGACGAGGACATTTAAAATAAGTCTTAATGCCAGGTGTATCAGCAATTTTTGCGTTCATTGATGCAAACGATATGGCGCTGTTGCAAGTTTTGATGTTTGCTCTGAAATTTTTTGTTCCCGAAAAGAAAGCTGTAAATCAAAAGATAAACCATTCTAACACTTTTTTATACCAATATAAATAATTTTCATAAATGAGCATCGCGGTAAAAACTGTTTATGAAGTTCTTGTTCACGTGTACAGTGACTATGTATGCGAACATGAATCTGGTAAAGGGTTTGTGACTTGAAAATGAAGGAGGCGCAGCACCTCTCGTGAGTCGAGAGTGGTTGGATGCAGAGCCAAATTGATGTACTTATTAGTCATTAAAGTGTAATAGAAATCGCTCAGTATCCAATAAATCGTACAGTTAAAACTGAAACCTTGCGAAGTTAACTTTGTTATTCTGATTTAGTGATCACAGGTAATTGTTTTAAAGTTTTCATCGTTTAATGAATTTCTTGTCTCAGTTTTGTTTACTTTATTCTATTTTATTAGAATTTCTGGTTGCATTCACTTCTTTTCTTGTACTGTTCAGAAATGGAGTACTGGATTGTGTAGTTCTACGTGGGACTTTGTCACTGCATGGTTTGCCCAAGTTTAGTTTAAGTTTCTGGACCTTGGCGCTGAAACAATGCTGTCATCTTTCTGTAGCTAGTCGCTTTTTAGTTTTTCCTCGGGAAATTCATCACTCTTCATCTAAAAGTTTTAAAATACAAATCATTTTTAAACCTTTCAAATATTTAGATCAAATATTTGAAACAAATTATAGTAAAAAAGGAAAAAAACTGCATAAATAAACCGTACAAATATATGCTGAATATGAACAGTCAAACGCTGATATATTAGTTAGTGTATAGTCAGAAATTATCCACAGAACTCTTCTTTAAAAAAGCGTTATTTGCATAACACTATTAAAAAAAAAAGAAATCTGATCGGAACACCCAGTGATCCGGAACCATTTCATCAGTAATATTGCATTCAATAAGCAAGTGCTTCATGTACCTCGAGGGACTCTTCGAACATAGCATACTGTGTCACAGGGTGATCTCACATTTTAAGAGTCCCTACTTTCTATTATACCTATCACACATCAAATGATGTTGACCAACTTTCCGTGTCTTCTTTCCATATAGGAAGTTCACCCTGGACGCTAAGAATAGCTTCCAGTTCACTTTTCTTATTTGCACATATTGCAGCATCCTAATATTAAAAAAAAAAAAAAAAAAAAACTGCATTTAATTAGTGGTTTACCGAAGTCGTGGGGATGGGCTCTCCACGTAACTCTGGCCTCAGTGTACACCAGTGGTACCGCAACATTCTTGGGGTGCCGTGTAATTTGGGTTTAAGTTACTTAAAGTTATTATTATTTAGAAATTTTATATATTTATTTCAGTATGAAAGGGTACAATATAAAGGGTACGGTACAATATCCATTGTACCGTATCTTTTTAATTTTGTGGCGATCTACAATTGATCTTTATTTAAATAAATCTTTTATTTGTCCTACCAAATTTAAAATATAGGTGTACATTGGTAAGTGAAAAATTCCTTTCACGGCAGAAAATACCAGGGGATTACCATGAAATGTGAATAAAAGAATGTCTAAAATATACAAGAAAGGTTAAATATACACGAAAAGATGGCATTTAAACTACATTACTCTTCACTACATTTCTGTCTAGAGTCCTAGCAATTGTAATACAAAAGTTCATCTTATATCACATCCACTGATCAACTTGTGCGAGATATACATTATTCAACTGCGTACACACAGTTCTTGACAGAAATTCACACAACTACTAGGCAACAGTAGCCTCAACGAACCACACTGTGGTTTGTTTCCTATATTTCGGATCTTCTCTGAATTGATTCTAACGCACTGGCGGGTATAAACCTGTCGGCCACCTTCAGTCTGTTGGTCTTCGTTCTCAAGGATTTTGTGCCTCTTAATGCAGATGGCGGGATGTGCCACTCACAAAGCTGCCAGAAGCATGGTGATGATATCGTGCCAGTCATCATTTTGATTGTAGTTATTAATCCTTTCCAGGCAATGTCTGGTAAACGCTGCAGTTTAAGCTGTTCAGAGAGCTGCGTGGTCCTTAACTGTTGAGGGAGATGGTGCTTATGGTTTGCCCACTTCAGCAGCCAGAATTCACTCGCATATATTCTCCTAATGTGGATAGAGGTGGCTGACGCCCACAATTCGGCGCCATACAAAATGGCCGAATGCACTATGGTTCTTAAATATCGTGCGGTTGTTGCAGTGTGTTTCACATGCAAGAGGTGCTGTTTTGTTGCCCAACCTAAGTAGTTCATTTTCTTTACAATCAGGTCAATATGAGACTTGAACGTAAGTTTCGTATCAAATGTTACTCCCAGATCTCTGTGCATCTCAACAACTGGGATAGGTTACCTCTATATAAAGAATAAAATTATTATATAGGTATATATTAAAAGGTCGAAAATCACTGTTAGGTATTTCTTTCAGCCTAGGGGTGCCGTGAAAAATTACTGGGATACTACGGGCACCGTGAACAGAGAAAAGTTGGAAACCTCTGGTGTACACCCTTGCTGTTGATCTTTCTATTCAGCAAACAAACATGAAGCAGAAGCCATTGGAAGACACAGTCAGCATTGTTTCTTTCTATCTTTCGCCAGATCAGACCTGTGCTTCATTGCTCCTTCCTGAATATCAGTATATATTTATAATGTTATTAAAATAGTTTTAATGCCTATAATTTTTGTCTGCTTCTTTCCATGTATATTAATGACGTTCCCGAATGTTCCCAGAACTAAGAGCCAGCTGAGAGATATCATTTAAAAATCGTTTGGTTTGAATTATGCCTCCGAGAAATTTAAATTTAGTAATTCTTGGATAAGGCCGTGTATTAAGAATGCAGCGGCTTAAATTTGTTTTTGCATGCTTTGTATTCGCGGTAATAAAGTTGGCTTTGACAAAAATTTCAATAAGTCTAGGGAAGTTGAATATACCAGCGAAAATAAGGAAGTTATTGAAGATCTATAGAAATTGCATCCCCAGAAATTACGATGAGCGTATTAATATTCTCATTTAAGTTCCCTTTATTACTTTCTCTTCTTCGTGGCACTGCGGTTTCCCTAAAATTTCAATTTAAATTTTAATTTCTCTGGCAGCGTCGTGCCACGTTGAATTAAGCGCTTTTACACCTGGGAATGGAGTTTTAATATCTGCATTGACGTGCAGTACTGGCTGATCTGATCAGATAAAGAGCTGTAAGTAGTTTTCAGCTTTCGGTTCATTATCTGATCGAGATGAATTCAAGTGCCATCAGTTAGGCGCTCCTGTTCATGGTGCATCATCTCTCTTGATCTCTCGCGCACTGGGAAGTTGTGTGTCAACTCTTTTCGTACCTGACTTAATCAGATTTAAATCTACATACCGCCATACAACACACTAAGGAGAATCCAGCCTGCCGAAGATTTCGGCATGCTCGAATCTCCAGCAACCTCTACAGCAGTTTAAAATAATACGTTGAAAACAGAAGAGTGCATATTGTCACTAAATTTCAAACAGTCGCAAGAAGTGTCTTCCGGGGTTGTTCCGAGGGCTCTGTTCTGGGACCATTTCTATGGTCCATCGTCTTGTATGAATTCCTGGGGATGGACCTTGGTGGAGTTCTTCCCTTAGCCTACGCCGACGATCTTGTTCTCGTCATTCAGTCCGACACTAGAGCTGCCTTGGAGGTTAAGGCCAGTGAAGCTTTGGGACGCCTCCAGAGTTGGACCACTTACTCTCTTCAGTGAGAAGACGAAGTCGATCATATTGAAGGAGAAACTCCAGATACGCAGACCACCAGTTATGAAGATTAATAATATTCCAGTTCGCCTCTATGAGGAAGTTAAATACCTAGGCCTCTACATTGACACCAAACTAACCTTCCATCCTCACTTCAAATACCGAGCGATCAAGATACAGAAATATGCAGCTATGATTAGAAGAATCAGTAGAGCAGATTGGGGCCTAAGACACGAAGCCCTCTCCCTAATTTACAAAGCAGTTCTTGTTCCGATTGTCAGTTACGGTGCTTCAGTCTGGTGCACCAAAGTTGCACTGGAGCGAAACAAACGCAAGCTGAACGCCATACAGCGATTTATGCTTCTATCGGTAACCAGGGCGTGCCGAACTGTCAGCACCCCTATGCTCCAAGTTATCGCAGGGTATAGCCCCAAAAGAGGCATTTCCCATCGTCGGAAAAAAGGCATACCTACACAGCTACTTAATCTCCAACTGGACCTGACAAGCGACCTGAGATTAGTCTTTTTTTCCGGAAAAAAAGACTAATCTCAGGTCACCAGCAGCGCCTCTGGCAGGAATCCTGGAATTCGACCCACAAAGGAGAAATAACAAAGTTATTCCCCTCAGTCAGCTTCACTTTCCCAAGCCTCCTCCCTAGTACTCACCTAGATTGCAAGCAATCTTTTTATTTACAGGACACGGATCATTCCAGCAAAAACTCAACCCTATGAGTATCGAATCACATCCCTTTTGCCATTGTGGAGATGAGTCCTGGGCCAAATGTTATGTATGAGTGCCCCTCCTATGAAAATCACCGGATACAACTGTTTGCAGTAATCCGAGGAACTCCCGCCGTCAGGAGTAAGATCTACTAAATGATGCCGATAAATATATTGCGTTCAATCGATTTGCCCAGGCTGTCTTCACCACAAGACGTGCCAAGATCACCACTAGGACAGTCCAGAATACTCCCCACTCCCTGCTAACCCCTTCGTGGGTAGGATAAATGCAAACCTGTGCTACACAAAACAATACTTCAAACCCTTTACGGGTAGGATTCATGCCGGCAACCAATTTATGGTACGGGATCACTCCTGGCACTCAACTGGGTGCTAGATCAATACACAGGGGCACTTGCGACTTTTAAACTGTCTTCGCTATTAGTCCAACTTTCACCCCATAGTCTGACCTCCTCCTCCTCTCTTATTCCTTGTGAACTCTCCAGCAACTTTTTTTTTTTTTTTGTGGTCTCTGTCAGGAAGCTCAAGGGACCCTGGCAGAGGCAGCCAGAGTATGATGGGCAGGCTGGCTCATCTCCCAGTGGTGGTGGCGGGCAACGTAGAGTTCCATTAGGGACCCTGCGGCCAAGAAGACAGAAAAACAACAGAACCCAACACAATACTATACACATGCAACATGCCACACACATTTCCGGCATTTACAGAGTTCTGTATACTTCACAAGAGTACAGATGGTGCAGTTGTCGGAGACCACAGGTGGCGCATTACCCTAAAAACTATGTCACCAGTACGTCTGTATTTAATCTTAAGTACCCATTATGTGCCAGTTTTAAGAAGTTTAAGTTATTACTTAATAAATATTTTTTAAAAAAATAGTATTTTATTATTTATTATTTTGCAGTAACTATTGTCAACAAATGTCAACAAATATCTTCTTTCGTCTTCTCAACCTCCAACCCAAGCACGGTACTAAGTACTATAGGTTCTAATACCTCTCGTGTTTGGGGTTCTCATAAAAAAAAAAAAAAAAAAAAAAAAAACAACTATTGGCTACTTCTGAAAACTCTGTTTTAGCATATTGCAAACTAAATAAAAAAAAATAATAAAGATAATAATAAAAAAATTTATATAATAAAATAATGATAAATAAATAAAGTAGTCCTCCATTACAAGTTATGGTTATTTTTTGGTAAGGGGGCAGTAAACCGGGTTTGACAAACTACAGGACCCATCGGAGCTTCCTTGGGCTCCGCGAACTGTAAGGCCGAGACTGATTCCACCATCGGAAATCACATTTTAAAATAAAGAATACACAAATTTCCGTTTACGCTCTGGACCGCTGAAACTATTTCATTGTACGATATGAGGCTTGACGTAGCCGAGTGGTCAGGAGCGCGAGTGCAGTAGCACACGCTCTTGAATAGGCCGAGATGTGATGATGAATAAGAGGTGGGGTCTGCACTTTTGCTGCAGCGTACAGGCTCGATCTCGCGATATGTAAATATGGGTAGACATTCAGTATTTTTCATATTACCATGGCCTATGATTGATTTTTCTTCTAACCTACTGATCCCTCTCCCCCTTATTAATTCACTCAGAGGGAGTTTTTGGCATTTTACCATGAAAAATTACTCAGAGGTTCTTGGTATCCGCTCTCAATTGAACTGCACGACACAATTCAATCGCTCTATTTAAAACCATCCATATTTTCATATGGTTCATTGTAAATCACCTATAATTGATGAGCATATGTGTGCATATTTGCATCAGTTAATATATGTGGACAATTTCACTTCAATTTAAAAAGGCCGAGTGGTCACTCGAGGGTGCAGAAGTACACGTGCCTTTAGTGACCGGGGTTCAAGGCTTTGAGTGCTAAATACGGTGCTGTCTCTTGTATTCTCTCTACCTTATGAACTCCTCTGACCGTGTGGTCGTCCTGGAGTATAAACAGAATTTATTTATGTATTAAATTTGTCCATATCGCAATGAGTGAATACACACACATTAATTTTTGAAAAAAAATTAAATTAAAGTAGAACCTTATAAATCCGGGACTTTTTGAAAAGTGCATTTTTAAAAATTTTGTCCTGGGTAGCCTATCCTGCACTTTTTTTCTTGAACACCCGCTCGCTCAGTTTCCGTACGGGCGAAATTGCGGTACCGTCGTTAGAGTATCAGATTTTCAATATATACCCGAGAATGGAGTTTTTAATATCGACATTGCGTGAAATACTGGCTGATTCTACTGTCAAATAAAGTGCTGTTAACTTTTTTGGCTTAAATTAATATTTGTGCACCTATTTAAGCAGTAGTATAGTGACGTACTAATCCTGATCGTGAAGAATCGGGAGGCCTACAGGAAAAGTCGGACACTTTGTATTCGCGAGACTCAACTTATGGATTTATATTGAGTCAGTCGAGTCCAAATTTTCAAAAAAGTCAAAAAGGCACTAATTCTAGAACCAGTTTCACGCAACAAATCAAGACACGTCCAATTTTCAGCTGACCAATACATGTTGGTACATGTTACGAATTAGCTTTTACAGTTACGTCAAGTGGGGGTACCAGAAAATCGGCAGCCGCAGCAAATAATATGAAGCTTTTATGGACATCTTAAATACATACAGTACTTTTTACTAGCTGAATTAGACAATTTAAAACCTTTTGAGAACACATTAAAACAGGAACCTCCGTGTATAATAAATACAGTACTGCATTTCACACTTGCGAGGCTTATCAGTACCAAGAACCACTTGTATATAAATTTTATCCTGTTGAGATTCGTGGCGGATGTGTGTGTGATAAGTGGTGTGTAGTTGCAGTAATGTGAATTCGCCACTTGTTACTTTCCAAAATTTAATTACAAACTTACAATTAAAAAATTTGGATTTTAGCTCTATTCATTTTATGTTTAGGCCATAATATCGGTGTGAAGATGGAGTGGCATAGCAAAGGGGACAAGAGGCATATATTATTTATATAATATTTCATGTTTATTTACGTATATTTTGTCTTTGGTTTTTAAATATTCTGGTGTATTCTGCGTGCATATTGAATCTGCAATTTGTAATTTATGTGATGTATTGAAATACATCACATAAATTACAAAAATCTTTTTCTCTATCTTGTAATACGAGGATTTGCCTTTGGATATTTGGGCTATGTGCAGCGCTTAAAAAAAAAAAAAAAAAAAAAAAAAAAAACCACACACGGAATTTTCAGAAATCCGGTTAATGCTAGGTCCCGATGGTACCAGATTTATGACGTTATACTGTATTTCAAAAATTAAAAATATACATGTTCTGAGTGTACTCTGCGCATAGTGGACATATTGTTATTAGGTTCCTGTGGTTTTCCACAAATCCACGTTAAGTACTCTGTGAACGTTGCCAAGCCAGTCGATGTGAGTAGTGTTGTTTGACTGGCCTCTTCATTACTGGGAGGCTCGATCACCAGGAAGGAGCTTCCCAGCATCCGTCCACTGGCACGAAAAGCCGGACAGGGAGTAGAAAAACATCTGACGGGCCGTCCATACTCTTGCAGGAGCGAAAGTGGAGAAGGGCCAAGGAGAGAGCAGAGAAGAGAAAGGAAAGACAGCGGGGGATGGCAGAGTGTAGGTATCCCCCATGCGAAAAGGAGCAAGAAGAGTGCTAGGTGCAGTTGGGGGGGGGGGGTCTGGAGAAGGACTGTGGATGGTGGTAGTAGTAGAGGCATGTGATGCAAGAAACCAAGCTTATGTAGTATCAGCAAAAAAAAAAAAAAAAAAAAAAGCCATTTCACACATCCATTCCTTCTAAACGTTTATCCAGTTCCTCCTTGAATTTATTTAATCTATCAACTTTTAAAACGACAGATGTAAGTTTTTTTTCCAGCAATCAACAACCGCTGGCTAAAGGCAAATTTCCGCATATCCGTTTTATAACTGTCTTTCCTGAATTTATGCTCCCTCAGGTTCGTAGTCTGAGCAAGAAGAAGAAGAATCCCATTAGAATTGAGCCTGCTCAACCCATTCAAGGCCTTATACATGTGAATCAGATCACCTCGCAGGTTCCTAGTCTCCAGACGCTGCAATTTGCAAAATTAAGCCTCTCTTGGTAACAGGACCCCCTTCGTTCCCCTCACCAATCTTGTTGCCCTTCTCTGTATATGCTCAAGCAACTCGACATCCTTCCTAAAATGAGGCTTCCAGACCTGTACGCAGTACTCAAGGCGTGGCCTGGCCATTGCCTTATATAAAGGGATAATCACCTCCTTTTCCCTACTAGCAAAATTCCTGTATATCATTGATAATACCCCATTACCTACTCTGGCAACTTGTCTGCTCTGCTCAGAAAATTTCATATCTGCCTGCACGGTTACTCCCAGGTCTTTTTCACTTTCTATCACCCTAAGTGTAGTACCGCACAGTTGGTACGTTTCTCCGGAATTACTTCTGTCCATATGGAGTACTTTGACAAATGCAATGTTAAACTTCAGATGTCACTTCTCAGCCCATCTGCCCAAATTTTCTAGATCCTGTTGAATAGCACACTACCATTACTGTCATTAACAACTCTGCAAACCTTGGTATCATCTGCAAACTTCGACATTAAGCCTGATATACCTTTATCAATTATCATTGATAAATATACAAAAACAATGGGCCCAACACCGAACCCTGTGGGACTCCACTAATAACATTAGTCCACGAAGAGTAACGTTCATTGATTACCACTCTGTCTTCTCCCACTCAACCACCTTTTTATCCATTGTAGCAACTTACCCTTTAATGCCATATCGCTCCAGTTTGTACAGTAATTTTCCATGTGCAACAGTATCAAAAGCTTTCCTGAAAGCCAAGTACAGAAGACTCTAGATTAACCGGAACACTTCAAGACTCCAAATTAAAAAAAATCAACCAGAAATCAAAAAATTCAAGTAATAACTAGAATAAGTATAAACAGATATTTTGAAAGTCGTAAATAAGCTACAAGCGGCATTATAAGTCGTCATCGGGAGATTAGTGTACCTATTATCTTGCTATCCCCGCTGTCTTCACATCCACCGCTCAAAAAAAAAAATAGAGACCAAATGTTTAGTTTGTTTTAGTGCGTCGCGTCGATTGTTGTGTTCTGTTGCAGCGCAAAGGGACAAATTTCGTTTCGTTATTTATGTCAGGGATGTCGGAATTTTTTTATAGTATTTTTTTTATTATTATTTTTTTTTATTTAGAAATCGCGAAAATGATGGGTAAACGCAAAAGAGTTGCGTTTTCAGTTAAACAAAAACTTGAAATTTTTCAAAAGTTTGAAAACGGTGCATCTGTTAAATCTCTAAGGAATCATTATAATAAGGATGTATCAAAATGGCCAAACATTGACAAGTATCGCGCGGAATTCAGATTTGTCAATAACAATATAGTAGCAATATGTTATTAGTCATTCCCGAGTTACGTAAAACTCGACGATGTAAGAAGTCCTGGAACGTATCTCTTACGTATGTCAGGGACTTTTGTATTTTTGAATTAACCGGGAAATCGATTATCCTGGATTTGTTTTTTACCATCTATCCCGGAAAATCGAGAGTCTACTGTGTATGATATCAGAATTATTTTTTGCATCCAGTTCCTTTGTAACCACATCATAGTATCCAATCAAAGTTGTCAGACAAGACTTTTCCTTAACAAACCCACGCTGTGTCTGAATTATTACTGCAGTCTTGTCTAGATGATCCTGCAATGCATCTTTAGCCAGCAACTCCATTATTTTCCCCGGAACAGAAGCTAAACTAACTGGTCTGTAATTACTCGTGTCACCCTTTGATCTCCCCTTTTTGACTTCGGGATACATTTGCACATCTCTACGGGTTTGTTTACTTCCTTTGCCGCCTCCTTTAATATAACTGGATAGATCCTATTCACCCCAAGTGCCTTTCTTATGTTCTTAACTTCAACAATTTCTCCTCCACTTTGCTCTCAGTTATTACAAAATCATTAAGCATCCTGTTACAGTTTGATAAACGTCTGCCATTTTCCTTCCTTAATAACTCCTCATGTGTGAATGTAGATGCAAAATACTCATTCATATTGTCAGCTATCTGAGCAGTATCATAAACAGTCGAACCATCGATATCAAGTGGGCCAATCTGATTCATCCCCTTCTTTCTAGAGTTTATGTAACTAAAGAAGTCCTTGCTGTTTTTCTTAGCATCCTTTGCCAAAGTTTGCTAGTGTGCGAGTGACCAATTACAAGTTCCAGTCAATATCTGGGAAGTTAAAATCCCTCATTATTAGACAATCTGATTTACTGCCCGCTCTATTTCTCTGTACGGTTGTTCATTGTACTCATCAGATTCATTAGGCCTATAACACACTCCTATTCTCATCTTTGCTTTCGCAGTGCTTTCATCACACCAAACTGACTTAACATTGCACTGAATCTCTGTCAACTGGATGCACTTCCTTAGATTTTATGCGTTTCTTAACTAACAGAATAATCCCTCCTCTCTTCCTATCCTGTCTGTCCTTTCTGTACACATTGTAGTCCCCAAATTCCAATTCTGCACTGCTTATATCAGTTTGACACCATGTCTCTGATATTCCAACAACATCCGCCTTGGATGTCTTGACCAGTACTTCAAATTCATGAAATTCATTTATTATACTCCTAGCATTGGCGTACATGGAAATATACATGCGCCTGCTCTTATTCTTAGTTAGCCTGACACAGCCTATGTATTTATTTGTTCCATGATGGCTCCTACCAGTCCCTGAAAACCCCACAACCCGCCCTGCAATCTAATAGAAGCAGTGCAAGGATCACTTGTACTTCTGCCTGCGGTTACTGTTAATCTTTTAGTCTGTGAATCCCCTTCCCCAAGCTTTGCAGTTTTCGGACCCAGTTAACACTGCCTCGATATCATCACCCTTTCTACAGGGATTCCCATCCCTGTAGAAGCAGGGATGGGAATCCCTGCTTAGTATTTGCACCATAACTTTTACTCTGCACCATAATCTTCTTTAACGACCGGTGAGTACAGTGGTTACGATTGCTGCCTTTTACTTGTCAAAAATGCTTGCGATCAAATCTCGCCAAGGCGGGAGAAATTTTTATCAGCATTTTCCACATATTGACCGAGTTTCTCGAAAGAGATTCGCATAACCCCACCCCCAGAAAACTCCGGTTTTCATCAAACAATATAAGCAAACCGGCTATAGAACACGCACAGAGCGCTTTAGCCAAAAAACATGGTTTATAATAATAATAAGATTCTTTATTAACATAAATATTATACAATAGTGATTCCTTACACAGAAAGCCAGAGGAATCTTACAATACGTTGTTTATACAAGTAATTTTGTTTTATAATAGAAAAAAATGAAATAAAATAATAGTAAATAACTAAATAATAATTAATAGATAAAAACGAAGATAATAATCAAAATATAAAAATGAAGTAGTGATTACAACGAAAAAGGACTACAGGTTGGGCAGAACATGAAATGACATCGGGTAACTAAGATCGGCACTTACATAAATGTCCTTTACAAACAGCAAGATGGGACAAGATGCCATTGCGATATGCCTTGTCAATTGACCAAAGGTCGAAGTCGATGTTGAGCGAGTTGAGAGTATCCAGACTCACATTTGGGAAGTGTCTCTTGAAATTCTGGAGCCTTGAGCACAAGGAGGAGGGGGGGGGTACTGCGGAGATGTCTGCCTGGCAAACGCCATCCAACCGTGTTCCAAATGTTGATGTGATCCTGCTTAGCTGAGCACAGATGAAGGAGTGACTTTATTTTTAGCACATGGGCTCTGTGGGCGTGTATTGCAGGTTGGAGCAGAGTGCAGATTTATATGTCGTGTAGATCTGGTGTGACCACAAGTTGGCCCACTTCAGCACCCAGAATTCGAGGCCCCCACAGTTTCCTGAGGCTGGTGGGTGGTGCCGCCGACCAAACTTCCACGGTATAGGAGAGCACACTACAGAAGTGAGTTGCAAGGTATTTCTTGATTATCTGTGCGTTTTGCACAGATCTATTTTCATTCCCCAGAACGCTCTCATGGCTTTGGAATACTGAGCTTGGATTTGTTTTTTTATATGTGAGGTTGGCATCAAGGATTACTCATAGGAATTTGACACTGTCTGTGGGAATCAGAACATTTCCTGCCAATTCCGGAAGTAGAGAAGATGCAGTATCAGCAGAAGTCATCCGACTTGGCGTAAAGATGAGATAGTTTGACTTCTCTGGATTGACTGACAGGCCAAAAAATTTGGCATACTTACAGAATATATTTAGGTAGCTGTTTACAGATTCTGAGGAGGTTTGTCTTTCTTGCGAGTCACCAACATGGCGTTTGCATGGCAAGTAGCATACAATATCATCAGCATACGATAGGAAATCTGGAATTTTATCCATTAGTGGAACGAATATTGCTGCAAATAGCAAGGCTGAGAGAGAGAACCACCTTGTGGGATCCCTACTTCGACGCTTTTATATATTGTCTTAATCGAACTAACCTAAATAGATTATTTCTTTTGTCTAATTTTCAAACGCGGTTTCGAATATACTATCGATACAGTTAATTGCTGTTTGAATTGTACAGAAAATTCAGTTAAGACTGAGTAGGATAATATTCAATGCATGCGTTTTAATAATTTTTACTTAGTAATTTGTTCGGTTACATCAGAAGATAAGTCGGCCTTTGCCGTAATATATGACAGTTATTTATAGGCTGTCATGTCAGCATTAATTAGTAGTTAGTGATGCAGTATCCCAATTAAAATTACGTTATACTTTTAAAGGGCGCTGCAGGTGCAGTATTAAGGTGTGTAGCAAGTTTGACAGCAGTTGAGATTGATTTCCACTGCCTTACATTACGTAAAACGTCACCGTCGTTGTGAAATGCTGGATGACCGTCTGCGTCGATATCAAATAAACGGAACGCTTGCTGGGTGGCCATTCTAAGGATAATCTCGTTTCTCTGTACACTGCCCTGGAGATTAGCGTTGGTTTGCTGTTGCACGAGAACTTTTTTTCTTTCTTTCGCAGGAAGGCCATATGACTATTGTCATTCTAACAGCAACGAAGGAGGTTGCCTCGTGCTTTAATGCAGCCTGGATCTCCAACCGTTTGAGCAGGTTACTTGTGTACTAGCGATCTGGAAATGCAACCCGTAGTTTACTGAATCGGGACATTCATTTATTGAGAATATATATTATATATAAAAAGTAATATCCTGGCGATAGCAGCACATAGTAGCAATCTTCTCGTGATTTTCTTCACTATGAAGCTTTTCGGATGCGTTTTAATATGACACTTCCAGAAATTTAGGATGGTATTTTATCTGTGTAATGAAATTTCATGGACACTGGTTTAATAATGGCTTCAGTGCAATGCAACTTGGTAACTCGAAATGTGACAAAATGAATGTACTGACCTTGTGCACCTGTTTCAAGAAAGTCGTATATCCTAAAAGTTGTTCAATTAGCGAGTGATTTTTTCCCCCCTTTCCTTTTGTTAGAAATCGTAGGAGAAAATACTTCACACCAATAAATGAGTAGTAGAGTTGAGTAGTTAATCTGTGTTTTTTTTCATTTTTTTTGAAAAGAAATTATTCATGCTGTAGAATTAAGAGAAGCATCTGGTGGAAAATTTGAATCCTTTCATAAATTCTAAACGTTCGTAAAAAATAAATTTGTATCGAACTTTGGGACAGGTAGACCATTGTATGCTATTGCCACAGTTATGGATCCTTCACCCCACATAGGCTTGTTCATTCCGTAAGGAGTGAGAAAGAAAGTCTTCTGTGCTTCATTTACTTTACAGTATTTCGTGGTCACAAGACAGTTGTATGGCATCCTTAATTTATATTGGCTTATTTTTTTTTTTTTTTTTTTTCTTGTATGGTTTAGACAATCCTGTCTCAGTGCATATTCATAATAGGAATTATACTGTATATATTCAGCTCAATTTATATTTCCGTTTGATTAGATAGCCCTGGGTGGGAGTTGGTTGGACACAATCCTAGATGAGGACCGACTCCTGTAACCCTCGTTGCGAGTTTCGGTTCTGTTTTTCTTCTTTTCATTTGGATATATATATATTTTATTTTTTATACGATAAAGGGAAACTGTCCAACGTGCATTCATTTAAAACGTATACAACTATAATACTAATTTTATAATTTCTTTAGCTTTAGGCACTTATTTCCCCATTTTGGCTTGATGATGATGATTAGACGAAATCTTCAAACATCGCCTTTTATGTATTTAGTATTAGTATTGTGGTGGTACATTTTAATATCCTCTTGTAACAGTTTCAGTAAAAAAAAATAAAATAAATAGTAATAATATTAACTCGCGGTTTGATAATAATTCTTCAACTTTTTGCATTCTTAATAATGATTTTTTTCATATAACAGGAACTGTTTTTACATATTTCCAGCAAATGAATATCGTAGACATGGCACGATTGGAATTAGAACTGGGTGGCATATAATCAGATCTGAGAAATCACAGGGTAGAAAATGATTGGGTTGAACCTGTTAATTGTGTTTCAAAGTTGATGAAGCGTAAAACAATCTATTTATCTACAGGCGTGAAATTATTACATCTGTTTTTTTTTTTTTTGTACAGTATTACGAATTACCAAAGTGAGTTAGTGTATATAAGTTATTTGCAATCGTTGCGTAGTAAACTTTTTAACCCTTTATAATAATATCAGTGGCATAAACAGGTTCTTTTTTTTTTTTTTCTTTTTTTTTTGTTGTTTGTATTCATTCCAATAATTAGTTCGTGATATGTGATATTTAATTTTTAGTTCCTTTTTCAAGGGTTACGAGCTAAGCAAAAAAATCGACGATTTACAAGGAAAGTCGTTCATAATTACCTTTTTAACAGTGGGATAGGAAGAGAACTCTGTTCATATAATATTGCGTTTGCGGAAAAAGGAGCAAAAAAAAATAAGGTTGTTTTGCCTCGTTCCCACAATATCTGTAGTATTCCGTTTGATATTTTCACATCCAACAGCTGTTAATCAGAGCGGTAAAACTAATATGCCCAGGTTAGTGTTGGAGACTGTACACAAACACCACTACATGAGAGTGACGTGCATGTTAACGACAGTGAGCCTGTAAAAGGTGCTCAAGCATATGGCAAAATTTCTTTCATGCTATTTAGCCGAAGGAACTTTCAGAGTCCTCTTTTCATCCAGCTAGCAGCTGGAAGCGAGGGTGGAGTTCTGCTGCGTAGGTGAAGGAAGAAGTTAGACGAAATTAGAAGACGTGTTGATGATGAGGAACGTGTTAGTTCCTTTAATAGATTGCATTGGTTGTTCTTACAGAGTGCTGATTGCTTCCATATAGGCCACATACTTAACTGGATATTATTAAACTCGAGAAGTTTTGATGCTGTATAAACCTTGGATCACACTGCTAATCTAATACGCTTATTTGATGCAAATAATACTTTTTTTTTTTTTTTCTCATGCTTAGATTCAGTGGCGGATCCAGAAAAAAATGACAGGAGGCCACAATTTTGTGCACTAGAATAGCGATCACATTAGCATCAGTGTTGCCAAACGTAGTCAGTTGAAAATAGCTGAGCCACAATGCATAAATAGATAAACTCCTATGTAACAATGAAAAAAAAAAAAAAGTTTTTTTGTAGCTAAATGGAATTAAACGCTTGGTGCATATTTTCCGAAAAACGACGGGGGGGGGACACGTACCCCTACCCTGAATCCGCCACTTCTTAGATTCATTTCTTTCTCCTGGTTACTGTATTACCTACACACTCGCATCACCGAAAGTTGTAGAACTCAGTTTAAGAAATTCTGTCATTCCCATGAATGGCCCAAATGAAAGGTAGAAGTAGATTCCGTGAAACGATACCCAACAAGTTCAACCGTTTTTATTTTTTGTAGGGGCAAGGAGATCAGAAACAGTATTTGAAAATACAATAGCGGCTTTTGGAATAATCTTGTGTGCGCGCGTGATTATTAATAAGTAGGGATATGTAACCATTTGTTTTTGCAGTAATTAAAGTGTGCATTTAACAGTTTTCAGTAAGATGTCAGTTCGCCTCCTCTCCAAAATATATGAAGATTTATTTATTCTTCAGATGTTTATTAATCCCTTAAAACGTTCGTGAAATCTCCCCCCCCTCCAAAAAAAAAAAAAATTTTTTTTTTTTTTTTTTAAGAAATCAATAATAGAAATCATCTCCATCACTTTTTGACTGTCTTTTGCTGAAACTATAACTGTTGGTTATATTGTTTTCCACCATCTCCATTATGTGCCTGTAATGTATTCTAAATTAAAATATTACCGTTAACTTTTCGTAATCTTTTTTCCCCCTCTCCTACCTGCAAAGCTACTTGATTCCTCCTCTATAAATGGTGATTAAATGAGGGAGAATATTCTTGCTGGGGTGTGAGAAAAGAACCAGACAACGCAGCTATACAATTTTGTGCAGCAACAGTAGAATGGATCTTATGATGTTTACCATCGGGCAACGTGTTGTAAAACGTTGGAATAAGTTACCTTCTTGGTAGTCCAGGCGGAGAGTGTGGAACGATTCAAGAAGGAATTGGATTAGTTTGGTTTTTTATTGTTTTTAATAGATTATTGTGATTTGTTTTTCACGACAGCTACGGTGTTGGAGATAGCTAACAAAGTGAGGCACATAGTGCTGATTGTCAGGTGGTACCGGGAGTTCCCTCCACCCCCAACCAACTCCGCGTTTGTATATTCTGTGTCGCAATACAAACTCTGTAAAGGTCAGAGATACTGTGAGTTTTGGGTTGTGTTTGTCTGTTGTTCCTCTGGCCATTTATCCGCGGGGGCGAGAAACTCGAGAAGCCCCACGTTGCCCGTCCTTATCTTGAGGAGACAGGCTGGGTGTAGTAGGGAACAGAAAGGTCAATACTTGAGCTTGCCAGGGAGGACCCCAGGAAGAAAAAACTCTGGAAAGTGGATAAGGGAGTGGGGGGGAGATAGGGGAGGAACAGATGAAGATAAAGAGATAGAGAGGAACTCCTGTGAAAGTAGCCCGTCCTCCACTTGGGAAGGGACGATTAAGAACAGAGAAAGATTTGTAGGGGCAGAGTCTACCAGGCGAAAAGATTCGTTTGGGATTGTAGGGGATAGGGCCAGAGCGTCCGATGTGGGGAAGAAAATCGAACTGCGGTCATGCAGTGCTTTTTTGTAAGTACTGTAATCCCAAACTGGCTAGGCCAGCTGAAACATGTCAGCATATCTCACGCCATGCCTCAGATCAGAGGCATGACGTCATCAAGGCAGAAAGGGGGGGGGGATTTCCTAATAGGTTGCCCCGATTGTACTCAAATTAGGGAGGGACTCTTAGAACAACACAGTCTACATGCACTCAGCTCAGTTGCACACCAGTCATACTTGACATTTACACAATCACACCCTTTTATCTTTTTTACGTATTTTGCGGCACTCTGAATAACAGCACATAACACTCTCTCACACATTTGTCATTCTTACATCATTATACAAACGGTGCTACGTAATATATCCACCGATGAGCCAAAACATTATGACCAGCGAGTCGTCATGCAAATTGAAGCAACTACAGGTGAACTACGGCGCGTGCGCGGGACACGGTGTAAAAAAAACACCTGATACTGAGCTCCGTTAATCAGTGTTACTCTTTTTCTTCAGATTGAAAAGGCAGCGGACTTAAGCGAGTTTGAAAAGGGCCAAATTGTAATGGCCAGACGACTGGGTCAGAGCATATCCGAAACGGCACGGCTGTGGGATGTCCACGGTCAGCCGTGTTTAGTACCTACCGAACGTTTTCCGAGGAGGGGGAACCCACGAACCGCCGAGGTGTTGGACGACAATGGCTCATCGATGTTCAAGGTGTGCGAAGGCTCTCCAGGATGGTACGTGGCAACAAAAGGGGGACTGTGGCGCAACTCGCCGGTAATTGGAATGCTGGGACCGAGAGTAATGTGTCGCCGACCGGGCTAGCCGAGTGGGTAAAGTACCTGCCCGGCAACCCAAAGGTCGCGGGTTCGATTCCCGCCTCGGGCTTGGATCAAAGTACTGCAAAAACCTTGGGAGGTGCAATATGGCCACAGAAGCCGATGCGCCAACAACTACCAAATCAAAAAAAAAAAAAGTAATGTGTCACAACACACAGTACATCGAATCCCGCTGAAAATGGGGCTGCGTAGCCGCAGGCCGCTCCGAGTGCCCAAGCTAACCATGGTTCACCGGCGACAGCGCCCACGATGGGCACGCGAGCATCGAAACTGGACCTTGAATGCTTGGAAGAAGGTCTCATCTGGTCCGATGAATCACGTTTCCTGTTGCACCATGTGGACGGCCGGGTACGTGTGTTCGTTTTCCTAGGAAAGTGATGGTGTCTGGATGCACCATGGGACAAAACCAAGCTAGTGGCGGCGGTGTCATGCTTTGTGTGATGTTCTGCTGGGATACTCCGGGTTCAGTCATCCATATGGTGAGCACTCTGTCGTCTACCACCTAACTAAACATCAAATTCCTTTCCATGCAAAGAACCATGCTGCTTGCGACACACAGAGTACCAAGAACAACGTCAACTAATGCACTGAAGGTTCTATTAGGCTGACGTTTCCAGGAAGACACTTCCACAGTAACCTCTCCTTGTGATCAAGGTTACAGAATTTCAAGAGATACTTCCCAAATGTGACTCTCAACTCGTTCAACGTCGGCATCGACCAATGGTTTATTGACAAGTCATATCGCGATGACATCTTGGCCCATCTCTCTGTTTGTAAAGAACAGTTGTGCAAGTGTCAGTCCTTGCATGTGCGACAGAGATACAGAGTGTATCTCTAACGCACTCGAAAGTTACATTGTAACTCGCAAGTGGAGTGTTACTTTCGAGTGGGATGTTGTAATCAGCGCTGCCAATTATCTGTTCGGTGGCTGACTGCACGCATAGAGATAATTGTCCTCGCTTTTGGTTCATCCCACAGCGCCAGTTCTGCTTACCAAAAGTGGACCACTGGGCATCCTTTCGTTCGGGCTTCGAGTCAAGCAAGCCGGACTTCTCACCCATTTTAAAGTTTGAGAATAGGTTGAGGTCGTTTCGGCCCCAAGGCTTCTAATCATTCGCTTTACAGGATGAGACTGATTTCCTCGAGCGCCAGCTATCCTGAGGGAAACTTCGGAGGGAACCAGCTACTAGATGGTTCAATTAGTCTTTCGCACCTATACCCGGCTTTCCTGTATTCGTGGGATGAGGGATGCTTTCTACGCAGCATGCCAGCAGAGCCAATTCGAAAGGAGTTTCCAAATCACAAGGGGGGGAAAAAAGGACTAGAACAGTTACTTGACATCATCGCGCCTGCAATAAAATGCGTGCGGCATTGTTTTCCGCGCGAGCATAGTAATTTTGTTACGTGACACCAGTTTGAAGTCTGGGTTCGAATCCTGTTGGAAACTGAAGGCCTTAGAGGACTTTTCAGTTAGGGCTCTAGTTAGTCGATCTTAGGCTTTGTTCCCGTAAGTTATTCCAGGTTTTTCAGCCTGCACGACATGCAGATTCGACCGTAAACGTGCACTTTATAATTTGGGCAGATGGGCTAAGAAGTGGCAACTGAAGTTTAACCTTGACAAATGCAAAGTACTGCATATGGGTAGAAGTAACCCCAGAGAAACGTACCAACTACACTTAGGTGGTAGAAAATGAAAAAGACCTGGGAGTAATTGTGCAGTCAGATATGAAGTTTTCTGAGCAAGGCAGACAGGCTGCCAGGGCAGGTCATGGGGTTTTGTCAATGATATATAGGAATTTTGCTAGCAGGGAAAAGGAGGTGATTATCCCTCTGTATAAGGCAATGGTCAGGCCACGCCTTGAGTACTGCGTACAGGTCTAGAGGCCTCATTTTAGGAAGGATGTAGATTTACTTGAGCGTGTACAGAAGGGCAACAAGATTGGTGAGGGGAAAGAAGGGATCCTCTTACCAAGAGAGACTTAAGTTCTGCAAATTGCAGTGGCTGGAGACTAGGCACCTGCGCGGTGATCTGATTGAGGTGTATAAGGCCTTGAATGGGTTGAGCACGCTGAATTCTGATGGGATCCTTCCACTTGTTCAGATTACGAACCTAAGGGGGTATAAATTCAAATTAAGAAAAGACAGATGTAGAATAGATGTGCGGAAATTTGCCTTTAGCCAGCGGGTGGTTAATTTGCTGGAACAAACTTCCATCTGTCGTTGTGGAAGTTGATAAATAAATTTAAGGAGGAACTGGACAGGCATTTGGAGGGAATGGTGTGTGTTTTTTTTTTTTTGGCTGATGCTGCATAAGCTCATACACTTGCTTTCTTGCATCACATGCCGCCGCCACCACCACCACCACTACTACTTGTACAAAGTACAGTATGGCCTTAGATGCTAATATGCTACCACCTCAAGATGCTTGAGTTGTCTTAACAAGACAAGCAGGGTCTATCGCTTCGTGAAGTTCTTGCCACGCTCTCTGCCTACCATCAGTGCAAACAAAGTGTATCGCAATTCGTCTGACTACATGACTTTCTTCCACTGTCCAATCACGACGTTCTCGGCACCACTGCAAGCGGAATTTTCTGTTTTTCTCTGAAACAAGTGGCTTCCGAATAGGCAGACGACTGCTAGTACTCAATTCCCTGCGCATGGTACGGGTTGAAATGGTTAGTCATGAGCTTGGTTGAATTCAGTGTTATTTGTTACACACTAGATGTCCTATTTTTCCTTAGAGTAATGATGGCGTCGCTCTTGAAGTATTGTTTTTCTGTCACATTTACGCTTTTGAGATGTGGAAGAACCAATTGTTTTCCAGTCATTAAAAACCTTTGAGACTGATACTTTTGAGAAACCAGTTGTCTTTCGTTTCTTGAATCGTGGCTCCGCTAAATGCACCCACGATAAAACAGTTTTCCAAGTCCGAGAGATCACGCGGTTTTCCCATTCTGGCTTCAGATTACTGCAGTCGACCATCCTGTGCAGTCTTTATACCCAACGAAGCAATACTTCATTACGTTAGTTTTCTTTGCATCTAGTTGCACTTCTGATATATGCTTATACAGTTGAAGTTAGATATAATTCACATCTCCTTTGAATACATTGCTGGCACGTTTTGTACTTATTAGTGAAATATTTGATTAACAAAAGTCATATATAGTCTGTTGCTAATTTATTGTTTAATTTTAGACGCTTTTTTCCTGGTCCATATCTACTCGTATGATGATCAATATCGAAATCCTAATCTTTTGGAAGAAATCTTTTTTCCTCTCCTAGTCGCATCTTGCTAGGACCTAATGTGGGTGTTGCCCTCAGTACAGGATGGGAGTATCTGTGATGGCTGTAATCATCTTGATTATGGTGTTTAAGTCTGGCTTGGTGGATTCGGTTTGGATCGAAATAAAGTTGAGTTTTTCTATAAGCTGTGTATTGCTTGTATGATATCCATATTATGTGCCATTGCGCCTATAATGCCGTTATAAATATAACACAGGTGACTGGTGAAAATTATGTTCGGAACTTGTGTGCTTTAAAAAGGTCATAGTAAATAAAATTTTAAAGCTTTTTTTCAGTTGAGGTTGTTTTAAATTTTTAAACTACTTTCAGTAACTTTTTTTCTTTTCTTAAATTTTTAATTTATATTTGTATTGTTTATAACATTATTATGCTTCAGGAAAGGCTGAAGCATAATAATGTTATGCTTCGGCCTTTCCACGTCCCGTCTTGCCCTTAGTGCAAGGAGAAAGAATGGGACAAAGTCAAATTTCTGTTTTTGTACATACCGTAATTAAATTAATTTAAAAGGCCTTTAAAACAAAGACAGAACTCAATCCGAATCAGTTCACTACAGAAAAGAAGTTTGAGAGAGAGAGAGAGAGAGAGAGAGAGATTTCTCTTGAAATGGACACACACATACAAGCGCGTGTACAAGCAAACGACATAATTAATTTGTGGGGGTGGGGTTTTAATGTATCTTTATTTATTACATATTTTATATTTGTACCTTTTTCTTATATATATTTTTTATCCCCTTTTTAAACAACTCCCCTTTAAAATAACTCCCCACTTGCGCATCTGACTATTGACGTGACAGAAAATTCTAAGTTCAAGGGGAAAATCTCTTCGGTGTATTTAATTCCCTTGGATAGGCTTGTGCTCAGAACAACAAAAGACACACACAAATGTTGTATATAAAAAAATCAGTTTATTATACATATTTACATGAGTATATTAAAACCAAAATAATTAAATCATACATAAGACAACATGATTTAGTCTCACCTACATGTGTGTGTGTGTGTGTGTGTGTGTGTGTGTGTATATATATGTATATCATAATCATACATCAGTTAAAATCAATACTAGCTGATATCAATCCTTTCCTTTCTAGATATATTTAGTCCTGCATCATTTAATTACCATTAATAAGAAACATCAATTCCATTCTATTCCTTTCTACACATGTTTAATACTGCATCATTTAAATACCATTAATAAGAAACATCTATTCCTTTCTACATATCAACATTCCAAATATCTTATATCTAATAAATTTACCCCTTTTTAATGTCTTTTCTTCCTGATTATTCTCTAAACTATCTTTATCATTAGGTATTTCTAAAGTCCCGCTCACTTACTTGTAGAATTCGGCGGGGCGTCATCTTTCGTCTTTCCAGTCAGGTACTGCTTATCTTCACTGTCTAGGTTGGCGCCCTACTATTTTCGAAGAATTTGGCGTAGCAGGGCTGCCAGGTAGGTTTCGGCTTCATTTATTCAGCCCGCTTGATGCACTTCTCCTGTTCCGGAATGGCTACTCTCATGTCGGTCGGGGTTCCGATTCCATCCGATCCAGCACTTTGCTTTCCAAGATTTCAGGAATCTTGGTCTTTAACGGCAGATTTGATTCTACCTTTTTCTTGTAAGAGATTCGTTTCATCTTTCACTCTTTCTTTCCAACTCCTAGACTTTCCAAAGAGCCAACATTGACTATGTTCCCCTTTTTCCTCGTCCACTTACTTGTCACAGGCACTTGCTATCGACACTTCCTTTCCTCCTCATTTTTTCTTTTACTGCTCGATTTCCAGCTACAGTACTACACTGTCCTATACTTTTGTACACTTCCTTACATATCTGGGATGCCCGACTTACTTTCTAAAAAAATCATCTCTTCCTTTCTACCCACTTCTTCACTCCTAGAAAAACTCTTTACCTTTCTTTTTCTTGACTAACCTATCCTTCCCTTTTTGTTTATCTCCTCTCACATCTGCTCCGGAGTCCGCCACGCCTATTCCCAGTGATTTCTTCCAATCTTATAGTTTCTTTCGGATTTTTCTCATTTCATTTGTTGGAAAACCCTTATTCCGCCGGCCCAGTAGCACGTGATTCAATACTCCCCTTTTTACAACCTGCTGGATCTGCAGCCATCCGGTGTGCTCTTTGATGTTGCCGATTGTCCAAAAACAACTCTTCTTCTCTCATATAACGGCTTGTCTCCATAGCGTTCCAAAACCACAAAAAATGACATTAGTGACCACAGCATCTATATTTGGAAACTTGTGTGTGCTGTTTAAGAACCGACTTCCTGTTTGCGACTGTTTGAAGTAAATTGCCGTACTATTTTGACCCTGCATAAACCTTAACTTGTTTGTCGCGCCAAATCCCCTGCTGTTTTGCCGTAGTATTCTCCGTCTATTCTCTGCTTACAACGGAAATTAATGCTAATGGCTCTGCTTTCATTTCTACTACCCACTAATTTTATAATTCCTACTGAATAATTCTTGTTATTGAAACTGCGGATATTACCATTTTATCCTACTAACGGCAAGAATCCAAAAGGAAACTAACTTTCAAAGTCTTAAAAAAATATTTATTTTTGTAAGATTTTCAAATCTTACAAATTATTACGTGGCATGGAGAAAAAGTAAAATTATTGGGATTGTATAGCAAAAATCATTTTATTTTTTTCGTTACCGAGGCTGCATATTTACACAGTAAAGGAAGAATAATTAAAGGTATTTAAAAAAAAAAAAAAAATGTAAGTCAGCGGAGCCTTACATACACTTTTTATCCCACAAGCATACTAAGAATTTTGGTTAAATAAATTACTCGTATTTGTCGGCTTATAAGAAGCACTTTTTTCCTTATAATACCTTAAAAAATCGTCCTGCATCTTAGAAGCCGAAAGTGGCAATACAGCACATGCGCAGAACCCAGAGTTAATGGATAGTTAACTACTATACGTTAGTACACTTTTCAGTAATTACCAGGCTGTTGTTGGAGTAACAAGAGAATTCCAGTTATACATTTAAGCCCTAATCAATGGTAGGCGCACCAAGAAGGCAAAATTATACTATTGGATTTAAGCTAAACGTAGTACAATATGCCAAAGAACACGGGAACAGAACAGCAGAACGAAATTTCGGACCACCGCCTACTGAGAAGATGATTCGTCGGTGAAGGAAGCAGGAAGTTTTATTACAAGAAGCTGATAAAACAAAGCACAACCTTGGCCAAAATGGCCAAATATGGAAGAAAACTTGTGTAGTTGCATAATGGAACTTAGAGACGTGGGTATTGCAGTGAGTACTAAAATTATAATAGTAGAAGCACTAAAACGAGCTGATATTGGGATAACGACTTTAAAGGAACTGAATCTTGCTGTTATCGCTTCATGAAAAGAAACTGGTTAAGTTTACGCACAAGAACCAGAACAGCCCAGGGAATGCCTGCTGAGTACGAACAGAAAATTTAGATTTTCATAAATTTGTCCTTACTGCTAGAAAACTACTAACTTAGCTAAATCGGGAATATGGATGAAATTCCGTTGGCTTTTGATGTGCCATCCAATAAAACCGTAAATCTGAGAAGGCAAAAATCTATAACTATTAAAACCACTGGACATGAAAAGACACACTATACCTCAGTTTTAACTTGTGCTGATGGGACCAAACTTCTGCCAATGTTAATTTTTAAAAGAAAAACTTTACCGAAATAAACTGCCAAATGGAATTCACGTACTTGTACAATCGAAGGAACGAAGAATGTATCAAGGATTGGTTTCTAAAAGTTTGGTCCAAGCGTCCTGGTGGACTACTGCATAAAAATGCACTACTAGTATGGGATCAGTTTAGAGCACACAGGACTAAAAACATCAAACAACTGGCTGAAATGATGAACACAGATTTGGCGGTAATTCCGGGTGGTTTAACTTCCCAGTTACAGCCGTTAGATGTCAGCATCAACAAGCCATTCAAGAATAGTATGCGGGAGCAATGGAATAAATGGATGATAAAGGAGAACCATGATACGACGCCTACGGGATGGATGGAACGTCCATCAATCGCACAAGTGTGTTAATGGGTGCTGAAGTCATGGCATGATGTTAAGACTGAAATTGTGGTCAAGTCCTTTAAAAAATGTGGTTTAAGTAATGCAGTGGATGACACTGAAGATCACTTATTGTACGAGAGTGACAGTGATACTAGGGAAGAGGATGATGTTGAGGATAATGATGATCAAGTCAGTAATGAATCTGAAGTTGAAAAATAATAAGAGTAATAATCTTATACCTTTCTTTATTGGCCTTTATTTTTATTGGATTTTAAATTTCCGTTGTATTAACAATAACTTTTTTTTCTTAAATTTACTGTTCCAAAATTAGGGTGCGTCTTCTAAGCCACAGCATCTTATAAGCCGACAAATACGGTATTTTGATATTTTGCATAAATTTTATATGGATCAAATTATTTTGATATTGCATATACACTGGTGTTCAAAGAAAGTGCATCACTCCTTAAAATTGTAATTGTCGTCCGAATAACGTAAGTATATGGCAATATTTCTTAAAGATTACATCAGATAAGATTGACACGCGTAGGTGATGTGGACATGTGTATATGTAAAGGCCAGCACCTGGAACATTCGTTCAACTCTGCCTCGTATCTCTGTGAAGAATAATATCACTACAAATGGGCCAGATATGTGTGTGACGTAGATTTGTGTTCTGTTCTGGCCTCTTGGCTACCCAGAAGCATCAGTCACCTGGACAGATGATACTCGTCCACACCACGGGAAGGTGGGCCAGTCCCAGTATATCACGTAACGTCTCAAAAGATACTCTGACCCACCTGGTGTTGCCAGCAGGTGGGCCAGGATCCTCTGGGGGCTCATTCCAGAGGGACTTCAGCAAAAAAAACAAACATTCACCCGTGGTATAGGTTTTGAGAGAAGAAAGAAAATAAAATAATAAAAAAGGGGAAAAAAAGAAAGAAGAAAAGAAAAAAGGGAGAAAAAGAAGAAAAGAGAGAGGCGAGGAAAGGAAAAAATAAAATAGAATAATAATATGCCTGAAAAGGTCAATAGGTTGATCTTTGATTGGTGCTTGAGGTCACGTTGCTACCGCATTAGTTGTAAACATATCTTTCCTTCTAGCAAAGACAGCAGCTGCAAAAGCCTGGAGTGCAGACAAGTGATGTGGGGTCAGAACAAGTTGGTCAACTTGATTTATGCTGAAGGATGGGACTTCATTTCGCAGCGCATTCCTAATGTCTTCATATCAGGCACATTCGTGGAGAAGATGTTGCCAGTTTTCTTTTGCTCCACAGAAACAGAGGTCAGTGTTTAACAGGCCTAGCTGGTGGAGTTTTTTCGTTAAGGGATCCATGCCCAGTAATAAGATACGATGTTTCCAGACTAATTGTAAACCATGAGCTAACCTTCTTCGACATCACAAAGGAGACGTCCGGTAGGAAGTTTCTGATTACAGTGCCAACAGTGCAATTGTCCCACCTTGTTTGCCAGACATTTATTAGTTCTTTAAAGCATCGAGCTTTTTCCTTTTATTTTCATCATTCAGCGATAGGTCTATATCCATGATGGAGGTAGGTATTCCTTTTTTGAGCCCGAAGCATAATCCTCTAAATATTATATAAAGGTCTAATGGCAGAGTCCCAGCAATAACCTGGAGTGCCGCAGTGGACACCGTTCGGCAGATGCAGTATGTTGCTAGTAGCATAGCCCTCTGGATTGAATTGAGTTTTTGCTTCATTTTGACGATTACCACTCTGTGGAACCAAGCTCTGGCCGCGAATGAGACTATGGGAAGGAATACCACTTTATAGTAGAGGAGCAGGGTCCTCCTGGACAGACCCATTCATTTCTTGAAATTCTATGATGGAGGCTGTAAACTTCCTGGTTTTTTCACGAATGTGTTATAGGTGAGGTAGGAATGATAGCCTGTAGTCTATGATCACGGCCAAGACCCTGGCCTGCATGACCAGGGGTAGCTGGATACCATTAATTTCGACCTGGGAGGGGTGCCTTCTTATGTCAAGTTTTTGGTTTTTAAAATCATCAACTTTGTTTTGGTGGGATTAATCTGAAGTTTGTTGGTTGCCACCCAGGAAGTGAGACTATTAAGGACTTTCTGCGCTCTCAATTCAAGGACCGATCTTGAATGACCTGAAATGATGACAGTCAAATCATCGGCAAATGCAATGACTTTAGTATGTTCAAATCAGTTTTGAAGCACCATATTCCAGACCATGGGCCCCAGAACCGACCCCTGTGGACACCCCCGGTAAACAGGCCTGGGGATCTGTTGGTATTTAGATTTTAACGCGTAGTTGATGGCGTAATATTGCATCAGCTGTTACTTTCAGTTATATAAGCACGCTCTGCAAGAGTTGCAGTTATTCCTTACTTCTGTCAGGATGGCAAGTTACGTGCAGTTGACCCCACAAAGAAAGAGTGCTATTGTTGCTTTACGTGAGGAAGGATGTTCTTCCCGCCATATTACTTAGTGTCTTGTATTCAGTGGACAGTGAGTAGATTTCTTTCCAAATTCAAGAATACTGCTCTGCTGATAGGAAAAAAGGAACCGGACTCAAACGAGTCTACGCCAAAATAGGACCGCGTTTTGAAGCGCTTATGCCTTAAAAACCGTAAAGCTTCTTCGTCTTAGCTGAAAAGAGAATGGGAAAAACATGCAGGAGTGGTAGCAAGTGTGCAGTAACAGTCGTCCTAAGAAGAAGCCCTTCCTCACATAAGAAATGAAAAAGGCTCGATTAATTTGGTGTAAGGAGCATGTCAAATGGACCCCGAGCAGTGGAAGTCAGTTATTTTCTCGGATGAGAAGATATTCAACCTGCATGGCTCTGATGGGAGACAAACGATTTTCCGCAGACGTGGTGAAGAATACCATCCAGATTATATAGTGTCTACAGTGAAATTCCCTACCAGCCAAATGTGATATGGGGGTGCACTTCGTATCGTGTAGTAGGTAACCTGCAGTTTATAAAAGGTTCCGTAAATGCCAATGGATACTTGGCTATATTGGAAGGCAAATTGCTGCCAACTATTAGAGACCATTTCAACCTGCCAAGTAACTGCATCTTTCGGGACGACTCTGCTCCTTGTCATCGGGCGAAAAGTGTAAGTAGGCACTTCTGTAGTTACTTTAGCTTCATTTCTGCATTAGAGGTTCGACAGTAATGTTTACATTTATTAAAGGTGAAAAAAATGGTTGGACGAATGGTACATTACAACTCTTAGCTGGCCAGGAAACATCCCGGACTTGAATCCTATAGAGAACTGTTGGCATCGTGTGGAATCTGCAGTTGCCGGAAAGAAACCAAATACCCTTCGTGAACTTCAGGAAGCCATAATTCATGTAGAAGTAAGCAAGAACTGTCAGCTGATTATCTCCAGAAATTGATCTTGTCAATGCCTTGACGGTGTGCTGCTGTCATCAGGGCCAGAGGCGGTTCAACTAAATAGTAGTTTGCACCTGGTGAACTTTTCATTTTGTTTTCTATTTAAAATGATAAACTGAGCAAATTTGATGGCTTCTGATAACATTTCAGCCATAATTGTCGTGTTTACCAAAACTTTTGTATGTTTTGGCATCGTGTTGCAAATGCTCATTTTGGAATATTTTGAGAGCATCTGTCAAATATTACTTAGCTTTGCCTTAACTATTAATAAATATCTTTTTGTTTATATTTCTATTTGTGATGCTAGTCATTAATGTAAATGTGTGTGTGTGTGTACACACACACGATATATTTATTTTTAATTGAAACTATAAAGCTTAAGAAAAAGGGTAACCATAACCTACAAAGGGCTCTAACCGTCTCAACATATAGCTAAGTCATACTGATTCCAATATTAACAAAATAAACAATCAATATTACCATAATGTCGTTACTGAATAAGGCCTACATCGAAAGGCACGTCAACAGGAGCTAGCGCCTCTCAATATATGCAATCAAAACAACATGAGCTATCTGTTTCTGCTAGTTACATGCCAGCCTCACCATATTCTACAGGGATGGGATACACTTAAATAGAAAGGGTGCAAGAATATTTGCTGATGCTATGGAGGCAGTGTTAGGTGGGTCGGAAAGCTGCTAGCTTGGGGGGGAGACAAAGACCAATAGATTGACAGTAGCCACTGGCAGAGGTGAAAGAGATTATTGCACTGCCTCTATTAGAATGAGCAGAAGCCTGAAAAACAAGATGCATAGTATTTCAGAGACTGCTGGGAGCCATTGCGGTACAAGTAAACACATGAGTTGTGTTAGGGTAGCTAAGAATAGAAACAGGTGCAGGTATACTTGCGTGTACACCAATGCTAGGAGTTTAGTAAATAAATTTGATGAATTTGAGGTATTGCTCAATACAACGAAGGCAGATATTGTTAGGATATCAGAGACGTGGTGTCACACAGATATAAGGGATACAGAACTGCAATTTGGGGAGTACAACGTCTACAGAAAGGATAGACAGGATAGGAAGGGGGAGGGGTTATGCTATTAGTTAAGAAACACATAAACCAAGGAAGTGAAGCCAGTCGTCGATATCGCTGGACAGTGCAGTGTTGAGTCAGTTTGGTGTGACATAAACATTGGTAGATCAAAATTGAGAGTAGGAGTGTGCTATAGGCCTAATGACTCTGATGAGTATAATAAGAAACGGTACAGAGAAATAGAGTGGGCCAGTAAATCAGAGTCTTATAGTGGGAGATTTTAATTTCCCAGATATTGACTGGAATTTGGGGGCTGGTTAATCACACACTAGCAGGGCTTTTGTGGATTTATTGGATGATTGTTTTCTACATCAGCATGTTCGGGAGGCAACTAGAGGGAGTAATACTCTTGATTTGATTATCAGCAGTGATTCTTCATGCATTAAGAATCTGCAGATAAATGAACCACTAGGTGGCAGTGATAACAGTGTGCTGAAGTGGGATTTACTCAGAGGTAACTACCATTAGGGGTAAAGGGAAGGGTTATTGCTTCCGTAAAGGCGACTACGATGGACTGAGACAGTATTTAAATTCTATGCAGTGGGACCAACTGATGATGTTACCAACAGCAAATTCAAAATGGGAAGCATTCAAAGAACTTATCTTGGAAGCTACTAGGCTTTACATACCAACTAAGAAATATTGTTCAAGGTTTAGGCCAAAATGGATGTCAGATGAACTAATGAGGCATATGGCAGAGAAGAAAAATGCATGGGATACTTACAAATTAACACATGACACAGAAGCCTATGATAGATACAAGTTGATATGTAACCAAGTTACAAAGGAGGTTAGGCAGGCGAAAGCAGATTACGAGAAATCCTTGGCAAGGGATGCAAAGAAAAACAGCAAACAGTTCTTTACCTTTGTAAACTCTAGAAGGAAGGGGATGAATCAGATTGGTCCACTTGATATTGATGGGTCAAGTGTTGATGATCCTGCTCAGGTAGCTAACAAACTAAATGAATATTTTGCATCGACATTCACACATGAGGAGTTATTCAGCGAGGGGAATGCCAGAGGTGTATTCAACTCTAGCAGTAAGCTACAGAATCTTGAAATAACTGGGAGTAAAGTGGAGGAGAAATTGTTGAAGATAAACACAAGAAAGGCACCCGGGGTGGATGGGATCTATCCAGTTATATTAAAGGAGGCAGCAAAGGAAGTAAGTAAACCCTTAGCCATAATTATGAGAGCTTCCTTGGACTCAGGGGAGGTACCCATAGACTGGAAATGTGCAAATGTGACCCCAATTCACAAAGGAGGATCAAAGGCTGACACAAGTAATTATAGACCTATGAGCTTAACTTCTGTTCCAGGAAAATTAATGTAGGCACTGGTTAAAGAAGCACTGCAGGATCATTTAGACAAGACTTCAGTTATAGCTCAGACACAGCATGGTTTTGTTAAGGGGAAGTCTTGCCTGATCAACTTGATTGGATACTATGATGCAGTCACAAAAGAACTGGATGCAGGGAATAACTTTGATATTATATACTTGGATCTTAGAAAGGCTTTTGATACTGTTGCACATGGAAGACTGCTACACAAATTGGAGCAGTGTGACATTGGAGGCAAATTGCTGCTATGGATAAAGGGGTGGTTGAGGGGAGAAGACAAGAGTGGTAATCAATGGACACTGCTCATCGTGGACTGATGTTATTAGTGGGGTCCCTCAGGGCTCAGTGTTGGGTCCATTATTGTTTTCTGTATTTATAAATGATATTGATGATGGTATATCGGGCTTAATGTCCAAGTTTCCAGACGATACAAAGGTTGGCAGGGTTGTCAAGGACACTACTGACACTATGCTGCTGCAACAGGATCTGGAAAGGTTGAGCAGATGGGCTGAGAGGTGGCAAATGAAGTTTAACATTGACAAATGTAAAGTACTACACATGGGAAACAGCAACCCCAGAGCAACGTATCAACTCTGTGGTACTACACTGACAGTGGTAGAGAATGAAAGGGGCTTGGGGGTGGTTGTGCAGGCAGATATGAAGTTCTCTGAGCAGTGCAGACGGGCTGCAAGAGTAGCTCATGGAGTATTGTCAATGATATACAGGAATTTTTCCAGCAGGGATAAGGAGGTGATTATTCCATTGTATAAGGCAATGGTCAGGCCACACCTGGAGTACTGTATACAGGTCTGGAGGCCTCATTTCAAGAAGGATGTAGAGCTGCTGGAACGAGTACAGAGAAGGGCAACAAGATTAGTGAATGGAACAAAGGGGTGCTCTTACGAAGAAAGGCTTAAGTTTTGCAAATTACAGTGTCTGGAGACTAAGCACCAGCGAGGTGATCTGATAGAGGTGTATAAAGCCTTGAATGGTTTAAGCATGCTCAATGCTGATGGGATTCTTCCTCTAGCTCAGAAAAATCACCTGAGAGGACATAAATTCAAATTGAGGAAAGACAGATGTAGGATAGACGTGCGGAAATTTGCCTTTAGCCAGCGGGTGGTTGGTTGGTGGAACAGACTTCCATCCCTTGTGGTGGAGGTTGATAGCCTAAATAAGTTTAAGGCTCAGCTGGACAGGTATTTTGAACGAACAGAGGGGTGAAGTGGAAGTGGTTTTTTTTTTTTTTTTTTGGCTGATGCTGCATAAGCTTGCTTTCTTGCATCAAATGCTAATGCTAATGCTATTCATATATACTAAATATAGCATACATAATAGCTTTAAGATTAAATTTAAGTAGCTAAATGAGCTAATGTAACCAAAATAAATATGAAACTTATAATAAAATTTTAAACTGCAGACTGGCCCTACAGATAGCCAACCTCTTAAACATTAATGGAATATTTACACAAGTATTTCTGTTTCCATAGCAAAATGGACAGGAGGAAAAAATAGTGAGGGCATAAGCCCAAAAAATAGGCGAAAGGAATAGGCAACAAGTACTGTATAGCAGTAGTACCTCAATCTCTCTCGAATTAATTCGTGGGAGATTTGAGGGTAATCGAAATTAATTTATTTCCCGACAAGTAAAAATGAAATTTAGTGTCCCATGCTTGCCCCACCTTCCCCTTTAATGTTGACTATAACTTAGACTTTTGCTGATCAGTTTTTTTTTTTTGGACCGATGTTTTTTTAACCTTCGTGCTAGGGGAAGCTCTTCTTTTTATAACTTTTGTTGCTTTGTTAAATTTTTGTTAAAATTGTACGAAATTTTCATTCAAATTGCAGAATTAGTTTTTAAATTTCGTTAATAAATATTTCTCTGCATACCGAATTTGGTTAACCAACGAAAGAAATGTTCTGGAAATACTGGAATCATATATTTATCTAAGTATGGGACCTCTACAATTGAGAGCTAAGAATTATTAATATATCAAGCTTTTCTCTTAAAAATATCATACGTTAACACCCTCAAAAGCATCAAGGAAATCAGACGACCCACTTACCTATTGAGATGATTTCAGCGAATGTCTGGCAGCCGCTGAATATTCGTGAATTAGGCCAGATGTTTTAAGGCAAACAACCGGCAAAGTTTGATGAGGAAAGTTACATTTCCTCGAGTCGTCATTTGTTAAGGTTGCGTGCAGCTTATGGCACAGCTGCTACCGTGCAGGCCTGTGAAGGGTGTTTGTGGTGTGAGGAGAAGCAATGTGCTTCTGATCGTACTGAGCAGTGTGTATGTGCTTTATATTTTGGCTGGAGCATCGGTGTTTATGTTGCTAGAACTACCAGTGGAAAATGATTTAATCCTAAAGCTACGGGCGCTAAGGAATAACTTCCTTAGGGATCACGAATGCCTAACGGGTATGTCTTTACACTGTGTGTTTTTTTTTTTTTTTTTAAGGTGTACGGGGGAGGGTTGTTCTTCTTTATTTTATTTTAGTGTGTAAAGTGGGATAATTATCACATAAAAAGGTTACCCTCATTATTGAGGCACTCGCAATTAAATATTATGTGAAGGCTACCCTCCTTGCCATAACTAAAAGTGCCCCTACTATTGTTATTCTCATGTTCATTAAGTTTAATTTTTAAAAAAATTTACTCTTATCTTTAATTAATTTATTTATAACCTCTAGGCCTTCTGACTTTCAGAAATTCGATTTCGGAGGGAGCAGTGTAAAGTGACCAGATCCTTAGTATTCCAATGCGGGACATCAATTATACTACCCCCCCCCCCCCCTCCTAAAAAGGGGGGTGTAGTATAATTAACAAAACATAAATACCTGTAGGCGTTCTCTTTCTCTCTGCTAAAAATTTAGCTAGTTAAAGCCAATATTTCCTACTTTAATCAGTGTTTGATTTAGGGCCTATGACTGCTAATGGAAGTTCCAAATCCAATTAGAAAACTAAGTAGGGTGACACAACTCACTCCAGACACTAGTAATGGTTAAGGCATTTTTAATAAAACATTCATTACACAATTTACACTAATGGGGATTTCACAATATCAAATTCAATTGTTGTTATTTGGTTTTTAGGAGCATTAGCAACTATTATTAATAATAATAATAATAATTGCTAATGCTCCTAAACTAAGGCCATATTGCTCCGGGAATATGCGGTGGTCATTCCCTCACCTTTCCGCATCCTCCGTATGTGGTCATGGGCTCGAACCTCAGTCTAATCAAGAAGCGTGTGACTATGCACTGCTACTCCTGCCCACCTGGCTACGGAGGTGCCACCAAACTCAATGAAGTACTATTTCTATATATGCTAATCATACTAAAATTATACAAGCAATTATTCATAGTAAATCCAAGCTATTTTCATCACACAACAAAATCTCTATTCATTTATGGTCTAGGGACCGCCCTTTCAATCACCATAAAGTACCTTCTTCCTAGAGTTCAGACTCATTTCATTTTTAATTACTATTTTGTACAAAGTCAAGGGTTTTTAGGAAAACCGATTGCCTCAAATTATTATTATTCCACAGGACAATAGTTAGAGGAACGTCCCTTAGAAAAATTTCTACTTACAGTTCCCTTTGTTTGCCAGAACGGACCAGTCTTCTAAGCGCGGTATTTCTTCCATTTCGAATCTTCTTGAGCCTCTTATGCTTTCTCCTTCTTATCTGTGGATCTCCAACCCTTTCTCTTATTCCTAAAGCTTCCAAAATGGTCCTCATAACTTTATGAAAACTTTCTTTTGGACAAATTCACCTAAAACTGTCCGCTTTTTCCGCCTCTACTTCCCTTATATCTCGAAAATGTTCTATCCCCCCCTTGTTTAATATCTTTAATCCGATCTGCCTTTGGCCATCTTACTTACTAAATTTTTCTTTCTAGAATAGAAGCAACAATAGAAGTACGTGTTTGCTCATTTTCGCTTCCCTTATTCATTTGACCTTTTCATAGAGAGAGCGAGAGAGAGAAAGAGAAAACTAATACAGCCAGCTCTACTTATCAGAAATTTCTCCCGCTCGCATTTCTGTTGAAGTAGGTTCCATGTTCACACCATGCTTCCATAGTAAGCGAACGCTTACAATACATATACTTCTTTTAAACCAAACTTATAAAATAAAATATAAAAAAATTAAAGCGTGTTTACCCTGTAGGCACGAAAGATGTTTTATGTGAAAACATCCATGGCTTGGAAGAGATTTGCGAAATCCATTTGTAGAATAATATGACGTCACAATCATACTTCCTGCAGTTACTGCTGCAAGAGGTATGATTGTGACATCGAGACTACATCGCCACAATCATAAGGAAGTTTGATTGTGACGTCACAATCATACTTCGTGCAGTTACTACTGCTGGAAATATGATAGCAACAATACAAATATTTGACCATAATATTTACATTTTCGTTACATTCCAATTTTAGGTGCTGCAATAGATGTTTCCATATCAATAAAGAAAAGTAAGCATACAATGCAATTAATTTCCCTATTTGTAAAATGCAATTAACAATGCAATTTGCAATAATGCAATTAACTGCCCTATTTGTAAAATATGGTCCCCAGGGTCGGATTTATGCATAAGCTAAACAAGCTACAGCTTAGGGCCTCGCTTCATCTTAAAAAATCCATTTTTTTTAATATGGTCATAGGTAAGAGAGAAGGGACTCATACATGTTATAGCTTAGGGTCACAAAAAGTTTAAATCCGGTCCTGATGGTCCCGTTTTATGGTTCCTTGGAACGTTAATCAGTGGTGTCCAACCTTTTCCAGTACAAGGGCCATATTGAAAGTTTGATTTGTTTCGCGGGCCGCACTGAGTGATTAAAAAAAAAAAAATTAGCGTGTTACATTTTCCATATCTTGTTACACGTAAAAGGAAAGTTTCTATTTTCATGCTACTGTTTTCTTTTTTTCGAAGCTATATATAAAAAAAATGCAAATTTCCAACACTTACGTGCAACAAATCTATGTCAGTGACTTATTTTTTAGATTTTATTATTAAATTTATAAAAATATGACTTTTTTTTTTTTTAAATGCCATACTTTTGCTTTTAAATGCCCACTTTAGAAGATTTGATGAAAAAGATCACAGCTTTTCAATATTGAGGTGAATAAATAAATATAATGATACCTCTAAAATTGAAAATAGTAGAATATTTTATTAAGTACAATACACGATAACATTTACTGAACAAAATTTAACATTTAATGAGATGATTGAGGCTAAATATTTTTAGATAACTGTTCAAAATTTTGGAAATTTGTGACGTCAGTTTTCAATACGGAATGAAGATGCTCATCTGCTATTCTGTTTCTTTTTAAATATTTACAGTATTTCATTTCATGAGTGAAACAATTTGCTCGCAAACGTGCGTTGATCCGAACAAAATAGCAATTTTCATGGCATTTTGTTTCATTAGTGGAAAATCTTCAGATGGGAGATACTTGTAAAATTCAAGTATGTAGTTTATTTTCGCAGTCCATATACTTATTTTTGAACTATGCTTTGGCTTGAGGATCAATAAGTTCAAGTTGCATGCTGGGATTGTAGTTTCCAGCCATTGAAGTAAATGGATTCTCAAACAAGCTTATGTCTTTTTCATGGGATCTTGTATCAGCAAATCGACTTTCAAACTCGTCAAAAAGTAATTGTAATAATGAGACAACGATTCTTGTGAAATATGTCTCTTTTAGCTCGATACAACCTTCGAAGTGAACTAAATTATCTCGCTCAATTTGGGATTTAAATAACTTATTTTGAAATGATTTGATTTCACCATACAAATCAGAGACCTATTTTCCTTTCCCTTGTAGTTTTAAATTAAAACTAGCCATTTAAATTACTAGAAATGTCTGTAAGAATTGCAAGATCAAACAGCCACTCCATATTTGAGTTGTTTTATTGGTTTCCCTTTTTCTATCATAAAAATATCAATTTCATGACTACGTTTGAAGAAACGATATAACCCTTTGCCACGACTAAGCCATCTTACTGCGCTATGTAAAATTACATCTTCATCTTCGATTTCTTAAAGAAACTGTTGAAATATACGGTGATTAAGGCCATGTGATATTATAAAATTTACAGCTGGAATAACCACCTTCATAACGTATTGGAGATCCAGTACGTTCCCATACAGAGCTTCTTGATGCACAAAGCAGTGAATTCCAATCTTGAGGTTCAGCTCCGATATTTTTCATTTTAGAAATCTTTATTGCAATAATAATAATACAAATGGATACATTGCAGTGTCGCCCTTCACGGCCACAAGGTCAGGGGTTAACAGTAATAGTACATTATGTAAGAAAAGGAAATTAATAAATTAAACATAAAAAATGCATATGTGGACAAATAAAAGTAAATACAGCTCAACACTCAAAGTATAATACAATTATAAACATCACAATGTACAACAAAGAATATATAGGTGGAAAACTGCAAGGTTGGTTGGTAAGCCATCTTCATGTCATATTGCTGTCTTGCGGCTTAAGCGAGCTTCAAGGAGAAGGATCAGGAATAGGGAAGTACAATTTAAGGATGCGGCGTCTGTACTCCCTATCACAAGAAAACTTAAGATCAGCATCCAAAGACTGGGCACATGAAGGTAGCTGAAATGGCATAAACCTATCGGATAGGTGGAGACGGCTGAGATGTGGGCACAGAGTTGGAGTCGCTCTGAGGGGATTCTCCAAGAGCACAGGTCCCAGAATGGTTCCGAAATTTTGCCAGTGATCATTTTTACAGTTGTGGTAAGGCATTTTACCCTAATCAGTGTGGGAAGCCTGTGAATTTTTATTAAGGACATTGGCCATTTCAGTTGTCCTTAACTGTGGAGGAAGTTTGTTTGTTTATGGCCCATTTTAAGAGCCAAAACTCAGAAGAGTGGTTGAATTGTGCTAGGGGCAGCAGATGCCCATACCTCTGCAGCATATAGAAGCGGAGAGTATAATGTGCTTCTTATATACTTTCTGGTGGTGGTTATTTCATTAATATAATGCAAATGCTGTTTGGCCATCCATCGGAGCCGAGCTGCCTGGGTGAGCAGATTTTCCGTGTGGTTGCCAAAGCAGCGCTTAGGATCAAAAACAACCCCCAGATCAGTATGTTTCTTGACGATGGGAATAGGAGAATTACAGTGTTGGCTGAATATAGGACGGCATTTTCTTTAATGAGAATATCATAAATTCAGACTTTTCTGGATTTATTTTTAGTCCAAACTGGTTGAGGTAGTTTTCAAATTCCAGGAGTATATTGTTAATTGATGCTGTGATCAAGAGATCATTATGTGGAGAAATCAGTGTGAGGCGTTTCATATCATCAGCATAACATAGAGTATCATGCCTGGACTCAACAAGCGGCGAGTTAAGCACTGTAAACAAGAGCCAAGATAAGACACCACTCTGTGGCACGCCTGAAGAGACACGTCGCTCGTATTTTTGGCCGTGGACAGTAAGCTGGATTGTTCTATTTTTTGAAGGAGTGAAGTGAGGAACTGTAGAGTGTCTCCCTTGATTTGATAATGGTCTGAAAGTAGCTTCAGCATTGCAGGAACGTTTATTGAGTCGAAAGCTGCTTCGAAGTCTACATAGGTGACTGCAAGCTCTGCATGAGATTCAAACGCAGAGAAGGGATAGAGCTTGGTTATTCTACCCATACACCCAATGTTTTTACCAATCATATTTTTGCACCTTCAGTTGTGACTCTCCTACCAGGGTTTTAATATTTAATCCTAACTTTTCAATAGATTGGAAAAAAAAATTTCAAAACGGTTTTCACCTGTAATTGTTCGGTGCATACTCTGCAGATCAGCTAAATCTTCAACTGGTACAAAATTATCATCAATTCCACGTATGAAGATAAGGAGTTGGGCTATGTCATTTTCATCAATGCTGTCATCCAGTGCCATACTAAAAAATTTCATTAACAACCCCAGGGGCTCACATCTTGTGAGTATGGGCTTGGCAAACCCAGGGTCCTGAGCTGGATATCATCATTTTCTTTCTTGGTGATCTCTCTCTCGGTAACGTGGGAATTTTAATTTTTTTTTTTTTTTTGCTGGTGCAGCGTAAGCCCCAGGCTTCCTTGCACCATATGGCTAATAATAATAATAATTTGTTTTAATGCTTTCCAAAAGGTGTTCGAACAAATTCTTTACAATATTTTCTCCTCTTCGCTTAATTGTTTGTCGAGACAAACTAATGTCTTGTATCATTATTCGTTTCTCCGGACAAATTTATTCCACAGCTTTTAACTAACAACGTTTAACAAATTCACCATCACTGAAAGGTTTACTTTCAAAAGCGATCAAATGTGCAACTTGATAACTGGCACTTAGAGCAGACACTTAAGTTTTGGGTGTGTTTTGTTGGTTTCTTCAGTCCACCGTTGATAATAAAAATTAAAAAAAAAAAACACGACATTCCAAATCGACTTTCCTCTTTCGGAACATTTTTAAGGATGATTTTTTTTTTTTTTATTTCAATACAAATTAATAACAATTCAATACAATGAACAAGGTATATCAAAATAGTAGAATTTCACAATATGAAAAGATTAATACGTACATAACTGTCTTTAGCGTACGTACGACTGCACTGGACTACATGTACACGTTTGATACAGTCCAGCTCGACGCTTGTATGCCTGCATACGCAGTGGCGCGACTCGAAAATGCTGTTTTAGTTCACTTTTTTTTTTTTTTTTTTTTTTTTTTTTTTTTTTTATGAAAACCCCAAACACGAAAGGTATCAAAACCTATAGTACTTAGTACCGTGCATGGGTTGAAGGAGAAGTATGGGGAGAGGGGGATGCCGGAAACTTTGCTCTAGAGACTAAACATGGGTTTCACCACTTCAAGCCTCCAATAAGCAAAGTGGTGGTATTTCACCGGTTGATGAAAGTCATCTACCACCTATCCGAGCGGACCGTATAAAAATCATTCGCGGGCCACATCCGGCCCGCAGGTTGGACACTACAATGCGCCTATTGCCTCCACATGTCTGCCGCATGTGAAGGCCACTCTCAGGACAGATTTTCATGAAATTTACATTTGGACCTTTTAGAAAGATTTGTTGAGCATTCCAAATACAGTAAACCCCCGCTATTCGCCGGGGTTTGCTGTATTTGGGTTACGTTCCTGAGAAATGTCGCGAATACTGAGTTATGGCTCCCATAGTAATAAAGGGGTTCCGTTCCAAAGTATGAAATATATAAGAAAAACTATTCTAAAATTTTGTCTATGTATATATTATGTACCTTCATAATATGACTATGTACATAGTTAAATGCAAGCATATGGCATCGAAATGAAAATAAGAAACAATTTAATATTAAATATAATATTTATTAGAAATTTCAAACAAATCTTTCAAACCAGCGCCTTTGCTAGCAAAAAAACTTATCCCGCCAGTGCTATCACCAGTTTCGCTAAAGTGTTGATAAAGGAGTTTTGCCTTTATACCAATGATGAGTGAACTTAACGGAATTTTATTTTGAGTTCGGTCTTTTTATTTTGAGTTCTATCCACAGATTTAAAGTTTTTTCCATTTTTTTTCTAATTTAACATCACGAGTTACAGCAAATTTTTGAAGCAATTAGCGCGTTTTCACTGACACTACGGTGGATGTTTTCTTCCGATTTTTTGATTGATCGTACCGCTGACTCATTGATTTTATAATGTTTTACCACTGAGGAGACACTTTCACCATTAGAAGTTTTGTCTAATAACTCAATTTTATTCGCTAATGTCATCACCTTCTTTGATATTTTCACATTTCTCTTGTTATTCGTAGCCATATTTTTGTACGGGTTAGAAAGAACTTGTCCACAATAAAGTCACCTTCTTCCTTTAACACACTCGAAAAAGTCTGTTTTACACTGCAAAACGGTAGATATATCACTTTTGTAAGCATATAAATTTATAAATTTATTCAATTTATAAGCATATAAATTAAAAGCAAACGAAGAAACCTTCCATGACAATCGCATAACACATATTGAACAAGAATTAGCGAGAAACATCCACGCTCGCCATTTTGTCACCTCTCTCCCCCCACCCACTGAGCGCTGTTTTGACCTGGAAAGATAATTTAGTCACGCCCATGATTTTTTTATAACGAAAAATATTCAAGGCGCTTTAAAATTCACATTTTTTTAGGTTTTATTTTATATTAAATCAGCGATCGCGAAACCGCGAATAGCGGGGGTTTACTGTATCATTAAATTCGGACTAATAGAAATGCTACAATTATTATTCCTTTGGCCGTCCATCTGCATGTAATAACTCTTCCCAGTGGATGGATTTTAAGGAAATTTTATATTTCGCTCTGTAAGAAAGATTTGTCTGTCCTTCGTATGTTTCAATAAAATCACATCAATAGAAATCCAGAAATTATTATTTTCTTTTTTTTTTTTTTTTTTGGAATATATATCACATGGGCTATCATCCAATAACATCCTATGCTGAAGCAGAGGATGTTATGCTCTGACATGAGTAGAATCGAAATTTTGTCTGGCACATAAATAGTGTTTTGCTGTGAAGCGTGAATTATTAATTTGCCAATGCGCTTGAAATGAAATGCTTTGTGCACATTAAATATCTTTTTCTTTTTGTAATCAACTTATTTTTCAGCAGGTTCAAACCCCAGCAGTTTTTGCTGAACAGCATAATTATCTGCATTTAAATCGATGGATTTTAGCTGTAGAAATCAGTACCACTGTAAAAGGGCCAAATATGTGAGTAGTGTAGGTTTGTAAGAGTAGTGTATATGTTCTGGCCACTTGGCTACCAAGAAGCATCAGTCACCTGGAGAGATGATTCTGGGTACTTGTTGACAACATGGGAAGGTGGGCCAGTCCCAGTAAAGCTCATGTCATCAGAGTTCGATATTCTCACTCACCTGATGTTGCCAAAAGGTGGGTCAGATTCCTCTGGGGGCCCATTACAGAGGGGAGAAAAAAAAATTTTGAGAGAGAAAAAAAAAAAAAAAAAAGCAAGCGACATTAGTGCAGGGGCACACAGGAAGAAAAAATTACACTAGTGCAGAGGGCAAAGAGAAAAAAAATATATAATAAAATTTTAAGCTGCTGTCTGAGGATCCCCATTCATAGCCTATGCTATTCTGTAGGAGGTTTCCTGCACTTGAATACCTGCATCAAGAAGTTCTGGAAGGCCGCTAAGTTATTATTATGGGCCATAGGGTGCAAGGAAGCCTGAGGTTTATGCGGACCAGCCAAAAAAAAAAAAAAAAAAATTTCTGTGAGAGAGAGAGAGAGAGAGAGAGAGAGAGAGAGAGAGAGAGAGAGAAGTAGAAAGGAATCTCCAAGAAAGAGAAGAATGATGATATTCAGCTCAGGACTCTGGGTGTGCCAAGCCCATACTCACCAGATGTGGGCCCTGGCATTTTCTCTAGTGGTTCCAACAGAATTTACAGTTGGTTTTCAGTGACAGAGATGGTATTAGCTACGTCATTAGCATTAGTAGGGGCATACGATGAAAGAAAGCAAGCTTATGCAGCATCAGCCAAAAAAAAAAAAAACTGCTCCCATTTCACCCCTCCGTTCGTTCCAAATACCTGTCCAGCTCAGCCTTAAATATATTTAGGCTATCAACTTCCACAACAAAAGATGGAAGTCTGTTCCACCAATCAACTACCCGCTGGCTAAAGGCAAACTTCCGCACATCTGTCCTACAACTGTCTTTCCGTAATTTGAATTTATGCCCTTTCAGATGATTATTCTGAGAAAGAGGAAGAATCTCATCAGCATTCAGCATGCTCAAACCATTCAAGGCTTTATACATCTCAATCAGATCACCTCTCAGGTGCCTAGTCTCCAGACACTGTAATCTGCAAAATTTAAACCTTTCTTCGTTAAGAGCAACTCTTCGTTCCATTCGCCAATCTTGCTGCCCTTCTCTGTACTTGTTCCAACAGCACTGCATCCGTCTTAAAATGAGGCCTTCAGACATGTATACGGTACTCAAGGTGTGGCCTGACCATTGCCTTATAAAAGGAGATAATCACCTCCTCATCCCTGCTAGAAAAATTCTTATATATCATTGACAAGACACCATGAGCTACTCTTGCAGATCGTCTGCACTGCTCAGAAAACTTCATATCTGCCTGCACAATTACCCCCAGGTCCTTTTCACTCTCTAGCACTGTCAGTGTAGTACCACAGAGTTGATACGTTACTCTGGGGTTACTGCTTCTCATATGTAGTACTTTACATTTGTCACCGCTCAGCCCATCTTCTCAACTTTTCTAGATCCTGTTGCAGCAGCGTACTGTCATTAGTGTCCTTAACAACCCTGCCAAACTTCGTATTGTCTGTAAACCTGGACACCAAGCTTGATATACCATCATCAATATCATTTATAAATACAGAAAACAATGGACCCAACACTGAATCCTGAGGGACTCCACTAACAACATTAGTCCACGAAGAGCAGTGTCCATTGATTACCACTCTGTCTTCTCCCACTCGACCATCCCCTTATCCATAGCAGTAATTTGTCTCCAATGCCACACAGATCTAATTTGTGCAGCAGTCTTCCATGTGCAACAGTATCAAAAGCCTTTCTAAGATCCAAATATATGTTATCAAAGTTATTCCCTGCATCCAGTTCTTTTGTGACCACATCATAGTATCCAATCAAATTGATCAGACAAGACTTCCCTTTAACAAAACCATGCTGTGTCCAAGCTGTAACTGAAGTCTTGTCTAGATGATGCTGCAGTGCTTCTTTAACCAGTGTCTCCATTAATTTCCCTGGAACAGAAGTTAAACTCACAGGTCTATAATTACTTGTGTCAGCCTTTGATCCTACTTTGTGAATTGGGGTCACATTTGCACATCTCCAGTCTGTGGGTACCTCCATGAGTCCAAGAAACCACTCATAATTATGGCTAAGGGTTTGCTTACTTATTTTGCTGCCTCCTTTAATATAACTGGATAGATCCCATCCAACCCGGGTGCCTTTTTTATGTTTATCATCAACAATTTCTCCTCCACTTTCCTTTCAGTTATTACAAAATCATCTAGCTCACTGCCAGAGTTTAACTCACCTCTGGCATTCACTTTCCTGAATAACTCCTCATGTGTGAATGTAGATGCAAAATACTCATTTAGTTATTAGCCACCTGAGCAGGTCATCAACAGTTGAATCATCAATATCCAGTGGACCAATCGGATTCATCCCTTTCCTTCTAGACATTACATAGGTAAAGAACTATTTGCTGTTTTTCTTTGAATCATTTGCCAAAGATTTCTCATAGGAGAAAAAGGAGATTACCTTTGCCAAAGATTTCTTATAGGAGATTAGGCAGGCCTTTGCCTGCCTAATCTCCTTTGTGACTTGGTTACAGACCAGTTTATATCTATCATAGGCTTCCATGTCACCCATTAATTTATTATGTGTCCTATGCATTTTCTTCTCTGCCACATCTTATTAGTTCATCTGACATCCATTTAGGCCTAAACCTTGAACAATATTTCTTAGTTGGTATGTAAAGCCTAGTAGCTTCCAAGATTAATTCTTTGAATGCCTCCCATTTTGAATTTGCTGTTGGCAGCATCATCAGTTGGTCCCACCGTATGGAATTTAAATACTGTCTTAGACCACCGTAGTCACCTTTACGAAAGCAAAAACCCTTCCCTTTACCTCTGATGGTGTTTATCTCTTTGAGTAAATCCCACTTCAGCACACTGTGATCACTGCCACCTAGTGGTTCATTTATCTGCAGATTCTTAATGCATGAAGAATCACTACTGATAATCAAATGAAGAGTATTCCTCCCTCTAGTTTCCTCCTAAACATGCTGTTGTAAAAAACAATCATCCAATAAATCCACAAAAGCCTTGCTAGTGTTTGAGTGACCAACCCACAAATTCCGGTCAATATCTGGGAAATTAAAATCCCCCATTATAAGACTCTGATTTCCTCACTCTATTTCCTTGTACAGTTTTTTATACTCCTCAGAGTCATTAGGCCTATAGCACACTCCTACTCTCAATTTTGATCTCCCAATGCTTATGTCACACCAAACTGTCGACACTGCACTGTCCAGCGATGTCGACTGGCTTCACTTCATTGGATTTTATGTGTTTCTTAAATAATAGCATAACCTCTCCTCCCTTCCTATCCTGTCTATCCTTTCTGTAGACGTACTCCTCAAATTCCAGTTCTGCATTCCTTATATCTGTGTGACACCACGTCTCTGATATCCCAACAATATCTGCCTTTGATGTTTTGACCAACACCACAAATTCATAAAATTTATTTACCAAACTCTTAGCATTGGTGTATATGCAAGTATACATGCACCTGTTCCTATTCTTAGCTACCCTAACACAACCCATGTGTTTACTTGTACTGCAGTGACTCCCAACAGTCTCTTAAATACCCTTCTTCTTGTTTTCCTAGCTGCTGCTCATTCCAATAGAAGCAGTGCAAGAGTCACTTTCACCTCTGCCAGCAGCTACTGTTAATCTATTAGTCTTTGTATCCACCCAAGCTAGCAGTTTTCCGACCCGCCTAACACTGCCTCGATAGCATCAGCACCCTTTCTGTTTAAGTGTATCCCATTCCTGTAGAAGCAGTCTCTCCTGTTAACAAGTACAGACCAGGTTGAAAAAAATTTTACCCCTTGAGCCTTGCACAATCTCTTTAGAGCCAAATTGATTGACAAGGCTGTCATCATATTCTTCCTCCTATTGTGTCTGGGCAGAATTGCAGACACTTGCTTCAGGTCCTCGTAGAGAGTGCACTCAAAGTGAAGGCGGAACCAATTCTCCTCGGCACTGCAGTAGAAAATGTCTGTGGGTATTGGGCCTAGTTGGAAAAGCTTCGTGTTCAATGAGGCATGCCCGGTGACTAGGAATGATGTTTCAAGAGTTAGAGAGAGAGCCACTTCTGCGCTGACTTACAGCAGTGCTGGATTAAGGCATGGGCTAACAGGGCCCATGCCCTGGGTGCAAAATTTTACAAATCATGACAAAAATATATACAGTAAGACCCCCCCCCCCCCCCGTATCCATGGGAAATACGTCCAAGACCTATCGTTGATGGTTGAAACTGCAGATATAAGCAAACACTTGCTGACCCTATATAACGTGATTTTCTTGTACATACATACGTATAATAAAGTTTATTTGATAAATTAAACACACAGAAAGACATTACCAACATTAAATACGGTAATAAAAAAGTACAGCAGATTCTCGATTTACCGGGATGCTTGAAGTCTCCAAATTAAAAAAAAAAAATCAACCAGAAATCATAAAATTCAAGTAATAACTAGAATAGGCATAAACAGATATTTTGCAAGTCGTAAATAAGCGACAAGAACGGGCGTTATAAGTTGTCATTGGGAGATTAGTGTATCTATTATCTTGCAATCCCCGCTGTCTTCACACCTACCGCTAAAAAAAAAAAGATCAAATGTTTAGTTTGATTTAGTGCATCGCATAGATTGTTGTGTTCTGTTGCACTGGAAAAGGACAAATTTTGTTTCGTTATTTATGTCAGGGATGTTGGAATTTTGTTTTTTTCTATAGTAACTTTTTTTTCTCATTTAGAAATCGCGAAAATGATGGGCAAACGCAAGAGTTGTGCTTTTAATTTGACTTAAAATCAACATCATAATAAATAAAGGGGAGTATCGTATTAGACACGTGAGTGGTACGTGTTAAGTTTTTTTTTCTCTGTGGTTAATCGCGGGCAAGTGAATCAGCGGATACCGAATCAGCAGATATGGAGGCAAAACTGTATATCCTTAGTAATGGGGGCGCCGAAAAATCTTTCTTCCTGGGGTGCGAAAATACCTTGGTCTGGCACTGACTTAGAGGAGGGGAAAGCGACAGCCGAAAGGAAGCTCTTTGTAAGTGTTTTCCCTTGGGGGAAAGTGTCCCATCTTGTCTGCCAGATGTTTATCATCTCATTATAACAGTGCATTCTTTCTTTTCAGGGTCAGTGTCCCAGATCTTGGTCGGGATTTTCTTCCTGATTCTAAAGGTCAGGCCATGAAGAGTAATATACAGGTCAGAACATGTCTGTTAAATAGACTGCCCGCAACCCACCTTATGATGGTGGCACGGCTGTCCCACTAACCCCTTTCCCTCGAGTAAAGTCCGCAGCAAAAACGCTGCAGAGTTTAGTCTACCCGCGTCCCTAGCCCTGTCAGTTTTTCATATACCCCTTGTGGTTTGTCTGTTGTGAGGGGAAAACCGGACTCAATCCTGGTGAAAAACCTCAAGACCATAGGTTGAGAATGCCAAACTCAATGCTGAATGGAAAACTCCTGGGAAAATTCCCATAAGGGTAGCAACTGGAATTGAACCTCGACGAGCTATTCAGCAAGCTGACAACGTTGCCACAAAGCTACCATGGTCCCATATGCCCTCTCTTTAATTTCAGTATTTCACATCGCATTTCTCACAGTCGCGTGGGTAGTGTGACATCTTTGCTAAACTCCTGTTAGGTGCCACTATAGGTGTTTTCATATCAAAAAATAAATATAGCCTCATCATCATCAGCCATTTTCAATCCACTGCAGGATGAAGGCCTCTCCAGCAACTTTCCAGTTCCTTCTGTTTTGAGCACTGGCCATCCATTTACTACTCAAAAACTCATTAATTTCATCTATCCATCTCCGCCTTTGTCTTCCAGGTTTTCTTCTAGCTCCTCTTGGGTACCATTCTGTTATTTTCTTAGTCCATCTGTCATCATGTCTTCGGGCTATGTGTCCTGCCCAAGACCATTTTAGTTCTTTAGTTTTGATAAGAATGTCCTTTACTTGAGTTTGCTGCCTAATCCATGTGTTTCTCTTCTTATCTAACAGTCTGATTCCCAATATAATTCGTTCCATTCTTCGCTGTGTAGTTCTTAGCTTCTCTTCCATTCTTTTGTGAGTGCCCCAGTTTCACTTCCATAAGTCATGGTGGGGAGTATACATTGATTCATTATTTTACGTTTCAGACAAACTGGGATATTGCTCTTCAGTATGTGACTATATTTCCTGAATGCTATCCATCCAAAATTTATTCTTCTCTTGACTTCCAGCCATTTATCATTATTACAGCTAATAACTTGTCCCAGATAAGTATATGACTCCACCTTTTCAATTACTGCTCCTTCAATCATTATTTCCCTTTCCGTGGCATACTTGTTCATCATTACTTTCGTTTTAGTCATATTCATCTTTAGTCCAAAATCCTTACTAACTGTGCATAACTGATTAAGATTTTCCTCTAATTCTTTGGGATCGTGGCTTATGACCATAATGTCATCTGCAAATCGTAAATGGTTTAGGTACTCTCCGTTCACATTGACTCCTTTCTGCGACCAGTCTAATCTTCTGAAAGCTTCCTCAAGGGCAGCAGTAAACGGCTTCGGAGATATTGTCTCCTTGTCGAACTCCTTTCTCGATTTTAAATTTGCTACTGTCTTTGTCTAGTCTAATAAAGGATGTAGCACTCTCATATATTTTCTTCAAAATCATAATATATGGAGTATCTATGCCTTGTCTTTCCAGTGCCCGAAACATTGCCTTATGTTGTATGGAGTCAAATGCCTTTTCATAATCCACAAATGCCAGGCATAATGGTGTTTTATATTCATTTGCTTTCTCCATTAGCTGTGATATTACATGAAGGTGATCGATAGTTGAGAATCCTGTCCTAAAGCCAGCTTGCTCTTTCGGTTGATTCTCATCAAGTATTCTTTCTAATCTGTTAGTAATGACCCTTGTGAACAACTTGTAGATATGGGATAACAAGCTAATTGGTCTATAATTTCCAATTTCTGATTTATCTCCTTTCTTATGCAGCAAAACTATGATTGCATTATTCCACTGCTTAGGCATCGCACCTTTTCTAATGCACTTTGTGAAGAGCCTTGCTAGTTTTTGTGTTATGTCTCTTCCTCCCAATTTTAACAACTCTACAGTAACTTCATCTTCCCCCGGGGCTTTCCGATTCTTCATTTTCTTCAATGCATGTTCTACCTCATCAGGAAGAATATCGGGTATGTCGTATGTGTTGCTACTTTGCAATCCATCTTCCCTACTGCTGGTATCATTCCCTCGTTCCTTGTATAATTCTCTATAGTAGTCTTCTGCTATTTGAATTATGCCTTCTCTGCTGTTTATAAGTACACCATCGCTATTCTTCAGTTTCAGTATCATTTGTCTTTCTGTATTACTGCTCATGGCTGCTGATTTAAATCCTTTGTTTTCCCTTAATGCTTGTTCTACTTTTTTTGTGTTAAATCTTCTTATGTCCTCTCTGAGTCTCTTTCTAATGGCTTTGCATAACTCAGTATACTCAATTTTCTCCCTGTCAGTGTTTTTCTTGCTCTTCATTTGTCGTCTTTGGTTCATCATGACAAGTGTTTTTTGACTAATTTTTTCTTCTTTGGATTTCTGTTTCCCTATAGGTTTCTTGGGCTTTATCACTTTCAAAAAGTTGTAATATTCCTCGTCGATATCTTGGTCCTCAGCAGTCTGCAGAAGCTCATACTTGTTCTTAAGTTCCAGTACATACTGCTTTTTCTCCTCTTCTGTTATCTCAAAGACCTTTGTATTATTTACTCGAGTCAGTTTTTTCCTTTCCTACATCTATATCAAGTGTACATCTTACCATTCTCTGATCACTTCCAACATTTACCTTATTCAGGACGGTAACATCAGTCACAATATATCTTCTGTTAGTGAGGATGAAGTCTATTTCATTAGTTGTTAATCCATTTGGACTCTTCCATGTCCACTTTCTGTTCACCCTTTTCTTGAAAAAAGTGTTCATTACTGACATTCCTTGAGATTCTGCAAATTTCACAAGTCTTTCACCTCTTTTATTTCTTTCACCAATTCCAAAATTTCCTATAGTTCCTCTTTCTGCACTGTTTTGCCTTTTTCCAACCTTAGCATTGAAGTCCCCCATAATAATAGTGCAGTGGGTTTTCTGCTCCTCTAGAAGACTCAATTTCAGTGTACATTTCTTCAACCTCTTCATCATCATGGCTCGATGTTGGTGCATAAATCATTATAATCTTTAGCTTGTACCTCTTAGAAATCTTGAGTATTAGTCTTGACACCCTTGGTGATGTACTTTTGAATTCCAAAATGTTGTTTTTAAAATCTTTATGGACCAGAAACCCAACTCCACCTTCATTCCTTTCACTGTTTCCATTGGTGTACAGCAGATTTCCACTTGATAAACTTATAAGTGATTCATTTCTTCTTCTTGTTTCAGCCAAACCGATGATATTCCAATTCACATTTTCTAATTCCTTTTCCAGCTCTAATATCCTGTCTTCACCGATGAGTGATCGTACATTATAACAGGCCAAGTTCAATTTCCGTGCATGGCAGCCTGGTCGTACCCAGAGATTCTTAGCACCCTCTGCTTCCACTCTGATCCTCTCGCTGCCGTAAGAGGGAGAGTGAAAGCTGCTGGGGACTGAGGGCCATTTGTATTGTTGTGCTCTCGTTGCTGGAGGGTTTGGTCTTTTCCTCTTCACGCTGACCAGGCGTCTTGAAGAGAACCACTCTACACGTTCGTTGCCACCTAAGTGACGTAACAGGGCTTACCATCGAGAAGGTGTGCATGAGTGGATTTTAGGGAGGCAGGCCAACCGGACTTCTCCTAAATCTTCTGTAATAGAGAGATATTGGATCCATCAGTGTTTTAGGCTGAGTGTCTGATAACACACAGGATACCTGTTCCCCTCTAAGCCCCCTCTAATATAGCCTATATATATATATATATATATATATATATTTTTTTTTTTTTTTTTTTTTCACATATTTGTTTTATTTCACAGAAATAACTATATTATATAGGTATTTCTGTAAAATAATAAAAATACATACTTCTTTTAACAATAAAATTAAATAATATAATTAAATATATTTTTCCACAGAGAGCATTTTTCTTAATAATCCTTCATTATATGCTATTTCTTCATAAAAATTCTTCACAAGAATTAGCAAAATTGCACGTAACTTGCATCTATGAGACAAAAGATGTCACAAGGATTCAGAATAAAATAAAAAATGCAAAATCGTGATTTATGAAAGGAAGCATGCGTATGGAAGCTACACGTCCAATTCAGGACAGTTTGCAGTGCAGGACAAACGACTTAAATGCAGGACGTCTGGTCAATTTAGTGTAGAGTGAAGCAAAACCACTATTTAGGTTACTTGTTTTTGGGAAAAGGGAAAGTTTAATTATAAAACATGGATATCCATATGTAGTATTCCGTATATTTATAAAACTCATATATATAAACTTTTTCATATAACAATTTTTTTTTCCATATCCATAAATGTAACATTTATAATCTGTCACAGCTGGTCACTTCGTAAACAAACCTCAAAAGATTCTCCAGTCTAAGTATCCATCAGTAGACTTGACTATATTTCAAATTTTCTTAGCCCTTCATGTTATACATATGCACAATGAAACTACTTAATTAACAACTCTTCACATACAATAATTATCAATACAGAGATACCAGTTCTGGTTAAGTCTCTGGAATTACTACTAACAGTTATCTATCTTGGACAGTACTCCCTTCTGAAATGTTTTTGAATCTTGCCCTCTGAAACTCCCATACAAGTAACTTATTAAATCTCCAGAAGGACTTAATGCCATTGGGAAACTCTTTCTATTTGAATATTCATTACTGTCTGTCAGGTATTGGTGTTGGATAAAGTAAAATTCTACTTACAGTTCCTTTCTGCATTCTTTCCTTCTCCAGATGTTCCCTTTAGGTTTGGGCCTCTGTGATAAAATTGGAAATTCACTAATTCCTGGAATTTTACCAGCTCCTTGCTACTTAGCTGATTTTCTTACTTCTTCCTCTGTCAGCTTTTCTGGAGTACTTTCCTAAACTTCCTATCTATGGGGCCCAGCTCCAACACTTCCAAAAAAAAAAAAAAAAAAAACTTCACTGCCAAAAAACACTCGCAACATTTCCTGACTGACTACCTTCAACACCACACCAGAAAAATATATATTCTGTGCTGACTCGGATACCTGCTTTTAAGAAGGCTGCGTTCCCACATCCACCAAATCCCCTTATTCTCCTGGTTCCTTTTGTCTTTCCTAGAGCTCAACTTTTCAGTGTCTCTGGCCTTCCCTTAGATATATATGGATTAAACCCTTGTTTGTTTTTATGCAGCTAATTAGTTCTTCTAGCTTGTAGAAGGCTCAGTACAGTGAATTTGAGACTCGCCTAGTCCCATAGGGTAAATGTTTCTTTGTATATATTCTCTTGTTTCTTTGATGTCCTTGTTTCCCAAAATCATTTGAATATTTTTAACTTAGAATTTGGATGGTAGATTTATTAAAACTACCTTAAAATAATAATATTAGTAAGCGGAGGCTTACAATCCCCCTTCCTTTGCAGCAGAAAATGCTTTAGGAAGAATTTTCTAGTGAGTCTGTAGTAACCTGGAAATTAATTTCTAATTCCTGACACAGAAATCACTTCTATTTAGCTTTAAATAATCAGCCCACCTGGCAGCTCTGCATCTACCCTGATCTTCTGTCTCGCAGTTTCCGTCATCCCGCTGAGGTTTTGTATGGAGCGTGCTTCCTCTTAGTTTGTTCTTTGATTAAAAAATCTCTAAAATATCCCTTGCCTTTAAATCAATCTTCGCGTTCTACCCTGGTTTCACCATTTCATCTGACTACCTTTACCTTAAAAGTAACATCAGATAGTTTTTCTATCACTCTATAGGGACCACAGGCCGTTTCCATCTTTCTTTCTTTCTTTCTGTTGCCCTCCTTTATCAGTACCCAATCTCCTACTGAGAACCTCTTATGTTTACATTCCATGTTTAACATGTCTCTCTGTTTCTGACTACATGCCTCGCAGTGGACTCTAGTCATTTTTCTGGCTTCCTCAAACCTACGACGATATCTCCTTTAAAATTGTTCATATCTCTGAATTCCAATTGGTTTCCCTGTATTTCCAGATCAGTAGGAAGCCAGGGATCAAATTCTATTAATAAGAAACTTGGCTTCTCTCTCACACACTCTTGTGCACTGTGTTGCGGATTGCAAAAAGGCAGCAGGGCACCTGTACAGTATATCCCAATTGCTGTCGGACTGTTTGTTAAAGGGGCTAATATCTTCTTGATTGTCCCATTCAGGTGTTCACAGAGCCCATTACTCTGGGGTCTGTATCTGGTTGTGATCAGCTTTTTAACTTGGAGCATCTGGCATAATTGAAAATTCGTTCCCCTATCAGTCAATATAGTTTTACAACATCCATACTGGCACACAGTATGTTCTACAAATGCTCTGGCTGCTGTTTCTGTGCTTTGGTCCTTTAAAGCTGTGGCTTCAGAGTAGCAGGAGAGCATATCTACCACTGTCAAAATGTACCGGTTGCCTTGTTCAGTTGTAGTTAAAGGCCCTATAATATCTAGGGCTACAGCTTCAAAAACTTGTGTGGGTTGGAGGTGGAATTGCAATGGGGCATGACCCTTGAAAGGTTTTCTAACCTAACACATGGAATATTTTGCAGTAATATTTAATATCAGCATTGAAACCTTCCCATGTGTATTTTTCTTTCATTCTCCTCAGAGTTTTGTCATACCTGAAATGTCCCATAACTTTGCTCTCATGATGAGTTTCTAACACCTACTGTTTCATTTTGTTAGGTACTACCAGCCTAACTTTGTGCTTGCCCTTCTAATATGTGGCCCCTTCCTTTAACTTACCCTTGGCCATCCACCTGATAACCTGTCTTCCTTTCCCCAAGTTTTTCTTCTCTGTTTCGTTTTTAATTCCTCACACAATCTTCTAGCTGGGCCTTCCTGTAGATTCTACGTCTCCAATCACATTTCCTATACATAAGAATTCACCTTCAGTTTTTTGTAGGGTCACTACCTCCTCTTTAGGAATCATATGGTAGGAACATTCTGTATCATCATATTCTGCCTACTTAAATAATCAGCCACAATGTTCTCCTTTCCTGGGATGTAACTCATTTGCAGGTCGTACTCCTGTATCTGTAAACTCCAGCAGATCAAACCCAGAATTTTTATCTTTTATTTTGAGTATTTGCAAGGGGTCGATGATCGGACAACACTGTTGCTTTCCTTCCATATATCAAGTACCTAAATTTTCCCAGGGTGAATACTATTGCCATGGCTTCCAGTCCACATGTCACATAATTCCGCTCATGTTTATTCAGGGGTTGCTCACAGCATCCAATGGGTTTCCTTCCCCCTTCCTTCTGCCTCTTGCTCCAGAACCCCGGCAATCCCATTCAATGAAGCATTGCAAGTCAAATAAAAACATTTTTGCCAGGGTCTGGGGGTACAGGATGGGATGACTAATGAGTAGTCTCTTTACTTTGATGAATGCTCTTTCAGCCTCTTCAGGTAAACAAAAGTGAGTGGTCTTAAGAGTTCAGTACTGTTTGGTATGGACCTTTTGTAAAAGTTTACGGTTCCCAAAACCCTTCTAACTTCCTACACATTTCTAGGGGGTTTTAAAATTGGTGGTAGTATCTATGTTTCTGTTGCAAGGGTAAATACCTTCCCATGAAATGGTATGTCCCAAATACCCTACTTCCTTTGCTAAAAACTGACATTTTGAAAAAATATTCTCACAGAATTTGAAACACCAGCATTCTCACATTGAGAATGTTGTGGTTTCTAACTGGATGGCAGGGTCTATTTCAGGGAAAGTAAAATTATAGTATATATTGCATTAATAATCTTAGCAGTATACATCTTTACTTGTGCAAACAAGCTATACTCAGCTTGGGTCAAGATTCACTTGGAATCTATACCTAAAATTAAAATAATCATATTACTTTCTTCTATTTTTATTACTGGGATTAATTTTGGGGGAGGGGAGAGAGTACTTCAAGTAAAATCTGAGGAAGAAGGATAATTCTGTGAAAGCTGAAGTTATAAGAAAAGGGGAAGTGGGATTTTTGGCTATTTAGATGAAGAATGCTTCTAAAGAATGGTGGGACTGATATGATCTATCATCTCTTTGGTATGAGACACCATAGACTCTCATACCAAGGAGAAGACAAAAAAGATAAAAGAAATCTGAAATTATACATTTGTATTATGCCATTTTAATTCATAATCTCCTTTATTTTTACAGATGAAGCACTTGAAAGTTTCATAGTGGATATTATAAATGCAAATAATAGAGGTGTATCTGCCATAAATAATGTAACAATGGAACCAAATTGGAGTTTTGGTCAATCTTTGTTTTTTTCGAGTACAGTGATTACAACAATAGGTAAGTCAAAGAGAATAAAACAATTACGTGTGTGTGTGTGTGTTGTTTGTGAAATTGAAACAATTATAAGTAACTTTTATTGGCTCAGCAACATGGGTGGACTGGTATTTTGTAATATTTACAGGCAGTTCTCGCTTTACGAGTTCCTGGGTTTACGAGGTTTTTTTTTTTTCCCCAAGTATCAACAAAATCGAAAATATGAACATGAATGCTAAACATTCATAAATTACCCGCATTTCAAACCATGTGTGTAGTATACAATACAGTGTACCCCGCTTTACGATATTAATCTGTTATCATCGTATCGCAAAAATATTGTAATGTGAACTCAATAACACATTGTTTTTTGGTAATTCATTCCACAACCTCGGAAGTTGAAATTTTTGCTGTATAACTCTCTAAAAGGTTGTTTTTATAGTGTAAATTGTATTATTTACCAATTCAAATCATTAAACATGCTACACTTTCATCGTTATCATATGTTCTGTTATAAGAATCAATTTTGAACGGCTCTGTGATATTTTTCTAAAGCACATTTCTGGAGGTCACTACCATAAAACAACTTGCACTTTTCGATTTATTGGGCCTTTCTCTTACTGCAAGCAATTATAAACAGGTTGTAAACTCTTATGTTATTGCATTTGCGAAAATACCGATAGTTGGAATTGTGTGAGTTTTACGTTATTATGGTGAAATGTGTTTACCCTTTACTGAAATCTTCAATCGTATAAAAGAACAAATAAATTGTCAGAATCTTCTCGTCATTGCTTTTTTTTTTATTAAACTTCGTAAACTTGTTACTCTGCGCAAATCGTGTTAGTTGCAATTTGTGCATTGTGTTAAAAAATGCTTATGCATGCTATTGAAATTTATAAAGAAAAGAGATTATCTTGGAAACAAACACCTCTTAAAGCATTTCTGAATAAGACTACTCCTTGTGCAACAAACCGAGTGCCAAGCCAATAATGAATGATCAATGAGTGTGCATTTAGTCGATGATGATGAAGAATAAACATTCTTTGACATTTGTAAGTCATAAATAATTTCTCTATTATTATAATTTGCTTGATGTTACAGGCTATATTTTGATTTCTTTGGATAAATCAATCATTGTTTAAACATAAACTAATTAGCTAACTAATCTCATTGTTGATAACGTAACCCCTATTTTTAACATTGTCTATGGGAAATAAATTCCTGCTTTACGAGTTTTCGCTTTATGTGCACGCGCTAGGAATGAATTAACTCATAAAGTCGAACTACCTGTATTTAGGCTAACATACCATATGAACTTGTTAGCAGTCATCTGAAATCACATACCAGATATTGCCAACTTTGTAGCACATTTTCAAGCCTGATCAGTAAAAACATCTTATTTTCAATATGAAAAACTAGAATTGCTTTGGAAAGCATGAGTTACTCCAAGGTAAACAGAAACAGTTCGAGGCAAGTCAGTGAAAATAGTAAAAAGCGTGAGGCGGTACAAGACCCCCACCCCCACCCCCACACAACCAGTAACAGGTTAAGCACAGAGGCCAAACCTGCTAGTATTGCAAATTCCATCACAACTTGTAGTTGCGTAATATTGTGATAATTTCATTTGCATAAAAGCAGAGGTCTAACTATTTTATTTAGTTTGCATGTCAGCTTTCTCTTAATTTTGCACAAATTTATACCAATATGGAGAAGGCTTCAAGAATGTTACTGCAAATTAAAAGTTGGCTGTGGTCCTAGGGTAATGTGTGTGTGGACACAAATTTGATTGTTGCAAGATCAAGCTTGTACACTGCCATAAAATGTGCACTGTTATGTTGGCTGCAATAAACAATTACAATGAACTTGTTAATTCTTCCAGCCTGGCCATCCACAGTAGAAATCGTTATTTATTTATTTATACAGTATTTGTCAACCTTTGAATTGCAGTACTGACTTGTTTAACTTAGTGAAATGATCACTGCTGCAACAGCATGAAAGCTACCACTTGTAAGAAATCAAAGTGCAGTAAGCACCTTGAAATATAAATGCAATTATATATAAAAATATTTAAGGAAAATTTAAGTGAGATGGGTGAGATAGTCTTATCTATTAGAGGATTATTTAATGTTTGAGAATTACTGAAGGGTCTGAGGGTATCTAACAAGGAGTGGAGACTCCATAGGTCTAGATCTAATGTCCACTCCTCACCTTTTTGGAATGTAATCTGATAACATGTTCACAGCATCGACATATAACCATTCAACAATATCTAAAGTGCTGTGCTGTAATGCACATAGGTGGTCATTCTTAAGCAGCCAGTATACAAGTAGTGTAAAAGTAAAGGCATATGAAATGAATTGCTTTATTCTGTTGGCACACTGATTGAACTCTGGGCTAATAACATCAATGATTCGTTTTTGTTTATAGCTTGGTACATATTTTTGTTTATTTTGTTTTTTGCTCATGTTGAGGTTAATTTATGCACATAGAATATATGTTCAATAAAATTGACTTTTTTTTTTTTTTCTGATTTACAGTTCAGCCTGAAATTAACTGTTCATTTTTAGTTATGAATTCCAGCTTTTACTTTTCAAACATTATTTTTAATTTTTTTAAGAAAACCCCAAACAGAAAGGTATTAGAACCTATAGTACCCAGTACAGTACCATGTGTGGGTTGAAGGCTGAGAAGACAGAAGATACTTGTTGACATTAGACTTGAATCTCTGTAGGTTGTAATTTTCAGGGAATAATGTGGAGGAAGGTTGTTCCAGAAAACAGAAGTTGAAAGGACAAATAAGGAGGAAGAAAAATTGGTTCTGTGAATATGAAGTTGGACAATAAATGGATGCTGACTGGTTGTAGCATGTGTTTTAACTGATTTGGGGGTGGGGAGAGATTAGATGCCAATTAAGAATAGTGCCCATGGAAATATCTATAGAAGAGGCTTGCAGTAGAAACAGAACATCTATGAGACAGGGTGGAGAGACTTTGTAAGACATGGGTCATTAATTAACTTGATTGCCTAATTTTGAATAGTGTAGAAGTCTGAGAGAGGTTTTGGGTGCACCACCCCAGATCTGGAACAACATTTCATGATAGGGCAGATTAGAGATTTGTATAGAGTGAATAGTTTTTTATAGAAAAAAAAGAAAGAAAAAGTAACACAGCAAAAGAGAAAACCCAGTTTATTTTAGATGCAGAGGAAGCATATTTGTGATGTGCTTGTGCCAAAAGAGATTAGAATTCAGAGTAATTTCTAATAGAGATGTGATCTTGTTTAGAGATCTCAGTGTCATTGAAGATAAGTATAGGAGCAGTAGACTCCTTTTTACAAAATATAAGACAGGACTGAGTTTTAGAACGATTGAAAGTAAGTTATCTTTGCCCCATTAGAGAATTGCCTGGAGATCATAAAAAATCAGTTGTGGATATTGGAGAAGCAGTTTGTGCAGGGCAGGGTTTCTCAAACTGGAAGGTGAAATGCAATGTGCTATCATCAGGAAAACTATGGATACAATTTCCAGTCAATCAAAGAAGGCCATTAATATACAAGAGGAAAAGAACTGAACGTTGGGGGGAAAGCCCAGCACTAGTGGAAAAGTTAGAGCTATTGCCTGCTTGGTTTGGTTTGGGTTTTATTGGTGCATTAGCAACTAAGGCAAAACCAGGTGATATAAAACAACAGTTAAGCTTTCAGTGGCCTAGCAAATTTAGATCACTATGTCCAGATATATAACAATACTGATATAAAAAGGTATAAGATATATACCAATAAAGACATAACAGTAAAATGGTAAAAGTTAAATGCGATTAAAAAGGTTTAGTGATTTTAAATAGGTAAAAACAGCAGATACATGCTGATCGTCAGAGAAAATCTGACTGAGAGTATAGCTTCTACTGAATCCTGGACAGGACTGGATGAGGATTATATCTCATTATTGATAGAGCCTGTAATGTACTTAAGGAATCTGTATATACCATATACCTTTGATAATTATTAGTTTTAATATGGTCCAAAGCTTGTCTGCAGCATACAACTCTGCAGTGTATATACTGCACCTGTCTGGAATCTTCTCAGATAATTTACTGTTTGGAAAGACTACAGCAGATCCCATGGATGATTCTGATTTCGAGCCATCAGTGAAGACAGGCAGGAAATCAAAGTAAGGAAATTGATAGAAATCATAGAGTTGTAAGTAGACAGATGGCAATGTTCTGGCTTTTCCCACGTTATGGATGGAGAAGTTGCATGGTAGAAGATGAGTATGCCGGGGTGGAACAAGTTCCCTCGGTGACTCGGCAACATTGTCTACTGTAATATTCAGCTGTCTGAGCAGCTCTTTGACATGAATACCAAAGGGACGGTTGGCAGTCTGATAAGTGTTATATAGATTTTCCCATCGTGGCTCAAAAACAGATGTCCATGTGGGGTGGTCTGGTAGGGATTTCATTTTAAAGATATATTTTAGTGATAATTGCTTTTGTCGCAGGGACAGTAGCAGTTATTATTATTATTATTAGCCATATGGTGCAAGGAAGCCTGAGGCTTATGCTGCACCAGCCAAAAAAATTGCTGAATTATCCTGAGAGAGAGAGAGAGAGAGAGAGAGAGAGAGAGAGAGAGAGAGAGAGATTGAGATTGACAGAAGTAGAAAGGAATCACCAAGAAAGAGAAGAATGATGATATCCAGCTCAGGACCCTGGGTGTGACAAGCCCATACTCACCAGATGTGAGACCCTGGGTTCACCTGCTTCAATGTATAAGTTCTGGACAGGGAAAGTTCTAAATGCAATACGGATAGCTTGGTAGTGAACTGGGTCTAGCCACTGTAGTACGCTGTTTCTAGCTGAATTAATGTACAAGATATGTACATTAATTCAGATTGGATAAATAAAGGGGAGTAAAGTGCAGTGGTCTGCACCCCATTTATTGGAAGAGATGGCATGTAGGCAGTTCAATTCCCTCTTGCATTTTGTTTGCAGTTGATGGATATATGGTAAAAATGTCAATTTATTATCGAATATGAGCCCCCAAGAATTTTTTTTTTGTCTTGGGTGCTACTGGAATGATGTTTTGTCTGAGCTTGAGTTCTGGTTCAGGGTGAAAGTTCCATTTGCAACAAAAGTGTACACAAACAGTCTTTAGAGGTGAGAACCTGAAACCACTGGCCATTGCACCATCGTCTGCAGTGAATGGTCAGAGAAAACTGGATACCGAATTGCAAAACACAGTTCGCAATCCAGAAGATGGAAGCTTGTTTAGAAGATATTTATGCCAAACGTGATCAGATGCCTTAGAAATGCTTGAATCTCACCAGATTTCTCTATGAAATTTGTTCATAGATAATATAATAGTAATATTTTCCATATAGTGCAAGGAAGCCACAGGGTTTTGCTGCACTGGCAAAAAAAAAAAAAAAAAGAAGCAGAGAAGAAAATACAGATTATATGCTTTCTTCCTCATACAGAACTATCCAGTTTACATTTGAATTTATTCAAATTGTCAGCCTCAACCCTGCAAGGGCAACTTGTCCCAGCAATCAACGAATCACTGGCTAAAAAACTTCCTATAATCTAATCTTAAACTCCAACTCCTTTAATTTGAATTTATGGCCCCTAGTTCTGGAATTCTTTGACAGTGAAAATTCCACCTTCATTCGTTTTACTAATCCCTCTCAGAGCCTTATAAACCGCAATCAGGTCACTAAGCTCTGTAGCCCATATAATCAGTCTTTCCTTATACAGTCGTCCTTCTGCCAATCTCACCATTCAAGTTGGCCATCTTTGGACCCTTTAAAGAAGCTCTATATCTTTTTCAGATGAGGTCTCCACACTTGAATACAGTATTCCAAATGTAGTCTTACAATTGCTTTATACAGTGGGATTAAGACTTCCCTACCTCTACAGGATAACGTTTGATAAATCATTGATAGGACACCATGAGCTTTCCTGGCTGCCTGTTCACAATGTTCAGAAAATTTCATATCTGCCCATATTGTAACTCCCAGATCTCTTTCCTCTTCCACTGTTTTTAATTTGATCCCACCAAGTGTATAATTTATTTGAGGGTTGCTATTCCCAAGGTGTAAGACCCTGCATTTAGCAGCATTAAAACATAGCTGCCACTTCTCTGACCATCTATGAAGTCTGTTCAAGTCATCCTGAAGGAAAACTGCTTGGCACTAGGGCTTACAATACCGGGATCCCAGTATTGAAACAAAAAGTACCGAAAAACCGGTATTTTTTTTTAAAAAAAATAATTGTTTATAATTTAATCACATAAAGGTTATAAAATCACCTTTATGTGATTATGACATCATTATCTCTACTAGCAAATGTTCGATAAATCATCGGTAGGAAACCATGCAACATTGCAACCTGTTCACAATTCTTGGACAACTTCATGTCTGACCATATCGTAACTCCCAAGTCCCGTTCTTCCAATATGTCTTTAGTTCTACTCCACCAATTGTATAAGTTATTTTGGGGTTGCTGTTCCCCAGGTGTTAAGACCTTGCATATTGTTGAATTAAAGCATAGCTGCCACTTTTCTGACCATCCTGGAAGTCTATCTAGGTCACTCTGAAGAAGCTCTGCTTGGCGGCGATCATTAACTACTCTACTGACCTTTACATCACCTGCAAGTTTAGACCTCATGCCCTCCATCCCTTCATAGATGTCATTTAAGATAATCAAAAAAAAAAAAAAACAGTGGTCCCAATACTGATTGGGATAATGTAAGATTGGGTTAATGTAAGAAGTGGGGTTCCCCAAGGAACCCACTTCTTACATTAACCCAATCAGAGAAATAACCATTTATCATAACCCTCTGCCTAGTGCCCTCAAGCCATCATACTATCCAGGATTTTCCCTATGATTCCAGCCTGCTCTAACTTATAAAGTAACCACTCGTGGGACTGAGTCAAATGCTTTGCTGAAATCCGAATAAACAATGTCAAAATTATTCCCTAAATCGAGCTCACGAGTGACCTGTCAAAATGGCTAACCAGATTTGTTAAACATGATTTTCCCTTAACAAAACCATGCTGTGTATCCTACAGAATTTATTTCCATCTAAATGATCCTGAATTCCACCCTTGATCATTGCCTCCATGATTTTCCCTACTACTGAAGTTAGACTGGCTGGTCGGTAATTTCTCGTTACACCCCTAGAACACCTTTATGTTGCAATTTACACCAATCCAACGGAATCTCTCCTGTCCAGTGATGCTCTCATAACTAGCCTTAATGGTTCAATGTACTCACTTGCCATCTCCTTTAAGATTATAGGATATATGCCATCAACCACAGGAGCCTTACTCGCCTGTAGGCACGAAAGTTCTCATTAAATAATCAATTGAATTTCAACATCATTAATTAAATTTTTTTTTTCAACTTCACTTCCATAATATCTCATTGACACAAAGGGGTTTTTAATGTAAATATCAATGCACAGTAACTGTTGAGTTCATCTGCAACTTCAGCTATGTTATCTAATACTATCCCACATCCATTACTTAAGGGTCCAATCTGATTTGTCCTTCTGTTCTTTGCATTTATATATGTAAAGAATTCCTTATCCCCACTCTTTGCTCTCTTCTTTATTCCTTATCCCCACTCTTTGCTCTCTCCCAGACTCAGTAAAGATACTATAGTGAAAATTATACTTCGCTTAATAAAACATCTTTCTCCTTCAGAAAGTGATGAACATAATTCAACCATGGAAGACCAACATGGAACAGAATATCAGTGTTCCGCAAATTCTTTCCAAAATAAGAAATTGCCTGACTCCAATGAGATTTTAAAAGATGAACTTGAGTCGGAAATTAATGAAATACTTTTAACTATTTTTGCTAAAAAAAGTTCAAAGCCTAGAAAATATGGACTGAGATTGTCTACAATTATCTCAATACCAGAATAGAATCCGAAAGGGTGTTTTCTGCCGCTAATCAAATATGTTCCAAAATTAGATCCATTTTAAATGCTCATAATATTGATTGCTTATGTTTCTTAAGAGCTCACTTTTTCGGATGGGTAGTGTAGATGCTTAAACATAACTAATCTTTGCAGTAACAATATGTATTTTTTTGTTTTTAGAATAACTGTATTTTAATGATTTTTTTTTCCAGAATATTTATTATTGCAATAAAAGTTTATTTAAAACATGAATTCAAGTAATTACAGTACTTGTTTTTTTCCTTACTTTATTGCACCTAATTGTTCTCAAAATTTATTGAGAAAAACGTTTGGTTTTGGAATACTGGTATCCTGGTTTCATAAATTAAAAATACCAAAATATGGTATTAAGATTTTGACCGGAATTGTAAGCCCTACTTGGCACTGATCATTAATAACTCTGCCAATCTTTATGTCATCTGCAAATTTTGACATCACGCCTTCTATCCCTTCGTCAATGTCATTTATGAAAATGAGAAACAGTAGTGGTTCAAGAACCGATCACTGAGGGACCCCACTTTTGACGTTACACCAATCTGAAGAATATCCATTAATCACAACCATCTGCTTTCTGCCCTACAGCCACCCATCTTAGAATCTTACCAGTAATCCCAACCTGTTCAAGCTTATACAGTAACCTAAGGAAAAGAGCCAAATGTTTTGCCAAAATCCATATAAACTATGTTGAAATTGTGCTCTAAATCTAGCTCATGCGTAACTGTGTCAAAATAGCCTACTAAGTTAGTTAAATATGATTTTTCCTAAAAGCCATGTTGTGTGTCCTTCAGAATGCCATATCTATCTAAATGTTACTAGATTAATTAATCTAAATGTTCTTAATCACTGCCTCTAAGATTTTCTACCACTGAAGTCAGACTAACCAATGTGAAATAAATATCATATATTTATATTTATTTTGCACTTAGAACCACTTATGTATTGGCGATATGTTGGCAATTCTCCAACCCAAACAAAGGAATCTCCCCTGAGTCCAAAGATGCCCTCATAATTTCAATACACTCCCTCACACTCTCCCTCAAAACTACAGGGTATATGCCATCAACTCCAGGATTCTGACTTGCCTTTATGCCCAAGTTTTTCTAATAAACAATCATCTCACTCCGCGCAGCCTGTTTTTAGCATGAAGGGTCTTTCGTCAGTAAAGACTGATGCAAAGTACCTATTCCATTGATCTGCAACGTCAGCTGGGCTATCTAAGACTATAATTAATTATAATTATCTAAGACTTTTCCACACATCTTTCATCCCTTTCATATGCCATTAAAGATATGAAAGAAGGGAAGGCAAAAGGAACAGATGACATCCCAATAGAACTGATTAAAAATATAGGTGACTTAGAAATAAAGGAAGTAACAAGACCCCACAATGATATTAATTCCTTAATTTCCATGTTCAGCCAATCATTTTGTTTCATCTTTTGAGATTTACCTAGTGCCTCTCCAGCAGTTTTCTTCACTGTTTCCTTTTGGTATTCATATATCTTTTGCACTATAGGTTTCATCTAATTCTTGGTCTAATCTTCATTGATACAAGCCGATAGAAATGGTGCAAGAATATTTGCTGATGCTATCGAGGCAATGTTAGGTGGGTTGGAAAACTGCTAGCTTGGGGGGAGACAAAGACTAATAGATTAACAGTAGTCACTGGCAGAGGTGAAAGAGATTCTTGCACTGCTTCTATTGGAATGAGCAGAAGCCTGAAAAACAAGATGCAGGATATTTCAGAGACTGCTAGGAGTCATTGCGGTACAAGTAAACACATGGGTTGTGTTAGGGTAGCTAAGAATAGAAACAGGTGCATGTATACTTGTGTGAACACCAATGCTAGAAGTTTAGTAAATAAATTTGATGAATTTGAGGTATTGTTGGGATTTCAGAGACGTGGTGTCGCACAGATATAAGTAATGCAGAACTGGAATTTGGGGAGTATAACGTCTACAGAATGGATAGACAGGATAGGAAGGGAGGAGGGGTTATGCTATTAGTTAAGAAACACATAAAATCCAAGGAAGTGAAGCCAGTCAACATCGCTGGACAGTGCAGTGTCGAGTCAGTTTGGTGTGACATAAGCATTGGGAGATCAAAATTGAGAGTAGGAGTGTACTATAGGCCTAATTACTCTGATGAGCATAATAAGAAACTGTACAGGGAAATAGAGTGGGCCAGTAAATCAGAGAGTCTTTATAATGGGGGATTTTAATTTCCCAGATATTGACTGGAATTTGGGGGCTGGTCACTCACACACTAGCAAGGCTTTTGTGGATTTATTGGATGATTGTTTTCTACATCAGCATGTTCGGGAGGCAACTAGAGGGAGTGATACTCTTGATCTGATTATCGGTAGTGATTCTTCGTGCATTAAGAATCTGGAGATAAAGGAACTACTAGGTGGCAGTGATCACAGTGTGCTGAAGTGGGACTTACTCAAAGAGGTAACTACCATCAGGGGTAAAGGGAAGGGTTTTTGCTTTTGTAAAGGCGACTACAGTGGTCTGAGACAGTATTTAAATTCTATATGGTGGGACCAACTGATGATGTTACCAACGGCAAATTCATAATGGGAAGCATTCAAAGAATTAATCTTGGAAGCTACTAGGCTTTACATACCAACTAAGAAATATTGTTCAGGGTTTAGGCCTAAATGGACGTCAGATGAACTAATGAGACATATGGTAGAGAATAAAAATGCATGGGATACATATAAATTAATGGGTGACATGGAAGTTTATGATAGATATGAGCTGGTCTGTAACCAAGTCACAAAGGAGATTAAGCAGGCAAAGGCAGATTATGAGAAATGCTTGGTAAAGGATGCAAAGAAAAACAGAGTTCTTTACCTAGTTAAACTCTAGAAGGAAAGGGATGAATCAGATTGGTCCACTGGATATTGATGGTTCAACTGTTGATGATCCTGCTCAGGTGGCTAACAAACTAAATGAGTATTCTGCATCTACATTCACCCATGAGGAGTTATTCAGGGAGGGGAATGCCAGAGGTGAGTTAAACTCTGGCAGTGAGCTAGATGATTTTGTAATAACTGAGAGGAAAGTGGAGGAGAAATTGTTGAAGATAAACATAAAAAAAAGCACCCGGGATGGATGGGATCTATCCAGTTATATTAAAGGACGCAGCAAAATAAGTAAGCAAACCCTTAGCCATAATTATGAGAGCTTCTTTGGACTCAGGGGAGGTACCCATGGACTGGAGATTTGCAAATGTGACCCCAATTCACAAAGGAGGACAAAGGGCAACACAAGTATAGACCTCTCAGTTTAACTTCTGTTTCAGAAAAATTAATGGAGGCACTGGTTAAAGAAGCACTGCAGGATCATCTAGACAAGACTTCAGTTATAGCTCGGACATAGCATGGTTTTGTTAAGGGAAAGTCTTGCTGACCAATTTGATTGGATACTATGATGTGGTCACAAAGGAACTGGATGCAGGGAATAACTGTGATATCATATATTTGGATCTTAGAAAGGCTTTTGATACTGTTGCACATGGAAGACTGCTGAACAAATTGGAGCAGTGTGGCATTGGAGGCAAATTGCTGCTATGGATAAAGGGATGGTTGAGTGGGAGAAGACAGAGTGGTAATCAATGGACACTGCCCATTGTGGTCTAATGTTATTAGTGGAGTCCCTCAGGGTTCAGTGTTGGGTCCATTGTTGTTTTCTGTCTTTATAAATGATATTGATGATGGTATGTTAAGCTTAATGACCAAGTTTGCAGACGATACGAAGGTTGGCAGGGTTGTTAAGGACACTAATGACAGTACACTGCTGCAACAGGATTTAGAAAAGTTGAGCAGATGGTCTGAGAGGTGGCAAATGAAGTTTAACATTGACAAATGTAAAGTACTATATATGGGAAGCAGTAACCTCAGAGTGACGTATCAACTCTGTGGTACTACACTGATAGTGGTAGAGAAAGAAAAGGACCTGGGGGTAATTGTGCAGGCAGATATGAAGTTTTCTGAGCAGTGCAGACGGTCTGCAAGAGTAGCTCATAATGTCTTGTCAATGATAAACAGGAATTTTTTTAGCAGGGATAAGGAGGTGATTATCCTCTTGTATAAGGCAATGGTCAGGCCACACCTTGAGTACTGTATTCAGGTCTGGAGGCCTCATTTTAAGAAGGATGTAGAGTTGTTGGAATGAGTACAGAGAAGGGCAACAAGATTAGTGAATGGAAGAAAGGGTTGCTCTAATGAAGAAAGGCTTAAATTTTGCAAATTACAGTGTCTGGAGACTAGGCACCTGCGAGGTGATCTGATTGAGGTGTACAAAGCCTTGAATGGTTTGAGCATGCATCAATGCTGATGGGATTCTTCCTTTTGCTCAGAATAATCACCTGAGAGGGCATAAATTCAAATTGAGGAAAGACAGATGTAGAATAGATGTGTTGGAAGTTTGTCTTTAGCCAGCGGGTAGTTGGTTGGTGGAACAGACTTCCATCATTTGTTGTGGAAGTTGATAGCCTAAATAAATTTAAGGCTGAGCTGGACAGGTGTTTGGAACGAATGGAGGGGTGAAAATGGGAGCAGTTTTTTTTTTTTTTTTTTATCTGATGCTGCATAAGCTTGCTTTCTTGCATCACACGCCTATGCTAATGCTATTCAGGAAATTGGTTTTGCATTCGGTGGTCTCAATGATTTCTCACAGCGTTCCACTTGTATCTGTATGCGACCATTTCTTAACAAATTGGAATAAATGCACACAGCCCTTCCTGTCAAATGGTTTCCTTATTAATGCACAGATCTTCTGAAAGTATTCAGAGAGTTAAACAATGGTAATGATTTCCCACACCTTTTCAATCAATAGCAATCAAACCATATTTGCTGGGCCTGGGTGTTCGTCATCTTCCAGCAATTCTCTTCCATGGGCAAAACATTTATGCCACTCGAACACATGTGTAAGAGACAGGCAATTCTCACCACATGCTTGTTTCATCATTTGAAATAATTCTGCAGCACTTCTGCCCAATCAAGCACAACTTTGTTTGCTCTTTGTTCCATTATCGCTCTGCAACACAGACACAGAAGAGAAATACACGTGCAGTTCTGCTCACACAATGTCCTGAAATGGTGGCAATTTCCACTGACCTTGTCTGCAGTGCTCAAGGAACAATCACTCTTTTCATTTCATGTTTACTTCTACTAGATGGCAGCACCAGCACTTGTCTAATAACAGTCTCATTTTCCAGTTGCTGTACTGGTACAGTCTGCAATGAAAATGTTAAACAGAGTTTTCCAGTATTCATAACATAAGCCAATATATCACCAGTGGATCAACACATAGTTTACAACACATAGAACGTTGAGGATTTCCAACATTCTAAAAATTACAGCACATTGAATGGGTTCTCTCAAATACAGATGGCAACAAATGAATTAATAGCAAGCCAGCTGTGTGGTTACTGAATAAATGAAGATGGGCTGTCAATGTCTAAATCACCCAAACTGGATAAATTATAGGGGCTTATCTCTGCTTTTCAGGGAACCAGGACATATAGTGCTAAATATGTTACTAGAATAACTTCAGAATAGGTACCATCAGTGTTAGAAGCATGATGGCAAAGACGTGAAATTAGCAGACCTAGGTCTGCATGATATTACAATAGCAAGTCACAAAAATGAAGAGCATTAACAAAGGGAAGCTACAACTAAATGGCAATTAAACTTTATTCTGGAAGCATGATAGTATAAGGAAGGTGTAACAAAAGATTCTAAAACTTGTTTAGAAGAAAGTTGAACTGCTTTGTGGCAGAATTAACCACTAGAGTTATGTAGGGAGGGAGGGAGGGAGGGAGAGAGGGAGAGAGAGAGAGAGAGAGAGAGAGAGAGAGAGAGCGCTCTTGTAAGGAATTTTTGGCAAATGAAGGTAATAAATCCTTATACAGAAAAGTGTAAGAGGGCTAAGATATGTGTGGAAGTCATGGAAAGCTATTTGAAACAAATGGAAAAGAACCATTGGAAGACAGGAAAATGTTTTGGTGTGTAGTTAAATCTCAGAGGAGGAAAACCATGACTAAGGTAATCAAAAAAGATAAAAACAAAGTGAAACAGAAGAGGATATTTTAGAAGTATGGAGTAAATGGTTTGATTTACTAAATAAAGGAGCTAAGGCGTCAGAGGAAAAGATTGAAGTGGGAGAAACTTTCAGTGCTATATTACTGATATAGAAAAGGTCATGCCAAAATTCTGAAAGATGGAAGGGAAATGGTGTCATGATGGTGTATATCACATTATCCAAAGATCATTTTCTGAAATAGAAGTTTCAGAAGATTGGAGCAAGGCATTAATTGCACTAGTGTGTGTGTGTGTGTGTGTGTGTGTGTGTGTGTGTGAAGGGAAATAAGCTGAATGTGGAAATTACAAAGGAATATTTTAATTCTTTTAATGCAATACATTTTACACAATACAGTTCACTTAAGCAAATCATGTGGTTAAATTACTGTTATTCACATTTAATTAAGATAAGTGTTATGCTTTTCAAATATTTCAAATCTTGAATTATCCTTATGATTGAAAATTAAATGCAGTAAAGCGTATTAGTAGTGGCAAATGATGCAAGAAAATGAGCTTATAAAGCATCAACCAAAAAAAAAAATCCTTCTCCATCACCTCCAATAATTTGTTTAGTTCTTCTTTGAATTTATTTTACTATTAACTATTAATTTAACCACCTGCCCTTACAACAAGAGATGGAAGTTTGTTCCAACAATTGACCACCTGCTGGCTGAAAGCAAACTTCCACAGATCTAGGAATCTAGTCTCAAGATGTTGAAATTTGCAGAACTGAAGCCTTTCTTGGTAAGACCACCCTTTTGTTTCCTTCACTAATCTGCCTCCAGACTTCTACTCAAGACAGTCTAAATGTGTTTTATTTGATTTCACCTATGTTGAAATATCCCCCCCCTACAATACTATAGTATTAATGACTTTAAATTATTATTCATAATAAATAATAATATATAAAGAAAATTAATATTAGCTATATAAAGAAAATAAGATTAACTATGAGATCAGTGCCTTAAAATTTTGCATAAAATCATAAAAATTTATTATAGCTGATAAAATTTTAACCTTTTTTTTTTTTACTCTCCAGGCTATGGGCATGTTACACCACTTTCAGAAGGAGGGAGGATCTTTTGTATTGTTTATGCACTTATTGGAATTCCGTTAACTCTGATCTTACTGACAGCTTATGTGGAAAGACTTATGATACCAACTACACTTTTTCTGCAGTTCCTGAATTCTCGACTTGGTCATCTCTATCAGCCATTCAACATTAGAGCTTTTCATCTGGTTATTATTGGGGTGAGATTTAAGTTTTTTATCAGCTTGTTGCTAATTACTGCCTACAGTTAAATAAGGCAGCTAATCAATAACTCCCTTTTAACACTACTTCTTTTTTTTTTTTTGCAAATAGTATTAAACCTCTCTTCAAGGGAATAACAAGCACATGTACCCTATCACCCAAGGTTTATTTTTTTTTTTTTATATCACCCAATCTCCAAAATTTTGGAAAACATACTTGATGAACAGAGCAAGGTTATAGGTGCTCAGAGGCAAATGCAATATACTGTATTTGTATCCCTCATATGTAAATTATTTAAACACTAAAATTAATAATAATTATTTGTTTTATTAACAAAAGAACAAACATTAAACAGTCACACAACAAGAGATATTAAAAAAATAAATAAATAAAATAAAACACATTCACTTTTACTGAAGAATTACTGTAACAATAAAGAAATTCTATAAATCAAGATTTTCCTAAAGATTAATTTTCCTGATTTAATGCTGCAAATTGGTCAATAAAGTCACTGAAATCAATATTTTATAGTTTTGTTTTCTGTACAAAGTAAGGGCAGATCACTAAGTTGATCTTGTCCTGCTGATGTTCTTAAGAAGGAGAGAATTACTTTTAACTTGTGGCTCCCCCATAGACTGGAACCCAGTGGCAACCCCCCTCCACACACACACCAACTGCTGCATCACAGCTGATAAAACGTACACTGCAAACCTTTTACAGTGCTTCCTGATGGATTTTTGTGGATGATATTGCCATCACTTGATGAAAGCTATACAAATTAGTTTACTTATGGACTCTTAAACAAGCTATGTAAAACCATGAGTTGATATCAGCAACTTTTAGCAAGCGACCTTTGTCCTCAAATAGTCCTTGCACCATAGACCACATGAATTCCAAAGAACAGATCACGGAATAAAAAACACATCCTTTTGCATCCCTTCAAAGCAAACTGCTGCAACTGTATAGCCATAAAATCAAAAATACTTTTGGGCTACTTAAACTCAAAAATTGAGTTTTTGGAATTTTTACTGTAATGACTGTCAGAAATGGACTTATGTACAAAATTGTTACCCTCTAAAGTAAGTAGAAGTGTGTTAAAATTTAATAAAACAGGTAGACATCATTAATACGTATTTCAATATAAGCAATAAAAAAGGAGTAGTTTAGAGCTAAATCAAATGATCAACAATTGCTATGTTGTATTTGTACCAGAAATTGTCACATGAACATTGCAGCAAGAGGTCCCTTGTAATGATGCATCTGCTTAGTCCTCTACCAGAATGACAGAGGACTAAGAAAGTGACTGTTGGCATGCATTAACCAGTCGAACGTTCTTCCACATGCACTCACCAAGGAAAACTTCAGTGCCACTGTTTGGAAGCATCTCAGCATGACTAGAAGGTGAACTAAGAATATTCAAGATCATGGGAAAGGAACAGTTTTTTGAGCCAAGAGCCAATCAGAAAAAAATGAAAAGTTTAAATTTGGGAGCTGCAACATATTTTACAAGATTATCCAAAAAGAAGTAAACACTGCATACAACATAACAAATTTATCGTTTGTTGTGTTGGTATAATTTATTGTTTATTTGCATTTAATTATATCAATCACTCAGTGACTGATATAATTAAACTTGGTGTAAGCATAAAATCAACTGATGATGTTACCAATGGTGAATTCTAAATGGGAAGCCTTCAGGGACTTAATCTTGGAGGCTATTAGGCTTTTCATACCAACTAAGAAATACTGTTCAAGGTTCAGGCCTAAATGGTGGTAGATGACTTTCATCAACCGGTGAAATACCACCACTTTGCTTATTGGAGGCTTGAAGTGGTGAAACCCATGTTTAGTCTCTAGAGCAAAGTTTCCGACACCCCCCTCCCCCCCATACTTCTCCTTGAACCCATGCACGGTACTAAGTACTATAGGTTTTGATACCTTTCGTGTTTGGGGTTTTCATAAAAAAAAAAAAAAAAAAAAAAAATGGATGTCGGATGAATTAATGAGGCATGTGGCAGAGAAGAAAAATGCATGGGATACATATAAATTATCAGGCGACGCAGAAGCCTATGGCAGATATAAGCTAGTCTGTAATCAAGCCACAAAGGAGGTTAGGCAGGCGAAGGCAGATTATGAGAAATCTTTGATAAAAGATGCAAAGAAAAACAGCAAGAATTTCTTTAGTTATTTAAACTCTAGAAGGATGGGGATGAATTAGATTGGTCCACTTAACATAGATGGTTCGACTATTAATGATCCTGCTCAAGTAGCTGATAAACTGAATGAGTATTTTGCATCTACGTTCACACATGAGGAGTTATTCAAGGAGGAGAATGCCAGAAGTTTATCAAACTCTAACAGGGAGCTAAGTGATTTTGTAATAACTAAGAGCAAAGTGGAGGAGAAATTGTTGAAGTTAAACATAAAAAAGGTGCCTGGAGCAGATGGAATCTATCCAGTTATAATGAAGGAGGCAGCAAGGGAGGCACCTCCATAGCCAAGTGGAAAGGAGCAGCAGTGCATAGCACATGCTTCTTGATTAGACCAGGGTTCGAGCCCGTGACCACCAAATACGGGGGATGCGGAAAGGTCAGGGAATAACCACTGTATATCCCCGGAGCAATATGGCCTTAGTTGCTAATGCTCCTAAAAACCAAATAACAAACAACAAACAAACAAGCAAACCTTTACCCATAATTATTATGAGATTATCCTTAGAATCGGGGGAAGTCCCCATGGACTGGAGATGTGTAAAGGTATCCCCAATTCACAAAGGGGGTTAAAAGGGTGACACAAATAATTATAGACCTGTTAGTTTAACTTCTGTTCCGGGAAAAATAATGGAGCCACTGGTTAAAGAGGTGATACAGGATCACATAGACAAGACAGCAGTAATACTGAGACACAGCATGGGTTTGTTAATGGAAAGTCTTGTCGGACCATTTTGATTGGATACTGTGATGTGGTCACAAAGGAACTGGATGCAAAAAATAATTTTGATATCATATACTTGGATTTCAGGAAAGCTTTTGATACTGTTGCACATGGAAGACTGCTGTACAAATTGGAGCGGTATGGCATTAGGGGCAAGTTACTGCAATGGATAAAGGATGGTTGAGTGGGAGATGACAGAGTGGTAAAAAATGGACACTGCTCTATGTGGACTAATGTTATTAGTGAAGTCCCGCAGGGTTTGGTGCTGGGCCCATTGTTGTTTTGTGTAATTATTAATGATATCGACGAAGGTATATCAGGCTTAATGTCCAAGTTTGCAGATGATACAATGGTTGGCAGGGTTGTTAGTGACAGTAAAGACAGTATGCTACTGCAACAGGATCTAGAAAAGTTAGGCAGATGGGCTGAGAAGTGGCAACTGAAGCTTAACATTGACAAATGCAAAGTACTCCATATGGGTATAGTAACCCAAAAGAAATGTACTAACTGTGTGGTGCTCCACCAGGGAGGTGGAGTATGAAAAAGGCCTGTGGGTAATTGTGCAGTCAGATATGAAGTTCTCTGAGCAGTCCAGAATGGCTGCCAGAGTAGATTATGGAGTTTTGTCAATGATATATAGAAATTTTGCTAGCAGAGACAAAGAGGTGATTATCCCTTTGTATAAGGCAATGGTCAGGCTACACCTTGAGTACTGTATACAGGTCTGGAGGCCTCATTTTAGGAAGGATATAGAGTTGCTAGAATGAGTATAGAGAAGGGCAACAAGATTGGTGAGAGGAACAAAGGGGTGTGCTTACGAAGAAAAGCTTAAGTTCTGCAAGTTGCAGCATCTGGAGACTAGGCACCTGCAAGGTGATCTGATCGAGGTGTATAAGGCCTTGAATGGTTTGAGCAGGCTCAGTGCTGATGGAATTCTTCCTCTTGCTCAGATTAAGAACCTGAGGGGGCATAGATTCAAATTGAGGAAAGACAGTTGTAGAATAGATGTGTGGAAGTTTGCCTTTAGCCAGCAGGTAGTTGATTGCTGGAACAGACTTCCATCTGTTGTTATGGAAGTTCAACCTTAAATAAATTTAAGGCTGAACTAGACAAACATTTGGAGTGACAGGATGGGTGAAATAGGAAGTTTTTTTTTTTCTTTTTTTTTTTTTCTGGCTGATGCTGTATAAGATTGTTTTCTTGCATCTTATGCCTCAACTAATGCTTATGCTAAAACACCCACTCTCTCGAAGAGGTTGCATTTTAAAGTGACTCCTCTGACGAGAAGCAGGAATCAAATTAAACAATTGAATACAATGTTGGTAAATCTTTTATTGACTTTTTTTTAATATATTGACTAAGGATCAAGTGAGTGTAAAACACTTATGCTGGGTGAATATCCTTTAGTGCTGCAACCTCTCTTGTATACCTGGTTCCTTCATAATCATATTATACTATAATATCTGGAGAAAATTTAAGTGAAAAGGCAGTATTTATTATAATTATTACTCACAAATTTCAAAAAATGACTATATTATTTCAAGACTAGTGATGGGTGAAGCAACAAAATTTAAAAAGTGCTATGAGAGGAAACAATTTCTAGGGACAACTGAATTGCATCTATTATTGTTATTATTAGCCATACGGTGCAAGGAAGCCTGAGGCTTATGCTGCACAAGCCAAAAAAAAAAATTCCCGATTTACCCTGAGAGAGAGAGAGAGAGAGAGAGAGAGAGAGAGAGAGAGAGAGAGAGAGAGACAGAAGTAAAGGAGTCGCCAAGAAAGAAAAGAATGATGATATCCTGCTCACAACCCTGGGTGTGCCATGCCCATACTCAATAGATGTGAGCCCCTGGGGTTAGAGTGCTGTTGTATTAACTAGATAACGATGTTTGCTACTGAAAAATGTATTAAGTAAACTGAAATTTTTGATATTTGCTTTTCTGTATGCTATTTTATATGTATTTCATCTAGATATCATTTTATGCAATAAAAAAAATATATAGTAAAAACCTCTGGCAGCTCTATCCTAGGCAGCTACTTGTGGTGCAGGCTTTTTTCAGCAGAGTACCTGGCTCCTACAGACTCTGGGATGTAGATTGTTTAAGAACTTGATGTTGTGAAGATTTCCTTATTCACCGTTATTTGATGTGTGATTTGGTATGGTTTACTGTAGCCATCTTAATTGATGATGCTGTGGTCTTTGAAATGGACTGACAGTTATTTATAATCTGGACTTGGATACCTCAAACTGTATTTTGAACTATCTTCTGTTGTATTATTATTTATTTGGTGTGTGTTGCTTTAATGTGTTGTTTTAGAGGGTCTTCCCATGCTGCAATTGGGCAAAAACAAGGTGGGGAGTACATTCTAGTTATCTAAATTATCTGTAGATTGAAGTATGTATTAAATATTGTATTAAGCAGTACCTGCCAAATTTTGGCAAGCACTGCTTAATACAATAAATAAATAAAAATAAAAAGACCCAGAGTGCTGACACACAACTGATCTGAATAAAATCTATTTTGAGACTGGAGGAAAAAAAAAAAAAAAACCCGTATAGTTTACTATGTCATATTGCACGGCTTTAACATGTGTGTTTAGTTTCCCACAACATTCATACAGAACACACATGCTAAATGCAGAATTTTACAAGCTCGTGTAGCATCGCCCTAAGTGATAGAGGCAGTAGTGCCTACTTTTAATAGTAATATATGAAAGAACTCGTTTTTTTGTCATTAATTGCAAATGTCACTAAAAGCGAATATCGTACGTATTAGATAAACATCGCTAGTTACCGATTCATGTCATTAAAAGCGAACACTACTTACTATAGAAAGAAAATAAAATAACTTTAGTTCCAGAAACTAATACATATGTGTTTTATTACAGCTGACATGATTTATACCATCTAAATCTTTAACAATATTCTGGTGTTGATGAGAATGGCTTATTTTGGTTACTTTTACCAAAGAAAACTTTGTAATTTTATATGAATTCAAAATTCATATAAAATTAAAGTTTTTTTTTCTTCTTTTTTTTTAATAAATTTATTTATAAAAAAAACCCAGTTTTTCCATAAATAAACTCCACAAATGAATTATATTTATGGGAAAATGTTTTTTTTTTTTTTTTTTTTTTTTTTCATAAATATAATTGATTGCAAATATTCTGTGATAATATAAAATACTGTATGGGTACAGTAAATGACTATACTCAATCCAGAGGATATTAGTCACAGTAATGTTATAAACCTTTACTGTGTATCACTAACTCAGAGTACCTAAGAAGAAAAGTCTGATTTAATTCTAAAATTTGACAAATAACTAATAGTTAGTGTTGAATGCCAATTTACAAATAGTTAAATGCTATCCTAAACCTCCATAGCTGTAAATATGAAAGTGAAAATTCCTCTTGTGAGGGCAAGAAATGGATAACAAAAATAAAAAATCCTATTTTGTTCATTTGAACCTATCAAATAATTTTTGCATGCTTCTTCATGAAAAAAGGAGCATGGGTTGCTGACACTAGTGGTGTTTAAAAGCAATAGTGTTCTGCAAAGGTGATTTAAAAATTAATGCCAATTTTAGTATTAAAAAAATGCATTATATATATATTATTTTTTTTTAATTAGTTAAGAAAATGATTTTTAATAAATTTCACCATAATTCCCATTTTGGTTCCAGTGTTATACAACTAATTTTATTTCCTACAAGAGACACTCTTTGCAGTACATATCTGGCCAGGTTTTCATTACATCCATATTTTGCAATAGTGTCAGTAATTTTATAGAACACATGTGGCCTGGCACTGTTATGCTGCAATAAAACTCCTTTTCTCAGAGTACTCTTTTTTTTTTTTTTTTTTTTGTTCTGGTAAACATTTCACCTATTTATAAACTTTAGGATATGGAAACTGTTCTTTGCACTTCTGGGTTTGGATAAATTTAAAAACTTGCTAATATAATTACTGACAAATGCAAACTGTATTATACTGTATTTTACTGTTTACATATATTTTACAGGACTATAATTTATTTTAGTTTCTTCCTCTTGTTAGCATTAGTAGAGGCATATGATGCGAGAAAGCAAGCTTTATACGGCATCAGTTAAAAAAAACCCTTCCCATTTCACCCATCCATTCACTCCAAATGTTTGTCTAGTTCTGCCTTGAATTTATTTAATCTGTTAGTTTAAGGGTAACTGATTAATTAAAAATTAAGATAAGGTGTGGAAAACATAATCCTGACTAATGCATTTTGCAGTTCCTACTGAATCCTGGCAAACTTAGCCTGCTCAGGTCATAATAGGAATTGATAATTCAGTAGTCTCATAAGTTCAAAGGACCTAAATTTTCAGGCATTATAATTAGGTATTCAGTAATGAGGTCTGCTGAAATGTCAAAACTTACCATTTCCTTCTGTACATATTTTTTAACATAACTTAAACTATCTAACAATAATAATTTATTTATATTCTCTTTTATTTATAAGATAAATCATGGGAAAAACAAATAACTATACATAGACAGGTGTGTGTGTTAAGCAGCCAAGGCTGTAAGGCATCAGTATATTGTATTTGTAACTGCATGTATTCTTCAGTTGACCTGCTATTTGTTGAAACAAAAAACATGAGGTTATGGGGAAAAAAAAAAAAAAATATATATATATATATATATATATACCGCCCTCACTTGAAACTGACCAACCACCTCGGCCACGTGAAAAAGCCAATAAAAATATAACTGGAATGAAAATATGTAATCAGTGCCACATAAACTATTAAAAACAAAATCACAGTATTAAAGTTAAAGGAAATGTGAGAACCAATTAACTCTAACCTTGTACCAAGTGTTGGATCTAAGGGATCACAAGGAATTCCCCCCAGGAGTAAAAAATTATCAGAAGGAATATTCTAAACAGTGGGTAAAATTTATTTATTTTAACTTCAAGAACCATTATTTTTGCCCATTCCTTCTAATAATTAGCCCCCTTCTTTAACCATTACTGGTCACATTAGTTTATTAGAAATTTTTTGCAAATCATTAAGGGTTAATAAATTAATGTAATTTAAAGAAAGAATCCAGTTTCATGGTTTGTCATACATACATGCATTCTTGAGTACAGAATATTATTTTATAGCACAGATATTTTAACTTTCACTTGCATCACTGATAACAAAAATTTCATTTTTCTTAGTGTTGGCGTTTCTGTGGTAGCAGCATCATCCACTTTAACAAACTACCCAAATTCTCCAACAAACTTTATATGCTCCTTCAAAGTTTTCCCATTCCTCAATATTGGCAACTTGATTATTACATCTGATACAGTATCATCCCAATCAATAATAACATAATGAATAGCATCCAAAACATTCCACTTTGACTGCAAATTGCCCCCTCCTTCTATTTGCAGATAAAGTGCCTTATCAGACAGGCTTTATGCTCTCTTGAGATTATAAATAATGCCTTGATCCAGTTGCTACATAAAATCAGTGGTACTGGAAAGTAAGTTCTTTGGCTTAAGTTTCTCAACAGAATACACTGCACAGTGATCGAGAATCATAAGAATTTTCATTTTTTCCGAACACCGAAGCTATCCTTCTGCCAACTCTGCTGTGAAGACTGAGCAACCACGAGGCTGCCAACTTAACAGTGAAATGCCTAAAGGAGGCCTTTCAACATCTTAAATCCTGCCTTATGATACTTGAAGATGATCCCAACATGGACAGGAGCTCTATGGTTAGGAGAAAAAATGTTGGAATGTGCTGCTCCCTATCAGGAAATCCTCCATGAGAAAAGAAAGTCACAAATTCAACCAGCTCTGGACACTTTCAGTAAATCATTCGCTTCTGCACTGTGTCGCACCCTTTGTCAAGTTGTTGAAGTTGAAGGCGAAAAAGCTAATGATCCTGCCCCTGCAAATATTGAATAATTTGTATAAGTTGTGTTCTGTACTTAATATTAATGGTATGTATTAATTAAATGTTTTTTATTGGTTTCAGTAGTGATAAAACACATCCTCCCTATTTTACATGTATTTTAAAGGGAAAACTTTGTTCAATTTATTCGATTTCTGTTTATGTGTGAGTCTCGGGAATGCATCTATTGCATAAATAGAGATCTCTCTGTACTTGCTATGTCCTTTGTCTTAAATTTGTTAACGACAGCCAAAAGCCAGAAACATGCAAAAAGATTATGCCATAAGAATCTCTTTAACAGTATGAACAGTTCTGACCAGAAACAGCTTCCTCAGAATCAAGTTATTGACCATTATTATGAATCAGGACAAATCTATTGTATAAGAAAACAAATCAAACACTCTATTAGCCAGATTTACCCCTCTGATTTTATTCAATTGCATGACAAGAAACTACATAAAGATCAGAAATTGGACCTTAGGTAGAACATTTAATTTCTTATTATGTAATAAGGTAAGGTGTTCAACCTCAGGTAACTGCCTGGAGTTATCTAACACTCATATCTAATTTTAACAACTGAAGTAATGCCACACAAACCAAGGAACAAACCACTCTTTAATACCTAGATAAACCCATCCCCCAAGAATGACTGATCCTTCTGACCTATGTCTGGTAAATCCCAAGATCAATTTAGATGTTACAATTTCCATCCCACCAGCAGTAGCGAATCTCAGTCAGGGAAGCTAATCCAATACAGAAAATAACATACTGTATTTATTAATGGACTAAATGCCGACCGGGCTAGCTGGGTAGGTTGCCTGCCTGGCAACCCAAAGGTCGCGGGTTCGATTCCCGCCTCTGGCTGGATATCATGATGGTGCCGAACCAACCGGTTGGTGGAATGTCCCGGCCACAATACACGAAGGAAGCAAGAAAAAACTGGTTCCTTTGTGTATTGATCACATCATACGAAATAAATTGAGAATCTACCAGGATAAAGAGGATCAGCTCTGAAGTGATGTCTGCCCAAAACACTCCAGCTATAAGAGCAGCCTGAAAAACAGAATAAATCTAAACAATACTTATATATACAACAATGCAGTAGAGTCCTGATAATTTTAGTTAAATTATACTAGAGTCAACTTGGGTTACTGAAAATGCAGATTACATGAAATAAGATAAAATATGCATTTTTTTAATTTTATTTATTGCAAGTAAGGTTAAATTCAGCTATAGTTTATCCTCATAAATTTTATGGCAATTATAAACTAGTTATATAATAACTTACTACAATGATAAAAATATAAATAACTTTTGTATTAAAAGTTATTTATATTTTTATATGATATCTGAAATCTAATATGAAATTTAACATATTAGATATCATTCCCATATGATATCTAATATGTTAAATTTCAAAATGCCCACAATGACTATTTGAACTTCAGTAAAGGAATTTTAAGGTAATTATCTCAATTAGCATCCATTAATATATTAAAGTAAATGTTAATTAACAAAATGAATCTTTGCATTAAAGTTAATACTAATTTTTTTGTTAACATTAATAATAATTTTTTGTTAACTAATGTTAACACTAAATCCTTTGTTAAAACCATGCACATGGTCTTAACAAAGTAAAAAAAAAAAAAAAAAGGCCCGTAAAAATTCCTCCCATCATCAATGGGACTCCAACTCAGGTCTTTTTCACCGTGTGGAGAGAATGGTGATCCGACCCACGAGGGCAAAATTATGTATAGTATATTTTTTAGCAATAGCATTAGCAAGGGCACATGATGCAAGAAAGCAAGCTTATATATAATCAGCAAAAAAAAAAAAAAAAAACCAACAACACACACCCTTCTCATTTCACCCATCCACTCGTTCCAAATGTTTGTCTAGAATGTTCTGCCTTGAATCTGTTTAAGCTATCAACTTCTACAAAGACAGATGGAAGTTTGTTCCAGCAATAAACCACCCTCTGGCTAAAGGCAAACTTCCACACATCTATCCTACAACTGTCTTTCCTCAATTTGAATTTACGCCCTCTGAGGCAATTATTCTGAGCAAGAGGAAGAATTCCATCAGCATTGAGTATGCTCAAACCATTCAAGGCTTTATACACCTCAATCAGATCACCTCGCAGGTGCCTAGTCTCCAGACACTGTAATTTGCAAAATTTAAGCCTTTCTTCATAAGAGCAACCCTTTGTTCCATTCAATAATCTTGTTGCCCCTCTCTGTACTCGTTCCAATAGCTCTACATCCTTCTTAAAATGAGGCCTCCAGACCTGTATACAGTACTCTAGGTGTAGCCTGACCATTGCCTTATACAAGGGAATAATCACCTCCTTATCCCTGCTAGAAAAATTCCTGTATATCATTGACAATACACCATGAGCTACTCTTGCAGACCATCTGCACTGCTCAGAAAACTTCATATCTGCCTGCACAATTACTCCCAGGTCCTTTTCACTCTCTAGCACTGTCAGTGTAGTGCCACACAATTGATACGTTACTCTGGGGTTACTGATTCCCATATGCAGTACTTTACATTTGTACTGCATATGGGATCCTGTTGCAGCAGCGTACTGTCATTAACAATCCTGACAACCTTCGTATTGCCTGCAAACTTGAACATTAAGCCTGATATACCATCATCAATATCATTAATGAATATAGAAAACAACAGTGGACCCAACACTGAACCCTGGGGGACTCCACTAATAACATTAGACCACGAAGAGCAGTGTCCATTGATTACCACTCTGTCTTCTCCCACTCATCATCATCAGCCATTTTCAATCCACTGCAGGATGAAGGCCTCTCCAGCAACTTTCCAGTTCCTTCTGTTTTGAGCACTGTCCATCCATTTACTACTCAAAAACTCATGAATTTCATCTATCCATCTCCACCTTTGTCTTCCAGGTTTTCTTCTAGCTCCTCTTGGGTACCATTCTGTTATTTTCTTAGTCCATCTGTCATCATGTCTTCGAGCTATGTGTCCTGCCCAAGACCATTTTAGTTCTTTAGTTTTGATAAGAATGTCCTTTACTTGAGTTTGCTCCCTAATCCATGTGTTTCTCTTCTTATCTAACAGTCTGATTCCCAATATAATTCGTTCCATTCTTCGCTGTGTAGTTCTTAGCTTCTCTTCCATTCTTTTGGTGAGCGCCCAAGTTTCACTTCCATAAGTCATGGTGGGGAGTATACATTGATTCATTATTTTACGTTTCAGACAAACTGGGATATTGCTCTTCAGTATGTGACTATATTTCCTGAATGCTATCCATCCAAAATTTATTCTTCTCTTGACTTCTAGCCATTTATCATTATTACAGCTAATAACTTGTCCCAGATAAGTATATGACTCCACCTTTTCAATTACTGCTCCTTCAATCATTATTTCCCTTTCCGTGGCATACTTGTTCATCATTACTTTTGTTTTAGCCATATTCATCTTTAGTCCAAAATCCTACTAACTGTGCATAACTGATTAAGATTTTCCTCTAATTCTTTGGGATCGTGGCTTATGACCACAATGTCATCTGCAAATCGTAAATGGTTTAGGTACTCTCCGTTCACATTGACTCCTTTCTGCGACCAGTCTAATCTTCTGAAAGCTTCCTCAAGGGCAGCAGTAAACGGCTTCGGAGATATTGTGTCTTCTTGTCGAACTCCTTTCTCGATTTTAAATTTGCTACTTTCTTTGTCTAGTCTAATAAAGGATGTAGCACTCTCATATATTTTCTTCAAAATCATAATATATGGAGTAGCTATGCCTTGTCTTTCCAGTGCCCGAAACATTACCTTATGCTGTATGGAGTCAAATGCCTTTTCATAATCCACAAATGCCAGGCATAATGGTGTTTTATATTCATTTGCTTTCTCCATTAGCTGTGATATTACGTGAAGGTGATCCATAGTTGAGAATCCTGTCCTAAAGCCAGCTTGCTCTTTCGGTTGATTCTCATCAAGTATTCTTTCTAATCTATTAGTAATGACCCTTGTGAACAACTTGTAGATATGGGATAACAAGCTAATTGGTCTATAATTTCCAATTTCTGATTTATCTCCTTTCTTATGCAGCAAAACTATGATTGCATTATTCCACTGCTTAGGCATCGCACCTTTTCTAATGCACTTTGTGAAGAGCCTTGCTAGTTTTTGTGTTATGTCTCTTCCTCCCAATTTTAACAACTCTACAGTAACTTCATCTTCCCCCGGGGCTTTCCGATTCTTCATTTTCTTCAATGCATGTTCTACCTCATCAGGAAGAATATCGGGTATGTCGTATGTGTTGCTACTTTGCAATCCATGTTCCCCACTGCTGGTATCATTCCCTCGCTCCTTGTATAATTCTCTATAGTAGTCTTCTGCTATTTGAATTATGCCTTCTCTGCTGTTTATAAGTACACCATCGCTATTCTTCAGTTTCAGTATCATTTGTCTTTCTGTATTACTGCTCATGGCTGCTGATTTAAATCCTTTGTTTTCCCTTAATGCTTGTTCTACTTTTCTTGTGTTAAATCTTCTTATGTCCTCTCTGAGTCTCTTTCTAATGGCTTAGCATAACTCAGTATACTCAATTTTCTCCCTGTCAGTGTTTTTCTTGCTCTTCATTTGTCGTCTTTGGTTCATCATGACAAGTGTTTCTTGACTAATTTTTTCTTCTTTGGATTTCTGTTTCCCTATAGGTTTCTTGGGCTTTATCACTTTCAGAAAGTTGTAATATTCCTCATTGATATCTTGGTCCTGAGCAGTCTGCAGAAGCTCAAACTTGTTCTTAAGTTCCAGTACATACTGCTTTTTCTCCTCCTCTGTTATTTCAAAGACCTTTGTATTATTTACTCGAGTCAGTTTTTTCCTTTCCTTTCCTTTCCTACATCTATATCAAGTGTACATCTTACCATTCTGTGATCACTTCCAACATTTACCTTATTCAGGACGGTAACATCATTCACAATATATCTTCTGTTAGTGAGGATGAAGTCGATTTCATTAGTTGTTAATCCATTTGGACTCTTCCATGTCCACTTTCTGTTCACCCTTTTCTTGAAAAAAGTGTTCATTACTGACAGTCCTTGAGATTCTGCAAATTCCACAAGTCTTTCACCTCTTTTATTTCTTTCACCAATTCCAAAATTTCCTATAGTTCCTCTTTCTGTGCTGTTTTGCCTTTTTCCAACCTTAGCATTGAAGTCTCCCATAATAATAGTGTAGTGGGTTTTCTGCTCATCTAGAAGACTCAATTTCAGTGTACATTTCTTCAACCTCTTCATCATCATGGCTTGATGTTGGTGCATAAATCATTACAATCTTTAGCTTGTACCTCTTAGAAATCTTGAATATTAGTCTTGACACCCTTGGTGATGTACTTTTGAATTCCAAAATGTTGTTTTTAAAATCTTTATGGACCAGAAACCCAACTCCACCTTCATTCCTTTCACTGTTTCCATTGGTGTACAGCAGATTTCCACTTGATAAACTTATAAGTGATTCATTTCTTCTTCTTGTTTCAGCCAAACCGATGATATTCCAATTCACATTTTCTAATTCCTTTTCCAGCTCTAATATCCTGTCTTCACCGATGAGTGATCGTACGTTATAACAGGCCAAATTCAATTTCCGTGCATGGCAGCCTGGTCGTACCCAGAGATTCTTAGCACCCTCTGCTTCCACTCTGATCCTCTCGCTGCCATAAGAGGGAGAGTGAAAGCTGCTGGGGACTGAGGGCCATTTGTATTGTTGTGCTCTCATTGCTGGAGGGTTTGGTCTTTTCCTCTTCACGCTGACCAGGCGTCTTGAAGAGAACCACTCTACACGTTCGTTGCCACCTAAGTGACGTAACAGGGCTTACCATCGAGAAGGTGTGCATGAGTGGATTTTAGGGAGGCAGGCCAACCGGACTTCTCCTAAATCTTCTGTAATAGAGAGATATTGGATCCATCAGTGTTTTAGGCTGAGTGTCTGATAACACACAGGATACCTGTTCCCCTCTAAGCCTCTCCCACTCAACCATCCCTTTATCCATAGTAGCAATTTGCTTCCAATGCCACACTACACTAATTTGTGCAGCAGTCTTCCATTTTCATACTGTTGCACAGTCTTACATATGCAACAGTATCAAAAGCCATTCTAAGATTCAAATATATGATATCAAAAATTATTCTTTGCATCCAGTTCCTTTGTGACTACATCATTGTATCCAATCAAATTGGTCAGACAAGACTACCCCTTAACAAACCTATGCTGTGGTCCTGTAGCTTGACATTAGTTAAATTTAGGGGTCTAAAAAGTTTAATGGATATATGGGGATTATTCTCTACGTTCCTTAAGTCGGACTAGAACTTTTCAGGGCGTCATGTTCACAGGAATAGAGCAACTCTCAATTAATCCGAAACTTTTGTCTTATGTTGTAGTGTTTGTTCTTCACGCATGCGTATAAGTGACCAATTGTCAGACAATAGGAATGGTCTATGGATATTGATTGGAGTTTCATGTAGTTTCATCTCTAAGGTTTCTGCAATAAGTAGTTTGTGGTAGTTGTGTTGAATATTTATAATTTTTGTTTCATTAAAGCCGAATGAATGTCGTTCATTTATTGCGTGGAATGAAAGTTCCGATGCATTTGAACGACCCACCCGCACAGAAGCTTCGTGTTGTTTGGCTCGAAGCTGTGCCACTCCCATGGTAGATCCTACATAAACAGCGTCGCAATTTTTGCATGGGATGCTGTATACCAGGTCATGCTGTGATTGGAATGTGGCGTTTGAAGGTAGATTTCTAAAGGATGTGTATAATTTGTTCATGGGTTTTGCTATGATTTTCATGTCGGTTCCCTTGCATATTTGGTTAAGTTTATTGTACCAGTACTCGACATATGGAATGGCGATGAAATGTATTTTGGTCTTGTTGTATTTTTGTGCAATATTTGTTGTGAGGTTGTTATTTATTTTTTCATGGGCTATTGTTTTAACTTTGTTTATACAGAGTGATTCACTACCAATGCGACAAACTTGCAGGAGGTGTAGGGGGCACAAAGGCAAATTGGAATCACACAGCATTGCAGGGTCCGAAATGCCTTCGTCATGCGGTAAAGGACGTTGAATGGGAGGTCGCGTGAACAGCGATCCTGCTGGAAGTCAGCATTTGCGAACCAGTTCCCGAGGCAGTAGGATGGATGAGTATTCAAACGTTGAACTGGCCGACATACACCTCGTGTATGGAGCTGCGGACTGTAATGGGCACGTCGCTCTACACTTGTACCAGGAACGTTTCACGCGCAGGCGTGCTCCTCATCATACGATTTTCGCACGTGAGATTGGTTGTTTCACGAGAGATACCATGAATCGAGAGCGAATGACGAGGACACCAGACAGCGAGGAGAATGTCCTACGTCTTGCAGAAGGCAATCCAAGTACGAGTACTCAAACGATAGGCCAATGATTGGGTATTTCCCAATCCACTGTATGGAGGATACTGTCAACAAACCAAATGAGTTCATACCATATGCAACGCGTCCAATCATTGGAGCCTGTGGATTATCCACTCCGGAGGACTTTTGCTACTTGGTTTCTTCAACAGAAACGGTTTGCAAATGCTGACTTCCAGCAGGATCGCTGTTCATGCGACCTCCCATTCAACGTCCTCTACCGCATGATGAAGGCATTTCAGACCCTGCAATGCTATGTGATTCCGATTCGTCTTTGTTGCCCTCTACACCTCCTGCAAGTTTGTCGCACTGGTAGTGAATCACCCTGTATAGGTTAGCGGGTAACCCCTAAGTACTCGTACAATAAACTTAACCAAATATGCAAGGGAACCGACATGAAAATCATAGCAAAACCCATGAACAAATTATACACATTCTTCAGAAATCTACCTCCAAACACCACATTCCAATCACAGCACGACCTGGTATACAGCATCCCATGCAAAAATTGCGACACTGTCTATGTAGGATCTACCATGGGAGTGGCACAGCTTCGAGCAAAACAACACGAAGATTCTGTGCGGGCGGGGGTCATTCAAATGCATCAGAACTTTTGTTCCACACAATAAATGAACGACATTCATTCGGCTTTAATGAAACAAAAATTAAAAATATTCAACACAACTACCACAAACTACTTATTGCAGAAACCTTAGAGATGAAACTACATGAAACTTCAATCAATATCCATAGACCATTCCTATTGTCCGACGATTGGTCACTTATATGCATGAGTGAAGAACAAAACTACAATATAAGACAAAAGTTTCGGATTAATTGAGAGTTTCTCTATTCCTGTGAACATGATGCCCCAAAAAGTTCTAATCCGACTTAAGGAATGTAGAGAATAATCCCCCCATACCCATTAAACTTTTTAGACCCTTAAATTTAACTCTAATGTCAAGCTACAGGACCGAAGAAAATAATCGGTCCATGTTTATTAATCGGTTTAGACCTTCAAAATTTAATTTTATGTCAATCCACGTAATGGTTTCCTTGCTGCCAGAGGTATGGTGTTTGAAGACAGAAGTCTTGAGCGCTCAATGTTGAGACCATGGGGTCTGAACACTGCGGTTCTAACAGTGGGGAAGATGTCCCACGTGTTTTGTAAAATTGAAAGCGCCTTCCCAAAGAATTATTAATGCGTTGGACTAGGAGAGTTGGTTGGAAAAGAAGCTTCCTATATCTAAAATAAGGGTAATCCCTGTTGTTTCATAATATAATAGAATATAGGAATTATCGAGCACTTAATAGCTCTCTATTATCAAAAGTATTATATTAATGTAGAATACTGATTTTTTTTCCCCCCCTCCCCCTTATTTAGATTACAGTTTTGGTGTTTTTCTTTCTTATACCTGCTGGGATTTTCTCTTACTTGGAGCCAAATTGGGACTATCTGGATTCTCTATACTACTGTTTCATATCTCTTACCACCATTGGACTTGGAGATCTTATTCCAGGTGATAATTCCCATCAACATTACCGACCTCTCTACAAAGTGTGCACTACAGGTTAGATTTTATTCTACTTGAGTAATCTGATTTAATACTTCAACGTGATGAAGCATGTACATCCTAAGATTTAGTTTTATCAAAATCATGATAAAACTACATAACATGAGTAGTGTTGCCGGCTATAAATATGAGTGAAAGTTATCTATTAGACAATTTTAAATATTTAAATAATACTAATAATAGTATTGCTTTATTTTCAAATATATAAAATATCCAAAAGGTAATGCACAAAAGTAATTTAAAATTAATTTATTTTATAACATAATTTACATTAAAAACCTTATGATCTTCTTCCCAACATTTGGGTAATTTTTGAATGAATTTAACTGTCTGATGCATTGGATCAATGCTTTTAAAGGCATAAATCTTTGTCCGCACAATGGTTCCTTGAGCTTGGGGAATAGATCGTAATCGCAAGGACTTGTCAACTATAGTGGTGGGAGAGAGTAAAGTAGTGCTTGATTTACATTAAAACCATTCAGCATAGTCTTCTTCATGCCTTATGACATCTTTTCAACATTTGGGTAATTTTTGAATGAATTTAACTGGCTGCACTTGATGCTTTTTAAATCTTGTCCATGCAATCTTTCCTTGAGCTTTGGGAATAGATCATAATCACAAGGACTCGTATTAGGATTATGGGGCAAGAGAATGAATTAGTGCTTCTCACTTCTAATCAGTGAAAACAAGCTGTACAGACTATGTGATATATATGATGCCAGTCTTGCATTATCATGGAGTAAGAGTACACCAGTTTCTAACATCTGTGGCCACTTCTAATAAAGAAATGTTACATAGTATTCTCCAGTTCCTGATCTTCTAAGTGGCACATGATCAGCAGCAATAATGTCCTCATAACTGTAGGCCATTATAACCATTTGTTTCACCTTTGATTGTTGTCAGTAACATTTAGAGGGGTGTGGGGAAGATATATGCTTCCATTGGGATGATTGTGACTTCAGTTCAGGTTCAAAGTTGTGTATCCATGTCTCATCAATAGCAACATGAGTTTTTAGAAACTCCATCTTTTGTTGGTAACATGTAACTATGTTGTAATTTTTTTTTTTTTTTTTTTATCTTTTACACTTTACTCGTTCATCTGACAGCAAATGTGGGATCCATCAGGTATTGATCTTTCATTCTTGTAATATCTTGTTTAAAATTTGGTAGATGGATGATTTCAGTATGCCAAAGATTTGTTGGTTATTTATTCACAAGTCATATATATATATATATATATATATATATATATATATATATATATATATGTGTGTGTGTGTGTGCGCCTTCCTCCAAAATGGTGGTATGACTGCTGATATGTTGTCTGTAGATGTTCTTGGTCTACTTGAGCACTGCTTGTCTTCAACACTAGTCTGACTTTATCAAAACATTTGAGACTGAATGATTTCATTGAGCTGAAATCATGCTGTGATCTTCTGTTGACTCTCCACATGCTTCCTGCAACAACTCATAAATCTGTGTTAGCATTCAACCTCAAAGTTTCAATTTTGATAAAAGATCTTTTATTTGAAACTGTAACCTGACCTGAAGTAATACCACATCCATTTTTAAATGCCTCTCTGCAAACATTCAATGCAGGAACTCTGTTTCAAGCATACTAACATTGAGGCTAAACTTCAAATTATCTTCTTAAGTGTCATTCGTGCAGGCATGTGGAGTGAGGAGAACATGTGCATTATGCATTAATTTTGGGAGAACTCTTGTATATAAAAAAAATATTTGCACAGTGAGGTAAAGAGAGGTTGAGGCAAGGATTAAAAATTCCACTTAGCAAGTATATATATTACAATTCTTAAATTTACACTCAGTTGGTTACCTTAAACATTAACAAGTAAAATGGATCTGATTGGGGAAGACAGCAGACCAGTTTTTCCAACAGAAAGAAAAGTGACTGCAATGATTCTTTTGTAAATAATTGTCAGGTATCAAAGAAATATTCCCTAACAAAAAGTTTGAGAAGCAGTTTAATATTTCAAAGTGGTATTCTGCAAATTAGAGATAGCTGTTGTTATTTAGGAGCATTAGCAACTAAGGCCATATTGCTCCGGGGATATGCGGTGGTCATTCCCTGGCCTTTCCGCGCATCCTCCGTATTTGGTGGTCACGGGCTTGAACCCTGGTCTAATCAAGAAGCGTGTACTATGCACTGCTGCTCCTGCCCACCTGGCTATGGAGGCGCCAATTTTAGAGATAGCAGAACATTACTGGTAACAGTATGATAATCGAAATTTGACAGAGAAATTAATGAGAGCTCATTTGTTTGAGTTAATGGACATCCTAAAGATTTAAGGTAGCTAATAAGTAATAGGGATAACAGATTAAATGGCTAATGTTTTTTTTTTTAGTTAGTTTCCTTGAGGAAGATGGAGTGGTAAAGATGATCTCAATCTCAAATGAGAGGTTCTTGTGATTTTTGAAAAGTGGAATGGAAACAACAGTAAAAAGAAGAGGAAAGTATACTATCTTGGAGTATGCCTGTTGATGCTTTATGAAGTTGTTGATATATGATGTTGTTGTTGTCATGTGTAGAAATAATTTTCAATAACACTAATAGTTTTGTGAAGGATATGTGAAAATATTCCCAATAAAAATTAATAAGGCCAAAGTTGAGACTATATCAAATATAGCATAGATGTCTAAGAAAATCACTTTCAGTTGGCAACCAGATTTCCAGGCATTGTAAATTCTTTTAATGAATTTGGGCAAGTTATGGTTATTAAACTTTCTGTTGTTGCATAGTAGAAAGTATAAATTTGTCCATTTTTATTTGTGGAAAAAGAATGTATTTTTTTTTGTACAATCTTTAGAAAACTTGAAGTAATTGGGATGCACTTTAATGTGCCTCACAAGCTTGCAAAAAAGGACTAAGCATGGAAACAAAATAACTAGTGAAATAAAATTAATTAGTAAACTGATGAAATCAGAGTAATTAAAAAAAAATTCATAACGAGATTGAAGAAATGAAATTTGTAACATGGAGAAAAAAAGTATTTAAAAAATTAAACTGCAGAGAAAAAAAAAAAAAAAACAGGCAAGCCCACTAAAACCATATTTTATTTACATACAATTCTCAAAATGTAAGAGCAATGAAGCTCAGTTTTTCCTACTTTAAGTACTTGTGTTTCAATATAAGATTGATATCATACCTTTATTGTAGGAAATCTTGACCCGACGCTCACATCAAACTAATCCGATTAATGTAATATAAAATTTTTAAAACCGCGAACATATCCCTATTGAAGGATTGTAGAATTATATGATATGATATGATATTATATAAAAAAACTAAACTTTTCTTCAATTCACATGGTCTGCCAGCTGCCACCAAGGAAGAGCCAAACGCAGCCGATGTACATCCACTTACCCCAAACTAAACCCATTAGCATTGGTAGACCAGAAAGAGAAGACAATTGTCAAAATGTGTTAAAACTATATTAAAATATTCTAAGGTTGAACTTCTTCAAAGAAGTTCAAGCTTCAAAGAAATGAGCCTATGTATTATTGAAAATACAAGGCAAGAAGAATTGCAGAAGAGAAATACATTATTATTATTACTGTAGTATTGAAGCTTCAGGCTGTGATTGCAAAATAAGTTTCTTAATTGGAGTGAAAATGCCGTGAAAATCCATGTAATAACTGAATAGCTATTTAAAGATCAGAATACCTAAGAGTAACATACAGGAAATTTCCAGTAAACAGCTGTGTTGTTTACATTTATTTTTGAACCACTAACAGTAGGTGTGATACTTTATTATAATTAATTATATCATCATTACCATCATCGTACAAGCCATTCCTTCTCTACTGTCAACCTTCCATTCACTTTTGTCCATATTTATTTTTAGATATTTTAAGCTAGAATGAACAGCAATAAGCTTAGAGACAGACCAAGAGGAAGATGGACTGATGGTCAAGCAAGCATTGGGGAAAATGGCCTATTCTGGTGAGGGCTAAATATCTGTTTGTCTAATCTCCCTTTCATCCTTTCTACTTGCTGATATCATCTAAGTTTCTTTTACTTATAATTTACTGGATACATTATCCAAAATTTTTGTTCTTATGTTCTCATTTGCAATACAATCTTGTTATTGATTTGCATCTATTAGTTTTATTTTTCTTAAAACTCTCCTTTCTGAGTATTTTATAGGTGTTTTGTTTACCAGGATAAAGCTACTGTTCACACTGGCTGCTGCAATGCATCAGGCTAGCTATGAACTTGTTCCCCATCCACTATACTAGTCAGATATAGCCACATCTGATTCTTGAAACTAAACACCACACTGTTTGGAAGGAAATTTGTGATGGATAATGACTGCAGGTTCCTTTTTTCAGGACCTCCAAGAAAGCAACTACAAACAAAAATACTAGGATAACAGATCTTAGAGTATTATTACAAAAAAGAACTAAATGCCACAATATGAGATATAATTAAAATTATGCCTTTACACTACGTACGTAGTTTAATTTTATGGGTTAACTATGGTGTATTTACACCAATATTATATAGTTAATTTAAACCCATATGGAATTATGCCTTGTGCATTTAGTCTTTAAAATACAGTATCATTCTGTTCACCATTTGGCATGTGATGGCATGGTTGCATTACCAAGGTATCTGCCCACCTACTGATGATAGGCCAAACAAGCCCTGAAACAGTGCCATCTGAGTGGTGGGGCCCACCAAGAATAAGTAACAGTAGTCTTCTCTACTAGAGAAGCGTTACTTATTTGAAGTAGTGCAATACCTGGTGTCTCGTAAAGGTAGCCACAATATGAGAGATATAATTAAAATGATGCCTTTACACTATGTACGTAGTTTAATTTTATGGGTTAACTATTTACACCGATATTATACAGGGTGTTTCACGTAAAACTGGCCTGTCACTGGCAAAATAATTAAAGAAACCTAGACAGGAGTAAAATGAGATAAACACAAAAAAACTCAGTCAAAAGTAACTTTATTTATTCTCTCCGAATGTACACACAATTATAAGAGATGATGTCCTTGTGCATCTACACACCTTTGTGCACATGTAATCATAATTCAAGGTGACCCGATGCAAAACAGTGACATTGATAGCCTCAATATTTCTTCAAATTCTGTCCTTCAGTTCATTTATTGTGTGAGGATTGTGCTCATAAACTCTTCCTTTCAAATATCCCCCACAGATAAGTCACACGAATCCAAATCTGGAGAATGTGGCAGCCACAATCCTTTGCCAACTGTGCATTCCTCTGTGAAACTGTCATGAACACGGGCCAGTAATTCACAAGGTTGTGACATGTGGCCCCATTCTGTTTAAAGTAGCAGTTTTCACACTCGTGTTCTGTTAACTAAGCGTAGAAGTTTTCAAAAATCTGAAGATAAACTGCTGTGTTCACTGTAGTGTCAAAAAATATTGGGCCGACAATTCAATTGCCAGAAACCACACACCATACCCTGGTCGTGAAGCAGTTTCTGATGTAAGGTGTTAACATTTTTGGCACACCAGTATCAAGTGTTGTGAGAATTCACATGTCCAGAGAGATGGAACCATGCCTCATCACTCATGAAATAAAGCAATCGGTAGAGTCCACAATCTGAAATCTTGTTAAGGAGCCACTCACAATAATTCAGACATTTTGCTGCATCAGGTGGCAGTAATTCTTGGACACACATCACGCGATAGGGTTTCAATTTCAGATAACGAAGTACACGAAAACAATAAGTCGGTTTCACTCCAGTTTTTTGCGACAATTTCCTGATAGATTTTCCAGGGCTAGCTAAAATTCTCTTTTGAATGTTCAACACCGCCTCTGGAGTCCTAACAGAGGGTAGATGATTCCTCAGTGCATTTCCAACTTAACCTGTTTTCTGCCATTTTGTAAGTAAGCACTGAATAATACCCTTAGCTGGGATGGTAGCAATAGGAAATTTTTCAGAAAACAAGTCCTACATTTCCTTAAAAGAGCCAGTATGTACATAGGCTTCCACTATACAAATCCTTTCTACACAGAATATGGCATTCTTGATGATACTCTTACTCATCTATCACTTACGAGCACCAAATGCCGACTGTATGTTGAGCAACACAAACTGAAATGAATATCACATCAATATGAGGCAGGCCAGTTTTACATGGAACACCCTGTATAATTACATATATATATATATAATTATGTACTGTAAATAACTACTTTATGTATAAAAATTAAACTTAAAATATCAATTAAAATCATGAATTTATTAATCTGATGGTCCTGGACTGTTGAGTTTTCGTTATCTTTGGACTGAAAAAGGTGTTGATTTTTGGGTTGTACTTTGACCCTTTTCCTCTCATTGTACAAAATCATGTAGGGATTCATTTCTTTTTAAACTTATTACCTTTTAACTTCATTCCATGTCAAAAGCGTTCTCCCGGAAATAAATCACACATTTTTTCAAAGTGTTTGAATGTTTCATTAAGTCCTTTTGCAGTTAATGACTTTATCGGTTCTTCATCTGTAGGGTCCTGATCATCCCCCTCAATTGCATGCTCTTGTGCTTTTGCCATTTACACAAGTTTTTCATTAGAGAGGCCATCCCTGTTGATCATCCCTTGTATGTCGTAATCGTCAATTTTGTCCAATCCTGCTTCTTTTCCAAGCTCAACAATTTGCGCTTTAACATTCTCAACTGAATCATCAGGTTCTTGGGGATCCTTTATGCAATCCTTCCAAACTTTCCTGCACACTCCATTCATGGTTTTCTGGGCCACTATAGCCCAGGCATAAAAACGTTTTAGATAGCAGTTAAGGTGTTCCGTATGTAGTAGGCTTTAAGTGTGTCAGTAACACTTTGGTCCATTGGTTGAATCAGAGATTGTGTTTGCAGGCATGAAAAAATTCTTATGATTGTTCAAGTCTTCGAAGCTGTCTTTTGGATGTCCTGGTTCATTGTCCATGATCAGAATTGCTTTGTAATATGCAATGTTCAAGTAAACTGTCCGTTATGGATGCTGTACTGAGTGATGACTGTGGTCATGGAACTCATGTACATGCAAGCAAATGAAATGCACAACTTTTCATTGCTGTTAAGAGCGTTATAGTGAGTTGTGACAGTGCTATAGTGAGATACGGGTTATACCATAAAAACAGCATTATAGTGAATCAGCATAAAGTGAACCGTGTTATAACATTGTACTGTAAAAAAGCTTTTTTTTTTTTTTTTCGGAGTAGCCTGAATAGTCTGATCATATATTATTCCACACTAATAATATCAAAATTTGTCTTTAATATTTTTGAAACCAGAATATCCAAGGTTAATGCTTTTCTGTAACTTTTTTTAGGTTACCTTCTTGTTGGACTAACATTTATGATGTTATTCTTGGCTGTGTTATACGACATCCCACAACTGAATTTTGGATTGTTCTTCTTACTAAAAAGTGATGGTTCAGCTGATCCTGAAAAGATGAGACTCCACCCATCTACGGGTATATTTGGACCTAAATATACTCAACAAATTGATGAACCTACTATCCGTCATGTTAAAGCTGTGCCACATCCACAGTCATCTTCACCTGAGGATAATCCTTAATTTTGTGCAACTTCTGGTAATATTGCTTTTTGGCTGTTCCGCTATCTTTTATGGCATTGTGGAAAGCTAAAACAGACTAAAGCTACCTGATTGGTATTGTTTAATTTTAGCCTATTTCATATAGTGATATTAAACATACAGTGCAAAAAAACCATGAAGCAGGTTTTTTTTTTTTTTTTTTTCTTTTTATAATTTATTCCATGCCTAATTTTTATTTAAAATAACACATTTTTCAAGTTGATTAATTTGTTATTTATGTTTTATGTTAATGTGTCTTGAGTTATCTGCTAGTTTTAATTTTTCCTCATAAATATTCACATATTACATTCAAATGTTGATATTTTATTTTCACCATCGAAGTGCTTTGAATATTTTATTACAATTTTGAATGAAAGGATAAAAATAGTTGCTTTGTTTATATTTGCACTGTATGCTACACGTCACAATCACTGTATATACAGAAAGTCTTGCATTATTTGCTTATACTGTACTTTATTTTATATTACTAGTTAAAAACATGTCAGAAGCTTTTTTTATACACAGATGCAAATATACTTAAATTTATAAACAATCTTACATTAATGTGCCTCAACAGATCAACTTAAGAGACTTCTTTATCCACGTTAAAATTTGCCAGTGTATCTCTGTTTTGGATCTTACTGTACCATGTGTAAAATACACTATCACAGTACATGTTCATATGTTTGTATATTTTTCTGCATATGTGAACCAAACACCAGCAACTACTTGTACTGCCACATAAATGCTCTTCCAAATTAGGCAGTGATGATTGTGAGTTCTGGTGTTATTCTGTTTTGTGCATGTCATGTTAATAGCAAAACTATAGCAACAATTTATGCTTATGAGATATCACAAATCTTATTTAAATAGTGTATTACATTATAGTAATTAATGTTTAACAGTGAAGTTAGTTTTAAATTTTAGAAATATTAAATCTTTTGCATCTGTGTGTTATTTAATAAAAAGCACAGGATAAAGCTAAAATCAAGTTATGGTCTGTATGAAGGTAAAACCCATCAGAAATTTCAGTTGGAGTGTTAATATCACATAAAATTCAATTCATCGCTCTATGAATAGTAATTATTTTTGATGAATTACACTTCCAGTAATTAATGAAGAAGTTATTTATAACAGTTTTTATTAAAGTAATTCATCACTGTATTTATCAATATGCCTTATCAAATAAGCACAAATGAATACTGTTGTTGGAAAAAATATTTTGACCAACACTTTAAAAATGAATTCATATCTCTTGTAGTATATTGTCATTAATGAAGAGCTAATTCAAACATAAAAACCATGGTTTAGATGGACAGAAGATGCAAAAAAAAAAAAAAAAACCCTATTTATTTGTAGATAATTTGTTTTTTTATGTATGTGTCTATGTGCCCATGTGTGCTCATCTTGTAGGTAATATAAAGACAAATAAAAAAGAAAAGAAAAATATGCTAAGATAATTTAAAATATAATTATTATAATATGAACATTAAAATAAGTTTCATATACAGGCAACCCCCGTATAACACGGTACTTCTACACTGTTTCACTCCAACACGACTGATAAATTGCAGCAATCCTCGCACAACACAGTACTTATATAACACGGTTAGGGAATTGCAGCAAACCACACATAACACATTATTTTTGAGCTTTTGTGTGGGGGGAAAACCTGCTATTATGTTGGATGTAATTTTTCAACATTTCTATTCTTTTTTGTGAATCCCCGCTGTTAAATCGCTAGTCATTATGCAAAAAAAAAAAAAAAAAAAAAATTTATCGGGAAATCCCTGTGTTAGGTTCTGTGCATTGAACTTGTGCTTGTTTGAGACCACAAAAATTTGTGACTTCAACGCATGCAGTTCATAACTTTAAAATTTTTGTAAGGTTATTTTGGTTTTTATTTGATCGTTTATAAATTTTTCTGGGTATGTATTATTAAACTTTCTTCTTATTGAAGCATATTGGAATAATTTCTATGTTGTGAATTAAATTCCAGCCATAAATTATGCCAAAGGAAATTAGGCATAATTTGGGTAACCATAGATTTATTTAAAGAATGGATTCTAAATTATTTTGTGCTAACTGTGGAAAACTATTTAAAGCAGAAAAATCTAGATTTCAAAATTTTATTACTATTGGATAACGCACTAGGTCATCCAAAAGGTTTAAGTCATCCAAACATTGAAGTAATGTTCTTACCACCTAATACAACTTCTTTAATTCAGCCATTAATTAGATCAAGGCATTATATCTACCTTTAAAACTCGTTACATCAGAAAATCATTACAATGGATTTTAGAAAAAACTGATTCTGAATCTATTGAAGTAATGGAGGCATGGAAACATTTTTCAGTTGTGGACTGTATTGGAATCATAGCTTTATTGCTCAAAAAAGTAAAATCATCAACATTAAACGCATGTTGGAAAAATGTATGGCCAGAATCAGTTCATTCAGGGAATATGGTTGAACCAGCAGAAAACAGAATCGGTGAGATAGTAGAACTTGCTAAGTTGGTAGGAGGGGAAGGTTTTGATGATATGACTACTGAAGACGTTCACGAATTTCTGGTAGAAAAAGAGGCTGGCAAAGTGGATCTGGTGGAAATAGCATCGGAGGTAAATCAATTCAGAGGATGATAGCGTAGCTGAAAATTCTGAAGTTCCAAATTTTACACTAAAAAGCATACGAGATGGCATAAACTTAGCCAAGCAATTAGAATCTTATTTTTTGAATGCAGATCCTTCTACTGAAAGGAGCACAAAGTTCAAAAGGGTGCTTCAAAAATGTTTAGCTCCATGCCAAGAAATTTACAAAGATCTATTAAGCAAAAGCAAACAAACCCAGATTACTGATTTTTTACAAAAGGTATACAAAATCTAGATGCTGCAGAAGAAAGTTCAGAAGGTGAAGATATTCTGCAACAGAGAAAACTTTCTCGTTTGATTGTGCTTAGCAGTGATGAAAAGAAAGAAAATTAAATGAACGTACATTATCTGACATATGTATCACAGTTTGTAAGGTAAGACATTTGTTCAGTTATTACTATTTAAGTTACTACTATTATAAAAATAAAGTTAAAACATTAGGTTATTACTATCATAAAAATTAAGTTTCCAATAGTTATAAAAAAAAAAAAGGTGTATTTTTGTTAGCTTTTGTAATATAATCCCTCTTTTTGTATGGTTCTTAGTCTCGAATAACATGGTTTCACATTCTACAAGATTTTGTAGGAACCAAACTACCGTGTTATACCAGGGTTACCAGTATTTGTTCAATTACACTGCAGTGTTGAAATTGAAAGAAATGGTTTTAGAAGTGCTTTTTGAACATACAGCAAGGTTTTCCAAGACAATCTTGTCTCCTATTTGGGGTGCTGGATTTGTGAATTAAATTTCTAAAAAACAATAATGGGTGGAATATAATTAAAAGTTTACATTTTATTTTAGATTAGAAATATTTAGAATCCTATTTAAATGGTGTATTACAGAATGGTAATTAACATACAGCAGTCAAGTTGAGTAATTTGTAATTCCTAGAGATATAGCCCTTTGTTTATCTACTTTAAAAAGTTTCATATATACTTAAGGCTGGGGTAAGCAATAAAATAAATATTTATTCTTTACCACAATATCGTTAGTTATCCTTTGAATTATCTGTGCTGTGATCCACAGAAATTTGTTTTGGTACAGTTTTTAATTGAATTTTTCTACAGTTTCTATTCATATTGTTGACCATTTGTTTTCTTTTATTTTATTATTTTCTTTTATTTGCATGTTTTGTTTTACTATTATATGATATTCTTGAAACACACCAGTTATTACTGGCAATACAAGTAGAATTAAGCTTATTTTAAGGAGTAAAGAAGTATGTGTATATTAAGTGCAATAGCATCATTAATACACAGCCATTTCTGAATAAACAGAATATTTTTAAGGTGGCATCGTTTTAAGTTATATCTCATATTGTGAATACCTTCACAACAAATTGCCATGATATTGCACTACTTCGAATAAGTAATGCTTCACCTAAGGAGAAGACTAATGTTACTTATTCTCAGATAGGTACCACCACCACCCAGACAGCACCGTTTCAGGGCTGTTTTGCCCTTCTTCGGTGGGTGGTAGGTACCCAAGTGATGCAATGATGGCAAAAACAGTTATGAAGTATAACTCCACAATATGAGAGATGCCTGATGGTGTATGATGTATTTAGACTAAGATGCATTTAGGGCTAAAGCCTCAAGCAAATTTAGACTATGTATATATTGTGCAATAGCATCGTTAAATTTAGACTATGTATATATTAAGTGCAATAGCATTAAATTTGCTCGCAGCTTGAGGCTTTAGCCCTAAATGCATCTTAGTCTAAATACATCATAAACCATCAGGTATCTCTCATATTGTGGAGTTGTACTTCATAACTGTTTTGCCATCATTGCATCACTTGGGTACCTACCCACCCACTGAAGAAGGGCCAAATAACCCTGAAACAGTGCCATCTGGGTGGTGGTGGTACCTATCTGAAAATAAGTAACATTAGTCTTCTCCTTAGGTGAAGCGTTACTTATTCAAAGTAGTGCAATATCATGGCAACTCATTGTGAAGGTATTCACAATATGAGATATAACTTAAAACGATGCTGCCTTAAAAATATTCTGTTTATTCAGAAATGGCTGTGTATTAATGATGCTATTGCACTTAATATATACATAGTCTAAATCTGCTCGCAGCTTGAGGCTTTAGCTCTAAATGCATCTTGGAGTAAGGAAGTTTCACAGTGAAACTTACTCAAACTGCATTCAATATTAGTGGATTCAAAACTACTCATAATTTTTTTTTAATGAGTTTACAACTTTAGTGTAGCTGTTATACTAGCACCACACAATTAACAATGGACTATGCAATTTTTGTGGGGAGCATACGGATTCACTTTTGCAGCATATGCCACTGGTCACAAGCCACTCACTGTCCCAGCGATGCTAAACATGTCAGTGAACTGTAAAAAAAAAAAAAAAAAAGTCTGAATGGTTTAAACATCAGATAACACACCCATGCATGATTTCAATTTTTTTTAACACAAATTACCTTTAACAAGTGCTCCACAATCTTCATTTATAAAAAAAAAACTTACCAAATAATAATAATACACTGGAAAATTTTAAATGATTATGGTGAAGTTCAGAAAAACATATTTCAAAACTTCTTTTTGTATGAATCCAGATCTTTTACTTCTTAGTCTTAAGCCACTATTTATATGCTATGATGATTACACAGGCTTGCAAATTTAAGCTAACTGTTACAGTTGAGGATTTTGGTGTAATATGTTATTTTTTTCTAAGTGCACTGTACTTATTTCAAAATAGACATTTGTTGGTTTTTACCACAAGGATTTGTGCAAATTCAAAATTAGAAAATGCATTTTTTCTTATTTTTGAAAATTTTATTTATAAGAAAAAGAAGCTTAGCAATTTAATTTTTAATTTATCCAAATAACAATTAGGATAAATTTACTATTAATATGCATTAAGTTTTAGGTATTTTATAATAAAATGAACAAAACTGATTAAAGTGAATATTTATGCAGTCACCAGATTTCTTGAAATAGTTTCTATGGTCTTCTGGTCTCAAATGAATATTTTTTGATTATCTTTTATGCATCGTGTCAGTTATCTCCCATTTCAAAGACCAGCAGTGGTCTGCCACCAAGTTTACATTCCACCAAGGTTTTTCATAAAAGCCTGTGGAAGTAAGTGCAAGAAATGAATGTTCATGCTAGATAGATCCAATTAATGATAGATCTAATTTTCGAAATTCATCTAGCATGTTTTTAATGATACTTCCATAACTGGCATCTTTCTTGTTCCCTACAAAGTTGCAAAAAAATATATTTTTGAAGGCAATCCACGCGTTTTTTTTTTTTTTTTTTCAGTTATGCTTATCATTCTTTTGAGTTATTCATCCGAAGTTAATTTTCTTATCTGTTACCTGATATATTATTTTCTTTAAGTTCACTATGCTTATTTCAAAACAGGCATCTGTTGTTTTATACCACATAAGGAAATGCCTTCTCTTTGTTTCATAGTAGACAAAATTGGAAAATGATTGTGAAGATACTTAAAGCTTATTAGTATTGGCAAATGATGCAAGGAAACAAATCTTATATAGTACTAGCCAAAAGAAAGCTACTATTCTTGTCTGAAGTTTTTATAATTTGCTTCATTAATCCTAATCAGATATGAAGTGGATGGAGCTAACAGAACTTTCATTAGGTTCACCTAATGAAAGTTCTGTTAACCCCATCCACTTTATATCTGATTCTCTTAGTTTGTATTCATCCATGCTTGTTATTTTGAATTCAGTACTTTTTTTCAGGGCTCTGCACAGTCACTACTTCCTTGTTTGGACAACAAAGACTATGCTAACTTCATTTTCTACTGTCCCATTCACATAACTTTATTGTAGCCCAACTGCTGACAAAAAAAAAAAGTAGAATCTTGTCTTCACAAATTAGCCAGTTCCATTCTTCATAAAGAAATTTTAGGTTTGTGTCTCCTTTATGAGTGACCTGAATATACATTTGGAATAGAAGCATAAATGTTCTACTTATAAGAGAATGGCTTTGATGCTAACTTTGGAGGAATCTACAGTCTCCACATGGTTGGTTCATATATTGAAGCTCCCAAGGCAATCATTAATCTGGAAATACTGCTGTAATAGACAAGTGAATCTTTCTGAGAAAAGTATGGAGTGAACTTCTTATGGTGCCTGTACCAGCAAAATGATGTTCTTAGAGAATACTGCAACATAAACAAAGTACAGGCCTATGTAGGGATTTAAATAATACAGGTCTACAGGACTCTTATGAAAATCCCAGAATGTGAGGGTAAGCCCTGGCCATGACCAACTAACTGCAAGCTCCAAATTTGGGGGGGGGGGAGATTATGATAGTTCCTCCAAGTTGGTGATGGAAATTGAACTCAGAATTTCCCATGGTAAAATCTGCAGAATGCTTTTCAAACCAGGTTCTAGTTACCACAGCTCTGGGAAAGCACACTGTCCTGCTGGATGACTCCAATGTCCAGTGGGTGCACGATGACCACGAATGTGTAACCTGGAGCATTCAGAGATGCGTCTAGATGTACCAGAGGTCTTGTGTGCCAGTTGAACATGCCCCAGACCATTACCGACAGTTCCTTGTTGACATGAAGAGTGCATAGATTTGTGCAGTTTCTGTAAAATACACACCCTCCCATCCACTCGAAATAACTGGAAACGGAACTCATCGGATCAGGAGACCCGTTTCTAATCATCCAAGGTCCAGTGCCAATGTTCTATCACCCAGTTCAGACATAGTCCTGTCCTGTGCTGTGGTGTTAGCAATGGGACTCTGATGGGTCGGCACCTCCCATAACCAACTGTGGCTAATGATCACCTGATGGTCTTGGTGGAGACATTTCTGACACCTCCATCGTTGAAGTCGGCGGTGATTTGTGCCACTGTCGCCCTCTGGTTGGCTGAAAAAATGTGAGACAGAAGGCGATGGCCATGTTCATTCACCACCTTTCTCCGCCACGATGAGATGTTATTTCAGAGATGCCGTATTCCCGATACACTTTTGATACTGTCAAACAGGGATAGTGCAATTTCTGTGCTACCTCTGCAATAGAGTGACCTATGCGTTGGGCACCCACTCTCATCCCTCTTTCAAAGTCGGTTAACTCGCAACATTTACCTATACCAACATCGAATTACTGTCTATGTGAATGTAATGATGCAGTGTACCTATATACCTGCCAAGCGGTGAGTTCGTCCACTAGCGAGAGGGATTACAGCATTGCATTGCATTGTCCAAGAACCCCACAAATTCTGTCCTTTCAGTGTACTATATACTAATACTACATGACCTGGCTGATGGTAGAAAATTTCCACCATACATTATTCTAAAAAAGACAACACTACCTAAACGTTTTTAACCTATATACCTGCCAAGCAGTAGGTTCATCCACTAGCGAGAGAGGTGACAGCATCGTATTGCTCAGGAACCCATGAATTTTGTAGTTTCAGTGTGTACAATAGTGACAATCATAAGAAATGTGGAGCAATATTCATTAGTTTGGGTTGCAAAGCTTTTAATAACCTGACAGTAATTAATGTGAGAATTTGGTGGCATAGCAGCAATATAAGGACATTTGCCATGCAAACAGCGTCTAATCGTGCTCTAACCTCCAGTCCGAAGGACATTGTAAAGATTGATTAGCTAACTAAAAATTCAAACAAATTATACTGCTCAACAAAATTAACAGAACACAGGAAATTTGGTATGTGGTGTACTATAGAATAACAATGAGATGAGGAGATAGTGAGAAAGTTTGGGCATTTTTTAGGGGTTGGGGACATTTATAAGGGTTGAATAAAAATTACTAAAGGTCACACTACAGACATTGATAAAAGATGGTTGAAAATATGGTCACATGACATTAGTATAGCATATGATCCCCCTCCAATGGCTAAGGGCCCTGACAGTGATGAACGTGTGACAAAGGTGTCTATAAGATTCTTTGGCGACAAATCCCATTCTTCCACCAGCGCAGACCTTAGCTCACCAAGCAGCTGGCTGTCAGTGTGCAATGCGCTGCCCAAGGGTGTCCCACACATGTTCAATTGGCTTTAAGTCTGGTGATTGTGCTGGCCATGGCAGTCATTGGATATCTTCAGTTTCAAGATATTCCTCCACCACTTGAGCTGTATTGTATGTGCAGTGGTGTTATCATGCAAGGAAAAAAAAAAAAAATCTGAGCCAACTGCACCCCTAAAAATTCACACATGGGGTTCGAGGATCTGTTCTCGGTATTTCTGCGCAGTTATGGTACCCCTATCAAAAACATGGAGTGTGGCCATTGATCATTATTCTGCCCCACACGAAAACACCGCCTCCAATGTAAGTGTCCCTTTCTGTGATGTTGGAAGATTTGTACAGCATTCCTCATTGTCTCCAGATGAAGTAATGTCTAGAATCTGTTTGTAGGCCAAAATGAGACTCATCAGAGAACAGAACTGTACCCCATTTGTTAGGTCTCCAAGACACACACGTCCGTGGCACCAGTTTCAACGAGCTCTGTGGTGGTTTGGAGTTGATGGGATACAAACCACTGGCTTCCTTGTGTAGAGTCCACTTGAATTGAGCCTTCTTAACAGTCTGGTTGGAAATGTTTTCACCTGTGGGTACAGCAACCTCAAGAGACTAGTTGACAACATGACATCATAGGATTCTGTCTTGCTGTTAGAGCCACATAGCGTGGTCTGTTCTGGTTGACGTAGCCCTTGGGTGACTTGCCAGCTCTTCTTGTAATGTTCCTATCTCGTGAAACTGCTTCCATAATGCCAGGACAACACTGCGTGACGCATTAAGCAAACATGTCACCTCTACCTGTTCCTGCATGTCATCTCAAAGACAATGATTTGCCATCCTGAGTACTGGATATGGGCTATCCCACTGAGCAAGTAAATAATGGGAAGGAAGTGGCAATTTTATTGGCATGAATAATTTGCATAATGTGCAGTTCTGTAAGGTGGTAGATTGATTTCTGTTGAATACTCAATTTATGCCAGGATGCCTATTACATCAAACATTCATGAAAAATATTTTCTGTTAATTTTATTGAGCAGTGTATTTGAGCAATAGGTAATTAAATGCTTAGAATGGTTCCCAACATTGTAACTTTTTTTTTTTTAACTTTCTCAAGGTATACTAAAACACTATTAATTGAATGATTCTCCTTCCATAATAAGATTATTATTCAGACTTTTTTTTATGGTCTACAGAAAAAAATATTCAGCAGAACACTGCAGTGGCAAAACTTTAAAGTTCAGATATATTTTAATGTATTAAACTGTGTGTTCCTATATAATATATAAATACCAAGCTTTTTTATAGTCCATTTATAACAGATGGCTATTTTTCTGTTCACTTTTTAAAACTAAAAACAGCAACATAGATAGTCTTGGCCTTAATCATCATTTAATGCAAAATTAAATCAAATAATCTGTTACATTAACTTTTTTTTATTATTATTTACAGATTAATGATGATTCAACTTGAATACTGCAATAATTTTCTGTTATGTAGGTTGTTTCATAACAGGTGGACCATACATTCAGGATCAGTTCAGGACCTGAAAATAATGAAAACAGTTCATATAAATATGTCCAATTCTTAATGGTAACCAGAACCATGGCTGTTTCAATTTTAAAAAATCCCGAGTATTTGTAAAAATAATAACGAAAAAAAAATTATATTTTTTTTAAATAATAATAATAATAAGCAAACATCTGAATAAACATTTTACTATCTATCTACTTATTCACCATTTAAAGTTACATATCCAATTTTTAAACAGCCATAATCATTCAGAATCTGACACATTTTTAATATGAACTCTTTTCATTGTTTGCAAATCCTAAACCAAACTGAGCATTAAGGGTCAGAGTGTTTGTGTAGTCACAAGACCTGTATCTAAGAAAGTGTGCGTGTCTTTTTTTTTTTTTTTTTTTTTTTTGAAAAGTCAGTTTTCTTCTCTAGTTTACAGCATGTAGATATGCTTTATCAAATTGGAAACCAGAAAACTTTCAATGCAGATCCATCCATCAACCAGAACTGTGTTCTATAAACATTTCATTCAAATTAATAATAACTTAATTAATTAGACAACAAAAATACCTTATTTTGCTTCTGCAAATACAGTACAGTACAGGTTATGTTCCTGAGAAATTTCGCGAATACCGAAAACGCGAATACTGAGTTATGGCTCCCATAGTAATAAAGGGGTTCCGTTCCAAAGTATGAAATATATAGGAAAAACTAGTCTAAAATTTTGTCTGTATGTATTATACGTACCTTCATAATATGACTACGTACAATGACAGTACATAGTGAAATGCAAGCATATGGCATCGAAATGAAAATAAGAAACAATTTAATATTAAATGTAATATTTATTTAAAATTTCATTTCGGCAGAGATTCAGAAACGGGTGCCCCTTCCAGACTGCTAGCGATACAGCCGTGATTGACGGGTGTTGACTCCGCCTATCGTCACGTGATCTCCTTAAGAGACGGATGCAGCACGGTAGAACACGCACTGCGTGCCACGTAACACGAGGAAACACGTGTTTTGATTACACGTTGTTGCGAGGTACTTCTTTTGATTATTGGTATTGTTTATTGTTCCCACCCCTCACATAGACGGGGGTCTGGGGGTGGTAGCCCCCAGAAAAAAAAAGTAAAAAAATAATAAAAATTAATATTAAAAATTAAGGTTTGTTTTTTTTGTTGGTTTTTTTCTTTGTTTCTCTCCGTTCAACCCTAGAGAAAATGGAACTAATCACTGGGCAAATGTTAGGGTGTTTGAAAAATGAAGGATGCAAGAGTGTAATTGAATGGTGCCAGAAAATAAATTTGATTGCGTGTGACCCGGAAACAGGTGCAAACCCAAACAAAATCGAGGGAACATGGAGTGCCATTAAACGGCAACTGTCATTTAGCAAAGTCAATGATCAGTTCGATTCCTACCTCGCAGAGTACATGTGGCGAAGGAAAAATTCCAGCAGCAGCGATCTTACGCTGGAATTTTTAAAGGCAGTAAGCACTGTATATAAGCCCGAAACCGAGGATTGAAGGTGGACACCCGACCGATGAGGTGAGTGGTTTTTCTTTGTGCCAGTTCAATCTGATAGTTTTTCTTAGTAATAGCATAGAAAAACGTGCATTTTTTTATCCTCCTAAGAATCAAGTGATTGCATTTCGTGTAACTTTTTGTTTTATATTAATATTTTGTTGATTTGCGGGTCCTTTTCTTTCGCGAAATTTCGTTGTCCCCTTTTCAGCTAAATCAGACTCATTCAAATATCACGTGACTTTATTTTCGCGAAAGAACGTGCATTTTTGTAACTTGGATTTAACTTGGATTTACCGTGTAACTGGGATTTACCATTTGTTTTCTGCCGCCATTTTTGTTGCTGTGCCAAGTGCCGTTCGCGTGTCACTTGAAATCCATCGGGCGAGGAGAGGAGGGGGAACGCAGTGAGTGGGCGGTGTCACAACCCGCCAATCATTGCTTTTCCCCTCCTCTCCTCGCCGCCATTTTGAAAGGGGCACCCGTTTCTGAATATCTACCAAAATTTCAAACAAATCTTTCAAACCAGCGTCTTTGCTAGCTAAAAAACTTATCCCGCCAGAGCTATCGCCAGTTTCGCTAAAGTGTTAGCTTGAAAGCGGGAAATATAAGAGTTTTGCCTTTTCACGAATGATGAGTGAACTTAATGGAATTTTATTTTGAGTTCGGTCTTCTATCCACAGATTTAAAGCTTTTTCCATTTTTTCTAATTTAACATCACAAGTTACAGAGCATATTTTTGAAGCAATTAGCGCGTTTTCACGGACACTACGGCGGATTTTTTCTTCCGATTTTTTGATTGATCGTACCGTTGACTCATTAATTTTATGTTTTGCCACTGAGGAGACACTTTCACCATTAGAAATTTTGGTAAAGATTTAATACTCGGTGCACCCTTCAAAATGGCGGCGAGGAGAAGAGGGGGGGGGGAAAGCAGTGATTGACGGATTGACTCCGCCCACTCACTGCGTTCCCGCTATTCTCCTCGGCAAACGGTACTAGGTGACACGCGGGTGGCACAGCAACAAATACGGCCGCTGAAAACAGGATAAATCCAATAATTTCAAAAGTTCAAGTTACAAAAATACGGTTTTCGTGGATCACAAAATATCACGTGACATTTGAATAAGTCAGATACAACCGAAAAGAAAAAAAAAAAAGGGGGAAAGGTAATTTTCGCGAAAGAAAAGGAACGACAAATGAACAATTATTAAAAATAAAACAAACAAAAATGCACGTTTTTCCAAGCTATAGCTTACAATCTAAGCTATAATTTTAGGGCAATTATTTTTAGCGCAAATAGGGGGATCATCATTATTATTTTTTTTTCTGGGGGCTCTGCCCCCAGAAACCCCCGTTTCTGTGGGGGCTTCTGCCCCCACACCCCCGATATACGTATTATTCAGCCTTTTCCAACACCAAACAAGTTTTCTTTTTTTTGTTTGTTTAAAAAAAATTCGCACCACGTGCAACCCTTGATTCTTCTCGCCCGTACATTACTAGACGGGGATCCCAATCCCCTGCCTTTCTGGCCAGAAAAAACAAGTAATTAGTATTGTAAAAAACAAGTAATTAGTATTATTTGTAACAAAAATTAACACCACGTGCAACACTGAAAATTGCTGATGCCCGTCAACAGAAATGCTAAAATCAAAAAATTAATCACAAGCACTCTAATAATCACTGATCTAAAATCTAAAAAAAAAAATTAACACCACGTGCAACACTGGAAAAAAAATTAACACCATGGGCAACACTGAAAATTGCTGATGCCCAACAGAAATGCTAAAACGACAGAAAACCACTCACCTCATCAATTGAATTATATTTTCAAAACAACCCAACATTTTCGAACTAATATTTCGCAGGAAAAAAAAAAATCACCCAATACAACAGACACCCATCTCAACCATGGGAAACCAAAGAGTAAGTCACTAACAATCGAATACGCAAATTGAGGGTTTTTTTTTTTTTTTTCTGGGGGGCTCTGCCCCCCAGACCCCCCCCGTTTCTGTGGGGATGTATTATTCAGGACGAATAATATACGTATTATTCAGCCTTTTCCAAAATCAAACAACTTTTCTTTTTTTGCTTTATAATTACGCATCGATAAAATTAAATAATATGCTAATCAAGTATTAACACCACGTGACACTTCTAACAGCGAAATTCATAACACGGGTGACACGCACGGCGTGGCACGCGTGCCAGATGTTTCCGTATGTTCAGGAGAACACGTGACACTGGGCGGAGTCAGCACCCGTCAATCACTGCCGTGTCGGCGAGTATAGAGAGGGTGCACCGAGTACTAAATCTTAGCCGAAATTTTGTCTAATAACTCAACTTTTATTCGCTAATGTCATCACTTTCTTTGATCTTTTCACATTTTCCTTGTTATTCGTAGCCATATTTTTGTACGGGTTAGAAAGAACTTGTCCACAATAAAGTCACTTTCTTCCGTTAACACACTCGAAAAAGTCTATTTTATACTGTAAAATGGTAGATTTATCACTTTTGTAAGCATATAAATTGATAAATTTATTCAATTTATAAGCATATAAATTAAAAGCAAACAACCAAACCTTCCATGACAAGCGCATAACACATACTGAACAAGAATTAGCGAGAAACATCCACGCTCGCGATTTTGTCACCCCTTTCCCCCCACATACTGAGCGCTGTTTTGACCGGGAAAGATAATTTTAGCCACGCCCATGTTTTTTATGGGGGAAAATATTCACGGTGCTTTAAATTTCACATTTTTTTAGGTTTCATTTTATATTAAATCAGCGATCGCGAAACCACGAATACAGATACCGCGAATAGTGGGGGTTTACTGTATATATATTATTAATGTAGGTAAGAAAGCCAGAATAATTAATTAATCCTTTCAAAAAACACACATTTAAATTAAAATAAATCCAACTTTAGCATATAACATACCTATCGAAAATATTCCACCTTACTTCAAAGGTGTCCAAATCTTTTTTGGATTATATGCCAAAATGGATAAAAATTCTTAAGGCCGCAGGCTGTGTGGGTTGTTGTAGCAAGTGGGTTGCAGGCTGCAAAGCCAGTTCTTTGACACTAATTATGCATTTTTTTGTTGTAGAATTTAATTTTTATATTCGACATTTGTAATGAGGTTTATTTTTTTTATTATTGTTTTTTTTTACATTTACAGTGAGGCCTCCACTTACAATGACAAAACATCGACATTCGATATACCTTCCATATAATCGTTTATTTTAAGGGCCGGTGATATTTGCAGGTATCGATGGTTTTCCAATATAGCTGGAACGATACATGGGTGAAATTTTTCAGATGCATAGTGCACGGAACATCACTCATATGATTGTTCTCAACCAATTAGCTTCTTTTTTATTGTTCAACGTGTGGCATGCGCAGCATCACTTGTATAATTGTTTCAGATATATGACTATCTGAAACTTAAAGCTCCATCAACCAATGGCACACAACCAGTACTGTTTGCTTTGAAGACTTTAAATCCAGCAGAGAATGGTTTGAGTGCTTCAAAAAAAAAAAAGGGCAAATATCAAGTGTTGAACGGTATGGGGAGACATCCAGTGCTAATAAAAAAAAAAAAAAAAACCCAGCTGAGACCTTTAAAATTGAATTCCAAGAGTTTGTTGACCAGGAGGGTTAGCTTCCCCAGCAGGTTTTTAACTTTGACGAAACTGGCCTCTTCTGGAAGCGAATGTCCAGGAGAACGTACATCACTAAGGATGAGGCTAGTTTACCTGGGCATAAGACTATCAATGATAGGCTCACTCTCCTGTTGGGTGCCAATGCCTCGTGAGATTTTAATCTGAAGCTTTTGCTTGTGTATCACTCTAACACCCTCAGAGTATTTAAACAACAAAAGGTCGACAAAGATGTGCTAGGAGTGTTTGACGCAGTAACAAGAAGGCCTGGGTTACAGGATATCTCTTCAATGAATGGGAGTTGAGGTTTTCTGTCCTTCGGTGAAGAGTTATCTTGAGAAAAATAAGCTTCCTGTGAAGGCACTGCTCCTGCTGGATAATGTGCCAGGCCATGATCCAAACCTTGTTCAATCTCTTGAGGCACTATTTGACTTTGTTCAAGTCAAATTTTTGCCACCCAACACCACTCTTCTTTAACCAATGGACCAGCAAGTGATTGCAAACTTCAAGAAAATCTACTCCACAAAATGTTCGCAAGTTGCTTTACAGTGACCTCTGATGAAAATACTGTTGCCCTCAAAGATTTTTGGAGGTCAAAATTCAACATGCTGGATTGTGTGAGGCTGATTGTAAGGTCTTGGAATGATGTTTCCACCGGGTGCTTAAATTCAGCCTTTAAAAACATCTGGCCTTTAATTATCCATCACATTTGACGGATTTGAAGATGGTGCTTTGACAAATGATATTGTCACTCAGTAAATCAGTGGGTCTGGAGGTTAGCAATGAGGATGTGGAGGACCTTATTACATGATCTTGTAGCTTATAGGCATGAGCTACAAGCGTTGGAGAAAATTATGAAGAGTAACACTGGAGAGGAAGAAAAAGACACCCAAAAAGTGTCAGCTGAAGACTGTCATTTCTTGTTGGGAGTGTTTAAGAGAAGTGGTAAAAAACACCCCGACATTGAAAACACTGAACTCATGATGTGTAAAATGGAAGACTAAGTCATTTCTTACTTCAGGAAGCTACAAAAAACATCCACTTTGGACAGTTTCTTTGCCAGTAGCAACAAAATACTGAAAAGACACCCGACGCTTGATATTGTCCCACCACCACTATGCCACCATTGATTTCATCAGATCTGCACTTCAAGTGTAAGGTAAATGCTAATTTATTGGTTTTTTAATTTAAGATGTTTTATGACTATTTATTAAATAATCTTTATAAAACACAAATTTTTAATGTAAAAATGAAGATTATCATGCAAGAAATACCTATTTCTTAATTACAGGAAATCAATGTATTATTGGTTTCACTTTCAATATTTTCAACATACAATGGGTTTTGTAGAACGAATTACCATCGGATGTTGGGCCCCACTGTACTAATTAAATATTAAAATCCATCAATTAGTATTAATGGTAAGTACAGGCAACCCCCGTATAATACAGTACTTCTATAACACAGTTTCGCTCTAACATGATTGATAAATTGTGGCAATCTTTGCACAACACAGTACTTATATAACAAGGTTTTGCTCTAACATGGTTTGAGAATTGTGGGAAATCTTGCATAACGGTATTTTTGAGCTTTTGTGCTGGGAAAACCCTGCTATTATGTTAGATGTAATTTTCAACATTTCCATTCCTTTTTTGTGAATCGCTGCTGTTGACTTGCTAGTCGTTATCGCCTTCATGGTATTTTTCTAAAGCACATTTCTGGAGGTCACTACCATAAAACAATTTGCAGTTTCCGGTTTATTGGGCTTTTCTGTTAGTGCAATCAATTATAAATGGGTAGTAAACTAGTTCTTGCATTTGCAATGGTACCGATAGCTGGAATTCTGTGGGTTTTCTCCTTATTATGGTGAAATGTGTTTCCCCTTCCATGAAATATTGAATCATATAAAAACATAAATTTTTAGAAACTCATTACTCTGTATCTCACTTGTGCATATCATGTTTGTTGCAACTTGTGCGTGCCGTGTTCTTTATTAATTGCTTATCATTTTTACTGTTTTAAATTTTACAACAAAAAAAAAAAGTCAGTGAAGAGAATATCAATTAATATGTACATATTACCGTACGTATTAATTAAGCTATGTATGTAAGCGTAAATTTGTTTTTATTTTGCTAACTGGAAAATATTCTTCCGATTTTCACGTATCATTTAAAGTGGGAGATCCCTGGGTTAGATTCTATGCTATTGAACTTATGCTTGTTTGAGACCATAAAAAACTGTGACTTCGAAGAGTACAGAAGGTACACAAAATCTAGATGCTGCAGAAGAGATTGTGCTTAGAAGCGAAGAAGAAAATTAAATGAACGTACATTATTTGACATAAGTATCACAGTTTGTAAGGTAAGACGTTTGTTCAATTATTACTACTATAAAAATAAAGTTAAAATATTAAGTTATTACTACTATAAAAATTAAGGTTTCGATAGTTATATATAAAAAAAAACACTTTCCATATCACCTGTCGTTCTGCTCTAACAGTTCGTTCAGTGCATTGTCAGAGTAAGAGAAAACCCCATGACAGCCTGTCTGTATTGCTCAGAGAACTTCATATCTCACTGCACAATTACCCTCAGGTTTTTTATTTTCCATCACCGTGACTGTAGAATGATACAGTTGGTACGTTAATCTGACATTGCTACTACTACTATTCATTACCTTGCATTTGTCAATGTTAAATTTCAATTGCCATTTCTCGATCCATTTGCCTAATTGTTCTTGGTCTTGTTGCAGTAGCATACTTTGATTACTATCATAAACCACCCTATCGACCTTTATATCATCTGTAAACTTAAACTTTAAGTCTGATATACCTTCATTAATAAATACTGAAAACAACAATGGACTACAATGAACCCTGGAGGAACTCCACAAGTAACATTTTTTGAAGAGCAGTGCCCATTGATAACAACTCTGCATTCTTTCACTCAGCCATTCCTTTATGCATAGCAGTAACTTGCCCTTAGTGCTACATTGCTCCAATTTGTATAGCAGTCTTTTATGTGGAACAGAAGCAAAAGGTTTTGCGAAATTAAGTATGTAATGTCAAAATTATTTTTTGGGTCCAGTTCCTTTGTACTACATCATAGTATCCAATCAGATCGGTCAGCCTAGACAGCTCCACAACAAATCCATTTTGTAACTGCAGTATAACTGCATTACTGTCCAGATGGTCCTACATTACTTCCTTAACCAATGTTTCCATTATATTCCCTGGAATGTAAGTCAAGCTAACGGATCTTGTAATTACTCATGTCACTGTTTCATCCCCTTTGTGAAGCGGGGAAACCATTTGCACATCTCCAATCCACAGCCTTCCTACGAATCCAAGAATGTTCTCATAATTACAGGTTAAGGTTTGCTTACCTCCTTTGCTGCCACCCTTAATATAACTGAATAGATGCCCTCTACTTGAGGTGCCCCTTTTTTGTTTAGCTTCAGCAATTTCTCTTCCACTTACCTCTCAATTATCACAAAATCATTTTGCTCCCTTATTAGAATTTGATGAAAATTCTGGCATTCCCACCCCTAAAAAAAATTCCTCTCATGTGAATGTAGATAAAAAGTAAACATTCAGTTTGTCAGCAACCTGAGCAGCTTCATCAACCATTCATATCTAGTGAACCACTGTGACTCATCCCCTACCTTCTAGTGTTTACCTAAGGAAAGATGTATTTGCATTCTTTGCCAGAGACTGCTCATAATGTGCTTTAGCTTGCCTAATCTTCTTTGTGACTTGATTGCAGGCTAATTTATATCTACTGTAGACTTCTGTCACCTGATAATGTGACTGCCGCATATTCTTCTTCTTTGCCATGAGTTTCATCAGTTCATCTGACATCAATTTAGGTCTAAGTCTTGAACAGTATCCCTTAATAGGTATAAAAGCTTTGTAACTTCCACAGCTATATCCTTAAATGCTTCCCATTTAGAATTTGTTGTTGGTAACTTCATCAGTTGGTCCTACTGCATAAATTTTAAAAGCTGTCTGAGACCACCCTAGTCAGCTTTACAAAAGAAAAAGGCCCTGATAGCAGTTAGGTCTTTAAGTAAATCCCACATAAGTGCACTACAATCACTGCCACCTAGTTGGTCTTTTATCTGTTGATTCTTAATGCATGAAGGGTCCCTCCTGATAAAGCCAAGAGTATTGCTTCCTTTTGTTGCCTTTCTCATATGGTGGTGTAGGAAATAGCCTTCCAATAAATGAACAAACTGCTTGATACTGTGTGAGTGTATTGCCAACCCACAAGTTCCAGTCAATATCTGGAGAGTTAAAATCCCTCATTATAAGACATTCTGAATTATTGACTCACTCTGTTTGTACAGTTGCTTGTTTTTACTCATCAGTCATTAGCCCTATAACACACTCTTGGTGCTTATGTCACACCAGACTGACTCCACAATGCACTGGCCATCCATGTCAATTGGATGTGCAGCCTTAGCTTTTACATGGTTTTTAACTGAGTATAATCTGCTTCTCCTCCTCTCTCTTCCATTCTATATTGAACAGGCAATGGGGGTTTTTGGTTTCTGGGGGGGGGACCTACAGCTAAGTACACAGAGGAACAACTTCTTGCCAACACAACCCATAATAACTCACACTATTACGCTGGCCTTTACTGAGTTTGTACTGTGTCACAGTATACTACGCAGAGTTGGAGAGAACACCAGTGCCGTAGGACAGTTAACACTATAACTTAAGCACCAAGAATATATGTCCATTCTGTATATATTGTACTCTCCAGCCTTCGTTCTGAGTGACACAATGTCATATTTGATTATGTGACAAGTACAGTAATACCCCGAAGTTACGCGATAGGTGGGTCCGACGAAAATCGCGTAAGTCGAATTCGCGTAAGTCGGGGTAAAACTTTGCATATAAATACATATAAATTTTACTGAATTGGGACCAAGGACTAACAAAAACACTAGTTTAGAAGAAAAATATTAATAAAACTGCAGTTCTTTATACATATTAATACGAAATATGTATTAAAAAAACAAATGACTTACGTTAAAAAGTTATTTCGATGTCGATGGCTTCATAAAATCTAACAAATTCGTCTGATGACATAGCGCCTTCTTTTTTTCACGCAGAATTTCTTCGTAGCAAGCTAATAATTTTTTTCTTCCTTGCTTTGTAGCTATAACGCGTTCTTCGTTGGAGTCTATGTTTTTTAAAATTTTTAAGCCCTTTACAATTGAGCCCTTTTCAATTTTCAACCTGTCAAGTTTGCAATTGTCATGTGCTTTTCGCCGTTGCTTCATTTAGGCCTGTAGCACGTGCAATATCACATGGTCTTTCATTTCGCTCAAAGCGTTTCACAATTTCATATTTTTTCTCTATCGACAGAGGTGGACTGGCCATAAGCCTTTCCGGGGAAACCCCGGTGGGCCAGTGTGATTTTGGCCATAAACATAGTATGAGGCCACTATAAATTTTCCCGGGTAAGAATTTTTGACCCAGTCCTCCTCTGTTTATTGATAATTGCTTTTCTTTTTTTCTCTTTCTCTGAATCTGCAGTGTCTTCACCAGGACGCTTCCTTTTCACACCTTTTAATTAAGTATTTTACTCATTTTTAGGGAATAAAGCACAATTACAAAACGAGGAGGCACGCTTGATACGCATAAACAAAGCTGCGCGCATGTAGCAACTGAATAAACAACACCATAAAGGCAGAGATACATTATTAACACCTCACATTTCTAGGGGTTACTACCATAAAACAATAAAAATCCAGTTGCGTTTCTGCTAGTGAAATCTGTTATAAACTGGTAGTAAACTCGATCTAATTGCATACCGATAGCTGGAATTGTGTTGGTTTTTAAGTTATTATGGTGAAATGTGTTTCCCCTTCACTGATATAAAAAACATAAAAGCAGCAAAGTTGAATTTTGTTCATCTTTCGCTCTCATTCTCCGCCGTTGCACCGTATATCGATAACATATGAAAAACGACCTTGAAGATAGTGGGCGGCAGCGTTGCCAAACGAAAAAATCAAGAACCGCGTAACTCCGAGTTCGCGTAAGTCGGGGTAGCGTAAGTCGGGGTATTACTGTATTCCAGATTCATCAATTGCTATTTGTGTTTATGATTATTAAATAATACTAATTAGCATTCCTTTTATATGGTTAATAATATTGCTAAATTCTAAGGATGATGATACATAAAACAAGAAAAATCAAATATTATTAGAAATGGATATTTTCAAAAGTCCATGTGAAACTACACTTTGTTTTAAATATAGAGGTGTGCAACCTACATGGCTTGTGGGTTTGGACACCCCTGCCTTACATGATGTGAAAGAAGTAAAAGTAGTAATGACATATATTTTTTAAGAGCAATAACCTAAAACATATTAGAGATAACTAAACAAACATGCAAGAGCACAAGTCATTGAAAACATGGAGCTACCACTACTGTCTGAGAGTAAACCAAAACCACAATGGGTCACTTGCATGACCAAAGTGTTCGTATTGATAATTTAGTAGGTTTGAATTTGAAAAAAAGTAACTTGGCTGAATTCCTGAAAAGTTAACATTTATGGATATCAATGCTTTGCAACACAAGTGGTCATTAGGGGGTCAGATGACATCCCATCTTTAAAAGTGAAATAATGCTGTTGTACACAGGTAGTTTTCATCCTTGTCTATTTTTTTTTTTTTTATGAAAGAGTGCATTAACAAATACAGTAGAAGTCCTCTTAATCAATGCTCCCCTTTCCCTCTTTAAAAGATGCTGGACCCACACTGGATGATAAGTATTGTAGTCCAGTATAATTGCAGCTAGTATATATGCCCATTTGTTGAATTGTATATTTCCAGAGAGGTCAGTTGTGTGTTTGTTCCAAATTGTATTTGTAATTACAATAACAAATAATTACAGTGCATAAGTTAATGAAATATGATTGAGAAAAGAAAGTGAGTTGTTGTTTCTATGAAAACTAAGTTAGATGCTTTGGAGTGACTCTTTACAAAAATAAAAATAAATAAATAAAAGAGGTGTATAAACCTGTGAAAACAAAGTAAAATGAATGACAGAAAAATTTTCATTGACATAAATGATTCTCAGATGGATGCTTTGGAGGACACTCTGAGGAAAAAAAAAAAAAAAAAAAAAACTGAAATAGATGTGAGTGAGACATTGGTAAAAGAGTGGAATAAATAAATAAAATAAGAAATCCAGAATTTTGTAGAAAGTTTTACAAAAGTGACAAATGGCTAAGTTATTAGAAAAAAAATGTTATGATATTCATGTCTTAAGCATTAGTGGGAAGAGTCTCTCCAGTGATTAGCTTGCTGCTCAGAAATGTACAGAAGATTTAACGTCATTTATCAACACAAAAAAACTGATTGCAGAATAACTCTACAATATGGACGAAATTATCTAAATTATAATAACAGACATTTCCAACAAAAACAATGGCAAAAAAAAAAAAAAAAAAAAAATCAGTCAACTAATGAGGGCCGAGCACTCAGGATGAAGGCTCCAGTCACGAATAGTCGTTAATGTAGTATCTCAAATAGGGAGCTTTATGGTAACTGAAAAAAGTTTCTAGTACCCTGGCTTGGCCTAAAACTGAGGAACTAACGAAAATGTTGTCTATTTGAGTCTTCCCAGTTGTTGTGAATGACAAGGGTGGGAGAAGTGATTAAAGTCTTGGGGGAGAAGCGACTGGCAGGTGAGGGCCGTGCAAGACTCAGTACAGGCACCTCCCCACCACCGCCGCCTCAACACTGGCTCTCTGAGTACCTCCTTGCCAGGACACTCCAGCTTTGAAAATTGTGAAATTTAAAATTAAAAAATACTTCTCATCGCAAAATTTATAAATGACCTTTATAGAATTGTTAATTAACTATTTAACAACCTTTTTTCACCAAAAGGAGAGTCACAAAGTACAAAGAAGCACACTATCGAAGTGCAATAAAAAAATTGTTTTTTTAATTTTAACACAAAAAGTAAATGACCGATTTCAATTGGAATAGTTTTCCCTTGATAAGCGTTGAATAATGCATAGCTAATGTGATTTTTAAATTTTTAGCTCCATTAGTGACGGAAATAGAGGGGGGGGGACACACACGAAAATTACTAATTTTCCTGTCTGGTGCCACCATTTTTAATTTTAAACCTACTAGTTGAGTACAGTAATACCCCGAAGTTACGCGATAGGTGGGTCCGACGAAAATCGCGTAAGTCGAATTCGCGTAAGTCGGGGTAAAACTTTGCATATAAATACATATAAATTTTACTTAATTGGGACACTAGTTTAGAAGAAAAATATTAATAAAATTGTAGTTCTTTATACATATTAATACAAAATATGTATTAAAAAAACAAATGACTTACGTTAAAAAGTTATTTCGATGTCGATGGCTTCATAAAATCTAACAAATTCGTCTGACGACACAGCGCCTTCTTTTTTTCACGCAGAATTCCTTCGTAGCAAGCTAATAATTTTTTTATTCCTTGCTTTGTAGCTATAACGCGTTCTTCGTTGGAGTCTGTTTTCTAAAATTTTTAAGCCCTTTACAATTGAGCCCTTTTCAATTTTCAAACTGTCAAGTTTGCAATTGTCATGTGCTTTTCGCCGTTGCTTCATTTAGGCCTGTAGCACATGCAATATCACATGGTCTTTCATTTCGCTCAAAGCGTTTCACAATTTCATATTTTTTCTCTATCGACAGAGGCGGACTGGCCATAAGCCTTACCGGGGAAACCCCGGTGGGCCGGTGTGATTTTGGCCATAAACCATAGTATGAGGCCACTATAAATTTTCCCGGGTAAGAATTTTTGACCCAGTCCGCCTCTGTTTATCGATAATTGCTTTTCTTTTTCTCTCTGAATCTGCAGTGTCTTCACCAGGACGCTTCCTTTTCACACCTTTTAATTAAGTATTTTACTCATTTTTAGGGAATAAAGCACAATTACAAAACGAGGAGGCACGCTTGATACGCATAAACAAAGCTGCGCGCATGTAGCAACTGAATAAACAACACCATAAAGGCACTATTAACATACACTATTAACACCTCACATTTCTATGGGTTACTACCATAAAACAATAAAAATCCAGTTGCGTTTCTGCTAGTGAAATCTGTTATAAACTAGTAGTAAACTCGATCTAATTGCATTTGCGATTATACCGATAGCTGGAATTGTGTTGGTTTTTATGTTATTATGGTGAAATGTGTTTCCCCTTCACTGATATAAAAAACATAAAAGCAGCAAAGTTGAATTTTGTTCATCTTTCGCTCTCATTCTCCGCCGTCGCACCATATCGATAACATATGAAAAACGACCTTGAAGATAGTGGGCGGCAGCGTTGCCAAACGAAAAAATCAAGAACCGCGTAACTCCGAGTTTGCGTAAGTCGGGGTATTACTGTATATACAGGCATACCTCGAATAACGAATAGGATGCGTTCCACGAAATTACTTCGTTAAGCGAAACTTCGTTTTCAGAGGTAAAAATACTATGGCCGGAATAGGGATACGTTCCTACGTAAAGAAAATGAAAAGTTTTTTTTCGAACAAAGAAAAGTTTTATTAAATAAACAGTCAACTTACATACAAAGTGAAATCACATTTTAAAATATGAGTCTAAAGTTGATTGCTTATGCTTTTTTTCTCTTTCATTTAACAATTGCCTATATGGAGTTATTGCATTTAACACTGATCGCTTAACAATAAAACTTCTTCCTAAATCAGGATCATTTTCACTAAAAAAATTTAAAACGTTTTCAATGTCATTTAAGCACCTTTTTAAATCTTTGGTTAACACTTTTTCGGCAGGAACTTCTTTAACTTCGTCTTCATTATCTTTTTCTTCGTTGCTAACAAGGTTTTCTAAATCTTCCACTGAAAACCATCATCTTCTGCATTCAATAAATTTCTAACATCCTCTTCATCGACATTTTCGAAACCTATTGATTGAGCCATCTGGATAACTTCATTTCTAATTTCTTGGATGTTATTTTCTTCTTCTAGTACAACTTCTGGCCATATTTTGCGCCAAACTCCATTTAAGCATTTCTTAGTGACTTCTTTCCAAGAACTATCAATGTTTTCAGTTGCGTTTTTAATGGTGTAGTTTTTCCAAAAAGTTTTAACTGTCATTTCCTCTTTATCCTCTAGTTCAGTTAAATTGCTTAATGTTCGACGCAGATAATAAGCTTTAAATGATGCTATTATTCCCTGATCCAATGGTTGAATCAGGGAAGTTGTGTTTGCTGGAAGAAACACAACTTTGATAGGAATGCATGTGTCCAACGTGTTAAGATCAGTAGGATGTCCCGGAGCATTTTCTAACAACAAAAGAGCTTTTTCTTCAAAGTTATTTTTTTGACAATACCGTTTTACTTTAGGACAAAAGTGGTTAACAAACCAATCAGTAAATAACTCCTTGGTAACCCACGCTTTTCTATTTGCTTTCCATATTCCAGGTAAATTCATTTTTATGTTACCTTTTAACGCCCTCGGATTTTCTGAATGGTAAACTAATAACAATTTTAATTTATAATCGCCAGAGGCATTTGATCCAAAGAGTAACGTTAAACGGTCTTTGGCTGCTTTGAACCCAGCAGCTGATTTTTCTTCAATAGAAATGAAGCTTTTTGTTGGTAGCCGTTTCCAGAACAAACCGCTTTCGTCAACACTGAACACCAAATTTGGAAATTTTTCACGTTCAATTATTTCCTTTAGTTTTTCTGGAAACTTATTTGCAGCTTCTGTTAATTTTACACTATGAATCCTGGCCTGTTTTTTAAATTTCTCGAACCAACCACGAGAAGCCCCAAAGGTTTCCGTAATTTCTTCAGTTTGTTTAGATTTCAAGTGATTAAACTGGAATATTTTTTTTTATGTTAAATGGGGCTTGAAATTGCGGACTTCGTTATATCGAAGCTTCGTTATCAGAGGTAACGTTAACCGAGGTATGCCTATACTCATTGTCTATTTCCAATAATCATTCCAATAATAAAAACACTAAATCATTTCAACTTTGAAGTTTAACCGGTGTATAATAAGCTATAGGTTGTCGACATGTTTGCCCCCACATTTACCCCCCCCCCCCCCAATTTCTCAGACAAATTTTTTTCAATAACAACCAATATGGCGTTATGTTGGCCCACATGATGTACAAACCCATGCAACAATAGGTTGAGTGGTTCCAGAGATACAATGCTGTGATAGGCGGATGGATGGACAGACAGCTGAGTAACATTATAAGGGTCCTTTGTTAGACTATGGACCCTAAAAAGGGAGCTTGTAGCAGCAGAATATAAAAAATAGAAAAAGAATCATGATAGCCAAGCTGCAATGATGCAACTATAACTCACAAATTGCCACTCTCTATTGTTGATAAATAAGCTACTCCTGGATAGTTAGACTATGGACCCTAAAAAGGGAGCTTGTAGCAGCAGAATATAAAAAATAGAAAAAGAATCATGATAGCCAAGCTGCAATGATGCAACTATAACTCACAAATTGCCACTCTCTATTGTTGATAAATAAGCTACTCCTGGATAGTTTAAAAATATGAATTGTTCATCTTTACCAGTTTTCTTCCACTCACAAAAATCAGCATGGATGAACTCTGCATTATTCAAAGTTTTTTTTTTTTTTTTTCATGAATTGGTAACTTCTGTAAAGAAATTGAAGTTGAAAACAATACGCCTCAAATGAAAAGGCTATTCTCTTTCTGAATAACACTCCATCACATCTCAATTATGATGAAATTAACAAAATGGACATAAAGGCCATGTTATTTCCACTAAATGCAAAATCCAGCCTATGAATGGAGTTTTACAATATCTAACGAGATGAAATTGGACAAAAGTTTCCGAGTTCAATTTTGGAAAAAAAAAAAAATAGAAGACATGAATTTCAACAATTCTTATAGAATTGTTGAAAATTATCAATATTAAACATATGTTTACAATACTGTATTAGCACTAGCATAGAATGAAATTAGTTCAACATTTACTAAATCTTGAAGAAAACTTTGGCCCAAGATTGACAAAGCTAATAATGAACAGAACTGATTAACTGTTTTCAGGCAAATTGAAAATTCCAAAGATTTACAACAAGCAGATTCAACAATGTTTTCCATGTCAGTGTTGATTTGCTGGTACATGAAATTATGCACTATACAGAAATTGTACATACTGTGATAGAAATAGATAGATTTAGATCTATCTATGAAGGACTGAATTAATCTATCTATCTAAATATGAAGGACTGAATTAAATCCCTAGCCAAAAATTTCATGTGTGGAAACACCCAAGTACAGCTTTATTTTATATTATATTGGTATGGCGATACTCTTTAAATAACAAAAATTACATTTTGTCATCTAAACAGATAAATTACTGATTTTATGTACACAAATGCACATGTTTTAAGTGAAAATAAAACTCTTAAGATATGTATGCATGTATACTTTTTTTATGCTTTTCTGCTTTAACTGACTTTTTCAATTAACCAATCGACTACCAGTTCTGATCCCTTCAGATAAGAGAGCTTCTATTGTACAGTAAAATTTTAAAGTAATTATTAGTATCAAATTTTAAAAGTTTTTATGCACACCAAAACAGTGTCCTTTTGCTCAGTGTCAAAGTTAGCATGCACATGAAGCAGGAGTTCACATATTTCTAATTGTTTAACAATAGCTGCTAAAACAGGACCAGTCTCAATATTGAAAACATCAAAGTTCGGGTCACTTAATTTTATGTTCAAGTGGCACTGAAATGTGATTTGTGAAATAGTAATGCAGTTGAGGTACAGGAAACATGTAGTGCTGCTCCCACAATTGAAAATGGTAAAACACAGATTGCAATACTTCTAACAAGAAGAATGAGAGGGGAAAAAAGGGGGGAGGGGTTCAAATGAAACATTGATGGTATGTGTGTTTTATTAAAACACCAAACATGAAAGATATTAGGACATACAGTATATAATATTGTGCAGGGGTTGATCATTGAGAAGACTGAAGATACTTGTTGACATTACACTTGAATTTCTGCGGACTAAAATTTTCATGAAATATGTGTGAAGGAACAATGTTCCAAAAAACAGAAATTGAAGGAGATAAATGAGGAAGAAGAAAAGTTGGGTCTGTGAGCTTGAACAGTAATGGATGCTGACTGGTTGTGCCACATGTTCAGACTGGTTTAGAAGAGAGTGGGGAATTAGATGCCACTTCAGAACAATGCTTGTGTGGAAGTATCTATAGAAAAGGTATGCAGGAGAAACAGAATATCTATGAGATATAGTGGAGAGACTGTAAGAGATGGGTAATTAATTAATCCAACTGCCCTGTTTTGAATGGAGTTCAGAAGTTTGAGAAAGGTTTTGGGGGCACAACCCCAGATGTGGGCACAATCTCTGCAAGATTTAGAGTAAATCTTACAGAAATTGTTTCCATATCTAGGGTATTATGGAAAATGAATTTATGACAACACCCACATATGGAGATTATTTTCATCAATAGTCAACTGCGAGGTATCTCTTTCAGCCCTATATATCCATAAATCTACTATGCACAGTTAATGCACTAGTGATGATACTGAAAATAGATCCTATCAGTGTATGTACATACAGTGTGTTTAAATTAAAAGGCATGGGAGTCTACTTGTTTATTTTTAGTTTTAGGCTATTTGTCAGATTTTTTTTTTTGTCATATTTGGACTGAATTACTTAACTTGTTGTTGAGATTAGAGTAAATATTACCAGCTACATTATTTCTAAATTAAAATTTTGCTAAATTGGGGATTTTTTTTTTTTTCTCCCTCAATGGAAAAGTTTTTCCCCTTGTCTTTGGCTTGGTCTAAAAATGTCATTGTGCTACTTCTAAAATCAATGTACGTAAATCAAATTTGATGAAAAACAAAACAATGGTTATATGCAGGGGCAGCTTGTTGGTAGGCACTGTGGAACTGCAGCATCCCCAACTTTTTTTAAACCTAAATATACAGTCAATGGAGTTATATGAAGTTTTGTGAAGAACAATGCAATGCGATGAATATTTTTATTAACAGGTCCCACATATAGTATACTCATCGTCTATTTCAAATAATCATTCCAATAATAAACGAATAAAAACACTGAATCGTTTTCAACTTTGAAGTTTAACCGTAGGTGGAACTGTGCACTACACAGTTCCACATTTTGGCCCCAGTGCTTGAGTCAATGCCTGGTTGGCAGGTTGCCAATACACATTTTTTTTAGAGGCGATAAAACGAGTCAAAGGAACTGGGGAGCAGCGAGCAGTGCCGATTTTAATAGTACACCAAACTTGAATGAAAAAGTTATTATTCTATTTTCAACAAATAAAAACCGAAGAATGGATTTTATTTTTAAATAAAATTTCATTAATGGTTTGTAGTATTTTAACTTGCTTATTATTATTACCATGTATGTCTACATGTTTAGGCAATTTTAAGAAGCAGCACCCCCATATATCAGAGTCACTACTGGTTATATGTGATGTTTGCACTTTAGTACACATGCATTTGATAGTTTCTGTTGTCCCTGCATGTTACAACTATTGTGTTATTTTTTTCCTTCTTCAAATAAAATGGTTTATGCTCATTTCAGAAGTACATTGATGACATTTTTAAATTAAACCAAGGATGGGGAACAACTTTTCCACTGAGAACCCTTCCCCCCAAAAAATATAGAACCCGATGGCTTTTAATTAAAACACCCTGTATATATGAACAATATAGTAATGAGCTTTTTGGTTGAAGATCTTAGTTAAGCTCAAACTTTAAGGATAACTTTTAATAGATTCTAAATTAAGATAGATGAAAAAAAAAATCAGATATTTATTTAAAAAATGCAAAGTTGATGCAAAAATTGTGTACTGTATAGGAGACAGTCTACTTTTGTTAAAGGTAACAATGAAAATTTATTAACAACATATGAAAAATAAAATAAATAATATACCAAGAAGACACTTCACCTTATCTTTGAAACCTGATAATAAAATTAATACTTCTAGGTCAGCCATGTGCTCTGATAAAAGTCCTACATATTACTGGCATGGAATAAATCAGTTTTTACCTGAATTAGTTTGCAGCTCATGATACCAGACAAGCATCATGCTTTTTAACAGTTTAAGTTTTGTTAGAGGTTTTTTTTTTGCCCCATGAATGTGCCACCAATTCTTGAAGGGATTGAAATTAGATTTATTTTATTTCTGGCCATAATAAATATCAAATTGAAATTTTGAGAATAATCTCTCATTTGTAGAATTAAAAAAAAACAAAAAAATTGATAGCCCTTTAAAAGTTAACAAGAATTATTGACTGGAAAATTCTAAAATACATTTACCTGTGCTAATATGGACCAGAACATTGCTGAAAAAATATAGTTTCTATCTTGTATCCTCCTATATCTGTCTCCTTCTATACCTTCCATCTACTTATCCTTTTGCTTGTAATTCAGCCCCATACCAACTTTGCTTACAAGCATTTTAAAGTCTGTGTCTATCCAATTGGGATGAAAGGTTTTGTTGATTTATACATTATGTGCTGCTCAAGGGTGTTTTCAGAGACTGCATGGGCTCTGAGGTTTGTTTATTTGTTATTTGGTTTTTAGGAGCATTAGCAAATAAGGCCATATTGCTCTGGGGATATGTGGTGGTCATTCCCTGACCTTTCCGCATCCTCCGTATTTGACTCATGTTGTTGTTGTTATTTGGTTTTTAGGAGCATTAGCAACTAAGGCCATATTGCTCCGGGATATGCGGTGGTCATTCCCTGACCTTTCCGCATCCTCCATATTTGGTGGTGATGGGCTCGAACCCCGGTCTAATCAAGAAGCGTGTGCTACACACTGCTGCTCCTGCCCACCTGGCTATGGAGGCACCAAAGGGCTCTGAGGTAAACAGCCTTACTAGAACCCACTTAAATTCCATTTTTCTATAAACTGTTGCAGAACAACTGATACTCCTCCCCCTTACCAACCCTAGTGCTGGTTACAATCCATTAAATTTCATGGAATCCCACTTTTCAGTTGGCTAGTTAGCAATAAACTAGTCTTGCAAGGGTATTTTTACATTCCTTTTGTCAGTTATAGCTTTTTTCATAGATGAAGCTTGAGGCCACCCTAATTAGTCCATGTTGTATGGTTTTTCACATGCCTCTATATTTTCTCTGCATTTTCTTCTTCCCATTGGATTTTGAGGTCCACAGAACATCAATGAACATGGATGCTCTGTAGATGCTAAGGCACTTTGCTGAGGAAGCTTTGTCCTGCACAGCACACTGACACATTTCATACCTGTTCCACATTTTCTTTTCCCATTTGCTGGTCTTGTTTTTACATTTAAAAACCCTTGAAACTGCAGACTGACTACAGCCAATTTTTCCTGCAATTGATTATCTAGACTATCCCTAGTTATCAGAAATAATGACACCTTTCTAGAGGTTAACTGAACATGCACTGTCATGTACAAGCTAATAATTTATGGTAAACTCTCCATATTTGGAAGGGTTGGGGAGGTGTATTCTTGGAAATCATTAATATCAAAACTGCAACTATTAAAACCAAAGCCTTGGGGAAAGGGAGGGTGTACCTTTCTTATAGAAATCAAGGTGAATGTTCATTTAATAAGCATTAACATGTAATATATAATAATCATGCTTATTATAACAAAAATGAACATGAATACATTTTGCATGAAGAGTATATACAAAGAAAAACACACAACTCACCAACTATGATGATATCAAAAAGATAATGAGGCTGGCAGTAATAGTAGGCTGAATTAGTGAGATATTGAGATCCTCTTGATGATATTTCTGTAGTTTCAATACTCTTTAGAAAAAAAAGTTTGTTTACTTTTGTTGCTCCCTGCAAGATTGCTTTATAATGAGGTGTCCTTTTAAATTTTAGACTGCAACCCATCAATGGATCCATTTCAACCATCTTGCCAGTCGGAGCCTTAGACATCAAAATTTCCACCAATGTCGCGAGTGAAAAATTGAGGCTTTGAAGAACATCTTTCTTCCTAATAATTTATGGTAAACTCTCCATATTTGGAAGGGTTGGGTGGGGGGGGGTATATTCTTGGAAATCATTAATATCAAAACTGCAACTTTTAAAACCAAAGCCTTGGGGAAAGGGGGGTGGACCTTTCTTATAGATATCAAGGTGAATGTTCATTTAATAAGCATTAACATGTAATATATCTTCCTTGCTGCTCACTTTCTTTGAGACTGTTGAAACCTTCTCCTCTCACATCATGTGCCAAACTTATAATTCTCTCTACAGCTCTTCTTATACTGATTAGATGCCTTTCAGGACTTTCACTGCATTAGGCAACAGCTTCTTTCAGCAAGCATTTTGAGATGGTTTGATTTCACCTAATTCCTTCATATTTGTTATACGGTTACCTATGTATGTTTCCCAGCAATTACTGGTTGGTTGGTTGACATAGATGAATTGTTCCCCATTTGGTGGAGAATTCTTGCAAATGTGCAGTGGGTGTAATATGACTTAAATATCACAACAAGACACTGAACCGTCGGCTAAATCAGCATCTCATCTACACCTCTGTAACATAACTAGGTAGAGGTAAGTGCTGGAAATGTAACCAAGCTTTTCAGAGAAATTACCTGCAAATAATTGAAACCACAAATGTTAAATACATATTCTCTACAAATATATAATCTGCAAGTAATCAAAACCACAAATATTAAATCTGTGAATGTCGATGGTTTACTATACCTGCAAAACCACTTTTATAACAGAGAATGTAAGATATTATCATATGCCCATTTTATTATTTACAATCAAACAAATCTATATTATGCCATGCAACATGAAAATGCTTTTATTAAAAGCAATATAAAAATTTTCAAGCAATGGTAATTTGTGACTGCTACTGTGCGTGTATATACACAGTATATAGTTAGCAAGTAATCTGGGCGCCTCCGTAGCCAGGTGGGAAGGAGCAGCGGTGCGTAGCACACGCTTCTTGATTAGACCGGGGTTCGAGCCCGTCACCACCAAATACGGAAGATGCGGAAAGGTCAGGAAATGACCACCGCATCTCCCGGAGCAATATGGCCTTAGTTGCTAATGCTCCTAAAAAAAACCAAATAACAAATAAAAATAAATAGCAAGTAATCTTATTAGATGATCCCAAACAACTTTATACTTTAAAATTGCTATTATTTTTTGTAGTTAAAACTGTTCCATTGAATCTCCATCTGGTTCTGGTCCAAAAGAATATAATTAGATATCCCAGATTAAAAAAATTAAGTTCAAAATGATCATTTAACAGGCAGTGTACAGCAGTCAAGGTTAAGGCATTACATTTCCATGATTCTAGAAGTTACAAGCAACTTTTAAAGAATCAGTACACCAAAATGAAGCATCATATTTGATACAAGCTTTGTAAAACTTCATCCTAAAAAAACTGGATATTGTGCTAAGATTTAAATATGGCCCTGTTCCATCGTTATTTTAAATGATGGAATATTAAAAACAATTTTTGAATATTATAATTATGCACTATTTTTTTTAATTTAATTATAAAATTACAACTGGTTAATTAATTGAGTAACAGCAAGGTTCATAGTGTAGGAATACTGCTCTGGGTGATAAACTCTAAACTTCCCATCTCATCATATATTTGTGAATACACTTGAGTTTACATCAGTATAAATCTCATATTAAGTATGCCTCTATCAAAGAACCCCATCTGCTCTGCATTAAATGAGAAAGGTAAGTGATTTGCTATTATAGCCCCAAGTTCCTGTATTTTTAAGTTAAAACACCACATTCTATAATATGCAAATATACAAACATTTTTATGCTCTTCCTTACTGATTTTGTCTTCTCCATCATAACTCATTTGTATAAGTAAATTATATAGTACAGAACAAGACTCTTAACATAAATGCTACTGCTGGAAACTTAACCCCATAAATCAGAGCCAACTCCAGATGTATGTTGAATGCAATACCACAACAGGGATGTCTAGGGCAATAACATGCTAATGTTTGATAATTTTAGCCTTAACAAAGGTGTGCATGTGGCACCTGTGATATATCCCTTTTTGTTTTAATTATGAACCTGTTGCTGGTGGCTCACAGATGGCACGAGGGAATGGGAATTGGCTAAAAGAAAGGCTTTTTTTGCTTGCCTAGGCAAGCAAAAAAAAAAAAAAAAATGCCAAACGAAAAGTTAGTCTTGTAATTCATAGTATAACAAAATGAAAACAAAAAATACTGTATAACCAGTTAGAGAATACCGAGACAAGGGTACATGGCAGGATTTGATTTTAGTAACAAATTAAAAAAAATTAAAGTGGCATCTGTCAGACATCCTAGCAACGGAAGGGTAATATACGGTAGGGTGCCAAAACAGCATTTTGCCTACACCAAATGAAATCAGGCCAGTACTATCCTTCTAATTTTCTATTATTAATAAAATTTATTTTACATTTAATTATATTAATGTATTATTATCTGGTAAAAAATTATCTTATCAGACTCTGAAGCACTGCACATTGGTTAATCTTATACGTTGTTCATGATTCACATGTACACTACAGTCTCAGGTGTGTTCCCTTTTTTATATTTTAAAATTTGGTCACCCTAGCCTAGAGTATCTGAAGTTAATTACTATGTTTCATCAACACAAAGCCTGTTGCTAGATTCTCTTCTCGTCATACTGATGCTTTCCAAAGTTTTTGATGCTGACAAGTATGTGCTAAAAATAATTTGAAACCCTGTTATTTTTTTATCAAGTCATTGGTATATGTAACAGTATGCAACTTCCTTTGTTTTGGACCAAACCACATAAATGAGAGAGAATGTGCAGTACTAAGCTTTCCATATGGCCTTGATTAAGCACAAGCTTAACCAAGGCCATATGAAATCAACTAAGTCAATATTAATTGACTTAGTTGATAATATTAGCTTTCAAAAAGAAAGTACAAGTCCAGAGCTCATTGGCTGCAAAGTGTGAATTAATAGAAGAAATAAATGTCATCAATTTTTAACGTATTACCCAATAATGTATTTTAATCAATATATGCAGTTAAGAGAAATCAGAATGAAATGCATTGTTTTCAACGGGGCACAAGATGACACCCATTTTGTAAAACTCTGCAATTATGCATTAGTGGAACAGAATGTTAAGGTGCAACTTCTACTGCTGAGTTTTTAAAAATACATTCAGATAAAACAAAAGAAGTGTGTAAATAACTGTCATTAGCTGATAAGCATATGTGTGTGTGTGTTCAGAGGTTAAATTTCATTTTATATATATTCCTCAGGGTTTTAATTTATATTATTTCTTTGATTAAACAGATATAAAACCACACTGCATATTAATAATTTCTGAATTCTTAGTCTTCCATATATTTGTCCGGTTATGGTTTAAAACACTTTGCATATTATTCATTCCAATAATGTTGTATCCTCAACAAAACTTGGGATCCTTTTCCCTAGCAAAACCATACAGCTGTTAGAGTGAATTTTTGTTTCAATATTCATCTGAAAAAAAGACATTGAGCTTCTTGAAAGGGTCCAAAGACAGGCAATTCGAATGGTGAGATTGGCAGAAGGATGACTGCATGAGGAAAGACTCAGATTATGTGGGCTACAGAGCTTGGCAGCTAGGCATCTCAGAAGTGACATGATTGAGGTTTATATGGCTCTGAGAGGGATTAGTAAAATGAATGAAGGTGGAATTCTCACTGTTATAAAGAATTCCAGAACTAGGAATCATAAATTCAAATTACAAGGGTTGAGGTTTAGATTAGATTGTAGGAAGTTTTCTTTTAGCTGATAAGTCATTCAGTGCTGGAACAAGTTGCCCTCACAGATTGTTGAGGCTAACAGTTTGAATAAATTCAAAGGTCAACTGGATAGTTACCTGTGTAACTATTCAGTAAACTTATCTTTTTTTTTATTTTTTATTTTTTTGTCAGTGCAGCAAAAGCCTGTAGCTTTATTGTACTGGTGAATACTATAAGTTGTATGGCCTGAGCCTCTTTTGAAATTCTCTCTCTCTCTCTCTCTTTTCCTCTCTTCTTTTCATAGGCTAATCTCTTATCATGAGTTTGATAAGAGATTAGCCTATGAAATTCCATTTTTAATATTCTTGGAAACTGATATTACAGTATAATAATCCAGAATGCTGCAGAGAAGGAAAATGCACTTCAGTTTTATACTGGGTTAATATATTTGCTTTGACTCACTAGTAATTACTCATTTTCATTTTTGCTAATTAGCAGCAGTATTGTGAAACTTATGTTTGTGCATTTAGAGAACAAAATTAATGGGATTCCACTCTGATATTACTGATTAAACATCTATTCACAATGCACAACTGCATCTGAAGTCAAAGCATGGAATTGCTTGTGATTTGCATGCACACTACAGTCTTGTCCATGTCCAATTTTTTTTTTCTAAATTTTAAAATTTGGTCACCCTAGCCTAGAGTCCTGATATCCAATAATGCCAAAAAATGTACATTTCATAATCTGTGAATATGATAGAATGAACAATAAACTGTCACTTACATTTTCATTCAAGATGACCACTTATGCTTAATAGCATAAATATTAAAATAAATGTGTTCTATATATAATGCCCCAATAGGTAAGGTTCATCAGAGTTTAATACCATTCAGTCATTTTGAATTCACTTTTGAAAATAAACTTAATGGTCTGTGTTCACCAAGTGATTTGTAAATGTGAAATTAAGAAGGCTTCCTTCAGTTGAATCACAATTGGCTTTGTAGATAAATGTTCTTTTAGTTTCACTGTAGTCTAGTATCTTAATATTTAATATCTCAATGTGTGTGCACTTCCTTGTAAAAGTTAGTGTTTATATGAGATGTATACAAAGCAGCCCTTGTGAGAATACTTCTCATTAAAAAATATTTTTCTTATTAGAACTAAAACTACATATTTATCATGGCAGTATTTTGGTAAAAAGAAAATGAAAATTTCCAAAAGCAATTTCATTATTAATGCTTCTACAGCACCATCATATGTTACCATGATTTTTGATATTTGTTTTTACGGCTTCACAAATTTTTGAAATTTAGCAAACAAAAAATAAAATAAAAAAATCACAAACCTGCAACACCATAACAAATGTCATATGGCAATATCTCAAACAATATATTTATTTCATTTTAATGCTCCTAGCTAAAATGAATTATAAATCTATCCCTGCCCCACCCCCAAGTGTAAGAGTACTAACGATTATAGAAGCATGTTCATTCATTTGTAAACAGCAAATGTCTTAATAACTATGGGGTATTAAAAATGCTATGGGCTTACAGGTTAAAGTAAGGTGTTTAAATTTTTCTATTCAACCCTGTTTCAAGTACTAGATTGAAATTATTAAAATAACCATTATAATTGGGTATGATGTAATCACATGTTTGATAGAAAGGAGATACAAATATTTCCTAAAAAGAAAAGCATTCATTGTGAAAATCAGCTGTCCAGCAAGAGAAACTCAAAATGACTAATATTTTATTCTTAATCATGTTAAACCTTATTTGATTTTGCTACTTTAAAATTAACAAATGTATTCTAACAACTTTTAACAGTTTAGATTATTTTTATCATTTGCAAAGGAAAAGAAATTTTATTAAAGAATCGTGAAAATTCTGTTCAATGAACCTAATAACAATAGGTTATTAGTGCTGATTTTACTTAAGCTAAAAAGAAATCCTTTTAGTGTAGTTTCCATAGCATTTCATTTTGTAATTTTTTTATGCATCACTTCTTAACTAAAACTGTAATGTGAATTTTTTTTGTATATTGTACAAAATTCAGAAATTGGTACATGAAAGAAATCTTATAAATGTGCAAGATGCTGATTGCCTACCCTTCGAAAATCTTGTAATATATTTAACTGTTATTTCAGTTGTATCTTGTTGTCAAAGGTGCCCAGTAAATGTCTGTTTTAAGATGTTTACTTTGACTGTTATATAAAATAAAAATGAGCACATATGACTTCTGTCTTCCCTTATATAAAAAAAATGCATTCAATATCAGAAAACAAAAGTTTACAAACTTTGCTTTAAAATATCTATAAAAAAATAAACATTTGGTCCTCATATATAAAATACATTAAGGCACATTGTGCTGTGTGGTTTCATATTCTGCTTAATTCAAGATAAGTACTAAAACTGTTAACTTTTTGATTCAGTTTAAATAACTTCATAAAACTTGGCAAATATAATACAACACATAAAAACATATTAGGAACATTAGAGCAAGTATCATACTTCTTCTGTTTTCATGTCTAAGTTCTTTGAGTTCCTTCTCTATATATAAAAGAAATATATATAAAAAAATTAGCATATTAAAATTATTCTTAAAGTGCCAAAATCTAGACATAATCATTCAATATTTTAAAATGCTCTGCTGACAGTTTATGCAGCTATGGTATTGGAATTGCATGGATTCCTCTACACCCACAATTATCAAAATTTGTCATTTGATCTCTAATAATAAAAAACAAAAACATAAAAGGCCGGCTCATTTTGGGATAAGGTTAGAAATATCTGACATATGTAGGGGTTTCCTAAAATAAACTGCTTTTTGTGTACCACATGGAAAAAAAAAAAAAAAAACTGACCAAATTTAGTAGTATTCATCAATGTTATAGAAAGGTAACAATGAGAACTTTGTTCTTTGTTGGTGTATAATTTTGTGCACAATTACATTTATGGTTTTCAGTGGTAGATTTGACTGTTGCATCAAAAAACAAACTTGCCTTTATATATATATTATTTATATATATATATAGTGATTAATTTATATAAAGGTTACGTTCCAGAATGTCTCCCATAATTTAAATTCATGTGCAATGTAAATAATCACCAAAAATGCGATAATAGGCCTATGAGAGTAACTGTCACATCTAGCTAAGTTACCCCTACTGGTACATACCATTCGTTTCCTTTGGTTTGAAGACTGTGCGCAGTAAAGAAAATGATGAGCGACCAAAGAGATTCATTCGTCTTTATTGATTTATTTATTTTTGTACAGTAAGAAAAAGTATGCTCACTATAACCAACATATACAGTACAACACAAACAACAATTGCAAGAGAGAGAGAGATTGGGGTGGTCTTAGGCAGATTGATGAGAGGGATCATCATGGTCTGATTCCATTCCCTGGGATTTGGAGCAGATGGGTTGGGGGGGAATTGCTAACCCTGGAGGTGTTATGCTAACCTTCTCACTTGACTGCTCCCTTGAGCACTTGAAAAAGGAATCCAGAGTTAGTTGCTTTGTAAGTTGCCTCTTCTCAACCCATAGTAGCAACCAAATTCTATCATAATTTTATGTTGCATTTTAGAACTTTGTTCAAGATTAGGGTCTTCATCAGCTAACAGATTTAGGCCTTTATCTATAAGGTTCAATGCTTTCAATATTCATTTCACTCTCAGGCTCCATTATTTAACCTCTGGGCATTTGCTTGCTGCTTCTGTCCCCTCTTGAATATGATGCTGGTCCAGTGTAAACAGATCTTCATTTGACAATTCTTGATGATGTGAATCAATTGAATCATCGACATCAGTTGCCTCCACTTCAGTGAACCCTGTCTTTTTAGTGAGTTTCATGCATTTGTCTTTAGTCTGTGCATAATAATCATCAGTATCAGAGCCTTTGAAGGAGTTGCTAAGATCTGGACATAAAACTTATGCCACGAACTTTGAATACAGTTATGTGGAACTTCACACCATATAGCATCAATGAATTTTAAAGCATCTTTTAAATTGAAGGCTTGTTAATATTGCTACAAACTCATCTGTTCATGGCCAGTCTTGCCTATTAGATCAGCCAGAATGTGCTTTAACTACCGAGCTTTAAAAGATTTAATCACGTGTTGGTCCATAGGTTGGAGTATTGAGGTTGTATTTGCTGCAAAAAAGACAATCTTGATATTGCAGCAGACACCAACAATACTGGGTGGATGGTTTGTGGCATTATCAAAAATAAGATGTTGAATGGAATTCCTTCTGATTTGCAATACACTTCAAATTCTGGTAATAACTGAGATCTCAAGATAACTTTTGAAAATAACAGCACCATTACACAGATACATATGATCTGTCACAACTTTTAAGAGCACAAGGGTTTTGATAGTGGTAAATACACACAGGTTTCAGTTTATGATCCTCCATATTAGCACCCAACCGAGTTAGCTGATCTTTCGCCGCCTTAAAACCAGGTGCAGTCTTTTCAGCAATGGAAATATAAGTGTGATCAGGCATTTTTTCTAATATAAACCTGTTTTGTCGAGGTTGAATATTTGTTTGGGTATGTACATCCCCCCTCTCATGGCGCTTTTCATAAATATGGTCACCACATGTTATTTTAACAAACGTAAAGTAAGAAGTCACTGTATACATATACACCAATGAGCCAAAATATTATGACCAGTGAGTCTTTATGCAAATCGAAGCAAAATGACATAGTTCACCTGGTGGTGAACTATGGCATGCGCCATAGTTCACCACCAGGTGAACTATGGCGCATGCACGGGTCGGGACAAGGTTTAAAAAAACACCTGATATTGAGCTCCGTTAATCAGTGTTACTCCTGTTCTTCATATGGGAAAGGCAGCAGACAAGCGAGTTTGGCAAAGGCCAAATTGTAATGGCCAGACGACTGGGTCAGAGCATATCCAAAACGGCACGGCTGGTGGGGTGCTCATAGTCAGCTGTAGTTAGTACCTACCGAAAGTGGTCCGAGGAGGGGAAACCCGTGAACTGCCAGTAAGGTATTGGATGACCACGGCTCATCAATGCTCGATGAGAGCAGAAGCTCTCTTGGATGGTATATGGCAACAGAAGGGCAACTGGCGCAACTAGCCAGTTGCCCTTCTGTTGAAATGCTGGTGACAGGAGTAATGTGTCACAACACGTAGTACATCGAACCCTGCTAAATATGGGGCTACATAGCCACAGGCTGCTCTGAGTGCCCATGCTAACCACAGTTCACCAGCGACTACAATGGGCACGTGAGTATCGAAACTGGATCTTGAATGATTGGAAGGTCGTCTGCTGTAAAAAAGAATCTTGATATTGCAGCAGACACCAACAATACTGGGTGGATGGTTTGTGGCATTATCAAAAATAAGTAAGATGTTGAATGGAATTCCTTCTGATTTGCAATACACTTCAAATTCTGGTAATAACTGAGATCACATTTCCTGTTGCACCATGTGGACGGCCAGGTACATGTGCGTCATTTACCTGGGGAAGTGATGGCACCTGGATGACCATGGGACGAAAACAAGCCAGTGGCGGCAGTGTCATGCTTTGGGATATGTTCTGCTGGGATACCCTGGGTTCAGTCATCCATGTGCTGGTCATTCTGACATCTACCACCTAAACATCATTGCTGACCAGGTACACCCTTTCATGGCAACAGTCTTCCCCTCTGGAGGTGCTGTCTTTCAGAAGGATAATGAACCATGCCACACTACCTGGATTGTACGAGACTGGTTTGCGGAACATGAGGAAGACTTCCAGGTATTGCCCTGGCCTCCAAATTCCCCAGAGATAAATCCCATTGAGCATCTATGGTTTGCATTGGAACAGCAACTCCAATCTGCGGTGTCTCAACCACGGACCTTACGTCAGTTAAAGGATTTGCTGGTTATGTGTTGGTACCAGTACCACAAGACACATTTAGAAATCTTGTAGCATCCATGCCTTGCCAGGTACGAGCTGTTTTGGCTGCACATGGAGGACTAACATCATATTAGGTGAGTGGTCATAATGTTTTGGCTCATCGGCGTGCACACACCAACAACTTTTATAGTATAAACTGTTTGTGAATGGCTAAGTGCCAACTTATTTTTCTGTGTGAACGCCTAATGATTTGTCATTGCTACTCTGATTCATATACGAGTTGAGAAGACAGAAAATACTTGTTGACCTTGCACTTGAATTTCAGCAGATTGCAATTTTCAAGAAAAGCACAAGAAAGCAGGTTGCTCCAAAGAACAGATGTCCAGAAGAAGAATAAAATTTAGTTTTGTCAGTTTGTAGCTAAACCGTGAATGAATGTTGATTAGCGATGTATGTGTTTGAGCTGGTTTGGAAGAAAGCTTTGAAATTACAGAGACTCATTCAGAACTGTGGAAATATGCAGAAACAAATGGATATGTAGTAGTGGTGGCATGTGATGCAAGAAAGCAAATGTATGAGCTTATGCAGCATCAGCCAAAAAAAAAAAAAAAAAAAAAAAAAAATCACACCATTCCCTCCAAATGCCTGTCCAGTTCCTCCTTAAATTTATTCAACCTATCAACTTCCACAACGACAGATGGAAGTTTGTTCCAGCAATTAACCACCCACTGGCTAAAGGCAAATTTCCGCACATCAATTCTACATCTGTCCTTTCTTAATTTGAATTTATGCCCCCGTAGGTTCGTAATCTGAACAAGTGGAAGGATCCCATCAGAATTCAGCATGCTGAACCCATTCAAGGCCTTATACACCTCAATCAGATCACCGCGCAGGTGCCTAGTCTCCAGCCACTGCAATTTGCAGAACTTAAGCCTCTCTTGATAAGAGAATCCCTTCATTCCCCTCACCAATCTTGTTGCCCTTCTCTGTACATGCTCAAGTAAATCTACATCCTTCCTAAAATGAGGCCTCCAGACCTATACGCAGTACTCAAGGCGTGGCCTGACCATTGCCTTATACAGAGGGATAATCACCTCCTTTTCTCTGCTAGCAAAATTCCTATATATCATTGACAAAACCCCATGACCTGCCCTGGCAGCCTGTCTGCATTGCTCAGAAAACTTCATATCTGCCTGCACAATTACTCCCAGGTCTTTTTCATTTTCTACCACCTTAGGTGTAGTACCACACAGTTGGTACGTTTCTCTGGGGTTACTTCTACCCATATGCAGTACTTTGCATTTGTCAAGGTTAAACTTCAGTTGCCACTTCTTAGCCCATCTGCCCAAAATATCTAGATCCTGTTGCAGTAGCACACTGCCATTACTGTCATTAACAACCCGGCCAACCTTTGTATCATCTGCAAACTTCGACACTAAGCCTGATATACCTTCATCAATATCGTTGATAAATATACAAAACAACAGTGGATCTAACATCGAACCCTGTGGGACTCCACTAATAACATTAGTCCAAGAAGAGCAGCAATCATTGATTACCACCCTCTGTCTTCTCGCACTTAACCATCCTTTTATCCATTGTAGCAACTTACCCTTAATACCATTCTGCTCCAATTTGTACAATAGTCTTCCATGTGCAACAGTGTCAAAAGCTTTCCTGAAATCCAAATATATGATATCAAAGTTATTTTTTGCATCCAGTTCCTTTGTAACCACATCATAATATCCTATCAAATTTGTCAGACAAGACTTTCCCTTAACAAACCCATGCTGTGTCTGAATTATTGCTGCAGCCTTGTCTAGATGATCCTGCAATGCATCCTTAACCAGCGACTCCATTATTTTACCCGGAACAGAAGTTAAACTAACTGGTCTGTAATTACTCGTGTCACCCTTCGATCCCCCTTTGTGAATTGGGGATACATTTGCACATCTCCAGTCTGTGGAAACCCCCCTTGAGTCCAAGAATGCTCTCATAATTATGGCTAAGGGTTTGCTTAGTTGCTTTGCCGCCTCCTTTAATATAACTGGATAGATCCCATCCACCCCAGGTGCTTTTCTTACGTTTAACTTCAACAGTTTCTCTTCCACTTTGCTCTCAGTTATTACAAAATCATTAAGTATCCTGTTACAATTTGATAACCTTCTGCCATTTTCAAACTTTAATAATTCCTCACATGTGAATGTAGACGCAAAATACTCATTCAGTTTGCTATCTGAGCAGGATCATCAACAGTCGAACCATCGATGTCAAGTGGACCAATCAGATTCATCCCCTTCCTTTTAGAGTTTATATGAGTAAAGAAATCCTTGCTGTTTTTCTTAGGATCTTTTGCCAAGGATTTCTCGTAATCTCCCTTCGCGTGCCGAACCTCCTTTGTGACCTGATTACAGATTAACTTATATCTGCCATAGGCTTCTGAGTCGCTTGATAATTTATATGCATCCCATGCATTTTTCTTCTCTGTTACGAGTCTCATTAGTTCATTTGACAACCATTTAGGCCTAAACCTTGAACAATATTTCTTAATAGGTATGAAACTTTTAGTAGCTTCCACAATTAATTCCTTGAATGCTTCCCACTTAGAATTTACTGTTGGTAACATCGTCAGTTGATCCCACTGTACAGAATTTAAAAACTGTCAGAGACCACTGTACTCGCCTTTACAGAAGCAAAAACCCTTTCCTTTACCCCTGATGGTAATTAAATCTTTAAGTAAATCCCACGTCAGTACACTGTGATCACTGCCATCTAATGGTTCTTTTATCTGCAAATTCCTAATACATGAATGATCACTGCTGATAACCAGATCAGTTTGGCAGCAATGTAAGAGAGAGAGAGAGAGATCATTAACTAAAATGATTGCCCTCTTTTGGATGAAGTTATATTCAGAGAGGTTCTGAGAACACTATTACAGATGTGAGAAGTGAGAATAATGTTTCATGGTAAGGAAGATTTAAATATGGTTAGCTGTTTAACACACACTACTGTTATAGTATACACTATTTGTGAATGACTAAGTGCCAGCTTATTTTTCTGTGTGAACTACTAATGATTTATTTTTTTTTAAATGCAAAGAAAATGAAAAAGGTTAGACATCTAGATTATCCCTAAAAATGTGTTCTTATCTAAAAATCAGTCTTGTTGAAGGCAAGGAACAGCAGCCTTGTTTTGTGTGAAAAACATGACAGGTCTGGGTTTTAGGACTGAAAATAACAACTAAATAATTTTTTTTTTTTATCTGAAGAATTAACTGGTGGATAACCAGGGTTACTGAGCTGGAAAGTGAAATACAGTGTAGTGTACAATTATCAGCAAAACTATATATAATTTGCACTTGATAGGAGAGGTTGAGAGCATATGTGAGGCAAAAATTACCTAGCTTAATGGTATATTTATTTACCTTTAAGCTAGGAAGCTGTAAATTGCAAAATATATGAGGGGTGATCATTTTGTGGATGGTGCAAGATTATGTTTACTGCACGAACTTTCCATAACTGCCACGACAGGTGCTCTCCCTGATCACTACTGAGCACGCAGAGTCTGCTCAGTACCGAGCCAGTACTTGTCGAGCTAGTGTTACGTTAAGAGTTTTTTTTAACCATGTGCCACTGACGATCATTTTGAAGCAAGCATCATGTCAGACATACAGATTGAACAGCAATATGTGATTTGTTATTGTGTCACATGGGGCATAAATGCATTGGAAACATTTAAAGAAATAAATGAAGCATATGGTAATGAGTGCCTTGGTAGAGTGACCATATTCCGGTGTGACCAAACTTTCCGGTGTGAAGTGGTTTCTCCATCAAGACCCCCATACAGCTATGTTGTGCAGGCAGTGATCACTGCCGTAGGTGCCGAGGTTCTGTCACATCCCCCTTATTCACCGAACTTAGCCCTGTGTGATCACTTCCTGTTTCCATGTCTGAAGAAAGCTTTGCATCGATACAATGCTTGCAGAGCCACAACAGAAGCACTTCGCAGTCTTTTGAAAAATGACTTGCAAGAAGCATTTAATGCGTATGGCAGTGGCAAAAGTGCGTAAAGCTCAATGGAGAGTATTTCGGGAAGGAGAAATCCACAGAAGATGCAGATGATGAAAATTAAGATAAGATTTTGTACCAGTCTGCGACTTAAATCACCCCTCATATATATCGGGAAGCAATTAACTCAGAAATAAGCAACAAATAACATATTCTGACAGACTTTTGTTTGTTTGTTTTTTAAATACAGAAAAATATTAAGCTTGGGTGCAATCATAGGCACTGTATTACAAAAAAATAAAAACTTATTACAATAATCAAAGTCAGATGTACAGCCCCAAATAAAATCAGTGGAATGCCCTGGGCAAATCATTTAAGCACCATCTCAGTTTTTCCCAATTTAGTTAACTAAAAAATATTGGAAGCATTAATAGAAACATGGTGTAAATTTTACCCAAGCACATTACACAAATATGTGTTTACATGGAAGTTCTTGGGGTAACTCAGAAAACGCTCTCTTATGTTACCCCAAGAACTTCCATGTAAACACATATTTGAACATGGCATTGTTTGTGAAAGATACATACTGTACACATAGAGAGAAGAGACTTACAAAAAGTATATTATGGAAGAAGGGTAATATATATTATACAGTTGTAATTAAACTGAACGACTAAGTTCAGAAATTAATTTATAAGGAGATTACTATATTTCCTTTTCACTTCTGTTATTCACAGAAAAAGAAATATTCATTTAATTTAAGAAAAAAAAATATTTAACATGCATGAAATGTAATTTAGTATAATAAGTTTTGGAATTGGGTTGGTGCCTCGACGGTGATTCCGGGTTGTTAAATTGGTGTCATAGCTATCGTTATGGAACACATTAAAATGTAGTTTATTAAATTTATTGTATTTTAATTAATTTACGTGATGGACTGGGAGAGTTGGATAAGAAGCCTTCCTATAAAGAGATCAAGGTAATCCCTGTATTATTTACTAAATGAAATATAATGTACATTAACTACTTGTTAGTAATTGGCTATGGATTTACATAGAGAAGGAAAAATACCAATGAAATAAAACAGTGTAAAAAAGCAATAAAAAACAGAATTAACAATGAGGCACAACTTTTAAGACCATGGACGAACATATAACATTAGGAACCACAAACTTCTTAACATAAAGGTTAAGACTCTAATGCAGGGCTTAAAGCCTCAAGCTGCGAAAGAGATTAGACTGTGTATTTTAGTGCAATTGCATCATTTATACACAGCTAAATATAGATTAGCAAATTTGCAATAGCAGCATCATTTAAGTTACATCTCATATTGTGAATACCTTCACGAGTTGCCATAACATTGCACTACTTCGAATAAGTAATGCTTCACCGAAGGAGAAGACTTTTGTTACTTATTCTCAGTGGATACCACCACCCGGACGGCACAGTTTCAGGGCTATTTGGCCCTTCTTCTGTGGGTGGGTGGGTAGGTACCCAAGTGATGTAATGATGGTAAAACAGTTATGAAGTATATTTTCACAATATGAGAGATGCCTGATGGTGTATGATATAAGTTAAGACTCTAATGTATTAGGGCTTACACCATCAGGCATCTCTCTCATATTGTGAAGATATACTTCACAACTGTTTTGCCATCATTACATCACTTGGGTACCTACCCACCCACCGAAGAAGGGCCAAATAGCCCTGAAACGGTGCTGTTCTGGGTGGTGGTATCCACTGAGAATAAGTAACAACAGTCTTCTCCTTCGGATGAAGCGTTACTTATTGGAGTTGCCATAACGGCCATAAGCATTATGGCAACTCGTCGTGAAGGTATTCACAATATGAGATGTAACTTAAACGATGCCGCTATTGCAAATGTGCTAATCCATATTTAGCTGTGTATAAATGATGCAACTGCACTAAAATACACATAAAGGTTATTCAGAATTCTTATAATCTGTTTTAAAATCACAGGCAATAGTGAGTGGAATATGCTTCATATGATAGGAGATTTACCAAGACATTAATGCAAGACTTAAAATAAAGTATATGCTATTAAGTCAGTTTTATCTTCAGTTGAACATGAAACAGAACCATCCAGGATGCAACAGAGGTAGAAGTATATATGAACTGAAGTGACCAATGGCTTTGACAAGAAATAAAAAAGTATGATATAAAATTTTAATATCTACTGGGTGACAAAAAAAAAAATGGAAAAACACAATTGAGAGTAGGATTACAGACCTAATGAATGTACTGATTATGAAGATCAGCTATACTCACAACTGGAGTAGCAAAGGCAAATTAGAATATCTTACTTCGGGAGACTTTGATTATCCAGACACAGACTGGGACTTGTGTAGAGTACTATAAGAACTGATGCACTATGACCTAAGTAGCCAATGTGGCAAAAATTCCTACGGACAAGGCAAACACTTAACTGAACCCTTTCCAAAGTAATCAAGAAAGAACACTTAGTCAATAGTAGTTGGTTCCTAATTCGGCTCTTTATATATACACACACACACACAGGCAGTTCCCGCTTTACGACTTTTTGCTTTACAAGTTCCCGGGTTTAAGAGTCCCCCCCCCCCCCAAGTATCAAATATCAACAAAATCGAAAATATAAAGATTAATAGCAAAAAATGAATGTTAAACATTCATAAATCACACATTTCAAACGACGCATGTAGCTATACAATATAGTGTGCCCCACTTTATGATATTTATGAAATTTTTGCTGTATAACTAAGCTATTTATCTCTCTAAAAGGTCATTTTATAATATTAATTGTATTAGTTACCAATTAAAATTATTAAATGCACTACTTTCATCATTATCGTATGTCCTGTTATAAGAATCAATTTTGAACAGCTTTGTGCTATTTTTCTAAAGCTCATTTCTGGAAGTCATGCCTATAAAACAATAAAAACAATTTGCACTTTCCAGTTTAGTGGGCTTTTCTGTTAGTGCAATCAATTATAAATGGGTAGTAAACTCGATGTTCATTTCCAAAAATACCGATAGCTGGAATTGTATGGGTTTTTACGTTATTAAAGTGAAATGTGTTGTTTCCACTTCACTGCAATCTTCAATCGTATAAGAAAACATAAATAAATTTTCAGAATCTTCTCTTCATTCTTTTAAGCTTCGTAAATTTGTTACTCCCCACGAATTGTGTTAGTTGCAATCTTACTTACACTTATCTTAGTTAATTGCAATTTGTGTGTGCCATTTCGTGAAGAATAAAAAATGCTTATGCATGCTATCGTGAAGTTTAAAAAGAAAAGAGATGACTATCTTGGAAATAAACGCCTCTTGAAGCATTTCTGAAGAAGACGACTCCTTGTGCAACAAACCAATAACGAGTGCCAAGCATCAACGAGTATGCATTTAGTTGACGATGAAGAATAAACATTCTTTAACTAATTCTTAAATAATTTCTTTAAATTATAATTTACTTAGTTTTACAGACTGTTTTCATTTATTTGGATAAATCAATCATTTTAAACAAACTAATTAGCTAACTAATTTCATTGTTGAGAACATAACCCTTGTTTTTAACATTGTCTATGGGAATAAATTCCCGCTTTTCCAGTTTTCGCTTTATGAGCGTGCGCTAGGAACAAATTAACTTGTAAAGTCAAGAACTACCTGTGTGTGTATATATATATATATATACAGTGGAACTTCTCTATTATGAACTTCTATTTAATGAATTTCTCTATATTACGAATTTTTTCGTGAAACATTGCACCTTGAAACGAAATTACATGTAAAATTAACCCCACATAATGAAGTGTTAGTCTCTCTATAACGCATTTTTAAAAAAATTAGTAAAAGCATTTTTGAAGATTTTCAAGCATTTACTGCTAAACAGCCGCTCAAATATACTGCCTCCTTCCAAAATTGCGCATTAGCATCTGGAATTAAACAATCATCCTTTTAGTGAACACTTGTGGCCATTGACGCCCGTAGGAGGGTCTTTGTTTCATTTTTGTTACAGTTGTTAAACCAAATGGGTTTTCTTAAAAGTGGTCGTAAACTTTACAATAAATAGGGTAGATTTGTAAATTGACGTTGGCTCAGGGGAAAATGAAATTCGCTGCGGTAAACTTTTAGCATGCTGTGGCAGCAATACACAGAATGCTACCACAGTCTGTTTTCAGTAACGCCTACTGAGTGACATTCGCTTCTCACCTCAACTGTACCACGTGACCTTCATGTCAATCATTATATGATATGTCCATTCTCGTCTAACTGGATTCGCAGTAGATGGTTTTCATGATTTTTTTTTTTTTTTTTTAATTTCGTTCGTCATCACATAGGCTATATGCTCTTGTGCTCTTGTATTTTTTTTTTCCTGAAAAGTAACATACAGCATACATTAATCATAATTTTCTTTCGTGTATATATGAATGAAAGCAGAATAAAAGAAATTCACAAAGTCGTATATTTCTTCAAAGGGAGTGATACTGTTGAATTGGCAAGTGAACGTCATTGAGTAGGCGGTACCTGTACTAACAATTCACTATATAGCCAGCGCAGCGAAGTTTGCGGTGTATGTATCGACAAGAGCTGCAGTCCAGTAATTTTTACAATTGCGAAAACAATGTCGAAGAGAAAGTGTTTAAGTAGTAATGATAAAACAAAGATTGTTATATGATATTGACCAGGATTTTAAGAAAAAAGATGTTGCGGAGAAATATGGCATATCTGCAAGCAGTTTATCTACGATTTAAAAAAAAATCAAGAATCAATTTTAAACGCAATTGAAGGAGGAGCAGACAAGAAGCGAATTAAGTTGTATATATGAAGATGTTGATAAAGCTGTTCTAAAATGGGTGCAAATGATAAATGAAAAGAATATCCCAATATCGGGCCTAATAATTAAGCAACAAGCTCTGAAATTTGCACACTCCTTTGGACATACAGAATTTAATGCGAGCACTGGGTGGATAGATAAATTTAAGAAGCGTCACAGAATTGTGGAAAAGGTTATTTGCGAAGAAAGTGTTAATGTAAGCGAAGAAGATTGCAACAGTTGGAGAAACAATACCTTAAAGAAGATTTTGGAAGAATATGAGCGTAAGGATGTTTTAATGCTGACGAAATGGGTTTATTCTTTAAATGTTTACCGAATAGAACACTTGCTTTTAAGGATGATAAAAGTTTTGGCGGAAAACAAAGTACAGAATCACTGGGCTAGTTGGAGCAAATATGACAGGAAGTGAAAAATTAAGACTTTAATCATCAGAATATCAAAAAACCCAAGATGTTTTAGAGGCACAAAATCTTTGGAAGTTGACTACACCTTTTAATAAAAAAGCATGGATGACAAGTGATATTTTTGAAGAATGGATATTAAAACTAGACAAGCATATAACAAAAGAAAAAAGGAAAATCGTGTTGGTAACTTACAACTGTCCGGCACATCCTGCCAGTATTTCTGCCAAACTTAAAAGTGCAAAGCTGTTTTTACCACCAAACGTAACGTTAAAACTCCAGCCAATGGATCAAGGCATTATTAAAAATTTTAAATTTCATTATCGAAAGAGAATAATAATGAAGATTGTCAATGCGTTATCAGAAAATAGAAACTTGGACGTTACAATTAACCTTAGAGATTGCATCTCTGAACTGGCAAAAGTTTGGACAAACGATGTCACTGAATACACTATTCAAAATTGTTTTTCGAAAGCAGGATTTCCAATGAATGCAGAAGTCGAACGACGACTGGACGAACAAGATGAACTGCCCCTTTCACAACTGAAAAACTTTTGGACATTATTAGAATCGTCCGGAAACATCGAAAATGAAATAACACTGGATATTTATGTTTATGTAGATCACAGCAGAACGTCCAAATGAAGATGAAATACTGCTGAACAGTGTTAAACACGACCATGATCACGAAGAAATTAACGATGATGCATCAGAACGACCGGTAGAAAAGCCAAATTCGCGAAGAAATGATTAATGCTTTTAAAATGGTTCGTATGGGTCTACAGTTTTGTGAAAATGTTCCTGATAATGTTTTTAATGCTCTGAACAAATGTGAGGTTTTCTTTGAGAATCAGACAATTTTTTAATTGTACTGTGCAAACGAAAATTACAGATTTTTTTTTTTAATTTGTGATACTTACTAGCGAAAATTGTGTAAATGTAATTTAAATAAGTATGTTTTTGAAATAAAATAAATCAAAAATAAATGTAGATTCATTTTCATGTTCTAATTAGATAACAATTTCTAATAAAAAAGATTTCTCGGTATAACGAAATTTCTCTATAACGAATTTTTTCGCTGGATTTATTGAATTTGTTATAGAGAAGTTCGACTGTATATATATATATATATATACACACACATCGCCGAGCCAAAACATTATGACCACCTACCATTAGGTAGGTGGTCATAATGTTTTGGCTCGGCGATGTCTGAGCATGTCTGGACAACCCACCACGACATCGACCCACACCGCGATGTCGTGGTTGTGGACAGGTCCCACCATTACCTGAGGCGTACCTGGTTGGAATCGCTAAATATAAAATGCTCGGACACCGCTTTGAACAGGAACAGTGGTTGTCAAGTTAACCCCATCACAGAGTCAGTAATTCTATCCATAGACAAACGCTGGCCACGTCACCACCATACGTCACAGCCACAAACATCAACAAACAATTAACCACGTGCCTCATGCACCATCCTGGCAGTGCATCTCTATTCCAACTGCCATTCAAGTATTTTTAATCCGATGAAGGCTGCCACCCAGCCGAAAGCTAATTTATTTATTGTAGTTTTATCAATGCTCTGTGTAACAAAATAAAAATAAATTTTCGCAATTGTATTCATTATCAAAATGATTAATTGTAAACTCTTCTGAGTAGTTGGGCTCAAGCATAAAAACAACATTTTTTAACGATTGGTGTTCCTTGGTCATGGATGGATTTGTGTGCTTTTTTTTTTTTTTTTTTTTTTTTTTTTATGTACTGCTCAATAAAGATTATACACATTTGACAAAAATATTATCATGTGCATCAATGATGGAAATCTTGTTTATTTGACAAGAATATCATTTACATGGGTATCATGACACTTCTGCTGAATCATGAGCTTTTTAATCCAGTTGGAAGTAAAACTATTTGATTTTAAAACTATTTTCTTCTGATTTAATGGAATCAAAAAAACATGTCGCATAACCTTCACCAGTAACTGACTAATTCAGCCATAGTGAGAAGAAAGCCCAAAAATGTCTCTGCCCTCTCCAGTCAGATTGACTGAGTTCCCAAGTTTGAAGTCCCGGGTAAAAAAAATGACACTGGTGAAGCCAGCAGCAAAGGTGTTAATGTGGAATCAAACCACAGTCAATTGAAATGCATTTACTGCTGTACTTCTGCACTGATCACTCAGCTATGTTGTGCTTTAAATGGTACTGGGTACAATCTTTACTCTACAACCTGGCTGAAGTTAGCTGAAATGCACCATGCCACCTTCTGGAAATCAATTAGCACAGTACAGTAACGGTGCCCAACAAATTCTGGGATCTAAAAATATGGTAACCCGACCATAAACAGAATAGATTAACAGCATTTGCAGGCAGAGATGAAAGTAATTACTGTACTTCTTCTACTGGGACATTCAGCAGCCTGGAAAGCAAGTTATGGGGGAGGGGAGTATAAGACCTGCTGGGATGTGTTAGGGTTACTAAAAACAGAAATGATTGCATGTATACTTGCATGATTTGACAAATTTGAAGTACCAGTTAGGTCATCCAATGCAGATATTGCAGGGTTGTCAGAGACATAGTGCCACTCAGATATAAGGTATGCTAATTTCAATATGGCAAGTAGAATGTATACAAAAAGGACCAGACTAGATGGAGGGATTATGCTCTTGGTTAAGAAGCACTAAGAATCTAAGTGCACTGCACCCAATGTATATTGGCAGCCAGTACAGCACTGAATGACTTTGGTGTGAATAAGCTGTTGTTGTTTAAGAGCTATTGGTACAAGAGCAACTTAGGCTATAATGCAACTAGCCTAGGTAGGAGAGTTTCGTATATCAGCATTTTTCACTTTTGTGGTTTAGAATAAAGCCAAAATTCTGCTTTATAATCATGTAGCTTCTATAAAAATGGTATACTATTATATGTTTTGGAAGTATCTGGTTAACTTAAGGAAGAAGGATACATCAATAATATTTGGCCGGTTATCTAAAATTGTTTTAAGCATTAAGTTGTTTTGTGCATTCATTATTGTTTGAAAGGCTTTTAGTTGTTCTCTATGAAATTTTGGACAGTTCACCATGAAGTGATATACAGTGAGTGGAACTTGACAGTTTTGGCATTGAGGGGGGTCTACACCTCTGAGTAGGTAAGAGTGAGTCATATGTGTATGCCTGATTTGCAATCAAGCAAGGGTCACTTTTTCCTGTCTATTCAAATGGAAGCTAGTAGGCCACAGTTGAAGTGTTTCTTTAATTAGACAAAGTTTGTTGTTAGTCTGATCTAGCCAGTGTTGTTGCCATTGTTTTTTACTGATTTGGTCAATTAAGGACTTGTAATCTGTATATGGTATTGTGTAAAAGGCATAATCAGAGGTGGAAGCTTCTTTTTCTGCTTTGTCTGCTCTTTCGTTTCCAGTTATTCCTGTGTGGCCTGGGATCCAAAATAATCTGATATTGCAATTTCTTTGTAATAGCTTTGATACTGAAAATTGGACATTAGCATTAGCATTAGTAGAGGCATTTGATGCAAGAAAGCAAGCTTATGCAGCATCAGCCAAAAAAAAAAAAAAAAAACGCACTTCCACTTCACCCCTCTGTTCGTTCAAAATACCTGTCCAGCTGAGCCTTAAACTTATTTAGGCTATCAACCTCCACCACAAGGGATGGAAGTCTGTTCCACCAACCAACCACCCGCTGGCTAAAGGCAAATTTCCGCACGTCTATCCTACATCTGTCTTTCCTCAATTTGAATTTATGCCCTCTCAGGTGATTTTTCTGAGCTAGAGGAAGAATCCCATCAGCATTGAGCATGCTTAAACCATTCAAGGCTTTATACACCTCTATCAGATCACCTCGCTGGTGCCTAGTCTCCAGACACTGTAATTTGCAAAACTTAAGCCTTTCTTCGTAAGAGCACCCCTTTGTTCCATTCACTAATCTTGTTGCCCTTCTCTGTACTCGTTCCAGCAGCTCTACATCCTTCCTGAAATGAGGCCTCCAGACCTGTATACAGTACTCTAGGTGTGGCCTGACCATCGCCTTATACAATGGAATAATCACCTCCTTATCCCTGCTGGAAAAATTCCTGTATATCATTGACAATACTCCATGAGCTACTCTTGCAGCCCTTCTGCACTGCTCAGAGAACTTCATATCTGCCTGCACAACCACCCCCAAGTCCCTTTCATTCTCTACCACTGTCAGTGTAGTACCACACAGTTGATATGTTGCTCTGGGGTTGCTGTTTCCCATGTGTAGTACTTTACATTTATCAACGTTAAACTTCATCTGCCACCTCTCAGCCCATCTGCTTAACCTTTCCAGATCCTGTTGCAGCAGCCTAGTGTCAGTAGTGTCCTTGACAACCCTGCCAACCTTTGTATCGTCTGGAAACTTGGACATTAAGCCCGATATACCATCATCAATATCATTTATAAATACAGAAAACAATAATGGACCCAGCCCTGAGGGACTCCACTAATAACATCAGTCCACGATGAGCAGTGTCCATTGATTACCACTCTCTGTCTTCTCCCCCTCAACCACCCCTTTATCCATAGCAGCAATTTGCCTCCAATGTCACACTGCTCCAATTTGTGTAGCAGTCTTCCATGTGCAACAGTATCAAAAGCCTTTCTAAGATCCAAGTATATAATATCAAAGTTATTCCCTGCATCCAGTTCTTTTGTGACTGCATCATAGTATCCAATCAAGTTGGTCAGGCAAGACTTCCCCTTAACAAAACCATGCTGTGTCTGAGCTATAACTGAAGTCTTGTCTAAATGATCCTGCAGTGCTTCTTTAACCAGTGCCTCCATTAATTTTCCTGGAACAGAAGTTAAGCTCACAGGTCTATAATTACTTGTGTCAGCCTTTGATCCTCCTTTGTGAATTGGGGTCACATTTGCACATTTCCAGTCTATGGGTACCTCCCCTGAGTCCAAGGAAGCTCTCATAATTATGGCTAAGGGTTTGCTTACTTCCTTTGCTGCCTCCTTTAATATAACTGGATAGATCCCATCCACCCCGGGTGCCTTTCTTGTGTTTATCTTGAACAGTTTCTCCTCCACTTTACTCCCAGTTATTTCAAGATTCTGTAGCTTACTGCTAGAGTTGAATACACCTCTGGCATTCCCCTCGCTGAATAACTCCTCATGTGTGAATGTCGATGCAAAATATTCATTTAGTTTGTTAGCTACCTGAGCAGGATCATCAACACTTGACCCATCAATATCAAGTGGACCAATCTGATTCACCCCCTTCCTTCTTGAGTTTACATAAGTAAAGAACTCTTTGCTGTTTTTCTTTGCATCCCTTGCTAAGGATTTCTCGTAATCTGCCTTCGCCTGCCTAACATCCTTTGTAACTTGGTTGCATATCAACTTGTATCTATCATAGGCTTCTGTGTCATGTGTTAATTTGTATGGATCCCATGCATTTTTCTTCTCTGCCATATGCCTCATTAGTTCATCTGACATCCATTTTGGCCTAAACCTTGAACAATATTTCTTAGTTGGTATGTAAAGCCTAGTAGCTTCCAAGATAAGTTCTTTGAATGCTTCCCATTTTGAATTTGCTGTTGGTAACATCATCAGTTGGTCCCACTGTATAGAATTTAAATACTGTCTCAGTCCATCGTAGTCGCCTTTACGGAAGCAATAACCCTTCCCTTTACCCCTAATGGTAGTTACCTCTTTGAGTACATCCCACTTCAGCACACTGTGATCACTGCCACCTAGTGGTTCATTTATCTGCAGATTCTTAATGCATGAAGAATCACTGCTGATAATCAAATCAAGAGTATTACTCCCTCTAGTTGCCTCCCGAACATGCTGATGTAGAAAACAATCATCCAATAAATCCACAAAAGTCCTGCTAATGTGTGAGTAACCAGCCCCCAAATTCCAGTCAATATCTGGGAAATTAAAATCTCCCATTATAAGACACTCTGATTTACTGGCCCACTCTATTTCCCTGTACAGTTCCTTATTATACTCATCAGAGTCATTAGGCCTATAGCACACTCCTACTCTCAATTTTGATCTCCCAATGTTTATGTCACACCAAACTGACTCCACACTGCACTGTCCAGCGATGTCGACTGGCTTCACTTCCTTGGTTTTTATGTGTTTCTTAACTAATAACATAACCCCTCCTCCCTTCCTATCCTGTCTATCCTTTCTGTAGACGTTGTACTCCCCAAATTGCAGTTCTGTATCCCTTATATCTGTGTGACACCACGTCTCTGATATCCCAACAATATCTGCCTTCGATGTTTTGAGCAATACCTCAAATTCATCAAATTTATTTACTAAACTCCTAGCATTGGTGTACACGCAAGTATACCTGCACCTGTTTCTATTCTTAGCTACCCTAACACAACCCATGTGTTTACTTGTACCGCAATGGCTCCCAGCAGTCTCTGAAATACCATGCATCTTGTTTTTCAGGCTTCTGCTCATTCTAATAGAAGCAGTGCAAGAATCTCTTTCACCTCTGTCAGTGGCTACTGTCAATCTATTGGTCTTTGTCTCCCCCCAAGCTAGCAGTTTTCCGACCCACCTAACACTGCCTCGATAGCATCAGCAAATATTCTTGCACCCTTTCTATTTAAGTGTATCCCATCCCTGTAGAAGCAATCTCTCCTGTTAACAAGTACAGCCCAGGCTGAAAAAAATTCTACCCCTTGAGCCTTGCACAATCTTTCCAGGGCCGAATTGATCGACAAGGCTCTCATCATATACTCCCTCCTATCGTGTCTGGGCAGAATTGCAGACACTTTCAAATTCAACCCTAATTCTCGGCTTTTGTTCAACAGTGACCTGTACTTGTTAAGTAATTCTGCCGGTCTCCTACTCTTAATATTATTAGTGCCAACGTGTACAACTATATCACCTTTTGTGCCCTTAAAAGATGATATTCGCTCTACAACGTCATCAACCTTTGCCCCTGGCAGACATACCCTGGTCCTGTTCCACCTATCTTTTTTACAAAGCATGTTCCCCGTTTCCCTGACAATAGAGTCACCAACAACTACTAGTTCCTTCGGGACCAGCGCATTCTGCCTTGGGGGTTGTCTCTGTGTCACGCGATGACCAAGTGCAAGCTCTGGCGTTGATGTGGGCAGCTGAGAGCTTGATGGGCCCCTCAATTTAGTTCCTTCGAGGGCATCCACCCTGTCCTTCAAGCTCTCATATAGGCCCACAAGAACGTCGAGTTGTTGCCTGATATCGATACACTCCTTGCATCGCGCACACACAAAGACATCCCCCTTGGCAGTATCATGTCCCGTACCCGATTGCTCTGCAAACATCAAGCAAACAGTGCATTTTATAAGGCTGTGAGTCAGAGGACAACTGCCCCCCTCAGTTCTGCTCTGAGCCACAGCACTTCCATTAGCTTGAGCCTTTTGCTTTGCTGCTCTGGTCTGAGTCATGATTCTATTAATTTATTATGTTATGTTATTAATTATATTACGTTTGTAATCTAAGTCGTTATATGTATTTATTTAAACGTACAATTTAACTGCTAACGAAGTTCAACTAACGCTATCTAGTACGGTATATAACCTACGGTATATCTAGTACGGTATCACAATGGCGGGAAAGTTACTAACGGTAACGGTAGTTACGAACACGTGGAAACCCTTACCGATACTTTTACAAGGCCGAGTAAAGAATAAATACACCAAATTAATCAAAAAAACACAAAATAATGTTATACTACTAAATTTAAATCAAAAGTTTAAGAAAAACAATAATTTCAAATCAATAAATAAGAAAAATCCACTTAGCGGCTTTGAACACGACCGTCACTAGTAGCCTCGTCAGCAGACCCGTGTTGTAGGATTGGGTGTCTTTTGGTGTTTGCATTCTGCAAGGCAGTAACAAAGCTAGGCAAGGCCATGAAAATTATGCTGTTTGCTATCTGTTTATGTTTGATTTGGTTTACGGCCATTGAAATGGCTTGTAATTTGGCATTAAAAATACTGCATTCTTTTGGGAGTTGTTAGATGAATGTACAATCCTCAAAATGAATTGCAACTCCTACACAAGTCTCTGATTTAGACCCATCTCTATATATGAGAGTGTGATGTGGATATTGTTCTTTGTATGCTGCATATAACTGCTGGCAGTTTGTTTTTGATAGTGTTTTTCTCCCAGGTTTGAAAATACATATCATATATGTGTTGAAGTATGCACCATGGTGGAATGGTCTGTGCAATTGCAGTAGCTATGTTGTCATAATCAAGCCCTCGGCTTAGTAGTAAATCTTTCAGATAGAGGTTAGCAGGTTGATTCATCTGTGGATGGGCTTGGTATCTTTTCCCAGTTATATGAAAACAGAAGGTCTCTATTTGGATGATCAGTGATAGATTTTATCTTGATGGCATAGTGTAACAACAAGTTCTGTCGTCTAAGCTGTAATGAAGGTTCATGGGCTTCTGCATAAAGGCTTTGTATAGGCGAAGTTCGGAAAGCTCCGAGTGCTATACGGAGTACACTGTGGTGTATGGGGTCTAACCATCTCAATGCACTTGGTTTCAGTGAGTCGTAAACAGCTGCTCCATAATCTAGTTTGGAAGGAACTATAGATCGATAAAGTTTGAGAAGTGTATATCCATCTGCTGCCCAAGTTGTTGCGGAAAGAACTTTGAGAATGTTTAATTTCTTTAAGCAAGAAAGTCTGAGTTGTTTAATGTAATCAAGGAACCTTAGTTTCTCATCTAAGAGAAGTCCTAAGAATCTTATGCTTGGTACTACTGAGATAATATGTCCGTCAAGTTTCTACTCAGGATCAGGGTGTAGGTTTCGTTTTCTACAGAAGTGTATACACACAGTTTTTTGTGTGGAAATCTGGAAGCCATTTGTTTGAGCCCATTTGCTTATTTTGTTTATTGTTCCTTGTAGCTGCCGTTCTATACTTCGCATATTCTGAGAGTGATAGGAAATGCTGAAATCGTCAACGTATAAAGCTGCATCAACGATTATTGGAATGTGCTTGGTTATTGTATTTATTTTAATAGCAAAAAGGGTAGTGCTAAGCCCAGACCCCTGAGGCACACCTTCTTCTTGGATGAAAATTTTTGAAAGGGTTGTCTGCAGCCTAACTTGGAATGTCCTGTGTTGCAAGAAATTTTGGATATATTTAGGAAGATGTCCACATAAACCAAGGAGGTTATAGGTTTTGGAGAATTCCATAATGCCATGCCATACCATAAGCCTTTTCTATATCAAAACAGATCATGACGTGATGTTCCTTTTGGATGAAGGCATTCTGTACACTGTTTTCTAATTTGATAATTAAATCTAGCGTTGAACAATTTTTTCTGAAACCATGCTGTGCTGGATTGAGAAGGTTATTTCTGTTTAAATACCATGTTAAATGAGCACTGATAATTTTTTCCATAACTTTTCCTAGGCAACTTGTTAAAGCAATTGGACGGTAGTTGCGTGGGTTAGAGAGATCCTTTCCCCATTTTGGGAAAGCTAGAATTATTGCATGATGCCAACTATCTGGAAACTGGTTTGTTTGGAAGATTTTGTTATACAGTTCAAGTAATGCCATTTGGGATTGGTGATCAAGTTCCTTTATCATCATGTAGTGAATTTGGTCTGGTCCTACAGCACTTTGCTTTGTCTGTGACAGAGTTGTTTTTAATTCATGAAAAGTTAACGGAAGGTTGTACCATTCATCATTTCTTGTGGAAAAATTCAGTCTGTATTTTTCTATTCTTGCCTTGTATATTTGAAAACTAGGAGTATATGATGTGGTTGCTGATGTTTTGGCAAAGGTTTCAGCCAGTGCATTGGCTATTTCTGAAGGCTGTGTGGTGATTTGTCCATTCCAGTTTAGGATTGGAGGTGGATTAATCTGGTATCTGCCATTCATTTTGCTGATTTTATTCCAGACAGTTTGAGATGGTGTGGAACTTGTTAAAGTGGATGCAAATTTTATCCAGGATGCTTTCCTACTGGATCTTCCAACATATCTGGCTCGCGCTCATGCCTTTTTGAATAATACGAGGTTCTCTGTAGTGGGACATCTTCGGAAATTATTCCAGGTTTTATTTCTCTCTCTTTTAGCATGTAAACATTCTTCATTCCACCATGATTTTGCATGTGTTGGAAGGTGTGATGATGTTTTTGGAACAGTCTGCTCAGCAGCTTGGATTAGTTTATTTGTTACATCTTGTACTGCTGCGTCTAATGGTTTTTGCTTGATAATAACTGCATCTAATTTTGCAATAGATTTATACATTTCCGAACCAGCTTCATTTACTTTCCATCTGAGATTTCTACGTGACTGACGTGGTTCCTAATGTCATGGTAATGATTATCGGATAGTGATCGCTGCTAAGAGGATCTCTGTGTACAGACCAATCAAGTATTGGAAATAATGTAGGAGAGCATATTGATAGGTCGATAGCTGTGCTGTTTCCCGATGCGTGTATATATGTGTACCGTCATTCAACAGGGTTAAGTCATTCTGTTCTATCCATTTTTCAATCTGTTTTTCTCTCCAGTCTATAGCTGTGTTACCCCACAAAGGGCTGTGTCCTTTGAGGTCTCCCAGTATATAGAAGGGTGGAGGTAAATGAGTTAGTATATCTTCGAAGTCTTGTTGTTGTAATTCTTGGTTTTGGGGAACGTAAATTGTTATAGAGACTTACAGGGGAACAGGTATCCTGTGTGTTATCAGACACTCAGCCTAAAACACTGATGGATCCAATATCTCTCTATTACAGAAGATTTAGGAGAAGTCCAGTTGGCCTGCCTCCCTAAAATCCACTCATGCACACCTTCTCGATGGTAAGCCCTGTTACGTCACTTAGGTGACAACGAACATGTAGAGTGGATCTCTTCAAGACGCCTGGTCAGCGTGAAGAGGAAAAGACCAAACCCTCCAGCATATGACAGCACGACAAAACAAATGGCCCTCAGTCCCCAGCAGCTTTCACTCCCCCTCTTACGCCAGCAAGAGGATCAGAGTGGAAGCAGAGGGTGCTAAGAATCTCTGGGTACAACCAGGCTGCTATGCACGGAAACTGAACTTGGCCTGTTATAACATAAGATCACTCATCGGTGAAGATAGGATATTAGAGCTGGAAAAGGAATTAAAAAATGTGAATTGGAATATCATCGGTTTGGCTGAAACAAGAAGAAGAAATGAATCACTTATAAGTTTATCAAGTGGACATCTGCTGTACACCAATGGAAACAGTGAAAGGAGTGAAGGTGGAGTTGGGTTTCTGTTCCATAAAGATTTTAAAAACAACATTTTGGAATTCAAAAGCACATCACCAAGGGTGTCAAGACTAATACTCAAGATTTCTAAGAGGTACAAGCTAAAGATTATAATGATTTATGCACCAACATCGAGCCATGATGATGAAGAGGTTGAAGAAATGTACACTGAAATTGAGTCTTCTAGATGAGCAGAAAACCCACTGCACTATTATTATGGGGGACTTCAATGCTAAGGTTGGAAAAAGGCAAAACAGCGCAGAAAGAGGAACTATAGGAAATTTTGGAATTGGTGAAAGAAATAAAAGAGGTGAAAGACTTGTGGAATTTGCAGAATCTCAAGGAATGTCAGTAATGAACACTTTTTTCAAGAAAAGGGTGAACAGAAAGTGGACATGGAAGAGTCCAAATGGATTAACAACTAATGAAATTGACTTCATCCTCACTAACAGAAGATATATTGTGACTGATGTTACCGTCCTGAATAAGGTAAATGTTGGAAGTGATCACAGAATGGTAAGATGTACACTTGATATAGATGTAGGAAAGGAAAGAACTGACTCGAGTAAATAATACAAAGGTCTTTGAGATAACAGAGGAGGAGAAAAAGCAGTATGTACTGGAACTTAAGAACAAGTTTGAGCTTCTGCAGACTGCTCAGGACCAAGATATCAATGAGGAATATTACAACTTTCTGAAAGTGATAAAGCCCAAGAAACCTATAGGGAAAAAGAAATCCAAAGAAGAAAACATTAGTCAAGAAACACTTGTCATGATGAACCGAAGACGACAAATGAAGAGAAAGAAAAACACTGACAGGGAGAAAATTGAGTATACTGAGTTATACAAAGCCATTAGAAAGAGACTCAGAGAGGACATAAGAAGATTTAACACAAGAAAAGTAGAACAAGCATTAAGGGAAAACAAAGGATTTAAATCAGCAGTCATGAGCAGTAATACAGAAAGACAAATGATACTGAAACTGAAGAATTGCAATGGTGCACTTATAAACAGCAGAGAGGGCATAATTCAAACAGCAGAAGACTACTATAGAGAATTATACAAGGAGCGAGGGAATGATACCAGCAGTGGGGAAGATGGATTGCAAAGTAGCAACACATACGACATACCTGATATTCTTCCTGATGAGGTAGAACATGCACTGAAGAAAATGAAGAATCAGAAAGCCCCAGGGGAAGATGAAGTTACTGTAGAGTTGTTAAAATTGGGAGGAAGAAACATAACACAAAAACTGGCAAGGCTCTTCACAAAGTGCATTTGAAAAGGTGTGATGCCTAAGCAGTGGAATAATGCAATCATAGTTTTGCTGCATAAGAAAGGAGATAAATCAGAAATTGGAAATTATAGACCAAATAGCTTGTTATCCCACATCTACAAGTTGTTCACAAGGGTCATTACTAACAGATTAGAAAGAATACTTGATGAGAATCAACCGAAAGAGCAAGCTGGACAGGATTCTCAACTATGGATCACCTTCACGTAATATCACAGCTAATGGAGAAAGCAAATGAATATAAAATGCCTGGCATTTGTGAATTATGAAAAGGCATTTGACTCCATACAGCATAAGGCAATGTTTTGGGCACTAGAAAGACAAAGCATAGATACCCCACATATTATGATTTTGAAGAAAATATATGAGAGTGCTACCTCCTTTATTAGACTAGACAAAGACAGTAGGAAATTTAAAATCGAGAAAGGAGTTCGACAAGGAGACACAATATCTCCGAAGCTGTTTACTGCTGCCCTTGAGGAAGCTTTCTGAATATTAGACTGGTTGCAGAAAGGAATCAATGTGAATGGAGAGTACCTACACCATTTACGATTTGCAGATGACATTGTGGTCATAAGCCATGATCCTAAAAAATTAGAGGAAAATCTTATTCAGTCATGCATAGTTAGTAAGGATTTAGGAATAAAGATGAATAAGGCTAAAACAAAAGTAATGATGAACAAGTATGCCACAGAAAGGGAAATAATGATTGAAGGAGCAGTAATTGAAAAGGTGAAGTCATATCCTTATCTGGAACAAGTTATTAGCTGTAATAATGATAAATGGCTGGAAGACAAGAGAAGAATAAATTTTGGATGGATAGCATTCAGGAAATATAGTCACATAGTGAAGAGCAATATCTCATTTTGTCTGAAACGTAAAATAATGAACCAATGTATACTCCCCACCATGACTTATGGAAGTGAAACTTGGGCACTCACCAAAAGAACGGAAGAGAAGCTGAGAACTACACAGCGAAGAATGGAATGAATTATATTGGGAATCAGACTGTTAGATAAGAAGAGAAACACATGGATTAGGCAGCAAACTCAAGTAAAGGACATTCTTATCAAAACTAAAGAACTAAAATGGTCTTGGGCAGGACACATAGCTCGAAGACATGATGACAGATGGACTAAAAAAATAACAGAATGGTACCTAAGAGGAGCTAGAAGAAATCCTAGAAGACAAAAGCGGAGATGGATAGATGAAATTCATGAGTTTGTGGGTAGTAAATGGATGGCCAGTGCTCAAAACAGAAGGAACTGGAAAGTTGCTGGAGAGGCCTTCATCCTGCAGTGGATTGAAAATGACTGATGATGATGATGAAATTGTTATAATGGTTACAAGAGATTTAATGGCTATGCATACTGCAACTGCTTCAAGGGCTGTGTTTAGTGGAAGAAATTGGGAAGGAATTTGTGAATTTACCAAAACTGTCACACTACCATGGGTTGTGCCGCCTGTTACTCTGTCTTTACAGTATGTGATATAGTTCTTTACTCTGGGAGAGTCTTGAGATCTGAGATATGCTTCTTGCAGGCAAAGATACAGCAGGGTACGCTGTGCAATCAGATCATATATAACATGTATATTAGTGCACAATCCTCTGCAGTTCCACTGGATTGTAGTCCACATTATTTGGTTTTGGAGAATGTGTAAGACTATACGTTGCTTTAAGCTTTTTGAGCTTAGGTTTTTCCTTTGGAAAATATGGTTTACCGGTATCCATATCTTCTTCTGCAAAAATCTCTAGTACTGTTTGTTTCTGAATGTTTTGCATTGGGAGGTACAGATAGCCGTGTGTTTGTGAGTTTTTCTTTTTGTTTTGGCTGGGATGTTATAAGTACAGCTTGTGCCCAATCTGAAATAGACTTCTTTGGAGGAATCGTGAAATCTGTTTGGGTCTCTATTGTATGCCGATTCTTTATGATTTATGCACAGGAAGGTCTGTTTAAGATAGTTGGGAGTACAGTTCTCTTAGCTTCTTGGTATGTGACAGAGTGTTCTACTTTATATTGTTGAATCTGCTTTTCTCTTTTCCAATATTCACAGTTCTTAGAATAGGCAGAATGGTCCCCCCCCTTACAGTTTGGACACTTCGGTTGCTCAGCTGGACAGTTCTGATTGGTGTGATCTTGAGATCCACATTTGGAACAGATAGAAACTCCACGGCATGCCATTTGTGTATGACCATACTTTTGGCATTTAAAGCAGTGGAGAGGATTTGGAACATATGGTCTGATGTTGCAATTTAGATATCCGGCCTTCACCATTGTGGATGGTTTGGGAGTGTTAAAGGTCAGTATCAGATATCTGGTTGGAGTAAGTATACCATCTCTAATAACTTTAATCCTTCTCACAGCTATAACACCTTGATCTTCCAGCTCATTTTTAATTTCTTCTTCTGAGATGCTAATAAGGTCCCATTAAGATATTACTCCTTTTGATGTATTTAGGCTATTATGGGGAAATACCACTACTGGGATCCCACCAAAAGTTCTCATCTGAAGCAGTCTTTCTGCATGTTTTGCACTGGTTGTCTCGACTAAAATGTCACCTGACATTTTTTTGGTGTACCAGCAGCACTTTCTAGACATTTTTGGATTACAAATGGCGAAGGAGTTTTCCTTCGCCATTTGTAATCCAAATAGTTTTCCCAATGGCTGTTCTGATGTTAAATGAAGGACTAGAAAAGTAGGTGCATGAAGCGATGTCATGTCCTTTTTTTGTCTTTTGTTACATTCGTCTCATTATCCTCATTTTTCTGACTCAAAGGAGTTGGGTCTTTGGGATCTGTGGTTGTGATATTTGGATCATTCATGTTTGCTCCTTTTAGCCCTGGGAGTGAGAGCTTTTCCTCCCAGGTTTCTGGCCCCGCCACATGGAGGCAGGAGTGGTGCCACCTAGTGACCAAGCGGAAGTTGATTAGTAGTTAGGACTAGAAAATAAATAAAAGAAAGGTGTCTTTCCTTTCTTAGGATCCTTTGTGCTGATACCTTTCAGCAACTATATATATACAATAGAGAATATGCTTTAAACTCTATAAATGTGTATCACTATCACTTTAGAAATCGCTTTATAATCGCAGAGAAATCGCCTGATCACTAGAAACGCTTGGCACTCGGGGCCGTGACATAAGCACTGGGAAAACAAAAATGGGAGTAGTGTGTTATAGTCCAAATGATTGTAATGAATTATAACAAAAAACTATACAGATAAATTAGAATGGGCCAGTAAATCAGAATGTCTAATACTGGGAAAATTTTTAACTTTCCAGATGAAAGAGATCCCTTGAAGGATCTGGTAATGATATGCCTACATGAAAGCCACTTCTTTCTGTTAAAAAATCAAAAGATTCGACTGGAGTGGTGCTGTCAACCAAAATATTGGACCGTGGAACAGTAGAAAAAATCAGATAGTCTCATGAATCTTGATTTATACCTTTTTGCACCAGTGGTGGGGTTAAAGTGTGGTGTGAACCTCAGTAAGTCATGCATCTAGACTGTCTAGTGTCCACCACTCAAGTGGCTGGAGGTACTAATGTGGTATGGTGTATGTTTTGTTGGTATGGACTGGGTCCTGTCATACTGTTAGAGGGGTCATGTTACCTCCAATGAATATCTTTTTGTTGCATTGTATTGGACCCTGCAATGCTTCATCCATACCCAGACTGCAATCGATTTTTTCAAGGCAACAACAATATCCAATGTGAAAAATTGTACCCGAATGGTTTGAGTAACATTCTCAAGATGTCTAACATCCACCCTGGCCACCTAATTTTCCAGATCTGAATCGAAATGAGAATGGCTGGGATATGATGCAAAGGGCAGTTCAGTACTGACCACAATACAGCAGCTGACAAAGATCCTCACAGAAGAATGGTGAAATCTGGAGAGAGAGAGAGAGAGAGAGAGAGAGAGAGAGAGAGAGAGAGGGAAGGACTCTCCCTTAAACACCTAGTAGAATCCATGCTACAATGTGTATGGGCTGTAATTTGTGCAAAAGGTGGCCATATTAGATAATTACTAAGACTATCTTTCTTGCCAAATGAAAAGATAAAAAAATGACAGATACTAAATCTACACCACTTGTGCTGCATTACACGTGACACTGAAGCAGTTCCACTAGCGCTTAATCCCACAACCAACCAATAAAATTAAAGATTCTTCACACCTCTAATTTTATTGATTGGTTGGGGGATTAAGCATAGGAAGGTCTGCATGAGTGTCACATCTGTGAACACAAGCTTACGATTTGAATCTTGCAGTCAGCCCTGACACATTTGCAAATTTTCACATTTCATTCCAAATGGATATTTAATAACAACAAAAAACACCATCTGAATGTACCCAAAATGTTAATGCCTTAAAATAATAATAACAAACGTGATAAATTTCAATGAAAATTTGTATTACAACTGCTAGAGCTCAATATATTAAATCCAAATTAAGGTATACTCACCCAAAATTTTTAAGTGGCTTTTTATAGAATTTATTTCTGCTTGTAATGCTTCTCTAGATATAAAAATAAATTCAGCACAGCTTAAGTAAATAAATATTATAATTATTATTTATATAATTATTTATAATATTATAAATTAAGTTTATGTTAAAGTATTGTATGTTCCATTCCATGGAACAATCTTCATATTCTGAATGAAATAATGGAATGCACTTTAATACATTCTTTGTGATGCTAATATTAATAAACTAAATTGATTTTATTATTAAAAACATAACAAACTTACAGAGCACAGATATAGGATACAGGCTACTGTAGACTTATGCAAAATAGAGGCCTCTTATCAAAGAAATGGTATGTGTAATCCTTCAATCCATCACTTGTGGCCCATGTGGTCAGCTGCTGATTACCACTGGCTTTTTTCTGGATGCTATGGTGAGCTGCAATGTTCTTTGGTGCTAATTGAAGAACAACACAGCTCTCAAAAATGTCAAGAAAACAGCCAGTCAACCAGAAGAGGGCTACAAGTGTAGGATTTCAGGATAGACACCATTTTTACAAGGTGTGGCTATTAAATAATGAGGCTGTTACAATGAAATAAATATGAAATATCCCATTCAATGCAAGTTATCCCCTTCAAAATAATTGCCTTGGACTTGCACACACTGTTCCGTACCTTTCTTACAAACACAGAAACGTTTCTAGAAGTCATCTTCTTTTCTTTTCTTTTTTTTTTTTTTTCCTGAATGTCAGGAAAAGAATGGGTTCCCTAAAATACACTTCTCAATTTAGGGAACAGAAAAAAAGTCATAAGCAGCTAAGACTGGCAAGTAGGGTGTATGTTTACACACAGGGATGTTTTTTGGCCAGAAACTGGCAAACAGCAAGAGCACATTGTGTGCTGGAGCATTGTCTTGATGGAGCATCCAACCATCCTTTCACAATTGAGGTCTCTTCCTTTGAATTCTTTCATACAGCCTTGTCAAACTTCAGTGTAGTAAGTTTTACTGACAATCTGATTTAGTGGGATGTTATTCAGCTGTAATAATTCCGTTAATATCAAAGACACTTTCGAGAGGCAAAAGTAAAATGAATGATGACGAAATTTTCACGGTTATAAATGATTTTAGAACTAGAGGCCATAAATTCAAGTTACGTGAGGAGATGTTTAGAGTGGATTGCAGGAAGTTTTATTTTAGTCAGTGAGTTATAAATTACTGGAATAACTTACTACATGGGTGGTAGATGCTGACAGTTTGGGAAAATTCAAAGGTCAGCTGGATCAGTCTAATGCTTAAACAACTGTCACTTTTAATAAATGTCCTTTCCCAGCTCACATTTTAATCAGTTTTATGAATACTGGACAGCCTGGTCGTTTATATTCTTCCACATTCTCTCTTCCTTCTAAAAATCTTTTATGCCATTCAAACACGAGCTCTTGACATAATTTCTTCCCCATAAACTTGATGTAACAATTCATAACTCGCAGTTGATGTTTTCTTCAGTTTTGTTAAAAATTTGAGGTTGATTTGTCGTTCAATTCTTTCGTCTGTCATGTTTCAGGCAAACTACAAAAACACAAGTTAATGAAACCTGCCCCACTACAAAGCGAAGGAGCATGTTGGAATTTGAGTTGGCAGACAACTAGAGAAAGGATCAAGGTCAACTGCTGTGCCTATGCTTCACAGGTGGTACTTGGTATATCATGACTGTGTACACAGTCTCGTTATTTAATAGCCAAACTTGTATGTTAACAGGCTGGTTTGGGTGCTGGGCTACAGTAGATGTATCCAGAATCATTTTAGTGTTTTATTAATATTAGAATCACTGAGAAAAAGCTAGAGCAGTGGTTTTCAACTAGGGTGCCGCAACAACATTCCAGGGGTGCCACATAATTTGGGTTTAAGTTGCTTAAACTTATTTTATTATTTTTTTAAATTTATATATTTATTTCATTGTTAAAAAGGTGTACGGTAGCTTTTTAATTTTGTGGTGATCTATAATTGATGTTTATTTAGTACCTCTATATAATGAATAAAATGATTATATATATTTATATATAATTTGTATTATGAATTGTAATGTTGTTTATAGTTATATTATTGTAATAACTATCATATAACATATTTTTTTAATATCACACACACACACACACACACACACACACACACACACACACACACACACACACACACACACACACACACACACACACACACACACAGATAAGCTTTTGGAATTGCTAATAGTTTCTGTTCTGAATAACTCAAATAATAATCCCTTGGCAACTGAAAATTTGCGAGCTTTCAAAGGGGCTTTAAGCTTAGAAAAAAATCATGGAGATAAGTATAGTGAACAGGGACCACAGTGGTGGTTGTTGTTGAGTTTTAGGTGCATAAGCAACTTAGACCTATTGTCAATGTGCATTGTCTGCATGAGTGTGTGAGTTGATTTGCCTTTTTATGTAGGCTGAAAATCCTGGAATAACTCATGGGAAGCACTACTCCCTCTGCCTGAGATCATCTAACTACAGCCTTGATTGAAGAAATATTTAGAAATTTCTCCAGTCTATAATGAGACTTGAACACAGCCCTCTCCAAATCAGTGACAAGTGACTATAGCTACAGAGAAGTACTTTGCAAGCAATTCTTCAATGGAAAGGAAGCCACTGCACACTTAGCACTTTCCATTTTTAAACTTTTCAATGTGCAGGGGTATTGTCATGATGCAATGCAAGCTCCAATTTCATGAAGTCCACTTTTCTGCCCATTTTCTCTAAAAAGCATCATATAATCACTATCAAACTGTATTGAAGTATTTCTGGTGGGATGCAATTTCATAGTGAACTTACATTTCATAATGAAATGCAAGTTCACTTTTAGTCACATACAGCCTGTGGCCCATCATATGGCAACCTTTGGTATAAACCATAACTATTAGCATTAGTGGAGGCATATGATGCAAGAAAGCAAGCTTATGCAGCATCAGCCAAAATAAGAAAAGAAAGAAAAAACAACACTTCCATTTCACCACTCCATTCATTCAAAATACCTGTCCAGCTGAGCCTTAAATTTGTTCAGGCTATCAACTTCCACAACAAGGGACGGAAGTCAGTTCCACCAACCATCCGCTGGTTAAAGGCAAATTTCCACATATCTATACTACATCTGTCTTTCCTCAATCTGAATTTATGCCCTCTCAGATGATTATTCTGAGCAAGAGGAAGAATCCCATCGGCATTGAGCATACTCAAACCATTCAAGGCTTTATACACCTCTATCAGATCACCATGCTGATGCCTAGTCTCCAGACACTGCAATTTGCAAAACTTAAGCCTTTCTTCGTAAGAGCAACCCATTTTTCATGAAGTTAATTTGTTCACTAATCTTTGTTGCCCTTCTCTGTATTCGTTCCAGCAGCTCTACATCCTTCTTGAAATGAGGCCTCCAGACCTGTACACAGTACTCAAAGTGTGGCCTGACCATTGCCTTATACAAGGGAATAATCACCTCCTTATCCCTGCTAGAAAAATTCCTGTATATCATTGACAAGACAACATGAGCAACTCTCGCAGCCCGTCTGCACTGCTCAGAGAACTTCATATCTGCCTGCACAATTACCCCCAGTTCCTTTTCATTCTCTACCACTGTCAGTGTAGTATCACAGAGTTCATATGTTGCCCTGGGGTTGCTGTTTCCCATATGTAGTACTTTACATTTGTCAATGTTAAACTTCATTTGCCACCTCTCAGCCCATCTGCTCAACATTTACAGATCCTGTTGCAGCAGCAGCATAGTGTCAGTAGTGTCCTTAACAACCCTGCCAACCTTCGTATCGTCTGCAACTTGGACAATAAGCTTGATATACCATCATCACTATCATTTATAAATACAGAACACAATAATGGACCCAACACTGAACCCTGAGGGACTCCACTAATAACATTAGTCCACAATAAGAGGTGTCCATTGATTACCACTCTCTGTCTTCTCCCCCTCAACCATCCCTTTATCCATAGCAGCAATTTGCCTCCAATGCTACACTGCTCCAATTTATGCAGCAGTCTTCCATGTGCAACATTATCAAAAGCCTTTCTAAGATCCAAATATATAATATCAAAGTTATTCCCTGCATCCAGTTCTTTTGTGACTGCATCATAGTATCCAATCAACTTGGTCAGGCAAAACTTTCCCTTATCAAAACCATGCTGTGTCCGAGCTATAACTGAAGTCTTGTCTAGATGATCCTACAGTGCTTTTTAACCAGTGCCTCCATTAATTTTCCTGGAACAGAAGTTAAACTCACAGGTCTATAATTACTTGTGTCTTCCTTTGATCCTCCTTTGTGAATTGGGGTCACATTTGCACATCTCCAGTCTATGGGTACCTCCCCTGAGTCCAAAGAAGCTCTCATTATTATGGCTAAGGGTTTGCTTACTTCCTTTGCTGCCTTTAATATAACTGGATAGATCCTATCCACCCCAGGTGCCTTTTTTATGTTTATCCTCAACAATTTCTCCTCCACTTTACTTTCAGTGATTACAAAATTATCTAGCTTACTGCCAGAGATGAATACGCCTCTGGCATTCCCCTTCCTGAATAACTCCTCATGTGTGAATGTAGATGCAAAATACTCGTTTAGTTTGTTAGCCACCTGAACAGGATCCTCAACTGTTGAATCATCAATATCCCATGGACCAATCTGATTCATCCCTTTCCTTCTAGAGTTGTGTTACATAGGTGAGTCCTTTACATAGGTAAAGGACTCTTTTCTGTTTTTCTTTGCATCCTTTGCCAAGGATTTCTCATAATCTGCCTTTGCCTGCCTAATCTCCTTTGTGACTTGTTTACAGACCAGCTTATATCTATCACAGGCTTCCATGTCACCCATTAATTTATATGTAACCCATGCATTTTTCTTCTCTGCCATATGTCTCATTAGTTCTTCTAACATCCATTTAGACCTAAACCTTAAACAATATTTCTTAGTTGGTATGTAAAGCCTAGTAGCTTCCAAGATGAGTTCTTTAAATGCTTCCCATTTTGAATTTGCTGTTGGTAACATCATCAGTTGGTCCCACTATATAGAATTTAAATACTGTCTCAGACCATCGTAGTCACCTTTATGAAAACAAAAACCCTTCCCTTTACCCCTGATGGGAGTTACCGCTTTTGAGAAAATCCCACTTCAGCACACTGTAATTACTGCCATCACACACACACACACACACACACACACACACACACACACACACACACACACACACACACACACACACACACACACACACACACACAGTGGTTCCTTTATATGCAGATTCTTAATGCATGAAGAATCACTACTCATAATCAGATCAAGAGTATTCCTCCCTCTAGTTGCCTCCCGAACATGCTGATGCAGAAAACAATCATCCAATAAATCCACAAAAGCCTTGCTAGTGTGTGAGTGACCAACCCACGAATTCCAGTCAATATCTGGGAAATTAAAATTCCCCATTATAAGACTCTCTGATTTACTGGCCTGCTCTATTTCCCTGTACAGTTTCTGATTATAATCATCAGAGTCATTAGGCCTATAACACACTCCTACTATCAATTTTGATCTCCCAATGCTTATGTCACACCAAACTGACTCGACACTTCACTGTCCAGCAATGTCGACTGGCTTCACTTCCTTGGATTTTATGTGTTTCTTAACTAACAGCATAATCCCTCCTCCCTTCCTAGCCTGTCTATCCTTCCTGTACACATTGTACTCCCCAAATTCTAGTTCTGCATTCCTTTTATCTGTGTGACACAACATCTCTGATATCCCAACAATATCTGCCTTTGATGTTTTGAGCAATACCTCAAATTCATCAAATTTATTTACCAAACTCCTAGCATTGGTGTATAAGCAAGTATACATGCACCTGATCCTATTCTTAGCTACTCTAACACAACCCATATGTTTACTTATACCACAATGACTCCCAGCAGTCTCTGAAATATCCTGCATCTTGTTTTCCAGGCTGCTGCTCATTCCAATAGAAGCAGTGCAAGAACCACTATCACCTCTGCCAGTGGCTTGTTTGTTTGGTTTTTTTAGGAGCATTAGCAACTAAGGCCATATTGCTCCGTCTGCCAGTGGCTACTGTTAATCTATTAGTCTTTGTATCTCCCCAAGCTAGCAGTTTTCCGACCCACCTAACACTGCCTCAATAGCATCGGCAAATTTTCTTGCACCCTTTCTATTTAAGTGTATCCCATCTCCGTAGAAGCAGTCTTTCCTGTTAACAAGTACAGACCAGGCTGAAAAAAATTCTACCCCTTGAGCCTTGCACAATCTTTCCAGGGTCAAATTTATCAACAAGGCTCTCATCATATACTCCCTCCTATCGTGTCTGGGCAGAATTGCAGACACTTTCAAATTCAACCCTAATTCACAGCTTTCTTTCAACAGTGACCTGTACTTGTTAAGTAATTCTGCTGGTCTCCTACTCTTAATATCATTAGTGCCAATGTAGTAGTAGTAGTAGTAGTAGTGGCACATGATGCAAGAAAGCAAGTGTAGGAGCTTATGCAGCATCAGCCAAAAAAAAAAAAAAAAAAAAACACACCATTCCCTCCAAAGGCCTGTCCAGTTCCTCCTTAAATTTATTTAACCTATCAACTTCCACAACGACAGATGGAAGTTTGTTCCAGCCATTAACCACCCGCTGGCTAAAGGCAAATTTCCGCACATCTATTCTACATCTGTCCTTTCTTAATTTGAACTTATGTCCCCGTAGGTTGGTAATCTGAACAAGTGGAAGGATCCCATCAGAATTCAGCGTGCTCAACCCATTCAAGGCCTTATAGACCTCAATCAGATCACCGCGCAGGTGCCTAGTCTCCAGCGACTGCAATTTGCAGAACTTAAGCCTCTCTTGGTAAGAGAATCCCTTCATTCCCCTCACCAATCGTGTTGCTCTTCTCTGTACACGCTCAATCAAATCTACATCCTTCCTAAAATGACGCCTCCAGACCTGTACGCAGTACTCAAGGCGTGGCCTGACCATTGCCTTATACAGAGGGACAATCACCTCCTTTTCCCTGCTAGGAAAATTCCTATATATCATTGACAAAACCCCATGACCCGCCCTAGCTGCCTGTCTGCACTGCTCAGAAAACTTCATATCTGACTGCACAATTACTCCCAGGTCTTTTTCATTTTCTACCACCTTAAGTGTAGTACCACACAGTTGGTACGTTTCTCTGGGGTTACTTCTACCCATATGCAGTACTTTGCATTTGTCAAGGTTGAACTTCAGTTGCCACTTCTTAGCCCATCTGCCCAAATTTTCTAGATCCTGTTGCAGTAGCACACTGCCATTACTGTCATTAACAACCCTGCCAACCTTTGTGTCATCTGCAAACTTCGACATTAAGCCTGATATACCTTCATCAATATCATTGATAAATACACAAAACAACAGTGGACCCAACACCGAACCCTGTGGGACTCCACTAATAACATTAGTCCACGAAGAGCAGCACCCATTGATTACCACCCTCTGTCTTCTCCCACTTAACCATCCTTTTATCCATTGTAGCAACTTACCCTTAATACCATTCTGCTCCAATTTGTACAGAAGTCTTCCATGCGCAACAGTGTCAAAAGCTTTCTTGAAATCCAAGTATATGATATCAAAATTATTTTTTGCATCCAGTTCCTTTGTGACCACATCATAATAACCAATCAAATTTGTCAGACAAGACTTTCCCTTAACAAACCCATGCTGTGTTTGAATTATTGCTGCAGTCTTGTCTAGATGATCCTGCAATGCATCTTTAACCAGCGACTCCATTATTTTACCCGGAACAGAAGTTAAACTAACTGGTCTGTAATTACTCGTGTCACCCTTCGATTCACCTTTGTGAATTGGGGACACATTTGCACATCTCCAGTCCGTGGGAACCTCCCCTGAGTCCAAGGATGCTCTCATAATTATGGCTAAGGGTTTGCTTAGTTGCTTTGCCGCCTCCTTTAAATAACTGGATGGATCCCATCCACCCCAGGTGCCTTTCTTGTGTTTAACTTCAACAATTTCTCCTCCACTTTGCTCTCAGTTATTACAAAATCATTAAGCACACTGCTACAATTTGATAACCTTCTTCCATTTTCAAATTGTAATAATTCCTTACGTGTGAATGTAGATGCAAAATACTCATTCAGTTTGTTTACTATCTGAGCAGGATCATCAACAGTCGAACCACTGATGTCAAGTGGACCAATCATATTCATCCCCTTCCTTTTAGAGTTTATATAAGTAAAGAAATCCTTGCTGTTTTTCTTAGCATCTTTTGCCAAAGATTTCTCGTAATCCGCCTTCGCCTGCCGAACCTCCTTTGTGACCTGATTACAGACTAGATTATATCTGCCACAGGCTTCTGTGTCACCTGATAATTTATATGCATCCCATGCATTTTTCTTCTCTGTCACGAGTCTCATTAGTTCATTTGATAACCATTTAGGCCTAAACCTTGAACGATATTTCTTAATCGGTATATAAAGTCTAGTAGCTTCCACGATTAATTCTTTGAATGCTTCCCACTTAGAATTTACTGTTTGTAACATCGTCAGTTGATCCCACTGTACAGAACTTAAAAACTGTCTGAGACTCAGCACACTGTGATCACTGCCACCTAGTGGTTCCTTTATCTGCAAGTTCTTAATACCCGAATGATCACTGCTGATAACCAGATCAAGAGTGTTACTTTCTCTGGTTGCCTCTTGAACATGCTGCTGCAGAAAACAATCATCCAATAAATCCACAAAAGTCTGACTAGTGTGTGAGTGACCAACCCACAAGTTCCAGTCAATATCTGGGAAGTTAAAATCCCCCATTATAAGACATTCTGATTTACTGGCCCACTCTATTTCTCTGTACAATTGTTCATTGTACTCATTCAAGTCATTAGGCCTATAACACACTCCTACTCTTATTTTTCCTTTCGCAGTGCTTATCTCACACCAAACTGACTCAACAGAGCACTGTTCATCTATATTAACTGGGTGCACTTCCTTTGATTTTATGTTTTTCTTAATTAACAGCATAACACCCCCTCCCTTTCTGTCCTGTATATCCTTTCTGTACACATTGTACTCCCCAAATTCCAGTTCTGCATTCCTTATATCTTTGTGACACCACGTCTCTGCTATCCCAACAATATCCGCCTTTGATGTCTTGACCAACACTTCAAATTCATCAAATTTATTTACTATACTTCTAGCATTGGTATACATGCAAGCATACATGCTCCTATGCCTATTCCTTGTTACCCTAACACATCCCATATACCCAACTATTCCATGATGACTGCCATCCGTCCCTGAAACCCCCAACACCCCTCGCTCCAGGTCGCTTCTTATTCTAATAGAAGTTGTGCAAGAATCACCTTCACCTCTGCCTGCGGTTACTGTTAAACTATTAGTCTTTGTATCCCCCCAAACTAGCAGTTTTCCGACCCACCTAACACTGCCTCGATAGCATCAGCAAATATTCTTGCACCCTTTCTATTTAAGTGTATCCCATCCTTGTAGAAGCAATCTCTCCTGTTAACAAGTACAGTCCAGGCTGAAAAAAATTCTACCCCTTGAGCCTTGCACAATCTTTCCAGGGCCGAATTGATCGACAAGGCTCTCATCATGTACTCCCTCCTATCGTGTCTGGGCAGAATTGCAGATACTTTCAAATTCAACCCTATTTCACGGCTTTTTTTCAACAGTGACCTGTACTTGTTGAGTAATTCCGCCCGTCTCCTACTCTTAATATCATTAGTGCCAACGTGTACAACTATATCACCTTTTGTGCCCTTAAAAGATGATATCCGCTCTACAACGTCATCAACCTTTGCCCCTGGCAGACATACCCTGGTCCTGTTCCACCTATCCTTTTTACAAAGCATGTTTCCCGTTTCCCTGACAATAGAGTAACCAACAACTACTAGTTCCTGTGGGACCAGTGCATTCTGCCTTAGGGGTTGCCGCTGTGTTGCGTGATGACCAAGTGCAAGCTCTGGCGTTGATGTGGGCAGCTGAGAGCCTGATGGGCCCCTCAATTTAGATCTTTCGAGGGCATCCACCCTGTCCTTCAAACTCTCATATAGGCCCATAACAACGCTGAGTTGTCGCCTGATTTCCTTACACTCCTTACATCGCGCACACACAAAGACATCCCCCATGGCAATATCATGTTCCGTTCCAGAGAGAGTTCGGCAAACATTTCACAAGTTGCACATTTTTTTAGGCTGTGATGCGTTGGAGAATTGCCCCCCTCAGTTCTCCCCCGAGTCACAGCACTCCTGCCACTTTGTGCCCTAGTCTGGGGCATGGTAGTTTAAATTAATAAAATCAATAAATTAAATATCAATAGTATTTGAATAGAAACTATTAAATAGAAACAGTGAAGCGTATTACTATATAATTTTGCGTTAGAGCTACCTAGCTACCTCAATTAAAAAATTTGAATTCCCTACCACTATATCCAAAAACAATGGCTACAAAAATGGAACGAAATAACGGTTTTACCTATCGTAAGTAAAATCCACAAAAACTCTTTATCTAAATTAAAATAAAAAATAACCAGCGTAACTATAACTATATGACTACGTATTAAGTACAATATAAAATAACAATCATGTAAATAAAAGGCAAACACTTATCGTTTTTGCGGAGCCTGTAACTGACAGCTGTAACTTTTAAAGAGATTCAGCGCCCTCTCTGTACGTGTACAACTATATCACCGTTTGTGCCCTTAAAAGATGATATCCGCTCTACGTCATCAACCTTTGCCCCTGGCAGACATACCCTGGTCCTGTTCCACCTATCCTTTTTACAAAGCATGTTCCCCGTTTCCCTGACAATAGAGTCACCAACATTATCAAGTTTTAGCATGAGTAACATTACACTCCACAAGTAATCCAGTTTATACCAGTCCTGCCAAACAAATCAGTACTCTAATTTTTTTGCTATTCATTATTTCTTTTTGTTCAAGTTAACAATACATTTTTTTGTTAATATTTCAGTGGTGCACTTTATTTCTGGAATTAATTTTTTAAAGTGTTATTATAATAAGGTGAGGGATATCACAAACTGAATACCACTGGTAATTTTCATGTGTTGTAATATAATCATATGCAACTAACATTGTGATATTGATTATAACATAACATTATAATGTTAATAACATTAAATGAAATGTTGAACAAAATGTCATTAAAATGTACCTGCAGATCTTATCAGAATGAACATCATTTTCTGATAACATAAAGTAAACTGATTATACTATTGGAGAATTTGTGTAGTAAACAAAACAAATGTATAATTGTTCATAACCATAAAGAATAATTACCTCTGTTTAACATGGATTTTCCTCATTCTTACTTCAAGCATGTCTAACTGTTTTTGTTTTTCAGAAATCATAATTTCTTTAGTTTCAATCTGAAAATAAAATCATATTTCTACAAAATAAATAAAACATATATTTAATAATATTATACAGGTAACCCTTGTATAACACGGTAGTTAGGTTCTTATAAAATCTCGTGTTGTGCGAAACAATGTTATACGGGACTAAGAGCAGTACAAAAAGGGGGGTTACGTTCCAAAAGCCGACAAAAATGCACCATTTTTTAATAAACTATCAGAAACTTAAATTAGTAATAACCGAAGAAATGTCTTACAATCTGTAATACATATACGTCTTAAACTACTGAGTGCTTTTCTCCATTTTCTCAATTATTGGCACTTAAGGAAAGCTGTGATATTTGTGGAAATGAAAGATCTTGCAGTAACAGTAGTTCTAATTTTCTGTTCATTTTTCTTGATGGTCTGGACTGTTGCTTCATTTAAATTTAAATGAAGTATGATACCTTTTCCACCTTTTTAAGACAATCCAAAATTTGTATCTTTGATTCTAGAGAAATAAAGTTTCTTTTGAGTGGAGCTTTTTTTACTTCCCTTAGGCATAATTCAGGGCTGGAATTTAATTCACAACAAAGACATTATTCCAATAAGTTTAGTAATACATAACCTGAAAAATTTATAAACGATCAAATAAAAACCAAAATAACCTTACAAAAACCTTAAGTCACAAACTGCATGCTTTGAAATCACAATTTTTTATGGTCTCAAAAAAAGCACAAGTTCAATAGCACAGAATTTCCCATTTATTTCCCAACAAAATAAAATACGGGGATTTTCCAGTAATTTTGTGAACAGCAGGAATTCACAAAAAAGAATGGAAATGTTGAAAAATTACATCCAACATAACAGCAGGGTCTGGCAAGTTTTCCCACACAAAAACTCAAAAATACCGTGTTATCTGAAGTTTGCCACAATTTATCAATCATGTTAGAGAAAAATCACTACTTGTTGTAGAAGTACTGTGTTATACGGAAGTTGCCTGTATATCAAATTAGTTAATAGGAATAATTTAATTGTTGTATTTCCTGGATAATAAGGTGCATCCATGTTTTAGAAGACAAAATTTAGGAAAAAATACTTTATTGCATATATTGTAAGCACAAATTCACAAGTGCTTACTAAACAATATGTCGGTCATCATATAATACTGATAACATGTTATCACTACTGTCACACTTGTCAATACTGATGTTATAGTCTTGAAGACCCATTTTTTTCATATTGCATCATCTTCAGGCCATCTAGGACATTACTGAGTGTTCAAAGAATTATTAGTATGGGTTCAAGGAATGATTAGTGTGAATTAGTGAAACATATCTTGGAAACATGAGTTGCCATTTATTGAAATGGCACAACAACTCATGTTTCACTAACTCAGACTAATTTTTCAGAAATTTGCCCACCTGGGAAATGATTTTGGTATTAAATCATGATCTGGTGCCTCCATTCATCTGGCTCTTTGTTTACTGAGATGGCGGCCATTTTGGAATTACAGCCAACTCCGTAAGCAACATTTTCCAGAGGGAGGGGTGCACTTATGATCCAGAAAATACAGTAATTGAAATTAGCTAAACGTACAAACTCTAATATCATTTCTGAATTATATCAGTTGCAAAGCATCAAATAGTAAAAGAGAATATCACAATACACACATCTAAAAGGGAACACTATTTTATTAACACTGACATTTCAGGGAGGATTACACATCATTTTCCTCAGACAACTGCTGGAATATGCTTAGAAATACTCATCAAAATGACTAATGTATAAATGTTGCAAGCTATTCGATGATCATGTGACAATATTGTCCAATTTTTAGTTAAATACTGTGGCTGTCTGGTTTTCTGGGATTCCTTGGTGTACTGCCTACTTGCATCATGTGGTATTATATGTGATCTCTTTTATTGTTTGTTGGAAATTTTCTAGGGCATCAAGTACATTTACAAATCCAGGAGTCTTTTCAGCTTTAATGTTTAAATATCTTTTTTTTTTTACATTAGCAGGTTTGAAATGTACTGGATCTCTGATAGTGGTATAACAGTGAAGTCTATTAGATGCTTATTTTGTGTTTTCTTTGTTTTACTACAATTTGTATTCCTCTTTATCCTAAGAGGATAAAGATGGATGTATACCAAAGTTTTTGGGATATTTTGTTGTAAGCAGTATATTTTCTTAATATGGGTTACAACACTCTTTAGAATTTTTTAGATTTCAGGCATCTGTAAAACATTGGCTTTGTGAAGATTTTTATTAGTAAATCCTGCCATCATGGTGGGGTATACTAAACATGTAGCGATCACCAGATAGTGATCATCACCTAACAGATTTTCATTGACTTTAAAATCTAAAGTAGGGAACAGAAATGGGGAGGAGACACTGAAAGAGCAATAGGTGAGAAGGTGTGAATCAAGGAGCAGAAGAAAGCACATAAGCTGTTGTTCAGAATAGAGGTTATAATGACTAATATTTATTCAATAATCTTACCATATTTGTTCACATCTAAACTATTCCAAAACAGAATAACTGCAGAATGCGTTCATCTAGATTGGGGACTGCTGACCTTTCAAAGAGGTGGAATGTAGAGTTCACTCTAATATGGGGGTTTAGATCAGACTGACTCTGGCATGAAGTCTGATGAAAATTTTTAATTGGGGGATCTGTGTATATTTTGCAAAATTGGGTACATGTAATGTAAGCAAGGGTATTGAACAACATTTGGGAAGTTAACATAACTGTATCTTTGTGGAGATTTTCATGGCAAGGCTTTGTTGGAATGATTAAATGAAATTATCTCATGCCACATTTGGAATAGTCTCTGGCACTGCGGGTGCCTCCGTAGCCAGGTGGGAAGGAGCAGCAGTGCATAGCACATGCTTCTTGATTAGACCGGGGTTCAAGCCCATCACCAGCAAATACAGAGGATGCGGAAAGGTCAGGGAATGACCACTGCATATCCCAGAGCAACATGGCCTAAGTTGAGAATGCTCCTAAAAACCAAATAACAAACAAACAACTCTGGCACTGCCTTTCACACCAATGCATAGGTTGCTGATCCTCAATCTAGATCAATGGTTAGCAAGCATTAGCCTGTGAACTGCATGTGGCCCATGGGTCCACTGCAGTCGTAGAGAGACTGACTGATAACACCAGTCTGTATTTAAAGAAAATGTTCTCTGATGTTTTACTGCTGATAGAAAGCTGAACTTTATTTTTAATGGAAATTTCAAAATTTACTCAAAATTAGCTCTATCATGTCAGAATTTTTTTACAAAAAAAAAAAAACAAAAAAAAAAAAAAAAAATATTGGTGAGGTGCCTCTGGTTTATTTTGCATTTTTATGGATTTTGCAAACTGGTTATTTTTATACAAAAATACTAATAAAAATATGTGAAAGCAGAAATTTCAAAAGGCTACATCCTCTTATCAAGCAGAGATGGCAAGAAACTTTTTTATACACTATAAAGATTATGTATATATTAAGTGCAATAGCATCATTAATACACAGCCATTTCTGAATAAACAGAATATTCATAAGGCGGCATTTTTTTAAGTTATATCTCATATTATGAATACCTTCACAACAAGTTGCCATGATATTGCACTACTTCGAATAAGTAACGCTTCACCTAAGGAGAAGACTAATGTTACTTATTCTCAGATAGGTACCACCACCACCCAGACATCACCGTTTCAGGGCTATTTTGTATATGTGTGGGATAATAACTCGACTATCCACTTGTCCCTATTAGACTTAGAAAAGCAAAAAGGTAGAGGGAAAGTAATAGTAGGAGTGGAAGAGGAAAAGAAACGGTGTAGAAGAATGAAAGGGACAGTAACTCCTTCAACTCACACCACTCAAAAACTCAAACTCCTCGAATAGGCAATGCTTCCCCAGTGGGGAAGACTGTTGTGACCTTTTTTTGGAAACTCTGGACATCATCAGGCTCCCCCTGGTGCCGTTTCAGGGCTATTTGGCCCTTCTTCAGTGGGTGGGTAGGTACCCAAGTGATGCAATGACAGCAAAACAGTTATGAAGTATAACTCCACAATATAAGAGATGCCTGATGGTGTATGTATTTAGACTAAGATGCATTTAGCCTCAAGATGCGAGCAAATTTAGACTATGTATATATTAAGTGCAATAGCATCATTAATACATAGGACTAAACCCAGATAGACACCAAGCTAAAATTGTCAAGCTCATCACAGATGCAGCAAACAATTCCATAAAGCAAAAAAACTCAGACGGGTGGAAAACACCTGCCAAAAAAATTTTCAACGTGCCAGGTGTAGCTGGCCTGAGCAGAGGCAGAGGCACTACGACAACAGTACCACGTGGCTAGGAATCAATACACAGCAAAGATCCATGAACGAAAACAATGCTCCTGGGAGCACCTAGTATCCACAGCTGAAAATGACAACCCCTGGAGAGTGGTCTACAGAGTGACCACAAATAAACTCCCCAGAGGCGAAGCCATCCCCGCAACAAAGAAGCCACAAGGGGAGTACACCAAGAAGGCACCAAAACATGGCAGGAATCCATCAATAATATCCTAGATGCCATGTTCCAGAAACATTAGCATTAGCATTAGTAGAGGCATTTGATGCAAGAAAGCAAGCTTATGCAGCATCAGCCAAAAAAAAAAAAAAAAAAAAAACCCACTTCCACTTCACCCCTCTCTTCGTTCCAAATACCTGTCCAGCTGAGCCTTAAACTTATTTAGGCTATCAACCTCCACCACAAGGGATGGAAGTCTGTTCCACCAACCAACCACCCGCTGGCTAAAGGCAAATTTCCTCACGTCTATCCTACATCTGTCTTTCCTCAATTTGAATTTATGCCCTCTCAGGTGATTTTTCTGAGCTAGAGGAAGAATCCCATCAGCATTGAGCATGCTTAAACCATTCAAGGCTTTATACACCTCTATCAGATCACCTCGCTGGTGCCTAGTCTCCAGACACTGTAATTTGCAAAACTTAAGCCTTTCTTCGTAAGAGCACCCCTTTGTTCCATTCACTAATCCTGTTGCCCTTCTCTGTACTCGTTCCAGCAGCTCTACATCCTTCTTGAAATGAGGCCTCCAGACCTGTATACAAAAGTACTCTAGGTGTGGCCTGACCATTGCCTTATACAATGGAATAATCACCTCCTTATCCCTGCTGGAAAAATTCCTGTATATCATTGACAATACTTCATGAGCTACTCTTGCAGCCCGTCTGCACTGTCAGAGAACTTCATATCTGCCTGCACAACCACCCCCCCAAGTCCCTTTCATTCTCTACCACTGTCAGTGTAGTACCACAGAGTTGATACGTTGCTCTGGGGTTGCTGTTTCCCATGTGTAGTACTTTACATTTGTCAATGTTAAACTTCATTTGCCACCTCTCAGCCCATCTGCTCAACCTTTCTAGATCCTGTTGCAGCAGCATAGTGTCAGTAGTGTCCTTGACAACCCTGCCAACCTTTGTATCGTCTGCAAACTTGGACATTAAGCTTGATATACCATCATCAATATCATTTATAAATACAGAAAACAATAATGGACCCAACACTGAGCCCTGAGGGACTCTACTAATAACATTAGTCCACGATGAGCAGTGTCCATTGATTACCAGATGATTACATCTGGACCCAACCACCCCAAAACAAACATCGCTCTGCCTAAGAAATAGTAACTACACCAAAACCAAGGAGGGGGATTTCTTCATCAGGATCAAACTGGACATTGCAGCTGCCAAACTGAGAAACAGGAAATCACCAGGCGCAGACTTACTAGAACTAGAAATCGTAAAAAAGGCAGTTAAGACTATCACAGAAAAAATACTAAACTTATTTAACCATTGCCTAAAAGAAGGCAATTTCCCACATACCTGGAAAACAGAAAAGCTTCAGCTCATCCTCAAAAATCTAACAAAGCAGCAGGATCTCCTGGTGTCCTACAGACCCATAGCCTTACTGTCCATACTGAGCAAACTGATGGAACACCTTCTACAAAACTGGATAGAAACCCACTACTCAAACGCAGGACTTCAATCCCGAAATCAGTTCGGGTTCAGAAAAGGACATTCCACTGTGGATGCATTACAAAATGTTGTTAACGCTGCAACCACAACCAAACGAAAGTACTCACAATAGATTTTGTTGGGGCGCTTGACACCCTCTGATGGCCAAGTGTCCTCGGCAGGCTCCTGAAGGCTAACCTGCCAGCAAATCTACACAAATGCATCAGTACATACCTCTCAGACAGGTCAGTCACAGTCACTACTCCATACTGCTCCGTATCACGATCGTTATCGTTTAAACTGGATCTAATTTGGTACATAATTAATTAGCGGCAGAAAACATCCTTTTGGATTCTGTTGTTGCTTTGTACTGAGATAGTCGTACATGAGATGCAGTTTAATCCCCCTCCATATTCCCTCACCTTCAAAAAATCTTATTTCCTTTTTATCAAAAATAAAAAATGTTTTCTTTTTGACTTTATGGCACTATATCCATATTAACAAAAGAAAAAGGGACTGACTGTTAAGCTTGGTGAGGAAACCAAATCTATGTTATTAATTTTTATTTTCCTGTATCTTAGAATTGCCTTCAGTGGCCATTGTTATGATTTTCGTACAGCAGCTCCTCCTCCTCAAGCACTAAGCCACACAAGCTACCAGACTACGTTAAAAAATAAGAATTTCCAGGAGCTGAGGGATATTCCGCCCCCCCCCCACACGTGTATATATATATTTATATATATATGACCCTTTGAAAGAAATTTTTGCCAGGTTTTTGTTTATTTTCGTTTAGTTTTCACGTCTCGTTTTTCCTGATTCCCCACCTCGACATTTTTTAAAAAAGTATATTCATGTGATTTTCTGTTTTTTCTGAATGTTACAAAGAGTGATAATTTGCTTTTCAGTAGAAATTTACTACAAACTAAACTCATTTGCATTATATGGTTAGTTCCTTTTGTTGTGTGCATGTTATGTACTAATATCTGCCCAGTTACGAAGCAAGTTTGTCCTTCTTTAAGACGAATTTTTTGGGTGTTTTTTCTTTCCTTGAAACATGCAGATTGCATTTCGTGTGTTAATTATACTTCAGAAAGCGAATGTAATCGAAATGCACCATCTAGTCAAATAGAGCTGATTCTGTTTCCACTATTTGTTAGTTGTCTCTGTATTAGCCATTGCATCTGCTTTTTCTTTATATTAAACTAGTAGCAGCATGTGATGCAAGAAAGCAAGTGTATGAGCTTATGCAGCATCAGCCAAAAAAAAAAAAAAAAATATCACACCATTCCCTCCAAATGCCTGTCCAGTTCCTCCTTAAATTTATTCAACCTATCAACTTCCACAACGACACATGGAAGTTTGTTCCAGCAATTAACCACCCACTACCTAAAGGCAAATTTCCGCACACATCTGTCTTTTCTTAATTTGAATTTATGCCCCTTAGGTTCGTAATCTGAACAAGTGGAAGGATCCCATCAGAATTCAGCAAGCTCAACCCATTCAAAGCCTTATACACCTCAATCAGATCACCGCACAGGTGCCTAGTCTCCAGCCACTGCAATTTGCAGAACTTAAGCCTCTCTCTCTTGGTAAGAGGATCCCTTCATTCCCCTCACCAATCTTGTTGCCCTTCTCTGTACACGCTCAAGCAAATCTACATCCTTCCTAAAATGAGGCCTCCAGACCTGTACGCAATAATCAAGGCACGGCCTAACCATTGCCTTATACAGAGGGACAATCACCTCCTTCTCCCTGCTAGCAAAATTCCTATATATCATTGACAAAACCCCATGACCTGCCCTGGCAGCCTGTCTGCATTACTCAGAAAACTTCATATCTGACTGCACAATTACTCTCAGGTCTTTTTCATTTTCTACCACGTTAAGCATAGTACCACACACTTGGTACATTTCTCTGGGGTTACTTTTACCCATATGCAGTACTTTGCATTTATGAAGGTTAAACTTGAGTTGCCACTTCTTAGCCCATCTGCCCAAATTATCTAGATCCTGTTGCAGTAGCACACTGCCATTACTGTCATTAACAACCCTGCCAACCTTTGTATCATCTGCAAACTTTGACACTAAGCCTGATATACCTTCATCAATATCATTGATAAATATACAAAACAACAGTGGACCTAACACCGAACCCTGTGGGACTCCACTAATAACATTAGTCCACGAAGAGCAGCACCCATTGATTACCACCCTCTGTCTTCTCCCACTTAACCATCCTTTTATCCATTGTAGCAACTTACCCTTAATACCATTCTGCTCCAATTTGTACAATAGTCTTCCATGCGCAACAGTGTCAAAAGCTTTCCTGAAATCCAAATATATATGATATCAGAATTATTTTTTGCATTCAGTTCCTTAGTAACCACATCATAATATCCTATGAAATTTATCAGACAAGACTCTCCCTTAACAAACCCATGCTGTGTCTGAATTATTACTGCAGTCTTGTCTAGATGATCCTGCAATGCATCTTTAACCAGTGACTCCATTATTTTACCCGGAACAGACGTTAAACTAACTGGCTGTAATTACTCGTGTCACCCTTCGATCCCCCTTTGTGAATTGGGGATACATTTGCACATCTCCAGTCCATGGGAACCTCCCCTGAGTCCAAGGATGCTCTCATAATTATGGCTAAGGGTTTGCTTAGTTGCTTTGCCGCCTCCTTTAATATAACTGGATAGATCCCATCCACCCCAGGTGCTTTTCTTATGTTTAACTTCAACAATTTTTCCTCCACTTTGCTTTCAGTTATTACAAAATCATTAAATATCCTGCTACAATTTGATAACCTTCTGCCATTTTCAAACCTTAATAATTCCTCATGTGTGAATGTAGATGCAAAATACTCATTCAGTTTGTTTGCTATCTGAGCAGGATCATCAACACTTGAACCATCGCTGTCAAGTGGACCAATCAGATTCATCCCCTTACTTTTAGAGTTTATATAAGTAAAGAAATCCTTGCTGTTTTTCTTAGCATCTTTTGCCAAGGATTTCTCATTTACCCATTACCATTACCAATACAACACAGTTCAGAGGACTTAGCTTCCTTCTCTTTCACGGTGGGATTCCTTTGTGCGGGTTCCTTCCATGGAGTGTGGTGATTCTCTCTCTCTCTCGAAATCTGCTGTACAGCTCTGCCAGTACTGTCTTATTTCGGGGACAGTTCTCTGTTAATACTGAAAGAAATTACCACAGCAGTAGTAGAAGCCAAGGCACTATCTGACTGGCTTGTTATTCAACTTCTGGATTAAATTCTAGCACAGGAACATGCCCGGCGGAACCCTTCACTATACAGCTGGACACTACCAGACCGGAAGTCTGTAACCTCACCGAGCAACAACCACAAACCCCTCTTTTGGTGCGAGCACCTTATTTCCTTCTCATTTATTTATTTATTGAATTGATTGCAAGTTACAATTGCCCCTTGTACTACTTTTTTATATGCAAGCTTATGTGCAAACCTCGCTGGGGTTTGCACACATTTACCTATCTCCCCCCCCCCCATCTAATTTAAACCTGACCCAATCACAGTGTTATTCTTTAAACTCACTCTTCTTTCTTTGGTGGGAAAAACAAAATATTTTTCCCACACAACAAAATGCTTTCATCTTTTACCTCAAGATCACCTGTTCACAATACTCTTGAACTGCTCCATACCGACACCCTTTCCCAAAATTCACCGAGTGTCGCATCGTCAGGCGGCGGTGTAAATAGAGGGATTAAACTATTCTTCAGAAGCTTTTAATTTTAACCCTTCCACACCTGCCTTACCACTGTTCACCATATTCCTTAATTGCACTACCAGGCCTACTCCCACTAATGGAATATTTCCACAATGATGTTTTTGTTATTCCTTAAGTGCTTTACTTCCATACTCACTACACTTACTAAGAGAAATACACTGGTGTACAAAACTTAAGAACCAGTCAGGTTTTCACCTGTAGCTTCTTATAGGAGTGGCCTGGATATGGAAAAAGAATACCAAAGGAACCTCGTGAGGTACAGAAATGATGAATGAAACAACAATGGAAACAAAACGGTACAGAGGGACTTTATTCAAAAATGGCAACATAGCACTGGCTATATCCTGAAAAAGGCCTCTGAGGTTGGGAAAATTCATATTTTAGTATTAAATCAGCTCACACCAACCATAAGAATAAGTATTTACTGATGTTTCGGCCACAGCAGACTTATTTACAATAAGTCTGCTGTGGCCGAACATTTTTGGGAGAAGCAGCATCAAATTTCCCCAGAGGATGCGGTTATCATGGATCGAGCGCATGGGTTCTGGAACCGTAAATGGCTCGAGAGCCTACGAATCTGTTCATCCGACCACAATATTATGAATAGGGACAGAGGTATGCGTATGCATCCTCTGTTTGAAACTATTATCCTAAGCACGGATGAACGGTTTTGCTTAACACGTTCCCGAGCTATTTCCGCTTCCAGTTCAGACCATGCGCCGACTGCACCACGTGTATAGGTACCGTGAGCCTGTTATATATATGGACGTGCTGCAGGAAGTTTTGTTACTGCTGAGGAAGGGAGCGCAAGCTTCCGAAAGCTCCAGAGATTTTTATCGTTTTTATCGCTTTTAATCCGGTTTATTTTAGTGTATTTTATCTCAAGGATTTTATCACAGTTTTAATGTTTTTACATGTATATTTAATATAATAGCAGTTTTTGTAAATATTTATTTTATTTTAATATGTAAATAAATATTTTAGTTACAGTAAATACTTATTCTTATGGTTGGTGTGAGCTGATTTAATACTAAAATATAAAAAAAATATAGCACTGGCTGCCATGATACAGATGCATCACTGATAAAGATGGAACAAAGGGAAGAGGTGGTCCTCAGTAGGAGATATGGTCACCCCTAATGTTGATGCAGGCTTTGCACCGCCTGTCCATACTTAGAACAATGCTGAACAATGAATGCTGGATGGCTGCTGACTGAATCTACTCTCATCAGTAAAGAGTACCTTACCCCATTGCGCTGCTGTCCAGTCCTTGTGTTCGATGCATCACTGTAAACCGTGTCTCCAATGGGCAGGTGTTAAAGGAACACAGCATACTGGCCATCGGGCAAACAGTCCACCTTTGTGGAGTTGCCTGGCCACAGTAAACCGTGATATCCTGCGTTCTGTGCAGCTGGTTTGCAATGGATCTCACTGTCGGCCTCTCTTGGCCTGTAGGAGTATATAGCAGTCATCATTGGGCATTGTTTTTCGAGGATGACCATGACTGGTCCTTTGCACAGCTGTACCTGTTGTCCTGAAGACCGACCACGCACGTGTGATGATGCTATGGACGATACTGAACTCTGCAGTCACACTTCTCCCACTTCGACCTTCAAGAGCTTCCCAATTATTTGACCCCGGGTAAAGTCTGCAGCACTGTGTGAAACCAATTGAACGTCTGTAACAATTGTGCTCACCATTCGGTAATTTGCACATAACTGCTGAATTTTTCTGTTTATACGAGCCCTCTCATCATGATTCAAATTTTTGCATGTGCACCAGCTTTCTACTGAACGGCCACAGTCTGTTTCGTTTGATTTTGTGGTTGTAACCTTTAGAAATAGTGTTGGTCCTTAAGTTTTGCACACCAGTGTATATTTGTAAGATTTTATGTCTTACAATTTCACGATGTTTTCAGGTTTCCGTTGTATTTGTACTGTGTATAACAATCCCTCATTTACAAATTCAGCAGTATTAATGATTTATTGTCGTCGATTTTATAACCTTTATGTGAATAAATCATGGATAATTATTTTTTAAATTAGTACTGAAAAACTGGCATTTTTGTATCAATACCGGGATTGGAATACCTGAAAAACTGGCATTTTTGTATCAATACCGGGATTTGAATACCTGAAAAAAATGACCAGGATCCCAATATTTGGGATCCCAAGCCCTGCCACCAAGTGTAAAGGTTATTTTGGGATTGCTATTCCCTAAGTGTAGCACCTTCGTTTTTCTGCATCGTTGTTGTTGTTTGGTTTTTAGGAGCATTAGCAACTAAGGCCATATTGCTCCGGGGATATGCGGTGGTCATTCCCTGACCTTTCCGCATCCTCCATATTTGGTGGCTCACGGGCTCGAACCCCAGTCTAATCAAGAAGCGTGTCTACGCACTGCTGCTCCTGCCCACCTGGCTACGGAGGCGCCATGGTTTCTGCGTTAAAACACCTGCTATTTCTGTGACCTTTCCTGAAGCTTATATGTCTTTCCAAAGCAGCACTGCTTACTGCTGATCACTTACTACTCTCCCAATTTAGATATCACCTGCAAATTTTGACTTCATATCCTGTATACCTTCATCAACGTGATTAAAATAAATCAGAAACATCAGTGGTCCAAGTAACAATCTTTGGACAAACCCACTTCCCAACCTTCTGCCTTGAAGCAAACTTGAAATAAATCTAAAGATCTTTCTTGTGACCCCAGCCTGATCCACCTTATAGACTAGCCTCTCATGCAGGACTGAGTCACATGCTTTGCCAAATCCAAATAAACAATGTAAAATTATTTCCTACATCCAGCTCATGAGCAACTCTCATCAGCACAGATAACCAGGTTGGTTAACTACAATTTTCTCTTTACTGAACCATGCTGTTTCCTTGAGAAATTCCATTTCTATCTAAATGACCCTGTATTGCACTCTTGAACACTACCTCCATAATTTTCTCTACTGCTGAAGTCAGACTGTCCAGTCAGCAGTTATCCATTTTGCTCTTAGAACTAATTTTATTTATTGGTGACACGTTGGCAGTGCTCCAGCTAAAGGAATCTCTCCCAAGTCTAATAATGCCTATTCAATTAATCTATATGGGTCACTACACCCTCTTGCATACTTATTCAAAATTACTGGGTATATGCCATCAACTTCAGGAGGCTTAACTTGCCTTTTGTCTTGAAAGTCTATCTAATGAATTAACTGTCACTAATTTCATACTACTTAACCTTGCTCACATAGCCTTTTCTTACTATATAGAGTCTTTCATCTGTAGAGATTAATGCAAAGTATCTGTTCAATTTATCAGTTGCATTATTTTATACACTCATAGACACCCATTATGCAAGGGACTAATTCTGATTCATTCTTTTTTGATTTGTATTCACATACACAAAAAAATTCCCTGTTCTTTGCTCACTTTTTCTACAGTGCTATTACAGACATCTTATAGCTATTATAGGCCTTACTTTTCATCACTCTGAATCCTTCCCATATAAGCTCCATTAAACTAGCCACCTCTATTCATTCATCTCGGCATCTGCCTCGTGCTGTTTTATTAATGGTATATATGCATTCATGGCTTCTTGACTTTTGTTTTTAAAGATATTCCATAATTCTAATGTATTTGTCCTCCCTATGCTAACTGCCCAGTGGATAGAGGCTAGATATCACTGTCTCCTTTCCTGACATTAAAACTCATGCCTTTGAGAACTGCAACTCTCTCTCTCTCTCTCTCTCTCTCTCTCTCTCATCATCCAATTTAAAACTCCATTATCCAAAATTACTCCTTGCTAATGGTTAATGTGTTATCATGCCCATGATGTCATCTGGATTGTGAGTGATGATCAGGTTTATAATATTCTTGACCCCAATGGTTTGTTATTATGCTGTTAAAAATAATAATCAAGTTTATTTAAAAATCTTGTCTCCCATGGTGAGTTTCCCTGACATTTTCCCCAATCAGTGAAGTTCAAATTGAAATCACACCTAATCAGACATTCAACACATTCTTGTCCATTTCATCTGCATAGAGGCTCCTGTCTTACTCTTTATAATCCTCTGATCTGTAGCATATCACCTATTCACTTTACTTTCATTCCAATTACCTCACACTACACAAATCTCTGTTGGTAGGTGTAAGTTTTTAATCTGGGAAAGCTTTTTCTGACTACGAGTTAAAATTCACTCATTTTATTGATAATCCTCCTTACATTATTATAGACACAGTTAATACTAAGTTTTCTTGTACAGTTTACTACTTGATATACCCCTTGGAGTAATTTAAGCTTGTTTTCCTAACATTAGTTTCCCATCGTTCATTTGAAACATCACTACTCTCAGCCAACATCAGCTTTTGTTGTCACAAACAAGAACTCTTGAAATTATATTGATCCTTACACCATGTTTGTTCAAATGTATTCTACCTCTAGAAAACAGATTCTTTCTACCTATAAGGGCAGACCACACTGATAAAAATCTCCCTCCCCAAAAAAACCTTGCAGAGTCTCTTGAGTTAATCCTCGAGGCTTTCAAGTACACAGTCTCTCTTATTGTGCTTAGGCAGAATGGCAGACACACATATATATTCTGACTTGACTCATGACATTTTATAGCATGGTTTATGGCTGGCCATGGTTCAGCGGTTAGCACGTGTACCCATGCTAACAATAAGTACACTGTACACTGCCACAAAATATGCATGGCCCATTGCAATTGTGGCACTCAAAATCTGGCTGCCCTTAACACTACAATATGTATGCAGTCAACATGAATTTGTAAACTCTTCTGTCCTCAGTTGTTTAGAGAATAAAAAGAAACTCAAATCATCAGTTCATATGCACTTATATTAATTCCTAGGAAAGATAATTCTCTCTATATATCCCCCTTGAAATATAATTTGTTCATTTCATCAATTGTTGCTTGGGGAAGACACATCCTGATTCTAGTCCAGCTAACCTTATTACAAAACATGTTACATGTTTCCCTTTTGCAAATTTCAGCACCTGAAGACTAGGCACCTGCAAGGAGATTTAATGGAGGTGTTTAAGGCCTTAAAAGGATTCAGTGCTAATTGAATCCTTTCAAGGAATTAATCGTGAAAGCTACTAAAAGTTTCATACCTATTAAGAAATATTGTTCAAGGTTTAGGCCTAAATGGTTATCAAATGAACTAATGAGACTCGTGACAGAGAAGAAAAATGCATGGGATGCATATAAATTATCAAGCGACTCAGAAGCCTATGGCAGATATAAGTTAGTCTGTAATCAGGTCACAAAGGAGGTTAAGCAGGCGAAGGCAGATTACGAGAAATCTTTGGCAAAAGATGCTAAGAAAAACAGCAAGGATTTCTTTACTTATATAAACTCTAAAAGGAAGGGGATGAATCTGATTAGTCCACTTGATATCGATGGTTCGACTGTTGATGATCCTGCTCAGACAGCAAACAAACTGAATGAGTATTTTGCATCTACATTCACACATGAGGAGTTATTAAGGTTTGAAAATGGCAGGTTATCAAATTGTAGCAGGGTGCTTAATGATTTTGTAATAACTGAGAGAAAAGTGGAGGAGAAATTGTTGAAGTTAAACATAAGAAAGGCACCTGGGGTGGATGGGATCTATCCAGTTATATTAAAGGAGGTGGCAAAGCAACTAAGCAAACCCTTAGCCATAATTATGAAAGCATCCTTGGACTCTGGGGAGGTCCCAACGGACTGGAGATGTGCAAATGTATCCCCAATTCACAAAGGGGGATTGAAGAGTGATACGAGTAATTACAGACCAGTTAGCTTAACTTCTATTCTGGGTATCATCTAGACAAGACTGCAGCAATAATTCACACACAGCATGGGTTTGTTAAGGGAAAGTCTTGTCTGATAAATTTCATAGGATATTATGATGTGGTTACAAAGGAACTGGATGCAAAAAATAATTTTGATATCATACATTTGGATTTCAGGAAAGCTTTTGACACTGTTGCGCATGGAAGACTATTGTACAAATTGGAGCAGAATGGTATTAAGGGTAAGTTGCTACAATGGATAAAAGGATGGTTAAGTGGGAGAAGACAGAGGGTGGTAATCAATGGGTGCTGCTCTTCGTGGACTAATGTTATTAGTGGAGTCCTACAGGGTTCGGTGTTGGGGCCTCTGTTGTTTTGTATATTTATCAATGATATTGATGAAGGTATATCAGGCTTAGTGTCAAAGTTTTTTTCAGATGATACAAAGGTTGACAGGGTTGTTAATGACAGTAATGGCAGTGTGCTACTGCAACAGGATCTGGATAATTTGGGCAGATGGGCTAAGAAGTGGCAACTCAAGTTTAACCTTGACAAATGCAAAGTACTGCATATGGGTAGAAGTAACTCCAAAGAAACGTACCAACTGTGTGGTACTACACTTAAGGTGGGAGAAAATGAAAAAGACCTGGTAGTAATTGTGCAGTCAGATATGAAGTTTTCTGAGTAATGTAGGCAGGCTGCCAGGGCAGGTCATGGGGTTTTGTCAATGATATATATAGGAATTTTGCTAGCAGGGAAAAGGAAGTGATTGTCCTTCTGTATAAGGCAATGGTCAGGCCACGCCTTGAGTACTGCGTACAGGTTTGGAGGCCTCATTTTAGGAAGGATGTAGATTTGCTTGAGTGTGTACAGAGAAGGGCTACAAGATTGGTTGGGGGAATGAGGGGATCCTCTTACCAAGAGAGGCTTAAGTTCTGCAAATTGCAGTGGCTGGAGATTAGACACCTGCACGATGATCTGATTGAGGTGTATAAGGCCTTGAATGGGCTGAGTATGCTGAATTCTGATGGGATCCTTCCTCTTGTTCAGATTACGAACTAAGGGGGCATAAATTCAAATTAAAAAAAGACAGATGTAGAATAGATGTGTGGAAATTTGCCTTTAGCCAGCGGGTGGTTAATTGCTGGAACAAACTTCCATCTGTCGTTGTGGAAGTTGATAGGTTAAATAAATTTAAGGAGCTTGACAGGAATTTGGAGGGAATGGTGTGATTTTTTTTTTGTTTTTTTTTTTGCTTGATGCTGCATAAGCTCATACAGTTGCATCACATACCACTACTACTACTACTTCCTCTTGTTCAGACTAAACACATGAGAGGGCATAAACTGCCCTCTCGTGTGTGGAAATTCCCCTTCAGCCAGAGGGTATTGATTGTTGGAACAAATTCCCATTTGATGTTGCTAGAGGTGGGTAGTTGAAATAAATTCAAGGAAGAACTAGATAAAGTGTCAGAAGGGATGGGCAAGTGAAATTAGGAAGCATTGGCTCGAGAGCTTACGAATCAGTGCATCTAGTCATAATACTATCAACAGGGACAGGGGGTATGCATTTACACCCCCCTGTTTGAGGCAGTTGTCCTCAGACGTGATGATCGATTTTGTATGGCACGCTCCCGAGCCACTTCCATTTCCGGTGCGCAAGTGGGAAATGCCGACTATGTGCCTGGTGAATCACGTGTTTGAGTGCCATGAGCCTGTTACTTAAGGATGTGCCAGTAATAGTACACTGTTGAGGAAGAAGACAGTGGTCTCCGAAAGCTTCGGTATTTTAGTATATTTTAACGATTTTAGCATTGTTTTTAATTGTTTTAACCTATTTTATTGTATTTATTGTAATAGTCTAGTTTAACCGATATTTGTATCATATGTATTTTATTTTATTATATTTTATAGTAAAATTTTAACTGCTTGGCTGGTGTTTGAGTGTAATTATTTCAATTAGGTACAAATTAGGTTCAAATTTAAAAAATACTGCTAAAATATGAGATCAAAAAACTGTAAATTACCTCTTTAATAATCTGCATTTTTTCTTTCCCAAGTACATATAACATGAGTCCTATTAACATAACTAAAAAAAACAGAAATAAAAGTTAACTAAGCTGTAGCACCAGATGAGAAACTGGAAAATATTTTAAAAAAGTAATTAACTGATCTGAAATAAATTAACAACATACTTGCATTTATGTTCCCCTCATTGTATGTAACTATGGATTTATGTTCCTCTGATCATGTGTAATTGTATTTTTTTTACACCATAGTTCGTTAATTTCTGTGTTAGTGGTTATTTATGAAATGGCAGGTAACAAAACAAAAAGATGCATACATGTTTTTATGCAGTGTAAGCACTATCAAGCCCTGAAAGAGTTCTAATAACAGTGTACAAATACTGTAATGTCAGTTCTACATTAGATTTGGCCACACCTGACAGTGTTGATGTTACTGTTTGGTTGACATCCAATAAAATATGCCATTTGTCAAAGATAATGTGTACAACTTTTAAATATTCATAACTTAATATAGGGTTGTGATCCTAGCTAAAACAGGTAAATTGGAAAATATACAATTAAGAACAGTACATTCAGAAACAGAATGCAAGAAAAAAACAGCAACAGTAAAAAAAAAAAAAAAAAAAAAAGATGGAATAATTCTATCTCTGAATTATAAAGAGATTTAACAAAATCCCTTTTGAAATTTAAAATGCCAACTTTTAAAATGTATGAATCAAAACATAAAATGAAGTATACAAATAAACACAATTCCAACTGTAAAATGGTTGTAATATCTTACAGATTTATAGAAGGACTTAACTACAAATATGAATAACTGCAAACTCAAAATCAAGAACTAGAATCTGTTGGTAATCACTTGATAAGATTTAGAAACAGATTAAAAAATACAAAAACAAAAAAAATGTGAGAGGTAAAATAAATATGGAATTAATTAAATATGCTAGAAATAATTTTTAATTAACATTTCCTTGTAATTCTTATATACAACAGAGAGGGATAAAGATTATAACTATAGAGGAATAAGTATTTAGTGTACAGATATAAAATTTTGGCAAGTATTTCAAAAGGGAAATTAAACAAAAAAACAAAAAATGAACTGTTAGAAGAATAAAATGGGTTTTTACAAAGGTAGGTCTTGTATTGATCCTGTATTTGTGTTAAAACTATTAAATGAAAAAACAGAATTTCAGCAAGATACAAATTAGTATTTACAGATTATGAGAAAGGCATTCAATAAAGTAAATAGTAAATATTAGTGAAGATCCTGTAAGAAAATGATATACCCTACCACCTATTTAAATTGATTCAAGAAATCTACAACAATAATGAAATACTGTATTAGTCAAATTAGACAAAGAAATTACAGCCTAGAAACTAGTTACAAAGAGTACAACAAGGATGCTGTTTACAGCTTATCCCCTCCCCAAGCCTTTCTTAATGTTTATATAATGAAATAGTTAAGGAATGGTAAAGAAAAAAAATAAATAAATCTGGTCAAACAACAATACTGCAAAAAGATTAAAATTTACAATAACTTTTAAAAATTTTAAAAGGAGTAAGAGAAAAATTTGAGATAAGATAAAATAAAAGTAATGTCATTTAAAGGTGAAGACCAGTTAGAAGTAAAATGGTATATGACAAAATATTAGAACAAATAAATAGTTTTAAGTATTTAGCTGCACTTTCACAATTCAAAAATATACTGAAATCAAAACAAATTTTATCAAGGCTATAGGAATAAAAAAATTTGTAAAATAATAAGAAGTTGTTGTTGTTATTTGGCTTTTAGGAGCATTAGCAACTAAGGCCATATTTCTCCGGGGATATGCGGTGGTCATTCCCTGACCTTTCCGCATCCTCCGTATTTGGTGGTCACAGGCTCGAACCCCGGTCCAATCAAGAAGCGTGTGCTACGCACTGCTGCTCCTGCCCACCTGGCTACGGAGGTGCCATTATTTATTATTATTATCAGTCATATGGTGCAAGGAATCCTGAGGTTATGCTGCACCGGCCAAAAAAAAAAAAAATTTCCCTATTACAGAGAGAGAGAGAGAGAGAGAGAGAGAGAGAGAGAGAGAGAGAGAGAGAGAGAGAGAGAGAGAGAGAGATAGGAATCACCAAGAAAGAGAAGAATGATGATATCCAGCTCAAGACCCTGGGTGTGCCAAGCCCATACTCACCAGATGTGAGTCCCTGATTATAATAAAAGAAAAGTTTACCTCAATATAGTACACAGAACACTTCTGTATGATACTTTCCAGAAATTAAAACAAAAAAATCGAAAATCTTACATTAGAGTAACAAATAATTAAAAATCAATTTAACACAATCAATTTAAAACAATTAAAAATAAGAAAATTAATTAAAAGAATTTAATGAAAAAATTGCAAAACAATTTTCGTTAAATTCTTTTAATTAATTTTTAATTGTTTGTTACTCTAATGTAAGATTTTTTTGTTTTAATTTCTGGGGAGTATCATATGGAAATGTTCTACGTACTATATATTGAGGTAAACTTCTCTTATTATTTTACAAATATTGATATCAACGTAGAACATATTGAGCATTTCAGCTATACTATCTAAGTATTTTATTCCTTAGATAGTATCTGGTTCATACTATCCAAGGAATAAAAAACAAATTTAGACAATCCAACCAGAAAGAATCAAAATAATACATAATATACTTCTAAAACCAGTATTATTATATGGAAGCAGATAAATATGGAAGTAAAAAAAATAATAATAAATAAGAACAGATAAAATTTTAGAAAAACATCAGATTATAATTTACAGATAAAAAAAAAAGAACATGAAGAAATACTTAATGAATTAAAAAAAAAGCCATTAAAGATTCGAATATAGACAAAAATGAATTTCAATCAGAAATTCATTATAGATTACTAAATTTGACCAAAAATCATAAGATCAAATGAAAACAAAGAATTGATAGACTAAAGAAACGATTGCATGAGACTAAACTTGCCACTTTGCCGAAATTTCAGGAATAAAAAGGAGGAGGAAGTAAAACAAGAAGACAATTAAGAAAGGACCAGCACATGTCTGCAAGGGGCAAAAGTTGATGATGATATTGTAGAGCAGATATCTTTTAAGGGCACAAAGTGTGATATTGTTGTAAACGTTGGCACTACTGACATTAAGAGGCGATCCGCAGACTTACTCAACAAGTACGAGTCAATGTTGAAAAAAAAGTCATCAGTTAGGGTTAAATTTGAAAGTTTGTTTGTTATTTGGTTTTTAGGAGCATTAGCAACTAAGGCCATATTGCTCCGGGAATATGCGGTGGTCATTCCTTTGACCTTTCCGCATCCTCCGTATTTGGTGGTGACAGGCTCGAACCCCGGTCTAATCAAGAAGCAAATTTGAAAGTGTCTGCAATTCTATCCAGATGAGAGGCTTGTCAATTAATTCGGCCCTGGAGAGATTGTGCAAGGCTCATGGGATAGAATTTTTCTCAGCACGGTCTGTGCTTGTTAACAAGAAAGGGACTGCTTCCACAGGGATGGGATACACTTAAATAGAAGGGGTGCAAGAATATTTGCTAATGCTATCAAGGCACTGTTATGTGGGTCAGAAAACTGCTAGCTTGGTAGGATTCGCAGACTAAAAGATTAGCAGTAACAGTGGAGGTGAAAGTGGTTCTTGCACTGCTTCAATTAGAATGGATGGTGGGGTGCTGGTGTTTTCAGGGAATGGTGGGGGGGTCATCATGGAACAAATAAATACTTGGGCTGTGTTAGGGTAACTGCGATTAAGAATAGATGCATATATACTTACATGTACAAGACTGCTAGGAGTATATAACTAAATTTGACGAACTTGAAATGCTGGTCAAAACATCAAAGGCAGATGTTGGGGTATCAGTGACGTGGTATCCACAAATATAAGCAGTGCAGAATTGGAATTTGGGAAGTACAATGTGTACAGGAAGGACAGGCAAGATAGGAAAGGAGGAAGGGTTAGAATGCTGTTAGTTAAGAAACAAAATCTAAGGAAGTGCATCCAGTTGACATTGGTGGGCAGTGCAATGTTAAGTCAGTTTGGTGTGACATAAGCACTGAGAAAGCAAAAATGAGGGTAGGAGTGTGTTATAGGCCTAATGATTATAGTTGTTCGTTGTACTCATCAGAGTACAAGTTACTAATGTACAAGTAACTTGTACATTAAACTATTTACGTAACCTGAGGCTTTAGCCCTAAACTATACCGTAATCTAAATTACCCCACACCATCAGGCATCTCTCATATTGTGGATTTATACTTCGCAACTGGGTTGTCATCACTGCAACACCCGGGTACCTGCCCACCAACTGATGAGGAGCCAATAAGCTCTGAAATGGTGCCGTATGGGTGATGGTATCCAAGACATCATTGCAACACCAAGGTACCTGCCTACCCGCTGATGAGGAGTCAATAAGCTCTGAAATGGTGCTGTATGGGTGATGGTATCCGCTGAGAATAAGTAACAATAGTCTTCTCCTATGGTGAAGCTTTACTTATTCGAGGTAGTGCAACATCATGGCAAATCATTGTGAAGGTATTCACAATATGAGATATACTTAATGATGCCAATTTATAACTACTTATGTAGTTGGCTATGTACAGAAATGATGCAAATGCACTAACTTGTACATTAGTTAAACTATTTATGTAACCTGAGGCTTTAGCCCTAAACTATACCAGCATCTATTATTTATAAAATAACAGATGAATAACTATTTTCATTATACCATACTTGTTATCTCCCTGTACAATCTCCATTCTGACATCATAAGTAACACCCAGGGTACAGATTGAATGTTTATATCGGTAGAAAAAATTTTTTGACTATGCAAGCTACTTTAAATTGTGATCTATCTATGACAATGTTTCTACCAGTGTATCTCTTAACCTTTAGGTTTCTACTATGCTTGATTTCATCAACAATACCAAAAGTTTTTGTGAATTTTGTGAAAAATTTAAAAAAACCAGAAATTTTAGTATTCCTCAAGTATGGTAAAAATACCCCAACTTCATCATTATTTTTTTATTTATTTTTTGTTTTACTGGGATATATAGCTGTAAAAAATTCTTTAAGGCTCCATTTTGGAATAAAAAAGCACCCACTATGTTAATTTTTCATAGAGTTTCATCCTATTTCATTTTTGCGTGCTTTTGACTGAAATTTAGCTTTTAAAGCAGAGAAATATATATACAGTCCATTCTGATTATTTGGGACACATCGGGACCAGTGCATTTTGGCCCGATTAAGTGGCTGCCCCAATTATCCAAAGTTTCACGTAAATAGTTAAAAATACAATGTACTCCCCCTTTACAATTGGTTCGCTGTAAATGTACATTTACAACTTTTGATTGTACATTTACAACTGTAAATGTACAATCAAATCACGTTACGACAAACTCAACAAAGTAAAGTACCGTTCACTATACGATGTGCAGTAAGCGTCGGTCATTGTGAACATGTTTGTGAATTGAATTTTAATTCTATTAAACAGCGATTCTAATTAGCGAAAATAGGAGGAATATTATCCACAGGCTATAAAAGCAAAGATATATTAAGCACAAATTTACCCTTTATTACCTTACCAATTAAAAAATTAAATGATACATGAAAATCGGAATTAATACGTACTGTAATATGTACATACTAACTAGTTGACATTTCTGTTCACTGACATTTGTGGTTGGGGGTTAAAATTCAAAACAGTAAAAAGATAAGCAATCAATAACAAAGAACACGGCACACACAAATTGCAAGTAACACGATACGCACAAGTGAGAATGGAATAAGTTACGAATCTTTAAAAATAGGAATGAAAAGAAGAATATGAAAATTAATTTTTTTATATGATTGAAGATTTCATGGAAGTGTAAACACATTTCATCATAATAACCCACAGAATTCCAGCTGTCGGTATTATCGCAAATTCAGTAAGATCAAGTTTACTGTCCGTTTATGATAGATTTCACTAACAGAAAAGCCCAATAAACAGGTGACTGCTAATTATTTTTATTGTTTTATGGTTGTGACCTCCAGAATTTCGACCGAACCATGTGGTACCATCGGAGACAATCATAGGGTAATATCCACTGCTGCGGTCTCCTGTCCCGATTAAACGGCATGCTGTCCCAATTAAGCGAAGTAAACCCTGGCTATTTTCTCGACTGGTTTCTGTTTTTTAAGATTTGCCCAAATAAACGGCTTCCCCGATTGACCGGTGGCCCAAATAACCAGAATCCACTGTGTGTATATATATATATTTTTTTTTTTTTTTTGTATAATAAGACTGTTGTTGCTAAAAATAATTACTGATCATAGTATCTAATATAGTGTCAAAATAAGAATAAATTTTTAAATTTTCCCATTATATGAAAAACTGCAAGAAATATTTTCAAATATTTCTTGCAGTTTTTCCAAAAACTTGATTGGTGAAATCTGTGCACCTTCCAGCAGGCACATCAAAACTATTACAGCAGCCACTGCTGCTGTAATAGTTATGACGTGCCTGACAGAAGGCTAAATAAAATATGCTGGTTGTTGAATTATTATAAACACATTTCACAGTTACATTAAATTTTGAAATAAGCTTATAAACTAAATTAAGCAAGTAATTAATAAGATTTCTGACATTGGTGCTTTCCAGAAAATTATATCTATATATATATATATATATATATATATATATATACAGGGTGTTTCAGTTAAACGTTTCTGAACTTCTAAGAGGGGTAGGGTACATCCTGACAACTCGAAATCATATAGCAATGTGGGGTCGGAAATGCTTTCCTGAAGCGGTGTTGTACACAGAAGCACCATAAAAAGAAAAGAGACCGTAAGTGAGAAATCGTTTTAATAATACATGAAAAGAAGCAAAAGGTACATGGATTAAAGTAAGTGTTCGAAGTTTCTTCAACCTCGTATTGCTTTCGCACAGTGGTACCTTGGAAAATGTGCTACAAATCCCCTTTTTCCTGCTGAAGTGTTGTTTTCCGATGAGGCATCCTTCACAAGGGAAGGAATTTTCAACAAGCATAACGACCATATCTGGGCGGTCGAGAACCCGCATGCAATACGACGTTGTGCAGCACAGATTCGATTTTCGGTCAATGTATGGGCCGGTATTATGGGAGATCACCTCATCGGACCTTACCTGTTACCGTGTCGTCTAACCGGACCTATCTACTTGATCTTTCTGCAGCAAGTATTGCCACAACTTTTGAGAGATGAACAGATTTCTGCATCGACGCAACAGACAATGTGGTTCCAACACGATGGAGCCCCTGCCCATTATAGCGGAGATGTTCGTAACTACCTGGATGTCACATTTGGTCAACAGTGGATCGGACGTGGTGGTCCCGTGCGTTGGCCTGCTCGGTCACCCGACCTATCATGTCTTGATTTTTATTTCTGGGGTCATATGAAATCGCTAGTTTATGACACCCCTGTTGACAATGCTGAGGAGCTGGTTGCAAGAATCGCAGTAGCTGCCGAAGAAATTCGAAATTCGCCTGGAGTATTCCAGAATGTTCGGATGTCCATGCGTCGGAGATGTGAGGCGTGCATTGTAGCCCGTGGAAGAAACTTTGAACACTTACTTTAATCCATGTACCTTTTGCTTCTTTTCATGTATTATTAAAACGATTTCTCACTTACGGTCTCTTTTCTTTATGGTGCTTCTGTGTACAACACCGCTTCAGGAAAGCATTTCCGACCCCACATTGCTATATGATTTCGAGTTGTCAGGATGTACCCTACCCCTCTTAGAAGTTCTGAAACGTTTAACTGAAACACCCTATATATATTATTTTTTTTTTTTGTACACTTTGATCAACCAAATTACTTGTTGTGATTAACCATTTACTGGTTCCTGATTTACAGGAAATTCCAATATTGGATAATTAAAATTCATCAATTATATACAATACTGAATTCAAAATGAGTAGAAATCACTCAAAGTGAGTGATTTCTACTCATTTTGAATTCAATATTATATTATATAATTGATATTCACTGAAAGGTCCACATTAACAAATTAATATTTATTACAGTATCTTGCATTTCCTTTTATATGAAGTTTTTTTTTGCATTATTAAAATAATACCGACTCCATAATACTTGTTATTCCTCTCTCTCTGTCTGTCTCTCTTCCCTCCCCCCACCACACATACAGTAAAACCTACTTTAATGGACCTCTCTAAAAGGGAGGCCTCGTGTTGTCGATGCTCAGGCTTGGTTCAAAGACAGGCCAAAACAGACATTTTCCAGTACAGATATGGACAATTTCATGTGTCCTTTTAGCATTTTAAAACTCTCTCTGGACCGACACTTTCAAGGGTAGCTGATATATACGTGTTTTTGTAGGTAGGTGGAATTTGCACTGAAGGCAAGTGAATGTCAAGGCCATTACAGTAATACTAATTAGACTTTCAATGGACATGGCTTACTCACAGAACAGATGGCCCAATATGTTGTTAATATGTTCACCACTGTTGGTAAGGAATGTTTACAAACTTATCTGGACTGGTAGATGTAGTTCACTAAAGCATATCGCCTAGCAATACAAAAAATTGCCCAAGTCAGAGATGTTGCTAGGATTAAAAAATAAAGCCAGAACTGTAACAAGTCTGTATACAGGATTCAGTCTATGGTATTGTGGTACTATATATAAAAAAAGTGTGGGAATACAGGGTGTCTCAAAAATATTGGTACAAACGTTTAGGGGAGGTAGGTAACACCTAAAGGAATGTGAATCGCATAGGAACCCATAACCGGAAACGTCACGGGGAAGTAGTAGCAGAGGCACAAAAAGCAGAAATGACAAGACAGTAATTAGTGGCAAACATTTATTTGACATAATATTAACAATGGAGTACGAGATGGATGCATTTCATGACGTTACAACAGATGCTCGAAGGTTCCACCATGAGACGCGATGCATGCATGATACCGATGCAGCACGGACTGGCAGACATGGTCGAACACACCTGGAGTTTCTTTGACAGTAGCAGCAGCGCAGATGAGTCTCGCCACGAGATCCGTTTCCGTCTCCGCAGGCGATTCATACACGATAGATTTGAGGGCCCCCCACAGAAAGAAATCAAGGCTCGATAAATCAGGTGAGCGTGGGGACCAGGCAACGGGTCCACCACAGCCAATCCATCGACGCCCAACATGCCTGTTCAAATGGTCACGAATACACCTTCCATAATGGGCAGGCACCCCATCATGTTGAAACCAAATGTTGCATCTCACATTTGCTGGAACATCGTCAAGTAACCCTGGTAGAACTTGTTCAAGAAAGATCCGATATTTAGCGGAGTTCATGCGGAATGGTAACAGGTATGGGCCGACTAAGCAGTCACCGACCATACCTGCCCACACAGGTATGGTCGGTGACTGGGAAGCGATGATGTGCTGCATGGGGGCACAAACCGTGTGGGTTGTCATAAGCCTACACATGAGCATTGTGCTGATTGAATAAGCCTTCCCGAGTGAAATAAGCCTTATCCGTGAACAAAACATAGGCTGGAAAATTAAATTCAAGTCTTGAACACTTTCTTGGAGAAACCACTGCGCAAAAGCCACACGTGCAGGATGATCTTGGGGGAGCAGTAACTGAACCCTTTGGAGATGAAAGGGGTGTAAGGAATCGTCGTGCCAGACATGCTGTACACTGCAATGAGACACACCTAAGGCAGAGGAAACGGCACGTGTGCTGGTAGTAGGATTATTCTGGACGGCATTCAACACACTTTCTTTCATGGCAGGAGTTCGCATCGAACGTGGTCTGCCCGCACTACTGTTACCTCTAAATGACCCATAATCGCACAAATTTTGATGCACACGTGCAAACAAACGGTGGTCCGGTACACATGTCTGTCTGGGAAGTGTTCTCCATAAATTTGTTGAGCGGCTCATCCATTGCCCTCTGATAATCCGTACACTAGGTGCATGTCTGCCAGCTCACAGTTCATATATCGTTGCATGCTCTTCGTGCAGCGACTACTGCTTGAATGAGTAAACCAGAAATTTTCCCTCTCGCGAACTGATGAACAGCGCCGTGTACCGACTTACAGTGACGTTTCTGGTTATGGGTTCCTATGTGATTCACATTGCTTTAGATGTTACCTACCTCCCCCCCCAAACGTTTGTACCAATATTTTTGAGACACCCTGTATATCTGTAATATATTTCTTTCAAAAAAAAAAAATAAATAATAATAATAAAATAAATAAAATAATAATAAAAATTAACACTCTACCAATGGGCTGCATAAGTAATTTTGACCAGTAGACTATGGGGGATTTTCCATATCCACAAATATAATTCAATACAAACGCTATGTGATGCTTGATGTTACTTTCTTAACTATGAATATAGCAAAACTGGTGCCCAGTTTTTTGAATAAAGGACAATGCAATTTTCACATGCTGACATGTACCACTTTCCCAAACAGTGAGAAATGGTGGCCATTTAAGTATTTTTCTATGCTTTTTTCACTGATTGCATGTTAATTTTTTTAAGAAAGAAAATTTCTTGTTTTTCTGGTAGGGAGGGATTCTATGCAGAAATATAAAAACAGAGGGGTTAAAGGAAGCAGGGTTGTATCCTATTACGTTAAAAGAATTCAATGTAAGCTTGTTTGTTTATTTGGTTTTTAAGAGCATTAACAACTAAGGCCATATTGCTCCGGGGATATACAGTAGTCATTCCCTGACCTTTCTGCATCCTCCATATTTGGTGGTCACGGACTCGAACCTCGGGCTAATCAAGAAGCGTGTGCTATGCACTGCTGCTCCTGCCCACCTGGCTACGCCAATGTAAGCAGATGCAGTCCCAGGTGGGGACTAAGGGAGTACAGCCCCTCCTTATGATCAAAATGCTGCATGAAATTGCATTTCCTTGTACATTTGAAAAATCACCAAAAGATAATTCAAAATTGTTACTTTTTGTTGCACCATTATTTGCAATATTTTTTGAATGCAACTGGGGATGCTTGAGATTTTTAACTAAAAATCTCAAGTTATTTTTAACTTGAGATTTTTAACTGAAAAATCCATTTTTTATAGTTAAAAACATGTTTTTTAATAAATTTTTGAAATTAAAACTCCCTTTGGCAGCAAGGAAGTGCAAATTAAAAATCTGTGTGCATTCAATGAATGCATGAAACAGGACACCAGCCCATCAATAACAGGAGTATTTGCGCATGAATGTGAGGTGCACACATCAACAATTTGATTCCAGGCAACACTTCAATGCTACAAAGCCAGTGTTACCGACAGGAAGATAAAACCAGTTCACTGTCAATAACTGTACAAACTGTACATAACAGATGCCACTCAACATGTGAATATAATTAGATTTAACTTAATTCCTGAATTTTTCATAATTTTGCAGTAATTAATATAGCTTACTGAAAATTTCAGTGAGAAATCAAAGAATATATTTTCAAAAACTACTAGGAGTTTCAGCTGTGTGAATGAAGTAGGTGAAGAGCACAAATTGCTGAAATATTTCCTGGGGCTTCACTGACCTGACAAGGCAGGCTCAGAGGTTAATGTATCCCTAGAAAATGCATCTGTCCCCCCCACTTAGAAAATCCTGGGACTGCTGTATGTGAGCAAAAACAGTGAATATAGACTAAAACTAGTAAGTGATCTAATTATCCATAATGAAAATGAAAAACTGGTAAAATGAAATACTCTAAACAAAGCAGTTTATATTCATTTTTAAAAGTTACATTATTTACGAAAAATTAACTGAACCACATATGTATAATGATAATAAATAAAACAAAAAATGAATAAGCAACTGATTACAGTGAATTTCATTTTTTCAAAAAATTGAAACTGACTACAATGACCTCTGAAAAGTGGACACTATACTGACCTAATGGTATTTGCTTTACAGGCGTTTCATTGTGTGTGATCTAATAATACTCGTAATGGTAAAATGATGCCAAAAGAAATTATAGCCCACTTGGAGGGAAAGGATGTGAAATGTAATACATATAGACTTGGGGATATTTACATACAGTGGGAAACAATTAATTTAGAGAACCACAAAATTTTATTTGCAGACAATTACACTTTGCAACATTTTAAACACTGAATTAAAGCAATTCTCAATACTACAGAAGAGATATGAGAAGGGCATTTGAAAGCTTTATACGCTTCAATTAAGTCACCATACAGTTGTCTAGTTACTGGACAGTGGAATTTACAGAATACCAGTCTTTCTTGGTAAAAATATCCTTTTTTGCATTAAAAAAAATCTTGCTGCCCTTTTCTGTACCCTTTCCAACAAATCTTTCTTTCCTAATGAGATTTACAAACTTATATGCAGTATTTCAAATGTGGCCTCATTTGGAATCGCTGACAGAATGACATAACCCTAAGGCCTGTTTTACAGTTTCTTTTTACTGTACATAAAACTTAGTATTGGTATTACTAGTGACAAATGATACAAGAAAGCAAACTTATAAAGCATGGTCTAAAAAAAAAGAAAAACTTCCCACATTACCTAACAAAACACTCCAATAGTCTGTCTAGTTCTTCCTTGAATTTACTCAAATTACCCACTTCCAACCCAACAGATGGAAGTTTGTTTCAACAAATCCCACACATCTATCCCCAGTTTGAATTTATTCCCCATCATGTGCTGTGCATAGTGCAAGCAAGAGAAAGAGTTCCACCAGCACTGAGCTTGCTCGATCCATTCAAGGCCTTAAGCACCTCAATCAGATCACCTCATAGGTACAGCATCTCCAGATACTGCAATTTGCAGAACTGAAGCCTTTCTTGGTAAGAGCATGCCTATGTTTCCCTCAATGTCATTGCCCTTTTCTGCACTCATTCCAGCAGCTGTACATCCTGACTAAAATGTGACCTCGAGACACCTGCATGCAGTACTTCAGATATGGCTTGACCATTCATTGCCTTATAAAATGGAATAATAACCTCCTTATCCCTACTAGCAAAATTCCTGTATATCACAACCCTAGGAGCTGTCCTGGCAGCCTGTCTGCACTGCACACAGCACTTCATATCTAAGTGCACGATTACCCCCAGGCCTTTTTCATTCTCCACTACCCTGAGTGTAAACTTTTTCATTCTCCACTGCCCAGAGTAACATACCCCATGGTGGTATGTTACTCTGGGGTTACTGCTCCCAAAGGCAATACTTTGCCCTTTGTCAATGTTAAACTTCAATTACCATTTCTCAGCCCATCTAACTTTTCTAGATCCTGTTACAGTAGCATACCGTCATTACTGCCATTAACCACCCTGCCAACCTTTGTATAATCTGCAAACTTGGACATTAAGCCTGATATATCTTCATCAATATCATGAATAAATATAGAAAACAACAATGGGTCCAACACTGAACCCTGGGGGACACTTCACTAATAACATCAGTACTATTGAGCAGTGACAGGCTATGTTATACAGTTATATCAGCATAATGATTAATACGCGAGTGACTGTGCCAAAATCTACAGCCCAGCATTCAAAGGAATATCGTGAAAGAAAGAAAGGGAAGTTGGACAGAAATGTGAATCCAGATGAAATTCAACAAGAGTGTTTTGTTATGCCTGGGAGTTTTCAAACTGCACCCAAAAAAAACTCGAGCTGAAATAATGAAGGAATTTTGTGAACGGAAGAAAAGGAAATTAGAAATTCAAACTATTCCGAATAATAATGAAATTCAACCACAGAGTTCTACTATGCCTGATACTTATCAGGAATCTAAAACTCCAGCAGAATGAATGAAAGAATATCGTGCACGAAAAAAAGCAAAATTAGAAATGGCTAATGATGAGATTCCTGATTACATCCCTATAGTGTCTACATGAGCTGACAGTGAGTTTGAAAAACTAGTGTACAAAAACCCATTTCGATTTAGTTGTAATGTTTGTGATCATTTATGGTTTAAATTAGATTTGAAACCATTTCCAACAACTTCATATGAATTACTTCAAAATGAATTTCATTTACAAGAAGTGAGTACTTTCATGATGTGTAATACGTCATACTTCATTAAAAGAGGGACGGATACCAACTATGGTCACGTCAAATGGATTTATATATCCAACATATCCCCTACTCATTTGCCTTCACTGGATGTTGTAACTGAGCGCTTGATATCACCATGATTACCATTTATGTGTGAGTCTTCATTTCATATGTACATTATTGGCATAATCGTCATTTAATTCTCTAGGCAATTGATGAACCATTGTATTTAAGTTAACTGGTACATTTATTACTTTTCCAATGATCCCATATTGTCCATCTTCATAACGTAAACAACAAATTTGCATAAATCATCATATCTACAAGGATGAATTTTTAGTATTTTCTCTAGAAGAAAATACTAAAAATATGGTTACGGTATTTGATAAATTCACCTTTGTATAAATTCTACAGCATAAAAGTGAGTGACAATTTGTTAGGGACAAATGATGATAGTGAACAGGAATATTCAGATGAAATTGTAGAACCTGTCAACAATGATGATGAACTATTGTTAATTCTATAACAAACATTATTATGGTCTGAAGATAAATATTTATGTATAGCACAGGGTCAGAAATAATCTCCAACAAGTTTCATATTTGATATACATGCAGAACTTTCTTTTCCAGCTATATATTTGGGACATGCACGAAAATTTAAAAATGGATTGAAAAATACTCCCTTTATGATGGCACAGAGTGAAATTCATAGATCTGATCGTCGCGGAGTAACTCCCCAACATTTGCTATATATGGCAATGAAAATATGAGAATGTGTACTGCAGAAAATTTGCAAATTGCATTTAAATCAGTAGGAATAATAGCTAACATTAGGTTAGGTTATGTTAGGAGGAATAATAGCTAACATTACTCGTTATATATTGGAATCGAAAGAATTTATAAACAAGTCATTAGAGACTGCTCCAGAATTATGGCATTCACTACAATTTCATGAATTAGTATAAGCTGTTCAACAGTCCGATAGTACATTTTCTAAAATTCTTACAAAAATAGGCAATGGAGAAGCGTTATTACCAGATGAACTTAAAATTGTAGAATCCAGATTTGTTATCAAAGAAGATGCTACTAATTTATGTCCGCAAGGGATTCAAAATAAAATTCATAAAATGTCAGTGACTGAAACTGTAGGACTTCCATACATTCTACCATTATTGAAAGGAAAACCATCCATGATTACTACAAGTACAGATGTGCTCAATGGATTGGTAAATGGTGCATTTGGTACTTGAGTATATTTGGAATTTGAGGACAATGAAGCAGTTAAACGAGTATGGATGAAATTTCCTGAGTCAAAAATAGGACATAACCTTCAATCTCGTTATAAACAATATGTGAAAGATAAACATTTACCTAATCAATCTGTACCTATTATAAAATGATCAAGTACAATTCCATTCAAGAACAATAGGAAATTAACATGTAGACGTACACAATTTCCTTTAATATGTGCTTGTGCTGTGACTATACATTAATCTCAAGGAGGGACCTTCTACAAAGTTGTATATAATTATAAGAAAGATCATCAATAGCAATTGAATGCATGGCATTATCTCGAGTGACCTCATTGCAAGATTTACATATTACAAATCCCCATGATGATTTCACATTTCACCACAGCAAGGCTACTAGTAATATAGAACATTGTGCTGAATTAGATCGCTTGAAAAATAATAAGCTACTGTCTCTACAGGATGAACTGCAAGATTTCATACAAAGTGGTATATCTATGTCTAAGATTTTGGATTGGAAAGTGGTATATCTATGTCTATTATTTTGGATCGTGCACATGGATACTGGGAGCGTAAATGGCTCGAGGGTTTACAGATTAGTTCATCAAGTAGGAATACCATGAATAGAGATAGAGGCATACGTATTAATCCTATCTTTGAAACAATTATATTAAGGTCGGATGAACGATTTTCTTTGCCACGTTCCCGAGACATTTCCGCTTCCAGTTCTGACCATGTGCCGATTGAACCACGTGGAGAAATCCCACGTGTGGAGGTACCGTGAGCCTGCTACTTAAGGAGATGTTGCAGGAAGTCATGTCACTGTTGAAGAAGGGAGCTGATGCTCCCGAAAGCTTCAGGTTTTTAGCGCTTTTAATGGTTTATATTTTAGCAAATTTTATTGTAAATGATCTTTTATTACAGTTTTTAGCATTCCGCAATAGTTTATTATAAATATTTTTGTGTAAAGATTGTAGTCATATTAAATTTTAAATTTTATTCAATGGTCGGTGTATGAATTTATATATTTTTTAGACATGAGTTTTCCCGACCTCAGAGGCCTCTTTCACGATATGGTATATCTATATCGTCAATGAATGTACAAAGGTTAAGGGCCCATGTTCGAGATATCGAAATGGACAATCTTACAGCAATCCAAAATATTGATATTAAGTGAAATGTGGTTGGATAATGATGAAAATGACTTTGTGAAAACAAAAACCCATTCCTTTACCCTTGACAGTAGTTATACCTTTAAATTAATCCCACATCAATACACTATTTTGTGCTGCCTAGTGGTTCCTTTATCTTGATATTCTTAATATACGATGAATCAAGAACACTGCTTTCGGTTTTTGTTGATGTTAATGTAAAACGCAGCCATGTAGCAAATCAAGAAATGTTTTGCTACTGAGCGAGCTGCCAATTCACAAGTTCTGATACCTGGAAAGTTAAAATACCTCATGATAATGCATTCTAATTAACTGGCTGACTATCTGTTTGTATATTGGTTGATCACAGTTATCTGGCCTATAACAGACTTGAAATCTCACTTTTGTTCTACCATGTCACACTACACTGACTCAATAATACAATTGGCAACATGTGTATACTGACTGTACTATTTATAGTCTGCACTTCTTAACTAACTTTTTTATACTTTGAAAAAAAGCCGTTTTGAATTCCATATTATGACTCCTTCCTTGAATAAAATTTTAGTTCCTTTCAATGATTTATCAAATACTATCCTATAGAGATAGGGAGGTCCTAATCCCACTGTATAAGCATTAGTAGAGGCATATGATGCAAGAAAGCAAGCTTATCCAGCATCAGCCAAAAAAAAAAAAAAAAAAAAAACCTTCCACTTCACCCCTCCCCGTTCGTTCGAAATACCTGTCCGGTTGAGCCTTAAACTTATTTAGGCTATCAACTTCCACAACAAGGGATGGAAGTCTGTTCCACCAACCAACTACCCGCTGGCTAAAGGCAAATTTCCGCACACCTATCCTACATCTGTCTTTCCTCAATTTGAATTTATGCCCTCTCAGGTGATTATTCTCAGCAAGAGGAAGAATCCCATCAGCACTGAGCATGTTCAAACCATTCAAGGCTTTATACACCTCTATCAGATCACCTCGCCGGTGCCTAGTCTCCAGACACTGTAATTTGCAAAACTTAAGCCTTTCTTCATAAGAGCAACCCTTTGTTGCATTCACTAATCTTGTTGCCCTTCTCTGAACTCGTTCCAGCAGCTCTACAGACTTCTTGAAATGAGGCCTCCAGACCTGTATACAGTACTCAAGGTGTGGCCTGACCATTGCCTTATACAGGGGAATAATCACCACCTCATCCCTGCTAGAAAAATTCCTGTATTTCATTGACAAGACACCATGAGATACTCTTGCAGCCTGTCTGCATTGCTCAGAAAACGTCATATCTGCCTGCACAATTACCCCCAGGTCCTTTTCATTCTCTACCACTGTCAGTGTAGTACCACAGAGTTGATACATTGCTCTGGGGTTGCTGTTTTCCATATCTAGTACTTTACATTTGTCAATGTTAAACTTCATTTTCCACCTCGTAGCCCATCTGCTCAATCTTTCCAGATCCTGTTGCAGCAGCATAGCGTCAGTAGTGTCCTTAACAACCCTGCCAACTTTGTATCGTCTGCAAACTTGGACATTAAGCTTGATATACCATCATCAATATTATTTATAAATACAGAAAATAATAATGGACCCAACACTGAACCCTGAGAGACTCCACTAATAACATTAGTCCACGATGAGCAGTGTCCATTGATTACCACTCTCTGTCTTCTCCCCCTCAACCACCCCTTTATCCATAGCAGCAATTTGCCTCCAATGCCACACTGCTCCAATTTGTGCAGCAGTCTTCCATGCGCAACAGTATCAAAAGCCTTTCTAAGATCCAAGTATATAATATCAAAGTTATTCCCTACATCCAGTTCTTTTGTGACTGCATCATAGTATCCAATCAAATTGGTCAGGCAAGACTTTCATTTAACAAAACCATGCTGTGTCCAAGCTATAACTGAAGTCTTGTCTAGATGATCCTGCAGTGCTTCTTTAACCAGTGCCTCCATTAATTTTCCTGGAACAGAAGTTAAACTCACAGGTCTATAATTACTTGTGTCAGCCTTTGATCCTCCTTTGTGAATTGGAGTCACATTTGCACATCTCCAGTCTATGTGTACCTCCCCTGAGTCCAAGGAAGTTCTCATAATTATGGCTAAGGGTTTGCTTACTTCCTTTGCTGCCTCCTTTAATATAACTGGATAGATTCCATCCACCCCATGTGCCTTTCTTGTGTTTATCTTCAACAATTTCTCCTACACTTTACACTCAGTTATTACAAGATTATCTAGCTTACTGCCAGAGTTGAAAACACCACTGGCATTCCCCTTGCTGAACAACTCATGTGTGAATGTCGATGCAAATTATTCATTTAGTTTGTTAGCTACCTGAGCAGGATCATCAACAGTTGAACCATCGATATCAAGTGGACCAATCTGATTCATCCCCTTCCTTCTAGAGTTTACATAAGTAAAGAACTCTTTGCTGTTTTTCTTTGCATCCCTTGCCAAACATTTCTCGTAATCTGCCTTCACCTGCCTAACCTCCTTTGTAACTTGGTTACAGATCAACTTATATCTATCATAGGCTTCGGTGTCACATGTCAATTTATATGTATCCCATGCATTTTTCTTCAATGACATAGGTCTCATTAGTTCATCTGACATCCATTTAGGCCTAAACCTTGAACAATATTTCTTAGCTGGTATGTAAAGCCTAGTAGCTTCCAAGATTAATTCTTTGAATGCTTTCCATTTTGAATTTGCTGTTGGTAACATCATCAGTTGGTCCCACTGTATAGAATTTAAATACTGTCTCAGACCATCGTAGTCGCCTTTACGAAAGCAATAACCCTTCCCTTTACCCCTGATGGTAGTTACCTCTGTTGAGTAAATCCCACCAGCACACTGTGATCACTGCCACCTAGTGGTTCCTTTATCTCCAGATTCTTAATGCATGAAGAATCACTACTGATAATCAAATCAAGAGTATTACTCCCTCTAGTTGTTTCCTAAACATGCTGATGTAGAAAACAATCATCCAATAAATCCACGAAAGCCTTGCTAATGTGTGAGTGACCAACCCACAAATTCCAGTCAATATCTGGGAAATTAAAATCCCCCATTATAAGACTCTCTGATTTACTGGCCCACTCTATTTCCCCTGTACAGTTTCTTATTATACTCCTCAGTCATTAGGCCTATAGCACACTCCTACTCTCAATTTTGATCTCCCAATGCTTATGTCACACCAAACTGTCGACACTGCACTGTCCAGCGATGTCAACTGGCTTCACTTCCATGGATTTTATGTGTTTCTTAAATAATAGCATAACCTCTCCTCCCTTCCTATCCTGTCTATCCTTTCTGTAGACGTTGTACTCCCCAAATTCCAGTTCTGCATTCCTTATATGTGTGACACCACGTCTCTGATATCCCAACAATATCCACCTTTTATGCTTAGAGCAATACCTCAAATTCATCAAATTTATTTACCAAACTCCTAGTATTGGTGTACACGCAAGTATACATGCACCTGTTCCTATTCTTAGCTACCCTAACACAACCCATGTGTTTATTTGTACCGCAATGACTCATAGCAGTCTCTGAAATATCCTGCATCTTGTTTTCCAGGCTTCTGCTCATTCCAATAGAAGCAGTGCAATAATCACTTTCACCTTTGCCAGTGGCTACTGTTAATCTATTAGTCCTTGTATCCCCCCAAGCTAGCAGTTTTCCGACCCACTTAACACTGCCTCAATAGCATCAGCAAATATTCTTGCGCCCTTTCTATTTAAGTGTATCCCATCCCTGTAGAAGCAGTCTCTCCTGTTAACAAGTACAGACCAGGCTGAAAAAAATTCTACCCCTTGAGCCTTGCACAATCTTTCCAAGGCCGAATTTATCGACAAGGCTCTCATCATATACTCCCTCCTATCGTGTCTGGGCAGAATTGCAGACACTTTCAAATTCAACCCTAATTCATCCCTTTTTTTCAACAGTGCCCTGTACTTGTTAAGTAATTCTGCCGGTCTCCTACTCTTAATATCATTAGTGCAACGTGTACAACTATATCACCTTTTGTGCCCTTAAAAGATGATATCCGCTCTACAACGTCATCAACCTTTGCCCCTGGCAGACATACCCTGGTTTTGTTCCACCTATCCTTTTTACAAAGCATGTTCTCCGTTTCCCTGACAATAGAGTCACCAACAACTACTGGTTCCTGTGGGACCAGCACATTCTGCCTTAGGGGTTGCCGCTGTGTTGCGTGATGACCAAGTGCAAGCTCTGGCATTGATGTGAGCAGCTGACAGCTTGGTGGGCCTCTCAATTTAGATCCTTCAAGGGCATCCACCCTGTCCTTCAAGCTCTCATATAGGCCCATAACAACGCTGAGTTGTCGCCTGATTTCCTCACACTCCTTGCATCGCACACACACAAAGACATCCCCCATGGCAATATCATGTCCCGTACCCGATTGCTCCACAAACATCATGCAAGCAGTGCATTTTAAAAGGCTGTGATTCAGGGGAAACTGCCCCCTCAGTATCCTCTGAGCCACAGCACCATTAGCTTGAGCCCTTTGCTTTGCTGCTCTGGTCTGAGTCACGATTTCAATTTAATTTCAATAAAATTTCAATTTCATTGAAAATTGTATCCCAACACAGTTATAATGCTATATATATTTTTCAGTATCAAGCTGTATATTATATATGTATATCAAGCTGTATAGCGTTATATTATAACGCTATATATATTTTTCAGTATCAAGTATTATCTACGAGTTGCATTTATATAACTTCCGTATCAAGGTATGTATTAATTAATTATGTTACGTTTGTAATCTAAGTCGTTATATGTATTTAGTTAAAAGTACAATTTAATTGACAACAATGTTTAACAAAATTAATAGATTTTACTGATTAATTGACAATATTATATTATATACTATACTATACTATACCAACGCAATTGTAAGACTACATTTGGAATACTGTGTTCAAGTACAGAGACCTCATCTGAAAAAAACAAAGACATGAGCTTCTGGAAAGTGTTCATAGACGGGCAACTCGAATGGTGAGATTGACAGAAGGATGACCACACGAGGAAAGACTCCAATTATGTGGACTATAGAGCTTGGCAACCAGGTCTCAGAGGTGACCTGATTGAGGTTTAAAAGATTTAATACCTCTGAGAGGAATTAGTAAAATGAATGAAAGTTGAATTCTTACTGTTCTAAACAATGCATAGAAACATCCAGAGACAGGCCTTACAGCCCCCCCCCCCCCACAGCAAAACAACAATCTATAGCCAAAGTGCCCATTTCTCTCACCACGCCCAGATGATAACATTTTAAACTTACACGGTAGCTGTATCAGTTCCCTAGCAGATACCCAAATTTGACTAAACTGAACTGACTAGGCTCCCCCAATGTTTATCCTGCCCCTAGTGGGGGACCCGAGGGGCCCCACAACAAACAAATAAACATGTAGGGGAGAGAGATGTATAGGCAGCCATGGAAGCAGCTTAGATGAAAAATATTAGTAAGCTAGCTGCAAGAGGATGCAATGTAGAATGAAAGAAGAATGAATGAAAGGAAAGAATGAAAGAGGAACAAGTACATACATGGGCTGTCTTAGGGTAACTAAGAACAGGAACATGTATACTTGCATGTACACCAATGCTAGATGTATAGTTAATAAAGTTGATGAATTTGAAGTGCTGGAAAAGACATCAAAGGCAAATATTGTTGGGATTTCAGTGACGTGGTGTCACCCACAAGCAGTGCAGAATTAGAATTTGGGGAATACAATGTGTACAGAAAGGATAGACAGGACAGGAAGGGAGGAGAGGTTATGCTGTTAGTTAAGAAACATAAAATCTAAGGAAGTGCATCCAATTGACATTGTTGGACAATGCAACATTGAGTCAGTGTGGTGTGACATAAGCACTGGAAAAGGAAAAATGAGAGTAGGTGTGTGTTATAGGCCTAATGACTCTGATGTGTATAATGAACAATTGTGCAGAGAAACAGATTGGGTCAGTAAATCAGAATGTCTTATAATGACAGATTTTAACTTTCCAGATGTTGACTGGAACTTGTGGTTTGGTCACTAACACACTAGCAAGACTTTTGGATTTCTGGTGAGTATGGGCTTGGCAAACCCAGGGTCCTGAGCTGGATATCATCATTCTTCTCTTTCTTGGTGATTCCCTTCTACTTTTTCTCCCCCCCCCCACTCTCTCTCTCTCTCAGAGTGAGAGAGAATTTTTTTTTTTTTTTTTTTTTGGCTGGCACAGCATAAGCCTCAGGCTTCCTTGCACCATATAGCTAATAATAATAATAAAAAAAATAATAATAATATTGGATGACTGTTTTCTACAGCAACGTGTTCGAGAGGCAACCAGGGGGAGTAATACTCTTGATCTGATTATTAACAGTGATTCTTCATGCATTAAGAATTTGCAGATAAATAAACCACTGGGTGGCAGTGATCCTAGTGTACTGATGTGGGATTTACTTAAAGAAGTAACTACCATCAAGAGTAAAGGGAAGGGTTTTTGCTTTCGCAAAAGTGACTACAGTGGTCTCAGACGGTTTTTAAATTCTATACAGTGGGATCACTGATGATTTTACCAATTGTGAATTCTAAACAGGAAGCCTTCAGGGACTTAATCTTGGAGGCTACAAGACTTTTCACACCAACTAAGACATACTGTTCAAGGTTTAGGCCTAAATGGATGTCAGGTGAATTAATGAGGCTCGTGACAGAGAAGAAAAATGCATGGGATGCATATAAATTATCCGGCAACACAGAAGCCTACGGCAGATATAAGCTAGTCTGTAATCAAGTCACAAAGGAGGTTAGGTGGGCAAATGCAGATTACGAGAAATCTTTGGCAAAGAATGAAAAGAAAAACAGCAAAGAGTTCTTTAACTAGAAGGAAAGGGAATGATCAGATTGGTCCACTTAACAAATGGTTTGACTATTGATGATCGTACTCAGATAGCTGATAAACTGAATGAGTATTTTGCATCTACATTCATACATGAGGAATTATTCAAGGAGAGGATTGTTCTTTGTTATTTGGTTTTTAGGAGCATTAGCTACTAAGGCTATATTGCTCGGGGGATATGCGGTGGTCATTCCCTGACCTTTCCGCATCCTCTGTATTTGGTTCAAGAAGAGGAATGCCAGAAGTTTATCAAACTCTAACAGGGAGCTAAGTGATATTGTAATAACTGAAAACAAAGTGGAAGAGAAATTGTTGAATTAAACATAAAGAAAGCACCTGGGGTGGATGGGATCTATTCAGTTATATTAAAGGAGGCAGGCAAAGGAAGTAAGCAAACCTTTACCCTTAGCCATAATTATGAGAGCTTCCTTGGACTCAAGGGGGGGGGGGGTGTACCATGGACTGGAGGTATGCAAATGTATCCCCAATTCACAAACGAGGTTCAAAAGGTAACCCAAGCAACTACAGACCTGTTAGTTTAACTTGTGTTCCGGGGAAAATAATGGAGTCATTGCTTAAAGAAGCATTGCAGAATCCTCTAGACAAGACAGCAGTAATTGTTAAGACACAGCATGGGTTTGTTAAAGGGAAGTCTTGTCTGATTAATTTGATTGGATATTATGATGTTGTCACAAAGGAACTGGATGCAAAAAATTATATTGATATCATATACTTGGATTTCAGAAAAGCTTTTAATACTGTTGCACATGGAAGATTGCTGTTCAAATTGAAGCGTATGGCATTAAGGGCAAGTTACTACAATGGATAAAGGGATGGTCGAGTGGGAGACGGCAAAGAGTGGTAATAAATGGACACTGCTCTTCGTGGACTAATGTTATCAGTGGAGTTCCCCAGAGTTCGGCGTTGGGCCTGTTGTAGTTTTGTGTATTCATCAACCAAGAAAAGCTTAAGTTCTACAAATTGCAGCCCCTGGAGTCTAGGCAACTGTGAGGTGATCTAATTGGGGTGTATAAGGCTTTGAATGGGTTGAGCAAGCTCACTACTGATGGGATTCTTCCTCTTGCTCAGATTACAAACCTGAATGGGCATAGATTCCAACTAAGGAAAGACAGTTGTAGAATAGATGTGCGGAAATTTGCCTTTAGCTAGCGGATAGTTGATTGATGGAACAGACTTCCATCTCTTGTTGTGGAAGTTGATAGCTTGAATAAATTTAAGGCTGAACTAGACTGGCAATTTGGAGTGAATGGATGGGTGAAATGGGAGGTTTATTTTTTTTTTGGCTATTGCTACATAAACTTGCTTTCTTGCATTGTATGCCTCAACTAATGCTTAGAGAGTAAAAAACTGAGTGAATGAGCTTCGCACTGAATGATAAGAGTGAAATAGCAATTGCGGTAAAAGGGATTGTATGTTAGATTAATGAATGAATTTGGCTGCAAGAATACACAGTTACCAATATATTTATTAGAAATACTAACACAATCTCAACTATATATAGTAAGCACCAGCTAACTGCTTATTATAATCAGCCACTTAATAGAATCAAATTTCAAAGAACCGATTCAAATCAATAAAATGCACTACACTTTCATCATTTATTAGAATCCCATTTTCGGTTATAAGAATAAATTTTGAATGCCTCTGTGATATTTTTCTAAAGCACATTTTTGGAGGTCACAACCATAAAACAATAAAAACAATTTGCAGTTTCCAGTTCATTGGGCTTTTTTGTTAATACAATTCTGTTAGTGTGATAAATAGGTAGTAAACTCAATCTTATTGCATTTGCGATAATACTGATAGCTAGAATTCTATGATTTCACATTATTATGGTGAAATGTGTTTTCCTCTTCACTGAAACTTCTCTTCATTTCTATATCTAAACTTCGTCTCACTAGCGCATGTCGTGTTAATTCCAATTTGTGTGCACCATGTGCTTTGTTATTGATTGACACATCTTTTTTACTGTGTTTTAAATTTTACTTCCCAAAAAAAAAAAAAAGTCAGTGAACAGAAAGAGGGTGAATTTGAGCATAAAAGATAAGTTACGAATTATAGAAATGTACAATAAATTAAACTTAGGCAATATGTCTCAAACAGAAGTGACAGTAAAATTAAGAATGCCTCAGTCATCTTTATCAAAATTGTTAAAATCAACATCACACAATAAACACTAATGTGATTAGTGAAACCAGAAAAAGGAAGCGTGAAGGGAAATGCCAAACAGTAGCTGAAGCTCTGTTAATATTGTTTACAAAAAACTTCACAGAGAAAAACGGGATTCCGATGGTTCTGCAGCTGACACCTGGTTGAAAACCTCTTGGTAAACTGTATTAAGCACTTATAATCCTGAAGACATTTTTAATGCAGATGAAACAGGATTGTACTACAGGGCTACTCCTGACCACTGCATGATTTTTAAAAGTGCCTCTGCATCTGCAGGAATGAAGATCAAGGACAGGATCACAGCTCTTTTAATGCAACATGAGGAACAATCAAGGTGAAGCCATTAGTTAGGCAAGAGTAAATCGACTAGATGTTTTAAAGGAGTAAAACAGCTGCCTGTTGAATATGCCAATGATACCAACACTTGGATGACAGCTTCTTTATTTGAAGATTATCTTTGTAAATGGGATTTTAAATTGGATAAGAAAAACAAAAAAATTGCATTGATTTTAGACACTGTCCAGCTCATCCAAAGTTGACTTTCAAAAACATTGAATTAGTTTTTCTACCTTCAAATACCACATCACTGATTCAACCTGTCAACCAGGGAATAATAAAAACCTTTAAGACCTTTTATAGATCGGATATGAGGAGACGAATCTATAGATGAAAGTTTGGGAACATCATCCGATATCGCAAAGCAGATAACTGTTCTAGATGCACTACATATAACAATGAGTGCCTGGAATGAAGTTTCTAAAACCTGCATTAGCAACTGTTTCAAAAAATGTGAATTAATTATTTATGATGGTCAACTAAGGCACGATGCTGATCACGTTGAAAGGCCTGAAGACATGGGTGAACAAGAGTTTAATGATTGGGTGGACATAAGATGGTGATCTACAAGTTACTACAGCTTTAACAGATGAAGAAATTGCTCAGTCTGTTACTGATAATTTCGTCAAGGAGGAGGAGGAAAATGAACCCGAACAAATTCCAGTTACAAAACGGCAAACTCGTGACACTATAGCCATTCTGAGGAGAGCACTGGAAGAAACTGGTGTAAGTGATCATGAATATAGGCTATTATACAATATTAAAAAATCTGTAAATAGACTTTGTAGTGATGACTTAAAGCAATCTAAAATAAGTGACTATTCTAAATTATAATCATATTACAAAGTGTTATGTTTAATTAATATGTATATTAATTAAGCTATGTACGTAAGTATAAATTTATTTTTATTTTGCCAACCTGTGGATAATATTCTTCCAATTTTCACTTACCATTTAATTGGTAATAAAGTGCAAATTTGTGCTTTATATCTATATTTTTATAGCCTATGGATAATATTTGTTTGATTTTCGCTTATTAGAAAATCAAAATTCAATTTGCAAAAGTGATCACTATAACCGTCACTTACTGTACTAACAACAACACACACACACACACTGCACCCCCTGGCTTGCAAGATCTGCACTTTAACTGAAAAGTATTAGTAAGTTGAAGTGCCTGGGGCAAGCAGTGCAGTAAGAAAGAACTGATTAAATGAGACAAATGCCAGCAGAATAAATGAGAGAATGCCTGTGAGTGTGAAAGGGTGCAAACCACATATTGATTAATATAAATACGAGGGGTATTAAAAAAAATAAGTTACACCTGCCGCCATCTCTTGGTATAATCGCGCAACAAATTTGGCACCTGCACGGAATGGAGTTCATATCGTGCGCCCCCTGGTAGGTAAGTTTCGTTTTGACGTAACGGTAACAGTTGTATAGGAGCAAGTGTTCGCAATGGCACATCAGCTAGAATGTTACTCCAAGTTCGAGGTACACGGAACAGTAGGATTTTTGTGGGCGAAACGTCTGAATTGTTCTAAGATTCATCATAAAATAACGGTGGTGTATGAGGAAAATGCAATGTCGCGTTCCTTGCAAACAGCCGTGAAAAACAATAGGCCTGGAAAGTTAAGCAAAGGTGTTGTTCTCATTGAGGATAACACCACGCCACACAATGCACGCACAATACGACACTTGCTCCAAAGTTTTGGATGGGAGGTATGGCAACATCCGCCATACAGTCCCAATCTTTCGCCTTCTGACTATCACATCTTCAGCAAGCTGAAAATCTAGGGGAACAACGATTTGGAAACAATGGGCTGGTGCAAACAGCAGTTCAACGGTGGCTGAATGACCAAGGAGTGGATTTCTACCATCAGGGAATCAAACGTTTAGTCACACGTTATGAGAAGTGTTTACACCACTCAGTGACTATGTGGAAAAGTAGTGCAAGGTATGTGCTTTCTATTGCATAATGTTACATACCTCAATAAATGTCTCTTGAGCTACAATGGTCAAGTGTAACTTATTTTTTGAATTATCCTCATATTTACTAACCCTTAGTCTTTAGCCACTTAATTTTCATTATTGGATATTTAGTACAGGAAGTACACTACACACCACTGCATACCCCCCCCTGGTGTGAGAAAGAAGATGGATGTGTGGAAGAAAAAAAATTTTATAACCAAACAGAAAATGTAAAAAAAAAGCACAACAGCAGTATAAAATGTAAGAAAAAATTATAAAACCAGAATGAGAGCAGAGTGAATGAGGATTGTGGGTGATCAAAATTGCCTGCCTTCCACCCCAGATGGCTTAGTGGGGCCCCCCCCACCTATCCAAGCAGACACCATGCCATTGCTACTTAGCCAGCATGGCATGGGACACTGACACTGGCCAGCAGGGCTTGCCTCTTGGCCAGTATGGGATCGAGTACCAACAAAGGCACTCTAACATAGGAACTCTTTCCCTATGATCCTTCATTCCTACCACCTAGGTTGGTTGTCCTTGCACTCCCTCCCAACCTGAGTGGTCCCCTTTTCCTGGTGGGTAACCCCACTTCCCCCTTTCAATTCCCATCCCCAGTGCAGGATGGGAATTCTACCCTGGGGACCCTCTTCTGTCCCCCCCTTTCAACTAGGCGGGCACAGCACCACAAGAACGTGGGCTGGGCAGTAAACTAGAGGTTTCTGTGTGAAAACACAGGCTAAAAGACCAGATGAACAACACAACCAACATAACTCCACACTAATACTACATGAACACTCACTAACCTACACAGATCTGGCCTTTACAGAGTTTTGTATTCATCACATTGCCTGACGCAGAGTTGGGGGGAAACCCCAGAGCCGCTTTACAATTAACACTATACACTATACCAGTGGTTCCCAACTTTTTTTGACTCGCAAATCCCTTTCAACGTAATATTTTTATCATGAACCCCTAAGCCTATATTCTCTGAAATTGTATAACAGTACTGAATTTTCATTATTAAATATTTTGAGTACTACGTTTCTATAAGCAACATGCGTAATAAAAATTGTTATTAAGTATTATTTATACTTTGTAAAGCAGTTATTAATCAGTGCAAACTAGATTTTGAACAGGCTAAGAGTAGAAAACTAGCTTCTTGCCCTAATGGTAGCCGAGCATTCTGGTCTTTCCAAAGTTTGGTCACAGTTTTGCCCATCTCTGTTCCCGCCTCTGTCAAAACCAGATGGTTCTGTTGCCATATCGGCCAAAGATAAAGCTGATCTGTTAGCAACCTATTTTTTTTTTCCACTAATGTATTGATGATCTTGGTAAATCACCTCAAACTGTTCCCAGTACACTCCATTCAATGAATCCTGTGGTTTTCCGTCAAATTAATGTCAAAAGGATTTTGATGAATCTGATGCTACGAAAGCTCAAGGTCCTGATGTTATTTCTCCACTTGTTCTCAAAACCTATGCCCATGAACTTATTCCTGTTTTGTGTCGTCTAGTTTCACTTTCTTATTCCAAAGATATTTTTCCTTCTGCTTGGAAATTGCTCATATCTAGGCAGTTCCTAAAAAGGGTGACAAATTCCTTCCATCCAATTATCATCCCATTGCAATTACTTCTATTCTTTCTAAAGTAATGGAGAAATCAATTAACTGCCAACTCAAACTATTTGGAAATCTTTCATCTGGTCAACGATCGCCAGTATGGATTCCGTCAGTGTCATTCTACTGGTGATATTCTGGCATGTACATCTAGGCAAGAACTTCAGCAGGAACTTCTAGAAGAGACAGAAAATGGAATGAAGACATAAGAGAGAAAATGGAAGTGAAAAAGAATATTATTGACACTATCAAAGAAAGTCATTTAACGTGGTACGGACAGGTAAAACGGATACAAAAAACCAGATATTCAATGAATGTCTTGGAATGGATACCTCCTGGAAGAAGGAGAAGGTAAGACCTAGGAGGCATGGATGGATGGAGTACGGGAATGCATGACAACCCGAGGTTTAACTGACCAACACACCTTGAACCTCACTTCATGGAGGCGCTTCCGTAGCCAGGAGCAGCAGCAGTGCGTTGCACACGCTTCTTGACTAGACCAGGGTTCGAGCCCGTGAGCCACCAAATATGGAGGATGCGGAAAGGTCAGGGAATGACCACCGCATATCCCCCGGAGCAATATGGCCTTAGTTGCTAATGCTCCTAAAAACCAAATAACAACAACAAAATCACTTCATGGCGGGAAAAAATTCCTACCAAAAAATAATTTGTAGGCTGAGGAAACCCATTGTAAATGGAAATACTCCTCTTGAAGATGTGCATCTATGGACAAATTCAATGGAAAAGTTTTTGGTAAAACTTAAGCCATTGCTGTTGATATTTCAAAGGATTTTGATCGTGTTTGGCATAAAGGTCTTCTAAGTAAGCTTCCATCCTATGGTTTGCCGGCTGTTCTTTGTGATTGGGTATCCAGTTTTCTCTCTGACCACTCACTGCGAGTGATGGTAGACAGCTTTCTGTCTTCTAACTTCTCCACTAATGCTGATGTTCCACAAGGTTCAATTCTTTCTTTCTCTCACTCTTTTCCTCTTGTATATTAATGGCCTTTTTCCATTGACCGGAAATCCTATCCATAGTTTTGCTGGTGATAGCACATTACTTTCCATCATCCAGTTTGAGAAACCCTGCCCTGCAAAAACAGCTTCAACTTCTCGAGTATCCACTGCCAAATTCTTAAATGCTGATCTCTAGTGGGGCAAAGAAAACTTAATTTAAATCCTTCTAAAGCTCAGTCTTGTCTTATATCTCGCAAAACGGATTCTTCTGCCCCTATGCTTATCATCGATGACACTCCGATTTCTAGGCAAGATCTTGGGGATTACCCTGACTTCTAATCTCTCTTGGCACAAGCACATTACAAATATTTCTTGCTCTGCATCTAAAAAAGTTGGTTTTCTCTTTCGCCATTACTTTTCTTTCAAACAGCTGTTCACTCTGTACAAATCACAAATCCGGCCTACGGTGGAATATTGTTCCCACATCTGGGGTGACGCTCCCATAATCTCTCTCTCAGGCTTTTAGATTACATTCAGAAGAGGGCAATTAGGTTAATTAACGACTCATTTCTAACAGAGTCTGTCCGTCCACTCTGTCTCATACATGTTCTGTTTCTGCTGCATGTTGTTTCTATCGATGGCTACTTTCATGGGCACTGTTCTTCTGAATTGGCTTCTATAATTCCCACTCTCTCTTTTAAAGCAGTCCGAACACTTAATGCAACCAGCCAACATACTTTTACTGTCCAATTTCAAACTCACAGAGCCAACGTTTCTTCTTCCTCATGTATTCATTCAACTTCTGTTTTCTGGAACAACCTTCCTTCATACGTATTTCCTGAAAATTATAATCTACATAAGTTCAAGTCTAATGTCAACAAATATCTTCTTTCATCTTTTCAACCTTCACAACCCATGCAACGGTACTAAGTACTATGAGTTCTGAAAAAAAAAAAAAAAAAAAAAAAAGTACCTATACATAACAATGATTCTTGAGAATGAAAAAAAAAAAAAAAAATAGCATGGAAAACATTTATTTAAAAAAAGTTGTTTAAGCATGGGTAATGCACTTCCGTCATTTCTACTACGCATGTAGTTGCATCGTTTATTCATATCGTGAATGAACGAGTGGCTGAGAGATTGCACTGCTTTGAATAAGTAACTTCACCAGCCTAATGTTACTTATTCTCGACGGATACCACCACCTAGATGGCACCGTTTTGAAGCATGTTGGCTTACTCGTTGGTGGGTGGACAATAACCTGGGTAGATGGTGCTTGTCCACCACCCACCGACGAGTAAGCCAACATGCTTACTCCAGGTTATACTTCATAACCTGGGTGGGTGGTGCTTGTCCACCCAGGTTATGAAGTATAACTCCACAATATGAGAGATGCTTGATGGTGTGCTTGGTTTAATCTTAAACTATTTCTTGACTAAATGTCCAAGGGTATGAAAAAGGTTGTTTATGCATGGGTAATACACTTCCATCATTTCTACTAACCAAGTAGTAGGCATGAATCTGATTATATCTCGCATTACCCATGCATAAACAACCTTTTTCATACTCTTAGATATTTAGTCAAGAAATAATTTTAGATATTTATTTAACATGATATACTGTAAGATAGTAAAGTAATTATAAGGAATTGTGGGAGATGTGGTTTATTTCTTTGGCTATTATTTACTTTTTATTTAATTTGTTTATTTACTTTGTTTATTATTAGTTATATTTTGTAGTTTACAATAACAGATGCCATTACAGAATTTTCAGTGCGAACCCCCTGGAAAACTTTTGCAAATCCCCAGGGTTTCACGAACCACCGATTGGGAACCCCTGAACTATACTATTCTAAACAATTCCAGAACTGGAGGTCATAAATTCAAATTACAGGTGTTGAGGTTTAGATTAGATTGTAGGAAGTTTTCTTTTAGCCAGTGAGTCACTGATAACTGGAACAAGTTCCCCCTTGCAAGGGTTCAAGCCCGTGACTACTGAATACGGTGCTGTTTCTTATATTCAATCTATCATGCGAACTCCTCGACCGTTTGATCGTCCCGGAGTATAAACAGAAAATTTTTTTTTTTTTTTTTTAGTTGAGGGTGACAGTTTGAATAAGTTCGAGGGTCTACTGGATAGTTACCTGTAACTGTGTGAGGTGGGAAGCACATAATTTGTGTTTTCTTATCTACTTGGTTGGTTTTTTTTTTGGCCAGTGCAACAAAAGCCTGTGGTGTCCTTGCACAATATGGCAAATACTTAAAGTGACCAAACATCCCGGAGTATGCAGGACAGTCCTGGATTTCAGTCATTAGCCCCACATTGCAAACTGTCCCAGACTGGATATGTAGCCTCCGTTCTTAAGGGAAAACATAATGCAAATGATTTGCATTATGTTTGCTGGGAACCAATGATACAACAGAAAGGGTTTCTTCAATAGTAAATAAGCTGCGGATGTCAAAAAAAAAATACAGCTGACCGTAGAAATGCCGAAAGCAATACAAGTTAAGTGCAATTTTACTAATTCTTGTGAACAATTTTACAAAGAAATAGCAAATACACAGTACTGCCATAAATACTGTGATGTGTTACTGCATGCAGCCACAAAATAAAAAGACAGGAACTCAAATCTCTGTGGGTTTATTCTTCAACACCCAACAAATGAAGCAACAACACTCATTCAAAATGCACCCCCCCCTTGTTTTTTACACAAGACCTCAAACGTTCCAGCCATTCATCAATAGGACACACAACATCCAGCGGGAAATTGACCACCACAGCATGCTCCAGTGTTCTCTTCAGGCTCTCCAATTGGCCATCACAGCATGCTCCAGTGATCTCTTCAGGCTCTCCAATTGGCCACCACAGCATGCTCCAGTGATCTCTTCAGGCTCTCCAATGTGGCATACCTTTTACCACAAACCATCCCTTCCAAAATAGACCACAAATGGCAATCAAGTGGATTAAGATCTGGGCTGGCAGGAGGCTATTCGTCATGCTTGAACTCAGGCACATTCTCAGTCAGCCATGTTTGGGTGATCTTTGCCTTGTGGGCAGGCACTGAGTCCTGTTGGAAGATCCAGTGCTGATCATTGAAGAGAGTCTGGTTGAGGGGTCTCATATGTGGCTCCACAATATCATTCAGGTACACCCTTGCACTAGTTTTTACCCCCTGAACACAAAAATGCATCTTTGTTACACCTTCATAGGAGACTCCCCACTAAACCATTACTGATGCTGAATGATGACTCCTTTTAATGGTCTGAAATGCCTCTGCAGAGCTATGGGCATACACCTTGTCATTTTGATGGTTGTAACTATACTTTACAGATGAAAAGATTTATCTTTTCATCTGTAAAGAGTATCTGTAGATGCTTACTGTTCATGTACTGACACTGCAGTGCCTCTGAACTTTTTTGCCTCCATTCCATCAGAGCTGGAGTTAGGAACTGTCCTGTTTTCCTATGGTAGGCACTCATCCCTAGATCACTTTTGACTATGCGTGACATCAATCTTGGCGAAATTCCCATTTCTCTAGACATGATTTTCTGTTTTCGTAGGGGATTCCATTGAATTCTGTTCTCCACCGCCTTGATAGCTGCAGGGTTCCGAACAGTTTTTGTACGGCAGGACCGAGGCCTGTCATCAATTTTCAATTGTTCATTGTATCTATCAATTGCCCTGTAGAGAAATCGTTGGCTTATTCTAAGTGGTTTCAGAAGTTTAAAAATTTTAGGTGCATCATGTCCTGCTTTATGAAGACCTATGACAATAGTCCTGTTTTCTTTATCTCCTCATTCCATTTTCACTGGCTTCCTTTACTAGTTGATGATACCTGTTAAAGAAAACCACACATTAATACTACACATGATGCAAATTCCACAGCTCTGTGATATGATTTTCTATTTTTACGGGAGTCTTACTTTTGTGACAGTATTTATGGCAGTACTGTATAATGAAGAATTATTAAGAAAAATTCACTCAGTGGAAAAATTTATTTAATTATATTATTTAATTTATCTTGTTTTTATTGTTAAAAGAAGTATGTATTATTATTATTATTTCACAGAAAAAACCTAACCTTTTTTCACTAAACAAAAATGAAAATCGATTAAAAACATAACCCCTCTAATAAGTGGTTTTTTTTTTCCCTTCTAATTACAATTATTGTTCTCAGTTCACATCCTTCACGCAACCTTCTGTTCATTACGTAGCATTGTTTTGTTTGTTATTTGGTTTTTAGGAGCATTAGCAACTAAGGCCATATTGCTCCGGGGATATGCAGTGATCATTCCCTGACCTTTCTGCATCCTCCTTATTTGGTGGTCATGGGCTCGAACCCCAGGCTAATCAAGAAGCGTGTGCTACGCACTGCTGTTCCTGCCCACGGAGGCCTTTACATAGCGTAACACGAGGGGTACCGTATAATGAATTTCAGCCTTTCTTTGAAAAAAAAAAAAAAAATATATATATATATATATAAATATTACCAAAATTACGTATGAAATTTAATATAAAATTAAAATCACAATAAAATAAAATATCAAACTTCTTAAAAAAAAAAAAATATATATATATATATATATATTTTTTTTTTTTTTAAGAAGTTTGATATTTTATTTTATAAGTTTAGTTCAAAGAAGTCAATGTATTTAATTTGTATTTTGTATGTAAATATTTTTATATATAAAATTTTTTTTTTAAATATGTTTTGGGGGGTGTAAAAAATCATCTCCCCCCCAGATGTCCCACATTGGAATGCTAAGGATCTGGTCACTTTACAAATACTATTACTATCTCTAAATTACACAGTTTCTTTTTCAACATAGCTATGGGAACAAAATTGAACTTTGACCATTTAAACAGAGTGCAAGAGTACAGCAATACCAGTCATAAGGACAGTTATTACTAAAGGGAGCTCTCTAGAAGTTTAGGAAACTGGTGAAAAAGACCAAATGTTATACTTCTTTTGACAGCTCAAACAATTTGTGTGGCTGATGCTTTGTAGAAATATGCAAAATGGAACTGTATGGTGAGACTATACAGGGTGTCTCAAAAATATTGGTACAAACGTTTAGGGGAGGTAGGTAACATCTAAAGGAATGTGAATCGCATAGGAACCCATAACCGGAAACATCACCGTAAGTCAGTAGACGGCGCTGTTCATCAGTTTGCGAGAGGGAAAATTTCTGGTTTACTCATTCAAGCAGTAGTCACCGCACAAAGAGCATGTATCAATAAACGAACTGTGAGCCGGCAGACATGCACCTAGTGTATGGATTAGAAGAGGGCAATGGACAAGCCGCTCAACGAATTTATGGACAACACTTCCCAGACAGACATGTACCAGACCACCGTTTGTTTGCACGTGTGCATCAAAATTTGTGCGGTTATGGGTCATTTAGAGGTAACAGGAGTAGTGCGGGCAGACCACATTCGATGCGAACTCCCGCTATGGAAGAAAGTGTATTGAATGCCGTCCAGAATAATTCTACTACCAGCACACATGCCGTTGCCTCTGCCTTAGGAGTGTCTCTTTGTGTACAGCGTGTCTGGCAAGACGATTCCTTACACCCCTTTCATCTCCAAAGGGTTCAGTTACTGCTCCCTCAAGATCATCCTGAATGTGTGGCTTTTGTGCAGTGGTTTCTCCAAGAAAGTGTTCAAGACTTGAATTTTCAAGCCTATGTTTTGGTCACGGATGAGGCTTATTCAATCAGCACAATGTTCATGTGTGGGCTCACGACAAACCACACAGTGTGCGCCCCCATGCGGCACAACATCGCTTTGCAATAAATGTGTGGGCAGGTATGGTCGGTGACTGTTTAGTCGGCCCATACCTGTTACCATCCCGCATGAACTCCGCTAAATATCGGACCTTTCTTGAACAAGTTCTACCAGGGTTACTTGATGATATTCCAGCAAATATGAGATGCAACATTTGGTTTCAACATGACGGGGCGCCTGCCCATTATGGAAGGTGTGTTCGTGACCATTTCAACAGGCGTTTTGGGCGTCGATGAATTGGCCGTGGTGGACCCATTGCCTGGCCCCCACACTCACCTGATTTATTGCCTTGATTTCTTTCTGTGGGGGGCCCTCCAATCTATCATGTATGAATCGCCTGCGGAGACGGAAACACTCGTGGCGAGACTCGTCTGCGCTGCTGCTGCTGTCAAAGAAACTCCAGGTGTGTTGGACCGTGTTCGCCAATCCATGCTGCATCAGTGTCCCGCATGCATCGCGTCTCATGGTGGAACCTTCAAGCATCTGTTATAACATCATGAAATGCATCCCTCTCGTACTCCATTGTTAATATTATGTCAAATAAATGTTTGCCACTAATACTGTCTTGTGTCATTTCTGCTTCTTGTGCCTCTGCTACTACTTCCCCGTGACGTTTCTGGTTATGGATTCCTATGCGATTCGCATTCCTTTAGATGTTACCTACCTCCCCTAAACGTTTGTACCAATATTTTTGAGACACCCTGTATAGTGAAAAACTCTCAACAGTTTGGCATATGATTATGGAGATAAAATTTTGGGCAACCTACAGTTGGCAAAGATGGTGTTGATGAAATGCAGCTCAGCATCGATTACAGTGAAGAAAATCTGAAGAACTTCTAAGGGTGTAGAAGAGTCTGTCAGTTTTTAGCACAGTTTTTCAAACCTAAACCTGAAAGGAAAATTTCCAAGATGTCAAGACAGTTGTTAAGAATGTCAAGTATATCTTATTTTGAAATTAAAACCATTTTTGTCACTATTACATGAAACAAACATTCTTTTCTTCATAATAATTGTTTCAAGATATGCTATGTCACTACACCAATACAAGATGCATTACATACTTAGAAATGTTTTATTATAAAATATATGATGTACATACATAAAAATCTTAATTTGTAAATACAGCAAAAGTGTACACATCAAGAATAAATAAAACTGCCATATTAATAATTGACTGGAAAACATCTCCAAATTAAAGAATTTAAAATATAATAAGTATGTAAATCAAAAAATGAAAATCAAAAAGTAAAAAATATTCATTTGAATACATTAAAAACAAATAAACATCTCATGTCCATAATAAGGACAATTATTCCACTATATTTTTACAAATGTGCACAAAATTTTATATAAAATGAATTTCCATAATACAATCATAAATGTTTACAAATTATTACTGCTAAGAAATGTTGCCAACAGTTTTATGCTTTAATCATCAATTTTGAAATAAAAATGAAAAAGGTCACATATGTATACCAGGTCTTGATTTCAAGAACTAATACTGATTTATCGAAAAAGCATTTCGTTTTAATTTTTTTTTTTACAATGGACATATATACATGAGGCTCAGTATCCAAATCACTGAAATAAGTACAGTAAACCCGCGAATAGCGGGGGTTACGTTCCTGAGAAATGTCGCGAATACTGAGTTATGGCTCCCATAGTGATAAAGGGGTTCCGTTCCAAAGTATGAAATATATAAGAAAAACTAGTCTAAAATTTTGTCTATGTATGTATTATATGTACCTTCATAATATGACTATGTGCATAGACAGTACACAGTGAAATGCAAGCATATGGCATCGTAATGAAAATAAGAAACAATTTAATATTAAATGTAATATTTATTAGAAATTTCAAACAAATCTTTCAAACCAGCGCCTTTGCTTGCTAGCAAAAAAAAACATCCCGCCAGTGCTATCACCAGTTTCGCAAAAGCGTTGAAAAAGGAGTTTTGCCTTTTCACGAATGATGAGTGAATTTAACGGAATTTTATTTTGAGTTCGGTCTTCTATCCACAGATTTAAAGCTTTTTCCATTTTTTTCTAATTAAACATCACGAGTTATAGAGCAAATTTTTGAAGCAAATAGCGCGTTTTCACGGATACTACGGCGGATTTTTTCTTCCGATTTTTTGATTGATCGATCTCTTCCGATTTCTTGATTGAAAAAAATTTATTCAATTTATAAACATATAAATTAAAAGCAAACGACGAAACCTACCATGACAAACGCATAACATATACTGAATAATGATTAGCGAGAAACATCCACGCTCGCGATTTTGTCACCCCTCTCCCCCCACCCACTGAACGCTGTTTTGACAGGGAAAGATAATTTTAGCCACGCCCATATTTTTTATGGCGGAAAATATTCACGGCGCTTTAAAATTCACATTTTTATTAGGTTTCATTTTATATTAAATCGGCGATCGCGAATACAGATACGAATAGCGGGGGTTTACTGTATTACATGTTCACTGTTGGAAAATTCTTGCGAATGAACCATTATATGGCAATTTAACACAATACAGATTTGAAAACCTTTCATTAGTGACGTTTACTCTGGTTTGCAAGCATCAGTGCTAGGTTCACTCAGATATAATTAATATTGAAGTGTGTGTGGATCTGTGTATATATATTGTGGGGGTAGAAGAGTATCTGTAAATAAACTACCTGTTGCTACTCTGCAAAGAGTGCATACAGAGTTTTTTTTTTTTTTTTTTATGTGTTTAGGGGACTTCACTAAATCCCCACAAGCCTTTTTTTTTTTTAATAGTGGTATTGTCACATGAGTTTCAAACAGCTATTAATTAGATCCAATTATATTTTCACATAGTATTCATTACATGCAATACCCTCAGTTTTACCAAAAATATCATTTACCATTGTTTACACCAAAACCCTTTATTACATATATAGTAAATTCCCATTAGAACACTCCCACTTATAGTGCTCTTCCCACTTTTAATGCTCTTTTCTTCTGACCCCATGATAAATTCTCTGAAGTACCATGCATTTTTTAATGTTTACAGCAGTCACAATTAAAATGCTTTCCAACTTATATAAATTTTTTTAAGGACCCCAAGAAGATGAAGGATGCTCCTTCCACTTGATTTTAGTTTTGCAAAAGGGATGAAATATTTGATTTGATTTTGGTTTTTGTGGTGCAAGGGCAACTAAGGCCAAGATGCACCAAGTCCAGGGGATGAAAGAGAACAAATTCTAGGAATAATTTCTGATGCAGTTTGCTTGCTTTATAGGAATCATTTATAGTGCAGGTGACAACATTCATTTATTCATAGAGTATTTAACTTGAAACTCCGAAAGTAGAAATGTCACCCTTTACAACTCAGTGTCTAGCTATTTATCATGTCTGCATGCTCTCCTCAGCTTTTCTTAAATTTCAACTTTTCCCAGATGCTTTCTTTGCTAGTACAGTAATCAGTGTCTTTGTTTTATATCTGTGTTCAACATGTCATCAATAAAAAATGTTTGGAAGTCATTTTCAATGGCAGAAAAATTAATCAATTTCATGAATGACAGCATTATTATCACTGTGTTAATAGTGCATTTATCATGTTTATAATATTCAAAATACATTTAGTTTAATTTAACAATTTCATCTTTTTATTTTAAATAGCGTGCAAAAAAAGCGAACAGTAATGAAGGAAACAGTAGATTGTATATAATGTTGAAAAAGTTGAAAGTTGGCAACTTTAAAAATTGGAAATCCCTCTAGGGTTGTAGACTGCCTCTCAATATGAGTGGGCCAGTTCCGGCTTACAAACACAGCTCTTTCATCCCTCGTTATGTCAAGTGGGACAGCAAAAATCCCACTTTCAACTTTTTATTGGTTGAGATAGCACTGATTAAATTAATAGAATTCATTCTATCAATTCCTCATTCTAATGTCAATGAGAAAATCTTTAGTTGGATGAAGAACACATGGCAAAGTGAGAGAGAGAGAGAGAGAAAAATAGACTGACTCTTAATATGTTGGAAGCAGAACTAATAGAGAAACACAATTTGGATTTAATCTGTACACAGTTCAGAAAATAACTTAACATGCCCAATGGAGAAAAGCTGCTCCAAAAATCAAACTGGAAGACAAATATGTATATAATAAACAATAAAAATTTAATAGAATTCATTCTATCAATTCCTCATTCTAATGTCACATATTGAGGGTTTAGTGTCAAACGACGTTAACTACAAAATTGCATTTTCTTTTTGCAATAACTTTATACAAATAACAATGCATATCATGTCATAGAACTGTATCCCTCTAGTACTTTACAAGTTAGTTTAGGCTGCAAGTACATTTCTGGTAAAAAAAGAGAATTAACTACATATAACTAAAGATCATCATCAGCCATTTTAAATCCACGGCAGGATGAAGGCCTCTCCAGCAACTTTCCAGTTCCTTCTGTTTTGAGCACTGGCCATCCATTTACTACCCACAAACTCATTAATTTCATCTATCCATCTCTGCCTTTGTCTTCCAGGATTTCTTCTAGCTCCTCTTGGGTACCATTCTGTTATTTTTGTAGTCCATCTGTCATCATGTCTTCGAGCTATGTGTCCTGTTAACTAAAGATAATTAACTACAAAATGATTTTGTAGTTAACGTTGTTTGACACCAAACCCTCAATATGAGCAAATCTTTAGTTTGATGAAGAACACATGGCAAAGTGAAAGAAATAGGTTGACTCATATTGGAAGCAGAATTAATACTAAACACAATTTGGATCTTACTTGTACACAGTTCAGGAAATAAATTAACATGCCTAATGGCAAAAAGTTGCTCCAAAAATCAAACTGGAAGACAAATATGCATATAATAATAAACAATAAAAATTAAATAGGCAAAAGGCATAAAATGTGTTAAGGTATTATAAGAATTTTTTTTTTTAATAATTTTTTGTTTTTCTTTGTTTTTGCTTGAATATTTGCTAATTTTTTTATATATAATATATTGAGAAAATAAATATAGTGTATCCCACTTAGCTTAATCACTTTGGACACATTGATAACAATAGCCAATGAAACAAGAATGCAGCTATTCCACATTGTTTATTGATGCAGAGCAGAAATATGTATATAAAAATCTCTAAGTGGACAGAAAGAAAACATTAAAATCAAACAATATAAGATACTTTAATTTGACTGTCCACTATTCCTTTGAAAAAGTCGTCAATAAAAATGAAATTGTCATACTGTTTCTGGAAACCCATACAAACTATTAAAAACATATAAAAAAATAATGCTCTACTGTAAAATTTGCAAGCTGATAACTTGAAATTGGTACAAACACAGTATTTCCTCCTCTCAAGAAGTAATGACACCAGCATCCATACAAACTGCATTAAGCAACAGCAACAACTGGACATGCAACGTGTCGAAATTCAAAAACAAATTTGGCTTCTACATAATCACCCTCACTGCATATGCATAAACTGCAATGTGCGAAAAAGGAAATAAAATCTGAAGCATTGATTTCAGTAATTGTTGTTTTTTGTATATCTTTGTACACATCTGATCGGGATTTCAAAAAAGTGATAATGTTATCCATGATCAAAATAAGTGGTGTGCACTGTAATATTTATAATATAGAGCAAAACTGTTTGGGGAGGGGGATTGAAGGGTTTGTCATTCAACAATAGCATCACAATACACTGTCCTGATTTTGAGAATTTCAAAATGTTAAACTCTAGCTAAATCTCCAGAAACTACTGTAATGGGAGTTTATTTTTATTTAATCATTTATTTTTGAGGAACATAACTCCCCTCCCTCACAAACAAACGGGTGAATGACTGGCAATAACTGCACTGCAAACTAGACATATCATTGTCATTTATTTGTAATAAGATAAAACTACCCAATGTTTCAATGACATTCCTATCTTCATCAGAAGGCAGGCAAACATTAGACTGGTACTAAATTGACAAAACACTTGTGATATGAAGTTGCACTACAGGAGATATAAATATATATATATACAAACACAACAAAGGGCTATGTATATCCTGTAATTATAAAAAGTCATGGATTTTACATGCACAAATAATAACAGTTATCGGTACAATGAAATTTGTCATAACCTTGAGAAGCATATTTTGGCATTAATAATGCAATATGAAGGTGAATGACCTGGTGCAGGTAAATCACTGTATAATTCTGTTTAACTGTGAATATGTGCTGATATTTATACCACAACTCACAAGAATTAGCATGTGTGGGTCCCCATGTACCTTACAAATGAATGAAAAAACATCCACATAAGTTTATGCTGCAATATTTTATGAATCAACAGCAATGCGAAGCACAGCTTATTAAACAGACTGCTGCTGGAGATTAATCACATTGCCACCATTGCAAACTTGTAAACAAGGATGAACTTGCAAAAAAAACTTCGGAGCACTCCTCTGCTTCGAAGAGTCTTGTCATATTTCATTTTTAGATCTTACTGACATTTTTCTTTGTTCGCTGAGGATTGTTACTCAATTTCCAGAAGGTGGCAATATCATAAATGCTGAACATTACAGAAAGACATTTACAGCAAGCAATAAAAGTGAAACTTTAGGCACATTATGTGCTGATATTGTTTTACTATATAACAACGAACTCATTTCTACACAGCAGCAGTTATGAAGGCAGCAATGGGCAGATTTCTGTTTATACTCCTTAACTCCTGTAGCTTTTTCTGTACAACTATCACATTTTTAGTCCTTTAAAAATGCTCTGTTGTTGTTTGTTCGATTTATTGGTGCAAGGGTTATTATGGCCATAATGCACAAAAAATTCTCTAAAAGATGTTTTAACACAAATGATAATGATGAAAAGACTATGGTAACAGGGTATTTTTAATAGCAACCTGCTGGGATGACTAAAAACCTAAATATACTCAGGAGTACAAAACAAAATATAATATTTCTGTTTCATTTGAGCAATCCGTCTGTACACTTTTCCTATACATAAAGCTTTTTAATCTTGTTTATTTTAATGTTAACTGATAAACCAATCGGGGGTTTCAAGAGCCAACTCAAGCTTCCAGGGAAAACAACTTCGCTGAATCCCCCCCTAACTTCCTCTCCTCCAATTCCTCTTTTGTAGTTTCCAAGATATGGGCTTGGGTCAGTTGACTCCCCGGCACTCCAATATTACCCTGAACACAATATACGTAAGCAGAAGGAAAAGCTGAAGCTCAGTCCATCAAGTAATAAAATATATTAGTAACAAAATACTAAGATAAAATAAAATACACCTTGCTGACCATGTTAATCGACTGCTTGTTAATAGATTTTCGTCCAGGTTTAATTAATAAAATTATGTAATTAACATTATAACAATTTGATTAATGAATTAAATGCTTATAACATATTAGATATATAGTACATTAAATAATGTGTGATTAAATATTTAATACATTTTAAATGAACTTTGCTACCAAGGGCCTTTATACCTTACATCATGGTCATTTTCATAATAATTAAAAATTCCTTCATATTAAATCTAAAAATATATATATCCATAAAATAAATCTCAACTTATCTTTTGTTTCTAATACATTTTTATTCATTTCAGACAACTCCAAAATGAACAAACTTCACCCCAGCACTCTCTATGTCATCTTCATTTACTTGTTCTTGAACAGAAGGGTTATTCTGAGCTTTACTGTGTCTATCAGATACATTAACACAAGAGTTGCTAACAAGTGATTCATTTTGTTCAGAAAAAGTTGACCTATCAATTTCATTTGACTTCTGTAGTCCACAATCATTATGCCTATAAAGAAGGAAGCTGGATGATGGCTTGTTTTTAGTAGCAGAATTATTTTGGCTCGGAGTAAAAGATGAATGAATCCAGTTTGGTGTTGTGGACTGTTTTTTTGTGATATAATGTGAATTTGAGCAATTGATTTTTTCTATATGTTCCTGATAAGATATACTATCAGGCATAGTGGCTTCCACATTCTCTCCTAGTGCACTACTGCTGACATGAGAGAAACCTCCACGCAAACCATATGCTCCTGTTGTTGTAGAATTCAAAACAGGAAAACGTGTAGTTGGGGAGGAATGTATAAAACTATATGAAGCAGGCCAGTTGTACGAAGGCAAGCTGCATGAATTATTACCACTGTCGGCAGTCTGGCATCTTATGATATTATTCACACTCCTATCCATGAAAACTTGTTTATTGGGTGGGATATATGATTGCTGAAGTGGCATTTCTGCCTTGAATTGTGGTGTACTATTAGTCTGATATGTAGATTTCTCTGTTTTTACTGTAGAACTCTGTTCATCTGATGATGCATCAGATGATGTTAGCACATCATCATATTCAGCAGATTCTGTGGTATCACTACATGTTGCTGATGAATGTCTACCTAACTGCTCAGCTTTTTGAAGGGCAACTTTTGCTAAACTCATTTCATTTCTGTCACGTGCAACATGATGCAAATCCAAAAACAAATCTCGGCATCCTAGATCTACAGCTAACAGAAATGCTTTTTCAAATCTATGATATCTCAAAAGATGATGGAAGAAACGTCGTGCTAAATGACCCACCTGATCACGGTATTCTTCAATAATCAAATTTGGTAGTGCACAAGATGGATTATAAAAGCTACCCAAGGCAGCTTCCAGTTGAGCTTCTCTATTGCAATTAAGTGGCCATCTTAACAGATAATTTATTATACACTCTAAGCACCTAAAACACAACTCTCCTTGTCGATTCCAATCTAAACTTAACTGAAGGCAAACGGCTTCATCAGTTTGAGAATATTTAAGATATTGACTTATTAATTCTAATGGAGTAAGCAAGCCTCTTGTTAAAACTCCAAAACAAAACTTCAGTAGTGCAATCGGTCCCATTTCAAAATATAAACATGCTGTATCAGAGCCAGCCACAATGGGAAACATATTTCTTCTGACAGCTGCAGGCTGTTCCTGCTGCCAAACAATCCTTGAAATATTGGATTGATTTCGAAAATATGTCTGAATATCTAAAATTTCAGCAGGGGCAACATTTTCATTTAATAACTGGAGTTTAACATTGGACAAAGCAGCATCAAAACACTGAAGTTGACCTTTTTCACTAACAACAAGGGCCAATGCACTATTTGAATGCCATGCTAATTCTACAGCCAATATTTGGGCATTAGCAACATGTGTTACATTACAGTAAGAATCATATACTACTAAAGAACAGTCATTACAAGAAATTAAAAGCTTGTCTTCAGCTGGGCTCCACTGAGAGGCTACCACATGACCTTTAAGAGGTACTGTTGTAAGTGACACACAGTAAAACTTTGCCTGTGAAACCTCATATACACATATATCAATTTTTATTTCACCTGCCCGTGATATCTTTTCTTCCACTGTAAAAATCTGATTGGAGACATGCTGACTAAATTTTGCACAAATTAATTCTCCATCGGTCCTGGAAGAGCATAGCAATTCAACTTTAGCACCACTTAAGACATATACTAATACATTTGTACGGTCTTGGCTTGAATTTAATGGTGTCCAAGGCCAAACCTCATCAACAGCATTATGCCACCAAACAAGTACGTAATCTTTTGTAGAATTTAGTGAAAGTTTTCTTTCCATTCGTCGTCCACCCAAAGTGACCAAATCTACATTAGTAATTTTGGGATCAAGAGAAGCAAGCTTTTCTGTTTTCTTGGGATTTATTACAGATTCTGACCCTGATTGTTTGTTTAAATAAACACATGTCATTTTAGGTTCAACATAAGATACCAAAAGATAACTGTTATCTGAAATTACATCCACCACGTGATCTGATACCAATTTTCCTACCAAAAAACGATCTAAAATAATTTTTTGAATATTACAATTTTCTTCAATATATATATTTGAAATTGCACCATTGTTAAATATCATTTGGATTGGTGAGTCCATGTCCCACGTAATTGACACACATTTATGAGAACTCATTAAATCTTCTAATTCTCTTAAATTCTCTCTTAATTTTTCGGGTCTTTTATTTCTTGGATGCCACGTCTTACCCCTTGATTCCGTGTAGTTCTGCTTATCTTTAATATAAAGTTGTTCAAACGAGGTATCCAAATCGCCTTTTTCGTATACTCGAAAACAACCGATTTCAGTATCCTTTACAATAATTTCATCTTTCACTGTCCAGAAATGAAGTTCACTTAGCAGAAATGCCATTGTGCAAAAATCTTTATTTTCCACTAAATACAATATTTCTTACGTTTAACGAATTTAGGCACTTTATGCGAAAAGAAGATGACAATAATAGCAGTAACTAATCTGAACTTAAAATTTTTGAATGCGATAGATGTTAATATTTCGGTCGAGATTCAGTACGGTTCAAATGTCAACATAAATAAGCCTCGTAAAACTCTTGGAATTCTTCGCACATCGCAATATCGATGGTAATGTTTTACTTTTTTTAACATAACAATCCACTAATGTGAACTCAGAAACAGACCATTACAAAATTACATAAATTTCTAAAATTTTCAGTGATATAGGTATAATGTAATACAGTACAGTACTTCTAACAATCAACCCACCATGCAACTAGAGCACAAACCAAGAGTAACAAATCATATTGGAAATACCAGAGTAGTTAACATATCTTACTTTTCTGTGGGAAATACTGTGCTGATACTCCAGTCAGATAATCACGCTTTACATTAAGTACATATAAAATAATATTTAACAATTTACTTTTCATCGCACACACACGATGTTTAAAACACTTAGACTGAATTATCACTTGCGATAAATCATGATTGTAATTTGTAATAAATTTGCTTGCTTTGAGCGACAGTTTCATTTATTACAGCCTGCTTATTTACACAGATTAGAGCCGAACGAATTTGTGTATATTTCTTCCAATCTCATACCCATCAGAAATTAATTAAAATGTTTCAAATGAACAGTTTAAGCTTCAAGCCTATAACAGTGAATAAAAAACTTTGCCTTCTTTTACTGTGCTAGGAAATTTTACTTTGCATAGCTTTTACTGTGCATGGCGACTCCAAAAAGGAAAGATATTAGAATCTATAATACTAGGATAGACTGTATGACTTAATATTAGCAATAGTAGAGGCAAGGCCGTGCAAAGGTACTTGGAGGTTAGGATGCAAAAAAGAAGTTAAGGGGGCCTCGTTTATTTATTCTGAGATTTTGATAGCTCCCTCGATGTAGCCCCCCCCCCGATCCTAGTGCAGGACACCGATCATCTAATGCACCTTCCATTTGCACGAGCCTGAGTACAGACAAGTGATGCGGGAAAGCATTCTTATACAGCATCAGCCAAAAGAAAACACTCCCATTTCACCCATCCATTTACTCCAAATGTTTATCAAGTTCTGCCTTGAATTTTTTAAGCTGTCAACTTCCACAACGACAGATGGAAATGTGTTCCAGCAATCAGCCATCAGCAGACTAAAAGCAAATTTCCGCGCATCTATTCTACAACTGCCTTTTCTCGATTTGAATTTATGCCCCCTCAGGTGCGGATTCTGAGCAAGAGGAAGAATCCTATCAGCACTGAGCTAGCTCGAACAATTCAAGGCATTATACATCTCAATCAGATCACCTGCTAGGTTATCTGATTGAGGTGTCTCCTAGTCTCCAGACGCTGCAATTTGCAGAACTTAAGCCTTTCTTGGTAAGCGCACCCCTTTCTTCTCCTCACCAGTGTCTGCGCGGTAGCACAGTGGTGTCGTCACAGTGTTCTCCACACCGGGTGGAAAGGACCCTTGCTCGAATCCCGTCGATGGTGCAAGTAAATTTAGTGGGCTTTTTTTCACTCCGTGGCTGAGTTAGTCGGTCTCAGGCGTAGATAGCAAGGTTTTTCTCATCAGAAATTGGGATTTTTCGTCCAGGCAAATCGACAAGAGAACACACACAATTTACAGACAAATATAAACGGGTAGATGTAATAAATGGGTATATAAATGGGTAGATGTAATAAATGGGTATATAAATGGGTAGATGTAATCATTTACGGGGAACCGTAATATCATAATTTGTTTTGTTTTTTTCTCCTCATCAGTCTTGTTGCCCGTCTCTCTACTCTTTCTAGCAATTCTACGTCCTTACTAAAATGAAGCGAACAGACCTGTATGCAGTTCTCAAAGTGTAGCCTGACCATTGCCTTATACAAGGGGATAATCACCTCTTTATCCCTACTAGCAAAATTTCTATATATCCTTGACAATACCCCCGTGAGTACAGCCTGTCTGAACTGCTCAGAAAACTTCAAATCTGATTGCAGTGCAGACATGATGCAAGAGTAGCTCATGAGGGTCTTGTCAATAATATATAGGAATTTTGCTAGCAGGAATAAAAAGGTACTTTCCCTTTTAAGGCAATGGTCAGGCCACACCTTGAGTACTGCATACAGGTCTGGGGGGGGGCCTAATTTTAGAAAAGATGTAGAGCTACTAGAACGAGTATAGAGAAGGCTAACGAGATTAGTGAGTGAAACAAAGGGTTGATATTACCAAGAAAGGCTTAAATTCTGCAATTTGCAGGACTTAAACCTTTCATGTTATCATTGTTCAAGTAAACAGAACTAGATGAAATAAACAACGAAAGGCGAGTTCTTGAGTTAATTTGTGACAGTTGTTAACTAGTTGAGATATCTGTTCAGATCGTCATGGAAATCTCTATCGAAAAGACATGCTGCAAAATTTGAAAGTCGGCATGTGTGTGAAGGGGAGTGGAATGAGTCTGTAAGGATTCGTTAATTAAATTGTTATTCTGATATTCTTAGGGGAGCACATTATCTACTACTACTACTCTCTCTCTCTCTCTCTCTCTCTCTCTCTCTCTCTCTCTCTCTCTCTCTCTCTCTCTCTCTCTCTCTTTTCCGGTAACCCTTTCTTCAACACATACAAGCATGGTAATAGGAGGGTTGCACAGTTGGTATAATTACCGTCCTCCCTACACCGTGTGAAAAAGATATGAGTTCGAATCCCATTAATGACGTGATGAATTTTTATGGATCTTTTTCACAACGTGGCTAAAATAGTCTGTCTCAGGGGAATACTACGAGGATCCAAGAAGCATCTTGATAACCAAGACTACATACCTTCCCCGTAACCAGGAACACCTTTTATGGACACGGAAGAAGAAGAAGAAGTATACAAACCGTTCAGTAAGGTAGCACAGATTTTTTTGCAAGGAAGAGGATATTGATCGCGCTGCATAACAACGCATAACAACAAAGTAGATAGTAGATCCGCACCAAACAAACAAACAAGAAAAGGGCAGCAAGGGACCTAAGAAAAGGAATTGCGCCCCTATCAACAAATCCTTATCGACTGAAAACGCAGTCATGACCTCCTTAAAATTGACGACGCTACTAAATAGAGAAGGCAATGAACAAAGAAGCCGATGCCTATGGCGAGCCCACACTGATGACGGATACATCATCAATGTGGGGGTAACTAAGAGTAGAAACAGGTGCATGTATACTTGCATGTACACCAATGCTAGGAGTATAGTTAATAAATTCGATGAACTTGAGATGCTAGTCAAGACATCAAAGGCAGATATTGTTGGGATATTGGAGTATGGTGTCACACAGACATAAGCAGTGCAGAACTGGAATTTGGGGAGTACAATGTGTCCAGAAAGGATAGACAGGTCGGGAAGGAAGGAGGGTTATGCTGTTAGTTAAGAAACACATAAAATCTAAGGAAGTACATCCAATTGACGTTGGTGGACAATGCAATATTGAATCGGTTTGGTGTCAAATAAGCACTGGGAAAGGAAAAATAAGAGTATGTTTGTGCTAAAGGCCAAATGAATCTGATGAGTATAGTCAGCAAATGTGCAGAGAAATAGAGTGGGCCAGTAAATTAGAGTGTCTTATAATGGGTGATTTTAATTTCCCGGATACTGACTGGAATTTGTGCGTTGGTAACTGACACAAGGCTTTTGTGGATTTATTGGATAATTGTTTTCTAGAGCAGCATGTTCGGGAGGCAACTAGAGGGAGTAATACTCTTGATCTGGTTATCAGTAATGATTCTTCATGCGTCAAGAATCTGTAGATAAAGGAACCACAAGGTGGCAGTGATCACAGTGTGTTGAAGTGGGATTTACTCAAAGAGGTAACTACCGTCAAGGGTAAAGGTAAGGGTTTTTCCTTTCGTAAAGGTGACTACGTGGTCTGAGACAGTATTTAAATTCTAATACGGTGGAACCAACTGATGATGTTACCAACATCAAATTCAAAATGGGAAGCATTCAAAGAATTAATCTTGGAAGCTACCAGGCTTTTCATACTAACAAAGAAATATTGCTCAATATTTATGCCTAAATAGAAGTCAGAACTAATTAGACATGTGACACAGAAAAAAAATGCATGGGATACATATAACTTAAATTATGATACAGAAGCCTAGGATGGAATCTGTCTAGTTATATTAAAGGAGACGGCAAATGAAGTAAGGAAGCCCTTAGCCGTAATTAAGAGAGCATCGTTGGACTCAGCGGAGGTCCCCACGGACTGGAGATGTGCAAATGTATCTCCAATTCATCAAGGGGGATCGAAGGGTCACACGAGTAATTACAGAGCAGTTAGTTTAACTTCTGTTCCGGGTAAAATAATGGAGTCACTGGTTAAAGATGCATTACAGGATCAGCTAGACAAGACTGCAGCAATAATTCAGACACAGCATGGGTTTGTTAAGGGAAAGACTTGTCTGACAAATTTGATAGGATATTATGATGTGGTTATAAAAGAACTGGATGCAAAAAATAATTTTGATGTCATATACTTGGATTTCGGGAAAGCTTTTGACACTGTTGCGCATGGGAGACTACTGTAAAAATTGGAGCAGAATGGTATTAAAAGTAAGTTGCTACAATGTATAAAAGGATGATTGAGTGGGAGAAGACAGAGGATGGAAATCAATGAGAGCTGCTCTTTGTGGACTAATGTTATTAGTGGAGTCCCACAGGGTTCAGTGTTGGGTCCACTGTTGTTTTGTATATTGATCAATGATATTGATGAAGGTATGTCAGGCTTAGCGTCGAAGTTTGCAGATGACACAAAGGTTGGCTGGGTAGTGAACGACAGCAATGGCAGTGTGCTACTGCAACAGGGTCTAGAAAATTTTGGCAAATGGGATGAGAATTGGCAACTGAAGTTTAAACTTGACAAATCCAAAGTACTGCATATGGGTAGAAGTAACCCCAGAGGAACGTACCAACTGTGTAGTACTACACTTATGGTGGAAGAAAATGAAAAAGACCTGGGAGTAATTGTCCAGTCAGATATGAAGTTTTCTGAGCAATGCAAACAGGCTGCCAGGCAGGTCATGTGGTTTTGTCAATGATATATAGGAATTTTGCTAGCAGGGAAAAGAAGGTGATTGTCCCTCTATATAAAGCATGGATAGGCCACGCCTTGTGTCTTCGTTTTACGAAGGATGTAGATTTGCTTGAGCATGTACATAGAGGGCAACAACCTCTTCCCAAGAGAGGCTTAAGTTCTGTAAATTGCAATGTTGACTAGACACCTGCGCGATGGTCTGATTGACGTGCATAAGGCCTTGAATGGGTTGTGCACGCTGAATTCTGAAAGGATTCTTCCACTTGTTCAGATTACGAACCTAAGGGGGCATAAATTCAAATTAAGGAAAGAAGATGTAGAAGAGATGTGTGGAAATTTGCCTTTAGCCAGCTGGTGGTTAATTGCTGGAACGACCTTTCATCTGTCGTTGTGGAAGTTGATAGTTTAAATAAATTTAAGGAGGAACTGGACAAACATTGAGAGGGAATGGTTGTGTGATTTTTTTTGGCTGATGCTCCATAAGCTCATACACTTGCTTTCTTGCATCACATGCCACACTACTACCACCTAAAAATGTCAAGATAAGAAATATCAGAATTGTGCCAAACAAAAAAGTTTTAATTGAAACAACGAATAAAGATTATTTGGAAAAGATTGCACAGACTGTATTTCTTTCAAGGCTGACAAACCAAGACTATCTTATCCCACAATTTTAGTATATATATCCCGTAAGAATTTTCAAGGGACGATATCATTGAGGACATCTACAATAAAAACCTTAAAGACTACGGACCTACTTTAGAAGAAATTCATGAAGTTTTCGCTTTAGCTCTGCCCCCAAAAATAAAGTTATAAATTGGGTTATAGGTTTTTCCCTCCGGATTTTGAAGCATATAATGGACAACAACAGACTTTACTTGGGCTCTTCTGCACACAAGTTGAGAAGATTTACGGTTGTCACTAAATGTTTTCGTTGTGTTTTGGTCAATTGACGCAGAATTGTACCCATCAGGCTGTTACTTATGGCCATTGCGCGGACGGCGGGCACATTTTCGCCGATTGTCTACACAAAGAGAATTTCCCCTAAATGCATTAACTGCAAGCGAAAACACACGGATTTTAACGCCTCAGTACGAGATTCGTACTGCCCCGAATTTTTATGTGCAGCTGAAGTGGCAAAACAGCGAATATTACATGGATAATACAACTTTTAAGCAATATAAGTACAGTAACATATCACATCAATTTTATTTAAAAGTCCTGCTAGTCAATGCCCAACGCTGTAGGGCGGTCGCTGATGAGCTTAGGGTTGCTTCCCTTCAGGGAGATTATGATTTTCTACTGTTACAGGAGCCTTTCTGTCATCATCATCAGAAATCTGACAACACTTATAAAATTGTGGGTTATCCCCTTGTGGCCAGAACAATTTCCATTAATTCAGTGAAGTCAAAAACTGCCTTGTTGTTTTAACAACAATCTGTCTGTAGTAGTAGTAGCGGTGGCATTTGATGCAACAAAGCAAGTGTATGAGCTTATGCAGCATCAGCCAAAAAAAAAAAAAAAAATCACACCATTCCCTCCAAATGGCTATCCAGTTCCTCCTTAAATTAATTAATCTATCAACTTCCACAACGACAGATGGAAGTTTATTTCAGCAATTAACCACCCACTGGCTAAAGGCAAATTTCCGCACATCTAATCTACATCTGTCTTTTCTTAATTTGAATTTATGCCCCCTTAGGTTCGTAATCTGAACAAGTGGAAGGATCGCATCAGAATTCACCTTGAATGATTACAGAATCATTCAAGGCCTTATATACCTCAATCAGATCACCGCGCAGGTGCCAGGTCTCCAGCCACTGCAATTTGCAGCACTTAAGCCTCTCTTGGTAAGAGGATCCCTTCATTCCCCTCACCAATCTTGTTGCCCTTCTCTGTACACGCTCAAGTAAATCTACATCCTTCCTAAAATGAGGCCTCCAGACCTGTACGCAGTACTCAAGGCGTGGCCTGACTATTGCCTTATACAGAGATAATCACCTCCTTTTCCCTGCTAGCAAAATTCCTATATATAATTGACAAAACCCCATGACCTGTCCTGGCAGCCTGTCTGCATTGCTCAGAAAACTTCAAAATTATTTTTTGCATCCAGTTCCTTTGTAACCACATCACAATATCCTACAGATTTGTCAGACAAGACTTTCCCTTAACAAACCCATGCTGTGTCTGAATTATTGCTGCAGTCTTGTCTAGATGATCTTGCAATGCATCTTTAACCAGTGACTCCATTATTTTACCCGGAACAGAAGTTAAACTAACTGGTCTGTAATTACTCGTGTCACCCTTCGATCCCCCTTTGTGAATTGGGGATACATTTGCACATCTCCAGTCCGTGGGAATCTCCCCTGAGTCCAAGGACGCTCTCATAATTATGGCTAAGGGTTTGCTTAGTTGCTTTGCCGCCTCCTTTAATATAACTGGATAGATCCCATCCACCCCAGGTGCTTTTCTTATGTTTAACTTCAACAATTTCTCCTCAACATTGCTTTCAGTTATTACAAAATCATTAAGTATCCTGCTATAAATTTGATAACTTTCTGCCATTTTCAAAATTTAATAATTCCTCACGTGTGAATGTAGATGCAAAATACTCATTCAGTTTGTTTGCTATCTGAGCAGGATCATCAACAGTCGAACCATCGATGTCAAGTGGACCAATCAGAATCATCCCCTTCCTTTTAGAATTTATATAAGTAAAGAAATCCTTGATGTTTTTCTTAGCAACTTTTGCCAAAGATTTCTCGTAATCTGCCTTCGCCTGCTTAACCTCCTTCGTGACCTGACTAGAGACTAGCTTATATCTGCCATAGGCTTCTGAGTTGCTTGATAACTTATGCATCCCATTAATTTTTCTTCTCTATTACGAGTCTCATTAGTTCATTAGATAACCATTTAAGCCTAAACCTTGAACAATATTTCTTAATAGGTATGAAACTTTTAGTAGCTTCCACGATTAATTCCTAGAATGCTTCCCACTTAGAATTTACTGTTGATAACATCGTCAGTTGATCCCACTGTACAGAATTTAAAAACTGTCGGAGACCACTGTACTCACCTTTACCGAAGCAAAAACCCTTTCCTTTATCCCTGATGGTAATTAAATCTTTAAGTAAATCCCACATCAGTACATTGTGATCACTGCCACCTAGTGGTTTCTTTATCTGCAAATTCTTAATACACGAATGATCACTGCTGATAACCAAATCAAGAGTATTACTTTCTCTGGTTGCCTCCCGAACATGCTGCTGCAGAAAACAATCATCCAATAAATTCACAAAAAGTCTTGACTAGTGTGTGAGTGACCAACCCACAAGTTCCAGTCAATATCTGGGAAGTTAAAATCCCCCATTATATGCCATTCCGGTTTACAGTTAATATTTCTCTGTACAATTGTTCATTGTACTCATTCGAGTCATTAGGCCTATAACACACTCCTACTCTTATTTTTGCTTATGTCACACCAAACTGACTCAACAGTGCACTGTTCATATATATCTACTGGATGTACTTCTTTTGATTTTATGTTTTTCTTAATTAACAGCATAATACCTCCTCCCTTCCTATCCTGTCTATCCTTTCTGTAAACATTGTACTCCCTTAATTCCAGTTCGGCATTCCTTATATCTGTGTGACACCACGTCTCTGATATCCCAACAATATCCGCCTTTGATGTCTTGACCAACACTTCACATTCATCAAATTTATTTACTATACTTCTAGCATTGGTATACATGCAAGCATACATGCTCCTATTCCTATTTTTAGTTACCTAACACATCCCATATACCCACCTATTTCAGGATGACTGCCATCCGTCCGTGAAACCCCCAACACCCCACGCTCCAGGTCGCTACTTATTCTAATAGAAGTTGTGCAAGAATCACCTTTACCTCTGCCTACGGGTACTATTAAACTATTAGTCCTTGTATTCCCCCCAAGCTAGCAGTTTTCCGACCCACCTAACACTGCCTCGATAGCATCAGCAAATATTCTTGCACCCTTTCTATTTAAGTGTATCCCATCCCTATAGAAGCAGTCTCTCCTGTTAACAAGTACAGTCCAGGCTGAAAAAAAATTCTACCCCTTGAGCCTTGCAGATTCTTTCCAGGGCCGAATTGTTCGACAAGGCTCTCATCATATACTCCCTTCTATCGTGTCTGGGCAGAATTGCAGACACTTTCAAATTCAACCCTAATTCTCGGCTTTGTTCAACGGTGACCTGTACTTGTTCAGTAATTCTGCCGGTCTCCTACTCCTAATATCATTAGTGCCAACGTGTACAACTATATCACCTTTTGTGCCCTTAAAAGATGATATCCGCTCTACAACGTCATCAACCTTTGCCCCTGGCAGACATACCCTGGTCCTGTTCCACCTATCCTTTTTACAAAGCATGTTACTGTGGTCTCTCGATTTTGCACATCCTTTTCCTCTTGTTGTTGTTTGGGGTTTAATGGCGCAAAAGCAACTTCGGCTATATTGCGCCTTTTTCCTCTTGTATATATGTTTTGTCCACCATACAGGATTTCTACATGGTATCATTGTACTGTGCTCCTGCTGAAGGTATTGGTATCTCCTTGCATTTGTAGGAGAAAATTTACACGTTTGTACTTAGTAATATACTGGTGTCAATGAATTCGAACACAAAATCTAAAATGTGGTGCAGCAGTGAAAATAATCGACGTGGATTGGACTTGGAGGAGTTTATGCTGTAGAGTAGCTCACGGTATCTTCTCAATGATATACAGGAAGTTTTGTAGCAGGGATAAGGAGGTAATGGTCAGGCCATACGTTGAGTACTGTATATAGGTCTGGAGGCCTCATTTTAAAAAGGATGTAGAGCTGTTGGAACGAGTACAAAGAAGGGCAACAAGATTAATGAATGGAACAAAGGGTTGCAAATTACAGTGTCTGGAGACTAGGCACCTGCGAGGTGATCTGGTTGAGGTGTATAAAGTTTTGAATGGTTTGACCATTCTCAATGCTGATGGGATTCTTCCTCTTACTCAGAATAACCGCCTGAGAGGGCATAAATTCAAATTGAGGAAAGACAGTTTTAAGATAGATGTGCAGAAATTTGCCTTTTGCCAGCGGGTTGTTGATTGCTGCAACAAAATTCTATCTGTAATTGTAGTAGTTGATAGATTAAACAGATTCAAGGCAGAACTAGAGAAACATTTGGAGCGAGTGGATCATTATATAAGAAGGGTGTGTGTGTGTGTGTGTGTGTGTTTTTTTTTTTTTTCTTTTGGATTATTGTACATAAGCTTGCTTTCTTGCACCATGTGTCCTTGCTAATGTTAATGCTAACTACATTTCTGGAATGCTCACGGGAAATTGAATATCGATCAAACTGTGTCATCTCCAGATTTAACCCAATGTGTCACACATTGGGAGGTCAAGACAGATATTTGTAATAGTGACCACCCTGCCATTTCCTTCCAAGTGTTGATTTCTGCTAGTCGGCAAGATAAAGAGAATAATTTACAAGACTGGACAATATTCTGAACAAAAACCGCCAATTGCAATCGGTTTAAAGAATTCTTATCTTCTTAATTCACTGATGAATGTTATACAACTTAATGCTTTCTCAGCTATAGAGTATGCACGCTTTGTATAAAACCTATTATATGGAGCACTCATAGCTTCTACTAAACGCAAATCTCAGAGAGCTGCCTCTATTCCGTAGTGGAAGTTCAGCTTTCCTTTCTAAGATGGGGAGTTAATGTTGCCAGAAAAAGCTGTCAGCTGCTGGTCTGAGCAAGATCAATATCTACAGAAAGGATAGACGGGATAGGAAGGGAGGAGGGGTTATGGTATTAGTTAAGAAAGCAACTGGTGTGGATGGCATCTATCCAGTTATATTAAAGGAGGTGGCAAAGCAACTGAGCAAACCCTTAGCCATAATTATGAGAGCATCCTTGGACTCAGGGGAGGTTCCCACAGACTGGAGATGTGCAAATGTATCCCAAATTCACAAAGGGGGTAGAAGGGTGATACCAGTAATTACAGACCAATTAGTTTAACTTCTGTTCTGGGTAAAATAATGGAGTCACTGGTTAAAGATGCATTGCAGGATCATCTAGACAAGACTGCAGCAATAATTCAGACACAGCATGAGTTTGTTATGGGAAAGTCTTGTCTGACAAATTTGATAAGATATTATGATGTGGTTACAAAGGAACTGGATGCAAAAAATAATTTTGATATCATATTTGGATTTCATGAAAGCTTTTGACACTGTTGCGCATGGAAGACTATTGTACAAATTGGAGCAGAATGGTATTAAGGGTAAGGTATTATAATGTATAAAAGGATGGTTAAGTGGGAGCAGACAGAGGGTGGTAACCAATGGGTGCTGCTCTTCCAGGGTTAATGTTATTAGTGGAGTCCAACAGGGTTCGATGTTAGGTCCACTGTTGTTTTATATATTTATCAATGATATTGATGAAAATATATCAGGCTTAATGTCGAAGTTTTCAGATGATACAAAAGTTATAGATTGGACACAGCATGGTTTTGTTAAGGGGAAGTCTTGCCTGACCAATTTGATTGGATACTATGATGCAGTCACAAAAGAACTGGATACAGGGAATAACTTTGATATTATACATGTATACTTGGATCTTAGAAAGGCTTCTGATACTGTTGCACATGGAAGACTGCTGCACAAATTGGAGCAGTGTGGCAAATTGCTGCTATGGATAAAGGGGTGTTGAGAGAGAGAGAGAGAGAGATAATCAATGGACACTGATCATCGTGGACTAATGTTATTAGTGGAGTCCCTGAAGGTTCAGTATTGGGTCCATTATTGTTTTCTGTATTTATAAATGATATTGATGGTATATCAAGCTTAATGTTCAAGTTTGCAGATGATACGAAGGTTGGCAGGGTTGTCAAGGCCACTACTGACACTATGCTGCTGCAACAGGATCTGGAAAGATTGAGCAGATGGGCTGTGAGGTGGAAAATGAAGTTTAACATTGACAAATGTAAAGTACTACATACAGCAACAACTACATGGGAAACACCAATCCCATATCAACTATGTGGTGCTACGCTGATAGTGGAAGAGAATGAAAGGGACCTAGGGGTGGTTGTGCAGGCAGATATGAAGTTTTCCGAGCAGTGCAGACAGGCTGGAAGAGTAGCTCATGGTGTATTGTCAATGATATATAGGAATTTTTCTAGCAGGGATAAGGTGATTATTCCCTTGTACAAGGCAATGGTCAGGCCACACCTAGAGTACTGTATACAGGTCTGGAGGCCTCATTTCAAGAAGAATGTAGAGCTGCCGGAACGAGTACAGAGAAGGGCAACAAGATTAGTGGATGGAACAAAGGGTTGCTCTTACGAAGAAAGGCTTAAGTTTCGCAAATTAGTATCTGGAGACTAGGCACCAGCGAGGTGATCTGATAGAGGTGTATAAAGCCTTGAATGGTTTGAGCATGCTCAATGCTGATGGGATTCTTCCTCTTGCTCAGAATAATCACCTGAGAGGGCATAAATTCAAATTGAAGAAAGACAAATGTAGGATAGACGTGCGGAAATTTGCCTTTAGCCAGTGGTTGGTTGGTTTGTGGAACAGACTTCCATCCCTTGTCGTGGAAGTTGATAGCCTAAATAAGTTTAAGGCTCAGCTGGACAGGTATTTCGAACGAACAGAGGGGTGAAGTGGAAGTGGTCATTTTTTATTTATTTATTTTTTTTGGCTGATGCTGCATAAGCTTGCTTTCTTGCATCAAATGCCTCTACTAATGCTAATTCTAATAAGCCAGGAAAATCCAAATGAGATCCTTATCGTCTCATATTATGCTTTGTAATTTGGGAAAGCTTTTTGAGATGCTTTTAGCTCTACGGTTAATGCACATTTTGACATTCAGTAATATGACCAATGAGTTATAGTATGGTTTCAAGAAAGGATCTTCAGCTGAGGATACCACTGAAGCCTTTGCAAAACATTGTCAGGAATTCACAAAGAAATGTGAGGGTGCTTTTGACTCACTTTGGTGGAAGAGCATCCTCAGGTCACTTCGTCTAGTGAATTTTAATATATTGATTTATCAAACACTAAGATCGTATTTCAGGGATAGATAGATTAAAGTTGTCACACCATCTAGTTTTCAACAAGTTTGTTTCCAGATGATGCCCACAGGGTTCAGTTCTTGGATCTCTCCTCTGGAACTTGGTTCTTGATCAATGGTTAACAAGGAATACTACATATTGTTTCAAGTTGGCCTATGCTGATGATCTAGTGATATGTTGCAGGGAGTCCAGGCTTATCTTGGTGATAAGGATAAAGTACTGGATGATTTTCAGGGTTGGGCCAAAGACAGTAAATTAAAGATATCTAAGACCAAGACCAAGCTTATGATTTTTAATCATCACCTGGATTACAATCGGCCTCCTACAATCGAAATCAATAATAACCAGATTCCATATGCAGCACAACATAAATATCTAGCTGTAACTGTTGATAACAGATTTTCATTTTTAACTGATGTGAAAACTCTAGATGATAAAATTAAGAACTTTACATTTAATGTTATTCGTCTTACTAGAGCTGAATGGGGTCTATGGCCTAAAACACTGTATTATAAAGCTATTTTTCTGCCCATCGTATCTTATGCTGCAGGAGTTTGCTTCACCAGAGTGACACATGTTAAGATCAAGGCCAAACTGCTTTTCCTTCAGAGCTATGATATTGGCTACCTATAGGTGTTGCTGAACCACTTCTACTAGCACTTCAAGTTATATCAGGCCAGAACCTGTGGGGAGAGCTACCGCCTGCCCAGCGCCGCCATCACGTCGCAGACTAGGCACCTTGTGTGCGGGACGAAAAATTTTTTCTTTATCTGTTGCTGAGACCTGAAAAATAAAATCCCTTGCTGTTCATTATATTGCTCTTCTTTGGAATTAAAATGGATATTTTCCCCTTGAAAAAGCTATATAGAATATACATTTCTATCGTCAACAGTTTGTTTTTACACATATCTCTATTCTTAAAGTTTTTTCGTGATCAAAGTTCCACCTGTTCTTGAAAAGCTGAAAAATTAAACCTGTATGTGCTTGAAGCGTTATCTAGTTTATCTGTAATGATTGCTATTTTCTCAAATTTCTGTATATGTTGATGTGTAAAATCTATTCCACAAGTAAAATTTAAGATTAAACAGTTGTTTAAAGGTTATTACCTGTTCTTGAAAAGCTTAAAATTAAACCTGTGCGTTTGTTTTGGAGTATTATCAAGTTTTTATTTGCAATGACTTTGTTTTTTTCTCAAACCTCTGTATATATTTAATGTGTAAAATCTATACGAAGTAAAATTTAAAATTAAGCAGTTGTTAAAAAAGTTATTACCTGTTCTTGAAAAGCTGAAAAATTAAGTCTATTCCAAGTTCATTTAGCACTTAACTGATGGGGAAATACATTCTGTATGTGCATAACAGTTGGGTTACATATGTGCATAACAGTTGGGGAACACAAGAACAGTAGACCTTGGCCAAACTCCATGTGCCAGGGCTGGTAACCAGATGGTTGCATTTTCTGCAGCCTTCTGAGTTAAGTTGCAAATTACTTGTTGAAAACACACACAGCAGAATTCCCAGTTTGGCTGGATCTGATAATGTATAATAACAAAAAAAAAAAAAAAAAAAAAGGGTCCTAGATGGACTAAATCCCCCACTCATAGCTAGTAATGCATGTCTTATGGGTGCCAGTGATCCCTAACTAAAGTGAAAATATCATCCTCATTCATTTTACTTTTGCCACTCACAGCCTTAAACACCGTAATCAAGTCACCTCTAAGGTACCTATTTCCAAGCTGAAATAGGCACCTTACCAACTCAAATATTTGAAGTCTTCCCTCATATGGATGACCTTTAGACAATCTCACCAGGATGCTAGTACTAAGAGAAAACATTGTTGAACAGGTGTAAAATTTGACTGAAATGCAAGTAATTGTGCTCCACTAAACCAGGAACCTGCAGTAAACATAATAATAGGAATGATCAGACTTTTAATTAAATTAGATGAAGGGCTCCAATCTTGCTGTATAATGCATAAAATGAAAATTTCTTTGCCTTGAAGGTGAGATATTGGATATGATCAACAAAGAAAATTGGTCATGATGATGCCCAAGTGCTTGTTGGTTTGGAGAAGAGGGAGATTTCTATCAGTTTAACAATGGGTGGCATATTATAATCCAGTCTGTTTAAAAACCATGATTTTTGATTTAGTAGACAAGATAGTTTATCGATGGCTATCCAGGAAAGATGTTTTGTAATAATGCCATTAGCATAACTTTCCCAATCACATATTGAGTTACTGTTGCTAACTATTGAAAAACATCTGAAAAATCAAAAGACAACTGCTGGACATGTAAAATTGGTTTAACCAAACATTTATCAATAGATTCTATTTCATAGCTATCCGTAGAATCCATTCTTGGTCTCCTAGGTGCAGCTATGAAAAATCTTCCCGTGAATAGTGTGTCATCCAGAAGTAACAGCAATGGATCAATCAAAAAAATAATTTCTGGCGAAATGACAAAGTTGAATATAACAAGCACATATTTGAAGGTAGACTCAATTAACTGGTGCAGCACTGAATAAAAGCATTGTCACATCCCAAACCAGGATTGAAGCCACATTGCAAGGATAAAGAACCTGCTTCAAGTTTAATTGATGGACACTGCTCTTCGTGCACTAATGTTATTAGTGGAGTCCCCCAGGGTTCAGTGTTGTTTTCTGTATTTATTAATGATATATCAAGCTTAATGTCCAAGTTTGCACACGATATAGAAGTTGGCAGGGTTGTTGTTGTTATGAAATTTAATGACATATAAGCTGCTAGGGCTATAATGTGTCTTTCTAATGGTTAATAAGAAATACTAACTTTCTTGTAATACTTGTTATATTTTATGGTATATTCCTATGTTATTTAGGAAGGCAAACAGTTCTGTTTTATTATGGTCATCTGCAAGAATTTGCAATAATGTTAGTGAAGACTGTGCATTAGCACATGATTTAAAGCTGTTTGAGCCAATACTGAGGTGAGGACAGTCCACAAATAAATGACGAATAGTCAGCTGTACATGACATGATGTGCATAGAGGAGCTCTGTCATTCATTAAGAGGTGTGCGAGTCAGGTATGCCCAATTCTTAGCCGTCCCAGAATTACTTCTTCTCGTCTGCTTTTCCGAAAGCTGGAGAGAGAGACAGCTTTGAATCTGGTTTTATTTGGTTGTTGTTTTGTTCCCTGGATAAACTCTCCAGATTGTTGACCAACTATTGTAACATGTTTTACAGATGATTGGTTTGAAATCGGTATATGGAACTTGAAAAGTCTTTAAAATAGAGGTATCTGGTTGTTTAGCTGCAAGATCTGCTTTTTTAGCACGGTTGTTAATGAAACTAATGACAGTATGGTGCTGCAACAGGATCTAGAAAAGTTGAGCAGATCGGCTGAGAGATGGCAACTGATGATAACATTGACAAATGTAAAGTACTGCATATGGGAAGCAGTAACCCCAGAGTAAAGTATCAACTATGTGGTACTACACTGACAGCAGTAGAGAATGAAAAGGACCTGGGGGGTAATTGGGCAGGCAGATATGAAGTTTTCTGAGCAGTGCAGACGGTCTGCAAGAACAGCTCATGGTCTCTTGTCAATGACATACAGGACTTTTTCGAGCAGGAATGAGGAGATTATCCCCTTGTATAAAGCAATGGTCAGGCCACACCTTGAGTACTGTCTATCAGTTTAACAATGGGTGGCATATTATAATATGCCACCCATGTATACAGGTCTGGAGGCCTCATTTTAGGAAGGATATAGAGCTGCAGGAGCGAGTGCAGAGAAGGGCAACAAGATTAGTGAATGGAACAAAGGGTTGCTCTTACAAAGAAAGGCTTAAGTTTTGCAAATTATAGTGTCTGGAGACTAGGCACCTGCAAGGTGAACTGATTGAGGTGTATAAAGCCTTGAATGGTTTGAGCATGCTCAATGCTGAAGAGATTCTCCCTCTTGCTCAGAATAATCGCCTGAAGGTATAAATTCAAATTGAGGAAAGACAGTTGTAGGATAGATGTAGTAGTAGTAGTAGTAGTGGCACTTGATGCAAGAAAGCAAGTGTAGGAGCTTATGCAGCATCAGCCAAAAAAAAAAAAAAAAAAAATCACACCATTCCCTCCAATTGCCTGTCCAGTTCCTCCTTAAATTTATTTAACCTATCAACTTCCACAACGACAGATGGAAGTTTGTTCCAGCAATTAACCACCCGCTGGCTAAAGGCAAATTTCCGCACATCTATTCTACATCTATCCTTTCTTAATTTGAACTTATGTCCCCGTAGGTTCGTATTCTGAACAAGTGGGAGTTTGCCTTTAGCCAGCGTGTGGTTGATTGCTGGAACAAACTTCCATCTGTTGTTGAAGTTGATAGCTTAAAAAGATTCAAGGCAGAACTAGACAAACATTTGGAGCAAGTGGATGGATGAAATTAGATTATTTTTATTTTTTATTTATTTTTTTTTTTGACTGATGCTATGTAAGCTTGCTTTCTTGCATCATGTGCCTTTACTAATGCTAAAAATAGTTGAGATTTGTAATTCTAACTACCATTAATCTTATATTTTGCCAAAACAAGAGTGCAGCAAAATCAGCCTGGAAGATTTTGGATCTCAGGGTTAGCATTAGTAGAGGCATATGATGCAAGAAAGCAAGCTTATATGGCATCAGCCAAAAAAAAAAAAAAAAACCCTTCCCATTTCACACATCCATTCACTCCAAATGCTTGTCTATTTGTGCCTTTAATTTAAGGTTTTTGACCTGCACTATGACACATGGTAGTTTGTTCCAACTATCAACCACTCGTTGGCTAAAGGTAAATTTCTGCACATCTATTCTACAATTGTCTTTCCTCAATTTGAATTTATGTCCTGTCAGGTGAGTAATCTGAGCAAGAGGTAGAATCCCATCACGATTCAGCTTGCTCAAACCATTCAAGGCCTTATACTCCTCAATTACCTCACCTCCCAGGTGCTTAGTCTCCAGAAGATGCAATTTGCAGAACTTGTCTTTCTTGGTAAGAGCAATCTTTTGTTCTACTCACCAATCTTGTTGCCGTTCTCTGCACTTGTTCCAGCAGTACATCCTCCCTAAATGAGGCCTCCAGTATGCAGTACTCAAGGTGTGGCCTGACCACTGCCTTATACAATAGACCATTAACACACGCACGCACGCACGCGCACGCACGCACGCACACACACACACACACACACACACACACACACACACACACACACACACACACACACACACACACACACACACACACACACACACACACACACACACACACTTTAATGAAGACATTGTGGATTTCATATTCTACCTTAAACCTGATATTCAAAGAGGATTTGTTTTTGGTAGCAAATGACTTTCTCAGTGATTTCAGTGACCATTCTCTGGTTTTGGGAAAGCTTTATCGAGCAATTCAAGAGCATGGATAGACATTTTCTTGAAACATCTGATTTTAAAAGAATTCAATAAAATATGTCACAATCATTGTATAATGCACTTGAGACTTTAATCAGCAAGTCTGCTATTGTTAAAATATTTTTGCCAGAAATACTTCTATGATTTTCTCCAGAATGTCATGCAATATTTCGTGGATTTCCAAAATGCCACAATATCCTTGCCCTTTCGGTGCAAATTTTCGTTTCGTGAATAAGAACAATGAACTTGATCTGAAGAATACACAGAAATCACAGACGAGTTTCTCTTGGCAAAAAAATTGTCCCATGCAATGAGGCCGGTGTGAACAGATCCATTTGAATGACCAGTTCATATTGGACATTGGTGGGATCATAGAAAAAAAAATTGTTTCACCTGGACAAACTTTCACTTGACATTTATACAAATTAAATCTGCAGTCACTTTCAAAATCAAAGGTGACTGCAGATTTAATTTGTCTAGTTATTTAAATTTATTCTAACTATCCGCTTCCATCTGGTGGTTTCAAATTGCTGGTTGAAAGCAAATTTCCTGACATCACACTTGTTTAGATGGAAATAAATATATTTAGAGTATAAAATATTTAAGAGAAAAGCCCTCATACTATGAGGTAGAAAGACTAAGATATAGTTTAGTGCAAAAGCATCATTTTAACATAGTCATTATTAATTTTTAATTAATTAAATTGGCATCATTTTGGTTATATCTCATAGTGTGAAAGCCTTCACAATGAGTTGACATGGTATTGTACTACCTCGAATAAGTAACGCTTCACCCAGTGGAGAAGACTATTGTTACTTATTCTCAGCAGATACCACCACCCAGATGGCACCGTTTCAAAGCGTGTTGGCTTCTCTTTGTGGTGGGTGGGCAGGTACCCTGGTGTTGCAATAGTGACAACCCAGTTATGAAGTATAACTTCACAATATGAGAGATGCCTGATGGTGTGCAGTGATATAGACTATAAAATATTTTAGGGCAAAGGCCTCATGCTATGAGGTAGAAAGACTACTATATTATTGCAAAAGCATCATTTTAACATAGCCATCTACCAAAGTAGTTAAAATTAATTAATTAAATTGGCATAGTTTTGGTTATATCTCATTGTGAATGCCTTCACAACAAGTTGCCATGGTATTGTACTACCTTGAATAAGTAACAGTTCACTAGCGTTAACCAAAACGATGCCAATTTAATTAATTTAACTACTTTGGTAGATGGCTACGTTAAAATGATGCTTTTGCACTAAATTATATATATTTAGAGTTTAACCCTAAATCTTAATTTTACTTTTATAACTAGGGTTCAGATTTTTATGACCTTAAAAATGTCAAAACATGATGAAAATATGTCATTAAATTTAACCAAACGTGACGAAATAATTTACCTTTACATACCGTATAAATGATAATATTTACTTTATTTATTCTTTTAAAATTGTACGACTTGTTATACAAATTTCTAACAAGTAATATAATGAAAATATCACAATTTGCAAGTTTTTTTTTTTTAATATGAACATTAAAATAAAATTTTTTAAACATACAAAAACCAAAATGTATAGGCTAAGGTACTAGGCTACTAACATTTAAGTTGCTAAGCACTTTCCATAACATTGCGATACCTGTATCCACTTTAAATGTTTTGGAGTTAATCTCCTTCTATCATCTGCTAATATTCGCTTGTAAGCAGAGGACCTCTCAAACATCACAAGATGTGATCGGGGCAAAATTAAACACCTTAATGACATCAGGAGCTAGAGGAAGTCCCTCAATGGCCCTACCCTCTAAAACTTGGAAAATTTTGCATATGGTGGGATAAGCTGGGTTTCGAGCGAAAACTGCATCTAGTTTATTAACAATTTTCTCTCCAATTTCCCCAGGAACTTGTTTCATCTTGTCCTCTGGTTTTCGAATGATGTCTACAGCCTTAATTAGAGGCATATTTTTCGCCTCCAGTTTAGTAATCGAGGAAGACAAATTACTGTCAATGTAAACAACATTGTGGGATACCTTCTTAGCAAAAATTTCCTGTGCTTCAGATATGGATTTAGCTTTCTCAGTTACCAAGTTGTCAATTACCTGTAAATAAAAATAAAATTATTCATGGCTTTAAATATCACGTGTTTAAGTTTTATTTAAAACGGTAACTTCCTTGGTTGTTGTAAAATGTTGGCCGTAATATGACACAGCGTCAAGCCAGGTCCCCCATCTTGTTATTATAACATGTTATTATTTGCGGAAAGGTCAGAATATTTGGTTTTTAGGAGCATTAGCAACTAAGGCCATATTGCTCCGGGGATATGCGGTGGTCTTTTCCTGACCTTTCCGCATTCTCTGTATTTGGTGGGCATGGGCTCGAACCCCGGTCTAATCAAGAAGCATGTGCTACACTGCTGCTGCTCCTGCCCACCTGGCTACGGAGGCGCCCCCCATCTTGTGATTACTGGATCAGGTGGAATAGGCAGATCAGGGTGTATTTCTTTTAAGAGCTGTACTCTTGAGGGCACCTTAAGGAAGACCTTTGTAGTCAGTGATATCAGCTTGTCAACATCTTTAAATTGCGAATGCACTTGTTCTGCTACACAGTGGAGACCATGGGCAAAACAAATAAGATGTATCATGCTCGGAAAAAATATCTACAATGCTTTCCCGGCTTTGAGCATGTAGGCTGCTGAATCTGTTAATAAAAGAAGTTAGTTATTTGGTTTTTAGGAGCATTAGCAACTAAGGCCATATTGCTCCGGGGATATGCAATGGTCATTCCCTGACCTTTCCACATCTTCCGTATTTGGTGGATCATGGGCTCGAACCCTGGTCTAATCAGGAAGCGTGTGCTACACACTACTGCTGCTGCTGCCCACCTGGCTACGGAGGCACCAATGAAAGAAGAAAATTATTAGCTTTTACACCTGAAACAAACGAAGTAATTGTATATTAATTTATCATTTTATAAATTATACATTTATAATTTTAAATAATTAATAAATAAAAATACAAAAATATTATTTTTTTAGTTTAATTCTAAAGAATTAAACTAAAAAAATAAAATCCGCGAAGATTCCCATTCCAATGTAGCAGTGATCAGTCGATCACAGAGATATGGTACTCATTGAGAGAATCGTTAAGAAATCTAGCAAAAGTTGCATAATTAGTTTTATCCAGACTCTTTGATGCAAGCAGATAAGATTTAGATGGTCCATCTGAATCAAGCTTTCTGACAATAAAATTAGCTATATATCTGTCTTCGCAATCTATGGTTTCATCAACTGAACCCCACACACAGCTGCTTCCACTATCTTCGCGAATATTGTTTAGACACTGCAAGTAAGTAAATAAACTAATTAAAATATTGCCTACACAGCATTCAGTCTTTGGTCATATAATTAATAATTTAATAAAATCAATGAAAGCATACCGATTTATTGCAATCCTCAAGGTAATTTTTCCATAACGTTGATTGGTCAGGAATTTTTCGGGAGCAGTATTTTTCCAAGAAGCTTTTGAAGACTGAATTGTTCACTTTGTTCCAAGGAATGTTTGCAGCAACCATTGCTTGGCATAAATCAGCAAAGAATGGATCTGATGTTTTTTGGTTTTCTGCAGTAAGCAGCTGCTATATAGTATGCACCCCTGAAACTTTCCTTACATTTGCTTCATGCAAAACAGTAATGTTATGCTGTTGTAATTGGGATACTTTCAAGCACGGAACCTTAAAAAAGTATTTATATATTTATTTAAGATTTATAAAAATTATTATTTTCCTATTTATATGAAAAATTGTATGAAAAAACTAATATGCATGAGCATTAAATTTGGAATGTTCACATATCGAAGAATCCAAAAATAAATTATGATAGATCTATTACCAGGTAATTAATTAATTTACGTACCTCTTTATTGCACTTGTTGCAATATATTATTTTTCCATCCGTTTGGTATGTCTTTAGACTCTTCTTTAACCACAGAAGAAATCCATTTTCTAAAAAGCTCAATTTTGGCTTCATTTTACTAACAGCCGAAGTTTCTACTTTATAAAATAAATTGAACAAATAATTCGTTGAACTCAGTATAAGGCGAAACTACTGTAAAGTTTTAAATTATAGCTAAAATTACGCTGTGTCGTTGTGAGTGACTAACCAGCCAATCAAAATAACTTTGGGATTTTAGCCAGTTGTGCCCAGCCACACTGGAATGTGAAATGATTAAATGTAAATTCCCATGGTTTTTTAGAAATATATTTTAAATCAATTTGATAAATAATTTGTAATATTAAACATAAATTGAAAACAAAAAAAATAATAAATAATAACAGGTAAGCCATCTCATTTTCAGTTTCGTAGTCACTGAAGAAGTGGAGAAAACATTTGTGAAATACGATTCTTAAACTATTAGTAATAAACAGTTGAATAATCTAAGTACTTTCATTTCAAATAATTTGGCCAAAGTCAGTTATTGATTTATTAAGTTAAAGAAGATGAAAAAAAACTGATCCGGTGCGTGTGTGGGAAAACCTAACCAAATTTTGTTCGATTATCCACAACTTGTTTAGCTCCTTAGCTTTTATGAAACGGGAAGAAAATGATATTCTATTCTAATTATCAAACAAACTAAAATAGCTAACAGTCTTACATGTGTGCAGTGGAGTGCAACAAAAAATATAATTTAAGGATCTTAATTCTACTTTTAGCTGCAATTAAAGTTGAGGTATAAAAATCTACTCATTAAGAGGCCTGTAGAAAATGCAGTGCTTGTGATTTTTGTCTGCTTTCTGAGTTATTGCATGAGACTGCAAAATACACTCCGGCTCTAAATATTATACATATATGGTTTTATTATAATTTTCATTGCACAATTTATGATGTTAACTGCTATCCTTCTTAGCTGATGCTAGGTGGATAAGCAAGACTCAGGTTTGGCAGCAGGTACAGTAAACTTTGTGTTATACAACATGTTTATTTTAGCAAAGCATAAGTTGGGTAGTACAGAAAAGAAAACATACATCAAACAATTTTCAAAAGTATTCAAGATTAAGAAAATAAGATGTTCTCTTCATTATTTATGTTTAATTTATTATAATAATGTGATGTTACTGAAAATTTCATTCAGCAAAATTAACAATGTGTATATATGTATATATATTAAAACATTAGGACCAGGGCTGTTTATTGCTTGGAATTAACTAATTAGAATTCTTTTCCACAACAGGCAAAAAAGTACCAATTTTATGGATAAAAATTCAAATTTTCATATTATTATTTTTGTAAATGTTATGTAGCCTCATTAAAAGTAAGACAAATATTTGGTTAAAATAGTAAATAACATACATTTGTTTTTACAAGGAATTATGATATGCAGCGTGGTCCTTTTTGATATGGTTCTATGTTAAAACTGTATTTGAAAACTAGTTAATTCTACACAATCTTTACTTTGATTTTTCAAAAGCTTTCATTTACTGAAAGCTGATTTAATAAATATCAAGACAATTTGTGGCAAACAAAGATTATTTTTCACAAGAAAAGAAACATTTTTTATGTTTAATTCATTTGAAAGATTCACAGAGATTTTATGAAAATCATCTTCTTTATCATAGCAGTTAAGTAGGTTTTCTTTGTTTCCCCCCAAAATTACTAATTAGGAACTTTAGAATGTTATTGTGTAAAGAAATGTGCACATTTAAAAAGAAGACAAGCAAATACTTACAGCTCTTATTTTATCACTATAAATATAACAAAAAAAAAACTGAAACATCTTACATCTCAATAAACATTAGGTACGATTAGGATTTAGCATTAACATTATATTATTAAGATGAATGTAAAAGGATGATCCAAGAGTTTTACCACTGTGATATCACTCCATATTTAATAATTCATTACACACACAAACACTATGAGAAAATTAAGTAGTTCATGCTACTTCCAGTAACTCAAAATTAGTGTATTTCATATGATGTGTTTTTTGGCCATTTGTTGCCCTCATGACAACAATATTTAATCTATCTACCTTTAACCAGATAGATCTTTTACAGTCTAACAGTACAAAATATCAAAGATTATTTTCAAAATATTTACATATAAGATATCCAAAATATTGACACTATAAATAAGTGGAATTTTGCACAAGCTTGTCATGTTTGTCATTTACTTTATTTTTTTTTAACAAATTATACCAATGGAACTAACTTCTACTACAGCACTAACATTTCTTCATTTGGACATTTCTTCTGATGATGGTGGGAGATATCAGTATGAAAATTAATCTAGGTTGATATAACTTTCATTCCTTGTAAATGAACACTTGTGAAAACTACTAACTCATGCACTTAATGTACTCTTTCAAATTAGGATGGGAGGAACCCATCTTGACTGATTCTGACAAAATGCAATAATTTTACAAAAGTAGGTGTTAAACAAAAAAATTAAAATTCTTCTGATGGGCCTGTGACACCTGGTGATTTTGTAAGAAGTGCGATGATCATGCTGGAAAGAAAGAAAGAAAGAAAAAAGACAAAGTAATTATTTAGTATAATATGAATGAATTATAAAGTATATGAAATATCTGAATGAATTAAAATAATTTACATGTTAAACTTTAATCAGCCAAAGAAACTATATCAGCAATAAAGATAATTTTATAATTCCCTACAGGTATAAACAGATACAGCTACTCCCCGTCTTACGTAAGAGTTGCGTTCTGCAGAACTTTATGCAAGTTGAATTTTGCACAAGTCGGAATTTCCTTAAATGCTTATGCAGCACCCGCAACTATGCACGCTGAATTTGATTGAAGCAAAAAAGAAATGTTCGCTGAACATGTAAATAGAATTATTTATTCAATTTTTTTTTTTTTTTTATCTCACATATAGGAAAAAAGATTAAGACAAGTGCCAATACAAACACCTTATTTAGAAAGGGTTGGCCAATTTAGAAGGAGCCAGCGGCTCAATCTTATGAATGAACATATTAATAGATAACTGGAGGGCAGCTTTTTTCTCTTCTTCGTAGATTTCTTTGTAGCAAGCAAGCTTATCTTCACCGCTCTGTTAATTTTTAAGAAACGTTTGCTGTCAGGATCCATCTTTTCGAACCTCGCCATTGCCAATGCAATTTCACGAAATTCCACTGCCATCTCTATGGTGATGAAGTGTTGGTTCATCTTGAATCCTGTCAGCATTTTCTTCTCTCACTATCGCTTCTTGCAAGTCAATAAGTTCATTAGATAATTCCTTCTCTTCTTCTTCTATTAACTCCTCCACGTCGTTGGTATCAACCCCCAACTGAAGTAACTCTGCAAGCTTTACAATCTTATCTGTAACCGCTTCATATGATTCTCTTTTTTCGGATCCTTCAAAGCATTTTATGTGCTATGGGCATATTTTCTTCCATACACCATTTAAACAACTTTTAGTAATTTCTGCACAGGCTTTATTAATGTTTAAGAGTGGGTGACTAGGATCATATGAGTGTGCAGGGATGGGAGCATTGTATGGAGCATATTAAGCATTTCATTTAAAACAGATTAATTACAACAATATAAACACAATGAATGCTGTAAGTACTTTTTATTAAGGCACTTGTCTTATGGTGTTATGCCATCTAGTATTTTTGTCATCCTAGTCGGGTCCTCCATTTATTTCCTATGGGAGGCAAAATACGTTTCCATGATTTTTTTTAAGTTTGCACCAGCTGGAAAAAATTTATGTAAAGTTGAATTTATGTAAAGTTGAATTTATGTTAAGTTGCGAAGTGGCTGTATACTAAAAGAATTCACACATTCCTACAAATGCAACAGCGTGAATGAAGTAGAAATGTATGCAAAGCAGGAAGAGGTTTAAATGTGACAGACAATGGCAGATATCACAAACAAAATGATTCATAGCAAGGTGCTCATGGTGTTTCAAAGAGGCTTAATTGTTGGATGCCATATCAAGTATTTGTGACTGCATATGCAGTGACACCACTGAACCTTGTAAAGTCAACTGCAGCTGATGTAAAGGAACGTGGCAAATTAGGGTGAGGTAGGCATATGGAAACTGTTAGGCAGCCCTAAAAACTGTCAGGTTTGCTCAGAGCCCAAACCTATATCTGATTGCTTTTGGGATGAATTTAAATGTAGGATCAGAGTGTGACCAATATCCCTCTACTACAGCCAAACCAGTGATTTCACTTATGAGGAACTGGTGGAAAAGTTTTTCACAATGGAATGATGCTGTCAATGGGCTAAAGGTGTGCCTACAACTTAAGCTGATATTTTTCACACATGATGATGATGATGTGCAGATATTTTTGGTAGGGTATTAGTATCATTAGTAGCAAATGATGCAAGGAGGAAAGCCTATACAACATCACTCAAAAATAAATAAATAAATAAAAATTAAAATAAAATAAGGGGGGGGGGGAAGAAAAACACTTTTACATTAACTTATTATCCTCTCTCTAATAATTTCTCTAGTTCCACATTAAATATATTCATACTATACATTTACACAACAGCTTCCTTGAATGCTTCCCATTTAGAATTTGCTGTTGGTAACATCATCAGTTGGTCCCACTGTACAGAATTTAAAAACCGTCTGAAACCACTGTAGTCACCTCTACGAAAGCAAAAATTCCTTCCCTTTACCCCTCATGGTAGTTATGTTTTTAAGTAAATCCTACATAAGCACACTGTGATCACTACCACCTAGTGGTTCCTTTATCTGCAAATTCTTAATTTGTGAATAATCACTGTTGATAACCAGATTAAGAGTATTACTCTGTCTGGTTGCTGCAGAAAACAATCATCCAATAAATCCACCAAAGCCTTGCTGGTGTGCACATGACCAACCCACAAGTTCCAGTCAATATACAGGGTGTTTGTTCTCCTCATTAATCCCATTCTTCTCTTTACCTATTCCAACAGCCTGCATTCTTCCTAAAATGAGGCTGTCAGACATTAGCATCAAGTTGTAGAATAATTCCAGTATATTACTGATAAAACACAATTAACTGTTCCATCAGCCCATATTCAATGCTCAGAGAACTTTGCATCCAACTGAACAATTACTCCCAGGTTGGTCTGTTCTTCACTTCCTTGAGTGTGGTACCATACTTTTTGCTTTCCTTTTTAAGAAATTAGCAGTAATCTCCCATCATGCCAGTGATCTTGGTAAGTATTTTTCCATTGCAGGTATGTTTTGAAGGGAAAAATTGAGATGGGAATGAAGAAAATGAGTTTTAAAAGACATTAAAGCAGCCCATATCTTTTATAAAATTCCAGTAAGGTGACACTAGAGATTCATAATTATCTTCTTTCCTTCTACCAAAAAATCCATGCACAACTGCTTTAAATCATCACCAAACTACTAGTTCAGTATTATGTAGCTCTGTTTCAAATCAAGTCAATCAAGTCTATTCAAATTAAGTCAAGCTTACAGGTCTAATTATTCACTTCACCTTTTTTCATAAAAATCCCAAACGAGAGGTATTAGAACCTATAGTACTTAGTACCATTCATGGGTTGAAGGTTGAGAAAATGAAAGAAGATACTTGTTGACATTAGACTTGAATTTCTGTAGATAGTAATTTTCAGAAAATACTTATGAAGGAAGGTTGTTCCAAAAAATAGAAGTTGAAGGAATAAATGAAGAAAAGTTGGTTCTGTGAGTTTGAAGTTGGACAGTAAAAGGATATTAATTGGTTGCAGCACATGTTTTGACTGCTTTGGAAGGGAGAGTGGTAGTCATAGAAGCCAATTCAGAAGAAGAGTGCTCATGGAAGTATCTAAATAGAAAAGGCATGCAACAAAACAGAATATCTTGAAACAGAAAGTGGAGAGACTGTTAGAGATAAGTCATTAATTAACTTAACCTGCCCTCTTTTGAATGGAATCTAGAAACCTGAAAGAGGTTTTGGGACACCACCCCGGACATGGGAACAATATTCCATGTTAGGGAGGTTTTGCGATTTGTACAGAGTGAACAGCTGTTTGAAAAAAAAGTAACACTAAGAGTGAAAGAGAAAACCCAGTTTTTTAGATGGAGAGGAAGCAATATTTGTAATGTGCTTATGCCAAGAGAGGTTAGAAGTCAGGGTCATTCCCAATAGTGATATATGATCTTGCCTAGAAATCTGAGTGTCATTGAATATAAGCATAGGAGCAGAAGAATCCTTTTGGCGAGATATAAGACGGGAATTGAGTTTTAGGACTGAAATCGAATAAGTTATCTTTGCCCCAATGGAGGTCACTATTTCAGGAATTGGTAGTGGATATTCAAGAAGTTGAAGCTGTTTGTGCAGTGCAAGGTTTTTCAAACTGGAAGATGGAATGCAAGTGTTATCATCAGAAAAACTATGGATAGGATTTCTGGTCAATGGAATAAAGTCATTAATATACAGGAAGAAAAGAGTGGGAGAATGAACTGAACCTTGGGGAACATCAGCATTAGTGGAGAAGGTTAGAAGACAGAGAGCCATCTACAATTACCTGCAGTGAGCGGTCAGAGAAAAAACTGACATAGAAAACTTACTATAAGTAAAATTACATATTAGTAATTATTATTTTTCTAGATTTAAACTTTTACTTACATTCCAGATAAATTTTTAAATGCAACATTAAATTGTACAAGGTCTTACTAGCATTTTGGGTATGCTTTGTAACTAAAGAGCAGCTAATACATTTTTTCCTCCCCATTTTGGTCAAATACACGTGAAAAATAATGCTGTATCAATACTGTTTTCAAGAATTGTTTAAATAAAAATACAAACAGTGAATGGCAGTGGAAAAGTAGCATGGTCTGTCCATATTTACGTAACACTGCATGAACAAAGCTTTACAACCACAAATAATTAGAAAAGCTTAAAATTTCAATGAGAATCAGGACATGACTTCATAAGTAGCAAAAACACATTAGAAATAAAATGATGCTTAATGCGTCCAAAAATGGTTTATCATACAGAATCCGTATGTTGTAATCCCTCTGTGTGTGTGTGTGGGGGGGGTGTAATCTTTCTAGCAGTAAAGTATAAAGAAGGAATAGAAAACTGAATTAAAACACAACATAATTTTGTAAATATGGATGAAAATACAGAGAATGATCATAAGTTACACAAACAATGAACAAATTCAATGGACCAATTTTCTAAAATGTCAATAAGACAGAGATTTGGTTATCTGTTAATTTTAAAAAAATACCAACTTAAGTGTGAGGGCAAGCAAGCATGAAAAAGAATACTCGTATTAAGGATTTGGTATGTGAAATGTAATCTTCCTTTCACTAATCCACTTTTGCACAGTTTTTAATACATGGATGGCAAACAATGTGGTACCCTAATTTGTCGTGGTAACCATTTCTAACACAAAAGTAAGTGCAATATTCTTTCTTATAAAAGTCAGTGATTCATTATTTGATTTTATGGTGCAAAATTTTCACAGATGTAAGATAAAGAATCAGGTATAAAACTAGCATTAGCATTAGTAGAGGCATTTGATGCAAGAAAGCAAGCTTATGCAGCATCAGCCAAAAAAAAAAAAAAAAAAAACCCACTTCCACTTCACCCCTCTGTTCGTTCAAAATACCTGTCCAGCTGAGCCTTAAACTTATTTAGGCTATCAACCTCCACCACAAGGGATGGAAGTCTGTTCCACCAACCAACCAACCACCCGCTGGCTAAAGACAAATTTCCGCACGTCTATCCTACATCTGTCTTTCCTCAATTTGAATTTATGCCCTCTCAGGTGATTTTTCTGAGCTAGAGGAAGAATCCCATCAGCATTGAGCATGCTTAAACCATTCAAGGCTTTATACACCTCTATCAGATCACCTCGCTGGTGCCTAGTCTATAGACACTGTAATTTGCAAAACTTAAGCCTTTCTTCGTAAGAGCACCCCTTTGTTCTATTCACTAATCTTGTTGCCCTTCTCTGTACTCGTTCCAGCAGCTCTACATCCTTCTTGAAATGAGGCCTCCAGACCTGTATACAGTACTCTAGGTGTGGCCTGACCATTGCCTTATACAATGGAATAATCACCTCCTTATCCCTGCTGGAAAAATTCCTGTATATCATTGACAATACTCCATGAGCTACTCTTGCAGCCCGTCTGTACTGCTCAGAGAACTTCATATCTGTCTGCACAACCACCCCCAAGTCCCTTTCATTCTCTACCACTGTCAGCGTAATACCACAGAGTTGATACGTTGCTCTGGGGTTGCTGTTTCCCATGTGTAGTACTTTACATTTGTCAATGTTAAACTTCATTTGCCACCTCTCAGCCCATCTGCTCAACTTTTCCAGATCCTGTTGCAGCAGCATAGTGTCAGTAGTGTCCTTGACAACCCTGCCAACCTTTGTATCGTCTGCAAACTTGGACATTAAGCTTGATATACCATCATCAATATCATTTATAAATACAGAAAACAATAATGGACCCAACACTGAGCCCTGAGGGACTCCACTAATCACATTAGTCCACAATGAGCAGTGTCCATTGATTACCACTCTCTGTCTTCTCCCCCTCAACCACCCCTTTATCCATAGCAGCAATTTGCCTCCAATGTCACACTGCTCCAATTTGTGTAGCAGTCTTCCATGTGGAACAGTATCAAAAGCCTTTCTAAGATCCAAGTATATAATATCAAAGTTATTCCCTGCATCCAGTTCTTTTGTGACTGCATCATAGTATCCCATCAAGTTGGTCAGGCAAGACTTCCCCTTAACAAAACCATGCTGTGTCTGAGCTATTACTGAAGTCTTGTCTAAATGATCCTGCAGTGCTTCTTTAACCAGTGCCTCCATTAATTTTCCTGGAACAGAAGTTAAGCTCACAGGTCTATAATTACTTGTGTCAGCCTTTGATCCTCCTTTGTGAATTGGGGTCACATTTGCACATTTCCAGTCTATGGGTACCACCCCTGAGTCCAAGGAAGCTCTCATAATTATGGCTAAGGGTTTGCTTACTTCCTTTGCTGCCTCCTTTAATATAACTGGATAGATCCCATCCACCCCGGGTGCCTTTCTTGTGTTTATCTTCAACAGTTTCTCCTCCACTTTACTCCCAGTTATTTCAAGATTCTGTAGCTTACTGCTAGAGTTGACTACACCTCTGGCATTCCCCTTGCTGAATACCTCCTCATGTGTGAATGTCGATGCAAAATATTCATTTAGTTTGTTAGCTACCTGAGCAGGATCATCAACAGTTGACCCATCAATATCAAGTGGACCAATCTGATTCATCCCCTTCCTTCTAGAGTTTACATAAGTAAAGAACTCTTTGCTGTTTTTCTTTGCATCCCTTGCCAAGGATTTCTCGTAATCTGCCTTCGCCTGCCTAACCTCCTTTGTAACTTGGTTGCATATAAACTTGTATCTATCATAGGCTTCTGTGTCATGTGTTAATTTGTAAGTATCCCATGCATTTTTCTTCTCTGCCATATGCCTCATTAGTTCATCTGACATCCATTTTGGCCTAAACCTTGAACAATATTTCTTAGTTGGTATGTAAAGCCTAGTAGCTTCCAAGATAAGTTCTTTGAATGCTTCCCATTTTGAATTTGCTGTTGGTAACATCATCAGTTGGTCCCACTGTATAGAATTTAAATACTGTCTCAGTCCATCGTAGTCGCCTTTACGGAAGCAATAACCGTTCCCTTTACCCCTAATGGTAGTTACCTCTTTGAGTAAATCCCACTTCAGCACACTGTGATCACTGCCACCTAGTGGTTCATTTATCTGCAGATTCTTAATGCATGAAGAATCACTGCTGATAATCAAATCAAGAGTATTACTCCCTCTAGTTGCCTCCCGAACATGCTGATGTAGAAAACAATCATCCAATAAATCCACAAAAGCCCTGCTAGTGTGTGAGTAACCAGCCCCCAAATTCCAGTCAATATTTGGGAAATTAAAATCTCCCATTATAAGACTCTCTGATTTACTGGCCCACTCTATTTCCCTGTACAGTTCCTTATTATACTCCTCAGAGTCATTAGGCCTATAGCACACTCCTACTCTCAATTTTGATCTCCCAATGCTTATGTCACACCAAACTGACTCAACACTGCACTGTCCAGCGATGTCGACTGGCTTCACTTCCTTGGTTTTTATGTGTTTCTTAACTAATAGCATAACCCCTCCCCCCTTCCTATCCTTTCTGTAGACATTGTACTCCCCAAATTGCAGTTCTGCATCCCTTATATCTGTGTGACACAACGTCTCTGATATCCCAACAATATCTGCCTTTATGTTTTGAGCAATACCTCAAATTCATCAAATTTATTTACTAAACTCCTAGCGTTGGTGTACACGCAAGTATACCTGCTCCTGTTTCTATTCTTAGCTACCCTAACACAACCCATGTGTTTACTTGTACCGCAATGGCTCCCAGCATTCTCTGAAATACCATGCATCTTGTTTTTCAGGCTTCTGCTCATTCTAATAGAAGCAGTGCAAGAATCTCTTTCACCTCTGCCAGTGGCTACTGTCAATCTATTGTTCTTTGTCTCCCCCCAAACTAGCAGTTTTCCGACCCACCTAACACTGCCTCGATAGCATCAGCAAATATTCTTGCACCCTTTCTATTTAAGTGTATCCCATCCCTGTAGAAGCAATCTCTCCTGTTAACAAGTACAGTCCAGGCTGAAAAAAATTCTACCCCTTGAGCCTTGCACAATCTTTCCAGGGCCGAATTGATCGACAATGCTCTCATCATATACTCCCTCCTATCGTGTCTGGGCAGAATTGCAGACACTTTCAAATTCAACCCTAATTCTCGGCTTTTGTTCACCAGTGACCTGTACTTGTTAAGTAATTCTGCCGGTCTCCTACTCTTAATATTATTAGTGCCAACGTGTACAACTATATCACCTTTTGTGCCCTTAAAAGATGATATTCGCTCTACAATGTCATCAACCTTTGCCCCTGGCAGACATACCTTGGTCCTGTTCCACCTATCTTTTTTACAAAGCATGTTCCCCGTTTCCCTGACAATAGAGTCACCAACAACTACTAGTTCCTTTGGGACCAGCGCATTCTGCCTTGGGGGTTGCCTCTGTGTCACGCGATGCCCAAGTGCAAGCTCTGGCGTTGATGTGAGCAGCTGAGAGCTTGATGGGCCCCTCAATTTAGTTTCTTCGAGGGCATCCACCCTGTCCTTCAAGCTCTCATATAGGCCCACAAGAACGCCGAGTTGTTGCCTGATATCGATACACTCCTTGCATCGCGCACACACAAAGACATCCACCTTGGCAGTATCATGTCCCGTACCCGATTGCTCTGCAAACATCAAGCAAACAGTGCATTTTATAAGGCTGTGAGTCAGAGGACAACTGCCCCCCTCAGTTCTGCTCTGAGCCACAGCACTTCCATTAGATTGAGCCTTTTGCTTTGCTGCTCTGGTCTGAGTCATGATTCTATTAATTTATTAATTAATTACAATTAATTATGTTATGTTATTAATTATGTTAAATATAATTAATTATATTACGTTTGTAATCTAATTCGTTATATGTATTTATTTAAACGTACAATTTAACTGCTAACGAAGTTCAACTAACGCTATCTAGTACGGTATATAACTGTCGTATCACAAAGGCGGGAAAATTACGAGCGGCAGCGGAGTTGAAACACTTGGAAACCCTTACCGATACTTTTATGCAATTACAAGGCCGAGTAAAGAATAAATACACCAAATTAATCAGAAAATCACAAAATAATGTTATACTACTAAATTTAAATCAAAAGTTTTAGAAAAACAATAATTTCAAATCAATAAATAAGAAAAATCCACTTAGCGGCTTTGAACACGGCCGTCTCTAGTAGCCTCGTCAGCAGAATGTGAACAACTATGTTCACAGTTTTTGGTCAGAAAAATTATGTATACCAGTTGTCCCAAACTATTGAGATCCACGGACCCCTTTATATATATATATTCTCTGAAATAAAAAAATAAAGTGTTAGTATGTAGAAGTTACTTCATACGCCATCCAGTTTTTTATTATGATGAAAATGAGGGAGGTGAGCATTTACTTTGGTATATAGGTTTCTCTCTGTGTGTATATATATGTATGAACAGTTCCAGAGGGTCCGTTTTGTGGACCCCAGTTTGGGAAACGCTGATGTATACCAAAGTAAATGCTCAAATGCTCACCCTCCCATTTTCATCATAATAAAAAACTGGATGGTGTATGAAGTATCTTCTACATACTGACACTTTTTTTTTTTTTTTATTTAAGAGAAGGAAAAGAATAGAGTATAATCCTAATTACCCTAGGCAATTAGGACTGGGATATTTCAGATAGTTGACTTTTTCAAATAATCAATTTCATATGCAATCTATCTAGAGTATAAAATGAAGGCAGTAAAAAAAAATAAAATTAATAAAAGAAAATTACAGTAGTTTTGGATCGTCAGTTTTTTTTTCCCCATTGCAATATTCTGTATTTTTATAAAATATGTCAATTTGTTCTCATTCAATTCTTGAAATTCTGCACACCCAGTAGCAATTTGAAATGTGTTAAATGCTTCATCGGCTGCTGGTTTCTGTGACATATATTCATCATAATGTTTCCTCTTCATCAGCAGTTTCTGATTTGGATTAGAATTTGTTGATGAAACTATTTCCTCATCTGCCAAAAAGTGATAACCTGGATCACTGCAAAAGGAAGCTATATCTAATAGAGAGTTCATGCTTTGTCTCCAGTTTTGTACATTGCAATTAGAGAAAATCTTTATTGCAACTAAATAAAACAATGTACATATACATTAAGTGAACACACATTAATGTACATTAAGTGAAGTTGCAATTGTCCCATCATGGCCAACGGCCAATAAGTCTAAAGAATTTATTAGAGAGTTAACCGTACAGAGAAAACTCCTGTTTATGGAAAAAAGTCAGGAACTGAAATAAAAATTTAAATAACAAGGTATATCAATAAAAGCTATGAAGTTTGAAAGGTCACTGAAAATAACCCAAGTATGCTGGGTAGGTTATCTATGTTATTTCTATAATACCAACCACACCTATACAATGCAAAAACATTGTGCTAAAAAAGGCCTACACATTGACTATTACATAAATATTTTTATTTGCAGCAATTTATGCAATGGTAAATCATTGTCTTTTTTAACAAAAAAGTTTTCATCATAATAAAAAGTATCAGCAGAGCTGGTATTACACAGAAGTGACTGGATGAAATCAACATTTGTACACTTTGCCTGTGTTAATTTAGATCAGGGAGAGAACTTCTGCTCTCAGTGAAGACTGAGCACTAAGTACTTGGTGTTAAGGCCTGGGCTTATGTTCAACTTAAAGACAAATACCATCATCCATGGTTCTGCCTAAGTTGCTAATATCTTTTTATAAAGATATTTTTAAAAGCGTATCTTTATAAAAAGATATTAGCAACTTAGGCAGAACCATGGATAATGGTATTTGTCTCTAAGTTGAATATAAGCCCAAGCCTTAACAGCAAGTACTCTGTCTTCAGTGAAAGCAGAAAGCCTGTCTATGATCAAAATCAAAAGAAGTAACGTGTGCAAATTTTTATTTATTTATTTATTTTTTTCAACTGTGTTGATATAGCCCTCCAACCCTATAGTAGTGAAATCATTTTATGCAAAAACCATTTCGAATCATCAATATTTTGGATAACTGGAATTCTACTGTACTAACTAAATGTAAGAAATCAAAAGAAAAGCAGATCTGCAATCACACAATGAATGGGGCCTTTTCATAATCTATTTATGACAGGGACTTGCATTTTAATTAGTTCAAGACACTTTGATGTAGGAAGGTTCTGATAAAGTAGGACACTCATCTGGCAGAAAGCATTAGAATAGTAACCTAATTCAACTTTATTGCAATCTGGAATCACACATTTTGAAAAAACTAAATTTTGTATAAGTACAAAAATAATGTTAAACATTTAAAAATAAAAATTAAAGTATTAATATACAATTAACGATAAGATAAAAGAAAAGGTAGGAGAAAAGAAAGGCAGGCTGATGAGAACAACAAACTCAAAGGGTGGTGTGAGTGATGCTGGTGAGAAATCAAATATATCAACATTATATGTATTGATATTATTTGATTTTCCCACGCGATGCCCAAGTGCAAGCTCTGGCGTTGATGTGAGCAGCTGAGAGCTTGATGGGCCCCTCAATTTAGGGCCAAATGCAAAGCATCAGCATGGCAAACAGCATTCTTATGCTGGCCCTAAGGTGCCTCCTAAGACACCCAGATAGGAAATCTGATAGACTAACTATACTCTTCAACAACTTGGAAATAGGAGTTTTAAAATAATATACTGTATATTTACTTCAATATTACCGGCAGAATACTAGTAATAGCATCAAACATGCCAGGTGAAGAAAAAATATGCAACACTAGTACTGTATATAATATCGGTGTAGATACACCATAGTTAACCCATAAAATTAAACTACGCATGTAGTGTAAAGGCATCATTTAATTATATCTCATATTGTGGCTACCTTCACAATGAGATACCAGGTATTGCACTACTTTGAATAAGTAACACTCCTCTAGTAGAGAAGGCCACTGTTACTTATTCTCAGTGGGCACCAACACCCAGACAGCACTGTTTCAAAGCTTGTTGACCTTTCATTGGTGGGTGGGCAACACTAATATGGACTGAAGGTTCTAAACTATTATTAGTGCTTGGTAACTCATATTTCTTTACAAGCCACTTTGGAATGCAAACCCCGAAGGACCAGCAATCCTAGCAGTCTCTTCTGATCCTTCACTAGGTATGCAATGACGGGACCAAGCTCTCTGTAAAAGAACTCTAGCAGTGCAAAATCTGTGGAATAGCATGGATAGAATTATAAATGGATACACTGTCACACATACATAGGTTTTCTGTAATATAAATAACGTGATGTTATAAAGTGTGAGTCAGCTTTCGATAATTAGGATATCATAAAGAGGAAGATTACTATTCATTTACATTAAAAGTTCAAAAGTAAATTGAATACGGGATGAATCAGATTGGTCCACTTGATATCGATGGGTCAACTGTTGATGACCCTGCTCAGGTAGCTAACAAACTAAATGAATATTTTGCATCGACCTTCACACATGAGGAGTTATTCAGCGAGGGGAATGCCAGAGGTGTATTCAACTCTAGCAGTAAGCTAGAGAATCTTGTAATAACTGAGAGTAAGTGGAGGAGAAATTGTTGAAGATGAACACAAGAAAGGCACCTGGGGTGGATGGGATCTATCCAGTTATATTAAAGGAGGCAGCAAAGGAAGTAAGCAAACCCTTAGCCATAATTATGAGAGCTTCCTTGGACTCAGGGGAGGTACCCATGGACTGGAGATGTGCAAATGTGACCCCAATTCACAAGGGAGGATGAAAGGCTGACACAAGTAATTATAGACCTGTGGGTTTAGCTTCTGTTCCTGGAAAATTAATGGAGGCACTGGTTAAAGAAGCACCACAGGATCATCTAGACAAGACTTCAGTTATAGCTCGGACACAGCATGGTTTCGTGAAGGGGAAGTCTTGCCTGACCAATTTGATTGGATACTATGATGCAGTCACAAAAGAACTGGATGCAGGGAATAATTTTGATATTATATACTTGGATCTTAGAAAGGCTTTTGATACTGTTGCACATGGAAGACTGCTGCACAAATTGGAGCACTGTGGCATTGGAGGCAAATTGCTGCTAATGGATAAAGGGGTGATTGAGGGGGAGAAGACAGAGAGTGGTAATCAATGGACACTGCTCATCGTGGACTAATGTTATTAGTGGAGTCCCTCAGGGTTCAGTATTGGGTCCTTTATTGTTCTCTGTATTTATAAATGATATTGATGATGGTATATCAAGCTTAATGTCCAAGTTTGCAGATGATACGAAGGTTGGCAGGGTTGTCAAGGACACTACTGACACTATGCTGCTGCAACAGGATCTGGAAAGGTTGAGCAGATGGGCTGAGAGGTGGCAAATGAAGTTTAACATTGACAAATGTAAAGTACTACATATGGGAAACAGCAACCCCAGAGAATTTTTCAACTCTGTGGTACTACACTGACAGTGGTAGAGAATGAATGGGACCTGGGGGTGGTTGTGCAGGCAGATATGAAGTTTTCTGAGCAGTGCAGACGGGCTGCAAGAGTAGCTCATGGTGTATTGTCAATGATATATAGGAATTTTTCTAGCAGGGATAAGGAGGTGATTATTCCCTTGTATAAGGCAATGGTCAGGCCACACCTAGAGTACTGTATACAGGCCTCATTTCAAGAAGGATGTAGAGCTGCTAGAATGAGTACAGAGAAGGGCAACAAGATTAGTGAATGGAACAAAGGGGTGCTCTTATGAAGAAAGGCTTAAGTTTTGCAAATTACAGTGTCTGGAGACTAGGCACCAGCGAGGAGATCTGATAGAGGTGTACAAAGCCTTGAATGGTTTGAGCATGCTCAATGCTGATGGGATTCTTCCCCTTGCTCAGAATAATCACCTGAGAGGGCATAAGTTCAAATTGTGGAAAGATGTAGGATAGATGTGCGGAAATTTGCCTTTAGCCAGCGGGTGGTTGGTAGGTGGAAAAGACTTCCATCCCTTGTCGTGGAAGTTGATAGCCTAAATAAGTTTAAGGCTCAGCTGGACAGGTATTTCGAATGAACAGAGGGGTGAAGTGGAAGTGGTTATTTTTTATTTATTTTTTTTACTTTATTTTTTTTTGGCTGATGCTGCATAAGCTTGCTTTCTTGCATCAAATGCCTCTACTAATGCTAATGCTAATTCTGTTTGTAGATAGGTGTTTGACTGCCATAAAGGAAAATGCTTTGATCTTAGGAATTTACAATAGAAAGTCAACTGGCAGCCAATCTAAGTCTGCAATTTACCAAATTTAATCACAAAATCATAAAGCTGAGTGCATTAAATATTTGAAATTGTAATGCTTTTTAGATCGTATCAGCATGCAAATCACCTTGATGGTACAATGTGTAAAACTGCACTACTTTTTTGTTTACCATATATATAAAAAGGCATTAAAGTTATGTTAAAAGTTTTAGCAAGTCAGTCACTTTTGATGTTCAGCACATTTTCTCTCTACTTGTTTCTCATTTGTCTTTTGTAATTGTGATTAACAATTACAAAAGACAGGGCGCTGAATCTCTTTAAAAGTTACAGCTGACAGTTACAGGCTCCACAAAAACGATAAGTGTTCGCCTTTTATTTACATGATTGTTATTTTATATTGTACTTAATACGTGGTCATATAGTTATAGTTACGCTGGTTATTTTTTATTTTTAATTTAGATAAAGAGTTTTTGTGGATTTTACTTACGATAGGTAAAACCGTTATTTCGTTCCATTTTGTAGCCATTGTTTTTGGATATAGTGGTAGGGAATTAAAATTTTTTAATTGAGGTAGCTAGGTAGCTCTAACGCATAATTATATAGTAATACGCTTCACTGTTTCTATTTAATAGTTTCTATTCAAATACTATTGATATTTAATTTATTGATTTTATTAATTTAAACTACCATGCCCCAGACTAGAGCAGCAAAGCAACAGGCACAAAGTGGCAGGAGTGCTGTGACTCGGGGGAGAACTGAGGGGGGCAATTCTCCAACGCATCAAAGCCTAAAAAAATGTGCAACTTGTGAAATGTTTGCCGAACTCTCTGGAACGGAACATGATATTGCCATGGGGGATGTCTTTGTGTGTGCGCGATGTAAGGAGTATAAGGAAATCAGGCGACAACTCAGCGTTGTTATGGGCCTATATGAGAGTTTGAAGGACAGGGTGGATGCCCTCGAAAGATCTAAATTGAGGGGCCCATCAGGCTCTCAGCTGCCCACATCAACGCCAGAGCTTGCACTTGGTCATCACGCAACACAGCGGCAACCCCTAAGGCAGAATGCACTGGTCCCACAGGAACTAGTAGTTGTTGGTTACTCTATTGTCAGGGAAACGGGAAACATGCTTTGTAAAAAGGATAGGTGGAACAGGACCAGGGTATGTCTGCCAGGGGCAAAGGTTGATGACGTTGTAGAGCGGATATCATCTTTCAAGGGCACAAAAGGTGATATAGTTGTACACGTTGGCACTAATGATATTAAGAGTAGGAGACCGGCGGAATTACTCAACAAGTACAGGTCACTGTTGAAAAAAAGCCGTGAAATAGGGTTGAATTTGAAAGTGTCTGCAATTCTGCCCAGACACGATAGGAGGGAGTATATGATGAGAGCCTTGTCGATCAATTCGGCCCTGGAAAGATTGTGCAAGGCTCAAGGGGTAGAATTTTTTTCAGCCTGGACTGTACTTGTTAACAGGAGAGATTGCTTCTACAGGGATGGGATACACTTAAATAGAAAGGGTGCAAGAATATTTGCTGATGCTATCGAGGCAGTGTTAGGTGGGTAGGAAAACTGCTAGTTTGGGGGGGATACAAAGACTAATAGTTTAACAGTAACCGCAGGCAGAGGTGAAGGTGATTCTTGCACAACTTCTATTAGAATAAGAAGCGACCTGGAGCGAGGGGTGTTGGGGGTTTCAGGGACGGATGGCAGTCATCATGGAATAGTTGGGTATATGGGATGTGTTAGGGTAACAAGGAATAGGCATAGGAGCATGTATGCTTGCATGTATACCAATGCTAGAAGTATAGTAAATAAATTTGATGAATTCGAAGTATTGGTCAAGACATCAAAGGCGGATATTGTTGGGATAGCAGAGACGTGGTGTCACAAAGATATAAGGAATGCAGAACTGGAATTTGGGGAGTACAATGTGTACAGAAAGGATAGACAGGACAGAAAGGGAGGGGGTGTTATGCTGTTAATTAAGAAAAACATAAAATCAAAGGAAGTGCACCCAGTTAATATAGATGAACAGTGCTCTGTTGAGTCGGTTTGGTGTGAGATAAGCACTGCGAAAGGAAAAATAAGAGTAGGAGTGTGTTATAGGCCTAATGACTTGAATGAGTACAATGAACAATTGTACAGAGAAATAGAGTGGGCCAGTAAATCAGAATGTCTTATAATGGGGGATTTTAACTTCCCAGATATTGACTGGAACTTGTGGGTTGGTCACTCACACACTAGTCAGACTTTTGTGGAGTTATTGGATGATTGTTTTCTGCAGCAGCATGTTCGAGAGGCAACCAGAGAAAGTAACACTCTTGATCTGGTTATCAGCAGTGATCATTCGTGTATTAAGAATTTGCAGATAAAGGAACCACTAGGTGGCAGTGATCACAGTGTGCTGAAGTGGGATTTACTCAAAGAGGTAACTACCGTCAGGGGTAAAGGAAAGGGTTTTTGCTTCCGTAAAGGGGAGTACAGTGGTCTCAGACAGTTTTTAAATTCTGTACAGTGGGATCAACTGACGATGTTACAAACAGTAAATTCTAAGTGGGAAGCATTCAAAGAATTAATCGTGGAAGAGACTAGACTTTATATACCGATTAAGAAATATCGTTCAAGGTTTAGGCCTAAATGGTTATCAAATGAACTAATGAGACTCGTGACAGAGAAGAAAAATGCATGGGATGCATATAAATTATCAGGTGACGCAGAAGCCTGTGGCAGATATAATCTAGTCTGTAATCAGGTCACAAAGGAGGTTCGGCAGGCGAAGGCGGATTACGAGAAATCTTTGGCAAAAGATGCTAAGAAAAACAGCAAGGATTTCTTTACTTATATAAACTCTAAAAGGAAGGGGAAGAATATGATTGGTCCACTTGACATCGATGGTTCGACTGTTGATGATCCTGCTCAGATAGCAAACAAACTGAATGAGTATTGCATCTACATTCACACGTGAGGAATTATTATAATTTGAAAATGGAAGAAGGTTATCAAATTGTAGCAGTGTTCTTAATGATTTTGTAATAACTGAGAGCAAAGTGGAGAAGAAATTGTTGAAGTTAAACATAAGAAAGGCACCTGGGGTGGATGGGATCTATCCAGTTATTTTAAAGGAGGCGGCAAAGCAACTAAGCAAACCCTTAGCCATAATTATGAGAGCATCCTTGGACTCAGGGGAGGTTCCCACGGACTGGAGATGTGCAAATGTGTCCCCAATTCACAAAGGTGGATCGAAGGGTGACACGAGTAATTACAGACCAGTTAGTTTAACTTCTGTTCCGGGTAAAATAATGGAGTCGCTGGTTAAAGATGCATTGCAGGATCATCTAGACAAGACTGCAGCAATAATTCAAACACAGCATGGGTTTGTTAAGGGAAAGTCTTGTCTGACAAATTTGATTGGTTATTATGATGTGGTCACAAAGGAACTGGATGCAAAAAATAATTTTGATATCATATACTTGGATTTCAGGAAAGCTTTTGACACTGTTGCGCATGGAAGACTACTGTACAAATTGTAGCAGAATGGTATTAAGGGTAAGTTGCTACAATGGATAAAAGGATGGTTAAGTGGGAGAAGACAGAGGGTGGTAATCAATGGGTGCTGCTCTTCGTGGACTAATGTTATTAGTGGAGTCCCACAGGGTTCGGTGTTGGGTCCACTGTTGTTTTGTGTATTTATCAATGATATTGATGAAGGTATATCAGGCTTAATGTCGAAGTTTGCAGATGACACAAAGGTTGGCAGGGTTGTTAATGACAGTAATGGCAGTGTGCTACTGCAACAGGATCTAGATAATTTGGGCAGATGGGCTAAGAAGTGGCAACTGAAGTTCAACCTTGACAAATGCAAAGTACTGCATATGGGTAGAAGTAACCCCAGAGAAACGTACCAACTGTGTGGTACTACACTTAAGGTGGTAGAAAATGAAAAAGACCTGGGAGTAATTGTGCAGTCAGATATGAAGTTTTCTGAGCAGTGCAGACAGGCTGCTAGGGCGGGTCATGGGGTTTTGTCAATGATATATAGGAATTTTGCTAGCAGGGAAAAGGAGGTGATTGTCCCTCTGTATAAGGCAATGGTCAGGCCATGCCTTGAGTACTGCGTACAGGTCTGGAGGCCTCATTTTAGGAAGGATGTAGATTTGCTTGAGCGTGTACAGAGAAGAGCAACACGATTGGTGAGGGGAATGAAGGGATTCTCTTACCAAGAGAGGCTTAAGTTCTGCAAATTGCAGTGGCTGGAGACTAGGCACCTGCGCGGTGATCTGATTGAGGTCTATAAGGCCTTGAATGGGTTGAGCACGCTGAATTCTGATGGGATCCTTCCACTTGTTCAGATTACCAACCTACGGGGACATAAGTTCAAATTAAGAAAGGACAGATGTAGAATAGATGTGCAGAAATTTGCCTTTAGCCAGCGGGTGGTTAATTGCTGGAACAAACTTCCATCTGTCGTTGTAGAAGTTGATAGGTTAAATAAATTTAAGGAGGAACTGGACAGGCATTTGGAGGGAATGGTGTGATTTTTTTTTTTTTTTTTTTTTTTGGCTGATGCTGCATAAGCTCCTACACTTGCTTTCTTGCATCATGTGCCACTACTACTACTACAAAGAAAGCAACTTTTACTAATTTATACGAGGTGTGGCTAATAACAAGACTGTTGCAATAAAATAAATATAACGAAATATTTCGTACCTTACAAGTTATCACCTTCAAAATAATTGCTTTGGGCTTGCACTGTTCCATACATTTCTTCCAAGCATAGAAACATTTCTGGAAGTTATCTTCTATAAGCTCTTAATATTTTGGTTGTTTTTTCGTGAATGTCTTCAATGGAGTGAAAATGGGTTCGCTTAAATACACTTTTCAGTTTAGGGAAGAGGGAAAAAAAGTCACAAGGGGCTAGGTCTGGTGAGTAGGGTACATGTTCACAAACAGTGATTGATTTGGTTTTTGGCCAGAAACTGGCAACGTTATGTGTTGGAGCACTGTCTTGATGGAGCATCCAATCATCTTTCCACAATTCAGGTTTTTTCCTTCAAATTTTTTCATGCAGTCTTGTCAGAACTTCAATGTGTTTGACCGAGAGTCTGATTTGGTGGGATATGCATGGTTTTCATTTTTTGATTTTGATACTATTGTTTTTTTTTTTTTTTTGTCCGGGGAGGATTGTTTTGTCTTCCGTTGCATTGACTGTCTTTTAGTTTCTGGGCCATACTGGAACAGCCAACTTTCATCATAAGTAATTAGTATTCAGAAAGCCTGGATCTTCTTCAATTTTTTTTCAAAACATCTTTGTAAACTTGGAGTCATCTCATTTTTTGACCTTCATTCAAAATTTTTGGCACCATCTTGGCACACACTTTGCCTAAATTTTCAGTTAAAATTTGTGTAATTATTTCTTTACATACTGAGTTCTGATGACACCAGTCTAGTGCTTAAATGATGATCACTTCTAATCAATGTCCTTTCCCGGTCCACATTTTCATCACTTTGCACGGATACCAAACAGCCTGGTCATTCATAGTCTTCCACATTCTCTCTTCCTTCTAAAAATCTTTTATTAAATCAAACATGTGAGCTCTTGACATAGTATCTTCCTCATTAACTTGATGTAACAATTCATAACTTTCAAGTGGTGTTTTTTTTAGTTACATTAAAAATCTGAGGTTGAGTTGTTGTTCAATTCTTTTGTCTGTTTTTCTGGAAAACAGTAAAAACACAAGGTAAAGAAAACCTGTCTCACTGCAAAGTGAATGCGTTGGAACGTGACTTGGCAGACAATGGGGAAGGGTTCAAGGTCAACTGTTGTGCCTTTGTTTCACAGGTGGCACTTGGTTTATAGTGGCTGCATGCGCAGTCTTCTTATATAATAGCCACACCGTGTATTTAGACTCTATTGGCAATGCTGGTTATGAGTTTAAAATGTGTAATTTATTTTCTTTAAAATTAAATCTTTAATCTTTAATTTTATTAGATTTTACTTTAACTTTATTTTTCTTTAATCTTTCATTTTATAAACTAAAGTTCATTTATTAATTTATACTGCTTTCTAAATTTAGACGTGAATCATCTTTAGGCCATAACATATGCATAGGAAACAAAAGTCTGCAAATAAAGTTCCCCCCAAGTTAACTAATATAAGGTGTGTGTTTATCATGGCCATATTCTTTAATGAAATTAAGAAAAAATTAACAAATTATTATTATTTTTTTAAAAATTCTGATTTTAATGTAGCTTTACTATTTTTACAAAAAGATAAAAATGGAGAAACTTTATGGTGAAAACTCTAGCACACCGGTGATATGAAGGAGGGATCAATTCTAGTCAAAAAGATGGATTCTTTGTCCTAAATCTGGAGAGCTATGCAACAGTCAGACAACAGTGATGGCATTTTGGCATTTAAATACAATGTAAGGGCATCACATATTTCAGAAATAAGCAAGGTCCTGGAACTTCCCATAAAACTTTTGATTGTCTAATACATTAGGAGAGTTACAGGGAAGAGATATATTAAATGGCCACTACTCTTTGTGGACTAATGTTAACAATGGGGATCTCATGGGGTTTTCAGTGGGCTTTTTGCTGTTTCTAATATTCATTAATGATACTGATATAAGTGTTCCAAGTTCAATATCCAAATCTGTTAATGATAAAAAAGTTAGAAAGATGGTTAATGATATTAATTAGGGTATATAACTCCAACAATATTTAGATAAAGTATTTGGACAGGTTAAAAATTGTAACTAGATAAAACAATGATCAATGCATAAGGTACTGACTGGAGAGAAAAACAGTGCAAATGACAGTCTGAAATGACACTGAGTAGTGCAGCTGCCAGGAGAGACCATGAGGTTCTGTCAATGATATTCAGGAACTTTGCTCTCAGGGACAAAGAGACAATCATATCCAACACTGGTTGGGTCATATCTTGAAAACTGTATAAGGATTAAGATATAAAAAAGATACAGAACTGTTGAAAAGGATATAGGGAAGAGCAACAAGATTAGTGGGAGAGAAGGTTATTCTTGCCAAGGAAGACCAGAGCTCTGTAAATTTCAAAGGCTGAAAACTAAGCACCTGCATAGAGACCTAATTGAGGTGTTTAATGCTTTAAAAGCAATGGGTAAATTGCGGACAGCATCTTTATCCTTTCTCAGGCAAAAGTGCCACTGAAGAAAAAAATTGATTGCAGAACTGATGTTTTAAATAGTGTTGTAGTGGTAGAAAGTTTGAATAAATTAAAGAATTGGAATGATTATTAAAGGGAATGAGCAAATGAACTAGTACCAGTTTTTTTTTTTTTTTTTTTCCTAATGTTGTATAAGCTTGCTTCCTTGTTTTATTCTGCAATACACAATACTAATTATTCACAACACATTGATACAGATGATGTAAAAGTCATTTTCTCTGCTCTGCAAATATGTACATGTTGGATGAGCAGAAGTAGAATAATTATTAACTAGTTAATACTGATCTGTCTTAGAGCTTTACCAATAGATTCAGTCTAGCAGCCAGCAAGCCATCCTGTAAACATTTTTAAAAATGTACCTTCAAAATGTAAGGAATCTTGTGTCTCATCACAATGCCTGTCAAAATCTCAAAATGCATGACTTATATTGCATGAAAGAAAAGATAAAGATGGAGTCATGTTAACAAGGAGAGAAGTGTAACTGAATATTTTGGCTGTATTAAGCTATATTAAGCTCTCACATAATTATGGCTAATGGTTTGCTTACTTCCTTTGCTGCCTCCTTTAATATAACTGGATAGATCCCATCCACCCCAGGTGCCTTTCTTGTGTTTATCTTCAACAATTTCTCCTCCACTTTACTCTCAGTTATTACAAGATTCTCTAGCTTACTGCCAGAGTTGAATACACCTCTGGCATTCCCCTCGCTGAATAACTCCTCAGTGTGAATGTCGATGCAAAATATTCATTTAGTTTGTTAGCTACCTGAGCAGGATCATCAACAGTTGACCCCTCGATATCAAGTGGACCAATCTGATTCATCCCCTTCCTTCTAGAGTTTACATAAGTAAAGAACTCTTTGCTGTTTTTCTTTGCATCCCTTGCCAAAGATATCTCGTAATCTGCCTTCACCTGCCTAACCTCCTTTGTAACTTGGTTACAGATCAACTTGTATCTATCATAGGCTTCTGTGTCACGTGTTAATTTGTATGTATCCCATGCATTTTTCTTCTCTGCCATATGTCTCATTAGTTCATCTGACATCCATTTAGGCCTAAACCTTGAACAATATTTCTTAGTTGGTATGTAAAGCCTAGTAGCTTCCAAGATAAGTTCTTTGAATGCTTTCCATTTTGAATTTGCTGTTGGTAACATCATCAGTTGGTCCCACTGTATAGAATTTAAATACTGTCTCAGTCCATCGTAGTCGCCTTTACGAAAGCAATAACCTAACCCTTCCCTTTACCCCTAATGGTAGTTACCTCTTTGAGTAAATCCCACTTCAGCACACTGTGATCACTGCCACCTAGTGGTTCATTTATCTGCAGATTCTTAATGCATGAAGAATCACTACTGATAATCAAATCAAGAGTATTACTCCCTCTAGTTGCTTCCCGAACATGCTGATGTAGAAAACAATCATCCAATAAATCCACAAAAGCCTTGCTAGTGTGTGAGTGACCAGCCGCCAAATTCCAGTCAATATCTGGGAAATTAAAATCCCCCATTATAAGACTCTCTGATTTACTGGCCCACTATTTCCCTGTACAGTTTCTTATTATACTCATCAGAGTCATTAGGCCTATAGCACACTCCTACTCTCAATTTTGATCTTCCAATGCTTATGTCACACCAAACTGACTCGACACTGCACTGTCCAGCGATGTCGACTGGCTTCACTTCCTTGGATTTTATGTGTTTCTTAACTAATAGCATAACCCCTCCTCCCTTCCTATCCTTTCTGTAAACATTGTACTCTTCACTGCACTTTTCTTTTTTTTTTTTCTATTCATAAGAACTTGTGTTCACATGCAGGTGTGTTCTGTACCTCTGCCACACCTAATTCTGCTTCAAATAATTTCGATCATTTGTCCAACTGTATTCACAGTTAATTACTTGATTTGGTTAATTACTCTGAAAAGTTTAATTTTCAGTGCAACTGGTAGATATCAAAATATATTATTTTTTCCTTTTGGATTCCCCCCTCCACCCCATTTGATTTTCGGGATGTTAGTTTAAATCATTCTGTTTTGCTTCCATGGGCTAGACATGTTATTTGTACCACTTGTTTGAATGGATTATGTAACTGGTTGAACAAAAGGAAAAAGTCAATGTCATTTTTCACACCCATGACGTGGGGTAAGCCAAAAGATCATGATGGTGACTGTTACTTTTGTAATATGAATGTAATTGGATTCTCAGTGAAGAATAAGCACAAGATTGCTTATCCAAACCTGGATGCAGCAATGAGATCAATTCCTCAAAGACAGTATACCAGTTCTGGTACCCTGTGATGAAGGGTAAACAGAATGTGATGAAGATGCAATTGGAACATAGCTGATCTGAGAACACACCCAACAAAGAGACATTGAGTCAGAGATGTTTACCCAAGATGAGATTAATGAATTCTTAAAGATCTAGCCCTCTCTGAAGATATACTTGAATTTCTTGCCTTGAGATTAAAGCAGAAATACTTGGTTAAGGACATCAAAGTGTCTCACTATTGAAAAAAAGAAATCAAATCCTAAATTGTCTGCTCTGCTACTGCCATCATAAGAAGAGAGTTTTTAAGGAATTGTCACAAGTACATATTATATATGAATGATGCCTCTTCAATCATAGTGAAGTCTGAAAGCCATCCTCTTGCATACTATGAACTTAAAACCATACATCCCCCCACTGTATACTCTGTTCATCTAAAAGAGGCACACTGTAAAGACACTACTCAAAGAAATCCAATACAGCACTCATCAGTGGAATATTTGTGGTTACCACTTCAAAGTTAGTGGTATGTTAATGGGCATGCAAGGAGGATTTACAAAATATTGTTATTTCCAATACCTATGGGACAGCTGTTCTTCTTCTGCAGATCATTACATCAGAAGTGACTCACCTTAAAGATGCACATATGAGCCAAGAATGTGTAGTGTGTAGTATGTTGCATTAATGGATCCAATGAAGAGTTTCTTTGGAGCTCTCAACATTAAAGTTGGCGTAATAAAATTTTGTGAAAGTGATGGGTAGGATGAATTTGAAGTGATTTTATTATTAAATGGAACATTTAATAATAAAATCACTTCAAAGATCAGTGAACTTCAAATCACTTCAAAGATCAGTGCCACATAAGCGAAAGGAATTTTTGTGGAGCCTCAAATCAGAGCTTCCACAGAATGAAAGCTCCCAAAAATGCCTCACTGTGTTAAAATTAAAAGCTTGGCAGACTTTCAAATGGCTTTTTAGGTAATCCCTGGTGTTGTGCATACAAAGATGGATTCAGAAACTTCTCAATGCATGATCCCAGTAATCCCAGGTTAACATACCAACTGTGTGGTACAACACTCAGGGTACTGGAGAATGAAAAAGAACTGGGGGGGGGGGAATTGTGCAGTCAGAAATTAAGTTTTCTGTGCATGCCCTGCTATAACATCTCATTGTTTTTTGTCAATGATATATAGAATTTGCCAGCAGGGATAAGGAGGTGATTATCCTATTGTAAAAGGCAAAGGTTAGGTGTCATGTTGAGTACTGTATACAGGTGAAGATCATTAGGAGAACAAAAGGGTCCTCTTACAAGAAAAGGCTTTAGTTCTGGAGACTAGGCATCACATGCAAACAGATCTACTTGAGGTGTTTAAGCTTTGAATGGATTGAGTAAGCTCAATGCTGATAGCATCTTTCCTCTTGCTCAGAACACACACGGGCATAAATTCAAATGGAAGAAGAATGGTTGCGAGATAGATGCACAGAAATTTTTCTTCAGACAGTGGGTAGCTGACCTGTTGGAACAAATTAAGAACTATTATACGGGATGGACACCCCAAAAGTGATATTATATAAGCTTGCTTCCTTGCATTATTTGCCACTACTAATACCAATATTAAAAAAAAACATAACCAAAGAATTATTTGCTATATTTATTTATACTTAACCAAAGACCACTCATGGTCTGTCACAGACACCCTAATCCTCTTAGTGAATTAACTGCCGACTAGTTTTCACTTATTGTAGATTTCTTTGACCTCTAATAACTTATAATCAACCTATGCCTTTTTCTTCTCTGCCATTATCACATCATTTCATCTGACATGCATTTAAACCTCAACCTTGATTGATACATCCTTAGTTGGTATAAAATGCTTAGTAGCTTCTATGATTATTTCTCTGATCCTTCCCATCAGAATTTGAAGTTGCTAATATCATCAGTTGATCCCACTGAATATAATTAAAAACTGTCTAAGATCATAGTAGTCACCTTCAAGAAAGCAAAATCACTACCTTTTATTCTTGACAGAAGTATAATCAGATTCAGAGTATTACTTTGTCTTGTTCCTCTTTTCACATGCTGGTGTAGAAAACAATCACGGCAGGGGTCAGTCAATATGTGGAAATTAATATTCCCCATTGTAAGACCTGATTTACTCCATTATATTTGTCTGGGCAGTTGTTCATTGTACTTGTCACAGTCATTTGGCCTATTACATGCTCTTACTCTCATTTTCCTTTTCCCAGTGCTTACACACTGAATCAGTGTTACACTGCCACCCAGGTCAACTGTATGCATTGCCTTAGATTCAGTGTGTTTCTTTACCAAGAGTATAACTCCTGTTTCTCTCCTATCCTGTCCGTTCTTTCTGTACAAGACCAACCCACCTCAATGGACAAGGACAGAAACCAGTGGTGGTATACTCTGCTTCCAACTTGCCTCAGTGGGCAACCACTCAACACAGACAAAATAATTTAACGCCAAACTATGGTACATATGCATTATTACACTGAGTGGCCTTGAGATGGGTATAGTACTTCATAATCACATAACAGGACTGCCATAATGTGATGGGGCTATCCACATATAAGAAATTAAAAAAAAAAAAAAAAAGAAGTCCTATGTATAATGTAACCACATTCAAATTATGTATCCTTTATATCTGAGTGGCATCATATATCAGGTATACCTACAATGTTCACATCAGATGGCAACAAAACTTAGCATTAGCATGGGCACATGATGCAAGAAAGCAAGCTTATATAGCATTAACCAAAAAAAAAAACACACCCTTATTTCACCCATCTCCTCGCTCCAAACGTTTGTCAAGTTCTGCCTTGAAGCTATTTAAGCTATCAACTTCTACGACAGATAGAAGTTTGTTCCAGCAATCAACCACCCACTGGCTAAAGGCAAACTTCCGCACATCTATCCTACAACCGTCTTTCCTCAATTTGAATTTATGCCCTCTCAGGTGATTATTCTGAGTAAGAGGAAGAATCCCATCAGCATTGAGCATGCTTAAACCATTCAAGGCTTTATACACCTCAATCAGATCACCTTGCAGGTGAATGAAACCATAATTTGCAAAACTTAAGCCTTTCTTCATAAGAGCAACCCTTTGTTCTGTTCACTAATCTTGTTGCCCTTTTCTGTACTCATTCCAACAGCTCTACATCCTTCTTAAAATGAAGCCTCCAGACCTGTATACAGTACTCAAGGCGTGGCCTGACCATAGCCTTATACAAGGGGATAATCACCTCCTTATCCCTGCTAGAAAAATTCCTGTATATCATTGACAAGACACCATGAGCTACTATTGCCATCTGCACTGCTCAGAAAACTTCATATCTGCCTGACAATTACCCCCAGTTCCTTATCATTCTCTACCACTGTCAGTATGGTACCACAGAGTTGATATGTTACTCTGGGATTACTGCTTCCCATATGTAGTACTATACATTTGTCAATGTTAAACTTCATTTGCCACCTCTCAGCCCACTTGCTCAACTTTTCTAGATCCTCTTGCAGCAGTGTACTGTCATTAGTGTCATTAACAACCCTGCCAACCTTCGTATCGTCTGCAAACTTGGACATTAAGCCTTGGACATTGATATACCATCATCAATATCATTTATAAATACAGAAAACAAAAATGGACTCAACACAGAACCCTGAGGGACTCCACTAATAACATTAGTCCACGATGAGCAGTGTCCATTGATTACCAGTCTGTCTTCTCCCACTCAACCATCCCTTTACCAATAGCAGCAATTTGCCTCCAATGCCACACTGCTCCAATTTGTGCAGCAGTCTTCCATGTGCAACAGTATCAAAGGCCTTTCTAAGATCCAAATATATGATATCAAAGTTATTCTTTGCATCCAGTTCCTTTGTGACTACATTATAGTATCCAATCAAATTATTCAGACAAGACTTCTTCTTAACAAACCCATGCTGTGTCCGAGCTATAACTGAAGTCTTGTCTAGATGATCCTGCAGTGCTTCTTTAACCAGTGCCTCAATTAATTTTCCTGGAACAGAAGTTAAACTCACAGGTCTATAATTACTTGTGTCAGCCTTTGATCCTCCTTTGTGAATTGGGGTCACATATGCACATCTCCAGTCCATGGGTATCTCCCCTGAGTCCAGGAAAGCTCTCATAATTGTGGCTAAGGGTTTGCTTACTTCCTCTGCCACGTCTTTTAATATAACTGGATAGATTCCATCCACCCAGGTGCCTTTCTTATGTTTATCTTCAACAAATTCTCCTCCACTTTACTTTCAATTATTACAAGATTATCTAGCTTACTGCCAGAGTTTAATACATCTCTGATATTCCCCTCCCTGAATTACTCCTCATGTGTGAATGTAGATGCAAAATATTCATTTAGTTTGTTAGCTATCCGAGCAGGATCATCAACGGTTGAACCATCGATATCAAGTGGACCAATCTGATTCATCCCCTTCCTTCTAGAGTTTACATAAGTAAAGAGGTTTTTGCTGTTTTTCTTTGCATCTTTTGCCAAAAATTTCTCGTAATCTGCCTTCGCCTGCCTAACATCATTTGTAACTTGGTTACAGACCAGCTTATATCTATCACAGGCTTCTGTGTTACATATTAATTTATATGCATCCCATGCCTTTTTCTTCTGTGTCACATGTCTAATTAGTTCATCTGACATCCATTTAGGCCTAAATCTTGAACAATATTTCTTAGTTGGTATGAAAAGCCTAGGAGCTTCCAAGATTAATTCTTTGAATGCTTCCCATTTTGAATTTGCTTTTGGTAACATCATCAGTTGGTCCCACTGTATAGAATTTAAATACTGTCTCAGACCACCGTAGTCACCTTTACGAAAGTAAAAATCTTTGCCTTTACCCTTGATTGTAGTTACTTCTTTGAGTAAATCCCACTTCAGCACACTGTGATCACTGCCACCTAGTGGTTCCTTTATCTACATATTCTGGATGCATGAAGGATCACTACTGATAATCAGATTAAGAGTATTACTCCCTATAGTTGCCTCCCGAACATGCTGCTGTAGAAAACAATCATCTAATAAATCCACAAAAGCCTTGCTAATGTGTGAGTGACTAACCCAAAATCCAATTCAATCTCTGGGAAATTAAAATCCCCATTATAAGACACTCTCATTTACTGGTCCACTATTTCTCTGCACAATTGCTCATTATACTCATTGGATTCATTTGGCCAATAACACACACCTACTCTCATTTTTCATTTCCCAGTGCTTATGTCACACCAAACAGACTCAGCATTGCATTGTCCACCAACATCAATAGGATGCACTTTCTTAGATTTTGTGTGTTTCTTAACTAACAGCATAACCCCTCCTCTCTTCCTGTACACATTGTACTCCCCAAATTCAAATTCTGCGCTGCTTATGTCTGTGTGACACCATGTCTCTGTTACCCCAACAATATCTGCCTTTGATGTCTTGACTAGCACTTCAAGCTCATTGAATTTATTAACCATACTCCTAGCATTGGTGTACATGCAAGTATGCATGCACCTGTTTCTACTCTTAGTTACCATAACACAGCCCATGTATTTACTTGTTCTACTATGACTCCCAGCAGTCCTGGAAATCCCACTGCCTTGCTTTACAGGCTGCTGCTCAATTGCATTTCAATAGAAGTAGTGCAAGAATCGCTTTTACCTCTGCCAGCAGCTACTGTTAATCTATTAGTCCGTATATCCCCCCCAAGCTAGCAGTTTTTCGACCTATCTAACTCTGCCTCGATAGCATCAGCAAATATTCTTTCACCCTTTCTATTTAAGTGTATCCCATCCCTGTAGAAGCAGTCTTGCCTGTTAACAGGCACAGACCAGGCTGAGAAAAATTCTACCTCTTAGGATTGCACAATCTCTCCAGAACTGAATTGAGCGACAAGGCTCTCATCATATACTCCCTCCTATCGTGTCTGGGCAGAATTGCAGACACTTTCAAATTCAACACTAACTCACGGCTTTTTTTCAGCATTGAATTGTACTTGTTAAGTAATTCTGTCGGTCTCCTACTCTTAATATCATTTTTGCCAACGAGTACAACAATATCACCCTTTGTGCCCTTAAAAGATGATATCTGCTCTACAACGTAGTAGTAGTAGTAGTAGTGGCATGTGATGCAAGAAAGCAACTGTATGAGCTTATGCAGCATCAGCCAAAAAAAAAAAAAACATAATAAAAAAAATAAATAAAATAAAAAAAATCACACCATTCCCTCCAAATGCCTGTCCAGTTCCTCCTTAAATTTATTTAACCTGTCAACTTCCACAACGACAGATGGAAGTTTGTTCCATCAATTAACCACCCACTGGCTAAAGGCAAATTTCCGCACATCTATTCTACATCTGTCTTTTCTTAATTTGAATTTATGCCCCCTTAGGTTCGTAATCTGAACAAGTGGAAGGATCCCATCAGAATTCAGCGTGCTCAACCCATTCAAGGCCTTATATACCTCAATCAGATCACCGCGCAGGTGCCTAGTCTCCAGCCACTGCAATTTGCAGAACGTCATCAACCTTTGCCCTGGCAGACATACCCTGGTTCCCCGTTTACCTGACAATAGTCACCTACAACAACTAGTTCTTTTGGGACCAGCGCATTCTGCCTTGGGGTTTGCCGCTGTGTTGCTTGATGTTCAAGCGCAAGCTCTGGCATTGATGTGGGCAGCTGAGAGCTTCATGGGCCCCTCAATTTAAATCCTTCGAGGGCATCCACCCTGTCCTTCAAGCTCTCTTATAAGCCCATAACAATGTTGAGTTGGCGCCTGATTTCCTCACACACACACAAAGACATTGCCCTTGGCAATATCATGTCCCGTTCCTGATTGCTCCACAAACATCAAACAAGCAGTGCATTTCAATAGACTGATTCAGAGGACAACTGCCCCCCCTCAGTTCTCCCCTTAGCCACTGCACTTCCATTAGTTTGAGCCTTTTGCTTTGCTGCTCTGATCTGAGTCATGATTTCTATTCAAGTTCAATAAAATTCCAATACAAAATATAACCCTAAACTTATATCCCAATGCAGTTATAGCACTATATATATATATGTATTTCGGTATCAAATGTTATCTCCGAGTTACGTTATATGACTTTCTTATCCCCCTGTCAACTTATATGATTAATTTATGATGTTATGTTTGTAAAAACTAGGTAGCTATATTTATTTAGTTAAAGTACAATTCAATCGACAATGAAATTTAATAAGATTAATAAATTTTACTGATTAATTGATACTACTATACTAGCTATCTAGTTTTCCGTTAAACTTTACATCTAATTTTCCGTTAGACCTTATTTTATCTAGTTTGGTGCACAAGTTGTATCGTATAACAATGGTGGCAAGTTACGAACGGTTAATCTACGGACACGAGGTATTATTTACTTTCCAAATCGTGCTATCTAAATTCAAAATAAACCACGGAGCTTGACTAGGTCTATAAGCTACTTATAGAAATAATTTAATATAACAGTTAAATAAATAAAGTGGCTAAGTATAATTAAAAACCTTGCGTTTGCGGGAGCTGCAAAACCTGTGCAACACGTGGATTTGATACCCTTACCGATACTAAGTAATAACCTACAAAATCTCTATCTAAATTCAAATTAAACTAAAGTATTGTTACAAGGAATATAAAGCAACTCTAAAAAATAAATTAATATGCCAATTTAAGTCAATAAAAAAGCAAAACTTCTCTATTTGCTGGAGCCCGTACAATACTTCACCTGTTCATGTGTACTCTCGCACCCTTTTCAGCTGCGTCTGCCATATTTATTACACTCATGGGCCAAAACATTATGACCACCACCCTGTTTTGAGTAGATGCATCCCATAACACCTAGAAGTGATGTCACAGACTGACACAGCATATATAGCGACAGCACAGGTAGTGCCTGTCAGTTTGTTAGTACAAAGTCCATGTAATGGGGAAAGGGAAAGATCTGATGGAGTTTGAAGGGAATGATTTGCAGTGTTAGGAAGGCAGAGGCCAGCATCTCAGCAATCGCAGGCAGTCGGCTGTTTGAGGGCTGCTGTAGTGAAGGTGTGGTGGGAATGATCCGAAGACATAGCCACCCAAACACACAGGATGGGAACACTGCCACTGGTTGGCGGTGAATGGCAATTGGCATGTGCTGTCCAGAACAACAGATGGCTCATGATCCCTCAATTAATGGCAAACTACAACTACAGTGCACAGAAAAATGTTTCTGAGCACACCATCAGGCAGATGCTCTTGTGGATAAGCCTACAAAAACAGGTGATCTGCTCATGTGCCCATGTTGACCAGTTGTCATCAACACCTCTGCCTGTGGGACATGGGAGCAACATTCCTGGACATTGGATAACTGAAAAAGAGTTGCCTGGACTGAAGAATCAAGGTTCTGGTTCTATTATGCCAATGTAAAATGCACATTAAACAGTGAGCAGGTGAACAGTTGGATGTAAACAGGCTGGTGGTAATGGAATCGTGGTTTGGGAAATGTTTTCATCATCACCAGATCTTCTCATCCCCATTGAACACACCCTCGCTGCCAGATCTTACCTTTTCATTGTTTTGGACTAAGTTTTGCCCTATATGCTGACCTTGTATTCAGATGGCACTGGACTCTTCCAACAAGAAAATGCCCCATGTCATAAGGCCCACATTGTGAAAGAATGGTTCAAGGATTGTGCCCAAGTATTTCTGTGCTTCCCTGGCCATTAAATTCATCATATCAATCCAATCAAACATTTGTGGGATGTAGTGGAACAGAATATGCCAGTGCCTTGCTCTGCTGCTGAACGCTGGGATATCTTCCTGTCCGGTCTAGAATACCTGAGGGTGCCTTCCATGGTCTTGTGGAGTCGATATGCCAGGTGCAAGTAGTTATCGCAAAAAAGCAGCCCAACAATTAGGTAGGTGGTCATAATGTTTTGGCTCACGAGCGTATGTTCCTAGCTTTAGTATACAAGCAAGTATGCCTGTTTTTACTCTTAGTAATCCTAATAGCCCAAACATTTGCATCCCCCATGAAGTCTTGCAATCCTCTCCCAACATACATCTTTCTTTCCAGGCTGCTATATGTTCTAATAGAAGCACTGCAAGTATCAATTTTCACTCTGCCCTGGGCATGCATACCCTGTTCAGACCAAGTTTTACCCTATATGTTTACCTTGTATCCAGATGGCACTGGACTCTTTCAACAAGGCAATCCCCATGTCACAAGGCCCACATTGTGCAAGAATCGTTCAAGGATTGTATCAAAGTATTTCATGCATTCCCCTGGCTTTTAAATCCCCTACATCAATCCAATCAAACATTTGTGGGATGTGGTGTTCATATTCTATCTACCCTTTTTGCATAATATATTTTGTTTCTCTAAATATAGATATTTCTCTAATATGAGACCAGCACTTGCTGCTTTTGAGGTGCCACTACGTTGCACGAGTCTAGGCTCTAGCATTTTTCTGGGGAACAACCTTGTTCTTAATGCTCTCATATTTACCCATCAGAATGCTGAATCTGTGCTTAATCTCTTCATACTCTTTGCAACAGCAACAATGAATCCATACATAGTGGGATATGATACAGTCAAAGACATCCCATTTGGGTATATCATGTCCCACTATATATGGATTTGTAAACATGCAACAAGTAGCACACGTGCACACCAGCACTATAACATCCTGATTTGTAAGACTACCACCCACTATGCTGATATTTTTGCTTTGCTGCTCTAGTTCTGAGCCATGATTTTAGTTTAAATTTCAATTAAAAATACTACACTAATATAAGAGATATGCAAGTACAACAGTATGTACTATGCTATAAAATTATGCTGGGTATTCTTATCAAATGTTTGGATGCATTAAATTTATAGTTTGCAGACAATAAAAACATTTCTAATATTAATTATACTCCTATGGAATTCCTTCTAATATTAATTATACTCCTAAGAGTAAGGAATTACATAAAAGAATATTAAATACTTTCCAGATGTCTGGAATTTGTGGTTTGGTCACTCACACACTAACTTTTGCAGATTTTCTTGGATGACCATTTTCTACAGCAGCATGTTACAGAGGCAACAAGAGGAAGCAATATTCTTGATCTGGTTATCAGCAGAGATTCTTCATGCATTAACAATCTGCAGGTAAAAGACACATTAGTACACTGATCACTGCTACCTACCAGGGAGCAGTGATCAGTATACTAATGTGGAATTTAATAAAAGACAACTAATGTCAAGGGTAAAGGGAAAGGCTTTTGATAATGCTCCATAACAGCAGAGCTGCTAAAATTGGCCTGGCAAATAGCCCCTCATGCTCAAACAGTTTGCACTCAGATTCGCCAATGTAACCTAGCCCAAAATCTGAGCAAGCAACATGGTATACCACCACTGAACGATATAACAATGGAAGGGTTGATTTTATCCTAAGTAAAACTGATTGCAATCTTCTACCAGGAAGTTGTGCACAACCAATACGATAAACTCAAAATCCTGGCAAGACAAGTGGAAGAAACCCGGATAGTAGGGGATATCTGCAAGAATATTTGCTGATGCTATAGAGGCAGTGTTAGGTGGGTCGGAAAACTGCTAGCTTGGGGGGATACAAAGACAAATAGATTAACAGTAGCCACTGGCAGAGGTGAAAGAGATTCTTGCACTGCTTCTATTGGAATGAGCAGAAGCCTGAAAAACAAGATTCAGGATAGTTCAGAGAGTGCTGGGAGTCATTGCGGTACAAGTAAACACATGGGTTGTGTTAGGGTAGCTAAGAATAGAAATAGGTGCATGTATACTTGCGTGTACACCAATGCTAGGAGTTTAGTAAATAAATTTGATGAATTTGAGGCATTGCTCAAAACATCAAAGGCAGATATTGTTGGGATATCAGAGACTTGGTGTCACACAGATATAAGGAATGCAGAACTAGAATTTGGGGAGTACAACGTCTACAGAAAAGATAGACTGGATAGGAAGGGAGGAGGGGTTATGCTATTAGTTAAGAAATACATAAAATCCAAGGAAGTGAAGCCAGTGGACATCGCTGGACAGTGCAGTGTCGAGTCAGTTTGGTGTGACATAAGCATTGGGAGATCAAAATTGAGAGTAGGAGTGTGCTATAGGCCTAATAACTCTGATGAGTATAATAAGAAACTGTACAGGGAAATAGAGTGGGCCAGTAAATCGGAGAGTCTTATAATGGGAGATTTTAATTTCTCAGATATTGACTGGAATTTGTGGGCTGGTCACTCACACACTAGCAAGGCTTTTGTGGATTTATTGGATGATTGTTTTCTACATCAGCATGTTCGGGAGGCAACTAGAGGGAGGAATACTCTTGATTTGATTATCAGCAGTGATTCTTCATGCATTAAGAATCTGCAGATAAATGAACCACTAGGTGGCAGTGATCACAGTGTGCTGAAGTGGGATTTACTCAAAGAGGTAACTACCATTAGGGGTAAAGGGAAGGGTTATTGCTTTCGTAAAGGTGACTACGATGGACTGAGACAGTATTTAAATTCTATACAGTGGGACCAACTGATGATGTTACCAACAGTAAATGCAAAATGGGAAGCATTCAAAGAACTTATCTTGGAAGCTACTAGACTTTACATACCAACTAAGAAATATTGTTCAAGGTTTAGGCCTAAATGGATGTCAGATGAACTGATGAGGCATATGGCAGAGAAGAAACATGTAATGGGATACATACAAATTAACACATGACACAGAAGCCTATGATAGATACAAGTTGATCTGTAACCAAGTTACAAAGGAGGTTAGGCAGGCGAAGGCAGATTACGAGAAATATTTGGCAAGGGATGCAAAGAAAAACAGCAAAGAGTTCTTTACTTATGTAAACTCTAGAAGGAAGGGGATGAATCAGATTGGTCCACTTGATATCGATGGGTCAACTGTTGATGATCCTGCTCAGGTAGCTCACAAACTAAATGAATATTTTGCATCCACATTCACACATGAGGAGTTATTTAGCGAGGGGAAAGCCAGAGGTGTATTCAACTCTAGCAGTAAGCTAGAGAATCTTGTAATAACTGAGAGTATGGAGGAGAAATTGTTGAAGATAAACACAAGAAAGGTAGCTGGGGTGGATGGGATCTATCCAGTTATATTAAAGGAGGCAGCAAAGGAAGTAAGCAAACCCTTAGCCATAATTATGAGAGCTTCCTTGGACTCAGGGGAGGTACCCATAGATTGGAGATGTGCAAATGTGACCCCAATTCACAAAGGAGGATCAAAAGCTGACACAAGCAATTATAGACCTGTGAGTTTAACTTCTGTTCCAGGAAAATTAATGGAGGCACTAGTTAAAGAAGCACTGCAGGATCATTTAGACAAGACTTCAGTTATAGCTTGGACACAGCATGGTTTTGTTAAGGGGAAGTCTTGCCTGACCAATTTGATTGGATACTATGATGAAGTCACAAAGGAACTGGATGCAGGGAATAACTTTGATATTATATACTTGGATCTTAGAAAGGCTTTGATACTGTTGCACATGGAAGACTGCTGCACAAATTGGAGCAGTGTAACATTGGAGGCAAATTGCTGCTGTGAGTAAAGGGGTGGCTGAGGGGGAGAAGACAGAGAGTGGTAATCAATGGACACTGCTCGTCGTGGACTAATGTTATTAGTGGAGTCCCTCAGGGCTCAGTGTTGGGTCCATTATTGTTTTCTGTATTCATAAATGATATTGATGATGGTATATCAAGCTTAATGTCGAAGTTTGCAGACGATACAAAGGTAGGCAGGGTTGTCAAGGACACTACTGACACTATGCTGCTGCAACAGGATCTGGAAAGGTTGAGCAGATGGGCTGAGAGGTGGCAAATGAAGTTTAACATTGACAAATGTAAAGTACTACACATGGGAAACAGCAACCCCAGAGCAACGTATCAACTCTGTGGTATTACACTGACAGTGGTAGAGAATGAAAGGGACCTGGGGGTGGTTGTGCAGGCAGATATGAAGTTCTCTGAGCAGTGCAGACGGGCTGCAAGAGTAGCTCATGGTGTATTGTCAATGATATATAGGAATTTTTCTAGCAGGGATAAGGAGGTGATTATTCCCTTGTATAAGGCAATGGTCAGGCCACACCTAGAGTACTGTATACAGGCCTGGAGGCCTCATTTCAAGAAGGATGTAGAGCTGCTGGAACGAGTACAGAGAAGGGCAACAAGATTAGTGAATGGAACAAAGGGGTGCTCTTACGAAGAAAGGCTTAAGATTTGCAAATTACAGTGTCTGGAGACTAGGCACCAGCGAGGTGATCTGATAGAGGTGTATAAAGCATTGAATGGTTTGAGCATGCTCAATGCTGATTGGATTCTTCCTCTCGCTCAGAATAATCACCTGAGAGGGCATAAATTCAAATTGAGGAAAGACAGATGTAGGATAGACGTGCGGAAATTTGCCTTTAGCCAGCGAGTGGTTGGTTGGTGGAACAGACTTCCATCCCTTGTCGTGGAAGTTGATAGCCTAAATAAGTTTAAGGCTCAGCTGGACAGGTATTTTGAACGAACAGAGGGGTGAAGTGGGAGTGGTTTTTTTTTTTTTTTTTTTTTTTTTTTTGGCTGATGCTGCATAAGCTTGCTTTCTTGCATCAAATGCCTCTACTAATGCTAATGCTAATATATGCAGTGGCAGAGTTTTCTAGAATACAGGCAGATTTGTTCAAATACGACTATCCCCCGTCATGTTGAGAGGATGGTGGGAGCTGTGATGAGTGTGTCACGTCTGTGCTTAGCTGCTGATTTTTTGGTGATTATTGATGTTTTTTTTTTTGAGTTGTTAAGTGTTAATTTGTTTTGGGGTTATTTCAGAGAGTGAACCTAAAGCCATTTCATCTCAATCTGAATTAAGAAAACTGTCTGAGTTCAGGTATGCTCGAGGGTCTGTTACAAGAGAGGTGACTAGGATTGTCTCTGGTACAAATACACAGCCACAACTGCTGTCAGGTGAGAGCTTCCTTGGATTCTTGTAATGTTAATTCTAAATTCGACATTAACTTTGAACCAGGCAGTGATACTAATCCTAAATCAGGTATTTATAGAGAATTGCAATCTTTGGTGGTTGATGTATCCTTACATCAACCACCAAATATGTACAGGATGTATCCTTATTTTATGGGCTATTTCTCGTATGAAAAAGGACATTAGGGGTTTTTTGTCCAGTGAAAGCAATAAAAAGACTAAAATTACAGGTAATTTAATAATGGAAAAGTGGTCGAACTGTGAGACTTTTGCTACATTGCTATTAATTGAAAATGAGAAGTTGAAGGCTATAAATACAGAAGTTAACAGAGTTAATTTACTGGATAGTGTAGTGAAGTCTTTCTCAGCTTTGTATCCCCTCATGGTTCACAAGTCTCCAGTTCTTGATTTGGATGACCAAAAGATGCGGGATAAAGTTATTGACTCTGAGTTGCAAACTGCTTCTGTAGGTACTTGAGGTTGCTCAAAATGGGGCGTGGCCCAGGAAAGTCTACAGACAAATGAAAATGTTCTTATTTTTTGAGCTAATGATCACAGTGGTTTGAAGACAAGTGTGGATGTTAAGAATCTAGTAACCACTAAACTACAAAAAAACTAAAATCCATATTTAAAAATGTGAAGACGAAACCCTTAAGATTAGTTAGAAACTGTGGTATTGTTCTTGAGACTTCTTGCAAAACTGATATTGAGCATATTTCTGCTTCTAGTTTTGTTTCTGCTGGTGTTACTTCTGGTGCTCCCAGGAAGGAAAATTCTTCAATTCTTATTTATGATGTTCCAAAAGAACTGTCTAAGAAAGAAGTTAAACATGATGTACAATGTTGTTTTACTATTACATCTAGATCTCCATTAACTGTGCACTGGGATGTTAGTTTTCCTCCGAAAATTTATAAATGTATTTCATCTATGAGTAGAATCTATCTTGCTTTTGGATCACACAAATTTTGAAATTTTACAATACAAAGTGCTATTTGTGTTTGGCCACATGAGACAACATTGTACTCATGACCCTCCATCTTGTGGTCTTTGTTCTAGGAGTGGTAATGTTTTTTTCAGAATGTCGGTTCAAAGAGGAACCGGCGTGTTGTGTAAACTGTAAGCACTGTAAAAGGCAATGTCAACATTCATTGAGAGATATCTGTTGTCCTGAGTACATTAGAGCACTTTAACAGGCATATCTGAGGGTTAATTATGACTAGTTCTTTCAATTTGGGTATTAATGATCACAATGGAAATGGTATTATGTGTAAACTGTTAAAAATTATGCAGATAAATGGACAAAGATCCAAAACTGTGGCCAGTGAGATTGCATTCTCAGAGAAACAAAACTCAGTTGACATTATTTCAATACAGGAGCCATATTTTGTTAAACTGCCTTCAGAAAAGTTAACTAAAATGGCCAGGTTTTGCTATTACCACAAGAATTACACAACTTGAATCTTTACATCCAAATGTTTGTAGTTATATTATGAATGATAATTTGGATGTAACAATTATTAATGGCCTCTGTAACTGTAGCTGTGTCACATGCATGTTTGCTACTTACTTTTCTTTATCATTTTATTTTTTGTCCATATACTGCCCTCCCTCAGAGGACATTAATGATACTTTGAACTTTTTAGATTTTGCTGTTACTATGACTGGTCCAAAGAATATTGTGATTACATTACACATCAATGCTAATTCTAATTTATGGTTTGGCAGTGGGCTGTACACGTGGTCAATTATTGTAAGATTTCATTTTTTTTAAATTAATATTTTAATAATTAACAAACCTTGTGTGCTTACCACATATATTAGTTACTCAGGGTAAATGAACACTGATGTTACTATTGTTAGGCATTTGGTACTATATTTATTGGTAAATAAATTTGATGAATTTGAAGTATTGCTCAAAGCACCAAAGGCGGATATTGTTGGGATATCAGAGACGTGGTGTCACACAGGTATAAGGAATGCAAAACTGGAATTTCGGGAGTATAACGTCTACATAAAGGATGGACAGGATAGGAAGGGAGGAGGGAGTTATGCTAATAGTTAAAAAAACATATAAAATCCAAGGAAGTGAAGCCAGTTGACATTGCTGGACAGTGCATTGTCGAGTCAGTTTGGTGTGACATAAGCATTGGGATTTGGATGTAACAATTATTAATGGCCTCTGTAACTGTAGCTGTGTCACATGCATGTTTGCTACTTACTTTTCTTTATCATTTTATTTTTTGTCCATATACTGCCCTCCCTCAGAGGACATTAATGATACTTTGAACTTTTTATATTTTGCTGTTACTATGACTGGTCCAAAGAATATTGTGATTACATTACACATCAATGCTAATTCTAATTTATGGTTTGGCAGTGGGCTGTACACGTGGTCAATTATTGTAAGATTTCATTTTTTTTAAATTAATATTTTAATAATTAACAAACCTTGTGTGCTTACCACATATATTAGTTACTCAGGGTAAATGAACACTGATGTTACTATTGTTAGGCATTTGGTACTATATTTATTGGTAAATAAATTTGATGAATTTGAAGTATTGCTCAAAGCACCAAAGGCGGATATTGTTGGGATATCAGAGACGTGGTGTCACACAGGTATAAGGAATGCAAAACTGGAATTTCGGGAGTATAACGTCTACATAAAGGATGGACAGGATAGGAAGGGAGGAGGGAGTTATGCTAATAGTTAAAAAAACATATAAAATCCAAGGAAGTGAAGCCAGTTGACATTGCTGGACAGTGCATTGTCGAGTCAGTTTGGTGTGACATAAGCATTGGGAGATCAAAATTGAGAGTAGGAGTGTGCTATAGGCCTGACTCTGATGAGTATAATAAGAAACTGTACAGGGAAATAGAGTGGGCCAGTACATCAGAGAGTCTTATAATGGGGGATTTTAATTTCCAAGACACTGACTGGAATTTGTGGGTTGGTCACTCACACACTACCAAGGCTTTTGTGGATTTATTGGATGATTGTTTTCTATATCACCATGTTCGGGAGGCAACTAGAGGGAGTAATACTCTGGATTTGATTATCAGTAGTGATTCTTCATGCATTAAGAATCTGCAGATAAATGAACCACTAGGTGGAAGTGATCAAAGTGTGCTGAAGTGGGATTTACTCAAAGAGGCAACTACCATTAGGGGTAATGGGAAGGGTTATTGCTTTCATAAAGGCGACTACGATGGACTGAGACAGTATTTAAATTCTATACAGTGGGACCAACTGAAGATGTTACCAAGAGCAAATTCAAAATGGAAAGCATTCAAAGAACTTATTTTGGAAGCTACTAGGCTTTACATACCAACTAAGAAATATTGTTCAAGGTTTAGGCCTAAATGGATGTCAGATGAACTAAGGAGACATATGACAGAGAAGGAAAATGCATGGGATACATATAAATTAACACGTGACACAGAAGCCTATGATAGATGCAAGTTGATCTGTAACCTAGTTACAAATGAGGTTAGGCAGATTATGAGAAATCTTTGGCAAGGGATGCAAAAAAAAACAGCAAAGAGTTCTTATGTAAACTCTAGAAGGAAGGGGATGAATCAGATTGGTCCACTTGATATCGATGGGTCAACTGTTGATGATCCTGCTCAGGTAGCTAACAACTAAATGAATATTTGCATCGACATTCACACATGAGGAGTTATTCAGCGAGGGAATGCTAGAGGTATATTCAACTCTGGCAGTAAGCTAGAGAATCTTGTAATAACTGAGAGTAAAGTGGAGGAGAAATTGTTGAAGATAAACACAAGAAAGGCACCTGGGGTGGATGGGATCTATCCAGTTATATTAAAGGAGGCAGCAAAGGAAGTAAGCAAACCCTTAGCCATAATTATGAGAGCTTCCTTGGACTCAGGGGAGGTACCCACAGATTGGAGATGTGCAAATGTGACCCCAATTCACAAAGGAGGATCAAAGGAAGACACAAGTAATTATAGACCTGTGAGTTTAACTTCTGTTCCAGGAAAATTAATGGAGGCACTGGTTAAAAAGCACTGCAGGATCATCTAGACAAGACTTCAGTTATAGCTCGGACACAGCACGGTTTTGTTAAGGGGAAGTCTTGCCTGACCAATTTGATTGGATACTATGATGCAGTCACAAAAGAACTGGATGCAGGGAATAACTTTGATATTATATACTTGGATCTTAGAAAGGCTTTTGATACTGTTGCAGATGGAAGACTGCTGCACAGATTGAAGCAGTGTGGCATTGGAGGCAAATTGCTGCTATGAATAAAGGGATGGTTGAGTTGGAGAAGACAGACTGGTAATCAATGGACACTGCTCATTGTGGACTAATGTTATTAGTGGAGTCCCTCAGAGTTCAGTGTTGGGACCATTATTGTTTTCTGTATTTATAAATGATATTGATGATGGTGTTTTTCTAAAACTTTTGATTTAAATTTAGTAGTATAACATTATTTTGTGATTTTCTGATTAATTTGGTGTATTTATTCTTTACTTGGCCTTGTAATTGCATAAAAGTATCGGTAAAGGTTTCCACGTGTTTCAACTCCGCTACCGTTCGTAATTTTCCCCGCCTTTGTGATACGATAGTTATATACCGTACTAAAAGTATCGGTAAAGGTTTCCATGTGTTTCAACTCCGCTACCGTTCGTAATTTTCCCGCCTTTGTGATACGATAGTTATATACCGTACTAGATAGCGTTAGTTGAACTTCGTTAGCAGTTAAATTGTACATTTAAATAAATACATATAACGACTTAGATTACAAACGTAATATAATTAATTATATTTAACATAATTAATAACATAACATAATTAATTATAATTAATTAATAAATTAATAGAATCATGACTCAGACCAGAGCAGCAAAGCAAAAGGCTCAAGCTAATGGAAGTGCTGTGGCTCAGAGCAGAACTGAGGGGGGCAGTTGTCCTCTGACTCACAGCCTTATAAAATGCACTGTTTGCTTGATGTTTGTAGAGCAATCGGTTACGGGACATGATACTGCCAAGGGGGATGTCTTTGTGTGTGCGCGATGCAAGGAGTGTATCGATATCAGGCAGCAACTCGGCGTTCTTGTGGGCCTATATGAGAGCTTGAAGGACAGGGTGGACGCCCTCGAAGAAACTAAATTGAGGGGCCCATCAAGCTCTCAGCTGCCCACATCAACGCCAGAGCTTGCACTTGGGCATCGCGTGACACAAGAGACAACCCCCAAGGCAGAATGCGCTGGTCCCGAAGGAACTACTAGTAGTTGTTGGTGACTCTATTGTCAGGGAAACAGGGAACATGCTTTGTAAAAAAGATAGGTGGAACAGGACCAGGGTATGTCTTCCAGGGGCAAAGGTTGATGACGTTGTAGAGCGAATATCATCTTTTAAGGGCACAAAAGGTGATATAGTTGTACACGTTGGCACTAATAATATTAAGAGTAGGAGACCGGCAGAATTACTTAACAAGTACAGGTCACTGTTGAACAAAAGCCGAGAATTAGGGTTGAATTTGAAAGTGTCAGCAATTCTGCCCAGACACGATAGGAGGGAGTATATGATGAGAGCCTTGTCGATCAATTCGGCCCTGGAAAGATTGTGAAAGGCTCAAGGGGTAGAATTTTTTTCAGCCTGGACTGTACTTGTTAACAGGAGAGATTGCTTCTACAGGGATGGGATACACTTAAATAGAAAGGGTGCAAGAATATTTGCTGATACTATTGAGGCAGTGTTAGGTGGATCGGAAAACTGCTAGCTTGGGGGGAGACAAAGACCAATAAATTGACAGTAGCCACTGGCAGAGGTGAAAGATTCTTGCACCGCTTCTATTAGAATGAGCAGAAGCCTGAAAAACAAGATGCATGGTATTTCAGAGACTGCTGGGAGCCATTGCGGTACAAGTAAACACATGGGTTGTGTTAGGGTAGCTAAGAATAGAAACAGGTGCAGGTATACTTGCGTGTACACCAATGCTAGGAGTTTCGTAAATAAATTTGATGAATTTGAGGTATTGCTCAAAACATCAAAGGCAGATATTGTTGGGATATCAGAGACGTGGTGTCACACAGATATAAGGGATGCAGAACTGCAATTTGGGGAGTACAACGTCTACAGAAAGGATAGACCGAATAGGAAGGGGGGAGGGGTTATGCTATTAGTTAAGAAACACATAAAAATCAAGGAAGTGAAGCCAGTCGACATTGCCGGACAGTGCAGGGTTGAGTCAGTTTGTTGTGACATAAGCATTGGGAGATCAAAATTGAGAGTAGGAGTGTGCTATAGGCCTAATGACTCTGATGAGTATAATAAGGAACTGTACAGGGAAATAGAGTGGGCCAGTAAATCAGAGAGTCTTATAATGGGAGATTTTAATTTCCCAGATATTGACTGGAATTTGGGGGCTGGTTACTCACACACTAGCAGGGCTTTTGTGGATTTATTGGATGATTGTTTTCTACATCAGCATGTTCGGGAGGCAACTAGAGGGAGTAGTACTCTTGATTTCATTATCAGCAGTGATTCTTCATGCATTAAGAATCTGCAGATAAATGAACCACTAGGTGGCAGTGATCACAGTGTGCTGAAGTGGGATTTACTCAAAGAGGTAACTACCATTAGGGGTAAAGGGAAGGGTTATTTCTTCCGTAAAGGCGACTACGATGGACTGAGACAGTATTTAAATTCTATACAGTGGGACCAACTGATGATGTTACCAACAGCAAATTCAAAATGGGAAGCATTCAAAGAACTTATCTTGGAAGCTACTAGGCTTTACATACCAACTAAGAAATATTGTTCAAGGTTTAGGCCAAAATGGATGTCAGATGAACTAATGAGGCATATGGCAGAGAAGAAAAATGCATGGGATACTTACAAATTAACACATGACACAGAAGCCTATGATAGATACAAGTTGATATGCAACCAAGTTACAAAGGAGGTTAGCCAGGCGAAGGCAGATTACGAGAAATCCTTGGCAAGGGATGCAAAGAATAACAGCAAAGAGTTCTTTACTTATGTAAACTCTAGAAGGAAGGGGATGAATCAGATTGGTCCACTTGATATTGATGGGTCAACTGTGATGATCCTGCTCAGGTAGCTAACAAACTAAATGAATATTTTGCATCGATATTCACACATGAGGAGTTATTCAGCAAGGGGAATGCCAGAGGTGTATTCAACTCTAGCAGTAAGCTACAGAATCTTGAAATAACTGGGAGTAAAGTGGAGGAGAAACTGTTGAAGATAAACACAAGAAAGGCACCCGGGGTGGATGGGATCTATCCAGTTATATTAAAGGAGGCAGCAAAGGAAGTAAGCAAACCCTTAGCCATAATTATGAGAGCTTCCTTGGACTCAGGGGAGGTACCCATAGACTGGAAATGTGCAAATGTGACCCCAATTCACAAAGGAGGATCAAAGGCTGACACAAGTAATTATAGACCTGTGAGCTTAACTTCTGTTCCAGGAAAATTAATGGAGGCACTGGTTAAAGAAGCACTGCAGGATCATTTAGACAAGACTTCAGTTATAGCTCAGACACAGCATGGTTTTGTTAAAGGGAAGTCTTGCCTGACCAAATTTTTTTTTTTTTTTTTTTTGATTTGGTAGTTGTTGGCGCATCGGCTTCTGTGGCCATATTGCACCTCCCAAGATTTTTGCAGTACTTTTGATCCAAGCCCGAGGCGGGAATCGAACCCGCGACCTTTGGGTTGCCAGGCAGTTACTTTACCCACTCGGCTAGCCCGGTCGGCCCTGACCAACTTGATTGGATACTATGATGCAGTCACAAAAGAACTGGATGCAGGGAATAACATTGATATTATATACTTGGATCTTAGAAAGGCTTTTGATACTGTTGCACATGGAAGACTGCTACATAAATTGGAGCACTGTGACATTGGAGGCAAATTGCTGCTATGGATAAAGGGGTGGTTGAGGGGGAGAAGACAGAGAGTGGTAATCAATGGACACTGCTCATTGTGGACTAATGTTATTAGTAGAGTCCCTCAGGGCTCAGTGTTGGGTCCATTATTGTTTTCTGTATTTATAAATGATATTGATGATGGTATATCAAGCTTAATGTCCAAGTTTGCAGATGATACAAAGGTTGGCAGGGTTGTAAAGGACACTACTAACACTATGCTGCTGCAACAGGATCTGGAAAGGTTGAGCAGATGGGCTGAGAGGTGACAAATGAAGTTTAACATTGACAAATGTAAAGTACTACACATGGGAAACAGCAACCCCAGAGCAATGTATCAACTCTGTGGTACTACACTGACAGTAGTAGAGAATGAAAGGGACTTGGGGGTGGTTGTGCAGGCAGATATGAAGTTCTCTGAGCAGTGCAGACGGGCTGCAAGAGTAGCTCATGGAGTATTGTCAATGATATACAGGAATTTTTCCAGCAGGGATAAGGAGGTGATTATTCCATTGTATAAGGCAATGGTCAGGCCACACCTAGAGTACTGTATACAGGTCTGGAGGCCTCATTTCAAGAAGGATGTAGAGCTGCTGGAACGAGTACAGAGAAGGGCAACAAGATTAGTGAATGGAACAAAGGGGTGCTCTTACAAAGAAAGGCTTAAGTTTTGCAAATTACAGTGTCTGGAGACTAGGCACCTGCAAGGTGATCTGATAGAGGTGTATAAAGCCTTGAATGGTTTAAGCATGCTCAATGCTGATGGGATTCTTCCTCTAGCTCAGAAAAATCACCTGAGAGGGCATAAATTCAAATTGAGGAAAGACAGATGTAGGATAGACGTGCGGAAATTTGCCTTTAGCCAGCGGGTGGTTGGTTGGTGGAACAGACTTCCATCCCTTGTGGTGGAGGTTGATAGCCTAAATAAGTTTAAGGCTCAGCTGGACAGGTATTTTGAACGAACAGAGGGGTGAAGTGGAAGTGGGTTTTTTTTCTTTTTTTTTTTTTTTGATTGGCTGATGCTGCATAAGCTTGCTTTCTTGCATCAAATGCCTCTACTAATGCTAATGGTAGTATATCAAGCTTAATGTCCAAGTTTGCAGACGATACAAAGGTTGGCAGGATTGTCAAGGACACTACTGACACTGTGCTGCTGCAACAGGATCTGGAAAGGTTAAGCAGATGGGCTGAGAGGTGGCAAATGAAGTTTAACATTGACAAATGTAAAGTACTACATATGGGAAACAGCAACCCCAGAGCAACGTATCAACTCTGTGGTACTACACTAACAGTGGTAGAGAATGAAAAGGACCTGGGGGTAATTGTGCAGGCAGATATGAAGTTCTCTGAGCAGTGCAGACGGGCTGCAAGAGTAGCTCATGGAGTATTGTCAATGATATACAGGAATTTTTCTAGCAGGGATAAGGAGGTGATTATTCCCTTGTATAAGGCAATGGTCAGGCCATACCTTGAGTACTGTATACAGGTCTGGATACAGTACTCATTTCAAGAAGGATGTAGAGCTGCTGGAACAAGTGCAGAGAAGGGCAACAAGATTAGTGAATGGAACAAAGGGGTGCTCTTACGAAGAAAGGCTTAAGATTTGCAAATTACAGTGTCTGGAGACTAGGCACCAGCGAGGTGATCTGATAGAGGTGTATAAAGCATTGAATGGTTTGAGCATGCTCAATGCTGATTGGATTCTTCCTCTCGCTCAGAATAATCACCTGAGAGGGCATAAATTCAAATTGAGGAAAGACAGATGTAGGATAGACGTGTGGAAATTTGCCTTTAGCCAGCGAGTGGTTGGTTGGTGGAACAGACTTCCATTCCTTGTCGTGGAAGTACAAACGGAGGGGTGAGAAGTGGAAGTGTTTTTTTTTTTTTTTTTTTTTTGGCTGATGCTGCATAAGCTTGCTTTTTTGCATCATATGCCTCTACTAATGCTAATATTGAAAATTGGGATATTGTTCCTCACTGGACAGTCAGTGATCACCAGGTTTTGCTTTTTAACACAGTACAGGTATTGTCTACTGATTTAAGAACTTTAATCACTCCACAATTGAAAAGATTTTATACTAAAAAGATAGATTGGACTGCTTTTGATATTTCTATAGTTCTGGATTATCATGAAAATTCTTTGGATGATCTTAATGAGTTGTCTGCTCTTCAAATTACTGATTCCCATAGATGATCCTAATTCTGACAAACATTCTAGTTTGTCTGATTCTCTGGACAGGCCATTTCTTCCCAACGAATTAAGTAATGTTGCTAGGAAACTTAATGTTATGAAATGTCCTGCAATGGACTTGGTGAAGAACATTTTTATATTAAGGTTTATTAAATTAAGAATTCACCTTCTTATGTTATTTTACAACAAATGTTTACTGGAAGGTATTTTTCCAGTTGTTTGGAAAATGGCCTTATTAAAACTGATTCGCAAACCTAACAAAACATTAACAGAACCCAGATCGTACCACCTGATCACCTTATTGGTCAATCATCAGTAACTATTGGAAAGATAAAACTTCAAGTTTTTGAACTTTTACAGTCATACAATTTAATGGCTAACCAATTTGGATTTGATGCTGGCAAGTCCTGTGAGGACGCTTTGGTGGAACTAGTTTCTCATATTGAAAATTTAGCATTTAAATATATGTTAGCAATTTTTGTTGACTTCGAGGGTGCTTTCAACTTCCTAAGGTAAGAAAGAGCTCTTGAATGTTTTCGTGCAGCTCATCGCCTACAACAAATGTATTGCCATTTTAGGAGCTATTTTTCTGATAGATTTGTTGTGGTCCAAACAAGGCATATGCAAGAGATTTACTTTGGAGATTTCAAGAGGTTGTCTTCAGGGTTCAATATTAGGCTCATTTATATGGAATTTGCTTTCACAGGATTGGATTTCGAGAAATGTTGTGTTTACTAAAATAACTGTATATGCAGATGACCTTACCATATTGATTAATGGAGATTCAGGTTAGATTTTGGAAAACACCACAAATTGTGTTCTTGCTAATCTTTTAGTATGGTGTTAGGATAATAAATTAGTGATTAGTCCTCATAAAATGAAAATGATAGTTTTTGGTTCTAAACTTGATATTAATCGACCACCTCAAATAAAAATTAGTAATAAACAACTTCCGAAGGTTGCAGAATTAAAATGCTTAGGGATTAACAATTGACAAGCTTAATTTTAATCCTCATTTATTTAATATTGCCACAATAATTAAAGTAATTTACTATTGCCAGGGAAAAACTATGTTGATATATTATAAGGCAGTTTGTTTCGCACTATAGTTACCTATGATTTGGGAGCATGGTTCCATAGGGTGGGTACTGTCAGGTTTAGTTCAAAATTAATTTCCATTCAGCAAATTATGTTTCTGGTCATGCTGAGGGTATGCAGGACTGTTTCTACATCTGCACTACTGGTTCTTGCTAGAACACTGCCTCTACACTTAGCATTAGTAGAGGCATACGATGCAAGAAAGCAAGCTTATGCAGCATCAGCTAAAAAAAAAAAAAAAAAAAACTCACGCTCTGATTTCACCCCTCCGTTCGTTCCAAATACCTGTCCAGCTCAAGCCTTAAATTTATTTAGGCTATCAATTTCCACAACAAAAGATGGAAGTCTGTTCCACCAATCAACTACCCACTGGCTAAAGGCAAACTTCCGCACATCTATCCTACATCTGTCTTTCCTCAATTTGAATTTATGCCCTCTCAGGTGATTATTCTGAGCAAGAGGAAGAATCCCATCAGCATTGAGCATGCTCAAACCATTAAAGGCTTTATACACCTCAATCAGATCATCTTGCAGATGCCTAGTCTCCAAACACTGTAATCTGTAAAACTTGAGCCTTTTTTCGTAAGAGCAACCCTTCATTCCATTCACCAATCTTGCTGCCCTTCTTTGTACTGTTAATCTATTAGTTCATGTATCCCCCAAGCTAGCAGTTTTCCGACCTACCTAACACTACCTCGATAGCATCAGCAAATATTCTTGAACCCTCTCTCTATTTAAGTGTATCCTATTCCTGTAGAAGCAGTCTCTCCTGTTAACAGGCACAGACCAGGCTGAGAAAAATTCTACCCCTTGAGCCTTGCACAATCTCTCCAGGGCCGAATTGATTGACAAAGCTCTCATCATATACTCCCTCCTATCGTGTCTGGGCAGAATTGCAGACACTGTCAAATTCAACCCAAATTCACGGCTTTTTTTCAACAGTGACCTGTACTTGTTAAGTAATTCTGCTGGTCTCCTACTCTTAATATCATTAGTGCTAACATGTACAACAATATCACCTTTTGTGCCCTTAAAAGATGATATTTGCTCTACAATGTCAACCTTTGCTCCTAGCAGACATACCGAGGTACCTGATGGTGATTTTTACAGGTCTTTGCTATTGTATTCGTAACAGAGACCAGCAGAAAGTTTTGGGATAATTATTAACACCAATACTCATATTAATAAAGAAAAAACTAGACGTTTCAATGAGCTGATTAATATTTGGCAACTAGATGGGACACGACTGCCAAAAGTTTGGTAACCAGAGCTTTCTTTCAAGAAGTTACTTTCTTCTTATGGAATATTTGTTTTACTTTCCTACTGAATATGGTTCTTTAAATGCAAAACTTTTCCAATTTCGGTTGTCTGTAACAGATCTCTGTCAATGCAGTCTTTTAGAAGATTAGAAACATATCCTTTATGATTGCATATTATATAGGGATTTTAGAGAAAGCTTAATGGTTAGTGTTGGAAGTATTAGTACAGGGCAGTAATCGAGGTTTGTTCAAGACAAACAAATTTTGAATGCATTACAAGTTTTTGCAAATGAAGTCTTCGTGAGAAGAGCTTTGAATAGGCTATTCGCTATTTTAGTTGCTAATGGCAACGGATGGTTTCTGACTAACTCAAATACATTGGTGGATTCACTTTTTCGTTTTACTTATAGATACGTTTTGGGTCTTTTGTACTGTTTTACTTATTAAATTAATATGATGTTTTGGGTTATTTAAATAGTGAAATTTTGTAGCTGATTGGATGTTTTATGTTTTTCCTACACAAAAAAAAGGTTTTATATAATGTTTAATTAACGTCTTCTGTGTTAAAATTTTATTATTTTTTACTTTTATGTTCAGTGAGTTGTACACTTTATATAGGCACTTATTTTGTTTATCTATTGCACGGATATATGCAGTGCGGTAGTCATAAAATTAGCAGAAGATACGCTATGAATATTATGAAAAGGAGAGAGTATACGGTGTATACCTGTGTGTGTTTGTTAAATAAGTATAATAATGCATTGAAAAATTTCATATTGACTCCATCAATATGAAATTGTGAAATTTATAAAATGAAGTTCTTTACATGGGCAGAAGCTTCAGTTTGAATAGTCAAGGGAATCATCACTGATTGTGTGGTAAATTTATTTTAAATCTTCTTTTTTTTTTTTTTGAGGAAGCCTATAGGATGTCTGAGGACCCTGTGATATGTCATGATAATGTCATAGATATTTTTATAGATATTATAGGTAAGTTTTGGCTGTCATCTTCCTCTTCACCCCCCCCCCCCTCTCTGGCTTGGGTCACAGGCGGTGGGGTAGGGGATCAGGTTTGGTGAATTTTGAACACTTGGCCTAACAATACGAGACCCTACTACTGCATCTGGCCCACCTTCCCATGGTGGTGGACGAGTACACAGAGGCAGTTGTCCAGGAGACTGCTGCCTCTGGGTAGCCAAGAGGCCAGCACAACAAAACAATATAACATGACTACACAAACATGACATAATTCACATGGCTGGCCTTTTTACCGCACAGTCTGTATCATCACAATGACTTGCAGCAGTTTGAACTAATGTTCTGAGTGCCGCCTTTATCTATACATACATACCCCCACCCCTCATATTCTGGATAGAATACTAATTCAATGTGATGAAGTTGGTTCCTGTCCTAGGCACAATGATTCATGTATTGCCACTGAATAAAAGCCTACCATCCGGGTGTCTCCACTTGTCTTGCCAAGATTTTACAAGGTTATCACATTGGCTGTGTACAACTTCCTGGTAGAAGATTTCAATCGGTTATGCCCACGATAAAATCAACCCTTGCATTGTTACATCATTCAATGGTGGTATGCTGTATTGCTTGCCCAGATTGTGGGCAAGGTTTCATTGGCAAAACTGAGTGCAGGCCAAGTGATCGTGTTTCCGAGCATGTGGGGGGGAGGGCTATTCACCCAGCCAATTTTAGCAGCTCTGCTGTTGCATAGCATTATTGAGGAATGAAAATAATTTTTCCAAATTTATTTTAAACTTTTTAATTGTGTTCAATTGATTTTTTAATTATTTATTTTTTACTGTAATAATTTTGCAGTAATATTATGTTTGTTTTAATTTCTGGAGAGGAGTAGCATATGGAGGTGTTCTACATATTATATTGAGGTAAATTTTTCTTATTCTTCTACAAAATACATCTATTATGGAGGGTGTTATTCCGCATAATGATGAGAGGTAGTGGGTAGATAATTGAATGAGTAGTCGGAGTGTACTGCATTCAGAGAATGATGATTGAAAGGCTGATGAATGTTGACCTACATTAGCCTGCTTCTTCCTCTTCCCTTCCTTTCCATCCCCCCAACCTGCAGGCTTGATCACACATTGTCACACATCTGGTTATAATTGCATTCAGATATTGATGATTGAAATTCTAATGAATGTTGACCTACATTAGCCTGCTTCTTCCTCTTCCTCTTCCATTCCACCCCCCCCCCCCATCTGCAGGCTTAATGCACATATTGTGACACATCCGGATGTAACTTTTGGGGTATAAGAATGGCTATTGTCGTTGCTTGTCTCGGTTGAAAAAGAGGCCCATATACCTCTTTGAAAGCTTCCTTGTATATCATTTATTTTACTGCTTTTATTCTATTTCATGTATATTTATTCTTATCATGTTTAATTGCTGTACGTAATTTTATTTAATTTATTTTACTTATTAATTTTTAATATCGTTTATGTCTGTAATAGTATTATTTTGTTTATTTTAATGGCTATGTATTTTTATCAACATTAGGATACCAGACATCTCTTCTGTTATGGCTCCAACTCAGTCTCAAAGATGGTTCCAGCTGTCTTGTGGATTATGCCTAATTTATGTAGTATTTTTTATGTCAATAATGGTTTTATATATATTTAAACATAATATAGGAACTGTAGCATTCCTTCCCATTCAGGTAAATAAATAACTGAAAGTTTTGGAAAAAAAAACCTAGTGTGTGACATAGATGTTGCTTCTGAAATTTGCAAAAGAAAGGCTGAATAGAAGAGAATCAAGAGTAATGAATAAAATAAATAAATTTACAAAAGATTGGCAGATAAAGATGTTGGGAGAAGGAATAAAATAACCACACTATGAATGATTATATTCATGGCCTTCAACAGCAGATTTGAGGGGATTTTAAACTAGGAAAGAAGGGCAAGGAACAGTAACATGAGAAAACTGATATGGCAGCAATGGCTTATTTGTCAATGTTGATTGGTCACTGTTTTCTGGACTTCATAGAGTGCTACATGCCACAGAAGTTCCTGGTACCAATTGCAAGAGTAGGTTGATGGAAACTGATTTTGGCTTATCTTGAAAAATTCTTCTCTTCTATTTGGCCACTTTTGTACAAATTTCAGGAGAATCTGCCATACAATAAATTAAACTTTATGTTGAGTGGTGTTTTATTTCAACATATTAACTGCGTTAATGCATAAGCGCATCAGAGTTTTTAATCCATTTGGATAAAGAAAAACCACGTGACTTTAAGAACCATTTTCTTCTGAATGATGGTGGGGGGGGGTGGAACCGGATATTTTTGTCATGCAACCTTTTCCAGTGGTTGACTAATTCAGCCATAGTGAGAATAAAAACCCAAAAACGTCTGTCTTCCCCAGTACAGATTGACCCAATCTCATAATTTTTGAGTTCAGTTCAAGCCATCAGTAAAGATGTTAATGTTTCCTGAATATGTACAAAGAAAAGTGTTGTATGCTGACAGTGAAGTTAAAAGTTAACAATGAGATGGGACAGTTCTCCAGAAAGGATAGTTCACAAAGTAGATGTCCAGGAATAAATGGTGGAAAAAAAAAGCAGACTGATGAACTGATACAGGAAAATCAGCAAATTACAAAGCAGATATCAAGCATATCTCCTCAGAACTTTGCTATTTGTCAGCTGGCCACTCCATACCATATGGTATTGTAATTATAATAAAAAATAATAATAATGTAAATAAATATAAATTTAAGCATCATACAAATATAATAGAAAGACACCAAACTTGTTCACAAGTACAGAAAATATTTCAATGTATTAGAAATAATGAACTTAGAAATGCAACTATTTGAATGTCGTGCCAGTTACAAAATACTGAAAATTGGAGGTTCTTCCAACTACACAAAAACAACATTGAAATGTCAATACAGAAGCACTCCTTTAAAATTTTAACAAAATCTGCTTTCTTTGTATCTACAAAAACCATCTTGAAAATAACTATTAGTGTGCTGCCTTAATGGGAAAATTTGAATTAATTCCCAATGGACACTAAACTCAGATTATTACAAAATGTATTAAAAATATTTTAAGCAGGGCAAACCCTTCAGTCCACTTAAAATAAAAGTTTTAAAATTATGACTTTTGAAGCACTCTATACAGTGCTGTACAATGTTAATAGTTTCAATTCAGTTTACATTCTACCTGAAGATAGTTGTATGATGACATTTATACTTATCTCCAGCTGTGCTCTAACAAACTATGATATGATTCACGTTTTATTAGGACAATTCTTGAATACTGCCTACACATCACCCCAAACAAGAGAAAATTAATTAAAATAGACTTTAATATTATATAGTGCTGTACTTTTATAAATCCTGAGCAAGGTTCTTAAAAAATAATGCATGGTTATGTATATCACTTACCAGTATAAATAAATAAAAAAAAACATCAGATAAAATCCTAGTCGAACCATAGAATCTCTCATATGCTTCTTCAAATTTCCACGATTGTGAATTTCAGTTGGGTCATACACCCCAAAGTCTCCAGATGGTACCATAACTATCCTAAAAATAATGAAAATAACTGTTTTAAATATAAAAATTTATTCACAATGTATCAGAAATTTCCAAACAAGTTTTTCATATTTAAAAATCAAAGTATATGAAAATATAATTTTGCCCACCACAGCTGAAAACATGTCCAGTTGATGCCATCAAAGTCATGTATGTCTCTGTATGGTGCAGTGTTTCAAAATACTGGTACAAAATACTAACCAGATACATGACAATTCAGTGAAAGGCTCTTTGGTGTACATAATATAGTAAGTGACAATTTACCATATGACAATAAGTAGTCACATCATTAACAGGAAATTTACTGTACTCCTACACAATAGATGGATGCCACAGGTTGGTAAATGAGAATTATTATTATTTACTTTTTCTTTTTTTTATGGATGGTCGATGAAGCCTATGCTACTCTAGCAACATGGATACACTTATAAATCTGAAGGCTCTAGACAATAATCTGTGACATCCATACATGATGTCTTCTGAAAAAGTAGAGGCTAGGCAAAAATTTTGGAATAATGATGTTTGGACATTAATTTGAGACTATTTTTTATTTTAAAAATGGTATAATAACTGTATCATGAATAAATGTTCATGTGGACATTCGAAGCAAATGTCCACATGAATTTAATTTCAAAAGGCAATTAAATTAATGCAAAAGAAGCTGGGCTGGGAGTTGTCACAGGCCCTACATTACAGCAAGGGCAGCTGCCTATGGCAACTGCAGTTACTTTTTAGTAACAAAAATAACTACAATATAATAACTAGAAATCAATAGAAGAAATGAATTTTATTCAGCTTCCATAATCTTGTTTTTCTTGTTTTTGACCTGAAATCAAGAAGTCAATGAAATTTAGGTAAACTGAATCAAATACTCTGATTTTTCTCTTGTATAACACATTTCCAACAGAATAATTATATGTAATTATCTGTATATTTGAAATTATATATCTGCAGGCTCAAACAAACAGTTCACCACAGTGACTAGTAGTTTACAAGTCAGTCTAGTGGTTGCGTAACTGAACTGCCATCTCTTTTTTTTTTTTATGATTGCTGTGGTTTGTATCTTGCAAGGATTGACACAACTTTCAACAGAGATATGGTACAATGAACTCTGAGTATGGATGCTAAACTGTCAATATTTTACAGAAAACATACCTTATTGGTTGAAGGAATGTGACTGAGAATAGCAATCTAATCAATCATACTGCTTATATACAGCATGAAAATTAAAGTTACTTGGAGAGAGCATTTGCTAAATGGTTTCTTATTCAAGGATGATACATTAAACTTAATACTTTTATAAATAATCTAAAACAATTAATATTGGAAGGTTGTTCACATTATTGAAAACATCATACTGTTTATCTTATGAAGCTTCATTCACATGCATTAGTGTTATGTTGATTTTTTCCTTAAATGAAATGAATTTTCTTTTTCTTTTTTCTGTGATTAACAGAATTGAAAAGTAAACATAGTTATCTCCTTATAATTTAATTACTAAGATTATAACTTTATAGAACACTTCATAAAACTTCACAGTTTTACATTCTGTAAACTTAGCCACTCAGTTTAATTACAACTATGTAATAGTTATTATTCTCCATTGCCATATACAGGTGACCCCCGCTTAACGCTGTTAATTTGTTCCGGAAAAACAGAGCACTAAGTGAATACGCGCTAAGCGAGCGCCGCATTCCCATAAGGTAACATATGTATGTGTGAATTGAAATCGGTGCCATAGGATATTTCCTAATCAATAATAAATGGTAGTGAAAAGATGCACAAATGTCGGTCAAAATATTTAATATTCAAATATTTGCACATATAAAATATTCTGCATTACATACGTATATAATTATGTGGTAACTACTTACGTATCAAAATTAAACTTAAAATTCCAATTAAAATCATGAATTTAATTGATCTAAATTGATTTAATTTAATTGATGAATTTAATCATGAAAAATGTGTTGATTTTGGGTTGAACTTTGGCTCTCTTCCAAATAAACTAAAAGGGGTATTAATTTTAAATTGCCCGCAGTGTTACCACCCAACAATAAAGTCAACCGATCCTTCGCCGCTTTGAAACCTGGCATGTTTTTTTCTTCTTTCAATATGAAGCTTCTTTTATGCATTCGTTTCCACAAAAGTCCTGCTTCATCTATGTTAAAAACTTGTTCAGAAGTATAACACATAATACCCCTCTTCAATAATTTTAACAAGTTCATTTTTGAAAGTTTCAGCTCCGTGATCTGCACTTGCGGCTTCTCCCTGGATTTGAAATCTATTCAACCAGCCCTTACTAGTTTTAAATGGTTCCACATTTTTTTTTTTTTTTTTTTAGGTGAGTTTTCTTCAGATCACCAGATCATCATATTGGCACTCTCTCTCTCTCTCTTTTTTTTTAATAATATTTAACTTAACTGAATTCTGCATTGGATATTATCTTCAATAAAATTAGTTAAAGTCTTTCCATTTCAATCCTAATAGCCGGCCTAGCCCTAGTTGCTTGCAGTGGGACAGCTATCTTTCCTGCTTTATTTTTTTATAATTGTTCTTACAGTTAAACTTGCAAGTCCTAAATTATGGCACACATCTGCTTGTTGTTAACCGGAATCGATTCGCTTCAAAACGTCTAATTTAATTCTTACATTTATAGTCTTCATCCTGCGCCCAGACATTAGTTGCTTTTTCATTCTTATCGGCCATTATTAACAATTCGAAAATATAACTGCGTTGGTTGCATTAATTACAATACAATGTTCAAGTAAACTGTCCATTACGCACGATGTCTAATACTATACTGAGTGATAATGACTTCGGATAAATGCATATAACGCAAATATTACAAGCAATATACTTGATCATTTTTTAAAATGTTGATCTCGGAACTACGTAATAAGTCACTGTACTGCAATTAAATTAGTGTGCGAGAAAATTTCACTGAGTGTGGAAAAATTTCTCAAGTCGGCGTGGGAAACGTTTTAATGCTGTTTTGCTATTCATTTTCAAGCTATCGACTCCATCAAATGAAATGATTTCGTTAAATATGCAAAAATGCAATCTGTAAAAGAGCGTTATAGTCAGATACGGGTTAAAATATAAGAACAGTGTTATAGCGAATCAGCGTAAAGCGAACCACGTTATAATGGGGGCCTGCTGTACTTTTTTTTGTTGCTTTTCCCTCTCAACACACACACACACACACACACACACACACACACACACACACACACACACACACACACACACACACACACACACACACACACACACACAAGTCTATTCACAAGCAATACCAAGTCACAAGTCTTGCATAAGAATATATGCGAATTACTATATAATTTATGGTAACAACCGACAAACTGGTTTAAGTGAAAATTTATTAAAATAAATAAATAATTAAATAGATATATACATCAATATATATATATATTTTTTTTATAGAATAACTATTTTTAATAATTTTTATCAGATTATTTATTGTAATAAAACTTTGATTTAAAACATGAATTCAAGTAATTACTTGTTTTTTCCTTACTTTATTGCACCTAACTTTCATCAAAATTTTTGAGAAAAATGTTTGTTTTTGGAATACCAGTATCCCGATTTTATAAATTAAAAATACCAAAATACTGGTATTAAGATTTTCAACAGTACTGTGAGCCCTATACAGCAGCATGTTAGAGAGGCAACCAGAGGGAGTAACACTCTTGATCTGATTATCAGCAGTGATCACAGCGTACTGATGTGGGATTTACTTAAAGATGTAACTACCATCACGGGTAAAGGGAAAGGTTTTTGCTTTCATAAAGGTTGCAAAGTACTGGATGTTACCAACAGCAAATTCTAAATGGAAAGCATTCAAGGAAGTAATCTTGGAAGCTACTAGGCTTTTTGTTCCAACTAAGAAATACTGTTTTAGGTTTAGGTCTAAATGGATGTCAGATGAACTAATGAGACTCATGGCAGAGAAGAAAAATGCATGGGATGCATATAAATTATCAGGCGAAACAGAACCTTATGGTATATATCAGCTGGTCTGTAATCATGTCACAAAGATTAAGCAAGTGAAGGCAGATTATGAAAAACTTTGGCAATAGATGCAAAGAAAAACAGGAAAGACTTCTTTACTTATATAAACTCTAAAAGGAAGGGCATGAATCAGATTGGTCCACTTGATATCAATGGTTTGACTGCAGATGATCATTCTCAGACAGCTGCCAAACTAAATGAGTATTTTGCATCTACATTGACACATGAGGAGTTATTCAAGGAGGAGAGGGCCAGATGTTTATCAAACTTTAACAGGGAGTTAAATTATTTTGTAATAACTGAGAGCAAAGTGAAGGATAAATTGTTCAAGTTAAACATAAGAAAGGCATCTGGGGTGAATGGGATCTATCCAGTTATATTAAAGGAGCTGGCAAAGAAATAAGCAAACCCTTAGCCATAAATTATGAGAGTATCCGTGGACTCGGGGGAAGTCCCCACAGACTGGAGATGTGCATTTGTATCTCCAATTCACAAAGGGGGATCAAAGGGTGACACGAGTAATTACACATCTGTTAATTTGACTTCTGTTCCAGGGAAAATAATGGAGTCATTTGTTAAAGAATCATTGCAGGATCATCTAGACAAGATAGCAGTAATAATTCAGACACTGGGTTTGTTAAGGGGACGTCTTGTCTGACCAATTTGATTGGATACTATGATGTGGTCATAAAGGAACTGGTTTGTTTGTTATTTGGTTTTTAGAAGCATTAGCAACTAAGGCCATATTGCTCCGGGATATGCGGTGGTCATTCCCTGACCTTTCCGCATCCTCCATATTTTGTGGTGACAGGCTCGAACCCCGGTCTAATCAGGAAGTTTGTGCTACGCACTGCTGCTTCTTCCCACCTGGCTATGGAGGCACCTATAAAGGAACCGGATGCAAAAAATAAATTTGATATCATATACCTGGATTTCAGGAAAGCTTTTGATACTGTTGCACATGGAAGACTACTGTACAAAGTGGAGCAGTATGGCATTAAGGTCAAGTTGCTACAATTGGGAGGGTTGTTAATAACAGTAATGACGGTATGCTGCTGCAACAGGATCTGGAAAAGTTGAGCAGACGGGCTGAGAAGTGGCAACTGAAGTTTAACATTGACAAATGCAAAGTACTGGATATGGGTAGCAGTAACCCCAGAGAAATGTACCAACTGTGTGGTGTTACACTCAGGGTAGTGGAGAGAAGACCTGGGGTAATTGTGTAGGTGAGATATGAAGTTTTCTGAGTAGCGCAGACAAACTATGAGAGTGCCAGAGTAGGTCATGGGGGTCTTGTCAATGATATACAGGAATTTTGCGAGCAGGGATAAGGAGGTGATTATCCTCTTGTATAATGCAATAGTCATTACGAGCATTATTACGAGTAGACAATGCCTTATTGTTGTGTTTTATGCAAGAAATACAACACAAAACTCCAATTACCAAAGAGGTGAAAACAGAAACAAAGAACAGGCCTTAACCTTACAACAAAAGACTGATAGTGCAAGTGGTGGATGGTTTGACCATTAAAAATAATGTCATGGTATTCATGTATTGAGTATTTTTGAATTAAATCTTTTAATTAAACCTGTAAATTTATCAACATACAACAACTTACAATGTAAATGAAGGGTCTAGATCATAAGACATTGTTTTTTTTTAAATAATAATTAGAAAGGGGCTTGCAGAAATAAACTCACAAACTGCTGCTTTTTCGTTGATTGTAAAAGAACCTATTCTAGAGCTTTTAAAATTATAAATTGTTCATCTTTACCAGTTTACTAAAATTCACAAAAATCAGAATGAATGGACTCTGCACTATTCAAAGAAATTTTATTTTCAGGGTTTGTACCTTCTATAAAGAAACACTTGAAGAAAATAAACTTATCTGAAAGCCATTCTCTTTTTTGGATAGCACATCCCAAATGTGATGAACTTAAAGGCCAAGCTTTTACTACTGAATATAATATCCTAGGTCCAGCCTATGAATCAAGGGGTTATAAAATGTCTAAAGAGATTATATAGGTGCAAGTTCTTAATTTAAATTTTGAAAAAAATGGAAGACAAGAATACAGGTTTTGTAGAATTGTTAATATCAAGAATTGTTTGTGATCCAGCATTATTTCTGCTGTATTCCTGTTCCAGTTAGCAAAAAATGAAAAAATGAATACTAACTAACATTTCAAACATTTTTATTTTTGAGTTTGCATGAGTTATTATATAAAAGTGATTGATAAAAGATTAATAAAAACTTCAGATGTTTTTAAATTATGTTGTTTATATGATTTTAGTGTGTAAACTACAGAAAACCAGGATTGCATCCTGGTTTTCTGTAACATGTCTCACAATACCAAAAGGTTTGTTTTCTTCCACCATTAACCCTTCTGTCACTATATACTGCATGGTCTTCTTAAATGAATTTTCTTGTTTGTCTCACAAACAAGAAAATTCAAATAAATGAACAAAAGACTTTAGTTCATTTATTGAAACTGAAACGCAGTTGTAACATATGGAACAATCAAGAAGTAACTTATTTGAAAGTTTCAGTGGCATTATTAACTGTCTCATTCAAAATTTCTTCAAACAAAGAATCGTTAAAAAACAGCTGAAAATATGCAAGTTTAGTTTTTGGAATACTTGAATTACTCAAATGAAATCCAGATTTCAAAACAGAAAACGGAAAATGTTTGAATGACATATCATTTACCTTGCTTGGTCTCCAATTTTCCACACCAGCATTGGTTGACAGGTCGTCATCAATTTCATTACCACTGCTGCAAGATACATAGTTGGGATCGAAAATAACCTCATCCTTACTGTCAGACAAAAGTAAATAAAATTCTGAATTGGAAAGTTCTCTAACAATTTCTCCATCAGAAAGGCCTTTACAAGATGTTCATGGAAGTCTGCTGACGAGGCTAGTAGAAGCCAGACGTGTTCAAAGCAGCTAAATGGATTTTTCTTATTTATTGATTTGAAATTATTGTTTTTCTAAATCTTTTGATTTAAATTTAGTAGTATAGCATTATTTTGTGATTTTGTGATTAATCTGGTGTATTTATTCTTTACTTGGCCTTGTAATTGCATAAAAGTATCGGTAAGGGTATCAAATCCACGTGTCACAAGTTGCAACTCCGCTGAACAAGAAGTTTTTTAGCCATATTTAGCCGCTTCATTGAATATTTTTTACATCAAATTATTTTCTGTAAGTAGCTTATAGACCTAGTAAGGATCGTTAGTTTATTCTGAATTGAGACAGCGAGATTGAAAGTTAATTAATACTTAAGTGTCCGTAGATTTACCGTTCGTAACTTGATGCCTTTGTCATAGATAGCGTTAGTATAGTATAGGTTATAATATTGTCAGTTGATTGGTAGAATCTATTAAACTTGTTGAACTTCGTTGTCAATTAAATTGTACTTTTAACTAAATACATATAACAACTTAGATTACAAACGTAACATAATTAATTAATACATAACTGATACGGAAGTTATATAAAGGGAACTCGTAGATAATACTTGACATTGAAAAATATATATATACCATTATAACTGTGTTGGGATACAAGTTTAGGGTTATAATTTTGAACCAAAATTGAAATTTTATTGAAATTAATAGAAATCATGACTCAGACCAGAGCAGCAAAGCAAAAAGCTCAAGCTAATGGAAGTACTATGGCTCAGAGGAGAACTGAAGGGGGCAGTTGCCTTCTGAATCACAGCCTTTTAAAATGCACTGCTTGCATGATGTTTGTGGAGCATTCAGGTACGGGACATGATATTGCCATGGGGGATGTCTTTGTGTGTGTGCGCGATGCAAGGAGTGTATCGAAATCAGGCAATGACCCAGCGTTGTTATGGGCCTATATGAGAGCTTGAAGGACAGGGTTGATGCCCTCGAAGTAACTAAATTGAGGGGCCATCAAGCTCTCAGCTGCCAGAGCTCTATCAATGCCAGAGCTTGCATTTGGTCATCATGCAACACAGCGGCAACCCCCAAGTCAGAATGCGCTGGTCCCACAGGAACTAGTAGTTGTTGGTGACTCTACTGTCAGGGAAACGGGGAACATGCTTTGTAAGAAGGATAGGTGGAACAGGACCAGGGTATGTCTGCCAGGGGGAAAGGTTGATGACGTTGTAGAGCAGATATCATCTTTTAAGATGATATCTGCTTCAGTAGTGATTCTTCATGCATTAAGAATCTGCAAATAAATGAACCATTAGGTGGCAGTGATCAAAGTGAGCTGAAGTGGGATTTACTCAAAGAGGTAACTACCATTAGGGGTAAAGGGAAGGGTTATTGCATTCGTAAAGGCGACTACGATGGACTGAGACAGTATTTAAATTCTATACAGTGGGACCAACAGATGATGTTACCAACAGCAAATTCAAAATGGGAAGCATTCAAAGAACTTATCTTGGAAGCTACTAAGCTTTACATACCAACTAAGAAATATTGTTCAAGGTTTAGGCCTAAATGGATGTCAGATGAACTAATGAAGACATATGACAGAGAAGAAAAATGCATGGGATACATACAAATTAACACGTGACACAGAAGCCTATGATAGATACAAGTTGATCTGTAACCAAGTTACAAAGGAGGTTAGGCAGGCACAGGCAGATTATGAGAAATCTTTGGCAAGGGATGCAAAGAAAAACAGCCAAGAGTTCTTTACTTATGTAAACTCTAGAAGGAAGGGGATGAATCAGATTGGTCCACTTGATATCGATGGGTCAAATGTTGATGATCCTGCTCAGGTAGCTAACAAACTAAATGAATATTTTGCATCGACATTCACACATGAGGAGTTATTCAGCGAGGGGAATGCCAGAGGTATATTCAACTCTGGCAGTAAGCTAGAGAATCTTGTAATAACTGAGAGTAAAGTGAAGGAGAAATTGTTGAAGATAAACACAAGAAAGGCACCTGGGGTGGATGGGATCTATCCAGTTATATTAAAGGAGGCAGCAAAGGAAGTAAGCAAACCCTTAGCCATAATTATGAGAGCTTCCTTGGACTCAGGGAAGGTACCCACAGACTGGAGATGTGCAAATGTGTCCCCAATTCACAAAGGAGGATCAAAGGCTGACACAAGTAATTATAGACCTGTGAGTTTAACTTCTGTTCCCGGAAAAATTAATGGAGGCACTGGTTAAAGAAGCACTGCAGGATCATCTGGACAAGACTTCAGTTATAGCTCAGACACAGCATGGTTTTGTTAAGGGGAAGTCTTGCCTGACCAATTTGATTGGATACTATGATGCAGTCACAAAAGAACTGGATGCAGGGAATAACTTTGATATTATATACTTGGATCTTAGAAAGGCTTTTGATACTGTTGAACATGGAAGACTGCTGCACAAATTGGAGCAGTGTGGCATTGGAGGCAAACTGCTGCTATGGATAAAGGGGTGGTCGAGGGGGAGAAGAGAGAGTAGTAATCAATGGACACTGCTCATCGTGGACTAATGTTATTAGTGGAGTCCCCCAGGGTTCAGTGTTGGGTCCATTATTGTTTTCTGTATTTATAAATGATATTGATGATGGTATATCAAGCTTAATGTCCAAGTTTGCAGACGATACGAAGGTTGGCAGGGTTGTCAAGGACACTACTGACACTGTGCTGCTGCAACAGGATCTGGAAAGGGTGAGCAGATGGGCTGAGAGGTGGCAAATGAAGTTTAACATTGACAAATGTAAAGTACTACATATGGGAAACAGTGACCCCAGAGCATGTATCAACTCTGTGGTACTACACTGACAGTGGTAGAGAATGAATGGGACCTGGGGGTGGTTGTGCAGGCAGATATGAAGTTCTCTGAGCAGTGCAGACGGGCTGCAAGAGTAGCTCATGGTGTATTGTCAATGATATATAGGAATTTTTCTAGCAGGGATAAGGAGGTGATTATTCCCTTGTATAAAGCAATGGTCAGGCCACACCAAGAGTACTGTATACAAGTCTGGAGGCCTCATTTCAAGAAGGATGTAGAGCTGCTGGAACATACAGAGAAGAGCAACAAGATTAGTGAATGGAACAAAGGGGTGCTCTTACGAAGAAAGGCTTAAGATTTGCAAATTACAGTGTCTGGAGACTAGGCACCAGTGAGGTGATCTGATAGAGGTGTATAAAGCCTTGAATGGTTTGAGCATGCTCAATGCTGATGGTATTCTTCCTCTTGCTCAGAATAATTAAGAATAATCTCAGGTGAACTCAGAATAATCTCAGGTGAGCATTATTCAGAAGAATAATGCTCACCTGAGAGGGCATAAATTCAAATTGAGAAAAGACAGATGTAGGATAGACGTGCGGAAATTTGCCTTTAGCCAGCAAGTTGTTGGTTGGTGGAACAGACTTCCATCCCTTGTCGTGGAAGTTGATAGCCTAAATAAGTTTAAGGCTCAGCTGGACAGGTATTTTGAACAAACAGAGGGGTAAAGTGGAGGTGGTGTTTTTTTTTTTTTGGCTGATGCTGCGTAAGCTTCTTTCTTGCATCAAATGCCTCTACTAATGGTAATTCTAATGCCATGACTAAACACTTATTTCTGACAGAGTAAATATCCAATGAACACTAAAAATGAAGAAAAACAGCGGCCACCGGATGTTAACAATTGAACGTAAACATTGAATTAGTTCATCAAATTGTACATGTGAAGTAAAAATAAAAGGCAGTTCAATAATTACACCAGAAGAGCAGAAAATAAGCCATATAACTGACAAAATATAAGGGTGCATCTGATGCAACACTAGACTTGAAAAGAAATTTTACGATGGTGTGCAAGACATGACAAAAAAGGACTGCAAACAGTTAAGTCATTAACAACAAAGATGTGTTAATAATATATCATCAGTACGAATGAATTTCCAAAGTTCAACATTTACTAAATTTAGGAGAAAACTTGGGCCGGAAGCTGGCAATCCTACTGAAAGTTAACTAAGAGAAGATAATTAAGTTTAACTTATTTCAAACAAATTGAAGGTTCCCAAAGATTTACAGTAAGAAGATGTACAATGGATTCAAAAATGTTTTCCAACAAATTGTTACCAACTTATTGGAAAATAAAATTATGAATGAGGCAGAAACAGATGGATATAAATATGAAGATGAAGAGAATGAATCAAATCCAGGGCCTAAAATTTCTCATGCAGCTGTAAAAAAATACCCCTAGATTTATATTGAACAACAGTGTGATTCAACAGTCAGCAGTGCAAGAAAGAATTCTGTTGCAAAACATCACATTTCGCTGCCTAAACAGATGAAAATGACTGATTTTATGTAAATGAATATACACATATATATATATATATATGTTTTAAGTAAAAATAAAATTCTTAAGGTAAGTATGTATATTTTTTTATGATTCTCACCTTTACCAACTTTTTCAATTAACCAACCAAACAACTGCCACTCAATTACAAATAAGAGCGCTTCTACTGTAGTAAATTGAAATCTCCCATAACAAGGAGTTCAGACTTTACATGCCCAAAGATGCATACAAGAAACTCTTATGCAGTCTATGACTGACTCCTACTGCCAACTTATCTTTTCCAGTAACCTTCTTAAACCAAACAGACTCAATGCTTTCCAGAGATTGTTTTGAATACAGGGTATGATTTTATTAGATTCCAGCAGTAAGATGGCATCCTGTATCTTACCGTATTCTGCCAATTCTTCCAATACATGTTTTTACGTTACAAAATGAAGCTTATCATTATCCCACTGTATTAAGGTAACACTTAGTCTCAGTTAATGCTATCTATCATATCAGCATATGCACACTTAACTGGTAGCTGAAATTTATCCACTTTAATACTATTACTATATAAAAAGTTTAAACTTATCTTGTTATGTTGTTGTTAGCCTATTGTACATTTCATTACATCCATTCACATTATTAATTGATGAACGATCATCTGTGAACTGAACATATATCACCCTTAAACTCTGTTGAAAGTCTAACTAATTGCATATACCTTTCTTCCCTCTCCACTAGCAGGTTCCTTAAACCTCCTTCAAAGATACTGACAAGGACTCTTCCAACTCGTCTGTACAAATGCATGCCATCCCTGCAAAGTAAATTCCCTCTACCAATTAAGACTGGCCACACTAATAAAAATTCCCCCACCACCACCACCACCACCACCAGAGTTCCTCAAGTGTTCCTCAGACAGAGCCTTGCAGAGTTCCTCAAGCATAGAATCAATTGACAAGGCGCATATAATAAAATTCTTCTTTTCATACATGGAGAGAATTGCAAACACAATTACATTTTGCCATGACTTTATCTGATCATTTTATTTATAAGTTTTTTCTTAATAAAAGTTATCTTTCTGAAAAAAAAAAAAAAAAAAGAAAAACCCTCAAAGAGTTAAATAATTTTAAATTAAACTACTGGGGAAAAAAAAGCCAAATTCTTGCAAGTTTTGCTTACTTGTATATCTGCCAACATGCCATGGGAAAATTAATTAGGAAAAGGATCCAGTGGAATGTGAATAACAGAAAAACTGTAAGCACTGCATGAGCCACCATTTCAGGAACAACCCACTAAAAGAGAAAACACTGTTAAAAAATTTCATAAATATGACCACATTCATTACTGAATGTTTTCAATAAATTAAAAGAAATATATTTATTAAAAATATTCTTTCTTATATAGTTTTTAAAAATATTTAGCCTTATCAATGTGATGGTATAGATCAGGGGTGGCCAACAAGTCGATCACGATCTACCAGTTGATCGTGGCTTTAATTTCGGTCGATCACGACGAATTTTAAATATACAGTCATCCATCCCTCAATTTGTACGGTCAGGTATCCTACCAAAATTTTATATTATGCAGCAGGTTTTGCTACCTGCATGTTATTTATTTATTTTTTTTTTTAACGAAGCTTCAAAAATGGGAATGAAGAGCAGATTTTGAAACTTTGTTTTTTTTTGCATGATTGAAGATTTCATTGAAGGAGAAACACATTTCACCATAATAATGTAAAATACCACAGAATTCTAGCTGTCGGTATTATTGAAAATGCAATAAGATTGAGTTTACTACCCGTTTATAATTAGATTACACTAACAGAAAAGCCCAATAAACCGGAAAGTGCAAATTGTTTTTATTGTTTTATGGTCGTGATCTCCAGAAATAGCTTTAGAGAAATATCACAAAGGCATTCAAAACTGATTCTTATAAGGATATAACCAAACAGAGCAATAAATGGTGTGTTTGTCCAGTTATTTTGGAAACAACTTCCTCACTCGGGAATCCTCTTCATCAATTTTCCTACGTTAGCTGTTCAGACAGAATATTTTTTCAGTTCGCGCAACTTAGTGTTTTAATCGGTAAGCATTGCTTTTGCTGATTTAATATCTGGACAGTACTTATATGTTAATTTAATACCTTTTGATTTAAAATGAATACTATGAAAAAGAGTAAAACGTATCATTTTCATCAAGAGAGGGAACTAGAATACTTTTTTGTAATGGTGAAAGAAAAATGTTGCTGTTTGATTTGCAGTGCTTCCGTGGCTATACCCAAAAAAGGAAATTTAGAAAGGAACTGCAAAACACTCCATGGTAAATACCAATCGGATTTTCTGCCTAATGCCAATCAGATTTTCCGACATTAGAAAAAATAAATTAGAAAAACTTAAATCCAGATTATTCGTGCAACAAAATTTCTTCATGACACCTAATATACAATCTAAAGCAGTAACTGTAGCATCATTTAAAGTGAGTCATCTTCTTGCAAAAAAATGCAAATCATTTTCTGATGGTAAATTTATCAAAGACGCATTTTTAGAAATAACAGATTCTCTTTTTGAAAATTTTAAGAACAAAAATGAAATTGAAAGTGCTCTTCAAGATGTGCAATTATCTCAAAATACTGTGATGCGACGCATCGAAAAAATGAGTAAAAATGTGAGTGAACAATTGTGTGCTGATATTGCTAATTGTGTCTCCTTTTCTTTGCAACTGGATGAATCTACAGATGTCAGTGATACAGCTCAGTTGCTCGTTTTTATTCGTATGGTTTTAGATGATTCTGTCACTAGAGAAGAACTGCTGGGTATGGTTTTGTTAAAAGAATGAACTCATTCAAACATTTTATTAAAAAAATTAAATTACCACTATTTAAGCTCGTATCAGTAACAACAGATGGAGCTAAAGCAATGACCGGGCATCTTAACGGATTCATTGCATTGTACCAAAAGGATGATGAATTTCCAGATTTTTTGAGTTACCACTGTATCATCCACCAACAAGTGTCAGCCAGCAAAAGATTAAATACTAAAAGTGTTATGGACATCACTTTCGAAATCATGAATTCCATCAGAGGACAATCTCTTCAAAGGAGACTTTTCAAAATGCAACTTGATTGAAAAGAACCAGATCTGATATTACACACGATGTGAGGTGGCTGAGTCGGAGTAAGTTTCTACAGAGATTTCAAAATTTGCTGGATGAGATTAAAAAATTTGTTAATCAAAGGGGAAATGATTATCAGCAGCTACAAGATATGGAGTGGCTGTGTGATCTGGCTTTTTTGGCAGATTTTACCAGTAAATTAAGTGATCTGAATTTGGAATTACAAGGTTGTTTGTTGTTTGGTTTTTAGGAGCATTAGCAACTAAGGCCATATTGCTCCGGGAATATGCGGTAGTCATTCCCTTGACCTTTCCGCATCCTCCGTATTTGGTGGTGACGGGCTTGAACCCCGGTCTAATCAAGAAGCGTGTACTACGCACTGCTGCTCCTTCCCACCTGGCTACGGAGGCGCCCGGAATTCCAAGGAAAAAATAAAAATGTGGGTGACATGATTAGTAGTATTTCTGCAGATAAATATCAATTTTTGGCAATGGCTAAGGATCTGAACGAAAAAAAATTCGACCATTTTGCAAATATTTACGATCATTTGCAAAAATACCCTGTTTTTGAATTTAATAGTGAGAAATATGTTTCTGAAATTGAGAATGTTGTGGATGATTTTGAAACCAGATTCAGTGATTTTAAAACAATTGAAGGCATTGTTCAATATATTTCTTATCCATTTAATGTTGACTTAGATACGAAACAAATTACAGAAAAAAAAAAAAAAAAAAAAAATCGCTGCAATTTTTCACATGGAGAAAATATTACTTGAAAATGAAATTATTACATTTCGAAACGATATCTTCCTGAAAGCCAGATGATCAGAAAAAGAGTTTTGGAAATATGTTTGCCAAGAAAAGTACCCAAATGTACCTAAAAGTACCTAAAAAAATGCAGTGAACTTTTCAATTCCTGTTTTGGTTCCACATATCTATGTGAATTGGCCTTTTTTTTATTTGAAACAAACAAAGACGAAGAATCGCTGTGCTCATACGGACTTGCATACAGAAGACTCTTTTTATGGTTGGCCTTATTACAATACATCCCCGATTTTGAAAGCTCGGCAGATGACATGAAGGCAAACTTTGCATAAATTAGAATTTTAAATACGTATGAATTTAAAATAAGAATTCTGAATTGTATTGAATTTTAAAATTTATAAACATTTTTCAATATGTGTTGATTAACTTTTTTAACCATGTGCAATGAAATTTTTGAGATGGTAGATCGCGGCACATTTTGAAGGAAAAAAAGTAGATTGCATCACAAATTAAGTTGGCCATCCCTGATATAGATGAAACATCGATATCTGGATTATGTTCATGGAAAATGCAATGTTAAGTGATATAAAATTAAATGATTGGATATTTCCATAAAAATTTACTAATCAACTGAGATACCACTTTTTCAGCTGAATCTGGCACTTCAATACTCCAAATATATGAGTAATCTTTAGCAAGTAAAAATCAGAATTCAATGAGGAAAATAATACTAAATAATTATAGAAGGTAAACGTATTAGTGTATCATCCATATACTGCAAAATTTGCATGAAATACAATATGTAATAACAAATATAAACTTATTAAAAGAATTCAAAATTGATGGTGGGAAATGTACACTAAGTTAGCAGGCAAAAAACTGAATAGGAAGTTATGAATATGCTGAATTAAGCGCCTCATTATCAGATAATGTCATCCATAGGTCGTCTAAGGGACAGAACAAGATCTGCAACTTCTTCATTGGAAGATGGAATTGAAGACTTGTGACCCTCTATGTGAACCAGTGTTTTTTCTGATAATTTCTACCCCCTTCTGTGTAAATCACCTTGTGAACACAAACCTCTATATACATAATACACCTATGGTTATGAGTGCACTCTTATGGGCTGATTTCTTATGCGATAGACAGGTTTCCTGTCTATCGCATAAGAAATCATCCATAGGTCATCTAAGGACAGACAGGTTTCCTGGATGTTTACACACAACAGGGGATCAACTGAATGTTAACTTGTTTCAGCTGTTTCTTCTCTGGGATGACATACAGTGCTGTCTCTAATTTATTCTGGTATCTTCCTCTCAAACATACAAATCCCTATAGCAGGCTGGTCGTGTTTACTTCCATGATAACTTAACTCTATATTTGTGTATGTTTAATGGATCACGTATTCTCTTCACACCCACCACTAACATTCATCAGAATAAGGTATACACATGTATTCTTGAGTTCATTATTCAATACCAAAAACATGTGAATCTATTCACAATATACAGAGTGCAGCACTTCATATTAGTAGGTTTTATTTTGTAATATCAATTGAACAAATTAATATAAATTTGCTGAAAAACTTTTCACAATATAAATGAATGCAATTTTAAATTTAAAAACTCAGTTGGGTAAATGCTCTCCTCCATTTTGATATGCAGCTTTCCAGTCTGTGCTGAAAATCATCCATGATGTGAAGTAACAAGTTTTTATCAATCACTGTTTTTTCATGGAATTGTTCTTTTAATTCAGCAATACTCAAAGGGCAATTATGAAAACCTTTTTCTTTCAGATGGTCCTACTGTTCCAATCAGCCTCAAAGAAATCTTAGAACGCATGAAAACTATTGCACAATTATCAGTTTAATTTCAACACTTTTCCTCTACTTTTGGTCCTTTGCATATCTATGATGATCAATGTCCATGTTCAGGATCTGGACATCGATCATCTATGATAATCGATGTCCAGATCCCAAACGTGTGTGTCAACAGCCAGTGTAAGAGATTTCTTTGAGGTTTCACCTAGTCGCATCTTGCCCTAAGCACTGGATGGGGATCAACTAATGACAAGTTTCCAAGGTGGATGGATTGTCTATGGTCACAGACTAAACACTACAATCATCTTAATTGTGTTGTTTAGACCAGCTTGGTGTTTGCTCTTTTGGAGTGGAATAAAGTTGAGGTTTTCTATAAGCTGTGAGATATGTATTACTTTGGGGCATCTTTGCTTACGTGATAACAAGTGGTAGTAAATATTCATTTGTGAAAATTCTCTTGATGATTGTGGCTGCAAAAGCCCCAATTTCTGTCCATATAGTGCTGTTAGAGTGAAAACATTTGCCCCTCTTTATAATCAGGTGAATGTAATTAATCACTGAATTACGATTATGTTTTAGTTTATTTGGGATACTTTTGAAACTCTACTTATTAAGAGCCCACAGTATTTATTAAAAGAATAGAATTAAATATCATTTTAGAAGAAGATGTTGGGAGATTGAGATTGCGAAAATTTTCACCCTAACTGAATGATAAGAAACTTGCTGAGAGGCCTACTTTGATGTAATAAGAGACCACGATATCTCGGAGAAGCACGTATGGGCCAAGAAAGGTCAAGGAAGATTATAAACACTGGAAGAGTTTACTCGATATGAAATGATAACATGGGCGGAAAAGAAAGGAAGAGACCCTGTGTTCTCACATCAACAGATGAACATAAAAATGCTTTACGGCTGCAGTAAAGGCGATACCCAGATGATATCATGTGACAATTTCCAAAAAAGAGAATGGTAGGGAGTAAATATGCATTTTGGTGACTCTGATTCTGGAACATGGTATGACATAACCAAGGATTCCCTTTCACCTGTACTTAACAGCCAACGAGAGGGGGAGTATTCTCTAGATATTCTAGCAGAATACCGAATATATAAAAGGGCCTGTGGGGCACCAAAAGGGATAGGAGTAATTGTTACTAAATGGTCAGTGTCATACTGGTGTTTGTTCATTGTCAGCATCACTGCAGTTGATTGCAGTGAGGAAAGCTGGAAAAAAGGAGAGTGAGATAAGCAGAAAGAGGGTCTAGGTGTGCAGAGAAGATACTGCCCTAGCGTTTTACTAGAAGGAAGAAATCCTAAGTCATTTCCTGAAGAAAGCAACTTGGCCTGGTAAACTGTTTTTTTTTTGGTATGCGTGCTGATGGCTGAAATAGTACGGATGGATTAAATCAAATGCTTCCTTCCTAAAAGCTCAAATGTTTAGTATACAGGTGACCCCCGCTTAACACTAATATTCGTTCCAGAAAAACAGAGCGCTAAGTGATTCCACACTAAACGAGCGCCACAGGATATTTCCTAATCAATAATAAACGGTATTAAAAAGATGAACAAATGTCGGTCAAAATATTTAATATTCAAATATTTGTACATATAAAATATTCTGCATTACATACATATATAATTATGTGGTAACTATTTACGTATCAAAATTAAACTTAAAATTCCAATTAAATCATGAATTTAATCATGAAAAATGTGTTGATTTTGGCCCTCTTCCTGGTAAACTAAAAGGGGTTTTAAATTAAAACCTCTTGTAGCGTTAACATCCAACAATAAAGTCAACCGATCCTTTGCCGCTTTGAAACCTGGCGTGTTTTTTTCTTCTTTCAATAAGAAACTTCTTTTAGGCATTCGTTTCCGAAAAAGTCCTGCTTCATTTATGTTAAAAACTCTTTGAGAAGTATAACACATAATATCCCTCCTCAATAATTTTAACAAGTTCTTTTTTGAACGTTTCGGCTCCTTGATCTGCACTTGCGGCTTCTCCCTGGATTTTAAATCTATTCAACCAGCCCTTACTAGTTTTAAATGGTTCAACGTTTTTTTTTTTTTAGGTGAACTTTCTTCAGATCATCATATAGGCTAATCTCTCTCTCACTCTTTTTTTTTTTTTTTTAAATAATATTTAACTTAACTGAATTCTGTATTGGATATTATCTTCAATAAAATTAATTAAAGTCTCTCCATTTAAATCCTAATAGCTGGCCTAGCCCTAGTTGCTTGCAGTGGAACAGCTGTCTTCCCTGCTGCTAAAATTAATTCTTTATTTTTTATAATTGTTCTTAGAGTTAAACTTGCCAGTCCTACATTATGGCACATGTCTGCTTGTCATTGACCAGAATCCATTCGCTTCAAAATGACTAATTTAATTTTCAAATTCAGTCTTTTTCTTACATTTGTAGTCTTTGTACTGCGTCCAGACGTTGTTGCTTTTTCATTCTTATCTGCCATTATTAAACTCTTCGAAAATGTAACTGCACTGGTTACATTAATTATGTTACAACGTTCGAGTAAACTGTCCGTTATGCATGATGTCTAATGCTGTACTGAGTGATGACTACACTTCGGATAAATGCATATAACGCAAATATTATAAGCAATATACTTGATCATTTTTTAAAATGTTGATCTCGGATTACATAACAAGTCACTGTACTGCAATTAAATTAGAAGGCAAGAAAATTTCACTGAGCGTGAGAAAATTCCTCAAGTCGGTGTGGGAAATGTTTTAATGCTGTTTTGCTATTCATTTTCAAGCTATCGACTCCATCAGATGAAACGTTTTCGTTAAATATGCCAAAAATGCAATCTGTACGCTGGTAAAAAGAGTGTTATAGCGATTTGTGACAGTGTTATAGTCAGATATGGGTTATAATATAAGAACAACATTATAGTGAATCAGCGTAAAGCAAACCGCGTTATAACGAGGGTCTACTGTATTATTAATGGATGATAATAACCTCTACTGTTTTAAACAACATAGAAGGTTCACAATGAAGTAAATGTTAGAGCAGGAAAACCGAAGAGATGAGAATAGTCACAATAGGATAAATGTTAAATGTTAGTACGTGTTGGAAACAAGTAACGGGAGGGGGGACAGAATCCCAAAGTTATGTATTTGCCTAATGTTTTCCTATGGCTTAATATTTGCCGAATACTAGTGAATCTAGTGACATTGTATTTCACTCATTTAATGATAGTATGGTAAATAATGTCAGTGAACCAATGTTTCCAAATATAATAAGAGTTGTTATAAAGGCATTCACTATATTACAACTATGAATGTATTATTGCATTACATTCATAGCCACTAGCATTCCCATAAATATTATTACAAGCTTAGATTTAGAAACAATATAAAGGATCTATATTAACAACAATGTGTGGTGAAATTGTATTGTATGCATGATGTTCCTGTTTAATAAATATTGTTACGTGTTGCTGAACTTTATGCCTGCCTCTCTGCCAATATTTTTATTCACACCAGAATAAAATCCAAAAGTAGAAATAAGAAAGGGTTTAAGTGGGATTGAGTAATTAAATAAATGTTTACTCAATTTTTATCGCAAAGCAGTCAAAGCCGCAATAGGCAGGACTGAAAAAACTGTATCGAGGTGAAACCTTGTCCTAAATATGACTACTAGTTGACCACATTATGCAGTATGGGTACATCAGGGGAAGCGACACCTAGAAAGCTGGAACTACACTGATGGTGAAGAAGATTAGGAACACTAAGGATAGCCACTAGCATTCCCAAACCCAACAGCATAATAATAGTGCCCTGGATGAATAACACAATACACATATTCCTTTGCAGTTTTTACTATTATGCAGTAGATGTTGCTTAGCTATCCATTTCACTTTGGACATCTTGATGTGGGAAGACTGAACGTGCTGCTAAAAAAGTTAACTTTTCATCAAAGATGATGCCCAAATTCAGTGGTGGTGAGAAGCATTTGGAATCCAACTACCATTTAGTTCTGTAAGGTGTATGCTGGATTTTGCTTTAGAAAGGAGAAGATATGAGCTGATTACTAGGATTAACTGCCAATGTGAACTTGCTAAAGGTATATTTTCCTGTTGCATTAGATTATTTAAATCATTCATGAGATTCTCATTTTGATGTATGGTCTGAATCAGCTTTATTTGCTAAGAATGGGTGAATTATGGCTGTAAAGGAGAAGGCCTAAAGCAATTTCCTTTTGTTTTGTAATAACAGTGCATTGACATTGACTGAACAAAAGGCTGTTTATATATGCAGATATATTACAGCCATCTTGTTGGCTTCAAAGTCTTTATTACTCTATTGGTATCATATAGAAGATTAGTTATAGTTGACCTGTTTTTCAGTGAATAATGATCTGTTGTGGTTAAGATAGAAGTAGGTGTGCAGTACAGACTGGTAGTATTATTTTCTCAAGAAGCTTAAAGGATGGTTTTGTTATTGGTCTGAAGTTCACTGGATATCCACTGTTTTGGTACTGGTTCGATATTGTGTTTTTTTCTGGTGTAAAGCAAGCAATTTTGGAAAGTCCATTTATAACGTTCGCAGAGGATCAATTATAAAAATGCTCAGGCATTTTATTGCAAATTTTTTTTATGTGAAGAATCACATTAAAAAAAAATCTACCACTCACAGTGGTAGATTTTTAAAAATTTTTTTTTTATGACTGTTATTTGTTTCTTTGTGTTCTAGATATTTGTTAGCAGATTAGTTGACAGAGACAATGATGGAAATGAGGGGATGTAGGGATCTTCTTGAAACTTGTAATATATTCTAACCAGTTATTGGCTTCATATTGTTTGATAGCTGCATTTTTGGAGTGGCACTGAGAGAGAGAGAGAGAGAGAGAGAGAGAGAGAGAGAGAGAGAGAGAGAGAATCCCTTCTTGAATGTGATGTTGAGATAGTGCTTTATTGCCCTTGACTTCTCTGTTTAAAACTGCACTCACTCACTTTTCAGAAGCTTAGATGATCCACAGGTTCAGTTGTTACTTCCATACTTCATGTAGGTATGGCTAATGTTTGGAGAGAAGGGGTGTTAGGTTGTTTATCTTCCAAGCATTGGTTCTTCATGAAATTGTCAGTTTTTGAGGTAGCTAGCTGTGAGTGTGATAAAGTTTATCCAACATGTGAGTAGGCAAACTGCAAGGTCAAGAGCACATTAAAGAATGCCAGGGATATATTGAGGCAGTGAAAACACTTTTCTTAATATTCCTGGGCTTGAGATAACAAGTTTTTTTGGCTTATGGACGTTGATTTTCCTTGTTGTTATTGAGAAGGTTGGTTGGTTGATTTAGATATTTCTTAGGCGAATCGGCAACTATGGCCAATTAATAGGACCATGTTCCTATTAGAAGATAATAGGAATATGGTCCAAAGAGAATGAAAGCATGGCAGTCTAGACAATATTATAATCACCTGAGGTGAATATGAGATCCAAACAGTGATTCCCTCTTATGTGTGCATAGTTGGCCACCGACAAACTGTGTGTAGCTTTTTTTGAAGATGTGCAAGATTAAAATCTTCCCATATGACTTTTATTGATTTCTGATGTAGGTGATTTATGCACCAATTGGTTACGTCTGAAATTATCTTTTTGTTCAGATAAGGCCAACTGTATGCTGAGATACCATCAAGTGTTTGGAAATTCAGGCAAAGGACAGCTTCATATCAGGTGAATACGGCAGAAATGCGTTAATGCATGTAAAAATACTGTTGAATTACTTTAGATTGGTATATCACCATTAGCATTAGTAGAGTCATATGATGCAAGAAAGCAAGCTTATGCAGCATCAGCCAAAAAAGAAAGAAAGAAAGAAAAAAAAAAAAAACACGCTCCCATTTCACCCTTCCGTTCGATCCAAATACCTATCCAGCTCAGCCTTAAATTTATTTAGGCTATCAACTTCAACAACAACAACAAAGGATGGAAGTCTGTTCCACCAACCAACTATCTGCTGGTTAAAGGCAAACTTCCGCACATCTATCCTACGTCTATCTTTCCTCAACTTGAATTTATGCCCTCTCAGGTAATTATTCTGAGCAAGAATAATCACATCAGCACTGAGCATGCTCAAACCATTCAAGGCTTTATACACCCTCAATCAGGCCACTCAAGGTGTGGCCTGACCATTGCCTTATACAAGGGGATAATCACCTCCTTATCCCTGCTAGAAAAATTCCTGTATATCAGTGACAAAACACCATGAGCTACTCTTGCAGACCGTCTGCACTGCTCAGAAAACTTCATATATGCCTGAACAATTACCCCCAGGACCTTTTCGTTCTCTACCAATGTCAGTGTAGTACCACAGAGTTCATACGTTACTCTGGTTACTGCATCCCATATGTAGTACTTTACATTTGTCAATGTTAAACTTCATTTTCCACCTCTCAGCCCATTTGCTTACCTTTTCTAGATCCTGTTGCAGCAGCGTACTGTCATTAGTGTCCTTAACAACCCTGCCAACCTTCGTATCGTCTACAAACTTGGACATTAAGCTTGATATACCATCATCACTATCATTTATAAATACAGAAAACAACAATGGACCCAACACTGAACCATGAGGGACTCCACTAATAACATTAGTCCACGATGAGCAGTGTCCATTGATTACCACTCTCTGTCTTCTCCCACTCAACCATCCCTTTATCTATAGTAGCAATTTGTCTCCAATGCCACACTGCTCCAATTTGTTCAGCAGTCTTAAATGTGCAACAGTATCAAAAGCCTTTCTAAGATCCAAATATATGATATCAAAGTTATTCCCTGCATCCAAGTTCCTTTGTGACCACATCATAGTATCCAATCAAATTGGTCAGGCAAGACTTTCTCTTAACAAAACCATGCTGTGTCCGAGCTATAACTGAAGTCTTGTCTAGATGACCCTGCAGTGCTTCTTTAACCAATGCCTCCATTAATTTTCCTGGAACAGAAAAACTAACAGGTCTATAGTTACTTTATTACTCCTTTGTGAATTGGGGTCACATTTGTGTATCTCCAATCCAAGGGTACCTCCCCTGAGTCCAAAGAAGCTCTCATAATTATGGCTAAGGGTTTGCTTACTTACTGTAACATATAACCAGATAGATCCCACATCCACCCCGGGTGCCTTTTTTTATGTTTATCTTCAACAATTTCTCTTCTACTTTCCTCTCAGTTATTACAAAATCACCTAGCACACTGCCAGAGCTTAATTCACCTCTGGCATTCCCCTACCTGAATAACTACTCGTGTGTGAATACAGATGCAAAATACAGTAAACCCCCCACTATTCGCGGGGGTTACGTTTCTGAGAAATGTCGCGAATACTGAGTTATGGCTCCCATAGTAATAAAGGGGTTCCGTTCCAAAGAATGAAATATATAAGAAAAACTAGTTTAAAATTTTGTCTATGTATGTATTATATGTACCTTCATAATATGACCATTAGAAATGCAAGCATATGGCATTGAAATGAAAATAAGAAACAATTTAATATTAAATGTAATATTTATTAGAAATTTCAAACAAATCTTTCAAACCAGCGCCTTTGCTAGCAAAAAAACTTATCCCGCCAGTGCTATCACCAGTTTCGCTAAAGTTAAAGGAGTTTTGCTTTTTCACGAACGATGAGTGAACTTAACGGAATTTTATTTTGAGTTCGGTCTTCTATCCACAGATTTAAAGCCTTTTCCATTTTTTCTAATTTAACATCACAAGTTACTTAAGCAATTAGCACGTTTTCACGGACACTACAGCAGATTTTTTTTATTGATCGTACTGTTGACTCATTGACAAAGAAGGTGATGACGTACTGATGTCTCATGTCATCACCTTCTTTGATATTTTCACATTTCCCTCGTTATTCGTAGCCATATTTTTGTACGGGTTAGAAAGAACTTGTCCAAAATAAAGTCACTTTCTTCCGTTAACACGCTTGAAAAAGTCTGTTTTACACACTGCAAAACGGCAGATTTATCACTTTTGTAAGCATATCAATTTATTCAATTTATAAGCATATAAATTAAAAGCAAACGACGAAACCTTCCATGACAAGCGCATAACACATACTGAACAAGGATTAGCGAGAAACATCCACCATCGCGATTTTGTCACCTCCCAACCCACTGAGTGCTGTTTTGACCGGGAAAGATAATTTTAGCCACGCCCATGTTTTTTTATGGCGGAAAATATTCATGGTGCTTTAAAATTCACATTTTTAGGTTTCATTTCATATTAAATCAGCAATCGCGAATAGGTGAAACCGCAAATAGCGGGGGTTTACTGTACTCGTTTAGTTTGTTAGCCACCTGAGCAGGATCATCAATAGTTGAACCATCAATATCCAGTAGACCAATCTGATTCATCCCTTTCCTTCTAGAGTTTACATAGGTAAAGAATTCTTTGCTGTTTTTCTTTGCATCCTTTGCCAAAGATCTCATAATCTGCCTTTGCCTGCCTAATCTCCTTTGTGACTTGGTTACAGACCAGCTTATATCTATCATAGGCTTCCATGTCACCCATTAATTTATATGTATCCCATGCATTTTTCTTCTATGCCATGTCTCATTAGTTTATCTGACATCTATTTAGGCCTAAACCTTGAACAATATTTCTTAGCTGGTATGTAAAGCCTAGTCGCTTCCAAGATAAATTCTTTGAATGCTTCCCATTTTGAATTTGCTGTTGGTAGCATCATCAGTTGGTCCCACCGTATAGAATTTAAATACTGTCTCAGACCCCGTAGTCGCCTTTACGAAAGCAAAAACCCTTCCCTTTACTCCTGATGGTAGTTACCTCTTTGAGTATATCCCACATCAGCACACTGTGATCACTGCCACCTAGTGGTTCCTTTATCTGCAGATTCTTAATGCATGAAGAATCACTACTGATAATCAAATCAAGAGTATTACTCCCTCTAGTTGCCTCCCGAACATGCTGATGTAGAAAATAATCATCCAATAAATACACAAAATACTTGCTAGTGTGTGAGTGACCAACCCACAAATTCCAGTCAATATCTGGGAAATTAAAATCCCCCATTATAAGACTCTCTGATTTACTGGCCCACTCTATTTTCCTGTACAGTTTCTTATTATACTCATCAGAGTCATTAGGCATATAACACACTCCTACTCTCAATTTTGATCTCCGAATGCTTATGTCACACCAAACTGACTTGACCTGCACTGTCCCGAGATAGACTGGCTTCACTTCCTTGGATTTTATGTGTTTCTTAACTAACAGCATAATCCCTCCTCCCTTCCTAGCCTGTCTATCCTTCCTGTACACATTGTTCTCCCCAAATTCTAGTTCTGCATTCCTTTTATCTGTGTGACACCACGTTTCTGATATTCCAACAATATCTGACTTTGATGTTTTGAGCAATACCTCAAATTCATCAAATTTATTTACCAAACTAGCATTGGTGTACACGCAAGTATACACGCACCTGTTCCTATTCTTAGCTACCCTAACACAACCCATATGTTTACTTGTACCGCAATGACTCCCAGCAGTCTCTGAAATACCCTGCATCTTGTTTTCCAGGCTGCTGCTCATTCCAATAGAAGCAATGCAAGAACCACTATCACCTCTGCCAGTGGCTACTGTTAATCTATTAGTCCTTGTATTTCCCCAAGCTAGCAGTTTTTTGACCCACCTAACACTGCCTCAATAGCATCAGCAAATATTCTTGCACCCTTTCTATTTAAGTATATCCTATCCTTGTAGAAGCAGTCTCTCCTGTTAACAAGTATAGACCAGGCTGAAAAAAAATTCTACTCCCCTTCAGCCTTGCACAATCTTTCGAGGGCCGAATTGATCAACAAGGCTCTCATCATATACTCTCTCTTATTGTGTCTAGGCAGAATTGCAGACACTTTAAAATTCAACCCTAATTCATGGCGTCTTTTCAACAGTGACCTGTACTTGTTAAGTAATCACACTGGTCTCCTACTCTTAATATCATTAGTGCCAGCGTGTACAACAATATCACCTTTTGTGCCCTTAAAAGATAATATTCGCTCTACATCATCAACCTTTGCCCTTGGCTGACATACCCTGGTCCTGTTCCACCTATCCTTTTTAATTACCACGTTCCCTGTTTCCCTGACAATCAACCAACAACTACCAGTTCCTGTTGAACCAGTGCATTCTGCCTTGGGGGTTGCTGCTGTGTTGCGTGATGATCAAGTGCAAGCTCTGGCTTTGATATGGGCAGCTAAGAGCTTGATAGGCCCCCTCAATTTCGATAATTCGAGGGCATCCACCCTGTCCTTCAAGCTCTCATATACGCCCATGACAACACAGAGTTTTTGCCTGATTTCCTCACACTCCTTACATCACACACACACACACACACACAAAGACATTCCCCTTGGCACTGTCATGTCCCGTACCTGATTGCTCCACAAACATCAAGTAAGCAGTGCATTTTAAAAGGCTGTAATTCAGAGGGGAACTAACCCTCCCCTCAGTTCTCCCCTGAGCCACAGCACTTCCATTAGTTTGAGCCTTTTGCTTTGCTGCTCTGGTCTGAGTCATGATTTCGACAAACACCATTATATAACTTCTGTTATATGTATTTAGTTAAAAAGTAGAATTTAATTGACAATGAAGTTTAACAAGATTAATAAATTTTACTGATTAATTGATAATATTATATACCACACTATACTAAGCTAACGAGTATATACTATACTAAGCTAAAGCCATCACCTAATGTTGCTTCCTCAACAAATGCAGTCATATTCAGTGGCACTTGCTAGGATGTTTATTTCTTCATGTTCATTAAGCCACATTGCTGTAATTCAAGTGATTTGAATTACAGCAATTTTTTTTTTTTTTTTTTTAATGAAACCCCAAACACGAGCGGTATTAGATCCTATAATACTTAGTACCGTGCTTGGGTTGGAGGTTGAGAAGACGAAAGAAGATATTTGTTGACATTGGACTTGAACTTCTGTAGACTGTAATTTTCAGGAAATACGTATGAAGAAAGGTTGTTTCAGAAAACGGCAGTTGAATGAACAAACGAGGAAGAATGAAAAGTTGGTTCTGTGAGTTTGAAGTTGGACAGTAAATGGATGTTGGCTGGTGGTGCACATGTTCGGACTGTTTTGAAAGAGAGAGCAGAAATTATAGACACCAATTCAGAGGAACTGTGCCCATGGAAGTATCTGTAGAAAATACATGCAGCAGAAACAGTGCATCTATGAGACAGCGAGTGGAGAGACTCTGTTAGAGATGAGTCATTAATTAACCTCACTGCCCTCTTCGGAATGGAATCTAGAAGCCTGAGAGAGGTTTTGGGGGCACCCTCCAGATGTGGAAACAATATTCCATGGTAAGGCAGATTTGAAATTTGTACAGAGTGAACAGCTGTTTGGAAGAAAAGTAACGTCGAAAGCGAGGAGGAAACCAAGTTTTTTAGATGCAGAGGAAGCAATATTTGTAATGTGCTTGCCCCAAAAGAGATATATCACTTTGCTTAGAAATCGGAGTGTCACCAAAGATAAGCATAGGAGCAGAAGAATTCTTTTTGTGAGATATAAGACAGGACTGAGTTTTAGAAGGATTGAAATCAACTAATTTGTCTTTGCTCCACTGGAGAATTACCTGGAGATCAGCATTTAAGGAATTGGTAGTGGATATTCAAGAAGTTGAAGCTTATTGAGCAGGGCAGGTTTTCTCGAAATGGAAAGTGGAATGCAATGTGCTATCAAAAGAAAAATATGGATAGGATTTCCAGTCAATGGAAGACGGTCATTAATATATAAGAGGAAAAGAGTAGGGGAAAGAACTGAACCTTGGGGAACACCTGCATTAGTGAAGAAGTTAGAAGACAGAGAGCCATCTACCATCACCCTCAGTGAGTGGTCAGAGAGAAAACTGGATAAACAATTACAAAAAATAGTTGGCAAACCATAAGATGGAAGTTTTTTTTAAAAGACCTTTATGCCAAGCACAATCGAAAGACTTTGAGATGTCAAGAGCAACTGCTTGTGTTTCACCAAACTTTTCCATTGAATTTGTCCATAAATGGGTAACATAAGCCAGAATATCACCAGTGGATCGACACTGACACAATCCATACTGGCGATCGTTGATGAGACAGAAGGTCTCTAGGTAAGTATAAGAGTTGGCAGTGAATTGATTTATCCATTAATTTAGAAAGAGTAGAAGTAATTGCAATGGGACGGCAATTGGATGGGATGGATTTGTCACCCTTTTTTAGGAACTGGCTAGATATGAGCAAATTTCTAACCAGAAGGAAAACCACCTTTGGAATAAGAAAGTGAAAAAAGGCAGCAAAGAACAGGAGTAAGTTCAGGAGCACAGGTTTTGAGAACAAGTGGAGAAATACCATTAGGACCTGGAGCTTTTCTTAGCATCAAGATTTGTCAAAATCCTTCTGACATCCTTTTGATGGAAGACCACAGGAGGCATTGAATGGAACGCATTGGGAATGGTGGGAGGTGTTTTACCAAGATCATTAATACATGAGTTGGAAGAAAAATGGGATGCTAGAAGGTCAGCTTTATCCTTGGCAGAAGTGGCATTAGAACCATCTGGTTTTGACAGACGTGGCAACAGAGATGGGCAAAAGTTGTAGCTAATAGCTTTGGCAAGAGACCAGAATGCTCAGCTACCATTAGGGTAAGAAGCAAGATTTCTACTCTTAGCCCATTCAAATTCTAGTTTGAACTGATTAATAACTGCTTTACAATTGTTTGAAGCTTTGGTGTAGGCAGAAAATGAAACTGTAGAACTGGAAACAAGCCAATTAAGATATGCAACATTCTTCTCTTGAATAGCCTTAGCACAATTATTGGAAAACCAAGGTTTAGATAAAGAATGATATTTTAAAGTGGAGTGTGGAATAAAGGATTCCATTCCTACAAGAATAATTTCACTGACACTATCTAGGCAAACATTGACATCAAATGTTTTGAAATACTAATCGACCAAGGAAAAGAAATCTCGCAGGTCACCTCATTTTGCATTCTTGTAATGCCAAATAACACGAGGTTGGGAATAACCATGAGATAAATGCTCCATTGGAGAAGAGACAATCACCAAGTTGTGATCTGAGGTGCCTAAAGGACCACTCACTTTGACCGTGTACTTAGAAGGGTTGTTTGTAAGAAAAAGATGAACCGTGTTGACTGCATGGTTAGGATTGTCCTGTATTCTGGTAGGTAAATGAACAATCTGTGCAAGGTCTTTGGTAATTGCAAAAGCCTCAGTGTCTCAACCAGCTGGGTCTATGTGACTAGAAAATGGAAGCCAGCTGGAGTTGTGGATATTAAAATCACCAAGGAAAATTACCTCACTGTTAGGAAAGATGTAATGGAGAAAGTAAAGTTGCAAAGAGGGGAATTCACAAAGTTCCAAGTGATTAGTGGAGTTGGGAGAACAGTAGAGACAACAGATGAATTTGACAGAATGAGGTAGAGAGATTTTAAGCCAGAGAAGATCGAAAAGAGGAGATTCAAATTACCAAGTCTCTGTCAGGGACTATCGGGACGGACGTATGCACAAGTACCTCCTTTCAGGCGAAAGGAATCATACAGCGAATAATTTGGGCAACCGAGATGAGCAGTGGTTGAATCAACCGATAACTGAGATTCTGTCAGAAAAAGTATATGGGATTTGGCAGACTGTAAGTGGAAATGGACATTGTTGAGATTAGAACTGAGACCACATATTTGTGAAATGAACTAGGAAGTGATTAGGAGGTTTAGATCATTTTGCGGATAAGCTTGTTCTATTAGTTTGACAATTCGTGGTGTATTCAATAGTAAGAAAAAGTGGGGGGTTGGACAGGCTGTATGAAGTAATGAAATTTTTGGATATGGCATACACATGGTAAGAATATACCCAGATCTTTGACATAAAGTGGCCTCGACAATGCCTCCCCGCATACACACTACTCAGACTCCCTCCAATCACTATCTGGCAGAGTAGAGGTAGCAAGATAGTAGTAGTAGTAGCATGCGATGCAAGAAAGCAAATGTATGAGCTTGTGCAGCATCAGCCAAAAAAAAAAAAAAAAAAATCACACCACTCCCTCCAAATGCCTGTCCAGTTCCTCCTTAAATTTATTCAACCTATCAACTTCCACAACAACAGATGGAAGTTTGTTCCAGCAATTAACCACCCGCTGGCTAAAGGCAAATTTCCGCACATCTATTCTACAGCTGTCTTTTCTTAATTTGAATTTATGTCCCCTTAGGTTCGTAATCTGAACAAGTGGAAGGATCCCATCAGAATTCAGCGTGCTCAATCCATTCAAGGCCTTATATACCTCAATCAGATCGCCGCGCAAGTGCCTAGTCTCCAGCCACTGCAATTTGCAGAACTTAAGCCTCTCTTGGTAAGAGGATCCCTTCATTGCCATCACCAATCTTGTTGCCCTTCTCTGTACCCACTCAAGTAAATCTACATCCTTCCTAAAATGAGGTCTCCAGACCTGTACGCAGTACTCAAGGCGTGGCCTGACCATTGCCTTATACAGAGGGATAATCACCTCCTTTTCCCTGCTAGCAAAATTCCTATATATCATTGACCAAACCCCATGACCTGCCATGGCAGCCTGTCTGCATTGCTCAGAGAACTTCATATCTGACTGCACAATTACTCCCAGGTCTTTTTCATTTTCTACCACCTTAAGTGTAGTACCACACAGTTGGTACGTTTCTCTGGGGTTATTTCTACCCATATGCAGTACTTTGCATTTGTCAAGGTTAAACTTCAGTTGCCACTTCTTAGCCCATCTGCCCAAATTATCTAGATCCTGTTGCAGTAGCACACTGCCATTACTGTCATTAACAACCCTGCCAACCTTTGTGTCATCTGCAAACTTCGACATTAAGCCTGATATACCTTCATCAATATCATTGATAAATACACAAAACAACAGTGGACCTAACACCGAACCCTGTGGGACTCCACTAATAACATTAGTCCAAGAAGAGCAGCACCCATTGATTACCACCCTCTGTCTTCTCGCACTTAACCATCCTTTTATTCATTGTAGCAACTTACCCTTAATACCATTCTGCTCCAATTTGTACAATAGTCTGCCATGCGCAACAGTGTCAAAAGCTTTCCTGAAATCCAAATATATGATATCAAAATTGTTTTTTGCATCCAGTTCCTTTGTAACCACATCATAATATCCTATCAAATTTGTCAGACAAGACTTTCCCTTAACAAACCCATGCTGTGTCTGAATTATTGCTGCAGTCTTGTCTAGATGATCCTGCAATGCATCCTTAACCAGCGACTCCATTATTTTACCCGGAACAGAAGTTAAACTAACTGGTCTGTAATTACTCGTGTCACCCTTCGATCCCCCTTTGTGAATTGGGGATACATTTGCACATCTCCAGTCCGTGGGAACCTCTCCTGAGTCCAAGGATGCTCTCATAATTATGGCTAAGGGTTTGCTTAGTTGCCTTGCCGCCTCCTTTAATATAACTGGATAGATCCCATCCACCCCAGGTGCATTTCTTACGTTTAACTTCAACCATTTCTCTTCCACTTTGCTCTCAGTTATTACAAGATCATTAAGCACCCTGCTACAATTTGATAACCTTCTGCCATTTTAAAACCTTAATAATTCCTCATGTGTGAATGTAGATGCAAAATACTCATTCAGTTTGTTTGCTATCTGAGCAGGATCATCAACAGTCGAACCATCGATGTCAAGTGGACCAATCAGATTAATCCCCTTCCTTTTAGATTTTATATAAGTAAAGAAATCCTTGCTGTTTTTCTTAGCATCTTTTGCCAAGGATTTCTCGTAATCTGCCTTCGCCTGCCGAACCTCCTTTGTGACCTGATTACAGATTAACTTATATCTGCCATAGGCTTCTGAGTCACTTGATAATTTATATGCATCCAATGCATTTTTCTTCTCTGTTACGAGTCTCATTAGTTCATTTGACAACCATTTAGGCCTAAACCTTGAACAATATTTCTTAATAGGTATGAACCTTTCAGTAGCTTCCACGATTAATTCCTTGAATGCTTCCCACTTAGAATTTACTGTTGGTAACATCATCAGTTGATCCCACTGTACAGAATTTAAAAACTGTCGGAGACCACTGTACTCGCCTTTACGGAAGCAAAAACCCTTTCCTTTACCCCTGATAGTAGTTAAATCTTTAAGTAAATCACACGTCAGTACACTGTGATCACTGCCACCTAGTGGTTTTTTTATCTGCAAATTCCTAATACATGAATGATCACTGCTGATAACCAGATCAAGAGTATTACTTTCTCTGATTGCCTCTCGAACATGCTGCTGCAGAAAACAATCATCCAATAAACCCACAAAAGTCTGACCAGTGTGCGAGTGCCCAACCCACAAGTTCCAGTCAATATCTGGGAAGTTAAAATCCCCCATTATAAGACATTTCGATTTACCAGCCCACTCTATTTCTCTGTACAATTATTCATTGTACTCATTCGAGTCATTAGGCCTATAACACACTCCTACTCTTATTTTTGCTTTCGCAGTGCTTATGTCACACCAAACTGACTCAACAGTGCACTGTTCATCTATATCAACTGGATGCACTTCTTTTGATTTTATATTTTTCTTTATTAACAGCATAACACCTACTCCCTTCCTATCCTGTCTATCCTTTCTGTACACATTGTACTCCCCAAATTCGAGTTCGGCATTCCTTATATCTGGGTGACACCACGTCTCTGATATCCCAACAATATCCGCCTTTGATGTCTTGACCAACACTTCAAATTCATCAAATTTATTTACTATACTTCTAGCATTGGTATACATGAACCTATTCCTATTCCCAGCCACTCTAACACATCCCATATACCCACCTGTTTCACGATGACTGACATCCGTCCCTGAATCCCCCAACACCCCTCGCTCCAGGTCGCTACTGATTCTAATAGAAGTTATGCAAGAATCACCTTCACCTCTGCCTACGGCTACTGTTAAACTATTAGTCCTTGTATACCCCCAAGCTATCAGTTTTCCGACCCACCTAACACTGCCTCAATAGCATCAGCAAATATTCTTGCACCCTTTCTATTTAAGTGTATCCCATCCCTGTAGAAGCAGTCTCTCCTGTTAACAAGTACAGTCCAGGCTGAAAAAAATTCTACCCCTTGAGCCTTGCACAATCTTTCCAGGGCCGAATTGATCGACAAGGCTCTCATCATATACTCCTTCCTATCGTGTCTGGGCAGAATTGCAGACACTTTCAAATTCAACCCTACTTCACGGCTTTTTTTCAACAGTGACCTGTACTTGTTAAGTAATTCTGCCGGTCTCCTGCTCTTAATATCATTAGTGCCAACGTGTACAACTATATCACCTTTTTTGCCCTTAAAAGATGATATCTGCTCTACAACGTCATCAACCTTTGCCCCTGGCAGACATACCCTGGTCCTGTTCCACCTATCCTTTTTACACAATATATTTCCCGTTTCCCTGACAATAGAGTCACCAACAACTACTAGTTCCTTTGGGACCAGCGCAATCTGCCTTGGGTGTTGCCGCTGTGTTGCGTGATGACCAAGTGCAAGCTCTGGCATTGATGTGGGCAGCTGAGAGCCTGATGGGCCCCTCAATTTAGACCTTTCGAGAGCATCCACCCTGTCCTTCAAACTCTCATATAGGCCCATAACGCTGAGTTGTCGCGTGATTTCCTTACATCGCGCACACACAAAGACATCCCCCATGGCAATATCATGTTCCGTTCCAGATAGTTCGGCAAACATTTCATAAGTTGCACATTTTTTTAGGCTGTGATGCGTTGGAGAATCGCCCCCCCCCCCCCCCCCCCCCCGCAGTTCTTCCCCGAGTCACAGCACTCCTGCCACTTTGTGCCCGTTGCTTTGCTGCTCTAGTTTGGGGCATGATATTTTAAATTAATAAGATCAATAAATTAAATTAAATGTCAATACTACGCTATCTAATAGAAACAGTGAAGCGTATTACTGTTTCTATAATTATACGTTAGAGCTACCTAACTACCTCAATTAAAAATTTGAATTCCCTATCACTATATACAAAAACAATGCCTGCAATATTCGAATGAAATAACGGTTTTATAAAGTATTACGTATATCTACCAAAACTGTTTATACAAATTAAAATAAAACTAACCAGCGTAATTAGAACTATAAGACTACGTATTAAGTACAATATAAAATAACAATTATGTAAATAAAAAGCAAAAACTTATCGTTTTTTTCGGAGCCTGTAACTTGCAGCTGTATTTTCTATACATTATACACTATAGATTATACACTAGCTCAGTGGTTTTTAACCGGGGTGTTGTGGCAACATACCAGGGGTGCCACATAATTTGGGTTTAAGTTACTTAAACTTATTTTTTTAATTGATATGTTTATTTCATTATAAAATGGTGTACAGTATCTTTTTAATTTTGTGCTGATCTATAATTGATGTTTACTTAGTACCTCTATATGAAGAAGAAAATTATTATATATTGTATATATATAAAATTTGTATTAATAATGCAATTTTATAATTGTATTAACTATCATATAACATATATATTTTTTAATATTATGTATATATATCCGATTTTCTCTCTCTCTGTGTATATATATATATATATATATATACACTGGCTTATGTTTTATGTTGTTTTATTTTGAATTATCGGAGATATATATATATATATATATATATATATATATATATATATATATATATATACACACACAGAGAGAAAGAAAATCAGATCTAACCTGCAGAAAATTGAGTAGGGGTGTCGTTATTAAAAAAGGTTGAAAACCACTGCACTAGCTGATCTGGAAGCCTCCTTGAGAGCTACCAATAGTTCAGTCCAGTGTACTAACCAGCGGTAGGGCAGTGAATGCTGTTTTAGAGATGCATGATAGAAAAGATGCGGAAGGGTTTTCCGGAACTTAGCTCTGGAGACTAAACAGTTTCAACCACTTCAAGCCTCCAATAAGCAAAGTGGTGATATTGCACCGGTTGATGAGAGTCATCTAGTATTGCCTAGTAACACAGAGGGGCAGCATTCCTCTGTGTAGTGTGGGCGCCATAACTTGACCCCTGCTTATGTTGGTTCACACCTGTGTGGTCACCCACAGTGTGCTTGTGCATGGAGGTTATACCCAGGATTACTAACAGTCCCATCATCGTGAAGGTGCAAGCAGAGGATTTGGCTGTCACAGACCGTCTGGACTTTGCCGAAATTGGGTCCACTTGACTTGAATGCCACTCGAATATCAGTTCCATCAGCGTTTTAGACTCCCAGTTAGCAAGCACAGCTTGTCTGGCATATCTGAGAGAATGTCTGCAACAACCTCAAGGACCTCATATTATTTGGAAAATATTTCTTCGGGATGGAGAACTTATTTCTGATGATGAGTACCTTTTGTAGAAAAATGTAGTTGTCTTATTTTGACTGATATATTATTAGGTTTTATAAATGAGATCTCGTCAATTGAGGCTGCAGTTTGTTAATCTCAGGTACAGGGAATAACACCTTTTCTCGTGCGTTATTCTGGGTGGCCAGCACAACATGCAAATTGGCCACAAACACATTTGTACAGATATAATATACAATAGATACAATAGCACAACATGGTTTAAGTCATTGATACACCTAAAAGTCTACTACAACATCAGCAATGAAGCCTAGTACTAAAGAAGAACACTTTATTTTCAAGGAGACAACAACAGTGCATAATTATCATGCCGATATGTGTAAATGTTTCCCAACCATGTTGTTTAAAGAGGTTTTTTTTTTTTTTATTTTTTAATGAAAACACCAAACATGAAAGGTATTAAAACCTATGGTATTTAGTCCCGTGTATGGGTTAAAAGCCACGAAGACATAATATCTGCTTTAGACCCAAAGTTTTGTAGACTGTTCGGTTTTGATCTAAGCAAACATTGCGATCAGCAGATTAAAAAAAATACAGTAATCCAGCCAAGGATAGAAAGAACAGAAATCTTGCAGATCATTCCATTTTGTATTTCTGTAATATCAAACAACACTATGTTTGTTTCTTGTTTCTTTTGTTAATTGTTGGTGCATCGGCTTCTGTGGCCATAATGCACCTCCCAAAGGTTTTGCATTTTACTGTGATCCAAGCCCGAGGCGGGATTCGAACTCGCGACCTTTGGGTTGCCAGGAAGGCACTTTACCCACCTGGCTAGCCCGGTCGGCAAACAACACTATGTGAGAATAGCCATAAGAGGGAGAAGCTTCACTGAAGTAGACACCATTCCCATCTTGTTACCTCACGTGCCTAGAGGACACTAACATTGACAGGGTCGCTGTTGAGAAAAAGGTCAAAGATGAGGAGTTACATACCAGAATACTAGGATTGTCTAGTATTCTGGTATGTAAACGAACAAACTGAGTGAGGTAATTAGTGATCCCAAAAACCCTCAGCATCTCGATCAGCTGGGTTTGTGTAACTAGAAAACTGAATCCAACTTTTTTCAGCCTGGACTGTACTTGTTAACAGGAGAGATTGCTTCTACAGGGATGGGATACACTTAAATAGAAAGGGTGCAAGAATATTTGCTGATGCTATCGAGGCAGTGTTAGGTGGGTCGGAAAACTGCTAGCTTGGGGAGAGACAAAGACGAATAGATTAACAGTAGCCACTGGCAGAGGTGAAAGAGATTCTTGCACTGCTTCTATTGGAATGAACAGAAGCCTGAAAAACAAGATGCAGGATATTTCAGAGACTGCAGGGAGTCATTGCGGTACAAGTAAACACATGGGTTGTGTTAGGGTAGCTAAGAATAAAAATAGGTGCATGCATACTTGCGTGTACACCAATGCTAGGAGTTTAGTAAATAAATTTGATGAATTTGAGGTATTGCTCAAAACATCAAAGGCAGATATTGTTGGGATATCAGAGACGTGGTGTCACACAGATATAAGGAATGCAGAACTGGAATTTGGGGAGTACAACGTCTACAGAAAGGATAGACTGGATAGGAAGGGAGGAGGGGATATCTGGGAAATTAAAATCTCCCATTCTAATCAGAGAGTCTTATAATGGGAGATTTTAATTTCCCAGATATTGACTGGAATTTGTGGGTTGATCACTCACACACTAGCAAGGCTTTTGTGGATTTATTGGATGATTGTTTTCTACATCAGCATGTTCGGGAGGCAACTAGAGGGAGGAATACTCTTGATTTGATTATCAGCAGTGATTCTTCATGCATTAAGAATCTGCAGATAAATGAACCAGTAAGTGGCAGTGATCACAGTGTGCTGAAGTGGGATTTACTCAAAGAGGTAACTACCATTGGGGGGCAAAGGGAAGGGTTATTGCTTTCGTAAAGGCAACTATGATGGACTGAGACAGTATTTAAATTCTATACAGTGGGACCAACTGATGATGTTACCAACAGCAAATGCCAAATGGGAAGCATTCAAAGAACTTATCTTGGAAGCTACTAGGCTTTACATACCAACTAAGAAATATTGTTCATGGTTTAGGCCTAAATGGATGTCAGATGAACTGATGAGGCATATGGCAGAGAAGAAACATGCATGGGATACATACAAATTAACACATGACACAGAAGCCTATGATAGATACAAGTTAATCTGTAACCAAGTTACAAAGGAGGTTAGGCAGGCGAAGGCAGATTACGAGAAATCTTTGGCAAGGGATGCAAAGAAAAACAGCAAAGAGTTCTTTACTTATGTAAACTCTAGAAGGAAGGGGATGAATCAGATTGGTCCACTTGATATCGATGGGTCAACTGTTGATGATCCTGCTCAGGTAGCTAACAAACTAAATGAATATTTCGCATCCACATTCACACATGAGGAGTTATTTAGCGAGGGGAAAGCCAGTGGTGTATTCAACTCTAACAGTAAGCTAGAGAATCTTGTAATAACTGAGAGTAAAGTGGAGGAGAAATTGTTGAAGATAAACACAAGGAAGGCACCCAGGGTGGATGGGATCTATCCAGTTATATTAAAGGAGGCAGCAAAGGAAGCAAGCAAACCCTTAGCCATAATTATGAGAGCTTCCTTGGACTCAGGGGAGGTACCCACAGACTGGAGATGTGCAAATGTGACCCCAATTCACAAAGGAGGATCAAAGGCTGACACAAGTAATTATAGACCTGTTAGTTTAACTTCTGTTCCAGAAAAATTAATGGAGGCAATAGTTAAGCACTGCAGGATCATTTAGACAAGACTTCAGTTATAGCTTGGACACAGCATGGTTTTGTTAAGGGAAAGTCTTGCCTGACCAATTTGATTGGATAGTATGATGCAGTCACAAAGGAACTGGATGCAGGGAATATCTTTGATATTATATACTTGTATCTTAGAAAGGCTTTTGATACTGTTGCACATGGAAGACTGCTGCACAAATTGGAGCAGTGTGACATTGGAGGCAAATTGCCGTTGTGGATAAAGGGGTGGCTGAGGGGGAGAAGACAGAGAGTGGTAATCAATGGACGCTGCTCGTCGTGGACTAATGTTATTAGTGGAGTCCCTCAGGGCTCAGTGTTGGGTCCATTATTGTTTTCTGTATTTATAAATGATATTGATAATGGTATATCAAGCTTAATGTCGAAGTTTGCAGACAATACAAAGGTACGCAGGGTTGTCAAGGACACTACTGACACTATGCTGCTGCAACAGGATCTGGAAAGGTTGAGCAGATGGGCCGAGAGGTGGCAAATGAAGTTTAACATTGACAAATGTGAAGTACTACACATGGGAAACAGCAACCCCAGAGCAACGTATCAACTCTGTGGTACTACACTGACAGTGGTAGAGAATGAAAGGGACCTAGGGGTGGATGTGCCGGCAGATATGAAGTTCTCTGAGCAGTGCAGACGGGCTGCAAGAGTAGCTCATGGTGTATTGTCAATGATATATAGGAATTTTTCTAGCAAGGATAAGGCAATGATCAGGCCACACCTAGAGTACTGTATACAGGTCTGGAGGCCTCATTTCAAGAAGGATGTAGAGCTGCTGGAACGAGTACAGAGAAGGGCAACAAGATTAGTGAATGGAACAAAGGGGTGCTCTTACGAAGAAAGGCTTAAGTTTTGCAAATTACAGTGTCTGGAGACTAGGCACCAGCGAGGTGATCTGATAGAGGTGTATAAAGCCTTGAATGGTTTGAGCATGCTCAATGCTGATGGGATTCTTCCTCTTGCTCAGAATAATCACCTGAGAGGGCATAAATTTAAATTGAGGAAAGACAGATATAGGATAGACGTGCGGAAATTTGCCTTTAGCCAGCAAGTCGTTGGTTGGTGGAACAGACTTCCATCCCTTGTCGTGGAAGTTGATAGCCTAAATAAGTTTAAGGCGCTCAGCTGGACAGGTATTTTGAACGAACAGAGGGGTGAAGTGGAGGTGGTGTTTTTTTTTTTTTTTTTTTTTTTTGTTGGCTGATGCTGCATAAGCTTGCTTTCTTGCATCAAATGCCTCTACTAATGCTAACTGGAACTGTGATCATTAAAATTACCTCATTCTTAGGAAAGTTAGACTGGAGAAAGTTGAGTGTTAAAAGATGGAAGTCAAAGAGTTCAGAGTGATTAGTGGAGTTAGGAGAACAACAGTGGCAACAGGTGAATGTGACAGTTGGAGAAAGATTTTGCCAGAGAAGATCAAAAAAAAGAGGAGATTCCAAATTAGCAATTCTCTGACAAGTAATATCAGAGAAAATATATACACAAGTAACACCTTTAAAGCAAAAGGAATCAAAAAGCGAATAGTAAGAGCAAATTAAATGCGTAGTGGTTGAGATAACTGATAACTAACACACTCAAAAAAAAGTAGATGGGGCGTGGCTGATTGTAAGTGGAAATGGGCATCATTGAGATTGGAACTGAGACCATGTTTGTTTGGTTTTTAGGAGCATTAGCAACTAAGGCCATATTTCTCCGAGGATATGTGGTGGTCATTCCCTGACCTTTCCGCATCCTCTGTATTTGGTGGTCATGGGCTTGAACCCTGGTTTAATCAAGAAGGGTGTGCTATGCACTGCTGCTCCTGCCCACCTGGCTACGGAGGCGCCCGAGACCATGTATATTTGCAAAATGAATAAGAAAGTTTTTGGGATTGGCTCTTCTTGCAGATAGGTCTGGTCTATTATTCTTACTAAGCATGATGCATTCATTAGATAAAGTGAAGGGGGGAAAACTAAAAATTAATGAAATTTTTGGATATGGTATTTGCACAGCAAGAATATATCCAGCTCTTTGACATAACGTGGCCGTGACAATGCCTCCTGAATACACACTACTCAGGCTCCCTCCAGTTACTATCTGGCAGAGTAGAGGCAAAGAAATTATATGCTAGTTGATCCGGATGACTCCTAGAGAGTAACCAAAAAGTTCGGTCCTGTAGACTATCTAGTGGCCAGCTAACGAACACTGTTTTAGAGCTGTACCCTCGAAAGGTAAGGAATACTGGATCTCACCAGAATGCCCATCCAAACTTCAAAATACACAGCACACACACTGCATGATGAAGGAAATAGCAGGTGCCAGAGCTATACAAGGGGCATTCTAAGCCTCCAACAAGCAGAATGGTGGTGTTTTACCAGATGAGAGCCAACCTACCACCTATTTGCCAATACACTCAGGGAAGTGGGAAGTGGAAAGTGAAAAAGACCTGGGGGTAATTGTGCAGTCAAATATGAAGTTCGCTGAACAGTGCAGACAGGCTACCAGGACAGGCCATAGAACAAAGGGGTGCTCTTGCCAAGAAAAGCAAGAAAGAAAAGTTCTGCAAATTGCAGTGCCTGGAGAGTAGGCACCTGCAAGGTGATCTGATTGAGGTGTATAAGGCCTTGAATGGGTTGAGCAAGCTGAATGCTGATGGGATTCTTCCTCTTTCTCAGATTAGGAACCTGAGGGGACACAGTTTCAAATTGAGGAAAGACATTTGTAGAATAGATGTGTGGAAATTTGCCTTTTGCCAGCAGGTAGTTGATTGGTGGAACAGACTTCCATCTTTTGTTGTAGAAGTTCATAGCCCAAATAAATTTAAGGCTGAGCTGGGTAGGCATTTGGAACAAATGGAGGGGTGAAATGGGAGTTTTTTTTTTGGCTGATGCTGCATAAGCTTGCTTTCTTGCATCGTATGTCTATGCTAATGCTTAATATCACTTCATACTGCATGGCTCTGCTCTCATAACGGTCCTTTGAATATCACTGAATTAAAAGAGAAGATTCCACAAGAAAAAAACACACTGATGACAACTTTAACATCATAGGGAATGTTCGGCATTTATTAGAAAACCTGCATAACAAAACAACAAAGTACATTAAACTCGCTTAGTTTTCAAAACCTAAACCTGCATTATTTATACTTTTAATAAAGTTATTTTTTGATAAACTATGTCAATTTGTTCAAACTAAACAATTTCAAAATAAAAACAGTTCCTTTGTAGTGCTGTACCCTGTATATAAGGCCTCAGTAGCCAAGTGGTCAGGAGCAGGAGTGCAGTAGCACATGCTCTTTGAGTAGACTGGGGTTTAAGTCCCTGACTGTTAAATACGATTGATCTGCCAACCTGCACTGGACCAGCGTGGTACACTATAATCCATTTCCCTCAAAATGAATTGCTGAGGAGGCTTCCATCCTGTAGTGGATTGATAATGGCTGCAGTTTACCTTTTACCCTGTACAGGAATTCCCTGACTTACGTAAGGGTTGCGTTCCACGGAACGCTACATAAGTCGGATTTTACACAAGTTGGAATTTCCCCCATGCTTATGCAGCACTTGCAACTGTGCTCGCTGAATTGATTGAATCAAAAAAGAAATGTTCGACAAACATGTAAATAGAATTATTTATTGTATTTATTTAATTTTTTATCTCATGCGCAGGAAAAATTACAAAGCGTGTAATTTAAAAAATTTCAAAATTATAAAATTACAAAACAAGAGAGGAGACAGGCACAATGTCAGTAAGTTTTACCTTTCGAGCATCGATGCCAGAATCAACGTCTTTGGCTGATAAGTACGCCGCTGCGGAGGTTGGGGGCTGTGGAGATTTCGAATGGGTTGGCTGCTCAACCTTACGAAAGAACATATTAATGGATGACTGGACGGTGGCTTTTTTCTTTTCATCATAGATTTCTTTGAACAAGCAAGCATATCGTTCACCCCTCTGTTAACTTTTAAGAATAGTTTGCTGTCAGGATCCATCTTCTCAAACCTCGCCATTTCTGACGCAATTTCACGAAATGCCATTGCCATCTCTCTCTAGTGATGAAGCATCCCTTACTTGGTTCATCTTCAGCTTCATCAGCATTTACTTTTCACCATCGCTGCCTGTAAGTCAATAAGTTCTTCGTTAGATAATTCCTTCTCTTCTTACTCTATTAACTCCTCCATGTCTTTGGCATCAACTTCCAACTGAAGTAGCTCTTTAACCTTTACAATCTGATCTGTAACCTCTTCATATGATTGGTCTTTTTCAAATCCTTTGAAGCCTTTTACATGCCATGGGCATACTTTTTTCCATGCACCATTTAAACAACTTTTAGTAATTTCCGCCCAGGGTTTAATGTTGTTGTTGTTGTTGTTGTTTGGTTTTTAGGAGCATTAGCAACTAAGGCCATATTGCTCCAGGATATGCGGCGGTCATTCCTTAACCTTTCCGCATCCTCCGTATTTGGTGGTGACGGGCTCGAACCCCGGTCTAATCAAGAAGCGTGTGCTACGCACTGCTGCTCCTTCCCACCTGGCTACGGAGGCGCCCCAGGGTTTAATGTTTAAGATGGCGTGGTAAATATTGTAAGATTTCCAAAAGTCTCTTAAAGTAAAATTTTTCTCATCATCTACTGCAGACAATGCCTGAACAAATATTGTGCGTATATCAACATCAATTTTCAATCCACTGCAAGATGAAGGCCTCTCCAGCAACTTTCCAGTTCCTTCTGTTTTGGGCAATGGCCATCCATTTACTACCCACAAACTCACGAATTTCATCTGTTCATCGCTGTTGTTGAACAGGTTTCTCTTACCACCTCTTAGGTACCATTCTGTTATTTTCTTTGTCCATCTGTCATCATGTCTTTGAGCTATGTGTCCTGCCCAGGACCATTTTAGTTCTTTAGTTTTGATAAGAATGTCCTTTACTTGAGTTTGCTGCCTAATCCATGTGTTTCTCTTCTTATCTAACAGTCTGATTCCCAATATAATTTGTTCCATTCTTTTGGTGAGTGCCCAAGTTTCACTTTCATAAGTCATGGTGGGGAGTATACATTGGTTCATTATTTTACATTTCAGACAAATTGGGATATTGCTCCTCAGTATGTGACTATGTTTCCTGAATGCTATCCATCCAAAATTTATTCTTCTCTTGACTTCCATCCATTTATCATTATTACAGCTAATAACTTGTCCCAGATAAGTATATGACTCCAACTTTTCATTACTACTCCTTCAATCATTATATCACTTTCTGTGGCATACTTGTTCATTATTACTTTTGTTTTAGTCCAAAATCCTTACTGACTCTGCATAACTGATTAAGATTTTCCTCTAATTCTTTGGGATCGTGGCTTATGACCACAATGTCATCTGCAAATTGTAAATAGTTCAGGTACTCTCCATTCACATTGACTCCTTTCTGCGACCAGTCTAATCTTCTGAAAGCTTCAATGGCAGCAGTAAACAACTTCAGAGATATTGTGTCTCCGTGTCGAACTCCTTTCTCAATTTTAAACTTACTACTGTCTTTTTCTAGTCTAATAAAGGAAGTAGCATTCTCATATATTTTCTTCAAAATCATATATGGGGTATCTATGCTTTGTCTTTCCAGTGCCTGAAACATTGCCTTATGCTGTATGGAGTCAAATGCCTTTTCATAATCCACAAATGCCAGACATAATGGTGTTTTATATTCATTTTTTTTCTCCATTAGCTGTGACATTACGTGAAGGTGATCCATAGCTGAGAATCCTGTCCTAAAGCCAGCTTGCTCTTTTGGTTGATTCTCATCAAGTATTCTTTCTAATCTGTTAGTCACGACCCTTGTGAACAACTTGTAGACGTGGGATAATAAGCTAATTGGTCTATAATTTCCAATTTGTGATTTATCTGCTTTCTTATGCAGCAAAACTATGATTGCATTATTCCACTCCTTAGGAGTGGAATAATGCAATCCTCTTGTATATCACACCTTTTCTAATGCATTTTGTGAAGAGCCTTGCCAGTTTTTTGTCATGTCTCTTCCTCCCAATTTTAACAGCTCTACAGTAACTTCATCTTCCCCCAGGGCTTTCTGATTCTTCATTTTCTTCAACGCATGTTCTAGCTCATCAGGAAGGATATCAGGTATGTTGTATGCAGTGGTGCAGGAACGCTTTGGCATTGGGGCAGGTGCCAAGGGCACCGACAGGAGAAGGGCGCCACTGACAGGCCACATTAGTACAGTGCCACGCTATTTTGACACCCGAGGCTAGTTGACGAAATGGCGCCCCTCGATGATGTCGAATCAAGGTGACAGCACAGGGAGGGTGAAAATTAATTTTCACACGGCAATTCAAGCCTGCATGCATCCTTAACATCTGAGTACATACTGCATAGCATCATAGATCTATTTGCTGTCCAGAATGTAACTTTGAAGGGACCAATCAGGCGATCGCTTCATCAGCTCATGCTCGAATGCACAGTAGTTCGCAATTCACACATTGTGTACAAACTGAATAAGTCATAAGTTAGTGTTTTTGTGATTGCTATATAAACAGGTAATCATGAATATTGTGATTTATAATTTAAATAAAACAACAAAGGCCAAATTAATTTTAGACATGCCACCAAAGTAAAACAGTGGATATCAGTACCGCGTAGAAAGACTGCATAAAGAGGAAATTAGAAAAAAACATTCCGCTAGTTTACAAAACTGGATTACAATAAGCCACTCCAAACCTGAAAGAAGTGACAAAGAAAACGAACATAATTCGAATGAAGATGAAATAAATGATGATGCCACTGAAATGGAAGTCCAAGAAAAAGCTCAAACAATTGAAGTTCTTTTAAAAGAATTAGAAAGTATGGACAATAACCAACAACAGTTGGCAGAAGAAAATGATGGCAGCAATAATATTAACATGGGACATGTAAGTCTGAATTTTAATGATTCGACCACATGGAACTTTAATACCCACAAAAACAGATCTCTTATGGTGCAACGCGGTTCCGAACATAGTCTTAAATCCGTATCCTGCCATTAATGGCTGATGTTTCAATAATTCGTGGAATTACAAAAATGAAGGTATTGAAAAAAAAAAAAAAAAGGAGAGGAAATGGTTATTTTATTGCAAAAACAAAGATGCAATATATTGTTTTCAGTGCCTCTTATTTGTATCTAGCACAAATAATGATCCATTTTGCAGCTCAGATGGATTTAAGGATTGGAAACATCTAAACCCAAATGTTCTTTTTCATGAGAATTCATTACAACACAAACAATTTCAAAAAATGGAAATAATTAGAAAAGGGTCTTCAAAAAGGTGGACTAATTAATGACGCTGCACAAGCAGCACTAAGAAGCGAAATTTCAAAATGGCATCATATATTGAAAATAATATTGAAATGTATATTGTTCTGTGCTGAAAATAATTTGGCATTTCGTGGACATGCTAGTAATATCGATACTGAAGAAAAAAAGTGTGGCGTATTTTTAAACTTGATAAAATTTAAACGTCAGCCAATTTGACGTTGGTATGAAAAATGATCTGGAATCGCATATTAAATATCACACTAATTATTTATATCCAGAAATTCAGAATGAATTTATTAATTTGTTAGCAACAAAAGTATGAAGTGAAATAATTTAAAATAACTAAATGCAACAAGGCATAATATGTTAAGAGTACTAGTTTTATATCTATATAATATCGGTGTGGATACACCATAACTCTTAAGAAAAAACTACGATAGTAGTGTGGGAGGCATTTCCTCTGTATCACATATTGTGTTCGATGATAGGCCAATAGCTCTGAAACGGTGCTGTTTCACTTCCACGAAACAACAGATGACTGCTTTTCAGGATAAAGGAAAACCCCTCTCTTCTAAATCTCTAACATGGTGCTTACAATAGAAGGTTGACCGGAACCTTGGTCTGCCCACTGGCTATGGATACACAGAAAGTAGTTGACCAGCTCAACTTCTCGGTATATGGGACAGGTAGTCGGATAGGTTTTACGTATCCGACTACCTGTGCACTTAAATGCACTGAGTTGCAGATGGTAATCTCTTTATCTTTTAATTCAAGCATAACAACAGCACTATTGCTTACTTGAAGGCCATGGGTGCGAACGATGTGTACCCAGTTAAGTCTCGTAATGCAGTTGTTATGTGGAAACAAGAAAATTTTCGTTTCCATAAAGCAAAGAAATAAAAAAATTAGGTAAAGAATAAAATTCTATTGAGCGAATTCTAAAAAAATTTGGCAAAAAGAAAATATTTATCTCTAAATAGAAAAATTCACTATAAAGAAGTTTTTGAACAGAGGTCCGACTGTACTTATTTATTATGATTTTGCCAATTATCGAAAAAAGGCGTGTAGCCACAAATTTGCCAAGGACGCCGAAAACCTAGCTACGCCTCTGGTTGTATGTGTTACTAATTTGCAATCCATCTTCCCCACCGTTGGCATCATTCCCTCACTCCTTGTATAACTCTTTATAGTAGCCTTCTGCTATTTGAATTATGCCTTCTCTGCTATTTATAAGTACACTGTCTCTATTCTTCAATTTCAGTATCATTTGTCTTTCTGTATTACTGCTCATGGCTGCTGATTTAAATACTTTGTTTTTCCTTAATGCTTGTTCTACTTTTCTTGTGTTAAATTTTCTTAAGTTTTCTCTTGAGTCTCTTTCTAACAGCTTTGCATAACTCAGTATACTCAATTTTCTTCTTGTCTGTGGTTTTCTTACTCTTCATTTGTCGTCTTTGGTTCATCATGACAAGTGTTTCTTGATTAATTTTTTCTTCTTTGGATTTCTTTCTTTATCACTTTCAGAAAGTTGTAATACCTTGGTCCTGAGCATTCTGCAGAAACTCAAACTTGTTCTTAAGTTCCAGTACATACTGCCTTTTCTCCTCTTCTGTTATTTCAAAGACCTTTGTATTATTTACTTGAGTCAGTTTTTTCCTTTCATTATATCATGCGTGCATCTTACCATTCTGTGATCACTTCCAATATTTACCTTGTTCGGGACAGTAACATTTTATATTGTACTTAATACGTAGTCTTATAGTTCTAATTCTGCTGGTTATTTTTATTTTAATTTATATAAACGGTTTTTGTAGATATATGTAACGCCAGAGCTTGCACTTGGTCATCACGCAACACAGCGGCAACCCCCAAGGCAGATTGCGCTGGTCCCAAAGGAACTAGTAGTTGTTGGTGACTCTATTGTCAGGGAAACGGGGAACATCCTTTCTAAAAAGGATAGGTGGAACAGGACCAGGGTATGTCTGCTAGGGGCAAAGGTTGATGACGTTGTAGAGCAGATATCATCTTTTAGGGGCACAAAAGGTGATATAGTTGTACACGTTGGCACTAATGATATTAAGAGTAGGAGACCGGCAGAATTACTTAACAAGTACAGGTCACTGTTGAAAAAAAGCCGTGAAATAGGGTTGAATTTGAAAGTGTCTGCAATTCTGCCCAGACACGATAGGAGGGAGTATATGATGAGAGCCTTGTCGATCAATTTGGCCCTGGAAAGATTGTGCAAGGCTCAAGGGATAGAATAATTTAAATAAAACAACAAAGGTTACTAAAAGGATACTAGAGGTGAAGGTGATTCTTGCACAACTTCTATTAGAATAAGTAGCGACCTGGATCGAGGGGTGTTGGGGATTTCAGGGACGGATGGCAGTCATCGTGAAACAGGTGGGTATATGGGATGTGTTAGAGTAATTAAGAATAAGAATAGGTGCATGTATACTTGCATGTATACCAATGCTAGAAGTATAGTAAATAAATTTGATGAATTTGAAGTGTTGGTCAAGACATCAAAGGCGGATATTGTTGGGATATCAGAGACGTGGTGTCACCCAGATATAAGGAATGCCGAACTGGAATTTGGGGAGTACAATGTGTACAGAAAGGATAGACAGGATAGGAAGGGAGGAGGTGTTATGCTGTTAATAAAGAAAAATATAAAATCAAAAGAAGTGCATCCAGTTGATATAGATGAACAGTGCACTGTTGAGTCAGTTTGGTGTGACATAAGCACTGCGAAAGCAAAAATAAGAGTAGGAGTGTGTTATAGGCCTAATGACTCGAATGAGTACAATGAATAATTGTACAGAGAAATAGAGTGGGCTGGTAAATCGGAATGTCTTATAATGGGGGATTTTAACTTCCCAGATATTGACTGGAACTTGTGGGTTGAGCACTCACACACTAGTCAGACTTTTGTGGTTTATTAGATGATTGTTTTCTGCAGCAGCATGTTCGAGAGGCAACCAGAGAAAGTAATACTCTTGATCTGGTTATCAGCAGTGATCATTCATGTATTAGGAATTTGCAGATAAAAAAACCACTAGGTGGCAGTGATCACAGTGTACTGACGTGGGATTTACTTAAAGATTTAACTACTATCAGGGGAAAAGGAAAGGGTTTTTGCTTCCGTAAAGGCGAGTACAGTGGTCTCCGACAGTTTTTAAATTCTGTACAGTGGGATCAACTGATGATGTTACCAACAGTAAATTCTAAGTGGGAAGCATTCAAGGAATTAATCGTGGAAGCTACTAAAAGGTTCATACCTATTAAGAAATATTGTTCAAGGTTTAGGCCTAAATGGTTGTCAAATGAACTAATGAGACTCGTAACAGAGAAGAAAAATGCATGGGATGCATATAAATTATCAAGCGACTCAGAAGCATATGGCAGCTATAAGTTAATCTGTAATCAGGTCACAAAGGAGGTTCGGCAGGCGAAGGCAGATTACGAGAAATCCTTGGCAATCTTTTGCCAAGGATTTCTCTTTGCTAAGAAAAACAGCAAGGATTTCTTTACTTATATAAACTCTAAAAGGAAGGGGATGAATCTGATCGGTCCACTTGACATCGATGGTTCGACTGTTGATGATCCTGCTCAGATAGCAAACAAACTGAATGAGTATTTTGCATCTACATTCACACGTGAGGAATTATTAAGGTTTGAAAATGGCAGAAGGTTATCAAATTGTAGCAAGATACTTAATGATTTTGTAATAACCGAGAGCAAAGTGGAAGAGAAATGGTTGAAGTTAAACGTAAGAAAAGCACCTGGGGTGGATGGGATCTATCCAGTTATATTAAAGGAGATGGCAAAGCAACTAAGCGAACCCTTAGCCATAATTATGAGAGCATCCTTGGACTCAGGGGAGGTTCCCACGGACTGGAGATGTGCAAATGTGTCCCCAATTCACAAAGGGGGATCGAAGGGTGACACGAGTAATTACAGACCAGTTAGTTTAACTTCTGTTCCGGGTAAAATAATGGAGTCGCTGGTTAAAGATGCATTGCAGGATCATCTAGACAAGGCTGCAGCAATAATTCAGACACAGCATGGGTTTGTTAAGGGAAAGTCTTGTCTGACAAATTTGATAAGATATTATGATGTGGTTACAAAGGAACTGGATGCAAAAAATAACTTTGATATCATATATTTGGATTTCAGGAAAGCTTTTGACACTGTTGCGCATGGAAGACTATTGTACAAATTGGAGCAGAATGGTATTAAGGGTAAGTTGCTACAATGGATAAAAGGATGGTTAAGTGCTAGAAGACAGAGGGTGGTAATCAATGGGTGCTGCTCTTCTTGGACTAATGTTATTGGTGGAGTCCCACAGGGTTCGATGTTAGGTCCAATGTTGTTTTGTATATTTATCAATGATATTGATGAAGGTATATCAGGCACTAGAGACGGTCGTTTTCAAAGCCGCTAAGTGGATTTTTCTTATTTATTGATTTGAAATTATTGTTTTTCTAAAACTTTTGATTTAAATTTAGTAGTATAACATTATTTTGTGATTTTCTGATTAATTTGGTGTATTTATTCTTTACTCAGCCTTGTAATTGCATAAAAGTATCGGTAAAGGTTTCCACGTGTTTCAACTCCGCTAACCGTTCGTAATTTTCCCGCCTTTGTGATACGATATACCGTACTAGATAGCGTTAGTTGAACTTCGTTAGCAGTTAAATTGTACGTTTAAATAAATACATATAATGACTTAGATTACAAACGTAATATAATTAATTTTATTTAACATAATTAATTATACATATAACCACTTAGGTTACGTAACATAAATAATTAGTAAAAACAAATAATTAATACATAACTTGATACGAAAGTTATATAAAGGGATTTCGCAGATAACACTCGTTACTGAAACGTAAATATTTCGTAGATAACACTCGTTACTGAAACGTAAATATTCCGTAGATAACACTCGTTACTGAAACATAAATATAGCGTTATAACTGTGTTTGGATACAAGTTTAGGATTTAATTTTGTACAGAAATTGAAATTTTATTGAAAGTAAATCTAAATCATGACTCAAACCAGAGCAGCAAAGCAAAGGGCTCAAGCTAATGGGAATGCTGTGGCCCAGGGGAGAACTGAGGGGGGCAGTTGTCCTCTGAATCACAGCCTTGTAAGATGCACTATTTGCTTGATGTTTGCGGAGCAGTCAAGTATGGGACATGATACTGCCATGGGGGATGTCTTTGTGTGTGTGCGATGCAAGGAGTGTAAGGAGATAAGGCGACAACTCAGCGTTGTTATGGGCCTATATGAGAGCTTGAAGGATAGGGTGGATGCCCTCGAAGGATTACAAGTGAGGGGCCCATCAAGCTCTCAGCTGCCCACACCAATGCCAGAGCTTGCACTTGGTCATCGCGGAACACAGCGGCAACCCCCAAGGCAGAATGCGCTGGTCCCAAAGGAACTAGTAGTTGTTGGTGACTATTGTCAGGGAAACGGGAAACATGCTTTGTAAAAAGGATAGGTGGAATAGGACCAGGGTATGTCTGCCAGGGGCAAAAGTTGATGACGTTGTAGAGCGGATATCATCTTTTAAGGGCACAAAAGGTGATATAGTTGTACACGTTGGCACTAATGACATTAAGAGTAGGAGACCGGCGGAATTACTTGACAAGTACAGGTCACTGATGAAAAAAAGCCGTGAATTAGGGTTGAAATTGAAAGTGTCTGCAATTCTGCCCAGACACGATAGGAGGGAGTATATGATGAGAGCCCTGTCAATCAATTCGGCCCTGGAAAGATTGTGCAGGGCTCAAGGGGTAGAATTTTTTTCAGCCTGGTCTGTACTTGTTAACAGGAGAGACTGCTTCTACAGGGATGGGATACACTTAAATAGAAAGGGTGCAAGAATGTTTGCTGATGCTATCGAGGCAATGTTAGGTGGGTCGGAAAAGTGCTAGATTGGGGGGATACAAGGACTAATAGATTAACAGTAGCCACTGGCAGAGGTGAAAGTGATTCTTGCACTGCTTCTATTGGAATGAGCCGCAGCCTGGAAAATAAGATGCAGGATATTTCAGAGACTGCTGGGAATCATTGGGGTACAAGTAAACACATGGGTTGTGTTAGGGTAGCTAAGAAAAAGAACAGGTGCATGTATACTTGTGTGTACACCAATGCTAGGAGTTTAGTAAATAAATTTGATGAATTTGAGGTATTGGTCAAAACATCAAAGGCAGATATTGTGGGGATTTCAGAGACGTGGTGTCACACAGATATAAGAAATGCAGAACTGGAATTTGGGGAGTACAATGTCTACAGAAAGGATAGACAGGATAGGAAGGGAGGAGGGGTTATGCTATTAGTTAAAAAACACATAAAATCCAAGGAAGTGAAGCCAGTCGACATCGCTGGACAGTGCAGTGTCGAGTCAGTTTGGTGTGACATAAGCATTGGGAGATCAAAATTGAGAGTAGGAGTGTGCTATAGGCCTAATGACTCTGATGAGTATAATAAGAAACTGTTCGGAGAAATAGAGTGGGCCAGTAAATCAGAGAGTCTTATAATGGGGGATTTTAATTTCCCAGATATTGACTGGAATTTGGGGGCTGGTCACTCACACAGTAGCAAGGCTTTTGTGGATTTATTGGATGATTGTTTTCTACATCAGCATGTTCGGGAGGCAACTAGAGGGAGGAATACTCTTGATTTGATTATCAGTAGTGATTCTTCATGCATTAAGAATCTGCAGATAAATGAACCACTTGGTGGCAGTGATCACAGTGTGCTGAAGTGGGAGTTACTCAAAGAGGTAACTACCATTAGGGGTAAAGGGAAGGGGTATTGCTTTCGTAAAGGCGACTACAATGGACTGAGACAGTATTTAAATTCTATACAGTGGGATCAACTGATGATATTGCCAACAGCAAATTCAAAATGGGAAGCATTCAAAGAACTTATCGTGGAAGCTACTAGGCTTTACATACCAACTAAGAAATATTGTTCAAGGTTTAGGCCTAAATGGTTGTCAGATGAACTAATGAGGCATATGGCAGAGAAGAAAAATGCATGGGATACATACAAATTAACACGTGACACGGACGCCTATGATAGATACAAGTTGATCTGTAACCAAGTTACAAAGGAGGTTAGGCAGGCGAAGGCAGATTACGAGAGATCCTTGGCAAGGGATGCGAAGAAAAACAGCAAAGAGTTCTTTACTTATGTAAACTCTAGAAGGAAGGGGATGAATCAGATTGGTCCACTTGAGATCGATGGGTCAACTGTTGATGACCCTGCTCGGGTAGCTAACAAACTAAATGAATATTTTGCATCGACATTCACACATGAGGAGTTATTCAGCGAGGGGAATGCCAGAGGTGTATTCAACTCTAGCAGTAAGCTAGAGAATCTTGTAATAACTGAGAGCAAAGTGGAGGAGAAATTGTTGAAGATAAACACAAGAAAGGCACCTGGGGTGGATGGGATCTATCCAGTTATATTAAAGGAGGCAGCAAAGGAGGTAAGCAAACCCTTAGCCATAATTATGAGAGCTTCCTTGGACTCAGGGGAGGTACCCATTGACTGGAGATGTGCAAATGTGACCCCAATTCACAAAGGGGGATCAAAGGCTGACACAAGTAATTATAGACCTGTGAGTTTAACTTCTGTTCCCGGAAAATTAATGGAGGCACTGGTGAAAGAAGCACTGCAGGATCATCTAGACAAGACTTCAGTTATAGCTAGGAAACAGCATGGTTTTGTTAAGGGGAAGTCTTGCCTGACCAATTTGATTGGATACTATGATGCAGTCACAAAAGAACTGGATGCAGGGAATAACTTTGATATTATATACTTGGATCTTAGAAACGCTTTTGATACTGTTGCACATGGAAGACTGCTGCACAAATTGGAGCAGTGTGGCATTGGAGGCAAGTTGCTGCTATGGATAAAGGGGTGGTTGAGGGGGAGAAGACAGAGAGTGGTAATCAATGGACACTGCTCATCGTGGACTAATGTTATTAGTGGAGTCCCTCAGGGTTCAGTATTGGGGCCTTTATTGTTTTCTGTATTTATAAATGATATTGATGATGGTATATCAGGCTTAATGTCCAAGTTTGCAGACGATACGAAGGTTGGCAGGGTTGTCAAGGACACTACTGACACTATGCTGCTGCAACAGGATTTGGAAAGGTTGAGCAGATGGGCTTCGAGGTGGCAAATGAAGTTTAACATTGACAAATGTAAAGTACTACCTATGGGAAACAGCAACCCCAGAGCAACGTATCAACTCTGTGGTACTACACTGACAGTGGTAGAGAATGAAAGGGACCTGGGGGTGGTGGTGCAGGCAGATATGAAGTTCTCTGAGCAGTGCAGACGAGCTGCAAGAGTAGCTCATGGTGTATTGTCAATGATATATAGGAATTTTTCTAGCAGGGATAAGGAGGTGATTATTCCCTTGTATAAGGCAATGGTCAGGCCACACCTAGAGTACTGTATACAGGCCTGGAGGCCTCATTTCAGGAAGGATGTAGAGCTGCTGGAACGAGTACAGAGAAGGGCAACTAGATTGGTGAATGGGACAAAGGGGTTCTCTTACGAAGAAAGGCTTAAGTTTTGCAAATTACAGTGTCTGGAAACTAGGCACCAGCGGGGTGATCTGATAGAGGTGTACAAAGCCTTGAATGGTTTGAGCATGCTCAATGCTGATGGGATTCTTCCTCTAGCTCAGAAAAATCACCTGAGAGGGCATAAATTCAAATTGAGGAAAGACAGATGTAGGATAGATGTGCGGAAATTTGCCTTTAGCCAGCGGGTGGTTGGTGGGTGGAACAGACTTCCATCCCTTGTCGTGGAAGTTGATAGACTAAATAAGTTTAAGGCTCAGCTGGACAGGTATTTCGAACGAACAGAGGGGTGAAGTGGAAGTGGTTATTTTTATTTATTTATGTTACTTTTTTTTTTTTTTTTTTTTTTTGGCTGATGCTGCATAAGCTTGCTTTCTTGCATCAAATGCCTCTACTAATGCTAATGCTAATGCTTAATGTCGAAGTTTGCAGATGATACAAAGGTTGGCAGGGTTGTTAATGACAGTAATGGCAGTATGCTACTGCAACAGGACCTAGATAATTTGGGCAGATGGGCTAAGAAGTGACAACTGAAGTTTAACCTTGACAAATGCAAAGTACTGCATATGGGTAGAAGTAACCCCAGAGAAACGTACCAACTGTGTGGTACTACACTTAAGGTGGTAGAAAATGAAAAAGACCTGGGAGTAATTGTGCAGGCAGATATGAAGTTTTCTGAGCAATGCAGACAGGCTGCCAGGGCAGGTCATGGGGTTTTGTCAATGATATATCGGAATTTTGCTAGCAGGGAAAAGGAGGTGATTATCCCTCTGTATAAGGCAATGGTCAGGCCACGGCTGCTTGAGTACTGCGTACAGGTCCGGAGGCCTCATTTTAGGAAGGATGTAGATTTACTTGAGCGTGTACAGAGAAGGGCAACAAGATTGGTGAGTGGAATGAAGGGATCCTCTTACCAAGAGAGGCTTAAGTTCTGCAAATTGCAGTGGCTGGAGACTAGGCACCTGCGCGGTGATCTGATTGAAGTATATAAGGCCTTGAATGGGTTTGAGCACGCTGAATTCTGATGGAATTCTTCCACTTGTTCAGATTACGAATCTAAGGGGGCATAAATTCAAATTAAGAAAAGACAGATGTAGAATAGATGTGCGGAAATTTTCCTTTAGCCAGCGGGTGGTTAATTGCTGGAACAAACTTCCATCTGTTGTTGTGGAAGTTGATAGGTTGAATAAATTTAAGGAGGAATTGGACAGGCATTTGGAGGGAATGGTGTGATTTTTTTTTTTTTTTTTTTTTTGGCTGATGCTGCATAAGCTCATACATTTGCTTTCTTGCATCACATGCCACTACTACTACTACTATTATTCATGTGCGTAAATAGTATGCTTTTAAATTCGAAATAACACCCTGATCCATAGGTTGGATGGGTGAAGTCGTGTTTGGGAATAGAAATATGACTCTCAACATTCAAAATGAATTCATCTTGATGCGTAGGATGCCCAGGAGCATTATCTAATAGAAGCAAAATCTTGAAAGGAATTGTCTTTACAATATTTTTCAAACTCGCTAACAAAGCAGCATTAAAACCAATCCTCAAAGAGATATATTGTTATCCATGCTCTCGGGTTCGATCGGAAGTGCACGAGTAGGGTGGCTTTATTGATGCTCTTAAATGCATGAGGATTTCCAGAATGATACACAAGCAGTGGTTTTAATCTGTGATCTCCCGCTGCATTAGCCCCAAGCAAGAGAGTGGCCCTATCTTTTGTCGTCTTGAAACCTGGAATTGTATTTTCCTCTTTGGCAATGTATATTCGATCAGGAATTTTTTTCTGATACAGAGAAATCTCGTCAACATTAAAAATTTGCTGCGTTGAATAGCCGCCTTCACCAATAATTTTTTCCAACACATCACAAAATTTCTCTGCAGCTGCAGAATTGGCACTTGCGACTTCACTGCATAACTTTAACATTGTGGAAACCAGAATGATGCTTGAACCTATTAAACCACCCATTGCTTGCCACAAACTTGGCTTGGGGTTCGCCATACTTATCCTTAATATTTTCATAAATACTTCTTGCTTTTGCTTGAATGGCCATTGGACTCAGGGGCACTCACTTCTGAATCCGATTTTCCATCCATATTATTAATACCTTTTCCATCTTCGATATAGCACCTGAACGCTGTTGATCTTAAATGCGTTGATCCTTTGACATGTTCTTTTATACGTGCACTGTCCTTTAAAATAGTATTCACTGTTGAAGCAGCAAGACCTTTGTTTTGTTTCTTGGCACTGCCAGCACTTGCACTTTTCATTGGTCGCTTTCCCTTCATCATTGTAATACGTAAATAGGAAGGAAGAGAAGTTTCTGAAAATTTGTTTTTTTTATATGATTGAAGATTTCAGTGAAGGAAACACATTTCACCATAATAGCATAATGTAAAAACTACACAAGTGCAGTTATTGGGATTATCGCAAATGCAATAAGATTGAGTTTACTATGCATTTATAATTAGATGCACTAACAGAAAAGCCCAATAAACCGGAAAGTGCAAATTGTTTTTTTTGGTCATGACTTCAGAAAAATATGCTTTAGAAAAATATCACAAAGGCGTTCAAAATTGATTCTTATAATGGGAACATATGATAATGATGAAATGGTAGTGTAATTTCCATTATAAACATGACCTTTTAGAGAGATGAATAGCTTAGTAATATAGCGAAGTTTTCAACTTCCAAGGATTTGGAATGAATTAAAAAAAAAAAAAAAAAAAGTGTTATTGGGTTCACATTATGATACCTCCATTTATTCCTACGGGATGCAAAATACCTTTCCACAATTTTTTTAAGTTTGCACCGGCCGGCAAAAACTTTACATAAAGTCGAATTTCCATAAGTCAGGGAGTTACTGTATATCTAGGAATCATTCAACACACAATAAGTTAATCCTAATTGCAATTAACGGAAGGTGAAGTTCAGTGAAAGTTTACTTTCAGCAGCACAGTGATTACAGGTATCACTGTAATCACTGTGCTGCTGAATATAAATCCTGCAACAATGGAAGGGTATACAGCTCAAAAGCAATTATGGAGACATTCAGAAACATACAAGTGATAATAAAAATTTTATCAGCAAAATTAAACTGACTGAATAATGTAAATGTGATAATAGTCCCTAATTTTCCAACAACATCAAAAAATTAAAATGTTAATGGATACAATTTTAAACAATAATTACCAGTATAAAAACCTAACCGTTTTGGAATTCTTGAGAAATATGAAGTATAAAGTGCATTGCAATAATGGTGTTCTTGATTTAGATATAGCTGCCAACCAAGAGAAACTGTAATCTGGTAAACTTTTAACACAGATCTGGTTTTCAGTTAGAAAGAAATATATTCCAGAACAATTTTTCCACATTAATTCTGTAGTGCATAAAGAATCATCTCACAAAAATTGTTGAGTCAAGTTTAATGATTGAAACTTGCTCTCCCCTCCTAACTGCAGAGATAGTTTTATTAAAATAATTTTTTAAATCAGTGGCTCCTAAACTACTGAGATCTATGGATCCTTTCAAAAATCAAAACACATTTGCAGACTCCTATATATATATGCATATATTTCTCTGTGTGTGTATATATACATGAGCATTGGGTTTCCTGAAAATAAAATTCACAGTTTTATGTTAAAAACAACTCACCTTTATTCTTATTTTTTACATAAACATATAATAATAATTTTATCATCAATTTGCTATATACAGAATGAATAATTTTACCAGTTTCAGAGGGTCCATTTCATGAACCCTCTGGAACTAGTTTATGGAACATCAGGGGTCCACGGACCCCAGTTTGGGAAACTACTGCTTTAAATGAAATATGGTTTTTGTAGAGTTAAAGATGAAAGGCTCTGTCAACTGCTTACCAAAAAATAAAATATATCTATATGTTATGCTGTATATTATGTGAGAGTGTGTGTATTTTTTTTTTTAAATATTTCAATGCACAGTATATTGGTAGAGAATTGATTTTAACTTTTTTTTTTATTTAGCAGTGTTTATGAAAAAAATGTTTATAATATAAGTCAAAGATACACACAATGGAATAGCATTTTGTCCAAGCCTCGATTCAAGTTCTGGATGAAGATTATGCTTGAGACAAAAATGTACACAAATGATCATTTGCAGTGGTGAGAAGCTGAAACCATTAACCAATAACTAAGAGTTGAGGCAGTCAATGGCTTGTTGCAGTTGTCTTTCAATTAACTTCATGCTGCATGACGAAATATGCTAAAGTCATCAACATAGAGGGTGTTATTTACAATGGGAGGAAATTGCTCTATGATGGAATTCACTTTTGTGGCAAAAAGCATAACACTTAAAACTAGGCACCTCCGTAGCCAGGTGGGAAGGAGCAGCAGCAGTGCGTAGCACACGCTTCTTGATTAGACCGGGGTTCGAGCCCATCACCACCAAATACGGAGGTTGCGGAAAGGTCAGGGAATGACCACCGCATATAAATAAATAAATAAATTTTCTGTTTATATGCCGGGACGACCAAACGGTCAGAGGAGTTCACAAGATAGATAGAATACAAGAAACGTCACCGTATTCAGTAGTCACGTGCTTGAACCCCGGTCACTCAAGGCACGTGTACTTATGCACCCGCGCGCCTGACCACTAGGCTACGGCGGCCTATTATCCCGGAGCAATATGGCCTTAGTTGCTAATGATCCTAAAAACAACAACAACAACAACAACAACTTAAAACTAATCACTGGGGTATTCATTTTCTGTTGGCAAAATGAGTGAGAGGGGGTGGATCTCATATAAATTTGAATGACCAATTGGATAAAAATTTTTAATAAATAAAGGGTAAGACCAAAGCAATAAAAGTCTTTTAAAATACGAGATCTTGAAGTTGTGTCATGTTTTTATCATATCAAAGAAGACAGATGCCAGGTGATCACATTTTAGGAAACATCACAGACATATAGGTGTTTCCATCCAATTAAATGGTCCAAATAGAACCTGTTACCTCAAAAGTAAAATCATATCCTGGACAGGAGGTCACAGAAGGTCAAACAGCTAGTCAGAGTGAAAGGATAATAGTTGGAACTTTGTTATCCTTTCCTGGCATAAAGGACAATTGCCTTATGCCAATAACCTGGAAATGGCTCCTACAGAAAGACTGCTATACAGAAGAAGATAATGAATAGATTTTGGTGAAAGGTGTTTAATCACTTCATAATGAATATCGTACTGAGACAGCACTAGCCTTAGTAGGAGTTAGCTGTTTTTTACTGTTGTATGGTAAATGGACCCAAATTAAAGATGAAAACTCCTTGAAGATTTGAGCCATGCACTCATGGTCTACCAAAACCGCACACAAATTTCAGTAAATTTTTGCTCTTTGTCAACTCGGTCCACACTAGAATCTTAAGATATCTGTTACAGAAAGTGTTTTCTTCGATTTTTCTACTGAAAATTCTAGAAATCTCTGTTAGTCACTGGGCAAAATTAAGCATGAAATGCTACTAAGACTTTTTATTTATTCTCAATATAAACAAATGGGAGCTGCTCTCTCTAATGCCTGCTTTGGAAAGAAGCTACTGCCATTGCTGGATTGCTTCATTATGTATGGTAGGACATATGCTATTACATAGTATCCACGGCTGATTTGCTAAGCTAAGGCAGCTTCATTCTCTGCATGCTTACATTGGAAATAGAGACGAAATAGATCTTTGCATGCAAATCGAAAAAAAAAGGGGAAAAAAAAAAAGTGTGCTCCAAACAGTGAAGATATTTGAAAACAAAATTATTATATATGCTTTCTTCAGAATGCACAATATTTACTAAAAAAATTTCACGGAAATCCATCTATTGACAGCTACATTATAAATTGTGAAAATTTATCCTGGTGTTAAACAAAAAACACCACTTTTTGCACTGGAAAAAAGGTTTGCAATACTCAAATTAGTATTAGTAGTAGTGGCAAACGATGAAATATAGCAAGCTTAACAGCATCAGAAAGGAAAAAAAACCTTATCATTTCAGCTATCCATTCCCTGTAGCAGTTTGTCTAGTTCTTCTTTGAATTTATTTAAGCTAACAACTTCCACAAAAACAGACAGGAGTTTCTTTCGGCATTCTACCATCTACTGGCTAAAGGCAAACTTTCACACATCTATTTTGCAACAATCCTTGCTCAATTTGAATATATGCCCTATCATGTGCATAGTCCGAGCAAGAGGAAAAATCCCATAGCACTGAGCTTGCTTAATCCATTCTTAAGCTGGTCCTTGAGGTTCCACAGACATTCTCTCAGAATGCCAGACAAGCTGTGCTTGCAACCTGGGAGTCTAAAACGTTGATGGAACTGATATTCGGGTGACATTCAAGTCAAGTCGACCTAATTTCGGTGAAGTCCAGACGGTCTGTGCCAGCCAAATCCTCTGCTTGCACCTTCACGATGGTGGGACTGTTAGTAATCCCGGGTATAACCTCCATGCACAAGCACTGTGGGTGACCACCCAAGTGTGAACCAACATAAGAAGGGGTCGAGGTGTGGCGCCCACACCACATGGAGAAATGCCGCCCCTCTGTGTTACCAGGCAGTACTAGGTGGTAGATGACTCTCATCAACTGGTGCAATGCCACCATTTTGCTTATTGGAGGCTTGAAGTGGTGGAACCCATGTTTAGTCTCCAGAGCTAAGTTCCGATCAACCCTTCCCCACCTCTTTCATCATGCAGTATGACTGATGACTTTTGAGGTTATGTTGAACATCACGGCGATGTCCCATCTTCCTTACATTTCGAGGTTACAGCTCTAAAACGGTGTTCGCAGGCCGGCCGCTAGTTAGTACACTGGACCGAACCTATTGGTAACATTTTTTGGAGGCTTCCGGATCAGGTAGTGTATAATCTTGCTACCTCAACTCTGCTAGATAGTGACTGGAGGTATTCGAAGTAGTGTGTATGAGCAGGGGAGGGGGGAGGAGGGGTTGTCGAGGCCACGTTACGTCAAGGATCTGAGTATATTTTTACCTTGTATATACCATATACAACGTCCCCCCCCCTACTTTTTTTTACTATTGAACACACAATGAATTGTCTAACTAATAGAACAAGCTTATCTGCAAAAAGATCTAAACCTCCTAAACACTTCCTAGTTCATTTCACAAATATACGTGGTCTCAGTTCTAATCTCAACGACATCCATTTCCACTTACAGTCGGCCAAACCCCATGTACTTTTTTTCTGACAGAATCTCAGTTATCAGTTGAATCAACCACTGCTCATCTCAATTGCCCAAATTATTCACTGTATGATTCCTTTTCCCTCAAAGGAGGTACTTGTACATACATATATTCCAATAGTCCCTGTCAGAGACTTGCTAATTTGGAATCTCCTCTTTTCGACCTTCTCTGGCTTAAAATTTCTCTACTTCATTCTGTCAAACTCTTCTGTTGTCTCTACCATTCTCCCAACTCCACTAATCACTTCAAACTATTTGACTTCCTCTCTTTGCAACTTTACTTTCTCCACTACAACTTTATAATTTTTCTTCCAACTCGTGTATTAATGATCTTTGTAAAACACCTCCCACCATTCCCAACACACTTCATTCAATGCCTCCTGTGGTCTTCCGTCAAAAGGATGTCAGAAGGATTTTGACGAATCTTGATGCTAAGAAAGCTCCAGGTCCCGATGGTATTTCTCCACTTGTTCTCCTGAACTTACTCCTGTTCTTCGCTGCCTTTTTTCACTTTCTTATTCCAAAGGTGTTTTTCCTTCTGCTTGGAAATTTACTCATATTCAGCCAATTCCTAAAAAGGAATCCTTCCCATCCAATTATCGTCCTATTGCAATTACTTCTACTCTTTTTAAAGTAATGGAGAAATCAATTAACCGCCAACTCTTAAACTACCTAGAAACCTTCAGTCTGATCAACGATCGCCAGTATGGATTCTGTCAGTGTCGATCCACTGGTGATATTCTGGCTTATGTTACTCATTAATGGACATATTCAATGAAAAAGTTTGGTGAAACACAAGCAGTTGCTCCTGACATTTCAAAGGCTTTTGATCGTGTTTGGCATAAAGGTCTTCTAAACAAGCTTCCATCTTATGGTTTACCAACTGTTTTTTGTAATTGGTTATCCAGTTTTCTCTGATTGCTCACCAAGGGTGATGGTAGATGGCTCTCTCTCTTCTAACCTCTCCATTAATGCTAGTGTCCCCCCCCAAGGTTCATTTCTTTCCCCCACTCTTTTCCTCTTGTATATTAATGACCTTCTTCCATTGACTGGAAATCCTATCCATAGTTTTGCCGATGATAGCACATTGCATTCCACTTTCCATTTTGAGAAAATTGCCCTGCTCAATAAATTTCAACTTCTTGAATATCCGCTACCAATTCCTTAAATGCTGATCTCCAGGTAATTCTCCAGTGGAGCAAAGACAATTTAGTTGATTTCAATCCTTCTAAAACTCAGTCTTGTCTTATATCTCACAAAAAGGATTCTTCTGCTCCTATGCTTATCTTTGGTGACACTCCGATTTCTAGGCAAAATGATATATCTCTTTTGGGGATTACCCTGACTTCTAATCTCTCTTGGCACAAGCACATTACAAATATTGCTTCCTCTGCATCTAAAAAACTTGGTTTTCTCTTTTGTTCTCGGCGTTACTTTTCTTCCAAACAGCTGTTCACTCTGTACAAATTGCAAATCTGCCTACCATGGAATATTGTTCCCACATCTGGGGCAGTGCCCCCAAAACCTCTCTCAGGCTTCTAGATTCCATTCAGAAGAGGGCAGTTAGGTTAATTAATGACTCCTTTCTAACAGTCTCTCCACTCGCTGTCTCATAGACGTACTGTTTCTGCTGCGTGCCTTTTCTACAGATACTTCCATGGGCACTGTTCTTCTGAATTGGCTTCTATAATTCTCGCTCTCTCTTTCAAAACAGTCTGAACACATGCCGCCGCCAGCCAACATCCATTTACTGTCCAATTTCAAACTCACAGAACAATCTTCCTTCATACGTATTTTCTGAAAATTACAGTCTACAGAAGTTCAAGTCTAATGTCAACAAATATTTTCTTTCATCTTCTCACCCAAGCACGATACTAAGTACTATAGTTCTATATAATATCTCTCATGTTTGGGGTTTTCATAAAAAAAAATAAATAAATAAATGAATATAAAAGCACCTCAATCAGATCACCTCACAGGTACATAGTCTTCAGATGCTGCAATTTTCAGGACTGAAGTCTTTCTTGGTAAGAGCACTCCATTGTTTCCCTCACCAATCTCATTGCCCTTCTCTGTAATAGTTCGAGCAACTTTACATCTTTCCTAAAATGTGGCCTCGAGACACTTGTATGCAATACTTCATATGCGACTTGACCATTGCCCTACACAGGGTATCCCAAAAGTTCCTATCTATTTGGCTAAATAAGGCAAATTTCAAAAATGTTTTAATGGCAATATTATTATTAGCCATAAGGCGCAAGGAAGCCTGAGGCTTATATTGCACCATCCAAAAAGAAAAATTTGATTTACCCTGTGACCCAGAGAGAGAGAGAGAGAGAGAGAGAGAGAGAGAGAGAGAGAGAGAGAGAGAATATATGTAGGGTCTGGAAAGAAAAAATAATAATTAATAGATTATGAAAAGTTGTAGAACAATGTAAATACCTATATTTTGGAGAAAAATATTTGTATTATCATGTCATTTGGACATTTTTATGAAATTCATCTTCAAATTCAAATAGATAGTGACTTTTGGGACACCCTGTACAGTAGAATCATCACCACCTTTTCCCTGCTAGTAAAATTCCTGTATTTCAATACCCCATGGGCTGTCCTGGCAGTCTGTCTACACTGCACAGAGAACATCATATCAGAGTGCACAATTACCCCACAACTTTTTGCATTTCCCGATCCCCAGAGTATAGTACCATGCAGGTGGTATGTTACTCTGGGGTTATTGCTCCCAAAGGCAGTACTTTGCCCAATGTTAAACTTCAATTACATTTCTCAGCACATCTGCATACTTTTTTAGATCCTATTGCAGTAGCATACTGCCATTACTGTCATTAACCACTCTGTCAACCTTTGTATCATCTAAAAACTTGGACATTAAGCCTGATATGCCTTCATCAATATCATAAATAAACATAGAAATAAACATAGCCCTGGGAAACTCCAATAATAACTTTAGTCCAAGAAGAGCAGTTCCCACTGATTACCACTCTGTCTTCTCCCACTCAACAATCCCTTAATCTGTAGCAGTAACTTGCCCTTAATAACACACTGCCCCAATTTGTATAGCAGTCTTTTATGTGCAACAGTATCAAAACCAATCTGAAATCCAAGTATATGATATCAAATTATTTTTTTGCATCCAGTTCCTTTGTGACTACATCATAGTATCCAAAGAATTGGTCAGACAAGATTTCCCCCTTAACAAACCTATGCTGTGTCTGAAGTGTAACTGCAGCCTTGTCTAGATGGTCCTGCATTACTTTAACCAGTGACTGCATTATTTTTGCTGGAACAGAAGTTAAATTAACAGGTCTAACTACTTGTGCCACCCTTTCATCCCACCTTCGTGAATTGAGAATACGTTTGCACATCTCCAATCTGCAGGAACCTCCCGTGAATTCAAACATGCTCTCATAATTATGGCTAAGGGTTTGCTTCCTCCTTTAATATAACTGGATAGACTCCATCCACCCCCAGGTGTCTTTCTTATGTTTAACTTCAACAATTTCTCTTCCACTTTCCTCTCAGTTATTTTAAAATCATTTAGCTCCCTGTTAGAGTTTGATAAACTACTCGGACCCACTTTTCTAAAGAATTATTCATGTGTGAATGCAGATACAAATTACTCATTCAGTTTGTCAGCAACCCAAGCAGGATCATCAACAGTTGAACCATGGACATCAAGGGGATCAATTTGATTCATCCCCTTCTTTTAATGTTTACATAAGTAAAGAATTTTTTGCTGTTTTTCTTTGCAAAAGATTTCTGATAATCTGCCTTGCCTTGTGACTAGATTAAAGACTAGTTTATATCTATCATTTATATGTTGCCTGATAATTTTATATGCACCTCATGAATTCTTCTTCTCTGCCACGAGTCTCAGTCTGACATCCATTCAGGCCTAAACCTTAAAGAGTATTTCTTAGTTGGTATGAAAAGCTGATCAGCTTCTACAATTATTTCCATGAATGCTGCTCATTTAGAATTTGCTGATAGTAATATCATAAATTAGTCCCACAGTGTGAAATTTACACACTGTCTGAGACCACTGCAGTCATCTTTATGAAAGCAAAAATCCTTTTCTTTACACTTGATGGCAGTTACAGTCCTTGAGGTCGTCACAGACATTCTCTCAGATATGCCAGACAAGCTGTACTTGCTATCTGGCAGTCTAAAATGCTGATGTAACTGATATTCGGGTGACACTCAAGTTAAGTGGACCCAATTTTGGCAAAGTCCGGATGGTCTGGGGCAACAAAATCCTCTGCTTGCACCTTCACAATGGTGGGACTGTTAGTAATTCTGGGTATAACCTCCATGCACAAACACATGGTGGGTGACCACCCAGGTGTGAACCAACATAAGCAGGGGTCGAGGTGTGGCGCCCACACCACATGGAGGAATGCCGCCCCTCTGTGTCACCAGGCAGTACTAGGTGGTAGATGATACTCATCAATCAGTGCAATATCACCAATTTGCTTATTGAAGGCTTGAAGTGGTGGAACCCATGTTTAGTCTCCAGAGCTATGTTCCGGTCAACCCTTCTCCATCTCTTCCATCATGCAGTATGATTGATGACTTTTGATGTTATGATGAACATCGTACCGAGATCCAATCTTCCTTACATTTCGAGGGTACAGCTCTAAAACGGTATTTGCAGGCCGGCTGCTAGTTAGTACACCAGACCGAACCTATTGGTAACTCTTTAGGAGGCTTCCGGATCAGCTAGTATATAACCTTGCTACCTCTACTCTGCCAGATAGTGACTGGAGGGTGTCCGAGTAGTGTGTATGCGGGAAGCATTGTCGAGGTCACGTTATGTCAAGGATCTGGGTATATTAAAATAAATTTTCTGTTTATACTCCGGCACAACAACCAAGTCAGTAGAGTTTACAATAAATCGTTAATACAAATATTTATCGTATTTGTAGTCATGGGCTTGAACCCTGGTGCACTCAAGGAATGCGTGCTATGCACTCTTGCTCCTGACCACTGGGCTACATCAGGCCAAATTTTTCTGTTTATATTCCGGGACGACCAAACAGTCAGAGGAGTTTACAAGATAAACAGAATACAAGAAACAGCACCGTATTCAGCAGTCATGGGCTTGAACCTCGGTCACTCAAGGCACGTGTACTTATGCACCCGCGCGCCTGACCACTAGGCTACAGCGGCCTTTTACCATGTGTACACCATATCCAAAAATTTCATTACTTCATACAGGATGTCCTACTTTTTCTTACCATTGAATACACCATGAATTGTCAAACTAATAGAGTAAGCTTATCTGCGAAAAGATCTAAACCTCCCAAACACTTTCTAATTCAATTCACAAATATACATGGTCTCCATTCTAATCTCAACGATGTCCATTTCCACTTGCAGTATGCCAAACCCCATGTACTTTTTCTGACAGAATCTTAGTTATCCGTTGATTCAACTACTGCTCATCTCAGTTGCCCAAATTATTCACTCTATGATTCCTTTTGCCTCAAAAGTGGTACTTGTGTATATGTCCATTCTAATATTCCCTGTCAGAGACTTGGTAATTTGGAATCTACTCTTTTCGATCTTCTCTGGCTTAAAATCTCTCTACCTCATTGTGTCATATTCCTCTGTTGTCTCTACCGTTCTCCCAATTCCACTAATCAAGATGCCAAGGCTTTTGCAATTACTAATGACCTTGCACAGATTGTTCATTTATCTACAAGAATACCGGAGAATCGTAACCATCGTTCTCCCAATTCCACTAATCAAGATGCCAAGGCTTTTGCAATTACTAATGACCTTGCACAGATTGTTCATTTATCTACAAGAATACCGGAGAATCGTAACCATACAGCCAAAACACTTGATCTTTTTCTCACAAACAAACCTTCTAAGTACACGGTCGAAGTGAGAGGTCCTTTAGGCACCTCAGATCACAACTTGGTGATTTTCTCTTCTCCAATGGAGGCTTTATCTCATGGCTTTTCCCAACCTCGTATTGTTTGGCATTACAAGAGTGCAAAATGAGATGACCTGGAAGATTTCTTTTCTTCTTTTCCTTGGTCAGATTACTGTTTCAAAACTTCTGATGTCAACGTTTGCTCAGATCGTGTCACTGAAATTATTCTTGCAGGAATGGAATCCTTTATCCCACACTCCACTTTAAAATCTCGTTTTTTAACTAAACCTTGGTTTTCCAATAAAGGTGCTAAGGCTGTTCAAGAGAAGAATGTTGCATATCGTAATTGGCTTATTTATAATTCTCCAGTTTCATTTTCTGCCTACACCAAAGCTCGCAACAATTGTAAAGCAGTTATTAATCAGTCCAAACTAGAGTTTGAACAGGCTAAGAGTAGAAAACTTGCTTCTTGCCCTAATGGTAGCCAAGCATTCTGGTCCTTTGCCAAAGCTATTGGCTGCAACTTTTGCCCATCTCTGCTCCCACCTCTGTCCAAACCAGATGGTTCTGTTGTCACTTCAGCCAAGGATAAAGCTGACCTGCTAGCATCCCATTTTTCTTCCAACTCATGTATTAATGATCTTGGTAAAACACCTCCCACCATGCTCCATTCAATTCCTCCTGTGGTCTTCTGTCAAAAGGATCTCAGAAGGATTTTGATGAATCTTGATGCTAAGAAAGCTCCAGGTCCCGATGGTATTTCTTCACTTGTTCTCAAAACCTGTGCTCCTGAACTTACTCCTATTCTTTGCCACCTTTTTTCACTTTCTTATTCCAAAGGTGTTTTTCCTTCTGCTTGGAAATTTGCTCATATCCAGCCAGTTCCTAAAATGGGTGACAAATCACTCCCATCCAATTACCGTCCCATTGCAATTACTTCTACTCTTTTAAAGTAATGGAGAAATCAATTAACCAGCAACTCTTAAACTACCTAGAAACCTTCCATCTGATCAAAGATCGCCAGTATGGATTCCGCCAGTGTTGATCCACTGGTGATGTTCTGGCTTATGTTACCCATTTGTGGACTAATTCAATGGAAAGGTTCGGTGAAACACAAGTAGTTGCTCTTGACATCTCAAAGGCTTTCGATCGTGTTTGGCATAAAGGTCTTCTAAACAAGACCAGCCATCAGGAACAGTGTGATAAGAACGCTAATTAATAGAGCGAAATCACATTGCAGTAACTCCGATGATAGGAAAGCAGAGTATGAACGTGTCACGGCGGATCTTACTAAATGTGGTTACCCCCAGAGGATTATAGATACATTTATTAATGAAAATCAGAGGAAAGATGAATCTTTTATACCAGTATCCACTGCATACATTCCCTATTATCCGGGCTTGACGGATTATATAACCAGAGTATTAAGAAAATATCAGACACGCTGTGTGCAGCTTCCGGGACGAAGACTGCGCACAGTTGTGTCTCAAGTTAAGGACCCCATTCAAAAAGAGGATGCTAGTGGGGTCGTATATAATATTAGATGCCCGGATTGTGGGGAATGTTATGTAGGGGAGACAAAACGTCGTCTCAAAGATCGTCTGGGGGAACACAAAAAAGCAATAAGAAATGCGGAATATGACAAGTCCGCCGTGGCCGAACATTTTTGGGAGAAGCAGCACCAGATCTCCCCAGACGATGCCACTATCACCGATCGGGCACATAGGTTCTGGGACCGTAAGTGGCTCGAGAGTTTGCGGATCAGCTCTACAACCAACATTAATAGGGATAGGGGTGTACGGATTCACCCCCTTTTAGAGACTATTATCCTAAAAAAGGATGAACGGTTCCGTACGACTTCCGTTCGAGCCACTTCCGGTTCCACAATGCAAGAGAGCGGAAACACGTGAGAATGGAAACATGTGATGCCTACCATTACCCTGCTGATATTTAAAGGTGTACTGAATAATAGAGAGTACTGCTGAAGAAGAAGGCTGGAGCCTTTGAAAGCTACGGGATTTTATCGCTTTTAACTTAGTATATTTTAATGCATTTTAATCTTGTGTTTTAATACTTTTAATATTGTAATACGTATATTAATTTTGTAAATACAGGTTATTGTAAATATAGTTATCAAGATTTGTTTTGTTTTATTTTATTTTAATTTTATTTTACTTCATGAAAGGTTGGTGAAAAAACGCTAAGAACGTAATATGAATATACCCAACCTCAGAGGCCTATTTGAGGAGGAAAATGTGAAATGTTTGTGGACCTTTCTAAAACATGACATGAGCTATCCAAGGACGATGCCTTTGTGTGCTATGTATCTAGAGTGTCAAGAAATTAGGTGCCAACTGAGCATTCTGATGGGGATCTATGAGAGCTTGAGGTATAGGGTAAATGCCCTTGAAGGAATTAGTAAGAGGGGCTCATCAAGCTCTGAGCTGCCCAGCTCAACGACAGAGCTCACTCCTGTGCATTCAGGCAAAACAGAGGCAAGCTCCAAGGCAGAATGCGCTGGTCCCAAAGGAACTAGTTATTGTTAGGGAGATGGGGAATATACTATTCAAGAAGGATAGCTGGAACAGGACCAGGGTATGTCTGCCAGGTGCAAAAGTTGATGATGTTGTAGAGCAGATATCTTTTAAGGGCACAAAAGGTGATGTTGTACACTTTGGAACTAATGACATTAAGATCTAAAGATTTACTCAACAAGTACAGGTAAATGTTTGAAAAAAGTCACGAGTTAGGGTTGAATGTGAAAGTGTCTGCAATTCTGCCCACACACGATAGGAGGGAGTATATGATGAGAGCCTTGTCGATCAATTTGGCCCTGGAGAGATTGTGCAAGGCTCAAGGGGTAGAATTTTTTTCAGCCTGGTCTGTGCTTGTTGACAGGACAGACTGCTTCTACAGTGAAGGGATACACTTAAATAGAAAGTGTGCAAGAATATTTGCTGATGCTATCGAGGCAGTGTTAGATGGGTCAGAAAACTGCTAGCATGGGGGGGGGAAGATACACAGACTAAGACTAAAAGGTTAACAGTGACCACAGGCAGAGGCAAAAGTGATTATTGCACTGCTTCTATTAGAATGAGCAGCAGCCTGGAAAGCAAGGTAATAGAGATTTCTAGAACTGCTGGGAGTCATAGTGGAATAAATAAATACATGGGCTGTGTTAGGGTAACTAAGAATAGGAACAGGTGCATGCATACTTGCATGTATACCAATGCTAGGAGTATAGTAAATAAATTTGATGAACTTGAAGTGCTAGTCAAGACATCAAATGCAGATATTGTTGGGATATCAGAAATGTGGTGTCACACAGATATAAGCAGCACAGAATTTGAATTTGGGGAGTACAATGTGGACAGGAAGGGAGGAGGGGTTATGCTGTTATTTAAGAAACACATAAAATCAAAGAAGTGCATCCAATTGATTTTGGTGGACAATGCAGTGTTGAGTTTGTCTGGTGTGAAATAAGCACCGATAAAAGGAAAAATGAGAGTGTGTGTGTTGTATAGGCCTAATGAATCTGATGAGTATAATGAGCATTTATGCAGAGAAATAGAGTGGGCAAGTAAATCAGAGTCTTATAATGGGGGAGTTTAACTCTATCCAGATACTGACAGGAACTTGTGGATTGGTCACTCGTACACTAGCAAGACTTTTGTAGATTTATCGGATGACTGTTTTCTACTGCAACATGTTCGAAAGGCAACATGGGGGAGTAATACTCTTGATCTGATTATCAGCAGTGATTATGCATGCATTAAGAATTTGCAGATAAAGGAACCACTGGTTGACATTGATCACGATGTATTGATGTGGGAATTACTTAAAGATGTAACTACCATCAAGGCTAATGGGAAGGGCTTTTGCTTTTGTAAAGGTGACTACAGAGGTCTCAGACAGTTTTTAAATTCTGTACATTGGGATCAACTGATGATGTTACAAACATTGAATTCCAAATGGGAAGATTTAAGGTACTTAATTTTGGAGGCTACTAGGCTTTTCATTCCAACTAAGAAATACTGTTCAAGGTTTAGGACTAAATGGATGTCACATGAATTAATGAGGCTCGTGGCAGAGAAGAATGTATGGGATGTATATAAAGTATCAGGTGACACAGAAGCCTATGGCAAGTATAAACTAGTCTGTAATCAAGTCACAAAGGAGGTTATGCAGGCGAAGGCAGATTACGAGAAATCTTTGACAAAGGATGCAAATAAAAACAGCAAAGAGTTCTTTACTTATGTAAACTCTAGGAGGAAAGGGATGCATTAGATTGGATTGGACTACTTAACATAGATGGGTTGACTATTGATGATCATGCTCAGGTAACTGATAAACTGAATGAGTATTCTGCATCTGCATTCACACATGAGGAGTTATTCAATGAGGGGCGTGCCAGAAGTTTATCAAATGCTAACAGGGAGCTAAGTGATTTTGTAATAACTGAGAGCAAAGGAGAGGAGAAATTATTGAGGTGAAACATAAGGAAGGCATATGGGGTGGACAGGATCTATCCAGTTATATTAAAGGAGGCAGCTAAGGAAGTAAGCAAATCCTTAGCCATAATTATGAGAGTTTCTTTGGACTCAGGGGAGATCCCCATGGACTGGAGGTGTGCAAATGTATCCCTAATTCACAAAGGGGGTTCAAAAGGTGACAAGTAACTACAGACCTGTTAGTTTAACTTGTGTTTTTGGGAAAATAATGGAATCACTGGCTAAAGAAGCATTGCAAGATCATCTAGACAAGACTGCAGTAATAATTAAGACACAGCATGGGTTTGTTAAAGGGATGTCTTGTCTGACCAATCTGATTGGATACTATGATGTGGTCACAAAGGAACTGAATACCACAAATAATTTTGATATCATATACTTGGATTTCAGGAAAACTTTTGATACTGTTGCACATTGAAGATTGCTGTACAAATTGGAGAGGCATGGCTTTAAGGGTATGTTGCTACAATGGATAAAGGGATGGTTGAGTGGGAGACAACAGAGAGTGGTAATTAATGGACACTGCTTTTCGTTGGCAAATATTATTAGTGGAGTTCCCCATGGTTTGGTGTTGGGCCCATTGTTGTTTTGTATATTTATCAATGATACTGATGAAGGTATATCAGGTTTAATGTCTAAGTTTGCAGATGATACAAAGGTTGGCTGGGTTTTTAATGACAGTAAAGACAGGATGCTACTCCAACTGAATCTAGATAAGTTGGGAAAATGGGCTGAGAAGTGGCAACTGAAGTTTAACACGGATAAATGCAAAGTACTGCATATGGGTAGCAATAACCAAAGAGAAACGTACCAACTGTGTAGTACTACCCTCAGGGAAGTGGAAAGTAAAAAAGACCTGGGGGGGGGGGTAACTGTGTAGTGAAATATGATGTTCCCTGAGCAGTGCAGATGGGCTGCCAGGGCAGGTCATAGAGTCTTGTCAATGATATATAGGAATTTTGCTAGCAGGGACAGGGAGGTGATTAACCTGTTATACAGGGCAATGGTCAGGCCACACCTAGAGTACTGTGTACAGGTGTGGAGGCCTCATTTTAGGAAGGATGTAGAGTTGCTAGAATGGGTACAAAGAAGGGCAGCAAGGTTGGTGAGGGGAACAAATGGGTGCTCTTACCAAGAAAGGCTTAAGTTCTGCAAATTGCAGCGCCTGGAGAGTAGGCACCTGTGAGCTGATCTGTTTGAGGGGTATAAGGCCTTGAATGGGTTGAGCAAGCTGAATGCTGATGGGATTCTTCCTCTTTCTCAGATTAAGAAACTGAGGGGACACAGTTACAAATTGAGGAAAGATAGTTGTAGAATAGATGTGTGGAAATTTGCCTTTAGCCAGCGGGTAGTTGATTGGTGGAACAGGCTTCCATCTTTTGTTGTTGAAGCTAATAGCCTAAATAAATTTAAGGCTGAGCTGGACAGGCATTTGGAACGAATCGAGAGGTGAAATGTTGTTGTTATTTGGTTTTTAGGAGCATTAGCAACTAAGGCCATATTGCTCCGGGATATGCGGTGGTCATTCCCTGACCTTTCCGCATCCTCCGTATTTGGTGGTGACGGGCTCGAACCCCGGTCTAATCAAGAAGCGTGTGCTACGCACTGCTGCTCCTTCCCACCTGGCTACGGAGACGCCGAGGGGTGAAATGGGAGAGTTTTTTTTTTTTTTTTTGCTGATGCATAAGTTCAGTTTCTTGCATGGTATGCCTCTACTAATGCTAATTAGGTGATAACACACTCTTACTCTCATTTTTGCTTTCCCAGTGCTTATATAATGCCAAACTGACTCACCATTGCACTGGACACCCATGTCAACTGGATGCATTGCCTTAGATTTTTAGATTTTATGTGCTTTTTAAGCTAAGATCCCTCTCACCCCCTCCTATATTGTCTGTCTTTTCTTATTGCAATTTGCAGAACTGAAGCCTTTCTTGGCTTGTATGATGGGAGTTAGTCTGAGAGCCACCACAGACAGGGTATACATACATGTCCTTCCTGTACAGGAGTCCACTAGAGGGCATCAAGGTCAACAGTTGTGTGCTGCCGAGATGTAGACAGCGGACTATCTCCACTACTGGAGAACAAAGAAAACTTCACCGTATATGGTGGGACTACAATCACGGTGAGTATTAGCAATCAAGGTAGGAGAAGTCTTTCTTCCATGATTTCTACTTATTTATTTTATAGAAATGGAATGTTTTTGCTTAGAAGCAGGAAAATAAAGTTACATTACTGAGATTCATTTTAACAATATTTCTGAGGTTTTTTGCTGGATCTGACCACTGCAATTTTCTGAACGTTAACAATGGCGATCACAATTGCTGTTGTTATTGTTCAGCAGTTATCTGCTTTTGTTCAGGGGTTATCTGCTTTTTTGGAGGGATTCTCTTCCCATGCTCACATCTGGCTGAACCTCAAAGGTGATTGTGAGATTACCATAGATCCCACTAAACTAAAATTACATATAATTTATGTAAGAATGTTAAGTGTGCCAAAACTTTTGCAATTTTTGAATCAACTATCCACTCGACTTTACCGCTCAATTCCATTCCCCCCATTTGCAGAACTAAGCTTACACTCCTATACTGATCCTACAGTAAAGACCTACTTCATTTATAACTTATTTCTGGATTCCTTGGACCCTGAGAGTTCAGAAACTAAGCTTAAGATGAACCAATCTTTGACTAGTCATAAGTATTTGACAAATAAAAATAATGGGAAATTCCACAAAGAAATGAACACAGATTCAGACATGGCAGTCATGATCTGCAAGCTAAAGTGCACCATACTTGCACAAATAATAAAGTAAATGTGCAAATCAGCTCAGAGGATGAAGAAATCCTTCCACCTTCTGCTTCAAAAAAGAAGCAAAATACAAAAACTCAATCTACTATGGCGTCCCCAAAAGCTGAGGAAAATACCCAGAATTCTGACAAAATCAATATAGAGCACATAGATACTTCCTTCCAAGCAGATGGCACTTCTTTGGATAAAATTATTATGACCAGGCTTAAATTTGAGCACTTAATGACATATAAATCCTGCAGAGTCACAGATACAACTAAAGAAAAGATATTGTTGTTATTTGGTTTTTAGGAGAATTAACAACTAAGGCCATACTACTGTGGAGATATGCAGTGGTCTTTCCCTGACCTTTCCGCATCCTCTGTATTTGGTGGTCACGGGCTCAAACCACGGTCTAATCAAGCAATGTGTGCTACGCACTGCTGCTCCTGCCCACCTGGCTACAGAGGCACCAATAAAAATAAGACTTGTGGCAGTGAAGTAAAATTTGTGGGATGCATATAAATTATCATGTGATACAAAAACCCATAGTAGATATAAACTAGTCTACAATTAAGTCACAAAGGAGGACAGGCAACCTATGGTAGATTATTATTTATTTATTATTATTATTAGCCGTATGGTGCAAGGAAGCCTGAGGCTTTTGCTGCATCAGTCAAAAAAAAAATTTGAGTTACCTGAGAGAGAGAGAGAGAGAGAGAGAGAGAGAGAGAGAGAGAGAGAGAGAGAGAGAGAGAGAGAGAAAACAAGGGTCAGAAGAAGAATGGAATCACCAAGAAATTGAAGAATGATATGATATCCAGCTCAGGACCTTGGGTATGCCAACTTCATGCTCACCAGATGTGAGCCCCTGGGGTGAGTATGTAAAGCCCCTGGGAAAAAAAAGCAGCAAAGAATTCCTTACGTATGTAAAAGTAGAAGGAAGGGGTTGAATCACATTGGTTCACTAGATATTAACTTCTGATGATCCTGCCTGGTTTGCAGGCAAACTGAATGGGTATTTTGCATATTTATTCACAAATGAGAAATTTAAGAATGAGATGCCAGAAGTGAGTCAAATTCTTGTGGGGGAGCTAATGACTTTGTGATAACTGAGAGCAAAGCGGAGGAGCAATTGTTGAAGCTAAACATAAAAAGGCACCTGACGTGAACGGAATGTAACCAATTATATTAAGGAAGACAGCAAAGGAAGTAATCAAATCCTTAGCCATAATGATGAGTGCATTACTGGATTTGGGGAGGGCCCACGAACTGGAGATGTGAATGTATCCCCAATTCACAAAGACGGATCAAAGGATGACACAAATAATTACAGACCTGTTAGTTTAACTTCTGTTCCAGGAAAAATAATAAAGTAACTGGTTATGAATTGATGCAGGAACATCTAGACAAGACTGCAGTTATACTTCAGACACAGCATATGTTTGTTAAAGGGAAATCTTGTCTGACCAATTCTTTGGATACTTTGATGCAGTCACAAAGGAACTTGATGCAAAAAATAATTTGATATACTTGGATTTCAGAATAGCTTTTGATACTGTTGCATATAAAAGACTGCTATACAAATTGAAGCAGTGTGTCATTAAGGGGAAGTTACTGCTATGAATAAAGGGATCGTTGAGTAGGAGAAGACAGAGTGGTAATCAATGACACTGCTCTTCATGGGATAATGTTATTAGTGGAGTCCCCAGGGTTCACTGTTGGGCCCATTGTTTTCTATATTTTTTGATATTAATGAAGGTATATCAAGCTTAATGTCTAAATTTGCAGATGATACACAGGTTGACAGGGTAGTTAATGATAGTATGTTACTGCAACAGGATCTAAAAAAGTTAGGCAGATGGGCTGAGAAATGGCAATTAAGCTTAACATTGACAAATGCAAAGTACTGCAAATGGGTAGCAGTGCCCCAAAACTAATGTACCTACTATGTGGTAATAGGCTCAGGGTAGTGGAAAGTGAAAAATACCTGGGAATAATTTTGCAATCAGAGATGAAGTTCTCCGAGCATCGCAGACTGGCTGCCAGGATAGCTCGTGAGATTTTGTTAATGATATAAAGGAATTTTGTTAGCAGGGATAAGGAGGTGATTATCCCATTGTATACGGTAATAGTCGGGCCACATCTTGAGTACTGCATTCAGGTCTAGAGGCCTCATTTTAGGAAGGATGTGCTGTTGAAAAAAAGAGTACAGAGAAGGGGATTGGAAAAGAGATTGGCGAGGGGGAACAAAGGGGTGCACCTACCAAGAAATGCTTCAGCTCTGCAAAATGCAGCATCCGGAGACTAGGCACCTGCAAAGTAATTTAATTGAGGTGTTTAAGGCTTTGAATGAATTGAGCAAGCTTGGTGCTAATGGGATTCTTCCTCTTGCTCTGACTATGAGGGGGCATAAATTCAAATTTGGGAAGGATGGTTGCAGAAGAGATGTGTGGAAATTTGCCTTTGACCAAAGACTGGTTGATTGCTGAAACAATGGAAGCTCAGTTGAAGTTGTGGAAGCTGATAGCTTAAATAAATTCAAGGAAGAAGTAAACAAAGTGTTGGAGAGAATGGATGGGGAGATTGGAAGTTGGGTTTCTTTTTTTTTTTTTTTTGCTGATGTATAAGCTTGGTTTCTTGCATCGTTTGCCACTACTAATGGTAAAGGGTGATATGAGTAACTACTAATCTGTTAGCTTAATTTCTGTTACAGGGAAATATTAGCATCACTTGTTAAAGTAATATATGAACATCTAGACAGGAATGCAGTTATATTGCAGTCTCAGCATAATTTGTTAAGGGGTGACCTTATATGATCAGATATTATGACACAAGTAACAAAGGAAGTGAATGCAATAAATAATTCTAACATCATATACTTACATTTCAGAAAAGCTTTTGATTCTGTTGCACATTTTTTTTTTTTATCACTTTTCAGCATTAGTAGAGGCACATGATGCAAGAAAGCAAGCTTAAACAGCATCAGCAAAAAAAAAAAAAAAAAAACACCTTCCTATTTCATCATTGATTCGCTCAAAAAGTTTGTCCAGTTCTTCCTTGAATTTATTTAAGCTATCAACTCCCACAACGACCGATGAAAGTTTGTTCCAGCAATCAACCGCCAGCTGGCTAAAAGCAAATTTCTGCACATTTATTCTACAATTGTCTTTCCTGAAAGAGAATAAATACTGAATTTTATCAATGATGTTCAAGTAAATTTATAAATCAAGTTTCAGACAGGGTGGAACCAGAAAATCATATTGGGGTGCAGTGTGTACATCTGCTATATTAATTAATTCATTTAATATTGCACATTCAAAAAATCAACTTATGTTTTTAATTTACACACTGACACAATCAACTGTGCTATTTGCAAGGATTGAATTGTCATTATTTCACTAATTTCCAGTTTTTGATATATCTGCACACCCATGCCACTAAAAAAATATTTATGCTGTATAAACTTGCTTTCTTGCATTATTTTATTTTTTTCCACTACTGATAATAATTTGGCTTTTGTACGCCCAAATTAGATAACTGCCTATCTGTAATTCCACCTCTTTCTTTCAAACCAGTCCAAACACATGCCTCAACTAGTCAACATCCATTCACCGTTCACTTTGGGGCACAAGTTTTTTTTCATGATTTTGAAAGCTATTTTCATATCTCCTTCTATTATAAACTGTGTCTAGGATTACTTGGCAACTCTCATAAGATATCAACAATATCTATTTGAAGATTTATACACAATTCATAACATAAATGGGCAGCTTACATGAAATGATTTTGAAAGTTTTTTTTCAACATCATTTGTGTGTATACACACACACACACACACACACACACACACACACACACACACACACACACACACACACACACACACACACGAGTTAAAATAAAAGGAAGAAAAGGGTAGCTGAAAGAACGATATACTTACTTAACCTTTAAAAAAATGTATTAATTAATTATAATCAAGATGTAATACAATCTGCAATCCAAATGAAATAAAGAATCCCAGATTCACTAACACAAATTACACACTTACAGTTCAATTTAACCTAAGAACCATCGTGTTTGACAACTACTGAAAAGAACATTTGTTATAAAGTGCTGATAAATTGACAGCCATGTCTAAAAATGCACTTATGGGTTAATTAAGGCAAGTAAAAGAAATATTTCATTCTCTTTCTCATAATGTTATATATTACAATTTCATACAGACATTTTAAGGGTAAAACTAATTAGATTATATTTAATAGTAGAAACATTAAATGAATAATGTTAAATTTTTAGCACTGTATTACTAGTAGTGTGCCCAATAGGATACACCCAAACGTCCAACAGGTCAATTCATCTATTTGATGTTTGAAAAGTTATTAGAATAAGGGTGATACAAGAGCGAAAAGATAATTTGACAGGCCAATAATACTTACTGAGAGTGATTAGTAATGAAGAGATTGGTTATGTCATCCTGAAAAAAGAGGTTGGATATCCATGCAACAATAGGAGAGGCCATAGTCACATCTACTATCCATAGGAGTGTTCACATCCTTGACTTCCATGGTGGAGCTGCATCTATAAGCCTAAGGGTACATCCCACAGTAGCAGATGTCACTTGGAGTGGTGCACAAACCATTGTTCTTGGACTCTGAATGATGGAAAGAGGTTCTATGGAGTGACAAATCATACTACACACTGTATAGATCAGAAACTGAAAGTGGATTTGGAGAATAGCCAGAGAATTTTACCTATCGGATTACTCTGTCCTAAAAAACAGTGAACATTGGTAGTACTGTGGTGTTGATCTGCTGCTTGTGGTTTCAATTCAGGCTGTTTTGGCATAATGCCTAGAATGCTCAATGACATTAAAATTTCAGGAAACTCTGTAATACTACACTATACAATTCTAAGAATTGCTTTATTAAAGAAATTCTTACAACTGCAGATATAATGGGCAAAAGTTAAATTTTATTTTTTTAAACACACGTTTTTAAACACTGTGGGAAACTTAGTGATGAACTTAAAACAATTGGTTAGTTAGCTGTCGATTTGATCATGTGACATTCACATCACAACATGTTAGCAATAACTTAAGCTAATATGTGGTGATGTGAAGCTCCTTCTGTAAAGCTCCCTAAATTAATTTAATATTGTCCAAAGAAATTGTTTTTAATTTTGAACGAGCTGAAGAACAAAATTTTTATTTCTAAGTAACACACTGGGCTGTCTTAAAAGCATTATGTTCCATGTGAGAATGAACTGCCATTGCCCTGTGCTTTCACTACTTTGTCGTGAATTTTTTGACTGTGGGCTTCTTTTGCAAATTTAGGTAACCTAACTTTAATATAATAACAATGGTGTGTATAGTTAAAGTATGGAAATTGATTAACTAAGAAACAAGGATAAACTAAACTTATTTCCAAACAAAAGGTTGCATTCTTTTGCAAGCATAACATTCCAGATGATGATCAACTACCGTTGCCCTGTGAGCAATGGCAGTTGACTATTGTGTGCTAGTCACAAATTGTGAACTTTTTCTTGTACAAATTTAGGTAACTATCCTTAATTTAATGCTGTTTTGAATGATTAGGTTAGGGAAATTGGCTAAAGTACTAAGCAGCAATAAAATAAAATTTTAAAATAATGTGTTCCACTTTCTTGGAAGCACATATACAAACTATTTCAACAATAGTCAACTAAACAGTTATTTTAAAGTCACAGAAAACTTTTCCATGTTATTCATATAATGGGTTATTAGCTTGATAATCATACTGCACTAAGTTTTTTCTTAGTTCTTACTAAACTTGACTGGCAACTCAAAGAAATCAACTCAAAATCAGGTGGACATCACTGTAATATAAGCTGATTATACGAAATTTAAAATCTACTGAGTATCTAACTTTATTGAGGTAACCTTAAGAAATAAGGTTTATATTAGCTAAAATATGATAATCAATATTTTAATAGCTGTTAATTGAGCAATACCAAGAGAGATATAAATCTAACATTTACGATGATTTACAATTAATTTCACTGGAAATTGTGAAATAACAAGCATTAAACCTTTGTACTATTTTTTGTACTACTCCTTCAGTGACTGTCAGAGACAGCAGTACTGGTAAATTATGATATAATTTACATAAAGTTGTTAATTTTGATTACACATTAATTTCATTATAACACATTAATTTGATTACACATTTCTAATTTGTTAAGGTTTAGTCTTGAATTAGTTAACAAATAGCTATTAGCATCCATAGCTGAGTGGTCAAGAGCGGGAGTGCAGTAACACACGCTCCTTGAGTAGACCGGGGTTCAAGCCCCTGACTGCAGTCGATCTGCCAACCCGCACTGGACAAGCGTGGCAGATTATGGACCATTTCCCTCAGCATGAATTGTTGAGGAGGCTTCCATCCTGCAGTGGGTTGATAATGGCTGCACTTTACCTTTTTTATTAGCATCAGGATAAAGAATCAAGTTTTAACAGCTTTAAATAATTTTACATTAGTTAATTTCGTTAATAAGATTAATAATAAATCATGTAACACCAAGTAAATGGATAACTATGAATACTTACACTCCTGCAATGCTGTCCTTATGATACCATCAGCTTCACATACCAAGACAGTGGTTTACAATTCATAATATTCATATGTTCTGTACTGTACACTTGAACTAAGTTTGGAATTAAAACTTGGGTTAAGGTCTCCTGGAGCCAATCTTAGGTTAGTTTGTCACTGATTGGGGGGGGGGTGTATTTAGGACAAAAGTAGGGATTTGGATGTCGGATTAGACATCTGTTTGGCAGTTAACCTTTGTGGGCATCTTAATTGTGTAGGTGGGTTCAAGATTATGTTAGAAGGGGTTTCTTTTTTTGGGATATACTTATTGTGGTTCTTATTTTTGTTTTGTATCTGTTCTAATACTCTGCTTTTTAAAATATGTGGTTATTACCTATCTGCATGCCTTTGTTTTGGTTATTGTTTTTTATACTGATAATGAACAATTCTTTGCATAGTCTGCATTTCTCAATGGTTAGGACTGAGGCATTATTGAAATTCCACTGGTGATCCTAGTACCAGGTGTGGAAAGCTGGATCCAATTTTGTTATTTGGCTATGGGCTATGTCTTATTTATATGCTTTAATTCTTTTGAACAATCTTCTACCAATTTGTCCAATATATGACTTTTTGGCAGTCTTTGCATTGTAAATTGTATATAGGGTGTTTCGTGGCAAGAGTCTTCATCAGGGGTGAAGCAGGGGAGAGTTTTTTATTAAATAAAGTAAAACTTTATGTAAATCATATCACCATATACCAGTTCTGCTGTCTTTAGAGTCACTGAAGAAGCAGTACAGGAAGTGCCACAAAATGTCTGAGAATAATCTGTAATTCTTTAAGAAATTAATGGCAAATCACACTGTACACAAGTAAGTTTAAATGCTCATTATTTCACCAATTTCCAGTTCCTGATATACCTGTTCACTATGCCACTAAGAGAATATTAAAGATCCATAATTCATTTTAAATGTATTACTTTGTTAAGTCCTCTAAATATCTGCAGATCTTACTAGTAAACATGAGGAATAAGAAATTATTATTATTATTATTATTATTAGCCATATGGTACAAGGAAGCCTGAGGCTTATGCTGCACCAGCCAAAAAAAAAAAAAAATTCCCGAGTTACCCCTGTGTGTGTGTGTGTGTGTGTGAGAGAGAGAGAGAGAGAGAGAGAGAGAGAGGGCATCACCAAGAAAGAGAAGAATGATGACATCCAGCTCAGGACCCTGGGCTTGCCAAGCCCATACTCACCAGATGTGAGTCCCCGGGGTGTTAATGCATGCATGACTTTGAAGTGAGCCATAAATAATAATTGCTAGAAACTAGTGAGAGCTCAGGTGAATGCAATTGGATTGTCAGTGGGCAAGTCCACAGAAAAGTTTTACATAATGTTAAAGCTGTTTAGTTAACTCTTGCTGATGTAATGAATAAATTTTGAATGACTCATCTATTGAAATAACAGTACACTTAAGTCAGGGGCAAGAAAATGGAAGCCTGCAGGCTGCATGTGGCTCATATCTCTTTCATGTGGGCCATAGCATTTGACTAATAAGCTAAAATGCAGTGAATTTTGCTTTGTGAAAATTGCACAAAAAAAAAAAAAAAAAAAAACCAATGAAGGAAAGTTGATTCTATATATATTTTACCTTTAATTAAACTGACATTTGACTGGAACGAATGGGAAATGGTATGTTTATATTGAATGGTGGATGCTAATATAAACACAAAAGCTTTAATCTGAATGCAATCAGAATTTGCTGTGCTGCTGAATGATTAAAAGAAGTAGTCATTAATGTAACGCAGACAATCATAAAAGGTGGAATACTTTAATCTGTCATAGAAAAATCCAGGAACTTTTTACAGGAAGATACAAAGCTTTCCAGTGGCCGTTATTAGTAGAGTAGTCTTCAAAATTTAAATGTAATTCTATGTTTAAAAGTGGCTGTGTAATGGTAAAAGAGTGAGGGTGATTTACTTTTCCATTGCTAATGAGTGATATATCTTCTGAATCATGACATAAAAAAAAAAAAAAAAAAAAATGGAGAGTTTGTGTGGAATTTTCAGGGAAGAAAATGTATCATTATCAGGTAATTCTAAACATATTTGTCTTTTCTGCCAAAAAACTGTTTCTGTTATGACAGAATACAATATCAGGCATCATTAGGAGCACAGACAAAGGTAAATTTCAGTGTCTCTGTTGGTCTGACATAGCAGAGTGGTCAGGGGTGAGAGTGCAATAGCATGCACTCTTTGAGTGAACTGGGGGTCAAGCCCGTGACTACTAAATATGATTAATGTTTGAACTGATGATTTAATGTAAACTCCACTTGGTGGGGTGGTAGTGCTCAAGTATAAACAAAAACTCAGAAAATTTAAATCTGCAATTTCAAAAACCTCTTTGTCAGCTCAGCAAAATATCAAGAAATGATGCATTCAAAATAAATCAGGACCATGTGCTAGCTTGTAGTGATTGAAATAACTGCAAAAACAGAAAGGCTTTTTAACAGCTCTGAATATGTGAAACAATATATCACAGATGGATCCAGCCTGCTTTTCTAGAGGAGGGATAAAGTAACATTAACCATTAAAATATATGTGATCCTGAAATGTAGGATCTGAAAGACATGATGACTAATACAGGAAATAACAATTTGAAAAAAACACAGAATACTGTTGTATTACATAATGAATCTAGTTTAATAAATTTAGCAAGTACATTAAATACCCATATGCTTCAGAATAGTATCTGGCAAATTTAAGTATGAGGACACATAAATCAGCTTTGATGGCAAATCAATGTTCACTAATTCTTCCTGAAGCTATAAATATCATAATCAACAAAATAAATTTACCAATTACTGTTAACAGACCCCAGCTCAAAGAAAATATGAAGGGGGGTATCAAAAAAGTTTGCACCCTTACCTAAAAATAATAGCCTGAGAAAAGTGAAACTTCACAGGAAGTTTAATCCTTTTATATGTAATCTCCATGTATAGCAACACAATTCGCCCATCTATGGATCAGTTGTTTAATGCCTTGATCATATAAGTCCACACTTTTTGCCTGAAACCACGATTCAACTTCATTGATTACTTCCTGAGACAAATCAAAGCGGCATCCATGCAATGGTTTCTTCATTTCTCAAAACAAGGAGAAGCCTGAAGTTGCTAGGTCAGGAGAATAGGGTGGGTTCACCCTAAAAAAGTTTTCAACATCTGCATTACACAAATCCAACAGTTGGCAAGAACACTGCATTCGACATTGCTTCTGCAAAGGCATCAGCAATCTTGGAACCCATCGTGCTGAGACCTTAGACATGTAGAGATGGTCATGTAAAAAATGCCGTGGGCAGACCCATAACTAATCCCCACTGCATCTGCAATGAAATGAATTGTCACAAGCCTGTCACACAGCACCAGCTGTTTGTTTGTTTGTTTGTTATTTGGTTTTTGGGAGCATTAGCAACTAAGGCCATATTGCTCCGGGGATATGCGGTGGTCATTCCCTGACCTACCCGCATCCTCCTTATTTGGTGGTCAAGGGCTCGAACACCGGTCTAATCAAGAAGCATGTGCTATGCACTGCTGCACCTGGCTACGGGGGCGCCCAGCACCAGCTGCTCAACCTTTGCAACTGACTCATCGTCTATGAATGTTGATGGCTTTCCTTCTCTTGGCTTGTCAAAGACACTTGTACGACCGCATTGGAATTCCCGTTTCCACTTTTTTTACAGTGTCATAGGATAGACAATTCTACCCATTCTACCCACACCTTTCATTTCATTTCATTTCCATACACAGTGGAATATCGGGTAGTGATCAAGTCCCTGCAAATGCAGGAACTTGATCACTGCTCTATACACCACTTTGTCAACCATAGCGTCCTTCCTCAGATTCTGGGCCCCACCACTGGTGTACGATCACCTAGGGGAATGAAATTTCATATGTTAGTTATTGAATATGTAGATAAATTATATTAAAAACGGCATGTTATTACTGATATTTTATCTAGGTCAGGGTACGAACTTTTTTATACCCCCTCATACATTGAAGATACATTAGAATTGCACCTTCACGATGGTGGGACTGTTAGTAATCCTGGGTATAACCTCCATGCACAAGTACATGGTGAGTGACCACCCAAGTGTGAACCAACGTAAGCAGGGGACGAGGTGTGGTGTCCACACCACATGGAGGAACACAGCCCCTCTATGTTACCAGGCAGTACTAGGTGGTAGATGACTCTCATCAACCATTGCAATACCACCACTTTGCTTATTGGAGGCTTGAAGTGGTGGAACCCATGTTTAGTCTCTAGAGCTAAGTTCCGGTCAACCATTCCCTATCTCTTCCATCATGCAGTATGATTGATGACTTTTGAGGTTATGATGAACATCGTGGCTAGATCCAATATTCCTTAAATTTCGAGGGTACAGCTCTAAAACGGTGTTCGCAGGCCAGCCGCTAGTTAGTACACCAGATCGAACCTATTGGTAACTCTCTAGGAGGCTTCCGGCTCAGCTAGTGTATAATCTTGTTACCTCTACTCTGCCAGATATTGACGGGAGGGAGTCCAAGTAGTGTGTATGCGGGGAGCATTGTCGAGGCCACGTTATGTCAAGGACCTGGGTATATTCTTACCCTATGTACGCCATATCCAAAAATTTCATTACTTCATACAGCATGTCCCACCCACTTTTTCTTATTATTGAATACACCATGAACTGTCAAACCAATAGAGCAAACTTATCTGCAAAAAGATCTAAACCTCCCAAGCACTTCCTAATTCATTTCACAAATATACGAGGTCTCAATTCTAATCTCAATGATGTCCATTTCCACTTGCAGTCTGCCAAAACCCCATGTACTTTTTCTGACAGAATCTCAGTTATCGGTTGATTCAACTACTGCTCATCTCAGGTGCCCAAATTATTCGCTGTACGATTCCTTCCGCCTTAAAGGTGGTACTTGTGCATATGTCCATTCTGATATTCCCTGTCAGAGACTTTGCAATTTGGAATCTCCTCTCTTTGATCTTCTCTGGCTTAAAATCTCTCTACCTCATTGTGTAAAATTCATCTGTTGTCTCTACCGTTCTCCCAATTCCACTAATCACTTGGAGCTCTTTGACTTTGTCTCTTTGCAACTTGACTTTCTCCAGTCCAACTTTCCTAACAGTGAGGTAATTTTCCTTGGTGATTTTAATGTTCACAACTCCAGCTGGCTTCCGTTTTCTAGTCACACCGACCCAGCTGGTCGAGATGCTGAGGCTTTTGCGATTACTAATGACCTTGCACAGATTGTTCATTTACCTACAAGAATACCGGATAATCCTAATCATACAGCCAATACGCTTGATCTTTTTCTCACAAACAACCCTTCTAAGTAGACGGTCGAAGTGAGAGGTCCTTTAGGTACTTCAGATCACAACTTGGTGATTGTCTCTTCTCCAATGGAACCTTTATCTCATGGCTAATCCCAACCTCGTATTGTTTGGCATTACAAGAATGCAAAATGGGATAACCGGCGTGAGTTCTTTTCTTCTTTTCCTCGGTCACATTACTGTTTCAAAACTTCTGATGTCAAAGTTTGCTCAGATCATGTCAGTGAAATTATTCTTGCAGGAATGGAATCCTTTATCCCACACTCCACTTTAAAATCTCGTCTTTTAACTAAACCATGGTTTTCCAATAAATGTGCTAAGGCTGTTCAAGAGAAGAATGTTGCATATAGTAATTGGCTTGTTTGTAATTCTCCAGTTTCATTTTCTGCCTACACCAAAGCTTGCAACAATTGTAAAGCAGTTATTAATCAGTCCAAACTAGAGTTTGAACAGGCTAAGAGTAGAAAACTTGTTTCTTGCCCTAATGGTAGCCGAGCATTCTGGTCTCTTGCCAAAGCTATTGGCTGCAACTTTTGCCCATCTCTGCTCCCACCTCTGTCCAAACCAGATGGTTCTGTTGTCACTTCAGCCAAGTATAAAGCTGACCTTCTAGCATCCCATTTTTCTTCCAACTCATGTATTAATGATCTTGGTAAAATACCTCCCACCATGCTCCATTCAATGCCTCCTGTGGTCTTCCGTCAAAAGGATCTCAGAAGGATTTTGACGAATCTTGATGCTAAGAAAGCTCCAGGTCCCGATGCTATTTCTCCACTTGTTCTCAAAACCTGTGCTCCTGAACTTACTCCTATTCTTTGCCGCCTTTTTTCACTTTCTTATTCCAAAGGTGTTTTTCCTTCTGCTTGGAAATTTGCTGATATCCAGCCACTTCCTAAAAAAGGGTGACAAATCCATCCCATCCAATTGCCGTCCCATTGCAATTACTTCTACTCTTTCTAAATTAATGGATAAATCAATTCACTGCCAACTCTTAAACTACCTAGAAACCTTCTGTCTGATCAACGATCGCCAGTATGGATTACGCCAGTGTCAATCCACTGGTGATATTCTTGCTTATGTTACCCATTTATGGACTAATTCAATGGAAAGGTTCGGGGAAACACAAGTAGTTGCTCTTGACATCTCAAAGGCTTTCGATCGTGTTTGGCATAAAGGTCTTCTAAACAAGCTTCCATCTTATGGTTTACCAACTGTTTTTAGTAAGTGGTTATCCAGTTTTCTCTGTGCGTGCTCACTGAGGGTGATGGTAGATGGCTCTCTGTCTTCTAACTTCTCCACTAATGCCGGTGTCCCCCAAGATTCAGTTCTTTCCCCCACTCTTTTCCTCTTGTATATTAATGACCTTCTTCCATTGACTGGAAATCCTATCCATAGTTTTGCCGATGATAGCACATTGCATTCCACTTTCCATTTTGAGAAACCTTGTCCTCAATCAGCTTCAATTTCTCGAAAATCTGCTACCAATTCCTTAAATGCCGATCTTCAGATAATTCTCCAGTGGGGCAAAGACAACTTAGTTGATTTCAACCCTTCTAAAACTCAGTCTTGTCTTATATCTCGCAAAAAGGATTCTTCTGCTCCTATGCTTATCTTTAGTGACATTCCGATTTCTAGGAAAAATGATATATCTCTTTTGGGGATTACCCTGACTTCTAATCTCTCTTGGCACAAGCACATTACAAATATTGCTTCCTCCGCATCTAAAAAACTTGGTTTTCTCTTTCGCTCTCGACGTTACTTTTCTTCCAAACAGCTGCTCAGTCTGTATAAATTGCAAATCCGCCCTGCCATGGAATATTGTTCCCACATCTGGGGTGGTGCCCCCAAAACCCTTCTCAGGCTTCTTGATTCCATTCAGAAGAGGGCAGTTAGGTTAATTAATGATTCATCTCTAACAGAGTCTCTCCACTCGCTCGCTCTCTCTAGATGTACTGTTTCTGCTACATGCCTCTTCTACAGATACTTCCATGGGCACTATTCTTCTGAATTGGCTTCTGTAATTCCTGCTCTCTCTTTCAAAACAGTCCAAACCGTGCCGCCACCAGCCAACATTCATTTACTGTCCAACTTCAAACTCACAGAACCAACTTTTCATCTTCCTCGTTTATTCATTCAACTGCTGTTTTCTGGAACAACCTTCCTTCATACGTATTTCCTGAAAATTACAGTCTACAGAAGTTCAAGTCCAATGTCAACAAATATCTTCTTTCGTCTTATCAACCTCCAACCCAAGCACGGTACTAAGTACTATAGATTCTAATACCTCTCGTGTTTGGGGTTTACATAAAAAAAAAAAAAAAAATTGTTCTCAAGAATCAGTTCTTTACAAAGAAAACAAGGCTCAGCATGGGGAACCCTCTTTCCTCACTCCAACTGACTGACTCTTACATGGTTGATTTGGAACAGTCAGTGATTGCTTTTCTCACCCCCATGCAAATTAAAGTTCTTGCCCATGAATATCATTTTTGTGGTCTGGGACAGCAGTAAATGGGCCACCTCACTACCTTCTAACTTTGCATATCTTCAAACTACAGGAACCTACCTTGAATCCAAGAATGCTCTCATAATAATGGCCAAACATTTGCTTACCTCTCTCTCTCTTGCTGCTTCTTTTCATATAATTGGACAGATTCCATATACCCCAGGTGCTTTATTTACCTTTTAGCTTCAACAGTTTCCTTTTCCACTTTCTTTTCATTTAGCACATTATTTATCTCCAGTTATATCTTGGTATATTTATGGTCTTCAAAACCCTAAAAACTTGTGAATATAAATGCAAAATACTTGCACAGTTTGTCAGCAATCTATCTGTGATCATTAATAGTAATGCTTTCATATCTAGATGAAATATAGTTCATCCCTTCCCTTCCCTTAGAAGGGATGAACCATTTTCTACAGAAGCACAACAGAGGCAACAAGAGAAAGCAATATTCTTGATCTGATTATTAGCACTGACTCATACTTTCGGATATCCAGATAAAAGAAGCACTAGGTAACAGCGATCTAATATCCTGATGAGGGATATACATATAACTACTGTTTATATGTATATAAACTACTGTTCATATGTTTGTATTGCTCTCATAATAATGGCCAAACATTTGCTTACCTCTCTCTCTCTTGTGTTGTTGTTGTTGTTATTTGATTTTTAGGAGCATTAGCAACTAAGGCCATATTGCTCCGGGGATATGTGGTGGTCATTCCCTGACCTTTCTGCATCCTCCGTATTTGGTGGTCACGGGCTCGAACCCCGGTCTAATCAAGAAGCATGTGCTACGCACTGCTGCTCCTGCCCACCTGGCTATGGAGGCACCTGTATTTATATGTATTTTTTTGTATTTATAAATATATATAACATATAACTACTGTCAAGGATAAGCAGATTACATTTTGCTTCCTAAAGTTGACTAAAGTGGTCTTAGAAAGTTTTTAAATTCCTTTAAGTGGGACCAACTGATGATGTTACCAACTGCAAATTCTAAATGGGAGGCATTCAGTGATGTTATCTTCAAAGCCACTAAGCTTGTTATACCAACCAAGAGAGATAATGCAAGGTTTAGACCTAAATGGATGTCAGATGAACTTATAAGTGGCAAAAAAGAAAAATGTGCAGGATGATTATAAATTAGTAGGGGACATGGAATCCTACAGCAAGCACAAACTATTCTGCAATCCAGTTAGTAAGAGGATTAGACAAGCTAAGGCAGATTATGAGATGTTCTTGACTAAGAATGCAAAAAATGGCAAACACAAAATGCATGGGATGATTACAAATGATAATTTGTAATCATCCCATGCATTTTTATTTTCTCTCACTAGTCTCATCTGTTCAACTGAAATTTATTTTAGTCTAAAACTTAAATAACATCTTTTAGGTAGTATAGTATGGCACAAAAATGACTAGGGTTATAATGGGCCAAGTCCAGTGGTTTAGTTCCCCGAATGCTTCCCAGTTAGAATTTGTAGTTAATAACATTGTCAGTTGGTTCCACAGAAAAAAATTCAAAACTTTCTAAAACCACTGAAGTCAAATTTGTAAAAGCAATTTCTCTTCCCTTTACCCTTGACAGTAATTACATCTCTTAAGTATCACATCAATATTACTATGAATACTGCCACCTAGTGGTTCCTTTATATGGAGATTCTTAATACACGAAGGGTCTCTGCTGATAATCAGATCAAGAGTCATGTCATGTTTGTAGAGAATCTTTAATGTAGGGCATTCTTGTACATAAGTCCGTCTCCACCAGTTAATCTGTGCTGGGAACAATAGTAATAGCATTGGCCATAAAGTGCAAGGAAGCCACAGGCTTTTGCTGCACTGGCAAAAAAATAAAAATAAAAAATCCTAACCAAGTAGATAAGAAAACACAAATTACATGCTTCCCTCCTCAAACAGGTATGTATCCAGTTCAGATTTGAATTTATTCAGACTATCAGTCTCAACTGCCTGTGAGGGCAACTTGTTCCAGCTATCAACAACTTGCTAGCTAGAAAATAACTTCCTGCAATCTAATCTAAACCTTAAGTCCTGTAATTTTAATTTATGACCCCTAGTTCTAGAATTCTTTAAAACAGCGGGAATGCCACCTTCATTCATTTTACTAATCCCTCTCAGAGCCTTATAAACCTCAATCAGGTCACCTCTGAGGTGCCTCAATAATCAGTAATGCCAGTCTGTGTGTTTGTGAAGTAAGTGTGGGTTATGTTTGGCAAGGGATGCAAAAAAAAACAGCAAAGAGTTCTTTACTTATGTAAACTCTAGAAAGAAGGGGATGAATCAGATTGGTCCACTTGATATCGATGGGTCAACTGTTGATGATCCTGCTCAGGTAGCTAACAAACTGAATGAATATTTTGCATCGACATTCACACATGAGGAGTTATTCGGCGAGGGGAATGAGAGAGGTGTATCCAACTCTGGCAGTAAGCTAGAGAATCTTGTAATAACTGAGAGTAAAGTGGAGGAGAAATTGTTGAAGATAAATACAAGAAAGCACTTGGGGTGGATGGGATCTATCCAGTTATATTAAAGGAAGCAGCAAAGGAAGTAAGCAAACCTTTATACATAATTATGAGAGATTCCTTGGACTCAGGGGAAGTACCCATGGACTGGAGATGTGAAAATGTGTCCCCAATTCACAAAGGAGGATCAAAGGCTGACAAGTAATTATAGACCTGTTAGTTTAACTTCTGTTCCTGGAAAATTAATGGAGGCACTGGTTAAAGAAGCACTGCAGGATCATCTGGACAAGACTTCAGTTATAGCTCAGACACAGCATGGTTTTGTTATGGGGAAGTCTTGCCTGACCAATTTGATTGGATACTATGATGCAGTCACAAAAGAACTGGATGCAGGGAATAACTTTGATATTATATACTTGGATCTTAGAAAGGTTTTTGATACTGTTGCAAAAATTGGAGCAGTGTGGCATTGGAGGCAAATTGCTGCTATGGATAAAGGGGTGGTTGAGGGGGAGAAGACAGAGAGTGGTAATCAATGGACACTGCTCATCATGGACTAATGTTATTAGTGGAGTCCCTCAGGGTTCAGTATTGGGTCCATTATTGTTTTCTGCATTTATAAATGATACTGATGATGGTATATCAAGCTTAATGTCCAAGTTTGCAGACGATACGAAGGTTGGCAGGGTTGTCAAGGACACTACTGACACTATGCTACTGCAACAGGATCTGGAGAGGTTGAGCAGATGGGCTGAGAGGTGGCAAATGAAGTTTAACATTGACAAATGTAAAGTACTACATATGGGAAACAGCAACCCCAGAGCAACGTATCAACTCTGTGGTACTACACTTACAGTGGTAGAGAATGAAAGGGACCTGGGGGTGGTTGTGCAGGCAGATATGAAGTTTTCTGAGCAGTGCAGACAGGCTGCAAGAGTAGCTCATGGTGCATTGTCAATGATATATAGGAATTTTTCTAGCAGGGATAAGGAGGTGATTATTCCCTTGTATAAGGCAATGGTCAGACCACACCTAAAGTATTGTATACAGGTCTGGAGGCCTCATTTCAAGAAGGATGTAGAGATGCTGGAATGAGTACAGAGAAGGGCAACAAGATTAGTGAATGGAACAAAGGGGTGCTCTTACGAAGAAAGGTTTAAGTTTTGCAAATTACAGTGTCTGGAGACTAGGCACCAGCGAGGTGATCTGATAGAGGTGTATAAAGCCTTGAATGGTTTGAGCATGCTCAATGCTGATGGGATTCTTCCTCTTGCTCAGAATAATCACCTGAGAGGGCATAAATTCAAATTGAGGAAAGACAGATGTAGGATAGACGTGCAGAAATTTGCCTTTAGCCAGCAAGTCGTTGGTTGGTGGAATAGACTTCCATCCCTTGTCGTGGAAGTTGATAGCCTAAATAAGTTTAAAGCTCAGCTGGACAGGTATTTCGAAAGAACAGAGGGGTGAAGTGGAAGTGGTTATTTTTTATTTATTTTTTTTTTGGCTGATGCTGCATAAGCTTGCTTTGCTAATGCTAATGCTGAGATGTTGTTTGACTGGCCACTTTATAACCAGAAAGCAGCAAACATTTTTTTTAACCACCCTCCTCTTTATTTTTTTTTTAAATAATTTTTTGACAACCATGACAACAAAGTAGCAAAAAAAATAAAAATAAATAAAGGAATAAATAATAATTAAATTAAACTAAAAAGAGGGTAACAAAATAAATAAAATAAAACAAAAGAAAAATTGCTGCTTCCTGATTCCCAAACATGGCCACAAGGAGGTAAGCCATATACCAATATCACTTACTGATTATAAAACAATTAAAAAATAAATAATAAATAAAATAAAAACAAATTTGCATACAAGGGTGCGGTAGGCAACAACAGTACTAATATCTGCAAGGTGATGCTCCCCCCAAAACGACTGCTTCCCACCAGGCAGTACAAATGCAACTATCTACAAGGAGATCCCCACCCCAAGAAATAAAATAAATAATATATATATATAAATAACACGAAAGTCATAATTCACATGACATTAACAATGGCAAATATTAGTTAAAGAAATTAAAGTATCACTAGCTGCATATTTGAATCTGACGGTTCTACACTGGCTAGCATAAAAAACATTTTTTTTCGCTGCCTTTTAAAATTAAAGGTGATTCTTGTAGATTTGATGTTGCTGAATTCAAACATGGCAATTATATTGCTATAACACCCACTAATTTTAAGGGAGAAGGAATTAAAGTCAAAAACTAAGTTTCTAGAAAAAAAATGATTTCATAAATGCTACATTAAGTACTAAATACTGAACAATCGGTCTATTAACCTTATTCTATTTATAAAAATGTCATTCTGATAACAAAACACTTTTTTTTTTTTTTATAATTTTTTACCTTTTATAATCGTTCATTGGTGCCTCCCAAACGAGATTCCAACAATAGCCTGCCAACATATTTGGACTCCATTTCCCCTGGTATCTTTTTCCATTTAAGAAATATCTTGGTGAAACCTTTCACCATGTTCATTGGAGACCACTCCCAAGTTTTCAGGAAAAAAGTCTAAATGGGAATGTAGGAAATGAAGCTTTAATGACATGTTGCATCCCAACTCTCTGTACACTATAATCAGCAACATCCATTGTCATAATCAGCTCATCCACAATTTCACTGTAATGTCTTTCACTCAAATGTCTTCGAGGTTCTTATTTCTGTAGCATTTAATTTTTTAGTGAATTCCTCATCTTGGAATAGCAGTTTGATTTGAGGACCCACAAAAATTCCCGTTTTATCTTTGTCTCAATGATTCAAGGAAACATTTGCCTCAAATGGGAAAATCCTTATCCTTTTTTATCCATCACTTTTACAAATACTTTTATTAAACCTAGCTTCATGTGCAATGGGGGTAAATAGATTTTTGACTTATCCACCAAAGGAGGAGGTGCTACATTCTTCTGGCATGGTGCAGTTTCTGAATGGTCTAGGCATTTTCTTAAACGTGTAGTGGCAATCTTTTGCTCGGCTGTCCCACTTGCATAAAAAGCTGCAGTATTTAGTGTATGCACCTTGCAACCCAGTCAGCAAAGCTACCACTTTTAGGTCAACACAAATATTCCATTTGTATTCTTGATATCATATTTTTTGCAAATGAACCTGTAGGTTCTTGTACATTTTTTTCGTGTGAATTGCATAGGCCAATGGAATAGATGGATACTTATTTCCATTATGGAGTAAAACTGCTTGCAAATAGATCTTGGTTGAATCAATGAAAAGCCTCCACTGCTCGGGGATGTGCTCCAGATGTAACTCTTTCATTAATTCCTAGACATTGTTACAATAAACCAAAGCACCGTCCATTGAGTAATAGGATGTTATGTGAGATTGCCTCTTCCTAATAAAAGACACCTTGAAAACCTTTTTAAGAAGATTCCATTGCTGAAGCTGTGATCCTCTTAACTGAACCTTGGTTTTGGAGAGGTCCAGATCTCTGACCAAATCATTCAATTCTGCCTGAGTGAGTAGATGCAGCTTTGCAGTATCAAGAGTTCAAAAGTCTGGATTTGTGCTGGTTCTGGGTTCTGCATCTTCTGTAGACTCCTTTTTCGATCCTGAATCAAGGACAAGTCCATAAGTTTTTGGTGGCTTTGGCGCTAGCATTGTATCATTTTGAGGAACTGGCCTTAGAGCAGAAGGTATGTTGGGATACTCTACTTTATGCTAGGATTTCCCAGAAAAACCAGAAATATTGGTCATGGAAAAGTAACAATTGTTTATGTGGTCTTGAGGTTCCCACTATATCAGAACAGCAAAAGGCATCGATTTATGACTACCTCTAAGGCAGCCTGTTAATGTCCTTGAACACGAGCTACAGGAAATCTTTCAAATCCATACTTTTTCTTGATCTCTGGCCTTACATTCAAAATAGAGTTCATAAGCTTTTCTCACAAGTTGTGACAATGACTTTCACTCTCATTTTAATACCACTTTTCTGCAAATGTAGCAAGAGCTATCAGGTTTATTTTAGCAAGAATGTGACATATTTCATATATGGTTGAAAAACGTGCGCATAAGAACACAATTAAGAAATTGTAAATTTTTATTTCTAATTTAAACACAATTCACGATTTACATTAGGCACACAATACTTGTTTACTAGCAGTAGCATTAGTTGAGCCATATGATGCAAGAAGGCAAGCTTATACAGTACCAGCCAAAAAAAAAAAAAAAAAACCCTTCCTATTTCAACTATCCGGTCACTCCAAATGTTTGTCTAGTTCAGCCTTAAATTTATTTAAGCTATCAACTTCCACAACAGATGGAAGTCTGTTCCAGCAATCAACTTTCTGTTGGCTAAAGGCAAAAAATTCTGCACATCTATTCTACAACTGTCTTTCCTCAATTTGAATCAATCCCCCCCTGCCAGGTTCTTATTCTGAGCAAGCAGAATTTCCCCTCAGCATTGAGCCTGCTCAAACCATTCAAGGCCTTATACACCTCAATCATATCACCTCACAGGTGCTGTCTCCAGATGCTGCAACTTGCAGCACTTAAGCCTTTCTTCATAAGCACACCCCTTTGTTGCTCCCACCACTCTTGTTGCCCTTCTCTGTACTCGTTCTAGCAACTCTACATCCATCCGAAAATGAAGCCTCCGGACCTGTGTACAGTACTCAAGGTGTGGCCTGACCATTGCTCTCACCTCCTTGTCTCTGCTAGCAAAATTTCTATACATCATTAACAAAATTCCATGGCCTGCTCTGGCAGCCCGTCTGCACTGCGCAAAGAATTTCGTATCTGACTGCACAATTACCCCCAGGTCTTTTTCATTCTCCACCTCCCTAAGTGTAGTACCACAGACTTGGTACGTTTCTCTTGGGTTACTGCTACCCACATGCAGTACTCTGCATTTGTCAAAGTTAAACTTCAGTTGCCACTTCTCAGCCCATCTGCCTAACTTTTCTAGATCCTGTTGCATTAGCATACTGTCTTTAGTGTCATTAACAACCCTGTCAACCTCTGTATTATCTGCAAACTTGGACATTAAGCCTGATATACCTTCATTGATATCATTGATAAATACACAAAACAACAATGGGCCCAGCACCGAACCCTGGGAGACTCAACTAATAACATTAGTCCACGTAGAGCAGCGTCCATTTATTACCACTCTCTGCAGTCTCCCATTCAACCATCCCTTTATCCATTGCATTAACTTTCCCTTAATGCCATATCGCTCGAATTTGTACAGCAGTCTCCTATGTGCAACAGTATCAAAAGCTTTCCTGAAATCCAAGTATATATATCAAAATTCTTTTTAGCATCCAGTTCTTTTGTGCCCACATTGTAGTATCCAGTCAAATTGGTCAGACAAGATTTCCCCTTAACAAACCCATGCTGTCAGAACTATTGCTGCCGTCTTCTCTATGAGATCCTGCATCACCTCTTTAACCAGTGACTCCATCATTTTCCCTGGAACAGAAATTAAACTAACAGGTCTATAATTATTAGTGTCACCCTTTTTGAACCCCTTTGTGAATTAGGGATAAATTTGCACATCTCCAGTCCATGGGGACTCCCATGACTCTAAGGATGCTCTCATAATTATGGCTAATGGTTTGCTCACTTCCCTTGCTACCTCCATTATAACTGGATAGATTCCATCTACCCCAGGCACCTTTTTTTATGTTTAACTTCAACAATTTTTCCACCACTTTGCTCTCAGTTATCAAAAAATCACTTAGCTCCCCATATAGAGTTTGATAAACTTCTGGCATTCCCCTCCTTGAATAACTCCTCATGTGTGAATGTAGATGCAAAATACCCAATCAGTTTATCAGCTACTTGAGCAGGATCATCAACAGTCGAACCATCTATGTTAATTGGACCAATCTGATTCATCCCCTTCCTTCTAGAGTTTACATAAGTAAAGAACTCTTTGCTGTTTTTTTTTTTTGCCTCTTTTGCCAAAGATTTCTCATAATCTGCCTTCACCTGACTAACCTCGTTTGTGACTTGATTACAGACTAGCTTATATCTATCGTGTTGCCTGATAATTTATATTCATCCCATTCATTTTTCTTTTCCGTCATGAGCCTCTAATTCATCTGACATCCATTTAGGCCTGAACCTTGAACAGTATTTCTTAGTTGGTATGAAAAGCCTAGTATCCTCCAAGATTAAGTCCCTGAAAGCTTCCTATTTAGAATTCACCATTGGTAACATCATCAGTTTATCCCACTCTATAGAATATAAAAACTGTCTGAGACCTCTGTAATCACCTTTACGAAAGCAAAAACCCTTTCCCTTACCTCTGATGGTAAGTACATCTTTAAGTACACATCAGTACACTGTTATCACTGTCACCTAGTGGTTCCTTTATCTGCAAATTCCTAATGCATGCGTCATCACTGCTGATAATCACATCAAGGGTAATTACTCCCTCTGGTTTCCCGTTGAACATATTGCTGTAGAAAACAATCTTCCAATAAATCCACAAAACTCTTGCTAGCGTGTGAGTGACCAACTCACAAGTTCCAGTCAATATCTTGAAAGTTAAAATCCCCCATTACAAGACATTCTGGTTTACTGGCCTATTCTATTTCTCTGCACAACTGTTCATTGTACTCATCAGCGTCATTAGGTCTATAACATACGCCTACTCTCATTTTCCCTTTCCCAGTGTATGTCACACCAAACAGACTCAACTTTGCACTGTCCACCCATGTCAACTGGATGCACTTCCTTAGATTTTGTGTGTTCCTTAACTAACAGCATAGCCCCTCCTCCCTTCCTACCCTGTCAGTCCTTTCTATACACATTGTACTCCCCAAATTCAAATTCTGCACTGCTTATATCTGTGTGACACCATGTCTCTGATATCCCAACGATATCTGCCTTTGATGTTTTGATCAGCACTTCAAATTCATCAATTTTATTTACTATGCTTCTAGCATTAGTGTACATGCACTTGTTCTTACTCTAACTTTCTTTCTAGGCTGCTGCTCATTACAATAGAAGCAGTGCAAGGATCACTTTCATCTCTGCCTGCGGCTACAGTTAATCTTTTAGTCTGTGAATCCCCCCCCAAACTAGCAGTTTTTCGACCCACCTAACACTGCCTCGACAGCATCAGCAAATAGTCTTGCATCCTTTCTATTTAAGTGTATCCCATCCCCGTAGAAGTAGTCTCCTTTTAGCAAGCACAGACCATGCTGAAAAAAATTCTACCCCGTGAGCCTTGCACAATCTCTCCAGGGCCGAATTGATTGACAAGGCTCTCATCATATACTCCCTCCTATCATGTCTGGGTAGAATTGCAGACACTTTCAAATGTAACCCTAACTTGTGACTTTTTTTCAGCATTGACCTGTACTTAAGTAAATCTGCAGATCTCTTACTCTTAAGGTCATTAGTGCCAACATGTACAAAAAATACCACCTTTTATGCCCTTAAAAGATGATATCTGCTCTACGTCATCAACTTATACCCCTGTCAGACATAACCTGGTCCTGTTCCACCTATCCTTTTTGCATACTATATTCCCCGTCTCCCTGACAATAGAGTCACCAGCAATAACTAGTTCCTGTGGGACCAGTACTAATTCACTAAAACATTTTTGTTCACCACTTTCTCTCTGAAACACAACTTTGAAATATGAAAATGCTTGCTTGGTAAGGAACCTACTTATACATATAGTGGTAGAGAAGTTGCTAGAAGCCTCATATTGTCTCTATAGTGCTGCATCAAAAGTTCTAGAGCCTCCCAGAAACATCCCAACCTTTCTTCCACACACATAGCAATATTCTAGAATGTTCCGGAACTTTCTTGAATGTTGTAGAAATCTGCTGAATATTCTATAAAAAAATAAATAGATAAAATATATGGAAAAGATGATTAAACCAACTTCAGGTCTTGGTTTTTTGGTCATTACCATATTATATTTGAAAACTGGGGATGATGAGAACTTTTTAAGCACATATCCGAGTTTTTAAATGTATTTCCTAAGAAAATCTACTGCAATTATTTCAAGGAGGAAATTGATGCTAACCAGTGTTATTTGGCTGAATGATATCTCTCTAGTGAGACCAAAAGTGCAACTTTCATTTAGTGTTCTTTTATGTGTTATTTTGGTATGATTAAGCAAGCTAAAATAAGTTCTTGGCTTGAGAAGTAATGGAGAGTGATTTATCTTGATAAACAGAGCATTTACAACCAGCGAGTAGTTAAAATTTTTTTGAAATTTAACAGGTAGCTCCCCTAGAAAATGCTCTTTTGGCAAAGACTTCAAGGGAAGTTAAATTTTCCTAATTCTGGATAATGAGTCGTTCACATTTCTATGTAAGTTGTCTGACAAGCATCTGAGGTGGAAGGCTTAGATCACTATAAGAGGGGTAATAAAATAGAATAAGGGCCCAATTCTCAGGGGTACCACAGTGACATATTTCATATCAGAGGGATTAAAATAAGACAGTTTTGCAGTTAAGGAGCTATGTCCAGTAATCAAGTAAGAAGAACAGAGCCTTAGAGAGAAAGCTTTAGTTGTGTTGAAGGTAAAGTTTGGAATAAATAGTTTTGTGACCTTTCCCTTAGTGGATTTATTCCAGCAAATATACCATAACCAAAGTAGTTACTTCCAAGATCTTTTCATTTTACATTTAGGGTCAACTTCTTAACTAATGGTGATTTCCAGGATGCTACAGAGGAGGATGGTAACAGAAGCCTTTAAAGATGATATAATGGGAGGAAACTAATGAAGATCTGCAGAGTCAAGACAGCGTGGCAAGTGCTAGTCAGTGCAAACAAGCAGCTCCTTTCAAATAAGTTGAGTCTAGCTTGTAAAGCCTTCATAGTGATGAAATATCAATGCCCAGCCCTGTACTGTAGCAAGGGAAATGAAGGTGGCTTTATAAAGGAGAGTCAGGGTCCAAAATTAAGACCACTGTCCTGTTTAGATATCCGAATCAGTTGAGAAATGATTTTTTTTCAAAATGTAAATAAGATGATTGCTGAAAATTAAATTATTGTCAAAAGCAACTCCAAGATGGTTGATGGAGGAAACAGTATAAGTATAGAGATGTTATTATTTAATGACGCTTTAAGGTTACTTTTCGGCTGAGTTTCCTTTAAAAACCACAGCTTTACATTTTTGGTGGATACCTAGTTTACAGATCTAATGGAATAGGTTCTCCAAAACAGTACGAGAAATTTGTTCTGAGCATGTGAATTTCTGTAGATATGGACAAACAAGTCATCAGAGTGTGCAATGAGTTTGATGTTATAGTCTTTGAAGAGCCATACAGCCATACAACATATAGCCATACAACCCTGCAAGCATCCTCTTGAAATTGAGCTGGAGATATATTGATATCTTGTAGTGACAGATATGCTTCTTCCAGAAAAGTAGCTACGAAGGATGTTGTTCAGGTTTAAGGGTGACTTAGTAAGATGGAGTAGTTAAAGGAGACTAAGACATACTTTTAGTTATTATCAGTGATAAAATGGTGTAAGCTTGACAATGGCTTCTTCACAGCTTTTGCCAGGAGCAAAGCCAAATTGTTCTTTCATTGTTAAGCATTAGCATTAGCATTAGTAGAGGCATTTGATGCAAGAAAGCAAGCTTATGCAGCATCAGCCAAAAAAAAAAAAAAAAACCACTTCCACTTCACCCCTCTGTTCGTTCAAAATACCTGTCCAGCTGAGCCTTAAACTTATTTAGGCTATCAACCTCCACCACAAGGGATGGAAGTCTGTTCCACCAACCAACCACCCGATGGCTAAAGGCAAATTTCCGCACGTCTATCCTACATCTGTCTTTCCTCAATTTGAATTTATGCCCTCTCAGGTGATTTTTCTGAGCTAGAGGAAGAATCCCATCAGCATTGAGCATGCTTAAACCATTCAAGGCTTTATACACCTCTATCAGATCACCTCGCTGGTGCCTAGTCTCCAGACACTGTAATTTGCAAAACTTAAGCCTTTCTTCGTAAGAGCACCCCTTTGTTCCATTCACTAATCTTGTTGCCCTTCTCTGTACTCGTTCCAGCAGCTCTACATCCTTCTTGAAATGAGGCCTTCAGACCTGTATACAGTACTCTAGGTGTGGCCTGACCATTGCCTTATACAATGGAATAATCACCTCCTTATCCCTGCTGGAAAAATTCCTGTATATCATTGACAATACTCCATGAGCTCATGGAGCCCGTCTGCACTGCTCAGAGAACTTCATATCTGCCTGCACAACCACCCCAAGTCCCTTTCATTCTCTACCACTGTCAGTGTAGTACCACAGAGTTGATACATTGCTCTGGGGTTGCTGTTTCCCATGAGTAGTACTTTACATCTGTCAATGTTAAACTTCATTTGCCACCTCTCAGCCCATCTGCTCAACTTTTCCAGATCCTGTTGCAGCAGCACAGTGTCAGTAGTGTCCTTGACAATCCTGCCAACCTTTGTATCGTCTGCAAACTTGGACATTAAGCTTGATATACCATCATCAATATCATTTATAAATACAGAAAACAATAATGGACCCAACACTGAGCCCTGAGGGACTCCACTAATAACATTAGTCCACGACGAGCAGGATCCATTGATTACCACTCTGTCTTCTCCCCCTCAACCACCCCTTTATCCATAGCAGCAATTTGCCTCCAATGTCACACTGCTCCAATTTGTGTAGCAGTCTTCCATGTGCAACAGTATCAAAAGCCTTTCTAAGATCCAAGTATATAATATCAAAGTTATTCCCTGCATCCAGTTCTTTTGTGACTGCATCATAGTATCCAATCAAGTTGGTCAGGCAAGACTTCCCCTTAACAAAACCATGCTGTGTCTGAGCTATAACTGAAGTCTTGTCTAAATGATCCTGCAGTGCTTCTTTAACCAGTGCCTCCATTAATTTTCCTGGAACAGAAGTTAAGCTCACAGGTCTATAATTACTTGTATCAGCCTTTGATCCTCCTTTGTGAATTGGGGTCACATTTGCACATTTCCAGTCTATGGGTACCTCCCCTGAGTCCAAGGAAGCTCTCATAATTATGGCTAAGGGTTTGCTTACTTCCTTTGCTGCCTCCTTTAATATAACTGGATAGATCCCATCCACCCCAGGTGCCCTTCTTGTGTTTATCTTCAACAGTTTCTCCTCCACTTTACTCCCAGTTATTTCAAGATTCTGTAGCTTACTGCTAGAGTTGAATACACCTCTGGCATTCCCCTTGCTGAATAACTCCTCATGTGTGAATGTCAATGCAAAATATTCATTTAGTTTGTTAGCTACCTGAGCAGGATCATCAACAGTTGACCCATCAATATCAAGTGGACCAATCTGATTCATCCCCTTCCTTCTAGAGTTTACATAAGTAAAGAACTCTTTGCTGTTTTTCTTTGCATCCCTTGCCAAGGATTTCTCGTAATCTGCCTTCGCCTGCCTAACCTCCTTTGTAACTTGGTTGCATATCAACTTGTATCTATCATAGGCTTCTGTGTCATGTGTTACTTTGTAAGTATTCCATGCATTTTTCTTCTCTGCCATATGCCTCATTAATTCATCTGACATCCATTTTGGCCTAAACCTTGAACAATATTTCTTAGTTGGTATGTAAAGCCTAGTAGCTTCCAAGATAAGTTCTTTGAATGCTTCCCATTTTGAATTTGCTGTTGGTAACATGATCAGTTGGTCCCACTGTATAGAATTTAAATACTGTCTCAGTCCATCGTAGTCGCCTTTACGAAAGCAATAACCCTTCCCTTTACCCCTAATGGTAGTTACCTCTTTGAGTAAATCTCACTTCAGCACACTGTGATCACTGCCACCAAGTGGTTCATTTATCTGCAGATTCTTAATGCATGAAGAATCACTGCTGATAATCAAATCAAGAGTATTACTCCCTCTAGTTGCCTCCCGAACATGCTGATGTAGAAAACAATCATCCAATAAATCCACAAAAGCCCTGCTAGTGTGTGAGTAACCAGCCCCCAAATTCCAGTCAATATCTGGGAAATTAAAATCTCCCATTATAAGACTCTCTGATTTACTGGCCCACTCTATTTCCCTGTACAGTTCCTTATTATACTCATCAGAGTCATTAGGCCTATAGCACACTCCTACTCTCAATTTTGATCTCCCAATGTTTATGTCACACCAAACTGACTCAACACTGCACTGTCCAGCGATGTCAACTGGCTTCACTTCCTTGGTTTTTATGTGTTTCTTAACTAATAGCATAACCCCTCCCCCTTCCTATCCTGTCTATCCTTTCTGTAGACGTACTCCCTAAATTGCAGTTCTGCATCCCTTATATCTGTGTGACACCATGTCTCTGATATCCCAACAATATCTGCCTTTGATGTTTTGAGCAATACCTCAAATTCATCAAATTTATTTACTAAACTCCTAGCATTGGTGTACACGCAAGTATACCTGCACCTGTTTCTATTCTTAGCTACCCTAACACAACCCATGTGTTTACTTGTACCGCAATGGCTCCCAGCAGTCTCTGAAATACCATGCATCTTGTTTTTCAGGCTTCTGCTCATTCTAATAGAAGCAATGCAAGAATCTCTTTCACCTCTGCCAGTGGCTACTGTCAATCTATTGGTCTTTGTCTCCCCCCAAGCTAGCAGTTTTCCGACCCACCTAACACTGCCTCGATAGCATCAGCAAATATTCTTGCACCCTTTCTATTTAAGTGTATCCCATCCCTGTAGAAGCAATCTCTCCTGTTAACAAGTACAGTCCAGGCTGAAAAAAATTCTACCCCTTGAGCCTTGCACAATCTTTCCAGGGCCGAATTGATCGACAAGGCTCTCATCATATACTCCCTCCTATCGTGTCTGGGCAGAATTGCAGACACTTTCAAATTCAACCCTAATTCTCGGCTTTTGTTCAGCAGTGACCTGTACTTGTTAAGTAATTCTGCCGGTCTCCTACTCTTAATATTATTAGTGCCAACGTGTACAACTATATCACCTTTTGTGCCCTTAAAAGATGATATTCGCTCTACAACGTCATCAACCTTTGCCCCTGGCAGACATACCCTGGTCCTGTTCCACCTATCTTTTTTACAAAGCATGTTCCCCGTTTCCCTGACAATAGAGTCACCAACAACTACTAGTTCCTTCGGGACCAGCGCATTCTGCCTTGGGGGTTGCCTCTGTGTCACTCGATGCCCAAGTGCAAGCTCTGGCGGTGATGTGGGCAGCTGAGAGCTTGATGGGCCCCTCAATTTAGTTTCTTCGAGGGCATCCACCCTGTCCTTCAAGCTCTCATATAGGCCCACAAGAACGCCAAGTTGTTGCCTGATATCGATACACTCCTTGCATCGCGCACACACAAAGACATCCCCCATGGCAGTATCATGTCCCGTACCCGATTGCTCTGCAAACATCAAGCAAACAGTGCATTTTATAAGGCTGTAAGTCAGAGGACAACTGCCCCCCCCTCAGTTCTGCTCTGAGCCACAGCACTTCCATTAGCTTGAGCCTTTTGCTTTGCTGCTCTGGTCTGAGTCATGATTCTATTAATTTATTAATTAATTATAATTAATTATGTTATGTTATTAATTATGTTAAATATAATTAATTATATTATGTTTGTAATCTAAGTCGTTATATGTATTTATTTAAACGTACAATTTAACTGCTAACGAAGTTCAACTAACGCTATCGTATCACAATGGCGGGAAATTTACGAACAGTAGCGGAGTTGAAACACGTGGAAACCCTTACCGATACTTTTATGCAATTACAAGGCCGAGTAAAGAATAAATACACCAAATTAATCCGAAAATCACAAAATAATGTTATACTACTAAATTTAAATCAAAAGTTTTAGAAAAACAATAATTTCAAATCAATAAATAAGAAAAATCCACTTAGCGGCTTTGAACACGACCGTCTCTAGCTGGGGTTTTGAAAAAATTTAATGATTCTGTTTGCCAGAAGCCTTTATAGTAGTTTACCAAACAAAGCAAGGCAAGTAAGGGATCTGAAGGAATGGAATCATTCATCAGGAGCTCACTTGGTTTCAGAATAATTTTTACCAGTGCAGTTCCCAACTCTCTGGAAAGTGAGTCTCATCAAGGCACTTATATAACTGTAGCAGAATGTTTGGTTTCAGCTGGAAGAATTTTTTGATGAACTCTCCTTTGACAAGGTCCAGACTGGGGCATTTGTTTTTGATTTTTTAACAGCTGCTTCCAACTGAGAAAGGAGGCATATTATCAGGAGATGAACAGAACAAGTTTGTGGATCTAAGTATAGTGGTTTACAGAGAGGTCTGTAAAAGGATCATCTTTAGGGAAGAGCACATTCAATATTTCATTGATAGTTTCAGTCCAAGAGACAGTTTCACCCGATCAGTTGCAATAGTACTGTAAACTTCTCCAGAGAATTTTATTCACTGTAAGCTCAAAAATCAGACCCCAAGTGTCTGATCCATGAAAGTCCTCAAGGGTTCATAGAACAGATCCCATTATTTCCATAAGATTTAATGAACTTTTGCCAAGAACTGATTTTGGCTTTTATGACTGCTTTCTTATATTGGTTTCTGAGATCACAATAAACACACTTAAGATGCTCAATCTCAATAGAAGGCAGGTTCTCTACCTTCTTTGGAACTCCTTTCTTGCCGAGAGAACCTGTCCTCAAAAAGAAGTGAACTCATGGTTCCACCAGGGGATAGCTTTGATAATAGAATCCTGAAGGAGAAACAAAATCATAGGCAGTCATTGAATTCAGAAGTGGAGAAGGTTGATCACAGAAATCAGAATTTATGATCTTTCAATGTTGTTCCTTTTGACATGCTCAAGAGAGTACTGAATAAGTTATTGGGAGGTGGGCTATCAGATGAGGTTGGAATATATTCAAGGCAAAAAATACAGTGGTTGCTGAGGGTCAGTGTCTGGATATACTGCCCAATTATAAATATGAGGATAACGTATGAAGTTCTTTGAGTTTCTAATGGTGCTTGAGTAAGTAGTTGAATGGGCTGGATCATTTAGTAAAGTGAGTTCACATCAAGTATTTGCTTTCTTTCATTACCTCCCTATGCTGGTATAGAAAGCAATCAATCAATCAAAACATCCAGAAAAGCTTGGTTACTATGTGAGCCACCTACCCACAAGTTCCAATCAATATCCAGAAAGTTAAAATCCCCATTAGAAGACATTCTGAACTGCTGGCCCACTATCTGTCTGTGTAGTTGTTCATTATATTTATTATAGTCATCAGGTATATATATATATAACCCACTCCTCTCAGTTTTGTTTTTCCCAGTGTTTATATCACACAAAATTGACTCAAAGTTGCACTGTTCACCCAAGTAGACTGGATGTACTGTCTTAGATTTTGTACGCTTCTTAATCAAGAGCATAATCTTCCCAAAGATTATTGAGCTCACTTCCCACATGGGAAGTGAGCTCAATAATCACCTATAATAGGAACACTAGATAAGCAGATCCCTGGCCTGGTATATATATATGGTAACAGAGATGGCAACAGGAATGGCAGAAGTTTCTGCTGCCATCTGGATTAAGTGGCCAGTCATTCAACACAAAAACCAACAATTCATTTATATTACTACATTGATTGGCCTTCATCAGTATGGTATCAACACATAATATACTGCAGAGTTTCCACAGTTTAATTGGGGCTGCATAACACAAAAAATAGAATGTCCATATTCAAATTCTGTATCCATTATTTCTGAGCAGCAACACATTCCCAATATCCCTACATCTCATGACTTCACCAGTATTTTGAATTAATCAAATTTGTTTACTACACTCATGGCATTGGTGTACACAATGCAAGTATACATTTGAATTCCAACACAATCAATGATGCAGATCAAAGGTTAAAACCATACTAATAAACACTAAAATTCATATTTCCATCACATTAATCAATTTTTAATTAAATTTTTTTGCATCCTTCATATGTGGTCATGCACATTAAACAGTTTAATTATCAAAATTTAAAATATTCATATTATACTAATATTAGTTAGATTTACCATATATCCCTTGAAAGTGCAATTCTCCATCTAGAGGGTGCAGTTACTGAAAAGTAAATTACTGAAAACATAAAAAAAGCTATCTGAGGAGAAAGATCGGTGTTTTTTTTTTAAGAATCAAAATGCCTCAATTCAAGTCACATTACATTTTATGAAAAATGCTATGTGATATTCATATGCTCCCTTCACCTCTGCATTACATAAATTGTGAATTTTTAAGGCTAAATGCACAAGGCATAATTCCAAATGCATTTAAATTAACTATATAATATCAGTGTAGATACACCATAGTCTCATACAATGAGATATAATTAAAACGATGCTTTTACACTATGTATGTAATTTAATTTTATGGGTTAACTATGGTGTATCTACACCGATATTATATAGTTGATTTAAACCCATATGGAATTATGCTTTGTGCATTTAGTCTTTAAAATACAGTATCATTTTGTTCACCCTTTGGCATTTTTCATATTGTGGAATTAACTTTGCAACTGTGACGGCATGTTTGCATTACCAGGGTACCTGCCCACCCAATGATGATAGGCCAACAAGCCTTGAAACGGTGCCATCCTGGTGGTAGTGCCCAATGAGAATAAGTAACAGTACTCTTCTCTGCTAGAGAAGCGTTACTTATTCGAAGTAGTGCAATACCTGATATCTCGTGAAAGTAGCCATGATATGAGATATAATTAAAACAATGCCTTTACACTACATGCATAGTTTAATTTTATGGGTTAACTATGGTTATCTACACCAATATTATATAATAAATTGTGAATAAACATTACTGCAATTTATTTAAGGAAAAAAAAAAAAGACATGGTAGTGATTGCAAAATTGAATATTTATTGTATTAGCTGTTGCTGGTATTATATAACATACAGGAAACAAGGGGCTATTCAAAAGTTATGAGATTGAATTTAAAAATAAAGATTCATTAAACTTGCTGAATTCTGCATCATATCTCATTCAGAATACTTCTCTGGAGTTCTGCTACTGCTGGAAGTTCTTTGGAAATTCTTTTTATGTAATACTATCAAGTATCTCCTGCAATTTTTAATGACTCTCTAAGAGATTAAATATTCTTTCCTTTTAGTTTCAATTTTGTCATTGTAAATAAGAAGTCACAGGAGGCAATGTTAGGTGGGTCGGAAAACTGCTAGATTGGGGGGATACAAGGACTAATAGATTAACAGTAGCCATTGGCAGAGGTGAAAGTGATTCTTGCACTGCTTCTATTGGAATGAGCCGCAGCCTGGAAAATAAGATGCAGGATATTTCAGAGACTGCTGGGAATCATTGGGGTACAAGTAAACACATGGGTTGTGTTAGGGTAGCTAAGAAAAAGAACAGGTGCATGTATACTTGTGTGTACACCAATGCTAGGAGTTTAGTAAATAAATTTGATGAATTTGAGGTATTGCTCAAAACATCAAAGGCAGATATTGTGGGGATTTCAGAGACGTGGTGTCACACAGATATAAGAAATGCAGAACTGGAATTTGGGGAGTACAATGTGTACAGAAAGGATAGACAGGATAGGAAGGGAGGAGGGGTTATGCTATTAATTAAGAAACACATAAAATCCAAGGAAGTGAAGCCAGTCGACATCGCTGGACAGTGCAGTGTCGAGTCAGTTTGGTGTGACATAAGCATTGGGAGATCAAAATTGAGAGTAGGAGTGTGCTATAGGCCTAATGACTCTGATGAGTATAATAAGAAACTGTTCGGAGAAATAGAGTGGGCCAGTAAATCAGAGAGTCTTATAATGGGGGATTTTAATTTCCCAGATATTGACTGGAATTTGGGGGCTGGTCACTCACACAGTAGCAAGGCTTTTGTGGATTTATTGGATGATTGTTTTCTACATCAGCATGTTCGGGAGGCAACTAGAGGGAGTAATACTCTTGATTTGATTATCAGTAGTGATTCTTCATGCATTCAGAATCTGCAGATAAATGAACCACTTGGTGGCAGTGATCACAGTGTGCTGAAGTGGGAGTTACTCAAAGAGGTAACTACCATTAGGGGTAAAGGGAAGGGGTATTGCTTTCGTAAAGGCGACTACAATGGACTGAGACAGTATTTAAATTCTATACAGTGGGATCAACTGATGATATTGCCAACAGCAAATTCAAAATGGGAAGCATTCAAAGAACTTATCGTGGAAGCTACTAGGCTTTACATACCAACTAAGAAATATTGTTCAAGGTTTAGGCCTAAATGGTTGTCAGATGAACTAATGAGGCATATGGCAGAGAAGAAAAATGCATGGGATACATACAAATTAACACGTGACACGGATGCCTATGATAGATACAAGTTGATCTGTAACCAAGTTACAAAGGAGGTTAGGCAGGCGAAGGCAGATTACGAGAGATCCTTGGCAAGGGATGCGAAGAAAAACAGCAAAGAGTTCTTTACTTATGTAAACTCTAGAAGGAAGGGGATGAATCAGATTGGTCCACTTGAGATCGATGGGTCAACTGTTGATGACCCTGCTCGGGTAGATAACAAACTAAATGAATATTTTGCATCGACATTCACACATGAGGAGTTATTCAGCGAGGGGAATGCCAGAGGTGTATTCAACTCTAGCAGTAAGCTAGAGAATCTTGTAATAACTGAGAGCAAAGTGGAGGAGAAATTGTTGAAGATAAACACAAGAAAGGCACCTGGGGTGGATGGGATCTATCCAGTTATATTAAAGGAGGCAGCAAAGGAGGTAAGCAAACCCTTAGCCATAATTATGAGAGCTTCCTTGGACTCAGGGGAGGTACCCATTGACTGGAGATGTGCAAATGTGACCCCAATTCACAAAGGGGGATCAAAGGCTGACACAAGTAATTATAGACCTGTGAGTTTAACTTCTGTTCCCGGAAAATTAATGGAGGCACTGGTGAAAGAAGCACTGCAGGATCATCTAGACAAGACTTCAGTTATAGCTAGGACACAGCATGGTTTTGTTAAGGGGAAGTCTTGCCTGACCAATTTGATTGGATACTATGATGCAGTCACAAAAGAACTGGATGCAGGGAATAACTTTGATATTATATACTTGGATCTTAGAAAGGCTTTTGATACTGTTGCACATGGAAGACTGCTGCACAAATTGGAGCAGTGTGGCATTGGAGGCAAGTTGCTGCTATGGATAAAGGGGTGGTTGAGGGGGAGAAGACAGAGAGTGGTAATCAATGGACACTGCTCATCGTGGACTAATGTTATTAGTGGAGTCCCTCAGGGTTCAGTATTGGGGCCTTTATTGTTTTCTGTATTTATAAATGATATTGATGATGGTATATCAGGCTTAATGTCCAAGTTTGCAGACGATACAAAGGTTGGCAGGGTTGTCAAGGACACTACTGACACTATGCTGCTGCAACAGGATTTGGAAAGGTTGAGCAGATGGGCTTCGAGGTGGCAAATGAAGTTTAACATTGACAAATGTAAAGTACTACATATGGGAAACAGCAACCCCAGAGCAACGTATCAACTCTGTGGTACTACACTGACAGTGGTAGAGAATGAAAGGGACCTGGGGGTGGTGGTGCAGGCAGATATGAAGTTCTCTGAGCAGTGCAGACGAGCTGCAAGAGTAGCTCATGGTGTATTGTCAATGATATATAGAAATTTTTCTAGCAGGGATAAGGAGGTGATTATTCCCTTGTATAAGGCAATGGTCAGGCCACACCTAGAGTACTGTATACAGGCCTGGAGGCCTCATTTCAGGAAGGATGTAGAGCTGCTGGAACGAGTACAGAGAAGGGCAACTAGATTGGTGAATGGGACAAAGGGGTTCTCTTACGAAGAAAGGCTTAAGTTTTGCAAATTACAGTGTCTGGAAACTAGGCACCAGCGGGATGATCTGATAGAGGTGTACAAAGCCTTGAATGGTTTGAGCATGCTCAATGCTGATGGGATTCTTCCTCTAGCTCAGAAAAATCACCTGAGAGGGCATAAATTCAAATTGAGGAAAGACAGATGTAGGATAGATGTGCGGAAATTTGCCTTTAGCCAGCGGGTGGTTGGTGGGTGGAACAGACTTCCATCCCTTGTCGTGGAAGTTGATAGCCTAAATAAGTTTAAGGCTCAGCTGGACAGGTATTTCGAACGAACAGAGGGGTGAAGTGGAAGTGGTTATTTTTATTTATTTATGTTACTTTTTTTTTTTTTTTTTTTTTTTTTTAGTACAGAGAAGAACGAGTACAGAGAAGGGCAACTAGATTGGTGAATGGGACAAAGGGGTTCTCTTACGAAGAAAGGCTTAAGTTTTGCAAATTACAGTGTCTGGAAACTAGGCACCAGCGGGATGATCTGATAGAGGTGTACAAAGCCTTGAATGGTTTGAGCATGCTCAATGCTGATGGGATTCTTCCTCTAGCTCAGAAAAATCACCTGAGAGGGCATAAATTCAAATTGAGGAAAGACAGATGTAGGATAGATGTGCGGAAATTTGCCTTTAGCCAGCGGGTGGTTGGTGGGTGGAACAGACTTCCATCCCTTGTCGTGGAAGTTGATAGCCTAAATAAGTTTAAGGCTCAGCTGGACAGGTATTTCGAACGAACAGAGGGGTGAAGTGGAAGTGGTTATTTTTATTTATTTATGTTACTTTTTTTTTTTTTTTTTTTTTTTTTTTTTGGCTGATGCTGCATAAGCTTGCTTTCTTGCATCAAATGCCTCTACTAATGCTAATGCTAATACCTGATATCTCGTGAAAGTAGCCATGATATGAGATATAATTAAAACAATGCCTTTACACTACATGCATAGTTTAATTTTATGGGTTAACTATGGTTATCTACACCAATATTATATAATAAATTGTGAATAAACATTACTGCAATTTATTTAAGGAAAAAAAAAAAAGACATGGTAGTGATTGCAAAATTGAATATTTATTGTATTAGCTGTTGCTGGTATTATATAACATACAGGAAACAAGGGGCTATTCAAAAGTTATGAGATTGAATTTAGAAATAAAGATTCATTAAACTTGCTGAATTCTGCATCATATCTCATTCAGAATACTTCTCTGGAGTTCTGCTACTGCTGGAAGTTCTTTGGAAATTCTTTTTATGTAATACTATCAAGTATCTCCTGCAATTTTTAATGACTCTCTAAGAGATTAAATATTCTTTCCTTTTAGTTTCAATTTTGTCATTGTAAATAAGAAGTCACAGGAAGCAAGACCTAGAAAGTAAGGTGAGAGGGCCACAAGGTACTTCATTCATGCCCATTTTGCTATTTCTCAGGATATATTCGGTAGTTGTTCTATAGATGTATATATTTTTTTATTGAAACCCCCAAACACTAAAAAGGTATCAAAACCTACAGTACTTAGTACCATACATGGGTTGAAGGAGATAGGGAGGGAGGGGATGCCAGAAACTTTGCTCTAGAGAAGCGGTTCCCAATTGATGGTTTGCAAAAGTGTTCCAGGGGGTTCGCACTAAAAATTCTGTAATGCCGTCTGATGAGATTTACATAGGTATATTTTTGTAAATTACAAAATATTTTTAATATTAATTTATGTGGTTCAGTTCAAAATTTATTTAGTTGTGGTTTGGGTCATGTGCCCTTACACAGCAAGCAATATCGCTTATAAATACCATAATATTGCTTATAAAAATGTAGTACTGGAAATATTTTATAATAAAAATTCATAACTATTATACGACTCCAGAGAATATAGGCTTAGTGGTTTGCTGCTGTTGTTATTTGGTTCTTAGGAGCATTAGCAACTAAGGCCATATTGCTCCGGGGATATGCGGTGGTCATTCCCTGACCTTTCTGCATCCTCTGTATTTGGTTTGTGGTTTGCAATAAAAATATTATGTTGAAAGGGGTTCGCAAGTCAAGAAAGGTTGGGAACTGCTGCTCTAGAGACCAAACATGGATTTCACCACTTCAAGCCTCCAATAAGCAAAGTGATGGTACAGCACTGCTCAATGGTATTTGTCCACAAAATAGTTTAATATTAATTTATGTGGTTCGGTTAAAAATTTATATTTAGTTGTGGTTTGGGTCACGCGTTAACCGAACCACATAAATTAATATTAAACAATTTTGTGGACAAATATCATTGAGCAGTGATGTACCATCACTTTGCTTATTGGAGGCTTGAAGTGGTGAAATCCATGTTTGGTCTCTAGAGCAGCAGTTCCCAATCTTTCTTGATTTGCGAACCCCTTTCAACATAATATTTTAAAGCAACTGTCTTGAAATTTCAAAAAACGCAAAGTGTAGTCTGTAACCTTGTGTGTGTTCCACGGTCAATTTTAGTTCTGTAAGGGCCTGAGATGGAATAACTCAGCACAGAGTGGAAGAAGGCAGGAAAACTTCCTGAATGTCTTGTGCTGGATTTGAACCCAGACCCTTCCACTCGGAGAACAAGTATACTACAAAAGATGCAAAGTGTAGCTTGTAACCTCGTGTGTGTTGTACGGTCAATTTTAGGTCTGCGAGGGCCTGAGATGGAATAACTCAGCACAGAGTGGAAGAAGGCAGGAAAAAAGCAACTGTTCCTTGCCAGAAAACTGGTAAACCTTACTGAAGTTTTCTCTTGGAATTTTAAATATTTCATTTAATTATTATTTATATCTTTCACTATTTAAGTTTTCAGGGTTTCACAGTTAATTTTCATACAGGAATGTTATCTTGCTAGGTTGTTCTGAAATGTAGTCAATAGCTTTCTTTAATAATAATATTTCAATATCATCCAACTATGCAACCAGACTGCACAGTTGGCTGGCAGTGATGGTATCATGGCTTGTGGGATATTTTCATGGACATCAAGTGACCTCCTCATCTCCACCGAACACACACCCTTACCTCCAAACCTTACCTCCGTGGTGATCATGTATAGAGATTGCACTGGATGCTTTAAACAAGACAACGTATCGCAAGGCCCACATTGTGCAGGAATGGTTCTAGGATCGTGTCCAAGCATTTTGTGTGCTCCCTTGGCCTCCATATTCCTCCCCAACATCAACCCCGTCAAACATTTGTGGGATGCGGTGGAACACAGCAATCACCAGTGCCTCGCTCCGTTGCCAAACTTCAGAATGTCCTTTTGTCCAGTTGGTCCAGGATAGCTGGAACACCTTCTATGTTGTCATGCCAAGCTGGGTGCAAGCAGTTATCAAGGCAAGAGGTGGCCTAATGTTTTTAGGCAGTTAATCAATCATAATATTTTGGTTCATGAATGCAAGCTTGCTTCCCTGCATCATTTGCCACTACTAATACTACCTTGAAAAGGGACGTAATAACACAAATATTTTTGTAATTTAGAAAATGTTTCGGATTAACGATTCATCCACTTTTCCGATTTTTAAACAAGGACATATTGGGAATACATCCCCTACCCCACAAAAGGTGTGATGATATTTTTTCAGCTTGAAAAGTAGTAATATTTTATTTTCAGTCTGTTTTATTCCCCACAATTACTTATCATAATCAGTTTTAGGATTATTATCCCTCCCCGAAATAATTAAGAAAATATTTCAGCTGAAAGTGAATAAGGTATTTGAAGTCCAGTGTACAATTTTGCAGGAATCTGTGATAGTGCAACAATTTAATATAAAAGTACTAAGAACATTCATGAACAATCTGTTTGTCTCATTTTGATAATCGTACGCAATTCGTACAAAACCACATCTTTGGCAACACTGTATATCTCCACATGCAGAGCAGTGGTTGTTAGACAAACTTATTCAAAATCACATGAATAAAAATGTGAACATCAAAGCAGAATTTCGAGCAAATATCAATTCACTAGAATCAATCAAATCAACAATTTCATGATTATTAACCTGTTATCATGAAATAGAGTTCGTGACACACTTAAAAAAAAAAAAAAAAAACAATGATACAAAAGATATCATCAAATATGATGAAAAGATTCTGTGCATGTATTCAAGAAGTTTGACATTTTCACTCTTTATTATAAATTTTTATAATTACATAATCTAAAAGTAAAAGAATTAATACATTTTAATTAATAGTATTTGAGTTTTGCAATTTTAAATTGCTTGTACTGCTTGTAGCATCACAAGATGAATGATTCACTTACCTATAAAGATCCTACTATTACAGGGAAACTTTATATAAAGCACATAACTTGACTTGCGCTTGCTGTTCGTGCAGTCCACGGTAGCCCAGTTGTAGCGTACTTGTTCTCCGAGTGGAAGGGTCTGGGTTCAAATCCAGCACAAGACATTCAGGAAGTTTTCCTGCCTTCTTCCACTCTGTGCTGAGTTATTCCATCTCAGGCCCTCGCAGACCTAAAATTGACCGTACAACACACACGAGGTTACATACACTTTGCATCTTTTGTAGTGTACTTGTTCTCCGAGTGGAAGGGTCTGGGTTCAAATCCAGCACAAGGCATTCAGGAAGTTTTCCTGCTTTCTTCCACTCGGTGCTGAGTTATTCCACCTCAGGCCCTCACAGAACTAAAATTGACCGTAGAACACACACAAGGTTACAGACTACACTTTGCGTTTTTTGAAATTTCAAGATTCTCCTATGGGAGCTATCCTGGCCCAGGAGAGAGTATTCCTTGCTCCCTCAGAAAATGTTTACAGAGTATTCTTGATTCAAATATTTGTTTTAAAAATTCGATGATTCAAACATGATGAAAAGATGGTGGATGTTTACAACATTTACAAGGGTGATCATTTAATTCCTTGCATTTATGGAACTGTGGTAAGATGGAGTGGTTCTCCCCCCTTCCCCTCCATCACACTGATACCTATATATTTGATTTGCCATCTTGTAAAGGGCATCTGCCTTGAAATTCGGTCCACCAGTGAAATGAAAAATGCAGTGTTAAGTGGTGTGAGCATGAAAGATTTCTTCAAAACTATAATATTAGAACTCTCAGCATGCTGGAACAAATGTATTCTGAAGGCTGCAGAGTACCTCAAAAACTGTGTGTGTTAGCTTTATATGATTTAAAATAGATCAATAAATGTATTCCGGGTTAATACCGGTTACAGGGCATGCCCTGTTGTAGTGAATTATTTTTATGTATTTATTTTTTGTGTACTACTCAATCCATGTCAGTTGTTCATCCACTGTTTCTGTAGTATTCAATTTATTCTATTAATTGGTAGAACTACTGCAAGCTGTGCCATACATACATGGTATGACACCATACCATACCTACAGTCTGACTAGAAAGGACACCCTATTTCCCCCCCCCCTCCATACACAAAGAAAATGGCATTTTAGTTTGTAGATCCCAGAGGAGGCAGTCACAGGCTGACACTCAGAGATTGATACCAACTTAAATTTATATACTCTTACTACTCACTATTTTGTTAGCCTGCTATCAGTGGAAACATGGGGGGGGGGTTGCCCTGCTCTCAGCGTCTGCCTACTGTTTGGTGCTAACATTAAGTCTGGTCACTGAATTGAATTGGTTGTTTTATTTTTTTGAAAGAATACTGCAACTCAAACAATATTTGTCACACTAGCGGTATATCTGTCGATTATGCTATGACTATTGTAGCAATGCTCTGTACTTTAACAGTATAACAAAACATCCATATGGAAGGAAACACCTTTTCTTGAAATACAAAAAGGATTGTTAAAGAAGCTAAGTCTGCTGTTATTTTTACCCCCTTAATTGGCCATGACCCAAGTTAACTCAGCCTCGACAGCTTTCAGTTTTTTTTTTTTTTTTTAATACATACTTCAATTCAATTGCCTCCTGGCAGCTCAGTGCCGGTAGTTGAGATGCTGGTTTAAACATGGCATTGCTGTTGACTACTATTTCAGGAACAATATCATGGCAACTCGTCGTGAAGGCAGAGCACAATATGAGAAAGAGCAAATGATGCCTACAACAACTACTTTGTAGTTTATTAAGAGCTATCTATGGTGTATCTAAACACCGATATTATATAGGAACAATAGTGTACACTGGCAATGTTTGTTAGTTTAATTTCAATGGTGTATTCACATGAATAAACAAATAAATGATATCAAGTTCAGGAAATGTGCTCTCTCTACAAAAACAACGTTCTTGATTATTGAGATAATCTGCAACTTAGTAAGTAAATTTGATATGGACAAGTGTTTGGTAATCTAAACAACAACAGCAGCAGTTTTGATAAAGGATGGTGCATCTTTCCCTCCTTCCGAAATGGTGTCATCCACCCACAGAATTTTCTTGTGTTTGTCCCTGTCATGCCTTCTGTTTCACATGTTCACTAGAGAAAAGAAGTTTTAACAGGTATGTTTATGTGAAGAATTCATTCCAAGAAAATGGCTTCTATTTTGAAATTCATGTATATGTTTGCTTTTTTTTTTTTACCCCTCATGGTTTTCTGAGAGAGATTGTTATTTGGTTTTTAGGAGCATTAGCAACTAAGGCCATATTGCTCCGGGGATATGCAGTGGTCATTCCCTGACCTTTCCACATCCTCCGTATTTGGTGATCACTGGCTCGAACCCCGGTCTAATCAAGAAGCGTGTGCTATGCACTGCTCACCTGGCTACGGAGGCGCCGAGAGAGAGAGAGAGAGAGAGAGAGAGAGAGAGAGAGTGGGGGATACTTGTACTTGGCTGTACAAGTATCCTGTACAAATAAACAAAACTGAACTAGAATGCTATAATAACTGGGAATTTTTGTTGTAATGGCTACTCAGGCGCCAAAATTTTCCATTTATTATAGCATTCTAGTTCAGTTTTGTCCTGTTATTATTTATATTTGTAGAAATGCTGATTTACATGCTGTAAGGTGGCTGCACTAACTGAACTAGATCAGAACATACTTGACTAAAACAATAATTAAAATCAGTGTAGAAATAAATAAGTGCTAAATATAGCACATCTTGTAATACTATTGACTGACAGTTTGGTCTGGTGGGATGAATCTGCGATGTTTTCAGCTCCTTATTAGATGGAACTTGTCTGGCCTTTGGATGTAGCAACTGTAAAGATTTCCATCAGGATGACCCCTGTTTTGTTTCTGGATCAAATTCATAAAACCAGATTTCTGCTTATAAACCTTTGACAAGAAATCAGTCACCTTCAACTGACTAAAGACAAAGATATTTAAAAAAGTTGATTTTCTTTTTATTCATCCTTTAACAAATGAGGAACAATTATGGGAGATATTCTTCATTTATTAAGATCATCCAATAAAATATGTTTACAGCTTCTGAATAAAGATTTACTTTTTCACAAAAATCATTAAGAACAAGATACCTACTTGAGAAATTAATAATCCACATACCCTTTTAACATTTATCTATTCTGCTTGTAAAAAAAAGACACCAGAATGTTCTGTCTTTAACAGAAGTGTGTTTGCCTTTGAATCTTGAAAAACATCTCTACAAAAATTGCAGAGCACATCTTTATTCAAGAGCTTTGCACACATGAATAATAGAATATATATTAGTAAGGGAAACTACCAGAAAAGAATATTCTATTGCCACCCAGCTGGAAAATTTCCTACTATTATCAGCAGCAGTGTTATGTGACCATTCTTATAACTTTTGAGTAGCAATTTGTAGTGTTACTTGGAGGAAGCAATACTGATCCTATTTAATAGAGAAACTGCAACAAAAAATTTAGCTTGGAAAGAATTGCAAGTTACTTCTGGGTGAACAGAATGTTTTCAAGTCTGAAACAGCAAAAACAGATTGATTTTTGAACTTTGCCATCTGGAGAGTGCTGTCATACATTGCACAGTTCCTGACTTAAAAGTGACTGGGGATAGTTTAGTGAGAGAAGTTTTGATCACCTCATTAAAGATTTTGTACTAAAGAAGGCATCTTGAAATAAATAACCAACTACTACACAAGTTAGATTTTAACTTATATAAGTTAAAATATAGGCAACATATTAGTATTAGAATAGACATAAGTGCAGGTACACCTGAAGGATTGTTTTTTTTTGTTTTTTGTTTTTAGTTTTGGTTTCAAAAGTAGGTCACTGGATGACTCTCATCAGTTAAGTGTACTTATCTTGATAAAACAAAACTATTACTTTTATTGAATATTTTACAATTAAATTTTATCTAGTTTTAATTTTTTTTTTTTTTTTTTTTTTTTTTTGATTTGGTAGTTGTTGGCGCATCGGCTTCTGTGGCCATATTGCACCTCCCAAGGTTTTTGCAGTACTTTGATCCAAGCCCGAGGCGGGAATCGAACCCGCGACCTTTGGGTTGCCGGGCAGGTACTTTACCCACTCGGCTAGCCCGGTCGGCTTCTAGTTTTAATGTGGTTTGAACTGAAAATGGTAAACATAACATGACTTGGTGTGGCTCTGGGGCATAAAATGCCAATTCATCTCTGACTTGCTTTTCTGTGTACTAGATTCAGAAAGTGCAACGAACGATAAACTTAAGTTGATACTTGGCATAAGTAGCTGTCGCTGTTAGTCATTAGTTTGACAGTTACCTAAATGTCCAGCTCTAGGCCAGATGATGTTCTCCTGAAAGATAAGGCCCCAGGGAATGGTTTATCCAAGGTACAGATTGTTTTGGTTCCAGGAGGTAATTTCAGCAGGATACTGAATTCTTAGGAAAGTGAATATGCTTTATTCTATAATAAAGATAGATGGAACAGAACCAGAGTTTGCCTTCACAGTTTGCAAAAAAGTGATAATGTTACCAATCAATTGTCATGTGGGAAGTAATGACCAATCAAAAATGGAACAAAAACTTGGTAACAAAACATAAGCCCATGTTGGAAAAATATTAGAGCAGGTAAGAATAAGAGCTGTTACTTTATCAAATCTCCAGCTTGAAGTCAGGGGAACAGAGGAGATGAAGGCAATCCTAAAATTTTTTGCACATAAAAAATACATGTTTTAAATTAGTTTATAATATTCTTATATAATAGTAATAAGCATATGGTTAATTCACTGAAATGGTTGAAAGGAAAATAAAAGTTAAATGAAATTTTAAAAAAAAACCCTTAAACAAAATGCAATTTTGTATTAGCATACAACTAAAAAATTAATTTATATGTTACTTATTTAGGAAAAAATTACTACAAGGACTTTTGTCATGACTAGTCATTTGTATACGTTACTAATTCCCTGGTTTGGAAGGAAGGGGTGGAATTACAGCTTCTTTCCAGAAAAAAGTGTTAATGAAAATATGTAAGCATGGAATCAATAATCAGCCCAAATGCTAATGTTCATAAGGGGTTTGGAGTAAACATCACAAATTTGCAAACACTATTTCATAGTATGGATTTCAAATTTGGTAGCTATTCAGGAGAAAATGTGCTGAGAGCTAAACAGAAAAAAAATAAAAAATACTGCACACAGAGGAGGCAATTTTTGATACACTTATGACAAGAAAGGACAGAAGTCGGTTTATCTCCATTAAAGAGATATGATCCTGTCTAAAAATCTGAGTGTTGCTGAAGATGAGTATGAAAACACTGGACTTTTTTTGTAAGAAACAAGACAGTACAGGGTTTTAGAAGGACTGAAGTTTGAGCTTTCTCCTCCCCACAGGAGAATAATTTGGAGATCAGCATTTAAGAAACTGGTTGTTGACAATAACAGATTATATGTTGACAATAATAGATTATATCTATTTCTAACTAAAAAGCAGAATATGGTGTACTGTCAGCAGTACACCATATTGTGGGATTTCCAGCCAATGAAAGAGGATCTTTAATATACAGGAGCAAAATAGTGGATGAAAGAACAGAACTTCCAGTGTTGCCCAGAGATGTTGGCAAGTTTCTTCTCCAGTGGTAATCATCACTTCTTTCACTTTGAGTGAGTGAGTGAGTTAAAGTTGTGCAATAAGGATAGCTGAGGGGTATACCCCCCCCCCAGCTATCCAATAATGCACTACCTTTCTACTTAAGGATATGTGCACTCTTTAGTTTTAATCTATAATTCTCACTGATACCAATAAATAATCTCTCCCTTTCTGGTGTCAATGGCATGCTCTTGTGTCCTGAAGTTTTGGGCAAGCCTTACTATGTAGTGCTTGTCACATTGGCATTCTGTCTTGTTATACCATGTCCCAGATTTCTTGGAAGTGAAGAGAAGAGGTAACTCTTGGGATCCACTTGATTTTCCTGTTCTACTCCTGCACTTGGTGCCTCTTTGCTATCCCTGAGATCATTTCACATAGCCCAGGAACTTCTCCAATGGCTATTGTTCTGCTGTAAAATCCTGTGGTATTACCACTGCTCTGAAGAATTAGTCTTATTCTGAGTTTAATACCTGGAGGCTGCAGTTATATAAGACTCACCCACCCCAGGGATCAGTCCCTTCACTCTACCAACCTTCACACTGAGTAGCTGGATATTTACAGCTGCCAAATCTGTGGTTTGAAGGAAACTCCCATTATGACAGGGTTTCTCTTTTCTTTACCAGCATATCAAGAAAGACTGGGGTTCTGTTTTCTAGTTCAATAGTGAAGCTAATGGAAATTTAGAAGCAGAAATTCACTCAATTTTCAGTGAATTATGTGGCATATATTGGGTTGGGGGCTCCAGACTCAAGGTCTACCTTAAAAACCTTTGCCACAAGGAAGTACTGTAGGCTCCCTAAGCTTAAATCCTTCTTCTGGAGATAAAATATTAGACACTGTCTTGCTTTTAACAGAACTCATAATGTTTATCTGCTACCAATTGTAGTGAAACTTCAAAGGAATAAACCTAAAAACATTCGAGTTATGGAAATAACTTTTTCTTATTTCTCTTTTAGTTGAAATTACATCAGTTTTTTGTTCTTCAGCAAAAACTACAGCACAAACACATTTGTAACATTAACAATATCTACATAACAATCCTGTGATAATGCGTAGTGAGCTGAATGAAATGAATGGTAATTCCATTCATTTAAAAAATCACTTTAAATTACAAAAGATGAATTTCAATTTTTTTATTCAAAACAAACAATTTATATTGCTACATATTTATATAAACAAGGCAGGCTCGAGTACAAATATTTTTACTTGGGACTTGTCATTTTAAACAAAACAAAACTTTTATTAATTATGCTATAAAAAAAGAGAAATAATATAAACACAAAACTACAGTCCCTACCGTTTTCAAATGTATAAAACCATAAGTGCAACTGTCTGATGATACTGATACTACTAGTAATGTTATCAACAGTCTGATGATACTACTTCACAAAAACACCACGAAACTTTAGTAATGCTGGTGTTTCAATTATCAGTACTTTTCTTGAAATATGTATTTCTGCAGAAACAACCCTATCACTTCCAAAATTACTCAAGTGAGACTAAGAAGGTAAACAGATCAAAAGCTACTAATCTTGAACATACAATTAACTGCCTTGTTAGTAAATTGAGGACTTAAGTCTTTAAGACCTCAAAATATATAACAAATTTTGATTTTACTTATGAATAGCCAAAAACCTTACAGGACCTGATTAGTATACAACTACAGTGATTTATGACTGTCAATATGGTGTTCATGATACAATGGATAATTCAATTAGTGGTATACAGTCAGAATTCAGCAACCGCATACCGTCTGCTAAACCAAGATGGGCCTCTCAAGCTTGAAAGTTTTTAAGGTGACAGAATAATATATAGAAAAAAAATAAAGATGGCATAATTCTTTTCCATTACCTCATCTGTTCAGGTAGTCTTGAAAGTGATTCAGTATACTTATGGAAGCCTTAAATAGTTGTTACTGTTTTAAACAAAGACCTTTATAATCATGCTTTCTTTAAGATGTTTGCAGCACTGCAAACATTGCAACTAAGATAAGAATCTGGCCTGAATGTTATGGATAGATATTTTTTTTATCTAAAAGTATTTAATATCATATTACATTCATCAAATATAGTACTGTTTTTTTTTTTTTTTTTGTTAATCTCAAATTGGTTTATATAAGTACCTAAAAGATGATATATTTATTAATTCTCACCCTATTAAGCTTCGAACAGCACTGTTGAGCATTTAAATAATCACACTCAAGATCTGAAAGGGTTATAACCTGAAAACTTATTAAGGAATCAACACAGTTATCAGAAAGTATTTAAGCTACTTTTTTTGATACATGCATCCCCTACAGAATTTTTTTAAAGAAAAATATTCATAAAAGTAGTTTCATTCTCACATAAAAATCACTTATGTCATCATTATTTCAGTTTAAGTTGCAAATTATGTATAAATTTAATACTTAATACAACCTAATTTTCCTCTGTTAAATCTATAGCCTCTTAAGCTGTGGTGGGTATTATTGCTGTGCTGTATATGTTTCAGCAGCAATAAAGATTAATATACAGCATATCCTGCTATGACATGTGACATACGTTCTGGAGAAAAAAAAAAGAAGTATGTAATAGAAATGGATGCTACAGCACATTTTCATATAACATTTAGACAGTTTCCATAAATGTTATAAACTGCCAACACTTATTCCATTTTATGAAGAGTATTGGCATTACTCAATTACTTGGCTTGCTTTTTTTTTTTCTCTTCTAAAATAAATATGTAGCTGCTCATCTGATCTTCTTTCGAACATACAGCTTCTTTTATGTCTAAATCCATGTCAGAAATCCTTTTTGCCAAAACTTTAAAACTTCCACTTTAAATTTCAATATTTAATGATTTCCATTTCCAAGCATTTTATTGGAACACGATCGTTATTCTTTTTTCACTCACTGTTTACAGTAAGGGTAGTAACAATATGTACTTAGAACAGAATATTTTTATAAATAAAATATATAAAAAATCAAAATATGCAATATGCACTCACTCAAACAACTAAACTGAAATGACACTAAACAACTCTAAATTGAAATCAGAAACAAAGTGTGACATGGTGGCTTGTGGGTCTTGTATGCATATAACTTCAAGTTTTTGAGTTTGTAGTGGAGGTGTCAAATAAATGTGTACATTAGTTAAACGTGCACTGTATAAGATGACATGTTACAGCAGGATGAGCTAACATTTTCCCCAGGGGCTCACATCTTGTGAGTAGGGGCTTGGCACACCCAGGGTCCTGAGCTGGATATCATCATCATTCTTCTCTTTCTTGATGATTCCCTTTTATTTCTCTCTCTCTCTCTCTCTCTCTCTTAGGGTTACTCGGGAATTTTTTTTTGGCTGGTGCACCACAAGCCTCAGGCTTCCTTGCACCATATAGCTAATAATAATAATAATAATTACAGCAGGATGAATTAACATTACAGCAGAATGAATTAACATTACAAAAGTTATTCGGTAAGGAGTATAACAACAAACAAAACAATTATGCTTAAAAATATTACTACTTACAACAACTACAATTAAAAAAGATTATTATTATTATTATTAGCTATATGGTGCAAGGAAGCCTGAGGCTTATGCTGCACCAGCCAAAAAAAAAAAAATTTCTGAATTACCCCGAGAGAGAGAGAGAGAGAGAGAGAGAGAGAGAGAGAGAGAGAGAGAGAGAGAGAGAGAGAAAGAGAAAATAGAAGGGCATCACCAAGAAAGAGAAGAATGATGATATCCAGCTCAGGACCCTGGGTGTGCCAAACCCATACTCACCAGATGTGAGTCCCTGGGGTTACTCAATAAGGAATAACTTCAAAGTTTTTGGAATAATTCCACAGGTATGGGCAGATCACTGCAGAAATACAGCATTTTGTTTTATAAAAATGATTCAAAAGAAATTCTTTGTGAACTTCTTGGTTCATAATTAATGCAGATCCTTATTAGCAATGCAGCAAATTAATTTTCTACTACTTACACAGCTCCTTATGTTGAGGTTAATGCTCAATACAATTTTAATCATAGCCACAATCGAGAAACTCTTAACAAATGCTGTATTATAAACTGTTTTTGTTATGGCTAATGTCACCATTCAGTTTTAACTCCTATAATGCTCTTGTTCTTCCAAAGCCATACATTGTCCATTTAATCAATTGTAATGTTCTCATGAAACAGATCATTATCTTAATTTTTACACAATAGATTAGTTTCTCAATATAGTTCATGTCCTTAAGATATTTAACCCCAGGGGCTCACAGCTGGTGAGTATGGGCTTGGCACACCTAGGGTCCTGAGCTGGATATCATCATTCTTCTCTTTCTTGGTGATACCCTTCTACTTCTGACTCTTCTCTCTCTCTCGGGGTAATTCAGAATTTTTTTTTTTTTTTGGCTGGTGCAGCATAAGCCTCAGGATTCCTTGCACCATATGGCTAATAATAATAATAATAAATAATCATGTAAACACACCTATTCCAAATAATTAAATCCTTTACTCCCCATCCATACACTGTACACTTATCCTTTATTAGAAGGAATTATAACAAATCTTTTGATTACAATAGCTGATATAGATTAAATGGATAAAAAATACTTCTTTATTACAAACTTCTTGCACCTTAGTATTTTTTGTTGAGTTTAAATTGAATAAAGAAATAAGGTAAAAATAAAAATAAGACATCGCCATTAAGATGTACATGTCGCATTAGCATTAGTAGAGGCATTTTATGCAAGAAAGCAAGCTTATGCAGCATCAGCCAAAAAAAAAAAAAAAAAACCCACTTCCACTTCACCCCTCTGTTCGTTCAAAATACCTGTCCAGCTGAGCCTTAAACTTATTTAGGCTATCAACCTCCAGCACAAGGGATGGAAGTCTGTTCCACCAACCAACCACCCACTGGCTAAAGGCAAATTTCTGCACGTCTATCCTACATCTGTCTTTCCTCAATTTGAATTTATGCCCTCTCAGGTGATTTTCTGAGCTAGAGGAAGAATCCCATCAGCATTGAGCATGCTCAAACCATTCAAGGCTTTTATACACCACTATCAGATCACCACGCTGGTGCCTAGTCTCCAGACACTGTAATCTGCAAAACTTAAGCCTTTCTTTGTAAGAGCACCCCTTTGTTCCATTCACTAATCTTGTTGACCTTCTCTGTACACGTTCCAGCAGCTCTACATCCTTCTTGAAATGAGGCCTCCAGACCTGTATACAGTACTCTAGGTGTGGCCTGACCATTGCCTTATACAATGGAATAATCACCTCCTTATCCCTGCTGGAAAAATTCCTGTATATCATTGACAATACTCCATGAGCTCATGGAGCCCGTCTGCACTGCTCAGAGAACTTCATATCTGCCTGCACAACCACCACCAAGTCCCTTTCATTCTCTACCACTGTCAGTGTAGTACCACAGAGTTGATACGTTGCTCTGGGGTTGCTGTTTCCCATGTGTAGTACTTTACATTTGTCAATGTTAAACTTCATTTGCCACCACTCAGCCCATCTGCTCAACCTTTCCAGATCCTGTTGCAGCAGCATAGTGTCAGTAGTGTCCTTGACAACCCTGCCAACCTTTGTATCGTCTGCAAACTTGGACATTAATCCCGATATACCATCATCAATATCATTTATAAATACAGAAAACAATAATGGACCCAACACTGAGCCCTGAGGGACTCCACTAATAACATTAGTCCACGATGAGCAGTGTCCATTGATTACCACTGAGTCTTCTCCCCCTCAACCACCCCTTTATCCATAGCAGCAATTTGCCTTCAATGTCACACTGCTCCAATTTGTGTAGCAGTCTTCCATGTGCAACAGTATCAAAAGCCTTTCTAAGATCCAAGTATATAATATCAAAGTTATTCCCTGCATCCAGTTCTTTTGTGACTGCATCATAGTATCCAATCAAGTTGGTCAGGCAAGACTTCCCCTTAACAAAACCATGCTGTGTCTGAGCTATAACTGAAGTCTTGTCTAGATGATCCTGCAGTGCTTCTTTAACCAGTGCCTCCAGTAATTTTCCTGGAACAGAAGTTAAGCTCACAGGTCTATAATTACTTGTGTCAGCCTTTGATCCTCCTTTGTGAATTGGGGTCACATTTGCACATTTCCAGTCTATGGGTACCTCCCCTGAGTCCAAGGAAGCTCTCATAATTATGGCTAAGGGTTTGCTTACTTCCTTTGCTGCCTCCTTTAATATAACTGGATAGATCCCATCCACCCCAGGTGCCTTTCTTGTGTTTATCTTCAACAGTTTCTCCTCCACTTTACTCCCAGTTATTTCAAGATTCTGTAGCTTACTGCTAGAGTTGAATACACCTCTGGCATTCCCCTTGCTGAATAACTCCTCATGTGTGAATGTCAATGCAAAATATTCATTTAGTTTGTTAGCTACCTGAGCAGGATCATCAACAGTTGACCCATCAATATCAAGTGGACCAATCTGATTCATCCCCTTCCTTCTAGAGTTTACATAAGTAAAGAACTCTTTGCTGTTTTTCTTTGCATCCCTTGCCAAAGATTTCTCGTAATCTGCCTTCGCCTGCCTAACCTCCTTTGTAACTTGGTTGCATATCAACTTATATCTATCATAGGCTTCTGTGTCATGTGTTAATTTGTAAGTATCCAATGCCTTTTTCTTCTCTACCATATGCCTCATTAGTTCATCTGACATCCATTTTGGCCTAAACCTTGAACAATATTTCTTAGTTGGTATGTAAAGCCTAGTAGCTTCCAAGATAAGTTCTTTGAATGCTTCCTATTTTGAATTTGCTGTTGGTAACATCATCAGTTGGTCCCACTGTATAGAATTTAAATACTGTCTCAGTCCATCGTAGTCGCCTTTACGGAAGCAATAACCCTTCCCTTTACCACTAATGGTAGTTACCTCTTTGAGTAAATCCCACTTCAGCACACTGTGATCACTGCCACCTAGTGGTTCATTTATCTGCAGATTCTTAATGCATGAAGAATCACTGCTGATAATCAAATCAAGAGTATTACTCCCTCTAGTTGCCTCCTGAACATGCTGATGTAGAAAACAATCATCCAATAAATCCACAAAAGCCCTACTAGTGTGTGAGTAACCAGCCCCCAAATTCCAGTCAATATCTGGGAAATTAAAATCTCCCATTATAAGACTCTCTGATTTACTGGCCCACTCTATTTCCCTGTACAGTTCCTTATTATACTCATCAGAGTCATTAGGCCTATAGCACACTCCTACTCTCAATTTTGATCTCCCAATGCTTATGTCACACCAAACTGACTCAACACTGCACGGTCCAGCGATGTCGACTGGCTTCACTTCCTTGGTTTTTATGTGTTTCTTAACTAATAGCATAACCCCTCCCACCTTCCTATCCTGTCTATCCTTTCTGTAGACGTTGTACTCCTCAAATTGCAGTTCTGCATCCCTTATATCTGTGTGACACCACGTCTTTGATATCCCAACAATATCTGCCTTTGATGTTTTGAGCAATACCTCAAATTCATCAAATTTATTTACTAAACTCCTAGCATTGGTGTACACGCAAGTATACCTGCACCTGTTTCTATTCTTAGCTACCCTAACACAACCCATGTGTTTACTTGTACCGCAATGGCTCCCAGCAGTCTCTGAAATACCATGCATCTTGTTTTTCAGGCTTCTGCTCATTCTAATAGAAGCAGTGCAAGAATCTTTTTCACCTCTGCCAGTGGCTACTGTCAATCTATTGGTCTTTGTCTCCCCCCAAACTAGCAGTTTTCCGACCCACCTAACACTGCCTCGATAGCATCAGCAAATATTCTTGCACCCTTTCTATTTAAGTGTATCCCATCCCTGTAGAAGCAATCTCTCCTGTTAACAAGTACAGTCCAGGCTGAAAAATATTCTACCCCTTGAGCCTTGCACAATCTTTCCAGGGCCGAATTGATTGACAAGGCTCTCATCATATACTCCCTCCTATCGTGTCTGGGCAGAATTGCAGACACTTTCAAATTCAACCCTAATTCTCGGCTTTTGTTCAACAGTGACCTGTACTTGTTAAGTAATTCTGCCGGTCTCCTACTCTTAATATTATTAGTGCCAACGTGTACAACTATATCACCTTTTGTGCCCTTAAAAGATGATATTCGCTCTACAACGTCATCAACCTTTGCCCCTGGCAGACATACCCTGGTCCTGTTCCACCTATCTTTTTTACAAAGCATGTTCCCCGTTTCCATGACAATAGAGTCACCAACAACTACTAGCTCCTTCGGGACCAGCGCATTCTGCCTTGGGGGTTGCCTCTGTGTCACGCGATGCCCAAGTGCAAGCTCTGGCGTTGATGTGGGCAGCTGAGAGCTTGATGGGCCCCTCAATTTAGTTTCTTCGAGGGCATCCACCCTGTCCTTCAAGCTCTCATATAGGCCCACAAGAACGCCGAGTTGTTGCCTGATATCGATACACTCCTTGCATCGTGCACACACAAAGACATCCCTCTTGGCCGTATCATGTCCCGTACCCGATTGCTCTGCAATCAACAAGCAAACAGTGCATTTTATAAGGCTGTGAGTCAGAGGACAACTGCCCCCGTCAGTTCTGCTCTGAGCCACAGCACTTCCATTAGCTTGAGCCTTTTGCTTTGCTGCTCTGGTCTGAGTCATGATTCTATTAATTTATTAATTGATTATAATTAATTATGTTATTAATTATGTTAAATATAATTAATTATATTACGTTTGTAATCTAAGTCGTTATATGTATTTATTTAAACGTACAATTTAACTGCTAACGAAGTTCAACTAACGCTATCTAGTACGGTATATAACTATCGTATCACAAAGGTGGGAAAATTATGAACGGTAGCGGAGTTGAAACACGTGGAAACCCTTACCGATACTTTTATGCAATTACAAGGCCGAGTAAAGAATAAATACACCAAATTAATCAGAAAATCACAAAATAATGTTATACTACTAAATTTAAATCAAAAGTTTTAGAAAAACAATAATTTCAAATCAATAAATAAGAAAAATCCACTTAGCGGCTTTGAACACGACCGTCTCTAGTAGCCTCGTCAGCAGACTCCATATATTTAACATGCACATGTTGGATTTCATTAGTCTAATTTCAACAGATTTGATTGTCTTTATAAAGAAATTGGTATTAGTCACTATCCAGAAGGGTGATATCTTTTCCCAGACAGTTCAGGTAAAAGTTTAAAAGCAGTGTTGCTTTACCATGGAAACATACATCCATTGTTGTGCACTCTGTTCATATTAAATATTGTAGAAATGTGAATCATTTGTCAGAAAAGGTTCATGTGCGACCAGTATAAATGGAATCAGCCACAAAAAATTTAAAAATTTCCCAAATCACCTGTCCAGTCTTTCCAATAATTTGTCTAGTTCTTTTCTTCTCTGAATTTATTCAAACTGCCTACCTCCACAATACCAGATGGAAGTTTATTCCAAGTCAACAACACACTGGCCAAAGGCAAACCTCACACCTATCCTGCAACCATTATTCTTCAATTTAATTTATGCCCCCCTCATGGATGTAGTTTGAGCAAGAGGAAAAATGCCATCAGCACTGAGCTTGCTCAATCCATTCTAAGCCTTTAAAACCTTCATAAGATCACCTTGCAGGTGCCTAGTCTCAAGATGCCGCAATTTGCAGAACTGAAGCCTTTCTTGGTAAGATCACCCTTTTGTTCTCTTCATCAATCTCATTGTCCTTCTCTCATTAGCAAGGGCACATGTGCAAGAAAGCAAGCTTATATAGAATAAGCCAACCCCCCCCTTCTCATTTCACTCATCCACCCATTCCAAATGCTTGTCTAGTTCTGCCTTGAATCTGTTTTAGCTATCAACTTTTACAACAACAGATGGAAGTTTGTTCCAGCAATCAACCACCCGCTGGCTAAAGTCAAAATTCCACATATCTTTCCTACAACTCTTTCCTCAATTTGAATTTATGCCCTGTCAGGCAATTATTCTGAGCAAGAGGAAGAATCCCATCAACATTGAGTATGCTCAAACCATTCAAGGCTTTAGACACCTCACAGGTGCCTAGTCTCCAGACACTCCAAAACTTAAGCTTTTCTTCATAAGAACAACCCCCTGTTCCATTCACTAATCTTGTTGCTCTTCTCTGTACTCGTTCCAACAGCTCTACATCCGTCTTAAAATGAGGCCTCCAGACCTGTATACAGTACTCAAGGTGTGGCCTGACTATTACCTTATACAAGGATATAATCACCTCCTGATCCCTGCTAGAAAAATTCCTGTATATCACCGACAGGACACTATGGGCTACTCTTGCAGACCGTCTGCACTGCTCAGAAAACTTCATTATCTGCCTGCACAATTACCCCAGGTCCTTTTCACTCTGTCAGTGTAGTACCACACAGTTGATACGTTACTCTGGGGTTACTGCTTCCCATATGCAGTACTTTACATTTGTCAATGTTAAACCTCAGTTGCCACCTCTCAGCCCATCTACTAAACTTTTCTAGATCCTGTTGCAGCAGTGTACTGTCATTAACAACCCTGCCGACCTTCGTATCATCTGCAAAATCATTAATGAATACAGAAAACAACAATGGACCCAACGCTGAACCCTGGGGGACTCCACTAATAACATTAGTCCACGAAGAGCAGTGTCCATTGATTACCACTCTCTGTCTTCTCCCACTCAACCATCCCTTTATCCATAGCAGCAATTTACCTTCAATGCACACTGCTCCAATTTGTGCAGCAGTCTGATCAAAAGCTTTTCTAAGATCCAAATATATGATATCAAAATTATTCTTTGCATCCAGTTCCTTTGTGACTACATCATAGTATCCAATCAAATTAGTTAGACAAGACTTTCCCTTAACAAACCCATGCTGTGTCCGAGCTATAAATGAAGTCTTGTCTAGATGATCCTGCAATGCTTCTTTAACCAGTGCCTCCATTAATTTCCCTAGAACAGAAGTTAAACTAACAGGTCCGTAATTACCCGTCTCCCTTTGATCCTCCTTTGTGGATTAGGGTCACATTTGCACATTTCCAGTCCATGGATACCTCCCCTGAGTCCAAGGAAGTTGTCATAATTATTGCTAAGGGTTTGCTTACTTCCTTTTGCTGCCTCCTTTAATATAACTGGATAGATTCCATCCACCCCAGGTGCCTTTCTTATGTTTATCTTCAACAATTTCTCCTCCACTTTACTCTCAGTTATTACAAGATTATCTACCAGATAAACTGCTCTAGCTTACTGCCAGAGTTTAATACACCTCTGGCATTCCCCTCCCTGAATAACTCCTCATGTGTGAATGTCAATGCAAAATATTCATTTAGTTTGTTAGCTACCTGAGCAGGATCATCAACAGTCGAACCATCTATGTTAATTGGACCAATCTGATTCATCCCCTTCCTTCTAGAGTTTACATAAGTAAAGAACTCTTTGCTGTTTTTCTTTGCATCCTTTGCCAAAGATTTCTTGTAATTTGCCTTTGCCTGCCTAACCTCCTTTGTGACTTGGTTACAGACCAGCTTATATCTATCATAGGCTTCTGTGTCACCTGTTATTTTTATGTATCCCATGCATTTTTCTTTTCTGCCACATGTCTAATTAGTTTATCTGAAACCATTTAGGCCAAAATCTTGAACATCGTCTCATTGTCTCTTCAAGCAGACATAGATCCTTCATAAAATGAGGCCTCCAAAACTGTATACAGTACTCAAGACGCAGCCCAACTATTGCCTTGTACAATGGGATAATCACCTCCTTATCCCTGCTAGCAAAGTTTCTGTATATCATTGACAAAACTCCATGAGGTGTCCCGGCAGCCTGTCTACACTGCTCGGATAACTTTATCTCTAACTGCACAATTACACACAGGTCTTTTCAGTTTTCACTACCCTGAGTGTAGTGCCACTCAAGCAGCAAAGAGTATGGTATCCGAGTGTAGTACCATACAGCATCTTGAAGTCCCCACATGTTTGGCGGGCACTTCAAGGTGCTGGTGTTCCATCTGGTTTTTCAATGACCTCACATTCATTGTTTTCTCTGTCTCTAGGACAGCAGTGCAACAAATAGCATTACAAAAGAAAGGAATTTGCCAGAAATGAGTTGTAGCTTGACACACACACAATGTAGTATACAATCCCTTGATTCGAAGAAATAAAATCTTGCATCTACCACTCCATATCAAACTGGGACTGGTCAATCAATTTAATGCACTGACTCCTCAAAGTAACACCTTCAAGCATACACAATAAACATTTCCAAATTGTCTGAAGCAAAATGAGAAGTGGCATTTTTAACTAGACTACAAATTAAGCAGATGTTGGCAACACAAGAACTAGAAAACAAAATGACTGATGGCTGGCAGTTGTTTCACCTTGTAGTAATTGGCTTTCTTGACAATATTAAGAGTGAAAATTACAAAGAACTAGTTGACAAATCCATTTGAAAATTACAGAAAAATGTAATTTTTCTGTAATTTTCAAATGAATATCAATCAAGCCTTTACTTACACTTTAATCCAAATTTTTTCTCACTAAATCTGGGTGATGTTAGTGAACAAGTATGGAGAGATTCTAGCAGGAATGTCGATGAAACAGTCAATGAAGTTGTGCTGGGCAACTATATCTGATCTTGGTTCAGAATGATCACACTGACCACAAGAGTAAAAAAAGATCTAATGTTTATTTATAAGGAAATGTTTTTGATTAGCCCAAAGAGGATTTCTATCTATCTATGTTCGACTTAATACGGCAGATCGCTGCCTTGTCGTTCCCATTTTCCAAAGTCACCGGACATGGGCATCTTCAGCTTTTAAAGTTCTCTTTCTCATGGCTAATAGTTCACTTTCATTTCATGTGTTTCTAGGACGTCCTCACCTTCTCTTCCCTTGTGGTATTCACTCATATATAATTTTAGGCCATCTCACTTCATTCATGCACAACAAATATCCAAACCATCTCAACCTCTTATTTTCTATTCGTTCTATATACAAAAGAGGATTTCAATTTTTTAATTAGTGATTTTTTTTTTTTAATTGTTTCCTTGCATCAAAGATTAAGAATTTGTTCTGTACAAAAGATACACAATGTTAACAAATCTGATATAGTATGACTACTGAATATTTACCATTTTTCTTTCATTTCTGGGCAAACCACTGATGTTATACAAAAACTGTCATATTTGGCATCAGCATATTGAAATTCATCAATAAATTCTAAAAATAAAGATGAACAGAACACCTTTCTGAAAATTTGTTACATAGTGTTATCACTACTTGGATCACCATTAGTTGTGCTATGTCTTTTGGGTTAGGTCTCTATGTGCAGCCATTCAGCTAATTACACAACCAGTACTCTTAACTACAATGTGACCACTTTCTGTTAAAAGCTCTACCTATGTTTCTCCCAACAAAATGTTCTCTTAATAATATAGCAACTCCAATGAATATATGGGGCACCACATCATGTTGAAAGACTAAATAGCCAAACAACCCTTTCTCCATTGAGTCTAGAATAACATTTTCCAACACATCTGCATATCTCTAATCCATCCATAGATATAGTGACAAAGTGTACATTAACAAATTCTACAAAAATATATGGCTGAGTTACGAAAGTAGATGTGACTTTCGTAACTCAGCTGTTACATTGTTACCTTCTCATTGATTTGTTAGTTATTGTGTGTGGATTTTCTTCAATCCCCATGGCATAACTATTTGTATTAGCAGCACCATGAATATAAAAGTGGGATTCTTTAGACTGGAAAATAATTTATTCATTGCTGGTGGGAACAGAAAAGGCAAATACATGGATATTAAGAAATATCATTAAAGGGTAGTCTAGAAGTCACAAATGCATATATACTTTAAGAAAATACAGCATGAGGAAGATACGAAGAAGGAAAAATAAAAGCTCCCAGTCAAAAGCAGCAGAGAAAGATAGCATGGGAGAGTTACTGAGCAACATGCCAGCTATAAGTTGATCTATAATACTATAGAAAGAATTAAGCTGGTGAAAGCTGATTACACTGGGCAATAAATTTTAAGCTTTTGATTATTTTCTTTCTGAAATATGAGGTGCTACCCAAATGTTCCCAAAATTTGAATGTTGCATTGTAACTACGTCTAGTATGGACTTTTGGCGATAGGTAACACTACATGCATCCTTTGTGAATCAGTGTGCCATGTGGCGTCGGGTTGGATAGTCAATGAATATTTACGTGCAGTTCATTGGCTGTGTGTTTCATGTAATTTGTGATTACTGCGATGGCTGATGTGAGAGAGCAACGTGCTTGCATCAAGTTTTGTTTCCTTCTTAATGATACCAGCAGCAACAGAAACCCATAAGAAGTTGAAACAAGCTTTTGGTGACAATGCTTTAGGCCAGATGCAGACCTACAACTGGTTTAACCTTTTTAAAAATGGTCAAATTTCAGTTGATGACACAACCGCTCTGGGCATCCATCATTGTGCACCACCCCAGAAAATTCCACAAAAGTTCGAGCAACAATCTGTGAAGACCGCAGACAGACCATCCACGACATTTGTGACATTGTAAGACTATCGTACGGCATGTGTCAGCAGATTTTGTCAGACAAGTTGAACATGAGAAGGACTGCGGCCAAGTTTGTGCCGCGATCACTGAGTGAAGATCAAAAGCAGCATCGCATGGAAGTTAGCAGAGATCTTCAAGGATGGACCAGGAATGATCAAAACTTCCTTTTTATAGTTGTTGTGGTGTCGAGAGTTGGGTATATGGGTATACCCCAGAAACCAGGCAACAATCATCTCAGTAGAAGAGCCCATCTTCGCCCTGACCGAAGAAAGCCCAACAAGTGAGAAGCAATTTGAAGTGATCTGTGTTTTGGACATTGACGGAATTATCCATAAGGAATTTGTCCCTCCTGGCCAGACTGTTAACACAAAGTTCTACTGAAACATCCTGAGGCATTTAAGGGAAGCCATCAGGAGGAAACGTCCAGAGAAGTGGCACACAACATGGTCCTTGAGGTTGTCACAGAAATTCTCTCAAATAGGCCAGACAAGCTGCACTTGCTACCTGGGAGTCTAAAACGCTGATGGACCTGATATTTGGGTGACACTCAAGTAAAGTGAACCCAATTTCGACGAAGTCAGGGACGGTCTGTGACAGCAAAATCCTCTGCTTGCACCTTCACGATGGTGGGACTGTTAGTAATCCTGGGTATAACCTCCATGCACAAGCACATGGTGGGTGACCACCCAGGTGTGAAACAACATAAGCAGGGGGTCGAGGTGTGGCACCCACAACACATGGAGGAATGCCGCCCCTCTATGTTACCAGGCAGTACTAGGTGGTAGATAACTCTCATCAACCGATGCAATACCACCACATGCTTATTGGAGGCTTGAAGTGGTGGAACCCATGTTTAGTCTCTAGAGCTAAGTTCCGGTCAACCCTTCCCTATCTCATCCATCATGTAGTATGATTGATGACTTTTGAGGTTATGATGAACATCGTGGAGAGATCCAATATTCCTTACATTTCTAGGGTACAGCTCTAAAACGGAGTTCGCAGGCCAGCCGCTAGTTAGTACACCGGACCGAACCTATTGGTAATTCTCTAGGAGGCTTCCAGATCAGCTAGTGTATAATCTTGCTACCTCTACACTCTGCAAGATAGTGACTGGACGGAGTCCGAGTAGTGTGTATGTGGGGGAGCATTGTCGAGGCCACGTTATGTCAAGGATCTGGATATATTCTTACCATGTGTACGCCATATCCAAAATTTTCATTACTTCATACAGCATGTCCCACCCACTTTTTCTTACTACTGAATACACCATGAATTGTCAAACTAATAGAGCAAGCTTATCTGCAAAAAGATCTAAACCTCCCAAGCACTTCCTAATTCATTTCACAAATATATACTTGGTCTCAATTCTAATCTTAACGATGTCCATTTCCACTTGCAGTATGCCAAACCCCATGTACTTTTTCTGACAGAATCTCAGTTATCGGTTGATTCAACTACTGCTCATCTCAGATGCCCAAATTATTTGCTGTATGATTCCTTTTGCCTCAAAGGTGGTACTTGTGTATATGTCCATTCTGATATTCTCTGTCAGAGACTTGGCAATTTGGAATCTACTCTCTTTGATCTTCCCTGGCTTAAAATCTCTCTACCTCATTGTGTAAAATTCATCTGTTGTCTCTACCGTTCTCCCAACTCCACTAATCACTTGGAACTCTTTGACTTCCTCTCTTTGCAAGTTGACTTTCTCCAGTCCAACTTTCCTAACAGTGAGGTAATTTTCCTTGGTGATTTTAATGTTCACAACTCCAGCTGGCTTCCATTTTCTAGTCACACCAACCCAGCAGGTCGAGATGCTGAGGCTTTTGCAATTACCAATGACCTAGCACAGATTGTTCATTTACCTACAAGAATACCATTAGTAAATAAATAAGAGGAGTTAACCTCAATATAGTACGTGGAACACTTGCGTATGATACCCTCCAGAAATTAAAACGGAAAAAACGAAAAAAATCGACAACTTACCGGAACATTAAAGTAAAATATAAATAATTAAATAATCAATTTAACACAATTCAAAATCAATTTAAAACAATTAAAATTCAAATTAACGCAATTAAAAGAATCTAACGAAAATATTCAAAACGATTTTCCTTCCTGAAGCTGACAATGCTTTTCGACCGACTGTCGTGATCACAGGAACGAAAATTACCGAATCAGGCTAAACCTGCAACTTAAATAGTGATTATATGTCTTCGCGCATGCGCGTAAAGGTCCACGCATCGGAGATCAAATATGGCCGCCGAACATTAACAGAATTCTCATGTAATTTAATTTCAACGGTTTCTGCAATTAATAGTCGCGTATAATTACGTTGAACATTAAGTATTTTGGCCTCGTTAAATAAAAAAGTATGTTTTTCGTTAATGGCATGAAAGACTAATTCTGACGCTGCTGAACGAGAAGCACGAACAGAGGCTTCGTGTTGATTAACACGGATATTAAGAGAAAACCGGGTCGAACCCTGGTAAGACGAGTCGCAATCACCGCAAGAAATGTTGTATACTAGATCATTGATTTGTGTTGCGAACGCGGAAAGAACCGAGCGATTGTTCAGTATAGTGTGTAACTTCCGTATGGGCCTAGCTATAATTTTAAATTCGGTATCTTTAAAGAATCTGTTAAGCTGTTTGTGCCACTGTTCAACATATGGGACAGAAATAAAGTATTTTTTGATATTTCTATTGTTGATTGGTGTAGTATTTTGTATCCTATCCTTAGCTTGTACCCTAATTCGATTTATTGTGTTAATGGGATAACCCCTGTTTAAGAATCTGCTAGTTAATATTTGTATTTCTGAGTCCAAAGCAGAATCCGTCGTTGAATATTTATAGGCATTTAGAAATTGATTAAAGATAATCGATCTTTTGTAGGTGAACGGGTGGTAGCTATTATAATGTAGAAGCATACCGGTGTTTGTGGGTTTTCGATAGATGCTAAATTGTATTTTGTTCGAGTCCCGGGTAAGCGTGAAATTTAGAAAGTTTAATGACTTTGTATCCGTATCTTCCCTTTCCAATGTAAATTTGAGTCTAGAATGAATATTATTAAACGAATGTAAAATGTCTTGGATAGTAGTACTATCGGTAATAACTAGAACATCGTCCAAATACCTCCCATAGTATGTGATACGGGGACGAAAAGGTGTCAAATGTATCTGTTCAATCGTTGAGAGATAGATCTCTGACATTAAGCCACTCAGGCTCAAACCCATTGGTAATCCAAAAATTTGTTTGTAAACCTTGTCTCGAAAGGTGATGTAGTTAGCTTCAACTAACAGTTTAATTAAGTGAAAAATTTCCTTAATAGGCAGCTTCGTATAATTAATCGGTGTCGAGTTTTTATTTAACATATCCCAAATAATATCTAATGTGTATTCAACGTTTACATTCGTATATAATGAGGTAACATCTAATGAGAATAAATTGTCATTGTCGCCGAGTCTACAGTCTTTCAGATTATTAAATAATGTATCGTAATTCTTAATCCCAAATTGTATAACCTGTCTAAAAGGTTTTATAATGTTATATACATGTGTGGCTAAGGTTGAAAATGCCGAGTTCCTGTAGGAAACAATAGGTCGAATCGGAAATTATGCGAATTCTAACACATTGTCGCGAGCCTGCGACCAAGTTCACACGAGTTGGGTGACATCCCCCCCACAGACACATAACGCACTACCTCAGAATCTTTCTGAGGACCAGATTAAAGTGAAATCTGGTCGCAGGACCAGATTTCACTTTTATCCAAAGGATTAAATTATAATTTACCACCTCGAAAGCTGCCAAAAAAACAATGCATAATTGATATTGAATTTGGACTTCATAGCGTTCCACAAAAAGATGTATTTATTCAACAAGTTAACCAAGTAGTGAATAACATAAAAGAAACGCGACTTCCTAAATTGAATACACATGAAAGTTCAGCTTTACGAGAACTTCGAGAAAATAAGGACATTATTATACAGAGGGCAGATAAAGGAGATACAGTGGTAATACTAGATAAACATGATTATATTAATAAGTTAGATTCAGTTGTGTCTGATACCTCCACTTATCGTGAAGTGGACCAGGCACTGTTTACCAATTTGGTAAATCAATACAATAAAACGTTAACCACATATCGTAAAAACGACTACATTACTATGGTTCAGTTGAAGGAATTGAAGTCCAGAACATACAATATTCCTGCACTTTTCGGTCAGGTAAAATTACACAAGCCTGGATTTCCGATTCGACCTATTGTTTCCTACAGGAACTCGGCATTTTCAACCTTAGCCACACATGTATATAACATTATAAAACCTTTTAGACAGGTTATACAATTTGGGATTAAGAATTACGATACATTATTTAATAATCTGAAAGACTGTAGACTCGGCGACAATGACAATTTATTCTCATTAGATGTTACCTCATTATATACGAATGTAAACGTTGAATACACATTAGATATTATTTGGGATATGTTAAATAAAAACTCGACACCGATTAATTATACGAAGCTGCCTATTAAGGAAATTTTTCACTTAATTAAACTGTTAGTTGAAGCTAACTACATCACCTTTCGAGACAAGGTGTACAAACAAATTTTTGGATTACCAATGGGTTTGAGCCTGAGTGGCTTAATGTCAGAGATCTATCTCTCAACGATTGAACAGATACATTTGACACCTTTTCGTCCCCGTATCACATACTATGGGAGGTATTTGGACGATGTTCTAGTTATTACCGATAGTACTACTATCCAAGACATTTTACATTCGTTTAATAATATTCATTCTAGACTCAAATTTACATTGGAAAGGGAAGATACGGATACAAAGTCATTAAACTTTCTAAATTTCACGCTTACCCGGGACTCGAACAAAATACAATTTAGCATCTATCGAAAACCCACAAACACCGGTATGCTTCTACATTATAATAGCTACCACCCGTTCACCTACAAAAGATCGATTATCTTTAATCAATTTCTAAATGCCTATAAATATTCAACGACGGATTCTGCTTTGGACTCAGAAATACAAATATTAACTAGCAGATTCTTAAACAGGGGTTATCCCATTAACACAATAAATCGAATTAGGGTACAAGCTAAGGATAGGATACAAAATACTACACCAATCAACAATAGAAATATCAAAAAATACTTTATTTCTGTCCCATATGTTGAACAGTGGCACAAACAGCTTAACAGATTCTTTAAAGATACCGAATTTAAAATTATAGCTAGGCCCATACGGAAGTTACACACTATACTGAACAATCGCTCGGTTCTTTCCGCGTTCGCAACACAAATCAATGATCTAGTATACAACATTTCTTGCGGTGATTGCGACTCGTCTTACCAGGGTTCGACCCGGTTTTCTCTTAATATCCGTGTTAATCAACACGAAGCCTCTGTTCGTGCTTCTCGTTCAGCAGCGTCAGAATTAGCCTTTCATGCCATTAACGAAAAACATACTTTTTTATTTAACGAGGCCAAAATACTTAATGTTCAACGTAATTATACGCGACTATTAATTGCAGAAACCGTTGAAATTAAATTACATGAGAATTCTGTTAATGTTCGGCGGCCATATTTGATCTCCGATGCGTGGACCTTTACGCGCATGCGCGAAGACATATAATCACTATTTAAGTTGCAGGTTTAGCCTGATTCGGTAATTTTCGTTCCTGTGATCACGACAGTCGGTCGAAAAGCATTGTCAGCTTCAGGAAGGAAAATCGTTTTGAATATTTTCGTTAGATTCTTTTCATTGTGTTAATTTGAATTTTAATTTTTTTAAATTGATTTTGAATTGTGTTAAATTGATTATTTAATTATTTATATTTTACTTTAATGTTCCGGTAAGTAGTCGATTTTTTCGTTTTTTCCGTTTTAATTTCTGGAGGGTATCATACGGAAGTGTTCCACGTACTATATTGAGGTTAACTCCTCTTATTTATTTACTAATATTATTATCAACGTAGAACATATTGAGTTATTACAGCTCTGATTCATACTATCTACAAGAATACCGGACAATACTAATCTTACAGCAAACACGTTTGATCTTTTTCTCACAAACAACCCTTGTAAGTACACGGTTGAAGTGAGAGGTCCTTTAGGCACTTCAGATCACAACTTGGTGATTGTTTCTTCTCCAATGGAGCCTTTATCTCATGGCTGTTCCCAACCTCGTGTTGTTTGGCATTACAAGAATGCAAAATGAGATGACCTGTGAGAGAGTTCTTTTCTTCTTTTCCTTGGTCAGATTACTGTTTCAAAACTTCTGATGTCAATGTTTGCTCAGATCGTGTCACCGAAATTATTCTTGCAGGAATGGAATCCTTTATCCCACACTCCACTTTGAAATCTCGTCCTTTATCTAAACCTTGGTTTTCCAATAAATGTGCTTAGGCTGTTCAAGAGAAGAATGTTGCATATCATAATTGGCTTGTTTTTAATTCTTCAGTTTCATTTTCTGCTTACACAAAAGCTCGTAACAATTGTAAAGCAGTTATTAATCAGTTCAAACTAGAGTTTGAACAGGCTAATAGTAGAAAACTTGCTTCTTGCCCTAATGGTAGCCAAGCATTCTGGTCCCTTGCCAAAGCTATTGGCCGCAACTTTTGCCCATTTCTCTGCTCCCACCTCTGTCCAAACCAGATGGTTCTGTTGTCACTTCAGCCAAGGATAAAGCTGACCTGCTAGCATCCCATTTTTCTTCCAACTCATATATTAATGATCTTGGTAAAACACCTCCCACCATTCCCAATACGCTCCATTCAATGCCTCATGTGGTCTTCCATCAAAAGGATGTCAGAAAGAATGAATCTTGATGCTAAGAAAGCTCCAGGTCCCGATGGTATTTCTCCACTTGTTCTCAAAACCTGTGCTCCTGAACTTACTCCTATTCTTTGCCGCCTTTTTTCACTTTCTTATTCCAAAGGTGTTTTTCCTTCTGCTTGGAAATTTGCTGATATCCAGCTAGTTCCTAAAAAGGGTGACAAATCCTTCCCATCGAATTATCGTCCCATTGCAATTACTTCTACTCTTTCTAAAGTAATGGAGAAATCAATTAACCGCAAACTCTTAAACTACCCAGAAACCTTCCGTCTGATCAACGATCACCAGTATGGATTCCGTCAGTGTCAATCCATTGGTGATATTCTGGCTTATCTTACCCATTTATGGACTAATTCAATGGAAAGGTTCGGTTTGCTTTGGTTTGGAGTTTATTGGCGCATCAGCGACTGAGGCTATAATGCGCCAGGAAAGCTTCGGTGAAACACAAGTAGTTGCTCTTGACATCTCAAAGGGCTTTTGATCGTGTTTGGCATAAAGGTCTTCTACACAAGCTTCCATCTTATGGTTTGCCAACTGTTTTTTGCATTTGGTTATCCAGTTTTCTCTCTGATCGCTCACTGAGGGTGATGGTAGATGGCTCTCTGTCTTCTAACTTCTCCACTAATGCCAGTGTCCCCCAAGGTTCAATTCTTCCCCCCACTCTTTTCCCTCTTGTATATTAATGACCTTCTTCCATTGACTGGAAATCCTATCCATAGTTTTGCCGATGATAGCACATTGCATTCCACTTTCCACTTTGAGAAACCTTTCCTGTTCAACCAGCTTCAACTTCTCAAAAATATGCTACCAATTCCTTAAATGCGGATCTTCAGGTAATTCTCCAGTGGGGCAAAGACAACTTAGTTGATTTCAACCCTTCTAAAATTCAGTCTTGTTTTATATCTCACAAAAGGGATTCTTCTGCTCCTATGCTTATCTTTGGTGACACTCCGATTTCTAGGCAAAATGATATATCTCTTTTGGGGATTACCTTGACTTCTAATCTCTCTTGGCACAAGCACATTACAAATATTGCTTCCTCTGCATCTAAAAAACTTGGTTTTCTCTTTCGTTCTCGGCGTTACTTTTCTTCCAAACAGCTGCTCGCTCTATAAATCGCAAATCCGCCCTGCCATGGAATATTGTTTCCACATCTGGGGTAGTGCCCTCAAAACCTCTCTCAGTCTTCTTGATTCCATTCAGAAGAGGGCAGTTAGGTTAATTAATGATTCATCTCTAACAGAGTCTCTCCACTCGCTGTCTCATAGATGTACCGTTTCTGCTGCATTCCTCTTCTGCAGATACTTCCATGGGCACTGTTCTTCTGAATTGGCTTCTATAATTCCCACTCTCTCATTCAAAACAGTCCGAACATGTGCTGCCACCGGCCAACATCCATTTACTGTCCAACTTCAAACTCACAGAACCAACTTTTCATCTTCCTCATTTATTCATTCAACTGCCATTTTCTGGAACAACTTTCCTTCATACGTATTTCCTGAAAATTACAGTCTACAGAAGTTCAAGTCCAATGTCAACAAATATCTTCTCTCGTCTTCTCAACCTCCAACCCAAGCACGGTACTAAGTACTATAGGATCTAATGCCTCTTGTGTTTGGGGTTTACAAATAAAAAAAAAAAAAACAGCAAGAATTGGTTCCTTCGTTATGACAATGTGCCAGCCCATACATCTCTCGCTCGCCGTAACACAGTTTTTGGCATCCAACAACATGACAATCTTCCACCAGCTCCCTTATTCACCAGACAGGCCCCCCTGCGACTTCTTCCTCTTCCTAAGAATGAAAATCAAGTTGAAGGGTCAAAGATTTCAGTGTAGAGCTTTCACAAAGATTTCACAGTAATAGAATCAAGAAGCTTGAGAAAAGTTTTGGGGACACAATCACAGATATGGAAACAATATTCCATGGTAGGGTGGATTTGATATTTGTAGGATGAGTAGTTGTTTAGAAGAAAAGTAAAGCAGAGAGCAAAAAAGAAAACTCAGCTTTTTGGATGCAGTGGAAAATTTATTTGTAGTGTTTCTGTTTCAGAGAGAGAGACAAGTAAGAGAAGGATGATGATATCCAGCTCAGGAACCTGGGTGTATGCCAAGCCAGGATCCTGAGCTAGATATCATCATTCTTCTCTTCCTTGGTGACACATGGAAGAAAAAATTTTTTTGGCTGGTGCAGCAAAGCCTCAGGCCTCCTTGCACCATATGGTTAATTACAATAATAGTAATAAAATAATATTCCTGTCTTATTTCTCATAAAACATATGTTTTGCTTGTCTTTGATGACACTCAAATTTCTAGACAAGATCACCTAACTTTACCAGGAGTTATTCTGATTTCTAATCTCTCAATCTCTGAAACAGGAATACTACAAATATTTCTTCCTCTGCATCCAAAAAGCCGAGTTTTATTTTTTGCTCTCTGCTTTATTTTTATTCTAAACAACTGCTCATCCTACAAATATCAAATCCATCCTACCGTGGAATATTAGCATTAGTAGAGGCATTTGATGCAAGAAAGCAAGCTTATGCAGCATCAGCCAAAAAAATAAATAAATAAAATAAAATAAAATAAATAAATAAAAAAAAAAAAAAAAAAATAATCACTTCCACTTCACCCCTCTGTTCGTTCGAAATACCTGTCCAGCTGAGCCTTAAACTTATTTAGGCTATCAACTTCCACGACAAGGGATGGAAGTCTGTTCCACCAACCAACCATCCGCTGGCTAAAGGCAAATTTCTGCACGTCTATCCTACATCTGTCTTTCCTCAATTTGAATTTATGCCCTCTCAGGTGATTATTCTGAGCGAGAGGAAGAATCCCATCAGCATTGAGCATGCTCAAACCATTCAAGGCTTTATACACCTCTATCAGATCACCTCGCAGGTGCCTAGTCTCCAGACACTGTAATTTGCAAAACGTAAGCCTACTAAGAGCACCCCTTCGTTCCATTCACTACTCTTGTTGCCCTTCTCTGTACTCGTTCCTCCAGCAGCTCTACATCCTTCTTGAAATGAGGCCTCCAGGCCTGTATACAGTACTCTAGGTGTGGTCTGACTATTGCCTTATACAAGGGAATAATCACCTCCTTATCCCTGCTAGAAAAATTCCTATATATCATTGACAATACACCATGAGCTACTCTTGCAGCCCGTCTGCACTGTCCAGAGAACTTCATATCTGCCTGCACAACCACCCCCAGGTCCTTTTCATTCTCTACCACTGTCAGTGTAGTACCACAGAGTTGATACGTTGCTCTGGGGTTGCTGTTTCCCATATGTAGTACTTTACATTTAGCATTAGCATTAGTAGAGGCATTTGATGCAAGAAAGCAAGCTTATGCAGCATCAGACAAAAAAAAAAAAAAAAAAAAAACCCACTTCCACTTCACCCCTCTGTTCGTTCAAAATACCTGTCCAGCTGAGCCTTAAACTTATTTAGGCTATCAACCTCCACCACAAGGGATGGAAGTCTGTTCCACCAACCAACCACCCGCTGGCTAAAGGCAAATTTCTGCACGTCTATCCTACATGTCTTTCCTCAATTTGAATTTATGCCCTCTCAGGTGATTTTTCTGAGCTAGAGGAAGAATCCCATCAGCATTGAGCATGCTTAAACCATTCAAGGCTTTATACACCTCTATCAGATCACCTCGCTGGTGCCTAGTCTCCAGACACTGTAATTTGCAAAACTTAAGCCTTTCTTCGTAAGAGCACCCCTTTGTTCCATTCACTAATCTTGTTGCCCTTCTCTGTACTCGTTCCAGCAGCTCTACATCCTTCTTGAAATGAGGCCTCCAGACCTGTATACAGTACTCTAGGTGTGGCCTGACCATTGCCTTATACAATGTAATAATCACCTACTTATCCCTGCTGGAAAAATTCCTGTATATCATTGACAATACTCCATGAGCTACTCTTGCAGCCCGTCTGCACTGCTCAGAGAACTTCATATCTGCCTGCACAACCACCCCAAGTCCCTTTCATTCTCTACCACTGTCAGTGTAGTACCACAGAGTTGATACGTTGCTCTGGGGTTGCTGTTTCCCATGTGTAGTACTTTACATTTGTCAATGTTAAACTTCATTTGCCACCTCTCAGCCCATCTGCTCAACCTTTCCAGATCCTGTTGCAGCAGCATAGTGTCAGTAGTGTCCTTGACAACCCTGCCAATCTTTGTGGACATTAAGCTTGATATACCATCATCAATATCATTTATAAATACAGAAAACAATAATGGACCCAACACTGAGCCCTGAGGGACTCCACTAATAACATTAGTCCACGATGAGCAGTGTCCATTGATTACCACTCTCTGTCTTCTCCCCCTCAACCACCCCTTTATCCATAGCAGCAATTTGCCTCCAATGTCACACTGCTCCAATTTGTGTAGCAGTCTTCCATGTGCAACAGTATCAAAAGCCTTTCTAAGATTCAAGTATATAATATCAAAGTTATTCCCTGCATCCAGTTCTTTTGTGACTGCATCATAGTATTGTTTCCATATCTGTTGTTTCCATATCTGTGGTTGTGTCCCCAAAACTTCCCTCAAGCTACTTAATATGTTTTAGAGGGATGGAGGTTAACCCTTCCCTGGACACACCAGTAAAACGAACATGGCTGGTCACAATGTATCTCTTAGATACATACTAGGTTTCATGTCGAAAAATTAAAGAATGTTTAAAAATTACCATATTTAATTCATAAATAACACTAGCATTAGCAGAGACATATAATGCAAGAAAGCAAGTTTATACAGCATTAGGCAAAAAACCCCCATCCCATTACGCCCATGCATTTGTTCCAAATGTTTGTCTAGTTCTGCCTTGAATTTATTTAAGCTATCAGCTTACACAGTGACAGGAAGTTTGTTCCAGCAATCAACTACCCACAGGCTAAAGGAAAATTTCCATACATTTATTTGACAACTGTCTTTCCTCAATTTCAGTTTATGTCCCCTCAAATTTGTAATCTGAGCAAGAGGCAGAATCCCATCAGCATTGAGCCTGCTCAATCCATTCATGGCCTTATACACCTCAATCAGATTACCTCGCAGGTGCCTAGTCTCCAGATACTGCAATTTGCAGAATTTTAGCCGTACTTCATAACAGCACCCCTTTGTTCCCCTCACCAGTCTTGTTGTCCTTCTCTGTACTCATTCTAGCAACTGTACATCTTTCCTAAAATGAGGTTTCCAGACATGTACAAGTACTCAAGCTGTGGCCCGACCATTACCATATAAAAAGGGATAATCACCTCCTTACCCCTGCTTGAAAAATTTCTGTATATTATTGACAAGACCCAATGACTTACTCTGGCGGCCTGTCTGCACTGTCAGGAAACTTTGTATCTGACTGCACAATTACCCCCCAAGTTTCTTTCATCCTCCACTAACCTGAGTGTAACACCACCCAGTTGGTACATTTCTCTGAGGTTACTGCTACCCATATGCAGTATTTTGCATTTGTTAATGTTAAACTTCAGTTGCCACTTCTCAGCCCAACTGACCAACTTTTCCAGATCCTGTTGCAGCAGCATACTGTCATTACTGTTATTAACAACCCTCCCAACCGTTGTATCATCTGCAAAGTTGGACATTAAGCTTGATATAACTTAATTAATATCATTAATAAATATACAAAACAACAATGAGCCCAACACTGAACCCACAAAGACTTCAATAATAATGTTAGTCCACGAAGAGCATTATCCATCGATTACCACTCTGTCTTCTCCCACTCAACCATCCTTTTATCCACTGTAGCAACTTGCCCTTAATGTCATACTGCTCCAATTTGTATAGTAGTCTTCCATGTGCAATAATATCAAATGCTTTCCTGAAATCCAAGTAAATGATATCAAAATTATTTTTTTCATCCAGTTCCTTTATGATCACGTCATAGTATCCAATCAAATTGGTTCGACAAGACTTCCCTTTAACAAACCCATGCTGTGTTTGAATTATTACTGCTGTCTTGTCTAGATGAGCCTGCAATGCTTCTTTAACCAGAGATTCCATTATTTTCCCTGGAACAGAAGTTAAACTAACAGGTCTGTAATTACTCAAGTCAACGTTTAATCCCCACTCTGTGAACTGGAGATACATTTGCACATCTCCCGTCTGTAGGGATTTACCTTGAGTCCAAAGGTGCTCAAATAATTATGGCTAAGGATTTGCTTACTTCCTCTGTCACCTCCTTTAATAAAACTGGATAGATCTCTATCTCAGGTGCCTTTGTAATGTTTAACTTCAACAATTTGTCTACTTTTCTCTGTTATTACAAAATAATTTAACTTGATATAGCCGACCGGACTAGCCGGGTGGGTAAAGTGCCTGCCTGGCAACCCAAATGTCGCGGGTTCGATTCCTGCCTCGGGCTTGGATCAAAGTACTGCAAAAACCTTGGGAGGTGCATTATGGCCACAGAAGCCTATGCGCCAACAACTGCCAAAAAAAAAAAAAAAAAAAACTTGATGTTAGAGTTTGATAAACAGCTAGCACTCTCCTCCTTCAATAACACCTCATGTGGCAATGTAGATGAAAAGTACTCATTTAGTTTGGCAGCTATCTGAGAATGATCATCTACAGTCAAACCACTGATATCAAGTGGACCAATCTGATTCATCTCCTCCTTTTCAGATTTTATATAAGTAAAGAAGTCTTTGTTGTTTTTCTTTGCATCCATTGTCAAAGATTTCTCATAATCTGGCTTCGTTAGCCTAACCTCCTTTGTGACTTGATAACAGACTACCTTATATATACACTATAGGATGTACATAAATTATCGCCTGATAATTTTTATGCATGCATCCCATGCATTTTTCTTCTCTGCCACAAGTCTCAATAAATCATCTGACATCCATTTGGGCCTAAACCTAGAACAGTATTTCTTAGTTGAAACAAAAAGCCTAGTAGCTTCCAAGATTACTTCCTTGAATGCTTCTCATTTAGAATTTGCTGTTGGTAATATCATCAGTTGATCCCACTGTATAGAACTTAAAAAATCTCTGAGACCAATGTAGTTACCTTTACAAAAGGAAAAACCTTTCCCTTTACCCCTAATGGTAGTTACATCTTTAAGTAAACCCTACATCAGTACACTGTGATCACTGCCACCTAATGGTTTCTTTATCTGTAAATTCTTAATGTATGAATAATCACTGCTGATAATCTGATCAAGAGTGTTACTCCCTCTGGTTGCATCTCTAACATGCTGCTGAAAAAACAATCATCCAATAAATCCACAAAAGCCTTGCTAGTGTGACCAACCTTGGAGTGACCAACCGACAAGTTCCAGTCAATATCTGGAAAGTTAAAATCCCCATTATAAGACACTCTGATTTAACTGTTTCTACTATTTCTCTGTAAACTGTTCATTGTACTCAGAGTCATTAGGCTGATAAACCTACCCTCATTTTTGCTTTCCCAGTACCTATGTCACACCAAACTGACTCAACATTGCACTATCCATCATATATGTCAAGTGGATGCACTTCCTTAGATTTTGTGTTTCTTAACTAACAGCATAACCCTTGCTCCCTTCCTATCCTGTCTATCCTTTCTGTACACATTGTACTCCCCAAATTCAAATTCTGCATTCCTTTTATCTATGTGACATCACGTCTCTGATATCCCAACAGGATCCGCCTTTGATGTCTTGACCAGCACTTCAAATTCATCAAATTTATTTACTATACTCCTAGCATTGGTGTACATGCAAGTATACATGCACCTGTTCTTACTTTTAGTTACTTTTAACACAGCCCATGTATTTTCTTGTTTCATGACTCCCAGCACATATACAATAATTTCAAATGTTTATATGTTAAGAAATTTACTTTTACATATGTATTCTTATATAAAAAATTATTTTTTGTCTTCTTGTTCATGGAGCATTGCTCTTTTAGAGCATATTGTGCAAATCATTTGTGTGTTCTAAGCAGAGGTACTGCTTACAGTTTATGCAAGAATATCTTGTCACTCTGGTTCTCTTCGTTGCTTGCCAACAATTAGTGAACCACTTGTGATTGCTCTCCCATTCTGCTCTTGTAAATGACTCAGTACTCTGTAACCTTGGTTGAAGGAAAGTTACACCTCGAAGGACCCTGGCTCTTCTGATGAAGTTTCTTAGCCACTAATTCCGCAGAAAGTTGCTCGAGGAAGAGTCTGAGGCTCTTTACTTCTTTTTCATTTCCCATGTAGATCACTTGTGCATTGATTCTGGTAATGTTTAGCATGGCATAGAATATCACCATTGGCTAACGATGACAAGCTCGCACCACAATGTAAGTCACACACAACTGATCCACAGTATCTACTCCAGACTTAGTTGCATTATAAAATGTTACAATTTCTGGTTTCAGCTGACCACCTGTTTCATGGTCAATGACATCATCAAAATACAAGGAGGAAATCAAGATGACATTGTTTGATTTCTTTGGTATATAAGAAACAATTGTTGCCTCTTCCCTGAATCCAAACAAACTTGAGTTTTCAGGTTGGTTCTTGGCTTTGAAGGTATATACTGTTTGAAACCGCATTTTCCTCTGAAGGCCTCTAGTTTTTCATCGATAGTTAATTCTGACCTGGAGAGTCTTTCGGTTTTCCAAAAATTCAGAGAAAATCTCTCTTATGGAGACGAGGGATCTTGTTTTCTTATATCATTCCTGGTTTCTTGATCATCGAATCTTATATACCTGATAAGGAACTTGAAGTATCTCTGGTTCGTTACTAAGTGAAATTTTTCAACATCATTTCTGTCAGTTCCCCATAACTCATCCAATCTCTGTTTGTTACTCCGAAGTGTTCCAGATAAATAAAGAAAGCCAATGAAAGCTTTTATCTCCATTTTGTCTGTAAATTCGGCATCTCTTTCCCAACTATAGTTTGACTGAACAGTTTGAATATACTGATTTGTTATTCAACAATTTCATCTAAAACTTTGTCTGTAATAAAGTAGTTCCATGCTTCAGAGGGTGTGCTGGAATTTCTTGCATGACCGAAAACTCCAGGCAATTTTGTTAGATTTTGAAATCTGTGCCGAAATTTTTGTTGATCTCTTTACTTTACTCCACTTTGTTGATTTATTCTTTCGTATGAAAAAACTGTCAGTGTCGTCCTCTTCATTGCAACTTTTCTCATCTGGCATAGCATCTTGTGTACTCTCTGGGTTGTCTTCTTTTGTTTCAATGTAATCCTCATCAGATTCTGTCCCATCATCAATGCTTTTGTCACTTACTTCCTCAGAAAACAGCACGGCACGAATAATTTTGGCATCATTTGCATTAACTGGGTCTAAGCAATCGTCCTGGCTTTCAAAAGCAATGCAGCACCACTTACGCAGACTCACTCTCAGTTTCATCTGCATTGTACACCTGTTCAGCTGACAGTCCCTCATCAGAAACCAACTTGGCTTTGATTGATTTGGTAGTTGTTGGCGCATCGGCTTCTGTGGCCATATTGCACCTCCCAAGGTTTTTGCAGTACTTTGATCCAAGCCCGAGGCGGGAATCGAACCCGCGACCTTTGGGTTGCCGGGCAGGTACTTTACCCACTCGGCTAGCCCGGTCGGCACCAACTTGGCAAATTCATCTAAATATGCCTCTGCAACATCATGGTCTACAGAAGCGTTTTCTCCACAAACCTTCAGCTTGCGAATGCCTTTGTTTAAATCTGTTGAACCATCCAGATGGATATTCTCATGGAGTTGTCAAATTTAATTCCTCGTGAAAAAGTTTAGCTTGGACCATTATAATGGAACGATCAAGTGGAAACTTCACTCCGACGCTGCCTAATCCATTCACGCAATGCTGTCCACATCTACACTCTTCGACTGGTGTAGTTTTTTGCTTGTCCATTTATTATTTATTTAAATTCTATGGTGTCATCACTGTCACCATAGAATTTAATTATCTGTTCCTTCTGTTTCTTCATATCATATATAGTAGCTATACCAACAGCATACTCCTCAAATGCTGCACTGATGCACCTTTATCGAGTCTCATAAGTAACTCTACTTTCTTAAATATACCAAGAGTAAAATGTTCCCTTTTAGACATGGTACTAAATGAAAATTATAATAAATTGGGATAAATAATCACATAAATAGAGGGGCAAGCGTAACAGCAGCTATCATACTGAAACTGGCGTGAGATTGATTGCTATGATTCATGCTTGCTATATTCCGCACCTGCATGTTGTCAAAAAACACACACGCCAGTTTCAAAAATAGCCGGTTTTCTGGAAGATAAATGGTCCGGTACCTGTACTATAAAAATAAAGTTAAAATATTAAGTTATTACTACTATAAAAATTAAGTTTCCAATAGCTATAAAAAAAATGGTGTATTTTTGTTGGCTTTTGGAACGTAATCCCCCTTTTTGTACTGGTTCTTAGTCCCATATAACATGGTTTCGCATTACACGAGATTTTGTAAGAACCTAATTACCGTGTTATACGAGGGTTACCTGTAGAAGTGCTAAGAGCAAGGTAAATAAATCAGATGCATGTAAAGCACTGTTAAATCATAAGATGTAGATAATATAGGGATATCACGAGTAGGATGCCACTCAGCCACAGGAAATGCAGAATTTGAATATGGTGAGTATAGTGTGAACAGAAAACGGATAGTTTGGCAGATACACAAACCTATAGCAGCTGTAAACAGAAGTGAAATTGATGATGCAATACTGCTATTGGGGCATCTAGTATCATAGAAAGCAAGGTGTGGGGGGGGGAGTTACACAGCCTGCTGAGACCTCATGTCATGAGCAAATATATGGACTGTATTACGATACTAAAAGTAAAAACTGGCAGACATACACTTATACTTCAATGCTAGGTGCATAGTATATAACTTGGCCAAATATGAAATATTGTTAAGTGATAAGATAATCAGAATTTGGGTATGGGGAAGTACAGTACATATAGAAAAGTCATACAGGATGGGAAGTGAAAGGTGTCGTGTTCTTGGTTAAGAAGCACATATAATGTAAGGCAATGCACCCAATTAATGTGGGTTGCAGTGTAATATTGAGTCAGTTTAATGTGATATAAGCACTGTGAAAAAAAAAATGAGGGTATGAGTATCTTATAAACATACATAACTATGATATGATGAACAACTATACTGATAAATACAGTAGGTCAGTAAACCAGAAAGTATTATAAGAGGATTTTCAACTTTCAAAATATTGACTGGAAACTGTGGATTAGTCACTAACTCAATAGCAGAACATGTGTGGATTTACTGGATAACTTTTCTACACCAGCATATCAGAGAGGCCAAAGCAATACTCTTGATTTGGTTATCAGTGTTGACTCTTCATGCAATAAGAATCTCTGCATATATAAAAGAACTACTAAGTGGCAGTGATCACAACATAGTGATGAGGGATTTAACATATTTACTGCATTTGATACATATAAGGGTTGAATGGTACCCATGTTATACCATAAAGAAAATAAGTGTTATGGCACAGCACCCAACATGCTGTAATGCACGTAGGTAGTCATTCTTAAATGGCACAATGATTGAACTCTGCACTATTAGCATCAACGATTCATTTTTGTTCATAACATGGTAGATATTTGTTTTTTTTTTTGTGTTGAGGTTAGTTTAGACACAGAATAAATTTTAAATAAAAGTTTGAGTTATGATATACAGCTCACCCCAAAAGTAACTGTTCGCTTTTATCTATGGATTCCAGACTTTTTACCTTTTCGACCATTATTTACAAATTTCTGGGAAGTTTTCTTAATATTGTGAAAATTATGGCACATTGAATGCACTCCCTCAGATACATGTGATGGCAAATGTGTTCCCGATATAACTACTTTCAAGTGGTAAAGGAAAGGGATTTTGCAAAGGGGATCACAGTTTTTAAATTAATTTTTTGTGTGGAACCAACTGATGTTGTTAACACCTTCAAACACAAAGTGGACAGTGTTCAGGGAAGTAATCTAACAAGATATTAAATATTTTACACCAAGAGATACCATTCAAAGTCTACATCTAAATGGATGTCAGATGAGCTGATTACACTAGTAACAAAGAAAAATGTACAGAATGATTAAAACTTATGCAGAGAACCTGAACACTACAATAATTATTAACCAGTTCCCAATCTAGTAACTAATAGGGGTTAGTCATGCCAAGGAGGATTATGAAGTGTTAGGCTAAGAATTCAAAGAAAAGTGACAAAGAATTCTTTACTTATGTTAACATTAGAAGGAAAGGAATGAATCACACTGGTCCACTGTATATGAATGGCATAACTGCTGACGATTCTGTTCACATTACTGACAAATTGACTAAATGAATTTCTCTGAACAGTGCAGACTGGCTGCCAGGACAGCTCATGGAGTTTTGTCAATGATATACAGGAATTTTTATTTGCCTGTAGAGATAGAGAGGTGATTATTACTTTGTATAAGGCAAAGGGCTAAGCCACTTCTTGAATACTACATACAGGTCTGCGAGCATCATTTTAGGAAGGACATGGATCTGTCAGAATGAGTGCAGAGAAGAGTAACAAGATTAGTGAGGGGAACAAAAGGATGGTTTTACCAGAAAAGGCTTCAGTTCCGTAAACTGTAGCATTTGGAGACATCTGATTGTTTAAGGATTTGAATGGATTGAGTAAGCTCAATTCTGATTGTATCTTTCCTCTTGCTCAGCCTGCACAATTGAAGAGGCATAAATTCAACTTGAGGATGGTTACAGGAGAGATAGTGTGAAAAATTGCCTTTAACCACAGGGTTGTTGATTGTAGAAACAAACTCCCATCTGATGTTGCTAGAAATAGTTTGAATAAATTCAAGGAAAAACTAGACAACCTGTTAGAGGGGAGTGGGCAGTTGATATCCAAAGTGGGTTTTTTTGCTGATGGTGTATAAGCTTGCTTGCTTTCTTGGATCATTAGCATTAGTAGAGGCATTTGATGAAAGAAAGCAAGTTTATGCAGCATCAACCAAAAAAAAAAAAAAAAACCACTTCCACTTCACCCCTATGTTCGTTCGAAATACCTGTCCAGCTGAGCCTTAAACTTATTTAGGCTATCAACTTCCACGACAAGGGATGGAAGTCTGTTCCACCAACCAACCAACCACCCACTGGCTAAAGGCAAATTTCCGCATATCTATCTTACATCTGTCTTTCCTCAATTTGAATTTATGCCCTCTCAGGTGATTATTCTGAGCGAGAGGAAGAATCCCATCAGAATTGAGCATTATCAAACCATTCAAGGCTTTATACACCTCTATCAGATCACCTCGCTGGTGCCTAGTCTCCAAACACTCTCTGGAGACTAGGCACTAGCACCAATTTGCAAAACTTAAGCCTTTCTTCGTAAGAGCACCCCTTTGTTCACTTCACTAATCTTGTTGCCCTTCTCTGTACTCGTTCCAGCAGTTCTACATCCTTCTTGAAATGAAGCCTCCAGACCTGTATACAGTACTAAGTGTGGCCTGACCATTGCCTTATACAAGGGAATAATCACCTCCTTATCCCTGCTAGAAAAATTCCTATATATCATTGACAATACACCATGAGCTACTCTTGCAGCCCATCTGCACTGCTCAGAGAACTTCATATCTGCTTGCACAACCACCCCCAGGTCCCTTTCATTCTCTACCACTGTCAGTATAGTACCACAGAGTTGATATGTTGCTCTGGGGTTGCTGTTTCCCACGTAGTTGTTGCTGTATGTAGTACTTTACATTTGTCAATGTTAAACTTCATTTGACACCTCTCAGCCCATCTGCTCAACCTTTCCAGATCCTGTTGCAGCAGCATAGTGTCAGTAGTGTCCTTGACAACCCTGCCAACCTTCGTATCATCTGCAAACTTGAACATTAAGCTTTATATACCATCATCAATATCATTTATAAATACAGAAAACAATAATGGACCCAACATTGAACCACGAGGGACTCCACTGATAACGTTAGTCCACGATGAGCAGTGTCCATTGATTACCACTCTCTGTCTTCTCCCCCTCAACCACCCCTTTATCCATAGCAGCAATTTGCCTCCAATGCCACACTGCTCCAATTTGTGCAGCACTCTTCCATGTGCAACAGTATCAAAAGCCTTTCTAAGATCCAAGTATATATTATCAAAGTTATTCCCTGCATCCAGTTCTTTTGTGACTGCATCATAGTATCCAATCAAATTGGTCAGGCAAGACTTCCCCTTAAAAAAAACCATGCTGTGTCTGAGCTATAACTGAAGTCTTGTCTAGATGATCCAGCAGTGCTTCTTTAACCAGTGCCTCCATTAATTTTCCTGGAACAGAAGTTAAACTCACAGGTCTATAATTACTTGTGTCAGCCTTTGATCCTCCTTTGTGAATTTGGGTCACATTTGCACATCTCCAGTCTGTGGGTAACTCCCCTGAGTCCAAGGAAGCTCTCATAATTATGGCTAAGGGTTTGCTTAGTTCCTTTGCTGCCTCCTTTAATATAACTGGATAGATCCCATCCACCCCAGGTGCCTTTCTTGTCTTTATCTTCAACAATTTCTCCTCCACTTTACTCTCAGTTATTACAAGATTCTCTAGCTTACTGCCAGAGTTGAATACACCTCTGGCATTCCCCTCGCTGAATAACTCCTCATGTGTGAATGTTAATGCAAAATATTCATTTAGTTTGTTAGCTACCTGAGCAGGATCATCAACAGTTGACTCATCGATATCAAGTGGACCAATCTGATTCATCCCCTTCCTTCTAGAGTTTACATAAGTAAAGAATTCTTTGCTGTTTTTCTTTGCATCCCTTGGCAAAGATTTCTCGTAATCTGCCTTCGCCTGCCTAACCTCCTTTGTAACTTGATTACAGATCAAGTTGTATCTATCATAGGCTTCTGTGTCACGTGTTAATTTGTATGTATCTCATGCATTTTTCTTCTCTGCCCTATGTCTCATTAATTCATCTGACATCCATTTAGGCCTAAACCTTGAACAATAATTTGCAGGATCATTTGCCACTACTAATACTATATTGCTAAATAAATACTATAATACTATTTTGCATCTACATTCATGCTAGAAGTTTTTGAGGGTGGAAATACCAGAAGTAAACCAAGTTATAATTCGAAGCTAAGTGATTTTGTGATAACTAAAAGGAAAGTGAAAGAGAAACTGTTGAAGTTAAGTATAAATAATGCACCTAGGGCTGACAACGTCTATCCAACTATACTGAAAGTGGCAGTAAAGGAGCAAACAAACCTTTAGCCATAATTATGAGAATACCTTAGTATTCAAGACAGGTTCCTACAGATTGCAAATGAGCAAATGCCTGCTTTACACAAAGGTAATTAAAGGGAGAAGTGAATAAATACAGATCTATAACTTGAATTTTCTCAGAAATGAAATTGATGCAGTGGTTAATGATAGGAATGCAATTATAGGACTGGTGGTAGCTAAAGGATTGTCTAACCAACTGATCGGCTCCTACGAGGTAGTCACAAGAAAATTTGATAGAAAAATAATTTTAACTTTATATACTTAGATTTGGGTAAGGTTTCTGATATTGTTCCATACAAATTGGAGCAGTGTGTGGGTGTGTGGGATGGAGGGGACAGTTGACTGACATGGATAAAGGGATGGCTGTGTGGCTGAAGACAGAGCATTAATGAGAACAGCTCCTCGTGAATTAATGTCATTAGTGGAGTTTCTCAGGGATCAGAACTGGACTTTTGCTGTTATCAATATTTATTAATGATATATGATAAAAGCATAAGCATATTGCATTTAGTATTACTATTGGTATTGGCAAATAATGCAAGAAAGCAAGCTTATACAGTATCAGCAAAATATATATCAGGCCTGGGCAAACTTTTTGGCTGAAGGGCGACATTAGGAATTCAAAAAGAAGGCGGGCCACACTTAAAATACTATTTTTAGATATATATTATTTGTTATCTATATATGCTTCAGCAAGAAGGAGCATCTTACGTTGCCTAGATACCATTCACCATAATGCTCTCCGCATAGCTCTAGGAGCATTTAGAACTTCACCAATTTACAGCCTGTATGCGGATCCATCGGAACCCCCTCTGCACCTTCGACGAGATTATCTACTGTGCATGTATGCGGCAAAAATATACAGTCAGCCATCACATCCAAATTGGTCCATTATTCACGATCCACCATGGACAAGGAATTACGATTCCAAGCCAAATGAAATTAAACCAGTAGGACTGCGTCTCAGACACTTAGCTCAATTTTGGGAAATACATTTCTAGCACATTTCTGCAGTAGATATAAACTCAGAACCTCCATGGAACCTCCTTTGTCCATATCACATCTTACAAACAGGAATAAAAAAAAGAGATCTCTCCAATCGTTATACAGAAGCTTCATGCACTGCACAGTTTTGAAAATAGAAACAGTCATCAGATTTACACGGATGGTTCAAAATCAAACAACTCAGTAGGTGCCGCAGTAGTTTTACCGGAATATATAATATCTGTCTCCTTGCCTCATGTTTGCAGTATTTTCACGGCAGAATTATATGCTATTAAACTAGCACTGGATGATATTACCGAGCATCAACTTCTACCTGCTCTAATCTATACTGACTCCCTTAGTGCAGTAGCAGCTTTACAGAACAGCAAATATTCCTCAAATTCCTTGATTCAGCATATTAAAAAACAACTCGGAGTTTTGCATAAAGCAAGAAAACAAGTGTCTATCTGTTGGACTCCCAGCCATGCTGGAATCCCAGAAAATAATAATGCAGACCAAGCCACAAAAATTCCAGATCTTAATATACAAGATAACTTTCAGTTTGTACCATTCCACATCCAGATCTTAATATACAAGATAACTTTCAGTTCGTACCATTTACAGATTATAGGGATGTATTTCGTACCAAATATACTTCCATCTGGAAACAACTTTGGAGGGACCAATCGTGCAATAAACTTCGCAGAATAAAAAAAGATCTATGTTCGTGGCGTTCTAGCTTACGTACAAATAGACAGGAGGAAGTCATATTAACAAGACTGCGTATTGGGCATACCTTCCTCACTCACAAACATTTACTTTTAAGAGAAGATCCCCCGCTCTGCTCTGTCTGTCAGATACAACTTACAGTAAGGCACATCCTGATTGATTGTCCAACCTATTCAGCTGTTCGTACCACATCCTTCCAATCATTAGCAAACTTGCAAGCTCCTCTAACCCTCTCTCGTGTACTCGGTGACAAAGCAAACCTAAGTGAGCTCTTTATATATATTAAACATCTAGGAATAATAAATACACTCTGATATATCCATCCTAAATCGTTAAAATGAACGTAATGACGCTGACAGACACATATTGGCCACAGTTGCCCTTGTGTCATGAAACTTTCATACCAACAATTATTTGTTATCATGAAGAAGAAATATAACATAAAAAAAAATTATTTTTTAACAATCAAGAATTTAATGAGATGAATAGAACTGTTTTACATCTTTTAACATTTTTTTTAATTTCGGGTGTTGATTTTGTAGTTCAGATTCTTAAAACTGCTTGTAAATGTTCATCGGTGATGCTTGATCGTAAAGAATTTTTATTTAGATTCATGATGGAAAATGTTTGTTCACATATGCAGGTTGATCTAAAAATAACCAATATTTTTCGGGCAAAATCTTTAAGTTCGTTGAATTTGTCCGAATTAAGAGTATTGTAAAATTTACAGATTTCCTCACGACGGTGCAATTCCCTTAAATCAGTATCACACTGCAGATCTATAATCTGAAGTTGTGGTTCACTCTGTGCACTATCAATTTCTATTGAAAATGGGCCGTGCACTATTGCCAAACTTGTCTCAACTTTTCGGAAGTCGCCAAATATTCGTGAAAAGTCGTCATTCAAAGCGTTGATAATTTAACAATATTTTTTAAATTTACTTTCTGGAATCTTCAGCAACTTCATTGTTGGAAAGTGGTCTACCTTGTTAATCAATAAATGTCGAAGGAACAACTGGAGTTTTAATTGAAATCCATTCAAACTTTTTACCATATCATGAGCGTATAAATTTTTCCCTTGTAACATGGTGTTGAAAGTATTTAAGTGTGTCACGATGTTCAGGGTAAACGCAAATTCACAAATCCAGTTATTATCAGTTAATTCGTGAAAGTCCATAATATTTTTCAGTTTTAAAAATAAAATGATGTCATCTTTAAGATCCCATACTCGCCGAAGAACTTTTCCTAAGCTAAGCCATCGAATTTGGCTATGATAAGGAATATCTGTGTAAAAAAAAAGTGCAGCCATTATCAACCCACTGCAGGATGGAAGCCTCCTCAACAAATTCATGCTGAGGGAAATGGACCATAATCTGCCATGCTGGTCCAGTGCGGGTTGGCAGATCGACCATATTCAGCAGTCAGGGGCTTGAACCCCCGGTCTACTCAAGGAGCATGTGCTACTGCACTCCTGCTCCTGACCACTCGGCTACGGAGGCCGATTCAACATCTTGAAGAAAATTAACGAATTGTCTGTGTTTCAGGCCCCTCAATCGTATTAAATTTACTAGTTTAATTATACAAGATGTGACATGTTCAACTTTTAACACATTTTTACATAATACTTTTTGATGTCTAATACAATGAATTGTAATTAAATTATAATCAGGATAATTTTCACAAATTTTATCCTGAATTTTCTTTAACACTCCAACATTTTTACCTGTCAAACTTGGTGCTCCGTCAGTTGTTACGCTTACCATTTTGTTCCATTGTAAATTATATCTTGCTAAGCATTTTTCAAATATATCAGCTCCCGTTGTTTGGTCTTTAAGAGATTCCATTGAAAGAAACTCTTCAATCATTTCAAAATAAGAGGTACATCCACGTATGAAAATTAATAACTGCGCAGTATTCTTTTGGTTGTTACTTTCGTCGAGAGCTATCGAGTACCATGTTATGGATTCTAATACTCATAATAATTGCTCATTGAAATTTGTATCGATACATTCAATTCTTCTTACTAAGGTTCGCCGAGATAAACTTATATTCTCAAATTTGTGTTTAATGTCAGGACATATAATTGCACAAGCTTCAGTCATACATTCTTTAATATAGTCTCCATCAGAAAAAGGCTTGTTGCTTTTTGCAATTATATGAGAAATAACAAAACTTGCCTCTACAATAGCTTCTTGTTCCTTAGTTACCCACGTAAACATATTTTGTCGTCTAGATAAATTTTGAATCAATCCATCAACAGTTTTCTTTCTCGTTTCCGGAGTTAAATTGGCACCATATTCGGAATGTTTAGTAGTGAAATGTCTTTTAATATTGTACTCTTTCAACACTGAGAAACTCTCCCGGCAGATGAGACAAACAGTCTCGTTATTTATGTTAGCAAAAATAAATATTTTGTGTTCCACTCTTCATTGAAGACACGATGCTCTTGTTGAATTGTTTGTTTTTTATTCATTTTTAAAAGGACGTGAATATTATTTTTATCGCTACTGGCACCAAGATGATAACCGAAGATAACGCAAAAAAACTAACTGCGGGATGACTGTCAGAGAAAACAGATTGGAACTGCGGCCGGTCAGCAGTTCTATCCTATTACTCTGTCACCGCAGCAAAGCCGTTGTCGACATCACTGGTTGTCTGTTACCGTAGTTTCGTGCAGTTAGTTTATAATCGCATATTATACCGTTATAAAAGCGCCCGTTGGCTCGCGCACAATTTCAAATTCTATCTCAATTTGAACAATAGAGAGATGATAAAACAATATACAAGTCGACAAATTCTATAATGTATTACATATACAAATTTATTTTTCAAAAAGGCATCGCAGAAGGCATGAAAATAAGTAAATTTTTTTTTGAAAATACAATTAAAGCTTGCGGGCCGAACAAAAATGTGTGGCGGGCCGCATGCGGCCTGCGGGCCATAGTTTGCCCAGGCCTGATATATATATATTGTTCCATTTCATATATCCATCCCCTCCAATAGTTTGTCAAGTTCTTCTTTAAATTTATTCAAGCTATTCATGTCCACAACAGATGGAAGTTTGTTCCAGCAATCAGCCATCCACTGGTTAAAGGCAAACTTCTGCACATCTACTCTGCAACCATCATTTCCCCTCACATGTGTAGTCTGAGAAAGAGAAAATATCCCGTCAGCACTGAGCTTGCCTATTCCATATAGAGCCTTAAACAGATGCCTAGTCTCCAGATGTCTTGATAAGATCACCCTTTCATTCCAAACACCAATCTTGTTACACTTCTCTTCTCTGTACCCATTCCAGGAGCTTTATATGTTCCTTAAATCAGGCCTCCAGACCTATATGCAGTACTCAAGATGTGGCCTGACCATTGCCTTATACAATGAGATAATAACCTCCTCACCCCTACTAGAAAAATTCCTGTGTGAATTTGGCCAAACTCCATGAGCTGTCCTGGCAACCTGTCTGCATTACTTAGAGAACTTCATGTCTGACTGCACAATTCCCTCAGGTAATTTTCATTTTCCACAACCCCAAGAGTAGTACCACACAGTTAGCATGTTACTCCAGGATTACTGCTACAAGTACTTTGCATATGTCAATGGTCAACTTCTTGTCATTTCTCAGCCCATCTGCCTGATTTTTCTAGATCTTGTTGCAGCAGCATACTGTCATTACTGTCATTATCCACCCTACAAAATTAGACATTAAACTCGAAATCTTCATCAATATCCTTAATAAATATAGAAATCAACAATGGACCCAACACTGAACCCTGTGGGACTACAGTAATAACATTAGTCTATGAAGAGCAGTGTCCATTGATGACCCTCTGTCTTTCCCCACTCAATCATCTCTTTATCCTTATCAGTAACTTACCCTTAATGCCACACTGCTCCAATTTGAACAGCAGTCTTATGTGCAACGGTATCAAAAGCCTTCCTAAAATCCAAGTATATGATATCAAAATTATTTTTTGCATCCAGTTCGTTTGTCACTGCATCATAGTATCCAATCAAATTTGACAAACAAGACCTCCCCTTAACAAATCCATTCTGGGCCTGAAGTATAACTGTCCTCCTTTGTAGATGGTCCTACATTGCTTCTTTAATCAGTGAATCCATTATTTTCCTTTTTTTTTTTTTTTTTTTTTATGAAAACCCCAAACACGAAAGGTATCAAAACCTATAGTAGTTAGTACCGTGCATGGGTTGAAGGAGAAGTATGGGAGGAGGGGGATGCCGGAAACTTTGCTCTAGAGACTAAACATGGGTTTCACCACTTCAAGCCTCCAATAAGCAAAGTGGTGGTATTTCACCGGTTGATGAAAGTCATCTACCACCAAAAACAGAAGTTATGCTAACAGGTCTGTAATTAGTCATGTTTCCTTCTGATTTCCCTTTGTGAATTGGGGATACATTTTCATATCCCCAGTCCACAGAGAACACCTCTGAATCCAAAGATGCCCTCAGACCTGGGGCTAGGGGTGTGCAAGTGAGGCACTTGCCACAGTCGTCACCTAAAATAGGTGCTGCTAGATGTGCTACTGCATATATATGAATGTTAAGATACAATATGAATTAGGCTCCATGACAAGGTTTTGCTTCAGGGACCACAAACACTAGCACCACTTCCGGATGCTCTCATAATAATGGTTAAGAGTTCGCTTACCTCTGTTGCCACTTCCCTTAATATAATTGGATAAATCCCTTCCACCCCAGGTGACTTTTATTTATGTTTAACTTCAACAATTGCTCTTCCACTTTCCTATCTATTATCACAAAATCTTTCGTCTCCTAACAGTTAATTTGATAAACTTCTGGTAACTCCCTCCCCCCCTTTATAAAGAATTCCTCATGCGAATATAGATGCAAAATACCTATTCAGCCAGTCAGCAATCCGAACAGGATCAACAGTTGAACCATCGATATCAAGTGGGCCAATGAGATTCATCCTCTTCCTTCTAGTGTTTACATAACTTTGAAGAAGTCTTTGCCAAAGCTATGCCATAATCTGCCTTAGTTTGCCTAGCCTTCTTTGTGACCTGATTATAGACATTTATATCTGTTACAGGATTTTGTGTTGCCTGATAATTTATGAGGAGTGGTACAAAAGTAATGCCTCCTATTTTATTCCTACAACTAATGACTCTGATGAGTATAATAAGGAACTGTACAGGGAAATAGAGTGGGCCAGTAAATCAGAGTGTCTTATAATGGGAGATTTTAATTTCCCAGATATTGACTGGAATTTGGGGGCTGGTTACTCACACACTAGCAGGACTTTTGTGGATTTATTGGATGATTGTTTTCTACATCAGCATGTTCGGGAGGCAACTAGAGGGAGTAATACTCTTGATTTCATTATCAGCAGTGATTCTTCATGCATTAAGAATCTGCAGATAAATGAACCACTAGGTAGCAGTGATCACAGTGTGCTGAAGTGGGATTTACTCAAAGAGGTAACTACCATTAGGGGTAAAGGGAAGGGTTATTGCTTCCGTAAAGGCGACTACGATGGACTGAGACAGTATTTAAATTCTATACAGTGGGACCAACTGATGATGTTACCAACAGCAAATTCAAAATGGGAAGCATTCAAAGAACTTATCTTGGAAGCTACTAGGCTTTACATACCAACTAAGAAATATTGTTCAAGGTTTAGGCCAAAATGGATGTCAGATGAACTAATGAGGCATATGGCAGAGAAGAAAAATGCATGGGATACATACAAATTAACACATGACACAGAAGCCTATGATAGATACAAGTTGATATGCAACCAAGTTACAAAGGAGGTTAGGCAGGCAAAGGCAGATTACGAGAAATCCTTGGCAAGGGATGCAAAGAAAAACAGCAAAGAGTTCTTTACTTATGTAAACTCTAGAAGGAAGGGGATGAATCAGATTGGTCCACTTGATATTGATGGGTCAAGTGTTGATGATCCTGCTCAGGTAGCTAACAAACTAAATGAATATTTTGCATCGACATTCACACATGAGGAGTTATTCAGCGAGGGGAATGCCAGAGGTGGCCGACCGGGCTAGCCGAGTGGGTAAAGTACCTGCCCGGCAACCCAAAGGTCGCGGGTTCGATTCCCGCCTCGGCTTGGATCAAAGTACTGCAAAAACCCTTGGGAGGTGCAATATGGCCACAGAAGCCGATGCGCCAACAACTACCAAATCAAAAAAAAAAAAAAAAAAAAAAAAATGCCAGAGGTGTATTCAACTCTAGCAGTAAGCTACAGAATCTTGAAATAACTGGGAGTAAAGTGGAGGAGAAACTGTTGAAGATAAACACAAGAAAGGCACCCGGGGTGGATGGGATCTATCCAGTTATATTAAAGGAGGCAGCAAAGGAAGTAAGCAAACCCTTAGCCATAATTATGAGAGCTTCCTTGGACTCAGGGGAGGGTACCCATAGACTGGAAATTTGCAAATGTGACCCCAATTCACAAAGGAGGATCAAAGGCTGACACAAGTAATTATAGACCTGTGAGCTTAACTTCTGTTCCAGGAAAATTAATGGAGGCACTGGTTAAAGAAGCACTGCAGGATCATTTAGACAAGACTTCAGTTATAGCTCAGACACAGCATGGTTTTGTTAAGGGGAGGTCTTGCCTGACCAACTTGATTGGATACTATGATGCAGTCACAAAAGAACTGGATGCAGGGAATAGCTTTGATATTATATACTTGGATCTTAGAAAGGCTTTTGATACTGTTGCACATGGAAGACTGCTACACAAATTGGAGCAGTGTGACATTGGAGGCAAATTGCTGCTATGGATAAAGGGGTGGTTGAGGGGAGAAGACAGAGAGTGGTAATCAATGGACACTGCTCATCGTGGACTGATGTTATTAGTGGAGTCCCTCAGGGCTCAGTGTTGGGACCATTATTGTTTTCTGTATTTATAAATGATATTGATGATGGTATATCGGGCTTAATGTCCAAGTTTGCAGACGATACAAAGGTTGGCAGGGTTGTCAAGGACACTATGCTGCTGCAACAGAATCTGGAAAGGTTGAGCAGATGGGCTGAGAGGTGGCAAATGAAGTTTAACATTGACAAATGTAAAGTACTACACATGGGAAACAGCAACCCCAGAGCAACGTATCAACTCTGTGGTACTACACTGACAGTGGTAGAGAATGAAAGGGACTTGGGGGTGGTTGTGCAGGCAGATATGAAGTTCTCTGAGCAGTGCAGACGGGCTGCAAGAGTAGCTCATGGAGTATTGTCAATGATATACAGGAATTTTTCCAGCAGGGATAAGGAGGTGATTATTCCATTGTATAAGGCGATGGTCAGGCCACACCTAGAGTACTGTATACAGGTCTGGAGGCCTCATTTCAAGAAGGATGTAGAGCTGCTGGAACGAGTACAGAGAAGGGCAACAAGATTAGTGAATGGAACAAAGGGGTGCTCTTACGAAGAAAGGCTTAAGTTTTGCAAATTACAGTGTCTGGAGACTAGGCACCAGCGAGGTGATCTGATAGAGGTGTATAAAGCCTTGAATGGTTTAAGCATGCTCAATGCTGATGGGATTCTTCCTCTAGCTCAGAAAAATCACCTGAGAGGGCATAAATTCAAATTGAGGAAAGACAGATGTAGGATAGACGTGCGGAAATTTGCCTTTAGCCAGCGGGTGGTTGGTTGGTGGAACAGACTTCCATCCCTTGTGGTGGAGGTTGATAGCCTAAATAAGTTTAAGGCTCAGCTGGACAGGTATTTTGAACGAACAGAGGGGTGAAGTGGAAGTGGGGTTTTTTTTTTTTTTTTTTTTGGCTGATGCTGCATAAGCTTGCTTTCTTGCATCAAATGCCTCTACTAATGCTAATGCTAATGCTAACTATGCCTTTTACATCAATTAATCCTCAATTATTAATAAACACACTTATCTTTCCACAAAGTCACTATCGTTTTCTATGCACTTCTGACATCTGAGTCAGACGCTGTATTCCAATCCTGCAAAAGTCCATACTCTTGCTCCAGAGGGCTTCATGAACCCTGCTTCAGCTGGTCATCATCTGCAAAATTAGAGTGCATAATTAGGGTTCCATAGAGTGCATCCTTCAGTGGGCCGAAGAGGTAACAGTTGGAAGATGCAAGATACAGACTATGAGAGGGGTGAGGAAGAACAATGCACACCAATTTTGCAATGGCCTCCATCATGCACAGTCTAGTATGGGGTCATGCACTGCCATGGAGAAGAAGAACCTCATTAAGGTTTTTGCATGGTCGAACTCTACAGATACGGGCTTTCAACTTTTTCAGCATTTCCACATATTGATCTCAGCTGATTGCCATGCCACGCAACAAGAAGTCCACGAGCAAGACACCATCTTTATCCAAAAACACTGTTGCTATGATTTTACTGACAGAAGGCTATCTTTTGAATTTCTTTTTGCACGGTGAATTTTGATGGTGCCATTCCATCAACTGTCTCTTCATTTCAGGATCATAATGGTGGATCCAACTTTTGTCACTTGTGACTGTGTGTGAAAGAAAAACCTCTCCTTCACTCTTGTAGCACTGGAAAAGTTTTGCACAGATGACTTTCTGGGCTTCTTTATGCTCATGTGTCAGCATTTTTGGGACCCACCAGTGCAAATCTTGTTGTAGTCTGGTTCCCTTATGATTGTTATCACAGCAGGTTTCCTTATACCTACTATATCAGCTAGCATGGGCTGAGGAAAATAAGTTGAAGATTTAGTCCTCATAAGACTAAGATGAGGGTGTTCTGCTCTAAGCTGGACATTAGGCAGCCACCTCAAATTAAAAATAAGCATATCCCAATGGTTACAGAAATAAAATATTTAGGAGTAACAATTGATGATAAGTTAAATTTTCAATTACATGTATAGCATATAGCTACTAAAGTTAATAAGTTCACTCGTGCAATAGCTCGGATATCACAAACTGATTGGCGGTCATCCAGGAAAACCAAAATGCTATACTATAAGGTAGTAGTCTTTCCTATGGTCACATATGCTTCTGGAGCATGGTTTCGTATAGTGAATACCATCAGGTTCAAAACCAAACTAATTTCTATTCAGAGGACTATGTTTTTGATCATGTTGAGAGTTTGTAGAACAGTATCAATATCAGCATTACAGGTTCTTGCATGAACCATGCCTCTTGATTTGATGGTGGCTTTTAAGGGGTTACGTTATTGCATTCGGAAACAGATACCAGCAGAAATTTTTGGAATTACTATCAACACTGAAGTTAATATTAAAAAAGAAAAGGTGAGATGCTATAATGAATTGATACATGTTTGGCAAATCAGATGGTATACAGCCACTACAGGTTTAGTTACTAAAATATTTATCACTGCAGTGACGTTTCTGACGGATAAAAAAAACCAGAGATGGTTCTCTATGGGGTTATATTTATCTTATATTCTTAGAGGACATGGGTCAATGAATGTTAAACTTTTTCAGTTTAGATCATCTGACACAGATTTATGTCAATGTGAGTTTTCAAAAACTTGGAGCCATATTCTTTTCTCTACATAGACCTAGGAGGAATATTAATGCATAATGTTGGGAATATTGCCCCAGGCCATAAATCAAGATTCGTCCAGAACAAAATTCTTTATAGCTTTACAGGAGTTTGGAAATGAGGTATTTAAAAGAAGAGCATCAAACAGGACACTTTTGTTTATTAGAGATTAGGAGTAATAAACGGAATGGTTCTAGAATGGCTTGAACATGTTGGTAGATTTTGTTTTTGATGTTATGTAACTTTTTTTATTTACACAACAACTGGTAAATGTTTTCTTGGTTATATTTGAAGTCACAACTTGTAACTGCTTGGAAGATCTAGGTTGGATTTAGCACGTGGTTGTAATTAATACTATGAATTACTGTGCTTATTATGTTTTATTGTTTCGGTTTGACGGGTGCCTTGTTTGGAATTTAGTTCTTTGTGTTATGTTAGTACATACGATGTATGCATGCATGCCTGAATGGGCAAGATTTATTGGTGTTTTTTATTATATTTTGCATGTCAGTTATTATATTATATTATTATTTGTTTTAGATGAATTCAGAGGTTTCTTGCTTATGTTAATCGATTAGTGCATGTTGTAATTGTTAAATAACAGATTAATGAAGTCTGAAGATGAAATTGGATAAGAAGATTTTTACCAAAAAGACAGGACAAAATTTAGTTTTAAAATTCTGTTTATGTTACAGTTGTTGGTAGTCACAATCGTCTAAGATGTGGATGAGTTGCTAATGTAAATTTTGTGTGTTTTTTTTTAATTAATTAATTTATATATTTTATGCTTTTATTTATTTATTTATCTCTTTTATGAATATGTAAGGTACTCAGTTCAAAGTTAGTTAAGTGGATTTGAAGTAATGATCTGGGGTGCCGCCTTTATTTTTAATAAAAGTACAAATGTATACCTACTGTATCGCATGTTGTGATGTGGTGGTTCTCTTTAATCATCTCATCAATCCAGCTCTTATCTGTTGTTGCTGACATTACTGGCTCGCCGTTGCAGGGCTTGTCAACAATGTCACTTTCCCCACCCTTAAATTGTTTTACCCAATGCCTAACCGTACTCACATGTACAATATTGTCACCATAAACATTTTTGATACACGTATGGATTTCAACAGGCATCTTCTTCATTGGTAAAGAATTCAATTGCCACTCCTTGCTTGATACGTATATCTGTAACATCCACCATTTTGAACTATCCATGTGCTGCACTCATGACACCGATCACAACACCACTCAGTATGGTGAAACTAGAGAGCTCTAGTAACCACTCAGTGACAAGTGGAATGATCTACAGCACCACATTTGAAAGCAAAAAATTAGGAGCATTACTTTCGTACTGATCCTCATATACATCCCATGTTGTTGTTGTTTGGTTTTTAGGAGCATTAGCAACTAAGGCCATATTGCTCCAGGATATGCGGTGGTCATTCCTTAACCTTTCCGCATCCTCCGTATTTGGTGGTGACGGGCTCGAACCCCGGTCATAATCAAGAAGCGTGTGCTACACACTGCTGCTCCTTCCCACCTGGCTACGGAGGCGCCTGCATCCCATGCATTCTTCTCTGTCACCAGTCTCAATAGTTCATTTGACATCCATTTAAGCCTAAACCTTGGACAGTATTTCTTAGTTGGTATGAAAATCCTAGCAGCTTCTCAGAAGCGATCCCAGGTCTATCAGCATTCTGTGCGAGATTTTTTGGTGTGCACCCTCTCCGACTTGAAATTTACAGCAAATAAGTGAATTTTCGGGGCATTTTGCACCCCTAAATTTTCCCGCCCTGTTCAGGGGAACTGCAGCTTCTACAATTATTTTTTCAAATGTTTCCCATTTAAAATTTGCTGTTGGCAACATCATCAGTTGGTACCACTTTATAGAATTTACAACCTGTCTGAGACCACTGTAGTCACGTTGATGAAAGCAAAAACCCTTCTCTTTATCCTTGATGGTAGTTACATCTACCTGTGAATCCCAGATCAATACAATGTGATCACTGCCACCTAGTGGTACTTTTATCTGTAGATTCTTAATGCATTAATAATTAATGCTGATAATCAGATCAAGAGTATTACTCTCTCTTGTTACATCTCTAACATGCTGCTGCAATTTATTGACCCAGTCTATAGAGTTGTTCTTTGTACTCATCACAGCCATTAGACCAAAAACACATTCCTACTCTCACTTTTGCTTTCCCAATACTTACGTCACACCAAACTGACTCCAGATTGCACTGACTGCCCATATTAACTGGATGTACTATCTTATATAGCCACAATGTCTGCATTTGATGACTTGACCAACACTTCAAATTCATGAAGTTTATTTACTATGCTTCTAGCATTGGTGTACATGCAGATATACCAATATATACATGCATGCACCCGTTCTTACTCTTAATTACCCTTACACAGCCCATGTATTTACGTGTTCCATAATGACCCACAGCAGGCATTGAAATCTCTGCCACTTTGCTTTCTGGGCTGCTGAATGTTCCAGTAGAAGCAGTGCAAGAATCATTTTCATCTCTGCCTGTGGCTATTGTTAATCTATTAGTCTGTGTATCTCCCCCAAACTAGTAGTTTTCTGAACCACCTAACGCTGCTTCCATATTATCAGCAAATATTCTTGCATCCTTTCTATTTAAGTGTATCCCAACCCTGCATTTGAGGCATCCCATCTCTGTAAAAGCAGGGATGGGATACCTCAGATAATGCACAAATAATGCTGGAGAAAATTCTATCTTATGAGCCTTGCATGATCTCTTCAGGGCTGAAGTGATTTACAAGGCTCTGATCATATACTCCCTCCTACCTCGTCTGGGAAGTACTGCAAGCACTTTCAAATTTAACCCTAACCCGCAACTTTTTTTTTTTTTTCAATATTGCCCTGTACTCGTTAAGTCTGCAGATCTCCTAATCTTAATGTCATTAGTGCCAACATGAACAATAATATCACTTTTTGTGCCCTTAAAGTGATATCTGCTCTACAATGTCATCTACTTTTGCCTCCTGGCAGACATACCCTGGTCCTATTCCACCTATCCTTCTTGCACAATATATTTCCATTGTTCTGACAACAGTCACCAGCATTAATGTCAACGTCTGCAGATGATATTAAGGTTGGTAGGGTGACAGGAATCTGAATTCTACTGCAACAAGATATTGAGAAATTATCTTGTTGCAGTAGAAGTAGTAGCAGTAGCTTTGCCTGAGTAGCAGTAATCTCAAAATAGCATACCAATTGAGTGATACTATACTTAAGGTGGTGAGAAGTGAAAAAAAAGAATCACAGGGTTAATTTTTCCAGCATGAAAAATGAGGTGATTATTCCATTGTATAAAGCGATGGTTAGGCCCCACGTTGAGTGCTGCATACCAGTCTGGAAACCTCATTTTAAGAAGGATGTGGATCTGCTGGAATGAGTGCAAAGTAGAGCAACAAGATTAGACAGGGGCACAAAAGGGTATTTTTACCAAGAAAGACTCTGTGAATTGAGTCTGAGTCTTGCATTGAAACCTTCAGTAAATTAAATGCTAGCATTCTTACTCTTTCTTGGACAATGCACATAAGGAGATAAATTTAAATTGAAAGAGGATACTTGTAGGAGAGAAGTGCAAAATTTTCTTTCAGACAGAGAGTAAATGATTGCTGGAAAAAACTTTCATCTAGTGTTGAGCTGTGTAGTTTTAACAAATTTAAGGTAGGATTAGAAAGATTATTACATGAGATGGACAAATAATATGTGCAATTTTTTTCCTTATGCTTTGCTTCCTTGTGTCACTTGCCACTAATAAGACTTTTTTGCACTGAAGACAAACTGCTATTCACAATGTGCAGAGATGGGGTATCTTCATTTAAAGTTTTAGAAGAACCACAAAACAACCCCTCCTTTAGCATTAGCAGAGGCATATGATGCAAAAAAGCAAGGCTTATACAGCATTAGTCAAGACAAAAAAAAAAAACCTTCCCATTTCACCCATCCGGTCACTCCAAATGTTTACCTAGTTCAGCCTTAAATTTATTTAAGCTATCAACTTCCACAACAACAGATGGAAGTCTGTTCCAGCAATCAACTACCCACTAGCTAAAGGCAAACTTCCGCACATCTATTCTACAACTGTCTTTCCTTAATTTGAATCGGTGCTCCCTCGGGTTCTTAATCTGAGCAAGCGGAAGTATCCCATCAGCATTGAGCCTGCGCAAACCATTAAGGCCTTATAGACCTCAATCATATCCCCTCACAGGTGTCTACTCTCCAGGCACTGCAATTTGCAGAACTTAAGCATTTCTTGGTAAGAGCACCCCTTTGCTTCCCTCACCAATCTTGTTGCCCTTCTTTGTACTCATTCTAGCAACTCCACATCCTTCCTAAAATGAGGCCTCCAGACCTGTACACAGTACTCTAGGTGTGGCCTGACCATTGCCTTGTATAATGAGATAATCACCTCCGTCTTGCTAGCAAAATTCCTATATATTATTGACAAAACTCCCCTGACCTGCTCTGGCAGCATATCTACACTACTCAGAGAACGTCATATCCATCTGCACAATTATCCCCAGGTCCTTTTCATTCTCCACCTCCCTGTGTAGTACCACACAGTTGGTACGTTTCTCTTGAATTACTGCTACCCATTACAGCACTTTGCATTTGTCAATGTTAAACTTCAATCGCCGCTTCTCAGCCCATCTACCTAACTTTTCTAGGTACTGTTGCAGTAGCATACTGTCTTTACTGTCATTAACAACCCTGCCAACCTTTATATTATCTGCAGACTTGGACATTAAGCCTGATATACCTTCATCGATAAATACATAAAACAACAATAGGCAAAGCACTGCACCCTGTGGGATTCCACTGATAACATTAGTCCAAGTAGAGCAATGTCCGTTTATTACCACTCTCTGCTGGCTCCCACTCAACCATCCCTTTATCCATTGCAACAACTTGCCCTTAATGCCATACCACTCCAATTTGTAAAGCAGTCTTCCATGTGCAACAGTACCAAAAGCTTTCCTGAAATCCAAGTATATGATATCAAAATTATTTTTTTGCATCCTTTGTTCCCACGTCATAGTATCCAATCAAATTGGTCAGACAAGACTTCCGCTTAAAAACCCATGCTGTGTTTGAACTATTACTACAGTCTTGTGTAAGTGATCCCGCATCACTTCTTTAACCAGTGACCCCATTATTTTCCCTGGAACAGAAGTTAAACTAACAGATCTATAATTATTTGTGTCACCCTTTTGAACCCCTTTGTGAATTGGGGATACATTTACAGATCTCCAGTCCATGGGGACTTCCCCTGATTCTAAGGATGCTCTCATAATTATGGCTAACGGTTTGCTAACTTCCCTCGCTGCCTCCAATATAACTGGATAGACTATCTGTCCCAGGTGCCTTTTTTTTTTTATGTTTAACTTTTAACCGAGCTTTCTAAAATTCTCAGATCTTTCTAAAATTCTCAGAATAGCCAGTATCTAGCTCTCTCTCGCACACTAATTCTCACAACAATAGAAATCCTATAACATTCTTTGCAGGTGTCATATAAGATCAATGGTGTACTACTGTATGTTCCCCATGCAACAGGGCACTGAGCTAAGCGAACACAAAATAGAAAAATATGAATATTGCATAAAAATTCATTGCACCAGGATCCAAATTTATGATGGTAAGTAATTTAATTAGATTCCTTCCTAATATTCTAAGAAAATCTAAGTGTTTTATTCTACTTGTTCTTTATAAGACTGGAGAATTATATATTCACTGATGTTATTTATATTGGGGTGGAGAAAAAAAAATGACATAGGTCATCTGAGATTTTTTGCCACTGTTTTCATCTCCAAAACTAGGGTTACCTGTCTGTGAAATCTTCATTTAGGATCAAGTGTTCCTATTCAATGGTTCTGATATAACACTCATAAAAAAAATATATAAAATTTTACTTAACAAGTGAGCACACACCACTGTATATGGAGCTCACAGTTTATTTTCCACAAGTTGCAAGTAAGTAAGGTTAAGTTAAAAGTATTTAATATATATATATTTGTAAAAAAGTAAACCAGTTAAGTTGGAGAGTAGCTGACATTTCAAAGGCTGCTTTGTCTTCTTATTCTTGACTAAAGAATAAAAGAAAGAAAGGAAGGAAACTATAACATAAACAACTAGAACTATATATGTGGCAGGCTTTTCTTTTCATATATCGAAAAAAATAAAATTTCACATTTCTTAAATTTTTTTCTAATAATCACTCACTCTGGCTGAACAGAAATTTTTGCACATCTATCCTATAACTATCCTTTTAAAAATTAGATTTAACTCCCCTTATGTGTATGGTGTCCAAGAAAAGATAAAGATGCCATCATCTAGTTTACTCAATTCATTTAAAGTCTTAAACACTTCAATCAGGTCTGCATGCAAGTGTCTATTCAACCTTTGCAATTAGCAGAACTGAAGTCTTTTATGATAATAGTAACCTTTTGTCCATGACTAAGCTTATTGTTATTCTATGCACTAATACCAACAGATCCTCACCTTTCTTAAAATGAGAGTTTCAGACATGTATCTGTAATAAAGATGTGGCCTAATCAGTTTTTTGTTTTTTTTTTTGTTAGTTGTTGGCACATCGGCTTCTGCGGCCATAATGCACCTCCCAAAGTTTTTGCATTTTACTCTGATCCAAGCCCGAGGCGGGATTCGAACCCACGACCTTTGGGTTGCCAGGCAGGCACTTTACCCACCTGGCTAGCCCGGTCGGCACCTAATCAGTGTCAGTGCCTTATACATAGTTGACATAGTGTTGAGGGTCAAGCAGCACCGGTGATTTCCCACAACTTTGCCATATGTACACATGCTGCAACACAGTTTCCTGTAAAGCCCAAAATGTGTGTGCAGTGTATGTGGTTTATGTTGTGTAGTATTGCATTCTGTTGCGCTTCTGGTCTCAGCTAGGGGGAACCTGCTGATCCCTAGTTACTAGCCATGGTAAAGGGAGCCAGGCCAGGGAGACCAAGATACACCAGCTAAGCCAACTCTGGGGATCACTTGAGCTTCCCCAAAAAAACTTTCACTTTCCAGTTATTTTTTTCTTTTTTTATTTCCTCCTGGGACCTCCCTGGCAAGCTCAGGCATCACCCAGCGTTCACCCCACAGAGACCTTTCCATTCCCTACTACACCCAGCCTGCCTTCTCAAGGCAAGGACAGGTAACATGGGGTCCTACTAGGAACCATGCGACTAAATAGCCAGAGGAACAACAGACCAACACAATCCAACACTGCACTACACTATGCAAACTATCACAAACTCACATCATCTCTGGCCTTTACCAAGTTTTTATTGCAACAGAGAGTATATATATTGAGTTAGAGGGGGCACCAGTGCCACTTAACAATCAACACTATGTCCTTTGCATTAGCATTAGTAGAGGCATTTGATGCAAGAAAGCAAGCTTATGCAGCAATAGCCCAAAAAAAAAAAAAAAAAAAAAATTCCACTTCACCCCTCTGTTAGTTCAAAATACCTGTCCAGCTGAGCCTTAAACTTATTTAGGCTATCAACCTCCACCACAAGGGATGGAAGTCTGTTCCACCAACCAACCACCCGATGGCTAAAGGCAAATTTCCGCACGTCTATCCTACATCTGTCTTTCCTCAATTTGAATTTATGCCCTCTCAGGTGATTTTTCTGAGCTAGAGGAAGAATCCCATCAGCATTGAGCATGCTTAAACCATTCAAGGCTTTATACACCTCTATCAGATCACCTCGCTGGTGCCTAGTCTCCAGACACTGTAATTTGCAAAACTTAAGCCTTTCTTCGTAAGAGCACCCCTTTGTTCCATTCACTAATCTTGTTGCCCTTCTCTGTACTCGTTCCAGCAGCTCTACATCCTTCTTGAAATGAGGCCTTCAGACCTGTATACAGTACTCTAGGTGTGGCCTGACCATTGCCTTATACAATGGAATAATCACCTCCTTATCCCTGCTGGAAAAATTCCTGTATATCATTGACAATACTCCATGAGCTACTCTTGCAGCCCGTCTGCACTGCTCAGAGAACTTCATATCTGCCTGCACAACCACCCCCAAGTCCCTTTCATTCTCTACCACTGTCAGTGTAGTAACACAGAGTTGATACGTTGCTCTGGTTGCTGTTTCCCATGTGTAGCACTTTACATTTGTCAATGTTAAACTTCATTTGCCACCTCGAAGCCCATCTGCTCAACCTTTCCAAATCCTGTTGCAGCAGCATAGTGTCAGTAGTGTCCTTGACAACCCTGCCAACCTTTGTATCGTCTGCAAACTTGGACATTAAGCCTGATATACCATCATCAATATCATTTATAAATACAGAAAACAATAAAGGCCCCAATACTGAACCCTGAGGGACTCCACTAATAACATTAGTCCACGATGAGCAGTGTCCATTGATTACCACTCTCTGTCTTCTCCCCCTCAACCACCCCTTTATCCATAGCAGCAACTTGCCTCCAATGTCACGCTGCTCCAATTTGTGTAGCAGTCTTCCATGTGCAACAGTATCAAAAGCCTTTCTAAGATCCAAGTATATAATATCAAAGTTATTCCCTGCATCCAGTTCTTTTGTGACTGCATCATAGTATCCAATCAAGTTGGTCAGGCAAGACTTCGCCTTAACAAAACCATGCTGTGTCTGAGCTATAACTGAAGTCTTGTCTAAATGATCCTGCAGTGCTTCTTTAACCAGTGCCTCCATTAATTTTCCTGGAACAGAAGTTAAGCTCACAGGTCTATAATTACATGTGTCAGCCTTTGATCCTCCTTTGTGAATTGGGGTCAAATTTGCACATTTCCAGTCTATGGGTACCTCCCCTGACTTCCTCCTGACTTTCCAGTCTATGGGTACCTCCCCATAATTATGAGAGCTTCCAAGGAAGCTCTCATAATTATGGCTAAGGGTTTGCTTACTTCCTTTGCTGCCTCCTTTAATATAACTGGATAGATCCCATCCACCCCGGGTGCCTTTCTTGTGTTTATCTTCAACAGTTTCTCCTCCACTTTACTCCCAGTTATTTCAAGATTCTGTAGCTTACTGCTAGAGTTGAATACACCTCTGGCATTCCCCTCGCTGAATAACTCCTCATGTTTGAATGTCGATGTAAAATATTCATTTAGTTTGTTAGCTACCTGAGCAGGATCATCAACACTTGACCCATCAATATCAAGTGGACTAATCTGATTCATCCCCTTCCTTCTAGAGTTTACATAAGTAAAGAACTCTTTGCTGTTTTTCTTTGCATCCCTTGCCAAGGATTTCTCGTAATCTGCCTTCGCCTGCCTAACCTCCTTTGTAACTTCGTTGCATATCAACTTGTATCTATCATAGGCTTCTGTGGCATGTGTTAATTTGTAAGTATCCCATGCATTTTACTTCTCTGCCATATGCCTCATTAGTTCATCTGACATCCATTTTGGCCTAAACCTTGAACAATATTTCTTAGTTGGTATGTAAAGCCTAGTAGCTTCCAAGATAAGTTCTTTGAATGCTTCCCATTTTGAATTTGCTGTTGGTAACATCATCAGTTGGTCCCACTGTATAGAATTTAAATACTGTCTCAATCCATCGTAGTCGCCTTTACGGAAGCAATAACCCTTCCCTTTACCCCTAATGGTAGTTACCTCTTTGAGTAAATCCCACTTCAGCACACTGTGATCACTGCCACCTAGTGGTTCATTTATCTGCAGATTCTTAATGCATGAAGAATCACTGCTGATAATCAAATCAAGAGTATTACTCCCTCTAGTTGCCTCCCGAACATGCTGATGTAGAAAACAATCATCCTATAAATCCACAAAAGCCCTGCTAGTGTGTGAGTAACCAGACCCCAAATTCCAGTCAATATCTGGGAAATTAAAATCTCCCATTATAAGACACTCTGATTTACTGGCCCACTCTATTTCCCTGTACAGTTCCTTATTATACTCATCAGAGTCATTAGGCCTATAGCACACTCCTACCCTCAATTTTGATCTCCCAATGCTTATGTCACACCAAACTGACTCCACACTGCACTGTCCAGCGATGTCGACTGGCTTCACTTCCTTGGTTTTTATGTGTTTCTTAACTAATAGCATAACCCCTCCCCCCTTCCTATCCTGTCTATCCTTTCTGTAGACGTTGTACTCCCCAAATTGCAGTTCTGCATCCCTTATATCTGTGTGACACCACATCTCTGATATCCCAACAATATCTGCCTTCGATGTTTTGAGCAATACCTCAAATTCATCAAATTTATTTACTAAACTCCTAGCATTGGTGTACACGCAAGTATACCTGCACCTGTTTCTATTCTTAGCTACCCTAACACAACCCATGTGTTTACTTGTACCGCAATGGCTCCCAGCAGTCTCTGAAATACCATGCATCTTGTTTTTCAGGCTTCTGCTCATTCTAATAGAAGCAGTGCAAGAATCTCTTTCACCTCTGCCAGTGGCTACTGTCAATCTATTGGTCTTTGTCTCTCCCTAAGCTAGCAGTTTTCCGACCCACCTAACACTGCCTCGAGAGCATCAGCAAATATTCTTGCACCCTTTCTATTTAAGTGTATCCCATCCCTGCAGAAGCAATCTCTCCTGTTAACAAGTACAGTCCAGGCTGAAAAAAATTCTACCCCTTGAGCCTTGCACAATCTTTCCAGGGCCAAATTGATCGACAAGGCTCTCATCATATACTCCCTCCTATCGTGTCTGGGCAGAATTGCAGACACTTTCAAATTCAACCCTAATTCTCGGCTTTTGTTCAACAGTGACCTGTACTTGTTAAGTAATTCTGCCGGTCTCCTACTCTTAATATTATTAGTACTTTGGTCTCACAAAGTTATAATGCGGAGTTGGAGGAAAACCCACCCTATGCCACTAAATAGAAAACATTACTATGTCCTTTTTGTATATATACTCCCATATTCAAATTATGCAACCCTTATTTCTGAGTGACACCATTCTGCAATATCTTTACAATGTCTGCATTTGATGATTTAATCAGTATTTCAAATTTGTCACAAAGTTATTTACTATGCTCCTAGCATCGGTGTACATCTAAATATACACACACCTGCTTTGAAATTAATAGTAATTCTAGCAACACCTATGCACCTTGAGTACCCCACAATCAGGTCTTGTAATTCATACCTTGCTTTCCAGGGTGCTGCACTTTCCAATAGAGGCAGTGCAAGAATCACTTACACTTCTGCCAGCAGTTGCTATTAGGTATAAGTCTGTGTCCCCCCCCCCTTACACTTTAACCCAAGAACGGTACTAAGTACTATAGGTTCTAATACCTCTCGTGTTTGGGGTTCACGTAAAAAAAAAAAAAAAAAAAAAAAAAAAAAAAAAAAACACTAGCACTTTTGTGACCCAACTAACACTGCCTCGGCAGTAGCATCAACAAATATTCTTGCACCTCTTCTGTTTAAATGTATTCCATCCCTCTAAAAACAGCCTCTCCTGTTAACTTTCCATCACTCACACCCTCAATTATAACAAAGACACTTATGTGGCACCTATGCTATGTCCCGTTTCGTTTTAATTATAAAAAATTAATTTTTAGCTTTTTTAATCAATCGAAAACAGTGATGTGTTATGGTTTGATAAAAACATTAAAAAATATTGAATGAAAAAACATAAATGATAAATTGATAATGACAATAATAGTTATTGTATTTTTTAGAATTTAAGGTCACTTATCCCCCTCCCCTCCCCAGATTAATGCCGAGATGCAATTTAATCTGTATTTTCCTCAGCTGTTTGCATTTTATGCCAAAATCAAAGCTCCAGACAAGGTTAGACACCAGTTGCTAGCAGCTGAAAGTAAATATCTGAAAACTGAAAATATTGTATAACCAATTAGGGAATATTGGTGGGAAAATGGTCCGCAGGAGGATTTTATTTCATTTACATTTTTAAAAAAATAAGAACAATCCAAAAAAAGGGGCTTCTGTCACATGGCATTTTAGCAATCAAAGGTTAACAAGCACAGACCATGCTGAGAAAAAATTTCCACCCCATAAACCTTGCACAGTCTCCATGGTCAAATTGACTGACAAGGTTCTTGTCACATACTCCCTCACCCTGTTTAAGGAGAGTTTAGTCACTTTCAAATTTAATTCTAAATTTAATCCTTTTTCCTAATAGCAAGACCATTCTTACCTAGTGGACCAGTGTCGTTCATCCATTTTCATCTGGTGCAGCAGTTCCCAACCTTTTTTTTTACTCGCAACCTTTTTTTTACTTCCCCTTTCAACGTAATATTTTTATCACAAACCACTAAGCCTATATTCTCTGAAATCGTATAATAGTTCTTAATTTTTATTATGAAACATTTCCAGTACTATGTTTTTATAAGTGGTATTGCATAATAATATAAAATTATTATTAAGTATCTATACATAACAATGGTCTTTGAGAACAGTCCATAATGATTTGTAAAGTTTAAAAATACTATGAATTCATCTTAAAAACAATTTAATACTGTATAATGTTCAAATCCAAAACGATATGGTGCATAGCAGTGACTAGTAATGTTTACTGGAGCTTGTCTGACACGTGACTGTACAGTGTGATACATATTGGCATGTTCGAACCCAATTCTCCCCACTAACACCCTGTCACACATGCTCACTATGTAAGGGCACGTGACCCAAAACACAATTAAATATAAATTTTGACTAGAACCGCATAAATTAATATTAAACTATTTTGTAGTTTACAAAAATATCTTCTTCTTCAAGAGGAGTGTTTCCATTTACAACGGGTTTCCTCAGCCTACAAGTTATTTCTTGTTAGGAATTTTTTCCCGCCATAAAGTTCGGTTCAAGGTGTCTTGGTCGGTTAAGCCTCGGGCTGTCATGCACTCCCGTACTCCATCCATCCATGTCCTCCTAGGTCTTCCTCTTCTCCTAGGAGGTATCCATTCCAGGATAGCCTTTGGATATCTGTTTTCTTGCATCCGTTTTACATGTCCTACCAGGTTAGACGCTTTTCTTTGATGGGGTCAATAATAGTCTTTTTCACTTCCATTTTTTCCCTTATGTCTTCATTCCGTTTTCTGTCTCTTCTAGAAGTTCCTGCTGAGTGTCTCCAAAAATCCATTTCTGTGGAGAGAAATTTGTTTTCCGCTCGCCTATTCAATGTCCAGGTTTCTGCTCCATACAACAGAAGACTTTGTACAATCATTTGAAATATAAGTTTCTTTGTTTTATTTAGGATATTTTTGCTCCACAAAACAGAGTTTAACATGCCGATAGCCTTTCTGCCATCTGTAATTCTCTTATTGATCTCGGCTTGGGATGATCCAACACTTTGTAAGATTGATCCCAAATATTTGAATTTATTGACTTGTTTGATTTTAAAACCTGCAATATTTAGAACGTGTCCTGGCCCTGAAGACAACATTTCAGTCTTGCTAAAATTGATTTTTAGACCCCATTGTTTATATTCCTCAAACAATTGACAAATGCATACTTTGCATCTTCTAAGTCTTGTGCTATCACCACTTTATCATCTGCAAAAAGTAAATTGTGAATATAGGTGTTCTTATTAATCGGCAATCCCATTTTATTACATTTTTTTGACCAGGATCTTAGGCAGATGTCGATATAAATTTTGAAAGGTGTTGGTGACATGCAACAACCTTGTAATAAGCCTTTTGAAGTGTGGAATTCAGGTGACAAAGCTGATCCCACTTTAATTTTGCATCTATTATTCCTGTAAATTGCCTTAATAATGTTAATCAGTTGTCCATCAATATTTGCCTCTTTCAGTGCTTCCCATTAGAGTTTTCTTGGAACACTGGCATATGCCTTTTCAAAGTCAATGAAAATCATAAAGATTTTTTTTCCTTTTGATTGGCATTTTTCAAGGATCTGTCGTACTGTTGAGATATGATCTATACATGACCTCCCAGCTGAAAAACCACTTTGTTCTTCTGATACCTCGATTCGGGCTTCTAAATGGTTCCTGATCCATTTTCCAAGGATCTTTAACAGCAAGTTCAGGACGCATATTCCTCTGTAATTAACAGCTTTTCCGGTCGCCCTTCTTATAAATTGATGTAATATATCCTGTTATCATTTCTTTCGGTATTTCTTCTCCTCTCAGTATACTATTTAACAGTTTTTGTATCAGAACAGCCACTCCTCTTCCTCCATATTTCAGAAGTTCCATGTAAACTCCTCCAGGTCCAGGTGATTTGCCATTCCTTCCTTCCTTTAGCAGGAGTTCCACTTCCCTAACAGAAACTTTTAAGCCCGAGTCTTCTACACCAAAATCCTCCATCGTCTTGAACTCTTCCCGGTCTTCTTTTAAAAGTCCTTCATAGTACTCCGTCCAGTCTTTCAAAGGTATTAATTGCAAATCAGATTGTGTTTATTCTGTTTTCTCAAGCGTTTAAGGACCTTCCACGATTCCGCTGATTGCTTGAAGCCCAATTTGCTATTAATAGTTGCGCATTTCCTTTCCCATTCTTCATTTTTTGCTTCTACTACCAACCGATTGGCTATTTTCTTTTTTTCAACATAAATGTTCCTATATGTCATTCCTATCACCCAGCCATTTCTAATATGAAAGTTTCTTTTCCTCTACAGCAGCTCTTACTTTCTCTGTAATCCAGGTCTTTTTTGGTCCTTGGCTCTTCTTTTTGCCTAGGATTTCATGAGCTATTTTTTTAAATATTCGTAGATTTCTTCAGTATTACCTTTTTATCTCTATGTTAATTGCAGCATCCAGTCTTTGGGTGAAGTTGTTTCTAATGCTGTCGTCCTAGAGTAGGTCAATGTTAAATTGATCCACTTGTAGCATTTCTCCTTCCCTGCATTGTTGGTTGTCCACACATATTTTCTTAATCCAGTTCCACCTCAGTGTTGTTTTAACAAGAAAATGGTCAGATCCACATTCAGCTCCTCTATAAACTCTGACATCTTTCAATACATATGTCCCTGAATGTTTTGAAATAATGTAATCTATTACAAAAATATACCTATGTAAATCTAAGCAGACACCATTACAGAATTTTTAGTGCAAACTCCCAGGGCTTCACGAACCACTGGTTGGGAACCATTGATCTAGTGTTAATATACACAAAGGATTCATTGCATTCTTTGACTTACAATCTGCCTTAGCTTCCTAAACCCACTGATTTGATTGCAAGATGTATTTAACTAGATTTCTTTGGCCACTGATAATTTATTATCATCCCATGCATTTTTCTACTCTGCCAATAGTCTCATCGGTGTATCAAGAGTCACTGATGATAATAAGGTCAAGAGTATTTGCTTTCTGTTGTTGCCTCTCTAAAACAGTCATTCATTAAATCAGTTAATACTGTGAGAGTGACCAACTTACAAGTTCTTGTCCACATCTAAAAAGTTAAAATTCCCATTATTTAATCCTATAACATTAAATCGTTTATTATTTGTTCTCTTTATAGCTTTTAAATAAGTAAGAAGAGAACTAATGTGAGCAATGATGTTGTTTAACATCACATAATTTTGTGTTGGGAGCAAATGACAATTTTATCTGTCAATGTGGTTTGACATTCATTCTCTTTCTATATTTGTTTTTGAAGAAAATCAAAACTAGTTTAACAAATACATATCATGACTTTCAGCATTCATGAATGTTGTTTGCTGCATTCCTAAATAAAAAAAAAAAAAAAATACCGGTTCTCAGAAAATATACAAACAATTGCATGATTATTTGTATATTTTCTGACAATCAGTATTTGTTATTTATTATTATTTTTTAAGGACAATACCAGGCCATGAATCACACTTTGGGAAATGTTAATACAATTGACACCATTTATTGTAATCATTTCAGGACAGAGGTTTATTGATAATAACTAATTAAATAAGAATGCAGCTTTTCAGCATTGTTTATTGATGCAGAGTAAAAATGTGTGCATAATAAAAAATAATATAAAAACAAGTTTTTCAAAAATATACCTTAATTCCGATAAAATAAGGTGTGGCCTTTACCATTTTTTAAAACGAGGCATTTTATGCTGCAGGGGTAAAGGCCACACCTTATATTTTATCAGAATTAAGATATATTTTTTAAAAACATGTTATTTATATTATTTTTTATGAATAGAAATTCTCATACATATTTTATAAATAAAGTACGATTACGTCAAAAGAGATTGTTTACAAAATTACACCCTTCTAATCGCATAAGAAGTGGAGAAAAGGTCCAAAATTCGGGTCAGGTATAAATCCAGGTAGCCAATATATGATATGCAATGGCTGCACAGTGCACCAATTGATAGATTTAGCTCAAATTTTGATAGAATGCATTGTCACACTATTTAGGAATATGTACAAAATTTCAGCCTTCTATCTCTATTAGAAGTGACTGAAAGAGCGATCGGCAGATTTGATGACAGAGCCAGTGACTTAATATAAGGTATATAAAAACAAAAGGTGGACAGAAAGAAAAAAATATAAAATACTTTAATTTGATTGCTATTTCTTCAAGAAAGTCATCAATAAAAATGAAATTGTCAATATGTTTCTGGACATCCACATAAACCATTAAAATGAAATAAAGAAAATATTAAAATCAATAATTAGAAAAGGGTTAATGCTCTAGTGTAAAAAAAAATCTGACTGATAGGAGTACAAATACAGTACTTTCTTTCACAAAAAAGCAACACTGGCTATCATTACCATACAAACTGTACGAAGCAACAGCAGTAACCACATAAGCCAGAGTATGAAAACAAATCAGGATGTTACATCATTTTCATTTTCACCACACATCACATGCGTAAACTGCAATAAGGCAAAAAGTGACAACAAAAATGATGCACTGATTACAATAAATTTTGTTTTTTCTATGTACTAGTATAAATTTGATTAGAAGTTCATAAAAGTTATAACATTAAACAAATAACACTATCCATAATCAAAACAAGCAGCATGCACTGTATATGGCATAATTAACAACTATACAATTCTAGGTGCTTATATTATATTCTTCAGCCCAGAAACAGAAATATTGGCCTTTTAAACACCAGCAAACTTACCCCAGCCTCAGCTTATCTGCCTTATTTATATATATTTATTATTTTTAACTTGTCTTTATTTCATTTACTTTCGACATGTAAAAATAAACCCTCTAAAACAGCAGTTAAGAATGTTTATGAATATTTAACTGCCCATAAATCTGTTTATCTGCTTTTGAGCAGTTTATGACTAAAGGTTTGCATACCCCTTGTGCTGCTGCTATCATTATAACTGGAGAGATTCTATCAATCCCAGGTGCCTTCTATACATTTAGATTCAACAGTTTCTCTTGAATCGTTTATCACCCATTTATATCTTATAGATAAATACTGTATTAAAAATTTATACTTGCACAAATGTAGATGCAAAATATTTAGTTTATCAGTAACCTGAAAAGTTGGCCAATGTGGTACATCCCCTTCCTTTAAGTGTTAAAATAAACAAATAATTTTTTGCATTCTTAACAAAGACTTCTCATAATCTGCCTCAGTTTGCTATCTCCATTAGCAACTTGATTGCAGACTAGTTTATATTTACTGTAGGTTTCTACGTATCCTCTGCTAATGCATTTTTCGTCTCTGTCACTAGTTTCATCTGTTCGTCTGATATGCCAGCGGAATTACTTAACAAGTACAGGTCACTGTTGAAAAAAAAGCCGTGAATTAGGTTTAAATCTGAAAGTGTCTGCAATTCTGCCCAGACACAATAGGAGGGAGTATATGATAAGAGCCTTTTCGATCAATTTGGCCCTGGAAAGATTGTGCAAGGCTCAAGGGTAGAATTTTTTTCAGCCTGGTCTGTACTTGTTAACAGGAGAGACTGCTTCTACAGGGTTGGGATACACTTAAATAGAAAGGGTGGAAGAATATTTGCTGAGGCTATCGAGGCAATGTTAGGTGGGTCGGAAAACTGTTAGCTTGGGGGATACAAGGACTAATAGATTAACAGTAGCCACTGGCAGAGGTGAAAGTGATTCTTGCACTGCTTCTATTGAAATGACCAGCACAGCAGCCTGGAAAACAAGATGCAGGGTATTTCAGAGACTGCTGGGAGTCATTATGGTACAAATAAACACATGGGTTGTGTTAGGGTAGTTAAGAAGAGGAACAGGTGCATGTGTACACCGATGCTAGGAGTTTGGTAAATAAATTTGATGAATTTGAGGTATTGCTCAAAACATCGAAGGCAGATATTGTTGGGATATCAGAGACGTGGTGTCACACAGATATAAGGAATGCAGCACTGGAATTTGGGGAGTACAATGTGTACAGGAAGGATAGACAGGATAGGAAGGGAAGAGGGTTTATGCTATTAGTTAAGAAACACAAAATCCAAGGAAGTGAAGCCAGTCGACATGGCTGGACAGTGCAGTGTCGAGTCAGTTTGGTGTGACATCAGCATTGGGAGATCAAAATTGAGAGTAGGAGTGTGCTATAGGCCTGATGACTCTGATGAGTATAATAAGAAACTGTACAGGGAAATAGAGTGGGCCAGTGAATCAGATTCTTATAATGGGGGATTTCATTTTCCCAGATATTGACTGGAATTTGTGGGTTGGTCACTCACACACTAGCAAGGCTTTTGTGGATTTATTGGATGATTGTTTTCTATATCAGCATGTTTGGCAGGCAACTAGAGGGAGTAATACTCTTGATCTGATTATCAGTAGCGATTCTTCATGCATCAAGAATCTGCAGATAAAGGAACCACTAGATGGCAGTGATCACAGTGTGCTGAAGTGGGATTTACTCAAAGAGGTAACTACCATCAGGGGTAAAGGGAAGGGTTTTTGCTTTCATAGAGGCAACTACAATGGTCTGAGACAGTATTTAAATTCTATACAGTGGGACCAACTGATAATGTTACCAACAGCAAATTCAAAATGGGAAGCATTCAAAGAATTTATCTTGGAAGCTACTAGGCTTTACATACCAACTAAGAAATACTGTTCAAGGTTTAGGCCTAAATGGATGTCAGATAAACTAATGAGACATATGTCAGAGAAGAAAAATGCATGGGATACATATAAATTAATGGGTGACATGGAAGCCTATGATAGATATAAGCTGGTTTGTAACCAAGTCACAAAGGAGATAAGGCAGGCGAAGGCAGATTACAAGAAATCTTTGGCAAGGGATGCAAAGAAAAACAGCAAAGAATTCTTTACTTATGTAAACTCTAGAAGGAAGGGGATGAATCAGATTGGTCCACTTGATATCGATGGGTCAACTGTTGATGATCCTGCTCAGGTAGCTAACAAACTAAATGAATATTTTGCACTGACATTCACACATGAAGAGTTATTCAGCAAGGGGAATGCCAGAGGTGTATTCAACTCTGGCAGTAAGCTGGAGAATTTTGTAATAACAGAGTAAAGTGGAGGAGAAATTGTTGAAGATAAAGACAAGAGAGGCACCTGGAGTGGATGGGATCTATCCAGTTATATTAAAGAAGGCAGCAAAGGAAGTAAGCAAACCCTTAGCCATAATTATGAGAGCTTCCTTGGATTCAGGGAGGTACCCACAGACTGGAAATGTGCAAATGTGATCCCAATTCACAAAGGAGGATCAAAGGCTGACACAAGTAATTATAGACCTGTGAGTTTAACCTCTGTTCCTGGAAAATTAATGGAGGCACTAGTTAAAGAAGCACTGCAGGATCATTTAGACAAGACTTCAGTTATAGCTCGGACACAGCATGGTTTTGTTAAGGGGAAGTCTTGCCTGACCAATTTGATTGGATACTATGATGCAGCCACAAAGGAACTGGATGCAGGGAACAACTTTGATATTATATACTTGGATCTTAGAAAGGCTTTTGACACTGTTGCACATGGAAGACTGCTGCACAAATTGGAGCAGTGTTACATTTGAGGCAAATTGCTGCTGTGGATAAAGTGGTGGCTGAGGGGGAGAAGACAGAGAGTGGTAATCAATGGACACTGCTCGTCGTGGACTAATGTTATTAGTGGAGTCCCTCAGGGTTCAGTGTTGGGTCCATTGTTGTTTTCTGTATTTATAAATGATATTGATGATGGTATATCAAGCTTAATGTCCAAGTTTGCAGACAATACAATCGTTGGCAGAGTTGTTAAGCACACTACTGACTCTATGCTGCTGCAACAGGATCTGGAAAGGTTGAGCAGATGGGCTGAGAGGTGGCAAATGAAGTTTAACACTGACAAATGTAAAGTACTACATATGGGAAACAGTAATCCCAGAGCAACATATCAACCCTGTGGTACTACACTGACAGTGCTAGAGAATGAAAGGGACCTGGGGTGGCTGTGCAGGCAGATATGAAGTTTTCTAAGCAGTGCAGACAGGCTGCAAAAATAGCTCATGATGTCTTGTCAATGATATACAGGAATTTTTATAGCAGGGATAAGGAGGTGATTATTCCCTTGTATAAGGCAATGGTCAAGCCACACCTTGAGTACCGTGTACAGGTCTGTAGGCCTCATTTCAAGAAGGATGTAGAGCTGCTGGAACGAGTACAGAGAAGGGCAACAAAGATTAGTGAACAAAGGGTTCACTTCATGAACAAAGGCTTAAGTTTTGCAAATTGCAGTGTCTGGAGACTAGGCACCGGCGAGGTGATCTGATAGAGGTGTATAAAGCCTTGAATGGTTTGAGTATGCTCAATGCCGATGGGATTCTTCCTCTTGCTCAGAATAATCACCTGAGAGGGCATAAATTCAAATTGAGGAAAGACAGATGTAGGATAGATGTGCAGAAATTTGCCTTTAGCCAGCGGGTAGTTGGTTGGTGGAATAGACTTCCATCCTTTGTTGTGGAAGTTGATAGCCTAAATAAATTGAGGACTCAGCTGGACAGGTATTTCGAATGAACGGAGGGGTGAAATCGGAGTTTTTTTTTTTTTTTTTGGCTGATGCTGCATAAGCTTGCTTTCATGCATCATATGCCTCTACTAATGCTAATATTTAGGTTTAAAACTTGAACAATATCTTTGTTGGTATAAAAAACTTAGCTTTACCAATTACTTTCTTGAATGCGTCCTAGTTAGAATTTCACACAGTGACATTATCTGGTTGTACTACTGAAAAGAATAGAAAAACTGCAAGACCACTGCAGTCACCTTCCCTTTACCATTAGATGTAGCTACATCTTTAAATAAATTCCACATTAACATGCTGCGATCACTGTTACCTTGTGGTTCCTTTACTTGGAGATTCTTAACATCAAGCATCACTACTAATGATCAGATTAAGAGTACTTCCTTCTCTTGTAGCCTCTTGAACTTGATGTGGGAAAGTCATCTAACAACTCCAAAAAAGTTCTGCTACTTTGAGTGACCAATTCATAAGTTCCAGTCAATATGCAGATGTTAAATTCCCCCATTATAAGACATTCTGATTTAGTGGCCGATTCTGTTTGTATAGCTGCTTATTATATTCATCACAGTCATACTTCTACTCTCGTTTTTCTTTTCCCAGTACGCATGCAACACCAAAATGACTCAACATTATGCTATATACCCTTGATTTATGCACCTCTTAATCAAGAACATAAATCATCTCCCATCTGTTGATTATGTACACATTGTACTCACCATATTCAAATTCCACACCCGTATATATTCTCAAAATACATACAATGTCAGCATTTGGTTACCAGACTAATACTTCAAATACATCTAATTTATAATGCTAATGTGGAAACAAATCTTGCAAGTACTTTCAATGATACTAATATAGTGATGGGAACCATTAAAGTGGTGAAATGAGTATATGTCAGGTCAAATGAACAACAATTACACTATCGGGGGATATAATATGAACAATTCATTACAAGTTTGCCATTTAAGAGAACTGCTGTTCAGAGGTGGCTTGTGCAGCACTGCCTTTAGCACACTCTTCAAATGTGGTTGTCATTTTACATTTAAGCATACCATTAAGAATTCTATAAAATTTCAACATATAATTCAGGTACGTCTTGGGAAGGAAAAAAACTGGGGCTAATTCTACTGATTTAAATATTATTGATTCACAGGTATAAAAACGAATCAATCTCTTGGAGTACTTAAGAAATTCGCACTTTGGCGACCAAAACGATCCGATGAAAGTAAACAGAAGAAGGGAAATAATAAAAAAATATAAAATTAATTTTAAAAAAAGCATTAGTAAAAATTTGATCTGGAATTCCGGATTCCCTAGTTGGGTGTGAAATTACGTTAGTTGACTTAATTTAAGGTGAGAAAATTTAGATCCATCAGGTAGATTAACTTCATGAACTATTATAACTTGTTTTTTCATATTTATGATTGTTAGAAACAATGCTATGAACGAGGGGTATACGCCTATAATAGCACACTCTTCAAATGTGGTTTGAAGAAACTGAATGCAACTAACTGTTACATGGCATTCTTCAATTATATTTTAAGGGAAATTTTTTTCTTTGATGTCGGCATGTCTTTAATAAATAAAGAAATTCCCCTACTATATTGATTTCAAAATCACGAAAGTATGTGCGCGATTTTCCACGATAATAAAAGACTATAATGTTCTCGGCGAAACAAAATATCGATAACTGCTCCACAATGACGAGAAACTGATATCAAAGCTTGTCTTATATAGCTAATCCAATAAAGGATACAACATAAACTGTCAAAAACAATAAGGCTCCTACATCAAAGAGAGAAAACACAAATAAAGCAACATCTCCCATATTTATGTAACTAAAAAATATAAATGTGAAATCAGACACGAAATATATAAATTTTTCTCTTGACTGAATCTTAGAACCGTCCTTCCAGCAAACAAGCAGACTTCAACAGTAGTCTTTCATGTGCTTAATACGGAAAATGCGCCCTCACATGTTTTCCAAATGTCAACCAGATGATAGTATAGCAATGCTTTCAACGCCCAATGGCAACCTTGTGGAAGTTATGTTTAGCATTAGTAGAGGCATATGATGCAAGAAAGCAAGCTTATATAGCACCAGCCAAAAAAAAAAAAAAAAATCCTTCCCATTGCACCCATCCAATTAACTCCAAATGTTTGTCTAGTTCTGTCTTGAATTTATTTAAGCTGTCAACTTCTGCAACGACAGATGGAAGTTCCAGCAATCAACTGCCCACTGGCTAAAGGCAATTTCCGCCCATCTGTTCTACAACTGTCTTTCCTCAATTCGAACTTATATCCCCTCAGGTGACCAATCTGGGCAAGAGGAAGAATTCCCATCGGCATTGAGTTTGCTCAAACCATTCAAGGGCTTATACACCTCAATCAGATCACCTCGCAGATGTCTAGTCTCCAGACACTGCAATTTGCAGACTTAAGCCTTTCTTTGTAAGCGCAACCCTTTGTTCCCTTCACCAATCTCGTTGCCCTTCTCTGTACTCGTTCTACCAGCTCTACATCCTTCCAAAAAGGATTATCTATTGTGCATTGATAATTTTATTAATTATGATATATTCATTTCATTCTAAGAATAATTCATATCTTCATTGCTATTCTAAAATTGTTATGCTTAGAAGTTAAAGAACGTCGTATGCAGGATATCGTCTTTTGAATCAAATATAATAGACAATTTGGAACTAAAATTGGTCTCTGGATCGATTGTTTTTTACTTGTATATTTATACAAATCGTATAGATACCAACATTGTGTCTGATTGGTTAATTAACATTATCCATTATGTTCATATTTGTATAATATTGTAGTTGTAAATGCCTTATAACATGATGCTAATTGTATATAAATCAACCCGTGGCATGGTTGGTGCCATGAAAGGTATTGTAGAGTGGTGGCACCTGCGTGTACCAGTGAACCTTACAATAAAGTCTTATTTGATTTACTAATCTGCTTTTTCAGAGGTGAAAGAGATTCTTGCACTGCTTCTATTAGAATGAGCAGAAGCCTGAAAAACAAGATGCATGGTATTTCAGAGACTGCTGGGAGCCATTGCGGTACAAGTAAACACATGGGTTGTGTTAGGGTAGCTAAGAATAGAAACAGGTGCAGGTATACTTGCGTGTACACCAATGCTAGGAGTTTAGTAAATAAATTTGATGAATTTGAGGTATTGCTCAAAACATCGAAGGCAGATATTGTTGGGATATCAGAGACGTGGTGTCACACAGATATAAGGGATGCGGAACTGCAATTTGGGGAGTACAACGTCTACAGAAAGGATAGACAGGATAGGAAGGGGGGAGGTGTTATGCTATTAGTTAAGAAACACATAAAAACCAAGGAAGTGAAGCCAGTCGACATCGCTGGACAGTGCAGTGTGGAGTCAGTTTGGTGTGACATAAGCATTGGGAGATCAAAATTGAGAGTAGGAGTGTGCTATAGGCCTAATGACTCTCATGAGTATAATAAGGAACTGTACAGGGAAATAGAGTGGGCCAGTAAATCAGAGTGTCTTATAAGGGGAGATTTTAATTTCCCAGATATTGACTGGAATTTGGGGGCTGGATACTCACACACTAGCAGGGCTTTTGTGGATTTATTGGATGATTGTTTTCTACATCAGCATGTTCGGGAGGCAACTAGAGGGAGTAATACTCTTGATTTGATTATCAGCAGTGATTCTTCATGCATTAAGAATCTGCAGATAAACGAACCACTAGGTGGCAGTGATCACAGTGTGCTGAAGTGGGATTTACTCAAAGAGGTAACTACCATTAGGGGTAAAGGGAAGGGTTATTGCTTCCGTAAAGGCGACTACGATGGACTGAGACAGTATTTAAATTCTATACAGTGGGACCAACTGATGATGTTACCAACAGCAAATTCAAAATGGGAAGCATTCAAAGAACTTATCTTGGAAGCTACTAGGTTTTACATACCAACTAAGAAATATTGTTCAAGGTTTAGGCCAAAATGGATGTCAGATGAACTAATGAGGCATATGGCAGAGAAGAAAAATGCATGGGATACTTACAAATTAACACATGACACAGAAGCCTATGATAGATACAAGTTGATATGCAACCAAGTTACAAAGGAGGTTAGGCAGGCGAAGGCAAATTACGAGAAATCCTTGGCAAGGGATGCAAAGAAAAACAGCAAAGAGTTCTTTACTTATGTAAACTCTAGAAGGAAAGGGATGAATCAGATTGGTCCACTTGATATTGATGGGTCAAGTGTTGATGATCCTGCTCAGGTGGCTAACAAACTAAATGAATATTTTGCATCGACATTCACACATGAGGAGTTATTCAGCGAGGGGAATGCCAGAGGTGTATTCAACTCTAGCAGTAAGTTACAGAATCTTGAAATAACTGGGAGTAAAGTGGAGGAGAAACTGTTGAAGATAAACACAAGAAAGGCACCCGGGGTGGATGGGATCTATCCAGTTATATTAAAGGAGGCAGCAAAGGAAGTAAGCAAACCCTTAGCCATAATTATGAGAGCTTCCTTGGACTCAGGGGATGTACCCATATACTGGAAATGTGCAAATGTGACCCCAATTCACAAAGGAGGATCAAAGGCTGACACAAGTAATTATAGACCTGTGAGCTTGACTTCTGTTCCAGGAAAATTAATGGAGGCACTGGTTAAAGACGCACTGCAGGATCATTTAGACAAGACTTCAGGTTATAGCTCAGACACAGCATGGTTTTGTTAAGGGGAAGTCTTGCCTGACCAACTTGATTGGATACTATGATGCAGTCACAAAAGAACTGGATGCAGGGAATAACTTTGATATTATATACTTGGATCTTAGAAAGGCTTTTGATACTGTTGCACATGGAAGACTGCTACACAAATTGGAGCAGTGTGACATTGGAGGCAAATTGCTGCTATGGATAAAGGGGTGGTTGAGGGGGAGAAGACAGAGAGTGGTAATCAATGGACACTGCTCATCGTGGACTGATGTTATTAGTGGAGTCCCTCAGGGCTCAGTGTTGGGTCCATTATTGTTTTCTGTATTTATAAATGATATTGATGATGGTATATCGGGATTAATGTCCAAGTTTGCAGACGATACAAAGGTTGGCAGGGTTGTCAAGGACACTACTGACACTATGCTTCTGCAACAGGATCTGGAAAGGTTGAGCAGATGGGCTGAGAGGTGGCAAATGAAGTTTAACATTGACAAATGTAAAGTACTACACATGGGAAACAGCAACCCCAGAGCAACGTATCAACTCTATGGTACAACACTGACAGTGGTAGAGAATGAAAGGGACTTGGGGTGGTTGTGCAGGCAGATATGAAGTTCTCTGAGCAGTGCAGACGGGCTGCAAGAGTAGCTCATGGAGTATTGTCAATGATATACAGGAATTTTTCCAGCAGGGATAAGGAGGTGATTATTCCATTGTATAAGGCGATGGTCAGGCCACACCTAGAGTACTGTATACAGGTCTGGAGGCCTCATTTCAAGAAGGATGTAGAGCTGCTGGAACGAGTACAGAGAAGGGCAACAAGATTAGTGAATGGAACAAAGGGGTGCTCTTACGAAGAAAGGCTTAAGTTTTGCAAATTACAGTGTCTGGAGACTAGGCACCAGCGAGGTGATCTGATAGAGGTGTATAAAGCCTTGAATGGTTTAAGCATGCTCAATGCTGATGGGATTCTTCCTCTAGCTCAGAATAATCACCTGAGAGGGCATAAATTCAAATTGAGGAAAGACAGATGTAGGATAGACGTGCGGAAATTTGCCTTTAGCCAGCGGGTGGTTGGTTGGTGGAACAGACTTCCATCCCTTGTGGTGGAGGTTGATAGCCTAAATAAGTTTAAGGCTCAGCTGGACAGGTATTTTGAACGAACAGAGGGGTGAAGTGGAAGTGGTTTTTTTTTTTTTTTTTTTTTGGCTGATGCTGCATAAGCTTGCTTTCTTGCATCAAATGCCTCTACTAATGCTAATGCTAATGCTAATGCTAATCTGTACACCCTTCTAGCCAATGGACTCTTCCAATACAGAAATTTTTAATAATAATATAACAAGGTAATATAAGGACAATCACACAACCTATCGAAGGACCAAGTATCAGATGCAACTATAAATATGCCCGTAAGCCTCCGAAGAGGTGATACTACAATTGTGAATGCAAGATGCTGCGATCGCTGGAGTGAACAGTTTTTGAGTGGGGAATGATAATTAGGGAGCAACTTAAGCAATCGGTCTATAAGAGATATTTCAATGGCACTGAAGATCCCTAGGTCAAAGACTGGAGATACTGTTCCACAGGCCTTCTGTTATAGTGTGCTTATCAAACAACATTCAGTGTAAATCATACGGCTTCCAGCCAAGCTGAATGACTAATATAGGTGTCCAGAAGACTCCTCGGTTTCTCATGATCAACTGCTGGTTAATACTAGTACAAAATCTCGTGTTCTCAAGACCTATTCCGGGATATAGGGAATAGACACGCAACAACAAGATTGCGTTGTGATTTTTCTCCTTGGACCCGTTCCAGATGGTTTGACTCCAGAGCGCCGCAGATGATGGTTCTTTTATTCATACAGCTCGTGCTACGATTAGTGTGAGGCAAGAAAATGGCTAGGAGGCAAATGTGGACAAACAGAACATGATTTATTAAACAGAAACATATATCTAACAGGACACTTAGAAATGGTAACTTTATGAATAATAACAGGTAGTAAAACTCAATACTCCTCTACACAGTGGCTATAGATTATAATGTCTATGTTACATGTTTATTGTTTGGTTTATGTTCTTTGTGTAATCTTTGGCTGATAACTACTGCTCGTACTCTATGTAATCGATGAACATCTCGCTGCCCGAATATGCAGGTATAGTGTAGAATTGACATGTAAAACTTGACTATGACTGATAGTATTACAGTTAGTAGAGGATCGTATTGATACAACATTCTAGAGTTTAAGTGTGATGAAATAGACAACAATCATAGTGTATACCCTGGAGGTGGGATGAATATATTGGTGACATCAATAAGGAAAGGGTAAGCCTTATAGTCGGACTATTACATTAGGTTGACCATCAAAACTAGGGTAGACTTACCAGAAAACTCCTGGGTGTCGTCAGGCATTGATGCTTTAGAACAGCGGTCCATCAAAGGCTGTTTCCAGAAACGTCTCTCTTATTCTTTACTTTTCTCTCTGCCTCTCTGATTCCTATTCTTTCACCTTGCTCTTTCTCCTTTCTTTACTTCTCCACACGGTAAAAATCGCCTCTTTTCTCCGTTGACCACGACTCTGCTTCCAACCACAACAACAACAACAACAACAACAACCCTTTTTTCTCCCCTTTCTTCAATTATACAGGGTGTCTCAAAAATATTGGTATAAACGTTTAGGGGAGGTAGATGACATCTAAAGGAACATGAATCGCATAGGAACCCATAACTGGAAACGCCACCATAACTCAGTACACAGCACTCTTTATCAGTTCGCAAGAGGAAAAAATTCAGTTTACTCATTCAAGCAGTAGTCACCACACGAAGAGCATGCATCGATATACGAACTGTGAGCTGGCAGACATGCACCTAGTGTATGGATTAGCAGAGGGCAATGGAAGAGCCGCTCAACGAATTTATGGAGAACATTTCCCAGACAGACATTAGCATTACCATTAGTAGAGGCATTTGATGCAAGAAAACAAGCTTATGCAGCATCAGGCAAAAAAAAAAAAAAAAAAAACCACTTCGACTTCACCCCTCTCTTCGTTCAAAATACATGTCCAGCTGAGCCTTAAACTTATTTAGGCTATCAACTTCCACGACAAGGGATGGAAATCTGTTCCACCAACCAACCACCCGCTGGCTAAAGGCAAATTTCCGCACGTCTATCCTACATCTGTCTTTCCTCAATTTGAATTTATGCCCTCTCAGGTGATTATTCTGAGCGAGAGGAAGAATCCCATCAGAATTGAGCATTCTCAAACCATTCAAGGCTTTATACACCTCTATCAGATCACCTCGCTGGTGCCTAGTCTCCAAACACTCTCTGGAGACTAGGCACTAGCACCAATTTGCAAAATTTAAGCCTTTCTTCGTAAGAGCACCCCTTTGTTCACTTCACTAATCTTGTTGCCCTTCTCTGTACTCGTTCCAGCAGCTCTACATCCTTCTTGAAATGAGGCCTCCAGACCTGTATAGAGTACTCTAGGTGCGGCCTGACCATTGCCTTATACAAGGGAATAATCGCTTCCTTATCCCTGCTAGAAAAATTCCTATATATCATTGACAATACACCATGAGCTACTCTTGCAGCCCCTCCGCACTGCTCAGAGAACTTCATATCTGCCTGCACAGCCACCCCAGGTCCCTTTCATTCTCTACCACTGTCGTGTAGTACCACAGAGTTGATACGTTGCTCTGGGGTTGCTGTTTCCCATGTGTAGTACTTTACATTTGTCAGTGTTAAACTTCATTTGCCACCTCTCAGCCCATCTGCTCAAACTTTCCAGATCCTGTTGCAGCAGTATAGTGTCAGTAGTGTCTTTGACAACACTGCCTACCTTTGTATCGTCTACAAACTTCGACATTAAGCTTGATATACCATCATCAATATCATTTATAAATACAGAAAACAATAATGGACCCAACACTGAGCCCTGAGGGACTCCACTAATAACATCAGTCCACGACGAGCAGTGTCCATTGATTACCACTCTCTGTCTTCTCCCCCTCAGCCACCACTTTATCCACAGCAGCAATTTGCCTCAAATGTAACACTGCTCCAATTTGTGCAGCAGTCTTCCATGTGCAACAGTATCAAAAGCCTTTCTAAGATCCAAGTATATAATATCAAAGTTGTTCCCTGCATCCAGTTCCTTTGTGGCTGCATCATAGTATCCAATCAAATTGGTCAGTCAAGACTTCCCCTTAACAAAACCATGCTCTGTCCGAGCTATAACTGAAGTCTTGTCTAAATGATCCTGCAGTGCTTCTTTAACTAGTGCCTCCATTAATTTTCCAGGAACAGAGGTTAAACTCACAGGTCTATAATTACTTGTGTCAGCCTTTGATCCTCCTTTGTGAATTGGGATCACATTTGTACATTTCCAGTCTGTGGGTACCTCCCTGAATCCAAGGAAGCTCTCATAATTATGACTAAGGGTTTGCTTACTTCCTCTGCTGCTTCCTTTAATATAACTGGATAGATCCCATCCACCGCGGGTGCCTTTCTTGTGTTTATTTTCAAAATTTTCTCCTCCATTTTACTCTCAGTTATTACAAGATTCTCTAGCCTACTGCTAGATTTGAATACACCTCTCTCTTTCCCCTCGTTAAATAACTCCTCATGTGTAAATGTCGATGCAAAACATTCATTTAGTTTGTTAGCTACCTGAGCAGGATCATCAACAGTTGACCCATCGATATCAAGTGGACCAATCTGATTCATCCCCTTCCTTCTAGAGTTTACATAAGTAAAGAATTCTTTGCTGTTTTTCTTTGCATCCCTTGCCAAAGTTTTCTCGTAATCTGCTTACACCTGCCTAACCTCCTTTGTAACTTGGTTACAGATCAACTTGTATCTATCATAGGCTTATGTGTCATGTGTTAATTTGTATGTATCCCATGCATGTTTCTTTTCTGCCATATCCTCATTAGTTCATCTGACATCCATTTAGGCCTAAACCTGGAACAATATTTCTTAGTTGGTATGTAAAGCCTAGTAGCTTCCAAGATAAGTTCTTTGAATGCTTCCGATTTTGCATTTGTTGTTGGGAATATCATCAGTTGGTCTCACTGTATAGAATTTCAATACTGTCTCAGTCCATCGTAGTCGCCTTTACGAAAGCAGTAACCCTTCCCTTTACCCCTAATGGTAGTTACCTCTTTGAGTAAATCCCACATCAGCACACTGTGATCACTGCCACCTAGTGGTTCATTTATCTGCAGATTCTTAATGCATGAAGAATCACTGCTGATAATCAAATCAAGAGTATTCCTCTCTCTACTTGCCTCCCGAACATGCTGATGTAGAAAACAATCATCCAGTAAATCTACAAAAGCCTTGCTAGTGTGTGAGTGACCAGCCCCCAAATTCCAGTCATTATCTGGGAAATTAAAATCTCCCATTATAAGACTCTCTGATTTACTGGCCCACTCTATTTCCCTGTACAGTTTCTTATTATACTCATCAGAGTCATTAGGCCTATAGCACACTCTTACTCTCAATTTTGATCTCCCAATGCTTATGTCACACCAAACTGACTCGACACTGCACTGTCCAGCGATGTCGACTGGCTTCACTTCCTTGGATTTTATGTATTTCTTAACTAATAGCATAACCCCTCCTCCCTTGCTATCCAGTCTATCCTTTCTGTAGACGTTGTACTCCCCAAATTCCAGTTCTGCATTCCTTATATCTGTGTGACACCACGTCTCTGATATCCCAACAATATCTGCCTTCGATGTTTTGAGCAATACCTCAAATTCATCAAATTTATTTACGAAACTCCTAGCATTGGTGTACACGCAAGTATACATGCACCTATTTCTATTCTTAGCTACCCTAACACAACCCATGTGTTTACTTGACCGCAATGACTCCCAGCAGTCTCTGAAATATCCTGCAGCTTGTTTTTCAGGCTTCTGCTCATTCCAATAGAAGCAGTGCAAGAATCTCTCTCACCTCTGCCAGTGTCTACTGTTAATCTATTCGTCTTTGTCTCCCAGCCAAGGTAGCAGTTTTCCGACCCACCTAACACTGCCTCCATAGCATCAGCAAATATTCTTGCACCCTTTCTATTTAAGTGTATCCCATCCCTGTAGAAGCAATCTCTCCTGTTAACAACATGTACCGGACCACCGTTTGTTTGAGTGTTTGCATCAAAATTTGTGCGATTATGGGTCATTTAGAGGTAACAGGAGTAGTACAGGCCGACCACGTTCGATGCGAACTCCCGCCATGAAAGAAAGTGTGTTAAATGCTCTCCAGAATAATCCTACTACAAGCACACGTGCCATTGCCTCTGCATTAGGAGTGTCTCGTTGCAGTGTACAGCATATCTGGCACGACGATTCCTTACACCCCTTTCAACTCCAAAGGGTTCATTTACTGCTCCCCAAGATCCTGCACGTGTGGCTTTTGCGCAGTGGTTTCTCTAAGAAAGTGTTCAAGACTTGAATTTTCCAGCCTAGGTTTTCGTCACGAATGAGGCTTATTTCACTCGGGAAGGCTTATTCAATCAGCACAATGCTCATGTGTGGGCTCACGACAAACCACACGGTGTGCGCATCCATGCGGCACAACATCGCTTCGCAATAAATGTGTGGGCAGGTATGGTCGGTGACTGCTTAATCATCCCGTACCTGTTACCATCCCACATGAACTCCGCTAAATATCGGATCTTCCTTGAACAAGTTCTACCAGGGTTATTTGAAGATGTTCCAGCAAATGTGAGATGCAACATTTGGTGTAAACATGACGTGGTGCCTGCCCATTATGGAAAGTGTGTTCGTGACAATTTGAACAGGCGTTTTGTGGTCGATGGATTGGCCGTGGTGGACCCGTTCCGTGGCCCCCAAGCTCTCCTGATTTATCGAGTCTTGATTGCTTTCTGTGCGGGGCCCTCAAATCTATCGTGTATGAATCGCCTTGACGAAATGGATCTCGTGGCGAGACTCGTCTGCACTGCTGCTTCAAAGAAACTCCAGGTGTGTTCAACCGTGTCCGCCAATCCATGCTGCATCGGTGTCACGCATGCATCACATCTTATGGTGGAACCTTTGAGCATCTGTTGTAACATCATGAAATGCATCCATCTTGTACTCCATTGTTAATATTATGTCAAATAAATGTTTGACCCTAATTACTGTCTTGTGTCATTTCTGCTTCTTGTGCCTCTGCTACTACTTTCCCGTGACGTTTTCGGTTTTGGGTTCCTATGCGATTTACATTCCTTTAGATGTTCCCTACCTCCCCTAATCGTTTGTGCCAATATTTTTGAGACACGCTGTATAGGTCCCCATCTTTTGACCTCCCCTAACTTGTATTGGCCCACAGATCAGCTTTGCGGGAAGAAGAAAAACCATGGACTGTTCTCCAGGAGACCAGACACAGCCAAAAACAGAATTTATGATGGGTAAGGTGATCTTCATAAGATCCCCTTACCCGTAAGGGGATCTAAGGAGAAAGAAACACCAAAAGTGTGTTGTTTCTTTCTAACGCCACATTCCTTTCCAGACGCCAGTCGCATACTTTCTCACCATTTTGTAAATATGGTGTCTACGGCACTTGTCTGATCCGATTGAATAACGAGCCCTCACTAAGAATTCACCAGACACTTAATGGGGGGGAATAAGGTTTCTGCTGCCACTTCCACAAATGTGGTGTCAACGAATGTGTGCCAGTGGAAATGAAAACAGTCTCCTGCAGGAAAAGAATGTTGTTAGACAAGTATAGGAGTGATAAAAGTATAAGGTGACTTGGAGCAGTGACTGCTTCTTAATGGCAAGCCATGAGGTAAAAATGAAAGCATTTTTCCATTCCTCCCCTCCATCGGTAGATCTTGGGCAGGTGAAAAAAAAAAGAATTTCAAATGCCCAAAATTTAAGACTTCTTTTAAAGGGAAAAGAAATGCACGTTCCTCCTCTTACAAGATTGGGTCAACTTACTCACTACAACTAGTGTCAAATACAACAATGCATTCAACACAACAATTTCTTATATGTTACTAGGGTTGTCTGGGGATAACTGATATTAACTTGGTACAATTTTGCAAACAACAACCTTACCCTGGTCAAAGTAACCACTATTATATTGATTTTAAATAAAAATCTATATACGTTCTAACATGATTTAGAAGATACAATGTTCTGTTCACAAAGTGACAAATGTTCATGAACTGTTGCGAAAATGTCTTTTTGGTTCACACATTTTTTTTATTAATTATGCTGAAGAATGTTCTCCTGTTTGTGAATGTTGATTTTGGAAAACTATAGTTCTGGTGTGTTAAAGAATTGGTCCATTGCTACTCTGGGGGGGGGTCACTGGGAATTCACTTCATCAGGAACACACGGAATGTTGCTTCCATGACACAATCTTCACTCGATACAGCATGACATGGAACAGAATAAACCAAGAGTTAGCATCTGCTCTTTTCTAACATTCATTTACAAAACATTATGTGTACTTAATACTTTACATAATCCACATTTATGACAATCAGTATCAAAAGAAGAATACATTATACATATAATGCTATTTATCTACTTGTATAGTATATATTTTGGTTAAACACAATATAGGTTAACCAACCCTTGACAATATATTATCAAACTTTATCAAAATAAAATGTTCAAAGTAACAAACAATTATACTGGTTAAATAAAAAGCATAAAGTGATATACTTGAATAGCTGATAGAGTAATCATCCAAGAAGTTATATAAGCATTTAAGTAATATCATAATTGTTACATAATTGGCCACAACAGATACTATATTTCTGTCAGTCATTTACACAACTATTCCATTGACATAAACATTAATAAGGTCTAACATTCAATTGTAATGGAATTTAAGCAGTTTCTCGAATAAAAAGAAAGTTCATTGACAGTATGCTATGCAATAGGGAGAACAACATTTTAAAAAGTAATGTCTATATATGGACAATTTTGACGTAACGTAACCACTTAGCTGATAGCATAATGTATACATATTTAGTCACACTTGAATATAAATAATACTTAGGCTTAAATAATGTTGCACACAATAAACTTGCAATGTACTACTAAAAAAGATTACTGCAAAAAACATATAACACAGTTAATTCAATCTGACAAGGAAATGGCCTTTTAATTTCTCCCCAGATGTTGCCTAACAATCTGGACTGTCAATTACTTCCACCATTCAACCCGGGGAGGAGCAAGTCTCACTTTTATTAAACCTTCAAATTCCAGCCACTGCGTGAAGACACTGGCAGCATGCACTGATCTGTGTGCTGTTGGGTAATTCCAGGGACACTGAGAGTGGTGGTCACGTACTGCGGGAAGCAATTCTATATCAGGGCAGGTGAAGTTTCTGATATCGACGATTATTTTGAAAGGAAGGACCTTTTTAAGGCATCAAGCCTTCTCTTCTCCTCTAGTGAGGATCATTTGATATGTTTTGACAAATGGGTTAATCCATGAACCGAAGTATAGAGAAGTGCAGGTTTCTGGCTTTTGAACTGTAGGTATGTACTGATTGTCCGAGGAGATGATGGCAACCTCTTCTGTTGAGAGTGCATCATCTTTATTCTTGGAAAATATGATGTCAATAAAAACCCAATTGTTACAAGGAACTGGGAAGGATCTGTAGGGGCATTTCGTCGAGGTGAACTGGGAAGGGGATGATCTGATCAGGGTCGGCTGGAAGGGCATTCGACTGCTCCAATCCGGCGAGCGGAGACCTACACCTCACCCAGTTTAAAAAGTCTCCCATGCAGTGATCAGATGCATGGCGGCAAAAATGCATTTCCCGGGAACTTTCTGGTTCAAGTTTTCTTTTGATGGGCTGGGCCCGCCTTAATTCTTTATGTTCCCACCACTTGGATTTCAATGTTTTTTCGTTTGATAGCAAACTTCTTTAATGATGTGGTCTCAATGGTTTCATTAGCATGTTTCTGTACTTCCACTATGTATCAACAAGAAACTCCTTCAATTTTTCGGACTTCATACCCTTGAGTAAAGTTTGGAACTAACCAAACCCAATAGTGCAAACAAGGTTGACTTTCGATGATGTGACAATTTGAACCACTATCTCCCACAATACAATTTGTAATTCCAGGCCAGCTCAGGGATTCCTTAGTTATGGCCTGAAAGTGGTATCCTAGAACACAATGTAAACCCCACACGCAATAGGCAATCTGTGGGCAGGCAAGTTGACTTATGAGATGAAGCTCTGTAGGAAGAGTAATACATTCATTTTGTCTGCCAGTGACACTGCACTTGTTTAAAAGTTAATTGTAATTGGAAAAGAGTTTGTTGGGTGTCAGACATGAACCATAAGCATTGCTTGTAATCCAGGTTTAATAAAGTCACACGGGCTTTAGTAGAGATTCTACATGGTTGAGATAAGTCTGCTTGGCATTCTTTTATTCTGGCATGTAAAATCTGATGATTAGTACATGTTGAATCAATTATAAGTATAAGTGAAGACAGGTATAAAAGAATCTGCAAGGGAGTGATCCGAAAGGAATATGTTCTTCTAAGTATTCCTGCACTTTCCTGTGATTGTTCTAACAGCTTCTCCAGTGGAAAGGCCTGCCAGGCTTGTTAGGCACCAGGCAGTTCAAAACATCCTCCAGACGGCACTAACAAGCATATAAAGTGCCTTAACTGTTTGTACTATGGATTTGATGATAAACCTAGAGTAGCAGATAATTGTTGCTGCCAGAATACCCAGAATTAGGTATATTACATAAGATACAATAGGTGGAAAACAGTGTCGATTGTTCACCAACTCCCAACAGAAAATGCAAAAAATCCTCTTGCATTCATCTCTTCCTGCTAAATGTATCACTCCCTGTACAACCTTCCCCTGATGAGACACAAAAAGAAACTTCAATGGTCCTGGGGTTAGCATGAACTCACGCAGTACTTCTGCCTGTAATGGTTCTTTATTTATTACGTAAGTTCTTTGATTACCAAATTTTCTTATTATCAAGATACCCTTCTCTAATGTGGTGAAAACTGGGTCTGTAAACATAACCTCTAACCCATGCTCTTCGAAATGAGCTTGTTCCTCAGACAACACATGTCTCACATGTCTGACCTGATCCATATTTTCCAATGGCGGTGTCAAGCACATTCTGTAGGAAATAACTGGCGGATTCTTAAGTCTCCAATCCACACTCTGCTAGCCAATACGTTTTGGCTGCTTGTCTCTGACATATACATGAAGACTGCTGATTACACTCAGTTTCTTAACAGTATTCAATACTTCCTTTACACTGTTCTTTACTGCATTCACAACTCTCCCCATCTTATCTACACTGATAAATGGCCGAAGTGCCATTTTCCTTTAAAGATGGTTTTAACATAAAATATGCGGGTGGGATCAAAGTGCTATTTTTGAGAATTCTAGATACCCACTGCTTAAGGCAATTTCCACAATTCATAATGGAACAACTGTTCTGGGGAATTAATTTACACAGAGACATGGAGGGTTTGGTCATTTCACACACATACACTCCATGTTTCATTGACACAGTTCAATATCGGCTTTACTAAGCAGCAAAAATGTCCCTAGAGTTTCATCTGAGGCTGAACTTCATACTTGTTTCAGAAGACAACAGTCAATCTATAAATACAGAAAAAGAAAACTATCACTCTTATGTACCTCTCCTGTTCCAAAAAAATAATAATTTTTTTCTCTTTTCCAAAGACAGATGTAACACAATAGCGAGCCTTCTCCTCGTAAAGCTCTCTCTCTCTTCTGAGTTTTAATCAAACATTCATTGATCCTGATCCCTCCAAGCATCTCTAAGAAGACCTGCCAAATCAAAACCTTTGTCATTGTTTTGTGGGTCTAGTCTCGAGGCGAGTGGACCTAACATCCACTGTATTGTTCTCTCTACTCCACTCGGCTGTTCTACTTGATCTGTATTTCCTTATTCTTCAATATCTTGATCTGGAGATTCACCTCTCTGCATCTCCATTTCACCGATAGGATTACTCTGTTCTGTTTCCTCTCTTATAATGGAAGTTGATTGGGGTGTCATCACTTCATTTTGTGATGGAGAATAAGGGTTACCACATGTGGGGTATGAGTCACGCGGCTTCCACTGCCCAAATTATAATCATGCGACTGGGTTGGCATACGCACAGTTTTGACTGACTCTTCGGGCTGCTCTATCTCTGGTTGCCTATTCTGATTCTCATTTGGGAAGGACATCGAGGGAATGGATGCTGCGATAGTTGTTGTTTTTGTTGGTTGGATTATCACAGGTCTGGGGTCTATTATGGGATCAAATCACACTCTTCCACTATGGGATCATCAAAGATCCAGGTTTCTGTTGCCACTGTCTCTGTAATTGTTTGATCTGGTAGTTCAACATCTTTCGATTCCTCCATTCTAAGTTTGGGATAAACCTTCTGACATACTACCTTGGTCAATCGATCTACATTTGCAATTTGCTTATCTTTTGGATTATTCCGATTCTGTATTTTGTAGTTAACCAGTGAGGTCTGACTGATCACTCGATAAGGACTTGTGCTCGAACGAGCTAGTTTCTTTGTAGTACCCACTTTTATCTTGGGAGTAAAAAGATAAACGACACTTCCTAAATGGATATTTTTATCTACAGCAATTGATGTTCTACTTTGTTCTTGCTTTTGCACTGCTTACTCCAAATGTTGAGAGACAATCTCATAAGTTCTCTGAAGGCGTGCACACATCTGCTCTGAATAATTTTCCAAACAAGCGTAAGCTCTTATTTTGGCATGCCAGAGGTCTGAGGGAAACACCAAATCTCTTCCATAAATCAAAAAGTTGGGCGATTCCTGCATGGAACTGTGAGTTGCAGCATGATACACAGCGACTGCCAGTGGAACCATGACATCCCAGTCTGACTGTGCATCGTTGGCCACATGTTACAAAATCGTTGTTAATGTGTGATTTAAACATTCAACTTTAGCATTGAACTGAGGGTTAAAAGAAGATGTGTGGAGTTCATGGATATTTAGCTTCTCACACACTAGCAGTAACAATGAAGTCATGAAGTTACTACCTTGATCTGAAAGTATGTCTTGTGATCACATTATTGATGAAAGCTGTTGCTACTTCATCAGCCTTTTGAGTCTGGAGTGGAATCACTTCAGCATAATGGGTAAAATTATCCACTGGTATCAATAGATATTTATGTTCTCTCAAAGTCATAGGAAGAGGTCCTAGAATGTCCACGGACACTATTACGCAGGGAGAGTTTTCAACAGGAACTCTCATCGGGGCCACTTTGGCCTTAGGGTTATATCCTTTATGTTCCATACAAGAGGAACACGACGATGTAGTTCTTGACATCACTATTGCCTATCTAAAAAAATCTTTCTTAATCTTCTCCAATGTCTTCTGTAATGCAAAATGTCCCCCACTGACAGCCTTGTCATGGCATGATTTCAACACTTCTGTCTTGAAGCCATCTGGGACTACTAATTGTTCGATTGGCTCTTGTCTTATAGCTCCTGTGTCAGATAAAGTGTAGTGATACAGTATATCATCTTCAGTTAAATATAAGGAATCTGGGATTTTCGTTAATAACTGGGGTATTCCCTCTAACTGTTCAATTAACCTCTGCAACTTCGGATCCTCTCTTTGAAAGGCTTTAATCAAAGTTCTGGTTTGTTGGTGTGGCACTACCAGCGATTATAAAGTTACATCTGCTGATATAAGAGAGAAATAATTCGGTATTTTTTTGTTTCTTTGGCCTTTTCTGTTTTTTATCTTCCTCTAACACCAGTCTAGAATGGAATGTGCTTTACCAGGATGGTATACAATTTTGTAGTCGTATTCTTGCAACAAGAGGTCCAACGTGCTAAACGTGGCGATGGATTTTTCAGTTTGAGCAAATAGCTCAATGATTGGTGATCCGTTATCAGTGTAAAACTGTTGGATACTAGAAAAGGTCTGAATTGCATCACCACGAAAACTATTGCCGAGGCTTCCTTTTCTGTAGTGCTATACATTATCTCAGTTTGTTTAATAGACTGGAAGCATAAGCAACTGGCTGTCTCAAATTTTCACTTACTTTTTTGTTCCCGAACAGCCGCAACACAATATGATGAAGCATTAGAAGAAACAACGAAAGATCTCGTGAAATCTGAATAAATCAACAGAGATTGTGTTATCAAAGCAGTTTTCAGCTGGCCAAAGGCCTGCTGGAGCAGAGTTCTCCCAAACAAAAGGTGTTTCTTTTTTAGTAAGCTCCATCAAAGGTCGTGCTATTTCAGCAAACTCTGGGATGAATTTTCTGTAGAATCCTGCCATTCCAAGAAATGATCGGACTTGTTTGACTGTCATTGGAGTCGACACTCTCGGATTGCGGAGACATTGACTGGATCTGGGCGAATACCATCTCCGCTAACCAAGTGGTTCAAATACTTCAGCTGCTCTTGCAGAAATTGACATTTTTTAGGCTTGAACTTGAGGTCATATTCTCTCAAACGCTGGAAGACTTTCCATAATTTCGTGAGATATGAATCAAACTCAGAGGATGCGATCACAATGTCATCCAGGTATGCAAAGATTGAGTCTTTTTTCAGATCCTGTAATGCCAAAGACATAGCACACACAAACGAACTCGGGAATTTTTTAATCCAAACGGCATTTGTCGAAATTGGAATAATGATTCACCAGTGGTAAAGCTGTTTTATGGCAATCTGAAGGATGGACTTCGATTTGATGAAATCCAGATTGCAAGTCCACAGAACTAAAATAAGGTGCTTGCCCAAGAACTTCCAAAATCTCTGACATGTTGGGGCTTGGGTAATTGTCTACAATGGTCTTTGCATTTAGCTTAGGGAAATCAATACAAAGACGATAAGATCCATATTTTTTTTCCCTTACACAATTGGTGCTGGATATGGGGAATTAATAGGTTCAATGATATTCAACTCCAGAAGATCATCTACTTGTTTTCGGACTTCATCTTTTAATAAAAAAAGGAACTCTAAAGGCCATTTGCTTCACAGAGATATTGTTGGTCAACCGAATTCTGTGTTTAAACACTTTTGAATCACCTAACTGGGCTGAAGACTTGGCGAACACATCCTTGTATTCATACAAGTCTGACAATTTGCATCTTTGATCGTCTGTCAAATGATCAAGGTCAAAGTCTTGTATAGTCACAGGTGATATTCTTTTCTCATCTCCTTCCTCACCTACAAAGGTAGCTGGATTATTACTAATGCTTTCCAGATTAGCAATCCCCATTAATTTCGGAAGTTGGAAGTGGCTCAATCGTCAGATTAGCAACAAGCACTGAAACTTTCACATCTGATCCTATTCTATCCACCGAATACCTAACAGCCAAATCGTCCCGACTAAAATTAGAATTAGGTTCTGTTATCACTTGTTGTTCGGTAGAAGCAGCAAGCTGGTTACAAAATGCTGTTACATTCTCTCTCTCTGAGGATGCTGGTAGCAAATGCTTAGAGGTAAGCTTAGCTACAGATGATTTGGAACCCAAGAATTGTTCCCAAACACCTTCTCTTAGGCAAATCTTCAACATAACTGAATGCCCTATTCCTTAGCCTAAGTCTATCCTAAATGAAAATCGTCTCCAGATATTTAATCCCAATATTATATCATATTTCCCCTTAAAATTTCCAGAAACTACTAAAACATTTTCCCGAAAGTTGCACGGTCTAACTTAACATTTTCCGTAACTTCAGTATGTAAGGGAACAACATATATTGTAACACCAGTTACTGTCAGGTCTGGTGACCTTGGATTTAGTGATTGGTCATGCTAAATTTTATTAAATAAATCCGTACTCATTAAAGTTACTTTCCCAAATGTCTACAAGAAATTTGGCCTCAACATTTTGAATAGATCCTGCGATCAACGGTAATTTAGAATCATTATCTAAAATATATACCCTGTGTTGTACCTTTTTATAGTGGATAAAAGGTTTATCGACTCTGTTCAAATTTTGCTGAGGTAGAACGGTTCTATAACATTCAAAGTTCCTTTTACTTCATTCAGGAACCGGTCTTTGTCAGAAATATCTATCTCTATCTTGCCTATAGTCTACACTGCTTACCTGATGTGTTGGCCTATCTAAAATGGCTTTAGGCTGAGTTTGATTCTGATTAAACTCATTTCTAGGTAATCACCTTCCCTTCCTTGCATAAGAGTTCATATTATTCCTATTTTGATTATTATACCTTTCTCCGCTATCCTATCCCGATTTTCATTAAAATAGTAACCCTGTTTGTTAGCGTAGGAGGTCTGAATTTTTGGTAACACAGTGTACTCGTGTGCTCTGTGGTACATAAACCAGCGAGTGGGAGGTTGTAGTGTCCGCCAATAGCTGCAGTGTCTGCTGTGGCAAGCGAAGTGGTTCTCTCCCTGTTTTGTGCCGTTGAAGGAATTTTGGGATGCATGCTTCCTAGCATAGCGTGGTGCACTCCTCTCGATCAATGACCTTGGCTTTCAAGGTCGTGCTTCCATCCAAAAGCGTTCTGTCCAAAGGTGAATACGTTTAGCTTAGTGCCTCACGATCGCTGGGATGGGGGAAGGTAGCTGCAGTATTCCTGTTTTGGCATCGGTCCTTTTGATTGAGAGTCACGACTCGCATCTCTAAATTCTCAAGAGCAGCGTTGTTCGTTGTTAATGTGTCTAATGCTTGTTGCAGGTCTTGTATAGGCTTAAGAAATTTATAAAAATAACTTTTCTGCTGATCCCACACTTCATTGCTGTTAGTCTGACTATGAATAGCATTAATCAGCTTATGTTTCAATTCAGTAAGTTCGTTGTTGGTTTCTTCCATTTGTGAAATTGTGACCACCTGTGAAAAAGTTAGGGGGTTCTGGGAGAGTACCATCCTTCCGATTTTACTTGAAATTCCTCTCAGAAACTGAGCTAACATTGCCTGATCTAATATGGCTAACACTTCAAGAGAATTACTTTCCATTTCAAAAACCATTCTTGCCAAATTCTTCACCCGTGCACTGTAGCAGGCAACAGACTGACGGTCCTGGTATAATTGGTGAAGACAGGTAACAATCGGTTCCCTTTTCTCAAACTGAGTCAAAAAGGTATTTTTAAATGCGTTATAACTCTTTTTTCCTGAAGGCATCTATATTATTCGTATTGGTGTAAAAGAGAAATGCCTCTACCTATTCTCTGTAATCATAAAACCACTAGCACTGTCAACTAATCCTTCCACTACAGTAGTAGACCCCTTAGTCTCATCTTCTGCTGTCTGGTGTGTTCTACTGCACTTTGCTTCTCAGTCTACAACAATTAGAATCGTTCACAGGCATTAGTGTGGTATGGTTTTTCATCCCGATAAACAATTCATCCTAGTCGCGATTAGCACAAGTGTTTCACAGGCCTTCTGTTAATGTGTGCTTACTAAACAATATTCAGTATAAACCATACGCCTTCCAAGCAAACCCGTTGACCAATATAGGTGTCCAGAAGACTGCTGGATTTCTCAACTATTGGTTAATATGAGGACAAAATCTCGGGTTCTCAAGACCTATTCCGGGATGTAGGGAATAGACTCACAAAAACAAGATCGCATTGTGATTTTTCACCTTGGACCCTTACCAGATGGTTCGAATCCAGAGCGCCACAGATGATGGTTCTTTTATTGATACAACTCGTGCTACGATTAGTGTGTGGCAAGAAAATGGCTAGGAGGCAAATGTGGACAAACAAAACATGATTTATTAAACATAAACATATATCTTACAGGACACTTAAAAATGGTAACTTAACGAATAATAAGAGGTAGTAAAACTCAATACTCCTCTACATCGTGGCTATAGATTATAATGTCTATGTTATATTTTTATTATTTGGTTTATGTTCTTTGTGTAATCTTTGGCTGATAACTACTGCTCGTACTCTACGGAATGGATGAATATCTCACTGCCTGATTATGCAGGTATTAGTGTAGAATTGACTGATAGTATTACAGTTAGTAGAGGATCGTATTGATACAACATTCTAGAGTTTAAGTGTGATGAAATAGACAACAATCATAGTGTATTCCTTGAGTATGGAATACACTATTTCATAGTGTATTCCATAGGGTTTTCCTTGAGCATGTATACCCCGGAGGTGGGATGTCTATTGGTGACATCAATAAGGAAAGGATAAGCCTTATAGTCGGACTATTACATTAGGTTGACTATCAAATCTAGGGTAGACTCACCAGAAAACTCCTGGGTGTCATCAGGGATGGATGCTTTAGAACGGTGGTCCACCAAAAGCTGTTTCCAGAAACATCTCTCTTGCTCTTTACTTTTCTCTTCACACTTCTCCACACGGTAAAAATCGCCTCTCTCTTTTCCATTGACCACGACTCTGCTCCAACCACAACAACAACAACAACAACCCTTTTTTCTCCCCTTTCTTCAATTATATAGGTCCCCCCTTTTGAGCTCCCCCTAACTTGTATTGGCCCACAGGTGAGTTTTGCAAAAAGAAGAAAATGCCATGGACTCTCATCCAGGACACCTGACACAGCCAAAAACGGAATTTATGAGGGGTAAGGGGATCTTCATATTTGTATAGGGTTGCTACACTGCACTGGCTTGCAGGGTTTTCGGACATAAAATTTGCTCTCTTACACAAGGAATCTCCAAAACAACAAACATCCAGTTGGTACTTGCTTCAGATTACACCAAAAATGTGTTTCTTTCTAACGCCACACTCCTTTCCAGATGCCAGTCACATACTTTATCACCATTTTGTAAATATTGTGTCTACGATGCTTGTTCGATCCAATCGAATAACAAGCCCTTGCTAAGAATTAACCAGACACTTAATGGGGGGAATAAGGTTTCAGCTGCTGCTTTCACAAGTGTGGTGTCAACGAGTGTTTGCCAGTGGGAACGAAAATAGTCTCCTGCAGGAAAAGAATGTTGTTTGACAAGTATAGCAGTGGCAAAAGTGTAGGGTGACTTGGAGCAGCAGTGAGACTGCTTCTTAATGGCAACCCATGAGGTAAAAATGAAGGTTGTTTTTACCATACCATCTACTAATAAAAGAGGACTAAGTCAGAAACTGTAACGAAATGATCCAGAAAACCTTAGGAGGTGATGCCACGTGAAAAAAAGCCCCGAAAAAAATCATCTTCTAGGAATGCAGGTCCACATTGTCAGTGTCACAGCACAGATGCAAACTCTCAGTGTGACTATAGAAACACATGCTAGCACCACTACAATGCACCCTCCCCCAATTTGAACGCACGGCTGTCCTTAGAATTCCTTGGTTGCGGCAGCACGCTGAGGTTGATCCAAACCTGTATCGAAAACTCTAAGTATTATGTCAGCGGCACCCACAATTTCTTATATATATCCATATGTACTATATCTGTAAAGATTGTGTGTGTTCTCTGGTCGATTTGCCTGTTTTTCTGGATAAAAAAACCTCAGTTTCTGGGGGGGGGGGGAACCTTGCTATCTACCTGATACCAACAAATCAGCCACGGATGAGAAAAGCTCATTAAAGTTCCTCACATCATCAACAGGATTCAAACCCTGGCCTTTTTCATCCAACGTGCGGAGGACGGCGATGTTATCACTGTGCTACTCACACAGTACAAACCTGTATCAACAGGAAAACGCTCAATGTCATACAGCTTCAGCTGTGATCGACTGGTAAATGAGCATCTAGAAGTTGAACGACCAGCACAAAGTCCTGATCTCATTCCCATTGAGAACCTCTGGGATAAATTGGATCGTTGGATGCTTCTGAGGAGAAACTGCCTAAAAGCACAAAGAAATATGGTCACCGCTATCAAGGCAAATTGCCAAAAAATATCGGAAACATAAAAAACTGATGAATGTTATTCGGAGAGTAGAATTTGTTATAAATACAAAGTGCTTTAATTCATATTGTAATTTTGCTGTAAGCAATTGAAAATTGTAAATATTTGGGTGTAGGTGTCCAGATATTACGAGAAGGGCAGTACATGTACGTTGGTTACAGGGGCTCTCTGAAATACCTGGCCACTATGTCTGCCATATCATGGAAACAAATAGTCAAAGTCTTCAGAGAGTTAGTTTAATTAGTTATTATTATTGTTGCTCTTTTGTTTTTCTCCCTGATTCGGGGATTCCACTGGGTGACGGGTACTGTTACCAAGTACTCAGGGTGGTTGTAATGTCTAGTGTTACTGTTGGTCGAGGAAATCTCTGACTATCCTAAAGGCATCCAGGTTTGCGACTTTCTGGAGTTCCTGGTAGGTGGTCTCTGGGAGACATACTGCTGCTAGGCTGCTATGTAGAGTCTTTGGTACCATACCAGTGGTTGACACGATGATCGGGATGGTTAATACTTCTTGCATATGCCACATCTCCTTGACCTCATGTCTCAGGTTCGTGTCATTCCTAATTTTTCCCTCATGGGTTTTCTGGATATTGTTAGTGTTGGGCACCGCTATGTCAATCAGGTAGGTAGCCTTTTCCATCTTGTCCACAAGAGTTATGTCCAGTCTGTTCTCTGGGATGCTCTTATCCGTTATTATGGCACAGTCCCAGTACAACTTTTGCTGGCAGGTTCAGGGCTTTCGGAATGCTTATTTATCTAGTACTAACTTGTTAAACATTAGTGTGAGGTGGCGTGATGAAAAAGAGGGAAAACAAACCTGTAGCAGGGGGATAGTGGTTTTAACTCGCAATAGAGTTTAGGACAGAATATCTATCAGAAGGGAGTTTGACCTTCCTTGCAGAGAAAATCTATATTGGCATTGTGTTTATTTCCTTATTAAGAAAATAATATCCACCAGGGGTTTGCCCTAATTTCCGTTGAATTAGGCCCGCATTAACCCAGATAATTCCAAGGTCGAAGAACATAGACATTCCTGGTCAGTTTAACTGTACAAGTTCTCAATTTTCTTTGTACTAGATTGATATAACAGTTTATTTGGTTGTTCTTTAATCTTCTCTTTCAATCTTAAAGTTTTAAATTACTACAATTCGAGTTGAGTTTTGTTCTAAATAAGCAGACAGAAACATTAGCTGTAACTTTAAACGTAACAAGTTTAATAGGTAAAGAAAGTATATATACATGTGAGATAAGGTAATGCTTCATAACTGACACAATGCTAACATTAAAAACAACATTACAGCAAAAGATTTTATCAGTGTGAGCCTCTAGACAACTAGTGCAGAATCAGTTCTGTTTACTCTCATTTGTTTGACTTTATTCCACTTTGAATCAATGAGGGTTGCTAATTGCACTTTCAAATCAAAGGAAGGTAAGGTAGTTAACTCCCTAGCCTTACTCTTAAAAATTTAAATACTAAGTCACTTTTAAAATAACAGTAGTGTAGCCAAAAATGTTTGGAGAACTAAAGAATAGAATCAATTGACAAGTAAATGCAGCTTTGTCTTTAAGTTTCATTCATTAAGATTTTTGTTTCTTACTTGTAAATGCAGAGCTTTATCTTTTAAGTTTCATTCGTTAAGATTTTTGATATACTTTTAGATGCAAGCAAGCCAAAAGAAAAGGGGATTGGTATATATAGGCTAGAGAGCAGTGATGAACCATAATTAAATACTTGGGAAGAGAAACTTACCCAACAGATGAAGTGTCGATCTGAAGTCGTTATACTCTCTTCTTGTATTCAAGGTTTTTGGTGAAAACTTAGGAAACTTTAAGCGCAAACTAGACGCATATTTAGAAGATTTGCATTTTACTATGTTAAGGTTAGTTGATACTCTTTCCCGAGAGCATACCGTAAATTAGAAAAGGGGAAGAATCTGACTGTGGCTTCTAATGGCACCCTGCAACTTCTTCAGTCAAGTCGCGCTAAGAACAAAACAAAACTTTTACTGAGGAGAACTCTCTACACAAAAGAGCACACTCATATTTATGCCTTTTCTTGTGGCAATCAAAATAAAATCGGAATTTTCCCGCGTCGGAAAAAGCTTATGACCACCCTCTCTAGACACATCAGTATCTTATAGAGGCGACCCATCCAACACTCCAAAGTTCTCAATACTTTTCTCCCTCCAACACATTTCTAATATAATCGTATGTAAAAAAACTGTCTCTCTCTCTCTCTCTTGTGCTCCTTGACAGAACATCCGCTTGTAACTCACGGGTAGTAGGCGTGACTACTTCGGGTTTTCAGAAATTGCTTAAGTTCTTACAGTTTTATGTTAATTTGGTGTTCTTTTCATATAGATGAAATATGATTATTGAAAGAATCATCTAATAACCTACCATTGTTTAGAGTTTTCATAACGTAGAATAGACGAGAACGATAAAGTTTTTTAGAGAGTTCTAAATTAACCTCATAATTACCTTAATAATTACTTGATAAAATAAAAAGGCTTTTGTACGCGAAACGAAGATTATTACGTCCATTTATGAATTAAAAGTAGCATATGGCTAGGAAATCATGATGCAATACAATAATTACTAATAATTATGTGTAGTTATTTGACATTGTGCAACACATGCTTGTTTATAAATTTTAAGATTACTTAATCATTCCTTCAAGGGCAGTTGTCACAAAGACAATGCAGAAAACAAAAAAAAAAACGTTGATTATAGCTCAATTTCATAAGCAAAATAAAAGAATCAAATTTAACAATAACTAATAAAAGAAAACTTCATCAGCTTTAACTTATAGCAACATATTAAAGTTATATTTCCGTGATTTCCAATATACAGTGAAACTTCTCCTAACGGACACCTCTCGTTAACGGACATCTCTCCACAACAGACATTTTCAAATTCCCCAACTCACCTCCATTGGTTTTAACGTGTTTGCAGCTTCTGTCTAGCGGACATTCTCTGTAACAGATGCGGACAGGCAATCTGCACTGTTTCGTTTAGATTAGCACTTAATTTGATCTCCCCATAACGGACAGCAGGCGAGCTCACGGCCCTTTTCTAGGAACGTTTCTTCCACGTATTGCCTCAATTATGTGTTTATTTTCTATTTCCGATTCTCTGAATTTTATCAAGGCTTACGTCGCAGTTCTAAACCCTTTTTCAAGAATATTAAGGCACGTGTAAAACTTCTAATGAATTCGGTGTGTGCAGGGGGGGGGAATATGGTCGGCCTTTCGTCGTTTCAGTTTTCAGTTTTGTTCATTGTGCACTTCACACGACAGTGTCGTGTGAAGTGCACAATGTCTTCTCGTAAACATTTAACTTTAAAAGATAAAGTCGAACTCATTAATGTGTATGATCAGCAAAAAAATAGTGTTCGCAATCTCGCTGCAAAATTCAAAATCAGGAAGATGCAGGTAAGCGACAACCCAAAGGAAAAAATGAACTGCTTAAACAATTTTGGCAACACGTAAATGATCAGGTTCAAAAATCATTCCCGAAAACTGTTGGACTTCAAATTTGTCGCCCACGTGCTAAAAAAATTCCCATTAATGGGCCTATTATTAGGGAAAAGGCCTTGGAGGTTGCGAAATCTATGGGAGTAAATGAGTTCAAAGCTTCTGTGGGATGGCTAGACAGGTTCAAAACTCGGCATAAAATTTCTTGGAAAACCGTAAGTGGTGAAGGTGGATCTGTTGATACTGGGGTTGTAACAGAGTGGACCATCAAATTGGAAGATTTATGTCGTGGTTTTGAAGCTAAGGATATTTACAACTGTGACAAAACAGGGTTGTTTTTTTAAAGCTCTTCCTGAAAAAAAACAATGAGTCTAAAAAACGAAAAGTGCCAGGGCGGAAAAATTTCTAAGAAACGCTTGACTGTACTATTGTGTACAAATATGCTGGGAGACTTTGAACAACCTCTTGTTATAGGAAACCCACAAAATCCTCGTTGTTTCAAGGGCATAAAGTTGAATCTTTTGGATGTTGACTGGAAGTCTAATAAAAAAGCGTGGATGACACGAGATATCATGAGCAAATGGATAAGTCACTTTAATCAAAACATGATTCGTCCAAACAGAAAAATTATTCTTTTCATGGATAATGCTGCATCTTACCCGCACATTGAATTGTCCAACATTCAAATCGTTTTTCTGCCCCCAAACACATCTGCAGAGTGTCAGCCCTTGGATCAAGGGATAATAAAAAATTTTAAACTTCACTACAGAAAACGTGTTTTAAGACATCTCATTGCAAACATGAACGATGTAACATGTGCGAGTGACCTTGCAAAGAAAATCAGCATCCTAGATGCGATTCAATGGATTTCCTCTTCAGTAAATGCAATTAGAAAAACTGTTGTGAACTGTTTTGTAAAGTCTGGCTTCTCAAACGCAAAAATTGAAGTTGTGAAAGCAATGTGGAACACCAAGAAGAACAAGAACTTGAACATCTATTGATAATGTACGATACTTCCGCTACAAGTGACCCTGGCTACAAAGATATAGACTGAAACCTCACTACAGAAGATGGTGCTCTAGATATCAAAGACATTATCATCGATATTTTTCAAGAAGTTCCTCATGAGAATGAAGAAATGGAAGGAGGTCATTCTGTCGAAGAACATATTAACGACGAACCACCGATGAAAATAGAAGAAGCGCTCATACTCAATCGTTTAAAAATGTTTTTCGCCGCTGAAGAAGATACTGAAGGACTTTCGATGGTTTCTTCACTCCAAACAAATGTCGAAAACAAAATTATCAGCCGGAAGAAGGTGCAGAAGAAAATAAGTGGTTATTGTATGTAATTTTCTTAAGACAAAGTCATAATATGCATAGCACAATTGTATGTATATTATTTACAAAAATATTGTGCAAAATCTGTATATAATTTAATTTAATTTTACATTAAACGTTTAACGAATTTTTCTTTATCTCTTGTGTATGTAATTGTATATTATTTACAAAAATATTGTTCAAAATCTGTATATATTTTAATTTAATTTTACATTAAACGTTTAACGATTTTTCTTTCTTTCGTTTTTTTTTTCTCCCTCAGACTTCTTGTTAGCGGACACTACTCTCTAACGGACACATTTTCGTTCCCCATGGCTGTCCGTTAAAGGGAAGTTTCACTGTACAGTATATTAGTTACTTTTCTGATAATATTCCCAATTAATAATATCCATTAAGTAAACTAAAATAGAATAAAAAAATAAATAATGTGAGAGATGGGGATTGGTTGCGGAGCGATGGTAAGCGAGTTGCAACATCCCTCCCTTCTTTAACTTTCAAAACCATCATGTGGTTGAGAACAAGCCTCCTCCAATTTGAGAAATGGGGGATCTTTTGACACAAAATCTTTAATCGAAAATAATTCACATAGTTTTGGAAAGAACATTGTTATTATTATTATTTCTTTATTTTTTGTTAAATGAAGAGAATCCCTCAATTTACGGAATCGTTAAGAATAATTAGTGTTTCTCCTTTTGTTATATGCTGTTAAAACATCTAGACATAAATTTGGATAGCAATATGTTCTGTGAAAATCGTAAACTGTTTTGTGATGAAGTGCAAACATCTTCAAAATGCGTTAATATTTGCAAATTCTTGACAGTCATTAATTCATTGGATTTGTTAGGCTCAATGATTAAAACTTAACACCAACAAGTTAAATTAGATTAACAATGTAAATTTTGCAAAGTTTGCTATGGTGGTAATACAATAAATTTTTCTTTGTCGATATATAATTAATTTTGAAAAAGTGCCGTTGTTATTATCAAATGTCCATAGAAAATACTAAGGCACTAATGTTCTAGATGCTTTCTCATAAATATAAAACAGTTCATTCACACTGTGTTCTTCCTTCGGATGATCTTGTAGAATCGCTACGTCACATCTGGTGATCTTTCAAACTAAGGAATTTCCTCATGAAATGTAGATGGTGAGTTTTAAAAAGAAAAGACTTTTAGTGTCCAAAAATTGTGAACATAAAAGTTTCTAAATATTCAAACCTGAACATCTGATTGCTGAAAACACATAGGTAAGATAAAGATCCAAACAATCGTGTATGACATTACACTCATCATAAATCATTGCCCATTCGCATGTAAGAAAAAGAAAGAATAGCATTACTATTACATATCAGCTATTTCAAATTAAGTACACATGTGATTATCAATATGATTATACAACTTGAATAATTCGAAAAAATATCAAATCATTTAAAAAAATCAATATTAAAAATTACATATGTCTAGAACAGATCGTATTACAAAGTGATCCAGACAATATGATATAATATACAACTCTAACTTTCTAAATTACTTAAAATGCATTAAAATTAAGCTGAACTGATAATATTTATATTCATTATCTCAGGAATTCTAGAACTTCGTTCTTCCTTCCACTACATACTAAAAAATACAAAAATTGTAGTATACCAATACATAGTACTTGTTGTACAAACATTTCTAATTGTGGCTATAAATTAAGTCTTATGGCACAAATCATTCTTTCAATCTGTTATCTATGCTGAGAATTATTGTCAAAATATAAATAGAATTATACAGGATGTCTCAAAAATATTGGTACAAACGTTTAGGGAAGGTAGGTAACATCTAAAGGAATGTGAATCGCTTAGGAACCCATAACCGGAAACGTCACCGTAAATCGGTAGACAGTGCTGTTCATCAGCTCGCGAGACGGTAAATTTTAATGTTTTGTTCACAGACGAGGCTTACAGTACTTCACTCCGGAAGGTTTATTCAATCAGCACAATGCTCATGTGTGGGCTCACGACAACCCACACGGTGTGCGCCCCCATGCGGCACAACATCGCTTCGCAATAAATGTGTGGGCAGGTGTGGTCGGTGACTGCTTAGTCGGCCCATACCTGTTACCATCCCGCATGAACTCCGCTAAATATCGAATCTTTCTTGAACAAGTTCCACCAGGGTTACTTGCCAGTGTTCCAGCAAATGTGAGATGCAACATTTGGTTTCAACATGACGGCGTGCCTGCCCATTATGGAAGGTGTGTTCGTGACTGTTTGAACAGGCGTTTTGGGCGTTGATGGATTGGCTATGGTGGACCCATTGCCTGGCTCCCATGCTCACCTGATTTATCGGGCCTTTTCTTTCTGTGGGGGGCCCTCAAATCTATCGTGTATTAATTGCCTGTGGAGACGGAAATGGATCTCGTGGCGAGATTCATCGGTGCTGCTGCTGCTACTGTCAAAGAAACTCCAGGTGTGTCTGACCGTGTACGCCAATCCATGCTGTGTTAGTGTCACGCATGCATTGCATCTCCTGGTAGAACTTTCGAGCATCAGTTGTAACATCATGAAATGCATCCATATCGTACTCCATTGTTAATATTATGTCAAATAAATATTTGCCACTAATTATTGTTGTGTGTCATTTCTGCTTCTTGTGCCTCTGCTGCTACTTTCCCGTGACATTTCTGGTTATGGGTTCCTATGCGATTCACATTCCTTTAGATGTTACCTACCTCCCCTAAACGCTTGTACCAATGTTTTTGAGACACCCCATAGATAAAAAATACAAGTTATATATAAATATAAAACATCAATACATTAAGATGTTAATTATATTACTTCCATGATTACATTATTCTACTTGATTGAATTATTCATGATCAACTATTGTACTATAACAAGGTCTCTGTTGACATGCACTTGCTTTCTTGCATCATGTGCCACTACTACTACTACATAATCTTCAGATAAACAGTCCATCCAGCAAGAAACATACTTGCTAATACCATTTTTTTTTCTTTTCTTCCTTCATGTCGGCCTGCATAACAGTGGTAACGGTGGGAACGCTTCGTTGTCATATATCAAATCGGCACTATATGGCTGTTTTGATTGTGGGCTTAACGAATAACAATACATTGCATACAAGACCTCTTTAATCTTGAGCTCTCTGACAGTGATATCCGTTTGAGTTGAGACGTTACTCGTGAGAGGACAAAGATTCATCCGTTGTCTGGCTTATTTACTCAAAATATGTAGAAAAGGTATTTGAATCTTCCTAACGTGCTTTAAAAAATGAATCCTACCACGTAGAAATTCCCGTTGATTGTATCGAATCCTTATACATTCTTTACAACGTATTGGAGTTTTAGGAGGCGTCGTATAATGACTGATAAACGCTCTTGCTAGCTCAATGGTGTCATCTGTATTCTACATTGTACCGTAGCTAGTATCCATTTTAATTGATTAAGTTCTATATAGGCATATTCGGTTCTCCTTTTTTTTTTTACAAGATTTCCGTCATTACTTACAACATATATGGTGTTTTTCTGAGCAGAAAGTTTCCCTAAGTTCTTCCATTTACGTCTGCTTTTTCCTAATGAATTTCCTCATATTCAATATTTCCAGCAATTGGGGTCAAATAAGTTGGAACACAAAAATTGTTTACTTGCATCAAATCAACGTCTTCACAGCACCATTTTTCCAAGATCAGGACTCCAAGAATAACGGCAACACTGCTGGCTGCAGCTATTACTACAGATGAAATCTAAATCACTTTGTCGACTAACAGTCATCATAATTTCTGTTGTTTCCCATTCATTAAGATAAAAAACATATTGACCAAAAATATCGGAAGTAATCTGGATAATAATCAATGTAACTCTAGTGTAGCTAGTGTAGTTACGAACCTTTAAGTCCCATTGAAATTCCGTAGGAATCGCTCGCCCTTGAACGTCCAAAACCAATATGCAACTGGTGGCACGTTATTGATCATACAGGGCAGATGTAAGATCTCGTTAAGTTCAGCAACATAACTTCGTCTGCAGTGAACCGACGGCGATCCTGGAATAAACACAAGACAACTGTCTTGAATTGTTGGATAAGGAGGATTCGAGACGGAACACTCATATTTTCCCGTCTTTCATTCCAGTAAATTGCTGATCATTAATTCTCGTGAATTCGTCGTCTCTAAATATTCTCCATCCTTCTTCCATGTGATCCATAATGACTTGGCATGAACTGTACAATTTAGAACAACTGTATTGCCAGCTTACACTGCAGTATTGTTCATTTTTGATAAAAATTTAGGTTAATATACTATATCAACTAGGTAAATTTTGACTGAAACTGCTACTTCATTCTCTACCATGCACGAAATCTCATTTCCATCAGTTTGTTCTTGTAAATCACGCATCTCTAACAGAGATCGATGTGTATTTGGTAACGTGACATTATTGAGAAACCAGAAATAATTCATAGTAGTCAGATCTGCCTTTGCATTACAGAAAATATTTAGGTCGTCTTCAACTATTTTTGGTCTCTTTAAAAGTTGAAGTGACACTTTTGGCTTGTATCTTACGCTAAACGTTGCCTGGGCAGTTAGTGTTGTAGCTAAACTCAGATGTTCAATAACACAGGTAGCAGTCCCTTCATCCCATGATTCGTTCACTGTTCTAATCTTCCATATCAAATGTACAGTAGTCTTCTTCGTCGTCGAATCGGCTCGCTTAACAAACGTGACATCTGACGGTACAACTCGTTGGTTCCAATCTTTCCAAAAAACACTAGGTGCCGGTTTGCCTGTAACAACGTGGCATGTTAATGATAGACCTTTTCCTTCTGTAAGATTAAAATGGGCACCTTCCATAACAATTGGTGGTTCTGGGTTCTGGTTCCTAACACTGTCAGAAACGCTCTGGATGAAGTGACTACACTCCCATCCAATAATGTCAACTCGCAAAGAAAATTCAGCTTCAACTTCTAACTCTACAGGTTTTATTTCAAAGTTCTAAGTTCTTTTCGCTGACGATCCAACTAGACTGTATCTTGACCAAATCCCTACGTGATATCCATCGCCTAAGGATTTGTTATCCGGGAACCACTGGAATGTAGTGGCGGGAATGGTACTGGTACATGGTAAAATTACAGACTGTCCCAGTATAGCGGTTCGATTAATAGGTTGAACGATAAAAATATTATCCAGGGCTGCTGCATTGGTCCATCCCAGAATAAAACCAATAATTATGCAATTTTCTCTCCTCATTTTCATTTCCACTCCTCTTCTACTAGTCAATATATTTAACCTATACAACAGACATAGATTTTGGTTTCTTTTTAGGATTGGTCACTGATAAGTTGACAAAACATCATTTATTCCCAACATTTGAAATTAATAAGTCAATGATTAGCATTAGCATTAGTATTATCTCTGCCGTTTGTTAACCTCTGGCATGGTGCCGTGAAGGGTATGGTATGGTCGTGGTACCTGCGTGTACCGGTGAACTGTACAATAAAGATCTTATTTATTTATTATATCATTGACAAGACCCTATGAGCTACTCTTGCAGACCGTCTGCACTGCTCAGAAAACTTCATATCTGCCTCCACAATTACCCCCAGGTCCTTTTCGTTCTCTACCACTGTCAATGTAGTACCATAGAGTTGATACGTCCCTCTGGAGTTGCTGCGTCACATATGTATTACTTTACATTTGTCAATGTTAAACGTAATTTGCCACCTCTGAGCCCATCTGCTCAACTTTTCTGGAACTTTTGTAGCAGTGTACTGTCCTTAGTGTCCTTAACAACCCTGCCAACCTTCGTATCGTCTGCAAACTTGGACATTTAGACTGATATACCATCAACAATATCATTAATGAATACAGAAAACAACAATGGACCCAACGCTGAACCCTGAGGGACTCCACTAATAACATTAGTCCACGATGAGCAGTGTCCATTGATTACCACTCTCTGTCTTCTCCCACTCAACCAGCCCTTTATCCATAGCAGCAATTTTCCCCCATTCCCACACTGCTCCAATTTGTGCAGCAGTGTTCCATGTGCAACAGTATCAAAAGCGTTTCAAAGATCCAAATATATGATCTCAAAGTTATTCCCTACATTCAGCACCTTTGTGACTGCAGCCAATTAACTTGGTCAGGCAATAGTAGTAGTAGTAGTAGTAGTAGTAGTAGTGGCATATGATGCAAGAAAGCAAGTGTAGAAGCTCATGCAGCATCAGCCAAAAAAAAAAAAAAAAAAAAAAATCACACCATTCCCTCCAAATGTCTGTCCAGTTCCTCCTTAAATTTATTTAACCTATCAACTTCCACAACGACAGATGGAAGTTTGTTCCAGCAATTAACCACCCGCTGGCTAAAGGCAAATTTCCGCACATCTATTCTACATCTGTCCTTTCTTAATTTGAATTTATGTCCCCGTAGGTTGGTAATCTGAACAAGTGGAAGGATCCCATCAGAATTCAGCGTGCTCAACCCATTCAAGGCCTTATAGACCTCAATCAGATCACCGCGCAGGTGCCTAGTCTCCAGCCACTGCAATTTGCAGAACTTAAGCCTCTCTTGGTAAGAGAATCCCTTCATTCCCCTCACCAATCGTGTTGCTCTTCTCTGTACACGCTCAAGCAAATCTACATCCTTCCTAAAATGAGGCCTCCAGACCTGTACGCAGTACTCAAGGCGTGGCCTGACCATTGCCTTATACAGAGGGACAATCACCTCCTTTTCCCTGCTAGCAAAATTCCTATATATCATTGACAAAACCCCATGACCCGCCCTAGCAGCCTGTCTGCACTGGTCAGAAAACTTCATATCTGACTGCACAATTACTCCCAGGTCTTTTTCATTTTCTACCACCTTAAGTGTAGTACCACACAGTTGGTACGTTTCTCTGGGGTTACTTCTACCCATATGCAGTACTTTGCATTTGTCAAGGTTGAACTTCAGTTGCCACTTCTTAGCCCATCTGCCCAAATTATCTAGATCCTGTTGCAGTAGCACACTGCCATTACTGTCATTAACAACCCTGCCAACCTTTGTGTCATCTGCAAACTTCGACATTAAGCCTGATATACCTTCATCAATATCATTGATAAATACACAAAACAACAGTGGACCCAACACCGAACCCTGTGGGACTCCACTAATAACATTAGTCCACGAAGAGCAGCACCCATTGATTACCACCCTCTGTCTTCTCCCACTTAACCATCCTTTTATCCATTGTAGCCACTTACCCTTAATACCATTCTGCTCCAATTTGTACAGTAGTCTTCCATGCGCAACAGTGTCAAAAGCTTTCCTGAAATCCAAGTATATGATATCAAAATTATTTTTTGCATCCAGTTCCTTTGTGACCACATCATAATAACCAATCAAATTTGTCAGACAAGACTTTCCCTTAACAAACCCATGCTGTGTTTGAATTATTGCTGCAGTCTTGTCTAGATGATCCTGAAATGCATCTTTAACCAGCGACTCCATTATTTTATCCGGAACAGAAGTTAAACTAACTGGTCTGTAATTACTCGTGTCACCCTTCGATCCACCTTTGTGAATTGGGGACACATTTGCACATCTCCAGTCCGTGGGAACCTCCCCTGAGTCCAAGGATGCTCTCATAATTATGGCTAAGGGTTTGCTTAGTTGCTTTGCCGCGTCCTTTAAAATAACTGGATAGATCCCATCCACCCCAGGTGCCTTTCTTATGTTTAACTTGAACAATTTCTCCTCCACTTTGCTCTCAGTTATTACAAAATCATTAAGCACACTGCTACAATTTGATAACCTTCTTCCATTTTCAAATAATAATAATTCCTCACGTGTGAATGTAGATGCAATACTCATTCAGTTTGTTTGCTATCTGAGCAGGATCATCAACAGTCGAACCATCGATGTCAAGTGGACCAATCATATTCTTCCCCTTCCTTTTAGAGTTTATATAAGTAAAGAAATCCTTGCTGTTTTTCTTAGCATCTTTTGCCAAAGATTTCTCGTAATCCGCCTTCGCCTGCCGAACCTCCTTTGTGACCTGATTACAGACTAGCTTATATCTGCCACAGGCTTCTGCGTCACCTGATAATTTATATGCATCCCATGCATTTTTCTTCTCTGTCACGAGTCTCATTAGTTCATTTGATAACCATTTAGGCCTAAACCTTGAACGATATTTCTTAATCGGTATATAAAGTCTAGTCGCTTCCACGATTAATTCTTTGAATGCTTCCCACTTAGAATTTACTGTTTGTAACATCGTCAGTTGATCCCACTGTACAGAATTTAAAAACTGTCTGAGACCACTGTACTCCCCTTTACGGAAGCAAAAACCCTTTCCTTTACCCCTGACGGTAGTTACCTCTTTGAGTAAATCCCACTTCAGCACACTGTGATCACTGCCACCTAGTGGTTCCTTTATCTGCAAATTCTTAATACACGAATGATCACTGCTGATAACCAGATCAAGAGTGTTACTTTCTCTGGTTGCCTCTCGAACATGCTGCTGCAGAAAACAATCATCCAATAAATCCACAAATGTCTGACTAGTGTGTGAGTGACCAACCCACAAGTTCCAGTCAATATCTGGGAAGTTAAAATCCCCCATTATAAGACATTCTGATTTACTGGCCCACTCTATTTCTCTGTACTCATTGTTCATTGTACTTATTCAAGTCATTAGGCCTATAACACACTCCTACTCTTATTTTTCCTTCCGCAGTGCTTATCTCACACCAAACTGACTCAACAGAGCACTGTTCATCTATATTAACTGGGTGCACTTCCTTTGATTTTATGTTTTTCTTAATTAACAGCATAACACCCCCTTCCTTTCTGTCCTGTCTATCCTTTCTGTACACATTGTACTCCCCAAATTCCAGTTCTGCATTCCTTATATCTTTGTGACACCACGTCTCTGCTATCCCAACAATATCCGCCTTTGATGTCTTGACCAACACTTCAAATTCATCAAATTTATTTACTATACTTCTAGCATTGGTATACATGCAAGCATACATGCTCCTATGCCTATTCCTTGTTACCCTAACACATCCCATATACCCAACTATTCCATGATGACTGCCATCCGTCCCTGAAACCCCCAACACCCCTCGCTCCAGGTCGTTTCTTATTCTAATAGAAGTTGTGCAAGAATCACCTTCACCTCTGCCTGCGGTTACTGTTAAACTATTAGTCTTTGTATCCCCCCAGACTAGCAGTTTTCCGACCCACCTAACACTGCCTCGATAGCATCAGCAAATATTCTTACACCCTTTCTATTTAAGTGTATCCCATCCCTGTAGAAGCAATCTCTCCTGTTAACAAGTACAGTCCAGGCTGAAAAAAATTCTACCCCTTGAGCCTTGCACAATCTTTCCAGGGCCGAATTGATCGACAAGGCTCTCATCATACACTCCCTCCTATCGTGTCTGGGCAGAATTACAGACACTTTCAAATTCCACCCTATTTCACGGTTTTTTTTCAACAGTGACCGGTACTTGTTGAGTAATTTCGCCGGTCTCCTACTCTTAATATCATTAGTGCCAACGTGTACAACTATATCACCTTTTGTGCCCTTGAAATATGATATCCGCTCTACAACGTCATCAACCTTTTCCCCTGGCAGACATACCCTGGTCCTGTTCCACCTATCCTTTTTACATAGCATGTTCCCCGTTTCCCTGACAATCAAGTCACCAACAACTACTAGTTCCTGTGGGACCAGCGCATTCTGCCTTAGGGGTTGCCGCTGTGTTGCGTGATGACCAAGTGCAAGCTCTGGCGTTGATGTGGGCAGCTGAGAGCCTGATGGGCCCCTCAATTTAGATCTTTCGAGGGCATCCACCCTGTCCTTCAAACTCTCATATAGGCCCATAACAACGCTGAGTTGTCGCCTTATTTCCTTACACTCCTTACATCGCGCACACACAAAGACATCCCCCATGGCAATATCATGTTCCGTTCCAGAGAGTTCGGCAAACATTTCACAAGTTGCACATTTTTTTAGGCTGTGATGCGTTGGAGAATTGCCCCCCTCAGTTCTCTCCCGTGTCACAGCACTCCTGCCACTTTGTGCCCGTTGCTTTGCTGCTCTAGTCTGGGGCATGGTAGTTTAAATTAATAAAACCAATAAATTAAATGTCAATAGTATTTGAATAGAAACTATTAAATAGAAACAGTGAAGCGTATTACTATATAATTATGCGTTAGAGCTACCTAGCTACCTCAATTAAAAAATTTGAATTCCCTACCACTATATCCAAAAACAATGGCTACAAAAATGGAACGAAATAACGGTTTTACCTATCGTAAGTAAAATCCACAAAAACTCTTTATCTAAATTAAAAATAAAAAATAACCAGCGTAACTATAACTATATGACTACGTATTAAGTACAATATAAAATAACAATCATGTAAATAAAAGGCAAACACTTATCGTTTTTGCGGAGCCTGTAACTGACAGCTGTAACTTTTAAAGAGATTCAGCGCCCTCCCTATTCAGCACAATACTTTCCCTTAAAAAACCATGCTGTGTCCGAGCTATACCTGAAGTCTTTTCTAGATGATCCTGCAGCTATTCTTCTTCAGATATCTGCAGGTATACCTTCTTTAACCAGTGCCTGCATTACCCTTCCTGGAACAGAAGTTAAACTCACAGGTCTATAATTACTTGCGATGACTTTTGATCCTCCTTTGTGAATTGAGGTCACATTTGCACATCTCCAGTCGATGGTACCTCCCCTGAGTCCAAAGAAGCTCTCATAATTATGGCTAAGGATTGGCTTACTTCCTTTGCTGCCTCCTTTAATATAACTTGATAGATCCCATCCACCCCGGGTGCCCTTCTTGTGTTTATCTTCAACAATTTCTCCTCCACTTTCCTCTCAGTTATTACAAAATCATCCGGCTCACTGCCAGGTTTAACTCACTTCTGGCATTTCCCCTCCCAGAATAACTCCTCATGGGTGAATGTAGATGCAAAATACTCATTTAGTTTGTTAGCCTCCTGAGCAGTATCATCAACAGTCGAACCATCAATATCCAGTGGACCAATCTAATTCATCCCTTTCCTTCTAGAGTTTACATAGATAAAGAACTCTTTGTTGTTTTTCTTTTGCATCCTTTGCCAAGGATTTCTCATAATCTGCCTTTGCCTGCCTAATCTCCTTTGTGACTTGGTTACAGACCAGCTTATATCTTTTATAGGCTTTCATGTCACCCATTAATTTACATGTATCACATGCATTTTTCTTCTCTGCCACATTTCTCATTAGTTCATCCGACACCCATTTAGGCCTAAACCTTGAACAATATTTCTTAGTTGGTATGTGAAGCCTAGTAGCTTCGAAGATAATTTCTTTGAATGCTTCGCAATATGAATTTGCTGTTGGTAACATCATCAGTTGGTCCCACCGTATAGAATTTAAATACTGTCTCATACCACCGTAGTCACCTTTACGAAAGCAATAACCCTTCCCTTTACACCTGATGGTAGTTATCTCTTTGAGTAAATTCCACTTCAGCACACTGTGATCACTGCCGCCTAGTGGTTCCTTTATCTCCAGATTGTTAATGCATGAAGATTCGCTACTGATAATCAGAACAAGAGTATTTCTCCTCCCTCTAGTTGCCTCCCGAACATGCTGATGTAGAAAACAATCATCCAATAAATCCACAAAAGCCTTGCTAGTGTGTGAGTGGCCAAACCACAAATTCCAGTCAATATCTGGGAAATTAAATTTCCCCCCATTATAAGACTCTCTGATTTACTGGCCCACTCTAATTCCCTGTACAGTTCCTTATTATAGTCATCAGAATCATTAGAGCTATAGCAGACTCCTACTCTCAATTTTGATCTCCCAATGCTTATGTCACACGAACTGACTCGACACTGTATTGTCCAGCGATGTCGACTGGCTTCACTTCCTTGGATTTTTTGTGTTTCTTAACTAATAATATAATCCCTCCTCCCTTCCTATCTTGTCTATCCTTCCTGTACACATTGTACTCCCCAAATTCCAGTTCTGCATTCCTTATATCTGTGTGACACCACGTCTCTGATATCCCAACAATATCTGCCTTTTATGTTCTGAGCAATACCTCAAATTCATCAAATTTATGTAAAATGCATTCATTTTACATTCTACTTTTCGTACCCCTCCCTTTCCCCCTTTTATTGTATCCCTTATGCTAAAAGAGGTGTTTTTGTTTTCTTGGGTATCCCAGTGAAAACATTACTAAGAAACACACAGGACAAACTTGACTACCAGCTCGCGTTAGCGATAAGAGTCCAAAATTCAGGAGGGCCGAGGCTTCACACGTCTGAATACCATCCGAATATTGTATCAACCCCCCCCTGTTTACTGTTGTCGCTACGCAAGATAAGCAGTCGTTATGGAGAAGTTAGTTTACCAGTCCAGAAAAATATGAGCTTTCGCTCTCTCTGGCAAATACTGGTGAGCTTATCGGTCGTGTCGAAGTGAGAATAAAGTGCCCCCACCCTCGATCGGGCTCCGAGGGGGTGGCGAAAGTTCACGCGATAAGGTGCATAATACCAGCAGGACGAGAGACCGAGGAGGAGTTGGAGAACGTGAGGTCAACGGGAGAACAAGCAGTTTCAGTGTAGCAAAGCGTAATTGCGAGCTAAGCAGTGAAGTCTAGGTGACAAAGATAGAGGAAGATAGAAAAATGATGGAGAGACCGACCTCGAGCCCCGTAAATAGCCGAAGGAGTCGGCTTAACTTCGGTAAGTTCTAATTACTCCCTACAGTTATGCATAAACTTTACTCCTCATTGAATATGATTTATTATGCTAGTATTGTTAAGTATAGAATACCCTAATACTGCTATCTTAAATAGCGCATCACTCAGATTGTCGGTTTCACAAATTAACGATAGGTAAAGTGGTGTATCTTATAGCGCGGTATTTTAGTATTGACACCCACCATGTTTGTATAACCTTTATGTCATATGTCAGTTCTTGCCTGAGATGAAGTACCCACACGAAGAAAACCTATGTGAGGAGCCCATTAACTTCCAAAGATCAATAATGCTAAGAACTCTTAAATCCATGAAATCAGTTATATTAGTGTAACTAGATGATTTAGGATTTGCTTGTCATTGCCACTAGGGCAGTAGTTATTATACATGTATTAATTATATAGTAGATTGTATTAAACTATGTTTTGTTTTAAACATATGCCTCAAGCCTATTCTCCATTCACACGAATGAGTAAGTAAAGAATTATATATAGAACTTTTTATTGCGGTGCTCAAAATTCCTGAATAAAACTGGAAATGGTTTGAGTATTAACACAGCGCCCTGGTCGAAGCTGCAGTTCCTATTCCCTTCCGTTGAATAGGATTACCGAGGGCCGAGACCATTGTCCTAATATGAAAAACCACTAGACAGTCACATGAGTATACTGGGGTTATGACAGAACAAATGATTAAGGAAGGAAAACGTCCCGCTATGCAGATATGTCATCCAGAGAAGTCCGAACGAAAATAATTATAGTAAGAAGTATAAAAACACCCAGTGTAACATTTATTTACCAAACTCATAGCATTGGTGTACATGCAAGCATACATGCACCTGTTCCTATTCTTATCTACCCTAACACAACCCATGTGTTTACTTGTTCCGCAATGACTCCCAGTAGTCTCTGAATGATGATTTCAGTCTCTGAATGAAATGATAAGAAACATCTTTGAGACATACATGCTGCGTTATATCTAAATTAGAAGAGCTCTCAAGAGAAGTTGTACGAGAAAAAAAATTTGTTTTTTGCTTAAAACATTACTAAGATAACCTATTTGTGTATAGCTGAGTTACATTCATCTTTTTGGCTGTCGGCAATAAGTTTGTGTGTTTGTGATGATTTCGGTAGTTCTTTTTTCTAACACGGTCTGCGTGGTGGTTGCCACAAAAAGTGCTGACCGGAGGGTCTGACGAAAACGAAGAAAATTAGGTTGACTGAAGTGTCTACCCAAATATATATCCAATTCGAATGGAACTTCGATCGCTACCGGTGGGGGAAACCCATTCTTGTATTTCTCTTCGAAAATAAGTTGTTCCCCTTCCTATTGATATTACTACTTTCGGATAATCAAATTCATCACCATAAAACAACAACAGTCTTAACCATAATTCTCCAACTCCGTCCTGGTTTTTTGCCCATCCTGGTCATGTACGAAAAAGTTTTCGCCATATCATATTTGTATCGGGTCGGCATCTCTTTCACTTCATATTCTTTTATTAGGCCTTTGTTACAAGTAAATGACCATGATGACGAGGCCATAAGATGATATGCGATTCCTACCTGTTCCTTCTATTTGAAGCTCTCTAGACGGATATTTCAAATTCAGAGTGAGGGTTTTTACCCTTCCATCAATCTGTGAATAGGCACGCAAAAGATCGCTTCAGCAAAAGGGTTGTTCACACAAATATCAACAGAAATCGTTTTCCTTCGTGGTCCATAACTCCGAAATGACAATTGGGACCCTTGCCCGTGCGATTGGATCTGCTTTGATGCATAGGGTCCGTTGTCGTAAACCAATACATGTCTTCAACAGTTCTTCTTGCAGTAAATTGTCGAACTTCGGGTCCAATAGTCAACAGTCTGACATTTATGTCTAGGTCTGAGTTCCACGTTTCAAATCGGGTGGACGAAGAATCAATAATTGATACGTTGGATTCGGGATACATTTTGTGAAGTTGTTCCCTAAGGTGGAGAAACAAAATTTACTTTTCTTTCCACTCGTCCTGCGTGGGTTCCACTCATTCCGCTTGACGTGTACATAGAGCCGTAAGACCCTGAAGGCATACTGGGTTAATCAATGCCTGTTTTACCCATTCCTGTCGATCATAGTTTGTGTACATAGCCAGTTAAGGTCGTATTCAATGATCTTTGACTTGAAGTACATCCACCCTTAAACTAGCCATCTCCTGTTCCAATTCTTCAATAGATGTAGCTTCTTCGTGTGCCATAATAATATCTTTAGTAAGGTGATTCCTTCATGTGAATAAGATGATGTACTCTTTTTAGAGTTAACTCATGAATGATGTTACTATTAAGCAGCATTTTAAGTTGTTTTTTCTCATTAATTTATTATTAGTAGTATTTATTTATATAGATATATGTGTTTTTTTGTTGTTGTTCTTCAAATATTGAAATGTTAGATTTTATTTTTTTTTCTCTGCATAGAATAATAAAAAAAAAAAACATCTCGCTTTTTTTTTGTATTGATTCTAACCTCATGATAATTCTATAGAGGCAAGAGGAAATCCGCTCCTTTATCATTTTTTTTTTGAAACATGGTATTTGACATTAAAGGCATCGCCTGATTTCTTTTATAATTTGAACATTGTCTTCTATATTACTATCACACTCAGAATTCTCCGGAGGAGCTATTTCATCTAAAATATCCCATGATTCATCGATAGCCAAAAGATTAAAATTAGGCGCCAGATAAATAGTCTTGGTGAGCCATGACGCTATACATAAGACCCGTTTTACTGTGACATTCGCAAGATCCTCGATTGTATTGAAGGTCATGACAAATTCTCGATTCAACTCAGTAAGACGTTCCATTAAATTTAAAGCTCCAATATTACCTTCCAATCTGTCACAAAGACGCTGAAAAAACCAATTTCCATTTGTCCTCATTTGCCAAGATTGGCACCATGGCACGGCCGAATGAACCACAAGAAAGTCGGCCTGAGCAAATGGTCGTATTGACCACTGGTAGACTGTGTGATCTGTAGATTGTATGTCAATATTATTTGATCGAATACATCATGGCAATTTTGCAGAAAATATATTTTGGGTTTACCCGAAAGTGTCGGGGAATTACACTCCATAAGATGACAAGTGAGTACATCAAAAGTATACGGTCCATCCCTTGCAAGTAACCTGGTATCATCTCCATGTGTAATAACACAACATACAAAACAGTCCACTTGTGAACAACCCTCTTTGCAATTCTGTATAGAATCGCTCCAATTTCTTGCCTTGAGGCATTAATATACCTGCGCCATGAATCCCATGGCTGAGAAACATCCACGTAGCCTTTCTGCATCTCAACCAGCGCTCATCCCATCACATCTTGGAGGCCTAATATCAAAAGCTCGGTTACATAAAATCACACACACACACTCCCTTCGTGTTATGATCCATTCGATAGGCTTCCTCTCCCAAGGGTAGTTGCGGTATCAGTACGGATAAGGCATAATGGGAGGGAGGGAGTAACTTCCTTTCCTAAACGTCTGTCTATCAATCGAGGGAACTCAAGATGATCGCAAATTATTCTAGCCATTCTCACTCTCTGTCCAATTCCAAGTCGTTTGGCACCGTCATTCATGAGCGTAATTTCCAAAGGCTCATGGGTGAAATTAGCCGAGATTCTACTCTAAGACCTGTAGATAAGGCAGATGGCCCTTCCCGAGGGACAACAAATCCAATACACCCTGGAGGAATATGGATTCGCAAATCCGTCGAGAGGTTCTGATGTGTTCTTGGCAGTATAACACTCTTATAAGGATTTAATATTGCGTATCCGATTGATGGTAGTACCCCCCCATATGGGTTCATAAGCTGAACTCGATGCTTTTGTAAAATATATCGTCGGCATGGTGGATAATCGTTGACGGTTCCAAATCTCCCGTAAACCGCTCATTCCACCCACACATCTCAGAGTGAGGTTGATTACTAACTTCAGTTTCAATCGAAGTGCCTCGGTGTTGAAGCATGTCTTTTTCATCCTTTTCTCTTCTGTAATAAAGATAAAGGAGAAAAGACACAAGATGATTTGTTTCTTCTCTAACTCCTTGCTTGATAATGTATAAGGGTATGAAGAATTAAAAACATTTGCCTAATCACCTCACCTTCTTTAACAAAACCTTTTCACCCAACTGTTCCTGTTGCTGCTACTAGAGGCTGTGATTATAAAGAAAATTGCCTTATTATTACCATGATATATCTATATACAAACAAAAATGTTCTTTTTTTTTCTTTTTTTTATATACACACCTTAACTGATCGTTTGACCTATTTACTTGCATGATTCCATTTACTTCCTCGTGCATGCCAAACAAGCCCCTACTATAAAAAACCTCCTGAGATACTAACCATTAAGATAGCAGGATATATAAGCCAAGAATCAAGACTTGTTCCCCGAAGGAAACGCACAATGACTTCCCATGGGCTTTCTCCTGAAGTGAAACTTAGACACTTTTGCACCTGAGAGTAATTTGGATAAATTACCGCTACCGTGGGGTCATCCAAGAAAAACTCTAAATCTCGACAGTCAGAAATAGTGCATCCTACCAAACAAATCTGCTCAATATGACATTTCTGATCAGGCTTAATTTGTATCTGGAATTCTTAGGCTTCCGTGGTCAGAAATAAAGATGTGGTGGCTATTTCTATCCCTTTAAAGGTGACTGCGGCCCTTCCTGTGAGCCAGGTTGATGAGGCCGTCACATGCATGGCTGCTAAGGTACTACAAGCATAACATCCCACTGGTACCGTTAACTCGAGTAACAATTTTGGACATACTGTGTGGGTTTCCATAAAGAAAGTATAGCCATTAAACTTTAAATCTAACACAAAAGGTGCAGATTGTAGCATTTTAGATAGCAACTATCCAGATTGATCGGTATAAAATTGATGGAACGTTCGAGTTTTAGGCAACATTGATCTTTCCTGCTACCATTCTGGATAAGTAGGCTTTCTTTCGTCTACAAGTAACTCTTGCTTCGTATAAGTGGCATTCGATAATATTCTCATCAAAAGTGAACTACTTAGAAACTGTAGTTAGACTGAACGTCACCTATTTCTCCATATTTTGATTGGATATTGGGGCGGCTTTATCCAAATATGCTTCCTGGGGCTGTCCGACTCGCATAATCAATTGAGAATCTATGATACCTATTGGTTGGTCATAGGCTCCAACAACTTGTATTTCAATCCCTTTCTGTGTTCCAGCAAAATCTTTAAGGATTATTTCTTCATCTTTTCCATCCTCTTCAGTACGCGCAACTATTATATAAGAACACGACATTCCATTGATATTTATTATTTCATACGACTTTGTGAAGTCAGGGACAAGCCAAACTCGGTAATGAATACACGATTGACTGTCAATGATCAAACAAATGGATCCACTGTCTCCAGTAAGACAGTCGGTAATCCCTGGCGAACTAAGTGATTCTTTCGTCAACGTGGGAAAATAAAAATTCCGATTACATGCATCTCCCCAATGACAAAATTTTTGTGGGCAGCTAGTTTAACTCACCAAATGCTCTTCCACAGGAAACGTGTAGTAGAGTCGCATGGTTAACCATTGGCACTTTACTTCCTTAAATGTGAGTCGAAGCCGAAACATAGTTTGCTCAGTGGTTGAAGTGAACCATACACATTGAGTATATTCAAGATTTCGTAATGTAATTCGAGCATTCGTAAATAACTCACAAGGATTTGTGATGTCATCACCTTCACATTCGCGTACCTCTGACGGTATAACCTGATGATTACTACCTTCCTCTGTTGCAAGTATGCTGATTATCAACCCAATCAACACCAATGTAGCTACTGATAACTGATCATTATTATTCATTCTACCCATTCTTCCTACGTGATTCTCTAAATGTTGACCAATTTGCTCAGTAGTACGAGCTATTCTCACCTGTATTAATACCTGCAACAGCGGATATATGAGCTGCTAGCTTCATTAAGTGCCATCCTAGCATAGCAATTGTACGAATATTTTGCTGTAGTAGACAACAATTAATGCCATGATGCTTACAGTCACATAGACACAATATACTAACGGTTCTGGCAAACAATGTCTGTTTTTAATCAAGTCCCAACAAAATACAATTTATTTGAAAACATTCATCTGTGCCCGAAACATGGACTGTTCCTTGCACTACTTCGCCTTGTTGTGTAACAAAGGAAAATTTTAGTGCTCCCAGCATCCTCAACATTTCTAGAGGAACTTGTGCTTGTAATGGCTCTTCCACATGAATTATTTTCTCTATACCTTGCTTTCGAATAATTAAAGTACCTTTACTATCTAATGTAAAAATGGAATCAGTAAACATTATCTGAATCCCTTGCTCTTCAAATCTGGCCATCTCCTCAGCTAACACTCGACGATTGTACCTTGAATAAGGCCTCAATATGGTGCAGCATTTAAAAGAGATTAGCGTTGGATTTATTGAGGTTACCCATTTGTTAATGCTAACCAACTTGTCTTGGTGGGTTCAATGTCAAAAATGCAGTCTGACTTTTGATTACATTCCATTTGAAAACAAAATTCCAATGATCCATTACATTTTTGATGAGAACACTGACATGGTTTTCCTTCCCTTTTACATTGATACATTTGGGATGTACCATTTTTTTGTCTCACTTGACTGATGATAAAATGCTGGGGAATTCCTAACGATCCATTGGTGTAGAGTATTCTAGTAATCCACTGTCTTACTACAATTATTGCAGCCCCTACAATTATTTTTGACATATCCTCCTTCTAATACTAGGTCTCGGTCTACATCGCTTAGCTTTACTAATTCACATTGATAGCTACCTCTCCTGAGAATACATCTTTCTATCTCACTAACACCCATTTCATTCATTATCTGTGTAACTAACACATACACCATTATCCAAAGATTCCTCGGCAAGCATTCTCCAAACCAACACTTCATGCTGTGATTCCATTCTAGCCTTGTTAACCCGGAAATATTTACTTCTGATTATGTATATATATTTCCTTTTTTTTCCCTTCACACTCTCTCTTCTCTACCAATACGAAACCTACAAGGTAAAATCATTGGTATAGACTCAAACAGTTTATGGAGGGTAGGCCTATTTATATATCCATTTTTTGTTTGTTTCTTTGTTTAGCATCCCCAAATAAGATAGAATACAAAATCAAAATTTTCCAATCAAGTCTATAATGACTATTTCATTCGATTGTACTATTTCATTATTTCTTTTTATTCTTTACAACTAAAAAAAAAAATTTTTTTTTAAATACTTAAACGTGTTCCATTCTGATTCACTCCTCTGACTGACATTACACTTCCCATAATTCAATAAGTATGTGAACCTCAAAATGATTAAGCCAGCTCACTCATTAATCACTTATCTATCATGGTTTTCTCTTTTACCTTTTTTTTTTTTTTCAATCCTTCCATCTCTCCGTGGTTTCCCTAAACCATTCCAATGCGGTTGCCGGGACTGATTTTTCAGTACCTTCGCCTTGAATGTCAGGCATTTTGCCTGTGGTCAAAGGGCTGCTTTCTCTAGCCTCGTCATCTGGCTCAAAATTGCCTGTCACATCAGTGGCTGAGATTTCTAATTCCCTTACTGCTTCATCTGTCGAGAGTGATGCTTCACCATTTGTTGGAGTATCCTTCTCTTGATTCAAAAAGATAACCATGGGCTTACACCTTTCCAGAGTATATTTAACATCTGGAACTTCCCTTATTTGTTCTGTCTGGCGAGTCCCACTCCTTAAATTATAACTATGTGTTGGCCTTGCTGAAGATGCAACTGATGGAGTAATTGGGTGTCGCTGTTGCAACTGGACACCTTGTGTTATCTCTTCTTATGATGGTGATCTTTTAATCCCTGGGCCTGACTCAACTACTGGTCTAGGTATGCATCTTGGCATCAAAAATGCCTCATTCAGATGGCTCGGAAGTGCATCCCAAATTTCCGGATCGCCTTCCTCTTCCTCCTGTTTTAGTTGGGATTGCTTGAGTGCTTGCATTTGTTTGCAGATGAGTGGTTTGCTCCTCAATTTCGGGTCTCATTTCCAAAAATGGTTTTCTCTCAGTAACCTTGGTCAACCTATCCACATGGACTAATTGTCGATCTTTGGTCTTATATAAATGCTGTATTTCATAATTTACTGGAGATGTCTGGCTAATGACATGATATGGTCCCACATTTTGTCAAACTAATTTTCATGTAAGGCCTCTCTTCACTCTAGGCACATATAAATAAACCATACTACCAACATGTATTTTCTTATCAACTGCTTTCCTACGTCTATAGGCTTCCTGTTCTTCATCAGCTTCCTCTAAATTTTCTTTGGCAATATCATAAGTTCTCTTTAGTCGTGCACACAATGCTTCGCTATAATTTTCCAATTATGAATACGTTGGCTGATTATCTGACTTCCAGACATGCTGTGGCGACACAATGTCGTGTCCGTACAGCAGAAAACTGGGAGTCTCTCCCATAGCACTGTGAAATGCAGAGCGATATGCTAACAAAGCAATCTGCAGAAGTCTAGGTCATTCATGTTGAGTAGAAGCAACCATGTGTGACAAGATGTTTTCTAATGTCTGATTTATTCTTTTGCATTTTCCATTACTTGAGGGATGATATCCACTCGTGCGTATGGCTCTTAACTCCAAGTTTTGCATACACCTCTTGCATTAACTGTGATATAAAATTACTGCCACGATCTGAGAGTACTATGGCAGGTATCCCATGATGAATTATTACTCCATCAATGAGAGTTGCTGTGACCTGCTGAGCTGTTTGGGTACGCATAGGATATGCTTCCACATAACGTGTGAAATGATCCACTACCATTAAAATATACTTATAACCTTCAACCTTCTTCTGAAGTTGGTAACGGTCCTAACAAAACTGCAATTTTATAAAAAGGCTTCACTTCAGATTCAGCTCTAACCAAATTCGCTTTGGCTTTAGGTTTAAAACCTTGTCTTTCCAACAGCTTGGACAGGAACTAACATAGTTCTTTGTATCGGAATACATGTTATCCCATACATAATCCTGCCTAATTCATTGAAGAATTTTGGCAAGTTCCATATGTCCTGCACAATGTGCATATGACAAGCTCTCAAGATCTCACCCCTTAATTTATTTGTTACGACTAGTTGTTCTAATGGTTCGACTCTAGTTGATTTGTCAGATGGTAGAGTATATATGTATAATAGTCCTCAAAAAATACTGATTCGCCAATTTGGGTAAAGGACTTTCAGTTTAGCCTTCTAATTGTTCCAAATCGGTTTGTTTTGTATCTTCTCGTTGCAGTTTACGAGTGATCTCTAGTGGATTACTACTGTGACTATCACTTCTATCTTGACCTATCTGATTCAACCCAGTCAATGTCTGTGTCTAACGCACTAACTGGTCTCGATAGGTAATCTGCATTTTGATTTTGCTTTCCTGGGCGATACTGAACTTTAAAGTTATATCCCATTAACATAGGATTCCAGTGTGTGAGATGCACATTCGGGTTCTTCAAGTGAAGCAGCTATTGCAAGGTCTGTGATCTGTAATTATGGTAAAACAATTTCCATATAAGAAAGGATGGAATTGAGGATGATGAAATGGAGAAAACAGTTGATAGTGCTTCTTTCTCTGTAACACTACAGGGTGTTTCAGTTAAATGTTTCAGAACTTCTAAGAGGGGTAGGGTACATCCTGACAACTCGAAATCATATAGCAATGTGGGGTCGGAAATGCTTTCCTGAAGCGGTGTTGTACACAGAAGCACCATAAAGAAAAGAGACCGTAAGTGAGAAATCGTTTTAATAATACATGAAAAGAAGCAAAAGGTACATGGATTAAAGTAAGTGTTCGAAGTTTCTTCCACGGGCTACAATGCACGCCTCACATCTCCGACGCATGGACATCCAAACATTCTGGAATACTCCGGGCGAATTTCGAATTTCTTCGGCAGCTACTACGATTCTTGCAACCAGCTCCTCAGCATTGTCAACAGGGGTGTCATAAACTAGCGATTTCATATGACAACAGAAATAAAAATCAAGACATGATAGGTCGGGTGACCGAGCAGGCCAACGCACGGGACCACCACGTCCGATCCACTGTTGACCAAATGTGACATCCAGGTAGTTACGAACATCTCCGCTATAATGGGCAGGGGCTCCATTGTGTTGGAACCACATTGTCTGTTGCGTCGATGCAGAAATCTGTTCATCTCTCAAAAGTTGTAGCAATACTTGCTGCAGAAAGATCAAGTAGATAGGTCCGGTTAGACGACACGGTAACAGGTAAGGTCAGATGAGGTGATCTCGCAGGCCAACGCACGGGACGTGGTGGTCCCGTGCGTTGGCCTGCTCGGTCACCCGACCTATCATGTCTTGATTTTTATTTCTGGGGTCATATGAAATCGCTAGTTTATGACACCCTTGTTGACAATGCTGAGGAGCTGGTTGCAAGAATCGCAGTAGCTGCCGAAGAAATTCGCCCAGAGTATTCCAGAATGTTCGGATGTCCATGCGTCGGAGATGTGAGGCGTGCATTGTAGCCCGTGGAAGAAACTTCGAACACTTACTTTAATCCATGTACCTTTTGCTTCTTTTCATGTATTATTAAAACGATTTCTCACTTACGGTCTCTTTTCTTTATGGTGCTTCTGTGTACAACACCGCTTCAGGAAAGCATTTCCGACCCCACATTGCTATATGATTTCGAGTTGTCAGGATGTACCCTACCCCTCTTAGAAGTTCTGAAACGTTTAACTGAAACACCCTGTACAATTCAGTTCTGCTGCTCTTAACTATCTGCTCACATAAGCTATAGGCTGACAAATACCTGTCTGTCCAACGTGTTCTAAAATCCCAGATAGAGCCTTCTCACTAGCGTTAGTAGTGAGAAAGAACTCTTTCTTGAAATCAGGATAGATTAAAACTGGTTCAGAAGTTAACAATTCCTTCAACTTCTCAAAAGCTTGGTTAGTGGCTTCACTCCACACAAACTGCACAGACCTTTTGGTTAGTTTTGTCAAAGGAAGACAAATACTAGCAAAGTTTGGAATAAACTTACGATAGAAGTTACATTCCTAAGAATCCATGGACTTGTTTCCAATAATCTTTGGGGGTTTACACTCTTTTACCACTTTCACATTGCTCAGATCTGGTTTCACTCCTTCTGCACTAACAATATGCCCTAATAAATCAATGTTACTTTTTAGAAACTCACATTTGCTAGGCTTCAACTTTAGATTGTATTGGCTCAATCTAATCAGTGGAATGGACCCCCAGAGGATCCTGGCCTATCTTCTGGCAATATCAGGTGGGTCAGAGTCTCTCTCTCTCTCTCTCTTGACACAGTACGTGCTTCATATGGAATGGTCCACTTTTCTGTGGTGTGGATGTGTACCCAGAATCATCTGTCCTGGTGACTGATGCTTCTGGATAGCCAAGCGGCCAGAACAAAACAACAGAACACACATTATACACACAATTCCAAGGTCACACACATATCTGCCCCATTTGTAGTGTACTGTTTTTCACAGAGATACGAGGCAGAGTTGAACAAACGTTCTAGAAGCTGCTCTTTACATATACACGTCCAATAGTAATTTATTATTATTCTAATTTATTACTATTATTATACCAGTCTCCCAGCGTGATGGAGCCACATTCGCTTCCAACAAGGCAGTACTCGAACCCGGGTCCATCAAGCTGGTAGTCCAGTGTCGTAACCACTGAGCCAGCGTGCCTATTATTATTATTATTATTGTTGTTGTTGTTGCTCTTATATTTCTCCCTGATTGGGGGATTCCACTTCGTGACTGGTACTGCTACCAAGTACACAGGGTGGTTGTAATGTCTGGTGTTACTGTCAGTCAAGGAAATCTCTGACTGTCCTACAGATGTTCAGGATTGCGACTTTCTAGAGTTCCTTGTACATGTATGCTGGGAGACATACTGCTGCTAGGCTGCAATGTAGAGTCTTTGGTCCCATATCGGTTCTTGACACGATGATTGGTATGGTTGATACTTCTTGCATATGCCACATCTCCTTGATCTCATGTCTCATGTTCGTGTACTTCCTAATTTTTTCCTCATGGGTTTTCTGGACATTGCTAGTGGGCACTGCTATATCAGAGAGGTAGCCTTTTCCATCTTGTCCACAACAGTTATGTCCAGTCTGTTGTGTGGGATAGTCTTATCCATTATTATGGCGCGGTCCCAGTACGGCTTTTGGGTTCGGGTCACTAGTACTGCCTGGAGTTCGTACTTATAGTATGGTACACTTTTTTTTTTTTTTTTTTTTTTTTTTTTTTTATGAGAACCCCAAACACGAGAGGTATTAGAACCTATAGTACTTAGTACCGTGCTTGGGTTGGAGGTTGAGAAGACGAAAGAAGATATTTGTTGATATTGGACTTGAACTTCTGTAGATTGTAATTTTCAGGAAATTCGTATGAAGGAAGGTTGTTCCAGAAAACGGCAGTTGAATGAATAAATGAGGAAGATGAAAAGTTGGTTCTGTGGGTTTGAAGTTGGACAGTAAATGGATGTTGGCAGCACGTGTTCGGACTGTTTTGAAAGAGAGAGCAGGAATTATAGAAGCCAATTCAGAAGAACAGTGCCCATGGAAGTATCTGTAGAAGAGGCATGCAGCAGAAACAGTGCATCTATGAGAAAGCGAGTGGAGAGACTCTGTTAGAGGGGAATCAATAATTAACCTAACTGCCCTCTTCTGAATGGAATCAAGAAGCCTGAGAGAGGTTTTCGGGGCACCACCCCAGATGTGGGAACAATATTCCATGGCAGGGCGGATTTGCGATTTATACAGAGTGAGCAGCTGTTTGGAAGAAAAGTAACGCCGAGAGCGAAAGAGAAAACCAACTTTTTTAAATGCAGAGGAAGCAATATTTGTAATGTGCTTATGCCAAGAGAGATTAGAAGTCAGGGTAATCCCCAAAAGAGATATATCATTAAGCCTAGAAATCGGAGTGTCACTAAAGATAAGCATAGGAGCAGAAGAATCCTTTTTGCGAGATATAAGACAAGATTGAGTTTTAGAAGGGTTGAAATCAACTAAGTTGTCTTTGCCCCACTGGAGAATTACCTGAAGATCAGCATTTAAGAAATTGGCAGCAGATTTTCGAGAACTTGAAGCTGATCGAGCTGGACAAGGTTTCTCAAAATGGAAAGTTGAATGCAATGTGCTATCATCGGCAAAACTATGGATAGGATTTCTAGTCAATGGAAGGTCATTGATATACAAGAGGAAAAGAGTGGGGGAAAGAACTGAACCTTGGGGGACACCGGCATTAGTGGAGAAGTTAGAAGACAGAGAGCCGTCTACCATCACCCTCAGTGAGCGATCAGAGAGAAAACTAGATAACCAATTACTAAAAACAGTTGGTAAACCATAAGATGGAAGCTTGTTTAGAAGACCTTTATGCCAAACACAATCAAAAGCCTTTGAGATGTCAAGAGCAACTACTTGTGTTTCACCGAATCTTTCCATTGAATTAGTCCATAAATGGGTAACATAAGCCAGAATATCACCAGTGAATCGACACTGACGGAATCCATACTGGCAATCATTGATCAGATGGAAGGTTTCTAGGTAGTTTAAGAGTTGGCGGTTAATTGATTTCTCCATTACTTTAGAAAGAGTAGAAGTAATTGCAATGGGACGATAATTGGATGGGAGCGATTGTCACCCTTTTTAGGAACTGGCTGGATATGAGCAAATTTCCAAGCAGAAGGAAAAACACCTTTGGAATAAGAAAGTGAAAAAAGGTGGCAAAGAATAGGAGTAAGTTCAGGAGCACAGGTTTTGAGAACAAGTGGAGAAATACAATCAGGACCTGGAGCTTCTTTAGCATCAAGATTCATCAAAATCCTTCTGATATCCTTTTGACGGAAGACCACAGGAGGCATTGAATGGAGCGTGTTAGGAATGGTGGGAGGTGTTTTACCAAGATCATTAATACATGATCTGGAAGAAAAATGGAATGCTAGCAGGTCAGCTTTATCCTTGGCTGAAGTGACAACAGAACCATCTGGTTTGGACAGAGGTGGGAGCCCAGACGGGCAAAAGTTGCAGCCAATAGCTTTGGCAAGAGACCAGAATGCTCGGCTACCATTAGGTCAAGAAGCAAATTTTCTACTCTTAGCCTGTTCAAACTCTAGTTTGGACTGATTAATAACTGCTTTATAATTGTTGCGAGCTTTGGTGTAGGTAGAAAATGAAACTGAAGAATTAGCAAGAAGCCAATTACGATATGCAACATTCTTCTCTTGGACAGCCTTAGCACATTTATTGGAAAACCAAGGTTTAGATAAAGGACGAGATTTTAAAGTGGAGTGTGGGATAAAGGATTCCATTTGCAAGATTCCAAGAATAATTTCACTGACACGATCTGAGCAAACGTTGACATCAGAAGTTTTGAAACAGTAATCAGACCAAGGAAAAGAAGAAATGAAGTCTCGCAGGTCATCCCCATTTTGCATTCTTGTAATGCAAAACAATACGAGGTTGGGAATAGCCATGAGATAAAGGTTCCATTGGAGAAGAGATAATCACCAAGTCGTGATCTGAAGTGCCTAAAGGACCTCTCACTTCAACCTTATACTTAGAAGGGTTGTTTGTGAGAAAAAGATCAAGCGTATTGGCTGTATGATTAGGATTGTCCGGTATTCTTGTAGGTAAATGAACAATCTTTGCTAGGTCATTATTAATTGCAAAAGCCTCAGCATCTCGACCCGCTGGGTCGGTGTGACTAGAAAACGGAAGCCAGCTGGAGTTGTGAACGTTAAAATCACCAAGGAAAATTACCTCACTGTTAGGAAAGTTGCACTGGAGAAATTCAAGTTGCAAAGAGAGGAAGTCAAAGAGCACCAAGTGATTAGTGGAGTTGGGAGAACGGTAGAGACGACAGATGAATTTTACACGAGGTAGAGAGATTTTAAGCCAGAGAAGATCAAAGAGAAGAGATTCCAAATTGCTAAGTCTCTGACGGGGAATATCAGAACGGACATATGCACAAGTACCACCTTCGAGGTGAAAGGAATCATACAGCAAATAATTTGGACATCTGAGATGAGCAGTAGTTGAATCAACTGATAACTGAGATTCAGTCAGAAAAAGTACATGTGGTTTGGAAGACTGCAAGTGGAAATGGACATCGTTGAGATTGAAATTGAGACCACGTATATTTGTGAAATGAATTAGGAAGTCCTTGGGAGGTTTAGATCTTTTCGCAGATAAGCTTGCTCTATTATTTTGACAATTCATGGTGTATTCAATAGTAAGAAAAAGTGGGTGGGACATGCTGTATGAAGTAATGAAATTTTTGGATATGGCGTACATGTGATAAGAATATACCCAGATCCTTGACATAACGTGGCCTCGACAATGCTCCCCGCATACACACTACTCGGACTCCCTCCAGTCACTATCTGGCAGAGTAGAGGTAGCAAGATTATACACCAGCTGATCCGGAAGCCTCCTAGAGAGTTACCAATAGGTTTGGTCCGGTGTACTATCTAGCGGCCGGCCTGCGAACACCGTTTTAGAGCTGTACCCTCGAAATGTAAGGAATATTGGATCTCCCCACGACATTCATCATAACCTCAAAAATCATCAATCATACTGCATGATGGAAGAGATAGGGAAGGGTTGGCCGGAACTTAGCTCTAGAGACTAAACATGGGTGCCACCACTTCTAGCCTCCAATAAGCAAAGTGGTGGTATTTCACCAGTTGATGAGAGTCATCTACCACCTAGTACTGCCTGGTAACATAGAGGGGCGGCGTTCCTCCATGTGGTGTGGGCGCCACACCTCGACCCCTGCTTACGTTGGTTCACACCTGGGTGGTCACCCACCATGTACTTGTGCATGAAGGTTATACCCAGGATTACTAACAGTCCCACCATCGTGAAGGTGCAAGCAGAGGATTTGGCTGTCATAGACCGTCCGGACTTCGCTGAATTTGGGTCCAATTGACTTGAGTGTCACCCGAATATCAGTTCCATCAGCGTTTTAGACTCCCAGGTAGCAAGAACAGATTGTCTGGCATATCTGAGAGAATGTCTGAGACAACCTCAAGGACACTTTCTTTGGTCAACTGGTATTTCCTTGCTAGCTTCTGATGTATTATCCTGGTCGTGTCTGTGAGTGTACTCAGTCTGGGTGATCACCTTGCACCCCGCGGTGATGTGTTGGTTCGTTTCTGAGGCCACATGGCATCGACAACACATATCACCTGACATTCTGGGCTTTGTTGAGATGTATTTTCTATAGTTTCTGGGGTTGATTACTTGGTCTTGGATTTCCAGTATGAATCCTTCAGTCTCAGGAAAGAGCCTCCAGCTTGTGAGCCATGCATTGGAAGCAATGTTATCGATGTGATCTTGATGGAGGTCATTGTAGTGTCTGCCATGGCGTGTCTTCTTTGCCCATATTTTTATCTTCATTTCTTGTACCGTTTGGGTGGGAGGGGTTTCCTTGCTTAGGTTCAGTTGGGTATACCACTTATCTACCTTCCTTATGGCCTGGTGGAGTGGTGTGTGTTGTTCTCGAAGTAATCTTTCAGGTTAACTATCGCTGTTTTCTGTTGTTCAGTCAGGTCTATCAGGCTCCTTCCTCCCTCTTTCCAACGAAATTGTTATTCTCTCCACTGCTGACTTCGGGTGGTGTTGGAAACTCTTGGTCATCATTGTCCTTATCTTTCGCATGATATCTTCTAGCTCGGTGTTAGTCCAAGGTATGACCCCGAATGTGTATGTAATTACTGGAGCTGCATAGGTGTTTATACCTTTAACTGTGTTCCCTCTGTTCAATATTGCTCTCAGCAGGCTTTTGAGTCTCTGATGATATTTTTCGGTCAGGCACTTCTTGATTTCTTGTGCTCTAACTGCCGAACCTGCATCATACCTAGGTATGATGCAGGTTCAGTAGTTATGATGTAGATCTCTCCTTCTGTCATAACTTCGATCTCTTTACCAGTCAACAGCTGGTAGTTTCGGCCAACTAAATTCCCAGGTACAGTGTGTGGGTCTTGCATTTGTTTAGACCAAATTCCATCTTGATGTCCTTGCTGAATTCTTTAGTGATCCGTAGTAGGTGCTTCTCGGTTGCTGTGTAGAGCTTGATGTCATCCATATACATCAGGTGGGTGAGGGTGAACAGGTTCTTCCTTCTTTGAGATTATATCCATACTTGCTGCTGTTAAGCATGGTGAATAGCAGGTTGAGTGCTAGACCAACCACAGTGGGCTCAGAGCATCTCCCTGAAAGATTCCTCTTCTAATGGGGGATTGGCCTGATTGTGGTGTTCTCAACCTTAATGGTGGTACCCCATTTCACCATTCTTGCTTCTAGGAGTTGGTCACTATCCGATTGACCTTGTAGATCTCCAGGGTCTGCCAGCTATGAGGTATGGAGTTAAAGGCCTTGTGGTAATCAATGTAGGCCGTGTGTAGGTTGCAGTGCTTCTTGTAGGCTTGCTCCATAACTGCGGCATCTGTGGTTAATTGCTCCTTGAATCCTTTGCTTTCATCCTTTTTGCTGTTCTGCCATGATGTTCTGACTCTCTAAGTCGTTTGATATCTTCTTGGTTATGCAGGTGTTCAGTACAACGTTGGGAGGCAGGTAATTGGCCTGTATTTCACCTGGTTTCTTGTATCTTCGTCTTTAGGCTTGATATGTGACTCCTTCGGTGAGAAACTAAGGGATTGTCTCCAGGTGCCTTATTATTTGAGTGAACTGCTCTGCTAGGTGCTTGTGTGTGTGCAGGTGAGTTTCTTGTACCAGAAGTTGTGAATGTTATTAGTTCCTGGGATTTGCCAGTTCTGGGTGTTCCTGATCGAATGTTTTATTTCTTCTCGAATCTCCCAATCTCTCATCTCTTGTGGGAGATGAGAGAAGTAAAACAGTCAAAAGAGACAAATTCTTTTGATGAAAAAAATAAATTGTATTATTATTGTTGCACTTATATTATATTATTCCTTCCTGATTGGGGGATTCCACTCAGGTGACGGGTACTGCTACCAAGTACACAGGGTGGTTGTAATGTTAGGTGTTACTGTCTGTCCAGGAAATCTCTGGCTATCTTACAGGTGTTCAGGATTGCGACTTTCTGGAGTTCCTTGTCGGTGTTCTCTGGGAGACCTATTGCCACTAGGCTGCTATGTAGTCTTTGGCACCATACCGGTGGTTGACACGATGATCAGGATGGTCGATATTTCTTGCATATGCCACATCTCTTTGACCTCATGTCTCAGGTTCGTGTACTTCCTAATTTTTCATCATGGGTTTTCTGGACATTGCTAGTGTTGGGCACCGCCATGTCAATCAGGTAGGTAGCCTTTTCCATCTTGTCCACAACGGTTATGTCTGGTCTGTTGTGCGGGATGGTCTTATCCGTTATTGTGGCTCGGTCCCACTAGCTTGTGGGATCGGGTCTCTAGTACTGCCTGGGTTTCGTACTTGTAGTATGGTACATTTTCTTTGGTCAACTGGTCTTTCCCCACTAGCTTCTGGTGTATTATCCTTGCTACCTGGTCCTATGAGTGTACTCAGTCTGGGTGATCACCTTGCACCCAGCGGTGATGTGTTGGATCGTATCTGAGGCCAGATGGCATCGTCAACATTTGTCATCTGACATTCCGGGCTCCTTTGTGATGTATTTTCTATAGCCTGTCTATGAGTGTACTCAGTCTGGGTGATCACCTTGCACCCAGCAATGACGTGTTGGATCGTTTCTGAGGCCAGATGGCATCGTTGACATGTGCATCTGATATTGCGGGCTTCTTTGTGATGTATTTTCTTTAGTTTCTGGTGTTGATTACCTGGTCTTGGATGGCCAGCATGAATCCTTCAGACTCAGGGAAGAGCCTCCCGCTTGTCAGCCATGCATTGGAAGCAATGTTATCGATGTGATCTTGATGTAGGAAGACATTGTAGTGTCTGCCCTGGGTTGTCTTATTTGCCCACGTTTCTTGTACCATTTGGGATGGGGGGTTTCTTCGCCTAGGTTGAGTGGGGTATACCACTTATCTATCTTCCTTATGGTCTGGTGCTGTATTGTTCTCTAAATAATCCTTCAGGTTAATTATCACTGTTTTCTGTTGTTCTGTCAGGTCTATCACACCCCTTCCTCTCTCTCTCTTTCTGAGATATCGTTATTCTCTCCACTGCTGACTTTGGGTGGTCTTGGCAACCCTTGGTCATCATTGTCCTTGTCTTTCTCATGATATCTTCTAGCTTGGTGATAGTCCAATCTATGACCCCGAATGGGTAAGTTAGTACCGGGGCAGCACAGGTGTTTATGGCTTTATCTGTGTTCTCTCTGTTCAATTTTGCTTTCAGCAGGCTTCTGAGTCTCTGATGATACTTTTTGGTTGGGCACTTCTTTATTTCCTTGTATTCTAACTGCTCAGCCTGCATCATTCCTAGGTATTTGTAGGTCTCTCCTTCTGTCATAGCTTTGATCTCTTTACCAGCCAGCAGCTGGTAGTTTCAGCCAACTAATTTTCCCTGGTGCAGTGTGTGGGTCTTGCATTTTTCTTGACCAAATTCCATTCTGTCCTTGCTGAATTCTTCAGTGATCTTTCTTTGAATGTAGATCAGGTGGGGCATAAATGAAAGGTTCTTGTCTAATATGACATCAAGGTGTTTTAGTTCCTTTGTGAGCTTTATGTTGGTTCCATGAATGCGGGTTTGAGGAGGTCTCCTTATGTCTAGGGTTCCTTTCAGTAGTATTGAACTGGTTTTGGTAGAGGATATGTGGAGGTTATTATTGTCGGCCCACTTCTGTAGGACACTAATAGCATGGGTGCCTGTAGCTTCCAGCATGGCTCTGGAATCCTCCCTTACCAGGACCAGGTCATCTGTATATGCCTGAGATGTGACGCGGCCAAGGTCCAGGTTCAGAAGGCCATCGAGGACCATATTCCAGAGGAGCGGTCCCAAGGGCAGCCACTCAAAATCTGTCTAGTAATGGAGCAGTATGGGGCCTAAATTGCAACCGATTTTTTAGTGAGGTACATCCTTCATTGGAAGATGTTCGCTGAGATGTTGGCCTTCCGGAGTCGGCCAAGGACACATGGCCACCACAAGGTGTCAAACGCCCTGGAAAAATCTATTGCTATTACCAGAAGGTATTTTTGGTTAGTTGTCTCTGCAGTTGTAGTAATGTTTTTCAGGGCTTCCTGGCTGGAGCAGCCCCGCCTGAAACCAAATTGATTTTGTGACTGCAGACCTGAAGCCGAGTATTGAGTTTCAGTTGTGTCTCTGAGGTGTTAAAAGAGCTTACTTACCACAGAGAGAAGAGCTATTGGTCGGCATGACTCTGGGATATCCTGTTGCTTGTTTGGATTTTTGAAGATAAGGCACACCCTACGGACCTCCAGGCTTGTGGAAAGTATCCCTCCTTGAGGCAATGGTTAAATAATGTATCACGTCAGGAATGGTCTCGATGGCCTTCTCTTGGGCTCCAAGAGGTTGGCACCTGTTGATTTCTTGTTTTGTAGCTCCCTAGCGGCAATATCAAGTTGTTCTGGTGAGTGGTTCTTCCATGTTGGTGGTAGAATAGGTGTCATTATCCTGGCATGATATTTGTTCTGGAGTAGATGGGGTAAGGTGTCCTCGGAACATGCTGTCCAAAATAGTTTATGGTTTCCTGCCACATCTTGGTGTAAGTCACTTGTGGCGTCCTGGTTGCGGGAATGACTTCTCCCCTGGGGAGTTTGTTGTAACTTTGAATACGACCCCCCAGGGGTTGTCATTACCCACTGTGGAGACTAGTTGCTCCCAAGAGTGCTGCTTCCGATGGATCAGGGCAGTATATTGGTTTCTTGCTTCGCAATATTGCTCTCGGAACTGGTCTATTTCTGCTGCAGGCCAGGAACATCGTGCTCGCTGGAATAGCTTTCTCCTTCTGTTAGCTTCATGTCTGAGCAGCTGTAGATGCGTGCACCACCAGGGGACAGCCCCAGGAGTAGGATTTTTCCTTTTAATGCAGCGGTTTGCAGCCATGGTGATCAAGCTTACTTACTACAGCCGCCTGATGTTGGTCACGGTTTATTTCCTCTGTTTGAAGAGTTTGGGCTGTTTCGCTTAGCATCTGGAATAATGGCCAGTCCACTTTCTGTATGGCATATCAGTGTTGGGTTTGTCAAACAGTTGATGTCAGCACCCACGATGATCCTAGCGTTCTGGAAATCAGTGAGAATATTCTGCAGCTACCTGATAGCTGGGAGGATGTCCCTCCCTGCATATAACTCGCCAAGTGGAGTGATAATGTGGGCACAAGCGGCCCATGATGTACAATAGTTGGGGATTTTAGTGACCGTGATATTCGAGTTTCTGACTATTATTCATGCCCAGGGGGTCTCTCTGTTGTCCTGTACAAGTTTGTAAGTCAGGGGATATCCTCTTACTTCCTTGCTGTGTACGTATGGCTCTTGGATAAGGAGAATGTCTAAATTTTTCTTCATTTGCTTTTTTGGTAAATTGTCCAGCTATTACTTTTGATTGTTGCGAGTTTAGTTGTGCAATATTGACTCTGTTGAGATTGAATGGTTTAAGGCATATGGCCATAACCAATTCTCATTTGATATGCACTCTTAGCCTTGCAGTAGACAGGGCATGTTGTCCACAAGCTCCAATGGCAGCTTCTGTGATTTGAAATTGGGAAAGATTGGCATTCCTCCTTTTTGGGGCATGTGCTGAACACATGCCCCTCTCCACGCAGTGGCCACAGGTAGCCTCCATCTGGACACAGGTGTGCCCAAAACGGCAGTACCGATAACACTTGGGGACACAGGTGCTCCTTAAAGCGGTGGCTGCCCCATTGTATGAAGATTCTGGTTGTTTGGTAGATGGTTTTCCATGCCTCAGGTATGAGTTCCACTACCCGGTTTGTGTTTCCTCCTGTCCTGGAGTTTGTTTGATATTTAGGAGATATCAAAGTGATTGGTTCCATTTCTGGATGCTTATGCTGGAGATTTTTGGCGTACAGTTCCTCTTGCAGTGTCTCTGGCGTTAGGTCTTTGTCGGTGTTGAAAATTACAATGCTGGGGCCTTTCTTTTAGGGGGTGTAGCTATTGGGCCGAGTGCCTGAATCTTTGGATTGTTCAGAATTTTGTCAGCATCTTCCTCAGTTTGCGTTTCAATAATAACACCTGTATTCCGTGTCTTACGGACAGATTTTATCTTTGTAGTTTTTAGGTCCTGTGAAAGGTTTTTTATTACGGTTTGCTTGACATCTTCGCTGGTGCGATGCTGCTCAGTTGAGGTTGGTTTGAGAATGACTAGGTGGGCATCGGCAAGAGAATCTTGCATTTGGTTGTAATTGTCGTTTGTGGGATATGGTATCCGGAGCAGTGGCCCTCAGCGCTTGGGCATATGTGGGTGCATGCTGTGGCATTTGTTTTGCCCCAGTCAATGTAGGCCTGGAGTTTTGCATTTGCTCATTCACTGTTGAGGTAGGCCTCTACCAGGAGCGTGTCCAGTTTATTCCAAAGGGTTACTATTTGTGCCCTTACCCCTGTAGTAACTCTGTCTGTTCTTTGAAAATGTTTTCCAAAGTTGTTTTTAAAAATAGTGACTTTTCATATATTGTACCTTCTGACAGTGTAGGATTCAGGATTGACTCATCCTGCTTCTCTTCGCTAGCCTCCTTTGACACTGTGAATTCTCTGGCATGTCCTTTAATTCAGTTTGGGAACTCGTTTCCAGTTCCAATTTCAGGATCGTTGGCTTCGTGTTCTTTTTCTTCCCGGTCGGAGAGGGCCCCAGAAACCTCGTGTTAATCTGGTATCGTGATACAATCATTGTTTCGGGTCTGCTGCAGGGGGGGTGTCTCTGGATTTCATTATTTTTCACTCCATTTTAGCAATATTCAGATAAACGAGACTATTCGGTTTATAGGGATTGTTTTGTTCTTGTTAGGTAGCGCTTTGAGAGTTGTGGCAAATGATGCCCACCACAAGTTCTTAGCTGTAGCAGAAGGCTGGTAGTCAGCCTTTAAACATTTGTGCTAACCCCTACTGTCCACAGATGGGGGGGGGGGGGAACAGCCAAGTTTAAAAATATCCCCAGAGAGTCAGGACTACTTTCTAAAGGGTGTTTCTATACTGCAGGTGATGGTGTTCAGCTTGGCTTTATCACTGCATGTGTAGAAGCGATATGTTCTGTCCATGGTAAGTCTATGGCAGAAAGGGACTCCTGTACTGTTTATCTTCTTGTGAGAACACACTGTAAATTTTAAACTATAGTTAAAACGCATTTTTTTACTAAAAATTTAAGGAGCGATAAATTGTACGTCCGATTGCAACAGCGGCCACATTGGCGTCCATTCTGCGAGGTAGGAGTCAAACTGATCACCGACAGTACAAGATGACAGTTGCCGTTTAATGGCACTCCATGCACCCTCAATACTATTGGTTAGCGCCAGTTTCCGGGTCACTAAAATGAATTGAGTGGTTCACAGTTAGGTGTTTAAACCCTTCTTCCCCTAGACAATTATAAGACTTCCATCAGTCTGATACAATGGTGGAACCAGGCAGTATGGAAGTCTTCATAATGTCCAGGAGAACTTCCTTACTCCTATTTTCAACAACCCGGAAAAACACCGGGAAGAGCCATGTTCAATCCCACCAAACACCCATTTCCTCTTTTGCCTCTATTGTACTTTCTCTTTCCAAACATACTTTCATCTATTTCTATAATCACACCACCAATCATACAACTTTCTTTCACACAAACATAAACACACACCTCGCGACAAAAATGTCTCGTCACACACGGTCGCGGAACTCAACCCCACATCATTGATGACAAATTCCAAGGGCACCTTCCCGACCCAAAAATAAGTGAGAAGCACCTGGATTATTGTCAATCGACTTTCTGAGAACCATGGCCCCTTGCGCACAGACCTTTTAACACGAGGAGGATCGGGCCATTTCTTTCTGCAGACCCATACAAATCCATCTGTGCAATCCTTACGCTCAGCCAAGCTCATCATACATTCACACTGAAAACACTTTATTATTATTATTATTGTCTAAGGTGGCACCTAGACTTCCGTCTATCTCCACCTGATTAAGTTGACTTTGTGCAGAACCTCTGCAAAATAGACCTGTATGGAAGGTCTCTTCGCCATCAGGGAGAAGCTGTCACCTGCACAGCCGCTCCCTGTTGGCGAATAGACCCTAATGGCCGCCCATATTCACTTGGTGCTGGGCCTGGTCTTCTATTTTAAGTGCCTCATGCACAAAAATCCCGCACCCACCGGAAGTAGTGCTATACCGGTGGGTGCCAGCAATCCCGCTCCCAGGCTGCCCACAACTGAGAGCCAGCAAAAAAAAAAAAAAAAGAAAAATAAATAAATAAAATACATATATACACACACATAATATAAACAAACAAAAAGGGAAAAAAAAAAAAAACACACACAAATAATCAAAATGTATATAACCAAATCTTAATTAGTAATCATTAGATTATTCCAATGTCTTCTCCGTTGAAAAACAGTTACACAGAACTCTTGCAGTGCTTGAAATTTATCCTGATTAGCAATAAGGTCACTTTCACAGCCTCTAACTAAATTACCAATCTTCACTTTTAGCCTTTCTCTATGTTCAACATACAAACTACAATCATATAATAAATGACTCCAAGTCTCAGGTTGACCGCAAGTGCATAAAGAGAGCTGACTAGACCAAAGTAATGTAGTTTAAAATTCAATGAGCCATGGCCTGTTAAAATAAACGATGTTACCATAGAAGGAAAAAACCATTTGTTATTACTATCATAAGTAAATTTAACTGTTGGAATAAACAATCTAGTCACCTCCCCAGTTGCACTAAGATCCCATCTCTGTTGCCACATACCAATCAACTGTGTTGGAACATTTTTCTTAGCTTTAGCTATCTCTATAGTGACATCAGATGTGATATTCATGAAAGAAACCACAATTCCTTTTTTTAAGTAATAACAAAGGGCCTGATACACAATGTACAAGTCTAGAGGCAAATGCCTGGCCAAAACCTGCATAGCATTCGTTGAGACTGTTCTGCACAAATTAGAAATAACATAAAGCATTGAGCGCTGAATCGATAACAATTTCTGTTTAAATTTAACGTTAGTAACTCTGAAGTACCACACTGATGCTCCGTACGCAACTATGGGTAAGAAGACTGCCTTGTAGTATAAATTTAAAACTTTCCTTTTCAACCCCCAATCTGACCGTGTTAATCGAATTATTGCTGCACTAAATTTTTTAATTTTTTCGTGTAAGTAATTTAAATGTGGGAAAAACGATAATCAATCATCAATTCTTATACCTAGATATTTCACCTCAGATACTAGGGGAATCTGCCTCCCCTTAATTAAAGCTTTTGGCGGTCGCGCATAATTTAGTTTCCCCTTAAGAAGCATCATAACACTTTTAGTTGTAGATATCATTAGTTTGTGCAGTTCAGCCCACGACACTAGACTTTCTAATACCTGGGCCACTCTTATTTCAAGCACAGCCCTGGATTTACCAGTAATACATAAAACCAAATCATCTGCATAAGCAATCTTATGCAGATTTTCAATTGATTGTTCTAGCCATAAATTAAGTACTATGTTCCAAAAAAGTGGGCCCAATACAGACCCCTGAGGACACCCTCTCGAAAGATTCCTATTAAACTGTAGATGCTTAGCTTTCAGTATAATTTTCCTACAATACAAATAACTCTGTATCGTCCTATACAATAAGTCTGGACATTGCATACCCCTTAATGCAGACAGAATACTCTCATGCCACACCATGTCAAAAGCTCCAGTAAAATCTATAAAGATGGCTAACACATACTTATCCTCTGCCTGGTTGGTGAAATTCATGAGATCATTAATGGCATCCTCCGTAGAATGCCCTCTCTTGAAACCATACTGATAAGGCAGGGTCAAACCATTTTTATCCATGACTTCGTTCAATCTTAAAAATAACAATCTTTCAAAAACTTTGCCAAGATTGGCCAATAACGAAATTGGTCTATACCCTCTTGGATCATTTGGTTTTTTACCCGGCTTAACTAACAGCTTGATCAAACCAACTTTCCAGACCCCAGGAAAGGTACCTTGAAGTAAGCATTTATTATACAAGTTTAACAAGATGTTAGGATAAAGCTCAATCATTTTAAGAACAGCGATATTCTCTACTAAATCGATTCCTGGGGCTTTGGAAATGTTAATTTTCTTAGAAACGGCTCTCAATTCCTCTAAAGTAAATAAGCTAATATCAACAGACCCAAGGTATGTTACATTAGAGTCCTTGATGCCTTCTTGCTCTGTTGTCTCCCCCCCCCCCTTCTTCCTCATGAGGAAACAACTCCGATGTTATTGCCTGCACTGTTGTAATCCAATCAGTTGTTTCCACTCCATTGACGATTACAGTATTCATTATCTCTCCAGGTCTTACTTTATTCATACTTAGTTTATAAATTAATCCCCAAGGATCTGTATTGCCCACACTAGTAACTAGATTTCTCCAAGCCTTTAATTTACTCTCATAAATAGCCCTATAATAAATTTTCTTTTTATTCCTATAACATACATGATAAAATTGAGCCTCATTCAGCCCCCACCGCCTATACCTCTGATATGCCTTCCTACATAAAAATACTTCTTTCCTTAACCTGGATAATTCCGCATTCCACCAATTAACAACTTGCCTCTTAACTCGTTGTCTTCTTGAGGCACAACTGAGGGCTCTAAGCAATGAAGACTGAATGAAAGCAGCATACTCACAAGCATTTAAAAAATTCAAATTAACCATATTGTCTCCCGAAAAATCTAAAGCCACTGACAGTGCAAAACTAGACCAGTTAATCTTCTTATAAGTAAATCTAGTTAATTCAAAATTATCAAAATCTAAAGAAGTATTTAAATCAGCCAAATTAATATGAAAAACCAAAGATCTATGATCACTATTCGTATAGCCCGTTTTCACAAGCCAATGACAGATTCGTTTGGATAACCCCTGAGTAACTATAGTCAAATCAATATTCGACCTGCCATGAACATTATTAAAAGTATAAGGCTGACCTGATATATTGACTACACACAAATTATTCATTAAAATAAAGTCCTCCATTAAGCAACCTCTCTGATCAGTCATGCCGCTAAACCATAAGTTAGACTTTGCATTGGAATCCAATGCAATAATTAAATTACTACAACCAATTTCACTGAAAATAGTTTCCATATAATGGATAGAATTAACAATTTCGTGACTTGGAGGACAATAAAGAGATATTAAATTAAAAGTCAACCTAGGAGTACTAATGTTCACACATGTTGAATTCTGACTACACAGCCCAGAGAGGACAGTTACCTACAATAACTTATTAAAGACCACAATTGCTGTTTTAGGTTTCACATCAACTACACTTATAACTCTGGCATCAGCAGGAAAACCAACAATTTTATGTCCATGTGCAAAGGAACCAACATACGGCTCCTGCATACACAAAATGTCAACACTTTCTTGCACGGCCACCATTCTAATTTCATCAGTAACCGCACGACATCTTTGGGCGTTGAGTTGAACCAACTTAAGCACACTACCTTAATCTTTATGTTGAAAACTACCATTCACATTAAAAGTACTACAGTTATCCATCATAGGTACGCGTACTGGCGAACTCTAGGGCCTTTTTATACTCGGGACAACTGCTACTCCTTAATGAGTGATCATAAGCTCTACCTCTGCGCTTGCAATTCACACAACATGGATCTTTATTTTTATTTGGGCAATCAACAAAAAGATGGCCACCCTGAGCACAATGACCACACGACACAGTCTTGTGTGTGCAGTGTTGTATAGAGTGGCCATACCCTAAACACTTAAAACATTAAGTCACAACTGTAAAACGCCTGAATTTGTGTGACGTATATATCCAAAATACAACCTGTCATCACACATCAAATTTTGCAACATATGAGGAGCTACCCCAATCACCCAATTATTAAACCTTGCCTTGGAACTGTTACTAAATCTAAAAACAATGCCTCTCTGACCTCTTGCTCCTCATATCCATAATCCTGAAGGTTTTTCTTATATAAATCCCTAATAATATCCTCCTGAGTTAATTCCTTAGGTACATCATACACTAAGATGGTAGGGTTCTGTAACTTTACTTTATCCAGATTAATATCCTTTTGAAAAAATATCTCTGCCTTACTGAGTTTATCCAAATCCTTATCATTTCTTGAAACTTTTCCTTTAATGTGTTAACAATAACCTCTTTGACTTCCTGACTTGACTTATACTGTTGTGAGGACTCCTCAGCCCTAAAAATAACCTTATTATTTAATCTTGCCACTTTGCTCAGCTTCCTGTTATTATCCACCATACAGATATCATTTAATATTACCTGTTCACCTAATTGAGGCTGGCTGAATCCAGCCCTAACCTTGTCCGCATAAGTCCCCTTTTGTTCTGCAACATTAGATAGAAAAGGCTGCCCTCTTACAATGTCATCTAATAAACTGGCACGCACCTCCATCTCCTCTACCCTTGTTTTAAGACGTTCATTGTCAATGACTAATGCTGTTGATATAGTCTCCATGTCTATCCATAAGTCAAGTAAGAAATTAGTTGCAGCTTTAGTCACTTTATTATTTTCACTAGTCATGTAGTCAATAACTTTTTTCTTCAACTTTGTTACAAGCTCAAAAATAGTAGACCCATCAGGGTACCTCTGCCTTTGATCCTGTATGTTAGCAACAATTATTTCACTCTCACGAACATTTGTGCCTGTACTTCTTCTCCCCGATTCGAAATAAAAACTATCTACATCAGAAACCATATTATCAGGCTGAATATCCGGAAAATCAGTTATCTTACCATTTGACAAATCATTTGTGAAATTTGTTACGGCAACATCTTCTTCTAACTGCACCCCCTGTTCAACCATGCAGCCAACTTTAACTACGTTTTCCACACCACCTACCTGGATATGAGAATCAGCTTTACCAGACGTCCCAGCTTTAGTATTTACACTAACAGTACTCATTGCACCACTATCTCCACTACTTAAAACACTACTTGCTTTAATATTTTTAACTTTAGACCATTTCTCAGAAACTTTCTTTACAGAATCAGTATTGTACAACGAGGGAACTCTGGAAGGAAGTGGGGGGAAAGCTCCAATCTTCTCTTCCTTCCCCCTCCTTTACCAAGCTTCTTACTATTAATTCTGCCTTCCATTAACTATAATAGTCGGTTCAAAGCAGCCGACTATTATTAACTGAGACGCAACAATATTATTAACTGAAGATTAGTTAACTACGCCAAAAACTATAACGTCAATAAATAAATATATCAAGAATTAATGTTACAACACAAGAAAACAGTAGCAATCGAGCTAGCAACCAGACCAGTCTGCAGTCGCGGAGAACTTTTGCCACACACCCGAGCACTAGCCTAGTCACCAGAAAAACTGGAAACACTTGTAATCTGATGCAATTAATTTAACATTCATACAACAATCAATCACAGCCTTGCATCCGTCCCTTTCTAAACCATACAACATTTTCGCGGTCACTTTCTGAGAACAACTTACACACTTAAATAGAAAGGGTGCAAGAATATTTGCTGATGCTATCGAGGCAGTGTTAGGTGGGTCGGAAAACTGCTAGCTTGGGGGGAGACAAAGACCAATAGATTGACAGTAGCCACTGGCAGAGGTGAAAGAGATTCTTGCACTGCTTCTATTAGAATAAGCAGAAGCCTGAAAAACAAGATGCATGGTATTTCAGAGACTGCTGGGAGCCATTGCGGTACAAGTAAACACATGGGTTGTGTTAGGGTAGCTAAGAATAGAAACAGGTGCAGGTATACTTGCGTGTACACCAATGCTAGGAGTGTCGTCAATAAATTTTATGAATTTGAGGTATTGCTCAAAACATCAAAGGCAGATATTGTTGGGATATCAGAGATGTGGTGTCACACAGATATAAGGGATGCAGAACTGCAATTTGGGGAGTACAATGTCTACAGAAAGGATAGACAGGATAGGAAGGGGGAGGGGTTATGCTATTAGTTAAGAAACACATAAAATCCAAGGAAGTAAAGCCAGTCGACATCGCTGGACAGGGCAGTGTTGAGTCAGTTTGGTGTGACATAAGCATTGGGAGATCAAAATTGAGAGTAGGAGTGTGCTATAGGCCTAATGACTCTGATGAGTATAATAGGAACTATACAGGGAAATAGAGTGGGCCAGTAAATCAGAGAGTCTTATAATGGGAGATTTTAATTTCCCAGATATTGACTGGAATTTGGGGGCTGGTTACTCACACACTAGCAGGGCTTTTGTGGATTTATTGGATGATTGTTTTCTACATCAGCATGTTCGGGAGGCCACTAGAGGGCGTAATACTCTTGATTTGATTATCAGCAGTGATTCTTCATGCATTAAGAATCTGCAGATAAATGAACCACTAGGTGGCAGTGATCACAGTGTGCTGAAGTGGGATTTACTCAAAGAGGTAACTACCATTAGGGGTAAAGGGAAGGGTTATTGCTTCCGTAAAGGCGACTACGATGGGCTGAGACAGTATTTAAATTCTATACAGAGGGACCAACTGATGATGTTACCAACAGCAAATTCAAAATGGGAAGCATTCAAAGAACTTATCTTGGAAGCTACTAGGCTTTACATACCAACTAAGAAATATTGTTCAATGTTTAGGCCAAAATGGATGTCAGATGAACTAATGAGGCATATGGCAGAGAAGAAAAATGCATGGGATACATACAAATTAACGCACGACACAGAAGCCTATGATAGATACAAGTTCATATGCAACCAAGTTACAAAGCAGGTTAGACAGGCGAAGGCAGATTACGAGAAATCTTTGGCAAGGGATGCAAAGAAAAACAGCAAAGAGTTCTTTACTTATGTAAACTCTAGAAGGAAGGGGATGAATCAGATTGGTCCACTTGACATTGATGGGTCAACTGTTGATGATCCTGCTAAGGTAGCTAACAAACTAAATGAATATTTTGCATCGACATTCACACATGAGGAGTTATTCAGCCAGAGGTGTTATGCCAGAGGTGTATTCAACTCTAGCAGTAAGCTACAGAATCTTGAAATAACTGGGAGTAAAGTGGAGGAGAAACTGTTGAAGATAAACACAAGAAAGGCACCCGGTGTGGATGGGATCTATCCAGTTATATTAAAGGAGGCAGCAAAGGAAGTAAGCAAACCCTTAGCCATAATTATGAGAGCTTCCTTGGACTCAGGGGAGGTACCCATAGACTGGAAATGTGCAAATGTGACCCCAATTCACAAAGAAGGATCAAAGGCTGACACAAGTAATTATAGACCCGTGAGCTTAACTTCTGTTCCAGGAAAATTAATGGAGGCACTGGTTAAAGAAGCACTACAGGATCATTTAGACAAGACTTCAGTTATAGCTCAGACACAGCATGGTTTTGTTAAGGGGAAGTCTTGCCTGACCAACTTGATTGGATACTATGATGCAGTCACAAAAGAACTGGATGCAGGGAATAACTTTGATATTATATACTTGGATCTTAGAAAGGCTTTTGATACTGTTGCACATGGAAGACTGCTACACAAATTGGAGCAGTGTGGCATTGTAGGCAAATTGCTGCTATGGATAAAGGGGTGGTTGAGGGGGAGAAGACAGAGAGTGGTAATCAACGGACACTGCTCATCATGGACTAATGTTATTAGTGGAGTCCCTCAGGGCTCAGTGTTGGGTCTATTATTGTTTTCTGTATTTATAAATGATATTGATGATGGTATATCAAGCTTAATGTCCAAGTTTGCAGACGATACAAAGGTTGGCAGGGTTGTCAAGGACACTACTGACACTATGCTGCTGCAACAGGATCTGGAAAGGTTGAGCAGATGGGCTGAGAGGTGGCAAATGAAGTTTAACATTGACAAATGTAAAGTACTACACATGGGAAACAGCAACCCCAGAGCAACGTATCAACTCTGTGGTACTACACTGACAGTGGCAGAGAATGAAAGGGACTTGCAGGTGGTTGTGCAGGCAGATATGAAGTTCTCTGAGCAGTGCAGACGGGCTGCAAGAGTAGCTCATGGAGTATTGTCAATGATATACAGGAATTTTTCCAGCAGGGATAAGGAGGTGATTATCCCATTGTATAAGGCAATGGTCAGGCCACACATAGAGTACTGTATACAGGTCTGGAGGCCTCATTTCAAGAAAGATGTAGAGCTGCTGGAACGAGTACAGAGAAGAGCAACAAGATTAGTGAATGGAACAAAGGGGTGCTCTTACGAAGAAAGGCTTAAGTTTTGCAAATTATAGTGTTTGGAGACTAGGCACCAGCGAGGTGATCTGAGAGAGGTGTATAAAGCCTTGAATGGTTTAAGCATGCTCAATGCTGATGGGATTCTTCCTCTAGCTCAGAAAAATCACCTGAGAGGGCATAAATTCAAATTGAGGAAAGACAGATGTTGGATAGACGTGCGGAAATTTGCCTTTAGCCAGAGGGTGGTTGGTTGGTGGAACAGACTTCCATCCCTTGTGGTTGAGGTTGATAGCCTAAATAAGTTTAAGGCTCAGCTGGACAGGTATTTTGAATGAACGGAGGGGTGAAGTGGAAGTGGGTTTTTTTTTTTTTTTTTTTTTTTTTGGCTGATGCTGCATAAGCTTGCTTTCTTGCATCAAATGCCTCTACTAATGCTAATGCTAACAATGACCCCTTGCGCACAGACCTTTTAACATGAGGAGGATCAGCCCCTTTTTTTCTGCAGACCCATACAAATCCATCCGTGCAATCCTTGCGTTCAGCCTAGCTCATCATATATTCACACTGGAAACACTTGTAATCTGATGCAATTAATTTAACATTCATACCATTCAATCACAGCCTTGCATCTGTCCCTTTCTAAACCATACATTTTCGTGGTCACTTTCTCCATTAGGGTTGAACAGCAAAAAAAAACAAACCAATATAAAATTATATGAAGACAACTCACAGCAGCACAGAAGGCAATTCCTAAGCAGCACGAGGCGATCTCCAGCAGGAACAACGCAGAACCAAAGAAATAATGAACAGAATTACATAAAACTGGAATTGAGGGCGATTACGCAGTTCTAATAAGCCAATCAGATAATTAAGGACTGGGGAGAGTAGAAACATCGCTTTTGGAGAACAAAACCTAATAAAAAAAAATCGAGATTAACAGTCTTTAATTTTATAAGTTAATTTAAAAAAAAAACGGATAAAATTAATTAAATCTCATTAATTTTCTATTAATTAAAAATCATATAGCCAGAAATAACATGAAACCAGGAATATGGTTATCAATCCTAATAAGCCAATCAGATAATGATGGACTGGAGAAGGTAGAACCATCACTTTCGGAGAACAAAACCTAATAAAAAAAATTGAGAATAACAGTCTTTAATTTTATAAGTTAATTCAGAAAAAAAACAGATAAAATAAATTAAATCACATTAATTTACTATTAATTAAAAATCATATAGCCAGAAATAACATGAAACCAGGAATATGGTAAGGCCAGGGGTGGGCAACCCATGGTCTTCTAAGATCTTATGTGCGGCCCTTGTCACACAAAGATGAAATAAAATCATTAAATAATCCTACTACTTTTAAACTAATATTTTTTAAAATTAAATATTCAAAACCGTTATATTTTTTTTTCACAATATAGAAACATTCAGATAATTAAAAAAGGAAAATACAAATGTTTTGATCTAAAAAGTAAAATGTATCATGTTTAACTTTTTCTATTTATTTAAAAATCGCTTTTATGTACCACAAATGATAAAAAACGAAAGCTATTTAATAAAAGAAAAATTCTAATCCTCTGTTAAGTTTGTTAAAATAAAAAAAATATTTTAACAGAATTAATAATTTGACGAAAATAGTTTTTTATTTTAAAATTTAAATTGTGACATAGTGATTTTTTATTTGTTGCTTTTATGTGCATATTTGTAACTGAATATTTTGACAACCGTATGTATTCTTGTCTTGAATTTTGTAATCCTGTAATTTCTTATGTTTGATTTCACAATTGCTTAATTTTTAGATTGCTCATCATGTCCAAAAAATTTAAAAGGAATTTGAATGAAGAAATCAGAACATTTAAAGAAGATTGGGAGATGCAGTATTTTTTTATTTCTGTGAAAGACAAAATGGTTTGTTTGATATGTAATACAGCACTAACTGTAAAAAAATACAATGCAAATCAACATTATTTATCTCACAAGGACCATAAATATGTAAAATTAGAAGGAGAAGCTCGTAAATCTGCACTTCAAAAAATGAAGAAGGAAAAACAGCACCAGGAAAAGGCTTTTGGTGCTTTTATTAAGCAAGGAACTTCTGTGACCTATGTTACATACAAAATAGCGCATGTACTTGGAAAAAAAAGGCAAACCACTTAGTGACATCGAAATGATAAAAGAATGTACAGTATTGTTAAAGCAGTAGGATGTTTAGATCTGGAAAAAGTTGACAAATACAAACAATTACCTCTCTCAAGAAAAACTATAACTAATAGACAACATGAATTAACTCAGAATGTAGGAGGACAACTTCAGGTAATAATTCACTCTAAAGATGTATATTTTTCAATAGCGTTAGATGAAACCACTGATAGAAATGATTCTGCTCAAATATATTTTATTCGTGCTATAACCAGTGGTGAGCTATGAATATTTTAACAATGGGCTTGCAGTTTTTCCGCTTTCTACCGAGTGAATTTGATCAGTCACGGAAGTGACGTCATCAGCGGCTTCCGCTAGTGGCACTTCCCATGCTCGCACTACTAGTCGTGTGATTAGAGCGCGTGACACATTTTCGTGACCGGTAATGACATCTCGAGTGCAGATGATCTGACAATTATAATTGCAGGACGATCTCGCTCACTCTTAGAACAGAAAGCTAGTAGTGTACTGACAGACTTAAGTTCTTGGGCTCAAAGCTTTAAGCTTGCTATTATTCCTTACAAAACTAAAATGATGTTATTTAAAACAGCTTTAGATGTAAATCGACCTCCTCAGATCAAGTTGAATGGTGTACAGTTACCTATGGTCCTTGATACCAAATACCTGGGAATTATTTTGGACAGTAAGTTATCATTTCACCAGCACTTATTATATTTAAGCAATAAAATCAGGAAATTTTCTGGTGCTATCATTAGAATTTCAAAGTCTGACTGGGGCCTATCACATAAAACACTGTTCCTGTATTACAAGGCAGTATTCCTTCCTATAACTACATACACTGCAGGAGCCTGGTTCCATAGTTAAAATAGCTACGTTCCAGGCTAAACGAAATTCCATACAGTGCATCATGCTTCTTGGTATTCTAAGAGTGTGCAGAACAGTGTCCACTGCCACGCTGCAGGTGTTGGCCGGGTGCTACCCTTGGATCTACATTTGTTGTATCATGGTTTTTGCTACCGTATTAAGAGGGAAATTCCTACAGAACTTTTTGGTATAGAGATCAATATTCGCTCTGATTGTAGAGGCAAAAGGAAAAGATGTACGAATGAAATAATCAATTTATGGCAGACAAGATGGGATACCATACCTACTGAAAGAGTGACCAACTTGTTTATCCCGAATGTGACTTTTCTGAATGATAAAAAATTTCGCAATTGGTTTACACCTAGTTTACAGTCGTCATTTTTGTTAACAGGGCACAGGTCAATGAATGAGAAATTATATGCATTAGGACTAAGTAACAGGGACCTTTGTTTTTGTGGGGCTAGGAAGGCTAGCAGCACATACCATATGATTGTCGAATATATGACAATGCCAGGACAGCGATACATGAAATTCTTGAGATTATAGCTCCAGGAGAAGAAGCTATATTTTTAAGAGACTGTGGTAAGTTTCAGATGCTCCAGGTATTTGCTAAAGAAGTGTTTGAACTAAGGAAAAGTATGATTCCAGTGATACGAGGTTGATCAAATCCATCTGGCTATATACGCAAACATACATATATATATATATATATATATATATGTATGTTTGCGTATATAGGCTAAAAACCAATATATATATATATATATACACACACAGCCAGGCCTCGCATAGCGCAAGTTCGATTAACGCGATTTTCAGTTAACGCTATTTGAAAAATTATACCACTTTTCACGATGCAAATTTCCAGTTAACGTGATTTTTTTTTATGCGATAGTTGAAAAAGATTTGAATCATGCGCTAAGCTTACCGCGAGTCGTACGGTCAATAAACAAACGTTTGCCTGCTGCCCGCTTCGGTGTGTTCCATCAACCATCGCAAGAAGACGTGTTACTTGTTTGTCTCCTGCTAATAAAGTCAATGCACACTTGCATAAAAATTCAAATTTTTAAATGAGCCAGATCAAAATGTTACCGCGGAGATAACGGTAAAAGAATTAGATGAAATCTTTCGTATCGCATTGATATTTATTTCACCAGGGCCCAGAGAAGATTGTTATCGGCTATTGGAAATTGATTGATGAAAAGAGAAAGTCAACACGTCAAATATTTCTGCAACAGTCATTTCTTCATTGTGTATTTTATGTCAGAGGTTCTGAAACTTTCTCTGTTCATGGCGCCCATAGTGTCTCAGTAATTTTTTCAAGGCGCACCCACACCAAAAGAAATACCTAACAGTTCCGTTTAGTAGTTAGGTCCAAACAACTTAATAAGAAATGTTGAAACTGTGAACTACCTGGAGCTAGTAGTTTGCGCGGTGTCCGACAGATGTCGAGTATCGCTGTGTTTCCCTTGAAAATTTAAAATATTCCGCGGCCCACAGTTTGGGAACCGCTGTTTTATGCAATAAACATTTAATTCCATAATTATTTTCATTATCTTTTACATTGTATACAGTTAAAAAGTTATTTAAAAGGTATTTTTTAAATTCTTTACGGACATTCCAGAAGGTTCTTCTCTGAGACCATAGGTGTCCCATCTACTGGAACTGGCCCACCTTCCCGTGGTGTGGACGAGTACCCAGAATCATTTAGTCCAGGTGATTGATGCTTCTGGGTAGCCAAGTGGCCAGAACAGAACAACAGAACACACAAACCTCCGTCACACAAATATCTGGCCCATTTGTAGTGATACTGTTCTTCACAGAGATACGAGGTGGAGTTGAACTGATGTTCTAGGAGCCGCCCCTTACATAAACACATGTCCACACATCTCGAGTCAGGGGCTGATTTAGGGGATTGGACAGATATGGCTCATTACTCTAACTATGTGTATAAGTGAATATGTAAAACGTTCCTAGGTCTATCTAAAAAAAAAAAAAACTTAAAAACCTCGTTTACGATGATAACTGGATACGACAGTGTATGGAGTTCTAACTCTTTAGAATTTTTGAATAGTATGGCGTCAAAATTATGCTTCCTGAAGTTACTACTGCAGTATGATTGCAACAATACAAATATTTGTCAACAATTTTTTTTTGTCTCGCATTTTCGTTACATTTCACTCTTAGGTTCCCCTAACAGCTGCTTATGTCGCTTCAAATACAAGATCCGTACATCAATCGGTGCTATTTTACAGTGATATTTAGATAAAATCTCTTACTTTAGTTATCATAAATCCATTGTATCTTGTCTTCCAGAAATTATGAAGATCTGTGAATGATCAAGAAAATATTTACAATAAAAAAGCTCTTTTATTTCGTAATCATATATACAAATCAAAATACCTAAAAGAAACGCGAAGGATGTTTTGCATAAACCATCTACTGTGGGTGCTCGTCACACGCCCAACTTTTTTATTATTTTATTATGCGCAACAATGGAAATATAATGGATACATATTTTTCATGATAAAATTTTAATATTGCGAATAAAAAATAACATGAAATATTTGCCATATCACAAATAACAAAACCTATGACAAAACATTAAACAATATAAAAACAAATTTTACATAAAAAAAGAAACTTTCTAGAAAAAGTACACAAAAAAATCACAGATTACATGAAAAAAAATTTATTTACAAGATTAATTAATTTAAAAATAATTTAAATAATAAAAATAATTTAAAGGGTAAAATTAATTTACAGCAGGCCCCCGTTATAACGCGGTTCGCTTTACGCTGATTCGCTATAACGCTGTTCTTATATTATAACCCGTATCTGACTATAACGCTGTCACAGATCACTATAACGCTCTTTTACAGATTACATTTTTGACATATTAACGAAATCGTTTCATTTGATGGAGTCGATAGCTTGAAAATGAATAGCAAAACAGCATTAAAACGTTTCCCACGCCGACTTGGGCAATTTTCCCACGCTCAGTGAAATTTTCTCTCACGCTAATTTAAGTACAGTCATTTGTTACGTAGTTCCGAGATCAACATTTTAAAAAATGATCAAATATATTGCTTGTAATATTTGCATTATATGCATTTATCCGAAGTCTAGTTAGTCATCACTCAGTACAGTATTAGACATCGTGCGTAACGGACAGTTTACTTGAACATTGTATCATAATTAATTCAACCAACGCAGTTATATTTTCGAAGAGCTAATAATGACCGACAGGAATGAAAATGCAACAACGTCTGGGCGCAGTACGAAGACTATAAATGTAAGAAAAAGACTGAATTTGAAAATTAAATTAGACATTTTGAAGCGAATTGATTCCGGTCAACGACAAGCGGATGTGTGCCATAATTTAGGACTCGCAAATTTAACTGTAAGAACAATTATGAAAAAATAAAGAATTAATTTTAGCAGCGGGAAAGATAGCTGTTCCACTGCAAGCAACTAGGACTAGACCGGCTATTAGGATTGAAATGGAAAGACTAATTTTTTTTGAAGATAATATTCCAATGCAGAATTCAGTTAAGTTAAATATTAAAAAAAGAGAGAGAGAGAGAAAGAGATTAGCCAATACGATGATCTGAAGAAAACTCGCCTAAAAAAAAAAAAAATGTGGAACCATTTAAAACTGGTAGAATAGATTTAAAATCCCGGGAGAAGCCGCTAGTGCAGATTAAGGAGCCGAAATTTCAAAAAAGAACTTGTTAAAATTATTGAAGAGGGGTATTATGTGTTATACTTCTCAACAAGTTTTTAACATAGATGAAGCAGGACTTTTGTGGAAACGAATGCCTAAAAGAAGATTCATATTGAAAAAACAAAAAACATGCCAAGTTTCAAAGCGGCGAAGGATCGGTTGACTTTATTGTTGGGTGGTAACGCTGCGGGCCATTTAAAATTAATACCCCTTTTAGTTTATTTGGAAGAGGGCCAAAGTTCAACTCAAAATCCACACATTTTTCATGATTAAATTCATACATTAAATTAAATCAATTAAATTCATTATTTTAATTGGAATTTTGTTTACTTTTGAGACGCAAGTAGTTACCACATAATTATACGTATGTAATGCAGAATATTTTATATGTGCAAATATTTGAATATTAAATATTTTGACCGACATTTGTGCATCTTTTCATTACCGTTTATTATTGATTAGGAAATATTCTATGGCACTGACCGCAGCTCACAAATACATATGTTACCTTATGGGAAAGCGGCGCTCGCTTAGCGCGGATTCACTTAGCGCTCTGTTTTTCCGGAACGAATGATCAGCGTTAAGCGGGGGTCACCTGTACAAGAAAAATTTATTCTAAAAATTGCCATGTACAATTTACTTCTTTATTAAGATTTGTTGTCGATCTGCTTTATTCAATAGCTGAGTGATGATTACAGAAGTGATTTGACGTAATGATTCAGATCAATTGAAGCAATGGTTTTCCATTTAGATGTAACATAATAATCATAATCTGCAACGTGTTTAATTGTCAACATTATTCATTAATTTATTCACACATTATTCATTATGCTGAAAGCTTGCTCAGCTTCAGCACCACTAATCGAAAGTTTCAAAGATATTTCTGGCTTTCTGAATCGAAAAGGGAATTTCAATTGATTTTAAAGATAAAATCATCTAATATTTTAAAGATAAAATCTCTAAAATCATTAATTTTTATTTCATATTTTATCAGAAAACTTAAATTTCTTATTCGGTTTTCACCAGCTTGCCACCAAGACGAAAGTTCTTTCACATTCCACGATTTCCAGTAGCATATGTTTAAAATTTCTTTCAAAGGTATCGTTATTTTCTTTATTTAATTTAAAATCGCCCTGTTGCATTAATAACTTATCCTTAAGGATAAAATGAAAAACTTAAAGATAAAATAACTTAAGGATAAAACAATGCATTTAATAACTTGTCACGAGGTAATTTTTTTACTTTTGATCTTGATTCCTTCAAATTCTTTCCACTTCAACATGCTCTCAATTTTAGCTTCATAATTTCCTTCAGAATTTTTCAAATTAGCAATAGCATTCATAGTTTGAATAATTAATTTATATGCTTTTACCATTGTGATGCTGCGACTTTGTAAAGCTTCTGAAAGGTAAGGAGCTCCTGTATGATGTCGATCATTAGTGCTAAATGGTTAAGAAATTCCAAATTTAAAAGTCTATTTAATAATCCTGGATTATTTAACTTCTGATTCAAAATGTTTACACAAAGTGGGATGATTTCTCCAACCCACAATTGCCGTCCGCAAGCTACAAGTTGCTCATTGTCGCCCAAGCACACAACCGATCTTTATAGTTTCCACATAAAGTTCTTTAGCAATCATCCTTAATTCATGCTAGTTTTTCGGTGATTGGTAAGTTTTTTTTTTTTTTTTTTTAATTATTGTCTGTATGCCATTATATTTTTGAACGTTTTCTACAAAGTGAAAGGCTCGACAAAGTTTCAAAATCTGCCAACATTTCATCTTGGTAAAGTTCACTTAATATCAGTTGCCTCAATCTCCCTTCTACATTGCTACCGTCACTAGTTCTTTGAATACGGTGCAAAATGTCGGAATCACATGGATATTCAGCTACTGTGACCGTGTCGTGTAAACATAGACCAGGAGAAATTTACTGAAAGGTATGGATCACTCAGTTCTCCGAAAAACATATGCCCGTTTGTCAGAGTAAAGGGGAACCACAACACAGGTTGACCAGAGGCTATAATGCATGTCGAGAATCTTCTTAATCCTGACTGGCTATGGAAAGCATATTGACTAGACTGAATAGGTTTTACAAACACCACTAACATTGCGGAATGGTAATCCCTTTCACCCTTAATTCGCACTTTCTAATTACCTAAATTGCCTCAAGACAAGATGTGAGAACAATGCATACAAAGTTGTCTCTCCTAATCCATCTTTATACGGAAATTTTCTTCGTTCAACCGAAACTATTTTAAATGTAATTACCAAGGGGAATCAAAATATTCGCTATAAAAAAGTTCGTTAAACAGAGGTCCGACTGTAATTAAATCAAAAAGGAAGCAATTTTAAAATACATAATTGATCGATTGTGCCATTAAAATGCTGGGAATGGGGCCTCGTTTGCCCCACCGTAGTTTCCGCTGTGAATTCTCAATAATTGCATCCAGGATTTCATTTGTAAAATAAATGATCGTCTCAACAATGGGCTCAAAAATTTTCAAAAAAATATATAACAATGGGCTCTCGCAAGCCCGCTATAGCTCATCACTGGCTATAACTGAAGATTTTCATTGTTACAAGGAACTACTGGCATTGGGTACGCTCAGTGGAAGGACTCGTGGAATCGATATTTTTAACAACTTTAAAGAAATGTGTCTTGAGAGAGGACTAAACCTTGGTAACCTGGTGAGTGTATGCACGGATGGTGCACCTTCTATGAGAGGAAAGCAAGGATTCATTTCATTGTTAAAAAAAGAAAAGCCCAATTTAGAAAAGTTAATTTCGTTCCACTGTATATTACACCAACAAAACCTTTGTGCTAAATCCTCCACATTTAGCAATACTTTGGACAAAATTATTGCAATTGTTAACTTTATTCAAGTAAATGATTTAAGACATTGCCAATTTCGAAGCCTGCTTATATTGGATGAGACATATGTCAACTTGCCACATTATTGTAAAGTGCGCTGGTTATCAAAAGGACAAATTTTAGTAAAAGTTGTGGCTTTTTAAATTAAAATATTTTACGAGGAACAACAAGAATGTGATTTATTAGATGAAGAATTTTGTAGAAATGCTGCGTTTTTGTGTGATATTATGGAAAAGCAAAATGAATTAAATGTTTATTTGCAAGGAAAAACAAGACATATATATGACATGTGGCAAAAAATTCAGGTATTTTGAAAAAAATTATTTTTTTACAAAACTCTTTTCTCTAAATCAGAAATATCTGGGGAATATTTCCCTCATTTAAAAATATGTTAAAGGAGCAGAAATATGTTGTGTGTGACACTTTCAAAGACTACATAACCACATTCGACGTGCTGATTGAAGAATATAATGATAGATTTTCTGATTTCGAAGAACATACTTTAGAAATGAAATTGGCGTATGAGCCACATTTAGTTGATATCCTGACGGCACCCACAGAACTACAGATGGAATTAATTGAATTAGGAAAAGATAACGTGACAAAGACTTTTTGATACAAAAAAAGATCCTATTGAAATATGGAAAAATGCAGTTGAATACCCACGTTTACGTCAACATGCTCGTCGACTGCTGTCTTGCTTTGCAACTACATATTGTTGCAAATCAACTTTTTCATACCTTACACAAATTAAAAGTCATTTAAGGACTCAGATATCTGATATTCATTTAGAAGACCAACTCAAGTTGCCTACAACTAAGATGGAGCCTACTATCCAGTTATCATCTAATAAAAAAGAAATCCAAAAATCTCATTAGCTAATTATCAAAAAAGATGTTTCGGCTGAAACTAATGCATTCTGATGAGTTTAGCTCATTAAAAATATGTAATCGAAGTGGTTTCAGACGAGACATCTTTTTTGGTAAACAACCACCAAAGCATCAAATCTTCAACTCATTAAATTATTTTTTACAATAGTAGTTTTTTCTAATTATTCTTGTATAATGTGCTTAAATTTTCATTTGAATAACAATTTAGAAAATAATTTACTTTATAATTATATTTTTTTAAATTTTGTGTTCATATAAAATGTAGGTGGATGTATTATGATGAGAATATTGTAAATATGTATGTTTTATTGAAATTTATTTGCCTTTTCTATAGTTATATGTAATAAAATTTAACACTGATAATTAAGTATGTGTTACTTCGTAAGTAGTGGTTCGGTGCGGCCTTTCCACTATTTCCGAAAATGAATATGGCCCTTTATACAAAAAAGGTTGTCTACCCCTGGGTTAGGCAGTCCTAATAAGCCAGTCAGATAATTAAGAAGAGGGAAGGGTAGAAACATCACTTTCAGAGAACAAAACCTTATCAAAAAAAAATTGAGAATAAAAGTAATTTTATAAGTGAATTCAGAAAAAAAAAAAAAAAAAATTTTAAATTAATTTAATCCTGACTGTACCTGAGGGTAGAAACATCACTTTCGGATTTTTTCTATTCATTAATGAAAATAAAAAAGAATGCAATCGAATACACAAATAGGGTGATTATTAATATAAATTAATGAATAAATAAATGAATGCAATCGAATGCGCAAATATGGGGATTCATTAATTAACATTAATTAATGAATAAATAAATAAATGCATGCAATCGAATACGCAAATAGGGGGATTTTTTTTTCTTGTGTAGTCAGGAAAGTGTTTTATTCTTTGTGAAAACGAAAAAACAAAGTACAATGGATTCCGGTTATTTGGGGCAACCGTTTATTTGGGACAAATCTTAAAAAACAGAACCGAATCAAGAAAATAGCCAGGGTTTACTTCGCTTAATTCGGATAAAATGCCGTTTAATCAGGGCAGGAGACTGCAGCACTGGAGATTACCATATGATTGTCTCCAACCGTACCACATAGTTCGGTCGGATTTCTGGAGGTCACAACCATAAAACAATTAGCAGTCACCTGTTTATTAGACTTTTCTGTTAGTGCAATCTATCATAAACGGATAGTAAACTCGATCTTATTGAATTTGCGATAAAACTGACAGCTGGAATTCTGTGGGTTATTATGGTAAAATGTGTTTACACTTCCATGGAATCTTCAATCATATAAAAAAAATAATTTTCAGAATCTTCTCTTCATTCCTATTTTTAAAGCTTTGTAACTCGTTACTCCGTTCTCACTTGAGCATATTGTTACTTGCAATTTGTGTGCTGTGTTTTTTGTTATTGATTGCTTATCTTTTTACTGTTTTAAATTTTAACCCCCACCCACAAATGTCAGTGAACAGAAATGTCAACTAGTTTAGTTAGTATGTACATATTACAGTATGTATTAATTATTCCGATTATTACGTATATTCTTCCGAATTCCACGTATCATTAAATTTTTAATTGGTAAGGTAATAAAGGGTAAATTTGTGCTTAATATATCTTTACTTTTATAGCCTGTGGATAATATTCCTCCTATTTTCGCTAATTAGAATCGCTCTTTAATAGAATTAAAATTCAATTCAATTCACAAACGTGATCACAACGACCGGCGCTTACTACACATCATATAGCGAACGGTAACTTAACTATGGTGAGTTCGTTGTAACATGATTCGATTGTACAGTGAACTAATTGTAAAGGGGGGGTACATTGTATTTTTAACTATTTACGTGAAACCGGATAATTGGAGCAGCTGCTTAATCGGGCCAAAATGCACTAGTCCCAATGTGTCCCAAATAATCGTGATAGACTGTATATAGGTTTGTCCATTTTTGTTTTATAAATTTTTTCTACACAAGAAACCATAGTATATAGGTTTGTCTATACAAAAATAGACAAACCTATATACAAAGTTTATAGGTTTGTCCATTTTTGTTTTATAATTTTTTTCTCTGGGCTCTGCCCCCAGACCCCCACTTTCTACAGGGGCTCTTGGTCCCAGCCCCTATACCTATTATTCAGCTCAAGTGATATTTCTAACAGTGAAGTTCATAACCTAAACACTGACACAGGCAACATGCACTGCGTGCCAGATGTTTCCGTATGTACAGATCACGTGACACTGGATGGAGTCAGCACCCATCAATCACTGCCGTGTCGTCGAGTGTAGAGAGGGTGCACCAGATACTAAATACAGTATTAGCCAATTCGTTGAGTGTAGCGAGTTACTTTTTCATTGTATTTTGGTTACTATTATTATAATTATTTGTGTATTATTATTAGCGTAGCGATTTCATTTTTCATTGCATTCTGGTTATTATTATTTTAATTATTTATTTCGGTGTTATTATTAGCTTAGTGAGTTCATTTTTCATTGCATTTTGGTTACTATTATTATAATTATTTGTGTATTATTATTAGAATAGCGATTTCATTTTTCATTGCATTTTGGTTACTATTATTTTAATTATTTCTGTATTATTATTAGCGTAGCGTAGCAAGTTCATTTTTCATTACATTTTGGTTACTATCAATTACAATTATTTTTGTGCATTATTAATTTTTTTTGTATTTGCTGACATTATACACGAGAAGTGCCTCTCATGCTGACGTTATGAAGTGAAGTGCTTTTCATGTAATAAATCTGGAGCGCGATTATACTGATTTCCGAAAGAACAATTTATTATAATTGATAGAACTAGGAAATATTTAATGAAAAAGAAAAAAAAAAAAAAAGAAAAAAAACTACCAAATAGCTAATTATTAACTAATTCCAAACTTATTACATTAATTAATATGAATAAGAGGTAAGCAGCAGCCATTATCAATCCACTGCAGGATGGAATCTCATCAAACAATTCATATTGAGGGAAATGAACCATAATCTGCTATGCACTGGCTAGCAAGATCAACCATATTTAGCAGTCAGGGGCTGGCACTACAGTCTACTCAGTGTGTGTGCTACTGCACTCCCACTTCTGACCACTCAGCTACATTAATATGAAGTGTATTGATATTAATCGAAATAATAGTTTATCAAATAATTAAATAATTTGAATTTATAGATGTAAAGGTAATTGGGTTGGGGAGTTTACTATTCCCTTATAAAATGTGCAGTTCTATATACTGTGTATGCCATTCCTGCTCATATTAACCTTTTTTTTTTTTTCTGTGTTACTGACTGGCTTAAACCAGTTGGTAAGTATGATAGTATTCAACATCAAGATAATTATGCATCATTATTATATATTAATGCTAGATGGAGCCCATCTTTAGGATTGGTGTTTTAAAAGCACTGAAAGGGAAAACCTCATCAAATTTGCTTGGCCGAATACTCAGTTTCTCCTTCAACTGATTGTGAGGCGTTCAGTCCATGTTTTTCAGCCATGCCCAAGGCTTTTGCTTTTAATGTTTACCTTCAAAGCCCAAGTACTTATAAGTTATTGAGAAGGAAGATCAATTTACCAAGCAGAAAAACTCTGAAGCATTTAATGTTGAACATTGCTAATAAAGCCAGGATTCTGCCCTGGTTATCAGAATCGTGGTTTTATTATCAGAATTGTATCAGAATTGTTTAAAGAAGCAAATGACAGCTATGCAGGAAAAAGACAAAATGTGCATACAATGAATAAACAAAGTGCATTATCTAATTGTGAAAATGATGATGCTGCCGTTCTTCTTGGTCTCTTAAACCATACTGATACTTTCCTTGAATTGGTTCACCAGGATGCTAGTGAGCCAGTAAGTCTGACAAAGTGAAAGTCAGAATCAAACAAGGTACAGTGAGGATATGGATATTTCTGATGAAAATGCACTGGCATATATCTCAGGTCACCTAGCCAGAAATATTTTAAAAAGCAACAATTGTTAAACATGTAAAAATTTACTATTAGGCCCAAAAGATCTTGATATTGAAAAAATACTGTATTTTAAAGATTTTAATGTGAGGAGTATGGATTGAAATGGCCATCAAAATAAAGTAAAAGGTAAAGTGCAGCCATTATCAACAAATTGCAGGAAGCGTCAACAATTCATGCTGAGGGAAACGGACCATAATCTGCCACGCTGGTCTAGTGCAGGTTGGCAGATCGACCGCATTCAGCAGTCAGGGGCTTGAACACCGGTCTACTCAAAGAACGTGTGCTACTGCACTCCCGCTCCTGACCACTTGGCTACGGAGGCCTATGGTCATCAAAGGAATTGTTAAATACAATGATATCTGTATCAGAATTTCTTCTTTTCCGAAGTTGACTTGGTATTTCATAAGGAAAATTTTGTAAAAAACCATGTTTGTGATAACATGTTTTATTTTTTTATAGTGGATTGGGAACCACAACACAAAGATAATATGCAAGCAGTGCTTATTCAGTCTTTTCTGAAAATTAGGTCAAAACAGAAAGTGAAAAATGTGAACTTGGCTTATTGGTCTAGTCCAGCATCAAAATCCCTTAAAAAAAAAAAAAAAAATGAAATAGGTTAAACACATGTAACTGGGAAATGTCTAGTGTATGTAAAAGCTAGAGGTAAAAATTGTGTCGTGAATTTTTTTTATTAGAGATCAGTTGTATCAAAGAAATATTAAGAGAGCATTCTGAACTACACAAAACATAACAAATCCACAAATAAGATACAATTTCATTTCAATTGGATGGAATCCTATTGTATGGTGAACTCCAAACCACTGAAGTGTCTTTTTCTTGTTTTCGGAGACATTCCAAAGTAATCTTCAGAATGTCTCTGAAAGCTAGACCTGAAGATTATTATAAATATGAAAAATACCTGTTCTTTTTTATAAAAAAAAAAAAAAAAAGTTCAGAATTGGCATCATAGTTTAAAAAATGAAAATATTTTTTAGATCGCCTAACCCATGAAGGAAGATAAGTTTAAGAAAAAAGTTCTGATATTGTTGAAGATGACAACTCCCACTTGTTTTAGTTTAGTGAACAAGAAAGTCTTGAGCATGTTTCAGAGTCTTTATCTGTATCTTTCTTACAACTCCAGTATGAAAATTATCTGAATTTTGATGCTGGAATTGTAAGAAAGATACTGATTTTTGTCTTTGCAAAGGAAGCAAAGCTTATCTCTCAGTAACAGCATATCGTAGCATCTTTACGGTTTATGAAATCAATTATTGTATTGAAGACTGTAACACAGTGCTTTATTATTATTAATTTATTTGTCTATGTTGCTTGTACTGGACATAAGTCTTGCTTCTAATTTTATGACAAATCAATATGCTTTTTATATATACAGGGTGTCTCAAAAATATTGGTACAAACGTTTAAGCGAGGTAGGTAACATCTAAAGGAATGTGAATCACATAGGAACCCATAACCGGAAACATCATCATAAGTCAGGAGACAGCGCAGTAGTCGCCGCACGAAGAGCATGCATCGATATACAAACTGTGAGCTGTCAGACATGCACCTAGTGTATGGATTAGCAGAGGGCAATGGACAAGCTGCTCAACAAATTTATGGAGAATGCTTCCCAGACAGACATGTACCAGACCACCGTTTGTTTGCGCGTGTGCATCAAAATTTGTGCGATTATGGGTCATTTAGAGGTAATAGGAGTAGTGTAGGCAGACCACGTTCGACGCGAACTCCAGCCATGGAAGAAAGTGTGTCGAATGCCGTCCCGAATAATCCTATTACCAGCACACGTGCCATTGCCTATGCCTTAGGAGTGTCTCGTTGCAGTGTACGGCGTGTCTGGCACGATTCCTTACATCCCTTTCATCTCCAAAGGGTTCATTTACTGCTCCCCCAAGATCATCCTGCACGTGTTGCTTTTGCGCAGTGGTTTCTCCAAGAAAGTGTTCAAGACTTGAAGTTTCCAGCCTATGTTTTGTTCACGGATGAGGCTTATTTCACTCGGGAAGGCTTATTCAATCAGCACAATGCTCATGTGTGGGCTCACGACAACCCACACGGTGTGCGCCCCCATGCGGCACAACATCGCTTCGCAATAAATGTGTGGGCAGGTATGGTCGGTGATTGCTTAGTTGGCCCATACCTGTTACCATCCCGCACAAACTCCACTAAACATCAGATCTTTCTTGAACAAGTTCTACCAGGGTTACTTGACGATGTTCCAGCAAATGTGAGACGCAACATTTGGTTTCAACATGACGGGGCACCTGCCCATTATGGAAGGTGTGTTCGTGACCATTCCTTTAGATGTTACCTACCTCCCCTAAATTTGTACCAATATTTTTGAGACACCCTGTATATATTACAGGACAGTTCATGTGATGATATTACTATTTCAATTTACAGAAGACAACATATAATTCAAATCTTTCATACGTAATGAGAAACTTTATAAATTAAAGGAATTTGAATAATAAAGTGTGAAGTTTGTCCTTTTTTTTGTTGTAAAGCTAACTCAAATAAATAGTGATCTAAATGAAAGAAAGTTATTTTCTTTAACAAACTTTAGCAATTATCTGGATTCACTAAATTACAGTTGCTCAGAGCGAAATGGATACAAAAATACAGATTGTGACAGGTTCGATGCTTTAATTAATGAATCCCGTCAATTTCGTCATCAGCATAATACCCCTTCCACAATTTGCACAGATTTTGTATTGAACCTGAGCAACAAACAGTTATCTACAGAACAAATAGACCTATTGACTCTGGGTATGAAATTTGCTGTTCTACCAAGAAACCCACCGATCACTGATATTGCTTTAGGCGTAGAAGCGTATTTAACACGTTTCCCTGAAGATGTGGCAAACACAATTCGCCTAAAAACTGCAGCAATTCTACACCATGCTCACCCCGCTTCTTCCAATCTCAGCCACAAACAAATTTCTGCCCTTAAGACACTGAAACGAGATTCATCCATCATCATCCTATCGGCAGACAAAGGACGTCGAACAGTCGTAATGAACCTCGCAGATTACGAGACAAAAGCCTTGCTGCTCTTGCAGGACACTTCTGTTTTCAAGCCCTTAACCGTTCCCCCCATCAAAGCCTTGGAACGATGGGAGTCGAAAGTGAACATCCTCGTCAACAGTTGGCTCAAACAGAAGAAAATAACACAGTCAACACGTAATCACCTCCGGCTGCCAGATCCCACAATTCTACGGACTACCAAAAGTACACAAAGAAGGCACACCACTAAGACCCATTGTATCCTGTTGTGGCTCATCGACTTACGAATTATCTAAGTTTGTCTCGAGGCTCCTTTCTCCCCTAGTAGGCAAGACCACCAACACCGTCTCCAACAGTAGTGAGTTCATAGAAAGGATCCATACCATATCCATCTCACAAGATCAAGTTATGGCATCGTTTGATGTAGTTTCACTTTTTACCTCCATCCCAGTAGAACTTGCCATCACACGTGCAAAACAACTCTTAGATAGTGACAAAACCCTTGGCAGCAGAACCAATCTAACACCAGACGATATCTCCACCACCCTCAGACTGTGCTTAACAGGTGGTGCAATCAGGTTTAACGACTCCATTTACCAGCAAGTACATGGCACAGCCATAGGTTCCCCGGTTAGATTGGTCACAGCAAACATCGTGATGGAGGAATTAGAGGGTTGTGCATTTACAAACGTACCAGATCCCATTGCCTTTTGGTGTCACTATGTGGACGATGTGTTCGTAGTTATCCCCAGAAATTCAGGTGACCGAATCTTAGACCACTTCAACTCTCTGTCACCTTTCATAAAATTCACGATTGAGCTAGAGTCGAACAACACCATACCATACTTAGACACCCTTGTCCGGTGCGAGGGCACGTGCTTGAAGAGAACAGTCCATCGTAAACCTATGTGTGCTGGCCAATTTACCAACTTCCGGTCAGCACACGCACGTAGCCATCTTCTTGCCACTGCACAAACCTTACTAACTCGTGCCTGGACACACTCTAGCTCTGTAAATGAGAGGAGCGCCAAAATCGCTAAAGTCAAGGCGGATCTTACGAGGTGTGGCTATCCCATCAATATCCTTGACAGGTGTGACGTACAGACACGCGACCGCGTAGCGACCAACAGAAACATCCTAGGTGATGACTCAGCCACGAGCGCCTTTATCCCATACTACCCAAACCTATCACAATAGGTCTGTAGAATCTTAAAATCACATGGGATAAAGTGAGTACAACTCCCAGGCAGAAAATTACGATCCCTCATCTCTAAGTTAAAAACACCTGTTTCCACCCTACTATAGAGCGGATTGGTCTACCGCATCTCTTGCCGTGACTGCGCTAGCTGCTACATCAGGGAAACTGGGAGAGGGCTCGAAAAACGCCTTTCCGAACACAAAAGAGCAATCCACTTAGCGGATGTAGAGCACTCAGCTATTGCCGAACACATTTGGGCAACCCACCACGACATTGACCCACACAGCGATGTTGTGATTGTGGATAAGTCTCGCCATTATCTGCTCCACGCCTGGTTGGAGTCGTTAAACATCAAATGCTCCAATACCTCAGTGAACAGGAACAGTGGTTGTCAAGTCCATCCTATCACCGAAGCAACGATCCTGTCCATTGACAAACGCTGGCCACGTCCACATACATCACAGCTACAGGCTTCAACATCAAACAATTAGCCACGCACTTCACGTACAAGATTGGCAGTACACGCCTCCATTCTAACTATCATTTCATTTCAACTGAAGAAGGTTAACTAAACAACAGAAAGCTTTGTATCTAATCTAATATAATGTATGTATATTTCTTATTATTATTAAACCTGTCACAATCTGTATTTTTGTATCCGTTTCGCTTTGAGCAACTATAATCTAGTGAATCCAGAGCGCACAGGCCTCTTTAATCATATTCGAACTGTTCTTGGCCAATCAACATACGATATAGTCATGAAACTGCAAAAGAATTTCATCTTTATAGCTCGTGGAAAACAACATCTCAGATTTGCTAATAATTAGCCACTAATATTTTTTTTTTTTTTTTTTTGTATACTACACAAAAATACAAAGAATCTGGAATGAGTAAAAAATCTGGAATACAATTATGTGACTAAATTGACTCTTTTATTGCTGAGTTGGTTATTTTCTTTAACAAAATTTAGCATTCTTTCATTTAGATCACTATTTATCTGAGTTAGCTTTACAACAAAAAAAAGGACAAACTTCACACTTTATTATTCAAATTCCTTTAATTTATAAAATTTCTCATTATGTATAAAAGATTTGAATTATATATTGTATTCTGTAAATTGAAATAGTATTATCATCACATGAACTGTCCTATAATATATATAAATATAAAAAAAGCATATTGATTTGTCATAAAATTAAAAGCAAGACTTGTATGTCCAGTACAAGCAACATAGACAAATATATTAATAATAATAAAACACTGTGTTAAGCTCTTCAATACAACCCTTGATTTTTTAAACTGTAAAGATGCTATGATATGCTGTTACTGTGAGATAAGCTTTGCTTCCTTTGCAAATACAAAATTCAGTATCTTTCTTACAACTCCAGCATCAAAATTCAGATAATATTCATACTGGAGTTGTAAGAAAGATACTGATACAGATAAAGACTCTGAAACATGCTTAAGACTTTCTTGTTCACTAGACTAAAACAAGTGGGAGTTGTCATCTTCAACAATATCAGAACCTTTTTTTTAAAATTTGATGTCAATTGTGAACTATTTATTATTTTTATTATTTTTTTAATTTTTAATAAAAAGGAACAGGCATTTTTCATATTTACAATAATCTTCAGGTCTGGCTTTCAGAGACATTCTGAAGATTACTTTCGGATGTCTCTGAAAACCAGAAGAAGACATCTCAGTGGTTTGGAGTTCAGACAATAGAATTCCATCCAATTGAAATGAAATTGTATCTTATTTGTGGATTTGTCATGCTTTATGTAGTTCAGAATAGTCAGTTAATATTGCTTTGATACAACTGACCTCTAATAAAAAAATCATGACAAATTTTTCCCTCTAGCTTTCGCAGCACATGTTTAACCCAGTTAAATGTGTTTAACATATTTCAATTTTTATTTTTTTATTATTTTTTTTTTAAGGGATTTTTATGCTGGACTAGACCAGTAAGCCAAGTTCACATTTTTCACTTTTTGTTTTAACATAATTTTCAAGAAATACTGAATAAGCACTTCTTGCATATTATCTTTGTGCTTTGGTTCCCAATCCACTCAAGGTCAATAAAACATGTTTTTTTCCAAAATCTCTCATTATGAAATACCAAATGAACTTCAGAAAATAAGATATTTCATAAACATATCATTGCATTCAACAATTCCTTTGATGGGCATTTCAATCCATATCCCTCACATTAAAATCTTTAAAATACAACATTTTTTCAATATCAAGATCTTTTGGGCCTAATAGTAAATTTTTACATGTTTCACAATTTTTGCTCTTTAAAATATTTCTGGCTAGGTAACCTGAGATGTATGTCAGTACATTTTCATCAGAAATATCCATATCCTCACTGTACCTCGCTGATTCTGACTCTTTCACTTTGTCAGTGAGACTTACTGGCTCCATCTTACTGGCTCACTAGCATCCTGGTGAACCAATTCAAGCAAAGTATCAGTATTGTTTAAGAGGCCAAGAAGAACAGCAGCATCATCATTTTCACAATCAGATAATGTACTTTGTTTATTCATTGCATGCACAGTTTGTCTTTTTCCTGCATAGCTGTTATTTGCTTCTTTAAACAATTCAGCAAAACAGGGCAGAATCCTGGCTTATTAGCAATGTTCAACATTAAATGCTTCAGAGTTTTTCTGCTTGGTAAATTGATCTTCCTTCTCAATAACTTATAAGTACTTGGGCTTTGAAGGTAAACATTAAAAGCAAAAGCCTTGGGCATGGCTGAAAAACATGGACTGAACGCCTCACAATCAGTTGAAGGAGAAACTGAGTATTCAGCCAAGCAAATTTGATAAGGTTTTCCCTTTCAGTGCTTGTAAAACAGCAATCCTAAAGATGGGCTCCATCTAGCATTAATATATAATAATGATGCATAATTATCTTGATGTTGAATACTATCATACTTGCCAACTGGTTTAAGCCAGTCAGTAAACAGAAAAAAAAAAAAAAAAAAAAGTCAAAACCATGTATGATAATTAAAAAAAAAAAAAAAAAGGAAAAAGGTTAATATGAGCACGAATGGCATATACAGTATATAGAAGTGCACATTTTATAAGGGAAGAGTAAATTCCCCAACCCAATTATGCCTTTACATCTATAAATTAAAATTATTTCATTATTTGATAAACTATTACTTTGATTAATATCAATACACTATTCATATTAATGTAGCTGAGTGGTCAGATGTGGGAGTGCAGTAGCACACACTGAGTAGACTGCAGTTCAAGCCCCTGAGTGCTAAATATGGTTGATCTGCTAACCAGTGCATAGCAGGTTATGGTCCATTTCCCTCAATATGAATTGTTTAAGAAGGCTTCTATCCTGCAGTGGATTGATAATAGCTGCTGCTTACCTCTTATTCATATTAATTAATGTAATAAGTTTGGAATTAGTTAATAATTAACTATTCAATTTTTTATTTATTTATTATTATTATTTTTTAACATTTCATTAAATATTTCCTGGTTCTATAAATTATGATAAATTACCTTAAATGTTCTTTCAGAAATCAGTATAATCACATTCCAGATTTATTACATGAGAAGCACTTCTCTTCATAATGTCAGCATGAGGATCACTTCTCGTTCATAATGTCAGCAGATAAATACAAAAAAAAAAAAAATAATAATGCAAAAAAATAATTATAATGATAATAACCAAATTGCAATGAAAAATAAACTCGCTAAGCTAATAATGATTCAGAAATAATTAAAATGATAGTAACTAAATTGCAATGAAAAATGAAATCGCTATGCTAATAACAATATACAAATAATTATATTATGAATCAACAGGAATTACCTTTATTTTAAATATAAGAAGCTTCCTATATCTAAAATAAAGGTAATCCCTGTTGATTCCTAATAGTAGTAGTAGTAGTGACATGTGATGCAAAAAAGCATGTGTATGAGCTTCATCATCATCAGCCATTTTCAATCCACTGCAGGATGAAGGCCTCTCCAGCAACTTTCCAGTTCCTTCTGTTTTGAGCACTGGCTATCCATTTACTAAAAACTTACGAATTTCATCTATCCATCTCCGCCTTTGTCTTCCAGGTTTTCTTCTATGAGCTTATGCAGCATCAGCCAAAAAAAAAAAAAAAAAAAAAAATCACACCATTCCCTCCAAATGCCTGTCCAGTTTCTCCTTAAATTTATTTAACTTATCAACTTCCACAACAACAGATGGAAGTTTGTTCCAGCAATTAACCACCCACTGGTTAAATGCAAATTTCCACACATCTATTCTACATCTGTCTTTTCTTAATTTGAATTTATGCCCCCTTAGGTTCGTAATCTGAACAAGTGGAAGGATACCATCAGAATTCATCGTGCTCAACCCATTCAAGGCCTTATACACCTCAATCAGATCACCGCGCAGGTGCCTAGTCTCCAGCCACTGAAATTTGCAGAACTTAAGCCTCTCTTGGTAAGAGGATCCCTTCATTCCCCTCACCAATCTTGTTGCCCTTCTCTGTACACGCTCAAGTAAATCTACATCCTTCCTAAAATAAGGCCTCCAGACCTGTACGCAGTACTCAAGGCTTGGCCTGACCATTGCCTTATACAGAGAAATAACCTCCTCCTTTTCCCTGCCAGCAAAATTCCTATATATCATTGACAAAACCCCATGACCTGCCCTGGCAGCCTGTCTGCATTGTCAGAAAACTTCATATCTGCCTGCACAATTACTCCCAGGTCTTTTTCATTTTCTACCACCTTAAGTGTAGTACCACACAGTTGGTACGTTTCTCTGGGGTCACTTCTACCCATATGTAGTACTTTGCATTTGTCAAGGTTAAACTTCAGTTGCCACTTCTTAGCCCATCTGCCCAAATTATCTAGATCCTGTTGCAGTAGCACACTGCCATTACTGTCATTAACAACCCGACCAACCTTTGTATCATCTGCAAACTTCGACATTAAGCCTGATATACCTTCATCAATATTATTGATGAAATATAATAAAATATAGGAATTATCGAGCACTTAATAGCTCTCTATTATCAAATCTACAAATAATTATAATAGTAACTGAAATGCAATGAAAAATTAACTTGCTACACTAATAATAATAATACGATACGCCAAAAATAATACACAAATAATTAAAATAATAGTAACCAAAATGCAAAGGAAAAATGAACTCACTACGCTCAAACCCCGGGGGCTCACATCTGGTGAGTATGGGCTTGGCACACCCAGGGTCCTGAGCTGGATATTATCATTCTTCTCTTTCTTGGTGATCCCCTTCTACTTCTCTCTCTCTCTCTCTCTCTCTCTCAGGGTAACTTGTGAACTTTTTTTTTTTCCTGGTGCAGCATAAGCCTGAGGCTTCCTTGCACCATATAGCTATTAATAATAATAATAATAAACAAATTAATATTTTCAAACCAGTACCAATGTTATTAGCAATGGGCATGGGTGTTAGCACTCTGTGGATTTTGATGGCCGCATTAGTTTATAGGCCGAAATTGGGGGCGCTGGGAGTAATTCAGCGAGTTGACACTCTGTATCTTAAAACTCTGTGTTCGCAATGTTCCAGCCTGTTTCTTAGGTCCGAAATTGGTGGCGCCACTTTCTATGCGTTTTAACGTGTAACTGGAATTAACATTATCGTCTATGGGAGTTGACACTATCTTACTACTCAGTGATTAGACTATGTATAAATAAAGTGCGAAAGCATCAATGATACATAGCCAAATCTGAATGAACAGAATATTATTATTATTATTATTATTATTATCATCATTTATTGTAAACAAATTCTCTTGATAAATAAAATTGTATTGTATTGTATTGTATTATTATTATTATTATTATTAGCCATATGGTGCAAGGAAGCCTGAGGCTTATGCTGCACCAGCCAAAAAAAAAAAAATTCTGAGTTACCCTGAGTGAGAGAGAGAGTGAGAGAGAGAGAGAGAGAGAGAGAGAGAGAGAGAGAGAGAGAGAGAGAGAGAGAGAAAATCACCAAGAATGAGAAGAATGATGATTACGATTGCATTAAATGAAATCAAGGAACAAGCCAATGGAAAAAATTCAAAATTGCGGTCTAAAATAAGAGAAAGTAATTTCTGTTAACAGAAATTACATATTTTAAATTTATTAAAACTGTAGTTGTTTGGTATGAAATATTAAGTATTATAAAGAAAGTAAGGAAAGCCATGGAAAGTAATTCAATTGAGATGAAACTACAATATTGATAGAAGTGCACTTAATCAACTAAATGAATTTAGAACATCAGGATTTAAATTGTGTAAGGATAAAGCTATAGACATTGCAACTAAAAATAGGGTCAGTATAACCAATAGTGCAAGTTTCTAGAAAAATGAGCAAGTTTACCTATGAAACTTCACCAGATGAACTCGTTATTGATCATTTAACTTTATTTAAATAATGTACTAGTCGTTAAATTTTAAATAAATAATTTTTGAATGTTCCCATATTTTTCAGTTTTACAAATTCCACCAATAATTTTTGCGAGGGGGCCCCAAATGAATATTTCGCTTGGAGCAGACAGAAGGCTAGGTATAGCAGTGGATTCTTCTAGTAGTTGCTAGAAGATTGGACACAGTGAGCTATGTAGTAGTAGCAGAAGTAGTGGCATGTGATGCAAGAAGGCATGTGTATGAGCTTATGCAGCATCATCCAAAAAAAAAAAAAAAAACATCACACCATTCCCTTCAAATGCCTGTCCAGTTCCTCCTTAAATTTATTCAACCTATCAACTTCCAAAACGACAGATGGAAGTTTGTTCCAGCGATTAATCACCCGCTGGCTAAAGGCAAATTTCGGCACATCTATTCTACAACTGTATTTTCTTAATTTGAATTTATGTCCCTTAGGTTTGTAATCTGAACAAGTGGAAGGATCCCATCAGAATTCATCATGCTCAACCCATTCAAGGCCTCATACATTTCAATCAGATCACCGTGCAGGTGCCTAGTCTCCAGCCACTGAAATTTGCAGAACTTAAGCCTCTCTTGGTAAGAGGATCCCTTCATTCCCCTCACCAATCTTGTTGCCCTTCTCTGTACACGCTCAAGTAAATCTACATCCTTCCTAAAATGAGGCCTCCAGATCTGTACGCAGTACTCAAGGCATGGCCTGACCATTGCCTTGTACAGAGGGACAATCACCTCCTTTTCCCTGCTAGCAAAATTCCTATATATCATTGACAAAACCCCATGACCTGCCCAGGCAGCCTGTCTGCATTGCTCAGAAAACTTCATATCTGCCTGCACAATTACTCCCAGGTCTTTTTCATTTTCTACCACCCTAAGTGTAGTACCACACAGTTGGTACGTTTCTCTGGAGTTACTTCTACCCATATGCAGTACTTTGCATTTGTTAAGGTTAAACTTCAGTTGCCACTTCTTAGCCCATCTGGCCAAATTGCAGTGGCACAGTGCCATTACTGTCATTAACAACCCTACCAACCTTTGTATCATCTGCAAACTTCGACATTAAGCCTGATATACCTTCATCAATATCATTGATAAATATACAAAACAACAGTGGACCCAACACCGAACCCTGTGGGACTCCACTAATAACATTAGTCCATGAAGAACAGCACCCATTGATTACCACCCTCTGTCTTCTCCCACTTAACCATCCTTATATCCATTGTAGCAACTTACCCTTAATATCATACTGCTCCAATCTGTACAATAGTCTTTCATGCGCAACAGTGTCGAAAGCTTTCCTGAAATCCAAATATATGATATCAAAATTATTTTTTGCATCCAGTTCCTTTGTAACCACATCATAATATCCTATCAAATTTGTCAGACAAGACTTTCCCTTAACAAACCCATGCTGTGTCTGAATTATTGCTGCAGTCTTGTCTAGATGATCCTGCAATGCATCTTTAACCAGTGACTTCATTATTTTACCCGGAACAGAAGTTAAACTAACTGGTCTGTAATTACTCGTATCACCCTTCGATCCCCCTTTGTGGAAATGTATTCCTAATTGGGGATACATTTGCACATCTCCAGTCCGCGGGAACCTGCTCTGAGTCCAAGGATGCTCTCATAATTATGGCTAAGGGTTTGCTTAGTTGCTTTGCCTCCTCCTTTAATATAACTGGATAGATCCCATCCACCCCAGGTGCTTTTCTTATGTTTAACTTCAACAATTTCTCCTCCACTTTGCTCTCAGTTATTACAAAATCATTAAGTATCCTGCTACAATTTGATAACCTTCTACCATTTTCAAACCTTAATAATTCCTCATGTTTGAATGTAGATGCAAAATACTCGTTCAATTTGTTTGCTATCAAGCAGGATCATCAACAGTCGAACCATCGATGTCAAGTGGAGCAATCAGATTCATCCCCTTCCTTTTAGAGTTTATATAGGTAAAGAAATCCTTGCTGTTTTTCTTAGCATCTTTTGCCAAGGATTTCTCGTAATCTGCCTTCACCTGCCTAACCTCCTTTGTGACCTGATTACAGACTAGCTTATATCTGCCATAGGCTTCTGAGTCGCTTGATAATTTACATGCATCCCATGCATTTTTCTTCTCTGTTATGAGTCTCATATGGAATGCATAGCGAATGTGGAAGTGCATAGTGAATTTGTGGGAGGTTGTTTGCTGAGCATCGGCGGCAATATTTTTTCCTAGCAGCTTTAATAGGCAGGATGAGTTTAAGATTGACCTGTAGTGTTTCACAAGTGATGGAGTTGGAATTTTTCGCCTTTGCTTGACTAAGTTTTCCATTGGTGCGGAACTGAGTGGTTTGAGAGTAACGAGGTAAAAATGTGTAATAGTCGTTACATCCTACAAGCTCTATCTTAAGCGTAAATTGCAGGATCTCATCAGGTCCAGTAGTAGAGGTTGCTGGTAGTGAGTTTATGGCAGTAATTACATTTTGTCTCGATATTAGTATGGCTGTCAATGGATCGAAGTTTATTTTAGATTTCGATCGCAGGTGCAGATCTTGGTTTACAGTGATGGTAAACCTGGTGATGTAGTTAAGCCAGCTTTGGGGATCAATTTGTGGGGGGGAACCTGATGGGGTATTCTTATATGGATCTTTTCCGGTGTGTATATGGTCTTGTCAAGGAACGATTAAATCCCTTTGGAATTCTGGCAGTTAAACTTGGCTCGAACTCTCGAGTAGAGTAGGCAGTTCTGTCCGTATCGTTCTGAAACTGCTTCCGCAATATATGCAGATGTTGCTTAAGGTCGATGCGCTTCTTTATGTCGTGGGACTACAATGCTTTGGATTGAGGAGAGATTATGACCTTTCTTGTGGTCGCAGAGTTGTCATAGAGACAGTCCAGTTGATAAGCAGTGTGACAGCTAGCTAGAATTCACATGACTCGAGTATCGACCAAGGGATGAGCGAGATTGCCTCGATACATCTCGGTATGTCCAGGAATGTTGGGCTGACATGGGACATGGTTTTAGTTGGCCGATTGAGATGGCGATTATTCGGTAGTTGAAATTGTGCGTTGTGAGATCCAGCTACGATTTTTGCCCAGGTTGAAGAATGATCAAAATGGGTATGCTGACCCCATAGCTGGGGTCTGCGTGGGTAGCACAGGGGTATCGTCACCATCCTCCCCACACTGGGCGGAAAAGGCCCGGGTTCGAATCCTGTCGATGACGCGAGGAACTTTAGTGGGCTTTTTTCACTCCGTGGCTGAGTTAGTCGGTCTCAGGCGTAGATAGCAAGGTTTTTTTTCATCCAGCAAAACAGGAAAATTGACCAGAGAACACACACAATTTACAGACACGAATACGGGTTAATGTAATCATTTACGGGTAACCCTAATATAGTAATAGTAATGACCCCATAGCTGGTTAGTATGGGTAGTGGTAGCAGAAGAGCTGTGGGCCTCATTGCCGTGGGTGTATATGCTACCTACAGGTTTTTAACTAGCACATGCAATTATGGGGTTGTCTGAGTTGCTTACTTTTTGTGTAATGTCGTAATGCACTGGTGGTTGGGAGAAGAATGGATGACAGCCGATTTGTTGAATTGACATGTGATCAGCGACTCTACTTAGCTTGCTGAGATGTGTACTGTGTGGGCTTATAAGGCCCATAAGTGCTGGCTGGTTTGTAGGGTGCTTTCATGAGATTCTTTATTGTCACGATCTTCTATTTGTGTGGCGGCATCTGGAGCCCATAATTCGTTCAATGTAAGGCTCGTAATGTCATTCCTTCACATTGAGTGTTTGGTGTCAAGTTGAATTGTGTGATAGGTGAGATGGACTGATGCTTGGTCAATGGTTGGAACTTGAAGAATGAGGATTGGGTGTAAGTAATCTGCTTGCTCCTTTTATCCTTTTGATCCCATCTACAAGTGCTTGTTTTGATTTTAGGACTTATAACTGCTGGTGCATTAGCAAGCCTTGATTAGTGACTATGAGCTCTAGTTTGATCTGCAAGGATGATAGCTGTTTTATCTAATTTTTTATCGTTATCTGTTCTGCATAAACAGGAATTTATTTTTTGTAAAAGCTTCGCATCCATCATTATCCATTTGATATACTAATTGTGAGTCAGATGTGCTTTTGTCGGGTTCAACGGTGGCGCCCTTGGATGTGAAAATTTCGGCCACGGCGTTCGCTACTATGCAGCTCCATAGGTTTCTGGTACTCCTGTTAGTATTGGTAAGGTTGCTTGTAAGGCAGGGAGAGCATAACTGAAGTTGCAGGTAATACATTTGATTTTGTTCCTAATCGCTCTGGGGCATTAGCTGCAGCAACATTAGCTGCTGAATCCGAATTCTTCATTTTGAATGAAGAATTCGGATTCCTGCATTTCTTCATTTTGAGAGAGACTGACCTAAACGTTTAGTAATTTATTCAATGAGGGTAGCCAGTTCAGTTAGTTGCTATTACATTCTGTTCTCACTTTAAATGAGCATTCTTCCCAGGCAGAAACATCCTGATTAAGCATTGATCGTAGTTTTAACCGGATTGCTTCAGGCAGAGGATAGTTTAGTGAAGTAGGGAGGTAGAGATAACAGATCTGTATCAGTTCGTTCTTATTCAGTGAAAGGATTGGTTGTTGTTGTTGTTTGGTTTTTAGGAGCATTAGCAACTAAGGCCATATTGCTCCGGGATATGCGGTCGTCATTCCCTGACCTTTCCGCATCCTCCGTATTTGGTGGTGACGGGCTCGAACCCCGGTCTAATCAAGAAGCGTGTGCTACGCACTGCTGCTCCTTCCCACCTGGCTACGGAGGCGCCCGAAAGGATTGGTAGTAGAAACGTGAAGACATCTTACAACTTCAAATAAATGAAGGGGAGAGGCATCCTTGGGGATTTGGGTCAATAGGATTACGTCTGCATATATTACTATCTACTCACAGTCTGAACCGTCCAGAAGTCATGTCCTTTTTAGTTGCTGTCTCTGGACCTAAATACAATATTCCAAATGGGCTTAAAACATTGTCTTATACAGAGGAATAATGAAGATCTTCTCTACAATAAATATAACTTGCGTGATGTTTGTGGTAACTGTCTGTAATATACATTGAATTCATCAGCCACATGGTGAATATTCAATGATATAGTTAATTGTTATTGCAGTTTTGAGCTACAGACAGCGTCATTTTAAACAGGTTACACAATTATACTCGGGACCGATCGAAAGAACATTATCAGGGATTATTTACTATTGGGAAATTAGAATGAGGAATGTAGCATCAGTGGCTTAATTATCATATTGTAACATCCTACAATAAAGGGAAAAATTACCCAAAGATTAAGGTTTAGAGATTAATAGTGGCATGTCAATTATCATTTGATTGCAACGCTATCTCAGTCGCAAATCTGGATATCATGTGCAAGGCTTGAAATATTCAGAAACATGTGATATTATTTGAAGAATTCCGTGTCTAACAGTGCAACAAGGGAAATGACTTCCTTATACAGATTTTCTCTTATGAATAAGACGTTTGTAGTAAAAGGTAAGGATAATAACCAGCGCAATGGCAGACAAGATGAAGTCATTAAAAGTTTTATTTCTAGCCCTCCAGGTGGTGCCAGTTTATTTTTTTGTTTTTATTTTTCTCCCTAGATGGCACTAGTAGTATTTCCACAATTTATTTTTTACCTTGAAGTGGTTCCGAACTTTGGTCGGTAGAATTCCAAATCATACACAAGTTAGGACTCTCGGGAAAAAGAGAATAATTAGAAGTCTTCAGCAACTAGAAGAGAACCACCTGAAGAAGAGTTTTAAGACTTATGCTGGCACAGAATGGAGAAGACTACTGGGACTGCCTTATTTCTTGAATGAAATCAAACTGGACAGGTCAACTTGCGACTTCATTTGAAAATAAGAAAATGTACTGAAAATAATTGAACTGTGGTGAAAAAGACTAAGACTAGAAAATCATGTATATATGTTAATATAATTGTTACAATTGTTTTGCTAGAACATCCTCTTAGCCTTGGAGTGGTTGGTCTTGGTGACTCGGGGCCAAAATTACCTATGTCCTAAGAACAGGAGTGTTTGATCGAAACACTCAGACCATAATGTATATAACTACTAGTTTTTTTTTTGTTTTTTTTTTCTAGCTCTCCGGTAAGGGCAACCTGGGAGTGGGATTGCAAGTACTCGCCAGTATTGCACTACCTCTGGCAGGTGCAAGATTTTCGGTGGTACAGGATGACTGTTGACCCAGGCCCGGTGCTAGGGATGGGCACCAGGCAGCAGCTGCCCATACGTTGGCTGCACCCTGGTCGTATAATAGCCTGAACAAAACAACACACATTAATATTACACACATATACTGATACTTTTTAGGCCCATTAGGGCTTCCCTGCACCTTCCTGGGCCACTCCATTGACCCTAAGGAAACCAAAAAGAGAGAAAACAAAACTCGCCACCCACCTACAGCAGGTCTGGCAGGATAGGTGGTCAGAATTCACAAAAGGGGAAATAACGAGGAAATTTCTGCCTGATGTCGGAAGATTATACCCAAAAGCACCATCATGGTTTCACCCTGGACTGTACACTACGTATCTTTTAACAGGTCATGGGGCCCTGAATGCCAAACTAAACAGTTTTAAATTAGTAAACGATCCCCGCTGTGTCTGTGGGGAAGTGGAGACATGGTCTCACATAATGTACAACTGTGAAAATTATGAGGATCTTTGCTGCCTCCTGATGACAAAGCTGACTTACTTCCCTCGCGACAGAGAATCAAACCTGTTGGACTCGCAAGAGGAGTATAAGGAGTTGACAAAATTCGCCCAGGGACTGTTCACCCGAAGGAGGACACTTAATGCTATCTACAGGGATCAAGAACAGGCACCACGACTAAACTAACCATTCTTGGACTAATACAAGACCTTCCTTTGGGACTCTATAGTTTTTTTTTTTTTTTAAGCCATGCTCCCTTGCGTGGCCCTTTGCCTCCACTCCCCGGGCGGGAGGGGGAGGTGACTTCTAGTCTCCTCCTCCCCTCGCCGCCCCTCTCTTCCCTCTGGTGGGGCATGGGCCTGCTCCACTGATTTGGGGGTCATCTTCTCTATGGACCCCTTATTTCTGTCTTTTCCCCCCAGCCTTCAGTCTCCTCACCCCTCTCTCTCTTTTAATTATAATTACTAGTGTCTGAACCATTGTTAAATTGCATGAGCCCTACACCCAAAAACTTAACATTTATTTGCATAAATAGTTCTTCATTTTGGCTGACCCATAACTATAACGTGTTTTTTTTTTTTAAGGTCCTCGCCACTGAAATCTCAGGAAATTAGGTGGCAGGACCTGCCAGAGTAAATAACTATAATACTGGTGTACCTGGTCTGCCTCCACGAGGCAGAGTGTGGACAACGTTGGGTCCCATTAGGGGCCCAGTGGCTAAATGACCAGAGGAACAACGGTACACGACACTACACATGTACAAAATCCATACACTTTTAAACCTCTGGCATTGACAGTGTTCTATTTCACACCCACAATGTATAGCACGCGGAGATGGGGGAAACCCCTGGTGCCGTTTGACACTAAACACACTCTACACTCTATGCAGAGTTTCTGCACCATAACAGAGTACAAAGGTGGAGATGGGCTAACGCTTAGGAGCCACCCCGATATAAAAACACACACAGTACCTTGATTACCATTATAGAATGGATATATATATATATATATGATAATGTCTATAAAACTGTATATAATCTTGTATATAAATTGTTTATATCAGGAGAATGTACATAAAATTGTGTGTGTAAATAAATGGAAATATATGGAATGGAACGAACTTTGGTCGGTATGCTTGCTTGCTGGTGATATATCCTCATGGCTGAAGTTCAATAAACATAATACTCGATATCACTTTCAAAAACAATTAAACCAATCACCTGTCTGATTCAATCCTAATATTACTAGGACTATAGTTTAACTCTGGGAATAATACATAAACACATTTTATAGATTGTCAATATTCTTTCCATGTTTTCCAGAATCATTAATCTGGACATATACACGGACCATTAATTTTGGTCCAAAAATTATTTAAAACTATGTACGAAACAACTATCTTTGACTATCTACGAAACATTCATGAAACAACTATCTTTGTCTCCTATTAATCTTAGAATCCACATACATACTAATTAAGGACAATTGTGGGGATGGGCAACAGCACTCACATTTACCACAATTGTGTTAGTCACTTCAAGGTATATCTCTATTCATTACAGATTTTCTTGTTAAACAACTTATCTGTGTATTCAGACACAGCCATAAAATTATCATTATTCTCAAAGAACTGAGTCCAATTGATTAAATCAAAAATCCCAATTAGGATTTGTAACTTAAGTCTAATATCCAAATACATGTTACAGTCAAATAACAGATACTCCACAGTCTCAGGAGCACCGCAATGACAGAGATGAGAGTTGATCAAACCAATAGAGAATAACTTGCTGTTAAAGCTTCCATGTCCTGTTAACAGAAATGTAACATTACGACCAGGATTAAACCAGTTCATCTGTTTATTATATTCCAAGTCATGAGGAATGAATATTTGTAATTCTACCTAACTCTGATTCACTCCAGTCTTGTTGCCAATCCCTTAAATTCACCCCGAATCCTAGCAATATCATCTTTTTCTGGTAAATTGAGATTCAGAAAGTAATTCCCGCCAGCTGGAAGATTTTTCCTACGGTGCTACTGCAGGTATTGAAAATTTACCTCATATTGTGCTGGCATCCTACAATGGAGAACCTGCAGAGCCATGGTTGAAACTATTTTACAGGCCCTAGACACAGCCAGATGAAAAAAGCACTGAGCCTGCAAAAGGTACTTTCTAAATGAACAATGATTAACTCTGGAGCCCCAGGCTCCAGAACCATAGCAAGTTATTGATAAAAATAAACAAGAATAACACTGTTTGAGAGTAGAGGGCTTAAGGCCCCAGACATTTTTGGTGATTCTCATTATTTTACTTGTCAACACCTTGATCTTATGTAATTCATATTTAGCATGATTAACAAAATTAAAGCACCATTTCAACATAATTTCCAAATATTTATAAGTACGAGTAATTTTAATTGCTTCACCATTAAGCTTAATATTGGGGGGGGGGGTAGATTTAAATTTAAGTAGCTTTTAACATCTGATTAGTTTTAGGGATTGAAATGTTTAATTTCTGTTAAACACCAACAATTTAAGTCATCCAATAACATTACACGTTTTCTAATTCTGGACTTGATTCTCCAAAAATGAACTTAACAAGATCATCAGCGTAAGAAATTTTTAGAACTTTATCCTCTATCAAGAACTACATTCCAGCAAACAGGGCTGAGAACGGATCCCTGAGGGCAGCCCCTAGTGATAGGTCTGGTTACATAACAATAACTTGAAGTAACAGAAGCAAATCTATCACTGAAGTCACTATAAATAAGCCAGTAAATGGGAACAGAGCCCCAAGAACCCAGCTAGGGCACTCCACCACCAAACGTTGTCAAAGGCCCATTTGACGTCCACAAAAAGGCCAAAAAACATACTCCTTAGCATTTATCTCCTTAGCCAAATAATAATTTTGAAACCTTATTACAATTAATTCCTCCATAACCTTACCAAGAATCGGCAGAAGGGTGGTAGGCCTATATGAAATAGGTGCAGCTTGCCAGAATTCTCAATAGCAGAATTCTTAATAGCAGTTTCAGACTTGCCAGTTTCCAAGAGATTTTGGAAACACCCCCTCGTTTAAACAAGTATTTAGTAAATTTATTATGAGTTTAGGACAAATCTTTCAAATCCTTTTCAACGCTGTTACTTAGCATTAGCATTAGTAGGGGCATTCGATGCAAGAAAGCAAGCTTATGCAGCATCAGCCAAAAAAAAAAAAAAAAAAAAAACCACTTCCACTTCACCCCTCTGTTCGTTCAAAATACCTGTCCAGCTGAGCCTTAAACTTATTTAGGCTATCAACTTCCACGACAAGGGATGGAAGTCTGTTCCACCAACCAACCACTCGCTGGCTAAAGGCAAATTTCCACACGTCTATCCTACATCTGTCTTTCCTCAATTTGAATTTATGCCCTCTCAGGTGATTATTCTGAGCGAGAGGAAGAATCCCATCAGCATTGAGCATGCTCAAACCATTCAATGCTTTATACACCTCTATCAGATCACCTCGCTGGTGCCTAGTCTCCAGACACTGTAATTTGCAAAACTTAAGCCTTTCTTCGTAAGAGCACCCCTTTTTCAAGTAAGTCAACTTCTGGACATTTTCCATCTTTCACTGTTTATTGCATTTTCAATTTTAATTTGTGAGAAAGGATCCTCATAACTGTTGTCAACGTAAGTTAGGTGTTCAAGTCTCATTATAGTCTGTTCATTACTTTCAGGGACCGAAACATCAAGCAGAGAATTGATAGAATCATACCACCAAGTGTTTCAACATTATCAAAAGTTATAATATACAAAAAAGTGGCACTTGATTCTTGATTAGACTGGGGTTCGAGCCAGTGACCACCAAATACGGAGGATGCAGAAAGGTCAGGGAATGACCACCGCATATTCCCGGAGCAATATTGTCTTAGTTGCTAATGCTCCTAAAAGTTCTGCCTGGATATATTTTCTCACAGACCAATTTATAGGGTAAACCCCACAGGTCACCTTTAAGCCTTGATTTAACTGACCTATCCCCAGCTGAATGCTTTTCCCTGTAGATACTAAAATATGCTCTTCTTGCCATTTTATACAGTTCCCTGAGATGCTCAATCTCCTCCTGAGAATTATTACCACTTCTTGTACAATAATATCTGTTTGCTTTTTAAATTTTTTCTGAGATGAGTCCCCAGGTCCACCAGGGAACAAAATTTTTCTTTTGTAAAGAGGCATCACAAACTTTGCTTATAAGTTTTTGTACTTCCACTTCCTGCATACTGGCAGTTAATCGCCCTATACTTTCAATGTCATCTGGAGAATTGTATTCAGTTAATTTACTATCAAAAGTATTCTTATCCGCCGCCTTAGTTTTATAACGAGGGAAATCAAAAGAAGATCTCAAGAAATGTGAGTCACGATTGGTAGCAATGTCAAACGTTATGGCATTATGGTCACTGGAAGCCCATCCACTTATTAACGCATTGCCTAAACGAGTTTGAAATTGTAATGTCGATAAACGGCTGGCCCTGTGATGAAACAAAAGTGGGTGCATAACCATGAGAGTTCCACGTTAGATTTAGTTCTAAGTAATTCTTCCAACAGGTCTCCATTTGGATTCATCTCTGAACTATTCCAAAGATTGGATGAAAATTTAGTGTCCAGTAAGCACTCTTTTGCCAAGCAGTTTGATCGAGGTTTTCAATATAGTTGAGAATAGTTCTATAGCCTAATGGGGTGTTGGCTACACTGTACATACATGGAAACCAAGTAATCTGCCTAAACAGAATGAGTAGTGCAGAGACAATCAATCCTAGTGACCGCATACCCAGGATCCGCCACCACCAAAGCAGCCCAAACTCTAGTAGTAGCATTACCCCTAACTCCTCTAGTAGTTTCTGCAATTGATGGAATCACTATACAATGAAAAGATAGGCCTTTCACAATGCTTTTATGTTTGATATTATGTCCAACAATGAGCTATGAAAAATCACCTATAACTGCAATTGCATGCTGACAATTCAATTGCAATGTTTTGATGTTTTCACTAATATTATTTCTATTAACTAGTGTACTAAGCATAGTCAATTCTAACTTTAGTGGCTTCCTGAGCTCTCATAAATTCTGGGCACTTAATATTTCTATTAGAATGGTCAGACTTACGCTTTTGAAACTTGCAGTTTAGACAAACGACTGTAGATTGCTTGTTTGGAGACTCTCCAATTTGGTGACCCTGGTTGCCACAATGCCCACAGGTACTTTGTTCCTGATGACAATTCTTGGATGAATGTCCATAGTTTAAGCACTTAAAACATCATGAAGCAATTAAAAAGTCTTTGACACCATGCATGGACCAGCCTAAGTACACCTTAGCACCCGAACAGATAAGAATTTTTCTAACAATACCAGGTGTTTCTATAATCCAGTATAGGTTATTTATTCCGCGACCTGATTTTAAATCTAATTTTTACCGTGCGCTTAAATTATTCTACAGTATTTACATGATCAGACAGGTTCTTGTCATAAAGATCATGTAAGTTGGAGTTAGAGATATCTTTATTGATGTCATAAATTAACGTGAGGATTGAGTTTCTTTAGATCCACAGTCAAATTTAATTCTTTAAATTCATTACAGATTTTAAGCTTATCAAGATCATTCTGTGCTGCAGTCTCTATCAATATACCTTTTTCACCTAACCTTTCTCAGTGATCTTATTTTTAACTGTTTAAACTCAGATTTAAAGTGTTTTGATACTTCCTCTCACCCCTGCACTAGTTTTGCAGGTACTATTCTAACCTGTTCTTACAATCCTACTACAGGTGACTCCTGCTTAACGCTGATAATTCGTTAAGGAAAAACAGAGCGCTAAGTGAATGCGTGCTAAGCGAGTGCCTCATTCCCATAAGGTAATATATGTATTTGTAAGTTGCGGTCGGTGCCATAGGATATTTCCTAATCAATAATAAACGATACTGAAAAGATGCACAAATGTAGGTCAAAATATTTAATATTGAAATATTTGTACATATAAAATATTCTGCATTACATACGTATATAATTATGTGGTAACTACTTACATATCAAAATTAAACTTAAAATTCCAATTAAAATCATGAATCTAATTGATCTAAATTGATTTTAATTGATGAATTTAATCATGAAAAATTATCGATTTTGGGTTTAACTTTGGCCCTCTTCTAAATAAACTAAAAGGGGTATTAATTTTAAATCCCCTGCAGCATTACCACCCAACAATAAAGTCACCCAATCCTTCGCCACTTTGAAACCTGGCATGTTTTTTTCTTCTTTCAATATGAAACTTCTTTTAGGCATTCATTTCCACAAAAGTCCTGCTTCACCTAAGTTATCAACAACAAGAAGTATAACACACAATACCCCTCTTCAATAATTTTAATAAGTTCTTTTTTGAAAGTTTCGGCTCCTTGATCTGCACTTATGGCTTCTCCCTGGATTTTAAATCTATTCAACCAGCCCTTACCAGCTTTAAATGGTTCCACATTTTTTTTTTAGATGAGTTTTCTTCAGATCATCATATTGGCTAATCTCTCTCTCTCTCTTTTTTTTTTTATAATACTTAACTGAATTCTGCATTGGATATTATCTTCAATAAAATTAGTTGTCTTTCCATTTCAATGCTAATAGCCGGCCTAACCCTAGTTGCTTGCAGTGGAACAGCTATCTTTCCCACTGCCAAAATTAATTCTTTATTTTTCTAAAATTGTTTTTAAAATTAAACTTGCAAGTCCTAAATTATGGCACACATCCGCTTGTTGTTGACCGGAATCGATTCGCTTCAAAATGTCTAATTTAATTTTCAAATTCAGTCTTTTTCTCACATTTATAGTCTTAGTACTGCGCCCAGATGTTGTTTTTCATTCTTATCGGCCATTATTAACTCTGAAAATGTAACTGCGTTAGTTGCATGAATTACAATACAATGTTCAAGTAAACTGTCTTTTGCACGATGTCTAATACTGTACTGAGTGATGACTACTCTTCGGATAAATGCATATAACGCAAATATTACAAGCAATATACTTGATCATTTTTTAAAATGTTGATTTCGGAACTACGTAACAAGTCACTGTACTGCAATTAAATTAGCGTGCAAGAAAATTTCACTGAGCGTGGGAAAATTTCTCAAGTTGGCATGGAAAATGTTTTAATGCTGTTTTGCTATTCATTTTCAAGCTATCGACTCCATCAAATGAAACGATTTTGTTAAATAAGCCAAAAACAATCTGTAAGAGCGTTATAGTGATCTGTGACAGCGTTATAGTCAGATATGGGTTATAATATAAGAACAGCGTTATAGCGAATCAGCGTAAAGCAAACCGCGTTATAACAGGGGCCTGCTGTATATGCTTTGGCATTAGCCCAAGACCTGTGTGCCTATTTTAGAGTCAGTCACACTAGCAAAGCTCGGGGCCTGGCCAGTCCTAGTCAAGTTTTTCACCTCTTTGCTTTCAATTTCTCATTCTCTATCGTTAGGTCCAGCATCAACCTCTCCATTGAATTCCAGATTCGACTAACTTCTGTAATCATAGAAGAGGCAACATTTGCACCATCTCTCAAAACATCTAAAAGGTTATTTTTTAATGCAAAGATGAAGTTCAATGTCGAAGTTTCAGCTGCAAGTTCATTACCACCTTGACTATTTACAGTGTTATTCAACTCTTCCTGAGATGAATGCAACAGTGGGAACTCCCATACCATTAAATCTACAAATTTCTTGAAAGGTTCCTGCAATTTGTTCGTTAGCCTCCAAAACTTCAGAGGCAAGTCAGGTGATCCGGCATGGAAGAACAGACAAAATAAACCGAATATCAGGGAGCTAACTTTTCAAGCTAAACCACTGCCTTCCTTGCACAGAGTACACTTGAATTCAGCCTGCTTAACAGTTTGGTTGAAAATGTTTTCACCTGTGGCTGCAGCAACCTCTAGAGCCAGTAGGGTTTAATCTTGTTGTTAGACCCAGATAGTGGTCTGTTCTGGTTGACTTAGCCTCGGGAGACCTTGGCCAGCTATTTTTGTAATGGGTACTGTATCCTGAAACTTTCCATAGTGCCGAGACAACCGTGTAGCACAATAAATAAACGCACCGCCTCCACCTGCCCGGCTTCAAGTCGTACGATGGACTGCCATCTCAAAGAATCATTTAAACAATAATGACTTGCTATCCTGAGTACTGGAGATGTGGTTATCCCACTTATCAAGTCAAAAAATGAGAATGAAGTGATGTGGTTGTACCCGTGTTTTTACAGGCATGAATAATTTGCATAATGTGTGGCTCTTTAAGGTGGCAGATCAATTTCTATTGGATACTTGGAATTTGCACACCAGGATGTATATTATATGAAATATTCATGAAAAATATTTTGTTGAGCAGTGTATTACATTCCACTATTATGCATGGTTGTGAACTACTTTATGCTAACTGGAAGAGTGATGCATAAAAAAAAAGGATACAAACGTGTACAGAATTTGGAACATGTTCCCAAAGATGTGGACTTCTACCTTTCACATCCAACTAGCAGTGTCTGTGAAGCTTCTTCTGCATGTGGAATCAAGCACATGTAGATTTGCAGGATCCTTCGAGAGAACAAACTGTGTTCCTATCATTTGTTTTTACATAGTTTGCACAAAAGTAACTTTACAAAACGCATGGAATTTTCTGCTAACCAAGGTAGAAGAAAATCCGTTTCTTCCTGTGGACTGATGAAGCCACCTTCACCAATAGGCACAATTCCTGTCACTGGGCTCTTATCCATCAACACCTATACTGTTGTAGAAATAAACAGCGTCAGGTGAAATGGTCAATCAATGTGGTTGATTGATTATTTTCTTGATGGTGCACTGACTGGGGCAAAATATTATGAATTACTTTGCATTAATGTATTTGACTTGGCAGAAAGTTCTGTAAACAGTGAAGCCCAATGATTGTGCCCCACCGCACAAAGTTGTAGTAGTAATACGACAGTGGGAATGATGCATATTTAAAGGCCAGTGTATAGAATATGGGGGGTTGTGTCTTGGCTACCACATTCCACCGATCTCATCCCTTTCCTTTAGAATTTTCTTCTGGAGTTTCATTAAAGCAAGTGTACGAAATACCCATTAACAATTTAGACTAACTCAAATTATTATTATTATTATTAGCCATACGTTGCAAGGAAACCTGAGGCTTATGCTGCACCAGCCAAAAAAAATTTCTGAGTTACCCTGTGTGTGTGTGTGTGTGTGTGTGTGTGTGTGTGTGTGTGTGTGTGTGTGTGTGTGTGTGTGTGTGTGAGAGAGAGAGAGAGAGAGAGAGAGAGAGAGACAAGTAGAAGGAAATCACCAAGAAACAGAAGAATGATGATGATATCCAGCTGAGGACCCTGGGTGTGCCAAGCCCATACTCACCAGATGTGAGCCCCTGGGGTTATCTCATATGTAATGTGCTGTGTGCTGAAATTAACAGCATTATCCTAAAGAGTGCTATTTCTAATACAAGATTGTATTTTTGTAGAAGGAGGCCTTATCGTGTTCATGACTTTTCTTACAAAACTATGTTACCTACAGTCTTTCATATAGTATTAGCAGTGGCAAGTTATGCAAGAAAAAAAGGCTTATAACAACATCAGAAAAAAAAAAAAGGATTAACAATGCACAACGTTAATTATTTGAGTCATGTATATCTGCTGTTTTGTTATAAGATTAAAATTATATGAATCTACTGTTGTTGTTATTAGTTACATCGTTACCTTTCATTTGTGAATATAGCAGAATATTATCGATAACTAAGCTTTGATGACAAATGGCCAACATTGCAGGTAAGTACTAAAATATCTACTCACCGTTTCATTTATCTCTTATCATTTCCTGATTATGAATTTATCATACAGTGAACATTACACAGAAGTTTTGTGTGTTTGTTTCAGAACTAGATAGATGATGTTTTAAGATCAAACTGAGAATGGGGGACAACTCTCCCAGTGAGGGAAAAAACAGTTATTAGGAGAAATTTAAATTTAGAAATCATGAAATCTAAATGGTAATACAGTCCAATTTAAATATCAAATTCAAAAATTTCAGCTAATTAAGAAAAAAAAAAAAAAAAAAAAATGTCCAGAAGAAAATAGCCTAAAATTAAAAATAAGGGAGATAAATCATAATGTTTTGAGACACCCTGTATAATTCAGAATATAATGTATTAATTTTCCATGTAACAATATCCTTCTCACTTTCATGCAGTTGGAAATTACAGTTGCTGTGTCTATGCACTGAAGCTAATTCAGTTCCTCACACATTCCATCAGTTGTTTGTAAGATGCCAAACAAGCTGCTAACCACTCATGAGTCTAGTAAATTTATATGAAAACAGAACTGATACTGTAACATCATAGATGGAAAATTGGTGGGGAAGTAATGGGTGGATATGATTTCATTTCCATATTTATAAAAATAAAAGAAAAACTTTTAAAAAGCAATATCTGTCAGATACCAAATGATGGTCAAAGATTCACTGTCATTAATGAACAGCTTTAGAGAGTCTGCAATGTGTGTGGCAACTTGTATACAATTGTCCATTTAGTCCAGTTCAATTCTTCTACCTCATGTTATTCTGCCAGAGTAATTTATTACAAACCTTACTAAAATGGAATGGCCCTTCTGTCAGCAAGCATATGCAAAACATACTTTAACTGTCAGAATGTATAAATATTGTTAATGGAGTGAATCAGTCACGGGCAACTGCAACATGGAAAGTGCTTGATCTCAGACTTTAATAGGAAGTCTCAGAATGTAAGCCCGACTAGCAGAAACTTCTTTAAAGCCCACGGAAATCAGTGCAAAATCAACGTGTAGTCAGTATAGCAATTGGTACTCTGTGATTGCAGAAAAATTCAGCATAATGGAAAAATATGGGTGGAAGAACACTGCAAGATACAGACAGATGCATGCTGGCTTGAACTGTCAGGAAAAACATAAGCTGGCTTGAACCATCAGTAAAAGCCACAGTTGAAAGTTTAGTGTAAATTACTCAAGGAGGTTCAGGTTCAAAACTATTCAAATGTGTACGGAATAGAAACATCTGAAATTTGGAAACATGCCAAAATTCTGAAAGTGTCTCATATCACCACACAATAGAGATCACAAAATGATGGTGTAAAGAACACTAAAACCACAGTAGTATATAAATTCAGTTTCATACTAGTTTCATATGGTGTACACTTATGAGCCCATCATATATCATTTGCCACTACTTATACTAAGTTGACTGTATATTCTAATGTTTTGATTAGATATACGGCCTGGGAAACTGTTCTGAAACTGTGTTATTGGTACTGATATTATCTGTTTCAGGGAAAGGGAAATTAACCTGACCACCTACAAACCAGCTGACATCATTGAGCTGACAGAACAGGATCCATTAGCAAGGAGTGAGCATTAATTTCTAAGTTGAATGATGAGAAGAGATGATGGCATATACTCAGTTGTTAAAGGCAATGGGTTTTAATTTCAGGAAAGGAAATTATGGCAGCTTAAGATGCTACATGTCCACTAAAAATGGGGGAGATTGTACACAGAGCACAAATACATTAGAATTATGGTATACACTTAAGGCTACAAATGCAGAAGCCATGAGTGCACATATACCATTAAGAAAATATAACTCAATAAAGATGCAAAGATGGATGAATAATGAGCAAGCCAGTTTAATAGAGCAGAAACATGACGGCATGGGACAGTTGTGGGGCAATAGAAAGTAATGAAGCCTACAACAGCCACAAGTTGATCTGTTATAGTACTGCAGAAAAGGCTAGGCTGGCAAAAGCAGAATGTGAGGAAATTGCTGGCTAAGACAGCAAAGAACGAGAAGAGTTTTTGACGTATGTGAATACAAAGAAGAGAATGAACTGCACCGGACCTTTATGCAACTGTTGCAGATGAATGGAAATGATAATTTGAATTTTTTTTAAATTTGATACTTGCAGTTGAAACTTTCATGGTGTGGAGAAACTGTGCAATTGAAGCAGGAGGTTAGGAATATTGAAGTTTCAGATTATTTAATAAAAAAATTTAGGGATTAAAGGAGAATAAGGCTCCTGGAGTTTATGACATGTATCCAGTAATTCTGAGGGAGGCCGCAAGGGTGTATTGAACTATGAAGGTTAATTATGAGGGTATCACTGGACTCGAGACGATCAACTGGGTGGGAGAAGTGACAATTTATCACCAATACATAATAGTAGTTTTTTTTTGTTAGTTGTTGGCGCATCGGCTTCTGTGGCCATAATGCACCTCCCAAGGTTTTGCATTTTTTTTTTACTCTGATCCAAGCCCGAGGTAGGATTTGAACCCGGGACCTTTGGGTTACCATGCAGGCACTTTACCGACCCGGCTAGCCCGGTTGGCATAACATTTGTTCTAAGAGTGAAGTTGGCAACTACAAACTAGTAGTTTTGACTTCAGTGCAAATGGAAAATCATGGAAGCAAAGATCACATGTACAGTACAGATAGAAATAGAATTCTGAAAGGAACACAGAATGACCCTGTATAGGGAAAGTCACATTAGCATTACTACAGGCATATGATGCAAGAAAGCAAGCTTATGCAGCATCACCCAAAATAATAAAAAAAAAAAAATTTAAAAAAAAACTTCCACTTCACCCCTCCGTTCGTTCGAAATACATGTCCAGCTGAGCCTTAAATTTATTTAGGCTATCAACTTCCACAACAACGGATGGAAGTCTGTTCCACCAACCAACTACCCGCTGGCTAAAGGCAAATTTCCACACATCTATCCTACATCTGTCTTTCCTCAATTTGAATTTATGCCCTCTCAGGTGATTATTCTGAGCAAGAGGCAGAATCCCATCAGCATTGAGCATGCTCAAACCATTCAAGGCTTTGTACACCTCTTATCAGATCACCTCGCCGGTGCCTAGTCGCCAGACACTATAATTTGCAAAACTTAAGCCTTTCTTCATAAGAGCAACCCTTGGTTCCATTCACAAATCTTGTTGCCCTTCTCTGTACTTGTTCCAGCAGCTCTACATCCTTCTTGAAATGAGGCCTCCAGAACTGTATACTGTACTCAAGGTGTGGCCTGACCATTGCCTTATACAAGGGAATAATCACCTCCTTATCCCTGCTAGAAAAATTCCTATATATCATTGACAATATACCATGAGCTACTCTTGCAGCCCGTCTGCACTGCTCAGAGAACTTCATATCTGCCTGCACAACCACCCCCAGGTCCTTTTTATTCTCTACCACCGTCAGTGTAGTACCACAGAGTTGATACGTTGCTGTTTCCCATGTGTAGTACTTTACATTTCTCAATGTCAAACTTCATTTGCCACCTCTCAGCCCATCTGCTCAACCTTTCCAGATCCTGTTGCAGTAGCATAGCATCAGTTGATGCTATGCTACTGCAACAGGTGTCCTTAACAACCCTGCCAACTTTGTATCGTCTGCAAACGTGGACATTAAGCTTGATATACCATCATCAATATTATTTATAAATACAGAAAACAATAATGGACCCAACACTGAACCCTGAGGGACTCCACTAATAACATTAGTCCACGATGAGCAGTGTCCATTGATTACCACTCTCTGTCTTCTCCCTCTCAACCACGTCTTTATCCATAGCAGCAATTTGCCTCTAAAGCCACACTGCTCCAATTTGTGCAGCAGTCTTCCATGTGCAACAGTATCAAAAGCCTTTCCAAGTATATAATATCAAAGTTATTCACCGCACCCAATTCTTTTGTGACTGCTTCATAGCATCCAATCAAATTGGTCAGGTAAGACTTCCCCGTAACAAAACCATGCTGTGTCCGAGCTATAACTGAAGTCTTGTCTAGATGATCCTGCAGTGCTTCTTTAACCAGTGCCTCCATTAATTTTCCTGGAACAGAAGTTAAACTCACGGGTCGATAATTACTTGTGTCAGCCTTTGATCCTCCTTTGTGAATTGGGGTCACATTTGCACATCTCCAGTCTATGGGTACCTCCCCTGAGTCCAAGGAAGCTCTCATAATTATGGCTAAGGGTTTGCTTACTTCCTTTGCTGCCTCCTTTAATATAACTGGATAGACCCTATCCACCCCAGGTGCCTGTCTTGTGTTTATCTTCAACAATTTCTCCTCCACTTCACTCTCAGTTATTACAAGATTATCTAGCTTACTGCCAGAGTTGAATACACCTCTGGCATTCCCCTCGCTGAATAACTCCTCATGTTTTGAATGTCGATGCAAAATATTCATTTAGTTTGTTAGTTAACTGAGCAGGATCATCAACAGTTGAACCATCGATATCAAGTGGACCAATCTGATTCATCCCCTTCCTTCTAGAGTTTACATAAGTAAAGAACTCTTTGCTGTTTTTCTTTGCATCCCTTGCCAAAGATTTCTCGTAATCTGCCTTCGCTTGCCTAACCTCCTTTGTAACTTGGTTACAGATCAACTTATATCTATCATAGGCTTCTGTGTCACGTGTTAATTTATATGTATCCCATGCATTTTTCTTCTCTGCCATATGTCTCATTAGTTCATATGACATCCATTTAGGCCTAAACCTTGAACAATATTTCTTAGTTGGTATGTAAAGCCTTGTAGCTTTCAAGATAAGTTCTTTGAATGCTTCCCATTTTGAATTTGCTGTTGGTAAGATCATCATCAGTTGGTCCCACTGTATAGAATTTGAATGCTGTCTCAGACCATCGTAGTCGCCTTTACGAAAGCAATAACCCTTCCCTTTACCCCTGATGGTAGTTACCTCTTTGAGTAAATCCCACTTCAGCACACTGTGATCACTGCCACCTAGTGGTTCCTTTATCTGCAGATTCTTAATGCATGAAGAATCACTAATGATAATCAAATCAAGATTATTAATCCCTCTAGTTGCCTCCTGAACTTGCTGATGTAGAAAACAATCATCCAATAAATCCACAAAAGCCTTGCTAGTGTGTGAATGACCAACCTACAAATTCCAGTCAATATCTATGAAATTAAAATCCCCCATTATAAGACTCTCTGATTTACTGGCCCACTCTATTTCTCTGTACAGTTTCTTATTATACTCATCAGAGTCATTAGGCCTATAGCATACTCCTACTCTCAATTTTGATCTTCCAATGCTTATGTCACACCAAACTGACTCGACACTGCACTGTCCAGCGATGTCGACTGGCTTCACTTCCTTGGATTTTATGTGTTTCTTAACTAATAGCATAACCCCTCCTCCCTTCCTATCCTATCTATCCTTTCTGTAGACGTTGTACTCCCCAAATTCCATTTCTGGCATTTAACCATTTAACCTCTATTTTCAAACAAGCTTTTTTTTTTTTAATGAAATCACCAAATACAAAAGGTATTAGAACCTATAGAACTTAGTACCATGCATGGGTTGAAGATTGAAAAGCTGCAAATTTGGCCTCAGATTATTCAGTAGCTAATTATGGATACTTCCTGATGCACAGTTAATAAGTTTGGCAAAGTGAACTACCTAGTGGTTGGCTGCAAAAGGTGTAATCTAGAAATGTGAGGAATGCTGGATCTTGCCATGATGCTCCAAAAACTCGTACTGCAAAATAGAAGAGATGCGAGATCCTGAGCTTTGCTTTGGAGACAAAACAGTTTTTTGGCACAAAAAACTATGCTTTGTATTTACTCCTTATTCCGGCAATTAACAAAATAAAAAGAGAAAGAAACAAATCAAAGGAATTTGATAATTATGTCAAGCAAAAGAATCACAATAGAAGAGTTGATTATTAATTTGCCATCTCTGTAAATTTTATACTGTCACCATTGAATCGGTGGTCCAAACATTTCTGGACCACTTGTTTTGCGATCCCTCTCAGAATATCCTGCGATTTTTCCTGGGTTATCAAGCACTGTGAAATCTCTATCTTGTTGGTGGAAATTCTTGTTTAGAGATCAAGAAGAAATCACAGGGAACTAGATTTGAAAAAATGAAAGGCTGGAGCCAAAATTGATGCCACTCTTGGACAGAAATCGTTATGCATTTAGAATAGTGTGTGTAGGCCAATTCAAATGTCAAGATGAATTTGTTTCACAAGTCACCCTGCCAATCAACATTTCTACAAAGTTATACAGCCTACGTAGGAAAATGCACAATGTGCATATCCCAAGGAATGCATAGCTGGAGATTATTTGTGGTATCTCAAAACGCTTCTCCTCATGCCAGCCTGAACGCACAAGAATAACACAGCTGTGGGCCCTATAACCTCTGTATTCTTTATATCTAATCCCCACCCCACACTTTATTTTATACCTTGTTCATAAAGCAAAATTTTTGCACGTAAAGGGCTAAGGTTTCATGACATCTCAGAGAGCCTGAAAAAATTATAAGATATACTCATGCCACCACAAAACTGGAGCTCCAGAAATAGTTCCAATAATGATGGAATTACTGTACCAACTCTCAAAGTAATTGACTGAAAAAACTCAACCTAAAAGATTTGCCTCTTTAAGCCAATCCAGTTTTAATTAAAATATTGAAATAATTTTTTTTTACATCTGGCAGTCTGACCCAGGTGTTTTGCAGATGTGCATTTTATGTATGAGGGGTAAATGGCACTGATGATTTTGTCACTTTAAAAATATTGCTAATTCCAAAATCCCATTTCGATTCTTGATAAAACATTATCTATCAGAATTGGCACTACAATTCTTTCTCTCTCTCTCCTCAACATCTAAAGGTGGTTTATAAATGAAAATTGTACAAGAACATTACATGCATGTTAACAGTATCATTTTTCTGGAGGATAAAAAAGAATAAATAAACTCAACACTTACCCCTTTTATGATTTAATACAACTTTCTATCTATGGTAATCCTGGAATGCAATGGATCTGAGAGAGAGGCAGCTCATAATTAACTTGGCAGCACTCCTGCTGTGCCGGTCAGGTGCAGTGCAAAAAGAATGGCAAAAAGAATGTTTGTAAAAAAATTTCTGGTTCAAGGTTAATAACTAAAACTTTCTTTACCTTCCTAAATATAGGCACAATTTTATTACAATAGTTTTTGGAGTGAAATTTTATGTTTTTTGAGGAGTAAGTATGTGAAAACACCTGTGAGGTGCTGTGAAAGCATTCTTGTAACTTTTTTATGTTCAGTGGTTGTGTGAGTTTTGAGCGACACTGACACCCTGAAGGGCACCGCTCAAATATTTTAGAATGTAGCCCGGCAGGTTACAGCTAATGTGGGAAATTACTCTTCGGTTAGCACCCATTCAGTTAATGCACAGTTTTCCAAGAATGCACTGCATATTTTTTTATGTTAACAAAGCATTAGGTGTGTTTGCGTATATACAAGGTGATTCACTACCAGTGCAACAATCTTGCAGGAGCTGTAGGGGGGGGGGGCACAAAGACGAATCGGAATCACATAGCATTACAGGGTCTGAAATGCCTTTGTCATGGGGTAGATGACGTTGAATGGGAGATTGCGTGAACAGCGATCCTGTTGGAAGTCAGCATTTGCGAACCGGTTTCCGAGGCAGTAGGATGGACGAGTATTCAAACGTTGAACTGGCCAACATGCACCTCACGTATGGAGCGGCGGGCTGTAATAGGCACGCCACTCTGCACTTGTACCAGGAACGTTTCCCGCACAGGCGTGCTCTTCATCATACGATTTTCGCACGTGTGCACAGAAGGTTACGTGAGACTGGTTGTTTCAAGAGAGGTACCATGAATTGAGAGCGAATGACGAGGACGCCAGACAATGTCCTATGTCTTGCAGAAGGCAATCTGAGTACGAGTACTCGAGCGATAGGCCAACGATTGGGTATTTCCTAATCCACTGTATGGAGGATACTGTCAAAAAACCAAATGAGTTCATACCATCTGCAACGCGTCCAATCATTGGAGCTGCGGATTATCCACTCCGGGGGACTTTTGCTACTTGGTTTCTTCAACAGAAACGGTTCGCAAATGCTGACTTCCAGCGGGATCGCTGTTCACGCGACCTCCGGTTCAACATCCTCTACCGCATGACGAAGGCATTTCGGACCCTGCAATGCTATGTGATTCCGATTCGTCTTTGTGCCCCCTACACATTCTGCAAGTTTGTCGCACTGGTAGTGAATCACCCTGTATACAGTAAACTTTTGTTATAATGCTATCCCACTTTTCGTGCTTGGTTAAGGTAAAGAAAGGCAACACAAGAACCACGGCAAACTTTGGGTACCTCACTGGACAAACTGGTTTCACTCCTACTGCAGTTTCTCCCTGCATATGGTGCATTTTATAGGTAGTGGCAATAGAAGTCAATAACAATGTATTGATTAGTTAAGCTATCCAAATTCTGGCATTAATATGTTCTTTCTGCCCTTTTATATTTGACTCCTTTCTTTTGAATTAACATGTTTAATTAGCTGTTGCTGAGGCATATAATTGCCAAATAGCAAACAAAGTGTTGTGATGTACATACATATGTGGTCATTCTTAATTTTTGGTAACTTGTTTCCTCAGTTAAACAAAGACACTTATATGGCTTCTGTGAGTCTTCCCTTTCTGTTTTAATTATAAATAAAAAAAAAATAATTTTTAGCTCTTTTTTTTTTTTTTTTTACTAAACTGAAAACAGTGATCTATTATTTTATGATTTGCTAAACCCAGTTCAAACATATATCAAAGAAAAATAAATGAGAGAAATTGATGATAATAATAATAAAGGTTTTTATTGTATTTTTCATTATTTTCAAGGTCACTGAACCAAAAACTGAAATGCAGATGTTCACACACAGTGTCTATCAGATGCAATGCGAACATCAGTATTTTTGGAAGCCGTTTGCATTTAGTCAGCAAAACCAAAGATTAGATGCCTGTTTCTGGTATCTCACAGATGCCACATGGAAATTGCCTAGAAGAAACACTTTTGCTTGCCAAATGTCTATTAAATGCTAATTAAAAATTAAATTTCTCATAATTCATAGTACAGCACACACCACTTATTGTAATCATGGATAATGTTATCAATTTTATGAAGTCCTAATCAGTTGTATAAGAATACATAGAAAAAATGCTATTTATTGTAATGAGGCTTCGGTTTATCACTTTTTTGCCTTACCATGGTTATGTATGTGTAATGGAAGTGATTATATAACATCCCATTTTTTTTTTTTTTTTAACTCCAACAAGTTGTGTGGTTAATTACTGATATTTTTTTTGCAAAGTTTGTATGGTTATTGGTATCGTTAATCCACGACAGAGTACCATGTCTCTATGCTTACCAATCTACTATATCTGTACTCTACTCCTACAAATCACGGCCTTATGAGTTGTACAGCTTGTTCGATGTTTGCAGAGCTATAAAAATGGGGCATGATATTGCCAAGGGGTATGTCTTTTGTGCATGTGCTTCATCTAAGGAATGTGAGGATACTGGGTGTCAACTTGGTGTTGTTATGGGCCTTTAGGACAGCTTGAAGAACAGGGTGGATGCCCTTGAAGGAATTAAATTGGGGGACCCATAGATGGAGCTCACACATGTTCATCAAGCAAGTCAGTGGCAACCCCAAGGCGGGCGCCTCCGTAGCCAGGTGGGCAGGAGCAGCAATGTGTAGCACATACTTCTTGATTAGACCGGGGTTCGAGCCTGTGACCACCAAATACGGAGGATGCGGAAAGGTCAGGGAATGACCACCCCATATCCCCGGGGCAATATGGCCTTAGTTGCTAATGCTCCTAAAAACCAAATAACAACTCTAAGGCAGAATGCACTGTTCCCACAGGAGCTAGCTGTTGTCGGTGGCTCTACTGTCAGGGAAACAAGAAATATATTGTGCAAAACGGATAGGTGAAATAGGACCAGAGTATGTCTTCCCTGGGCAAAAGTTGATGACATTGTACGGCAGATATCACCTTTAAAACTGCAGCCATTATCAATCTACTGCAGGATGGAAGCTTCCTCAACGATTCATGTTCAGGGAAATGGACCATAATCTGCCCCGCTGGTCCAGTGTGTATTAGCAGATCAACCATATTTAGCAGTCAGGGGCTTGAACCCCGGTCTACTCAAAGAGCGTATGCTACTGCACTCTCGTTCCTGACCAATTGGCTATGGAGGCCGCCTATCACCTTTAAGGTCATAAATTTGAAAGTGTCTTCGATTCTGTCCAGACATGATAAGAGGGAGTATATGATGAGAACCTTGTCAATCAATTTGGCCACGGAAAGATTGTGCAAGGTTAATGGGGTATAATTTTTTTCAGTGTGGTAGGTGCTTGTTAACAGGAGAAACTGCTTCTACAGAGACAGGAGACACTTAAATAGAAAGGCATCCACAAGAATATTTGTGGATGCTATTGAGGCAGTGTTAGGTGTGCTGGAAAACTGCTAACTTGGGGGTGATACCAGACTAATAGAATAACAATAGCCGTAGGCAGAGGTGAAAGTGATTTTTTCAAAGCTTCTATTGGAATGAGCAGCAGCCTTGAAAGCAAGGTGCCGAGGATTTCAAGAACTGCTGGGAGTCATCACGAAACAAGTGAATACATGGGCAGCGTAGTAGTAGTAGTAGTAGTAGTGGCACATGATGCAAGAAAGCAAGTGTAGGAGCTTATGCAGCATCAGCCAAAAAAAAAAAAAAAAAAAAATCACACCATTCCCTCCAAATGCCTGTCCAGTTCCTCCTTAAATTTATTTAACCTATCAACTTCCACAACGACAGATGGAAGTTTGTTCCAGCAATTAACCACCAGCTGGCTAAAGGCAAATTTCCGCACATCTATTCTACATCTATCCTTTCTTAATTTGAACTTATGTCCCCGTTGGTTCGTAATCTGAACAAGTGGAAGGATCCCATCAGAATTCAGCGTGCTCAACCCATTCAAGGCCTTATAGACCTCAATCAGATCACCGCGCAGGTGCCTAGTCTCCAGCCACTGCAATTTGCAGAACTTAAGCCTCTCTTCGTAAGAGAATCCCTTCATTCCCCTCACCAATCGTGTTGCTCTTCTCTGTACACGCTCAAGCAAATCTACATCCTTCCTAAAATGAGGCCTCCAGACCTGTACACAGTACTCAAGGCGTGGCCTGACCATTGCCTTATACAGAGGGACAATCACCTCCTTTTCCCTGCTAGCAAAATTCCTATATATCATTGACAAAACCCCATGACCTGCCCTAGCAGCCTGTCTGCATTGCTCAGAAAACTTCATATCTGACTGCACAATTACTCCCAGGTCTTTTTCATTTTCTACCACCTTAAGTGTGGTACCACACAGTTGGTACGTTTCTCTGGGGTTACTTCTACCCATATGCAGTACTTTGCATTTGTCAAGGTTGAACTTCAGTTGCCACTTCTTAGCCCATCTGCCCAAATTATCTAGATCCTGTTGCAGTAGCACACTGCCATTAACAACCCTGCCAACCTTTGTGTCATCTGCAAACTTCGACATTAAGCCTGATATACCTTCATCAATATCATTGATAAATACACAAAACAACAGTGGACCCAACACCGAACCCTGTGGGACTCCACTAATAACATTAGTCCACGAAGAGCAGCACCCATTGATTACCACCCTCTGTCTTCTCCCACTTAACCATCCTTTTATCCATTGTAGCAACTTACCCTTAATACCATACTGCTCCAATTTGTACAGTAGTCTTCCATGCGCAACAGTGTCAAAAGCTTTCCTGAAATCCAAGTATATGATATCAAAATTATTTTTTGCATCCAGTTCCTTTGTGACCACATCATAATAACCAATCAAATTTGTCAGACAAGACTTTCCCTTAACAAACCCATGCTCTGTTTGAATTATTGCTGCAGTCTTGTCTAGATGATCCTGCAATGCATCTTTAACCAGTGACTCCATTATTTTACCCGGAACAGAAGTTAAACTAACTGGTCTGTAATTACTCGTGTCACCCTTCGATCCACCTTTGTGAATTGGGGACACATTTGCACATCTCCAGTCCGTGGGAACCTCCCCTGAGTCCAAGGATGCTCTCATAATTATGGCTAAGGGTTTGCTTAGTTGCTTTGCCGCCTCCTTTAAAATAACTGGATAGATCCCATCCACCCCAGGTGCCTTTCTTATGTTTAACTTCAACAATTTCTCCTCCACTTTGCTCTCAGTTATTACAAAATCATTAAGCACACTGCTACAATTTGATAACCTTCTTCCATTTTCAAACTGTAATAATTCCTCACGTGTGAATGTAGATGCAAAATACTCATTCAGTTTGTTTGCTATCTGAGCAGGATCATCAACAGTCGAACCATTGATGTCAAGTGGACCAATCATATTCATCCCCTTCCTTTTAGAGTTTATATAAGTAAAGAAATCCTTGCTGTTTTTCTTAGCATCTTTTGCCAAAGATTTCTCGTAATCCGCCTTCGCCTGCCGAACCTCCTTTGTGACCTGATTACAGACTAGCTTATATCTGCCACAGGCGTCTGCGTCACCTGATAATTTATATGCATCCCATGCATTTTTCTTCTCTGTCACGAGTCTCATTAGTTCATTTGATAACCATTTAGGCCTAAAGCTTGAACGATATTTCTTAATCGGTATATAAAGTCTAGTAGCTTCCACGATTAATTCCTTGAATGCTTCCCACTTAGAATTTACTGTTTGTGACATCGTCAGTTGATCCCACTGTACAGAATTTAAAAACTGTCTGAGACCACTGTACTCCCCTTTACGGAAGCAAAAACCCTTTCCTTTACCCCTGACGGTAGTTACCTCTTTGAGTAAATCCCACTTCAGCACACTGTGATCACTGTTACCTAGTGGTTCCTTTATCTGCAAATTCTTAATACAAGAATGATCACTGCTGATAACCAGATCAAGAGTGTTACTTTCTCTGGTTGCCTCTCGAACATGCTGCTGCAGAAAACAATCATCCAATAAATCCACAAAAGTCTGACTAGTGTGTAAGTGCCCAACCCACAAGTTCCAGTCAATATCTGGGAAGTTAAAATCCCCCATTATAAGACATTCTGATTTACTGGCCCACTCTATTTCTCTGTACAATTGTTCATTGTACTCATTCAAGTCATTAGGCCTATAACACACTCCTACTCTTATTTTTCCTTTCGCAGTGCTTATCTCACACCAAACCGACTCAACAGAGCACTGTTCATCTATATTAACTGGGTGCACTTCCTTTGATTTTATGTTTTTCTTAATTAACAGCATAACACCCCCTCTCTTTCTGTCCCGTCTATCCTTTCTGTACACATTGTACTCCCCAAATTCCAGTTCTGCATTCCTTATATCTTTGTGACACCACGTCTCTGCTATCCGAACAATATCCGCCTTTGATGTCTTGACCAACACTTCAAACTCATCAAATTTATTTACTATACTTCTAGCATTGGTATACATGCAAGCATACATGCTCCTATGCCTATTCCTTGTTACCCTAACACATCCCATATACCCAACTATTCCATGATGACTGCCATCCGTCGCTGAAACCCACAACACCCCTCGCTCCAGGTCGCTTCTTATTCTAATAGAAGTTGTGCAAGAATCACCTTCACCTCTGCCTGCGGTTACTGTTAAACTATTAGTCTTTGTATCCCCCCAAACTATCAGTTTTCCGACCCACCTAACACTGCCTCGATAGCATCAGCAAATATTCTTGCACCCTTTCTATTTAAGTGTATCCCATCCCTGTAGAAGCAATCTCTCCTGTTAACAAGTACAGGGTAATTAAGAGTAAGAACAGGTGCATGTATACTTGCATGTACACCAATGCTAGGAGTATAATAAATTTGATGAATTTGAAGTGGTGGTCAAGACATCAAATGCAGACACTGTTGGGATTTCAGATACGTGGTGTCACTCAGATACAAGGGATGAGGAATTTGAATATGGGGAGTACAATTTATACAGAAAGGCCAGATAGGATAAGAGGTGGGGGGGGTTATGCTCTTAGTCAAGAAGAACATAAAATCTAAGGCAGTGCATCCAGTCGACATGGGTGGCCAGCGCAATGTTGAATCAGTCTGGTGTGACATAAGCGATGGGAAAGGAAAAATGTGAGTAGGAGGGTGTTATAGGGCTAATGACTCTGATGAGTACAATGAACAGCTGTATAGAGAGATAGAGTGGGCCAGTAAATCAGAATATGTCTTATGATGAGAGGATTTTAACTTTCCAGATGTTGACTGGAACTTGTGGGTTGGTCCTTCACAGACTGGCAAGACTTTTGGGGCTTTATTGGAGGACTGCTCTCTACAGCAGCAAGTTAGAGAGGCAGCAAGAGGGAGTAATGCTCTTGATTTGATTATCAGGAGTGATTACTCATGCATTAAGAATCTGCAGATAAAAGAACCACTAAGTGCAGTGATTACAGTGTATTGATGTGGGATTTACTTAACTACCTTCAAGGGTAAATGGAGGATTTTTGCTTTTGTAAAGGTGACTACAGTGGTCTCAGACAGTTTTTTAATTCTATACAGTGAAATCAACTAATGATATTATCATAACCTAATTCCAAATAGGATGTGTTCAAGGTATTAATCTCAGCAGCTACTAGGCATTTTGTACCAACTAAGAAATACTCTTCAAGGCTTAAATGGATGTCAGATGAACTGATGAAGCACGTGGCAGAGAAGAAAATGCATGGAATGCATACAAATTATTGGGTGACAGAGAAGCCTATGGTAGATATAAACTAGTCTATAAGCAAGTCAATAAGGAGGTCAAGCAAGTGAAAGCAGATTACAAGAAATTTCTGGAGAAGGATGCAAAGAAAAACAGCAAAGACTTCTTTACTTATGTAAACACTAGAAGGAAGTGGATGAATAAAATTGGTCCACTGAATTTCCATGGTTTCCGTGCTGATGATCCTGCTTGGGTTGCTAAAAAAATTAATGGGTATTTAACATGTACATTCACTCATGAGGAATATTTAGGGAAGGGGATGCTAGAAGTTTATAAAGCTCTAATAGGGAACTTGATAAACTTTTGGCATGTTTTTTTTAATAAATGAGAGGATGGTGGAAGAGAAATCACTGAAGTTACACATAAGAAAGGCAGCTGGGGTGGATGGGATCTATCAGTCATATTAAGAGAGGTGGCAAAAGAAGTAAGAAAGCCCTTAACCATAATTATGAGAGCATCCTTTTATTCAGGGTAAGTCCCAGCAGACTGGAGATGTACAAACGTATACCAAATTCACAAAGAGGATCACAAGAGTGACACAAGTAATTACAGATCTATTAAAATTCTGTTCCAGGGAAAATAATGGAGTCACTGGTAAAGGAAGTAATGCAGGATCATCTAGACAAGGCTGCAAATATACTTCAAACATGACGTCAGTTTGTTAAGGGGAAATCTTGTTTGACCAATCTGATTGGTTATTATGATGTGGTGACAACTGGATACAAAAAATAATTTTGATATCATAAACTTGGATTTCAACAAAGCTTCTGACACTGTTGCACATAAAAGAGTACTGTACAAATTGGAATATGCTACTGCAACGGGTCTAGAAAAGTTGGGCATATGAGCTGAGAAATATCAATTGAAGTTTAATGCTGATAAATGCAAAGTACTGCTTATGGGTAGCAGTAACCTCAGAGTAACATACCAACTGTGTAGTACTACACTCAGAGTAGTGGAAAATAGGAAAGACCTGGGGGTAACTGTGCAGATAGATATGAAGTTCTCTGTACAATGCAGACAGACTGCCAAGGGCAGCTCATGGGGTTTTGTCAATGACATACAGGAATTTTGCTATCAGGGATAAGAAGATAATTATCCTGTTGTATAAGGCAATGGTCAGGCCACATCTTGAGTACTGCGTACAGGTTTGGAGGCCTCAGTTTATGAAGGATGTAGAGTTGCTGGAACAGAGGGTTGCTCTTACCAAGAAGGGCTTCAGTTCTGCAATTTGCAGCATCTGGAGGCTAGGCACCTGTGAGGTGATCGATTAAGATTTTATGGGCATGAATAGATTGGGTAAGCTCAATGTTGATGGGATTCTTCCTCTTGATCAGACCACACACATAAGGGGGCACAAATTGAAATTGAGGAAGGATGGTTGCAGAATAGATGTGCAGAAGCTTGCCTTTAGCCAAAAGGTGATTCAGGGGCTCACATCTGGTGAGTATGGGCTTGACACACCCAGAGTCCTGAGTTGGATATCATCATTCTTCTCTTTCTTGGTGATTCCCTTCTACTTCTCTCTCTTTCTCTCTCTCTCTCTCGGCGTGGTTAAAAAAATTTTTTTTTGGCTAGTGCAGCATAAGCCTTAGGCTTCCTTGCACCATATGGCTAATAATAATAATACCCTCACCCACCTGATGTACATGGATGACATCAAGCTCTACGCGGGAACCGAGAAGCACCTCCAGCAACTACTCCAGATCACCGAAGAATTCAGCAAAGATATTAGGATGGAATTTGGTCTACATAAATGCAAGACCCACGGATTGCACCAGGGAAAATTAGTCAACCGAAACTACCAGCTGCAGACTGGTAAAGAGATCGATGCCATGGCAGAGGCCTACAAATACTTGGGGATGATGCAGGCTCAGCAGTTACAGCACAAGGAAATTAAGGCCTGCCTCACCGAAAAATACCATCAGAGGCTCAGAAACCTGCTGAAAGCAAAGCTGAATGGAGGGAACACAGTTAAAGCCATAAACACCTATGCAGTCAAAGTGGCCCATGACCACCAAATACGGAGGATGCAGAAAGTCAGGGAACGACCACCACATATCCCCGGAGCAATATGCCCTTAGTTGCTAATGTTCCTAAAAACCAAATAACAACAACAACAAGCAGTCCCAGTGCTAACATACTCCTTCAGGGTCATAGATTGGACCAGTGCTTTTTTGGGATGGTACATAAAGGTACAGCGTACTGGCACCTTTATTAACAGTGACGTGTGACCTTTAGATGTAATGCACTTCGAAATTTGTAATATTCCGTAAATTTGCTATTCAAATAAGCTTAAAATTATTTAACTAAATTTACATTTTTCGCTGTCTATTGTTAAGATATTTTCAATATAAACCTGTATAACCATTTTGATTATTCTAAATTACTCAGTCGGACTTCTGTTTAACGAAGTCCTTTTATAGCGAATTATTTTGAATGCCCCTTGGAAGTTACATTTAAAATACTTTCCGCTGAGCGAGAAAATTTTCATATTGCGAACGGATTAGGAAAGAATATACTTGGTATTTTCGCACTGTTCATATTTCTGGCCTTTAGGCAATTAGTGCTAATTTAGGCAAATTAAGAGGGCTAAAGGGATTACCATTCTACAACTTAGTGGTACCTGGTAAAACCTATCCAACCACCTGTCCACATACGGAGAAGTTGCACTGGTCAGCAGTGAGCAGATCAAGGGGTATTCCCAATGGGCTCTGGTCCACTTACTGCAGTAGTGTCCAAACTTTTCCCGTACAGGGGCCATATTCAAAAAAAATCGACGTTAGATTTCTTTAGTGTGTTCCTTTTTTCCATATCTTGTTGCATGTAAAAGTAAAAAAAGTAAAATTTAAAAAGTCAAAAAAGTAAAATGTAAAAAGTAAAAGTAAAAATTTTGAAAATATTCAAAAATTTTATTCAGTACAATACACAATTACATTTACTGAACAAAACATTTAATGAGAAAATTTTTTTGACAATTAACAAAATTTAAAATGCTGTTTTAGTTCACTTTCCTGGCGGGCCGTAGGTTCGACAGCACTATGAATCAACTGTAAGCGTATCGTTCAAGAATTATGGAGGAAGTGATTTTCTTTTACCATGATAAATAATTATCTGTTGTTTCGCGAAAGTGCGTTATCCACATTTTTCCGTAAATTTTCCCTATCTCTATTTACACAGTCACAGCACCTGAATATCCGAATGACACCTACATTTTGGATAGTTTCAAAAAAAAAAAAAGAAAAAAAAATTCAAATTTAAGAACTAATGACAATACTGATGACGAGAGAAGGACAACGAAGGTCTAAAAATATATATAAATTCATACACCGACCATTGAATAAAATTTAAAATTTAATACGACAACAACAAAAATATTTACAATAAACTATTGCGGAATGCTAAAAACTGTAATAAAAGATCATTTACAATAAAATTTGCTAAAATATAAAACATAAAAGCGCTAAAAACCTGAAGCTTTCGGGAGCGTCAGCTCCCTTCTTCAACAGTGAAATAACTTCCTGCAACATCTCCTTAAGTAGCAGGCTCACGGTACCTCCACACGTGGTATTTCTCCACGTGGTTCAATCGGCACATGGTCAGAACTGGAAGCGGAAATGTCTCGGGAACGTGGAAAAGAAAACCGTTCATCCGACCTTAATATAATTGTTTCAAAGATAGGATTAATACGTATACCTCTATCTCTATTGATGGTATTCCTACTGGATGAACTAATCCGTAAACCCTCGAGCCATTTACGCTCCCAGTATCCATGTGCACGATCCAAAATAATAGCGTCCTCTGGGGAGATTTGATGCTGCTTCTCCCAAAAATGTTCGGCCACAGCAGACTTGTTGTATTCAGCGGTTCTTATGGCATTTAAATGTTCCCCCAGACGATCCCTGAGCCGTCGTTTTGTTTCCCCCACATAACACTCCCAAAACGACGGCTCAGGGATCGTCTGGGGGAACATTTAAATGCCATAAGAACCGCTGAATACAACAAGTCTGCTGTGGCCGAACATTTTTGGGAGAAGCAGCATCAAATCTCCCCAGAGGACGCTATTATTTTGGATCGTGCACATGGATACTGGGAGCGTAAAGGGCTCGAGGGTTTACGGATTAGTTCATCCAGTAGGAATACCATCAATAGAGATAGAGGTATACGTATTAATCCTATCTTTGAAACAATTATATTAAGGTCGGATGAACGGTTTTCTTTGCCACGTTCCTGAGACATTTCCGCTTCCAGTTCTGACCATGTGCCGATTGAACCACGTGGAGAAATACCACGTGTGGAGGTACCGTGAGCCTGCTACTTAAGGAGATGTTGCAGGAAGTTATTTCACTGTTGAAGAAGGGAGCTGATGCTCCCGAAAGCTTCAGGTTTTTAGCGCTTTTATGTTTTATATTTTAGCAAATTTTATTGTAAATGATCTTTTATTACAGTTTTTAGCATTCCGCAATAGTTTATTGTAAATATTTTTGTTGTTGTTTTCATATTAAATTTTAAATTTTATTCAATGGTCGGTGTATGAATTTATATATATTTTTAGACATGAGTTTTCCCAACCTCAGAGGCCTCTTTCAGAACAACGAAGGTATTAAACCTTCTAAATGTGAAATGATGGTATTTGGTGAAAATGAAGTTAGAAAATTGTCAATTAGATTACAGTTAAATGAAAGAGATACAATTCGTGGATTTCGGAAATACCTAATTGAAAAGATAGTTTTGGAAGAATTGAAGCATTTGATGGATGCTCTGAGTAGGGTACCAATTTCACGAGTGAATGTGAATGAGGATTTTCACAAATGAATCTGACTGTCAGCCCAACCAGAGCTTCGTTGATGACAAAAAACAGTTTCTTCACTACTGTTTCTTAAAATTGTAGGCCCACCTGCTTCGATCCAGCAAAATATGTCGATTTGTGGCTGCTCTGGAAACATCAGCAAGAGATACACAAAGAGGAAGAAAAGAAGTCGGCATAGAGTGTCGGATGAGAACTTAATAAAAATTTGGAATATTCTACAAAACTCTATTATGAAATTATTTTTACTTATTAGGGGCCGTAGTCTAATGAAGGACCCTTATAATGTCACTTGGTTGTCTGTCCGTCTGTCCGTCCGTCTCTCACAGCACTGTATCTCTGGAACCACTCAACCTATTGACTTGAAATTTTGCATGGATATGCATATCATGTGGGCCAACATAACACCATATTGATCATTGTTAAAAAAAATTTGTCTGAGAAATGGAAGGAAAAAAATGTTGTTGACAACCTATAGCTTATTATACACCATTAGAAAGATCTCAACGAGTAGGTTCAAAATATAATTTTAAAATTAAAAATGGCGGAGCCAGACAGGAAAATATGAGTAATTTTCGTATCCCCTCCACCTCTATTTCCGTCGCTAATGGAGCTAAAAATTTAAAAATCACATTAGCTATGCGCTGTTCGATATTTATCAAGGGAAAACTATTCCGATTGAAATCTATATACTGGCAGGTGAGGGCCGTGCAAGACTCCCCGCATGCTTCTTTCTATTAAGCAACTCTCCTTTTGGTGACAAAAAGGTTACTAAATAGTTAGTTAATAATTCTATAAAGGTCATTTATAAATTTTGCGATGAGAAGTATTTTTTAACAATTTTTAAAGCTGGAGTTGTCCCGTCAAGGAGGTATTCAGAGAGCCAGTGTTGAGGCAGCAGTGATGGGGAAGCGCCTGTGCGGAGTCTTGCATGGCCCTCACCTGCCAGTAGCTTCTCCCCCAAGACTTTAATAGCTTCCCCAGGAAGAAGTCGGAGTTGCTTCTCCCACCCTTATCATTCACAACAACTGCAAAGACTCAAATAGACAACGTTTTCGTCAGTTCCTCAGTTTTAGGCCAAGCCGGGGTACTAGAAACTTTTTTCAGTTACTGTAAAGCTCTCTATTTGAAATACTACACTAACGACCATTCGTGACTACGGACCCTTCATCCTGAGTGCCCAGCACTCAGTAGTTAACTGATTTATTTACTTATTTTTTTATATACTTGAATAATAAATTTATGCTTAATAAACTGTGTTAATATACTAAATTTGTTGTTCTTATTCCAAAAATATTACTACAAAAGTAACAATATCAGGAAAAAAACAAACAACTTTTAGTGTACTTTTCATATCCTTTTAATTTTTAAATTTTTCCTGATAGCAAAAAATGAGTACCGGCACCTATTTTTCTACAAAAAAAGCACTGGATTGGACTAACACCGAGCTGGAGGATATCACGAGAAAGACAAGGACAATGATGACCAAGAGCCGCCAGCATCACCCAAGATCTGCCATGGAGAGACTAACAATTGCCAGGGAAGAAGGAGGAAGGGGTCTGTTAGACCTCATTGAGCAACAGAAGACAGAGATAGTTAACCTGAAGAATTACTTCCAGAAACACACAACAGCACTCTACCAGGTCATAAGGAAGACAGAGGAGCGGTATACCCCACTCAACCTAAACTGGGATCATGCCCCAACCAGGAGGTACAAATGAAGCTAGAAAGATGGGCAGAGAAGACACTCCACGGCAGACACTACAATGATCTCCATCAAGATCACACAGATAAAACTGCTTCCAATACATGGCTCACGAGTGGGACACTCTTTCCTGAGACTGAAGGAGTCATGCTCGCCATCCAAGACCAGGTAATCAACACCAGAAATTATAGAAAATACATCGCCAAGGAGCCCGGAGTGTCTGATGATACATGTCAACGATGCCACCTGGCCTCAGAAATGATTCAACACGTCACCGTGGGGTGCAAGGTGATCACCCAGACTGAGTACACTCATAGACATGACCAGGTAGCAAGGATAATACATCAGAAGCTAGTGAGGAAATACCAGTTGACCAAAGAAAGTGAACCATACTACAAGTACGAACCACAGGTAGTACTAGAGACCCCAACCCACAAGCTGTACTGGGATCATGCCATAATAACAGACCGGACATAACCCTTGTGGACAAGAAGGAAAAGACTACCTATCTGATTGGCATAGTGGTACCCAACACTGGCAACCTGCAGAAAACCCATGGGGAAAAAATCAGGAAGTACACGAATCTAAGACATCCGATTAAAGAGATGTGGCATATGCAACAAGTAACGACCATCCCGATCATCGTGTCAACCACAGGTATGGTGCCAAAGACCCTACATAACAGCCTAGTAGCAATAGGTCTCCAAGTGAACACCTACAAGGAACTCCAGAAAATTGCAATCCTGAACACCTGTAGGATAATCAGAGAGTTCCTCAACCAACAGTAACACCAGACATAACAACAACCACCCTGTATACTTGGTAGCAATACCAGTCACGAGGTGGAACCCCCAATCAGGGAGAAATAATAATTGTTGGAACAAACTTATAGGTGAAATGAGAGGTGTTTTTTTTTTTTGGCTGATACTGTATAAGCATTAGCATAGGCATATGATGCAAAAAAGCAAGCCTATACAGCATCAGCCAAAAAAAAAAAAAAAAAAAAAAAAAACCCCTTCTCATTTCAATCATCCATCACTCCAAATGTTTGTCTTGCTTTTTGCATAATTTTTCACTGCTAATACTAATCTGGCTGTTTTACAGCAGAGCATTAACCCTTTTCTAATTCTTGATTTTAATATTTTTTGTTTTTAATGGTATGTACCGATTTCCAGAAACACTGTAGCAGTTTCATTTTTATTGATGACTTTCTTGAAGAATTAGTGGCCAGTCAAATTAAAGCATTTTACATTGCTTGATTTTAAATGTTTTCTTTCTGTCATCCTCCACCTTTTTATGTACATATTTTGGCTCTACAATAAACAACACTGAAACCTGTATTTTTTAATTTGGTTATTATTATCACTTTAGCTGAGTACAGTAGGCATCATCCCCTGCGTGCTGAACTGAAAATAGAAAATACTATTTTATATATAAAATGTATAACCAGTCAGAAAATATTGGTGGGAAAAGGTACATAGGTAAATTTGATTTCATTTAAAAATGTAAAGAAAAAAAAAAACGAAAATTTTAAAAAGTTGCGTCTCTCTTACTACTAGTGGAAGATTAAGCAATCAATACATGAGTACATATTGTAAAAGCAAAGGCATGTGAAATTGATGATTGCTCAATATTGACACACTGAATGAACTGTGTTATTTGTAGCAATGTTTGGTTTTATAGATTTGGTACACTGTTTTATTTGTTTCTGCTTAAGTTAGTTTATGTACATGGAATAAATTTCTGATAAAGTTTTGAGGTTTGTTCTGATTTACAGTTCAGCCCAAAAGTTGGTTTGCTTTTAGATATGAATATCTGTTTTCTTTTCAATCAACTGTTATTTATTTTTAGGCATGTATTAAAACAGTTTCTCCTCAACATTCCGAAATGTAGGGGCAGCAAATGTGGTAATTAGAAAACTTATAATTCATTTGAATAATTTGCATTTTATCTTACTATTAATATTTCTATTTTTTTTCTTTACTGCAAGATGTAATCATGGGTGGGTTTCTGTTTTATTACATCTAACCTTTTCTGTTTTATAACAGAAGCCCAACCCATGAAATGTTAAAAATATTCTTCAGAGAAGGTACAGTGTAATTCAAAGACTTTTCAGTGATCCTGAAAATTTAAAGAAAGCCACTTGTCCATTGAAGATGATCCTTGCTCTTGTGGCTATTTGACTACAAAAAAAAAAAAAAAAAAAAAATTCCATCACTCGTGATCTGATCAGGAGTGATCAGTGTTTAACTATCCATAAAGTTACTAATGAAACTAGTATTTCTTATTGGATGTGTCAGTCAATTTTAACATGAGAACTGGGAACGTGATGCATTTCAGCCAAGTTTGTCACTCTCTATGATCATCAGTCAAACTGATGATCATAGAGAGCGTGACAAGTTCCTGCATGTCAGGATCTTTTTCAATGTGCTGCTGACTTATACCTCGTTTCTTCTATTATTGCTGGTGAGAGATCATGAGGGAATAGTTATGACCAGGAAACAAGCTAGTCCTCTTAGTGGAGGACCATCTTCTCCAAATCTCAAAGAAAAAAGCAAAACAATCTTGATCCAATGTGAAGGTCATATTCATTGTATTTTTTTATTCAGATGGCACTGTTCATTATTAATTTGTTCATGGTCAAACAGTGAATTGGTAATCATACAAAACAGTTCTACAGTGATTGCTCAATGCTGTTTGGAGAAAATGGCCGGAAAAGGTTTTGGAATATTGGTGCTTCTTCCAGTCACATAGTTCCCTGAGGAGCTGTTGTGGCCATCAACAAAATCCTCCAACTGCATCGATCATATGCTATACGAGCGGCATTGCAAAATGTCACGTCCAAAAGTTCACTGATCCTATCCTTCCACCTAGTTGCAGGTCTTCCTTTAATAGCAGTTTTTGGAGTTGGTTTTGTTATGGTCTCTGTGGCATCAGATAATGTGGTGGTATTCCATTGCGTACCACATGGCCTATTTTGAAAGGGGCTGGCTTTAATCATAGGAAGAATCATCATGCATCCCATGAGATGCTCTTGAAGAGGAAAGGTGACTACAGCAAAGCCCCACTTAGTGCCCCCATTATTATTTTTTTTTAATCTTCAGTGAGGTGGCACATTATCACTCTTCCTCTCTCAACCTCCAGCTAATGATGTCCAATATATTAATGATTTTTGAATTTTCTTAAACACATTTTCATGGTGGTTTGCATAGGCTTAGTCCGAATGAATAAATTTTAAATTATAGCCAGATAAAATGTTAAGTATTTACACTATGCTGTAACATAAACCAAGCACGGTACTAAGTACTATAGGTTCCAATACCTCTCGTGTTTGGGGTTTTCATAAAAAAAAAACCATAAGCAAACAATCAGCTGACCGTTAGAAATAAGAACGTTCCAACTGTCAAATAAATGCATGTCTATAAGTAGTTGAATACTACCTGATATGGTGCAAAAACATTCAACCCTAATTGATGCAACTAGTTAACAAGATGATCACTAAGAAAAATCAAATAACTCTTCTTAAAATCACATTTTAACATAAAATACAAGAGGACACAGTAACTGTGTTAAGCATAAACAGTGGCCAGTAGCGCCGCATGTGCAGCTGAGAGCCTGATGGGACCCCCATACTAATTTTTTCGAGCGCACTTACCCTACACCTCAAGTTCTCATAGATGCCCATCAGAATGCTGAGTTGGCGCCTAATTTCTTAACACTTTAGGCATCTAGCACACACAAAGACATCCTCCTTGGCTAGATCATGTCCTGTTTTAGAAAGTTCAGCAAACATTTCGCACATTTTTTGAGACTGTGATGTGTTGGAGAATCGCCTTCTTCGCTTTTCCCCCGAGTCACAGCACTCTCGCTAGTCTGTGATCTTTGCTTCGCAGCTCTAGTCTGGGTCATGATTTTCATTTAAATATAATTTAATTAACAATGAAATTTAATAAAATTAATATTTTTGATTATTTGATAATACTATAATAAGCTAAGAGATTCCTAATTGAGTGCTTTGTATTACGCTATCTAGTTTTACTTTATATTTTACGCTATCAGTTCGAGATATATATATATATGTTATGCTTTTGCTTATCAACTACAGTATGGCAGCTAGTTCAACAATATTGGCGCCAACACCAGGAGTCGTAACTTCCAAAAATCACTAGTTAAATTCAAAATAAGAAACTAACAAATGCTACTAAACCTATTTAATATCTCTGTAAAACACGATGTAGCATGTTAATTAACGAAGAATGCGGTAAAAATTAAAAATACTTATCCCTTTACTGCAGCCAAAAATCCACCGACTTCTCTTCCCTAAAATTTAAATTGTATATCCAGATTTAAACTATACGATATGTTTCTAACTTGTGCCCACTGGTTGGCTAATTATGGGGATATTATGTTTTGATGGTTATTTTCGTTTTTAAGATTTGTCATATATTTATGATAATGTTATAACATTACTGACTTAAACAGATGAAGCATACTCCCAAACCTACATCCAGGGTCCTACTATTGGTATGGGTTTCGCAACCTCGGACTGCCAGAGCACCACTGTATTCTCCTTCTTCCGATTACTTTTTACTGGTCTTTGTTTTTTATTTCTCATGATTAGGTTGACCAAAAGCAATATTTGAGATGCTATTTTTCCGCTATCTCACTGTTTTCGTCTCCAACAAAGTTTAGAGTCTTTTTATGCTACTTTGTCAGTTTTATATTTCTCCCTTATACTGGGTTGATATGCTCCATTTGTTTAATTGCTGACCTCCCTACTACACTGGTTTGGTTTTGGTTTTTATGGTGCATGGGCGACTAAGGCCATGATGTGCCTACTACACTGGTAACATTAACTGTGACCTATTTACACTTTCTACCCTACCACACTTAGGGTTACTTTAACATGTTATATATATGTTGAGAACTAATTTGCTAACTTCTCAGAAAACTTCATATCTGCCTGCACAATTACTCCTAGGTCTTTTTCATTTTCTTAGGCACTAGTTGTCACTTCTCAGCACATCTACCCAACTTTTATAGATCCTGTTGCAGTAGCACACTGCCATTACTGTCATTAACAACCCTGCCAACCTTTCTATCATCTGCAAATTCCGACATTAAGCCTAACATACCTTCATCAATATCACTGATAAATATACAAAACAACAGTGGGCCGAACCCTGGGGGACTCCAGTAATAACATTAGTCTGCAAAGAGCAGCATCCATTGATAACCACTGTCTGTCTTCTCGCACTCAACCACCCTTTTATTCACTGTAGCAACTTGCCCTTAATACCACACCACTCCAATTTGTACAGCAGTCTTCCACGTGCAGCAGTGCCAGAATCTTTCCTGAAATCCAAGTATATGATATCAAAATTAATTTTTGCATCCAGTTCCTTTCTAACCACGTCATAGTATCCAATCAAATTGGATACTATGATGTGGTTAGTTAGTTCGTTAATTAACAAACCCATGCTGTGTCTGAATTATTACTGCAGTCTTGTCTAGATGATCCTGCAATGCATCTTTAACCAGTGACTCCATTATTTTCCCTGGAACAGATGTTAAATTAACTGGTCTGTATATTACTCCAGCACCCTTAGATCCCTGTTTGTGAATTGGCAATGCATTTGCACATCTCCAGTCTGTGGGGACTGCCCCTAAGTCCAAAGATGCTCTCATAATCATGGCTAAGGGTTTGCTTACTACTTTTGCCACCTCCTTTAATAAAAATGGATAGATCCCATCCACCCTTGGTTCCTTTCTTATGTTTAACTTCAACAATTTCTCCTCCACTTTGCTCTCAGTTATTACAAAATCATTAAGCACTGTGTTACAGTTCGATCAACTTCAGGCATTCTCCTTCCTTAATATATTGTTTTTATCTTTATTTTACAGGTACATTTGGTCTATTATATGACTTCGATTTCCAGTAGCATGCTAAAACTGTAGGGCAAAAAATTAACATAAAAATTAAATCAACAGGGAAGGGTACACACACACACACATATATATATATATATATGTACATACACACAAGGATATACACTGTTATACCCTGTGGAATTTGATTAATAAGCCTGATATGCACAGTATACTACCTGCTTTTTTTTGTAACATTCATTGGGTATACCTTCTGCTAATTTTATAACTACAGCACTAAGAACAAAGGGTGCTCTTACCAAGAAAGACTTCATTTCTGCGATCCAGTCTAAAGACTAGGCACCTACAAGGTGATCTGACTGAGTTGTTTATGGGTTTAAATGGATTGAGCAAACTCATTGATGATGGGACTCTTCTTGCTCAGACCACACACATAAGGGAACACAAATTCAAATTGAGGATGGGCAGTTGGAGAACAGATGTGCAGAAGTTTGCCCTTAGCCAGTGGGTGGTTGAATGTAGGAGCAAACTTTCATTTGTTGTTGTGGAAGTTGAAAGGTTAAATAATTTCACAGAAGAAAGAAACTATTGGAGGGAATTAATAGGTGAAGTAGATGGTGTTTTTTCTGGCTGATGTTGTATAGGTTTGTTTTCTTGCATCATTTGCCACTGCTAATGCTAAGATTTTATATATTTCGATATGGCATCTATGTTATACATATTTCGTTACCGAGTTTGGGCTATACCGTTACACTTGTACAGTTATAAGTTAATTATAATGGCTAATAAAATTATCTATTAACGCCAATCTATGTGATACGAACTTTCGATAAATAAATTATACACAACGGGCTATATATATATATATATATATATATATATATAGCTAGTTGTGCATTATTTACCATCCTTTATACAGACGAAACTATGGTTATACTGTGTGTGTATTAATATGTACGAGGTGTGAAATTAAATTTATAATTACTTTCTAACTGCAATCAAAGGACCTATAATTATGGCGGTTAAGTTGAAGAGCTCGTTAATGATTGATGGTAACGTTACAGGACGAAAAATAAGAATGAAAATATAAAGAATATATAACACAATGAAGCTGGTTTTTACATTCTTCTTCATCTTTACTTCATGTTCTGAAAAGTGAAAAATTTTCTGGGCAAAGGAAAAGTGGTAACTCCAAACCGAGTAATTTGTGCTCCACGATGAGTAGATTTCATTCTGAAACCTTTCACACGTGGAATGAAATAATCGGCTCTCACCTTTCATAGACAAGTACTCTGATGTGCAGTGTGCGTAAAAAAGAATATCAGTTAACTTTGCCATTGTCCAATTAGTTTGTTCTTTTATTATACGTACATTTCCAAACCCTACTTACGTCAAATTTCAACGTTATTTCCGTAATTTTTTAATGATTCATCCGCGAAACTATGAGAGCCACCTATTGACTGATTTTCGTAAACAAATCCTTACGTCAAATATCCCATCGTTTCCCATCATTCTTTGCTAACAATCTGGTGGAGCATGTAAATGGCGACCATGCAATAATGGAGGACGGTCCAGCAACACAGAATCATGTAGGGCAGCTTGGCCCTCCTCCTACAGGAATCAGTGTTAGTGGTAAACAAACTCAGGAGGACCATAATCAAAGACCGCATTATTCAATACCTGGAATACTGCACTTCATTCAACATGAATGGGCAAGATTTGAAATGGAAAGAGCCCAGTGGGAGGTCGAAAGAGCAGAGTTACAAGTAAGTATATTTTTTGAATATTTAAATGTAATGGTTTTTCATTCAGAAATAACCGACATGTGCCCCATTCAACCGGCAATATATTAAATGTGGAATATATCTTTATATATATATGAAACCTCAGCTAATTTTATAATTTGATGAACAATCGACGTTTATACGCCATCTTACCTCAAAATGGCGTTTGCTATAAAATCATTGACATTACTCCTTGATGCTTTCGAAGTTTATTGTTTTGTTTATGTTTCTATCCTCACTCTGAGATGGAAAAGAAATGTTACATGGATTTACCGGATCATCAACTCTTGTGTAATAATTATGCCTTAAGTTATATTTGCCTCTTATTTGTAAATGTTTTATGGATCGTAATTGATGTCTATTGCAAGTTCAAATAATTTTTTAGTAGGGTAAAGATTGCAGTCGTGTGTAAGGGAGAAGTCTCAGAATTTTGTAAGGGAATGGTACAGCAGTGTTCTGGGTAAAATATTAGCTTGAACCATGTAGCATTAAAAAATCCGCATTTTGATCATAGGAAGAAAGGTCTATTTAATTATGTAGCATTTAAAAAAAATCTATTTTAATCATAAGGGGAAAGGCCTGTTTAATCATGTAGTATAAAAGAAATCCACATTTTGATCATAAGGGGGAGATCTATAGTCTCTTCAGCCCCTACTTGGGACCATCCCTGTGTGTAAAAAACTAAATAAATATATATATTTGTAATATAAAAGTATGGCAGAAATTGCAATAAATGCATCAAACGTTCAGTGAATTCTTGGAGTTCTTACACATTTACCTATTTACATTTTCAAAGAAAATTTTATTTCTATCGTATTGCATTCAGTAATTCTTTTATATCAGATTAATACACCAAACCCGCACAAAATAAACATTTTGTTATGATAATTGGTCTTTCTCTTTATTACTTTGTCCTGGCTTCCTGCTGTGGTAGGCATAATGCACCTTGTCATTTGTTATTTCTAGGCTGTGGTACATTCAGTAAAGATTTATTTAATTCACCATACCATACTTTCTAACTATAATTAGTGGTCTAATGAGTCCTCCTGTCAAATGTTGGCGATTACACCACTTGACCTAAGGGATGGGCTACCTTCATGAGACTATCATTTGGTGGAGGAGGACAAATTTGGAGGCAGGGTACCAGGAGACGCCTTGGCATTTATTATGCTTATATAGTAGAGCATCAGTTATCTGGAATAATTGTCAGACCTCTTCCGGATAGCAAAATTTTCTGAATAATTGAACATAAGGTAAAATTAAATAAATTCTGTTGTAATGTATTAAGGTAAAAGAAAGAAAGGCTTTAAATAGCATGAAAAAAACTAAATTTATTTAATTTTAAAAAAAAATAATAAATTATACGTAAAAATTTGCACATTTACATATGTATGTATATTCGGATAGGTATTTTACGGCAAATTTTATGTGGAAAAAAATTTAGGAATAATTTTTTAAAATAATGTTCGATCTTTTTTTTGTTTCGTTTCTTGTGACTTTTTTTTTTTTTTTTTTTTTTGCTGTGAAATCTCTCAAGTTTCTTAAAAATATTAATATTAAACTATAATATTATAATATAAATATTAAAAAATAATTAAAATAAAAATATTAAATGTATTCTTCCTGTTTTAGTGCTGTTTCTTTTCGTTAACATTTTACCGTAAAAAAAAACTGAGAGAAATAATAAATCGCACAGTTTCAGGCTGATATTATTTTTACCGAATCTGGAGCTAAACTAAACAATGTGAAATGAAGAGAACAAAATATGCCATGGAAAATTGGATTCAATGAAGCAAACGACTAAACTCTTATCACTCATGGTTTCCGAGAAAACCCATTAGTCCTAATCCAACATTTCACCAGTTATATGGTGTAAAAAACACAGAAATACTCTCATAGCATAATAAACATTTGTTTCAAATACTGCCATTAATAAAAAAAGAAGAAAAATCAGCCTTTCAAATTATTTCAGATAACTGACTTCTGGATAATCGATGTTCTACTGTATTTTATTTACCCTGCATAGCTTGCCAATCTAATTACATTGTTTATAGGAGTTGGGATACAAGTAATCAGAAGGTAATATTTGTGAACACAGCTTAGGTTAACATATATTGTTAACCTAAAAAATGTTAAAATAGCATAAACCAAATGAAAAAGCCAGTGTGCAACACAGGCTTTTTAGTTTGGTGAAGGTGGATATAAATTTTAGAGTTTAATTTTTGAGTTAAATTATTACAATTTAAAGCCAATGTTCACTGGCTTTTTTGGTTTACATCTTAAATTTTTATTTTATTTTTTTTATGTAAACCCCAAACACGAGAGGTATTAGAACCTATAGTACTTAGTACCGTGCTTAGGTTGGAGGTTGAGAAGACGAAACAAGATATTTGTTGACATTGGACTTGAATTTCTGTAGACTGTAATTTTCAGGAAATACGTATGAAGAAAGGTTGTTTCAGAAAACGGCAGTTGAATGAACAAACGAGGAAGATGAAAAGTTGGTTCTGTGAGTTTGAAGTTGGACAGTAAATGGATGTTCGCTGGTGACGGCACGTGTTCGGACTGTTTTGAAAGAGAGAGAGCAGGAATTATAGAAGCCAATTCAGAAGTACAGTGCCCATGGAAGTATCTGTAGAAGAGGCATACGCAGAAACAGTACGTCTATGAGACAGCGAGTGGAGAGACTCTGTTAGAGATGAATCATTAATTAACCTAGCTGCCCTCTTCCAAATGGAATCAAGAAGCCTGATAGAGGTTTTGGCAACACCACCCCAGATGTGGGAACAATATTCCATGGCAGGGCGGATTTGCGATTTATACAGAGTGAGCAGCTGTTTGGAAGAAAAGTAACGCCGAGAGTGAAAGAGAAAACCAAGTTTTTTAGATGCAGAGGAACCAATATTTGTAGAGCAGGGCAAGGTTTCTCAAAATGGAAAGTAGAATGCAATGTGCTATCATCGGCAAAACTATGGATAGGATTTCCAGTCAGTGGAAGAAGGTCATTAATATACAAGAGGAAAAGAGTGGAGGAAAGAACTGAACCTTGAGGGACACCGGCATTAGTGGAGAAGTTAGAAGACAGAGAGCCATCTACCATCACCCTCAGTGAGCGATCAGAGAGAAAACTGGACAACCAATTACTAAAAACAGTTGGCAAATCATAAGATGGAAGCTTGTTTAGAAGACATTTATGCCAAACATGATCGAAAGCCTTTGAGATGTCAAGAGCAAATACTTGTATTTCACCGAACCTTTCCATTGAATTAGTCCATAAATGGGTAACATAAGCCAGAATATCACCAGTGATCGACACTGACGGAATCCATACTGGCGATCGTTGATCAGACGGAAAGTTTCTAGGTAGTTTAAGAGTTGGCGGTTAATTGATTTCTCCATTACTTTAGAAAGAGTAGAAGTAATTGCAATGGGACGATAATTGGATGGTAGGGATTTGTCACCCTTTTTAGGAACTGGCTGGATATGAGCAAATTTCCAAGCAGAAGGAAAAACACCTTTGGAATAAGAAAGTGAAAAAAGGTGGCAAAGAATAGGAGTAAGTACAGGAGCACAGGTTTTGAGAACAAGTGGAGAAATACCATCAGGACCTGGAGCTTTCTTAGCCTCAAGATTCGTCAAAATCCTTCTGACATCCTTTTGACGGAGTTTGAGTTTGATTTTGATTTTATTGGCGCAAAAACGGCTAAAGTTATACTGCGCCAAGAAAAGCTTTTTTTGACGGAAGACCACAGGAGGCATTGAATGGAGTGTGTTGGAAATGGTGGGTGATTTTAAGGAGGGTAAAGAGAATATTATTCATGTGGGGACTAATGATATTAAACGTACATGATCTGACGATTTGTTGGAAAAATACAGAACCATGCTGAGGAAATGCTGCACGCTAGGCCACAATGACTATGTGTCTGCAATTCTGCCGAGACACGATAAGAGGGATTATATGTTAAAAGCCTTGTGGAAAAACTCAAAACTTGAAGGACTCTGCAAGACTTTAGGGGGGAAATTTCTGTCAGCATGGCCCACACTTGTAGGTAGAAGGAATTTGTTTTGTAGAGACGGGATACACTTAAACAAAGGTGGTGCAAAAGTTTTTGCCAGTATTATTGAGGATACCTTAAAGGTTCAGGGAAACTGCTAGTTAGGGGGGAGGATGTGGGTAATACTGACACACGTTTATCTGATAATATTGGTCAAAGTAACTCTTGCAAATACCTTAAGAGTTCTTATCTGTTACCCCAACTGGACGTATTATCTAGATATTCTGGGGGCAGAATGTTTCACCTGAGTGGGTAGCTAATTCCAGAGAAGAGAGCCTAAAAAACTTCAAGGGTTGTTAAATATACAAGAACAGTAAGTCTTAATTGTTTTCACAGGTAATGTTAGAAGTATAGTCAATAAAATGAGCGAATTCGAACTGCTAGTTAAAACAAGTAACGCGGACACAATAGGGCTTACGGAGACGTGGTGTCACCTGGAAATTGGGGATGATGAGTTTCAGTACGGCTTGTATAATGTATTTAGGAAGGATAGGGTAGATAGAAGGGGTAATGCTTCTTATCAGAAGCAGCCTGAGTGTGACGATAGCTTTCCCGGATTCAGACGTTTCACATGCTAGTATAGAATCTGCATGGTGTGAGATAGTTGGAAACAAAGGTATAATGCGAGTAGGAGTAATCTACAGACCAGGTGATTGTGAAGATTGACGAAAGCCTCTACATGCAAATGGAATGGGCAAGTAAGCTTCAGTGTCTTATTATGGATGATTTCAATTTGCCTCTAATTGATTGGAGTAAATGGGAAGGAAACTTGACATGGAGAACAACAAGATTTTTAAATCAACTAGATGACTTATTTCTATCAACATGTCAGGGAAAGTACTAGAGAAAAGAATATCCTATACCTCATCATCACCCATGAATCAGATGACATAACAGGGCTGACAGTAGAGGAACCAGTAGCAGGAAGTGATCACGGAGTTCTACATTGGATGATGATGAGAGAGGTAGCAGCAGTAAAAGGAAAAGGAATGGGTTTTAATTTCAGAAAAGGAAATTACGATGCCTTAAGGTACTACATGGCCTCTATTAACTGGGTAGATATCGTGCAGAGAATGAATACATTTGAACTGTGGTACGCTTTTAAAACATTAATTACAGATGCCTTGAATGTGTATATACCATTAAAAAAATACTCCACGAGGAGGGTTCCAAGTTGGATGAATAGTGAAGTTGCCACATTACTTGAGCAAAAAAAAGGTGGCATGGAAAGGTTACAGAGCAATAAAAAAGTATTGAAGCCTATAACAGCTACAAGGTGATCTGTAATAGAGCCACAGAAAAGGTTCAACAGGCAAAGGCAATTTATGAGAAATCACTAGCAAACAGAGCAAAGAGGAGGGACGAGGAATTCTTCACATATATAAATGCCAAGGAGAGCAGGATAAACCAGATCGGACCTTTACATAAGGGAAAGGCGATATTATTAAATACACCAGCTGCTGTTGCAGATGAACTCAACAGTTATTTTGCATCGATATTTACAAATGAAAAACCTATTGTGGGAGTGAAGTTGAAAAATATGTAATTAATGATATTGAAATTTCGCAAGATTATTTAATGAAAAAACTTTCGAGCCTACAGGGCAGTAAGGCTCATGGAATTGAGGAGGCTTCCATCCTGCAGTGGGTTGATAATGGCTGCACTTTACCTTTACCTTTTACCCCATAATCTTAAGGGAGGCAGCAAGTGAGTGCATTGAACCATTGAGGCTAATTATGTGAGCATCACTAGATTCTGGGGAGATTCCCTTGGATTGGAAAAGTGCCAATGTATCTCCCATATGTAAGGGTGGCTCTAAAAGTGAAGTGGGAAATTATCGACCTGTCAGTCTGACTTCAGTGGTAAGGAAAATCATGGAGACAATGATCAAGGGTGGAATTCAGGCTCATTTGAATTGAATTGAAATTCTCAAGGATACTCAGCATAGTTTTGTAAAGGGAAAATCATGTTTAACAAATCTGGTTTGCTATTTCGAAAGGGTCCCTCACGAGCTGGATTTAGGAAATAATTTCGATATTGTTTATTTAGATTTCATCAAAGCTTTTGACTCAGTCCCACATGAGCGGTTGCTTTATAAGCTGGAACAGGTTGGAATCACTGGGAAAATCCTTAGATGGATATCAGGATGGCTTCAGGGCAGGAGGCAGAGGGTTGTAATAAATGGCTATTCCTCAGATTGGGTTGATGTAAGAAGTGGGGTTCCCCAAGGATCAGTATTAGGACTACTGTTGTTTTTAATTTTCATAAACGACATTGATGAAGGGATAGAGGGAGTGATGTCTAAATTTGCAGATGATGTTAAAATTGGTAGAGTGGTTAATGATCACTGTCAAGCTGAGCTTCTTCAGAGAGACCTAGATAGACTTCAGGAATGGTCAGAAAAATGGCAGTTGTGCTCTAATCCAACAAAGTGTAAGGTATTACACCTGGGAAACAGTAATCCCAAAATAACTTATTCACTTGGTGGAGTTCAACTAAACCCAGTACTGGAGGAAAGGGACTTTGGTGTTACGATACGGTCAGACATGAAATTCTCTGAGCATTGTAAACAGGTTGCAAGGAAGGCCCATGGTGTCCTATCGATGATCTATCGAACTTTTGCAAGTAGAGATAGGGACGTGATAATCCCATTATATAAGGCTTTTGTTAGACCACACTTGGAATGCTGTGTTCAAGTATGGAGACCGCACCTAAAGAAAGATATCGAGCTTCTTGAAAGGGTGCAAAGACAGGTCACTCGCCTGGTGAGATTGGCAAAAGGGCGTCCTTATGAAGAAAGACTTCGAATATGTGGGTTGCAGAGTTTGGAAACTAGACACCTTAGAGGAGATTTGATTGAGGTGTTTAAGGCTCTGAGAGGCATCAGTAAAATGAATGAGGATGAAATTTTCAAGATTATAAATGATGCTAGAACTAGGGGACATAAATTCAAGTTACGGGGGGAAATGTGTAGATTGGACTGCAGGAAGTTTTATTTTAGCCAGCGAGTTATAAATTACTGGAATAAGTTGCCTACATGGGTGGTAGAGGCTGACAGTTTGGGGAATTCAAAGGTCATCTGGATAGTACCTTCAGGTCAGGGAAGTGCATAGGATGATAGGTTTAATTTCCTTTTTTTAATTAATTATTATTATTTATTTATTTTTTTTATCATTGTTTTGTTCAGGTTTTTTTATTTATTATTTTTTTTTTGCTGGTGCAGCATAAGCCATAGGCTTTCTTGCACCATGTGGCCATTACTAATACTAATAGTAATTACAGCGTTCTGTCTCCACTAAGGTTGGAAAAAAAAAAATTAAATATATTGATATATCTTTCGCTTGATATATTGCACTCAATATGTTGATGAACTGAAATTTATTTCACCAAGTTATACTAAGTGAATGTTTAAATAATTATAATTAAATTGACATTAAGATATAATGTAAGCTGATATCAGAGAAATGATATAATGTAAGCTGATATTAGAGAAATGAATGCACACATGTTAAACTAATAACTCAAAACCAGTATTCTTTTTGACAATGAATTTAGAAAAGTAAATTTTGACAATCTTTGGCCAATAAGTTGATTTAAAGCTTTGGTTGCAGTAGCTCCTGCCTTTGAGAATAATCATTCAAATGGAACTTAGGTTGTTGTAGTAATATTTGTGTACTTCTCAGCAACATTCTGGAGATGAGGATGGGCAGCTTTTATTTTATCCACAATTCTGTAATATCTTCACTGAAGTTTGATACAGTTGTATGTTCAGGTATTGCAAAATCTTATTCTTAGAATGTGAGCTGTTTATATTAGGCCCATTATTCTTCAAAATTGGTTTTAGTTATACATTATCTGCTATTGCATTAGTGAAATAATTAGATAACTTATCAGCTTTCACCAATTTCATTAAACAAATTTTATTTTTCCAAGCCACAAAAAAAAAAACTATAAAATGAATTTCTCTAAATCTTTGATCCAAAACTATCAACATGACTAATAATAAAAAAAAATTTTTTTTTTTTTTTTGTGGATCCAAATTGTTTATGAATCTATAAATTAACATTTTTAAAAATTTTATCTTATCTGAAATGTTGAATTTATTTTGTTCGTCCGTTATTCATAATCTGAGAACTCCAGTATTTTGGCAAAAATTTGATAAACAGCTGGACCCGGAAAACCCAGTGATTTGAACTTCTGTGACAGAATTGTTTTTAGCATTAGCAATTTTGCTATACATTTAAATATATAATTATATAAAAAAAAAAAAATTTTTTTTTTTGGTGCTCGGTGCCAGCACATGATATGATGTCATGATGCATTGCATGATTAGTGTACTCATCAGGGGAAGTTATAATTGTTTACCTATGTGATAAATATGTACATATAGAGACATTTTTTTTAAATGTACCATTTCAATTACAGAAATCATGTTGGATGCATTAATGCGTGAAACTTCTTGAAAATGGTGATATTTACAGTGGGTGATAATTTTAAGACCCATTTAATCATATTAGTATTGATAGCAGAATTGATGCAAGTAAGCAAGCTTATGAAATATCAGACTGATGCTTCAAAAGCTGTCCATCCCCCTCCAGTATATCTGGTTTCTCCTTGAATTTATTCAATCTAACCTCTTCCACAACAACAAATGGAAGCTGTCTCTAACTCTCTTGATCTGATTATCAGCAATGATTATTCATGCATTAAGAATTTACAGATAAAGGAACCACTAGGTGGCAGTGACCACAGTTTACTGAAGTGGGATTTACTTAAAGATGTAACTAGCATCAGGGGTAAAGGGAAGGGTTTTTGCTTTCGTAAAGGTGACCACAGGTGGTTTCAGAAATTAAGTTCTATACAGTGGGACCAACTGATGCTGTTACCAATAACAAATTCTAAATGGGAAGCATTCAGGGAAGTAATCTTGGCAGCTATTAGGCTTTTTGTTCCAACTAAGAAATACTGTTCTAGGTTTAGGCCCAAATGGACGTCAGATGAACTAATTAGACTCGTGGCAGAGATTAAAAATGCATGTGATGCATATAAATTATCAGGTGACACAGAAGCCTATGGTATATATAAGCTAGTCTAGTTTAATAAGAGCTATTATCTTCTCAATATCTCCTATATTTTTTTGTTACTTTTAGTAAATAATACTTGGATTACCTTTATCGCTTTATAGGAAGGCTTCTTATCCAACTCTCCTAGTCCATCACGTAAATTAATTAAAATACAATGAATTTAATAAACTACATTTTAATGTGTTCCATAATGATATCTACAACACCGACTTAATAACCAGGAATCACCGTCGAGGCCACAACCTCAAATTTGACATAATGTTTTCCTATACTGATGATTGCGTCACGGTTGATAGTTTTGGGGTTGGGTTGGGGGCCTCAACGGTGATTCCGGATTATTAAGTAGGTGTTGTAGCTATTGTTATGGAACACATTAAAATGTAGTTTATTAAATTCATTGTATTTTAATTAATTTACATGATGGACTAGGAGAGTTGGATAAGATGCCTTCCAAAAAGAGATCAAAGGTAATCTCTATATTATTTACTAAAAATAAGCTAGTCTTTAATCAAGTCAAAATGGAGGTTAGGCAAGCGAAGGCAGATTATGAGAAATCTTTGACAGTGAATGCAAAGAAAAACAGCAAAGACTTCTTTACTTATATAAACTCTAAAAGGAAGGGGATGAATCAGACTGGTCCATTTGATATCAATGGTTTGACTGTAGATGGTCATTCTCAGATAGTTGCCAAACTAAATGGGTATTTTGCATTTACATTCACACATGAGGAGTTATTCAAGTAGGAGAGGGCCAGATGATTATCAAAATCTAACAGGGAGTTAAATGATTTTGTAATAACTGAGAGCAAAGTGGAGGAGAAATTGTTGAAGTTAAACATAAGAAAGGCACCTGGGGTGGATGGGATCTATCTAGTTATATTAAAGGAAGCAGCAAAGGAAGTAAGCAAACCCTTAGCCATAATTATGAGAGCATCCTTGGACTCAGGGAAAGTCTCCACGGACTGGAGATGTGCAAATGTATCTCCAATTCAAAGGGTTACACGAGTAATTACAGACCTGTAAGTTTGACTTCTGTTCCAGGGAAAATAATGGAGTCACTAGTTGAAGCATTGCAGGATCATCTAGACAAAACAGCAGTAATAATTCAGTCACAGCATGGGTTTGTTTAGGGGAAGCCTTGTCCTACCAATTTGATAGGATACCATGACATGGTCACAAAGGAACTGGATGGAAAAAAATAATTTTGATGTCATATAACTGGATTTCAGAAAGCTTTTGATACTATTGCCCATGGAAGACTAATGTTCAAATTGGAGCAGTATGGCATTAAGGGCATGTTGCTACAACGGATAAAAGGATGGTTGAGTGGGAGAAGACAGAGTGGTACTAATCAGTGGACACTACTCTTTGTGGACTAATGCTATTATTGGTATTCCCTGGGGTTCGGTGTTGGGCCCATTGTTGTTTTGTATATTCATCAATGAAATTGAAGAAGGTATATCAAGCTTAATATCAAAGTTTGCAGATGATACAAAGGTTGGAAGTGTTGTTAATGACGGTATGCTGCTGCAACAAGATCTGGAAAAGTTGGGCAGATGGGCTGAGAAGTGGCTATCGAAGTTTAACATCGACAAATGCAAAATACTGCATATGGGTAGCAGTAACCTCAGAGAAATGTACCAACTGTGTGGTGTTACACTCAGGGTAGTGGAGAGTGAAAAAGACCTGGGGGTAATCGTGCAGGTGAGATATGAAATTTTCTGAGCAGTGCAGACAGGCTGCAAGATTATCTCATGGGGTGTTGTCAATGATATACAGGAATTTTTCAAGCAGGGATAAGGAGTTGATTGTTCCCTTGGATAAGGCAATGGTTAAGCCACATGAGTACTGCATACAGGTCTGGAAGCTTGATTTTAGGAAGGATTTAGGGTTGCTAGAACGAGTACAGAGAAGGGCAACAAGGCTGGTGAGGGGAACAAAGGGGTGCTCTTACGAAGAAAGGCTTAAGTTCTGCAAATTGCAGCATCTGGAGACTAGGCACCTTCAGGGTGATGTGATTGTGGTGTATAAGGCCTTGAATGAATTGGGCAGGCTCAATGGTGATGGGATTCTTCCTCTTGCTCAGATTACAAACCTGGGGAGGGATGTAAACTGAAATTGAGAAAAGACAGTTGTTGAATGGATGTTTGAAAATTTTCCTTTAGCCAGCGGGTAGTTGATTGATGGAACAAACTTCCATCTGTCTTTGTGGATAGCTTAAATAAATTCAAGGCAGAACTAAACAAACAAACAAACATTAGGAAAGAATGGATGGGTGAAATGGGAAGGGTTTTTTTGTGATGTTTATTAAGCTTGCTTTCTTGCATCATATGCTAATGCTAATCTATCACCCACTGGCTGAAGGCACACTTCTGTACTTCTTGCAACCATACTTCCTCAATTTTTGAATTAATGCTGCGTTCTGTGTGTAGTCATCTGATATTGAAAACGGTATCTCTAAGTGCACTTCAATCCCTGGAAAACACTATGAACATCACCTACCCAGTCCTAAAAGAAATAAACTCTTTGTATACCTTATCTGAACTTGTGAGAAAGATACACTTCTGTTGGGTCCCAGGACATATGGCAATTCCAGGAAATGAATTAGCCAACAAATGCTGCAAAATCAGCCGACTTACCACCCGATGACAAATGGAAAGGCCCACATCAAGAAAATAGACAAATAATCCATGAAAAATGCATGTACCAGTGGCAGTTAACATGGAAAAATCAACTTAACAATAAGCTTTGAAATATCAAGCGAAAACGTGAGTAATGGCCTTCAAGCTTTAGTTCAATTCAACAGTAGGAGGCAATACTAGCTCATCTGCTAATAGGTCACACTAATATTATTCATGGTTTTCTTTTAAGTGGGGAAATTTCTCCTCAGTGTCATCACCTTAACACTGTGGAATGCACAAAGTTTGCAGTAGAACACCAGAATCTCTTCACTCCAGTCACAACAGAAGACCTAACACTTATTTCATTTTTGGAAAATAAAACAAATCTCAAATATTTTTACTTTTCTCAAATTGATGAATGTATACCACCTCCTTTAATTAGTCAAAAACTAATTTTTTGGTACTATCTTTGTAATTACATCGATCTCTAAAGAAATAGCATACATACCTACAATATGTATGGAGCACTATGGCCATAGATGCTGATGTGCCTAAAAAATCCTCAAACAAACAAATCTGTATGTAGTCCGAAGAAGAGTGCCATCAGCATTGTTTTCTCAATCCATTCAAAGCCTTAAACACCTCAATCAGATCACCTCGCAGATGCCTTGCCTCCAGATGTTGCAATTTGCAGAACTGAACCCTTTCTTGGTAAGAGCATATTTTTTCCCCTTCACCAATCTTGTTGCCCTTCCCTGCACCCATACCAGCAGATCTCTATCCTTCCTAAAATGAGGCCTCCAGACCTGTATGCAGAACTCAAGATGAGGCCTAATCATTGCCTTGCACAATCATATAATCATAAAGGTCGCCGTAGCCTAGTGGTCAGGCGCGCGGGTGCATAAGTACACGTGCCTTGAGTGACCGGGGTTCAAGCCCGTGACTGCTGAATACGGTGCTGTTTCTTGTATTCTGTCTATCTAGTGAACTCCTCTGATCATTTGGTCGTCCCAGAGTATAAACAGAAAATTTATTTATTTATTTATCTCCATATTTCTGCTAGCGAAGTTCCTGTAAATCACTGGCAAAACCCCATGAGCTGTCCTGGCAGCCTGTCTGCACTGCTCATGCAGAATGTGCAATTTTATCTAGTTGTACTGTCTCCGTAAGAACTATGTCACTTCCTCGTTGCTTTTGCTAGAGTTTTCTGTTAGTCAAACACTTCTTGAAGTAATGAGTTTCTGTCAAGCACCTTATGCTACAAGAGCTATATAAGAGCATAGCTTTGTTTCAGGTGGTGGATGACTTTCATCAACCGGTGAAATACCACCACTTTGCTTATTGGAGGCTTGAAGTGGTGAAACCCATGTTTAATCTCTAGAGCAAAGTTTCCGGCATCCCCCTCTCCCCATACTTCTCCTTCAACCCATGCACGGTACTAAGTACCATAGGTTTTGATACCTTTCGTGTTTGGGGTTCTCATAAAAAAAAAAAAAAAAAAAGTAGCGTTGACCAAGATATGTTTTTTACTTAGTGCATTGATCTCATTGTGGAGTTGCTCTGTCACGGGTCGCCTTGCTATTGCACTATCCTAAATAAAATGCAGTGTATCAGTGAAGAAGTGTATTGTTACTTTAGTTAACCTAGCAGTCATGGCATCTGAAATGTAGCAAAAATGGTGACAAGTCCCAAACTTCCTCTTTAATTTTTTGAAATTGTTTTAGGTTTTTTGAATTCTGTTTAAATGGCATCAATATTTCATCATTAAAATTAAAAATTTTAGTGATGAAAATTAAAATTAAAAATTTTAACACATGCTATATATTTTACATCTTTATTTAAAAAAAAAAAAACAAAAAAAAAATATTAATTCTGCTGAAACTTACAAAAAATGGTTTAGATATAAATACTCTGCTCGACAAAATTAGCAAAACAAAATATTTTATTGCTGAAGGCGAATATTATAAGCATCCTTGCATTCAAATTCTGGGTATCCAATAGAAATCGATTTACCACGTTACAGAGCTGCACGTTATGCAAATTATTCGTGCCTATAAAAACATGGGTGTGACCACATCACTTCATTTCCATTTTTTGACTTGCTCAGTGGATATCTACATCTCCAGCACTCAGGATGGCAAGTCATTGTTGGCCTGCCTTCTCAAAGAAGGCAGGCTGACAATGACTTGAAGCTTGAGCAGTCACAGGTGGAGGTGGCACAACTAATTCTAGATGTCGTGTAGGCTTAATGTGTCATGTAGTTTCACCTTGGCACTATGGAAGCAGTTTCAGAAGACAGGAACCATTATAAGAAGAACTGGCCAAGGTTTGCCCGAGGGCTATGTCAATCAGAACACACTGCTATCTGACTCTAACAGCAAGATGGAACCCTACAATGTGTTGTCATCAGCTGTCTCTTGAGGTTGGTGAAAACATTTCCGACCAGATTGCATTAAGAAGGGTCAGTTCAAGTGGACTCTACGCAAGGAAGCCAGTGATCTGTATCCCATTAAACCCAAACCACCACAGAATTTGTCGAAAATGGTGCAACGAATATGTGACTTGGAGCCCTGACAAATGGCGTATTCCGTTCTCTGACGAGTCCCAGTTTAGCCTACAAAGAGATTCTAGACATTATTTCTTCTGGAGACAACAAGAAATGTGGTATTATCCCTCCAACCTCTGAGAAAGGGACACATGGTGGAGGCTGTGCTTTCATGTAGGGCAGAATAATGATCAACAGCTGCAACCATTTTCATGTTTTTGATAGGGGATACCATAATTGGTGGTGGTCCTTGAGGCTGTCACAGACATTTGCTCAGGTATCCAAGCTGGGCTTGCTATTTTGGAGTCTAAAGTCAAGTGGTCTTTGACAGCTGAATCCTCATCTTGCACCTTCATGTTGATGTGGCACTCTTAGTAACCTTGGGTACAACCCCCACGTGCAAGTCTTGAAATACATCACCTAGCATACTAGAGGTGACCACCCAGATGAAAACCAACGTAAACAGAGGTCAATGTGTGATGCCCACACCATACACAAGAATGCCACTGTGTGTAATACACCACTTTACTTATTGGAGGATTATAGTGGTGGAACCCCCTGTTTAGTCTATACAGCAAAGCTCTGGCAACCCCCCCCCCCCACTTCTTCCATCATGCAATATGATTGAAGTTTGTTTTTTTTTTTTTTGGAGCATTAGCAGCTTAGGCCATATTGCTCCGGGATATGCTGTGGTCATTCCCTGACCTTTCCGCATCATCCGTATTTGGTGGTGACGGGCTCGAACCCCGGTCTAATCAAGAAGCGTGTGCTACGCACTGCTGCTCCTTCCCACCTGGCTACGGAGGCGCCATGATTGAAGTCTTGAGGTTATGATGGACATCATGGCTGAGATCCAGTCTTCCTTACTGACTCATCTCTAACAGTCTCTCCACTCTGTCTCATTGACGTTTTGTTTCTTCTGCATTTTCTGTAGATACTTCCATGGATACTGTTCTTTTGAATTGGCTTCTAAAATTCCGGCTGTCTTTCAAAACAGTCCGAACACGTGCCGCCACCAGCCAACATCCATTTACTGTCCAACTTCAAACCCACAGAACCAACTTTTCATCTTCCTCATTTATTCAATCAACTGCCGTTTTCAGGAACAACCTTCCTTCATACGTATTTCCTGAAAATTACAATCTACAGAAGTTCAAGTCTAATATCAACAAATATCTTCTTTCGTCTTCTCAACCACCAACCGAGCACGGTACCCCAAGCACAATACTAAGTACTAGTTCTAATACCTCTCGTGTGTGGGGTTCACATAAAAAAAAAAAAAAAAAAAAAAAAAGTTACTTGAAGTAAGAACTAAAATTACAGTATAGTAAACTGCACAAGGTGTTTCCGAAATATTTTTCTGTGGAAGACAGTATGTGCTTCTGTAAAGATATTGGTGGTTTTTTCATACAAATTGGGCATTGGAAACAATTCTAATGAATGGAGTACAGTTTTACCCCGACTTACGCGAACTCCGAGTTACGCGGTTCTTGATTTTTTTTGTTTGGCAACACTGCCGCCGACTATCTTCAAGGTCGTTTTTCATATGCTATCGATATATGGTGCGATGGCGGAGAGTGAGAGCGAAAGATGAACTAAATTCAACTTTGCTGCTGCATGAGCTGCACACATATACAAGAATTTGTATTCCAACTATCATATTTATATGTGTGCGTTCGAATTCGTGCCCAACTTTTGTCGGAAATTACATTGTGAGATGTAAATAGTGAGATATCTGTTAAAGACTTTTGGAAACAATTCAATGTTTTAGATGCCGTAAGAATCATTGAAGAATCTTGGGATGAAATTCACAAAAAAACATTGAATGGTGCCTGGAAAAAATTTTGTCCATTCTTTTTTAAAAACGAGATGAAAACAATGCCAGAAACTGATCATTGATCATGTCGCTCATGTGATAGAAGAAGTTGTTAATCTTGCCAGGCAATTAGATTTGGAAGTCAATGGTGATGGTATCAACGAGCTGTTGGATTCAAATAGTCAGGAGCTGACAATCAATGAGCTCATAGAGATGCGTGAGCAAAACGTCACTGAAGTATCTGACACTTCAGATACTCCAGTTCAGACCAGAAAAGCACATGACAGTTGCAAGCTTGATAGAAGGTCTCAAGCTCAATTGAAAAGGGCTTAAAAATTTTGGGAAACATAGACTCCAACGAAGAACGCGTTATAGCTACAAAGCAAGGAATAAAAAAATTATTAGCTTGCCACGAAGAAATTCTGCGTGAAAAAAAGAAGGTGCTGTGTCGTCAGACGAATTTGTTATATTTTATGAAACCATCGACATCGAAATAACTTTTTTATGTAACTCATTTATTTTTTGATACATACTTTGTATTAATATATATAAAGAACTGCTTTATTAAATATTTTTCTTCTAAACTAGTATTTTTGTTTGTCCTTGGTCCCAATTAAACAAAATTTATATGTGAAGTTGTACCCCCGACTTACACGAATTCGACTTAAGCGATTTTCGTCAGACCCACCTATCGCGTAACTCGGGGTATTACTGTATCGATGTCCCAAAATTAAGTTTAAATGCAGTTTTGCTGCATAATGGAAGTGCATTCCCATCAGTTTCTCTATTTCATGCTGTTGGCCTAGAAGAAACATGATAATATGTCCAAGGTCCCGAATGCAATAAATACCATGACTTTTCTTGGAATGTCTATGGTGTTCTTAAAGTAATTGGATTATTAACTGCTATGCAGCGAGGTTTCACAAAACTTGTTGTTTTTCGTGTTTGTGTGACAGTTGTTTACAGAAAAACATTATATTGTGCAGCAGTGGAAATGAGGGAAGGATTTTTATCAGGGATAAGTAATATAGTAAACTGTAAAATTCAGCACTTTATAATCTGGAATTCTTTAAAATATGGCACTTTTTATAACAAAACTAACATGCTTGACATGTTAAAATCTGGAAATATTAAGAAACCAATCTGACACTTGAATCAATGATCTCATGTCGAGGGCTTAGTGTCAGACAACGTTAACTACAAGCATTTTTGTCTTGAAACAAAAATTTAGTTTAACTTTATAAAAATAACAATGAATATCATGTCATAGAAATGTATTTCTCCAGTAGTTTATAAGTCAGCCTGGGCTATAAGCACATTTCTGGTAAAACAGGTTAAATGACCTTTTCTCAATTAATTACAAAAATGTTTACTACAGAATGATTTGTAGTTAACGTTGTCTGACACTAAACCCTCAATTTGTCTTTAAGAATCCTCGGAAAAAGAGTGACATTTCTTTCTTTGTAAGATGCTTGTAGGCCTATTATGTCCTTTAAACTGATCTTGCAACCAGGAAGCATTTAAACTGATAATATGCAATAATCTTAATTCTCACAGCAGAACAGACTTTCTATTGCAACAGTTAGCCCTGACAGTGCACTAATTTTCGAACAGATGGATTGCTAAACAGTCAGTGGATCTTTTGTTTAAGAAAAATGCTGCTGTGACAACCTGTTTCAGGATTAACTGGTCTCTCATCAGGTGGTCTCTATTGAGAACATGCATGTAACGCAGTTAAGGCGTTCAATGTGAGCTGCTATGTGGTATAGAAAATCAATTTTCAAAGTTATGATGTAGCTAAAGTTGTCTCTTGAAAGTAGTGCGGTAAGAGGGTTACAACTAGTTACAAAGTCAAGTGTGTTCTGTAATAATTAAAACTATTGCTTTATCCATGCAGTTTAAATTATACTGCTTGCAAAAACAGATGGAAGGACAGTGCACAGTTAACTGTTAGCACAGTTAACAGCTAACTAACTGTTAGCCCTGACAGTGCACTAATTTTCGAACAGATGGATTGCTAAACAGTCAGTGGATCTTTTGTTTAAGAAAAATGCTGCTGTGACAACCTGTTTCAGGATTAACTGGTCTCTCATCAGGTGGTCTCTATTGAGAACATGCATGTAACGCAGTTAAGGCGTTCAATGTGAGCTGCTATGTGGTATAGAAAATCAATTTTCAAAGTTATGATGTAGCTAAAGTTGTCTCTTGAAAGTAGTGCGGTAAGAGGGTTACAACTAGTTACAAAGTCAAGTGTGTTCTGTAATAATTAAAACTATTGCTTTATCCATGCAGTTTAAATTATACTGCTTGCAAAAACAGATGGAAGGACAAGTAGTCATTATAGATGTTTATACACTGATGAGCCAAAACATTATGACCATCTACCTAATATGATGTTGGTCCTCCACGTGTAGCCAAAACAGCTCGTACCTGGCGAGGCATGGATGCTACAAGATTTCTAAATGTATCTTGTGGTATCTGGTACCAACATGTAACGAGCAGATCCTTTAACTCCTGTAAGGTCCGTGGTTGAGACGCCGAAGAGCGGAGTTGCTGTTTCAACACAAACCACAGATGCTTGATGGGATTGATGTCTGGGGAATTTGGAGGCAACGGCAATACCTGGAAGTCTTCCTCATGTTCCGCGAACCAGTCTCAAACAATCTGGGTGGTGTGGCATGGCATGGCTTTTTATCCTGCTGAAAAGCGGCACCACTAGAGGGGAAGACCGTTGCCATGAAAGGGTGTGCCTGGTCAGCAATGATGTTTAGGTGAGTTGCCTGAGGTGGAGCCCGGAGTTCCCCCTATTAGCTGCTTCATTTCTTCTTGTAATATGGCATCTTTCTTCTGGCCATTGTTCTGTTGTTTGTAGTGGCCAGATCGGCAACCCAGGTGGGGGGAAGAGACACAGAGTTGCCGCCTCCACCCGTCAGCCCCGCCACGAGAAGGCATGCCGGAGACTACTATCGTCATGCTGAGCACTCCTAAAGAACTTTAGGAGTGCTCTAGGTAGAGGAGGGGGGGATAGAAAGGGGCCAGGTCTAAGGGAAGATCGGCCCTAGTTAGAAGGAATAAGTGTTAAGCAAGTAGAAAGTTTCCCCCACTCAGGATTGTGGGGGAGTAGAGGAAAAGGTGAGATTTGTTGTTGTCGTCGTCGTTTAATTATTGTCCATAGGCGTGTCGTGTTTTATTGTCATCATTCTGAGCACTCAAATGTCAACATAAAACAGATGCATGCAGCCCACTCATCACAGTTCTCTGAATACCTTCATATATATACAGATGGCTCTAAAACAGACACCAAAGTTGGTGCTGCAGTGGTCTTTCCACACACTGTTATCTCACAGCAACTCCCAAACCAATGAAGCAGCTATTCTGCCGAGCTATTCGCCCTACTAATGGCCTTAAAATACATAGCATCTTCCCCGCATCTGAAACATCTCATATACACAGATTCATTGAGTGCAGTACGTGCTCTGCAACAAAGGCAGACTCCATCGCATCCCATTCTTTATCAGATACAAACTCATCTTGTTAAACTCAAAAGTAAAATGAGGCAAGTAAAATTCTGTTGGATTCCAGGACATCAGGCATTGAAGGTAATGAAAGAGCCGATAGAGCAACAAAGAATCCTACAAACATAAACCTAAGGCTTTACAAAGTTCCACATTTCGATTATAGGCCTATTATAAAACAAATTCTCCATACACAGTGGTCAGAAATGTGGCAAAATGAATCAAACAATAAACTGTTTCAAATAAAACATGAACTTCAGCCATGGAAATCGAGTCTTTGTAAAAATCGGCACGAAGAAGTCATTTTAACCAGACTGCGCATTGGACATACTCATCTCACGCACTTTCATCTATTCACCAAAGCAAACCCCCCAGAATGTTTTCACTGTTCTTGTCAACTCACTGTAAAACATTTCCTTATAGAATGTCCACAATACCACATGGCGCGACAATCAGCCTTCCATCTCCCTATAAATTTCCAAGATTCTCTGACCTTATCACAAATCCTAGGCGATAACAACATTGAAAATATATTCACTTATTTAAAATTAATAGGATATTTTGACCAGATATAAATCATATTTAAGAAATATAAACTTCCTTGTCACATAAACATTAATAGATAGGCGCAATATGGCCAAAGTTGCTTTTGCGCCAAAAAAACCCCAACAACAACCAACCTGAGCACTCCTAGAGAACTTTAGGAGGGCCCAAGGTAGAGGAAGGAGAAGGAGGGGGATAGAAAGGGGGCAGGTCTAAGGGAAGATCTGCCCTAGATAGAAGAAATAAGTGTTAAGCAAGTAGAAAGATTCCCCCACTCAGGATGGTGGGGGGAGTAGGGGAAAGGTAAGTTTTGATGTTGTCCTTGCTTAATTGTTGTGCATGAGTTGGCGATTGTCAGGTCCAGTTCAGGCATCCTCTCTTCTAATAGCCTCTTTTCTTTTGAAGGCCTTGGTGGCAAATGTGTTAAAGGCCTTGAAATTACTTTCTGTTGCAATCAGGTTTTCTTTATTCTTTGGTGGTATGGCATCCACCAAGGAGGAGAGCCCCTGTCTGAGGTCTTGATAGTAATAACATTCATCGATGATGTGGTCAGCTGTTTCTATTTCACCGCAATGGCAGTGCGGTGCTTGAGCCAGTCCTAGTTGGTGCAGTTTGGCATTTATGCTACCATGTCCTGTCATAAGTAATGTTGCGTGTAGGCCTGGTGCCATCCATTGCTTTTCTTTCTTGGTCAATTCTCTTGCTTCCAGGCTGTAGCGCCTAGTGATATCCCCCACTTCAACCGTGGACCAGATTTCTTGCTATCTCTCCTTCAGTTTATTTCTTATCCTTGTTAGTTCCTCTTTCTTTTCTGCTTGTAGGTTGATGGTGATGTCATCCAAGGTGGTGGGTATATTCTTTCTTAGCCTGTATTTAAGATACCAATATTGTATTTCCAGATGGGCTGGGATCTTCCCAAGCAGTGCCTGTAGGGCCATAGTAGAAGTTGTCCGGCAGGCTCTGGACATGGTTAGCTGTTGTTCTAACCATGTCCAGAGCTAGCTGTTGTGCTTGATTCAGCTGCTTAATCAGAGCCACCTTGTTCGCTCTATAACCCCAATCCCCAGCACCGTAGGAGAGAGTTGTAAGAAAAATGCAGTTGTAATAGAGCCTTAGTGTGTGAGCTTTAAGGCCCCACTCTCATCTGGTTATCTGTTTTATAGCAAACAAAGTTTTGGTTTTTTTCTTTTATATATTTGACATGAGGGTGGAAGCTGAGTGTCTCATCTACTATTATTCCCAAGTATCTGTTTGTTTGGGTATACTTGATTCTTTGATCTGTATATTTAATTGATGGTGGTCGCTCCCTGTCAAGCTTTCCTTTGATGAGCATTTGTGCTGTCTTCTTTGTCGACACCTTTAGTTTGTTGAGAATTAAGTTTGTCCTGTTCTCAATTTCTCTCCTAGAGTTACCAGCAGTGAGTATAGTGAGATCATCTGTGTAGGCAATGAAGGTAGATGATTGAAAGGTTTTTCTCAGCCAGGAGTCGAACACCAGGTTCCAGCATAAGGGGCCCAATATTGAACCCTGTGGGCAGCCCCTTGTGACTTTTCTCCTGATTTCATGAACTCCACTTCTCAACATAACTTCGCAGTCTTTAAAGTAGTCAGACAGCAGGGAGTAGAGGGGCACGGAGATCTCGGCCTTCCTGAACCTCGCGAGGACGCGTTGCCACCATAATGTGTCAAAGGTCCCCTGCAAAGTTCACAAAGAGAGCAAGGAGGTATTTGCTGTTGGTGTTGTCTCTGGTTGCTATTAATTCAGTGATTGCATCCTCAGTGCCGCATCCAGGGGTGAAGCCGCATTGTTTCGGCACCTAAAGGCCTTTTGATTTGTATGCTTCCATCAATCTGGCCGCGATGACTTTCTCTAGAACCTTACCCAAAACCGGAAGGAGGGCGATTGGCCAGTAGGACGTGGGATCTTGTTCTGGCTTGTCTGGCCCTTTCAAAATAAGTTTCAGATTGGCTAGTTTCCAAGTCCTTCGGAAGGTGCCAGAAAGGAGGCAGGAGTTAAGGGCCCCATGAATGGCTTGGGGGGACAAACTGCCACACTCTCTTTAGGACCTCAACTTCAATGGCATCATGGCCCGGGCATTTCCCGCTCCTCATGTTGGCGATAGCGTGACCAATTTCCTCATTTGTGAAGGGCGGTTCTGTTGGGGGCCCTATATATGACTTATTTTTTTGCCTTACTTCCTTTTGGTATGGTGTCTCACTCTGGTCTATATCCTGATGTGTGATTGCATTGATTGTTTCCCCCTAATTACTAGTGGGGTGTTCCCTTGCACTTCTATTGTGGCATAGATTTCTGGAGAGGGGATCTTGCTGCTTATCATTTTATAGACCAGACCCCATGGGTCTGAATTACCTTTGGTTTTGATCAGTTTTTCCCAGGCTAGTCTCTTCTGCAGCTGAATGTTATGATGGTAGGTTCTTTCTTGTCTGTATCACTCTTGTAGGTTGTGTACTTCTTGTTGGGGTATGGTTGGTTCTTGCTCTTTGATATTCCCTTCTAGTTAGTTTAGGTAGGTAGGTGGTAGACATCAGAGTGCCCGGCACAAGGATGACTGGACCCAGGGTATCCCAGCAGAACATCGCCCAAAGCATGACACTGCCGCCACTGGCTTGTTTTCGTCCTGCGATGCATCCTGGCACCATCACTTCCCCAGTTAAACAACGCACACGTACCCGGCCGTACACATAGTGCAACAGGAAACATGATTCATCGGACCAGACAACCTTCTTCCAATCACTCAAGGTCTAGTTTCGATGCTTGTGTGCCCATTGTAAGCGCTGTCACCTGTGAACTGCGGTTAGCATGGGCACTCGGAGTGACCTGTGGCTACACAGACCCATTTTCAGCAGGGTTCAAGCATGTCGTGACACATTACTCCCATCACCAGCATTCCAGTTACCAGCGAGTTGCGCCACAGTCACCCTTCTGTTGCCACATACCAACCGGGAGAGCCTTCGCTCACCTTGAGCATCGATGAGCCGTGGTCGTCCAACACCTCGCCGGCGTGGGTTCCCCTCCTCAGACCACTTTTGGTAGGTGCCAACCACAGCTGATTGTGAGCATCCCACCAGCCGTGCCGTTTCGGATATACTCTGACCCAGTCGTCTGCCCATTACAATTTGGCCTTTGTAATGGCCAGACGACTGGGTCTGAGCAAATGCGCTTTTCCAGAACTGTTCAGCTGCTAAAATTAGGAAAATTTAAAAATTTGACACTTACTCCCCAAGAGTGCTGGATTTTAATGAGGTTACTATAAAATATCGGTGTAAATATACCATAGCGAACTCATAATGAAAAACTACACAAGTAGTGTAAAGGCATAGATTTAATTTATCTCATATTGTGACTACCTTCACAACAAGTTACCATATATTGCACTACCTCGAATAAATAATGCTTCATTAATAGAGAAGACTATTGTTACTTATTCTAAGTGGGCACCACCACTGAGACAGCGGTGTTTCAAAGCTTATTGGCCTGTCCTTGGTGGGCGGGCAGATACCCTGGTGTTGCAGTCATGCCAACCCAGTTGTAAAATTATTTCCACAATTTGAGAGATGCCGAAAGGTGTGCAAGATAATACTTAAATAAAATATGTATTATATTTAAACTCATAATATATTATGCTCAAGGCATAATATATTATGAGTTTAAAACACACTATAAAATATCGGTGTAAATTCACCATCATAATGAAAAATGACATAAGTAGTGTAAGGGCATCGATTCGAGGCTTATTGGTGTATCCTCGGTGGGTGGGCAAGTACCCTGGTGTTGTAATCATGACAACCCAGAGTATACCTGTCCACCCACCAAGGATAGGCCAATAAGCTTTGAAGCGGTGCCACCTGGGTGGTTGTTGTACCACTGAGAATAAGTAACAAGTCTTCGATAACGATGTATTGATTAGTTTTTTTCTTATTATTAAAAGCAGATTATCAGAGTTCATGAGTGGGCTGAAATTTACTTATAGGTACACCCTCCAGACTGCCTCAGTCTTAGGGTGTTTATTCCCCCCTACCCGCTGTTTTAATCTAATATGAAAACGACTTTTACAGATGGTGTGTGTGACTTCTACTGCAACTATACAAGTAGTTGCAGTAAAAGTCATTTTCCTATTGAGTTAAAACAGCGGGAAGGGGGGGATAGATGCCCTAAGACTGAGACAGCCTGGAGGGTGTACCTGTAAGTAAATTTCAGCTGTGAATGCATTACACTCACAAACTGAAATAATCTACTTTTAATAATGAGAAAAAATTAATCAATTTATAGTTATCGACTTCTTCTGCCATTACCAATAACACGCATCATTTGTTTATCGAGAATGCAGGCAGAAGCTGTGGTACCGGGAAACTCGTCTGACCGCTAAAAATTTCCCTTGGTTCTTGTGTTGGCTTTCTTTACCTTCGCCAATTTTAGTTTACCTTGCAAGTAGTTTCAACTTTTTTTTATATATTTTTAATAGATTTCAAGCGTTGAAGTGAGTCAGCTAGTGTTAATAATGCAAAGAAGGTGAAAAGCTACCTGAATCCACTCATTTTAGGTTTGTTAGCATATATGCATAATGCACCTGTTGTGTTTACCCTGTTAATCTGTCCACTTGTAAAAACTTGTCTCCCGGTGGATGGATTTTAATGAAATTTTATGGCTTGCCTTTTAAAAAGATTTGGTAAACCATTAAATTTGGAATGATAGAAAAACTGGAAATTATTATTATTATTATTATTATTTTTCCATTCTCATACAGTAACTCCCACTGGAACGATTTTCATGAAATTTTATGTATAGACCTTTCAGAATTTGTAGTCATTTGAAATTTCTTTAAAATCAGAAGACCAATAGAAATCAGTTATTTCTTTATCTCTCTGCATCTAATAATTCGATCCCATTGGATGGATTGTCATAATTTTATATTTAGACACCTCAGAAAGATTTGGTGAATCTTCCCCAATTTCATTAAAATGAGACCAATAAAAATCTGGTAATTATTATTTTTTTCTTGCATATCACATAGGCTGTCCATATACTCTATATTGTAGCTGAAACAATAGATATTGTTTGTTGCTGTGCACTGCTGTAAACATAGAAACAAAATTTTCTATGTTTGCACATTAAAGTCGTAGTTTTTTTTTTTTTTTTTTTTATGAATCGTGAATTATTACTATTTGTTAATACACCTGAAATGTAATGCACTGCATATATTAACGAACTTTTCAAAGACTGGATTTGGGAGGCAATCTGCTAATTAACTGTATTGCTAGCTGTTATTGTAAATTATTTTGAATTAACAGATATCAGAGCTGCAATGGCTCAATATGTTCTATATCAATTAATTAAGAAAAAGGAGGAATTTTCTCTATGATGTCTTGCAGAACACTTCTGTGCTGATACTTTCCGCCGATAGTTTACATGCATTCCACATCCTCTTAGACAAAATCAATGATCCAATGCAACATGGAATCGGAGGCCCGCGGATCCCAAGCCCAGCCTAACCCCAATTCGATGTATTTTGGGATCGTACATAATTGTAAATTATGTAAATACAGCATACAGATAAGGTTCTCTAATTTTAAGACAAGTTTCCTTGGATTTTCTTGAACATCCAAGGATTTATGTATTTATCTTTTATTGCATAATTTATATATTTAAAGTTTATATTTAAAAGTTAGATTTAAAGTCCAAAGGAACAAAATATTTATTCTGTATCATATTCCTATTCCTCTACTGATGCTAATGTTATTACCACCAGCAAATTCTAAGTGGGAAGCATTGAACGAATTAAATAGAAAGGGTGCAAGAATGTTTGCTAATGCTATCGAGGCAGTGTTAGGTGGGTCGGAAAACTGCTAGATTGGGGGGGATACAAGGACTAATAGATTAACAGTAGCCACTGGCAGAGGTGAAAGTGATTCTTGCACTGATTCTGTTGGAATGAGCAGCAGCCTGGAAAATAAGATGCAGGATATTTCAGAGACTGCTGGGAATCATTGGGGTACAAGTAAACACATGGGTTGTGTTAGGATAGCTAAGAAAAAGAACAGATGCGTGTATACTTGCGTGTACACCAATGCTAGGAGTTTAGTAAATAAATTTGATGAATTTGAGGTATTGCTCAAAACATCAAAGGCAGATATTGTGAGGATTTCGGAGACGTGGTGTCACACAGATATAAGGAATGCAGAACTGGAATTAGGGGAGTACAACGTCTACAGAAAGGATAGACAGGATAGGAAGGGAGGAGGGGTTATGCTATTAGTTAAGAAATACATAAAATCCAAGGAAGTGAAGCCAGTCGACATTGCTGGACAGTGCAGTGTCGAGTCAGTTTGGTGTGACATAAGCACTGGGAGATCAAAATTGAGAGTAGGAGTGTGCTATAGGCCTAATGACTCTGATGAGTATAAGAAACTGTACAGGGAAAAAGAGTGGGCCAATAAATCAGAGAGTCTTATAATGGTGGATTTTAATTTCCCAGATATTGACTGGAATTTGGGGGCTGGTCATTCACACACTAGCAAGGCTTTTGTGGATTTATTGGATGATTGTTTTCTACATCAGCATGTTCGGGAGGCAACTAGAGGGAGTAATACTCTTGATTTGATTATCAGTAGTAATTCTTCATGCATTAAGAATCTGCAGGTAAATGAACCACTAGGTGGCAGTGATCACAGTGTGCTGAAGTGGGATTTACTCAAAGAGGTAACTACCATTAGGGGTAAAGGGAAGGGTTATTGCTTTCGTAAAGGCAACTACGATGGACTGAGACAGTATTTAAATTCTATACAGTGGGACCAACTGATGATGTTACCAACAGCAAATTCAAATTGGGAAGCATTCAAAGAACTTATCTTGGAAGCTACTAGGCTTTACATACCAACTAAGAAATATTGTTCAAGGTTTAGGCCTAAGTGGATGTCAGATGAACTAATGAGACATATGGCAGAGAAGAAAAATGCATGGGATACATACAAATTAACACATGACACAAAAGCCTATGATAGATACAAGTTGATATGCAACCAAGTTACAAAGGAGGTTAGGCAGGCGAAGGCAGATTACGAGAAATCCTTGGCAAGGGATGCAAAGAAAAACAGCAAAGAGTTCTTTACTTATGTAAACTCTAGAAGGAAGGGGATGAATCAGATTGGTCCACTTGATATCGATGGGTCAACTGTTGATGATCCTGCTCAGGTAGCTAACAAACTAAATGAATATTTTGCATTGACATTCACAAATGAGGAGTTATTCAGCGAGGGGAATGCCAGAGGTGTATTCAACTCTGGCAGTAAGCTAGAGAATCTTGTAATAACTGAGAGTAAAGTGGAGGAGAAATTGTTGAAGATAAACACAAGAAAGGCACCCGGGGTGGATGGGATCTATCCAGTTATATTAAAAGAGGCAGCAAAGGAAGTAAGCAAACCCTTAGCCATAATTATGAGAGCTTCCTTGGACTCAGGGGAAGTACCCATGGACCGGAGAAGTGCAAACGTGACCCCAATTCACAAAGGAGGATCAAAGGGCGACACAAGTAATTATAGACCTGTTAATTTAACTTCTGTTCCCGGAAAATTAATGGAGGCACTGGTTAAAGAAGCACTGCAGGATCATCTAGACAAGATTTCAGTTATAGCTCAGACACAGCATGGTTTTGTTAAGGGGAAGTCTTGCCTGACCAATTTGATTGGATACTATGATGCAGTCACAAAAGAACTGGATACAGGGAATAACTTTGATATTATATGCTTGGATCTTAGAAAGGCTTTTGATACTGAAAGACTGCTGCACAAATTGGAGCAGTGTGGCATTGGAGGCAAATTGCTGCTATGGATAAAGGGGTGGTTGAGGGGGAGAAGACAGAGAGTGGTAATCAATGGACACTGCTCATTGTGGATTAAAGTTATTAGTGAAGTTCCTCAGGGTTCAGTATTGGGTCCCTTATTGTTTTCTATATTTATAAATGATATTGATGATGGTATATCAAGCTGTCCAAGTTTGCAGACGATACGAAGGTTGGCAGGGTTGTTAAGGACACTACTGACACTATGCTACTGCAACAGGATCTGGAAAGGTTGAGCAGATGGGCTGAGAGGTGGCAAATGAAGTTTAACATTGACAAATGTAAAGTACTATATATGGGAAACAGCAACCCCAGAGCAACGTATCAACTCTGTGGTACTACACTGACAGTGGTAGAGAATGAAAGGGACCTGGGGTGGTTGTGCAAGCAGATATGAAGTTTTCTGAGCAGTGCAGTCGGGCTGCAAGAGTAGCTCATGGTGTATTGTCGATGATATATAGGAATTTTTCTAGCAGGGATAAGGAGGTGATTATTCTCTTGTATAAGGCAAAGGTCAAGCCACACCTAGAGTACTGTATACAGGTCTGGAGGCCTCATTTCAAGAAGGATGTAGAGATGCTGGAATGAGTACAGAGAAGGGCAACAAGATTAGTGAATGGAACAAAGGGGTGCTCTTACGAAGAAAGGCTTAAGTTTTGCAAATTACAGTATCTGGAGACTAGGCACCAGCGAGGTGATCTGATAGAGGTGTATAAAGCCTTGAATGGTTTGAGCATGCTCAGTGCTGATGGGATTCTTGCTCTTGCTCAGAATAATCACCTGAGAGGGCATAAATTCAAATTGAGGAAAGACGTGAGGAAATTTGCCTTTAGCCAGCGGGTGGTTGGTTGGTGGAACAGACTTCCATCCCTTGTCGTGGAAGGTGATAGCCTAAATAAGTTTAAGGCTCAGCTGGACAGGTATTTCGAACGAACAGAGGGGTGAAGTGGAAGTGGTTATTTTTTATTTATTTATTTTATTTTATTTTTTTTGGCTGATGCTTCATAAGCTTGCTTTCTTGCAACAAATGCTTCTACTAATGTTAATGCTAATCATAGAAGCTACTCATACCAACTAAGAAATATTCAAGGTTTAGGCATAAATGGATGTTAGAACTAATGAGACTCCTTGCAAAGAAGAAAAGTGCATGCAATGTATATGAAGTATCGGACGACTCAGAAACCTATGGTAGATATAAATTAATCTATAATCATATCACAAAGGGGGTGAACAAGCTGAGGTAGAGTATTGGAAATCTTTGGCAAAGGAAGCAAAGAAAAACAGAAAAGACTTCCTCAAGTAGACTTCCTATGTAAACACTAGAAGGAAGGGGATAAATCAGATTGGTCCACTTGATATCGATAGTTTGACTGTTGATTGATCTCTATCGGTCCACTTTATCAATGGTTTGACTGCTGATTGAACTTGCTGACAAACTGAATGAGTATTTTGCATGTAAATTCACTCATGAGAAGTTCTTTAGGGAAGGGGATGTCAGTTTATCAAGCTCTAATAGGGGGTTAAATGATTTTGTGGTAACTCAGAGGAAAGTGGAAGATAAATTGAAGTTAAACATGAAAAAGTCAACTGGTGTGGGTGGAATCTATGCAGTTATATTAAGGGAGACAGCAATTAAGGGAGAGTAAGTAAACCCTTAGCCATAATTATGAGAGCATCTTTGGATTCATGGGAGGTCACCACAGACTGGAGATGTGCGAATGTATCCCCAATTCACAAAGGGTGATACGAGTAATTAAAGACGTGTTAGTTTCTGTTCCTGGGAAAATAATCGAGTCACTTGTAAAAGAAGTAATGTATCATCTAGACAAGGCTGAAGTTATGCTTCAAACAGGGAATGGGTTTGTTAAAAGGAAATATTGAGTGACCAATTTTATTGTTTATTACAATGTGTTCAAAGCGGAACTGGATGAAAAAAAATAATTTTGATGTCATATACTTTGATTTAAGAAAAAATTTTTGATACTGTTGCACATAAGACTGCTGTACAACTTGTAGCAGTGTGGCATTATGGGTAATTTGCTGCTCTGGATAAAGAAATGATTGAGTGGGAGAAAACAGAGTGGTAATCAATGGACATTGCTCTTTTTGGACTAATGTTATTAGGGGAGTCCCCATGGTTTGGCGATGGGCCACATTATTGCTTTCTATATTTATTAATGATATTGATGAAGGCATAATGTTCAAGTTTGCAGATGATGCGAAGGTTGGCAGGGTTGTTAATGGCAATAATGACAGTATGCTACTGCAACAGGATCTAGAAAAGCTGGGCAGATGGACTGATAAATAACAATTGTAATTTAACATTTTGACAGATGCAAAGTACTGAATATGGGTAGCAGAGTAACAAACCAACTCTGTGGTAGTACACTCAGTGTAATGAAAAACGACAAAAACCTAGGAATTATTTTGTAGTCAGATATGAAGTTCTCTAAGCAGTGCGGACAGGTTGCCAAGACAGCTTATGGGGTTTTGTTAGTGATAGATAAGAATTTTGCTAGCAGGGATAAGGAGGTGATTATCCCATTGTAAGCTGAAACAGCTACAGAGAAGAGCAACGAGATTGGTGAGGGGAACAGATGGGTGCTGTTAGCAAGGGGTCTGGAGACTAGGCACCTGCAAGGTGATCTGATTAAGTTGTTTAAGGCTTTGAATGGATTGAGTAAGCTAAATGTCTATGGCATCCTTCCTCTTGCTGAGAATACTACACAGTAGGGCTTACAATACCGAGATCATTTTTTCCCGGTATTTAAATATCAGTATTGATAGAAAAATACCGGTTTTTCTGTATTAATTTAAAAAATAATTGTTTATAATTTAATCCCATAAAGGTTATAAACAATTATTATAAATCACCTTTATGTGATTTTATAACCACCAACCAAAAATGATAAATATTTACAAAAGTATACTGCAGCAGAATTTAGCAAATAAGTTGTCATGCAATTAGATTTAAAGACTCATTGGAACGTTTTATTGTCCATGCTTGAAAGCTTTTTTGAGTTGAGATATTGTGTGCAGAAAACTTTAATTGATATAGATTCAACTATTTATTTCTGTGAGGATGAATTTAATTTATTATCTGCAGCTATATCTACATTAATGCCTATAAAGTAACTGCAGATGCTGCCATAAAATTTATGATGAAACTCTTGGCAATGAATATTCTGAAATACCTAGAGAATTGGATACAGCATTAAAACTCCGTATTTCAGAGGCGTACAAATTTCTCACAGGTTCTTCAGTATTTGCATATTATTTAGTATTATTAATGGCCATATGTTGCAAGGAAGCCTAAGTCCTATGCTGCACCAGGAAAAAAAAAAGAGTAAAATAATAATAAAATAAAATAAATAATAAAAGAAAAGCAAATAGACAACCTATGCATTTCCCTCCTCCCATCCAACTAACCATGTAAGTAGCTTATTCCCCTAGTTCTAAAATCATTTATAATTGTGAAAATTTCGTTCTCGTATACTTTACTTTTGCCGGTTAGAGCCTTAAGGCTCTAACCGGCAAAAGTAAAGTATATGAGAACTATATGAAAAGCCGGTTAGAGCCTTAACCGGCAAAAGTAAATGCAAAATCACTAAGGTGCGTAGTTTCCAATTTGTGCAACCTACATATTCAAAGTCTTTCCTCATATGGATGCCCTTTTGCCGATCTCATCAGGTGTCTTTGTACCCTTTCAAGAAGCTTGATGTCCTTTTTTTAAGTGTGGTCTCCACACTTGAACCCAGTTTTCCAAGTGCGGTCGAACAATAGCCTTATATCTACTAGCAAATGTTTGATAAATCATTGATAGTACACCATGCAACATTGCAATCTGTCCACAATTCACGGAGAACTTAATGTCTGACTGTATCGTAACTTCCATGTCCCTTTCCTCCACTACTGACTTTAGTTCAACTCCACCAAGTGTTTAAGTTATTTTGGGGATGCATTTTGCTGCATTAAAGCATAGCTGCCACTTTTCTGACCATCCTGGAAATCTATCCGAGTCACTCTGAAGAAGTAATCGTTATCGGTATTCGTTAACTACTCTATTTATCTTTACATCATCTGCATGTTTAGACATCATGCTCTCTATCTCTTCATAGATGTCATTTAAGATAATCAAAAACAACAGTGGTCCCAATACTGATCCTTGGGGAATCCCTCTTCTTACGTTAACCCAATCTGAGAAATAACCATTTATCACAACCTTCTGCCTGGTGCTCTCAAGCCATCCTGCTGTCCATCTAAGAATTTTTCCCATGATTCCAACCTGTTCCAGCTTATAAAGTAACTGCTCATGTGGGGCTGAGTCAAATGCTTTGCTGAAATCTAAATAAACAATGTCAAAATTATTTCCGAAATCCAGCTCACGAGTGACCCTATCAAAATAGCTAACCAGATATGTTAAACATGATTTTCCCTTTACAAAACCATGCTGTGTATCCTTCAGAATTCCATTTCTATCTAAATGATCCTGAATTCCACCCTTGATTATTGCCTCCATGATTTTCTCTACTACTGAAGTTAACATGTGGGAAGACATTTTCTCAGTCAGCAATCCTGAAAATGCATCAGTTAATTCATACTCAACAAAAACAGTTTTCTTGTGAACTAAATTTTTACACCTCGTCAAACAACTAGAGAAAAAATAAAATAAATTTTAGTGACAACATTCGGTTAAGTTGAATCACCCTTTTAAACCAAACATATTATTTGTTATCTGCAAACAAAGGAATCCAATTGGAGGCTGGCCCATTCTTCTAGCTTTGAAAGGGCTCCGTTGGCTGTTGTTTCCAGGGAAGCTCTGGAGTTTCCAGTGACTGTCAGTATCAAGTCGTCTGCGAAGGCTTGAGTGGAAACATCCCCCAGGTCTAGGTTCAGGAACTCGACTGGCCGGTCGGTAATTTCCCATTACACTCTTAGAACTGCCTTCATATTCCAATTTACGCCAATCCAACGGAATCTCTCTTGAGTCCAGTGATGTGCTCGTAATTAGCCTCAATGGTTCAGTCCACTCACTTGCCGCCTCCCTTAAGATTATAGAGTGTATGCTATCAACCACAGGAGCTTTACTCCGGCAAAGCACCTGTAGATGCGAAAGTTTTTTCATTAAATAATCATTTGAAATTTCAACATCATTAATTACATTTTTTTCAACTTCACTCCCATAATTTGTCATTGACATAAAGAGGTTTTTTTTCTGTAGCTATCAATGCAAAGTAACTGTTGAGTTCATCTGCAACATCAGTTGGGGTAACTGATACTATCCCACACAATTACATATGAGTCCTTCTCTTCTTTGCATTTATATATCTGAAGGATTTCTTAACTTCAAGCTTTGCTCTCTTCTTTATTCTTTATCCCCACTCTTTGCTCTCTCCCAGATTTAGTAAAGATACTATAGTGAAAATTATACTTCACTTAATAAAACTTATTTCTCCTTCAGAAAATGATGAACATAATTCAACCGTGGAAGGTTAACGCGGAACAGAACATCATTGTTCTGCAAATTTTTTCCAAAATGAGAAATTGCGTGACTCCGATGAGATTTTAAAAGATAAATTTGAGTCGGCAAATAATGAGATACTTAACTATTTCTGCTAAAAAAAGTTCGTGTCTACAATTATCTCAGTACAATAGCACCATCCAGCATAGAATCCGAAAGGGCGTTTTCTGCCGCTAATCAAATATGTACCAAAATTTGATCCAGTTTTTAAACGATCATACTATTGATTGCTTATGTTTCTTATGATCTCACTTTATTTGGACAGGTAGTGTGGATGCTTAAACATAACTAAACTTTGCTGTAACAATATGTATTTTTTTGTTTTTAGAATAACTGTAATTTTAATAATTTTTTTTCACAATATTTATTATTGCAATAAAAGTTTAGTTAAAACATGAATTCAAATAATTATAGTAGATGTTTTTTCCTTACTTTATTGCACCTAATTTTAGTCAAAATTTATTGAGAAAAATGTTTGTTTTTGGAATACTGGTATCCCGGTTTCATAAATTTAAAAATTCCTAAATACCGGTATTAAGATTTTGACCGGTATTGTAAGCCCTTCTACACATAAGAGGGCTTAAATTCAAGTTGAGAAAGGATGGTTGCAGGATAGATGTGTGGAAGTTTGCCATCAACTAATGGGTCATTCATTGCCGGAATAAACTTTCATTTGCTGTTGTGGAAGTTGATAGCTTAAATAAATTAGCATTAGCATTAGTAGAGGCATTTGATGCAAGAAAGCAAGCTTATGCAGCATCAGCCAAAAAAAATAAAATAAAATAAATAAATAAAAAATAACCACTTCCACTTCACCCCTCTGTTCGTTTGAAATACCCGTCCAGCTGAGCCTTAAACTTATTTAGGCTATCACCTTCCACGACAAGGGATGAAAGTCTGTTCCACCAACCAACCACCCGCTGGCTAAAGGCAAATTTCCTCACCTCTTTCTTCAATTTGAATTTATGCCCTCTCAGGTGATTATTCTGAGCAAGAGGAAGAATCCCATCAGCACTGAGCATGCTCAAACCATTCAAGGCTTTATACACCTCTATCAGATCACCTCGCTGGTGCCTAGTCTCCAGACACTGTAATTTGCAAAACTTAAGCCTTTCTTCGTAAGAGCACCCCTTTGTTCCATTCACTAATCTTGTTGCCCTTCTCTGTACTCGTTCCACCAGCTCTACATCCTTCTTGAAATGAGGCCTCCAGACCTGTATACAGTACGCAAGGTAGGCCTGATCATTGCCTTATACAAGGGAATAATCACCCCCTTATCCCTGCTAGAAAAATTCCTGTATATCATTGACAAGACACCATGAGCTACTCTTGCAGCCCGACTGCACTGCTCAGAGAACTTCATATCTGGCTGCACAATTACCCCCAGGTCCTTTTCATTCTCTACCACTGTCAGTGTAGTACCACAGAGTTGATATGTTGCTTTTTCCCATATGTAGCACTTGACATTTGTCAATGTTAAACTTCATTTGCCACCTCTCAGCCCATCTGCTCAACCTTTCCAGATCCTGTTGCAGCAGTATAGTGTCAGTAGTGTCCTTGACAACACTGCCTACCTTGGTATCGTCTGCAAACTTCAACATTAAGCTTGATATATCATCCTCAATATCATTTATAAATACAGAAAACAATAATGGACCCAACACTGAGCCCTGAGGGACTCCACTAATAACATTAGTCCACGATGAGCAGTGTCCATTGATTACCACTCTGTCTTCTCTCCCTCAACCACCCCTTTATCCATAGCAGCAATTTGCTTCCAATGCCACACTGCTCCAATTTGTGCAGCAGTCTTCCATGTGCAACAGTATCAAAAGCCGTTCTAAGATCCAAGTATATAATATCAAAGTTGTTCCCTGCATCCAATTCTTTTGTGACTGTCATAGTATCCAATAAAATTGGACAGGCAAGACTTCGCCTAACAAAACCATGCTGTGTCTGAGCTATAACTGAAGTCTTGTCTAGATGATCCCGCAGTGCTTCTTTAACCAGTGCCTCCATTAATTTTCCGGGAACAGAAGTTAAACTAACAGGTCTATAATTACTTGTGTCGCCCTTTGATCTTCCTTTATGAAGGTCACATTTGCACATCTCCAGTCCATGGATACTTCCCCTGAGTCCAAGGAAGCTCTCATAATTATGGCTAAGGGTTTGCTTACTTCCTTTGCTGCCTCTTTTAATATAACTGGATAGATCCCATCCATCCCAGGTGCCTTTCTTGTATTTATCTTCAACAATTTCTCCTCCACTTTACTCTCAGTTATTACAAGATTCTCTAGCTTACTGCCAGAGTTGAATACACCTCTGGCATTCCCCTCACTGAATAACTCCTCATGTGTGAATGTCAATGCAGAATATTCATTTAGTTTGTTAGCTACCTGAGCAGGATCATCAACAGTTGACCCATCGATATCAAGTGGACCAATCTGATTGATCCCCTTCCTTCTAGAGTTTACATAAGTAAAGAACTCTTTGCTGTTTTTCTTTGCATCCCTTGCCAAAGATTTCTCGTAATCTGCCTTCGCCTGCCTAACCTCCTTTGTAACTTGGTTACAGATCAAATTGTATCTATCATAGGCTTCTGTGTCACGTGTAATTTGTATGTATCCCATGCATTTTTCTTCTCTGCCATATGTCTCATTAGTTCATCTGACATCCACTTAGGCCTAAACCTTGAACAATATTTCTTAGTTGGTATGTAAAGCCTAGTAGCTTCCAAGATAAGTTCTTTGAATGCTTCCCATTTTAAATTTGCTGTAGGTAACATCATCAGTTGATCCCGCTGTATAGAATTTAAATACTGTCTCAGTCCATCGTAGTCGCCTTTATGAAAGCAATAACCCTTCCCTTTACCCCTAATGGTAGTTACCTCTTTGAGTAAATCCCACTTCAGCACACTGTGATCACTGCCACCTAGTGGTTCATTTACTTGCAGATTATTAATGCATGAAGAATCACTAATGATAATCAAATCAAGAGTATTACTCCCTCTAGTTGCATCCCGAACATGCTGATGTAGAAAACAATCATCCAATAAATCCACAAAAGCCTTGCTAGTGTGTGAGTGACCAGCTCCCAAATTCCAGTCAATATCTGGGAAATTAAAACCCACCATTATAAGACTCTCTGATTTACTGGCCCACTATTTCCCTGTACAGTTTATTATTATACTCATCAGAGTCATTAGGCCAATAGCACACTCCTACTCTCAATTTTGATCTCCCAGTGCTTATGTCACACCAAACTGACTCGACACTGCAATGTCCAGCAATGTCGACTGGCTTCACTTCCTTGGATTTTATGTATTTCTTAACTAATAGCATAACCCCTCCTCCCTTCCTATCTTTTCTGTAGACATTGTACTCCCCAAATTGCAGTTCTGCATTCCTGATATCTGTGTGACACCACGTCTCTGAAATCCCCACAATATCTGCCTTTGATGTTTTGAGCAATACCTCAAATTCATCAAATTTATTTACTAAACTCCCAGCATTGGTGTACACGCAAGTATACATGCACCTGTTCTTTTTCTTAGCTACTCTAACACAACCTATGTGTTTATTTGTACACCAATGATTCCCAGCAGTCTCTGAAATATCCTGCATCTTATTTTCCAGGCTGCGGCTCATTCCAATAGAAGCAGTGCAAGAATCACTTTCACCTCTGCCAGTGACTACTGTTAATCTATTAGTCTTTGTATCCCCCCCAATCTAGCAGTTTTCCGACCCACCTAACACTGCCTCAATAGCATCAGCAAACATTCTTGCACCCTTTCTATTTAAGTGTATCCCATCCCTGTAGAAGCAGTCTCTCCTGTGAACAAGTACAGACCAGGCTGAAAAAAATTCTACCCCTTGAGCCTTGCACAATCTTTCCAGGGCCGAATTGATCGACAGGGCTCTCATCATATACTCCCTCCTATCGTGTCTGGGCAGAATTGCAGACACTTTCAAATTCAACCCTAATTCACGGCTTTTTTTTCAACGGTGACCTGTACTTGTTAAGTAATTCCGCTGGTCTCCTACTCTTAATATCATTAGTGCCAACGTGTACAACTATATCACCTTTTGAATTCAAGTAAGAGCTAGAAAACAATTGTAGTGATTGTATAGGTGAAATGGGAAGTGTGTTTTTTTTTGGTTGCTGTTGCTGTATAAGTTTGCTTTCTTGTATTATTTGTTAATACGAATGTTAATTATTTGTTTATGTTTAACATTGTTTTTATAATGGATATAGTGTGCTAATTAAAAAGAAAAAATTGTATGAATGCTATGTTATAATTGCTAAAAAAAGGTGCTCTGTGATAAATAAAAGTTAAATTGTTAAAATTAGAAAAAGAAAAAAAAAAGTTTTTTGTATTAAGATATTTTAACTTTACTTATAATGCATACATTGGTATTAGCCAGGAAAAAAAAAAAAAAAGAATAAAATCTCTGTTGATATGTGTTATAAGTTACTAAATTAGAAATATAATAAATTGGATTGTTTATAAGTGTGTTATGTTTTTTTTAAAAATATAACTGCTGTAATTACAAATACTGTATAATTATTTGTACTTAGTGTTCTTTGGAAAAAAGAAAAATCAGAAATGATGCACATCTGTGTTATAGGCTTGTAATCTGGATGTTTGAGAACCAGCCCACACAATCACTTATGTTAAAAAAGAAAATTTTAGATAATTACTATTTGAAAAAACATTACATCTTAATTTTATAATGGGGATAGGGAATCAGATCTTGTTGAAAGTTATTTCATTCTTCCTGTTCTTCATTGGGACCCTGTAAATGAAAGCTTCTTACTCAGGAAATACCACACAGCTTCTCTTTGTGCCTAGTTTTGTTTATCAAGAAAATATTAGCACAAGACATTCATGTGTGATAATTTATATTATGAGTGTTTTTTTCAATACTGTATTTTTAATAATTTAAACTGTTGAGATTATGAATACAGCGATTGAGTTAAAGTGAGCATAGCATTTTTTAAAAAAATTCCATTAGATATCATAAGCAGTCACGTTATAAATTTATAAATCTTTGAAATTCATCGATTTTAACCACTTATTTTATGAAATTACTAAAAAAAAAAAAAAAAAAATGCAATTTTGAATAGGATGTTTTACTTTAAAAAAATACATAGTACTCTTAATTAATAAACGTAATTGTATGTTGTTAGTGAAATTTAATTTGTAAGCCAGAGTTTGAATTTCAAAACAAATCTGTTCCCCCCCCCCCTTTTTTTTTTTTTTTTTGGTGGTAAAAATTAGTCTCCAGCCTTCTGAAAATCAGGTTGGCACTTATCTTTATGATTTATAATTTACTTTTCACCTTTGTTTTTTGAGGTTTTTTAGAATAGAATCTCTGGATTTCTTATTTAATTTTCTGTCTTAAATTTGAAGATGATGCGGACTTACCTCATGTTAGAAACGAGCATAGACACTACACATTTGTTACTTAAAATGGCAAAAATCACGATATCCAGAAATGTTTACCAAGTCAAAGCTTTGGTGTCGAAGGTTGATGTTATCACCATAGATACATTTTAATGAAAAAATGTGAGTGAGATTGTTTATGAAGGTGTTTGGAATGAAATTTTGGCCTGGTATTATCCTGTATTTCAATCCATTCCAAAGGATTCTTGCAATTAAAAAAAAAAACAAAAAAACTTGGTATAAATGATATATTGGATCATGAAAGGCATGTTAAAAAAAGACTGCAGTTTCCTTGTTATGTTACAAATTATTGTTTATTTCAAGTAGTGTTCAAATGCATATAGAGTATCACTGAAAAAATGATCATAAAAGCACTTTGAAGAAGTGAACAGATGTATTTTAAATTCTTTGTATTCCCATGAAAACTCAAATGCATGAGGGGGTATCAGTTTACTGCTTTCTGAATACAGATTTGTAGAAAGGTACTGAGTTGCAGTTAGGTGAAAAGTGTTTTTAAAACATAAGTGCTAAAAAAAGGGGGGGGGGTGGAGGCAATATGATTTCCACCTAGTTAATAGACAAAAACTTAATGAAACTGCATATTTTATTGATTATGCAAAAGATTCTCATTTGACTATTTGCAGGTGCTGTTCTAATATGGGAAATCTGTTTATACAAAAATTTTCATTAGGTAATACATTTGATTTCATATAGTTTGCTTTAATGGAAAATGCAAATTTTGGGTATTTTTTGAGTTTAATAGAACAGTTGCTAGCATAAAATGAAGATGTGGGGAGTCAGTGCTTTAAACATGTCTGTAAATATCTACTTGCATACAGAATTGGCAAGGAACCAGGTCTGTGAACCTTTGTTTTTTATTTATTTTTTTTTTGTGTGTGAGGACAATGGTGATGATTTTTTTTTTTTTTTGGTGTTTATATAAACAGTATCATTAAAACTGCAGTATATGCTAAATCTCCGAGGCTCAGATTAGACTTGCTTAGAGGGAATTTTATTAATATTTGATACACTGGAAACTTCATTGGCACTTTGTTTATTTAAGTACATTTGGTTAAAAATACTTCCAGAAAAGTAAAAGGTACTGATAAAGTATCTTTTACTTTTCTGCTTAAATTTAGATTTTAATCGTGTTTGAATGTTGGCTTTGAAACCCAAAGGTAAGTGACACTGTGAACTTTAACCTATTTGTGTGCACACAGAATTGGCAGGGAATCAGATCTTGTTGAAAGTTATTTCATTCTTCCTGTTCTTCATTGGGACCCTGTAAATGAAAGCTTCTCTTACTCAGGAAATACCACACAGCTTCTCTTTGTGCCTAGTGGATATTAGTTTTGACCTTGAAATTATCCATGCAGGAAATAGTTTAGCAGCCTCCCTGCCCTGTTTATTTTTAACTATTTATATGTTAATGATTTCCAGAATTCAAAACAGCTGTGTTGTAATATATTCCCCTATCTCTCCCTTATATTGTATGAATAGGTAATATATTTTCTTGTATGCATTTGCAGATGGATGTGCTAGCTTTATTTACATGTTAAGCTTTTTTTTAATTATTGGGAAAAATGACTATTAATTAGACTTGCTTGGAGGGAATTTTATTAATATTTGATACACTGAAAACTTCATTGGCATTTTTAAAGTACATTTGGTTAAAAATACTTCATAAATCTGAGTTTACTCTTGATAAAGTATCTTTTACTTTTCTGCTTAAATTTAGATTTTAATCATGTTTATTGAATGCTGGCTTTCAAACCCAACTATTATTATTGAGAAAAAAAGTAACTGATATAATTTATTATGTGTTACATATAATATCATAACAAGAAATGTTGACTTTTTTATCATAAAAAAAAATCAACATATTAACAAGAAATGTTGATTTTTCTGTCAAAAAATATGAGCTGTTAGGGAACTTGTGATTTTGAAGACTAGATTTGAAACTATTATTGTGTACTTTAAAATTAGTTAATTATAAGAAAAAAATTATAATTTGCTATTCAATGTGAATATATAGCAGTGAAAATTGTGTATATAGCAGCAAAAATTGTCACTTGGAAAGATCATTAAATTTGTATAGATATACAGATTTTTAAACAGCTGTAATTTTTGTAATGAAGTTGTTGTTGAGTTGTATATATAATTATTAATTACTTGGATCTAAGAAATGGCTTCCATAACAATAGGAATTTTTCAGGAGTTTGCTGTTCTACTTTGTGATAATCTGACAGGTTATTGGCACATTTTTTATCACTATTGTAAATTTTTTTATAATAGTGATAAAATTTTTATCACTATTGTAAACATAAAGCAGGTTTATTTTTCCTGTTCTTTATTGGAATCCTGTAAATGAACGCATCTCTTACTCTGAAAATATCATGAAGTTGTTGGAAAATAGAAGACCAATTAACATAAATAATAAAAATTTCTGTTTTGAACTACCTGAACTTCTTGAAAAATACTTCAGAAATGGTATTTAGGGAAAGTTTGGAGGATACCTTAACTCTGGTTAAGTTTTTGTTTAACAGTTTGTTTGTTTTATGTACTTTAAAGGAAGGAGATGCTTTTATTGTGCTAGGTGAGGAAATTTAGCGTTTTCTCTGGATGAATTTTAATTTTTGAAAAAGGAATGCAGTTTTCCCCAGAAAATTTTGCCAGCTGGGTGGGGTTAGTGTAATACTTAGCAGTATTATAAAATATTCTGTTATTTATAAATGTGACTTAAGCAATCCAGAGAAAAAAATTAATTGAATAATTTAATATTATTTTAATATAATTTTAAATATAATTTAATATTAATATTAATATGCTCTTGTCGCATAGTATGTTTGAATTAATATTGATCGAGATTAGTGAGCAGTACCATACGGTACCATGAGAATCGCTTAGATTTTAGTTGGGTGGTCAGTTAAATTCACTGGGCAGTGTGCCCATTCGATAGGTGCTGGGGAGAACACTAAAAGGTCACTGTTCTCACAGGAACTAAATCTGGTGGATCAAGCATTGAGCTGTCCAACTTAACTGTAGATCCCACAGTCATTCATCTGGCTGCATAGTGAGATCACCACGGTAGAATGTTTTGGTCTGGCAGGTGGTAGATATTCTTAGGTGAATTTATTCTCATGCAATAAGGATTAGTAGATAGTGACCAGGGTATACCTGCTGGTTACAAAAGTTGATGTTATAGATCAGTTTTTAGTGTTAGTAATGGCATGTGGTACATGGAACCAAAGTATATACAGTACTAGCTTAAAAAAAAAAAAAAACTTCATTTGCCCAGGTTGCCTGTTCCTTCCAGTAATTTGTCTAAACTCTTAACCCTGCAGTGGCAGTGCAGAACCCGCAGTTGCCTCTTCAAAATAATGCCCCAATGTTATCATTAATGATTAAGAATCTGAAATTTTTTTCTAGCTTTCTAAATTTAGTCACACATTTACTGCAAGTGTCCCTGAAAATTTCCCCCCAGTTTTTATCAGAGTAAATAAATGCTGGAACCTTTCAGGTGCCATGCCACCATTTTTTTGTGGCTCTTTTCTTGAATTGTATTGTGGGGCTTGATGGAGACTAGTGTAACTATTAAGTTTCAACTTATGCATTTGTCTGAAGTTCAAGGTTACCACATTCCATTACCATGAGTCTACAGTTTTTCACACTTTGTTGTTAAAAGATTTGTTATTGCTTTTGCATAAATAGAGAGAGAGAGAAAACAAAACATAGGTTTCAGTCAAGGTAGATGTATATTTCAAACTTGGCATCCTTACAGTGAGGCAAAATTTGAAAAATGGAAGTGAATAAAAGTATCAAATATATATAAATTTTTTTTTGAATTTTTACAAGTATTTGTAAACTGAAAAATGGACAGGACCAATGGAGTCACGTCTATATTTTTTTTTTTTTTTTTTTTATGTGAACCCCAAACACGAGAGGTATTAGAACCTATAGTACTTAGTACCGTGCTTGGGTTGGAGATTGAGAAGACGAAAGAAGATATTTGTTGACATTGGACTTGAACTTCTGTAGATTGTAATTTTCAGGAAATACGTATGAAGGAAGGTTGTTCCAGAAAACGGCAGTTGAATGAATAAATGAGGAAGATGAAAAGTTGGTTCTGTGGGTTTGAAGTTGGACAGTAAATGGATGTTGGCTGGTGGCGGCACGTGTTCGGACTGTTTTGAAAGAGAGAGCGGGAATTATAGAAGCTAATTCAGAAGAACAGTGCCCATGGAAGTATCTATAGAAGAGGCATGCAGTAGAAACAGTGCATCTATGAGACAGCGAGTGGAGAGACTCTGTTAGAGATGAATCATTAATTAACCTGGTCTCTTGCCAAAGCTATTGGCCGCAACTTTTGCCCATCTCTGCTCCCACCTCTGTCCAAACCAGATGGTTCTGTTGTCACTTCAGCCAAGGATAAAGCTGACCTGCTAGCATCCCATTTTTCTTCCAGCTCATGTATTAATGATCTTGGTAAAACACCTCCCACCATTCCCAACACACTCCATTCAGTGCCTCCTGTGGTCTTCCGTCAAAAGGATATCAGAAGGATTTTGATGAATCTTGATGCTAAGAAAGCTCCAGGTCCTGATGGTATTTCTCCACTTGTTCTCAAAACCCGTGCTCATGAACTTACTCCTATTCTTTGCCGCCTTTTTTCACTTTCTTATTCTAAAGGTGTTTTTCCCTTCTGCTTGGAAATTTGCTCATATCCAGCCAGTTCCTAAAAAGGGTGACAAATCCCTCCCATCCAATTATCGTCCCATTGCAATTACTTCTACTCTTTCTAAAGTAATGGAGAAATCAATTAACCGTCAACTCTTAAAGTACCTAGAAACCTTCCGTCTGATCAACGATCACCAGTATGGATTCCGTCAGTGTCGATCCACTGGTGATATTCTGGCTTATGTTACCCATTTATGGACTAATTCAAAGGAAAGGTTCGGTGAAACACAAGTAGTTGCTCTTGACATCTCAAAGGCTTTTGATCGTGTTTGGCATAAAGGTCTTCTAAACAAGCTTCCATCTTATGGTTTGCCAACTGTTTTTTTAGTAATTGGTTATCCAGTTTTCTCTCTGATCGCTCACTGAGTGTGATGGTTGATGGCTCTCTGTCTTCTAACTTCTCCACTAATGCCGGTGTCCCCCAAGGTTCAGTTCTTTCCCCCACTCTTTTCCTCCTGTATACCAATGACCTTCTTCCATTGACTGGAAATCCTATCCATAGTTTTGCCTATGATAGCACATTGCATTCAACTTTCCATTTTGAGAAACCTTGTTCTGCTCAAACAGCTTCAACTTCTCGAAAATCTGCTACCAATTCCTTAAATGCCTATTTTCAGGTAATTCTCCAGTGGGGGCAAAGACAACTTAGTTGATTTCAACCCTTCTAAAACTCAGTCTTGTCTTATATCTCACAAAAGGGATTCTTCTGCTCCTATGCTTATCTTTAGTGACACTCCAATTTCTAGGCAAAAGGATATATCTCTTTTGGGGATTACCCTGACTTCTAATCTCTCTTGGCACAAGCACATTACAAATATTGCTTCCTCTGCATCTAAAAAACTTGGTTTTCTCTTTCGCTCTCGGCGTTACTTTTCTTCCAAACAGCTGCTCACTCTGTATAAATCGCAAATCCGCCCTGCCATGGAATATTGTTCCCACATCTGGGGTGGTGCCCCCAAAACCTCTCTCAGGCTTCTTGATTCCATTCAGAAGAGGGCAGTAAGGTTAATTAATGATTCATCTCTAACAGAGTCTCTCCACTCGCTTTCTCATAGACGCACTGTTTCTGCTGCATGCCTCTTCTACAGATACTTCCATGGGCACTGTTCTTCTGAATTAGCTTCTATAATTCCCGCTCTCTCTTTCAAAACAGTCCGAACACGTGCCGCCACCAGCCAACATCCATTTACTGTCCAACTTCAAACCCACAGAACCAACTTTTCATCTTCCTCATTTATGCATTCAACTGCCGTTTTCTGGAACAACCTTCCTTCATACGTATTTCCTGAAAATTACAATCTACAGAAGTTCAAGCCCAATATCAACAAATATCTTCTTTCGTCTTCTCAGTCTCCAACCCAAGCACGGTACTAAGTACTATAGGTTCTAATACCTCTCGTGTTTGGGGTTCACATAAAAAAAAAAACCTAACTGCCCTCTTCTGAATGGAATCAAGAAGCCTGAGAGAGGTTTTGGGGGCACCACCCCAGATGTGGGAACAATATTCCATGGCAGGGCGGATTTGCGATTTATACAGTGAGCAGCTGTTCGGAAGAAAAGTAACGCCGAGAGCGAAAGAGAAAACCAAGTTTTTTAGATGCAGAGGAAGCAATATATTTGTAATGTGCTTGTGCCAAGAGAGATTAGAAGTCAGGATAATCCCCAAAAGAGATATATCCTTTTGCCTAGAAATTGGAGTGTCACTAAAGATAAGCATAGGAGCAGAAGAATCCTTTTTGCAAGATATAAGACAAGACTGAATTTTAGAAGGGTTGAAATCAACTAAGTTGTCTTTGCCCTACTGGAGAATTACCTGAAGATTGGCATTTAAGGAATTGGTAGAAGATTTTCAAGAAGTTGAAGCTGATTGAGCAGGACAAGGTTTCTCAAAATGGAAAGTTGAATGCAATGTGCTATCATCGGCAAAACTATGGATAGGATTTCCAGTCAATGGAAGGTCATTGATATACAAGAGGAAAAGAGTGGGGGAAAGAACTGAACCTTGGGGGACACCGGCATTAGTGGAGAAGTTAGAAGACAGAGAGCCATCAACCATCACCCTCAGTGAGCGATCAGATAGAAAACTGGATAACCAATTACTAAAAACAGTTGACAAACCATAAGATGGAAGCTTGTTTAGAAGGCCTTTATGCCAAACACGATCAAAAGCCTTTGAGATGTAAAGAGCAACTACTTGTGTTTCACCGAACCTTTCCATTGAATTAGTCCATAAATGGGTAACATAAGCCAGAATATCACCAGTGGATCGACACTGAAGGAATCCATACTGGTGAGCGTTGATCAGACGGAAGGTTTCTAGCTAGTTTGAGAGTTGGCGGTTAATTGATTTCTCCATTACTTTAGAAAGAGTAGAAGTAATTGCAATGGGACGATAATTGGATGGGAGGGATTTGTCACCCTTTTTTGGAACTGGCTGGATATGAGCAAATTTCCAAGCAGAAGGGAAAAACACCTTTAGAATAAGAAAGTGAAAAAAGGCGGCAAAGAATAGGAGTAAGTTCAGGAGCACGGGTTTTGAGAACAAGTGGAGAAATACCATCAGGACCTGGAGCTTTCTTAGCATCGAGATTAATCAAATTCCTTCTGATATCCTTTTGACGGAAGACCACAGGAGGCATTGAATGGAGTGTGTTGGGAATGGTGGGAGGTGTTTTACCAAGATCATTAATACATGAGCTGGAAGAAAAATGGGATGCTAGCAGGTCAGCTTTATCCTTGGCTGAAGTGACAACAGAACAATCTGGTTTGGACAGAGGTGGGAGCAGAGATGGGCAAAAGTTGCGGCCAATAGCTTTGGCAAGAGACCAGAATGCCCGGCTACCATTAGGGCAAGAAGCAAGTTTTCTACTCTTAGCCTGTTCAAACTCTAGTTTGGGTTGATTAATAACTGCTTTACAATTGTTGCGAGCTTTGGCGTAGGCAGAAAATGAAACTGAAGAATTAGAAACAAGCCAATTACGATATGCAACATGCTTCTCTTGGACAGCCTTAGCACATTTATTGGAAAACCAAGGTTTAGATAAAGGACGAGATTTTAAAGTGGAGTGTGGGATAAAGGATTCCATTCCTGCAAGAACAATTTTACTGACACGATCTGAGCAAACGTTGACATCAGAACTTTTGAAACAGTAATCCGACCAAGGAAAAGAAGAAAAGAAGTCTCGCAGGTCATCCCCATTTTGCATTCTTGTAATGCCAAACAACACGAGGTTGGGAATAGCCTTGAGATAAAGGTTCCATTGGAGAAGAGACAATCACCAAGTTGTGATCTGAAGTGCCTAAAGGAGCTCTCACTTCGATCGTGTACTTAGAAGGGTTGTTTGTGAGAAAAAGATCAAGAGTGTTGGCTGTATGATTAGGATTGTCTGGTATTCTTGTAGGTAAATGAACAATCTGTGCTAGGTCATTAGTAATTGCAAAAGCCTCAGCATCTCGACCTGCAGGGTCGGTGTGACTAGAAATGGAAGCCAGCTGGGGTTGTGAACATTAAAATCACCAAGGAAAATTACCTCACTGTTAGGAGAGTTGGACTGGAGAAAGTCAAGTTGCAACGAGAGGAAGTCAAAGAGCTCCAAGTGATTAGTCGAGTTGGGAGAACGGTCGAGACAACAGATGAATTTGACACAATGAGGTAGAGAGATTTTAAGCCAGAGAAGATCAAAGAGAGGAGATTCCAAATTGCCAAGTCTCTGACAGGGAATATCAGAATGGACATATGCACAAGTACCACCTTTGAGGCGAAAGGAATCATACAGCGAATAATTTGGGCATCTGAGATGAGCAGTAGTTGAATCAACCGATAACTGAGATTCTGTCAGAAAAAGTACATGAGGTTTGGCAGACTGCAAGTGGAAATGGACATCGTTGAGATTAGAATTGAGACCACGTATATTTGTGAAATGAATTATGAAGTCCTTGGGAGGTTTAGATGTTTTCGCAGATAAGCTTGCTCTATTAGTTGGACAATTCATGGTGTATTCAATAGTAAGAAAAAGTGGGTGGGACATGCTGTATGAAGTAATGAAATTTTTGGATATGGCGTACATGTGGTAAGAATATACCCAGATCCTTGACATAACGTGGCCTCGACAATGCTCCCCGCATACACACTACTCGGACTCCCTCCAGTCACCATCTGGCAGAGTAGAGGTAGCAAGATTATACACTAGCTGATCCGGAAACCTCCTAGAGAGTTACCAATAGGTCTGGTCCGGTGTACTAACTAGCGGCTGGCCTGCGAAAACCGTTTTAGAGCTGTACCCTCGAAATGTAAGGAATATTGGATCTCGCCACGACGTTCATCATAACCTCAAAAGTCATCAATCATACTGCATGATGGAAGAGATAGGGAAGGGTTGACCGGAACTTAGCTCTAGAGACTAAACATGGGTTCCACCACTTCAAGCCTCCAATAAGCAAAGTGGTGGTATTTCACCGGTTGATGAGAGTCATCTTCCACCTAGTACTGCCTGGTAACATAGAGGGGCGGTGTTCCTCCATGTGGTGTGGGCGCCACACCTCGTCCCCTGCTTACGTTGGTTCACACCTGGGTGGTCACCCACCATGTACTTGTGCATGGGGGTTATACCCAGGATTACTAACAGTCCCATCATCGTGAAGGTGCAAGCAGAGGATTTGGCTGTCACAGACCGTCCGGACTTCGCCGAAATTGGGTCCACTTGACTTGAGTGTCACCTGAATATCAGTTCCGTCAGCGTTTTAGACTCCCAGGTAGCAAGTACAGATTGTCTGGCATATCTGAGAGAATGTCTGTGACAACTTCAAGGACCAGAATGTCTGTGACAACTTCAAGGACCAGAATGTCTGTGACAACCTAAGTTATTTTTTCAAAAATTTCATTAGAATTAGTTTTTCCTAATTTTTTATTAAAAATGAAAAGTTACGTACAATTAGTACTACAAATCTTTAAGAAAAGATGAAATATCATTAAAAAAATTTTTTTTTTCCAAAACGTTTTCCTGAAATTAAAACAAAAATTGGCACCTATCAATTGCTGCATCACTGTTTTTGCCTCTCTGGTTTGGCCATGACGTCTGGGTTAATTCACTAACTACTGTAATGTTAAAGAGAAAAATTGATATATGAAATTTCATTTTATCTTTTAGTATATATTTCCATTTATGTCATACGAATATAATTTCATGTGACATTTTTTTTCATATGAAAAAAATATAATTTTTATCATAAGTGAAGTACTTGTGCACTTCACTTATGATAAAATGGCAAAATCAATTTTTAGATATATATCTGTTGTCTTAGTTATTAGTAATGGCTATATGGTGCAAGGAAGCCTAAGGCTTATGCTGCACCAGCCAAAAAAAAAAAATAAATAAATAAAAAAAATAACAAAATAAAATAAAATAAAATAATTGATAAATAATATTAAGAGAAAAGGAAATAGATAACCTATTCATTTCCCTTCTCCTGTAGGTAACTATCCAGCTGACCTTTGAATTTCCTCAAACTGTCAGAATCTACCACCCACGTAGGTAACTTTTTCCGGTAATTTATAACTCACCCACGTAGGTAACTTTTTCCGGTAATTTATAACTCATTGGCTAAAATAAAACTTCCTGCAATCTAGTCTAAACAGCTCACCCTCCAACTGGAATTTATGGCCCCTAGTTCTAGAATCATTTATAACCGTGAAAATTTAAACCTCATTCATTTTACTGTTGTCTCTCAGAGCCTTAAACACCCGAATCAAGTTGTCTCTAAGGTGCCTAGTTTCCAAGCTGTGCACCCCACATATTCAAAGTCTTTCCTCATATGGACACCCTTTTGCTGATCTCACCAGGTGAGTTATCCATCTTTGGACCCTTTCAAGAAGCACGTCTTTCTTTAGGTGTGGTCTCCACACTTGAACACAGTATTTCATGTGTCGTATAACAATAGCCTTATATAATGGAATTATGATGTTTTTATCTCTACTAGCCAATGTTCAATAAATCATTGGTAGGATATACAGTATATACAGTACTAGCTTAAAAAAAAAAAAAAAAATTCATTTGTCCAGGTTGCCTGTTCCTTCCAGTAATTTGTCTAAACTCTTAACCCTGCAGTGGCAGTGCAGAACCCACAGTTGCCTCTTCAAAATAATGCCCCCATGTTACCATTAATGATTAAGAATCTGAAATTTTTTTCTAGCTTCCTAAATTTAGTCACACATTTACTGCAAGTGTCCCTGAAAATTTTTCCCCAGTTTTTATCAGAGTAAATAAATGCTGGAAACTTTCAGGTGCCATGCCACCATTTTTTGTGGCTCTTTTCTTGAATTGTATTGTGGGGCTTGATGGAGACCAGTGTAACTATTAAGTTTCAACTTATGCATTTGTCTGAAGTTCAAGGTTACCACATTCTTGGAGAACCTCATGTCTAACTGTATTATAACTCTCAAGTCCCTTTCTTCCACTACTGACTTCAGTTCAACTCCACCAAGTGTATAAGTTATTTTGGGGTTACTGTTCCCCAGGTGTAAGACCTTACACTTTGCTGGATTACAGCATAGCTGCCACCTTTCTGACCATCCCTGAATTCTATCTAGGTTACTCTGAAGAAGCTCTGCTTGGCGGTGATCATTAACTACTCTACCAATCTTTACATCATCTGCAAATTTAGACATCGTGTCTTTTATGCCCTCATCAATGTCATTTAAGAAAATTAAAAACAACAGTGGTCCCAATACTGATCCTTGGGTAACTCCACTTCATTAACCCAATCTGAGGAATAACCATTTATCACAACCCTCTGCATCCTGTCCTGAAGCCATCCGGCTATCCATCTAAGGATTTTCCCTGTGATTCCAACCTGTTCCAGCTTATAAAGTAACAGTTCATGTGGGACCGAGTCAGATGCTTTGTTAAAATCTAAATAAACAATGTTACAATTATTTCCTAAATCCAGCTCACGAGTGATCCTGTTAAAATTGCTAACCAGATTTGTTTAACGTGATTTTACCTTTACAAAGCCATGCTGTATATCCTTCAGAATTCCATTTCTATCCAAATGATCCTGAATTCCACCCTTGATCATTGCCTTCATGACTTTCCGTACTACTGAAATTAGGCTGACTTGTCGGTAATTTCCCACTACAGTCTTAGAACCACCCTTATGTATTGGAGATACGTTGGCACTTTTCCAATCCAACGGAATATCTCCTGAGTGCAGTGATGCTCTCATAATTAGCCTCAGTGGTTCAATGCACTCACTTGCCGACCTCCCTTAAAATTATAGGGTATATGCCATCATATACCTTATAAGAGCCTTACTTGCCTGAAGGCTCAAATTTTTCATTAAATAATCATGCAAAATATCATTAATTACATATTTTTCAACTTCACTCCTATAATTTCTCATTGACCTAAAGGGTTTTCCTTCCATAAATATCGATGCAAAGTAACTGTTGAGTTCATTTGCTGGGGTATCTAATACTAATCCTGCGTCCATTACATAAGGGTCCAATATGGTGTGTCCTCTTTGCATTTATATATGCGAAGAATTCCTTTTCCCACTCTTTGTTCTCTTTGTCGGTGATTTCTCATAATCTACCTTTGCCAGCCTAAACTTTTCTGTGGCACTAATACAGATTCTTCACCATGTCTGTCTGTGGCCCCGAGTGCTAAGAGTTTTTAGTGACAGTGATTTTCAGCTGTGATACATAGAAATCTTTCTTTATAGAATAGCTGAGCATCGAGATGTTAATGATAAATCTCTCTCCATCTATCCCCCCTTCATTCCTATATACAGTTGAACCTCTACATAATGAAATCGATCATTCCCTTGAAAAAAATTCGTTATAAAGAAATAGGATCTTTTCAACAATGAAAAATTCCGTAAATGCAGAAATATAGTAAAAGATAGGAAAGAAGTGGGAAGGAAGAAATTTTCTAATATTTAATTAGAAATTTATTAATATGTACATATTAAGAAATGACTATTTACATGATGCCCACAATTTATTAGTACACTTTTAAGAATTATGGCGTAAAATATTTGGTTAATTTTTGTTGTACACTAGATTTTGGAATTCAAAAGTATATCACCAAGGGTGTCAAGACTACTGCTCAGGATTCCTAAGAGGTATAAGCTAAAGGTTATAATGATTTATGCACCAACATCAAGCTATGATGATGATGAAGAGGTTGAAGAAATGTACACCGAAATTGAGAGTCTTCTAGATGAACAGAAAACTTACTACACTATCATTATGGGGGACTTCAGTGTTAAGATTAGAAAGAGACAAAACAGTGCAGAAAGGGGAACTATAGGAAATTTTGGAAATGGTGAGAGAAATGAAAGAGGTGAAAGACTTGTGCAATTCGCAGAATCTATTGGAATGTCAGAAATGAACACTTTTTTTAAAGAAAAGGGTAAACAGAAAGTGAAATGGAAGAGCCCAAATGGATTAACAACTAATGAAACAGACTTCATCCTCACTAACAGAAGATATATCGTGAATGATGTTACTGTCATGAACAAGGTAAATGTTGGAAGTGATCACAGAATGGTAAGATACACACTTGATATATATGTAAGAAAAGAAAGGAAAAAAACTGACTCGAGTAAATAATACAAAGGTCTTTGAGATAACAGAAGAGGAGAAAAAGCAGTATGTACTGGAACTTAAGAACAAGTTTGAGCTTCTGCAGATGGCTCAGGATCTAGATATCGACGAGGAATATTACAACTTTCTGAAAGTGATAAAGCCCAAGAAACCTATAGGTAAAAAGAAATTCAAAGAAGAAAAAATCAGTCAAGAAACACTTGTCATGATGAACCGAAGATGACAAATGAAGAGCAAGAAAAACACTGACAAGGAGAAAATTGAATATACTGAGTTATGCAAAGCCATTAGAGACTCAGAGAGGACATAAAAAAATTTAACACAAGAAAAGTAGAACAAGCATTAAGGGAAAACAAAGGATTTAAATCAGCAGTCATGAGCAGTAATACAGAAAGACAAATGATACTGAAACTGAAGAATAGTGATGGTGTACCTATAAATAGCAGAGAAGGCATAATTCAAATAGCAAGAGACTACTATAAAGAGTTATACAAGGAGCGAGGGAATGATGCCAGCAGTGGGGAAGATGGATCTCAAATTAGTAACACATACAATATACCTGATATCCTTCCTGATGAGGTAGAACATGCGTTGAAGAAAATGAAGAATCAGAAAGCTCCGGGGGAAGATGAAGTTACTGTAGAGTTGTTAAAATTCGGAGCAAGAGACATGACACAAAAACTGGCAAGACTCTTCACAAAATACATTATAAAAGGTTTGGCACCTAAGGAGTGGAATAATGTAATCATAGTTTTGCTGCATAAGAAAGGAGATAAATTAGAAATTATAGACCAATTAGCTTGTTATCCCACATCTACAAGTTGTTCACAAGGGTCATTGCTAACAGATTAGAAAGAATACTTGATGAGAATCAACCGAAAGAGCAAGCTGGCATTAGGACAGGATTCTCAACTATAGATCACCTTCACGTAATGTCACAGCTAATGGCAAATGAATATAAAACACCATTATGTGTGGCATTTGTGGATTATGAAAAGGCATTTGACTCCATACAGCATAAGGCAATGTTTCGGGCACTCGAAAGACAAGGCCTAGATACCCCATATATTATGATTTTGAAGAAAATATATGAGAATGCCACCTCCTTTATTAGACTAGACAAAGACAGTAGTAAGTTTAAAATTGAGAAAGGAGTTCGACAAGGAGACACAATATCTCTGAAGTTGTTTACTGCTGCCCTTGAAGCTTTCAGAAGATTAGACTGGTCGCAGAAAGGAGTCAATGTGAATGGAGAGTACCTAAATCATATACGATTTGCAGATGACCTTGTGATCATAAGCCACGATCCTAAAGATGGATAGAGGAAGATCTTAATCAGTTATGCAAGGATTTTGGACTAAAGATGAATTTGGCAAAAACAAAAGTAATGATGAACAAATATGCCACAGAAAGGGGTATAATGATTGATGGAGCAGTAATTGAAAAGGTGGAGTCATATACTTATCTGGAACAAGTCATTAGCTGTAATAATGATAAATGGATGGAAGTCAAAAGAAGAATAAATTTTGGATGGATAGCATTCAGGAAAAATAGTCACATACTGAGGAGCAATATCCCAATTTGTCTGAAACGTAAAATAATGAACCAATGTATACTCCCCACCACGACTTATGGAAGTGAAGCTCGGGCACTCACCAAAAGAATGGAAGAGAAGCTGAGAACTACATAGTGAAGAATGGAACGAATTATATTGGGAATCAGATTGTTAGATAAGAAGAGAAACACATGGATTAGGCAGCAAACTCAAGTAAAGGAAATTTTTATCAAAACTAAAGAACTAAAATGGTCTTGGACAAGACACATAGCTCAAAGACATGATGACTGATGGACTAAGAAAATAACAGAATGGTGCCCAAGAAGAGCTAAGAAAAAACCCGGAAGACAACAACAGAGATGGACAGATGAAATTCATGAGTTTGTGGGTAGTAAATGGATGGCCATTGCACAAAACAGAAGGAACTGGAAAGTTGCTGGAGAGACCTTCATCCTGCAGTGGATTGAAAATGGCTGATGATGACTAGATATGTACACCATTCATAAAAATGTTCGCATTTGTTTAAACTTTAAACACTCAGATATATTTTCTGTTACATTTTTTTCCCACTGAAGGCCTCAATGTAAAGTTTCAAATTCTGCCAACATTTGTTTGGAAGGTTTAATATTGCCCTCACTTTCATCCAACTCATCGTCGATGTTGTTACTAGTTCTTTAAATACTCTCCAAAAAGTTGGAGTCACTTGGATATTCAGCTACTATGACATCATTATCAACTCCTAAAAATTTGTCAAGAACAATTTCTCCACTGATCAAACCTTGCTTGGAACTCTTCTTAAGATTGCCTAATGTCTTTTAGTAGTTCATCCCTTTCGTCTCTGTTAATTAACATTTTAGCAAAACCTGCTTTTGTGAAACAATTCTTAATCATTGTTTCATTGTTTCTGCTACCACTTGACTCCACACTTTTGCCAACTCTGATATGCACATCCACAAATCTATAACAGAATCCACAATTTTTTTTTCAGTATGCACCTTCGGTAGTGCATTTTAAAATTTTTGATAATGTCTTGGTCCATTGACTGCAGTTAAGACGAATTATTCCGAAAGAAGAAAACAAACTTCACACTTGTAACTTTCGAAATTACCGAGTGAAAGTGGGCAGGGCAGTTGTCGACAATCAACTCAATTTTTCTGTGTTCCTTCGTTATCTTTTTATTGAAATTTAAAATCCACTGCACAAAAATTTCGCTTGTCATTCAAGGTTTTTTTGTTGTAGTTGTAGTCCAACTCTAACGACTTTACTCCTTTGAAACATTGAGGTTGTTTACTTTTGCCTATTACCAAAAGCTTCAGTTTTTCATTACCAGCTATATTTGCAACCAAGAGTGTAATTCTCTCCTTATTATTTTTACCACCTAAACATTTATCACCTTTAAAAGTTAATAGTGTCTTGTTCGGCAAACATTTAAAAAATAGACTTGTTTCATCAACATTGAGTATGTTTTTGGACTCCTAGCCCTCCTTAATTTTTTTCCAAACTGTTTTTTTTTTTTTTTTTTTTCTAATGGGTATAGTCTTCTTTGATTGCAACTCCACTTTCATCAAAAATAACTTTTTCGAGTAAGCCATGACGCTTTAAATTTGTCCAGCCAACCAGAACTAGCTTGGAATGTTTTGTGCTCCAGAAAATATGCGTATAGCCTTTTGTTTTATTAATAGCCGTGAAATTGGCATGTTTTGGTCTTGAATCAACTTCATACACTTAAAAACTGTCTCATTTACATCTTCCCAAAGGCATAATTTTGCATACTTCCCACTGGGTCTCATTTCCTCAAACAGTTTGAAAATCAAAACAGGATTTTTCAGAATGGTTGACACACTACTGGCAGGGACATCAAATTTTAAAGCGTTTTTTTTTTTTTTTTTTTTTAATGCCGCGATCTATGATATTAAGCTCTTCCACTTTTTCACACTACACTCAAGGATTTCCTCTTAGACATTGTAAGATTACTTGCACAGCAGTTAAAACTAAGCTGAAATTAGGAACCACTTGTAGCTACCATGTAAACAGACAGGTGAAATTTAGTGAAAGTGTAGATGACTCATTTCTTCAAAACAACATATGAATTTCAAGATAAAGGAAAATCACTCTCTCCTAATTCTCTAATAGGATGCAAATGCTTAGAAAACGGTACTCACCTTGTATAAATGTGCAATAAAATTTTTTTATTGCACCCTTACCATAAAAGCTGTCCTACACAACCAAATCTACAACGCTATCAAATTCACCTCTTCACAAAACGATCTACACAATGAACTTCAATACCTTACTGATAAATTCATAGCCAGGAGCTATCCCCCTCAACTCATCCAACACACAATATCCACCTTTAACAATATTAATAACCTCACCAGACACAGTCACAAGACAAATACTTGCATAGTTCTCCCTTATCATAGTGAACTCGCAGCACAATTCCGACGTACTTTCAAAGATACCGATATCTCCCTCACCTTCTCCACTTACAATAAACTAGGTTCCCTATTTAATTCTTACAAAGATACACACAAATATCCCATCAATGATCTCAATAACTTAATATATCTCATAAAATGCCAACCGAACTGCGACACCTGTTACATCGGCAGCACCACCACCAAATTCGGTTCCTCCACAACTTCCAATGCCTGCGCATACTACCACTTCAACAGTTTCAAGACAAGTCGATCCTGCGCTGAGTTAACCCATGCTCAACCCCCCCCCCCCCCCGTTGACTCTGCCATCACTATTATTAAACTTAGATCGAGCTACATAATTCTTCAATATGAAGCCCTCACCATCGAATGGTACCGACACCATTCCGATCTCAACATTATTAATGCTAAACTTCCCTTCAACCTTTCACTGGCTTGGAATCTCTCACGGCTAAAGTTCCCACGTGTCAAAAAGAGCATCATGGGAGTTTATATAAACTTTAAATACAACATGCGCTCACTTCTCTTCCATTTGCCAACTGATGACGGTTTACTCATGAAAGTCCCTCGTTATGACAACCAAGGATTGGAGATCTGCATTTCTACTTCCTTGCGCTCATTTTAAAATCTGTTTAAAATATTTTCACTCCATTCCCCGTCTTAGTTCTTTTTAATGCTTCTTCCAACCTAAATTTAACCACCATCTACCAGAAAAAAAAAAAAAAAAAAAAATTTATACAAGGTGAGTACCGTTTTCTAAGCATTTGCTATTCATTTTTTAGTCAGATTTATCACGGTATTATAAGGTTACTATAATTTCAATATTGTCTAATGGTAGAAAATAGGATGATCCGAGTCAGTGCCCACGTCGGGAATATGCCTTAATCTTTTCCAAAGGCTGTGCACAGCTGACCAGCACGACTTCTCAATATATTACTGAATAAGTTATATAGGTTTTACTTCTTTTTAGCCATTGCTGGCCCACTGCTGGGCAAAGGCCTCTCTCAGACTTCAATATTTTTCTATTCCACGCCGTGGTTAGCCAGTTTCTTTATGCAGGGTTTTACAGGCACCATTAAATTGTAAAATGTTTTAGCTCTTAATTTGTGGAATTAAAGCCTTTAGCTATTAAAAGCTAAAGGGATTAATGCTTAATCCTTTTAGTTCTTAATTTGTGCTTTCTATAGCATCAGCTCTATTGCCTAAAGGCCAGAGCTACGAACAATGTGTACCCAGTCTCTCAAAATCAGTTCGTTATATAGAAATTTTCTTCGTTATACGGAAACTATTTTCAATGACCAGGGAGAAATCAAAAAAGTTCACTACATAGAAAATTTCACTGTATGGAAGTTTGTTAAAGAGAGGTCCAACTATATATATCATCATCCTCTGTCATTCCGATGTTCCATGGGTTGATGTAAGAAGCCTCGCAGCCATGCCCTGTCCGTGTACTTCTCTCCATCGTTGATTTCATTCCAGTTTCCTCCTCTCTTAATGACATCGGTATTTATCATGTCCTGCCACCTCATTCTTGGTCTTTTGTCCTTCAATTGTAAATCAAATGTTCTTCTTGGCAAATGGCTCTCGTTCACCTTCTTGACATGTCCGAACCATTTCAAACAGGACCTTTCAATTCTGTCCTGAATTCTCTCCCTAATCACATCATTCCTGATTTTGTTGTGCCTTGCCTTTCCAGCTATGCTCCTCACAAATCTCATTTCTGCCACCTGTATTCTGCTTTCATCCTTTTTCCTCATAGTCCAAGTTTTAGATGCATGCATCACAATTGGTATGTAATGGGTCTAGTATATGGCATTCTTACACTTCAGTGGCAGGCACCTCCGTAGCCAGGTGGGAAGGAGCAGCAGTGCTTAGCACATGCTTCTTGATTAGACCGGGATTCGAGCCTGTCACCACCAAATACAGAGGATGCGGAAAGGTCAGGGAATGACCACCGCATATCCCGGAGCAGTATGGCCTTAGTTGCTAATGCTCCTAAAACCAAAATAACTAACTAACTAACTTCAGTGGCCTGTTCCAGATCAGATCTCTTGTCTGCCTGTAGAAATTCCCACCTGCTTGTATCCTGTTACTTATTTTTTCATCTATCAATCCAGTCTTTGTGATTGTGCTTCCTAGATATTTGAAGTTATTAACCATTTTAAGCTCTCTCCCTTCCATTTTAATGTCTCTGTCAGGCTCGCCACTCCTGCTTAGAACCATTACTTCACTCTTCTCCTGACTGAAAACCAGTCCAAATTCATTGGCCATACCAGCCCACATATCAACTTGCCATTGCACTTTTTCTCTGCTCTCTTCCCATATGCAGAGGTCATCTGCGAAGATCGTGACTTTCATCTGGTCTCGTCCAAATTGTTTTGCCACTCTACGTTGCACAAACCTCAAATCTTATATTATTTCGAAGCTCTCTGTTAAAACCACCAATGTTCTTACTTTGCTCACTGTGTTGGTTTAGATATTCTCAATTCTCTCCACAAGATGTTCCCCTATTCCCAAGTTTCTCAAAACCTCCCACACTTTCTCTCTATTCACGGCATCAAATGCTTTCTTTATGTCCAAAAATGCCATCCATAATTCTTTATTGTGTTCATAACATTTTTTCATCAGTTGCCTGATGCAGAAAATTAGATCCACTGTTGATCTGCCAGGCTTAAAGCCATACTGTTCCTCAGCCATCTGGCTTTCAATCGTTCCTCTTATCTTCTGCTCCAACGCTCTCTTATATGGCTTACTCGCATGTGATGTCAGTGTGATTCTCTATAATTTGAACACTTCCTCTTCCTCTTGAACAACCGTATGATCAAACCTTCTTCCAAGTCCTTCGGCACCTGTCTCTTATCCCAGATCTTGCAAAACATTCTGTGTCCATGCTATCCCTACCTCTCCCGTAGCCTTCAGCATCTCTGTTTGTCTCATCCATACCAGCAGACTTTCCTGTCTTGATGTTATTTGGTTTGTTTTTTTTTTTTTTAGGAGCATTAGCAACTAAAGCCATATTGCTCCAGGATATGTGGTGGTCATTCCCTGACCTTTCTGCATCCTCCGTATTTGGTGGTGACGGGCTCAAACCCCGGTCTAATCAAGAACCTGGCTTGATGTATTTCCATGCCTACACCACATCATTAAACATAGTCTGTCTGGTCTCTCTCAGTATCTTCTCTTTCATACCCTCTTTTATGATCAGCCTGGTCCGTTGTGCTGATTGTCCCGCACGTTCAACAGATTTTTGAAATATTTCTTCCATATTTCTCTTATCTCTTCATCCTTGGTTATTAGGTTCTCATTCTCATCCATCAGGTATTTGCTCTGCTCACCATCTCTTTTCCTATTCCTTACCATACCATACAGCATCTTTTTATTATCCTCGATATCTTGTCATAGAGTTTCACTCCATTTTTCCAACCACAGTCTTCTCTTCTCATTGACTATTCTTTTGATCTCTCTCTCTTCGTGGTTTCACATCTTTCTTTATTCTCTTCACTTCTGTTCTGGAAGTAGGTCCTGAATGCATTATTCTTGTTTTTCACAGCCTCTCTTGTCCTCTCATTCCACCATGGTATTTCTTTCCATCTCCTTCTGCTTATCCTTACGCAGACTTGCTGTGTCAGTTATACTATGCAGTCTTTGAAAGCTTTCCATTCTGATTCCACACTGTTCACCACCATCATAGGTACAACCTTCCTGAACTCTTCCCTGAACATCACCCCTTTTCTAACTTCTTTCAAATTCCACACCTGTAGTTATCTCTCTCTTGTTGTTTTGATCCTCTTCAATTTAGGGAATCTTAAAACTCCAAGTAACCTGTGATCACTACCCAGGGATACACTCAGAATGACTGTGACGTCCATTAGTTTTCTGTGTGGCTCCTTATTCATGAATACATAGTCAACGAGGGATTTTTGTTGACTGTCCCAATCGTATCTTGTCACTTTTGACTTTCTCTTCTTGAACCAGGTGTTTCCTATGACCAAACTTTTCCATAAACAGAAATCCAACTGTCTTTCACCATCATCATTCCTATGTTGCTGACCATGCAGACTCATAATGTCTTCTAGTCCTTGTCTTTCCACTACGACTTTTGCATTCAGGTCACCTGTGATGACTCTATCTTCACCTGTGATGTTCTTTTCACGCTTGGCCTCAAACTTTAGCTTCTCCATTTCTTTGCAACTGTTTTGCAGAGCATAGCATTGTACTATCTTCAATGTTTTGTTGTTGCTGATATTATTCACCTCCAGTAGCCTTACCTTAATCGTGTGATATGTAATGATGGCTACATCATTATAGGTCACAGGATTAAGCTTTCCTCGCTACATCACCTCCAGACCAATAGAGGTAATAGCCTCTTAATTCTCTACACCCATTTCCTTTCCGTTTTGAGTCACTCATTCTGAGTTCCAAGTATGTCTATTTTTCTGACCTTTAATATGTCCACAACACCACCTGAATTTTTCCTGACACTGTCATAATATTGAGTGTGGCCAGTGTAATATGGGTCATCAGGCTTGTGGCCATCATAGATATCGCCATTAAGATCAGGTATGTCACATCTGGGCTTATTACTTTTGAGGCTTCTTTTTCTGTTGAAGGCAATAAATTTAAGCTGCCGATCTGCCAAACCTGTCACAGCCATATAGGTGTGGTAGCTCTGATTCAATGGTGAAGCTTCCCCATGATGTCACAGTTCTATCCATGTATATACTAAATCAAAAACTTCAGCTTGTATGTCTTAATGTTGTTCTCTACCTATTTCCTCCCAGAATTAAATAACCTTTCAACTGTTATCTATTTTAGAGATGGAAATTAATAAACAATATTACGCAGTTTATGCCGATTTGCTAGTCACCACTGAACAAGCAGGTGGCACTGCTGTAGCTCTTGTAATTCATTTGGAAGTCCAAATGGCTGACTTGATAGAATTACCATGAACTCAGCAACAAATGAATATTTTTAACTACAAATTGGTATCCTGAAAACCTCTATAGCAAAGCTATCAAGTAGCACCTATGTTCTATTAATAAGTCTCAGTGACTGATCATAGTTCCTTAAAAATTTATTGACCTTGAAATTTCCTGTGCTTTCTCTACTCAAGGATAACAATAATGTATGGTAGCCATTTTTAAAAATGTTAACAGTCAGAAAATGAAACCCTCCTTAGGTCCCAAATCTTAGCCTATCACTCACCAACATTTATTTTATCTAAAACGGTGAAGGTAAAGAAAGTCAACACGAATGACGAGAAACGTCGGATAACTTACACGGAAAATTAGTTTCCTGATACGACACTCTTGCACTGCTTGCTCGCTAAACAGACAGTAGGTGTTATCGGTCTGGAGCAAAATCGAGAACGATATATTAGCATTAGTAGAGGCATTTGATGCAAGAAAGCAAGCTTATGCAGCATCAGCCAAAAGCAAAAAAAAAAAAAAAACCCCACTTCCACTTCACCCCTCTGTTCGTTCAAAATACCTGTCCAGCTGAGCCTTAAACTTATTTAGGCTATCAACCTCCACTACAAGGGATGGAAGTCTGTTCCACCAACCAACCACCCACTGGCTAAAGGCAAATTTCTGCACGTCTATCCTACATCTGTCTTTCCTCAATTTGAATTTATGCCCTCTCAGGTGATTTTTCTGAGCTAGAGGAAGAATCCCATCAGCATTGAGCATGCTCAACCCATTCAAGGCTTTATACACCTCTATCAGATCACCTTGCTGGTGCCTAGTCTCCAGACACTGTAATTTGCAAAACTTAAGCCTTTCTTCGTAAGAGCACCCCTTTGTTCCATTCACTAATCTTGTTGCCCTTCTCTGTACTCGTTCCAGCAGCTCTACATCCTTCTTGAAATGAGGCCTCCAGACCTGTATACAGTACTCTAGGTGTGGCCTGACCATTGCCTTATACAGGGGAATAATCACTTCCTTATCCCTGCTGGAAAAATTCCTGTATATCATTGACAATACTCCATGAGCTACCCTTGCAGCCCGTCTGCACTGCTCAGAGAACTTCATATCTGCCTGCACAACCACCCCCAAGTCCCTTTCATTCTCTACCACTGTCAGTAGTACCACAGAGTTGATACGTTGCTCTGGGGTTGCTGTTTCCCATGTGTAGTACTTTACATTTGTGAATGTTAAACTTCATTTGCCACCCCTCAGCCCATCTGCTCAACCTTTCCAGATCCTGTTGCAGTAGCATAGTGTCAGTAGTGTCCTTGACAACCCTGCCAACCTTTGTATCGTCTGCAAACTTGGACATTAAGCTTGATATACCATCATCAATATTATTTATAAATACAGAAAACAATAATGGACCCAACACTGAACCCTGAGGGACTCCACTAATAACATTAGTCCACGATGAGCAGTGTCCATTAATTACCACTCTCTGTCTTCTGCCACTCAACCACCCCTTTATCCATAGCAGCAATTTGCCTCCAATGTCACACTGCTCCAATTTGTGTAGCAGTCTTCCATGTGCAACAGTATCAAAAGCCTTTCTAAGATCCAAGTATATAATATCAAAGCTATTCCCTGCATCCAGTTCTTTTGTGACTGCATCATAGTATCTAATCAAATTGGTCAGGCAAGACTTCCCCTTAACAAAACCATGCTGTGTCCGAGCGATAACTGAAGTCTTGTCTAAATGATCCTGCAGTGCTTCTTTAACCAGTGCCTCCATTAATTTTCCTGGAACAGAAGTTAAGCTCACAGGTCTATAATTACTTGTGTCAGCCTTTGATCCTCCTTTGTGAATTGGGGTCACATTTGCACATTTCCAGTCTATGGGTACCTCCCCTGAGTCCAAGGAAGCTCTCAAAATTATGGCTAAGGGTTTGCTTACTTCCTTTGCTGCCTCCTTTAATATAACTGGATAGATCCCATCCACCCCGGGTGCCTTTCTTGTGTTTATCTTTAACAATTTCTCCTCCACTTTACTCTCAGTTATTACAAGATTCTCTAGCTTACTGCTAGAGTTGAATACACCTCTGGCATTCCCCTCGCTGAATAACTCCTCATGTGTGAATGTCGATGCAAAATATTCATTTAGTTTGTTAGCTACCTGAGCAGGATCATCAACAGTTGACCCATCAATATCAAGTGGACCAATCTGATTCATCCCCTTCCTTCTAGAGTTTACATAAGTAAAGAACTCTTTGCTGTTTTTCTTTGTATCCCTTGCCAAGGATTTCTCGTAATCTGCCTTCGCCTGCCTAACCTCCTTTGTAACTTGGTTGCATATCAACTTGTATCTATCATAGGCTTCTGTGTCATGTGTTAATTTGTAAGTATCCCATGCATTTTTCTTCTCTGCCATATGCCTCATTAGTTCATCTGACATCCATTTTGGCCTAAACATTGAACAATATTTCTTAGTTGGTATGTAAAGCCTAGTAGCTTCCAAGATAAGTTCTTTGAATGCATCTCATTTTGAATTTGCTGTTGGTAACATCATCAGTTGGTCCCACTGTATAGAATTTAAATACTGTCTCAGTCCATCGTAGTCGCCTTTACGGAAGCAATAACCCTTCCCTTTACCCCTAATGGTAGTTACCTCTTTGAGTAAATCCCACTTCAGCACACTGTGATCACTGCCACCTAGTGGTTCATTTATCTGCAGATTCTTAATGCATGAAGAATCACTGCTGATAATCAAATCAAGAGTATTACTCCCTCTAGTTGCCTCCCGAACATGCTGATGTAGAAAACAATCATCCAATAAATCCACAAAAGCCCTGATAGTGTGTGAGTGACCAGCCCCCAAATTCCAGTCAATATCTGGGAAATGAAAATCTCCCATTATAAGATTCTCTGAGTTACTGGCCCACTCTATTTCCCTGTACAGTTCCTTTTTATACTCATCAGAGTCATTAGGCCTATAGCACACTCCTACTCTCAATTTTGATCTCCCAATGCTTATGTCACACCAAACTGACTCAACACTGCACTGTCCAGCTATGTCGACTGGCTTCACTTCCTTGGTTTTTATGTGTTTCTTCACTAATAGCATAACCCCTCCCCCCTTCCTATCCTGTTTCTATCCCCAAATTCCAGTTCTGCATTCCTGATATCTGTGTGACACCACGTCTCTGATATCCCAACAATATCTGCCTTTGATGTTTTGAGCAATACCTCAAATTCATCAAATTTATTTACTAAACTCCTAGCATTGGTGTACACGCAAGTATACCTGCACCTGTTTCTATTTTTAGCTACCCTAACACAACCCATGTGTTTACTTGTACCGCAATGGCTCCCAGCAGTCTCTGAAATATCATTCATCTTGTTTTTCAGGCTTCTGCTCATTCTAATAGAAGCAGTGCAAGAATCTCTTTCACCTCTGCCATGATAGCATCAGCAAATATTCTTGCACCCTTTCTATTTAAGTGTATCCCATCCCTGTAGAAGCAATCTCTCCTGTTAACAAGTACAGTCCAGACTGAAAAAAATTCTACCCCTTGAGCCTTGCACAATCTTTCCAGGGCCGAATTGATCGACAAGGCTCTCATCATATACTCCCTCCTATCGTGTCTGGGCAGAATTGCAGACACTTTCAAATTCAACGCCGGCTTAGTTGGTATGTAAAGCCTAGTAGCTTCCAAGATAAGTTCTTTGAATGCTTCCCATTTTGAATTTGCTGTTGGTGTCATCATCAGTTTGTCCCACTGTATAGAATTTAAATACTGTCTCAGACCATCGTAGTCGCCTTTATGAAAGCAAAAACCCTTCCCTTTACCCCTAATGGTAGTTACCTCTTTGAGTAAATCCCACTTCAGCACGCTGTGATCACTGCCACCTAGTGGTTCCTTTATCTGCAGATTTTTAATGCATGAAGAATCACTACTGATAATCAGATGAAGAGTATTACTCCCTCTAGTTGCTGTTGATATCTTTTTGTCATAAACAGCCCTTCAAAGTACATGGTAAAGGCGACTTGTCCTGTAGGTACCTCAGATCAGAAATTGGTGATGATCTCTTCACAAATGGAGCCTTTCTCTCATGGCCATTCTCAGTCTCATGTTGTTTGGCATTACAAGAATGCAAAATAGGATGATCTGCGAGACCTTTTCTATTCTTTATGTTGGTTGGATTACTGTTTTAAATCTTCTGATGTCAATGGTTTTTCAGATCATGGCGCTGAAATTATATTCTTGTAGGGATAAAATACGTTATCCTCCACTCCACCTTAAAATCTCGTCTTTTATTGAAACCTTGGTTTTCCAATAAATGTGCTAGTGCTGTTCAAGATGAGAATGTTGCATATCACAATTGGCTTGCATTCAAATCCCCAGGTTAATTTTCTGCCTACACCAAACTAGATTTTGAGCAGGTTAAAAGTAGTAAACTTTCTTCTTGTACAAAGAGTAGTTGAGTATTCTGGTCCCTTGCCAAAGCTGTTGTCTTCAACATTTGTCCATCTGTACTCTCACTTCTGTTAAAACCTGATGGCTCTACTGCCACATCAGCTAAAGCTAATGCTGACTTACTAGCATCCTACCATTCTTCTAACTCTTGTATTGACAATATTGGTAAACCACCTCCTGCCATTCCTAGTACACTCAATACCTCTGCAGTCTTTTTTCTAAATGTCAGAAGAATTTTGAACAATGTCGATGTCAAGAAAGCTTCATATACTGATGGTATTTCTCCACTTCTTCTCGAAACCTGTACTCCTGAATTTAATCCTACTCTGTCTTACCTCTTTCCTTATTCCACTGGTATTTTTCCTTCCACTTGGAATTTACTCATATTCAGCTAGTTCCTAAAAAGGATGACAAATCCCTCTCAGCCGATTATTGTCACATTGAACACACTTCTGCTTTTTCTACAGTAATGGAGAAATACATTAACAACCAACTTTCATCAATTTGAATTTATGTCCCCTCAGGTGAGTAATCATAGCAAGAGGAAGAATCCCATCAAATTGAACTTGCTCAAACCATTCAAGGCCCTATACTCCTCAATCAGATCACCTTGCAGGTGCCTAGTCTTGAGACACTGTAATTTGCAAAACGTAAGCCTTTCTTCGTAAGAGCAACCCTTTGTTCCATTCACTAATCTTGTTGCTGTTCTCCGTACTCGTTCCAACAGCTCTACATCCTTCTTAAAATGAGGCCTCCAGACTTGTATACAGTACTCGAGGTGTGGCCTGACCCATTGGCTTATACAAGGGGATAATTACCTCCTTATCCTTGCTAGCAAAATTCCTATGTATCATTGAGAAGACCCCTTGAGGTACTCTTGCATCCTGTTTGCACTGCGCAGAAAATTTCATATCTGACTGCACAAATGTGACAATGGTATGTGATTTTTGTAAAATTTGAAAATATTGAGCAAATACTGCTGGGGTTACTGTGGCCTTCAAGTTACAGGTGATTAGAGTCAAACGATTAGTGTTGAAAGGTGGTGTAAACTGTTGAGATAATCAGAAGAGCACGTATGGATAGCATGATTGTATGAACTTGCACGTCTCCTACACTGCTAGAAACAGGGTTCCTGAAGTATGTAAAAGTAAAAATTTTGCAGTCTAAACCTGCCATAGTTCTATAAGGTATACAAATATAGATCCTTAGATTGGAATAGAAGATATAATTTGAGTCGATCTACTCTGTGCTAGAGATGGAAGGAACAGCTGATATGATATTGTAAATACATTAAGAGTAATGAGTAACTTGAGGTGGAAACTTTGTATGTAAGTTTATATTGTATGTTTGTGCTTTTAGTTTTTTGTTTTTTGAAGTGGTTGATTTCCTTTGACAAAAGGTCAAGAATTTTTGAATTATTTTATTCTGTAGTTACAGAGTATTGTACTGGTGCAATTTTTTTTTTTTCCTGGTACCCAGGACTGGGCAGCCTGGGTTCCAGGCTGCCCAGATTTTGCTGGCATCCACAGATATAGCACTACCTCCTGTGGATGCGGGATTTTATGCATTATGCACATCCATTGGAAAAAGGCCTGCATTTAAGATAGTACAGTATTCAGGATTGGGCAACCTGAGTATGGGGTTAATGCATCCACTGGTTTTGCACTACCACCAGTGGATGCGATAAAGTACAGGAAACAGGTCCAGCACCCCGTATCGAGGATGGGCACTGGGCAGCAGTTGTCCAGGTGATGGCTGCTCCCTGGTGACAAAGGGGCCTGACACTCACAACACATAATACAGAACATTCACTAACACTACATATAAATTCGTTAACCACATGTCAGGCCTGTTTTACAGAGTTTCTGTATTTCATCACAGTGACACTAGGCGGAGATGGACATTAGTCTGGGAGCCACCATAGACAGAGTATACATACATGTATACATCCATACATATATGTCCTTTCCATACACAGTGTACTCCCTATATTCAAATTCTTCTTCCGTTATATTTGAGCGACATCATGTCTCTGATATCCCAACAATGTCTACCTTTGATGTATTGACCAGCATTTCAAATTCATCAAATTTATTGCTATGCTTCTGTACATGCATGTACATCAATGTTAGAAGCATAGCAATAAATTTGATGAATTTGAAATGTGTATATATGAAAAGGTGATATACATTTATGCGTATATATATGAAATGCATATATATGAAAAGGTGTATATACATTTATGATATACACCTGTTCTTACTCTTAGTTATCCTAACACAAGCCAATATACAGGTGACCCCTTCTTAATGAGAATAATTCATTCCGAAAAAACAGCGCTAATCGAATATCAGTGCTAAGTGTATTCGCATAAGGTAACATATGCATTTATGAGTAGGGCTCACAATACCGGTCAAAATCTTAATACCAGTATTTCAGTATTTTTAATTTATGAAACCTTTCGTAATGAAACTGGACTGGTTATTAATACCGGTATTCCAAAAAAAAAAAAAAAAAAAACATTTTTTGCAATAAATTTTGATAACAATTAGGTGCAATTAAGTAAGGAAAAAACAAGTAATTACTTGAATTCATGTTTTAAATCAAACTTTTATTACAATAATAAATATTCTAGCAAAAATTATTAAACTAAAAACAAAAAAAAATAAGCATCCACATTACCTGTCTGACAAAGTGAGTTCTTAAGTAACTCAATAGTGTTATCGTTTAAACTTGATCTAATTTTGATACATATTTAATTAGTGGCAGAAAATGTCCTTTTGGATTCTGTGCTGGTTGGTGCTTTGTACTGAGATAGTCGTAGATGAGTTGCAGTTTAACCTCCGCCTCCTATTCTCTCATCTTCAAAAAATCTTATTTCCTTTTTATCAAAAATAAAAAATATTTCCTTTTTGACTTTTTATAGCACTATATCCGTATTAACGAAAGAAAGGGACTGACAGTTAAGCTTGGTCAGGAAACCAAATCTAAGTTGTAGGGGGAGTTTTTATTTATGTATTAATTTTTATTTCCCTGTATCTTAGTATTGCCGTCAGTGGCCATTTTTATGATTTTCGTACAGCAGCTCCCTTCAAGCACTAAACCCCACAAGCTACCTAACTGCGTTAAAAAATGAGAGTTTACAGGAGCTGAGGGATATTCCCCCCCTCCCCCACGAGTATATATATATATTATATATCATATATATATATATCATATGTGAGCTGTCAGTTTCTCAAGAACAATGACACAAATACAAAACAAAAGTCATTTATTATACAAATCTACTTACAATACAGTACATAATTGGTGTTCATCTATATCTAATCTATTCATTTTTCTCATTTATTCTGTTAATACATTTCCATAAAATTTCTCTCAATTAACAATCTCAACTCTCTCTAAAGCTTCGAACACTAAACTGATTCAATCTTCCTCATATTTCTCTTAATCACTAATATCAATTCTGTTCACAACAGCAATCCATAAGTCACTAACTTTATGCTAATAATTCCCTGTAATCTCTCTTAATTTAGCAATATCAATTTTTTTTACAACTTCAACCAATAAACCAACTCAGTACTAAACATTTCCTTATTCCTCGTGTTTCTTCAACTTCAACTTTACTCTAAAATAATCTCCCACTTTATTTACCATTTTTAAAACAACACAGTTCAGAGGACTCGCCTTCCTTCTCTTTCACGGTGGGATTCCTTCCACGGAGTGCGGTGATGTCTCTCTTCTTAGTTGAACTCTGCATCTCTGCCTGCTGTATAGCTCTTCCAGTACTGTTTTATTTCAGGGTTTCGAGAACAGTTTTCTGTTAATACTGAAGGAAATTACCACAGCAGTAGTTGAAGCCAGGTCACTATCCGACTGGCTTGTTATTCAACTTCCGGATTAACTTCGAGCACAGGAACATGCCCGGTGGAACCCTTCACTACATAGCTGGACACTCCCAGAACTGGACTCAAACTGAACCCAGAACTACCACTGGATGTCTGCAACCTCTCCGAACAACAACCACAAACCCCTCTTTTTGTGCAAGCACCTTATTTATTTCCTTCCCATTTATTTATTTATTGAATTAATTGCAAGTTACAATCTTCCCCTGTACTACTTTTATATATATAAGGTTACGTGCAAACCTGGAAGGGTTTGCACGTAAGCTTGCATATAAAAAATATGTAAATGCATGCAAAACCCCCTCCCTCCAGGGGTTTGCACGCATTTACTTATTTCTTCCTATCTAATTTAAACCTCATCCAATCATGGTGTTATTCCTTAAACTCACTCTTCTTCCTTTGGTGGGAAAAACAGAATATTTTCCCCACACAACGAAATGCTTTCATATTTTACCTCAAGATCACCTGTTCACAATACCTTTGAACTGCTCCATACCGACACCCTTTCCCAAAATGCACTAAGTGTCGCATCCTCAAGTAGCGGGATTAAACTATTGTTCAGAAGCTTTTAATTTTAACCCCTCCGCACCTGCCATACCATTGTTCACCATATTCCTTAATTGCACTACCAGGCCTGCTGCCACTAATGGAAATATTTCCGTAATGATGTTTTCGTTATTCCTTAAGTGTTTACTTCCACACACACTATACTCACTAAGAGAAATATATTTGTAAGATTTTATATCTCACAGTTTCATGACGGGTTTCTGTTGCATTTGTACTGTGTATAACAATCCCTCATTTGCGAATTCAGCAGTATTAATGATTTATTGTTGTCTATTTTATAACCTTTATGTGAATAAATAATGGATAATTATTTTTTAAATAATTATCCATGTATTATTATTTTAAATTATTTTTTAAATAATTATCCATGTACCAAAAAACAGTTATTTTTTTTATCAATACCGGGATTCGAATACCGAAAAAAAAAAAAAAAAAAAACTGACTGGGATCCTGGAATCTCGGTATTGTAAGCCGTATTTATAAGTTGAGGTGTATGCTATAGAACATTGCCTAATCAATAATAAACAGTAGTGAAAAGATGCACAATATTGGTCAAAATATTTTATATTAAAAATTTGTATACATATAAAATACTGTACATTACATATGCATATATAAGTATAAATTTATTAATCTGACGGCCCTTGGCTGTCAAGGTTTCGTATCTTTGGACTGAAAAATGTGTCGATTTTTGGGTTGTACTTTGGCCCTCTTCCTCTCATTGTACCAAATCATGTTAGGGATTCATTTCTTTCTTTAAGCTCTTTATTACCTTTGAATTTTGTTCCCTGTCAGAGTTGTTCTCCTGTAAATAATCACACATTTTTTCAAAGTGTTCGAAAGCTTCACTAAGTCCTTTCGCATTAGCCACATTTTTGGTTCTTCAACCCTAGGGTCTTGATCATCTCCTCCCTCAATTGCATGCTCTTGTTCTTTTCTCATTTCCACGAGTTCTTCATTAGAGAGGCCATCCCTGTAATTGTCAGTCATTTGTTGTACATTGTCATCATCAATTTCGTCTAAACCTTCTTCTTTTTGGAGCTCAACAATTTGCTCTTTAACACTCTCAACTGAATCATAAGGTTCTGGGGAATCCTTTATGCAATCCTTCCAAATTTTCCTGCGCAATCCATTCATGGTTTTGTGATTCACTTCTTCCCAGGCACCAGAAACATTTTAAAAGGACAGTTTTATTGACTGATGATATTTTAAGGAGTCCTTATGTGCTGTGATGTAATGACTAGATCGTAGATATAGTTTAGCTTAATTTTTCAGCACTCACCTCATAGTAATCTGCTTAGTTGGTTGGTTGAAAGTTTTACCATGTACATAGTGGATATGAGATTCTAATAACTTACGGGGATTATAAATTTAAAAACTTATAATCTTTTATCTCACTTCATTTAATTTATTTTAATTAGACAACCATAGAATGGAAGGTGCACTTTCCTTTCTTAGAAAAATTTTTAAAGCCCATAACTAAGTTTTTAAATTTATAATCCTCGTAAGTTATTAAAATCTCATAACCACTATGTACGTGGTAAAACTTTCAACCAACTAAGCGGATTACTATGAGGTGAGTGCTGAAAAATTAAGCTAAGCTATATCTACGATCCAGTAAGGACAGTTTTAATGCTGTAGGGTTTTTAAAACTCCTTTAGGCTCAGTACAACAGTACGGAGTGCTTTAACAGTTTGGTGAAATGTGTTCCTTACATAGTAGGCTTTAAATGTGGCAGTCACACCTTGGTCCAGTGTTTTAAGCAGAAAACAGTTTGGAGGCATATAAAAATTTTTTATATGATTGTTCAATCTTCTAAGCTCTTTTTTGTTTGTATTCCCTGGCGTGTTGTCCACAATCAGAACTGCTTTGTAATATTCAATTTTCGAGTAAACTGTCTATTATGGACGTTGTACTGAGTGATGACTGGGGTCACAGAGCTCATGTATATACAAGCAAACGCAATGCAATTTCTGTTAAAAGAGCATTATAATGAGTTGTGACAGAGTTATAGTGAGATACGGGTCATAATATAAAAACAGTGTTATAGCAAATCACCGTAAAGAGAACCATGTTATAACGAGGGCCTGTTGTATTTACTTATTCCATGATGACTTCCAGCAGTTCTTCAAATTCCCAGCACCTTGCTTTCCAGACTGTTGCTCATTCCAGTAGAAGCAGTGCAAGAATCACTTTCACTTCTGCTTGCGGCTGTTTTTAATGTGAAGTATTATTTCCACCCCCCCCCCCCCACAAGCTAGTATTTTTCTGACCCACCTAACACTACCTCGATAGCATCAGCAAATATTCTTTCACCCTTCATATTTAAGTGCATCCTATTCCTATAGAAACAGTCTCTCCTGTTAACAAGCACAGACCATGCTGGGAAAAATTCTACCCCCACGAACCTTGCACAGTCTTTCCAGGACTGAACTGATTGACAAGGCTCTCATCATATACACCTCCTATCGTGTCTGGGCAGAATTGCAGACACTTTAAAATTTAACCCTAACTCGGTTAAATTTCAAATCTGCACTTGTTAAGTAAGTCTGCAGAACTCCTATTCTTAATGTCTTAGTGCTAATGTGTATCACTTTTTGTGCCCTTAAAAGATATCTGCTATAAAATGTCATTAACTTTTGACCTGGCAGACATACCCTGGTCCTATTCCACCTGTCCTTTTTGCACAGTATGTTTCCTGTTTTCCTGACAATAGAGTAGAGGGACTGAGTCAAATGATTTTTGTTAAAATCCAAATAAACTACGTAGAAATTATTCCTTAATCCAGCTCATGAGTAACTGTCAAAATAGCTTACTACTTTAGTTAAACATGATTTTAACAAAATCATGTTGTGAATGCCATTTCCCCCCCCCCCCCTAAATGTCCCTTGATTGCACTCTTTCATCATTGCTTATAAGACTTTCCCTACCACTGGAGTCAGGCTAACTTGCCTGGAGTTACTGACTTCACTCTTGGAATCACCTTTATGAATTGGTGAAATGTTGGCACTCCTCCAATCCAATTGAATTCTTGAGTTCATTGATGTTCTCATAATTATCTTACTGGTTCTGTACACTCTTGTCTCCCTCACAATTACTGGTTATATGCAATCATATGATCAGAGTAATGAGGGTTTGTTTAGGGCTCCTACCTCACATTCGTCCATTGCAAAGATGACAGCCAACCTCTGATCTTATCTAAGACTTACCCATATGTCCTATCTGATTTGTTATTTTCTTCTTTGTATTCACATATGTGAAAAATTCCTTGTCTCCATTCTTACTCTCTTAATCAGTGATTTCTCATACTCAGCTTTCATCTTTCTAACCTTAGTTTTTGTACTGTTATAAATCAGCTTGTAGGCTTCAGTACTTTTCGTCACTCTAACTTTCCCATGCTGTATTTTTTCTGCTCTATTAGACCAGCTAGCTCAGTATTCATCCATTTTGCCATCCTCCTTTGTAGTATTTTTTTAATGGTATATGTGTGTTCATAGCTTCTCTAATTTTCGTTTTAAAGCTATTCCATAATTCAAATGCATTCAGCCCTCCCTCTGCAGTCTGTCCATTTAATATATGCCATGTAGCACCTTAAACTGCCATAGTGCCCTCTTCTGAAATTAAAACCCACTTCTCTACCTTTAAGTACTGTAATGTCTATCTTCATCTTCCAACTAATGATTGTGTGATCGTTTCCTGTGAATATTGCCTTAAAACAGTAGGGGCCTACCACCGAATCCTGTGGTATCCCATTCATCACATTAATCCAAGAATAGCAGTGGCCGTTTATAACCACTCTTCTCGCGTAACTATCCATTTATCCATAGTAGTAACTTGCTCGTTATGCAAAATCCTCTAATTTATAGGAGAGTCATACATGGTGGTATGGTATCAAAGGCTTTACTGAAATCTAAATTTATGTTGTCAGAATTATTCTTTGCATCTTGAACTGATGTTATTAGTGTAGTTCTCCAGGGTTCAGTGCTGGACCCTTTGTTGTTTTTAGTATTTATTAGCAACATTTATGAAGGTTCATGAGGCTTAATGGCTAAATTTGAAGACAATAAAAAAGTTGGCCGGGTGGTTAATGACAGTAACCAGGGTATTCTACTGCACTAAGATCTAGAAAAAAAAAAAAAAAAATAGGCAAATGTGCTGAGAAGTGGCAATTTAAATTTAATAATTTAATGTTCCAACTGTGTGGTAGCATATTCAGCATAGTGGAGAATGAAAAAGACCTCAGGAATAATTGTGTGCAGTTAAGCGTGATGTTCTCTGAGCTGTACGGGCAGAATAATTCATGGGGTTTGGTCATCGATATACAGGAATTTTGCCAGCAGGGATGAGATGATTATCCCTTTGTATTAAGGCAATGATTAAGTCACATCTTGAGCACTGCATATACATGTCTGGATGCCTCATTTGAGGAAGGATGTGGATATTTTGGAATGGGTGCAGGGAACAGTAACAAGGTTTGTGAGAGGAACAAAAGGGTGCTGTTATCAGGAAAGTCTTCAGTTCTTCAAATTGCAGTGGCTGGAAACTAGGCACCTGTGAGGAGATCTAATTGAGATGTTTAAGCTCAATGCTGATGGCATTCCTCACCTACACAAGTGGGGCATAAATCAAATTGAGGAAGAATGGCTGTAGGATAGGTATTCAGCTAGTGGGTTGTTGATTGTTGGAACAAATTTCCATCTGGTGTTGTAGAGGTGGGTAGTTCGAATAAATTCAAAGAACTAGCTGTTAGAGAGAATGGAGGTGATATGGGAGGGTTTTCTTTCTTTCTTTTTTTTTTTTTTTTTTTTGCTGATATTGTATAAGCTTGCTTTCTTGTATCATTTGCTAATACTAATACCTGAATTATGCTTTCATTAATGCATAGTTAACTTTACTAATTCAGGCTTCCTTCTTTTTATACCTATATTTTATATACTGAGAATGGTGATTTTTCCTAAATGATACAATTCTGAACTTTTTTTTGAGTGGTTTCCCAATCATTATGCTCAAGAAATAAATCATTTTAAAAGGAAAAATTAAATGAAAACATTAAAAAAACACCTGCATACTTTTCTGCTGAAATTTTGTCAAGTGACAGTGGAAATATCAAGTGCATTTTTAACAATCCAGTAACCTGGCTCCCACGCAGTCTTTTGGATCAGGGACTCATACTCAATTGTAAATGTTCATATAAAAGCAAACATTTAGAAGAGTGTCTGGGTTTTTTTCCTCCCAATGATTCTGACAGCAGGATGCAACAATTTGGAATGAAATAAAGTAGATTACAGTGGTAAGTGTGTGTGTGTGTAAAATGCTTTATTTGTTTAGGCAGAATTGAAGAAAGTCAAAATTTGTTGTGTAGCAATAGTGTGCACAGAAATACAAACTAGTCTGAAATGAAGTCCCTTAGTGACTTGATTGTGGACTAGTTTGTACTTACTGTGGGTATCATGCTGAGAAAAATTCTACTTCAGGAGCTTTGCCCAATTTCTTCTATGCCGGATCCATTGATAAGGCTCTCATTGTAAACATACTCCTATTGTGCCTTAACAAAATTCAAGAATTCATCCTTCACTTGTTGCCTTTTCTTAACATTGCCTCATACTTGTTTTTGTGAGTCCTCAGATCATCTCTGCTTAACATCATTAGTACCAACATGTTGAACAATATCATCTTTTGTGCCCTTAATTTTTGTCCCTGCCAAACCTGTCATGATTCAGTTCTTGACAGTAGTCACCAACAATAGCTGCTTCTTATGTGACTGGTGCCTCCTGCCTTTGATGATACTGCTGTGCTGTTTGTTGCCTGATAGTATGTTCTAGCATTGAATTTGGCAGTTGAGTGGTGGACGGGTCTCCTGTTTTAATTCCTTCAAGGGCATAAACCCTTTTCTTCAAACGTTTATATTTTCCCATCAAAATGATGAGATTTTGTTTAATCTCCTGCCTGCTCTACACGTCCTATGGCTCTGTGTCCCACTGTCGTCAACTCTGCTTACATGCCACAATCAGTACAAACAGTAAGATCCCAATTCGTAAACTGCCAGTGGTGTTTCCCTCAAGCCAAAGTGTTCTTACTGCTTTAGCCTAAGGTATGATTTTGATTAAAATTTAAATTAAAAGAACTATATCTGAATATTATAACTATTACTAAGATATATGCAAGTACAATAATAAGGTTACTCTACTTCGAATTACTACATTAGTACATATGATTATGCTATAAAATTACATTATATATATTGCATTATAAAATTATGTATCATGTTATAATATTTAATTTGCAGACATTTATCCTATCTACTTCTGTTCTTTATACACATTTTACCCCGGGGGCTCACATCTGGTGAGTATGGGCTTGGCACACCCAGGGTCCTGAGCTGGATTTCATCATTCTTCTCTTTCTTGGTGATTCCCTTCTACTTTTGACTCTCTCTCTCTCTCTCTCTCTCTCTCTCTCTCTCTCTCTCTCTCTCTCTCTCTCTCTCTCTCTCTCTCTCAGGGTTACTCGGGAACTTTTTTTTTTTTTTCCTGGTGCAGCATAAGCCTCAGGCTTCCTTGCATCATATGGATATTAATAATAATAATAAATAATAATAACAACAGCCTTTGTGTGAAACAAATTGTTTCATTAAAACAAAAAAAAAAAAAAAAATGCTTTGGTCACCTCAGTCTTCATTTAACACTGCAAATTTTTGTTGTTGTGAGTGTGTTTGGAATCCTTTGTGAAGCCCCTTGATCAGTAACAGAATGAAAAGATGCAGTTGTCAGCGAGTTGGTAAACAGCCTACTGTGTTAGGTATGTTCTGTGATGAAATACATTGCTTCCTAATGCATGTTGACAAAATTCTGATTTTTCATATTAAACTCTGTTCATCCAAACTTTAATCATGACATAAATACACATTGAATAAGGCTTTCCTTAAGTTTGGTCATTTGCTATAAAAATTAGTGATATGTTCTCAACTGATTAATGCAAGTTTTACTCTGTCGTGTATTTCTTTATGTTAGGATTAGAGTGAACAGACTGTAGATGTTCCATAATCAAAGTTTATACCCTATGGAATGTCATTACAGAATTTGGAAATCATGGCACTGATGATAATGATTCAAAATTCTGTATATGTTTAGCTTTTGTAATTGCACAATTTGGAAGTTCATAACAACCTTCAAATTACACTCATCTTTTCAACCCTTCTTATCCATGATAGAACAGTGTTTTTGTCACTTGTATGGAATGGTCTGGATTTCTCTTAGATTTAAAATTGCAAAAGACTCTTCATTTGGGGCTGTAGTTAGCTAATCTCAGGCAGATGGAGTGGGGATTCCTCTAATGAGTTATTCTGGGTTTTTCGCTCACACAAATGTGTGAGCGAAAAACCCAGAATAACTTAGAGGAACCAGAGAAGTCAATGAACATATTTCTACAGATATGATAGATTGAAGTCATACAGTTCAGACAGTGATGTTCTGTGAAAACAATCAATATCCCTCCACCCCAAAAGAATTTGCTTGATATACATGGTCTAATCAGAAAGTTTGAAGACTGTTATGAAAGAGGGGTGGAGACAGAGGACTAGGTGTTGGGAAAGGGGGTCACTCCTAACGCCAGGTTCAAGCCACTTAACCACTGGGCGCCTCTGTAGCCAGATGGGCAGGAACAGCAGTGTGTAGCACATGCTTCTTGATTAGACCGGGGTTCGAGCCTGTGACCACCAAATACGGAGGATGCGGAAAGGTCAGGGAATGACCACTGCATATCCCTGGAGCAATATGGCCTTAGTTGCTAATGCACCTAAAAACCAAATAACAAGCAAACAAACTTCACCACCATTCTAGTAATGAGCTCTGTGTTGTTGAAATTCAAATGTATTTTGGCTTTCTGTTGCATTCGTAATAGCTACAGATGCAGAAAAATGTATATGCATCAAGTTTTGTTTGAAGAATAGAAAAATGAGTGGTAGTCTCCAAATGTTAATAACTGCATTTGTTGATGCCTTTTTAAGTAAGGTTTTTTATCTGTAAGAAGTGAACAGTGCTGAAGTTGGCTTACGACTTTAAGGAGTGATGAAATGGTTGATAAAAGTGGGTGAAAAAATTTTCACATTTTGTTCTGATTGGCAGTAACTATCTGAGAAATTGCGAATCCCTTGTGGATCATGCAAAGTGAATTTGACTGAAAACCTTTGTGTCAAGTGTCAGCAAAATTTGCTTCAAGATTGTTGAATGGTGACCAAAAGGTTTACTGCATAGTAGAACTGTGTGAGAAAATGAACATTAGGGCCCAGATGGACCCTAAATTTGTCTATTTCATGTTACCTGTAATGAGACATTGACTGACCCCAAAAGAAAACAAAATTCCTCTTGTTCCAATGGAAGTTGTTTAAAAACTCCTTATGCAAAAAAAAAAAAAAAAAAAGTTCAGTGAAAGTGAGTGAATTCATGGTGCCATTCATTGTGAATATTTTCCAAGTCGAAAGAAGTTCTGATCCCACTGAGGCAGAGTAAAGAGAAAACAGCACCACCAGCTGTGTGAAAAAGCTGTGGTTTGTCCACCATAATTAGCCCTCCTGTACATTCAACACTCCCCATTTAAGACTTTTTGGTCTCAGAAAACACTGCTATATTATTCCATCCCTCCATATTCACCTAGCCTTGTCCATGCAATTTTTTCCTGTTCTCCCTAAACTCAAAAATGAAACTTTAAGCACAGTGGTTTGATGACATTTCAACAGATCGACAGATGGTGACAGTGGAATCAACCAGCAGTTGAAGACTTTCAGTGATGCTTCAAGACGTGGCAGGATTGCTGTGAGACTTGCATCTAAATGGGGGGGGGGGATAATTTGAAGGGAGACTTCTTATAAAAATATTGTATATATGATAACTTATTTTTTGAAAAATGAACCATTAGAAACATTTGCTCGAATTTCTTGCCAAATTTTATAATCTTATTTCACATTGTGTGAGTGAATAAGAATCAACATTATCTTTTAGGCCAGGATAGCATTTTTGCAAGGAGAGAGGAAAGGACAAGAGAACTTAAAAAACGATTTGATACGAAGGATAAAGATGTTAGAGTATGCCCTTAAACAAGAAAGGTGAGTTTTTTGCATAAACATATTAATGTAAAATATGCTACTAGAAAATTTACTTATACACGAGGCAGTTATAATACTTTGTCAATCCATAAATAAAGGGATTTAATATTAGTGCAGGAGCAATACGTGAAAACTGGCAACTTTGGTACCTTGGGATTGCCAGTTTTGGATTCTTCCAGTTTTGCACAATAATTTTAACATTGCATGAATTGTTTATTTAAATGATGTTCAAAATTCAAATAGGTGTATGGAGGACATGTATGGTATACAATTTACTTTTTGGCAATTTCTCTATTGTGATTTGCTTATTATAGGTGACCCCCGCTTAACGCTGATAATTCGTTCCATAAAAACAGAGTGCTAAGTGAATCCGCACTAAGTGAGCGCTGCATTCCCATAAGGTAACATATGTATTTGTGAGTTGCGGTCGGTGCTATAGGATATTTCCTAATCAATAATAAACGGTAGTGAAAAGATGCACAAATGTCAGTCAAAATATTTAATATTCAAATATTTGTACATATAAAATATTCCGCATTAAATTAAATTTTTTTTCTGTTTATACTCCGGCATGACAACCAAGTCAGTAGAGTTTACAATAAATTGTCAATTCAAATATTTATTGTATTTAGTAGTCACGGGCTTGAACCCCGCTCGACTCAAGGAACGCATGCTATGCACTCTCGCTCCTGACCACTGGGCTACATCAGGCCTTATGTGGTAACTACTTATGTATCAAAATTAAACTTAAAATTCCAATTAAAATCATGAATTTAATTGATCTAAATTGATTTAATTTAATTGATGAATTTAATCAAGAAAAATGTGTTGATTTTTAGTTGAACTTTGGCCCTCTTCCAAATAAACTAAAAGGGGTATTAATTTTAAATTCCCTGCAGCGTTACCACCCAACAATAAAGTCAACTGATCCTTTACCGCTTTGAAACCTGGCATGTTTTTTTCTTCTTTCAATATGAAATTAGGCATTCGTTTCCGCAAAAGTCCTGCTTCATCTATGTTAAAAACTTGTTGAGAAGTATAACACATAATACCTGTCTTCAATAATTTTAACAAGTTCTTTTTTGAAAGTTTCGGCTCCTTAATTTGTACTTGCGGCTTCGCCCTGAATTTTAAATCTATTCAACCAGCCCTTACTAGTTTTAAGTGGTTCCACATTTTTTTTTTTTTTTAGGTGAGTTTTCTTCAGATCATCATATTGGCTAATCTCTCTCTGTCTCTTTTTTTTTTTTTTTTTTAATAATATTTAACTTAACTGAATTCTGCATTGGATGTTATCTTCAATAAAATTAGTTAAAGTCTTTCCATATCAATAGCCGGTCGAACCCTAGTTGCTTGCAGTGGAACAGCTATCTTTCCCGCTGCTAAAATTAATTCTTTATTTTTTTTTTATAATTGTTCTTAGAGTTAAACTTGCAAGTCCTAAATTATGGCACACATTTGCTTGTCTTTGACCGGAATCGATTCACTTAAAAACGTCTAATTTAATTTTCAAATTCAGTCTTTTTCTTACATTTATAGTCTTCGTACTGCGCACAGACGTTGCTTTTTCATTCTTATCGGCCATTATTAACTCTTCGAAAATGTAACTGCGTTGGTTGCATTAATTATGATACAATGTTCAAGTAAACTGTTCGTTTCGCACGATGTCTAATACGGTACTGAGTGACGACTAGACTTCGGATAAATGCATATAACGCAAATATTACAAGCATTATACTTGGTCATTTTTTTTAAATGTTGATCTCGGAACTTTGTAACAAGTCACTGTACTGCAATTAAATTAGCGTGTGAGATAATTTCACTGAGTGTGGGAAAATTTCTCAAGTCGGCGTGGGAAACGTTTTAATGCTGTTTTGGTATTCATTTTCAAGCTATCGACTCCAACAAATGAAACGATTTTGTTAAATATGCCAAAAATGTAATCTGTAAAAGAGCGTTATATTGATCTGTGACAGCGTTATAGTCAGATATGGGTTATAATCTAAGAACAGCATTATAGCGAATCAGCGTAAAGTGAACCGCGTTATAACGGGAGCCTGCTGTATTTATTATAACTGTTATTTTATCATTTCAGTCCCTTGCACGGTTGGTCAGAAATTTTTATGACGAGAAATGAGGCACCATGAAGCTATTAAAGCAGTTACTTACGAAATTTATTGGAGAGAGAGAGAGAGAGAGAGAGAGAGAGAGAGAGCAATAAATAAAGAATAATAATAAAAAAAAAGAATAATAAATAAAAGGATAAAAAATATTTTAAATAGTATTGAGAACCCATGTTGGCAATAGGATATATATATATATATATATATATATATATATATATATATATATATATATATATATATATATATATATATATATATACACACACAGGTTTGATTTCAAAACACCTGGCTAAAGTTGAGGAGTGTAAGTTCTACCCACTGGAACAATGAAAAAGCTTCATATGAACATAGATCCAGAAATATCTTCTAATGAGTTATACCATGCTGTCAGCAGTGCTGTTCAGTTGATTTTTATTTCATCTCATTACAGTTTCTTGTGAACATGTGTTTGTTATTTAGATGATGAAATTGCAGGGCCATGCATTTATAATGTATGACCCTGTAATGCTGTCCTTACAGCAAATGCTTGAGGCCTTTAATCTTTGCTTTAGAATATTTGGGTCATTTGTGCCTTTGAACATTGATTGGAACAGGGGATTTTTCTCCTCATGAAAAATGTCCTCATTTTTCATGAGGAGAATCCTGGAACAAGCACAAGAAGCTTAACAGCAAAGGCCAGTTTCACAAGCAGCGATTTTGAAGGCTTCTTCACGAGTAGCACCTAAGTTCTTATCATATAAACAATTGTAGGCCTTCTCTTTCTCACAAAATGATTTTCCAGCATACATTGCATTCTGCCAGTGGTTTACATAGCAGTGTATCGACCCTCATTTTATGTGTTCTCTTTACAGGTGAGATATAGTTTACTAGGGATAATCAACACCTGTAGCAAAGGAAAATCCTTATGGTATTCATTAAAGCCATTAGTGTTTGTGCCAATGTCATTAGTAGTGACGATTTGATTTTCTTAGAATTGCAAGGATTTTTTGGTAAATCTTTGTAAATGAAGATGTATCATTACAGATGAGAGCATGTAAGTGTTTTTTTTTTTTTTTTTTTTTTTGCATGGTGGGGCCTCTCCTTTATTCCAGCATTACTGCTTTTGAGTTCTTCAACACATTATCCATGGCTGTTGGTTTGGTTGATGCAGGCTAATTCTGTGGCATCCACACTCATGAGATTTAAATTTTATGGATTTTATGTATAGGGAGACCTAAAATGCTCTCAAAATTATGACCAAAGCTCTAGTCTGCTCAATTCAGGTTAGCAATGAAGAGTATTTGTGAGCACATTGTGGCTAGTTGTCAAATAACCCAGGAACAGCTTTGTAATTTTTAGTGTGATCAGCAATTATTGTGAAGATGTGCTGATGCTTGTATTACTACTGAAGGAGGTCATTTTGAACACTGCTTTTTGCACTTCACTTTTGCTGTGATGTGGATGTTGCTGAGCAACTTCAGTGCTTTTTCAGATTACCACCAGGAGTAGTAATGTGGAGTAGTAACTTTGCAAGGATTCATTTTGAACGGCTGTTTTTCATAATTTTGGTGAGCATAACTCATTCCCTAAATTTGGTTAATCTTTCAGAATCAAACACATATATGTGTGCACATGCACACACATTTTTGAAAGGGCTTGTCATTTGGGAGCATGTTCTGTTGATGATTGCGATGAAAAAAATTTCATGTGGACATAACTCCCGAAACACTTCCTTCTTTTTTTTTTTTTTTTTTTTTTTAAATTAAAGTAATTAGTTTATAATATACGTAAGTTAGTTATAATCCAGTTTAATACAAATATATACTAACAAAATCAGTAGCTTTCGAGACGCGTGTCTCTTTGTCAACTGACAAATTAAATACAAAAATACAACGAGCTGAGTGAGGCACGTTAATCATACATCATTCCTGCAGGGTGCAGGAATTAATCATTCCTGCACCCTGCAGGAACCTACGTTCACTTGTCTCCAGCGTGAAGACCCCTGTCACACCTGTCTTACGCAGCAATGTGGTATATCGCATCACCTGTAGAGACTGTAACAGTTGCTACATAGGAGAAACATCAAGGCGTCTCCAGTATCGCCTCACGGAACACGACAGAGCAATCCGGCTTGCCGAAACTGACCAGTCCGCGGTCGCGGAACGTTTTTGGGCCACCAACCACGATCTTGATCCCAAACGCGACTTTGAAATAGTAGACCATTCATGACACTTTCGCCACCGCCTATGGCTAGAGTCACTCAGCATAGTAAGCAATCCAAAGGTATTAAATCGCCAGAAAGCAGCGCACGTCCGTGCAACAACAATGACGCATGATTAACGTGCTTCACTCAGCTTGTTGTATTTTTGTATTTAATTTGTCAATTGACAAAGAGACACGCGTCTCGAAAGCTACTGATTTTGTTAGCATATATTTGTATTAAACTGGATTATAACTAACTTACGTATATTATAAACTATGGACCCCAGTACTCCAGGCCCATTCGTTACTAAAGTAATTAGTACACACCATAAGTACACACAACATGGTTTTGTACGTAAGAGCATATTTTATGTCTTATTAAAAGAGCATAATGAATTTTATATCTTTCATGTCAAATAAACCATAGTCTGTTTTGGTTTTAAAATGCAAAAAATTGGTTCTTTGCTGTAAACAAATTTTAGTGTAAACTTTTTGAAGTGAAGAAGGCTAGTGCTATTTCCTTAAATTGTTCACATTGAGACAGTTGTGAAGAATCATCTTGTAGGTTACTTCTTTTGACAGGCATATTTCATGTGTTTGTTGGATTTTTAAAAATATCTTTTAACATCTGGATTTTTATAAAATATGGAGACAAATGGATAATTGCAAGAATTAAAACTGGAGTTGCAGGAATTAAAACTGCAGTTTTTAAATTGCTTTGATTTTGAAGAAAAAAAATTTGAGCATTGAGAAAAAAAGCTATGCATGAGAAAAGATAAAAGGATCCTTATGCCAAGGTGCTGAAAATACCTTGACCCCTTTGCAACTGGCACATTTGAACAGTGCCAAAATAAATAAAGAATAAAATTGCTAAGAGAAGTTTCCACCAACTTACAAGAAGTTTATTGACTCTCAGTCTCTTGCCACTCTTCAATGAGAGAAATAATCAGTTATTCTTGGAGTGAAATTCCAATGGTATGCTACACCCATCTCATGCAAGCTGTTTGTTAAATATTACTGCTTTGAACAAAAAGTTTGGCAATCATTCACCAGACTTTTTGATTGAACATTTAGCAACAGCTAAAAGGTTATGGGTAGGACTTATATAATGACACCTTTATTGCATGCGTATACCAAGTTTTAACTCACGTGCCAGTCTAGCTAAAGCTTTATTTGAGTGAACACTTTTTTTTCTCATTTGTCATGTGTATGCACTGAAATGAAATTTGGCCAACATGAGAATGCTAAATTTTATTGTGAACTTGGAAAGTCAGCCAACTCAATACATAACATGCTCATTACAGCTTACAGGGATGATGTGATATATATATACACACACACACAGTAAACCCTCGTTAATCTGGATTAATTGGGGGGAGAGGTCATCCGGATTAGTGAGGATGTTCTTTTAAGACTATCAAAAGATAGTCTTAAAAGAACAAAAACTTAGAACACAAATAAATGGAAAATTTAATAAATAATAAATAAAATTTAGGTAGTGCTGCTGATGAAAATAAATAAAAATATATCACTGTAGAGCCTTTATTTAAAAACTAAAAATACAATACATTTATCCATCGATAGATGGATAAATGTATTGTCTTTTTATATATTTATCAGGTGGTGCTGGCGTTGCATGCTAACCTCACTTGGTCATTGCTGTGAATGCCACTTCTTTTGGCTTTTTTAATGTCTGTCTATTTGATACAATGCTTTTACCACTTCCCACATTGAATTTTAAAGCAAATATCTTTATAGATTCGTTTTTTTTTTTTTTTTTTTTTTTTTTAAACAAAACAGTCTGTTGGTCAATATCAAATTCTTCAGCAATTTTTTTTTTCCAGGAACACCATTTTCCAATTGTTCTCTCACTTTGAGCTTGTTAATAGTAGTTAAAGTAACGTGCTTCCGCTTTTCAATTCTTTAGAACCCATAATTATATAAAATATGTTAACTTATGTACATAATACATATAAAGAAGTACGCAAATAAAGCAATATAAGCAATAACATCCATCCGACTCAGAGTCAACGATGATACCAAACAACATGCAAAACAATGTAATGTATGTTCTGTCTCTCTCTCTGCACACAGTCAGAGTGACTTATCTGCCTTCCTAAATCCCATGTGTCTTTCAAAGTACTTTGTGAACAGAATTTTTCATATTATTTCGATCTGGTTTATCCAACATCTGCATTAGCAAGAGTTTGTGTGTGTATATATACACTGATGCGCCAAAACATTATGACCAGTGAGTTGTTATGCAAATTGAAGCAACTGCAGGTGAACTACGGCACGTGTGGGGACACTGTATAAAAACACCTGATGCTGAGCCCCGTTAATCAGTGTTACTCTTGTTCTTCAAATGGGAAAGACAGCGGACTTAAGTGAGTTTGACAAAGGCCAAATTGTAATGGCCAGACGACTGGAACAGAGCATATCCAAAATGGCACGACTGGAGGGATGCTCACGTCAGCCTGGTTCGTACCTACCAAAAGTGGTCCTAGGGGGGAAGCCCATGAACTGCCGGCGAGGTGTTGGACGACCATGGCATCGATGGTCGAGGTGAGTGAAGGCTGTCCCGGATGGTATGTGGCAACAGAAGGGCAACTGTGGCGCAACTCGCCGGTAATTGGAATGCTGGTGATGGGAGTAATGTGTCACAACACACAGTACATCAAACCCTGCTGAAAATGGAGCTGCATAGCCACAGGTTGCACTGAGTGCCCATGCTAACCGCTGTTCACCGACAACAGCACCCACAATGGGCACGTGAGCATCGAAACTGGGCCTTGGGTGATTGGAAGAAAGTCATCTGGTCCGATGAATCACATTTCCTGTTGCACAATTTGGGTGGCTGGGTACGTGTGCGTCATTTACCTGGGGAAGTGATGGCACCTGGATGCACTGTGGGATGAAAACAAGCTGGTGGCGGCGGTGTCATGCTTTCGGCGATATTCTGCTGTGATACTCTGGGTCCAGTCATCCATGTGCTGGTCACTCTGACATCTACCACCTACTTTAACATCTTTGCTGACCATGTACACCCTTTCATGGAAACAGTCGTTTCCTCTGGTGGTGCCGTCTTTCAGCAGGATAATGCACCGTGCCACACCACCCGGATTGTTCGAGACTGGTTAGTGGAACATGAGGAAGACTTCCAAGTATTGCCCTGGCCTCCAAATTCCCCAGACATCACTCCCATAGAGTTGCTGTTCCAACACAAACCACAGACACTCCAATCTGCGGCGTCTTAAGCATGGACCTTACAGTAGTTAAAGGATCTGCTGGTTACATGTTGGTACCAGATACCATAAGACATTTAGAAATCTTTTAGCATCCATGCCTCTCCGGGTATGAGCTGTTTTGGCTGCACGTAGAGGACCAACATCATATTAGGTAGGTGGTCATAATGTTTTGGCTTATTGGTGTGTATAGATATATATTTATATATATATGCATAAATTTGAATAATGTTTGAAATAGTTAAACTGAATCTTTCATAATAAAAAATAAAAAGATAAAGCAAGCATCAGAGGCAGGAAAAAGCATATTACTCTACATGATGCTTGAAATATAAAAGTAAATTAGAATGATAATTAAATAATAATAAATAATGTCAGTAGCATGGCAAGACACGAGGAAAAATAGTCAAAATTAAACATAACTATCAAACCAACAGGGAGGGAAGAGAAGGGTAACAAAATAAAAATATTGCAGCAGAAACTCTCCAAGATAATTTTGAAAATTTAAATGCAAAGATAATAATCAATTAAATTTTGAATGCCAGTTAAATAGAAATTTATTTATTTATGATATATTTATTTTTTATTATGAAAGATTCAATTTTCAATTATTTCAAACATTATTCAAATTTATGTATTAGTATATCACACGACAGTAGTGGGCGGATTTGCCAATGCTGCGCTCGTGCTGCCATCCATAGTTTATTGTTCGTCTATATAATCTATTTAATATTACTTTTTGTCAGTGGTGTGGCTTTGCATTGGAGTGTGCAGCGAAAATTAAATAGGACAGATACAAACACTCCAATGCAAAGCCACAACCACTGACAAAAAAGTAATCTTAAACGGATTATATTAGACGAACAATGAACTATGGATGGCAGCACGTGCGTAGCATTAGCAAATCTGCCCACTACTGTCATGTGATATACTTATACATAAATTTGAATAATGTTTGAAATAATTGAAAACTGAATCTTTTATAATAAAAAATAAATATATCATAAATATAATAAATAAATAAATTTCTGTTTAACTGGCATTCAAAATTTAATTGATTATTATCTTTATTTGAACTAAATTGATTATGAACTAAAAATCACTCAATCACAGCACACACAAACAATATTGTAAACCAGAACTTGACTGGTAATCAAAACTAAACTGAAAACAAAATTGCTGAGTAGTTCTGTTCAGTAGTGTGCAGCTAAAAGAAATTTCCTGATAGTAGTAGACTCCGTTAACAGGAAACCTTTCTCTTTATAAACCATCAAGAAACAACAGTTCCTGAAGAGAAATTTTTATGACCAGCACTCCAATAAACTTCAATTAATGTGAACCCCAGAGTGGGTGCTTCCTTTCTCATAAGGTCATGAGATGGGAGGATGATAAAATTATATTTTTGTAATATGCAAGAAATGGTGCACATGACCATAGCATTTTATAGCTGCGAACACAGGAAATTTGTGCATACAAACAGCTACAGAAAACTAACACAAATGTAAGTGACACATGAGCATGAAAAATAACTCTGCGGATAGCTTTCAAAGTGTCTCCTTGCTTCCAATTTGGCTGGCAATTCAGTTATTTTCTTGTTGATTACAGTATCGGTTTGAAGCCAATTTTTATTAGCAGAATCAAAGAATGCAGTTTTGAAGGCATGCACTGTGAATTAATTGATTGAAAAATCAGATTGAAGAATATTCAAGTTTTTATTTATTATTTTTATTTTTTTTGTATGATGGGGCCCTCTCAGCACCCCCTTCCCTCACAGCTGCTAAATGAGTAACTCCTTCCAAAGTATTTGAAGTGAATAGCACTATTCCAGGAAACCAGAGAACAACTTGAGGGTAGTATCAAAATATACAGAGTGCTATAGCAAACCAGTGTTGAGTGAACTGCTCTGTAGCACGGGACAGTTTTACTTATTTCTTGCTGGATTTTATTAACATTTGAAATATAACGTATGCTTCACATTTCTGGTCCGATTAATAATAAGCAAATAGTGATAATTCATGATTTCTATATTTAGTAAACTAATAACACAAATATGAGCTCATAAAAAAGCAACTTTCTTAGGTATCCAAGAACATTTCTTTTTTGGACAGCCATCATGTTGCTCATTCACTTCTCCAATAAGTGCATGGCAATAGATATAATATCTAGTTCTTCAGCTGCACTGTGCAGTATGTAGATAGTCTATGTGATTAATCGGTGGATCAATTTGGCAGTGTTAGGTGGGTCGGAAAACTGCTAGCATGGGGGGATACACAGTCTAAAAGGTTAACAGTGACCACAGGCAGAGGCAAGTGATTCTTGCACTGCTTCTATTAGAATGGGCAGCAGACTACAAAGCAAGGTAATGGAGATTTCCAGGACTGCTGGGAATCATAGTGGAACAAGTAAATACATGGGCTGTGTTAGGGTGGCTAGGAGCAGGAACAGGTGCATGTACACCAATGCTAGGAGTATAGTTAATAAATTTGATGAGCTTGAAGTGCTAGTCAAGACATCAAAGGCAGATATTGTTGGGATAACAGAGACATGGTGTCACACAGACATAGGCAGTGCAGAGTAGGAATTTGGGGAGAACGATGTGTATAGGAAGGATAGACAGGATAGGAAGGGAGGTTATGCTGTTATGCATCAACCGGTGAAATACCACCACTTTGCTTATTGGAGGCTTGAAGTGGTGAAACCCATGTTTAGTCTCTAGAGCAAAGTTTCCGGCATCCCCCTCCCCCCACACTTCTCCTTCAACCCATGCATGGTACTAAGTACTATAGGTTTCGATACCTTTCGTGTTCGGGGTTTCCATAAAAAAAAAAAAAAATCTAAGGAAGTGCATCCAATTGATGTTGGTGGACAATGCAATGTTGAGTCTGTTTGGTGTGACATAAGCGCTGGGAAAGGAAAAATGAGAGTAGGTGTGTGTTATAGGCCTAATGAATCTGATGAGTATAATGAGCGGTTGTGCAGTGAAATAGAGGGGGCCAGTAAATCAGAATTGTCTTGTAATGTAAGATTTTAACTTTCCAGATATTGATTGGAACTTGTAGTTGGTCACTCGCACACTAGCAAGACTTTTGTGGATTTATTGGATGACTGTTTTCTTTTAAAGCAACATGTTCGAGAGGAAGTAATACTCTTGATCTGATTATCAGTAGTGATTCTTCATGCATTAAGAATCTGGAGATAAAGGAACCACTGGGCGACAGTGATCACAATGTATTGATGTGGGAATTATTTAAAGATGTAACTACCATCAAGGCTAAAGGGAAGGGCTTTTGCTTTCGTAAAGGTGACGACAGAGGTCTCAGACATTTTTTAAATTCTGTACAGTGGGATCAACTAATGGAGTGACCAACAGTGAATTCTAAAAGTTGTCAGGGCGACAGTGATCACAATGTATTGATGTGGGAATTATTTAAAGATGTAACTACCATCAAGGCTAAAGGGAAGGGCTTTTGCTTTCGTAAAGGTGACGACAGAGGTCTCATACATTTTTTAAATTCTGTACAGTGGGATCAACTAATGGAGTGACCAACAGTGAATTCTAAAAGTCGTCAGGGACTTAATTTTGGAGGCTACTAGGCTTTTCATTCCAACTAAGAAATACTGTTTAAGGATTAGGCCTAAATGGATGTCAGATGAATTAATGAGGCTAGTGGCGGAGAAGAAGAATGTATGGGATGCATATAAAGTATCAGGCAACACAGAAGCCTATGGCAGGTATAAACTAGTCTGTAATCAAGTCACAAAGAAGGTTAGGCAGGTGAAGGCAGATTATGAGAAATCTTTGGCAAAGGATGCTGCCATCTATATAATCTGTTTAAGAATACTTTTTGTCAGTGGTGTGGCTTTGCATTGGAGTGTGCAGCGAAAATTAAAAATAGGACAGATACAAACACTCCAATGCAAAGCCACACCACTGACAAAAAAGTAATCTTAAACAGATTATATTAGACGAACAATGAACTAAGGATGGCAGCACAAGCGCAGCATTAGCAAATCTGCCCACTACTGTCATGTGATATTCTTATACATAAATAAGTATATCACACACATGAGGAGTTATTCACCGAGGGCAGTGCCAGAAATTTATCAAATGCTAACAGGGCTAAGTGATTTTGTAATAAATGAGAGCAAAGTGGAGGAGAAATTGTTGAAGTTAAACATAAGGAAGACACCTGGGGTTGACGGGATCTATCCAGTTATATTAAAGGAGGCAGCAAAGGAAGTAAGCAAACCTTTGTCATAATTATGAGAGCTTCCTTGGACTCAGGGGAGATCCCCATGGACTGGAGGTGTGAAATGTATCACCAATTCACAAAGGAGGTTCAAAAGATGACACAAGTAACTACAGACCTGTTAGTTTAACTTGTGTTCCGTGGAAAATAATTGAATCACTGGTTAAAGGAGCATTGCATGATCATCTAGACAAGATTGCAGTAATAGTCAAGACACAGCATGGGTTTGTGAAAGGGAGGTCTTGTCTGACCAATTTTATTGGTTACTATGATGTGGTCACAAAGGAACTGAATGCCAAAAATAATTTTGATATCATATACTTGGATTTCAGGAAAGCTTTTGATACTGTTGCATATGGAAGACTGCTGTACAAATAATGGTATCAAGGGTAAGCTGCTACAATGGATAAAGGGATGGTTGAGAGGGAGACAACAGAGAGTGGTAATCAATGGACACTGCTCTTCGTGGGCCCAACACCGAACCGTGGAGTTCCCCAGGGTTCGGTGTTGGGCCCATTGTTGTTTTGCCTATATTTCAATGATATTGATGAAGATATATCAGGTTTAATGTCCAAGTTTGCAGATGATACAAAGGTTGGCAGGGTTGTTAACAACAGTAATGACAGTATGCTACTCCAACTGGATCTAGATAAGTTGGGAAAATGGGCTGAGAAGTGGCAGCTGGAGTTTAACATTGACAAAAGCAAAGTACTGCATATGGGTAGCAATAACCGAAGAGGAATGTACCAACTGGGTGGTACAACACTCAGGAGGCGCCTCCATAGCCATGTGGGAAGGAGCAACAATGCGTAGCTCACGCTTCTTGATTAGACCGGGGTTCGAGCCCGTCACCACCAAATACGGAGGATGCGGGAAGGTCAGGGAATGACCACCGCATATTCCAGAGCAATATGGCCTTAGTTGCTAATGCTCCTAAACAACAAACAAACAACGATTGTCAAAGTAGCTGATCAGGTCAGTGTCATGTTTCATTAAGAATACCATTTCTCTCATAATGTGCCCCCATATTGTACTCTTGACCACCACCTTCACAGTTTTCCCTACCAGTGAAGTGAGACTAGCTGGTTTATAGGTTTCCTTTTACCTTTGTACTGGAAAAGTGCATTAGCACTTTTCCAGTCCAAAGTGATCTCCCCCCCCCCCCAAATTGGCTTTCACATTCACTTATCACTCCCTGATAAGTGTACTATGTAACATGCAATGCTGATTTGTTTGTCGGTGATGATCAGGTATACAATAGTCTTGCTCCTAGTGTTTTTTCTAATCCAATTGATTTAAAAATTTTTTTAATTTAAAAAAAAGTTCGCTGCACTTTCTCTAATCAATCAGGAGCAAATTAAAATCACCCATAATAAGGCTTTCACGTTTTCTTGCCTATTCCATTAGCATGTAGAAGGTGTTATAATGCTTCCCAGTGTTCTGGTCTGCAGCCTTATCCTCACTGTCAGTTTACCTTTTCTCCCAACTACTTCACACTACACAGATTTTGTGATGGTCATATATGAGAAAGCTTTTGTTCTCAGGCTGCTTTTGATAAAAAAAAAAAAAAACAAACAAACAAAAAACTTGCCCATCTCCTCCAATTTTGCCTCTCCTTCCTAAATACACTATACATGCCACAGTGATAATCATTGTCCCATATTTCTGGGTGACATCAAGTTTTTACCTTAGTTATATTCTAACCAGGAAAGCCTTTCAAAATATAGTCCTTACTATTTTGTCTGGCCAGAACTGCAGTCACAAATGCATTCTTCTAAATTGTGGCATTTTTCAGCATTCCCCAAACCAGAATTTGTGCAAAATGACTTTCTTTTCATTAATTTGCTGGAGCTGTTGTGGAATATTTGCTAGCACTTTCCTAATGAAGTGCCCTTACCCATGAATTAGTCTGAGTTTTGTTAGAAAGCACAACATGTACATAGCTGCCAACTCTAGATTTACGATGCAGAGTCTGCCACTAGAGTTGTTACCACATTATTTCTCTGTTTTTTTTTAATTTTTCACTTTTTCTCATTTTCTTTTCCTATAAAATACTAAATCTGTTAAATTCAGAATTTTTAAGGAATTCTGTAAATTTTTTTAAAATTTCATTAAAAATAGGTCTGTGATAACCAAATGAGAATAGTTTGCTGTAATTTTTATGTTATTCATATGAAAAAAATAGCAAGCAAGCAAACTTTAACCGGGGTTCGAGCCCGTCACCACCAAATATGGAGAATGCGGAAAGGTCAGGGAATGACCACCGCATATCCCGGAGCAATATGGCCTTAGTTGCTAATGCTCCTAAAAAAACCAAATAACAACAACAATACAGTTACATGAACTATAAAGATGAGTTGCTTGCTGATACAACCAAGTGTTTCAATTTCAGATATTTAAAACACTGATAGCAGAAGCTGTATGATATTAATAAATTTGGTAATTTTTTTTTCTTTGATTATCTATCGAACAGTCAGTGCTTTTATGCCACATTTTGTTCGTAGTGAACTGTTCAATAATTGGCATCGCTTTAATTGTATCTCATATTGTGAATCAGCCTTAACAACAAGTTACCGAGGTATTGCCCCGCTTTGAATAAGTAACTCTTCACCAGTGGCGAAGACTAATGTTACTTATTCTCAGTGGATACCACTACCCAGACAGAACCATTTTGAAGCTTGTTGGCTTACTCCTCTGAGCAGAGGTAACCTGTTGTTGCAATAGTGAAAACCCAGTTATGAAGTAAAAGTCCACAATATGAGAGATGCCTGATAGTGTGTAATAGTATAAACTAAGACAGTTATTATTATTATTATTAGCTATATGGTTGCAAGGAAGCCTGAGGCTTATGCTGCACCAGCCAAAAAAAAAAAAAATTCCCGAGTTACCCTGAGAGAGAGAGAGAGAGAGAGAGAGAGAGTGTGAGTGAGTGAGTGAGTGAGTGTCAAAGTAGAAGGGAATCACCAAGAAAGAGAAGAATGATGATATCCAGCTCAGGACCCTGGGTGTGCCAAGCCCATACTCTCCAGATGTGAGCCGCTGGGGTTATTTTGCACCATGCTTTGTTCGCAGTGAACTGTTTAAGTCGATAATTTAATTGTCGACTATCCCACTCACAGAGAAAGCAACAATACTCAGTGTAACCCTTTTGTAGTCCTAATAAAATAGCGATTACGTTAAATCCCCACATATCTGCTACTCATGCTTCTGATAGTGTACATCTAAGAAGTTCTACATGTTTGTGCGTGTTTTTTTCGTGGATGGCATGCGCAAGAGGTATTGAAGGTAGCATATTTCCATTGTGTAATAACACAACCTCAAGGCTAACCTTAGAAGTGTCTATAGTCACCATTCTTTGGGAATGTGCCTCATGTTGATTGCTGCCATTGGATCATAAACATCCTTACAAACAGTGAGTTCACCTTCTGTTTGATAGAATTTATCATAATCTTTATTACAAAATGTTGCCACTTTCACAGAATGATCTAGAAGATTCCACTGTTATAGCCTCTAGGCCAAAAGCTCTACCTTATTCTTTGGCAGTTCGAGATCCCTGATGAGGTCACTAAGCTCAATTTCTGTGATCTTATTTGGTTCAGAAGGGTAAAGGTTTGGACAAAATGGTGGATCCCTTGATGTAGACAGCTGCTGTATTTCTTTGTGTATATCAAGTTGATGTTCATCGATGTTTTCATCTTCTTTCTCCTGATGAAAGAAGAAATTTGTAAATAAAACACCAGTGTACAGAAAAACGGTCAGTTGGCTCAGGAATAGGTAGCACTTCACCGTGAGGCATGGGATAAATTGTAGATGGTATATTTGGGTATGTCATTATCTACTTTTTCTTCATTGTCATCCCTTTTCTAATAGGAAGCACCATACAGAAGTAACAGTTTGTGATGTGATTTGTTGCTCCCTCCATATCATGGGCACTGTAAAAGGCATAAAACATCCTTTTCGATTCATGAATGCATTGAGTTTTGATGAACAGGTAGTGCAGCATACATTTGCAGTTCTTCTCATGGTCACCTCCTTTACACCCAAAGCACAAGAAGTAGACCTTTTTTATGGCTCGAGTTAAGGGACATTTTCTTGAAGCTAATGTGACTTCTCTACATATGTAACAGAAGTCATCCGGATTATTCACACAAATACGGAGCATGTTAATCTTACACATCACATACTGCACAAAAAGTAGGAATCTCATGGAGAACAACCGCTGACCGAGAACAAATCGCCCAGTACCTAGCCGTATTCGAGGATTACTGCAATGGAATTGAAGGCTCATTTGAGGTGACAACTTATCATGTGATGCAGAGTGAGGCGACATTTGCCGATCATGTGATAAGAGTATGGTGGTACTGAAACTGCAGTGCTGCCGTGTGTTTTGCCATGGGCCATAGTTGATAGCGCCTCCGTAGCCAGGTGGGAAGGAGCAGCAGTGCGTAGCACACGCTTCTTGATTAGACCAGAGTTCAATCCCATCACAACCAAATACGGAGGATGCGGAAAGGTCAAGAAGTGAACACCACATATTCATGGAGCAATATGGCCTTAGTTGATAATGTAGAGTAACTTGCTATTATGAGACACCAACTGTAATTTGAAAACAAAAGCCAATCTACAAATTTTAATGCAGTTTTTGTCTTCATCAGCATGATTTGGTATTTTCGTTTTCGTAACATTTTACGTGTTGACCAGTGTAATAAGGGGTCATCTGGCACCTGGAAATACTTTTTTCAGAGTGATATTTTTTATTAAAATGATATTTGTTATATCAGAATTTTGCGGTATTTTGGAAAGTTGTCCATAATTAAATGGGTAAATAGTAGTAAATAGGAAACTGTAAATTTGGGAACTACCAAAACTTTAAAGGAATTATTGTAATTTTTTGGATAGAACAAAGAAAAGTGTATATGTCTACAAAGACTTGATGTGATTCTCTTAATTGTTGGAATAACTTCTATATGTTTTGAGGTGGGTAGTTTAAACAAAACCCCGATTTGATCCGGACCTTTTTAAGCCTACTTTTAACCCACCACTTGAAAGTTGTTTCCCCTGAAAAAAAAACTAATAATTTATACTCAATTTACAAAATTGAAACTCTCAATACACTTAAACAGAAGTATATTCTTTGATTTCCTACCTTTAAATTGCAGCAAAAACTATTAATTCACTCGAAAACAGCAAAAATGTACGATCTCATATCAATTTATGAAATTATGACATCGGCAAAACACCGATTGAAGCTTTGCACATGCTACGAGTTAGAGTATTCGTTTAAAATTAGTGCTTTATCTCGGTGCCGCTGGCTAAAACTAATCAACACACACGGAGATATAATTGACTGGTCAGGCTTGCGTCATTAGCGTTACCAAGGTGATCCAAGGAGATAATAAAAATGTAAGCAACTTTCTTGGAAAACAAACAGTTGAGCATCATTACTTGCGAACAATATTTTGCATGGCTCTCTCACAACATTTTGCTTTACTACTTTTCGTAATTGTTGTACGAAAGAATTGCAACGAATTGTTTTTGAAAAACAAAAATATTGTATTTCCTTTCTTCAATATGTATTGTAGCTACTAACAAAAAATTGAGGAAATTCATCTATTGGAAACCACAGTGGAAACGGAAGAGAGAGAGAGAAAAAAAAAAAATCTTTGATCTTACAAAATTTCAAGAAAATATTTCTATTCATAGCTGCGTTATAAACTTCAAAAACTGATGTTGAAGGAACTTTGCATGCATCTCACCTGGTGTACGAACGGAAAATAAATGTGCTACTAGTAACGGATTGTGAAAACAATCCGTTACTCATAGTGATGGATTGGGAAATTGTAATTGTTACTGAATACTTCAATATTTCCTTGATATGCATTTGATACCATCAAAAAATTTCGAGGGAAAAATTTAATTTTCATTATCACACACATGCCCGAAAAAATTCACCATAAAGTGTCATGTGTTTGGATGCTTGAATTCCATTCTGAGCTGCCAATGTAATTTCACTTCTCTTGTGCTGATATAATAGCTGTTTACCGAATGAAGGAAAACAGGATTCATTTTCCTGAAATTTCCAGTTCCCTTCGTTCACTTAGGGTAAAAAAACTCTTTAGGGGAGGGAGTCCACCCTTTATAGTCCGACCCTAGGGAGAGAGACAGAGAAATAAAAATACCCTTTTGGTGGGGAGAACGCCAGGAGATTGTCAAAGGTCCAAAGCTGTAACTTTCATCACAGATGCTGAATTTCTAATATTTTTTCATTTGTATTTTATTTTGATTTATTTTTTTTATTTTACATTTTATTTCAATTCAATAACATTGGCAGGGTATTTGTCAAACACTGTTGGAATATATTCTCCAGGAAATGCAAGAATTAATTGTCTTCTTCCTCTGAAAAATCAAAATCACAAATTTGGAATTGATAAATTTGAGTTCTGTGCTCCTGTGTAAATTCTATCAATTTCTGCAATTTCATCATCATCTTCATATTTTTCTTCGCTAGTATTTGGTGTTATTTTGTGATCTTCGTTACCATGGTGTTCATTACAATAATCTCTTTTATCAATTTTATATTCGGCGTCATTATGTTCTGGTGATTTCATAACAAGGGTCTTTTCACTCAAAGTTTCTTCACTCTGAGTTTCTACATTTTCAGGTTCCATTATGCCGTCTAGTTTCCTCCTGCTACGCTTCACTGCTTCCTTTCTAAATGATGTCACGATTGCACCACTCTTCATAGGCCATTACAAGGACCAGTAAAATTTCTCGAACATGTATTTTGACCAAACCTCACAGCCGATGAGGTAAATTCTTTGAATACAGGAATAATTTTTTATTTCCAATGTGTATTTTACTATTCGTATTTCCTTTCTTCAGTATGTATTACAATACACATTCAAGAAATTACAATACATATTCTGTCAAGGAAATTCATCTATTGGAAGCCACAGTGGAAACGGAAAAAAAAAAAAAAAAAAACTTTGCTGTACTGTAATTATTTTAGGGAACAGTATTTAGCATTTTTACTTTCTAACAATATTTCACATTATAGCTCTGTTACAATGTTTTTCTTTGTTGCTTTACGTTATTGCTATAGCCAACAATACCAGTGTGCACGGCGGTTCATCACAGATGCTGAAGTTCTAATTTGAGAAAAAAATCCACAATAATCCCTCCGGAAATATTAGGTAGTGAACTGCATTATACATTTCAAACATTGCTGTATAGCTTGTCCTTGAATACAAATTACTACGGTTACTTTCCTTTGAGTGACCGCATGTTTTTGCCCTGTATAGATGTTTTATTGTGGGCACTTCCTTCCAGTCAGTAAAATTATCAGTAGTCATCCTTTATTGTACATAAAGTAATTCGTTATGTTGGGGAGAAACGTTTTTCGCTCCTAATTGAAGTAGCACTTTCGAATTTTCCCAAAGTGGATTATCTGAACACAATGTACATTAGAAGGACAGTAAAAGAGTTGATAATTGGTGTCACTGAATTGATTGAGTGAAATTGTACATCTGCCAAAAACCACAGTAAAACAAGAGAAGTAATAGGGAGTAAATCTATTTTTCAGCATGGTATATCTTTTTATTACGGCTCAGAACAGCACATGACTGTGGATTTATTCAGCTTCTGTACTAAAACTGAATTTCTCCCTTTGTGATGACATCAAAGCGTAACAAGCAAATATTTTCTAAGAATACTTTTTGAGCAGCCGTTAGTCATAATCTGTTAGCTTTGTATTGTTAGAAATATTGCAGTTTTGTGAAGAATACACATTTCAAGAAACAATCCGTTATTCATAGCAGAATTTTTTCCCCCTTCCTTGATGCACCAGTTTTTGAAGTTTATAACTCAGGTATAAATAGAAATATTTTCTTGAAGTTTCGTTAAGATCAAATGCAGAAAACTGCTGTTTCGATATTGTTCCTTAAAAACAATTACAATAGAGCAAATTTTTTTTTTTTTTTTTAATCAAATGCACATTGCAGTGTTATCAGTTTTACACCAGTTTTTTCCATTTCCAGTGTGGCTTCCAATAGATGAATTTCCTTGATTTTCTGTTAGTAGGTGCAATTCATATTGAAGAAAGGAAATACATTCTTTTTGTCTTTCAGAAACAGTTGTTGCTAGTGTTTCGCTTTATTGCTTCTTATGTCAACTAACAGTAGCTTGCGTTTTTTTTTTTTTTTTTTTTGCCTTCTCGATATAGCTGTACGGAGGACTCACTGACGTAATATGATTCTCACGCTTCGCTCATGAAGGGTGAAGTTGTTTATCAAAACTGCTCCTCTCTGTAAACAGAAATTCGCGCTCTCTAGATCAACAAACGAATCAAGTGTCGGGTTTCATAAGCTCTAGGCTGGTTAGGGCAGGGGTAGAAAAATAAATGAAAAAGGCCTAAAAATATGCATACTTGATGTCACATTTCTGTCGTTTGCATGAAATTGAATAGAAATTTCTGAAAATTTAAGTGGGAAAATTCAAGAAAACAGTTCTGGCTTCAGTTTTAGCGAGTTTCAGCTCTCTAGATAGAGTAAAAATTATAGAATTAACTTTCTGAACCCAGTTGGGGTGGGGATGCACTCCACCGGACCAAAATACGGTGAGGTGTGTCCAATATCAGTATTAGCACCATGATGCAAGGAAGCGTTTCTTCCTTGCATCATGGTGCTAATACTGATATTGGACCTCTGTTATGACCTTTGTAATCACTGGTTTAAATACAATTTATACACTGGTGTGCAAAACTTAAGGCAAGGACCAGTGAGGTTTTCACCTGTAGCTTCTCATAGGAGTGGCCTGGATATGGGAAAACCATACCAAAGGAACCTCGTGAGGTACAGAAATGATTAAGGAAACAACACTGACACAACATCGGAAACAAAACGGTACAGAGGGACTTTATTCAAAAATGGCAGCATAGCACTGGCTGCCATGATACAGATACATCGCTGCCAAAGATGGAACAAATGGAAGAGGTGATCCTCAGTAGGAGATATGACCAACCCTAATGTTGATGCAGGCTTTGCTCCGCCTGTCCATACTCAGAACAATGTTGTTGATAAGTTCTTGCGGCAACATCGTCCATTCCTCTGTTAGCGGCATCTTCTGCTGGTGAACATTTTCTGGTGGGTGTGGACGTGCTGCTAGGTGTCACCCCAGAGCACCCCATATGTGTTCGATGGGATTTAGATTGGAAGAACGGGCAGGCCAATCCATACGAACAATGTCCTCACTTTCCAAAAGCATATCAACAGTTGCAGTGTGGTGGGGTGTGGCGTTATCATCCATAAACACAAACTCGGGGCTAGTAGCACCTAGGAACAGACACACATGGGGAAGGATTAACTCAGTAAAGTAGCGTGCACCGGTTACCACCTTCCAGTATCTGGATTTGTGTACGTCCATTCTGGACCGCCATATCGATCCCTTTTAGTGATGTTTGTGGGGTGATACCGTGTGCCAACCTCTCACCAGATTAGCTGACGTCCAGAATTGCTGCTGAGACTGAATTTACTTTCATCAGTAAAAAGTACCTTACCCTATTATGCTGCTGTCCAGTCCCTGTGTTCGATGCACCACTGTAAACGGTGTCTCCGATGGGCAGGTGTTAAAGGGACACAGCGTACTGGACGTTGGGCAAACAGTCCACCTTTGTGGAGTTGCCTGGCCACAGTAAATGGTGATACCCTGCGTCTTGTGCAGCTGGATTGCAATGGATCCCGCTGTCTGGTGTCGGTCCTTCTTGGCATCATTGGGCTTTGTTTTTCATGGACGACCACCACTGGTTCTTCGAACAGCTGTACCTGTCGTTCTGAAGGCTGATTACGCATGTGAGACGATGCTATGTGCGATACTGAATTCTGCAGCCACACTCCTCTCACTTTCGTGCTCACCATTCGGTAATTTGCACATAACTGCTGAACTGCTGCTTTTATCTGTTTATGTGATCTCTCTCATCACCATTCAATTTTTGCATGTGCACCAGCTTTCTACTGAATGCAAATCGCCACAGGCTGTTTCGTTTGATTTTGTGTTTGTAATCTTTAAAATAGTGTTGATCCTTAAGTTTTGCATACCAGTGTATGAATAAGTAGAAGCTATAAAATTCTTTTTTGAAGATTGATGCAAAAGAATTCAATGTGTTAATGTTCCAATTAGGACAAAACCAGTCGCATACACTGAACTTCTGCATGGGCCTGTGCTGCACCATTCAAATCTGATATTATTCAGGCTTGATTAGAATATGTTAATCCAGTGGTTTTCAACCTATTTTTAATAACGGCACCCCTAAGTAATTTATTTTATTTTGCTTCACTCCTACTTAATTTTTTCAATATATATACATATATATAATATTAAAAAATATTTATTACAATAATATAATTATAAAAATTACATTTCATAATACAAATTATATATATATATATATACAGTATATAATTTTATTCTTTATATAGAGGTACTAAGTAAACAGCAATCGTAGATCACCACGGAATTAAAAAGATACTGTACATCTTTTTATAATGAAATAAACATAAATTAAAAAATAATAAGTTTAAGTAAATTAAACTCAAATTACGTGGCACCCCTGGAATGTTGTTGCGGCACCCCGGTTGAAAACCACTGTGTTAATCCAATACAGTGGGTGTTGCTCCTTATTGTGATCACATTTGCTTTTCAAAAATTAATAACATTTAAGTGACTGATAACATTAAACAGAGGAATTTTTTCTTAATAAAATATGAAAAATTAATTATCAGTAGAACACTATATACATAACTACAACATAAACACATCAACTGATTTCTTTGTTGAAATAAAAAAAAAAGTGAATACAAAAACCCATTATGGAAACGTATTGACTATTTAAAAATTATCTTCAATGTTTGTTGTTTTAAATCTTTAGCAGTTAAATTTTCAGTAAGTTCTTGTAACCTGTATAGTAATTTGTATTCTTCACATTGTCCTCCCTTAAATTTTTATGCTCCATAACACTTCAGGTCATCTACTAATTTCTCAGGTCATTCTCTCTGGACTTCAATACCTTTTATTGAAATTTTTGTTAGTGTCAGGTTTATCTGGTATAATTCTATTGACTATATCCTTTATTTATTGACAGATCATTTGTTGTCGAAAGATTTTCATCAATTTTTATGCACTTGCCAAACTTTTTTGGAATGTTCAATATATATTAAATGTAATATTAAAATATTAAATGAATTGCTAATAATCGCTGTTGGGGCTGCACTACTTTCTTTAGTATTTATCACAGCACCTGGCTGAATAAATCCGGCTTTACAAAAACAGTTTTGATCGTGTGTTCAGATTTTCAATTCCAAGCATTGGCCATTATATGTGCTGCGTCTAATAAGTTAATTCTTTTTGCTATTTCCTTAGCTTGGACATTGTCACTTCAATTTCTGCACTAATTTTTCATTGCATTGCATTTTTTTACTAGAGAATTTTTTGTCTCATTTCTTCAGAAAGAAGAAATGAGACAAAAAATTTCGGCTGAAAATTTGAGAAGTCATTCATGTATTTGTGTTACTCTTATATTCAACTGGTAGATTTTTATCCCTCTTATGACACTTGGATGCTTACTTGTCGCAATTATGAAAATATTAAAAAAAAAATCTTTTTTATTTATTATAATGTTATAATTTTACAGTTTTTCTAATGTTCTGTTTGTTTAACTTAGGGCAAAATTTCATAAACTCAAATATGGAACAGAACCTAATCCGGCAGAGTTCAAAGCGCCAATATTGGATGATATTGGTAAAGGTGAGATTTTGTATTCTGGGAAGAGATAGGATAATAGATATAGGGGGGGGGGGGGTTGAGAGAGAGAGACTGTAATGAGTGCAGACATAGAATTGTTTTGAGTCATTCCCCCCATTTTTTACCTTTTTAATTAATGTATAATGTACGTATATTTTCAACATACAGAAGTTGTCACATAAAGTGTTACAAGCAGTTTTCTTGAAAGATAATTTAGGCTTGCACTGCTTTTGGAAGATTCTTAGGCATAAAGTAAACTTCATTATCACACTTTTAGAAACCAACAGGCCTGTTCAATTCAAATCCATGATTACAAATTTTGTATGCTTGTAACTTTTTGTCAAAATTTTATTGCAGCTGTTATTAGGAAGGTTCACAAATATGAAAAGCACCCGTTTTTCTCTCTCCTAGATCGTACATTTGTTTGTCTGCATGTAACAGCTTGATTCCCACTGAAAGAGCGAGAGAATTCTCATCTCTTTTATCTCTTCGGTTGGAAAGCAATTTGAAGATATCCATGTGAAATAAGAAAATTCATGGTCTGTGTTTGAGTTAAATTGTAAGCCTAAAAGTTGCAAGAAATAACTTGCAACTTTTAGTTCAAGTTATTACTTGAAACTTTTAGTCCAACATCCATTTAGGTCTAAACCTTATTGTTTAAGGTTTAGGCTTAAATGGATGTCAGATGAATTAATGGGATGCATATAAAGTATCAGGTGACACAGAAGCCTATGGCAGGTATAAACTAATCTGTAATCAAGTCACAAAGGAGGGTAGGCAGGCGAAGACAGATTACGAGAAATCTTTGTCAAAGGATGCAAAGAAAAACAGCAAAGAGTTCTTTACTTATGTAAACTCTTCTAGAGTTTACATAAAATCTAAAATGGGATGAATCAGATTGGATCACTTAGCATAGATGAGTTGACTATTGATGATCATGCCCAGGTAGCTGATAAACTGAATGAGTATTTTGCGTCTACATTTACACATGAGGAGTTATTCAATGAGGGGAGCGCCAAAAGTTTATCAAACACTAACAGGGAGCTAAGTGATTTTGTAATAATTGAGAGCAAAGTGGAGGAGAAATTGTTGAAGTTAAACATAAGGAAGACACCTGTGGTGGATGGAATCTATCCAGTTATATTAAAGGAGGCAGCAAAGGAAGTAAGCAAACCCTTAGCACTAATTATGAGAGCTTACTTGAACTCAGGGGGGGGGGGGCCCAATGGACAGGAGATGTGTAAATGTATCACCAATTCACAAAGGGGGTTCAAAAGGTGACACAACTAACTATAGACCTGTTATTTTAACTTGTGTTCTGGGGAAAATAATGGAATCACTGGTTAAAGAAGCATTGCATGATCATCTAGACAAGACTGCAGTAATAGTGAAGACACAGCATGGGCTTGTTAAAGCGAGGTCTTGTCTGACCAATTTGATTGGATATTATGATGTGGTCACAATGGGACTGAATGCCAAAAATAATTTTGATATCATATACTTGGATATCAGGAAAGCTTTCGATACTGTTGCACATGGAAGAGTGCTGTATAAATTGGAGAGATATGGCATTAAAGGTAAGTTGCTACAATGGATAAAGGGATGGTTGAGTGGGAGACGACAAATGTTATGTGGAGTTCTCCAGGGTTCGGGTGTTAGGCCCATTGTTGTTTTGTATATTTATCAGTGATATTGATGAAGGTGTATCAGGTTTAATGTCCAAGTTTGCAGATGATACAATTGGCAGGGTTGTTAATGACAGTAAAGTCAGTATGCTACTCCAACTGGATCTAGATAAGTTGGGAAAATGGGCTGAGAAGTGGCAACTGTAGTTTAACATTGACAAGTGCAAAGTATTGCATATGGGTAGCAATAACCGAAGAGGAACGTACCAACTGGGTGGTACAGCACTCAGGAAAGTGGAAAGTGAAAAAGACCTGGGGGTAATTGTGCAGCCATATATGAAGTTCGCTGAGCAGTGCAGACAGGCTGCCAAGGCAGGTCATGGATTCTTGTCAGTGATATATAGGTATTTTGCTGCAGGGTCAGGGAGGTGATAATCCCGTTATACAAGGCAATTGTCAGGCCTCACCTGAAGTACTGTGCACAGTTTTGGAGGCCTCATTTTAGGAAGGATGTAGAGTTGCTAGAACGAGTACAAAGAAGGACAACAAGATTGGTGAGGGGGAACAAAGGGGTGCTCTTACCAAGAAAGGCTTAAGTCTGCAAATTGCAGCGTCTGGAGGGTAGGCACTTGCGCGGTGATCCGAATGAGGTGTATAAGGCCTTGAATGGGTTGAGCAAGCTGAATGCTGATGGGATTCTTTGTCTTGCTCAGACTAAGAACCTGAGGGGGCACAGTTTCAAATTGAGGAAAGATAGTTGTAGAATATATGTGCGGAAATTTGCCTTTAGCCAGCAGGTAGTTGATTGGTGGAACAGGCTTTCATCTTTTGTCGTGGAAGCTAATAGCCTAAATAAATTTAAGGCTGAGCTGGACAGGCATTTGGAACGAATGGAGGGATGAAATGGCAGGGTTTTTTCTTATTTGGCTGATGCTGCATAAGCTTGCTTTGCTGCATGGATCGTATGCCTCTACTAATGCTAAAGTATACTTATACATACAGTAATTCTAAGAGCAGTATGGTACATATAAGTACAGGTTGGGGGAGGTGAAGAGATTATGCTCTTAGTTAAAGAATCACATAAAATCTAAAACAGTGCATTCTTTCACATGGATAACTTTTGCAATATTGAATCAGTTTGGTGTGAAATAAGCACTGGGAAAACAAAAATGAGAGTAGGAGTTTGTTATAAATTTAATGACTGTTATAAGTACAAACAGCAATACAGACAGAGAAGACCAGAAAATCAGATACTTTTATAATGGGGTATTTTAAATCTCCATATATTGAATGAATGTAGGTTGCTCGCCAACACAGTTGTAAGACCGTTGTCGATTTATTGGATGACTGTTTTCTATACGAGCATGTTAGAGAAGTAAAAAGAGAAAGCAATACTCTTGATATTATTATTGGCAGTAACTCTTCATCCATTAAGAATATGCAAATAACAGAACTACTAGGTGGCAGTGTATTGTTGGCCGACCGGGCTAGCCGGGTGGGTAAAGTGCCTGCCTGGCAACCCAAAGGTCGCGGGTTTGAATCCCGCCTCGGGCTTTGATCAAAGTACTGCAAAAACCTTGGGAGATGCATTATGGCCACAGAAGCCGATGCCCCAACAACTACCAAAAAAAAAAAAAAAAAAAAAAAAAAGTGTATTGTTGTGGTATTTACTTTAAAATGTATCTACTGTCAAGGGCAAAGGGAAGGGTTTTTGCTTCTGTAAAGGTGACTGTACAGAAGCAAAAGCCCTTCAACAATGATATCGCGTAGAATCAACTAGAATCAACAGTGAATCTATTCAGTGATGATATTGGTCCCACTGAATAGATTCATTGTTAGTCCCACTGAATCTATTAAGTGGGACCAACAATGAGTTCTACATGGGAAGCATTCAGGGTACTAATCATAGAAGCTACTACTACATCCTTTTTATTCCAAGTAAAGGTTGAAGGCTCAGATCTAAATGGATGTCTGATGAACCAATGAGGGTGGTTCAATAAAGAATCGCCCTCATCTACTTCCCCGTATTGCAGAGTCATGATATTTTGCGTGTAACATCATACATATCTCTGTACTAAAGGTTTAAAATTTCAGCCCTGTGTCTTAATTTGTTTTTCTCTTACAGACAGAGCTGACCGGGTGACGAAGTATCACAATGGACGTATTTGAAGCCAGAGCTGTAATCCAATATCTATTTTTGAAGGGGAAATCTCCCAAAGAAATCCACAAGGAGATGAGTGCTGTATATAAGGATGAAGTCCCATCCTATGGCATTGTGAAGCACTGCCATAGACAATTTAGGTGTGGTCGGATATTGGTAGAATCTGAGCCCCGTTCTAGGTCGTAACCATTCAGCCATTGATGACAGCACGATTAGAAAAGTGGAGTTGTCAATCATGGAAGATCAGCGGATATCTGTATGTGGATTGTCCCAGGAGGTGAAGGTTAGTGTGGGCTCTATTGAAATAGTCCTTCACGACCAACTCCATTTACAGAAATTGAGTGCAATTTGGATTCCCCGATTATTGACTGGTTTCCAGAATGCTGATTGACAAGAGAAATCACAAGAGTTGTGAGCCCTGTGCCAAAAAAATGAGGAAGATTTTTTTTTCCTGATCTGATCACTCAGGATGAAAGTTGGATATTCCATTTCGACCCTGAAAGTAAAAAGCAGTCCATGGAATGGCGATATCATGGGTCCCCCCCCCCCCCCCCCCCCCAAGAATGCAAGAGTCCAAGCGCCAGCAGGAAAGGTCTTGCTGACAGTGTTTTGGGATGAGAAAGATGTAATAATGACTGATTACCTGCCGAAAGGTAGAACACTTACAGGTATCTATTATGCCAACTTACTCACAAAATTATGGGAGAAAATAAAAACATGTAGGCGTGGCATGCTGCCCAAAGGTGTGAGAATGCTTCAAGACAATGCCCCAGTTCACACTTCTGAAATTGCAACAACACAAGTGGCCACTTGTGGATATGAAATACTGCCCCATCCAGCCTACTCACCCGATCGTGTACCATCGGACGTCTTCTTGTTTCCTTCCCTCATATCATTTCTTCGGGGGAGCCACTTCACTGATGACGAGACACTCATTTCTACAATAATCATGGTTCAAAGACCAACCTCACCACTTCTACAAAAACTGTATCCGTAGCCTCATCCAATCCATCGATGGGAAAAATGTGTAAATCTGCACGGTGACTATGTAGAGAAAGACTAAAACCTGTGCCAAGAATTAACAGGCTAGTACCTCTTCAGTTAGGTCAGGATGATTCTTTATTGAACCACTCTCGTAAAATGGGATGCATATAAACCATCAGGTGATACAGAAGGTCCTTATGAACTGTATGTGTGCAAATGTATCCCTAATTTACATAGGAAGTTCAAAGGGTGACATGAGTAATTACAGACCTGTAAGCTTGACTTCTGTTCCAGGGAAAATAACGGAGACACTAATTTAAAAAGTTCAGGACCATCCAGACAGGAATGTAGTTATATTGCAGTCATATCATAGATTTCTTAAGGTGGAGCCTTGTCTGACCAATCTGATTGGATACTGTGATTCAGTGACAAAAGTACTGGATGGAACAAGATTTGTCATCATGTACTTAGATTTCAGAAAGTCTTGATGTTTCACATAAAAGACTGCTATATGAATTAGAGCAATGTGGCATTAAGGACAAGTTACTGCTATGGATAAATGAATGGTTGAGGAGAAAAAGGACAAAGAGTTGTTATTAATGAGTACTGCTCTTCATGGACTACTGCTTTTAGTGGAGTTCCCCAGGGTTTGGTGCCGGCCCAGTTTTGTTTTCTGTATTTATTAATGGTACCAATGAAGGTATGTCAGTTTTAATGTCTAAATTTGCAGATGACGTAAAGGTTAATGACAGTAATCAGTGTGCGATGCTGCAAAAAGATCTCTAGAAGGGTTAAGCACATGGGCTAACAAGTGGCAATTGAAATTTAACATTCACAATGTCAAGGTACTGCAAATAGGTAGCAGTAATTCCTGAATAACATGCCAACTGTGTAGTATCATACTGAGGGTAGTTGAGAATGAATAAGAGCTGGTGGTAATTGTGCAGTCAGAGTTGAAATTCTCTGAGCAGTGAAGATAGGGTTTTGTCAAAGTTATACAGAATTTATGCCAGTAGTGGTAAGGGGATGATTATTCCTAAGGCAGTGGTTAGGCTACATCTTGAGTATTCCATACAGGTCTAGAAGCCTCATTTTAGGAAGGGTGTGGATCTGCTGGAATGAATACAAAGGAAAGTAATGAGATTAGTGTGTTGGGGGGGGGGGATGCTCTCATCAAGAAAGGCTTCAGTTTTGAAATTATAGTCTGATTGAGATTTTTAAGCCTTTGAATGGATTGAGTAAGTTCGGTGCTGATGACATACTTCCTGTTGTTCAGATTGCACAACACTACACACCCTTCCACTCCCCATACACTTTTTAAATCTCTGGCCTACACAGAGCTCTGCGCTACACAAACAGAGTACACAATGCAGAGATGGGGGAATCCACTAGTGCCGTCAGACAATTAATACACTTTGCACTTTGTTCAGATTACACAAATTGAGGAAAGATGGTTGCAGATCGATGGTGTGTGAAAATTTGCATTCATCCAGAAAGTAGTTGATTTCTGGAATGCTATTCCATCTGGTGTAGTTGAAATGGATAGACTGAATAAATTCTAGAACTAGACACACTATTAGAGCAAATGTACTGGCAAATGGGAAGTGTTATTTTTTTTATTTTTTGGCTGATGCTGTATAAGTTTGCTTTATTGTGTAATTTGCCACTACTTAAAAATCTAGTACAGGAAATTGAATAATAGAAAAATGCAGAACAAATTTAGTCATATGTCGTTCTAAATGCCAAAACAGATGAGTGACAAAATAAGAGTTAATATTTATATATATGAATCAATAAGTCATTCTATTTAAAATGTTCAGAAATTAAACAAGAATGTGTTAAGGTAGTAATTGTGATAAAATTAGCCATAGCTTTTCTTTTCTTTTTCTGTTTTGATTATTTGAATTCAGGTGGGCAAAGCTTGCAGGTTTCTGTACATTGTGCCATCAATGTACGTGCTTCAGTGTAATGATCCATGGGTTAGGAATTGCAAACAACTCTGGGCCTTTATTATAGTGTTCAGTTACAGCTTTATTATAATAGAATAATGATTATATGTAAAGTATATGGAATGTGTATGTGCTAAGCAGCTGTAGCTGAGTGCGCTGTCCATGTATATTTTTTTAGATTGTGCTAATTGACATGGAATAAAATAATTTAAAATAATAATGCAATAGAATAATTAATAAAATGAAAGTAAAAATGGAAATAAATAAAAATAACATAAAAAAAACAAAATAAATAAAAAAATAAATAAATAAAAAAAAAAACAAACTCTTCATAAATCATAACATACACTGTTCTTCTCAAGAAGCTATGGCATTGTCAATTTATAGGAACAGAGTATTTTGATGTCCAGGCAATTCAGTTTATGGATTAAACATAAATTTAGTGTACTTTAATGTGTACTGTTTTAATTTTTGTGCAATTGATTTAAACAGCATTGGCTTTAATGTTCTATTAACATTTGAATGAAAAATGAAAATGTTACTGTTTTGAACAAGCCACATAATAAAATTATTGAGACTAATACTTAATGCTTCTGGATGGTCCACATATATTTAGAAAATAAAACCAATCATGTTAGCACTGACTATATTGGTACTCCTGAATTTTAAGTCCAGTTAATTAATTATCATAGAAGGTCTTACATTAAATTAGGTGTATAACATAGATTTGAATATACATGTAATTATATATACACAGTTAAAAGTCATAATAACAATAATGAATGTTAAAACAATACCAGGAATGGTAATGGGGGGGGGGGGGGAACTTCAAGAGTATTGATTTTTGTGGGGCCTGTGTTTTAATTCATGCTCTGGAAACATGATTGGCAAGTTGGTTTAGTACCAAAGTTTTATACAAATAGTACATATGGTGGTATTACAGACTTCAGAGTATACGGTTAATTAATTGTATAATGTCCGGAATAAACATTTAAATTAAATTATATTATCTAGCTCAATTTTGTAATCAGATTTGGCATTAATTCTGTTGAAATTTCTTTTTATATTAATTAAATTTGATAAAATTTGAGGAATTTGGTTTTTTCTAATTTTCGATACAGCTTTTTAATGCATGGATTACTGTTATGTGATTAATGAAATTCAGCTGTATCTATTGTATTGTGACAAAATAATATTCTGGATTTTTTGTGTAATATTGAAATCCTGGTGAGAAAGGTGTGCAATTTCAAATTTAAATGCATTTCTTTTGTTGTCTAAATTGACATAGTATCTGCTGTCTTTTTTGTAATTTATAAGTCCAGGAAAGTAAAGGTGTCAGTATTGCCACTGTATTTCTTTGATACATGTTCTGTTGGATAAAGTTCTTTATATATTTCAAAGTCAAGATTGAAGACTGCCAAGCAGTTGAAAACGCAAAATGCAATTAACGAAAAATAATTTTGTGTTTGGACCTATGATTCAAAATGATGTAGATAAACTCTTCTGTTTATGTGCAGCTTTGTGTCATCTTGAAGTTGAATGCTACAAAATTGTACTTGGGCTAGTCAGCTTTTCTGGAATATATTACAGTAAGAATAGAATTAATCGAACACTACATTTTCCTAAAAGTAAGAACATCCTTCAATTAAGGGGAGGTTCTGTGGACTGGAGATGTGCGGATGTATCCCCAATTCACAAAGCGGATTAAAAGGGTGGCATGAGTAATTAGACTTGTTAGCTTGACTACTGTTCCAGGAAGAATAATGGAGTCACTGGTTAAAGAAGCAATGCAGTACCATCTAGACAAGAATGCATGTATACTGCAGTCACAGCATCGATTTATTAAGGAATGGTATTGTCTAACCAATCTGATAGGTTACTGTATCCTGTGACCAAGGAACTGGATGCAAAAATTTTTTTGACATTGTGTATAGGTTACTGAAATCCTGTGACCAAGGAACTGGATGCAAAAATTTTTTTGACATTGTGTACTTAGATTTCGATGGTATAAATTAGAGCTATGATGTGCAATACATTCTATATTGATTTCAATATTTGTAGAAGAATAAGAGAAATTTACCTCAATATATGTAGAACACTTGGATGATATGTAATATTAGGTATTTAAATACCTAATATTAAAATGGAATTAATCATAATAGAATAATTGGTACTAAGTTTGACTTCCATCCAATAAGAAATTGGACATTAACACCAGGTACTTTGCTAGATTTAGATGGATTAATTACATTAGGCTTAAGCGACTAAGGGATTGCATCATTATAACTTTGTCTGTATGCAAATAATGATTGCTTTGATAAGGCTTGTTGTCCAACTTTATTCAACTGCTGGATTGTTCACTTTAAATGCTGATTAATAGTTTTTAAGCTAAGCAAATAACTGGACAATTATCGATATGGCTCATTTTTACTTAATGTAAGATTCTGTGTTTCATGTATCCTAGAAGGTGCCATGGATAAAGCTGGTATTTTCTAATAACGCTTTCGCTACTACATTTGGCATAAGCACAGAAGGAACGTGCAGGACCACTTGAACTGAAGGCATACTAGTTTAATGACTCACTTTTCTCAAAAAAACCTTAAAATAATAACTATACTTTAAAATGGCACCATGTCAAAAAAAAGGTGTAAAAGGCATGCCAGAAAAAGGTGTAAAGCAAGCTGCAGTGCACAAGATGCCGAGCTGACTTTTGTCTAAAATGCACCGCAATCCCATATAAGCAATTTAAGAGAATGTTGCAAAATAAAGACAAATGGGAATGCAATGACTGTTCATTAACTATTGGCAACCTTCCAACAACATTGCTGGGTGAGAGTATGAGTGGCCCACTTAAGAAAACAAATGCTGTGATTCTTGATTTTGAAGTTATGAGCATTTCATCATTTGTCATAACTGCACCAGACCCACTTACAAGGAATAATCAAGACAAGATTTTACTGATGCTCTGCGATATCCATGAAGACCACAAAATCCTCAGCAATATTTTCCAACAAAACATTGCTGACATGCAAAACCACATAAAACACATTTTGGATATCATTGTCATTGCTCTCACAAATCAGGAAATGCTAAAGAATCAAATCGCCCAGATGACAAAAGGGAAGGGTGAGCTGCTGATTTCAGCAAAGAAAATGCACATGAAAAACAAATGCTCAACAAATATTCTATCACCTGAAGAAACCCTATCGAAAACAGACAACCGTACCAGGCATAATAAAACATATCACTCTTGATGCGAACCAGTGAAGTTAGTAAGCCAGGAGGACCTATATGGTAGTCAATGCATATCACAACTAGATTAACTCCCTCTATCACATCAGGCCATCAGCCATGAGACTACCCAGGTAGGGGAAAAAAAGAAACAGCAACTGAAGGGAAGCAGGAGACATAGTCACCCTGTGGTAGAAAAGGAACTAACTAGTGCTCCCTCAGATTGCTCGACGGTTGATCAGACAAATAGGAACTTTACCCACAATCAGTGGGTCTTCGACCACGAAACTTGCCTGTGCAGCCAATTCCAGGCTACCTTCCAAATGACGACACCATACGCTGTGATTACAATTATCATGGTATATACACACACAACCCTTTCTGAAGGGAGTAACACATCGATAATTATCGAAACATGTAGGAAGACAATTACCCCTTGTTTGATGCTTCAGACCCTGGTTGCACCATCTACACACTACAAATAGACATGCCAAGGTAGTACAGTTGCACCCTGAGAAGCAAGACAGATCAACATCCGAGTCTGTAATTAAACCTCCCCCCCCTCTCTTTTCAGACAGTTTAACCCTCAACCAGCCAATAGATCAGTTAATGAACCCAGACATCAAAAGTCATCACACAATCAGTATTCACCTGACACCTCATTATCGAATCCTCATAGAGATCAACACTCCGAACGCCTGTCTTCAAGTTTATAACATCACGGCTGTCTCAACTCGAGGAAAAAGTTTTGTCTCAAGATTGAGTCTAGCTACAGTGGGGGCTAACATCAAGGCAATGTTGGCTACTGAGTTTGCGACACAGGTAGAAGTGAAACCCATAAGACAAGGTGCACTACTTAACCCTCTTTTGTCATCTTCTGTCCTCCAGATAAACAACGTGTAATTCTAGATCATAATATCTGGCCCCAGGAATCCTGGTTAAGCCATTCATTGACAGAGATCATGGAAATTCCTTCACCAACAAAAACAACCGTTCGGCATAGCAACCAACAGACCAGGAACATGTATTCAGCTCAGTTGCTTCATCCAAAATATCAGTCTCATCAACAAACTAAATAGACTGCAATTACCCAAGAACAATCACCTAGATACACTCACACAGCCGACAAGGTATAACTTTCTAGAGAATTTCAAATGCCAGAAGAGGAGGAGCAGTTGCCATGGTCTTCAGAGAATCTTATCAACTAACTAAAACTAAAATCAGCAAAACACACAGCTTTGAAGCTCTATCTACAGTGTTATCTAATAAAGATACCCAGATACAAGTCTGTATAATATATTTTCTCCCAGGTCATACAGAAGAATCAAGGGTGGAACTACACAACTGGATAGCCACAAACTTTTAAACAGGCATTAAAACCATAGTGACAGGCAATTTTAACATGCCTACATGCCATGAAGAAGCCAGGAAAGAACTCAACACCATATTTGCTTCCCTAGGTCTCGCTCAAATTATTACTAGCCCAACCAAAGGTAATAGTACACTTGATCTACTATTCCATAATCTTGACAGTATCTGTGTGATCACCTCTTCCTTTAAATTTTACTCTGACCACAATCCAATCACATGTGAAATGGCCTTACAGGAAAATCACAATCTTTATTTGTCCAGAATAGGAAACCAACTTGAGAAAGAACTGATCTTTTTCACTAAATTCCTGAAACCAGGAATTATCCTCAGACGACTCAGAGCATTCAACTGGGCACACCTTTTCAATGTCGCTCCAGACTTAGCCCTAAGCTTTCTAGCCGAAGAGCTTTATGTAATAGCTGAAGAGGGAGCTGCAAAAGAAATTTGCATCACCTCCAGAACCTCTGCATTTAACCAAACAACCAAAGAAATGTTCCTCCAGAAGCAGAAGGTCTACCGAAGATGGAGAAAATCAGCAGATGCAGAATACTTCAGCGCCTACAAAAAAGGCAAGAGCTCTCTTCTTAAGACAGGAAAGACTAGCCTGGAACCAACTTGCCCTTGACAAGCTGAAAAAAATCTGACTCCAAAAACAGAGCCACAAGAAAATCACTATGAAAGAAGAAATATTTAGAGTGGACCAAGTTCACTTTTCAACAGAGTGACCAACTGCATTCACAGCCCCCTGTAACACTTTCTGGCCTTTCATGCAAACTGCCAATATCACTTCTAACCATAACCTGAAGCTATCTGATGGAGATTGTCAAAAAACTACCACTGAAAGCTGTAGTAGGCTTCGATCGATTTCCTCTGTTTCTAATAAAAATCTGTAGTACATATATTATAGATTCCCCTGGTACATATTTTCAATAAAATCATTGAAAGTGGACAGATCCTAAAGATCTGGAACATATTGTTTCTGTCCAGTCCCTAAATGCAGAGACCCTAAGTGGTCACAAGGTTTCAGGCCTATTGCCATCAGCTGTGGGTTCCTTAAGATATTTTAAAAAGCAATTCAGCCCCCCCACCCCCACCCCACAGTACTTCCATACTGTGATTAAGGGGAGATCTACAAATAGTAACCTCATGGACATTCTTAACAGAATCCAGAAAGCCCTCAATGACAGGACACAGCTTGATGTTGTTTTTTTTTTTTTTTTTTTTTTATATTAAAGCGGCCTGTGGTAAAATAGATATAATAGTCTAACCACCATTCTCTAGCATTACTTCAACGTTACAGGAAATACTCTCAGCATAATTAAATCAATCCTGGAGCATAGACATCTTGTCATTCTCATCGTAGCTTCCGGACAACATGCACTACTAATAGGGGTATCCCACAAGGAGAAGTCCTATCCTCAACCCTATTTTCCACAGTGCTAGAGCCCTAATTTCTAGTCATATGCTGATGACCTGAAATTTTGCATTATATCTTCTAACAAAAAAGCAGGTTCTTACCACTACGCTGCAGGCAAATAAAAAAATCCATCAACTTGAACAATTTGTGGCCTCGATTGGTTTACAGATTAACCAAGCAAAGACAGCCCAAATGTAATTTGCCTGGAAGACATCACACAGTAATATTAATGTTACCATCAGTGGATCACCCATTAAAAAACTTAAAACACACCAGGATCTGGGTTTAGTATGGGACGAGGGTCTGACTTTCCATCACATCTCCTGAACATGAAAACTAAAATGTATTCTGCTATGTGGGCAATCCACCAGGAACTTATGGGGATACACCATGCTGAATTGGCCAAGAAATACATCCTTCGATGTCTCTACTCCCATTCCTCTTTATGCAGCAACTATTTCATCATCGGTCCCTACAATATACTTCATCAAGTTCCTCAGCCTGGAATACTGGCTCCTGAAATAGCTCGACTGGCAACCAGTATACTATTTCTACGGCCCGATCAATCTCGAAGTCACACCATGGGAACAATGGATTTTGGCAGCTAACCTTCTTGCATTGACCAGGCTAATCACAGGATGGCTTGACGCCCCTGATATCAGTGACCTAATAAAAACTTCCCGCATTGCTGGAAGAAGTCAAGTGGACACAAGACTCCTGCTGAGTATCACTTTCAGCAACCTCAAAGGCCTGAGATGCATGTTCCCAGGAAACACGGTTGATTTGATAAACAGTCTAACCCTCGACCTGGCTAAGTTCTGCCAGCAGCACACCTACAGATGCCAGAAGCTAATGGACACATAACACAAATCTGTTGTTATGACTCACAGGAACACCACCAGAAGGAAAATATGGAGTGCCTCAACCAAGGTAATAACTTTTTGTACATATTTCATGTTTTTGTCCAGGACTTTTGATCAAATATTATCTTGCTTAGTTTGGGATACTAGAGTATTCCAAAATTTTCAAGTATATAATTAAAGAATTCTGTAAATACTGTTCCTTTCAGGTTAAGCACACATGTGGCTCCATGTAACCCCAGACATATGTCCCTGCCTTAATCTTTGAGTGTAATAATTACCTCCCCCTACAGCTGTCAAGGGGGTGGCTCTAGAACAGAGCAATAAACAAATAATAATAATAATAATATGACCATAGAATGAGTTCTATGTATCATATTGAGGTAAATTTCTCTTATTCTTTTACAAATACTGAAATCAATGTTAAAAAAAAAAAAAAAAAAAAAGAGTAAAGTGCAGCCATTATCAACCCACTGCAGGATGGAAGCCTCCTCGACAATTCAAGCTGACAGAAATGGACCATAATCTGCAATGCTGGTCCAGTGCGGGTTGGCAGATTGACCGTATTCAGCTGTCGGGCTTGAACCCCAGTCTACTCAAAGAGCGTGTGCTACTGCACTCCTGCTCCTGCCCACTCGGCTACGGAGGACAATCAAATTCATATTTTAAACTCTTGTTGACTATTTCATTCACTTCCTCTCCAGGCATAACCTATCGATACACACAATTATGGGAGATTTTTTGAAAATCTTTGTGCAAAAATACATTAGATTAACACTAAGGTACTCAGCCAAAATTTACCATATTTCTTTCGTAAAATACTGCCTTCAAAACAACATTGTTCTGAATCATAAAATTTTGGGCATAAAGCTAGCACTTGCCACATTGTGTAATATAGTTAAACTTGCCTTAAAATCTCTGTATTCTAATACACAAAAATACCTTTCCCAGGTTAGGAAACTTCACAAGAAATTAAAAATTATCGACATCCAAATGATTGGCCTGTACATGAAGACCTCCATAGATTTGCTACGTGAAGCACAGGCCACAGAAATAAAAAACAGACACAAACTGAACACATTATCGTGGGTATCAATACAGGTTCATACGAGTTCAAACACATTCTCATGAGCTTTTGACCAAGTGCATACGAGTTCAGTGATGACCCCCCCCCCCACATGTGTCATCATCATCAGCCATTTTCAATCCACTGCTGGATGAAGGCCTCTCCAGCAACTTTCCAGTTCCTTCTGTTTTGGGCAATGGCCATCCATTTACTACCCACAAACTCATGAATTTCATCTGTCCATCTCTGTCGTTCTCTTCCAGGTTTTCTTCTAGCTCCTCTTTGGTACCCATTGTGCATTACTCTTCGGTATTGCACAACCAGGGTGATTCAGCTAGTTCTTGAACACCTCTTGCCCAATGTGCAACTTACCTACATATCAACAGGTTACAAATTTTTCCTCGTATACGCAATCGCAGGACTAGATTTCACTTTTATTCAGAGGATTAAATTATAATTTACCACCTCAAAAACTACCTAAAAAACATTTCGTAATAGATATTGAATTTTGACTTCATAATGTTCCACAAAAAGATTTATTTATTCAACAACTTAATCAAGTGGCGAATAACATAAAAAACACGTGACTTCCTAAATTGAATAGCCATGAAAGTTCAGCTTTACGTGAACTTTGGGAAAATAAAGATATTATTATCCAGAGAGCAGATAAAGGAGATGCAATTGAATACTCGATAAAACTGATTATATAAATAAGTTAGATTCAATTATATCAGATACCTCCACTTACCTTGAAGTAGACCTGGTACTATTTACCAATTTGGTCAATCAGTACAATAAAATGTTAACCTTGTATTGAAAAAATGACTACATTACCTATGTCTCAGTTAAAAAAATGCCAGAACATACAATGTTCCTTCACTCTTCGGTCAGGTAAAACTGGATTTCCTATTTGGCCCATTGTTTATTACAGAAACTCGGCATTTTCATCCTTAGCCACACATGTATATAGTAATATAAAACCCTTTAGACAGGCGATACAATTTGGGAAGTGTTCTACCTATCATATTGAAGTAAGTTTCTCTTATTTTTCTGGCGCCTCCGTAGCCAGGTGGGAAGGAGCAGCAGTGCGTAGCACACGCTTCTTGATTAGACCGGGGTTCGAGCCCGTCCCCACCAAATACGGAGGATGCGGAAAGGTCAGGGAATGACCACCGCATATCCCGGAGCAATATGACCTTAGTTGCTAATGCTCCTAAAATCTAACTAACTAACTCTTATTTTTCTACAAGTACTTAGATTTCATAAAAACTTTTTTTGATACTCTTGCACATGAAAGACTGCCATATGAATTGTTTGTTTGTTTGTTATTTGGTTTTTAGGAGCATTAGCAACTAAGGCCATATTGCTCCGGGAATATGCGGTGATCATTCCCTGATCTTTCCGCATCCCCGTATTTGGTGGTGACGGGATCGAACCCCGGTCTAATCAAGAAGCGTGCGTTACGGACTGCTGCTTCTTCCCACCTGGCTACGGAGGCGCCGCCATATGAATTGAAGCACTGTGGCATTAAGAGCAAGTTACTACTCTGAATAAGGGGATGGTTGAACAGGAGAAGACAGTTATGACCAATGGGCACTGATCTTCTTAGACATATCTTATTAGTGGAATATTGCAGGGTTCAGTGTTGGACCCATTGTTTTCAATATTTATTAATGATATTGATGAAGGCATAATCAGGCCTAATGGGTGGTTAATGACATTAATCAGAGGATACTTTTGCAAGATCTAGATAAAGTAAGCAGAAGGGCTAAGAGCTGGCAACTGAACTTTAACATTGACCAAATGCAAGATACTTCATATGAGTGGCAGTAATTCCAAATTAATGTGCCAACTACGGGGTACCCAATCCCAAGGTAGTGGATAATGAAAAGGACTTGGAGTAATTGTACAGTCAGATATGAAGTTCTCTGACAGTGCATACAGGCTGCCATGACAGTCCATAGGATTTTGTCAATGATATATACTGGAATTTTGAGAATAAGGATGAGGAGGTGATTATTCTTGTATGAGGCAGTTGCCAGGCCACATCTAGAGTACTGTATACAGGTCTGCAGCATTTATTTTAGGTAAGATTGTGATCAGTTGGAATGGGTACAAAGAAAGGCACTGAGATTAGTGTGTGTGTGTGGGGGGGGTGCTATTACCAGGAAAGCCTTGCAAATTTCAATGTATGGAGATGTTATAGAGGTGTTTAAGGCTCTCTATGGCTTGACTAAGCTCATTACTGATGGAATCCCTTTCTCTTGCTAAGACTGCATACCTGCATACGAGGGGACATAAATTCAAATCGAGGAAGGGTGGCCATAGGATAGATGTGCAGAAATTTGTCTTCAGCCAATGGTAGTTGATTGGCAGAACAAACTTCCGTCTGGTATTTTAGAAGTAAGAAGTTTGAATAAATTCAAGGAAGAGCTGGACAGACTTTTAGAGGGGGGGGGGGGTGGACAGGTGATATGGGAAGTGTTGGTTGTAGGTTATTTATTATTTATTTTTTTTCCAGATGATTTTCTATAGCCTTGCTTTCTTGCATCAGGTATGCGAGGCTGATGATGCCCTAGGGATAATATTACAAGAGCTCAATGAATAAGTGATACAGAAAGTACCACAATGTCCGAGAATAATCTGTAATTAAGAAATCAAATGCAAATTGCATTCCACACAGGTTTAAGTTGATTATTTCATCAGTATCCATTTCTTGATTTATCTGTGCACCATGCTGTTAATAGAATATTTAAGATCCAAGAAACTTCCAAAAATCTTTTTACCTCAATTCCATATGTAGAGCTTAAGCAAATCCTTATAGCATAGCAATATATGCAGAGTACACAAACAAGGATTGACAGTAAAGTGGGGAACTGTTTCAAGCTATTTAATTTTATCAGTTATATAGATACCAGGGCAGGGCTACATAACCAATAAAAGGAATAACGATTGTCTTCAACTTTGATTTCAATAAAATATATAAATAAAGTTATCACATGGGATTTGTATTAAAGAAGACTAACAATAATAGTGACACGTTAATTTTCCTGCACTTAAAAATCACACAAAAAAGATGGAAAATTCACAGCTGATTTATATCATAAAAGAGATACGGTTAAATTAAAAATTGCATTCCTTTGTCACTGGGATTCCAATATTAACTTAAATGAAAAATCCATAGGAATATTATTTTCTTAAAATGCATTCATTTGCAATATTTGCAATCAGTGTACTGAAAAACTTTATCAATAATTAACAAACAACCAAATTCCTCAAAATTGTATGAACTTTTATTTGTAAAAAGCAGTTTTGACAGAATTAATGTCAGCTCTAGATACAAAATCAAACTATAAAATGTAATTTAATTTAAATGTTTATTCTCAACATTGAACAGTTATTAATGGCATAATCTTTCCTGTAGCATGAAGTGAAAACACCCTTCACAGAAGGCAATATGCTTATTTTCAATTTTAGAGTTTATTTATTTTTTCTAATTATCATTCCTTGCAAATATTGTTTTTATGTTCATTATTATGATTTCTTTGTGTGTGTGTGTGTATGTATAATTGCATATTTATTTATATCTAATTTAATCTTAGATCTTCTATTAAAATTAATTAATTGGACCTATTACCAAAGTCTGGGGGGGGGACACCTATAACCTGTTATACCATACATGCCTTCTATTTTCTGCATATCAAGACATCAAAGGTGGATATTGTTGGGATATCAGAGACACGGTGTCACACAAGTATAAGGAATGCAGAATTGGAATTTGGGGAGTGCAATGTGTACAGAAAGGATGGACAGGATAGGAAGGGAGGAGGGGTAATGCTGTTAGTTAAGAAACACAAAATCTAAGGCAGTGCATCCAGTTGACATGGGTGGACAGTTGAGTCAGTTTGGTGTGCCATAAGCACTGGGAAAGCAAAAATGAGAATAGAAGTGTGTTATAGGCCAAATTGACTTGGGTATAGTGTTATAGGTACAATTAACTCTATTTCTCTGTACAATGTTATAGGTACAGAGAAATAGAGTGGGCCTGTAATCAGAATGTCTTATAATTGGGGATTTTATCTTCCTATATATTGACTGGAACTTGTGAATTGGTCACTCGCACACTAGTAAAACTTTTGTGGATTTGTTGGATGAATGTTTTCTATAGTAGCATGTTCAAAGGCAACCAGAGGGACTAATACTCTTGATCTAATTGTCAGCATTAATTATTCATGCATTACGAATCTGCAGATAAAGGGACCACTTGGTGGCAGTGAATGTAGTGTACTGATGTGGGATTTACTTAAAGATGTAACTACTATTAAGGGCAAAGGGAAAGGTTTTTGCTTTCGTAAAGGTGACTACAGATAGTTTTTAAATTCTATATAGTCTCAGACAGTTTTTAAATTTTATATAGTGAGACCAACTGATGGTTGTTACCAACAGCAAATTCTAAATGGGAAGCATTTAAGGAATTAATCTTGGGAGCAACTAGGCTTTTCATACCAACTAAGAAATACTGTTCAAGGTTTAGGTCTAAATAGATTATCAGGTAACACAAGTCTATATAGATAGAAGCTAGTCTGTAATAAAGTCACAAAGGAGGTTAGGCAATCGAAGGCTGATTATGAGATACCTTTGGCAATGGATGCAAAGAAAAACAGCAAAGACTTCTTTACTTATATAAACTCTAGAAGAAAGGGGTGAATCTGATTGTTCCACTTGCTATTGATGGTTTGACTGTTGTTGATCCTGCTCAGGTAGCTGACAAAAATGAATGAGTACTTTGCATCTACGTTCACACAGGAGAAATTCTTTAGGAAGGTTGAGGCCAGAAGCTTATCAAACTCTAACAGGGAGCTAAATATTTCATAATAACTGAGAGGAAAGTGGAGGAGAAATTGAAGTTAAACGTAAGAAAGGCACCTGGGGTGGATGGGATCTATCCAGTTATATTAAAGGAGGCAGCAAAGGAAGTAAGCAAACCCTTAGCCATAATTATGAGAGCACCTTTGGACTCACTGGAGGTCCCCCTGGACCTCACTTAGAGATATGTGAATGTATCCCCAATTCACAAAGGGTGATTTGAGTAATTACAGACGTGTTAGATTAACTTCTGGTCTGGGGAAAACAGTGGAGTCACTGGTTAAAGAAGTATTGCAGGATCATCTTGAAAAAACTCCAGTTATAGTTGAAACTCAACATGGGTTTGTTGAGAGGGGAAGTCCCCATGAACCATGGCCATGCTGTGGCTATCTTGAAAAGATAGTACGCACAATGGTTTATGATGCTTTTATTATTTTTTTCATTTCCATTTATATTTTCATTTTATTAATTTTATTCTGTTATAGTTTTGCATGTTATTTTTTTGTTTTATTTTATTGCAGTATTATTTTATTTTTTATATTGTTTTGTTCCATACCAGTAAGAACAACCTATAAAATTATATATTTATATAAATATATACACTATCCTATTTTTGCTATCCTGATAGTCACGTCCTATCTGAGCACCATGTCAGATACAACTATAAATATGCTCATTGACCTTTGATGAGACAATAAGATGATTGTGAATGCAAGATGATGCTGTAATCGATGTAGTTATTAGACTTCCAGAACAGAATGATAATATGATGCCACATAAGCAGTCGGTCTCCGTATGGCATTTCAGTGCAACTAGAGATCCATAGTTTGATGGTAATGTGATCCACAAATGGAAGTGGTGCCAAAACTATCACAAAATGATTCAGAAAACCTCTGAAGCTGATGAAATGTTTCAGCAGAGCCCTGCAAAGAATCACCTGCTCAGAATACAGGTTGATGTCGCAGCACCTGCAGGCCCTAAGTGAAATGATTAGAACCTTTCAGCACAGGATATCACATGATGGAGATTGCCACTGTCACAAAACCATTCACAAGCTAGATGCCATCTAGCTTGGTGTAAGGCTCTCCTTTCTTGGACCGTAGATCAGTGGATAGCTGTGCTTTGGAGTTCCAAGTCATGTTATGTGGTCTGTGTTGTTTGATGGTAGTGCCTGGGTGTGTCAGATGCCCGGAGAAAGCTACACCCGCCAGATGTGCTATCATTCTGACAATCAAGTATGGTGAGTCAGCATGATGGTGTAGATCATGTTTTTCATGGTTTTGCCTGGTTGTTTTGAACAAAACCAATTATTGCCGAGGTCCACTAGACATCCTGGACAAAGTTGTGGCAGCATGTCAGTGAAGGCCCATAACTGTATCAACAGGACAATGCTTTACCTCATACTGCAGCTTTATTTTTACGACTTATTTTTTGATGCATTCTAGACTGTTACTGATATGCTAATAAAATACAGAACCGGCCAACCGATGTCATAATTATTGCATTGTAACAGACTGGTTTGAGGACGTGTTGAAAAGTTGGTTGACCAGCCCAGAGCCCTAACCTGAATCCCATAGGAAACCTCTGGGATGAATTGGATCATCAGGTGCATGTGAGAAGGAACTGCCCAAATAACAGGGCTGAACTGTTTGTAGGATGGATGGCAGAAAATATTAGAGGACATTTACAAAAAAACTGGTGGAGGAAATTCCACAAAGATTAGAGGCTGTTATGAAGACTAAAGGTTTCAGACATGTCATTAGTTTTTCTTGTAAATAAAGGTTATTTGTAAATGTGCAGGTGATTAGATACATTAGAGGATTAGAACCTTAAAAGGTTCTAATCCTCTTTTTTATAAAAAAAATTAGGAACATACAAAACCTTTGAGTGGTCTCCTTCAAAAAAGCCCCTCCTATGATGTGTAAGTGTTCTGAGTCTTTGCTACCTCTGGAAAAGCTTGCAAGAAGTCTTCAACTGTGAGCTGAGTATCATTAAATCGTCCTTTCAGCTTCATTTTGAGTTTAGAGATGAGGGAGGAAATCACACAAGACAAGGTCAAGTAATTATGGATGGTGGAGTACAAATAGGAATTTTTTGATTATGAACCCTTTTAGCTTTCTTTTGGAATTTTGCTATGCACAGGAGCATTATCATTGTGAAGAAATTTTAGACTTAGAGCTATACACTGATATTTTTTTACCAATGATGTAGTTGGTTGAATTCTGGTTTTCTGCTTCTTTTTAGGCCTGCAAAGGGCTAAAATAAAGCACTTCTGATAGTGAACCTGGGATCACCATTTAGCAATCAAGATGGAACTTGATCTGAATGTTGGTAATCTTTTACTGATTCTTGGCTGTTTAATCTACCAATAAATTACAGTTTTACTTAAAGAAGCATTATCAAATGCAGAATGTTTAGAGCATTTCTGCTTCATCTTTCATGCCAAAAATGATGCATATACATTTTTTGTAACAGAGGCCTAAGACATCTAAACTTCAACACATGTTGCATTGAAGTTTGTTTGTGAAGCAGAAAGCAGTCTGTCCTTGTAATGTGGTGACTACTCCACTACGTTTATTCATCATCTTGGCTCTATCTCTGCTGCTTCTTTTGTAAGAAATAGTCTTAACTTTTTGATCGATCAAACCTCACATACAGGATGTTACAAGTTATTTCATGTCATACTGGTATTAGAAGATGCATGAATGCCATTTAATATTATATCTAGTTATTGTTACTGCTTATTAGATCAAAGATGAAAATCCAAAACCATTTATGTTATAATACATGCAAATTCTGCTGCTTTATATGATCATACTCCATTTATTGTTATCATTTTTCGTTTCAATTAGGAAAAATATATCTTCCACAACACTTAAAATTGTGTATAAGTCAGAAAATTGTTGACTGTTTACAACCCTAACCATGCCAAATAATGTCTATGACTCCATCCTTTGTTGTGTGAAAGTGGTACTTTTTAACTTCTAATCCCTGCCACATGTCTGTATTCTTCAGGAAAAGCAGGAGAGTGCCCGTAAACAAAAGTAAGTGAATAAATCAGGTCATCAAGGAAATTATTCTGCTATTGGGCTGTATGGTTGGAGAAAGGAAGAATCTAACCCACTATTGTAAAGTTTTACAACTATGTATGGAAAGTTATGGGTGTTTAATTAATTGTCCGAACAATTTGTAGTTTTCTCACGATTGATCACGTGATCTCATAGTGTGGCAGTACTGTATCCACGGTCTGCTTTCCTTGAATAGACTTGAGTTTAGTTTGCAATTGCTATCCATCAAGAATTAAACCGTGATTTATTTTGAATTAGAGCAGTAATGTGGCAGCAACATAGAGATTTAAGTTTGAGTGAAAAGAACAAAATTCTAAGTGCTTGTGATGGCTTAGTCAGAGAGACACTGCATTAAAACTCAGTGTTTCGCAGCCTTTTGTGTAACTTTTAAAGAATAGAAAATCAAATCACATGAATTAAGAGTGACTGAGTGACAAGATGTGTGGAAAGAATGAACTTGTGGAAGAAGCACTTCTGAGATGTTTCACAAATGCAAGCTGACCGGGCTAGCCGAGTGGGTAAAGTACCTGCCCGGCAACCCAAGGTCGCGGGTTCGATTCCCGCCTCAGGCTTGGATCAAAGTACTGCAAAAACCTTGGGAGGTGCAATATGGCCATAGAAGCCGATGCGCCAACAACTACCAAATCAAAAAAAAAAAAAAATCACAAATGCAAGATTAAAAATGCTCCTGTTAGTAGAAATATCCTATGCGAAAAGGTGAAGGAATTTGCAAATGAATTCCTTCACCTTTTAAGTCTACAGATGGGTGGCTAAGCAGGTGGAAGGAGAGAGAGACAACATTGTGTACAAAAAATTTCATGGAGAAAAATCAGACTTGGATACAGGTTTTCCACAATGGGTGATCTTACCTAATTTATTGGAAGAATTTAGTCCTGATTGTATTTTTCAACACTGAAACTGGTGTTTATTTTAGAGCAATGCCTGAGCATATTTTATTATTCAGAAATGAACATTTGACAGCTGGGAAAAAAAGCAGAAAAAAAAAGACTTATGGTACTTCTTACGTGCAATATGACAGGCACAATAATAATAATAATAATAATAATAAAAAAGCTGCTTGTAATTGGGAAAAGTCCATAGGACAAATTTCATGCAGCATTGTAGTGCAACCTTTTTTCAAGGAATTAAAGCCGACCGAGCTAGCTAGGTGGGTAAAATGCCTGCCTGGCAATCCAAAGATCGTGGGTTCAAATCCCACATCGGGTTTGGATCAGAGTAAAATACAAAAACTTGGGGAGGTGCATTATGGCCACAGAAGCCAACAACTAACAAAAAAAAAAAAAAAAAAGGAATCAAAGGGTTTCAAATTGTACAGGAATACAATGCAATGAAAATTATTGCAGAAATTGAAGAAAGTGGTGAAGCCCAAGCTAAAGGTAAAATATTTACTTATTAGATGCAGTACATATGATGGCTAGTGCTTGGAATTTAATTTTCGAACAAACAATCAAAAATTGTTTTCATAAAGCCAAATTTATTCAGCCAGGTGTTATGATAAATATTGAAGAAAGTAGTACAGTGCCAACAGAGGTTACTAGTAATTCATTTAATATTGCACAAAATTTTCGATGAGTGGCTAAAAATTGATGAAAATCTTCCAACAACAGGTGATCTGTCAGCAAAGGATATAGTCGATGGAATTATACCAGATAAACCTGACACAGAGGAAACTGAAAATTCTGTTAACAAAGATATTGAAGTCTGGAAAGTTATGCCAACAACCGGAGAAATAAGGAATCTTTTGAAGTGTTCCAGAAGGCATTAGAACTTAAGGGGTGGCAGAGTGAAGACTACAAATTGTTGTACAGATTACTAGAATGTATTGAAAGTTTAGTTTCTAGGGATTTAAGACAACAAACATTGGAGAAATTTTTAAATTAGGTTAGTGAGTTTATAATGGGTTTTAATATTATTTATTTATTTTTAAATTTTGACACTGAAATTGGTTGATATGTTTATATTGTAGTTATGTATGTAGAGTACTATTATACTATAACTGCACTGGATAATAAAAAAGATTGGTAAGATAAAAACATTTTATATTTCATTTAAAAAAAGTCTCCATTTAATGTTATCAGCCACTTAATGTTATCAGTTTTCATAAACCAAATGTGGTCACAATAACTCAATCTTTCCTTAAAATAGATCAGGTTATGTTAATATAACTGAAAAAGAAACCTTGTGTTCACAATAAGTGACACCCACTCTATTGTGCACACTATCTGCTTTTCTCTAAATATCAGATTTTGAAAATGCTGAAGGATCTTTATTGTTCTTTGATAAAGGTGGTCCTGCTCATATCTTGAACTTTATGTACAAATTACAGTTAGGATTATTGGTTGTGTGTGTTTTTTTTTTTTTTTTTTAAATCTATCAGAGGATATAATTGTGTGTGTTGGAGACAGACACTGTCTTTGTAATTATTGTTGATATAAATGTAACGTGGTCCATTGCATTTTCTTCTGTTCCCAATTGGTGTGATTCTTCTGTACCTCTGTTTCCGTTTCAATTGTGTTTTTTTGTGGATTGCATTATGTTTTAATTTATTCTGTCATGTGGTTTGCTTTAGTGGAATTTATTATAATTGATAATTTAAGGTTTTTAAAGTTTTGTATAATTATGTTTTGCTTTGATATGTTGAATGGTATGTAGTTCACTATATTTTTTCAGTTTAAACTGCTGAGGGTTCTGGCCATGGCATATATACCTGGGTTATTATTATTATTAGCTATATGGTGCAAGGAAGCCTAAGGCTTATGCTGCAACAGCAGGGAAAAAAAAAAAATCCCTAGTTACCGAGAGAGAGAGAGAGAGAGAGAGAGAGAGAGAGAGAGAGAGAGAGAGAGAGAGAGAGAGAGAGAGAGAGAGAGAGAGAGAGAGAGAGAGAGAGAGAGAGAGAGAGAGAGAGAGAGAGAGAGAGAGAGAGAGAGAGAGAGAGAGAGAGAGAGAGAGAGAGAGAAGGGAATTACCAAGAAAGAGAAGAATGATTGATTATATCCAGCTCAGGACCCTGGGTGTGCCAAGCCCATACTCACCAGATGTGAGCCCCCGGGGTTGGTTATAATTAAGATATGTCACTCCAGCTACTGAAAATAGAAAAACCATTAATGGTAGCAAGATGAAATTTGGAATGGACACTATATAGTTGGTCGTCGAGTATGTCGGCTATATATGTATTAACAGTATTTTTTAACCTTTTTAATCTTTTCATCATCTTTATAATTTATTTTTATAATATTTTAAATTTTTATCATCTTTTATTTTTCATTTTAAAGACAGTAATGTTTTCATCTTTTACTTAGCGATACTGTACATACCTTCGTTTCTACACCTAGGCTCTCTCTCTCTCTCTCTGAGGTTAAATTCAAACCTTCTCTACATTTTAATTGGTTTATTATTCATACTGTTTATAAAAAAACAAAACTACAATCTATAATTATATTGTACATAATGTGCAAAATAATACTGTACATAATGTAACTGTAAACACAAAAATACAATCTAAAATTAATGTAAAAATTAATACAAATGAAATTTACAAAATCAATTTTTAATCTTTGCTTGTGCTGGGTTGTGCATCGTCAGGGTCATGTTCTTGGGTTGAGGTAGGAGTTGTTTATTTATAAGATACCGTGGAATGTGATAACTTCAAGTCACGTGCTATCGTATTCACTTTCTTTTCGCCTTCATACTGCTGGATAATTTCATTTTACACTCTAAATCAATAGTTTTACACTCTAAATCAATAGTTAATAAAACAGCTTTGTTAGTAAAAGCTGTTTTATTAAAATAACAGCAACTCTGTCTGTTCTTGGAGAATATTGGCATTTAAAATGCTTAAGAAGAGTATCACTTTTGTAAAAAGAATTTTGCAAAATGACAATGGACTAACGTTATTAGTGGGGTCCCACAGGGTTCGGTGTTAGATCCACTGTTGTTTTGTATATTTATCAATGATATTGATGAAGGTATATCAGGCTTAATGTCGAAGTTTGCAGATGATATAAAGGTTGGCAGGGTTGTTAATGCAGTAATGGCAGTGTGCTACTGCAACAGGATCTGGATAATTTGGGCGGATGGGCTAAGAAGTGGCAATTGAAGTTTAACCTTGACAAATGCAAAGTACTGCATATGGGTAGAAGTAACCCCAGAGAAACGTACCAACTGTGTGGTACTACACTTGAGGTGGTAGAAAATGAAAAATATTTGGGATTAATTGTGCAGGCAGATATGAAGTTTTCTGAGCAATGCAGACAGGCTGCCAGGGCAGGTCATGGGGTTTTGTCAATGATATATAGGAATTTTGCTAGCAGGGAAAAGGAGGTGATTATCCCTCTGTATAAGGCAATGGTCCGGCCACTCCTTGAGTACTGCGTACAGGTCTGGAGGCCTCATTTTAGAAAGGATGTAGATTTACTTGAGCGTGTACAGAGAAGGGCAACAAGATTGGTGAGGGGAATGAAGGGATCCTTTTATCAAGAGAGGCTTAAGTTCTGCAAATTGCAGTGGCTGGAGACTAGGTACATGCGCGGTGATCTGATTGAGGTATATAAGGCCTTTAATGGGTTCAGCACGCTGAATTCTGATGGGATCCTTCCACTTGTTCAGATTACGAACCTAAGGGGGCATAAATTCAAATTAAGAAAGGACAGATGTACAATAGATGTGCGGAAATTTGCCTTTAGCCAGCGGGTGGTTAATTGCTGGAACAAACTTCCATCTGTCGTTGTGGAAGTTGATAGGTTGAATAAATTTAAGGAGGAACTGGACAGGCATTTGGAGGGAATGGTATGATTTTTTTTTGGCTGATGCTGCATAAGCTCATGCACTTGCTTTCTTGCATCACATGCCACTATTACTACTACTACTACTACTACAAGAAAATTCAAGAAATGGATGACTCGATTGTGTTGTTAGTTGGTATAGTAGTAGTGGCAAATGATGCAAAGCAGGCTTATACAACATCAGCAAAAAAAAAGATATCACTTATTTGTTCCCTCCAATAGTTTGTATACTTCTTCTTTAAATTTATTGAAATTATCCACTTCCACAGCAACAGATAGATGGTTGTTCCAACAGTCAACTACCTATTGGCCAAAGGCAAACTTTCACACATCTGTTCTGCAGCCATCCTAACTCAATTTGAATTTATGCACCCCCTCATGGGCATAGTCTGAGCAAGAGGAAGAATCCCATCAGCACTGAGTTTGCTGAAGCCATTCTAAGCCTTAAACACCTCAATCAGATCACCTTGCAGGTGCCTGGTCTCCAGACACTGTAATATGCGAACTGAAGTTTTTCTTGGTAAGAGCTTCAGTTACCCTTCTCTACCTGTTCCAGCAGCTCATCATCCTTCCTGAAATGTGGCCTCCAGATCTGTATACAGTACTCTCTGGCCTGACCATTGTCTTATACAATGGGATAATCACCTTCTTATCCCGTCTAGCAAAATTTCTGTATATCATTGAAAAAAACCCATGAGCTGTAGAAGCAGCCTCTCTGTATTGCTCAGAGAACTTCATACCCGACTATACTATCCCCCCCCCAGGTCATTTTCATTTTCCACTAACCTGGGTGTAGTACCACACAATCGATATGTTACTCTAGGATTACTGCTACCCTTATTTGTTAGTGTGAAACTTCAGTCGCCCTTCTTCAGCTCATCTGCCTAATTTTTCTAGATGCTGTTGCAGTAGCATACCTTCATTACTGTCCTTTCCCACCCACCAGACCTTTGTATCATTCGCAAACTTAGACATTAAGCCTCTTATACCTTCCTTGATATCATTGATAAATACAGAAAACAACAATGGATCCAGAACCGGACCCTGTGGTACTCCACTAATAACATTAGTCCACAAGGAGCAGTGTCTATTGATAATCATTCTGTCTTCCCCCACTCAACCATCTCTTTATCTATAGCAATAACTTGCCCCTTTAGAATCCATAAGAGCTTGATGGCCCCCGGAAGAGGTGGCCCTTGTCTTGACTTTATTTCATTTATATTTATTTATTTTTTAAGTCAGTTGCATTTAAAGGGAGATGGTCTTCCTTTGGTCTATGTGAGAATGTCTTTTTGGGCAGGGAGTCGTGCATTTGCATGCTAGAGGCAGTGTCAGTTTGTTTTTTCTTTAATTTTATGGTTATTTTATTTTAATGAGGTACAGTTGGACCCCTCTTTAATGAACTGCTATATAGTGAATTTTTCTATGTAATGAACTTTTTTGATTTTCCCCTGGTCATTACATTGAAAATAGTTTCCATATAATGAAGAAAATTTCCATATAACAAATTTATTTCGAGAGACCTGGGTATGCGTTGTTTGCATCTCTGGCCTTTAGGCTATTAAGCTGATGCTGTAGAAAGTACGAATTAAGAGCTAAAGAGATTTATCTTATGAGTTAAGAGTTAAAACAGTCTACAATTTAGTGCCTGTAAATCCCTGCAGGGGGAAACTGGCAAATCACAGCATGGGATAGAAAGAGATGCAAGGTTTTGGGAGAAGCCTTTGCCCAGAAGCGGGTCAGCAGTGGCTAAAAGGAAGAAGTAAAACCTATACACTACTGTACTGAGAAGTCACACTGGTCAACGTCTAATATGTGTCCACAGCCATTGGCAAAGAAAAAGGCATATTCCCGGTGCAGATATTAGGTCTGGTCAAGTTGTTTTCTACTGTATGCATCCTATTAGATAATTAGGAGAGAGTAATTTTCCTTTATCTCGGAAATTTATCTATTGTTTCGAAGAAATGAGTCATCCATGCTTTCACTAAATTTAATCTGTCTCTGTGTACATGGTAGGTACAAGTGGTCCCTAATTTTAGTTTTGTTTTAGCTGCTGTACAGGTAAACTTAGTGTCTAAGAGGAAATCCTTGAGTATAGTGTGAAAAAGTGGTTGTGCTTAATAGTGTAGATTGGGGCATTAAAAAAAGAAAAGAAAAAGAAATTGCTTTAAAATTTGGTATTCCTGCCAGTAGTTTGTTAACGATTTTGCCAAAATGTGTTTCGATTTTCTTTGAAACTGTTTGAGGGACCCAGTTGGAATTGTGCGAAATTATGCCTTTGTGAAGATGTAAATGAATTAGTTTTTAAGTGAATGAAGTTGATTCTGGACCAAAACATGCTGATATCAGGACCATTAATAAAAGGAAATGGAGTACACATCTTTTCTGGGGTATAAAACATTCTAAGCCAGTTCTGGTTGGCTGGACAAATTTAAAGAGTGCCATGGTTTACTGCAAAAATTATTTCTGATGTAAGTGGAGTTGAAATTGAAGAAGACTATACCCATTTGAAAGAAACATTCTTGAAAAAAAAATTGAGGACTACGAGCCCAAAGACAATTCAACGTGGATGAAACATATCTATTTTTTAAATGTTTGCTAAATGAGACATTGACTTTTAAAGATGATAAATGTTTAGGTGGTAAAAATGGTAAGGAGACAATTACAGTTTTGATTGGTGCAGATATGGCTGGTAATGAAAACTGAAGCTTTTGGTAAAAGACAAAAAGTAAATAATCCCAATGTTTCAAAGGAGTAATGTTTTAGAGTTGGACTACAACTGCAACAAAAAATCTTGGATTACAAGTGAAATTTTGGACAGTGAATTTTAAATTTTGATAGAAAGATGATGAAAGAAAACAGAAAAATCACATATATTGTCGACGACTGCCCTGCCCACCTTCATTCGGTAATTTCGAAACTTACAAGTGTGAAGTTTGTTTTCTTCCCTCTGAATACCTCATCTAAACTGCAGCCAATGGGACAAGAATTTGAAAATGCATTACCGAAGCCACATACTGAAAACATTTATACTGCGAATAGAAACCAACCAACCGAAGGCGCATACTGAAAACATTTATACTGCGAATAGAAACCAACCAACCAACCAACCAACCTACCTATAGATTCTGCTGTACATTTCCAGATGTGCATATCAGAGTTGGCGAAAGTGTGGAGTCAAGATGTGATGGAAACAGTGATTAAGAATTGTTTCGCAAAAGCAGGTTAATTAACAGCGATGAGAGGGATGAACTGCTACAATATATTGGTCAATTTCGGGAAGAGTTTCAAGCGAGGTTTGATCAGTGGAGAAATTGTTCTTGACTTAATTTTAAGAGTTTATAATGATGTCATAGTAGCTGAATCTCTGTGTGACTCGAACATTTTGGACCGGATTTAAAGAACTAATGACAATATCGATGATGAGTTGGATGAAAATTAGGGCAACAAAGGGAATGAGGCAATAGCAATATTAAACCTTCCCAAACAAAAAAATGTTGGCAGAATTTGAAACTTTGCGTCGAGGCCTTCAGTGGGAGGAAAATGTGCCAGAAAATATATTTGAGTGTTAAACAAATGCAAACATTTTTATGAACGATGTACAGTAAAATTCAGTGTACAACAAAAAACAATCAAATATTTTATGATATAATTCTTAAAAGTGTACTAATATGTGTGCATCATGTAAGTAATCATTTCTTAATATGTATGTATTAGTGAATTAATTGTTTTTAAATATTGGAAAATTTATTCATTCCCACATATTTCTGATTTATTTCCCATCTTTTATTATATTTCTGAATTTACAATATTTTTCATTGCTGGAAGGTCATATTTCTTTAATAACGAAATTTCTGTTTAATGAATTTTTTCAAGGGAACAATCAATTTTGTTATATAGAGGTCTGATTGTATTTTTGTACTCCATCATCAGAATGTGCGCGCGCGCGTGCACACACACACACACACACACACACACACACACACACACACACACACACACACACACACACACACACACACACACACACACACACACACAGAGAGAGAGAGAGAGAGAGATGACATAACATGGTTTTATAATTTAGTTAAATCATCAGTTTTTGACAAAAACCTACAAGTTATGTATTTATATATTCAAATGTTACAACTCAGTTCATCAATAGATTTTTATCTTGCTTACTTAGTAAGCACTTATCATTCTTCCATGACCTGCGATGGGAGTTGACTTCCAGGTGCTCCAGTATTTTAGCCTAATTTATCCCACATATGCTACATTCATACATTTATTCTTAGAAAATTTTGGCTTTTCACTGAATTAAAACAGAAATGTGATTACAGTGAAGATGAAGAAACTTGCAAGTGAAACAACCCCAAAATTCCTGCTGAGACTATATTAGTATTAATAACAGCCATATGGTACAAAGAAGCCTAAGTAGGGCTGTAGTTGAGGGTATATGCCATATACCCTCTGGAATTCGATTAATAAGCACAGTATACCCCTGCATATGTAACATTCACATGCTAATTTTATGACACTGAGCCTAAGGCTTATGCTGTACAAAAAAAAGAGAAAGAAATTAAAAAAAAAAAAAAAAAAAAAAAGACTAAAATAATAATAATAATAAAACAATTAAGTAAAATAAATAATAAAAGAAAAGGAAATAGACAATCTATGCATTTCCTTCCGTAGGTAACTATCCAGCTGAACTTAATTTCCCCAAACTGTTGGCTGTCATCTTCTCCTTCAAGTTCTTTGTCCACAGGCAGGTTCAGGGCTCCATTGATGCGTTCTTCTCTTTCTTGTGTGCTTCTCTTAATTCCTGCATAATTTCCTCTTCCCATCATTCCATTTCTTCTCCCAACAGCTCTCTTCCCAAATCTTTCTTCTTCTTCTTAGTTCTTTTACTAACATTCTCTCTTCTCCTATTTTCCTCAATTTCCTCATTACTCACTCTGTCTACCCATTTCACCCTTTCCATTCTCCTCCACACCGACATCTCAAAAGCTTCTATCTGTCTTATCTCCCTTTTTCCTAATGTCCATGTCTCTGAGCCGTATAGTACATCATAGCCACTTCGAAATTAACATTATATTGGTTTTCTTTCTGTTAACCTTCATATTATACTCCTTTACTTTGTAGTTCAAGAAATCCAAGGAGCTCTGTAATTCCTCCTCATTATTAGCAATCAAAACCTGGTCATTTGCAAATCTTATTGACGTTATCTTCTCCTCTCCTACTTTTATACCTCCTTTCTGCTCTTCTTTGTACTCTTTCATTAATGCTGCTGCATATATATTAAAAAATAAAGGTAACTTGGAACATCCTTGCCTTACACCCCTGCCATTGTCTACTTCTTCTGAATCCTCTCCATCAATCTGAACCATGGCTGTTTGTCCCATGTGAAGTTCCCAAATTAGTTTTAAATCTCTTTTATCTAGGCAAATCTTTCCTAGGACTTCCATCAGCTTAACCCAATTCACTCTGTCAAAAACCTTTCCGAGATCAACAAAACAGATTGCCAGATCTTTTCCTATTTCCAGGCTTCTCTTTCTGCTAGTGTTCTTATATTCCTATTGCCTCTTTGGTCCCACATCCTTTTCTGAACCCGAACTGATCTTCTATAAATTCACACTCCTTCATTTTTGCCTTAATGCATTCTGAGAGAATTTTTAGTAATATTTTTGAGGAATGGGAAATAAACTGATTGTCCTATAGTCGGTACAATTTGTTGTATTCTTCTTCTTTTCTAATGGGGTAATTATGGGTTTTACAAAGTCTTTGGACCAGCTTCCACATTCATAGCTTTTCCAGAAAATCCTGAACAATTCTTTAGAATAGGTAATTTATTCCAGTAATTTTTGACTCTCTGGCTAAAATAAAACTTCCTGCAATCTAGTCTAAACTTATCTCCCTGTAACTTAAATTTATGGCCCCTAGTTCTAGAATCATTTATAACTGTGAAAATTTCATCCTCATTCATTTTACTTTGCCACTCAGAGCCTTAACATCTCAATCTAAAGTGCCTAGTTTCCAAGCTGTGTAACCCACGTGTTCGAAGTCTTTCCTCATATGGATGCCCTTTTGCTGATCTCACCAGGCTAGTTACCCGCCTTTGGACCCTTTCAAGAAGCTTGATGTCTTATTTTAGGTGTTGTTTGAAGTGATAAAAAATGAATGTAGTTTTGATAATCTCTTAATACAGCAATAGGCTAATTCGAACAAGTCTGGTCCATATGCTGTGACAACTGGTAAATGAATATAGGCTTGCCCAGCTGAACTCCAGTAGTTGTGAAAATTAGGATAACTTGTGCGTGTACACAAATACAAATACCCACTAATAGCACTTTGCTTTGAAGGCTGCTCTGTAATTAACTGAAAATATAAAATTAAAATATTTTATAATTAATAAAATTTTGAGGGAATAGGCAATCAAGGGAAATTTTTTTTAAAATGTGCAATGATATGATGGGCAGAATATGTATAGCCTTCTCTCACAAAAATGAACTGAAAATCACTACACAGTGAAGTGGGGGGGGGCGAATGTGTAGATAAATTTCTATTATAGACAGATTGAAATGGAAACAGAACTGATTCTATGCTAGCAAGCCATGCATTATTGTATCTTAGCATAGTCCTTAAAAACCACTCTTAACCACTCCAAATCCAGCAAAGACTAGATCTCACAGTTTGCTATATTTTAGAGGTTTGACTGTATAAAGCTTAAACTTGACAAAAATGCTTGATATCTTATTGAGGTAATTAGGAAGAAGACCTGAAGTAAGTAGGAAGAAGAAATAGAAAACTTTCAGTTTATTCATTTTACAGCTTTCAATCCACTGTTTAAAGAGAGAAAAGTAACTAAATGTGGGTAAATCTGTGGAGAGAGAGAGAGAAAAAGTGTAAATAAGCTGTGCAGAATACAACTTGATTTACATATATGGAACTCCAGTTTTCAGCAAAATTGAAGGAAGGAGATAGTACTGACGAGGTTGAGAATTAGACAACTTCATCTCACACTGATGCTTGGACTGCCAAACTCAGCTTACATTACTACAGATACTGATAGACATGAATATTATGAATTCACCTGAAATACATCTTTCCACTCAGTCTCTGATCACAGTCTTCGTTAACTTTGTCTCATCTATTTGGGGATAAAGAAAATATGAATGATCTTGTCAATTACCTAAAATGTTTGATGTATGACTAAATATAGCATAATAAGATAAATGTTTGCAAGTTTCATTCATTAACTAACATAACTTCATGACACAAGGCTGCCCTTGTGTCATGAAGCCAGAAGAACTTAGCTGAGGTAATTCCCACAAGGCTTGCTGTGCTGCATAGAATAAGTAGAAAAGAATTTCAGTTAGTTCTAACAGTCAGTAATAGGTAAAGCAATCCAATTAGTAAATTGGTTTGCTTTTACAAACCAATTAGTAAAGCAAACCAATACATTTAATCTTGTGATCCACACTAAACTTTACTTTTAGCGTGGATCATATGGAATAGTTATATCTCACAAACTTAAATGTCACAATTAATGTACATTTTAAACACCTTTAACTTTTAACCCTATACTTAAAAGGAAACACTTTGCAGCTGCTGTTATTTGACTGCACAATAATAAGGTTCCTCCTAAACACAGAATTTTACTTTCGGAGGCACTACATTTACTTCCTTCAGCAGTCGCCTCATACCTAGAAAATCAAACAATCAAGACAAGTTAATGGTTACTGGAAGTTAATGGAACAAGTTGATGGTTAATATAAATTAATAGTAGTACCCATGCATTTAACCTCACTCTCTTCATAGTGCTTTCTAAATTTAAGAACTACAGTGTAGTATAAAAATAACAAATCAGTGCAGTCTCCTTATTTCAAATCCATCATTTTAGTTAAATATAAATCATATGAGGTACTTGACTCATTCTCACTTGGAGTTGCTTAAAATATCACTGAAATAAGCTAAATAAGCAAGATTGATGCCAAACTGCTCATAGGTACACATGATAATCATGTATTGGTAGTACTTCAAAGACATCATTATATTAATTGTTGCCACTTCAAAGTAAATCAGTAAACTTTTGGGTAGTACTTGCATATTTTACATGCTCATGTACTTGAACGAGAAAACATTTTATAAATGATTAGTCACAGTTGCCATTTAGTGGCATTAGAACAGCATTTGATTTTAGTACCAAAACATTTTTCTGAGGGGGACAGTTATCACTTTTTTTTTTTGTGTGTAGAAAAAATGAATGAAATTAGAAAATATTAAATTCCTTATATTTATAGAGCAATCAGCTCTGCTGTGTGTATTGTGAATCCCTCAAATAGGACTGTTTAATAGTGCATCTTTTTAATGATGCACTAACTGAGTAAAAGATGCACTATTTAATACTGCATCTTTTACTCAAGATGGTTTGCATCTTGAGAAAAAGATGCAAATCATCACTGCAACTGCTCTGTGCATAAATACATTTAAAAAAATTATTCTGAACTTGTTTACACTTTTTTTCACACTAATGATGTAGCATTAGCTTGTTTACTCTTGTGCTACTATAGTCAATATAGTAAATTTTTAGTCAATTTAGTAAACTCCAAACTTCAAATTTTCTTAGACAGTGATATTTTATGTAGTAATGCAAATATATAATAGTAAGGAAATAAATGCTATAGTAGTTGTATGTTTTTCTAAAAGTACAGTCTTTTCTAAATGTTCAGATTTGGCTAAATTTTAAAGTTTAAATAATTTTAAATTTCTTTTAATAAATTATTTTAATGGTTTTATATAAATAAACAATGAAATAGCTGTAGAAGTTTTAAAAAAAAAAAACTTTCCATGAAGTTTACAATGAACTGATACTCATGAAGAAACAAGAATAATTATTTCACGCAAATTATTATTTTTTAATAGAAGAACCAGTTGATGGTGAAACACTTATAATGACTAATAGCAATGTTTCATGGCGACAAGGAAGACAGCTACTTAGGCAGTAAGTGCTACCTTTTTTCCCCCCCCTCTCTTCTTCTTCTTCTTCTTCTCCATCTTTAACAATTGTCATAACCTGTTTTTTTTGTTGCAATTTTATATGATTCCAAACTGAAATTAGGTAGATAAAGAACTTCAGTGAAAATGAATATTTATATAGAATTTCTGTTTGTAATTAATGAATTATAAGATTTACTGATTTTATAAGAATCTGAAAAAGATTTAAGGAATTGATTGTTATGAATAAGGAAGAGCAAAAAATACTAATTTTGAATAGGTATGCACAGCTACTATTAATATTCATATTACAATTTTTTTATTTTTTTTTATTAATTACTATAAAAGCAATACAGACTCCATTTCTGACCATAGTCTACAGACTATGGTCAAAATTGGAGTCCAGAGAGTTTAGGCCTATGTTCTGAGACTTCTGTTCTGAAGGCATGATGAAATTGAGGTAGTTTCAAAGCACTGCTTATAACCTCTTTGCCAATAGGAGATGAATCTTGCTAAAAGGTGTGCTGACCTTCATGGAATATTGTGTGATGTGGTTAAGAAGCTTTAAAATCTTCTGTGAGATGTATACTTGCACCTTATTGCCCATTTGGATGATGTTATCTGTATGAAATAAACAACAGCAGAACAGTGTTGGAGCATTTTCTGAAAGGTATATTTTTATGGAAGTTTCAACTCCTTGTTGATAGAAATGTTGAGTAGTCATGTTGATGCATTCATAGCCCAGCCCCCACCAAACCATAACTGGTATAGGATGATGAATCTCTCTTCGCCTTGTTTGTCCATCACTTCAGGGGAGGCTGCAGGAGTTATGCATGGATAGGATTGAATCAGTGAGATAACTCCCCAGAGGATGTTGCAGTTATCCTATTGCTTCAGATATCCCATAATACCACTGAAAACACAAAGTGGTGAGTGAGGCTGAGTTAAATGAAGTTTGCAGTACTCCACAGATTTATTATTGTAAGCCTAAAGGCAAAGTAATAACACTTATCTTCAAAATTGAGTCAGTATAAAAGGTTTTAAAATTGATGTAAATTTAGAGTAAAAAGCTTCAGATATATGAGAATTGCAAAACATTACTGTATACAAAAGTTAAAAAAAACCTCAGTTCTGTCCATAGCCAAGAGCCAACTAGGCTTGTAGCAAAAAACATGATTCATATTGTAAAGCAGGCTACCACAAGTTGCCTTTGTATTGTACCTGTACATTAAATAAAAACCATTACTCTCTTAGAAGCATTGCTGCTGTTTATTTGACATTGCCTTATTGGACAGTGCAGTGGCAGTAAGCATTCTACTCGTGTACCAGTGGGTGTCTAGGCACATGGCCACTGACACTATTAAGGTACCAGTAAGCACTAAAACTGCTGTTATGGGTAATGCCACATATTTCAAATAATTAGCATACTGTTCCTTCTTGAAAAGTATGCTAATTATTTAAAATATGTGGAATTCGTATGAACAATGTAAAGGAAAAGAAGAAGAAGAAATTTTCAGGAATTGTTCAACGTTTTACTGATATACAAGAGTTGACAAAAATTACAGTTGTGTATAATATAATCAAGGGCATACTAAGTTTGCTATAAAATGCATCAATCTCATACTGCAAAGCAATTCACCACAAGTCACTTTAATACTGCAACTGTACTTCAAATAAAAAAAAGCTGCTATTTATGCAAAATATGTATCATTATCCATATGGTCCTTCTAACACCTTACTGATGAACAAGTTTGTGTAAATGCAGTACTGGGCAACTCACGATGACTTTCTTTATGACATGAGATTGATACATTTTGTAGCATACAGTTTGCTTTAAGCCATGGGTGGCCAGTGAGTCAGTCGCAATCTACCAGTCGACTGTGGCTTTAATTTCAGTCGATCACTATGAATTTTAAATATACAGTTATCCCTCGATTTTTGGCGGTCAGGTATACTACCAAAATTTGATATTGCGCAGTGGGTTTCGCTACCTGCACATTATTTTTTTTTTATTTTTTATTTTTTTTTACAAAGTTTCAAAAATAGGAATGAAGAGCAGATTTTGAAAATTTATTTATTTATTTATTTTTTTTTTTTGCATGATTGAAGATTTCATTGAAGGAGAAACACATTTTACCATAATAACGTAAAATACCACAGAATTCCAGCTGTTGGTATTATTGCAAATGCAATAAGATTGAGTTTCCTACCCGTTTATAATTAGATTGCACTGACAGAAAAGCACAATAAACCAGAAAGTGCAAATTGTTTTATGGTAGTGACCTCCAGAAAAAGCTTTTGAGAAATATCACAAAGGCATTCAAAACTGATTCTTATAAGGATATAACCAAACAGAGCAATAAACAGTGGTGTGTTTGTCCAGTTATTTTGGAAACAACTTCCTCATTCGGAAATCTTCTTCATCAATTATCCTACGTTAGCTGTTCAGACAGAATATTTTTCCAGTTCGCACAACTTAAAGTGTTTTAATCGGTAAGCCTTGCTTTTGCTGATTTAATACCTGGACAGTACTTATATGTTAATTTAATACCTTTTGATTTAAAATGAATACTACGAAAAAGAGTAAAGTGTATCATTTTCATCAAGAGTGGGAACTAGAATACTTTTTTGTAATGGTGAAAGAAAAATGTTGCTGTTTGATTTGCAGTGCTTCCGTGGCTATACCCAAAAAAGGAAATTTAGAAAGGAACTGCAACACACTCCATGGTAAATACCAATCGGATTTCCTGCTGAATAGTGACCTTAGAAAAAATCAATTAGAAGAACGTAAATCCAGATTATTTGCGCAACAAAATTTCTTCATGACACCTAATTTACAATCTAAAGCAGTAACTGTAGCATCATTTAAAGTGAGTCATCTTCTTGCAAAAAAATGCAAACCATTTTCTGATGGTCAGTTCATCAAAGATGCATTTTTAGAAATAACCGATTCTCTTTTTGAAAATTTTAAGAACAAAAATGAAATTAAAAGTGCTCTTCAAGAACTGCAATTATCTGAAACACTGTGATGCGATGCATCGAAAAAATGAGTAAAAATGTGAGCGAACAATTGCATGCTGATATTACTAATTGTGTGTCCTATTCTTTACAACTGGATGAATCTATAGATGTCAGTGATACTGCTCAGTTGCTCGTTTTTATTTGTATGGTTTTTGATGATTCTGCCACTAGACAAGAACTGCTGGGTATGGTTTCATTAAAAGAAAGAACTAGAGGTCTTGATATCTTTAACTCATTCAAACATTTTATTGAACAAATTAAATTACCACTATTTAAGCTCGCATCAGTAACAACAGATGGAGCTAAAGCAATGACGGCATTTTAACAGATTCACCGCATTGTGCCAAAAGGATGATGAATTCCCAGATTTTTTGAGTTACCACTGTATCATCCACCAACAAGTGTCAGCCAGCAAAAGATTAAATACTAAAAGTGTTATGGACATCACTTTCAAAATCGTGAATTCCATCAAAGGACAGTCTCTTCAAAGGAGATTTTTCAAAATGCAACTCGATGAAAATGAACCAGATTTGATATTACACACAGATGTGAGGTGGCTGAGTCGGAGTAAGTTTCTACAGAGATATCGAAATTTGCTGAATGAAATTAAAAAATTTATTGATCCAAGGGAAGATGATTATCAGCAGCTACAAGATACAGAGTGGTTGTGTGATCTGGATTTTTTTGGCAGATTTTACTAGTAAATTAAGTGATCTGAATTTGGAATTACAAGGAAAAAAATAAAAATGTGGGTGATGTGATTAGTAGTATTTCTGCATATAAATATCAATTTTTGGCAATGGTTAAGAAAATTTCAAAGAAAAAAAAATTCGACCATTTTGCGAATATGCAAGATCATTTGCAAAAATATCCTGTTTTTGAATTTAATAGTGAGAAATATGTTTCTGAAATTGAGAATGTTGTGGACGATTTTGAAACCAGATTCAGTGATTTTAAAACAATTGAAGGCATTGTTCAATATATTTCTTATCCATTTAATGTCGACTTAGAGAGGCATATCCATAGCCAGGTGTGCAGGAGCAGCAGTACATAGCACGCGCTTCTTGATTAGACCAGGGTTTGAGCCCATGACCGCCAAATACGGAGGATGCGGAAAGGTCAGGGAATGACCAACACATATCTCCGGAGCAATATGGCCTTAGCTCTTAATGCCCTTGGAAAAAAAAAAAAAAAAAAAAAAACCAAATAACAAATAATCGACTTAGATATCGATTATTTGTCATTTGTTATTAATAGATTGCAGAAAAAATCACTGCGATTTTTCACATGGAGAAAATATTACTTGAAAATGAAAATATTACATTGCGAAACGATATCTTCCTAAAAGCCAGATCATCAAAAAAAGACTTTTGGAAATATGTTTGCTGAGAAAAGTGCGCAAATGTAAAAAAAAAATGCAGTGAACTTTTAGATTCCTGTTTTGGTTCCACATATCTATGTGAATCGGCCTTTTCGTATTTGAAACAAAGACGAGGAATCGCTGTGCTCCTACGGACTTGCATACAGAAGATTCTTTACGGTGAGCCTTATCACAGTATATCCCAGATTTTGAAAGCTTGGCAGATGACATGAAGACACAAACTTTGCATAAATTAAAATTTTAAATACGTATGAATTTAAAATAACAATTCTGAACTGTATTGAATTTTAAAATTTATAAACAACATTTTTCTACATGTATTGATTAACTTTTTTAACCTTGCGCAATGAAATTTTTGAGATGGTAGATCGCGGCACATTTTGAAGGAAAAAAGTAGATCACGTCACAAATTAAGTTGGGCACCCCTGCTTTAAGCTATATACAGTGAAACTTCCCTTTAACGGACAGCCATGGAGAACGAGAATGTGTCCGTTAGAGAGAAGTGTCCGCTAACAAGAAGTCTGAGGGAGGAAAAAAAAACAGAAAGAAAGAAAAATCGTTAAACGTTTAATGTAAAATTAAATTAAAATATATACAGATTTTGAACAATATTTTTGTAAATAATATACATACAATTGTGCTATGCATATTATGACTTTATCTTAAGAAAAATACATACAGTAATCACTTATTTTCTTCTGCACCTTCTTCCGGCTGATAATTTTGTTTTCAACATTTGTTTGGAGTGAAGAAACCATCGAAAGTCCTTCAGTATCTTCTTCAGCAGCGAAAAACATTTTTAAACTATTGATTTGTATGGGCGCTTCTTCTATTTTCATCGGTGGTTCGTCGTTAATATGTTCTTCAACAGAATGACCTCCTTCCATTTCTTAATCCTTATGAGGAACTTCTTGAAAAATATTGTTGATAATGTTGTTGATATCTAGAGCACCATCTTCTGTAGTGAGGTTCGAATCTATATCTTTGTAGCCAGAAGTGTATACTTCCGCTACAAGGGAAGTATCGTACATTATTAATAGATGTTGAAGTTCTTGTTCTTTTTGGTTCTCCACATTGCTGTTCACAACTTCAATTTTTGCGTTTGAGAAGCCAGACTTCACAAAACAGTTCACGACAGTTTGTTTTCTAATTGCGTTTACTGAAGAGGAAATCCATTGAAGAGGAATCGCATCTACGATGCTGAGTTTTTCTGCAAGGTCACTCGCACATGTTACATCATTCATGTTTGCAATGAGATGTCTTAAAACACGTTTTCTGTAGTGAAGTTTAAAATTTTTTATTATCCCTTGTTCCAAGGGCTGACACTCTGCAGATGTGTTTGGTGGCAGAAAAACGATTTGAATGATACAATTCAATGTGTGGGTGAGATGCAGCGTTATCCATGAAAAGAATAATTTTTCAGTTTTGACAAATCATGTTTTGGTTAAAGCGACTTATCCATTTGCTCATGATATCTCGTGTCATCCATGCTTTTTTATTAGACTTCCAGTCAACATTCAACTTTATGCCCTTGAAACAACGAGGATTTTGTGGTTTTCATATAACAAGAGGTTGTTCAAAGTCTCCCAGCATATTTGTACACAATAGTACAGTCAAGCATTCCTTAGAAATTTTTCCGCCCTGGCACTTTTCGTTTTTTAGGCTCATTGTTTTTTCAGGAAGAGCTTTAAAAAAACAATCCTGTTTCGTCACAGTTGTAAATATCCTTAGCTTCAAAATCACGACATAAATCTTCCAATTTGACGGTCCACTCTGTTACAACCACAGTATCAACAGATCCACCTTCACCACTTACGGTTTTCCAAGAAATTTTATGCCGAGTTTTGAACTTGTCTAGCCATACCACAGAAGCTTTGAACTCATTTACTCCCATAGATTTCTCAACCTCCAAAGCCTTTTCCCTAAATAATAGGCCCATTAATGGGAATTTTTTTAGCCCGTGCATGACAAAACCACTCATACGTAACATTGCCAGTTTGAAGTCCAACAGTTTTCGGGAATGATTTTTGAACCTGATCAATTATGTGTTGCCAAAATTGTTTGAGCAGTTCATTTTTTTCCCTTTAGGATGTCACTTACCTGCGTCTTCCCGATTTTGAATTTTGCAGTGAGATTGCGAACACTATTTTTTTGCCAATCATATGCATTAACGAGTTCGACTTTATCTTTTAAAGTTAATAAATGTTTACGAGAAGACATTGTGCACTTCACACGACACTGAACAAAACTGAAACTCAAAAGACGAAAGGCCGACAACCCCCCCCCCCCCCATGCACACACTGAATTCATCAGAAGTTTTACACGTGCCTTAAAATTCTTGAAAAAGGGTTTAGGACCACGACGTAAACCTTGATAAAATTCAGAGAATCGGAAATAGAAAATAAACACACGATTGAGGCAATACGTGGAAGAAATGTTTCTAGAAAAAGGGCCATGAGCTCGCCCACTATCCGTTATGGGGAGATCAAATCAAGTGCTAATCTAAATGAAACAGTGCAGATTGCCTGTCTGCGTCCGTTACAGAGAATGTCCGCTAGACAGAAGCTGAAATCATGTTAAAACCAATAGAGGAGAGTTGGGGAATTTGAAAATGTTCGTTGTAGAGAGATGTCCGTTAGGAAAAGTTTCACTGTACACAATTGAGGGTTTTGCCAATCCTTGCAGAGTAATGTTGTATACCTCTTGCATATCCAAAAATTTCGGTCTAAATTTATTTTCGTATTCAACTTTTAATATTTAGCTTCTCACATTGTTGAAATGATCACTGGGGTGTGAGTCCCCACTAACTGTGCCTACTTGTTCATTGGTAAGATTTTGGATTGGCTCTATGGGTAATACCACATTTTTTGCATAAATAGCAGCCTTTTTATTTGAAGTGCAATTGCAGTACTAAAGTGACTCATGGTGACTTGCTTTGCAGTATGAGATTGCATTTTATAGCAAACAGTATGCTCTTGATTATGTTATACACAACTGCAATTTTTTCTCTTTTACAGTAATTGACATTTTCTGGAAATTTTCTTTCTTTGTTTTTTTATTCATATTAATAATTTTTATCTCCGAAATCCTTCATAATTCCAAGAACTAGTTCAAGGGAACTGCTAATGTAAACAGCTGTCATGAATTTACTGAAATGAAGAACATAGTGCCAACTGGCATTGTAATAATTTTCTTTGAATCTTATATTGCTTATTCTTTGGATATAAAATGAATTATAAAAAATTTCTAGAGCATTAGTTTTCAGCCTTTTTAATAAAATATACTCTTGTTTTTACAGATTCAGCTCACATTCCTTCCCCCGCCTCTCATTATTTAATGTTATGATCAATAATAAGAAAATGACACTGTGACAAAGCTTCATGTGATTTTTCTTTGTTTTTGTTTGATTTCAGATTGTTATGGCTTTTAGTTGTGACCAACATGCCTGGCAGACATAACAGAAGTTATGCCTGAGATATTGCATTGGTTCATAGTGGCACAAGCACACAATATTAAGTGGTTATGGGACACTCTTGTGGTTGTTTGAAATTATGTGCAGCTATAAATATTTTGGTGTATAATGAAATTCATTTAAAAGTGCATGTTGAATGAAAACTTGGAAAACTGACCGAGTTTCAGAGGAGAATGATAACGGAGCCCAAGAAATGACTGGAGTGGTGTAAAGTATTAACAGGAGCTGATGTCTTGATATGGCTGGTTAACTCACCTTGCCTAGAGCACATATGTCTAATTAATGTCAAAAATAAACTAGTTAAAGAAGACTGTCTTAATTAACATTAATAGAAACATACAATATTAAGGGAAACAATTTAATTAAAAAAAAAAAAAATCCAATTTCATTTCATTCACAGAGTCTTTTATGCATCCTTAACTACAGCACAGACATTATCAGATGCAACAGTTATTTTTATCAGCATTAATGCAGGCTACCATGTACTTGATATTATGTTTAGCATGTTTTGGAACCTTGTTTTTAGAAGAGAGTGTGAGTGGTAAAGCACAATTGTGATTCTTCAGGTATACTCTTCCCATGGTAACAAAAACTTCATTTTGCTTGGATGGCAGCATCTCTTCTGGTGTTGGTGATGCTGTGGTAGCAGCATCATTATCATATTATACCACCTTTTATGTCCCCTCAAATTCTCCCACAAAATCCATATGTTCCATCAAAATATTTCATTCCTCACTGTTGTTGCCAAATTAGTATTAGTATTAATATTAGTAATGGCCGCATGGTGCAAGAAAGCCTATGGCTTATGCTGCACCGGCCAAAAAAAAAAAACCCGAATAAAACAATGATAAAAAAAAAATAAATAAAATAAATAATAATAATTAGTAATCCTATGCGCTTCCCTGACCCAAAGGTACTATCCAGATGACCTTTCAATTTCCCCAAACTGTCAGCCTCTACCGCCCATGTAGGCAACTTATTCCAGTAATTTATAACTCGTTGGCTAAAATAAAACTTCCTGCAGTCCAATCTAAACATTTCCCCCCCATAACTTGAATTTATGTCCCCTAGTTCTAGCATCATTTATAACTTTGAAAATTCCGTCCTCATTCATTTTACTGATGCCTCTCACAGCCTTAAACACCTCAATCAAATCTACGCTAAGGTGTCTAGTTTCCAAACCCTGCAACCCACATATTCGAAGTCTTTCTTCATATGGACATCCCTTTGCCGATCTCACCAGGCGAGTTACTCGTCTTTGCACCCTTTCAAGAAGCTCGATGTCTTTCTTTAGGTACGGTCTTTATACTTGAACACAGTATTCCAAGTGTGGTCTAATAAGAGCCTTATATAATGGGATTATAACATCCCTATCTCTACTTGCAAAAGTTTGTGGAACTGAGTCAAAAGCTTTGCTGAAATCTAAATAAACAATATCGAAATTATTGCCTAAATCCAGCTCGTGAGTGACCCTTTCGAAATAGCAAACCAGATTTGTTAAACATGATTTTCCCTTTACAAAACTATGCTGAGTATCCTTGAAAATTTCAATTCGATTCAAATGATCCTGAATTCCACCTTTGATCATTGCCTCCATGATTTTCCCTACCACTGAAGTCAGACTGACAGGTCGATAATTTCCCACTTCACTCTTAGAGCCACCCTTATGTAAAATACATTGGCACTTTTCCAATCCAAGGGAATCGCCCCAGAGTCTAGTGATGCTCGCATAATTAGCCTCAATGGTTCAATGCACTCACTTGACGCCTCTCTTAAGATTAAAGGGTATATTCCACCAACTCCAGGAGCCTTACTGGCCTGTAGACTCAAGGTTTTTCATTAAATAATCTTGCGAAATTTCAGTATCATTAATCACATATTTTTCAACTTCGCTCCCACAATTTCCCACTGCCACAAAAGATTTTTCATTTGTAAATATTGATGCAAAATAACTGTTGAATTCATCTGCAGCGGCAGCTGGTGTATTTAATACTATCCCCTTTTCCCTTACGTAAAGGACCGATCTGGTTTGTCCTGCTCTTCTTGGCATTTATTTATGTGAAGAATTCCTTTTCCCTCCTCTTTGCTCTGTTTGCTAGTGATTTCTCATAAACTGCCTTTGCCTGTCGAACCTTTTCTGTGGATCTATTACAGATCACCCTGTTATAGGCTTCAAGTTGCTCTGTAACTTTTCCATGCCACCTTTTTCTGCTCTAGTAAAGTGGCAACTTCACTATTCATCCAACCTGGAACCCTCCTCCTGGAGTATTTTTTTAATGGTATATACGCATTCAAGGCATCTGTGATTAATGTTTTAAAAGCATACCACAGTTCAAATGTATTCATTCTCTGAACGATATCTACCCAGTTAATAGAGGCCATGTAGTACCTTAAGGCATCGTAATTTCATTTCAAACCTAGACCATGTTTTTCAATAATATTCTCTCCAAAGCCACTCTTTCGGAAGGCTGATTATTACCTGATTCAGTACCATGCCAAGCAGTAACATTATGATGGACATCTAAGGTATTCCACTTTCACTGCAGATTGTTCCCTGTTGGTTTTCCTTGTTCATGTAATTTGATGCCAAGTTATACAGAACATGCTCTCTTTAGTTTTTTTCTTTGTAGATTCATCTATACCGTGTTTCTCAATCTTTTTTTAAAAATATCACCCACCAAAGGGCCTTTTTAGACAATTTTTTTCCTCTAATTGCCCCCATGAAATTTTAAAAAGAAAATACACTTTATACTTACTTTTTTTATTCAATGAGTCTCTGAGCCTGATGCTTCTTAGCTAAAAATTCAATGTTCGTAAGTTCAATTCTAATGTCTCTTCTTGAACATATATCAGTTCTGTTTCTTTCCTTTGTTAATAATATTTTATTTACTGAACTGAAACCACTTTCAAACGTATAAGACGTTAGAAAACAAAGAAGTACTTTGGCCATTTCAGACCACATTGTCGGATAAAGAGGTTTAGTTGTTTTTGATCCCCACAACTCAGCCATTCCACCTTTTTCGAATTTATATTTGCATTCTTTGTTATATTTTAATTCAATGAGTTCTTGAATTTCTTCACTAGCAGACCCGACATCATATTCAATTGGATTTAACCTCCACGGCTTCACTTCAAAAGAAAATAAATCTGAAAATCTATTTTTTATTTCATCTTTTAAAGAACACAAATGATCTGATTAATTCTTAAGATCATTCTCAGTGAGAGATTCATTGATTTCAACTAACTCCTGCATGCCATTTAAATTGTTTTCTCATTAAATTTCTTTCAAATACTGTATTTCCAGTTTTTCAGTGATGGTTTTTAATATGCATTTTCAGTCACTGTAATTAATTTCCCTTGAAGTTGAAGTCGTACTTCATTAAGTTTTCGAAAATCCAAGCGTATAGTGGATGTTTTTTCTGATCTCCTTTGATAAATCTGTGTCTCCTTCACTTTCTAAAAAACTAATATGTCAAAAAAGGTTTACAAATTTTGTTAGACAGTTTCCTTTAGAAAGTCATATTACTTCTGTATGTAAAAGAAGCTTCACATACTGTTCTTTATTATCAACAAAACATTTTCTTAAAAGGTGATCATATTTGCTATGTGACTTTATTTTATTGATCATTTTAATAACTCAGAGATTGATCAAGAACTGGACTAATATTTTTTGCAACCAAATGATGTTGGTGCAAAATGCAGTATATTACAAGAACTTCAGGACACTTCCTTTAGGTGGGCTGTAAAACCTTTGTCTTCCAAAGATGGAGGTAGCACCATTAGTGGCACAGGCAGGGTACCAAATTTTTCTACGGTACTTGTTTTTCATCAAACCATGTTTTTACAGCAGCAAAAATGGATACTTCAGTATGGTCAATTTCAATAGATTTTATAAACAATATCTCTTCTTGCAATTTACAATCATCAGCGAAATAATGATCATATGCCATTATAAGGGCCTTATTGTCAGTAACTGTGGATTTGTCAATCTGAATAGAAAATTTTCTTGTTTCTGTTTGTCAATTAGTTGCTCTTCAGCGTTAACTGACATCTCATCGATTTGTATTCAAATAGAATCATTGCTCAATGACAACAATGTTCTTAAAATACTGTTAAGATTTTGATGCATCACTGTTGAAATTAGTCTCTAATGCAGGTTGTATAACAGTCTTAGCAATTGTATGAGCACCACCACCAGTTTTTGCAATGATTTCTGCAGTTTTATAAGATGCAGTCACTCCATCGTCATTTGTTTGTGTGTTCTTCTTAAATAAGGAAGTAACAGTGTTACGTTGCTCAAAATTGTGTTTTAAAATATTCAGTATATGTACCAACTTTATTGGGATGTTTCCTTTTTTAGTAATCTAAAAGTCTTGATGGTTTCATAGCCTCATTTGAAAAAGTACTATTACACACAAGGCACATGGGCTGTCTTGAGTCGAATGGATTTTCAGTAAAACCGTAAGCCAGATATTCATCCAGATACTGTCGACACTTTCTTTTCAGTACTTGACTTGATTGATGATGGGTTGAATAACTATAAAAAATTAAATAATAAAATATAAAAATAATTTATTTAACTCTCATAGCCCATGTCACTCACAAAAGCACTGTGGATCAAAAATAAACTTCCACAAGGAAACAAATCAATACTAATTGTGGCTTAGAAAGTAGAAACAATAGACTGAAGCATTTTCTCATCCCATCCATGCCTTATATATTGACCAATGAAACAAAAAATAAATAAATAAACCATGCCCACCATACCGTAGCCAAGGTCGCAGCTGTCGGAAAGGAACAAACACCAAGGATTGAGGAGACATTACATCTGAAAGCACTTAGGCATTTAAATGCCTATGAAAAGCAAAAGTGGTTGAATTAAATCACGCCCACTGTCTTCCTTTTATCAATTTCTCACTTGCTCCTAATATAATATATGTTAAAAATAAGTTGTCTCAGGGGAAAAGAAATCCCTCCCCCAAAAAAAAAAAAATTAAATATTAAGGAATAAGATGTTGTTGGGTAGGGTTGAACTTTGGAGGGCCACAAACCATTGTAATACCATGCTTTTTTTTTGCCCACTCAAAACCAATCTTCACCCCCTTGGGGACGATATTGCGCCCCCATCCCGTTGAGAACCCTCTGATCTAGACTCACTGCAAACATTTCATGAAACTAAGTTATTCCTATCCTTGGAGTTATCCATTGCTGCATTTAAAGTTGCTAATTCCATGGTGAACAGTAGTCGTAATTGGGATTTGCTTGCATAGTTGCTAGTGATATTATATTAGATGCATGTGTTTATTGTTGCCTCTCAGAACATTTTGTTTCGAGCTTCTGCTGTTTCACACCATTAAGTGATTTCCTGATTCCTGCAGATTTTTTCCAATTTAAAGCGCAAAATTTGATATTCTTTCATTGCTTCATTGCACAGTAGTGACATGGAATATTACTGGTTTAAAAAAAACAAAAAAACCTGGTTGTTACTTGCATCCTGTCAGCCTACTGGACAGTTTCTTTATTACCATCTGTTAGAGGAAGTTTGAACTACAACATACCACTACCGTTTATTTTCAGACTCATTGAACATGACCACAACAGCCCCATTCTGGGAACTTTATTGCCACACCCATTACATATTAACCAAATTTTGTAATAAATGAATATGTTTACATAGAAAAGTCTATCATTTACAAGGAAAATATGTGCTTTTTATAAATGAGAATTTTGTATAAAATGAGTTAGCTTGTATTAATGAGATTCTGCTGCAACGGCTAATCATTTGGTTCTTCAAACAGGCCTCTGGGGTTGGGTAAATTCATATTGTGATTTTAAATGTTTCTCACCAACCAATAATAAAATAAAACACGGAAACTAGAATTTTGAAAACTATGTTTACTACTATATATTTAAAATAACTTGACAACTAAAAGGATAAAATACATAAAATATATACATATACATCGAATAAAATACATTAAAATACCTGGTAAAAGCGATAAAATCGACCGTAGCTTTCGAAGGCTCCTGCCTTCTTCCTCAGCGGTAGCTTCCTTGTACTGCGGTGCATCTTAAGTACCAGCAGGTTTACGGCTAAATCACGTGCTTATCGCCACGTGTTCTCCCATGTACTGGGCAATAAGAAATGCAGACCAGAAGCGGCTCGGGAGCACGTCATAGGAAATCGTTCATCCCTTCTGAGGATTGTAGCCTCAAAGAGGGGATGAATCCGCAACCTTTGTCTCTATTAATGTTCTCTGTTGAATTAATCCGCAAACTCTCGAGCCACTTCGGTCCCAGAACCTATGTGCCCGATCAGTGATGATAGCTTCGTCCGGGGAGATCTGGTGTTGCTTCTCCCAAAAATGTTCAGGCCACGGCGGACTTGCCATAATCTGCATTTCTTATTGCCCTTGAGTGCTCCCCCAGACGTTCTTTGAGACGGCGCTTTGTTTCCCCTACATAACATTCCCCACAAACCGGGCATTTAATACTATAAACAACTCCACTAGCATTCTCTTTTTGAATGGAGTCTTTTACTTGTGACACGATTGGGTGCAGCTTCCGGCCTATAATCTGCACACAACACGTCTCTGATAGTTTCTTAGTACCCTAGTTATATGTTCTGTTAAGCCCGGAATAGGGTATGTATGCAGTGGCCATTGGAGTGAAAGGCTCGCCTCTTCTCTAATTTTCTCCAATATACTTTTGTATAATCCTCTAGGGGTAGCAACACTTTTTAAGATCCGCCGTAATGCATTCATATTCTTCTTTCCTATCCTCGGAGGTACTACAATGCTATTTTGCCCTATCTATTAACGCTCTGACCACACTGTTCCTATGATGATTGGAACAGTTGCTCAGAAATTTAGTTTTTAGTTGTTGGCCTTCTCGACAGATCAATACATCTAGGAACGGCAAAAATCCTTCTTCCTCTACCTCCAAGGTAAATTGTATGTATGGGGAGAAGCCATTTAAAAAATTCAACACTTCATTTTCCCTCCCCTTTTGAATAATTGAGAATGTATCATCAACATATCTCTTCCATGGGCGCATAGGGAGATCTCGACCATTAAATATTCTAGCCTCGAGCTCCTCCATAGTTAGATTAGCTATAATTGCACTAATGGGGAGTCCATGGCTGTACCATTAACCTGCTTATACACAATATTACCAAAAATCAGGTGCCTCCGTAGCCAGGTGGGAAGGAGCAGCAGTGCGTAGCACACATTTCTTGATTACACCGGGGTTCAAGCTCGTCACCACCAAATACGGAGGATGCGGAAAGGTCAGGGAATGACCACCGCATATCCCGGAGTAATATGGCCTTAGTTGCTAATGCTCCTAAAAATCAAAAACAACAACAACCAAAAATCATGGTGGTACGTGAGAGGCATAGTTCTATACCTTTACAAATATCTTCTAAGTTTAATTGAGTTCTGTTACTCAAGGTGGTATCATTCTGTAAGGCCATGTGGGCACAAAGTACCCCATGGTCGATAGGAATGCACATAAAAAGCGATGTCACATCAAAAGATATCATAGCTTCATTTTCTTCTATGTGCTGACTTCTTATGAATCGCACAAAATCTTAACTATCTTTGACGCTGAATTCGGAAGTTCCTACTAATGGAGACAGTATTTTGGCCAGGAAACCAGACAAGGCATATGTGGGACTGCCAATGAATGAAACTGTAGGTCTAAGTGGCATACCCACTTTATGTATTTTTGGTAAGCCATAAAATCTCGGTATCTGGCTCCCTGTAGCATGCAATGTGCAATACTGTTCTTTAGAAATTTTGTTGGATTTTAGCCAATTCTGAATCATTCTATTTACCTGACGTTCCAAATTCATCAATGGGCTTTTTTGAATAACTTTATAAGTTGTTTGATCATTCAATAGATCTAATGCTTTACTTAGATATGCTTCTTTATCAAGGACCACCGTTAGTCTGCCTTTGTCAGCTGGTAAGACCACAATACTGTCATCTTGTTTGAGGCTCCTAAGTGCTAATTTCTGTTTCACACTAAGATTAGCAGGGGGTTTTTGGCTTGACTCAGAATAGCTGCTGTTTTAACTCGAATTTCATTTGCTCTATCTTCCGGCAACTTATTTATCACTCTTTCCACACCCATCGCTATTTCTGCAATGGGTATTTTAGGCGGAATCATGGCAAATTTTGGTCCTAAATTTAAAACCTCTATCTGTTCTTTAGTTAGTTGCTTGCTGCTCATGTTCACTATAAAATTTGCAGTATTATCACTATTGCTTCTGAACCTGGTTTGCTCTCTGAGTCTATCAAACCTTGCCATATGCCTCTGTCTATAGATGTCAGAAATTTGTCTTGTTTTTGTTGACACCATGCTAATCACCAGTGCCAGATGTACTGAAGTCACCCTCTCACTTATCTTATTAAAACACTGTCTTTTGGCTAATCATTTGAATTATGTGAGATGAATCAAATAATTTTCCATTGATTTCATTATAACCTCTCAACTATATCTGTCATTACTGTTCCACTCTGAGATCTCTCTCTCTCTCTCATGTGTAATAATTTTTTGCCTTCTTTCAGTTTGCTTTCTTTCATTGTAGCAGTGTAACTCCAAATTCACACTTTTCTAATTTATTCCATATATGAAAAAGCTGAAAATAAGGATCATTTTCTTTTCTATTCAAGAGGGATTTCAAAACTTTGTTTTACGTTTGCAGTAGGTGGTAGATAACTTTCATCAACCGGTGAAATACCTCCACTGCTTATTGGAGGCTTGAAGTGGTGAAACCCATGTCTAGTCTCCAGAGCAAAGTCCCCCCCCCCCATACTTCTCTTTCAACCCATGCACGGTACTAAGTACTATAGGTTTTGATACCTTTCGTGTGTTTGGGGTTTTCATAAAAAAAAAAAAAAAAAAGTAACTGAATTATCTTCTTTGTGGGACTGCCAGAAATATTTTTTATTTGGAAATTTATATCAGTTATTCCTTGCATCTAGTCTTGTTGCTATTTCATAATACCTTATCAGATTGCTTAGACAAGATATGGACTTAAACAAATTAATGAATGAATAAGTAATAAAAATAATTGTAATAAACAGTTATTAATTCAAGGCACATTTGGCCTTTTTTAGAGTTTATAATTGTATTATTTATTCTGAACAGATACCCCCTAGTAATAACTTTTTTGTCAAAAAAAAAAAAAAAAAAAACCTTCATTTACATCATTCACTAAAGCAAAAACTAAACTGAAACTAAAGCTCTACAGAGAATTAACACAGGAGGAGGTGTGTTGTGCACTTGATCACCAGCTCCAGGTTAGCAAAACCAGTGTGACTGTATTTTATTATAATGACTATTGAGATAGTGATTCCCTGTTGTTTTTTTTTTTTGCTTTTTAATGCAACAGTAGTCAGTCTAGTGGCATAGTATTCTCAGGGAAGAATTTATGTAGTCAAAGTAATTGGAATATGTAATTCTTCAGTAGAACATTGTTGATGATGCACTACTGTTGGAAGCAGTAGGTGATAAATAATATAAATGGAGTGAAAATGAATTTATTTCATAGTTGGTTATAAATCATTTTATAATTGAAAATAACTTGATTTAGGTATCTGCAAGAAATTGGATACACTGATACGATAATTGATGTAAGGTCAGCCAGAGTAAGGACACTCTTAGGACTTGCACCAAGCAATATAGAAAATGATGAAAAGCAAAATATGCTACCTACTATGAACGGGGAACAAGGTAAACGAATTACAGATACACAGACACGAAGGTAAGTTTGTTTAAATGTTCATTATTTTTTGTTTTGAATTAAATTTCAGAATTTTTACTTGACTTTGTTTACTCTATTAGTGGCATGTATTTATCTTATCTCCAGTGGTAAATTATTCATTGAATTATTTGTGATAAATTTGTTCTCCAAAAATTGCTCTAAGAATTTGTAATAATGAAATTTTATAACTGAGAAGATTTTTAATTGTTTCCCTTTGTTTCTTCATACTTTGAGAAAAAAATACTCACAAGGTGCATTCAAAAAGTAGTACAAGCACAAAAATTCAAGGTTGGATGTCTGTAAACTGGAATTTTTCAAAAACCTTTTTAAATGAAAGCATTCCCTCATTGGAAAGTGGGAAAAAAATATGAATTTAATAATATTGCTTTGGTTGTCAAAAATTGACCAAAAAATTCCAGAAGAGTGATGTTAAAATCAATTTATTTGAATTTGGTGTCTGACTGTTTTCTTAATTGCATTATGCTTGCTAAATTTTGGACTGGTACAATATGTAGTGTGACAAAGTTGGATGATGCATAATTATGAAAATTTGTCAAGAACTAGAGAATAAGGACACTCTTAGGACTTGCACTAAGAAATATAGAAAATGATGAAATTTTCTATATTGGAAAATATAGAAAATATGGAAAATAATGCTAATGAAAAATATGGAAGTATTAGCAAGTTTTCAATAGTGAGAAAGGCTCCTTTCTAAAGGAGCCTTTCTCACTATTGAAAACTTGCTATAACTTCCTGAAGCAGCATGTTTGCTTATTAGCATTAGTTGAGGCATGTGATGCAACAAGAAAGCAAACTTAAACAGCGTCAGTCAAAAAAAAAAAAAAAAAAACCCTCCCATTTTATCCATCTGGTCACTCCAAATGTTTGTCTAGTTCAGCCTTAAATTTGTTTTAAGCTATCAACTTCCACAACAACAGATGGAAGTCTGTTCCAGCAAATAATTACCCGCTGGCTAAAAGCAAACTTCTGCACTTCTATTCTCCAGTTGTCTTTCCTCAGTTTGAATCTATACCCCCCTCAGGTTCTTAATCTGAGCAAGTGGAAGTATCCCTTCAGCATTGAGCCTGCGCAACCCATTCAAGGCCTTATACACCTCGATCAGATCACCTCGCAGGTGCATAATCTCCAGTGCTGCAACTTGCAGGACTTAAGCCTTTCTTCGTAAGAGCACCCCTTTGTTCCTCTCACTAATCTTGTTGCCCTTCTTTCTACTTGTTCTAGCAATTCAACATCCTTCCTAAGCCTCCAGACCTCTTTACAGTACTCAAGGTGCAGCCTGACCATTGCTTTATGCAAAGGGATAATCACCTTGTTTCTGCTAGCAACATTCCTATACAGTAAAGCGTTGAAAATTCGAACAAGCCACCATTTATTTATTTATTTATTTTTATGCTGGTGCCATAAAATAATTACAGTATGCAAGTTATCATGATCACAATTGCATACTGAATTTTGATTATATTAAATGGAAATTCTAATAAGTGAAAATTGTAAGAATATTATGCACAGGATATAAAAAGATATAAAGCACAAAATAAAAATAAATTTGCTCTTACGTACATAGTTTAATTAATATACATACAATACTAACTAAACACAACACTTTGTAATCTGTTATTCAACACACTTTCTACTCTGATATTTCTGTTCACTGACATTTTTTGGGGGTTCTAAAATCTAAAACAGTAAAAAAAGATGTGCCAATCAATAACAAAGAACATGGCACAGAAATAGCAAATAGCACGATACATTCAAGTCAGATACGGAGTAAAAATATTCTGAACAGATTTTTACAGAGTTTTATTTTACTGTACTGTAGTTTTCTTCACCTTTTAAAAGAAAGCAGAAATTTTTCACAATTGAATAGAAGATTGAGATTTTAAACAGATTTCAAAGGGAGAAAATGGGTCTTTGTTAGAAAAATTTTATGAGATTGGAAAGGCAACCATAACAAACATTAAACACAACAAGGAAAAAATTTTAAAATTCACACCAAAACTTGATTCAGATGATGCAAAAAAAAAAAAAAAAAAAAAAATTGAGAACAGCTAATGAACCCAATCCCCGAAGATGCTGTTTATTTGTTGTTCACACAGACTTACACACAGGTTTAGGAGAACCCATATCTGGACATTTGTTGTGTCCAGATATGGGTTTTAACATGCTGGATTTTAACCAAAAATTAGGCAGTGTCTCAGATTTTAAAGCCAGTTTTTTTTATTTCTAAACTTACTAAAATTTTTTTTAGTCTCCAGAACAGTATTTTTGATAAAACACTGCATCTGTTAATTAAATGTCTAAAGAACCATTATAATGTTGGCGACTAAACCATACGCAAAATTGTAAAAAATAAAGAGAAGCTATTAGATTTAAAATCGACATTGTAAAAAATAAATGCGTGTCCAATACACACTACTTGCGTATTGGACAGGTGAGTAGTGCATGGTAAGTTTTTTTTCTATGGCCATACTTTTTATGTAGATTGCTGAACATTTTTCGATCCAGTAAGTCCTCGAATTATGTAGCTTCGGACTTATGTTATATTATTTATATTTTTGTTATATATGACTTAGATAGTATGAATCAGAGCTGTAATACTCAATATGTTCTACGTTGATAATAATATTAGTAAATTTATAAGAGGAGTTTACCTCAATATAGTTTTTTTTACCTCAATAAATTTACTAATGTTATATATGACTGAAGATTTCAGTGAAGGGGAACTCATTTCACTGTAATAATGTAAAAACCCACACAATTCCAGCTGTCGGTATTATCGCAAATGCAATAAGATCAAGTTTACTACCCGTTTATAATTTCTTGCACTGACAGAAAAGCCCAATAAACCAGAAACTGCAAATTTTCTTTTTTATGGAAGTGATCTCCAGAAATGTGCTTTAGTAAAATGCGAGCTCGCGTGGGGGGGGGGGGGGATAATAGTGAGTTTTCACCTTAACCCTGTGAAGTTCTTTTCAGAAAATTTAATTTTGACCGTTATCGTGGTGCTGACTAAGAGAATAAGTGACAGTGGTACTAGTCGCTCTGTCAAGAAAAGGAAAGCGATCGAGTTGGATAAGAAAATTAAAATAATAAGGATGTATGAAAATGGCCAAACATCAACAAGTATCGCTCGGAATTCAGATTTGTCAGTGACAACGGTGAACACAATAAAGGAGAAAGACAGAATATGAGAAGTGGTGAAGCAATCGGCAACAATGAAGTCAACTATAATTACCAGGGCTACGAAATACATATCACGTTTTACTGTACAATAACATGCGTTTTTTCTTTCTTTTATGTTTTCTTTTCTTATGTGCCACTCTGGCTACTTCACCGCTGTCCCCAGATAGTTTTTAATTGAACTAATTAAAAATATATAACTATATTTTTTTCATTATTCCGAGGATATTATGTAGTTTTTGTAATTTTGGCATATCAGGGATATAGTAGCAATATTTTATTAGTCATTCCCGAGTTACGTAAAATTCGACTTACTTAAGAAGTCCTGGAACATATCTCTTATGTATGTCAGGAACTTGCTGTATTTTTGGATTAACCGGGAATTTTTTTTTTAAACATTTATTCCGGAAAATCGAGAGTCTCCTGTATATATACAGTATATACAGGGTGTCTCAAAAATATTGGCACAAACGTTTAGGGGAGGTAGGTAATATCCAAAGGAATGTGAATTGCATAGGAACCCATAACCAGAAACGTCATGGGAAAGTAGTAGCAGAAGCACAAGAAGCAGAAATGAAACAAGACAGTAATTAGTGGCAAACATTTATTTGACATAATATTAACAATGGAGTACGAGATGGATGCATTTCATGATGTTACAACAGATGCTCGAAGGTTCCACCATGAGACGCGGTTCATGCGTGACACCGACACAGCATGGATTGGCGGACACGGTCGAACACACCTGGAGTTTCTTTGACAGTAGCAGCAGCGCAGACGAGTTCATACACGATATATTTGAGGGCCCCCCACAGAAAGAAATCAAGGCTCAATAAATCAGGTTAGCGCGGGGGCCAGACAACGGGTCCACCACGGCCAATCTATCTATGTCCAAAATGCCTGTTCAAATGGTCACGAACACACCTTCCATAATGGGCAGGCGCCCCGTCATGTTGAAACAAATGTTGCGTCTCACATTTGCTGGAACATCGTCAAGTAACCCTGGTAGAACTTGTTCAAGAAAGATCCAATATTTAGCGGAGTTCATGCGGGATGGTAACAGGTATGGGCCGACTAAGCAGTTGCCGACCATACCTGCCGACACATTTATTGCGAAGCGATGTTGTGCTGCATGGGGGCACACCATGTGGGCCCTCTGCTAATCCATACACTAGGTACATGTCTGCCAGCTGACAATTCGTATATCGATGCATGCTCTTCGTGCGGCGACTGCTGCTTGAATGAGTTTGTTTGTTTGTTTTTTGGTTTTTAGTAGCATTAGCAACTAAGGCCATATTGCTCTGCAAATATGTGGTGATCATTCCCTTGGCCTTTCCGCACCCTCCGTATTTGGTGGTGACGGGCTCGAACCCCGGTCTAATCTAGAAGCGTGTGCTACGCACTGCTGCTCCTTCCCACCTGGCTACGGAGGCGCCGCTTGAATGAGTAAACCAGAAATTTTCCCCTCTCGCAAACTGATGAACAGTGCCGTGTACCGACTTACGGTGATGTTTCTGGTTATGGGTTCCTATGCGATTCACATTCCTTTAGATGTTACCTACCTCCCCTAAACGTTTGTACCAATATTTTTGAGACACCCTGTATATTACACACATACATATAAATACAAATACTACATAGGTTTATATATTTATATTGTGAATACTAATTCCTTGATAAAAATGTAAACTAAGAGGTCAAAAATGTTGTTTTTTGACTTGAAAAATAAAATAATAGAAACTTAATAGAAACTTTTAACTTATTTATTGTACAATAAAAAGGTATAAGAATAAAATTTAAGCACTTAACAAGTTAAGTTTAAGAATGCTTTTATATTACACATTTTCTTGGTTGATTATTATTATTATTAGAAATTTTTATCACTACTTTTAGAAAATATTTACCCTGAAAATGAGGCCCCCCCCTCTTCGGGCGAGGGCCATGGCCGGTTTGGCCATAGCATTAATGCAGCCCTGGATATGCACTCGTGTTTAGCTCTGAAATGTCTTTTACAACACAAAACTATTTCAAAACATTCTGGGGTGCTTCCGACTGCAAAAAATTTCTTTTATTACAAAGAGAAGCATTAAAGTACTTTTTTTGTTTGGATCAACATACATGTGTGAAAGTGCATTTTTCATTAATGAACAATATCAAAAACAACAAAAAAAAAAAAGAGAACCAGATTGTTGAAATCACATTTGGAAGAAAGTTTGCGATTATCTTTTCATAATGGCAAAATTAATTTCAAAGGTTTGGTATCTCTTCAAAGTCAAGGTACACACTGATAAGGTAATAAATATTAGTGCCAAAATTTTAATTGAGAAATATAATTCTTTTATCCGTGTACTGCTAAAAAATAAATTAATTAAAAAATGCATTTTTAATCTTTAATCAAAAAAAAATTATATTTTAATATATGGTGCTCGCACATATTGTAAGCTGTAAAATCTTGTTTGCTTGTAGCAAAAAGTTAAGAACCCCTGCTGTAAAGGTGTGACCGTGGCTTGCACAGCGGCCACAATAAGCATCTGCTCGACAATACCTTGCAATATGGCCAAAGCTTATACATTTAAAGCACTTTATGGGCATTAGGAGATCTCGCACTTGGTGGGACCCCAGTCTATAAAGACTGGTGGTCCCACCGAGACTTGCTATCAAGATCTTCCTGATACACTCAGAAACCTCGAAAACAAGATTTGCTCAGATCAAGATGAACATAATCTTGTTCTGAGTTGTGTGACCGTCAGGTCCATTAATGAAATAGCTAAAAAAAAAAAAAAAAAAAAACCCACAGTTGTAGAGGAACAAAAATAACAGCTGTTAGCAGTGAGATTGCACAGATAGAGAAAGAAGATTAGTGATGGTTCTGAAAATTGGGCCATTTTTGTTTGATACTTATGGCAGTAATCAAAGTGATTCCAAGTTGTATTCTATTGTGGTGACCTTTTGTAATAAAAAAAAAAAAAAAAGAGTAAAATCAAAAGGTGCTTGCTCTCTGGCTTAGCATTGGAAGTTGACTTTACAGGGTACAGCATTGGGCATCTTTTGAATGACCTTAAAGCATGTGGGATTCCTTAAAAAACTATCTGGCACTTAGGTGTTTATAATGTACCTGTTATGATTGGCAGTAAAACTTGTATAAAAAGGGTATTAAAAGAGGATATTGAGCACTTGGGGGCTGTCCCTGTCATCTTATTAATTTGTGTGTGCTGAAAAAGGAGCCACATGCCTTCCTTTGAAAGTGGAAATTTTGTGTACATTTTCTACTATTCAGAAAGAAGTGCTAAAAGGAAGGATAGATTTAAATTCAACTGATGCATTCCACTGAAGTAAAAAATATTTTGAAGTATTTTTATGTACATTTTGACTGTCTTTGATTAAATATGTTATTGGGCTTGTAGAACAGTTCCTACCTTTAAGTCTGTTTGAAGATATTAGAAGTGGTGAGAAATACTATATTTCAGAGTTACCAAATTGAAAAATAAATATGTGATTACTAGTTAATATCACTGACTCATGTTCAAATCCAGGTCATGATCCAGAAGTTTTGAAATAAGACAAATTTATGAACTCAAAAAAAAAAAAAAAAAAAAAAAGTACTTCTGATTAAAGCAAGTTGATAATTCTATTCATTATCCTCACTCTTGCAGAAATTTTCTTGTTCATCTCTTTTGGCTTAAATAAAGCCTTTTTGCTTTATTTTAAATGTTATGCCATTGTTTGACAATCTGAACATGGTCCTTCAACCCAACATACCTCAATTTGTGTAATGAGGTCATTATTCATAGATATGTTGAAGACTGTTATGTGAAAATTTATTATACTAACAGTTTTTAAGTCTTTTCTACTTTTGTTTTGAAAGTTGATTACCACGGCCTACGAAACCCAAAGGATGATTATGACTTACTCTTAGACATTTATTTTGGAAGGTTTGTGGAGGGTCTAAAATAAGAGGAGACGGTTCTGTTCTTTTGTTTAGTGAGGAAATACTTTATTGCTGCATGGTGCAGAAGTTTCCATTGGAAAAAGATATGTTTAATCAGACTATGTAACACCAATTAACACATCATTCAAACTGGCATTTATGGGTAAGAATTTTGTGTCTTATAAATTGGTTAATTCTCCTCATGGATATCTCTGTTCGCAATCTCTGAATTTTGCATTTATTTTTGTCTCTGTACCTGTGCTCTGTTCAAAATATTTTACTGGAAGACCATGACTAGTATTGCAACTCTCTCCTCCTTTTTGTATTATGAGAGATTTAATGGGCATCATCCTAGTTGTGTAATCAGGCACTTGATAAACAGGGACAAATTTTGGAAAAATTTATTGACAGACAATCTATTGCTATTAAATACTGAATCACATATATTCTTTCATTTTCCTACTTGATTAAGCTCAGCCACTGATGAGCTTTCCAGCTCTCCTGCTATTTGACTTGTTCATAACAGTCTACAGGAGTCATATTATCAGATGGAACTTTTCAAATTCAAATTGGGAAAAATATAATCAGCTAGCAACACTGGACAAATCATGTCAAGGGTATATGTTAACAACATCATTGCTTATTTCACGTAGCGAGTTCAGCAAACTGCTGAATAAGCCATCCCAAGAACATTCCCAAGTCTAGATTAGACCACATCTGAAATCTTAGGGGAACAATGGTTGAAACCAATCCAAGCATGAGAAAAACAGTTCTTGGATAGGTTACTGCAAATTTGTTGCATTTTGAGACCATATAAATGCAAATTATTTAGCGGAAGGCTAAACACCATCTGCTGTAGTCATATCATCAGATGGAACTTTTCAAGTGCAAATCTGGAAAAATATAATCAACTAGCCGCACTGGACAAATCATGTCAAGGGTATCTATTAGTGGCATCATTGCTTATTTCACATAGCGAGTTGCTGACTAAACCATCCCAAGTCTTAGACCACATCCAAAATCTTAGGGGAACAAGGGTTGCAACTAAGCCAAGCATGAGAAAAACAGTTCTTGGAATAACATCCACAGATAAGTTACTGCAAATCTGTTGCAGTTTGAGAGCTGTATTTAATGAAAGATGCATTCAGTGTGCAATCAAAATAGAATCATGGTTATGATTTGCCTCTACAATTAACAAGTATACTAAAATGTAGACCATCTGGAATAAAATCAGTTAAGCTGGAGTCCTGCATGCCACACATTCCACCATGTTAGACCCTGCAGTAATTGGAATTGCACCCAAACCTGATCTATATTTTTTGTACCCACAAAAAAAAAAAAAAAAAGCATTACATTTTTTATAAGTCAGTAATAGTGCGATAGTTAATTTTAAATTAAAATAACCAATCAATAACATTACAGTTTTACTTTATTCTATGTACTAAAATATCTAAATTTTAATGTCAATGTCTAATTCTGCCCCATTGACTTAATCGTAACACAATAATAAGAGATAATTATCTCATCATAATAAGAGAGAATACTGATCTCAAATTAAAACCTGAACATTACTAGAAGAATTTGAATTGCTGAAGAAATGGTTGCTTGCCCTAGCAACAGATGTAACTGGAAACTCATCAGGGTCTCAAGTATCTCGTGATCTGCCAAGTGACATCCCTGATTCAGGTCATAGAAGTGAATAGTCAAATGCACACCACTCTGGTTCAAAAAATTTAGTTTTTATCGAGAGATTTAGTTTTATCTTAAGGGGAAACAGAAAACACTTTTTGTAATAAAGATAGGTGGACTAGAACCAAGGTGTGTTTGCTGGGATTGACAATTGATGACATCACCAAGAGATTGTCTGATTTTAAGGGGGATAAATAGAACAATATTATTCATGTGGAGGCTAGAATATTGAATGAACAACCTACAACTTGTTTAGATGATTATAGGGCCATGCTGAAAAAATGCTGGGAGTTAGGTTTAGGTCAGAATGTGTGTGTCTGCACTTCTGCCCAGACATGATAGAAAGAATTATATACAGTAGAATCCCATTAACCCAGACCCTGATGATCTGAACTTTCTGTTAATCTGGACTGGATTTTCTGTCAGGGGAAAAATTCTAACTATCAAAAAAAAAAAAAAAATATGGAAAAAATTATAAATATAACTGACTTATGAGAGTGGTTTCTGCAAATTCTATAATATATTTACAAGCATGAGCTCGTTTAGCTAAGTTTATATTAACGATGTCATTGTAAACAAGAAGAGCAAGGATAAAGGGACAAAAACTAGTCCATGTATACTAAGCAGTAACTGCCCACTGCACTAGATAAGAGCAAATGTTGATGATGCACCTTAGCACGTGATTGGGAGGGGGATGAATCATGCATTCTTGGAAATGACTCGCAAATCAGTCACTCAGCTATTATATTCAGTTGACAGTTGCTGCTAGAATTGCCCACGTGTACACCTTACCTCAGACTGTATTGCTGCGTTTTTTATTTATTTATTTATTATTTTTTTTTGTGGTTTTGGGTTAACAGAAGATGGCAACAAAAAGAAAGAGTGTTACTCCACGTCGATGGAACAAAAACTGAATGCGCTTTTTTGCATTGATAAGGGAGAAAGTTTAAAAAACGTGGCTCTTGATATAGGGGTGGCAAAACAAACTGTTTTCAATTGGACAAAAAAATAGGAAAGCAATTAAACTTTTGTTAAAAAATATTTAAGGGATCAAGGATTGGAAGAAAAAGCAGTTTTATTCATTGATAATGCTCCAACCCACCCAGCAAAAGAAGAACTGAGATCTGGCAACATCTTTATAAAATTTTTGCCATTCAACGTTACTGCAAAACGTTACAGCCTATAGATCAAGGAGTTATAGAGGTTGTGAAGCGACAGTACAGAAATAAGTTGATCTCACTGTTAGAACAACAAGAGGCACTTGAAGAAAAATCAAACTTTATGGATCTTCTTAAAAATGTCAACGTAAAGACAATGTCATTTATTTTTCTGCTGCAGCTTGGGACAAAACTGATGACTACCCTTATCGAATGCTGGAAAAAAAACTTTGGCCCAATGTTCCAATGGAAAGATCTGAGGAGGAAATGGATATTTCTTCGGATCCTGATGATGACAAGGATGATAATGATTTTGTTTAGTTATTTCAACATTTATGAGGTTATTCAGATGTAACAAATGAAGATATTGCCCCATGGATAATGTGTGATAATGATCTAGGACATTAGATCCTCACACGAAGAAGACATCATGTAAGCATGCTCATCATCATTGTTGCAAGCTAATGAAGATGACAACTCCAGTGATGAAGTGTGTGAGGAAACAACTGGTGTGAGTCACATTGAAGCAACTGGAATGCTGGAGAAGCTACCGATTTATTTCGAGAGACAGGATGACGCATCAGCTGGTGAGCTTCTGACCTTGAAGCGTCTGCGAGATCATGCGGCCCGAAAGTGAGTTTAAAAATTTAAAGCAAAAAAACATTGAGGATTATTTCAAGTAAACTTTTGAAAATTGTTTTGTTTTGTAATATTTTTGTTTAATTTAGTGTAATATAATGTTCTACAATAAAACTTTATTGCATTGTACAGTATTTTATTTACTTACCATATTCTTTTACTTTTTATAATTTTTACTTTGAAATATTGTTTTATTAAATTAATATAAAAACCAATTTAGTTAATATTTTGTTATTTAGTAACTTTAAATAAAAACTGGCATGTTAAAGATCACTTCCAGTTAATCTGGACTTTTACTAATCCAGACAGAGTGTGGTCCCATCAAGCCTGGATTAGCGGGATGCTACTGTACTGCGAAAGCCTTGTGGTTTAACTTAAGGCTTTTGGGGAGAAATTTTTATTAGCATGTCCTGCACTTGTAGTTAGAAAGAATTTATTTTGTAGAGACAGGATTTATTTGAACAAATGTGACACAAGGAGTTTTATCAGTATGTTTGAGGATATCTTAAAGGTTCAGGGAAACTGCTAATTGAGAAAATGGGACGGAGTAATATAGTAGGTACATCTTTATTTGTTGATATGGGTTTTTTGCTGCAACAGCTGCTATTGGATTGGCAAGGTGTTTTGAGGATAACAACATTTCAAATGAACAGGAAGTTTAAGCTAGGAGAAACAAGCTTAAATAACTTAATTTCCCTGTACAAGGCAGTTTAAGATCACACTTGGAATACTATGTCAAGTAAGGAGACCTCATCTGAAAAAAGGTACTAAGCTTTTTGAAATGGGCCGAAGATTGCCCATGAGCAAAGTGAGATTGACAAAATTGCACCTATGCAAGGAAAAATTTCTGTTATTGGGCTACAGAGTTTGGCAGCCTGGCACCTTAAAGAGAAACTGATTGAGATCTTTAGGGCTCTGGGAGTGGACAATAAAATGAATGGACGTGAAATTTTCCCTGTTATAAAGAATTTCAGAATTAGGGCCATAAAATCTGCTGATGGCATATTGGGGGGGGGGGGGGGCAGTGGAGGATGTAGCACTTGAAGGGCCCCAGGCGCAATTCAATTTTGAGGCCTCCCCCCCCCCCCCCCCTAAATATTTTCAGTACCACTACAATATGCATTCTGCACGCACATTTTTACTATAGCACGCGCTTTAGATTTGGTGTTGCGGTTTTAATCATTTTGGTTGCGCAATTCTTTCATATATATTTTAACTAATGTTTAAATGAAAAAATGACACAACTACCATCCCTCCCAAATCTAATATTAATACATAAAATTAACACATAAAATCTAGCATTAATGATAATATGTATTCTACTTCAGATTCACTTAGTTTGCATAGATATTTCATATAATATGTGGGGACATTTGCATAAGAGTTTACTAACTTCTCATATTAAATTATAGTTCTATTCAGTAACGGTAATAAAGATGAGTGTAAAAATTTAAAACAAAACTTTTTTTTTTTTTTTTTTTGAGACCTGAGATTTGAGCCCCCTCGATTTAAGAGGCCCCAACCGCGCGCGCCTTGTGCGCTGTGCGGAAATCCGCCACTGGGGGGGGGGGTAAAAGAGCCAATAAGAGAAATAGCATTAGTTGAGGCATATAATGTAAGAAAGCAAGCTTATACAGCATCAGCCAAAAAAAAAAAAAAAACCCTTCCCATTTCACCCATCCAGTCACTCCAAATGTTTGTCTAGTTCAGCTTTAAATTTATTTAAGCTATCAACTTCCACAACAGCAGATGGAAGTCTGTTCCAACAATCAATTACCGGCTGGCTAAAGGCAAACTTCCACACATCTATTCTACAACTGTTTCCTCAATTTGAATCGATGGCCCCTCAGGTTCTTAATCTGAGCAAGCGAAAGTATCCCGTCAGCATTGAGCCTGCTCAAACCATCAGATCACCTCGCAGATGCCTGCTCTCCAGGTGCTGCAACTTGCAGAACTTAAGCCTTTCTTTGTAAGCGCACCCCATTTGTTCCTCTCGCCAATCTTGTTGCCCTTCTCTGTAGGGCAACAAGTGAGGCCTGCAGACCTATATATTGTACTCAAGGTGTGGCCTGACCATTGCCTTATACAAAGGGATAATTACCTCCTTGTCTCTGTTGCAAAATTCCTATATATCATTGACAAAACTCCTTGACCTGCTCTAGTAGCCCGTCTGCATTGCTTAGAGAATTTCATATCTGACTGCACAATTACCCCCAGGTCTTTTTCATTCTCCACCTCCCTGAGGGTAGTACTACACAGTAGGTACATTTCTCGTGGTTACTGCTACCCACATGGAGTACTTTGCATTTGTCAATGTTAAACTTCAGTTGCCACTTCTCAGCCCATCTGCCCAACTTTTCTAGATCCTGTTGCAGTAGCATACTGTCTTTACTGTCATTAACAACCCTGCCAACCTTTGTATCATTTGCAAACTTGGTTATTAAGCCTGATATACTTTCATCGATATCATTGATAATTACACAAAACAACAATGGGCCCAGCACCAAACCCTGGGGGACTTCACTAATAACATTAGACCACATAGAGCAGTGTCCATTTTTTACCACTCTGTCATCTCCCACTCAACCATCCCTTTATCCATTGCAGTAACTTGCCCCTAATGCCATACCGCTCCAATTTGTTCAGCAGTCTTCCATATGCAACAGTATCAAAAGCTTTCCCGAAATCCAAGTATATGATATCAAAATTATTTTTTGCATCCAGTTCCTTTATGACCACATCGTAGTATGCAATCAAATTGGTCAGATAAGATTTCCCCTTAACAAACCCATACTGTGTCCGAACTGTTACTGCCGCCTTGTCTAGGTGATCCCGTATCGCCTCTCTAAGTGACTCCATTATTTTCCCCAGAACAGAAGTTAAACTAACAGGTCTATAATTATTTGTGTCACCCTTTGAACCCCCCTTTTGAATTGGATTTATAATACTTTTAGATCCTTTGTAAATTGGATTTATAATAGTTTTAGATCTAGAATATAACTGTACTTTCCGGAAAATTTATGCAATTTATAATGTTATCTGTAGTAGTGTTGTGTGTGATTCACTTTATGCAATAAAACTGTAATACATTATGTAGGGAAAACAAACTTAATGAAAATAGTTACTTTATGAGTTAATTAGATCGTATGTATAGCTTAGCTTAATTTTCAGCACTCACCTCATAGTAATCCGCTTAGCTGGTGGAGGGTTTTATCACATACATAGTGGTTGTAGGATTCTAATACTTTACAGGGATTATGGGTTTTAAAATTAAGTTATGGGCTGTAGAAAAATTTTTAAGAAAGGAAAGTGCACCTTCCATGGTTGCCTAATTAAATTAAATTTAATTTAATTTAATTAGGCAACCATGGAAGGTGCACTTTCCTTTCTTAAAAATTAAATTTAATTTAATTTAATTAGGCAACCATGGAAGGTGCACTTTCCTTTCTTAAAAATTTTTCAACAGCCCATAACTTAATTTTAAAACCCATAATCCCTGTAAAGTATTAGAATCCTACAACCACTATGTATGTGATAAAACCCTCCACCAGCTAAGCGGATTACTATGAGGTGAGTGCTGAAAATTAAGCTAAGCTATACATACGATCTAGTTATTATATTACAGCACATAAGGACTCCTTAAAATATCAAGAGTTTATGAGATAATTTATTAATTTTTGATAGTATTGTATAAAAATCATTTACATTCAAAAACTGGAACCTAACTTGACTTGCTAAGCACATTATTTTTGAAGATACAACCTGTATTGCTAACTTGCTAATACTTGATTATGGTTTGTTTAGAAATTGAGGTATTTGATACAGGTATTATGTGTTGCTACACACATCAATACTAAGAGTTCATCTCCCCAAATTTATTCAGAACTTCCTAAAATATAGGTCCTTTCAGTTCTTGCAACTTCATCTGGGAAGGTGTTCCCCCTGGGCTGGTTTTAAGTGCCATCCCCTTTATTATAAAAATAAACTCAGTAATGCAGAATATTCATCTACAGCTTTCATTACCCTACATGTAGATGATTTTAGCATTTATTTGCCATTTTCAGGACATGAGAATGATCAAACAGCAAGGTGCTATGAACAGAATTGCAACATGATCTGCCAATAATGGCTTTCACCTATCTGCTCAAAACATTGTCATTATTCATTTCCATAGAAAATGTAATTTTTATCCTGACAGACAAGCCCTGAAAGTAGGCAATTCATGTGATATAGCTTGTTCGAGTGATTTCTTGTTTGATTTCTTAGCCTAATCCGAATCCTTTGAAACTTCTATTTAAAAAAAATTAAATCCCAAGAGTATTAATTGCCACATTGTGGGTTGTTGAAGCCATACTTTTCTTCAGTAGGTTTCCTATAGTATGATCACCATGGCCAGATTATGGATCTCCAGTCTGTAACTCATCCAAACTTAGTGTCTTACAATGGTTGGACCTCACTTTAAAGCACTAGCTTACATCACAGTGCTTTGTGCATTTCACTAGGAGTCTATTACACATTTTCACCCCCTCAAAGTCTCTGTGCAAAGCTTACGATTCTCCACTTTCTCTTAAATGTCATACTCTCCTTTTGAATTATACCATTAAGATTAAAATTCAACTGACTCATCTGATTTGAAGTTATCTATTTGTGCCTCACTTAAAAATATTTATTATGTTTATTTATCAAGAAATCAACCAGCTGACATGTCTTTACTCCTTGCCTGAAAACTGGCAGCTTGATAATTTTAAATTAGTCACAACTGATCACTGTACTGTCATTCCTCCATCGGACTTCTCTCCCCTAGTATGTGACATTACCCTTCAAAAATAATGAAAAGCCATTCTCTCCCAATGAAACATTAAGCAGCTTCATAACTCTCTTGCTACGTAGTTTTATTCTTACACACAAATGTACGTAGATGGCTCCCATACTGACCAGTATTTTGATGCATTTCCCTAGGTGCTTCTGGTGATGTTCTTTTTTCATTACCCATAATTGCCACTTGACTTCTAGAATGCAGCATTTTTTACTGTAGAACTATATGCAATAGCTGTAGAATCAATTCAATCCAGACAGTTACCCCATCATATTCACTGATTCTCTCAGTACTATTATTCTTGCCTTATAATGAGCAGAAAAATATCACAACCACCTAATTGGATATAACCAAGCTGTGCTGATCAATATTACTGAGAAAGTGAAAGTTGTGAAATTTTGCTGGATCCCTACCCACATTGGTATACTTGGTGATGAAAGTTGTGACTATGGTGATAGGTTTGCCAAAGGGTCAGTTGATACTGCTTTCATTACAAGTACATTACTTTCATTACATTTACACTCATTATAAGACTTTTTTAGTCTTTTAATGACTCTATGCATCACTGGCAAGACATCTGCAAATTGCAAGATGGCAACAGACAGACTCCTACAGATTAAATCAGAATTTTGGTTCTGGCCATTTGATTTCCACTCAACTAGAAAAGAAGAGGTTATCCTTGAAAAATTCTGATAGGCCACACACATTACCTCATTCTTGCTTCTTTACTGCTTCAAATCCATATTTCTGCTCACTGTTATGCTTTCCTTTGAGTCTGGCATATGATTATTATCATCACAACAAAGTTCAGCACACTACATTTTTTATCAAATGAAGCAGCCCAAACTGTTCCTACCTTGAAATAAATTCTGAATGACAGTTCTGTTATTGATTCATTGTTTACCTATCTAAAATTGATCCAATGCTAGGAGAGATTTTGACATTATAATCTGTGCAATCTTTACTCCTGACTTTTTGTCGACCTGCTGTTTATATATATATATATATATATATATATATATATATGTATGCATGCAGTGTATTCACTGCAGAGCTGCACATGGTTGAGCTAGCCATGGATCACATAGAAACCATCCACCACAAAAAAATTTATTATATATACTGTGATTCTCTCAGTTCATTACAGGCCTTAGTATCAAAGTTACAACCCTCACCCAGTCCTGTCCCAGATATAGCAGAAACTGGATGTTCCTTCTCAATCCAAATTTGATATTTATTTCTACTGGATCCCTGGCCATATTGAGATCTTAGGAAATGATTTGGCAGACAGTGCAGCCTGTTAGTCCCCTATACAGACTACAGGCGAGTAGTACGTAAAAAACTGGTATCCCATGGCAACTCATATGGCATGGGCAGGCTGCAAACAAGTTATATAAGACAAAGCCTGTAATCGAACACTGGCAATCTAGTGTGCGCAGAAACCGTAAAGAGGAAGTTGTTCTGTCTCGACTCTGCATAAGTCATTGTTACTTGAGTCACTATCTGTTGAGGGCAGATGATCGTCCTATGTGTAGTAATTGTGACACCGTTTTAACAGTCCATCATATTTTAATCGAATGTGCCTGTTTTAATTCATTGTTTATGTTTTACTTATACACACAAGCCTTATACGCTCAAGACAGATTTTATCTGACAATGACATGTCAGGTATATTTCAGTTTTTACACCTTTTTTTATTAATCTATATCATTTCAACTAGAATGTTTTATCGTTTCATGCTTTAACTGTTTTATATCATATACTAAACAGTTATAATTTCATACTGTTACATTTTATACCTTTTGACTTGGTTCAATATAGCCTTAGATGCTAATGCACCATAAAATCCTTAAACAACCAACCAACCTGCTGTTTATAACCTTTGTTTGGTACATTATGGCCTTTAGTTGCTCTTGCATCATAAAGCTTTTAACAACAAGTATAAATGGGTTAAGGCAGCATTTCTCAAATTGTGGGGCATGATCCCTGGGGGGTCACAAGCATCTTAGGGAGTCCTTGTGCAAGTACTATGAGTAGTATTAAATATATTGGAACCATAATATTTTATGTTTTAGGTTATTGAAAAGAAGTGGTAATAATAATAAGTAAATTTGCTTTTCTGCTGACTTTATTTCTGATAGCATGAGAATGAATCACTTATGTGGTGTACAGTAACTTTTTAAAACTAATTTTAGAATGTTTACACTTGTCTAAATTTTTAACTTAAATTAAATGTTTAAATTGTCACATCTGGAAGTTTTCTATCAGTGAAATGATTATTACTAGTTCATCAAGTATATTATACTATTGACCTCTTTCAGAATACCTGGGAAAAAAATTCCAAATTCTGTTACTGAAAATGCATTAATGGATGCAGAAGCGTCAGTATTGGCCACATTTGACTTCTTAGCTTCTGAGAATGTTGACGTAGATGATGAAGAAGAAAATCTCAGGTATGCAGACTTTGATGCTCCAAAGTGAGTTTTATAATAAAAAATACTTCTTTAATAATTTCTGTTATTTCATCATTAATTAAGTATGGATTGTGTTATTTCATTTAATGCAGTTTTATTATAGTGATCAGAATCCAAATTTGTTTCTGTTTTAATTTGATACAGCAATTTGGGTGCATTTTGCCATTGCTTTTTAATATGAGTGACTGTTTTGCACTCCAATCTAAATGTTTGTAGCGTGGTCACTGAGGAAGTTTCTTAATGTTTTTTTACCTGGCAAACTGTGCCATAAATATGCATGCCTGCAGGAATTTTTCTGGGGGGGTGGGGATATACTGTTACTTTAAAAAAAAAATAAAAAGGATAGAAATAGTTAGAGCAGGACCACAAATGCACTGTTCAGTGCTTCATACAAAATTTTGGAAAGTTGCTGTTTTGTGAATTTAAGGGGGAAAAAAATGCTGCAATTTGGAAATGAAATTAACAGTTTTTTTTATTTGCTAGTAGTCTTGTGAGAAAAAAATTAAATGAGTTGCATTAAAATGGAAAAATCCAGTGTGGGGGCACTGTCCTCTCCTCCTTACTGACTGCACCCATGGCCTTAAACAATGGCTGTAAAAATAAAATAATAGTAAAACCTCAAAAATCTGCAACTTTTTGGAGGGTTAGAATTATTTTGCAAATTCGGTGCCTCATTGGAAAAGAAATGAGACATTATATACAGTTATGAGAATTATGTGAAATGTTGCAGGTTGTTTTATGTTGTCAGTTGAACTGCATGATATGTGTGTATACAGCTCCTTTATTTCAAACTGGATGTCATATAAATTTAAAAGTGTGCATTTGAAACAATAAGATGTATCCACATATTAGAAGGCATGTTTTCAATGAATGCATTTGGAGAACTGTCTTCCTTTGCAATAATTGTAGTCTGTCCCATTATGCCTTTCAGTGACCATGTTTTTTGAGCTATGGGGTGGTTAAGTTTCTGATCAAAATCTTCTTGAATTTTGAATCATACTGCTACTCCAATTGGAAAGAGTTTCAGGGAGGCATTGTGTGTGTGTGTGTGAGGGGGTGGGGATAGGGATAAAGGAAAGTTAGGAGTGGGGTACACAGACTGTATGAAAGCAATAACTATGATTTCTCTGCAAACTGATTGGACAATTAAGTCTGAATGATATGTTATTGGAGATTCTACTGATTGGAAATTGTGGACTGGCAACCCAACCTGTTGGGTAAATATTTCTGTCAGTCATATTTAGTAGCAAAAATCATAAATGCAATTGTGTGCAATATTATGCAGTAACAATGTTCTTAGAAACTTTTATGTATTGTTATTAGATTCATTTCATTAGCCCTTTCGCTAGTATATGCATCTGTTGCCTGTCCTATGGCCTCGAGTGCCAAGCGATTTTTTTTTTTTTTTTTTTTTTTTCCTGTGATTATAGAGTGATCTCCGAAGTGATATAGTTTATTTTCTAGTGCGGCTGTTATTTTATTTACTTGAAGTAGTTCTGCACTTTAAAAATCAAAAGTAAGAACCCAGAAAGACAATCCACCTTTCTTTTCTTATTCTTTATATATATCACTAACTTAAACAACCGCTTGGTCACTGGTGGCACCGCTCCTGCCTCCACGTGGCGGGGCCGGTAACCTGGGGTAAAAACCAACCCACACGGCTAAAAGGAGCAAAGATAGAAACAAGTGAATTTCCATGTTTAGAGCCGAAGTGCTCTCAACAAAGTGATAAATACGATACTGACCATGACTTCTCTCTCTCTCTTGAAGATAATGAAAAAGGACACTGACAGACAGGAATCACCAGCTTTCCTAATAATACATTCTCTGTCAACACAACCTGTGAGCAAGCTCTCCCCTTCATCATTCAGAGATGCCTCGAACATGCCGCAGGTTCACCAAAAATGGTAAAACGTCTCCAATCTGGAGATATGTTAATGGCGACAACCAATTCTCGAAACTCTGAACTATTATTACGTCACATCCTTGAGTGGAGTCTCAGTTCAAATCGCACCACATAATACCCTCAGTTCTTCAAAGGGAGTGATTACTGAATGGGATCTATTGAACGTCCCTGAAGATGAAATTGTTCAGGAACTTAAAGAACAAAAGTCACACAGGCAAAAAGAATCATGATCCGTAAAGATGGCAGTTTAGTCCCTACCCAGAGTATAATTTTAACTTTCAGTTCTTCAAACCTGCCAGCTTCAGTCAAGGCAGGATATTTAAACTGTCGCATTCGGCCATATATTCTGAACCCCTTAAAATGTTTTAAATGCCAGAAAATCAGCCATTCCCAAAAAGCATGCCGTGGAGACGCAACATGTGCAACTGTGGATGTAAAACTCATGCACAAACAGAATGTAAGGCATCAACCCTCACAGTGTCCAAATTGCAAAGGCAACCATCTGGCATATTCCAAAGACTGCGACCTCTCGAAGTTGGGGAAAAAAATACAGAAGTATAAAATTGAAAAAGTTTTCTACCAAGAGGCAAGAAAACAAATTAAATTAAGTATGCCAAAATGCACCTATGCTTCTGCTACTTACGGTCATCAAGCAGTAGCATGTCAGACAGAAGTATCCATCCCTCCAGACACATCGATCTCAGACTGGGCTTGATTAATCCTCTCGGACCATCATCCATCTCCACTAAACGTAGTAGACCAATGCAATAATACACCATTGACAGTTCCATCCCAGAGAGTCTCCACTTGTCAAGCATTGGATAATTTGCAGAAATCTGATCCTGTTGAAGTGAAGAAATATCACCTATCAAGCATGGACACAGATGATACCACCAACTCAGATCATCTGCTTGAAATACATGCAGATGATGATATGGAAGAAGGCATTGACACAAGATGCCTGAATTTTTCAAGAAAAGAAAAATCTAAACCCGAGAGATATAAACAAGCCACTTACAAAAAGCAAACAGACTCCACTTCCACTCACAAAACCAAATAATGGAACAAATCATACAATGGAATTGCAGAGGTTTTCGCAGAAATATTGATGATATCTACGAACTAATACACTGTTACAATCCTGCTGCCATATGCCTACAAGAAACAAATTTAACAACAAAAATATCCGTTTCAGTCAAAAACTATACTATCTTCAGAAAAGATCAATCTGAAACTAACAGCCCCCCATCGAGGAGTAGCTATACTAGTGGAATCACGAGTCCCCTCCAGGCACATTCCATTGCAAACGCCATTAGAAGCTGTTGCTACCCACATAGTAATTGGTATCACATTGACAGTGGTCTCGATATATCTTCCACCAAACCGTCCATGCACAATTGAGGATCTGGAAAAATCTTATTTCTCAGTTACCGTCTCCTATCTGTCTATTAGGAGATTTTAATGGACATCATCCATTGTGGGGGTCTCTGGTCTCAGATGGACATGGTGAGATTATCGAATTGCTACTTGACAGAGAATTTGACACTGTTGAACACTGGATTACGCACTTACATCCATTTTCCTACTGGCTCAACCACTTCAATAGATCTCTCAATCTGCTCTACGATCCTCTTCCCAACTATAGAGTGGACAGTACATGACAATTCCCTAAACAGTGACCATTATCTGCTGATTTGTAGCATTCAAACCACCCAGTCCAAACAAACAGAAATAAAAAAGAAATGGAATTTTTCCAAAACTAACTGGGCAAAATTTACTGAACATGTATCTTTTGACGAGGATATCATTGAGTCATCTGCTATTGACATTGCCACCGATCATATCAAAACGCAGATACTAATAGCTGCAACAGTCACCATCCCACAGTCTCAAATAAGAAACCGTTAGCATACCAACCACTGGTGGAATAGTGATCGTAAAAAAGCAAAAAGAGAGAAAAACGCGGCATGGAACACCTTCTGCAAATATCCAACCACTGTCAACCTTATTAACTTCAAGAGACTCAGAGCCAAAGCTCGTTACATCCGGCAAAAGGCCAAAAAAGATTCATGGATAAAATTTGCCTCATCAGCCAACAAAGATACTGATACCCAAATAATCTGGGAAAAAATAAAGAAGCTAAGCGGAAAATATCATGTATCACCTTCACCTATTATTAACTGGAATGTGAAGGAGATCTCCTGGAGAGATTGCTAATGCCTTAGGTTCTGTGTTCTGTGAATTGTCTGCCTCAAGTGCATATCAACCGTCTTTCCAAAAAATTAAAGCCGAAACTGAGAAAAGGAAACTGAACTTCAAAGCTACATGCCATTTACCCTATAACCAACCATTAACAATATCTGCACTGAAAGAATCTATATATACCTCAAGAAATAGTGCTCCTGGCCCTGACGGAATTTACTATATAATGCTTCACTATCACTATCTTCATTGCTTAAACTTTACGCTCGGATATTCTCAAGACATATATTCCCCACTTCCTGGCAACATTCTTATATAATAGCTATACCGAAACCTGGAAAAGATCATTCGATACCACACAATTATAGACCAATTTCTCTAACCAGCTGCTTGAGCAAGACTTTGGAAAAAATGGTTCACCATCGTCTCACTTGGTATTTTGAATCCCGAAACATAATCAGTAACAATAAGTTTGGTTTTCGAAAGAATAGATCTTCCCTAGACCTCATGACAAAAGCTGAATCAATCATAAGAAATGCATTCATCAGAAATCAACATCTCGTCATGATATGCCTTCATATAGAGAAGGCGTTTGATACAACATTGCGACACGGCATCCTAAGAGTTCTCCATTCATTCATATGAGAGAGCATTTACCATATTTTATTCAAAGCTTCCTTCAACACAGATCTTTCCAAGTTAAGTACCAGCAGGTTGTATCTCAAAAGAAGGAGTCCCACAGGGCTCTGTTCTTAGTGCCACTCTGTTCTCACTACAAATAAACAATATCACAAACCACATTCCAAAAACCATTGATTCATATCTCTATGCGGATGACCTTTTCATATCCTGCCATTCCCAGAATATGAACTATATTGAGAGGCATCTACAAATATCCATTAATAACATTGAATTATGGATGGCACAAAATGGTTACAGACTGTCAAGCCACAAATCTATACAACCATACATTTCTGCACAAAGCACAGAATGCATCCTGAACCTGAGTTGAATTTGGCCAATCACCCTTTACCAATCGTAAATAGTATTCGTCTCCCGGGGCTAATTTTTGATAAGAAATTAAACTTCCAGGAGCACATAAAATATCTAAGAACCACTTGCGCAAAGAAAATGAATATACTTCAGGCCATCTCCAGTGCATCTTGGGGTGCAGATCGTTATAGCCTGCTCCACTTATATAAGTCCCTAATTATATCTCGTCTAGACTACGGAGCACCTGTTTATGACTCAACTAGGGACCTTAGCTCATCTTGCACCCATTCAACATTCCTCTCTTAGGATAGCCCTAGGTGCCTACAGAACGTCACCAGTACAAAGTCTTTATGTTGAGGCTCATGAAACTCCAATTAGCATTAGAAGAAAGATGTTGCTGATGAATTACTCAGCTAAAATTAAAAGCCTGTATACTCATCCTGTTTAGCCACTCCTGCATGATCCCCAGTAGAAAACCCACTATGCAAATAAACCCAGAACAATTCAGCCTGCTGGTATCAGACTGCAGATTCTAGCAGAAAGCTGGAACATCCAATTTGATAATATCCTCAGAGAATCAAAAGATCCAGCTCCACCATGGACTGCCTTCACACCTTCTTCTAATGAATACTTTGAGCAATGGGATAAAGGTTCAATAGCAGATATTAACATTCAACAACTACATTATGCTCATACACAAAAGTAGCCCCAATTCACAAAGGTCTATACTGATGGTTCAAAGTCTGACAATCAAGTGGGTTCAGCTGCTGTCTTCCCTAATTCAACTGTCTTGTTTTCACTTCCAGCCAAATGTAGCAGTTATACCGCTGAGCTTCATGCCATTAAGCTTGCTCTGAAAAATACTCACTGCTGTCAATAAATAAAAGTATAATATATACTGATTCACAAAGTGCTATTTTAGCTTTGAAAAGCACTTCCTAACAATCCTTTATTAAAACTCATAAGACATAAGCTGATGCAGCTTCATGAGCATCAACAAACTGTTATCTTTTCTTGGATCCCTGGCCACAGTGGTATTCCAGGAAATGAATGTGCAGATGATGCTGCAAAGCATCCTTCCAGCATAGCCTCAACAAATGATCTAGTCCCATATCATGATTATAGACACAAAATACGGAGAACATGCATGGAAGAATGGACGCTTCTGTGGAAAATGCAAACAAATAACAAGCTATTTCAAGTAAACTCGAACCACAATTATGGACTTCTAGCCTTCGTAAAAATAGAAAAGTAGAAGTAATCTTAGGCAGAATACGAATAGGTCACACTCACCTCACTCATCTATATCTGCTTACAGGGAAGGATCCTCCTCAGTGTGCACACTGCTTGCAACCTCTTAAACATATACTCCTTGAATGTAGCTTGTTTAACAACACCCGACAAATGGCTTTTAATTTCATTTCAGATCTGCAGCAACTTCTGTCTCTCAATAGCATCATAGGCAAAGAAACAAATCTCTCTGAATTCTTTTTCTATTTAAAGCAAATTGAAATGTTTGACTGTTTCTAACTGCTGTACAAGCAGTTCTTATATTTAAATTGAATTGATTTGGGAGGTGCAATATGGCCTAAGTTGCCCTTGCACCAGAAAACACCACAACAACGACTTTAGCCTGTCTAACCCTTAACATCAAGACACCTCTCTGTTGGTAGTTGGTCATATCCTACCCAAGCACAAAGGCGAATCGGAATCACATAGCATTGCAGGGTCCGAAATGCCTTCATCATGCAGTAGAGGACGTTGAATGGGAGGTCGCGTGAACAGCGATCCTGCTGGAAGTCAGCATTTGCGAACCGGTTCCCAAGGCAGTAGGATGGATGAGTATTCAAACGTTGAACTGTCCGACATGCACCTCGTGTATGGAGCTGCGCACTGTAACGGGTGGCCGACCGGGCTAGCCAAGTGGGTAAAATACCTGCCCGGCAACCCAAAGGTTGTGGGTTCGATTCCCGCCTCGGGCTTGGATCAAAGTACTGCAAAAAAAAAAACCTTGGAAGGTGCAATATGGCCACAGAAGCCGATGCGCCAATAACTACCAAATCAAAAAAAAAAAAAAAAAAAAAAACTGTAACGGGCGAGCCACTCTGCGCTTGTACCAGGAACGTTTCCCGCACAGGCGTGCTCCTCATCATACGATTTTCGCAGGTGTGCACAGAAGGTTACGTGAGACTGGTTGTTTCACGAGAGGTACCATGAATCGAGAGCGGACGACGAGGACGCCAGACAATGAGGAGAATGTCCTACGTCTTGCAGAAGGCAATCCAAGTACGAGTACTCGAGCGATAGGCCAATGATTGGGTATTTCCCAATCCACTGTATGGAGGATACTGTCAACAAACCAAATGAGTCCATACCATCTGCAACGCGTCAAATCATTGGAGCCCGCGGATTATCCACTCCAGAGGACTTCGCTACTTGGTTTCTTTAACAGAAACGGTTCGCAAATGCTGACTTCCAGCGGGATCGCTGTTCACGCAACCTCCTGTTCAACATCCTCTACCGGATGACAAAGACATTTCGGACTCTGCAATGCTATGTGATTCCGATTCGTCTTTGTGCCCCCTACACCTCCTGCAAGTTTGTCACACTGGTAGTGAATCACCCTGTATATACAGTACTGTGCAAAAGTCTTAGGCAGGCATTGAAGTCCTCTGTCGGAAAAGAATTGTGTAGTATGAAGCAATAAAATTGGCTGAAATAAACAAAACATTTATTGTGGAGAAAGTTAAATTACAACAAAACAAATAGGAACAGTAACTTTAATATTTTGTATGTCCACCTTTTGCTTTCAAAACTGCTGATATTCTGTTAGGGATACAGTCGGTCCTCGTATAACACGTGTTTACATTACACGAATTCGATCATACACGATTTATAAATAGGGGAACGTTATCTTATATAACACGAACCGAATTCGCTTATGCACGATTCGCCTTTGTGTTTACAAGAAATGACAGTCGAACGCGGAATCACCCCAACCGAACGCGACACGATAGGAATGAAGAAGATTCTGAAAATTTATTTGTTTTTTATATCAGTGAAGGGGAAACACATTTCACCATAATAACGTAAAAACCAACACAATTCCAGTTATCGATATAATCGCAAATGCAATTAGATGGAGTTTACTACCAGTTTATAACAGATTCCACTAGCAGAAACGAAACTGGAAATTGTTTTTATTGTTTTATGGTAGTAACCCCCAGAAATGTGCTTTAGTAAAATGTGGGGTGTTAATAGTGTATCTCGGCCTTTACGATGTTGTTTATTCACTTGCTATACGTGCGCAGCTTTGTTTATGTGTATCAAGCGTGCCTCCTCGTTTTGTAATTGCACTTTATTCCCTAAAAATGAGTAAAATACTTAAAAGGTGTGAAAAGGAAGCGTCCTGGCGAAGACACTGCAGATTCAGAGAGAAAAAAAAAAAAAAAAGAAGCAATATCGATAAACAGAGGCGGACTACGTCAAAAATTCTTACCCGGGAAAATTTATAGTGGCCTCATACTACGGTTTATGGCCAAAATCACACCGGCCTCCGGCCCCCCGGGATTTCCCGGGTAAGGCTTATGGCCAGTCCGCCTCTGTTGATAGAGAAAAAAATATGAAATTGTGAAACGCTTTGAGCGAAATGAAAGACCATGTGATATTGCACGTGCTACAGACCTAAATGAGACAACACCGAGAATTAGAAAGAATGCAGAGAAAATAAAAACAACTTTCATAGCGGGAACAACTCAAAGTGTAATTAAAATCCATTAGATTAAGACACAAAGAATTGGAAGAGATGGAATGGCTGTCATCTGTTTGGATAGAAAATTAAACAAAAAACAAGTTTGCTTACGATAGAAGCAAAAGCATTAGCAATATTTTATTACGTAATAGTCGTAATAAAATACGTAAGCATTTTATTACGACTTACGTATTATAAAATACGTATTTTATTACGACTATTTTATTTAATATAATAAATTTTTTACGAATAAAATACATATTTTATTCGTAAAAAATATAAATATAATAAAAAAATATATATTATATTTTTTATTACGTATTTTAATCGTTAACAATTAAAATACGTTTTATAACGATTAAAATTACCTGATTATTTATTGTGTTTGGTAATGTTTTGGTTCCAAATGTGTGTTCAATCTTGGATGGTCGGCACCTAACCCCACTTTTCCCATAGGGCCTGTTGTTTATATTGCACGATTTTGCATTGCACGAGGATTTCTAGGAACACAACTATCGTGCTATACGAGGACAGACTGTACTGTCTTGAAGTTTTTGTAAATATTCATGTGGAATATTGTTCCCTGCATCAAGCAGAACATTCCACAGTTCATCTGCTGATTTTTGCTGCCGTTCCATCGTCTTTCTGTTGAGGTAATTCCAAATAGGCTCTATAATATTCAAATCTGGGCTTTGAGGTGGCCGCTCTATTTGTTTCAGATCATTTTGCTCCTGTTTTCTCTTTAAGTAAGATTTTACTGTGTTAGCAGTGTCCATAGGATCATTGTCATGCTGAAAGATGAAGTTTGGACCAATTAGCCTCATGCCAGAGGGCACAGCATGGTGAATCAATATTTGTTTGTATTTTTATGGAGTCATTGTTTCATGGATTCTAACCAAATCTCCAACTCCACTTGCAGAGATGCAGCCCCCAAACTAGGACAGATCCACCTCCATGTTTTACTGTTGGTTGTAGGCATTGTTCTTTCAGTTGTTCTCCTTTTCTTCTAATATACTGCCTTCGTTTTGTTCCAAAAATCGAAAATTGACTTGTCACTCCATAAGACTTTTTTCCACTTTTCGGTTCCCCAAGCCTTGTACTGTTGTGCATATTTAAACCTTTTAGTCTTATTTCCTTTCGATAAAAGTGGTTTCCTGACTGTACCATTAAGGCCATGTCTGTTGAGTGCTCTTCTTACAGTTGATGGGTGTACTTGGGTGCCTGATGTTTGAGCAAGTTCTGCAGCAAGAAGTGTACTTGACTTTCTTCTATTTCTAAGAGATGTTATCCTAAGGTATTGTTCATCACTTCTGGCCAGTTTTTTTGGTCTCCCACTCCGAATTTTATCTTCCACCTTGCAATCTTTTTTGTATTTCTTCAAAATATGTTGTATAGCACGTCTAGAAACTCCTGTTTGATGGGAAATTTCATTCTGAAAATTTCCTTGCTGATGCAAAATTGCTATCTTATACCTTGTAGCCACTGTTACTTTACCCATGATGTGATTTTTTTGTATGAAGTTCTTTTTAGGTTTTTTAGATATTGTTGTCAAAAAAGAAAAATGCACACATTATTATATTTTAAAGCATGAATTATATTGATTATCAACTGTTGTCATTATTTTAGCAATAATAGACTGTCAGATCACTTTCCTTCAGCATTTGGTAACCATAAAGGCAACACCGACTTGCACATTTTATTGCCAGAATTGCTATTGGGCAACTTTTACTGTCTTCTCAAGATACTGTGCTTATTCACCTATTATTTTACGATAATTTAAACATAAACAAACAGAATTATCATTTTTTAATGATCTAACATTTCTCATATGTCATATCTTTAAAGTTTCAGAAGGTGCCTAAGACTTTTGCACAGTACTGTATATATATATATTTTTACACACACACACACACACCACACATGTTCAAAGAAAGTGGATCACCTACGAATTTCTAACCCTTTTTTGTGATGGTAAGTTACATTATTATTATTAGCCATATGGTGCACAGAACCCCGAGGCTTATGCTGATATCCTTATGATGATATCCAGCTCAGGACCCTGGGTGTGCCAAGCCCATACTCACGAGATGTTGAGCCCCTGGGGTTAAATTAATTACTAGCATCACAGATAAAAATATAAACAAAAGATATTTATTAATAGTTATGGCAAAGCTAAGTAATATTTGACAGATGCTCTCAAAATATTCCAAAATGAGCATTTGCAAGCTTTATACAACAGTTTTGGTAAACACGATCAGAAGCCCTTAATTTGCTTCAGTTTATCATCTTAAATGGAAAACAAAATGAAAAGTTCAGCAGGTGTAAACTAATATTTAGTTGAACTGCCTCTGGCCCTGATGACAGCAGCATACTGTCGAGTCATTGACAAGATCAATTTCTGAAGATAATCAACTGATAGTTTGTGGTTCCAAACACGAATTATGGCTTCCTGAAGTTCACGAAGGGTCTTTGGTTTCTTTCTGGCAACTGCAGTTTCCACATGATGCCAACAGGTCTCTATAGGATTCAGGTCCGGGCTGTTTCTTGGCCAGGTAAGAGTTGTAATGACCATTCTTCCAACCATATTTTTACCTGTAACAAATGTAAACACATTACTGTTGAACCTCAAATGCAGAAATGAAGCCAAAGTAACCACAGAAGTGCCTACTTACACTTTTCGCCCTATCGCAAGGAGCATGGTCATCCTGCAAGACTTGGCAAGTTGAAATGGTCTCTAATGGTTGGTAGTAATTTGCCTTCCAATATAGCCATGTATCCATTGGCATTAACAGAACCTTTTATAAACTGCAGGTGATCTACTCTGCAATACGAAATGCACCCACATATCATTTGGCTGGTAGGGAATTTCACTGTAGGCACCATACAGTCTGGATGATATTGTTCTCTACGGCAAATCGTTTATCTCCCATCAGAGCCATGCAGGTTGAATTTCTTCTTATCTGAGAAGATAGCTGACTTTCACTGCTCGGGGGTCCATTTGACCTGCTCCTTACACCAAATTAATCGGGCATTCTTCTTTTTTGTGTGAGGAGGGGCTTCTTCTTAGGATGATGGGCTATAAGTCCATTTTTGAAGAGGCATCTTCTGACTGTTACTGCACTTGCTACCACTCCTGTATGTTCTTCCCATTTTCTTTTCAGCTCAGACGAAGAAGCTTTACGGTTTTTAACGCATAAGCACTTCAAAACGCGGTTCAGCTTTGGCGCAAAGACTTGTTTGCACCCGGTTCCGTTTTTCCTATCAGCAGAATCAGTATTCTTGAGTTTGGAAAGAAATCTACTCACTGTTGACTGATTGCAAGACGACTGATTATATGACAGGAAGAACATCCTACCTCATGTAAAGCAACAATAGCACTTTTTCCGTGGCGTCAACTGCATGTAAGTCGCCATCCTGACACAAGCAAGGAATGACTGCAACTCTCGCAGAGCGTGCTTATATAGCTGAAAGTAGTAACAGCTGATGCAATATTATGTCATCACCTATGATACGTTTCAATCTTATCTGATGCAATCTGTAAGAAATATGCCATATACAGGCATTTCTCACTTTATGAGTATTCGCTTTGAGTTCCCAGGTTTTCGAGTTTTTTTCACCCCAAGTATCAACAAAATCGAAAATATTAATGTTAAATTAATGTTAAACATTCATAAATACCGCATTCCAAACCATGTGCGTAGCTATACAATACAGTGTACTCCACTTTACAATATTAATCAGTTCTAGAGACACCATCGTATCATTAAAATATGGCAATGTGAACCCAATAACACATTGTTTTTTGGTAATTCGTTTCAAGATCTTGGAAGTTTAAATTTTCGCTGTATAACTAAGCTATTTATCTCTCTAAAATATCATTTTTAAGGTCACGCTCGTGACCTCAAAGCCATATAAAAGGTTGTGAGCGAAGTTTGTAAATTGTATTAGTTACCAATTCAAATCATTAAAATGCAGTACACTTTCATCGTTATCATGTTCCGTTATAAGACTCAATTTTGAATGGCATTGTGATATTTTTCTAAAGCATATTTCTGGAGGTCATGACCATAAAACAATAAAAACAATCTGCACTTTCCGGTTTATTGGGCTTTTCTGTTATTACAAGCAGTTATAAACAGGTAGTAAACTCAATCTTTTTTGCATTTGCGAAAATACCGATAAATGGAATTGTGTGGTTTTTTTACATTATTATGGTGAAATGTGTTTTCCCTTTACTGAAATATTCAGTCATATAAAAAAACATAAATAAATTTTCAGAAATCTCCTCTTCATTCCTTTTTTTAAGCTTCGTAAACTCGTTACTCCATGCGAATGGTGTTAGTTGCAATTTGTGTGTGCCTTTAAAAAATGCTTATGCATGCAATCATATAATTAAAAGGGAAGATTATCTTGGAAACAAATGCCTCTTGAAACATTTATGAAGAAGACGACTCCTTGTGCAACAAACCAACGAGTGCCGAGCCAATAATGAGTGGTCAACGAGTGTGCACCTCGATGATGATGACGATGAAGAATAAACATTCTTTAACATTTGTAAGTCGTAAATAATTTCTATATTATTATAATTTACTTGATTTTATAGATATGTTTTTATTTCTTTCGTTAAATCAATCATTGTTTAAACATAAACTAATTAGCTAACTAATTTCATTATTGAGAAGGTATCCCCTATTTTTAACCTTATGTCTTTGGGAAATAAATTCCCGCTTTATGAGCGCGCACGCACACTAGAAACGAATTAACCCATAAAGCCAAGAATTACCTGTACTTACATTTGAAGGGGTGATTGCACTTTCTTTTAGCGTGAGAGAGAGAGAGAGAGAGAGAGAGAGAGAGAGAGAGAGAGAGAGAGAGAGAGAGTTTTCATTGGTTTTTTTGATACAGAAATAACCTCTAAATTTACGTGTGTATTATTTTCAATTTCAGCTTGTAAAAGCCCACATTATGTCAAATCTTGTCATCCTTAGATTTTAAAACTAATGAAATATAAAAATGCCACTATTACTTATAAACAAGAACTGGGAAAATTAAAATAAGAGTACAAGCATGCTATATGCTAGATGATTGCGATGAACATAATAAGGTAGAGTGGGCCAATAAATCAGAATGTCATACACCAATTAGCTAAAACATTATGACCACCTACCTAATATGATGTTGGTCCTCCACATGCAGCCAAAACAGCTTGTACCCGACAAGTCATGGATGCTACAAGATTTCTAAATGTGTCTTGTGGTATCTGGTACCTACATGTAACCAGCAGATCCTTTAACTCCTGTAAGGTCCGAGGTTGAGACGCCGCAGATCGGAGTTGCTATTCCAACACAAACCACAGATGCTTGATGGGATTGATATCTGGGAAATTTGGAGGCCAGGGCAATACTTCGAAGTCTTCCTCATGTTCCGCGAACCAGTCTCGAACAATCCGGGCGGTGTGCCATGGCGCATTATCCTGCTGAAAGACTGCACCGCCAGAGGGGAAGACCGTTGCCATGAAAGGGCGTGCCTAGTCAGCAATGATGTTTAGGTGGGTGGTAGATGTCAGGGTGCCTGACACATTTAGATGTCAGAGTGCCTGAGATAAAAGGGTATCCCAGCAGGACATTGCCCAAAGCACGACACCAGCGGTGCCTCCATAGCCAGGTGGGCAGGAGCAGCAGCAGTGCGTAGCACACACTTCTTGATTAGACTGGGTTTCAAGCCAGTGTCCACCAAATACGGAGGATGTGGAAAGGTCAGGGAATGACCACCGCATATCCACGGAGCAATATGGCCTTAGTTACTAATGCTCCTAAAAACCAAATAACAAACAATCAGGCTGCCACTAGCTTGGTTTGGTCCCGTCCCACAGTGCATCTGGGCACCATCACTTCCCCAGGTAAATGATGCACATGTACCCGGTCATCCACATGGGGCAACAGGAAATGTGATTCATTCATCAGACCAGACTGCCTTCTTCCAATCACTCAAGGTCCAGTTTCGAAGCTTATGTGCCCATTGTAAGAGCTGTCATCAGTTGACAGTGGTTAGCATGGGCACTTGGAGTGGCTTGTGCCTATGCAGCCCCATTTTCAGCAGGGTTCGATGTGTGTTGTGACACATTACTCCCTATTGCCGTCACCAGTATTCCAATTACCGGCGAGTTGCACCACAGTTGCCCTTCTGTTGCTACATACCATCTGGGAGAGCCTTCGCTCACCTCGAGCCTCGATGAGCCATGGTCGTCGAACACCTTGTTGGCGGTTTACGGGTTTTCCCTCGTCATACCGCTTTCGGTAAGAACTAACTGTGGCTGACCATGAACATCCCACTAGCCGTGCCATTTCGGATATGCTCTGACCCAATTGTCTAGTCATTACAGTTTGGCATTTGTCAAACTCACTTAAGTCCTTTGACTTTCCCATCTGAAGAACAAGAGTAACACTGATTAACAGAGCTCAGTATCAGGTTTTTTATTATACAGTGTCCCCACCCGTGCACTTGCCGCAGTTCAGCTGCAGTTGCTTCGATGTGTATAACGACTCACTGGTCATAATGTTTTGGCTCATAGGTGTATAAGGGGGAACTTGAACTTTCCTGATGGAATTTTCTGGATTTATTGAACTTTCTAGACTAGAATTTTTGGGTTGGTCACTTGCATAGTAGCAGAAATCTTCTAATTTATTGGATGACTGCTTTTCTTTACATTACCATATTAGAGAAACTACACAAGAAAAAGTAATCATAGAAGCTACAAATTTTTTTTTTAACCACAGAGATATTTTCGAGGTTTAGGCCTAAACTGACGTTAGATGAACTAACAAGACTAGCAGCAGAGAAGAAATGTGTGCACCATGATTATAAATTAGTAGGTGATGTAAAAACTTACGGTAAGTACAAACTAGTCTGCAATCCTGTCACCAAGGGGGTTAGGCAAGCCATGGCAGATTATGATAAGGCCTTGGCTAAGAATGCAGAGAAGTCTTTGCTTATGTTAACACTAGAAGGAAAGGGGTTGACATTGCTCCAGCTGATATGAATGGCATAAATATTGATGATTCTGTTTAGGTGTACACCAAGTTATAACTTGGAACTAATCATATTGTTATAACTGAGGAGAAAGTGAATCACAGCATTGATTGCTTAAGGGAGAATCTCATTAGTCCAATCTGATTAGCTAATATGAGGCAGTAATAAAGGAAATAATTTCATTTATTACTTTTTTTCCCTTCCTTTTTTATTATTTTCATGTTAATAATAATTTTGACATCGTATATTTAAATTTTAGTTTTTGAAACTGTTCCAAAATATGAAAAATAGGATAGCTGAGTTACAGAAGATACACTGTGGTTATTAATAGGCACTCCTCTTTTGGACTAATGTTATCAACAGTAAACCTTGAGTCCCTCAGGGTTTACTGCTGCATCCCTTACTGTTTACAATATTTATTAATGATACCAGTGAAGGCATAAAGCTTATTTTCTAAGATTGCAGATGATACAAATGTTGAAAGTATGGTTAATGACAGGAATCGAGGCTTACTACTGCAACGCAGAAAAATTATGCAAATAGACTGAGTGGAGCTGCTGAGGTTTTCAGTTTATCATTGGTAAGTGCAAGATAATGCGTATAGGCAGCAGTAATCCCAGATTAATGTACCAACCGTGTGGTACCATATTCAGGGTAGTGAAACTGGAGAATTGAAATGACCTGGGAGTAATTCAGCAGCCACATATGAAGTTTTCTGAGCAGTGCAGAGAGGCTGACAGGACATGCTGTTCTGTCAATAATGTACAGGAACTACACCAGAAGGGACAAGGAACTGATTATCCACTTGCATAAGGCAATGGTTAGGCAACATATTGAGTTAGTATTAGTATTAGTATTAGTAACGGCCGCATGGTGCAAGAAAGCCTAGGGCTATACCAGCCAAAAAAAAAAAAAAAAAAAAAAAAAAAAATAAAAAAAATAAATCCGAACAAAACAATGATAAAAACAAAAAAATAAATAACTAAATAATAATAATTAATAAAATAAAAAATAAATAAAAAGGAAATTAAACCTATCATCCTATGTGCTTCCCTTACCCGAAAGTATTATCCAGATGACCTTTGAATTTCCCCAAACTGTCGGCCTCTACCACCCATGAAGGCAACTTATTCCAGTAATTTATAACTCGCTGGCTAAAATAGAACTTCCTGCAATCCAATCTAAACATTTCCCCCCGTAACTTGAATTTATGTCCCCTAGTTCTAGCATCATTTATAATCTTGAAAATTTTGTCCTCATTCATTTTACTGATGCCTCTCAGAGCCTTAAACACCTCAATCAAATCTCCTCTAAGGTGTCTAGTTTCCAAACTCTGCAACCCACATATTCGAAGTCTTTCTTCATAAGGACGCCCTTTTGCCGATCTCACCAAGCGAGTTACCCGTCTTTGCACCCTTTCAAGAAGCTCGATGTCTTTCTTCAGGTGCGGTCTCCATACTTGAACACAGTATTCCAAGTGTGGTCTAACGTAAGCCTTATATAATGGGATTATCACGTCCCTATCTCTACTTGCAAAAGTTCGATAGATCATTGATAGGACACCATGGGCCTTCCTTGCAACCTGTTTACAATGCTCAGAGAATTTCATGTCTGACCGTATCGTAACACCCAAGTCCCTTTCCTCCAGTACTGGCTTTAGTTGAACTCCACCAAGTGAATAAGTTTTTTTGGGATTACTGTTTCCCAGGTGTAATACCTTACACTTTGTTGGATTAAAGCACAGCTGCCATTTTTCTGACCATTCCTGAAGTCTATCTAGGTCTCTCTGAAGAAGCTCAGCTTGACAGTGATCATTAACTACTCTCCCAATTTTAACATCATCTGCAAATTTAGACATCACGCCCTCTATCCCTTCATCAATGTCGTTTATGAAAATTAAAAACAACAGTGGTCCTAATACTGATCCTCGGGGAACCCCACTTCTTACATCAACCCAATCTGAGGAATAGCCATTTATCACAACCCTCTGCCTCCTGCCCTGAAGCCATCCTTCTATCCATCTAAGGATTTTCCCAGTGATTCCAACCTGTTCCAGCTTATAAAGCAACCGCTCATGTGGGACTGAGTCAAAAGCTTTGCTGAAATCTAAATAAACAATGTCGAAATTATTCCCTAAATCCAGCTTGTGAGTGACCCTTTCGAAATAGCGAACCAGATTTGTTAAACATGATTTTCCCTTTACGAAACCATGCTGAGTATCCTTGAGAATTTCAGTTCGATCCAAATGATCCTGAATTCCACACTTGATCATTGCCTCCATGATTTTCCCTACTACTGAAGTCAGACTGACAGGTCGATAATTTCCAACTTCACTTTTAGAGCCACCCTTATGTATGGGAGATACATTTGCACTTTTCCAATCCAAGGGAATCTCCCCAGAGTCTAATGATGCTCGCATAATTAGCCTCAATGGTTCAATGCACTCGCTTGCCGCCTCTCTTAAGATTATAGGGTATATTCCATCAACTCCAGGAGCCTTACTGGTCTGTAGGCTCGAAAGTTTTTTCATTAAATAATCTTGCGAAATTTCAATATCATTAATTACATATTTTTTAACTTCGCTTTAATTTCGAGTTACTGCTTAAAGGTCTAAAAGCCTTCTTTTAACAAAGATGTAGATCTAAAAGAATGGGTGCAGAGAAGTGCAACCAGTTTAGCCGGCGCCTCCGTAGCCAGGTGGGAAGGAGCAGTGCGTATCACACGCTTCTTGATTAGACCAGGGTTCGAGCCCGTCACCACCAAATATGGAGGATGCGGAAAGGTCAGGGAATGACCACCGCATATCCCAGAGCAATATGGCCTTAGTTGCTAATGCTCCTAAAAACCAAATAACAAACAAACAAAACAAACCAGTTTAGCCAAGAACACATAGGGGTACTCTTATCACAAAAGATTTCAGTTCTGAAAATTTAAGCACATAGAAACTAGACACTTGCAGAAAACTGGATTGAGATGTTTAAGGCTTTAAATGGGGGTGAGTAAATTTGATCATGATGGTACTCTTACAGTTTCTCAGACAATACACACAATAATAAGGAATGGCTGCAGGATGGAGTTGCAAAAATTTGCTTTTAGAGAGAGAGAGAGAGAGAGAGAGAGAGAGAGAGAGAGAGATATTTGTTTTCTGAATAAATTTAATTACTAAATAAAAATAAATGCACAATGGATAATACATTAAGTATTTAAATTTACTATTGAACACCCAGTGAAATACATTGTTCGTAATAGTAAATTGTAATGAATGGCATCGATTTAATTGTACCTCATATTGTTGAGTTAAAGCACTGTACAGTGGAACTCAAACTCGGGCAGTCAACACGCCACTTTCTATACCGATTGAAAATCTCCACTTCCCAGACCAACGACGCAAAGTAAAACAAATCATAACTTCTGATCACCAACAGGAAATGGATACTAAGGAAATATCTACAGATGACCCCGTTCTACACATTTTTGTTGAAGAAGACATGGAAACAGAAAGGTCTTACTTTCGAAAGAAAGATAAAAACAAAAGTGAAAAACAGAGAACCTCTGCACCATGAAAACGTTCGGAAAGTCTAACAAGAGATAAACAACGAAAACAATAATTCAGTGGAATTGTCATGGTTTCTGTGCCAATATTAATGACTTGTACGACCTTACCTTTAAATACCCAACAGTATGTCTCTGCCTCCAAGAGACGTATTTCAAACCTCAAGACACAGCAAAACTGTCTTATTACAATTTCTTTAGAAAAGATAGAACCGATCAGAATACTGCACATGGTGGGTAGCTGTTATAACAAACCCACATGTTCCTGTCAAACAAGTCTTACTGAACTTTCCCCTCGAGGCAGTAGCGGTCCATGTGACTGCTGACATCCATATTACAATCTGCTCCTTATATATTCCACCAAGCTTTTCCTTCCAACAAAATGATGTAAACAACCTCATAACTCAACTCCCCACACCGTTCCTCATTCGGGAGACTTAAATGGTCATTGCACACTATGGGGTAACAACAATATCGATCAAAGAGGAAAACTAATTGAAAAATGTTTAGACCATAATAACCTTCTTGTAAATGATGGGTCACCTACTTATGTTCACCTTCCTTCCGCAACATATACTGCAATAGACTTGTCTATCTGTTCAGCAACTTTGTATCCTACTCTAAATAGGACAATAAACAATGATCCTCTGCATAGTGATTGCCATTACAATTGAATTACTGAATAAGCCCTCTTTTCGACTTACTAGAATTCCACAGTCGCTCATTGATAAAGCAGACTGGGAGACGTATAAAAAATTAGCTAAACTGGACGCTGAAATTTTCCAAAAATCCTCAACCAGGGAAGCAGTTGAGTATGTCACAAAAAACTATATTACATGCAGAAGGAAAAGCTATACCAAAATCTTCCTCAAAATTACCGGAACACCCAAAACTCTGGTGGATTGACGAATGCCATGCAGCAAAAAAAGACCAAAATAAAGCTTGGAATACTTTTCGGTGCAATCCAACTACAGCTAATCTCATTCGTTATGTTAGACGCAGTCATAAAAGGCCACTTGGACCCCAGTCCAAGTGGCCTTTTTATTACTGCACACACAAACACAAAATTTGGAAAACAATCAGGAAAATGAGTGGTAAATATCAAACGAGACCTCTGCCTATCATGGAATGCAGAGGGCAGAACATTGCTGACCCTACCGAAATTGCCAATATACTAGGGGAAACATTTGCCAAAACATTAGCAACAGAAAGTTACATACCAGCCTTCAGAAGATTTAAAGCAGATTCAGAAAAACAAAAGTTAAACTTTTCTTCAAAAGCAGAAGAATAATATAACTTACCATTCACTATCCACGAACTACATAGAGCCTTGTCAACATCTAGGCGTAGTGCTGTAGAACCAGTTAATATCCATTATTCGATGCTACAGAAACTGAGTGCTAAATGACTGCAGTCACTTCTTGGTCTGTTCAATAGACTCTACCTGGAAGATACATTCCCTAAACAGTGGCATCATGCGACAGTCCTTGCCTTCCTTAAACCAGGTAAAGACCCAACAAACCCCACTTACTATAGACCTATTGCCTTGACCAGACATTTTTGCCTTTGCAAAATTCTCGAAAAGATGGTGAACCGTCGACTGATATGCTACCTTGAAAATTTCAATCTCTTACATTCTGCACAATTCGGCAAAACAGATCAACACTAGATATATTAGTGAGACTAGAGAATTCCATTTGGAATGCATTCCTGAGATCGGAACACCATGTAATGGTTTGCTTTGACATCAGTAAGGCCTATGATTCCACGTGGAAGTATGGAATACTCTGCAAATTACATCGCCATGGACTTCGGGACCACTCCCGATTTTCATACGGAACTTCCTAAACAAGCGAATATTCTAGCTTCGATTTAAAACTTCACTGTCCGAACTATTTTTTCAAGAAGAAGGAGTTCCCCAGGGCTCTGTACTCAGTGCTACACTCTTTATAATTGCAATAAACACCATTGCTGAACCCTTCCAAACATTATTCATAAGGCACTGTTTGTAGTGTAGATGACCTTAGTATTTCTTGTCATGAGAAAAACATGAATACTATTGAGGGACAGTTACAAGGGGCAATAAATAAGATCAGTACCTGGGCACAAACCAATGGTTTTCAACTTTGTCCTCAAAAAAAATGTGCATCCATTTTTGCCGACAACGTAAACTGCACCCACATCCGGAACTACAACTGAATGGATAACCAATAGCAGTTCAACCCAGCATATGATTCTTAGGAATCACCTTAGATCATAAACTGACCTTCCTTCCTGGAAGATATATTAAAAGACTAAGAACATCCTGCCAACAAAAACTAAATATCATCCAGGTTCTCTTAGCAACAAAGTGTGGAGCTGATTGCCTTACCTTATTACAGCTATATAGATCTTTAATAAGATCAAAAGCAAGGCCTAGTGTCATTCGCTGGCCTGATCCTCTCCATCATAGTGCAATATGTATTGCTCTAGGAGCATATCGCACGTCTCCAATACAGTCTATACACCAAAGCTCACGAATCTCCTCTCTCTATCAGAAGGCAACAACTTATATTATGCTGTACATATAAAATAAAATTAGCCTGAACATCCAAATTGGGAATTACTTTTAACCCCCCAACACAGCAGATTATACCATAACTGCCCTACTGCTAACCGAAAGTTAGGTATAAGAATAAGACAACTTCTAGAAGAACTTAAAATGAATTTTGTTAATATCACAAATACCCCTCCACTACTCCTTGCTCCATGGAGCATTACTCCACCTTCATGTGATAAATACCTTCATAAATGGGATAAATCTGCACTACATAAGGAAAATTTCTTGCAACTGTACCATGCAGTAGTGGAGCAGTTTCCAAACTTCGTTGTAGTTCATACAGACGGATCAAAGAATGATGCCCACATTAGAATCGCCGCAGTTTTTCCAAACATAACATTGCTACCAACCGCCATGAGTTCAGTATATTTTCTGCCGAACTAATGGCAATTCAGGTTTCACTGAAGCATATTGAGTCCTCCAATATTGAAAACAGTATAATTTCCTCCGATTCTCTAAGTGCATTTCAAGCCCTGGAAAACACCATCAACATCACCCACCCAGTCTGAGCTTGGAAGAACCATACACTTCTGTTGGGTCCCAGGCATATGGCAATTCCAGGAAATGAATTAGTGGACAATGCCACAAAAGCGGCTGACTTACCACCCGATGACCAGTGGAGAGTTCCACATCAAGATTATAGACAAATAATACAGGAAAAATGCATGTTACCTGTGGCAATTAGCACGGCAAAACCAACTTAAAAATAAGCTTAGAAGTATCAAGCAAAATCTTGAGCAATGGCCTTCAAGCTTCAGTCCAATTCGACAGCAGGAGGTAATACTAGCTTGTCTGCGAATAGGTCACACTAATATTACTCATGGTTATCTTTTAAGAGGGGAGATTCACCCCCAGTTTGATCACTGTAAAACAGTGCTTTCAGTGAAGCATATCCTAGCGGAATGCACAAAATTTGCAATAGAACGCCAGAATCTCTTCACTCCAGCCAACAGAAGATTCACTAACGTTTACTTCACTTTTGGGCAATAAAACAAATGTCTCAATTTTTTTCCTTTCTCAAAGCGATCAATATATACCACCTCCTTTAGCTAGTCAAAAACCAGTTTTCTGACTCTCGATCCATAAAGAAATAGCATACATACTATCATACGTATGGCCACTATGGCCATAGACGCCCATGTGCCTAAAATATTCTCAAACAAACGAACAGCTCCATTTTAAACCAGTTATTTTGAGTCGCAACTTTAAGATGAATTAATGTCATTCAAAGGTTATATTCATTGCTGCGGCATTGTATATGGTATAATCTCTTACTAAGTGTGCAGATGGAAACTTGATGTGTGGCGAATGCTGCTATAAAGGATTCTTTTATATGTGAATATTACCACTGTTGATAATATTAAACATTTCTTTAACATTATTGCAGATTGTTTTGATTTGTTTTAAATGATCTCATCTTAAGCTACCTAATTTAATTGGATGGTATGTAAAGGATTCCTGCTTTCTTAGTATACCAGTTAATTTAATGATGTTAAATAATCTTTATTTTAGTGATGATATGGAAGATACTGGCTCTGCTGATGATGAATCCGATGAAAGGGTGGAAAAGAGGATCAAAACAAAGCCAAAGGTATTTACACATTTTATATATATGATTTTTTAAAATTAATTTTGTTATCAGCTTATCCATTTTTGTACCTTACATACATTTTCTGAATTTTTTATAAAAAAATTTAAAGATACACCGAGTGGCACTTTATTTGGTACACTCATTCTTTTCATATAAATGGAGTTCTCCTTGATTAACAGCATAACGTGTTTGTACTATATGATGTAGAGTAGGTGGACTGATTAAGGATGATCTATGTATGTAATACATACTCATCGGTGAAGACAGGATATTAGAGCTGGAAAAGGAACTAGAAAATGTGAATTGGGATATCATCGGTTTGGCTGAAACAAGAAGAAGAAATGAATCACTTATATGTTTATCAAGTGGAAATCTGCTGTACACCAATGGAAACAGTGAAAGAAGTGAAGGTGGAGTTGGGTTTCTGGTCCATAAAGATATAAAAAACAACATTTTGGAATTCAAAATTACATCACCAACGGTGGCAAGACTAATACTTAAGATTTCTAAGAGGTACAAGCTAAAGATTATAATGATTTATGCACCAACATCGAGCTATGATGATGAAGAGGTTGAAGAAATGTACACCAAAATTGAGAGTCTTCTAGATGAGCAGAAAACCCACTACGCTATTATTATCGGAGATTTCAATGCAAAGGTTTGAAAAAGACAAAACAACGCAGAAAGGGGAACTATAGGAAATTTTGGAATTGGTGAAAGAAATGAGAGGTGAAAAACATGTGGAATTTGTAGAATCTCAAGGATTGTCAGTAATGAACACTTTTTTTCAAGAAAAGGGTGAACAGAAAGTGGACATGGAAGAGTCCAAATGGATTAACAACTAATGAAATCGACTTCATCCTCACTAACAGAAGATATATCGTGAATGATGTTACCGTCCTAAATAAGGTAAATGTTGGAAGTGATCACAGAATGGTAAGATGCACATTTGATATAGATGTAGGAAAGGAAAAAACTGACTCGAGTAAATAATACGAAGGTCTTTAAGATAACAGAAGAGGAGAAAGAGCAGTATGTACTGGAACTTAAGAACAAGTTTGAGTTTCTGCAGACTGCTCAGGACCAAGCTATCAACGAGGAATATTACAACTTTCAAAGTGATAAAGCCCAAGAAACCTATAGGGAAAAAGAAATCCATAGAAGAAAATAATTAGTCAAGAAACACTTGTTATGATGAACCGAAGGCGACAAATAAGAGCAAGATAAACACTGACAAGGAGAAAATTGAGTATTCTGAGTTATGCGAAGCCATTAGAAAGAGGCTCAGAGAGGACAAGAAGATTTAACACAAGAAAAGTAGAACAAGCATTAAGGGAAAACAAAGGACTTAAATCAGCAGCCATGAGCAGTAATAAAGAAAGACAAATGATACTGAAAATGAAGAATAGCCATGGTGCACTTATAAATAGCAGAGAAGGCATAATTCAAATAGCAGAAGACTACTATAGAGAATTATACAAGGAGCGAGGTAATGATGCCAGCAGTAGGGAAGATGGATTGCAAATTAGCAGCATATACAACATACCCGATATTCTTCCTGACGAGGTAGAACATGCATTGAAGAAAATGAATCAGAAAGCCCCTGAGGAAGATGAAGTTACTGTACAGTTGTAAAAATTGGGAGGAAGAGACATAACCCAAAAACTGGCAAGGCTCTTCAAAAAAATCGATTGGAAAAGGTGTGACGCCTAAGCAGTGGAATAATGCAATCATAGTTTTGCTGCATAAGAAAGGAGATATATCAGAAATTGGAAATTATAGACCAATTAGCTTGTTATCCCACATCTACAAGTTGTTCACAAGGGTCATTACTAACAGATTAGAAAGAATACTTGATGAGAATCAAACAACCGACAGAGCAAGCTGGCTTTAGGGCAGGATTCTCAACTATGGATCACCTTCACGTAATATCACAGCTAAATGAGAAAGCAAGTGAATAAAAAACACCATTATGCCTGGCATTTGTGGATTATGAAAAGGCATTTGACTCCATACAGCATAAGGCCATGTTTCGGGCATTGGAAAGACAAGGCATAGACATATATTATGGTGTACTTATAAATAATTTTGAAGAAAATATATGAGAACGCTACCTCCTTTATTAGACGACAAAGACAGTAGCAAATTTCAAATCGAGAAAGGAGTTCGTCAAGGAGACACAATATCTCCAAAGCCGTTTACTGCTGCCCTTCAGGAAGCTTTCAGAAGATTAGACTGGTCGCAGAAAGGAGTCATTGTGAATGGAGAGTACCTAAACCATTTATGATTTACAGATGACATTGTGGTCATAAGCCACGATCCCAAAGAATTAGAGGAAAATCTTAATCATTTATGCACAGTTAGTAAGGATTTTGGACTAAAGATGAATATGGCTAAAACAAAAGTAATGATGAACATGTATGCCACAGAAAGGGACATAATGATTGAAGGAGCAGTAATTGAAAAGGTGGAGTCATACTTATCTGGGACAAGTTATTAGCTGTAATAATGATAAATAGCTGGAAGTCAAGAGAAGAATAAATTTTGGATGGATAGCATTCAGGAAATATAGTCACATACTGAAGAGCAATATCCCAGTTTGTCTGAAACGTAAAATAATGAACCAGTGTCTACTCCCCACCATGACTTATGGAAGTGAAACTTGGCTACTCACAAAAGAATGGAAGAAAAGCTGAGAACTACACAGCGAAGAATGGAACAAATTATATTGGGAATCAGACTGTTAGATAAGAAGAGAAACACGTGAATTAGGCAGCAAACTCAAGTAAAGGACATTCTTATCAAAATTAAAGAACTAAAATGGTCCTGGGCAGGACACATAGCTCAAAGTCATGATGACAGATGGACTAAGAAAATAACAGAATGGTACCCAAGAAGAGCTAAGAGAAAACCCGGAAGACAACAGCAGAGATGGACAGATGAAATTCATGAGTTTGTGGGTAGTAAACGGATGGCTATTGCACAAAACAGAAGGAATTGGAAAGTTGCTGGAGAGGCCTTCATCCTGCAGTGGATTGAAAATGGCTAATCATGATGATGTATGTAATTCAGTGTGAGAGTGGGCAAGCACAATCAATTTAAGTGATTTTGAATGTGAAATAGTAGTCAACTTCTGATGTGCTTAAGTTGATTACTTCATGAAGTTTAGGTATGAGTATCATGAAAATTGCAACCATTCTTGAGTTGTCAGGTATGGCCATGTTTCAGGTGTCTGGAGATTGGTATAGTAAACAAATAACATCCAGCCAGTGGTTGCAATACCCTGTCATGGACAGGGTATTGCAACTGATTTCCATTTCTGTCAGCAAAGAACAAGGCTTGTTTAGAGTGGACTCAAGACACCAGTAATGGAGAGTGGAGGAATTAAAAAATGTTGTTTGGTGTAAAGAATCCTGGTTCCTGTTTTTTCACATGGATAGAGAGAACCAGACGATGATGAAAATAGTACAAGTCCATTCATTGTTGATACTTCACAGCACCGATCCTGTCATGTGTCAGCGTTTAGGCCTGTAGTGGAATTTTTTTTTGTTGCACATTGGGCTCATTAAAACTGTTATCTGGTAATTGTTTCTTACCAGGTGCATCCCTTCAAGGCTGCAGTGTATGAGTATAACTGTCTAAGTTCTGACCTTGTGGAGGTGCCTCTGTAGCGAGGTGGGAAGGAGCAGCAGTGCGTAGCATATGCTTCATGATTAGACTGGGGTTCGAGCCTGTGAGCCACCAAGATGCGGAAAGGTCAGGGAATGACCACCGCATATCCCCGGAGCAATATGGCCTTAGTTGCTAATGCTCCTAAAAACCAAATAACAATATGTTCTGACCTTGTGGCAAGGCCCAAATTGTGCAGAACTGGTTCATGGCAGGTGAGGGTAAATTTAGCATACTATGCTGGTCCCCGTAATCACCAGATCTCTGACCGAGCACCTGTAGGAATAGATGGAATGAGCTCTTTAAAGCATAGATCCCCATTCATTCAAATTGCAACTGTGGGAAGTGATTTCAGCAAATGGACCCTCATTCCTGTAGTGGGTGTTTGACACCTTGAAGCCATGTCACTGTGAATCTAGGCTGGTCTGAAGCCTAAAGGCATACCTACTCACTATTTGGTAGGTGTAACTAATAATGAATAGGTCCACTTTTCTAGATTATTAATGCGTAAAGCTTTGTCAGGTGAGAATGTCTCAGCATATTTCCAAATACTGAACTCTCAATAATGAGTACAATAACTTAGTTACAATATGAAAGAAAAGATAAAAATATATAATAAATAATAATAAAATCTAAATAAATATGATTAAACACTGTTAGTTTCTATAAAATATAAGTGTAGGCAAAACACAATAAATAAACTTTTGTCAGTTGGACAGTGAAATTCTGTCTTCTTCAGCTAAAATAAAACTGTTAGCTGCTGTCCTTTTATATACCACTGAAACCATCTAAAGCTTACAACAATATATGAATAGGGCAAGGGCAAATTATTTTGTTATGTTAATTGCACATCATGGGAGTAGTCACCAATATCGAATAGGCATTGAATGATGGATGTAGTCAATATTGCTACTTGTATTCAGTTTATTCAAGATTGCACATTATGTAAAATTTACCCTAACAGAGTTGCATTACTTCATCTCACTTGTTAATTGTAGAAGATTTTAATAGTACAGGGTGGCCAAAAATTAACTTTATTACTTATAATGGCCGCCATTTTGGTTTGGTTTGAATGTCACAGTGCATATTTGACTGTCGAGCAGGGTAGACACGGCAAATTTGTTATGGAGTGCTTAAAGGTTCAACAATGCGTTCTTATTTTTAAAATGTACTACGATAACGGTGACCCTCCGAAAATTGCATCCAATTCTTGGCAGAAACAATACGTTTTCCAGACCCACAATTAATCGTTTAGTGGCTGATTTCGAGGAAAGCAGTGCTGTGGCAGATAGACCAGGGTCAGGCCGCATTAGAAGTTCATGCTTAGTGGAAAATATTAAAATTTTGCGTGAAAGTGTAGCTGAAGAACCGACAACGTCCTCAAGGCAACGTTCCCAACAAACTGGAATTTCGCGATTGTCTGCCAAATATTCTCAAAAAAACCCCCCATACTTCTTCAACCCATGCACGGTACTAAGTACTATAGGTTTTGATACCTTTCGTGTTTGGGGTTTTCATGAAAAAAAAAAAAAAAAACTACTTTTTTCTTTCTTTTTTTTTTTTCTTCTTCATATAAGATATTTGTATTTGTGTAAATGTTATGAGAAATGCTCTTGAAAGAGCTCGCATTTGTGTGGCAGCAAGAGGTGGCCATTTGGCCGACATTATATTCCACAAATAATTGAAAGGTCCAAATAAAGCATTTATGTTAAAATATTTATTGTTTTGTCTTTATTATAGGAATTGTTTGAAATGAAAGTTGTAAAGTTAATTTTTGGCAATCTTGTATAAATGAAGTCTGCTGCTTTAAACTTTAGTTTGGCTGAGGAGAGTATTACTCCAGCCTTCTGCATTGTATTTGGTATACCCTTTTATTTGGGTGTATATTTTGGCTTGTAGTCATTTATTCATATTTAATGGTGTTAAAACAGTACATAATACATTTAAAAAGTTCCTAGAATGGCACATGGTATTTAAGTGGTTTGCACTATGGCTGTAAAGTTTTGTGGGGCATTGATCGACTTAGTGCACATGCATGTCAAGTGGGAACTGGCTTGACCGCCTCAATCATGTGTCACAGCTGATTGCACTATATCACATTTTGAACAGCATGCTAACATCAAACTTCTTTAAACTTGGGAAAAATTTCTTCAGAGATGGTATAAGCTGTTGTTGTTGTTATTTGGTTTTTAGGAGCATTAGCAACTAAGGCCATATTGCTCCAGGAATATGCAGTGGTCATTCCCTGACCTTTCCACATCCTCCATATTTGGTGGTGACGGGCTCAAATCCCGGTCTAATCAAGAAGCGTGTGCTACGCACTGCTGCTCCTTCCCACCTGGCTACGGAGGAGCCATGCTATAAGCATTACAGAAAGTTTATGGAGATGGTGTTTTGAAGAAAACACTAGTTCACAAGTGATTTAATTGGCTTAAAATGGACAGGAAACACTGGAAGATGACCTCACATTGGAAGCCTGTTGACTATGAAATGATGAAAATGTCACAAAAGTGTCACATTTGTTCAAAATGATGAGCAATGACTGTGGTTGAGATTGCTCACGAAATTGGACTGTCTGTAGGCTCAGTACATGCAGTCTTGACAAGTAAAGTTTGTTCCACTCTTGTGTTGAATGATCAAGTGGACTGCTGGAAAGCCATCACAGGTGATTTGTTCGAAAAATCTCTGCAGGATCCAAACTTCCTTGGATGTCCCCACGGCCCAAAAAGTGTTGTGCAACAAAATCCAATGCTGCTGATCATTTTTTTAAGTGATGACGGTGTAATGCACCATGAATTTATGACTGGGGGTAGGGGGATCATTACTTCTGCTTACTACATTTGAGGCTTTGCCATGTTTGCATGAGAGGGTTAGGTGGAGATGATGCCCAAAATGGAATGATGGCTGGATCCTGCACCATGACTATGGGTCTATTCACATGGCAATAGCAGTTCAGCAGTTCAATGGCAGTTTGGCTGAACTGACAAAAAAAAACTGCCTTACTGTTCCGACCCTGCACCCTCTGACTTCTGGTTGTTCCCTAAATGGAAAATGGGGCTTTAGGGCTGTTGTTTCGTTACATTGGATAACATCAAAGAAAATGCAATTGCTGCCATATGTGCAAAAAAAAAAAAGAAGCAACTTTAACCCCTTCCCAGCACATTTTTTTCCGGAAAATGTTCCATAACGGGTCGACTTCTTTTATTTTACAGTTCAAAAGTATGCATCATGCGGATACTCATTGTATAGTGTTTTATATTTTTTATTAATTTTTTCTTAGAAAATACATGGGAGTAATTAACCCATTTGGGCTATCCTGAGTTATCTCGTGTATGCCAAAAAGCGTGCAAATTATACAGATTTTTTTAAAATAAATTAACGATTGAGCTAAAAGAAAGGCACAAAAAAAAGTCTTCATTACTCGGTTATATAAATAAATTTAAAAAATCAAGTGAAATGCACAAGCAGTAATCACGAACTAACTACATTCTCACACATGGCAGCCACAAGTGGACAGGTGAGGTAAGCGTCGCTTACGGGCGGCAGTTCAAGAGGCTGCTGAAATATTTTTCAATATTGTTTTTGTGAATTATTTTCGTGGGTTCAGTATTCTGCATTTAGGACAGCAAATTATATTTTGCTTACTGGCGTCACAAGAACGCACACTACTGTTCTGACATTGCTGTACAATACAAAAAGTCAAAGTATTATTATTTTTTTGACGGGCTCCAGGGTTTCCCCTATTCGCTGCTGAAAGTAATCTATACATTGTGTACAATTTATAATGATTAATTATACATAAAAAGACTATTTACAATGATGGTACATAAAAAGACTATAGAGGCTGGCCTTGATTAATGCGATTAATTCATCGCGCAAAATGGAAATGTGTTAATCGAATATAATAATCAATAGGAAAAATTATAATGGTTCCTTGACCTTCTGGAATGTCCGTAAAGAATTTAAAAAATACCTTTTAAATAACTTTTTAACTGTATACAATGTAAAAGATAATGAAAATAATTATGGAATTAAATGTTTATTGCATAAAACAGAGGTTCCTAAACTGCGCGCCGCGGAATATTTTAAATTTTCGAGGGAAACACAGCGATTCTTGACATCTGTCAGATACCGCGCAAAACTACTAGCTCGAAGTAGTTCACATTTCAGCATTTCTTATTAAGTTGTTTGGGCCTAACTACTTAATGGAACTGTTAGGTATTTCTTTTGGTCTGGGTGCGCCTTGAAAAAATTACTGAGACACTAAGGGCGCCGTGAACCAAGAAGGTTTGGGAACCTCTGACATAAAATACAGAATAAAGATATGACTGTTGCGGAAATATTTGAACAGTGTTGACTTTCTCTTTTCATCAATCAATTTCCAATAGCCGACAACAATCTTCTCTGGACCCTGGTAAAATAAATATTGCAGAAAACCTCAAACCTTTTGTTTGAGGTTCTCTGCGATATGAAAGATTTCATCTAATTCTTTTACCATTATCTCCATTGCGGTAACATTTTCATATGGCTCATTTAAAAATTGAATTTTTATGCAAGTATGCATTGACTCTATTAGCAGGAGACAAACAAGTAACACGTCTTCTTCCGATGGTTGATGGAACACACCGAGGCGGGCAGCAGGCTAACGTTTGTTTATTGCTCGTACGACTCACGGTAAGCTTAACGCGTGATTCGAATCTTTTTCAACTATCGCATAAAAGATTGCATTAACTGGAAATTTGCATTGTGTAAAGTGAAAAGTGGTATAATTTTTCAAATAGCGTTAACTGAAAATCGTGTTAATCGAACTCGTGTTATGTGAGGCCTGCCTGTATACAATGATGGTACATAAAAAGACTATATACAGTGATGATACATAAATAAATACTGGGTGTCGGAGTCCAGCAGACTGATCAATACATCAGGTAAGAGTAATCCAAAGAAACAGTCTAGCATTTTACTGAACCTCAGCAGCAAGAATTCTTTTCCTCCGTTTAAACAATTTCCCTGCATACGTGGAGAAGCCAGTATAATGTTCAGAACAGTTAACCAATCTTGGCAGTTCGGAGCAGTCAAATACATTTGTGAGAAGTTCAAAGTCCAATCTTAAATCATCGTACAGGGGACAGTGAAAGACGAGGTGCTCAACAGTTTCTTGAGCATCACAATCACAGAGAGGAGTGTTACTTAATCTTAGTGAGAACAATTTAAAGTTAAGACTTCCATGACCGGTATATAAAAATGTAACGTATAAACCAGGATTGAATCAGTCCATTTTCTTGTAGTAATCAACAACCTCGGGAAAAAACTTAAAGGTCTCCCTACCCCAAGGTAGAGGTAGACCAGGTATTTTGCCACGCTCTACAACATTCATTTCTCATTCTTTTAATGTGTACCTTTTCTTGCAAGTCAGTATTATATGTTATACCATTTACAATCGCAGGAACATTTTTTCTTCTACAATATAAAAGATAATGTAACATTACTTCATATTGGATTGGCAGTTGATGACTGTGGACCTGGAGAGCAGCTGTAGAGACAGTTCGACAAGCTCTACTTAGAGCAAGAAGAAAGAATCTTTGTGCTTGGGTAAGATATTTTTGAACAAGGGAGTTACCGATTCTGTATTCCCAGGCCCAGCCGCATAACACACAATTGGTATAAATATACAACTGTAATATAATTTAATGGAAGATTTCTTTACACCAAAAGTACTCCTAGTAATCTTAATAATTTTATAGGTCATAGCTTTTATTTTCTGAAGTACATATTTTGCATGGTAATTAAAATTAAGACGGTCATCAAAATAAATTCCTAAGTAAAACGAAAGCCAGTCGTTTGCTGCCAGGTGTAAGAAAATCCTGAGAAAACTCGGGATTTACCTGCCTAATGCAAAATTAGCCACATAAATTCCAGAGAAAATACGTTTCAGTCCTAAATTTGGAGGTATTATTGTTTGCCTCGGGTATTATTGTATCCCGAGATATTTCGCGTAGTTCCAAATAACTTTTAAAACTAAAAACGAGATATCTCAGGATAATCCATGAAGGGGTTAAAGAATATTTCAATGCTTGGGAAGACTAATGGAGAAAGTTTGTGTACAGAAGGAAGGTTCTTTGAAGGTGATTTGGTCAGTAAGCTCAACTGTTCACCCATTAAACATTTAATAGTAAAATTCCTAGAATTTTTTGAATGTATCTCCTATTTTATTAGCCACCTTAGTATAAGTAAAATGCCTGTTGTCCTCATGTAATAAAACCTAACAGATGGATTTTCATAAAGTTTTATATTATGCTATATTAGAAAATTTTTTCAGGCCATTCTAAATTTCATTAAATTTGTTAGATTAAATTATTTTCTACAAGTAGCTTATAGATCTAGTCAAGCTCCGTGGTTTATTTTGAATTTAGATAGCGTGATTTGGAAAGTAAATAATACCTTGTGTCCGTAGATTAACTGTTCGTAAATTGCCGTCATTGTTATAAGATACAACGTGTGCTAGCAATGGAAAACTGGATAGCATAAGGTTTAACGGAAAACTAGATAGTGAGTACAGTAAACCCCCGCTATTCTCGGGGGTTACGTTCCTGAGAAATGTCGCGAATACCGAACACGCGAATACTGAGTTATGGCTCCCATATAATAAAGGGGTTCCGTTCCAAAGTATGAAATATATATGAAAAACTAGTCTAAAATTTTGTCTATGTATGTATTATATGTACCTTCATAATGACTATGTACATAGACAGTACATAGTGAAATGCAAGCATATGGCATCGAAATGAAAATAAGAAACAATTTAATATTAAATGTAATATTTATTAGAAATTTCAAACAAATCTTTCAAACCAGCACCTTTGCTTGCTAGCAAAAAAAAAAAAACATCCCGCCAGTGCTGTCACCAGTTTCGCTAAATTGTTGATAAAGGAGTTTTGTCTTTTCGCGAATGATGAGTGAACTTAACGGAATTTTATTTTGAGTTCTATCCACAGATTTAAAGCTTTTCCATTTTTTCTAATTTAACATCACCAGTTACAGAGCAAATTTTTGAAACAATTAGCGTGGTTTAAGGGACACTATGGCAGATTTTTTCTTCCTATTTTTTGATTGCTCGTACCGTTGACTCATTGATTTTATAATGTTTTGCCAATGAGACACTTTCACCATTAGAAATTTTGTCTAATAACTCAATTTTATTCGCTAATGTCATCACCTTCTTTGATATTTTCACATTTCTCTTTTTATTCATAGCCATATTTTTGTAGGGGTCAGAAAGAACTTATCCACAATAAAGTCACTTTCTTCTGTTAACACACTCGAAAAAGTCTGTTTAACACTGCAAAACAGTAGATTTATCATTTTTGTAAGCATATCAATTTATAAATTGATAAATGTATTCAATTTATAAACATAAATTAAAAGCAAACAACGAAACCTTTCATGACAAACGCATAACACATACTGAACAAGGATTAGCGAGAAACATCCACGTTCGCGATTTTTTCACCCCTCTCCCCCCACCCACTAGCGCTGTTTTGACCGGGAAAGATAATTTTAGCCATGCCCATGTTTTATATGGCGGAAAATATTCACGGCGCTTTAAAATTCACATGTTTTTAGCTTTCATTTCATTAAATCAGCGATTGCGAATACGCGAATACAGATACCGCGAATAGCGGGGGTTTACTGTAGAGTAGTATCAACTAATTAGTAAATTATTAATCTTAGACTATGTATATAAAGTGCTTAGCATCATAATACACAGCCATTTCTGAATAAACAGAAAATTTTTTAGGCGGCATCGTTTTAGGTTATATCTCATATTGTGAATGCCTTCACAACGAGTTGCCATGATATTGCACTACTTCGAATAAGTAACGCTTCACCTAAGGAGAAGACTAGTGTTACTTATTCTCAGATAGGTACCACCACCCAGACAGAATGCGCCTTAGTCTAAATACATCATGCACCATCAGGCATCTCTCATATTGTGGAGTTATACTTCATAACTGTTTTTGCCATCATTGCATCACTTGGGTACCTACCCACTCACTGACGATGGGCCAAATAGCCCTGAAACAGTGCTGTCTGGGTGGTGGTACCTATCTGAGAATAAGTAACACTAGTCTTCTCCTTAGGTGAAGCGTTACTTATTCGAAGTAGTGCAATATCATGGCAACTCGTTGTGAAGGCATTCACAATATGAGATATAACCTAAAACGATGCCGCCTAAAAAATTTTCTGTTTATTCAGAAATGGCTGTGTATTATGATGCTAAGCACTTTATATACATAGTCTAAATTTGTTCGCAGCTTGAGGCTCTAGCCCTAAATGCGCCTTATTATTAATCTTATTAAATTTCATTGCCAATTGAATTGTATTTTTTTAACTAAATAAATATAGTGACTGAGTTTATTACAAACGTAACATCATAAATTAATACATATAAGTTGACAGGGGATAAGAAAGTCATATAACGTAACTCGGAGATAATATTTGATACCGAAATACATATATATATATATATATATAGTGCTATAACTGCATTGGGATATCGGTTTAGGGTTATATTTTGTATTGGAATTTTATTGAACTTGAATAGAAATCATGACTGAGAGCAGCAAAGCAAAAGGCTCAAACTAGTGAAAGTGCTGTGCTCAGGGGAGAACTGAGGGAGGCGGTTGTCCTCTGTATCACAGTTTATTGAAATGCACTGCTTATTTAATGTTTGTGGAGCAGTCAGGAACGGGACATGATATTGCCAAGGGGAATGTCTTTGTGTGTGCGTGTGCGATGTAAACACATGGGTTGTGTTAGGGTGGCTAAGAGGAAGAGCAGGTGCATGTATACTTGCGTGTACACCAATGCTAGGAGTTTAGTAAATAAATTTGATGAATTTGAGGTATTGCTCAAAACATCAAAGGCAGATATTGTGGGGATTTCAGAGACATGGTGTGTGTGTCACACAGATATAAGGAATGCAGAACTGAAATTTGGGGAGTACAATGTCTACAGAAAGGATAGACAGGATAGGAAGGGAGGAGGGGTTATGCTATTAGTTAAGAAACACACAAAATCCAAGGAAGAGGAGCCAGTCGACATCGCTGGACAGTGCTGGGTCGAGTCAGTTTGGTGTGACATAAGCATTGCGAGATCAAAATTGAGAGTAGGAGTGTGCTATAGGCCTAATGACTCTGATGAGTATAATAAGAAACTGTACAGAGAAATAGAGTGGGCCAGTAAATCAGAGAGTCTTATAATGGGGGATTTTAATTTCCCAGATATTGACTGGAATTTGGGGGCTGGTCACTCACACACTAGCAAGGCTTTTGTGGATTTATTGGATGATTGTTTTCTACATCAGCATGTTCAGGAGGCAACTAGAGGGAGTAATACTCTTGATTTGATTATCAGTAGTGACTCTTCATGCATTAAGAATCTGCAGGTAAATGAACCACTAGGTGGCAGTGATCACAGTGTGCTGAAGTGGGATTTACTCAAAAAGGTAACTACCATTAGGGGTAAAGGGAAGGGTTAGGTTAATGCTTTCGTAAAGGCGACTACGATATACGGAGACAGTATTTAAATTCTATACAGTGGGACCAACTGATGATGTTACCAACAGCAAATTCAAAATGGGAAGCATTCAAATAACTTATCTTTGAAGCTACTAGGCTTTACATACCAACTAAGAAATATTGTTCAAGGTTTAGGCCTAAATGGATGTCAGATGAAATAATGATGCATATGGCAGAGAAGAAAAATACATGGGATACATACAAATTAACATGTGTCACAGAAGCCCGTGATAGATACAAGTTTATCTGTAACCAAGTTACAAAGTAGGTTACGCAGGCGAAGGCAGATTACGAGAAATCCTTGGCAAGGGATGCGAAGAAAAACAGCAAAGAGTTCTTTACTTATGTGAACTCTAGAAGGAAGGGGATGAATCAGATTGGTCCACTTGATATCGATGTGTCAACTGTTGATGATCCTGCTCAGGTAGCTAACAAACTAAATGAATATTTTGCATCGACATTCACACATGAGGAGTTATTCAGCGAGGGGAATGCCAGAGGTGTATTCAACTCTGGCAGTAAGCTAGAGAATCTTGTAATAACTGAGAGTAAAGTGGAGGAAAAATTGTTGAAGATAAACACAAGAAAGGCAATAGGGGTGGATGGGATCTATCCAGTTATATTAAAGGAGGCAGCAAAGGAAGTAAGCAAACCCTTAGCCATAATTATGAGAGCTTCCTTGGACTCAGGGGAGGTACCCATGGACTGGAGATGTGCAAATGTGACCCTTCATAAAGGAGGATCAAAGGCTGACACAAGTAATTATAGACCTGTGAGTTTAACTTCTGTTCCCGGAAAATGAATGGAGGCACTGGTTAAAGAAGCACTGCAGGATCATCTAGACAAGACTTCAGTTATAGCTCGGACACAGCATGGTTTTGTTAAGGGGAAGTCTTGCCTGACCAATTTGATTGGATACTGTGATGCAGTCACAAAAGAACTGGATGCAGGGGATAACTTTGATATTATATACTTGGATCTTAGAAAGGCTTTTGATACTGCTGCACATGGAAGGCTGCTGCACAAATTGGAGCAGTGTGGCATTGGAGGCAAATTGCTGCTATGGATAAAGAGGTGGTTGAGGGGGAGAAGACAGAGAGTGGTAATCAATGGGCACTGCTCATCATGGACTAATGTTATTAGTGGATTCGCTCAGGGTTCAGTATTGGGTCCTTTATTGTTTTCTGTATTTATAAATGATATTGATGGTGGTATATCAAGCTTAATGTCCAAGTTTGCAGACAATACGAAGGTTGGGAGGGTTGTCAAAGACACTACTGACACAATGCTGCTGCAACAGGATCTGGAAAGATTGAGCAGATGGGCTGAGAGGTGGCAAATGAAGTTTAACATTGACAAATGTAAAGTACTACATATTGGAAACAGTAACCACAGAGCAACGTATCAACTCTGGTACCACATTGACAGTGGTATAGAATGAAAAGGAACTGGGCGTAATTGTGCAAGCTTTTAGTAGCTCATGGTGTCTTGTTAGTGATATACAGGAATTTTTCTATCAGGAATAAGGAGGTGATTATCCCCTTGTAAAAGGCAATGGTCGGGCCACACCTTGAGTACTGTATACCGGTCTGGAAGCTTCATTTCAAGAAGGATGTGAGCTGTTGGAACAAGTGCAGAGAAGGGCAACAAGATTAGTCAATGGAACAAAGGGTTGCTCTTACGAAGAGAGGCCTAAGTTTTGCAAATTACAGTGTCTGGAGACTAGGCACCTGCGAGGTGATCTCATTGAGGTGTATAAAGCCTTGAATGGTTTGAGCATGCTCAATGCTGATGGGATTCTTCCTCTTGCTCAGAATAATCACCTGAGAGGGCATAAATTCGAATTGAGGAAAGACGATTGTAGGATAGATCTGCGGAAGTATGCCTTTAGCCAACGGGTGGTTGATTGCTGGAAGAAACTTCCATCTGTCGTTGTAGAAGTTGATAGCTTAAATAGATTAAAGGCAGAACTTGACAAACATTTTTAGCGAGTGGATGGGTGAAATAAGGGATTTTTTTTTTTTTTTGGCCGATGCTATATACGTTTGCTTTCTTGCATCATGTGCCCATGCTAATTACTGAACTTTCATTGGATCAGTTTTCATTAAATTTTATATTTGGCTGTTATTGAACAGTATGTCAAGCATTTCCAAATTTCATTAAATCAGTCCAATGGAAATCTGGCAGGTTATTATTTCTTTTTTAATTCATATCACATACCATATGCCATATATTGTAGCTGAAGCACTGGATGTTATATTTATTGCTCTATGCTGATTTGAAGAATGAATAATCAAATGCTGGATGTACAGCATGCTTTCTTGGTTCATGCATAAAAGTCTGTTGCACTTTTTTTGCTTGTTGCATGTAGCCACCTGTTGTCCTCACCATGTGCATTCAGCTGCCTGCCTGTATATCTGCATGCATGAAATAACTCAACTTCTAATGAATAGATTTTCATAAACTTTTATATTTGGCCTTTTTGGAGAATCTTGTTGGGCCATCCCAAATTTCAAATAAAATCAGATCAATAGAAATCTGATAGTTATTATCTATTTGCTTATTTATTTATCTGCATGAAATATTTCATACCTCAGAAGTTATTCCTTCAAAATAATTGCCGTGGGAATGCACACACTGTACCATCCATGTCTTCCAAGCACAGAAACATTTCTGGAAGTCACATTCTCTAAGCTCTTTTAATACTGTGGTTGTTTTTCCTGAATGTCTTCAGTGGAGTGAAAATGGATTCTCTTTTGTACACTTTCAATTGGGGAAGAGAAAAAGTCACAAGAGGCTATTTCTGAAGAATAGGCTGCATGTTCACACACACAGGGATTTGTTTTTAGGCAAGAAACTAGTATGAAACAGAGCATGCATTCCATGCTGGAGCATTGTCTCGATGGAGCAACCCGCCACAATTCAGGTCTCTTCCTTTGAATTTTTTCATATGGTCTTCTCAGAACTTCAGTGCAGGAAGTTTTTGATTGACAGTGTGAATTGGTGGAATGTTAGCATTAGCATTAGTAGAGGCATTTGATGCAAGAAAGCAAGCTTATGTAGCATCAGCCAAAAAAAAAAAAATAAATAAATAAATAACCACTTCCACTTCACCCCTCTGTTCGTTCGAAATACCTGTCCAACTGAGCCCTAAACTTATTTAGGCTATCAACTTCCACGACAAGGGATGGAAGTCTGTTCCACCAACCAACCACCTGCTGGCTAAAGGCAAATTTCCTCATGTCTATCCTACATCCGTCTTTCCTCAATTTGAATTTATGCCCTCTCAGGTGATTATTCTGAACAAGAGGAAGAATCCCATCAGCATTGAGCATGCTCAAACTATTCAAGGCTTTATACACCTCTATCAGATCACCTCGCTGGTGCCTAGTCTCCAGACTGTATTTTGCAAAACTTAAGCCTTCCTTCGAAAGAGCACCCTTTTGTTCCATTCACTAATCTTGTTGCCCTTCTCTTTACTCGTTCCAGCATCTCTACATCCTTCTTGAAATGAGGCCTCCAGACCTGTATACAGCACTCTAGGTGTGGCCTGAACATTGCCTTATACAAGGGAATAATCACTTCCTTATCCCTGCTAAAAAAAATTCCTATATATCATCGACAATACACCATGAGCTACTCTTGCAGCCCATCTGCACTGCTCAGAAAACTTCATATTTGCCTGCACAACCACCCCCAGGTCCCTTTCATTCTCTACCACATTCAGTGTATTAGTACCCCAGTTTTGATACGTTGCTCTGGGGTTGCTGTTTCCCATATGTAGTACTTTACATTTGTCAATGTTAAACTTCATTTGCCACCTCTCAGGCCATCTGCTGAACCTTTCCAGATCCTGTTGCAGTAGCATAGTGTCAGTACTGTCCTTGACAATCCTGCCAACCTTCGTATCATCTGCAAACTTGGACATTAAGCTTGATATACCGTAATCAATATCATTTATAAATATAGAAAACAATAATGGACCCAATACTGAACCCTGAGGGACTCCACTAATAACATTAGTCCAAGATGAGCAGTGTCCATTGATTACCACTCTCTGTCTTCTCCTCAACCACCCCTTTATCCATATCAGCAATTTGCCTCCAATGCCACACTGCACCAATTTGTGCAACAGTCTTCCATGTGCAACAGTATCAAAAGCCTTTCTAAGATCCAAGTAAATAATATCAAAGTTATTCCCTGCATCTAGTTCTTTTGTGACTGTATCATAGTATCCAATCAAATTGGTCAGGCAAGACTTCCCCTTAACAAAACCATGCTGTGTCTGAGCTATAACTGAAGTCTTGTCTAGATGATCCTGCAGTGCTTCTTTAACCAGTGCCTCCATTAATTTTCCGGGAACAGAAGTTAAACTCACAGGTCTATAATTACTTGTGTCGCTCTTTGATCCTCCTTTGTGAATTGAGGTCACATTTGCACATCTCCTCCAGTCCATGGGTACTTCCCCTGAGTCCAAGGAAGCTCTCATGATTATGGCCAAGGGTTTGCTTACTTCCTTTGCTGCCTCCTTTAATATAACTGGATACATCCCATCCACCCCAGGTGCCTTTCTTGTATTTATCTTCAACAATTTCTCCTCCACTTTTTCAACAATTTCTCCTCCACTAAGATTTCTCGTAATCTGCCTTCACCTGCCTAACCTCCTTTGTAACTTGGTTACAGATCAACTTGTATCTATCATAGGCTGATGTGTCACGTGTTAATTTGTATGTATCCCATGCATTTTTCTTCTTTGCCAACAGTCTTCCATGTTCATCATTAGGCCTAAACCTTGAACAATATTTCTTATTTGGTATGTAAAGCCTAGTAGCTTCCAAGATAAGTTGTTTGAATGCTTCTCATTTTGAATTTGCTGTTGGTAACATCATCAGTTTGTCCCACTGTATAGAATTTAAATACTGTGTCAGTCCATCGTAGTTGCCTTTACGAAAGCAATAACCCTTCCCTTTACCCCTAATGGTAGTTACCTCTTTGAGTAAATCCCACTTCAGCACACTGTGATCACTGCCACCTAGTGGTTCATTTACCTGCAGATTCTTAATGCATGAAGAGTCACTACTGATAATCAAATCAAGAGTATTACTCCCTCTAGTTGCCTCCTGATCATGCTAATGTAGAAAACAATCATCCAATAAATCCACAAAAGCCTTGCTATTGTGTGAGCGACCAGCCCCCAAATTCCAGTCACTATCTGGGAAATTAAAATTCCCCATTATAAGACTCTCTGAATTACTGGCCCACTCTATTTCCCTGTACAGTTTCTTATTATACTCATCAGAGTCATTAGTCCTGTAGCACACTCCTACTCTCAATTTTGATCTCCCCATGCTTATGTCACACCAAACTGACTTGACACTGCACTGTTCAGCAATGTTGACAGGCTTCACTTCCTTGGATTTTATGTATTTCTTAACTAATATATAACCCCTCCTCCCTTCCTATCCTGTCTATCCTTTCTGTAGAAATTGTACTCCCCAAATTCCAGTTCTGCATTCCTTATATCTGTGTGACACCACGTCTCTGAAATCCCCACAATATCTGCCTTTGATGTTTTGAGCAATACCTCAAATTCATCAAATTTATTTACTAAACTCCTAGCATTGGTGTACATGCAAGTATACATGCACCTGTTCTTTTTCTTAGCTACCCTAACACAACCCATGTGTTTACGTCTACCCCAGTGAGTCCCAGCAGTCTCCGAAATATCCTGCATCTTATTTTCCAGGCTGTGGCTCATTCCAATAGAAGAAGTGCAAGAATCACTTTCACCTCTGCCAGTGGCTACTGTTAATCTATTATTCCTTGTATCCCCCCAAATCTAGCAGTTTTCCGACCCACCTAACACTGCCTCGATAGCAACAACAAACATTCTTGCATTCTTTCTATTTAAGTGTATCCCATCCCTGTAGAAGCAGTCTCTCCTGTTAACAAGTACAGACGAGGCTGAAAAAAAATTCTACCCCTTGAGCCTTGCACAATGTTTCCAGGGCCAAATTGATCGACAGGGTTCTCGTCATATACTCCCTCCTTTATTATTATGTCAGACATTATAATTCCTTTAATATTGAAGAAAACAAGAAGTATGGTGTTCATTTTTGATTTTTACACTCTTGTTTTTTTTGGTTTAGCGGATTGTTTTGTCTTTCATTGCATTGACTGTCTTTTAGTTTATGGGTTGTACGGAACAGCCAACTTTTATCACAAGCAATTACAATATTCAAAGTCTGGATCTTCTTTAATTTTGAAAGGAAGGGAATGGGTTACTAGTTCTGGTTGCACACAGTTTATTGTGATTGCACATTGCTTTACTAGCCAACTGTGACCAATTTTAAAAGGCTTATTAATGGACATTTCCATTAACAAGAGAGGTCCATCCATTAACAAGAGAGGTCCATTGCTCTCCATCACGTGAGGTGGACCATACGGATGATGACACCAAATCCTGATTTGATACAGCAGGACAAATTAAGTGACTAGCCAACTGCCAGGTATGTGAATAGGTAAAAAATCCTTGCGAGTTAGTAAAACACAAGAGAAATATCAAGTCTTTGAAGATATGTGGAATTGGCATTGCCTTTGATAGCATTGATGAACTCTTTGAAGAAAGCAAAATTTCTGACTATAACATTGGTAATGATCGAGTTTCACAATAGTGACAATGATTCTTTTGGTTCTGTGAAAAGTAAAAGCCTCATTCTGTACTAAATTTTATTTAGTAAGTGCTTACAGGTATTGTATATGTTTCTGTTTGGATTACACGTATTTTGCATATTTCATATTCAGGTAGTTCCTGACTTTATAAGTTAATTTGCTCCTAGCACGAACTCGTACAGTGGGAATTTAATTCCCATAGACATAATGTGAAAAATAGGGGTTATTTTCTTAACAATGAAATTAGTTAGCTAATTTGTGTTTAAACAATGATCAATTTCTACAAAGAATGGAAAACATCCTGTAAAATCAAGCAAATTATAATAATAAAGAAATTATTTATGACTTACAAATGTTAAAGAATGTTTATTCTTTTCATTATCATCATTGACTAAATACACACTCGTTAATCACAAGGAGTTATCTTCTTCAGAAATGCTTTAAGAGTCATTTGTTTCCAAGATAAACTTCTCTTTTCTTTATAAATTTCAATAGCATGCACAAACATTTTTTAACGGAACGCACAAATTGCAACTAGCACCATTTGTGCTGAGTAACAAGTTTACGAAGCTTAAAAAAAAAGGAATGAAGAGAAGGTTCTGAAAATTTATTTGTTTTTTATACGATTGAAAATTTCAGTAAAGGGAAAACATGTTTCACCCTAATAACATAAAAAAACCACACAATTCCAGCTATCAGTATTTTTGCAAATGCAATAACATGGAGTTTACTACCCGTTTATAATTGCTTGCAGTAACAATAAACCTGAAAGTGCAAATTGTTTTATGGTCGTGACCTCCAGAAATGTGCTTTAGAAAAATATCACAAATCCGTTCAAAATTGGTTTGTAGAAATTGTAGCGCATTTTAATGATTTGAATTGGTAACTAATACAATTTACACTATAAAAATTACCTTTTAGAGAGTTTTATAGTGAATATTTTAGTTTCCGAGGTTGTGAAACGAATTGCCAAAAGACGTGTTATTCGGTTCACATTACAATATTTTCACGATACGATGGTGTCTCTGGAACAGATTAATATTGTAAAGTGGGGTACACTGTATTGTATAGCTATGCTCATGGTTTGGAAGTTGTATTTGCGATTAATCTTCATATTGATTTTGTTCATACTTCATACTTGTGGGGGGGGGGACTTGTAAACCCGGGAACTCGTAAAATGGGAACTGCCTGTATACAGTAAAATGGGTTTTCTTTAGTACGCTTTTCAATTTTGGAAAGAGAAAAAAGTCACAAGGGGCTAGGTCTGAAGAATAGGTTGCATGCTCACACAGAGTGATTTGTTTTTGGGCAAAAAAACAGCAAACAGAGCAGGCATTCCATGCCGGAGCATTGTCTTGATGGATCAGCCATCTACAAAAGGGCTTCTCAGAACTTCAGTGTAGTAAGTTTTTGATTGACAGGGTGATATTGTGGGATGTATTCAGGCATAATAATTCCTTTAATATCGAAGAAAACAAGAAGCATGTGTTCATTTTTGATTTTGACACTCTTGCTTTTTTGATTTGGGGGATTGTTTTGTCATTAGCATTAGTAGAGGCATATGATGCAAGAAAGCAAGCTTATGCAGCATCAGCCAAAAAAAAAAAAAAAAAAAAAAAAGCTCCCATTTCACCTCTCCGCTTGATCCAAATACCTGTCCAGCACAGCCTTAAATTTATTTAGGCTATCAACTTCCACAACAAAGGATGCAAGTCTGTTCTACCAACCAACTACCTGCGGCGACTCCGTAGCCAGGTGGGAAGGAGCAGCAGTGCATAGCACACGCTTCTTGATTAGACCGGGGTTCGAGCCCGTCACCACCACATATGGAGGATGCGGAAAGGTCAGGGAATGACCACCTCATATCCCGGAGCAATATGGCCTTAGTTGCTAATGCTCCTAAAAACCAAACAACAACAACACACCAACTACCTGCTGGCTAAAGGCAAATTTCTGCACGTCTATCCGACATCTGTCTTTCCTCAATTTGAATTTATGCCCTCTCAGGTGATAATTCTGAAAAAGAGGAAGAATTCCATCAGCATTGTGCATGCTCAAACCATTCAAGGCTTTATACACCTGTATCAGATCACCTCACTGGTGCCTAGTCTCCAGACGCTGTAATTTGCATAACTTAAGCCTTAGTTTGTAAGAGTACCCCGTTGTTCCATTCACTAATCTTGTTGTCCTGCCCTGTACTTGTTCCCACAGCTCTACATCCTTCTTAAAATGAGGCCTCCAGATCTGTATACAGTACTCAAGGTGTAGCCTGACCATTGCTTATACAAGGAGATAATCACCTCCTTATCCCTGCTAGAAAAATTCCTGTATATCATTGAAAAGACACCGTAAGCTACTGTTGCAGACTATCTGCACTGCTCAGAAAACTTCATATCTGCCTGCACGATTACCCCGAGGTCCTTTTCGTTCTCTACCACTGTCAGTGTAGTACCACAGAGTTCATACGTTACTCTGGGGTTACTGCTTCCCATATGTAGTACTTTACATTTGTCAATGTTAAACTTCATTTGCCACCACTCAGCCCATCTTCTCAACTTTTCTAGATCCTGTGGCAGCTGCATGCTGTCATTAGTGTCCTTTACAACCCTGCCAACCTTCGTATCATGGGAAAACTTGGACATTAAGCTTGATATACCATCATCAATATCATTTATAAATACAGAAAACAACAATGGACCAAACTCTGAACCCTGAGGGACTCCACTAATAACATTAGTCCACAATGAGCAGTGTCCATTGATTACCACTCTGTCTTCTCCCACTCAACCATCCTTTTATCTATAGCAGCAATTTACCTCCAGTACCACACTGTTCCAATTTGTTCAGCAGTCTTCCAGGTGCAACAGTATCAAAAGCCTTTCTAAGATCCAAATATGTAATATCAAAGTTATTCTCTGCATCCAGTTCTTTTGTGACTACATCATAGTATCCAATCAAATTGGTCAGACATGACTTTCCCTTAACAAAACAATGCTGTGTCCGAGCTATAAATGAATGCTTGTCTAGATCATCCTGCAGTGCTTCCTTAACCAGGGCCTCCATTAATTTTCCTGGAACAGAAGTTAAACTAACAGGTCTATAATTATTTGTGTCGCCCTTTGATCCTCCTTTGTGAATTTTGGTCACATTTGCACATCTCCAGTCCATGGGTACCTCCCCCGAATCCAAAGAAGCTGTCATAATTATGGCTAAGGGTTTGCTTACTTCCTTTGCTTGCCTCCTTTAATATAACTGGATGGATTCCATTCACCCCTGTGTTTATCTTCAACAATTTCTCCTCCACTTTCCTCTGAGTTATTACAAAATCATCCAGCTCACTGACAGAGTTTAATTCACCTCTGACATTCCCCTCCCTGAATAACTCCTCATGTGTGAATGTTGATGCAAAATACTCATTTAGTTTGTTAGCCACCTGAGCAGGATCATCAACAGTTGAACCATCAATATCCTGTGGACCAATCTGATTAATCCCTTTACTTCTATAGTTTACATATTTGCTGTTTTTGCTGTTTTTCTTTGCATCCTTTGCCAAAGATTTCTCATAATCTGCTTTTGCCTGCCTAATCTCCTTTGTGAATTGGTTATACAACAGCTTATATCTATCATAGGCTTCCATGTCACTCATTAATGTATATGTATCCCATGCATATTTCTTCTCTAACATGTCTCGTTAGTTTATTTGGCATCCAATTAGGCCTAAACCTTGAACAATATTTCTTAGTTGGTATGTAAAGCCTAGTAGTTTCCAAGATAAATTCTTTGAATGCTTCCCATTTTGAATTTGCTGTTGGTAACATCATCAGTTGGTCCCACCGTATAGAATTTAAATACTGTCTCAGACCACTGTAGTGACCTTTACGAAAGCAAAAACCCTTCTCTTTACCCCTGATGGTAGTTACCTCTTTGAGTAAATCCCACTTCAGCACACTGATCACTGCCACCTAGTGGTTTCTTTATCTGCAGATTCTTAATGCATGAAGAATCACTAATGATAATCAGATCAAGAGAATTACTCCCTATATTTGTCTCCCGAACATGGTGATGTAGAAAACAATCATCCAATAAATTCACAAATGCCTTGCTAGTGTGTGTGACCAACTCACAAATTCCAGTCAGTATCTGAGAAATTAAAATCCTCCATTATAAGACTCTGATTTACTGGCTCACTGTATTTCCCTGTACAATTCCTTATTATACTTATCACAGTCATTAGGCCTATAACACACTCCTACTGTCAATTTTGATCTCCCCATGCTTATGTCACACCAAACTGACTTGACACTGGCACTGTCCAGCGATATCCTTCCTTGGATTTTATGTGTTTCTTAACTAATAGCATAACATCCAAGGAAGTGAAGCCAGTTTTTCATTGCATTGACTTTCTTTTGTGTTTCTGGGCTGTATGGAACAGCCAACTTTTATCACAAGCAATTACAATATTCAAAGTGTGGATCTACTTTAATTTTGTTCAAAACATCTTCACAAACACTGGAATTTTTCATTTTTTTGACCTTCATTCAAATTTATTGGTACCAACTTTGCACACACTATTCGCATGCCTCAGTTTTCAGTTAAAATTTGTTTGTTTGTTTGTTTCATTGTCCTTATTGAATTCTAATGCTTAAACAATGATCACTTTTAATCAATGGCCACAGTGCACCATAGGCAAGTTGGGACGGGTGGGGCATTACACACGTGTCATGCCTACGTGTACACAGGACAGTTTTTTTAACATATAGACATATTCTGGTGCACAAAACAGACAGTTGCGTGTTTTCATTCACCCCATTGCTCATTCCCTCTTGCACACAGACTAGACAGTGCAACTATGACATAAAGATAACACCATTATTTTATTTTATTTTTTTAAATTTACGTACTACCTTTTCTCTCTTTTTTCTTTTTGTTAGTTGTTGGCGCATCGCCTTCTGTGGCAATAATGCACCTCCCAAAGTTTTTGCATTTTCTACTTTGATCCAAGCCTGAGGCGGGATTTGAACCCGCGGCCTTTTGGTTGCCAGGCAGGCACTTTACCACCCGGCTAGCCTGGTCGGCAAATTTACGTACCATGAGCTTGGTTATCTCATAGTTTACACATATAACCAACTTATTCACTTTACAAGTACACAACTTACTTAGCCTGCATCTGAGATATGAGAATTTTTTTACTACTATTATTATTTTTTAAATTTTATTTATATATTTATCATATATATAAATGTATGTTCAATGCAGATTTAACTGGAAATTTCCATTCATTCATTCAGCATGGTTTAACATTCATTTCCACTCATTACAGTATGTACTCTGTTACACACTTTTTTGATCAGGCTAAGGATACATAGACACAATAGCCATACAGCCATACTTGGAGGTTTTCCTAGGGTGACGTACTTCATCAGCCCAGCAAGGCATCATACACACACACACACACACGAATCTGCCCAATTCATACACAACCTCATTTGACTGGGAAGCCACAGGGACATGTGGAAACCTGTGGTCAATATGGGTAGAAGAGGTGGTGCTGGAACTTATTTTTGAATTTGGATTTAGTGAACAGTGGGTGGGGTTTTTGCTTGAGTGTTTAGGAAGTTCACTAGTATCCACGCCGACCCGGCTAGCCAGGTGGGTAAAGTGCCTGCCTGGCAACCCAAAGGTTCCGGTTCAAATCCTGCCTTGGGCTTGGATCAGAGTAGAAAATCCAAAAACCTTGGGAAGTGCAATATGTCCACAGAAGCCGATGTGCCAACAACTTAAAAAAAAAAAAAACAAAACCTAGTATCCACCCATCAACACAGGCAAGGACAGTCACCCAATGTAGCTATGTATTAATTGGAACTTGAGGCACACTGCCTTGGGTGAGGGAAGAGGTTGGGAGAGTTGTGGAGTCTAAATAGATAACCAAAAAAAAAAAAGGCGCTTCCGTACCCAGGTGGGCAGGATCAGTAGTGCATAGCACACGCTTCTTGATTAGACCGGGGTTCGAGCCCCTGACCACCAAATACGAAGGATGTGGAAAGGTCAGGGAATGACTACCGCATATCCATGGAGCAATATGGCCTTGGTTGCTAATGCTCCTAAAAAAAACCCAAATAAAATAACAAACCAAAAAAAGTCCCTCTTCTGGGGTTTACAAGTACTTTGCCAGTCAGTAATACTTATCCAGGGGCACCACCAGCAACAGGTGGCCAGGAATTAATGTTGTTGGGGGGGACGGAGAACGGATGAGAAGACAGTAATTTAGATAGCTCCTCCATGGAAATAAATCAGCCTCACACCAGGAATATACTACCAGTTCCCATATGTTCAGAAAGGAAGATTGGCTTTTTTCTTTAGGTTGGCAAGCAAATGAGGATACCAAGGAGTTTTTCATGATCAGACAACCCAGCGTGAAAACAGTATTGACTGTTGTAGATGGATCCCCTCCAGGGGCGCCTCCGTAGCCGGGTGGGAAGGAGCAGCAGTGCGTTGCACACGCTTCTTGATTAGACCGGGGTTCGAGCCCATCACCACCAAATACGGAGGATGTGGAAAGGTCAGAGAATGACCACCGCATATCCCGGAGCAATATGGCCCTAGTTGCTAATGCTCCTAAAAAAAACCAAATAACAATAACAATAACGATCACCTTCACTCAAAGCAGCGCCAGGTCTGGCAGGAGAGGAGACTTGAGCCAATAGAGATACAGAGGCTGACAATTGGGAACCAATTTGCCCCAGTACCAGGATAAAACAGCATTTGGTAGAAGAGAATCACTGTAGAATTTAATATCCTGTATAGCCAGTAATTATAGTTCTCGATGTGAGGACCCAGACAGTCATCCACGACACATCGAATCACCACAGCTTAAAGAACAGGGGAATTTCCTCCACATATAGGAATATATAGAGACAATCAGCACACAAGAGACACGAACACTCCCACATTGATCCACCTGGTTCATTTCCCTGCAGTTTTTTTTTTTTTTTTTATGAAAACCCCAAACACAAAAGGTATCAAAGCCTATAGTACTTGGTACCATGCATGGGTTGAAGGAGAAGTATGAGTATGGGGGGAGGAGGGGGTGCTGGAAACTTTGCTCTAGAGACTAAACATGGGTTTCACCACTTTAAGCCTCCAATAAGTAAAGTGGTGGTATTTCACCAGTTGATGAAAGTCATCTGCCACCTCTTTCATTCCACACTCGTTCCTCATGTGACCAGTCACACATGCATGTATACGACACACATTTATTCATCTCTCTCATATGAATATGAAATGTTTCTCATCCCACAGCCACTTGCGGAATACCTGCAGCCAAGCACTTAGCCTTTGTCATTCTCACTTTCGGCAGGAAACATCATTCACTCTAAACAGTCGAGGTCAAGTAGAGTAAAGTTACATATTCAGTGAAGTCACATATGGGCAAATGGATCAGCCTAGTATAGTGAGAAGTCTGTACAATATAGCATAAATATTATCAGCAGTTCAAGGTGGCTGAGGGGTATGATCAGTATTTTCCCTTTATTGTTTCATCTGATTTCAAATGTGGATTGTGCATATTGTGTGAAAGCTTTGTAATATTCCTCCTCAGCAATAAAGTGATGTTCTTGGTCAACTGGGAGAGGGCCAATCCTAGAAATAAGTATGCTTCTTTGGTCATCATAGATTGGACACTCATATTGGACACCCTGCAGTGTACCCAAAGATTGGAGGCACTTATTATATAAGTGCCTCCAATCTTTGGGTACACTGCAGGTGCAGTATGGGTTGTCAGCCAGACCAAAATCACTGAACTTGTCTTTGAAATACTCATGTCCACTTAATAGAAAAGTCATATACAGTCCATAGGAAAACTAGGGAGGTGATTTGGCGGGATGCCATAGGCACACTGAGTAAGAACTTCTTTGTCACCTCACCCTTTTTGGACTGTTCCCCCTTTTCTTGCCATCAGTGTTGCAGCTCAGTGGCAATTCTTTTTCTTTCCCTTTTGGGATCAATTGCCAGATCGAGGGTAATGTTCAGTGGGCATAATACAGGCCTTGATGTACTATTTTAAAATCCAGGGGTATAGTACCTGCCAAGACTTGCAGGGCAGGGGTACTCACCATACAGCAAACTCTGTTTATAACTAGTAAGATGTTTCTTTGTATGCTTTTCAGCTTACACTTATTCATGCCTATTATTGTTCTAGGATACCAAACCCCAGCCTTGTAAGTTATGACTAGAATAAATACGGCTTTATGAATTAGTGAAAGTGTTTTCTTTTTGAGTCCCTGCTCAGATCTACTGATTCTGGAGAGCCTAGCTGCATAATTTCTTATTTTCTTTGTCATATGTTCAATATTTGGATAGAAGGATGGCTTGTTATCAAATATGATATCAGCATATTTTAATTTGAGTAACAAGTTAGTTCAAAGCTTTGTTTTGTTTGTAATAAATCACCAAAGTAGGTGAAATGCATAATTTTTTATTACATCTCATATTATGAATGCTTTCACAACGAGTTGCCCTGATATTGCACTACCTCGAATAAGGAGCACTTTGCCAGTAGTGAAGACTAATGTTATCATGTTCTCAGTACTGTCTAATGGTGCCAGATGGCACCATTAGACAGTACCTTCTGAGAATAAGTGACATTAGATTGGTCAGACAAGATCACCCCTTAAATCCATGCTGCGATTACATCATAATTGCATTCCTGTTTAGATGGTCCCGCATTATTTCTTTAAATAAGGACCCTGTTATTTTTTCTGGAACAGAAGTTAAGCTGATAGGTCTGCAATTACTCGTGTCACCTTTTGATCCTTCTTTGTGGATTGGAGATATGTTTGCACATCTACAGTCAATAAGGACCTCCACTGAATCCAGAAATTCTCTCATAATTATGGCTAAGGATTTGCTTAAACACCTTTGCTGCTTCCCTTCCTTAATATAATTGAATAGATTCTGTCCACCGAGGCACCTTTTTTATGTTTAGCTTCAACAGTTTCTCTTCCACTTTCCTCTCAGTTATCACAAAATCATTTAGCGTCCTGTTAGATTTTGATGAACTTCTGGCATTCCCTTCCCCAAAGCACTCCTCACGTGCAAATGCAGATGCAAAAAAAAATACCTATTCATTTGTCAGCAACGTGAGAAGGATCATCATCAGCTAAACCATTGAAATGGTTGGATTAATGTGATCCAACCTCTTCTGTTGTTAATATAAGTACAGCAGTGTTTGCTGGTTTTCCTTGGCATTCTTGGTCAGTGACCTCTTGTAATCTGCCTTAGCTTGCCCATCCTCCTTTTCAACTTGATTACAAATTAATTTATATATACCATCCCATGCATTTTTCTTCTCTGCCACAATTCTCATCGTTCATCTGACATCCATTTAGGTGTAAGCCCTGAAAGGTATTTTGTATTTGGTATGAAAAGCCTCTTTTAGAATTTGCTGTCGGTAAGTAACATTATGAGATTGTCCAACTGTGGAGAATTTAAAAACTGTCTGAGGCCTCTGTAGACTCCCTTACAAAACAAAAGCCCTTCCCTTTACCCTCAACAGTAGTTATGTTTTTAGTAAATCCTATATCAATACACTGTGATCACTGCAACCCAGGTCTTTTACCTGCTGATTCTTAGGGCATAATGAATTGTGGCTGGTAATCAGATCAAGCAATTGCTTCCTCTTGTTGACTCTGTAAACATGTTGCTGTAGAAAAGAGTCATCCAAACAATCAAACAAAAATCCCCAAAAGCCTTGCTGGTGTGTGAGTAACCAGTCCACAAATTCCAGTTGATATCTAGAAAGTTAAAATCCCCCATTATAACACCGTCCTCTCATTTTTTGTTATTTTCATATTATAGCTATTTTATTTTATTTTAAATAGTAAACATCCACAGCTAACAATATTTTGCTTTATTTATATTACTTTGGTCAGTGCTTCGACAACAAGCTATAAAGTATATGAAATTTTTTAGAGCTGGATACTTTTTTTTTTTTTTTTTTTTTTTGTCTTGAGACCAAATTATAATTTTTTCCTCTTTGGACTTCTCAAACAGCAAAGTCTTGATGAGTGATAGCTCGCGATCCAAATTAACCCACTTGCTGGTCAGTACAACGCCTTGATTCTTTAAGCTACCCCCTTCCGTTGCTGGATATGAGGTCAAGTGACCTAAGTTCTTTCACACTTTAATTCAAAGTTATTTTCTGAAGTGCTTGGGTCTTGGTTTCATTTTACACTTTTGCTTATTTACATTTTATGTTTATTCACTGTTTATGTTCCTGATATGCAAATTGGGGTGCATTGTAAATTCGAGCATTGAGAGCTGAAGAATATACTTTCCTGTGTGGGGAGGACGGAAATTCTACCAACAGTGCTACCTCCAAGGGCTAATGGGTTTTAATCGCAAGTATAATCCAAACTTAAATGCAAGGAACACTTTCGTTCACACTTTTTTCTAATATCTTTGTGACGCGGTGTCACACAGATATTAGGAATGCAGAATTGGAATTTGGGGAGTACAATGTGTACAGACAGGATAGGAAAGGAGGAGGAGTTATGCTGTTAATTAAGAAAATTTTTAAACATAAAATCAAAAGAAGTGCATCCAGTTGATATAAATGAACAGTGCACTGTTGAGTCAGTTTGGTGTGACATAAGCACTGCAAAAGCAAATATAAGAGTAGTAGTGTGTTATAGGCCTAATGACTTGAATGAGTACAACGAACAATTGTACAGAGAAATAGTGGGCTAGTAAATCAGAATGTCTTATAATGGGGGATTTTAACTTCCCAGATATTTACTGGAACTTGTGGATTGGTCACTCGCATACTAGTAAGACTTTTGTGGATTTATTGGATGATTGTTTTCTGCAGCAGCATGTTCGGGAGGCAAATAGAGGGAGTAATTCTCTTAATCTGATTATCAGTAGTGATTCTTCATGCATTAAAAATTTGCAGATAAAGGAACCACTAGGTGGCAGTGATCACAAGTGTGCTGAAGTGGGATTTACTCAAAGAGGTAACTACTATCAGGGGTAAAGAGAAGGGTTTTTGCTTTCGTAAAGGCGACTACAGTGGTCTGAGACAGTATTAAAATTCTATACGGTGGGACCAACTGATGATGTTACCAACAGCAAATTCAAAATGGGAAGCATTCAAAGAATTTATCTCGGAAGCTACTAGGCTTTACATACCAACTAAGAAATATTGTTCAAGGTTTAGGCCTAAATGGTTGTCAAATGAACTAATGATACTCATGGCAGAGAAGAAAAATGCATAGGATACATATAAATTAACGGGTGACACAGAAGCCTATGATAGATAAAGGCTAGTCTGTAATCAAGTCACAAAGGAGGTTAGGCAGTCAAAGGCAGGTTACGAGAAATCTTTGGCAAAGGATGCTAAGAAAACCAGTAAGGATTTCGTTACTTATATAAGCTCTCAAGGATGGCAATGAATCTGATTCGTCCACTTGATATTGATGGTTCGACTGTTGATGATCCTGCTCAAATAGCAAACGAACTGAATGAGTATTTTGCTTCTACATTCACACATGAGGAGTTATTAAGGATTGAAAATGCCATAAGGTTATCAAATTGTAGCAGGTTGCTTAATGATTTTGTAATAACTGAGAGCAAAGTTGAGGAGAAATTGTTGAAGTTAAACATAAAAAAGGCACCTGGGGTGGATGGGATCTATCCAGTTATATTAAAGGAGGCTTGCAAAGGAAGTAAGCAAACCCATAGCCATAATTATGAGAGCATCCTTGGACTCAGGGGAGGTCCCCACGGACTGGAGATGTGAAAATATATCCCAGATTCACAAAGGGGGATCGAAGGGTGACACGAGTAATTATAGACCAGTTAGTTTAACTTCTATTCTGGGTAATATAATGGAGTCTCTGGTTAAAGATGCATTGCAGGATCATCGAGACAAGACTGCAGCAATAATTCGGACACAGCATGGGTTTTTTAAGGGAAAGTCTAGTCTGACAAATTTGATTGGATACTGTGATGTGGTTACAAAGGAACTGGATGCAAAAAATAATTTTGATATCATATACTGGGATTTCAGGAAAGCTTTTGATACTGTTGCACATGGAAGACTACTGTACAAATTGGAGCAGAATGGTATTAAAGGTAAGTTGCTACAATGGATAAGAGGATGGTTGAGTGGGAGAAGACAGAGAGTGGTAATCAATGGGCACTGCTCTTCGTGGACTAATGTTTATAGTGGAGTCCAACCTGGTTCGGTGTTGGCTCCACTGTTGTTTGTATATTTATCAATGATATTGATGAAAGTATATCAGGCTTAGTGTCGAAGTTTGCCGGTGATACAAAGGTTGGCTGGCAGGGTTGTTAATGACAGTAATGGCAGTGTGCTACTGCAACAGGATCTAGAAAATTTGGGCAGATGGACTAAGAAGTGGCAACTGAAGATTAACCTTGACAAATGCAAAGTACTGCATATGGGTAGAAGTAACCTCAGAGGAACGTACCAACTGTGTGGTACTACATGTGGCAGAAAATGAAAAAGACCTGGGAGTAATTGTGCAGTCAGATATGAAGTTTTCTGAGCAATGCAGACAGGTTGCCAGGGCAGGTAATGGGATTTTGTCAATGATATACAGGAATTTTTCTAGCAGGGTAAAGGAGGTGATTGTCCCTCTGTATAAAGAAATGGTCAGGCCATGCTTTGAGTACTGCGTATATGTCTGGAGGCCTCATTTTAGGAAGGATGTAGATTTGCTTGAGCATGTACAGAGAAGGGCAACAAGATTGGTGAGGCGAATGGAGGGATCCTCTTACCAAGAGAGGCTTAAGTTCTGCAAATTGCAGCGACTGTCATCTCTATAATTGAGATGACAGTGATTATATTTACAGAAAGTTACATGGAATTAATGAATGACTGTTGTCTTGAAGCAAAGACTGCAAGACAACAGTTCTGACCACTAATTCTACCTGAAAAACAAAGGATGTGGCTAGATTATCTAATGTTAAGATTGTAATCATAGGCTTTGCTGGTTAAAGTTATGTTTTTTTTTAAAATACATACAAAAAAAAAAAAAAAAAAAAAAAAGAAGATTGAAAATTATTATCATAAATATTAAAAAGAGAAAGAGAGAAAAAAAAACTTTTTCTGTTAGAAATATGTTCATGTAATTCATCTTTTATAGTTGTAGCTTGTATTTATGTGGACCTTTGTAAAAAAAAAAAAGAAGAAGAAGAAGAAGATAAGATCTCTTATCTTTAATACCTTAACATGATATTTAATGATAACTGATGACAACAAAGCATTGCGTGAAGATAAACATATAACATCAAGTGTCATAGCACTGTTCACTAGGTGATGTTGAGAACTCGGATGGAATGGTCGTTGCAATGAAGGAAAATAACACATGGTGAAGTATGAAATTAAAGGCTCGTTAACTGTGTGAAATGATAAAAAATTCGGTTTTGTTTTGTGAATTTTATAAATTTTTGTTGCCATTGCCAAAGAATTAATTTTTACCCCTATTGAAATCACTACTATATTTTTCATACAGTTTAGATTGTTTTAAAGATCTCTTCTGCACACTATAAAGTTCGTTCACAATTTGAATAAAAGAATCACACAGAGGTATGTAATCTTTATTCGTCTATTAGTTGTTAGCCTGAAGAAGATACTCTTGTGAAGGAAACAAAGGTAATTTGCTTTTCAAAACCTTGTTTAGAAAGGTATCAGATGGAATCTTCTTCTCAGTTCTCTGTTCTTCTCAGTGATGATAGAAAGAAAGTTATTATTAGAATTGTAATTTGCATTATTTATTGTTGAGAACTTTATCTTTTCTTTGGGAATACTGATTTACGGAACTCGAAAAACGCATGATCCGTATTATGCAATTAATGTTCAGGTGGTCAAAATATTATGGCGTTATAATTGTTATTATTCTGTGTTGTGAAAAAAATTGCCTGAATGAAAGTGTACAAGTTAAAACATTATTTATTGCTTAAACAAATGGTCTTTTAGATTTTAGTCAATTTCTTTTATCAGAACAAGGGGGAAATCAGTGGGATTTAGAGGAATAAGCAGGAAACCAGAGATATCAGATTAAATTGTTGCACAGGCATGCTCATTTTGTATTGCATGCAGCTTGGGTTTTCAGAAATCCCAATCTGTGTGTGTGTGATCATTTGTGTAGCAATGCTTTATCACTGCTGTGATGCCTGACCCGGTAGGTCTAGCTTGTTCTTTCCTTAGGTAATCATGAAGCTTGACAGTAAATCCAACTAGATTAGCAGTTAATAGAGTGATAGATCTAAGGATCTGGTTTGGATTGCTGTTGAATTCTGTAGAGGCTTTACTTTGTTTTTTGGCATTTTGTTTCACAGATCTCCAGAGCAAACTAATGCGTATCACTGAAGAAAAAAATTATTTTAAAGATAGGTACGTGTTGACTGTATTTGGTTAAACATGTCACCTGCCTTATAGAACATTGGCAACCATTGACAAGGCTATTTAAGGAAGATATTAAAATTGGTTATGAACACTGTTTAATGTGACCAAATTGCAAAGTTTTAGCATTAGCAGACACATATGGTGCAAGAAAGCAAGTTTATACAGCATCAGCCAAAAAAAAAAAAATAATAATAATCCCGTTTCACCCATCCATTCTCTCTAAAAGTTTGTCCAGTTCTTCCTTGAATTTATTAAAGCTATCAACTTCCACAAAGACCGATGGAAGTTTGTTCCAGCAATCAACAAACTTCGGCTAAAGGCAAACTTCTGCACATCTGTTCTGCAACTGTTTTTCCTCAATTTGAATTTATGCCCCCTCATGTTTATAATCTGAGCAAAAGGAAGAATCCCATCAGCATGGAGCTTGCTCAAACCATTCAATGCCTTATACACCTCAATCAGATCACCTTGCAGGTGCCTAGTCTCTAGACACTGCAATTTGCAGAATTTATGAAGTCTTTCTTGGTAAGAGCAAGCTTTGGTTCTCCTCACTAATCTTGTTGCCCTTCTCTATACTCATTCCAGCAGCTCTACATCCTTCCTAAAATTAGTCCTCCAGACCTGTATGCAGTACTCAAGGTGTGGCCTTGACCATTGCCTTATACAAAGGAATAAATGCTTCTTTATCCCTGCTAGCAAAATTCCTGTATATTATTATTATTATTATTAATAGCCGTATGGTGCAAGGAAGCCCGAGGCTTATACTGCACCAGCAAAAATATTCCCGAGTTACCCTGAAAGAGAGAGAGAGAAGTAGAAAGGAATCACCAAGAAAGAGAAGAATGATGATATCCAGCTCAGGACCCTGGGTGTGCCAAGCCCATACTCACCAGGTGTGAGCCCCTGAGGTAATATATCATTGACAAGATCCTATGACCTGCTCTGGCAACCTGTCTGCACTCTCAGAAAACTTCATATCTGACCCCATTTATCCCCAGATCTTTTTCATTCTCCGCTATCCTGAGTGTAGTATCACACAGTTGGCCAGTTACTCTGGGGTTACCGCTACTCATGTGCAGTACTTTGCATTTGTGAATGTTGAACTTCAATTGCCACCTCTCAGCCCATCTGCTAAACTTTTCTAGATGCTGTTGCAATAGTGTACTGTCATTATCAACCCTGTCAACCTTCGTATCATCTGCAAACTTAGACATTAACCCTGATATACTTTCATCAATATCATTGATAAATACCAAAAACAACAATGGGCCCAACACCAAACCCTGGGGACTCCACTAATAACATTAATCCATAAAGAGTAGTGTCCATTGATAGCAAGTACAGCAAACATTCACTAGTGAGTGGCAATAGTTTATGTTCAAATCCTGTTTGTGATCTAAAACTTTTGAATGAGGAAAAATTCAAAACTCAACACAGAGAACTTAAGAATTGCTTGGTGAAAGCAATACTAAACAGATCAGGCAAGCAGATAATTTTCCAACTTCAATCCAATGTGTAAGCAGGCAAAGCGAGTAGGCTCATTTTAAGTGGCTCTGGCATTTTATTTCAGCAATTTTGTGAAATTAGTTTTACGAGTTTTGTGAAATTTAATTTCTATATTTTGTAAATTTAATCCTTAGTTTTTCTAAGGTAGCTCTGCTAATTTAAATTCCGTCTGGTAACTTCAGTAGCTAAATTTTGACTTTGCTAGTGGATAAAGTTTTGGTGTACAGATATTAAACTATAGTAGTTTGTTAATTGAAATTGACCATATTCTAAATTTAAGTTTTGTAATCTTTCTTAAGTTCAGATTTCACATGAATAATGTTTGTTATAAGATCCATTCATCAATAGATGAAGCAGTGGATGTTGTTCTTCATCAATTCTGTCAGTTTCAGCGTGAGGGTCTACCAAATGCTATTATGAAAGACGGATATTAGGAATTGATAACTGCATAAATGATGTTATAACTTTATTCCAAGTCATGCTTAGCATTTTCTCAAATCCTTGTAGGAATGCCGAGTGTGAGAGGAAATTGAGCTAGGTAAGATAAAATGAAAACTGGGTTCAGATCTCTTTTCAGAATCAACCATTTAGAAAAATTAGATAAGGCCACATATATACCACTCTAAGTTCCTATGAATGCAGATTCAGTACCAAAAAGACAACTAATTCTGAAAAAGAAATAAAATGACAGATACTTCCTTTTATATGGGCACAGGTGATGAAATATCTCAAGATTACTGGGTACTGGAAATGCATGCAGAAAATGACAGAAATTATCCTGGCAGCCATTATTTCCAAAAAAGCCAAGCCGAACCAAAGCTAGACAAACACAAAATAGCTGTATCTTGGAAATGAAAAAGCTTCTACCAAATCTAAACAATAATTGCTGAGGTTTATGTGGTATTTTTGATGTCAGTTATCATATTGAGCATTACAGTCCTATAGGTGTATCTTCCTACAGGAGACAAGTCTATTGAACATTATACCATGCATAGAAAAAAAGACGGGTATCCTGTGCACATGGAGGAGTAGCAATACTCTAATTCTAGAATTCTCTTCAAATCTGTTCCACTTCAAACTTCATTAGAAGCTGGTGAAACGTATGTAATGATTGTGTCACTCTACCATCCACCAAATCACCTATGTTTTCTCTGAACGTAATGATTTTGTCCAGCGACTCCCTCACCTTTTTGTATTCTACTAGACCTTAATGAGCATCATCTGCCAAAGGGACTGCTAAAAGTGAGACCAGCTAATAGAAAGACTTTCACATAAGTAGAATTTTCCATGCTTAAATATTGGATTACATAGCTATTTTTTCCTTTATACAGGCACAAACTTGGCACTTGATCTCATCTATCAGCCTGCTCTCGAAATTTATACTCTCTCTCTCTCTCTCTCAGATTACGCAGTTCTGGATTGATGAATGGTGATCACTATCTGTTGATCTGCATAATATCTGTGGGGGGGGGAATTGCATAGAGATTTAAGGATGCTAACTGTAGTCTATCAGGAACATTCAGTGCTTGCATGAAAATGCCATTCATTTTCTTCTGCTAGCCCTGAAGTGACTTACGGCTCAGAAAATAATGAATGGAATTATCGTTAAATGTAATGGAATGCAAACTACCATAATAATAAAAGAGAAAAGAATAAAGCCTGGAATTTATTCCATTGGCTCTCCTAATATAGTAAAAGAAAACAATAGCAAAGTGCCACTGTTTAGGAAGGTATGGCAAAAAAGAAGCTTGTATTTGTTCATTCCAGTTCATAACTGGTCTTGATAGCGAGTTTTACCACAGTAGAGGCATATGATGCAAGAAAGCAAGCTTGTATAGTATCGGCAATAAAAAAAAAAAAAAAAAAAACCTTCCCATTTCACCCACCTATTCACTCCAAATGCTTCTCTAATTCTGCCTTGAACTTATTAAGTTTTCAACCTCCACTACAATGGAGGGATGATTGTTCCAACTATCAACCACCCGCTGGCTAAAGGCAAATTTCCGCACTATCTGATCTACATTTCTGTTTTCTCAATTTTAATTTATGTCCTCTCAGATGAGTAATCAAAGTTAAAAAAAAAAAAAAATTGCCTGAATTGAATTGATATGGAATAAAGTTAGGCAAAAATTGTCTGACTTTATTCTATATCAGTTCAACATCTGCAGCTCAAGTAATTGTTATTGCAAAATCCTTGGCAAATTTTTTCATTCACTGTCAGCAACATCATGATTTGGGCTTCATCCCCAAAAATATAATGAACACGAAAATGTAATATAAAGAAAAATACAAGATAAACTCATTGTGCAGTTGCTCACTTTCCTATAGTTGAACTACAAAACAGCCTCAGAGAGTCAAAAAATACCACAATAGATGCATAATGATTGAGCATCTAACAGAATCTCTTAAATTTCTCTTACAACTGTACATTAGTATAGGCATATGATGCAAGAAAGCAAGCTTATATAGCACCACCCGAAAAAAAGAACGCATCCGTTCCCGTTTCACCCATCCATTCACTCTAAATGTCTGTCTAGTTGAACTTATTTAAGTTACAACTATCAACCACTCACTGGCTAAAGGCAAATTTCCACAAATCTCCTACAATTGTCTTTCCTCGATTTGAATTTATGCCCCTTTAGGTGAGTAATCTGAACAAGAAGAAGAATCCCATTAGAATTGAGCTTGCTCAGTCCATTCAAGGCTTTATACACCTCACTTAGTCACCTCGCAGGTGCTGCAGTTTGCAGAACTTAAGCCTTTCAGGGTAACACCAACCCTTTGTTCCACACCAATTTTGTTGCCCTTCTCTGTACTCGTTCCAGCAACTCTACATAATTTCTTAAAATGAGGCCTCCAGGCATTTATACAATACTCAAGATGTGGCCTTCCCATTGCCTTATACAAGAGGGCAATCACCTCCTTATCCCTGCTAGCAAAATTCCTATATATCATTGACAAGATACCATGAGCTACTCTTTCAGCCTTTTTACACTGCTCAGAAAACTTCATATCTGACTGCATAATTACCCCTAGGTCCTTTTCATTCTCCGCTACCCTGAGTGTAGTACCACCCAGTTAGTATGGTATTGTGGGGTTACTGCTACCCAGTACGTTACATTTGTCAATGTTAAACTTCAGTTGCCACCTCTCAGCCCATCTGCTCAACTTTTCTAGATCCTGTCGCAGTAGCGTACTGTCATTATTGTCACTAACAACCCTGGAAACCTTCGTATCATCTGTGAACTTAGACATTAAGCATGATATACTTTCATCAATATCATTGATAAATACCGAAAACAACAATGGGCCCAACACCGAACCCTGGGAGACTCCACTTACAACATTAGTCCATGAAGAGCAATGTCCATTGATAGCCACTCTCTGTCTTCTCCCACTCAACCATCCTTTTATTCATTGTAGCAAATTGCCCTTAATGCCATACTGCTCCAATTTGTACGGTAGTCTTCCCTGTGCCACAGTATCAAAAGCTTTCCTAAAATCCAGGTACAGTGAATTCCGGTTATTTGGGACAAATCTTAAAGATCAGAACCCAATTGAGAAAATAGCCAGGGTTTACTTCTCTTAATTGTGACATCATGCTGTTTAATTTGGGCAGGAGACGGCTGCCCAAATTATTACCCTACTATGGTCTCCGACCCTACCACATGGTTTGCTAAGATTTCTAGAGATCACAACCATAAAACAAAAACGTTTAGCAGTCCCTGTTTGTTGGGCATTTCTGTTAGTGAAATCTATTATAAACGGATAGTAAACTAGAACTTACTGAATTTGCGATAATACCGACAGCAGGAATTCTGTGGGTTATTATGGTGAAATGTGTTTACACCTTCATGAAATCTTCAGTCGAATAAAAAAATTAATTTTCAGAATCCTGTCTTCATTCCTGTATTTTAAGTTTCATAACGTTACTCAATTCTCACTTGCGCGTACATGTTAATTGCAATTTGTGTTCTTGTGCCGTGTTCTTTGTTATTGATTGCTTATCTTTTTTTATTGTTTTAAATTTTAATGCCCACACACAAATATCAGTGAACAGAAATGTTAACTAGTTGTTGACATTTCACTAGTACAGTACATAATTAATATGTACTGTACATATCACAGTACATTAATTAAACTATGCATGTAGGCGTAAATTTTTTTTTATTTTGATAACCTCTGGAAAATATTATTCCGATTTTCACGTATCATTTAATTTTTTAATTGGTAAGGTAATAAAGTGTAAATTTACACTTAATATATCTTGACTTTTATAGACTGTGGATAATATTCTTCCTATTTTTGCTAATTAGAATTAAATTAGCAAAAATAGGAAGAATTTTAATTCTATTAAACACTTTAATAGAATTAAAATTCATTTCACAAACATGATCACAATGACTGACGAGTTTTTTTTTTTTTTTTAATTTTTTTTTATGAAAATCCCAAACACGAGAGGTATTAGAGCCTATAGTACTTAGTACTGTGCTTGGATTGGAGGTTGAGAAGATGAAAGAAGATATTTGTTGACATTAGACTTGAACTTCTGTAGACTGTAATTTTCAGGAAATAGGTATGAAGATTGTTCCTGAAAATGGCAGTTGAATGAATAAACGAGGAAGATGAAAAGTTGGTTGTGTGAGTTTGAAGTTAGTCAGTAAATGGATGTTGACTAGTGGCGGCACGTGTTCGGATTGTTTTGTGAAAGAGAGAGCAGGAATTATAGAAGCTAATTCAGAAGAACAGTGCCCATGGAAGTATCTGTAGAAAAGGCATGCAGCAAAACAGTACGTCTATGAGACAGCAAGTGGAGAGACTCTGCTACAGAGGAGTCATTAATAAACCTAACTGCCCTCTACTGAGTGGAATCTAGAAGCCTGAGAGAGGTTTTGGGAGCACCACCCCAGATGTTGAGAACAATATTCCATGGTAGGGCGGATTTGCGATTTGTACAGAGTGAACAGCTGTTTGGAAGAAAAGTAACGCCTAGAACGAAAGAGAAAACCAAGTTTTTTAGATGCAGAGGAAGCAATATTTGTAATGTGCTTGTGCCAAGAGAGATTAGAAGTCAGGGTATTCCCCAAAAGAGATATATCATTTTGCCTAAAAATCAGAGTGTCACCAAAGATAAGCATAGGAGCAGAAAATCCTTTTTTCCATTACTTAAGAAAATTAAAATGATTTCTTCAATACTTTAGAAAGAGTAGAAGTAATTTCAATAGAATGATAATTGGATGGGAGGGATTTGTCACCTTTTTTAGGAACTGGCTGGATATGAGCAAATTTCCAAGCAGAACGAAAAACTCCTTTGGAATCAGAAAGTAAAAAAAGGCAGCAAAGAACAGGAGTAAGTTCAGGAGCACAGGATTTGAGAACAAGTGAAGAAATACCATCAGGACCTGGAGCTTTCTTTGCATCAAGATTTGTCAAAATCCTTCTGACATCCTTTTGATGGAAGACCACAGGAGGCATTGAATGGAGCATATTGGGAATGGTGGCAGGTGTTTTACTAAGATCATTAATACACGAGTTGGAAGAAAAATGGGATGCTAGCAGGTCAGCTTTATCCTTGGCTGAAATGAAAACAGAACCATCTGGTTTTGACAGAGGTGGGAGCAGAGATGGGCAAAAGTTTCGGCCAATAGCTTTGGCAAGAGACCAGAATGCTTGGCTACCATTAGGGCAAGAAGCAAGTTTTCTACTCTTAGTCTGTTCAAAATCTAGTTTGGACTGATTAATAACTGCTTTACAATTGTTGTGAGCTTTGGTGTAGGCAGAAAATGAAACTAAAGAATTGGAAACAAGCAATATGCAACGTTCTTCTCTTGTGAACAGCCTTAGCACATTTATTTGAAAACCACGGTTTAGATACAGGATGAGATTTTAAAGCAGAGTGTGGAATAAATGAATCAGTTCCTACAAGAACAATTTCACTGACGCAATCTGAGCAAATGTTGACATCAGACATTTTTAAACAGTAATCCGAACAAGGAAAAGAAGAAAAGAAAACTCACAGGTCATTCCATTTTGTATCCTTGTAATGCAAGGTTGGGAATAGCCATGAGATAAAGGCTCCATTGGAGAAGAGACAATCACCAATTTGTGATCTGAGGTACCTAATGTGACTTCAACCGTGTAGTTGGAAGGGTTGTTTGTGAGAAAAAAAATCAACTGTTTTGGCCGTATAGTTAGGATTTTCCGGTATCCTTGTAGGTAAATGAACAATCTGGGCAAGATCATTAGTGATTGCAAAAGTCTCAGCATCTCGACCAGCTGGGTAGGTGTGTATAGAAAATGGAAGCCAGCTGGAGCTGTGAACATTAAAATCACCAAGGAACATTTCCTCACTGTTAGGAAAGTTGGACTGGAGAAAGTCAAGTTGCAAAGAGAGGAAGTCAAAGAGCTCCAAGTGATTAGTGGAGTTGGGAGAATTGTAGAGACAACAGATGAATTTGACAGAATGAGTTAGAGATTTTAAGCCAGAGAAGATTGAAAAGAGGAGATTCCAAATTGTCAAGTCTCTGACAGGGAATATCCAAACAGACATTTGCACAAGTACCACCTTTGAGGCGAAAGGAATCATATAGCGAATAATTTGAGCAACTGAAATGAGCAGTAGTTGAATCAACTGATAACTGATATTCTGTCAAAAAAAAGTACATGGGGTTTGGCAGACTGCAAGTGGAAATGGACGTCGTTGAGATTAGAATTGAGACCATGTATATTTGTGAAATGAACTAGGAAGTGTTTACTACATATCGTGTAGTGAACGGTACTTTTCTCTGGTGAGTCTATCGTAATGTGATTTTTATGTACAGAAAATCAGTTGTAAAGCTGTATTTTTAACTATTTACATGAAATTTCACATAATTGGTGCATTTTGGCCCGCTTAATTGGGCCAAAATGCACTAGTCCCTCGAAATAACCAGAATCAGCTGTATATGGTATCAAAATTATTATTTGCATTTAGTTCCTTTGTGACCACATCATAGTATCCAATCAAATATGTCAGACAAGACTTCCCCTTAACAAACCTATGGTGGGTCAGAACTATAATTGCAGTCTTGTCTAGATGGTCCTGCATCGCTTCCTTAACCAGTGACTCCATTATTTTCCCTGGAACAGAAGTTAAGTTATCAGGTCTGTAATTATCCGTGTCACCCATTGCGAATTGGGGAAACATTTGCACATATCTCCAGTGTCCATGGGGATCTCCTCTGAGTCCAAGGAAGCTTTCATAATTATGTCTAAGGGTTTGCTTACTTCCTTTGCTTCCTTCTTTAACTGGATAGATCCCATCCACTCCTTACGCTTTACTTCAAAAATTTCTCCTCCACTTTGCTCTTAGTTAGTACAAAATCCCTGAGCTCCCTGTTAAAGTTTGTTAAACTTCTGGCCTTCCCATCCTTGAATAACCCCTCATGTGTGAATGTAGCTGCAAAATAATCATTAGGTTATCAGCTACCGGAGCGCACGATCATCAGTAATCAAACCATCTATGTTAAGTGGACCACTCTGATTCATCCCTTTCCTTCTAGAGTTTACATAAGTAAAGAACTCTGCTGTTTTTCTTTCATCCTTTGCCAAAGATTTCTCGTAATCTGCCCTTGCTTTCCTAATCTCCTTTGTGACTTGATTACAGACTAGCTTATATCTGCCATAGGCTTCTGTGTTGCCTGATAATTTATATATATCCCGTGCATTTTTCTTCTCTGTCACGAGCCTCATTAATTCATCTGACATTCATTAAGCCTAAACCTTGAATGGTATTTCTTAGTTGGTATTAAAAGCCTAGTACCCTCCATGATTAAGTCCCTGAAGGCTTCTCATTTAGAATTCACTGTTGGTAACATCATCAATTGATCCCACTGTATAGAATTTAAAAACTGTCTGAGATCATTGTAGTCGCCTTTACGAAAGCAAAAACCCTTTCCCTTACCTCTGATGGTAGTTACATCATCTTTAAGTAAATCCCACATTAGTACACTGGGATAACTACCATATAGTGGTTCCTTTATCTGCAGATTCTTAACGAAGAATCATTAATAGTGAAGAATGATTGTTGATAATCAGATCAAGAGTATTACTCTCTCTGGTGGTTGGCTCTCGAATATGTTGCTTTAGAAAATAGTCATCTAATAAATCCACATAATCCTTGATAGTGTTCGACTGACCAACCCACAAGTTACCTTCAATATCTGGAAAGTTAAAATCCCCCAGTACAAGACATTCTGATTTACTAGCCCATTCTAATTTTCTGCAGAATTGCTCATTATACTCATCAGATTCATTAGGCCTATAACACACACCTACTCTCATTTTCTCTTTCCCTCCGTAGCCAGGTGGGAAGGAGCAGCAGTGCATAGCACACGCTTCTTGATTAGACCGGGGTTCGAGCCCGTCACAACCAAATACGGAGGATGCAGAACAGTGAGAGAATGACCACAGCCTATCCCGGAGCAGTATGTCCTTAGTTGTTAATGCTCCTAAAAACCAAATAACAAACAGCTTAGGTCACACTACACTGACTCAACATTGCATTGTCCACCAATGTCAGTTGGATGCACTTTCTTAGATTTTATGTGTTTCTTAACAAACAGCATAACCCGTCCTCCCTTCCTGTCCTGTCTATTCTTTCTGTGCAAATTGTACTCCCCAAATTCCAATTCTGCATTGCTTATATCCGTCTGGCACCATATCTCTGATATCCATATCCCAACACTATCAAAAATATTGAACAACAAGAATATATGTGAAAGACAGTTATCCTAATAATTGGAGGACGCCTATCCACTGTTCTTATATTTTTGTTTCCTGGGCAAGATCGCTCAAAAGTATTCTCAATTTTAGACTTATTTCACGTATCAGCTGCTTTGCGAAGATTCTAGAAAAAGTGGTTAATACCAGACTAGACTTAAAATTAAAAGCTGGAACAATTATTGATAACTCTTTCATTAGAAATGAGCAGTTAGTTATAATATCCCTTGACATGGAGAAAGCATTTGATTCACCCTGGAGAAATGGCATACTTTATGATCTTCGTAAAAGTTGGGGTATATGAGGCCATTTATCATGATTTATACAAAATTTATTGAGGAATAGAACCTTTCAAGTTTGCATCCATAATACTTTACTCCAAACATTTGTCCAAGAAGAGGGGGATACCTCAGACTCAGTCCATAGTACATCACTCGTTGCATTCCATATTGTGTAATTCGATGTGTACCAATGTATACATCTAATTACACAATTTGGACTGTCAGCATAGAGGTGTGTTGTTATCTGCCTTTATGCTGACTATCTTGGCATTTGCCCTCATTCACAAAATATGCACATAATAGAAAGGCAATCACAGGATACATAAATTGAATAGATACATTGATTAAAAATAATAGCTATTCCATGTCTGTTCAAAAGAATGCTGCCGTTCGTTTTGTAGAAAATGTTAAATAACCCTGAGAATTCCCTCAAAGCATACCCTAATTAAATTTTCTGGAGTAATGAAAACACCTTCGTACTTAAAGAAATTAAATATTCTAAGAGCAGTATCTGCCCTAGCATGGGTATCTGACTAACACCATTCTTGCATCTATATTTAGCTCAAATTAGATCAAGATTTCAGTATGGTATCTCCCACCTATGCCTCAACTAGACTCTGTGTTCTCAGATGGCTCAATCCAATCTTAAAAAAACAGAACCCAATCGAGAATATAGCCAGGGTTTACTTCACTTAACTGGGACAGCATGCCGTTTAATTGGAGCAGGAGACCGCAGCATTGGAGATTACCCTACGATTGTGTCTGACCCTACTGTGTGGTTCAGTCGGATTTCTGGAGGTTACCTGTTTATTGGGCTTTTCTGTTAGTGCAATCTATCATATATTGATAGTAAAGTCGATCGTATTGAATTTGCGATAATACTGACAGCTGGAATTCTGTGGGTTATTATGGTGAAATGTGTTTACACTTCCATGGAATGTTCAATCATATAAAAAAATTAATTTTCAGAATCTTCTCTTCATTCAGTTTTTTAAAGCTTCGTAACTTGTTACTCCGTTCTCACTTGCACGTATTGTGTTACTTGCAATTTGGGTGTTCCGTGTTCTTTGTTATTGATTGCTTATCTTTTTACTGTTTTAAATTTTAATCCCACCCACGAATGTCAATGAACAGAAATGTCAACTAGTTAGTATGTACATATTACAGTACATATTAATTATTCTGATTATCGCGTATATTCTTCCGATTTTCGCATATAATTTAATTGGTAAGGTAATAAAGGGTAAATTTTTTATAGCCTGTGGATAATATTCCTCCTATTTTTGCTAATTAGAATCAAAATTCAATTCACAAACGTGATCCCAATGACCGGCTCTTACTACACATTGTATAGTGAACGGTACTTTACTATGGCGAGTCCATCGTAACAATTTGATTGTAAAGTGAACAAATTGTAAAGCGGGGGTTTGTTGTATTTTTAACTATTTACATGAAACTTCGGATAATTGGGGCAGCTGCTTAATCGGGCGAAAATGCACTAGTTCCAACTTGTCCCAAATAACCGGAATCGACTGTGTATGTATGAACCACAATGGGAAAACATTTACTTAAATAGACCACAAATAAATAAACCCATTAGTTATGAGAGTTATCCATCTAGTGCGACCTAAACTTAGTCTGTATTCTTCGAGATAGTCAAGAATTCCCTCCCAAGTTACAACTCCCATGTTGCAAGTTATGCAGTTACAGATTACATGGTGACAGTTATATGCAGCTCAGTTCTGTTATTATACCCGAGCATATACTGATGGTTCAAATATAGACACGAAAGTAGGTTCAACAGTAGGGCCTTTCAGTCTCCACCTTTTGCAACATCTTCCACTGGAATGCAGTGTTTTCACTGCAGTGTTATGTGCTATTCACTTTGCTTTGGAAAATATTTAGATTGTGCTATTCTCGCAAAGCTTTATATGTACTGATTCTCTAAAGTGCAATATGAATTTCAGCTTATCATCGAACAGAACCCAGTAATAAAAAATCTTCAGCTTGTTAGCACAACTCATGGGGAAATAGCGGGAAGTTAGGTTTTGCTGGATTCCAGAGACTTTGGAATTCTTGGTAATGAACAAGTGGATTTTGCAGCCAAAAATGCAACTTGTAAACCTCATTTCAACATAGTTCAGTATCATGAACAGATTATAAATTTGTTAGACAGCAATGGCAGAAAATCTTCCACAATAAATAATAAATCATTCCACATAAATCTTGTTCCTAAGCAATGGGAATCTTGTCTTGCCCATGTACATATTGGCCACGTCCACTAACTCACCTTTATGTGCTCACCTCTTACTATACACTAATGCTAGTTGCTGGCTTACACTGAAAGGATAGAATCCATGGGATACCTGGTTCCTGGACAAAGTGATGCTGTCACCCCTCTCACTAGTGGATGAACCTACCGCTTGGCAGGTATATAGGCACACTGCATTCATGTAGACAGTAATTCGATGTCAGTATGGATACACGTCGTGAGTTGACTGACTTTGAAAGAGGATACATGGATCACTCTATAATGGAGGTGGTACAGAAATTGCACTATCCCTGCTTGACAGTATCAAGAGTGCATCGTGAATATGCCATTTCCAGAATAACATCTCATCATGGACAGCCTATGGATGGAGAAAGGTGGTGGATGAACATGGCCATCGATGTCTGTCTTGCCTTGATTCAGCCAACTGGAGAGCGACAGTGGCACAAATCATCACCGACTTCAATGAGAGAGAGGTGCCAGAAATGTCTCCACCAAGACCACCAGGCGATCATTAGCAGCAATAGGTTATGCGAGCTGCCCATAGCTAACACCATGACACAGAACTCTGCCCCTCAACTGAGCAAAAGAACATCCACATGACTCTGGATGATTGGAGATGGGTATCCTGGTCCGATGAGTCCCATTTTGTTATTTCAAGCGGAAAGGAGGATGCATATCTGGTGGAAGTCACACGAAGCTATGCACATATCGTGTCAACAAGGAACTGTTCAGGCAGGTGGAAGGTCAGTAATAGTCTGGGGCATGTTCCGCTGGCACTCATTGGGACTTGTGGTACGTCTAGACACATCTCTGAACAGTCTAGGTTATGTGTCCATCCTTGCAGACCATCTTCATCCTTTTATGGTCGTCTTGCAGCCACAGAGCAATGGACTCTTCCAGCAGGACAGTGCACCTCCCCACAGAGTCGTGGTGACTAGAAAATGATTCAAAGAGCATTCCACAGATTTTACCACCATGGAAAGGTCCACTCGAGCTTTTGACCCTCCACCCAGGAATGCAACAGAATTATGGACAGCGGTGCATGCAGCAAGCATGGATAGAAATATCTGTGGAACAATTTCATGTACTAGTGGATTCAGTGCCTCACCGTGTGACTGTCCTGGGCGAAAGGTGGGTGTACCTGTTACTAGGTAGGTATCCCATAACTTCCCTCCACTCAGTGTACAATATATTACTTAATCATAGATTATCCAGTATATTCTAAAGAATGAAAAACAGCATTTCTCACACTTATGTTAAACTTATCTCTACAATGTGCCTTAGAAGGTAGGCAAAACATTGAAGAAATCTTCACCTTCTTAAATTAATACATAAGTATGATCATTTTTAAGACTACAAGATCCTTTATTATTCTTTATTCTTTATTGTTCTTTACAAATAAAGAATGTGGAATTAGTAATGCCATATTCTTTATTTGTAATAATAAAGAATACGGAAAACTGAACGTAGAATAGAAATGAATATGAGGAAAGGCAAAATCTGCCATCTTACTAAGAAAAAAAATCCTGAAAAGATTTTGGAAACAGAGATGAAAACAAATACCAGGAAGGCTGTAAGATGTTTTGTGGCTTAGTTAAAAAAAATTTCAGAGCAGGGTGAAAAATATAACTATAGTAAAACATTGCATTTTTTTAAGAAGTGTAGCGTGGCCTTGACTTTTTTAGCTTTTGTGCCAGTAATTCAACAGCAGTGTAAGTGAGTATTCTATAATTATAATTTTTTGTGATTATGTAAATTCTACATCATTTACAACAAGAGAGAGAGAGAGAGAGAGAGAGAGAGAGAGAGAGAGAGAGAGAGAAAAAAAGCTTTTAGCCTTTGATTTTAATATGAATCCATTTGCCTTTGATATAATTGCCCGATTTGCAGTGACCTATGAAGCTCTAAATCTTGAACCTCTTAGATTTAATGTTTTATAAGAGAAAATCTTTCTAGGTTATTTCTGGAAGTGATGGAATGGCATCTCATGTAGATGAAGTTATGGGAGAAGCCGAAACAGAAGAAGTATTATCAGAATTTGATTTTCTTGGGCCAGATTCAAGTGAGGGTGCTGGAGAAGCCCGTAGTCAGGGAGATGGCACTGAATGGGGTGAGTTTTCTATCTTGATAACTCTGTAATTTATGAATTCGGGTGGTTATTTTTCAGCAGATATTATATCACAAGTATATTCATCCTTTTACTATCACAATAATAAAATACAGTAAATAAAAATTTCTTTTGTTTAAGCATGGTCATTCAAATCTCATAACTGTGAAATTAGACATGTTACAATGTTTTTAAATTTTCTATTCAGTGCTGTAAAATGTTGCACCCCATTATGGATTTTTATTGGTGTGTGCGTGCGCCCTCTGTTTTGAGGTCAAATCTGTTTTCTTAGTTATCTTTCAAGTTGCATATATTATTTCCAAAACAACTGTTAATAAAACATGAACTATGGGTCATAATCTTTTTAAAAGTGTAGCATGGGCTTGCATATTTGCTTTCATTATTAGTAATACCATTTATTCTTTATTATTCTTTACAAATAAAGAATATGGAATTAGTAATGCCATATTCTTTATTTGTAATAATAAAGAATATGGAAAACTGAATGTAGAATAGAAATGAATATGAGGAAAGGCAAAATCTGCCATCTTACTAAGAAAAAAAATCCTGAAAAGATTTTGGAAAACAGAGATGAAAACAAATACCAGGAAGGCTGTAAGATGTTTTGTGGCCTAGTTAAAAAAAAATATCAGAGCAGGGTGAAAAATAACTATAGTAATCAAAAACAACAAGGATGAAGGTAAAACAGAAGAGAAGGATATTTTAGACGTATGAATATTTTAGAATTTTCAAGATTTGTCAGATAAATCTACCCACAACTGCATCACGAATTACACACCACATTATAAGCATATTGCCAACAGTATGGTATAAATAATGGTTTACTTATCTGCCTGCTAAATTCACATAATCCATACATTTCTGGCACAAGAATTACCTGGTTTTCTTAAGTTAATGATGGCATATCGTTTTGGCAAATGGGATGACTTCCGATATTGTTACGTCAACAAATGCTGTTAGATAGCTGTTTCCAGATCATATCACACCCAGGTATGGTGGCCAGCAACATCCAATTTCATGGTGTGTGCTTGCCTGCACGTTGTTGTCAAGCTTAAACTCAGAATTTGAGAAGAAATACTAAGTATCCCATCTGGTAGTGCTGTTCTGATTAACAGAGCAACATGCACTTAAGATTAGATATGTCTTCATCATCAAAGTAGATGTCATCGTCAAAAAAACAAAACTATTCTTTTCTGTAACTGAAGTTGGTATGTTTATAATTTCTTTAAAACCCTCACACAGGCACACATGCAACCACCTTAATGAGTATTTAAGATTTTATAACTTCCTGCTTTTCTACATCTCCTTGTAATTTGATTTGTTGGCAAAGAAGCTGAGGGCATCACTGAAGAACCTAAAAGGGTGAAATAGGAGATATTTTGAATGTTATTTTATTTTTATGAAGAAAAGGTCATGGTAAATACCATGTAAGGGGAAGGCAGTAAGTGTAGATGAAATTAAACCTGAAATAAGATAGCTGTTATGAAAATAGTCATTTATGGTGCTTACATCACATTTTCCAGCAGTCATTATTCCAAAGAACAATTTTCAGTAGATTGGAGAACACCATTATTAATTCCTTTACACCAATATATATATTAAAAAAAGGAAAGTAAAGTTGAATGCAGAAATTATAAAATAATTTCAGTCTTTGTAGTGTATAAAGCAAAATGTTAGTAGTCAAGTATTTCAGGATAAAATAGAGAACAATGTTAGAAGTATTATTATTCAATATGTTTTTTGGTATTAGTGAATATTTCTTGGGTATTATTGAATATCATTAGGAAGAACAGTCAGTTTTTAGTCCAAATAGGAGATGTCAGAATCAACTATTTGCAATAAGACAAATTACAGTACAGAATTCTTTTAAGACAAGAACGTATATTAAAAATTGTTGTTCTTGACAAAACATACAGAAACTACCTAGAAATCTACTCTTTCAAATTTTAGAAAGAGTCCACACAGTTTTATGTGGGCTCTGTCTGCACAAGGGCAACACTATTGGGACTGTATCTGTATATAAACTTAGAAAAGTTTACATGAAAGTTCTAAATTTGCTTTGGAGATTGAAGAAAGCATCGAAGCTAGGTTTCATTCGTAGGTTTAATAAAAGAATATAATGTACTGGCAAAGTTTAGTACGGAAGGTTTAAAAATTGGATCCTTATTTGTAGATAATTTTGTGCTATTAAATAGTAGCTTGGCAGATTTTCAAGCAACAGAATCTCTGGATAAATTCAGTAATAGTTGAGAGAATTTGGCATGAAAATTAGTCATGTATAAAGAGGATTTGATATTGTTGGGAGAAATGATAACATAATTTCTCCCAACACTGGGAGAAATGGAAAATTTAGAGCATAAATGAAATCACCAGAATTTTCACCAGGGTAGAATTTTCTCTATCTGAAAAGTTTTTATGAATTATACATGGAAATGAACATTAGACCTAATAAAGCAAGAAGACACCAGTTAAACATAGTTGTTTGAAGCAAAATACAAAATATTTTGGTCATTCTTGTCGTTTTTGTGGCAGGGCTGGAAACCTGGTGGGAGGAAAAAGCCATACCTTCCAGGGCCAAAAAGAACAGTAAAATGTACTACTCCTTGGCCTTTAGAGAAGCTTCTAGCCAGATTACCAAAGATGATCTCAGCTAAATGTCAGAAAGCAGATACAGCTTCACATGTCTCTTGGACGTGTCAGACTTATCTATCTTCCTTTTTATAATCCAGAAAACCTTGAACTCATTGAATCCTGAGAGGCAGAATTGGCATCTCCAATCAGATCACATAATATTAGGAATAGAGCACTAAACACAATCTGAGAAAATATCAGAGATACAGTATCTATCTTTAATGGAATGACCTTCAAAATCACAGCTCATCATGCTTTGATCTTGATCAAAGGAATATTAAAAGGAATGCTTGAGGAAGAAATAGCAAAGGAACAAAGCTATTTCAAGGAGGAATAAAAACCAAAAGAATCGACTTAAATGAAGCTATCCTACAGAGAAAGACTTTTATTTGGAATACCTAACTGCCAAGTACACCTACCAAACCCACTCTAATATTATAAATACCTATATTTTGCCACTTCACAAGCAGCGTCATTATCTTTGTGGAAACAAAGATCATGACACTAATTCTTTTACAGTCAGCATTCTGTGCTTTCTGAACTGCAAAGGGAGTTATATAGCCTACTCTATATAGTGTAGTAGATGGAAGAAAAGGGAATTCAAAAATATAAAACTGATACAAATATGATCTATCTAGAAGTGAAATGAATGATAAAACCATTACTTATAAATTGTCCAACAAGTATAATTCAGTATAAATACAAACTGATTTTACAGAATCATTCTAAGGAAAGATACAATCCATTTACCGGCTAAGAAATATATCAGAGAAAGCTCATCTGTCATTTGCATCTTCTGACATCTTTTTGCACAGTGGGCAATACAAATGCCCATAGTTTTATGTGTACTCTGTCTGCACAAGGGCAACACTATTGGGACTTTAACTGTATATGGGTCCCAATATATCTGGCAAGCTTATTGAATGAATGCTAAAGCACCTTACTTCTTTTTACTTAATGATATCATGCATTCTTACTTACACTTGTATAAACCCTCATGACCACTGTGTTAGATCTGCTTGCACACCCCTCCATCTTACCCATATGATCTTAGGATGTCAGATATGGGCATGCTGTTTGAAATAGAACTTATGATGTCAGACAGTATATATGATAGCAATCATTTCCTGGCCATAGTCGGAATAACAGAAAAATCCTCCTGCAACATTAGCCACCCTTGTTGATGTAAATTAAAAGATGCGAACCAGAAAAACTCTGCAAGCTGGCTGTCATTGTTAATCAAGGGAAATTTTTAATCACTGTTTATTAATACTGTGCAGAATTTTTATAATTCTCATTTAAATGGATATTTGTGAATATACAGAATTTTTGAATATTAAGGGATTAATTTTGTCAATATGACAAAGAAAACAAATTCAGAAATGTACTGAATTTTAGGAGAGATTCAGTAAATTTCTCACACATTATAGCAAGGTTGCAGAATTTAATGTTTGCTGCCATTATACAGTTTAAAGCAATGAGTAAAAATAAGTGGTAGTTTCTTTATGTATAATTATACATACCTTGGAGAAAAAGAATCTGTATTTTTATTATCTGCTGTTTATTACTCATAATCCAACCAAAAAAAATTACATTTCTCTCTTTTTTGCATTTTGCTTTCAGTAAACTTCATTAAGTGTGAATTGCTCTTATTATGCAAGCTGGTTTATTCCATATTATAGGGGTCTGCAACCTGCGGCTCTTTAACTTTTAGCCCACATGAAACAAAGTTTGAAATGGAGTTAGAGGACTTAAAAATCAAGGGTATGTGGAGTGCAAGTCTAAAATGCCTTAAAACTGAACTTGAGGATTTGGAGAGGCAAAAGGCTGCCCTTGCAATTCTACATAAATGGATGCCAATAGATGAGTTGAAAAAGCAAGACCAAATTGTGTTAGATGCGTGGTGTAGCTTACCGGACACGTATATAAATTTGAAAATATTTGTGGTTGACTTCTCTCAGTTTTTGGTTCAATGAATTTTTGCGGGCAAATATTTTTGAACATAAAATATGTTAAAAATAAATCAAGAAACCGTCATAACAATGCGAGTCTCTCAGCATGCTTAAAGATGAAAATTATGGCATACTTCCCTGATATTGAGAGACTCGCTCAGTAGCAAAAGTCACATTAATTAGAAATATTATTAATAAATGATACTTCATTATATATATTTTTTTAATAAAACACCTTCCCCGCTGTATTCCATTTCTTAAAAAGCTCCCCCCCCCCCCAGCTTCAGCTGAAGTGTGGCTCTCTCTCTCTCTCTTTTTTATTTTTTTTTTATTATATCAAAAATGGCTTTTCACTCAAAAATGTTGCTGACCCCTGCCATATTAGAACAACTGAAAGTGGTAGACAAAAAAATGACGTGTCTGAGTACAGTTGAAAAATATATACTTGATTACAGTTGCAAAATTTTTCCTTGAAATTAAATTTGTTTATCTCTCTCTCTCTCTCTCTCTCTCTCTCTCTCTCTCTCTCTCTCTCTGTGTGTGTGTGTGTACATGAATATATACTAAAACAAATTGGGCATTAAAAATATTGCATGTGTGCACGCACGTATGCACACAGCGTAGCAAAGTAGTATTGAAAATGAGAGAAAAGCTCCATGAAGCAGCTTGTGTTTAATCTTTTCCTTAAAGAGCAACTTTAGTGTTAGCATTAGCATTATTAGAGAACATGATGCAAGAAAGCAAGCTTATACAGCATCAGCCAAACCCCCCCCCCCTTCCCATTTCACTGATCCATTTATTCCATATGTTTGTCTAGTTTTGCCTTGAATTTATTTAAGCTCTAAACTTCCACAACAGATAGAAGTTTATTCCAGCAAACTACCTGTAGGCTAAAGGCAAACTTCTGCATATCTATTCTACAATTGTCTTTCCTCAGTTTGAATCTATTCCCCCTCAGGTTTGTAATCTCAGCAAGAGGAAGAATCCCATCGGCATTAGGCCTGCTCAATCCATTCAAGGCCTTATACACCTCTATCAGATCGCTTCGCAGGTGCCTAGTCTCCAGAAGCTGCAATTTGAAGAACTTAAGCCTTTCTACATAAGAGCACCCCTTTGTTCCCCTTCTCTGTACTCATTCTAGCAACTCTACATCCTTCCTAAAATGAGGCTTCCAGACTTGTACGCAGTACTCAAGGTGTGGCCTGACCATTGCCTTATACAAGGGGATAATCATTTTCTTATCCCTGCTTGCAAAATTCCTGTATATCATTTACAAGATGGCATGACCTACTCTGGCAGCTTGTGTGCACTGTTCTGAAAACTTCATATTTGACTGCACAATTACCCCAAGATGTCTTTCATTCTCCACTACCCTGAGTGTAACACCACATAGCTGGTACATTTCTCTGGGGTTACTGCTATCCATATGCAGCACTTTGCATTTGTCAGTGTTAAACTTCAGTTGCCACTTCTCAGCCAATCTACCCAACTTTTCCAGATCCTGTTGCAGCAGCATACTGTCATTACTGTTATTAACAACCCTGCCAACCTTTGTATCATCTTCAAACTTTGACATTAAGCTTAATATACCTTCATCAATATCATTGATAAATATACAAAACAACAATGTGCCCAATGCCGAACCCCTGAGGGACACCACTAATAATATTAGTCCACGTAGAGCAGTACCCATTGACCACCACTCTGTCTTCTCCTACTCGACCATCCTTTTATCCATTGTAGCAACTTTCCCTTAATTCCATACTGCCCCAGTTTGTACAATAGTCTTCCATGTGCAACAGTATCAAAAGCTTTCCTGAAATCCAAGTATGTGATATCAGAATTATTTTTTGCATCCAGTTCCTTCAGGACTAAATCATAGTATCCAATCTTATTTTCCCTGGAACAGAAGTCAAACTAACAGGTCTGTAATTACTCATGTTGCCCTTTGATCCTCTTTTATGAATTTGGGTCACATTTTCACACCTCCAGTTTATGGGGACTTCCCCTGAGTTTAAGAGAGTTTTCATAATTGTGTCTAATGGTTTGCTTACTTCCTTTAATATAACTGTATAGATCCCATCCACTTTAGATGCCTTTCTTATGTTCAATTTCAATAAATTCTCTTCCACTTTGCTCTCAGTTATTACAAAATCATTTATCTCTGTGCCAGAGGTTGATAAGCTTCTGGCCTCCACTTCCCTACAGACTTTCTCATGTGTGAATGTAGATGCAAAATGGTTTGTCAGCTATCTGAGAATGATCATCTCCAATCAAACCATTGATATCAAATGGACCAATCTGATTCATCTCTTTCCTTTTTTTTAGAGTTTATATAATTAAGGAAGTCTTTGCATCCTTTGCTAAAGATTTTTCATAATCTGCCTTCACTTGCCTAACCTCCTTTGTGACTTGATTACAGACTAGCTTGTATTTACCATAGAGTTCGGTGTTGCCTGACAATTTATGTGCATCCCATGCATTTTCCTTCCTTTCCTGTAGGTAACATCGTCAGTTGGTCACACTGTAGAGAACCTAAAAAATCTCTGAGACCACTGTAGTCACCTTTACGAAAGCAGACTTAATTTACGTGCACCAAAAATTAGGTTTAGCTCCACACAGTCAAGATAAATATTACAACTTTAATCAAATGTGTGTTGTTAAAGCTCTTCCTACCCAGTGGGCTCTAGCTCAGCTGCTTAAAAGTAACTTCAAACTAGTCAGTGTTTGTACAGGTACTCTGTGACTAGCTTACAAAGTCAAAGTTGTAGAAAAGAGAAGTGTCACCATTTTGTGTGCAGATTACGAGCATTAAACGAAATAATATCCCAAAATATGGATACTCTCTCTCTTTAGAAGGTATGTGGTATGCACATAACAAACAATACAGCACTTGTTTTAATGTACAGCTCATATGATTTGAGCTGAAGGACTGTTATGATGGGAAAAACAGAACTCAGCAGTCTTTGTTATTGTGTGGGAAATGGAACAATGATCCTCCCAGTACATATAATCATTCTCTTCAAACTGAATGCATACATCCAGATACTTGAAGATGAAGGAATTGTGTTAATCACACATTTTATATCTTTAGTGATCAGTGTATCCCCCCAAACCCATGGTGTAAACAAATTGGATTATGTGTGTGTGTGACTGTGATGTGAATTCTCCGTGATTTTGCATGCAATTCTTAGGACAGTGAAGAGAATTATAAAGGTTCTGTGTACTGATAGTGGTATTAATTTTTGCAAGACACCATAAAAATGATTTCATAATGATTTGCTTGTAGGGCTTTTGTAGTCTTTTTGAATTATACAAGCCATCACACATATCCCAGACCCAATTTGCCCTTTGAATTTCATTGTAGACATGGTTTGAATAATCCATAATAAATTGCATATAACTGTATGTTGTTGGTCAGGGAATGGTATTGAATTAGAAACACATCACGATTTGAATTAAAGATAAGGTACCATATTGGAATGAACAGTTGCAGAAGGAAGCGCAACTTGTCATTTAGTTAATAAAGATGATAAATGAATGATGGATGAACTGAATCTAGGGGTGTTCCCCTCTGCCTCATTCTCTTTCAAACATTAGACGTCTGTTCCCCAAATCTCAGCTCCTCCTACTTCATCTGAAACCAATTACATGGGTGTCCTATGACTGAAAACTTCAAGTTTAAAAGAGAATGAGGCGGTTGGGGGACAACTCTAGATTCAGTTGATTCATCATTAATAGAACAACCAATCATAAATAGTATGGGCTAATATCCATAAAATGAAAGTGAGAAATTGAACTAGTTTTTTGACTTTCCTAAAAACACAAAAGGTATTAGAACATATAGTACTTGAACCATGCATTGGTTGAAAGCTGGGAAGACAAGACATTTCTTGATATTAGACTGGAATTTCTGTAAATTGTAAATTTTGGGATAGAATTATGTTATTGTGTTTAGAAATTTGTCATTGAAGATGAGCTTAGAAGCAGCATTCACTGAATTGATCACGAGTATTTGAGTAGTTGAAGCTGTTTGTGTTGGATATTTCACAAACACAGTATGGAATAGTAGTATGTGATCATAAGCAAAACTATGGATACGATTTCTAATCAGTGGAAAAAGGTCATTAATATAAAAGGAGGAAAGAGTTCGAGAATGTACAGGCATACCTCGATTAACGAATAGGATGCGTTCCACGAAATTACTTCGTTAAGCGAAACTTCGTTTTCAGAGGTAAAAATACTATGGCCAGAATAGGGATACGTTCCTACGTAAAGAAAATGAAAAGCTTTTTTTCGAACAAAGAAAAGTTTTATTAAATAAACAGTCAACTTACATACAAAGTGAAATCACATTTTAAAATATGAGGTTAAAGTTGATTGTTTATGCTTTTTTTCTCTTTCATTTAACAATTGCCTATACGGAGTTATTGCATTTAACACTGATCGCTTAACTATAACACTTCTTCCTAAATCGGGATCATTTTCACTAAAAAAATTTAAAATGTTTTCAGTGTCATTTAAGCACCTTTTTAAATCTTTGGTTGTTAACACTTTTTCGGCAGGAACTTCTTTAACTTCGCCTTCATTATCTTTGTCTTCGTTGCTAACAAGGTTTTCTAAATCTTCCACTGAAAAACCATCATCTTCGGCATTCAATAAATTTCTAACATCCTCTTCATCGACATTTTCGAAACCTATTGATTGAGCCATCTGGATAAGTTCATTTCTAATTTCTTGGATGTTATTTTCTTCTTCTAGTACAACTTCTGGCCATATTTTGCGCCAAACTCCATTTAAGCATTTCTTAGTGACTTCTTTCCAAGAACTATCAATGTTTTCAATTGCGTTTTTAATGGTGTAGTTTTTCCAAAAAGTTTTAACTGTCATTTCCACTTTATCCTCTAGTTCAGTTAAATTGCTTAAAGTTCGACGCAGATAATAAGCTTTACATGATGCTATTACTCCCTGATCCAATGGTTGAATCAGGGAAGTTGTGTTTGCTGGAAGAAACACAACTTTGACAGGAATGCATGTGCCCAACGTGTTAAGATCAGTAGGATGTCCCGGAGCATTGTCTAACAACAAAAGTGCTTTTTCTTCAAAGTTGTTTTTTTGACAATACCGTTTTACTCCAGGACAAAAGTGGTTAACAAACCAATCAGTAAATAACTCCTTGGTAACCCACGCTTTTCTATTTGCTTTCCATATTACAGGTAAATTCATTTTTATGTTACCTTTTAACGCCCTCGGATTTTCTGAATGGTAAACTAATAGCAATTTTAATTTATAATCACCAGAGGCATTTGATCCAAAGAGTAACGTTAAACGGTCTTTGGCTGCTTTAAACCCAGCAGCTGATTTTTCTTCAATAGAAATGAAGCTTTTTGTTGGTAGCCGTTTCCAGAACAAACCGCTTTCGTCAACATTGAACACCAAATTTGGTGGAAAATTTTCACGTTCAATTATTTCCTTTAGTTTTTCTGGAAACTTATTTGCAGCTTCAACATCTGCACTTGCAGCTTCTCCTGTTAATTTTACACTATGAATCCTGGCCTGTTTTTTAAATTTCTCGAACCAACCACGAGAAGCCCCAAAGGTTTCCGTAATTTCTTCAGTTTGTTTAGATTTCAGGTGATTAAACAAAAATAATGCTTTTTCTTGAATCACTATTTGACTTAAAGGCATATGACGTTGTGACATATCATCTATCCACAAACTTAACATTTTCTCCATTTTTTCTAAAATTGGATTCCTTAAGCGAGTTAATTTTGCCGCTGTACAATTCTGAGCAGACTGTTTTATTTTTTCTGATTGACTTAGTTTGGTTGTTAAAGTTGATTGCGCTAATCCTAAAGAATGTGCCACATCGGATTTTCTTTCGCCGCTTTTAACACGTCGTACGATATTTAGTTTAGTTTCCAAAGAAATTGCTTTTCTTTTCTTTGATTCTGACATTTTAATTAACTAAAACAAAAATATTTCTATTAAAATTTACAAAATCTACGTTATGTAATGCTATAAAGAACCTACGTCGATTATTGCAATGCGCCACACTGAAACAACGTCAGTCATGTAAACAACAACTAAATTACGCGATTGACGCGCAAAACTGTTATAACAGACATGCCCGCAGCTCGGGGGCACTCGGGAATACGTAATGAGTCGCCGTCAGTCACCAATCGGATGATTGTCGGGCGTTGGCCTTAAATTGGAATATCTTCCAATAGTCTGTCTGTCTTCCTTATTTATTCAATCTATCCACTTCCACAACATAAGATGGAATTTTGTTCCAACAATCAACCACCCGCTGGCTAAAGACAAATTTCCGCATGCACATCTATTCTGCAACCATCTTCCTTACCTACACGTGTCTAGTCTGAGCAAGAGGAAGAATTCCATTAGCATTGTGTTCGCTCAATCCATTCAAAACCTTAAGTACATCAATCAGATTACCTCACAGGTGTCTTAGTCTCCAGATGCTGCAATTTGCAGAACTGAAGCCTTTCTTGGTAAGAGCCTCCCTTTGTTCCCCTCACCAATTTCACTGCTGTTCTCTGTACATTTTAGGAAGAAGATTTACATTCTTCCCAAAATGTGGCCTGAACATTGCCTTAAACAGTGGGATAATCACCTCCTTAACCCTCCTAGAAAAATTCCTGTGTATAATTGAGAAAAACCCATGAGCTGGCCTGGCAGCTTGTCTGTTCTGCTCAGAGTTCTTCATATCTGACTGCACAATTTCCTTCAATTCTCATTTTCTACTACTCTGAGTATAGTATCACACAGTTGGTTCTTTACTCTGGGATTATGCAGTACTTTGCATTTGTCAATGTTAAACTTCATTTGCCATTTCTCAGTCCATCTGCCTAATTTTTCTTGATTTGTTGAAGTAGCCATGATCATTTCTGTCATTAACTACATTGCCAACCTTTGTATCATCTGCAAACTTAGACATGAAGCCTGATATATCTTCATCAATATCGGTAATAAATACAGAAAACAGTCATGAGCCCAGCACCAAAACCTGGGTGATTCCCCTAATAATGCTAGTCTACAAAGAGCAGTGTAAATTGACAACCATTCTGTGTTCTCCCACGAACCATCCCTTTATCCGTAGCAGTAACTTGCCCTTAATGCCACATTGCTCTAATTTGCGCAGCAGCAGTCTTTTATATGCAACAGTATTGAAAGGTTTCCTGAAATACAATTATATGATATAAGAATTATTTTTATGCATCCAGTTTTTACATGACTGTCTCATGTGCCATCACCAAGTAATGAACTTTGAGGAACAGTAAGCATTAGGCAAGAACTTAGAAGACAAAGAGGTACCTACCATTACTTGCAACGTTTGGTCAGAGAGAAAACTGTAATTAGTTGCAAAAACAGTCAGTTTATAAGATGAGAACTTCTTTAGAAATTTTTGCCAAACACAATCAAAAGTCTTAGAAATGTCAAGAGCAACTTCTTGAGTTTCATCAAACTTATCCAACGATGAGTAACAAATTAATATATCACTAGTAGATTGATACTGATGTGATCCATATTTGTGATCATTGATCGCATGGAAGGTTATGAGATAATTTAAGAGTTTATAGAGTTTTTCCATTACTTTGGAAAGAGTAGAGATTGTGCAGTGGGACGATAATTGGAAGGGATATATTTGTCACTCTTTTTAGGAACTTTCTAGATAGAAACAAATTTCCATACAGAAAGAAAAGCACTAGTGGAATAAGAAATTGTAAAGGGGAAACAAAAACAGAGCAAGCTCACAAGTTTTGAGAGGAAAGTGAAGAAATGCCACCATGTAGCTTTATTGGCATTGAGAGTACCATTGGACAAGTAGCAGGTTTATTACTCTTGGACTGTTCAGAATTGAATTTCTATTAATTAACAACTTTTACAATTGTTGCGAGCTTCATTATAAGCAGAAAATGAAGCTGGAGATTTGCACTATGCTACACTATTGTCTCGAATGCCATGAGCACATTTATTGGAAAAACATGGCTTATATAAAGGATGAGGGTTTAGGGTGGATTGTGATATAAAGGATTTTATTATTGCAACATACAAGAGGTTGAGAATGTCAAAGATTGAGAAGCTGCATTATAGATGAGACAGTTACCAATATGCGATCTGAGGTACCTAGAAGACTAGAAGGTGAGAAAATGATCAACAGTGTTTCATGGTTAGAATTTTCTGTTATTCTGGTAGGTAAATGAACAAGTTGGATAAGTTCACTAGTAACTACAAACACCTCAGCAACTCAGCCAGCTGGATTCATGTAACTGGAAAACTTGAAATCAGTTGGAGTTACCAACATGAGAATTGCCAAGGAAAATTACCTCACTATTAGGCAATTTAGACTGGGGAAAGATAAGTTTCAAGTAAAGGAAATTAAAAAGTGCTGAGTGGTTTGTAGAATTAGGGGACTGACAGAGGCAACTGATAAATTTTATAGAATGTACTAAAGATCAAAAGATTAGTCAACGACAAGGAAAGTCAAAGCATGTGTCTACTGTGGTTCTTTGTTAAGGAATTGTAGAGCAAGTTGTTATAGCAACTGAGATGAGTGATAGTTCAAGCAGGTGATTATTGGTTCTGTTAGAAAAGTGAGTGCAGCTTATTAGATTGTTAGTGGAAATGGACATCACTGAGAATGAATAATTGAAATGAAAAAAGGAAGTCCTTGGTAGGTTTACATCTTTTTACTGATAAGTTATTTTCTTAGTTTGCTTATTGATGGTGCATGGATAAGGATGGACATAATTGAGAATGAATAATTGAAATGAATAAGAAAGTTCTTGGGAGGTTTACATCTTTTCACTGATAGGGTTTTCCTCTTAATTTAATTATTCATGGTGCACTGAGCAGATAAGGTAAAATAGGGTGGAGAACATGTATCAGATAACAAAATTTATGGTTTATGCACAGCAAAAATATGCCTGGTTCTCTAACATAATGTGGCATTGTCGGTGCCTCCCATATACACATGCCATCCATTTCAGGATGGCAGAGTAGAGGCAGCAAGATGATACACTAGCTGGACCAGATGACTCCTAGAGAGTTATCAGTACGTTTGTTCCACTGGACTAGCTAGGGGCTGTACAGTAAAAACCATTATAAATCTGTATCCTCAAAATTAAGGAATATTCAGTCTCTCCCTGATGCCTGTCATAACTCCATCACTGATGCAAGTTATCCCACCCTACTTTTACCTTATTTGCTCAGTGCACCATGAATAATCAAATTATCAATCATAAGATTAGGATGCAGTCTGCTTTACACTGGAGACTGTACATGAGTTTCACCACTTCAGGCCTCCATTAAGCACTCTTGTAATGCCAAACAACAGGATGAGAATGGCCATGGGGCAGAGGCTCTATTGAAGAAAAGATCATCACTAAGTCATAATATAAGGAACCAAGAGAATGACTAACACTAACAGTAAAGTACTTTGGCCTCCTTCTAAGCAAAAAAATTAAATTACCTCTAAACAAATTTTTTCTAGCAGAATTTCACATTAAGCAAATGATTTTATTGTCAGAGAATTATGAATCAACTATGTGATATGACATCCTTATGTGTTCATCTGTAACAGCATGGGAAGTTGATCTACTAAATCAGTACATCAGATCAGCATGGAAAAGTACACTTGAGGGTCTCGATGCAGTCCATCATTGCACTCTGTACATGGCAACAGGACTTTTTGTGCATCAATATATAAATATATAGCCTATATTCTAAAGCGAATAAACTGCCATTAGTCATTAGAAGGCCACGATTAGCACTGTACTAAGTTTACAAACCTTAATCCCAGTCAGCCCACCTTATATGTACCATGCTAATTCAGACAAAATGGAATTTACTGTCTAAAAATCATTAAAAAAAAAAATCACTGTAATCGACGCAACCACTTGTTACCATACTCAACACTTGACACTATCATATAATCTCAATGCTTCCAAGGCACATTTTAATTGTACCTGGAATGATTATTGTGTTTCTTTTGATCTCTCTCTCTCTCTCTCTCACACACGCACGCGCACACACACACTTTCAAAATTGATGGTCAATAATTTAAAGGTGAACTGTAATATGCAAAACAAGGCCTAGCAAACATGGGCTCTTAAGTGAATCGTTTTCGAGATATTGCACATTTCTAGTTGGGATCCACCACTGACTTGTTTGTTTAGGTTAGATTTTGCTCATTCTCTCCCTTTCCCCTTTCTCTGAGACGTAGCAGGCATACAAGTACTTGTCAAAGGATGGTCAACATGGAAAGAGGTTACAGCAACGAAGAGTGTGCAGACATGCACTTCATGTATGGTAAAGCCAGCGGCAGTGCACTCGAGGCTGCACGTTTGTACCAGTAAGCATTTCCCCGCTGAAGGCAGCCAAACAGGCACACATTCATCAGGGTACATCAACACCTTAGAGAACATAGGTGCTTCACACATGGAGTATGAGCAGGTAGGCCCCGAAGCATAACACCTGATGTTAAAGAAAGGGTGTTATAAAGAATAGAACAAAATCCAGGAATTTCAACAAGGAGGGTTGCTCTGCATGAGTGTGTACTGAGTAGGGCTTACATTTCAGGGATCCCGGTCATTTTTTTCCAGTATTGAAATACCGGTATTGATACAAAAATACCGGTTTTTCGGGTTCTAATTTAAAAAAAAAAAAAAAAAAAAAAAAAAAAAAGTTTATAATTTAATCACATAAAGGTTATAAAATCACCTTTATGTGATTATGATGTCATTATCTCTACTAGAAAATGTTCGATAAATCATTGATAGGGTACCATGCAACATTGCAACCTGTCCACAATTCTCGGACAACTTCATGGCACAATTCTCGGACAACTTCATGTCTGACCGTATCGTAACTCCCAAATCCCGTTCCTCCACTACTGCTTTAATTCAACTCCACCAAGTATATAAGTTATTTTGGGGTTGCTGTTCTCCAGGTGTAAGACTTTGCATTTTGCTGAATTAAAGCACAGCTGCCACTTTTCTGACCATCCCAGAAGTCTATCTAGGTCACTCTAAAGAAGCTCTGCTTGGCGGCGATCGTTAACTACTCTACTGATCTTTACATCATCTGTAAGTTTAGACCTCACGCCCTCTATCCTTTCATAGATGTCATTTAAGATAATCAAAAACAACAGTGGTTCCAATACAAAGGGTACTAGGAAAGTTTTGCAATATGACGCAACAATGAATCACAGGAAGCTGCTTGTTGCTGCATGTTGAGACATGTTCATACGTGCATAGTAGCCGCCGCGCCAAGTCGATGGGCTCAGTTATTCATTAGTAGTGAGAGTGTAAAGTGCTTGCGATGGCATCGTGGTCACGAAATGAGATAAGGACAGTTTTGCGGTATAATTTCGTGCGTGGTTTAACCATAGACCAGTGCTTAGAAGAAATGACTCTTGCACTAGATGATGATTGTCCACATCGTACAACGATATTCAGGTGGTATAGAGAATTCCAAAGGGGAAATTTCACTCTGGAGGATTCTGAGAGGCCGGGAAGGCCACGAACGTCAGTTGCGGAGGAAAACGTTACTGCTGTGAGGAAAATGCTTGACGAAAACAGGCGAGTGACCTACCAACACATAGAGGATACTTTGGGCCTAAATGCACCAGCAATTCGTTCGATTCTGCAAGATCATTTGCACGTGAAGAAACTTTGTTCTCTCTGGGTGCCGCATCAACTGACTGAAGAGCAGATGACACGACGTGTGACTTGGTGCCGGGAGATGTTAAAAAAGTTTGATAAGGGACAATCTCGGCATGTGAACAACATCGTGACAGGTGACGAGACTTGGCTGTACTATTACGATCTGCCGACCAAGGCTCAAAACAAAGTTTGGGTCTTTGATGATGAAGACACACCTGTAATTGTCAGAAAATCCCGATCTGTAAAGAAGAAAATGATAGCTGTATTTTTCAAATCGAGTGGAATTGTGGAACGTGTCATTTTGGACACGCAGAAGACAGTCACAGCTAAGTGGTATACTGAACAATGCCTGCCTAAAGTCATTGGATCTATGAAGAACCTGCGGCCAAAGTCAAGAATGGACACCTGGTACCTCCATCACGAAAATGCTCCAGCTCACCGCGCCAAAGCCTGCACCGAATATTTGACCACGACAGGACTGAAACGTCTCGAGCACCCTCCCTACAGTTCAGACCTTGCTCCCTGCGACTTTGCACTGTTCCCGCATGTGAAAATGAAGCTAAAAGGGAGGCGGTTTTCCAGTGATGAGGACCTTCTACGGGCTTGGGACAACGAGTGTGCTTTACTTCCTAGTGAAACTTGGCAGAACTGGTTTAAAGATTGGTTTCGGAGGATGGAGAGGTGTATTGAATGTAGAGGAAATTACTTTGAAAAAATTAAATAAACAAAGCTGTATTGCAAAACTTTCCTAGTACCCTTTGTACTGATCCTTGGGGAACCCCACTTCTTACATCAACCGAATCTGAGGAATAACCACTTTATCACAACCCTCTGCCTGGTGCCCTCAAGCCATCGTGCTATCCATCTAAGGATTTTCCCTATGATTCCAGCCTGCTCCATCTTATAAAGTAACCACTCATGTGGGACTGAGTCAAATGCTTTGCTGAAATTCAAATAAACAATGTCGAAATTATTCCGAAAGTCTAGCTCTTGAGTGACCCTGTCAAAATAGCTAACCAGATTAAGTAAACATGATTTTCCCTTTACAAAACCATGCTGTGTATCCTACAGAAAAAATCCATTTCCATCTAAATGATCCTGAATTCCACCCTTGATCATTGCCTCCATGATTTTCCCTACTACTGAAGTTAGACTGGCTGGTCAGTAATTTCCCGTGACACTCCTAGACCTGCCTTTATGTTCCAATTTACACCAATCCAACGAAATCTTTCCTGAGTCTAGTGATGCTCTCGTAACTAGCCTTAATGGTTCAATGCACTCACTTGCTGCCTCCTTTAAGATTAAAGGATATATGCCATCAACCACAGGAGCCTTACTCAACTGTAGGCTTGAAAGTTCTCATTCAATAATCATTTGAAATTTCAACATCATTAATTACATTTTTTTTCAACTTCACTTCCATAATATCTCATTGACACAAAGGGTTTTTTTTATGTAAATATCGATGCAAAGTGACTTGTTCTTCAGCTGTGGTATTTAATACTGTCCCACGTCCATTACATAAGAGTTCAATGTGATTTGTCCTTCTGCTCTTTTCATTTATATATGTGAAGAATTCATTAACTGCACTCTTTGCTCTCTCCCATACTCAGTAAAGATACTATAGTGAAAATTATACTTCACTGAATAAAACATTTTTCTCATTCAGAAAATTATGAACATAATTCAATCATGGAAGACCAACATGGAACAGAACATCTGTGTTCCGCAAATTCTTTCCAAAATAAGAAATTGCTTGACTCCAATGAGATTTTAAAAGAAGTACTTGTGTTGGAAATTAATGAAATACTTTTAACTATTTTTGCTGAAAAAGTTCAAAGTGTAGAAAATATGGACTGAGATCTTCTACGATTATCTCAGTACCAGAATAGAATCCGAAAGGGCGTTTTCTGCCGCTAATCAAATACTGTATGTACCAAAATTAGATCCATTTTAAACAATCATACTATTGCTTGCTTATGTTTCTTAAGAGCTCATTTTATTTGGACAGGTAGTGTGAATGCTTAAACATAACTAAACTTTGCAGTAACAATATGTATTTTATTGTTTTTAGAATAACTGTATTTTAATGATTGTTTTCAGAATATTTATTATTGCAATAAAAGTTTATTTAAAACATGAATTCAAATACAGCACTTGTTTTTTTCCTTGCTTTATTGTACCTAATTGTCATCAAAATTTATTGAGAAAAACGTTTGTTTTTGGTATACCGGTATTCCAGTTTCATAAATTAAAAATACCGAAACACCGGTTTTAAGATTTTGATGGGTATTGTAAGCCCTAGTACTGAGTAAAAGCAGTTTGTGATGAATTTTATATCACCAATTACTGTACCCCTACCATATTCAGCATGTACAAGGTTTCAGCAATACAAACTACCCTCCCAGAGTGCTTCCATTGTCAGTGGCGGATCTTAACAGAAAATGTGTATTATTTCGAAAACAGTTCATTTGTGGCCCGATGTTCACTAGAGCTTTTTTGCTTATAGTTTCTACTTTTCACCTTTAAATTATTGATCATCATTTTTGAAACACCTTACACACACACACACACACACACACACACACACACACACACACACACACACACACACACACACACACACACACACACAGGGTCCATTCACATTATCATGACCGCCTACATGGTATCCAGAATATGCACCTTTTGCAGCATGCACCACAGCCAGCTGCCGTGGGAGGGACTCAATAAGTCCGCGGAAGGTTGCTAGGAGTATCTCTGACCATGCAGACTGCATTGCACCCCCAAGTTCCTGTTGGTTCCTTGGTGGAGGATCCATCGCCTGATGTGTCGATCAAGGTTGTCCCATAGATTTTCAATTACGTTAAGATCTGGGGAATTCGGTGGCCAAGGGAGTACTTGAAGTCTTTGTTGTGTTCCTCAAACCACTCATGGACAAGTCTGGCAACATGTCATGGTGCACTGTCTTGCTGATAGATATCATTGTCCCCAGGGAACACGGTCAACATGCAGGGCCGGATTTAGGTATTGCAGGGGTCCTAAGCACAATTTTTGCGTCCCCCCCCCAAAGTTTAATTTTAAAAAATCTAAAAAATATACTTATTATCTCTTTATTATTTTTTTTCCGGGGCCCCCAAGCTACTGCTTATTTTGCTTATACGTAAATCCGGCCCTGTCAACATGTATGGATGTACCTGATCTGCGATGACTGATAGGTAACCATTTGCATTTAGGGTGCCGTCCAGAGGTATCAGTGGACCCAAGCCATGCCATGAAAATATTCCTCAGACCACAATGCCGTCCCCACTGGCCTGCCTTCTGCCAACAATCATGTCCAGCTGTCTGTTCTTGGAGGCTTCACATCTAATATGCCACTGTCCATCCATTCGGTGGAGCAGAAACCGTGACTCATCTGAGAAGGCCACATGTTGCCACTTGGCCGGGGTCCAGTGTCGGTATTGCTGTGCAAACTGACAACATTGTTTGCGATGAACTGCTGCCAGCATGGATGCTGTCACCAAACATCTGCTCCAGAGCCCAATACGCAACAGGGTTCGCTGCACTATCATGTTGGAGACCTTTCTGGTGGCCCCATGTTTCATCTGGACAGCCAGTTGAGCAACAGTAGCGTGCTGATTGGTCCTGACCAACCGCTTCAACTGATGTTCACCTCTGGGGGATCAGTAGTGCATGGCGCTCCACATTGGCATGTCGGGTCATCAAAACTGTCCCATTCGTTCAGTCTTGATACACTTTTACCACTGCAACATGTGAGCATTTCACAAAGTCTGCTGTTTTGGAAATTCTGGCACCCCTGGCCTGATAGCTAATGATCATGCCTTTTTCCAGGTCTGATAGGTTGTGTGCTTTGCCCAGGACAGCTCTTACTGTGTTCATGAATGCCGAACCTCAAGCCTTAGATGCTTGCAGTGTGTGAACTTGACACTATGATTTGCTAGGTGTGTGTGTGTGTGTGTGAGAGAGAGAGAGAGAGAGAGAGAGAGAGAGAGAGAGAGTAATAGCAGTGTGTGGTGAATTTTACATCGCCAATTACTGTACCCCTACCATATTCAGCATGTACAAGGTTTCAGCAATTCCACCTTGCATGCATGCACGAAAGGTGGAATTAAATGGCCTGTTAAAAAATTTGAAGATGGAACTGTAAATTGCACAAAATGCCATAAGTAATAGGAGAAGAATAGCAGAAAAAGGATATATTGTAGGTGTGAAAAAGAGAAAGAATGTGAAAATCATATTTGTTATAATGAATTAAGCAAAATTATAGGCTGAATTGAAAAGCCAATTAGAGAAAAGGTAACTGTAAAGCAAAAAATGATTAAGTAGAAATTATTAAATTAAAATAAGAAGTAATGGCCAGCATCAGATATGGGTGGGTAATTTTGGTTATAGGAAAAAAAAAAAAAGGGGGGTAGAGCAAATATAAAATTCAAATCTGATGTTAGCTAAAAGTAAAAATTTATACATGATCAGGTACTTCCTCAGGGGACTACACCCAATCACGTATCAAGGACTGTGTTTCTATACTTCGCCATACCTGTAGAGGATAAGCAAATTTAAGAATAAAACTGAGTGAGATCAAAAAAAGGGGTAAAGTAGTATAACTCTCACAAAATATGGACAAGTTAGTCCCAACACATTGGGACTACCTTGTCCATATTCTATGAGAGTTATATATAGCAAAATAAATTTAAGTGATTTAAGACCAACAAAATTAATGCTGTATAATGGTAATAAAATAAAAATAGAAAAATAAAAATAGTTGTTTTTAGTGCAAACTAGAGCATAAAGAAGTGTTTATAAGCGAATGATGCAGCTTAGAATAAATCCATTGAGAAAATATATATAGCTTAAGAAGAATATGTATATAAAATTTAAAGTTTAAAATTTAGTGCAAGCAAATGGTATAAGGCAAGGGTGTGAATTGAGGATAGGAAAGGAATAAAAGTGTAAATAAAAATAAAAAATGGGCAAAGATAGCAAGAGATTAAGGACATCAGGAACATTTGTATTGCACTATAACCCTCATATTGCACTAATAGCTTTACGAATGAGAAAAAGTAGAAGTAGAAAGTATAAAGATAAAAAGTTAAGAAAAAGATACTGCTTATTTGTTCCTGGAATGCATCCCATTTTGTTATTTTGAACTAGTGTGTAAAACAAAAAATGGAGACTGGCATGATGACAGATGTATTTTAAAACCTGTTAATAAATTCCTCTCTTTGCTCACCCCGTGAGTAGGTGGAATGGCTGTTCCATAAGGCTGAATTGGAATTCACATCCCTGGAGCTATATGGCCTTAGTTGCTAATGCTCCTAAAAACCAAATAAAAAACAACAAACACTGTTAAGGTATTAAAGATATGGGTTAATTCTTTCCCATATCTTAAATACCTTCTTCATGGTCCCTGCTTTTTTAATTTAGCTGTATTTGAAAGTACAGAGAAATTAAAAAAGAAAGGACCAAACTCAGAGTTAATATGAGAGCACATGCCATGTGTGAGTAGCAGTGAATGGACTGTTGTGACATTTTGGATTAAGAACAGCAATAGCTGCAGACTTTGGGCTCCAGGGAATTGTTGTTTTGGCAGTAAGGCTACTTAATAGCGATCAGTAGCTTTAAATACAGCTGATCAAATGAGATGATCAGATCAAATTTATTTTCAGATGCAGCATGGTGAATCTGGTCAGCCATTGACCCTGCATTTTGTGTTTGTTTGTTTGTAGGATACTTAAATGCTGTTTTCTGGCTTTGGTATATCTATCCACAATTTGTTTCTTATTCGACTTTATCAGTCTTCTGATAGATCAGTCATCCTACGTCAGTACACTGTGATCACTGCCACCTAGTGGTTTATCTGCAGATTCTTAATGCATCAAGAATCACTGCTGATAATCAGATCAAGAGTATTACTCCCTTTGGTTGCCTTTTGAACATGCTGTTTTAGAAAACAGTCATGCAATAAATCCACAAGTCTTGCTAGCGAGTCACCAGCCCACTAGTTCCAGTCTATACCTTGGAAGTTAAAATACCCCATTATAAGACAATCTGATGAACAACTGATGTACAGTTGTTCATTATACTCATCAGAGTCATTAGGCTCCTATAACACACTCCTCTGAACTCAATTTTTAAGCATGTTTTTCTTCCCCCCCCTCCCCATTTTGGTTAAACGTGTAATTTGACTGATTGAACATTGGCAGCCTTTGACAAATCTATTTAATGAAGAGGGTAGAAGTGGTTAGAAAATAATTATGAGCACTTTTCAGGTTTGCCAAATGAATAGTACAATAAGCTCAATCAAAGTTGAATCAGTGATTGACACTGACTCAAGTTTGAATCCAGTTCATGATTAGAAACTTTTGAAAGAGGAAAAGAATTCAGAACTCATTGGTAAAGAATTCTGAATTCTAAACCATCCAGGCTAGTTGTTAAAATTCTTGGCATGTCATCTTCACTTGTGTAGAAAGTCTGTTTATGTTTTTCTCTTCTGGATTCAGTTAAGCAGGTTGCATGATTCTTTTCAATGTTATGCCAACGTTTGAAAATCCCCACACAGCTCTTCAATCCAACACCTCTCACATCACATACTGTGGTCATAACTCCTAGATATGTTGAAGATTGTTATGTCCAAATTTATTATGCTAACAGTGTTTTAATCTTCTGTTTATATTTTTGAAGTTGATTACCATTGAAGACCAAATCAGAAGGATGATTCTGACTTAATCATTGTCACTTCTGCTAAGATCATGGAGAGTCTAAACAACAGGAGAATATATATATATATTTTTTTTTTTTCCAGCAAGGAAGTACCTTACTGCCATATGTTAAACAGGGACCTCAGTTTCTATTAAAAAAAATATTCCCATAAATGCCAGGGTAGCACACATTTCATCAATTTGTAGTGCAACATTTCCAAATTTTTAATTTTTAGTGGGCATATTTCTACCACTTCTTGGTGTCTTTAAAGATAAAAGATGTTTTGCAGCAACAGTTCTGTCAGTTTCAGTATGAGAACCTACCTGATGCTATTATGAAAGAAGAAAGATTTGGTTAACATGGTTTTTGGTTGGAAAACTGAGCAGTCACAAGGAATCTTGAAATATAACAGATTATCCCAAATGGTTCCTGGCATTTTAACGGTACCTTATAGCAATGTCTGAGAGAATATTTAGCCAGGTTAGAAAAAAAGAAAAACAATTGCAGATCTTTTTCTGGTGACACTTCAGAAATCCCTGACAGCTGAGTTTAGATAGCTGAGCCATTGTTATGAGCAAAACTGGCTTAACATTTCTGAAGAGGACAAATTCTGCAATAATATCTTTCTTGGTGCAGTCAAAATAAGTAATGTGTAATAGAATATCCAAACAAAAATTCACAGACTGAAAAATGTTAGGTAAAACAGTGTGTACAAGCATATTGTACTGATAAACAATCTGTAGCTTTATTTTAATATAAAATGTGTATTTTGCCAGTGAATTTTAATTTTTAGTGCAGTGTGGATTTTAAGCCTTCCCCTGCTTTTTCTGAAAAACCATGTTTTTGGGAATCACTTGTGCATTTAAAAAAAAAGGTTTTTGTTTGTTTTGTTCCAAAAATGTCTTATTTTCCTCCTGCTTATAAAACCTGATCTCAAGAATTTTTAAAGTCAAAAGTTGGCAGCCATGCTGTGTTTATCATGGTCATATTCTTTACTCTTGCATTTTTTAGTACTTATATATAGATATCGTACTTAATCATTCAATTAATGGGTAATTAGTAAATGAGCAAATTAAAAAAAAAAAAATTATTAAAGGTACCCGAGCAGGGGCTACAGAGAAATTTTGTTCCTGATATTTGCCACGACATTGAAGAGTGAAATCAGTTGACAATATGTTTTATTGTCTGAAATATGGAAAACTGACTTTCTCATATCTCAAGCTGTCGGGATAAATTATTTGACACCTGTATGCCAAAAGATTGTAATATAGGTTCTGCATTATGAATAAAACATATGAGTAATGTCAAATTAAAATACTGTATTATTATTTTTCCTTTCTAGAATGTTCCCCCCCCCACATTGTTTATAGGGAAGTGGAAAACATTATGCTTCTATCTGCAGCTACCAAAGCAGCAAAAAAGTGTTCTGTGTCAGTCAAGGGAAAAGGGAAGGAAACGAAACGAAACTCGCACACACGCTCTTCTCTCCCATCCATACTCTCCAAAACTTTGTCTAGTGATTCCTTGAATATTTTTAAACCATCCACTTCAACAACAGATGGTAACCTGTTCCAAGAATCAGCCGCCTGCTGGCTGAAGGCAAACTTCTGCACACATATTGTGTAATCATCCTTCCTCAACTTTAATTTTATGCTCCTGATGTGTAGTCTCAGCAAGAAGAAGAATTCCATTCACATTCAGCTTATTCAATCCACTCAAGGCCTTAAACACATCAATCAGATCACCGTGCAAGTGCCTACTCTCCAGATGCTGTAATTTGCAGAACTGAAGCCTCTCTAGGTAAGAGGACCCTTTTGTTCCCTTCAATAATCTGGTTGTCTTTCTCTGCATTTTTCAGCAGATCTACATCACTTCCTAAAGTGAGATCCCAAGACCTATATACAATACTCAAGAAGGCAATTGTAAGGCCACATTTTGAATACTATGTTCGGTTTGAATACTATGTTCAGTAACTTGAGCAGGATCATCAACAGATAACCCATTGTCATCAAGTGGCCCAATTCAATTCATTCCCTTGTTTCTGCTATCAATATAAGCACAAAAGTCTTTGTTGCTCTTCTTTACATTCTTTGCCAGAGTCTTCTCATTGCCTTAGCTTGCCTAATTTTTGCAATTTGATTACAGACTTATCTATATCTACCACAGGCTTCTGAATCTCCTGATAATTTATATGCATCCCATGCATTTTTCTTCTCTGCCACGTCTTCATTAGCTCATCTGACATCCATTTAGGCCTAAACCTTGAACAGTATTTTTTTGTTGATATGAAAAGTCTAGTAGCTTCCATGGTTAATTCCTTGAATGCTTCCCATTTAGAATTTGCTGTTGATAACAGCAGCAGTTGTTCCCACTGTATAGAATTTAAAAACTCTCTGAGACTATTGTAGAAAAAAACCTTTCCATTTACCCATGATTGTAGTTACATTTTTAAGTAAATCCCACACCAGTACACTGTGATCACTGCCACACAGTGGTTCCTTTACCTGCAGATTCTTGATGCATGAATAATCACTGCTGATAATTGGGTCAAGAGTACTACTCCCTCTAGTTGTCTCTCGAACATGCTGCTGCAGAAAACAATTTTCCAATAAATCTACGAAAGCGTTGCTAGTGTGTGTTTGACCAACCCACAAGTTCTAGTCAATATCTAGAAAGATATTGACTAGAACTTGATTCTGATTTACTGGCCCACTCTGTATGCCTGTATAGCTGTTTCCTATACTCATCCCAGTCATTACGCCTATAATACACTCCTTCTCCCAAGGTAGTTTTCCCAGCGTTTATATTCCACCAAACTGATTCAATATTGCACTGGTCACCCACGTCGACTGGATGCACTCCCTTAGATTTAATATGCTTCTTAACTAAGAGCATAACCCCCTCCTGTCCTGTCTCACTTTCCTATATACATTGTACTCCACATATTAAAATTCAGCATCCCTTAAGTTTGAGTGACAGAATGCCTGTGCAATCCTTACAACATTTGCATTTGATGACTTAATCAGTACTTTAAATTCATGAAGTTTATGTACAATGCTTGTGGCGTTAGTGTACATGCAATTGTACAACAGTGTACAAAAAATTAAAAGAACATTATAAATCAGTTTTACATTATTTTATAGTGTAAAAACTGATTTATAATGTTTTATAGTGCATTTGAAATAATAAAAAAAAAAAAAAAATTGTTAGAGGTGTAATAAAGCTCACGAAAAACATTTTAAAAGTACCATCAGAATTTAATGCTATCTATTGTATAATTAAAACTAATTAACCATTTTCTGATATGATATATTTAATAGAATTTCAAAAAAAAAAATAATATTGATATGTGCTTATGATTGCCACCATATATTTATGGTTATGCTTGTTGCAAAACATATATCTTCTGAAGTGATAAAACAATTTTTTGGAAAACTTATAAAGCAAGAAAGTAAAATTTCAGTTATTATTGACGAAGCTTCAACTGTTTCATAAAAAAGTGTTTCAATCGTTTACTTAAAATGCAAAATTCAAGATTCTGAAGATAGTATAATAGCTTTTGTTGATCTCATGGAGCTGGAAAGAATAACCGCTGAAATTAATAATCAAACTTTATTGTTGGTGGTCAAGGTAAATGGCTTCAGTGAGAAATATTTAACAAAAACTTCAACGGATTTTGTTCAGAAGGTTCCAGTGTAATGCTTGAAAGAAAGTCTGGAGTTTCAGCCATTTACGGAAATTTAGAAACTCCCCGGATGTTTAATTTGGCACCCTAAATCACTATATTTAGTTACCTCCTGATGATACAATAAAAGATGTAAATCACTTTAAACTTTTTCTCTATAAACTTTATTTTTACTATCATGCAGGCCGACCGGGCTAGCCGAGTGGGTAAAGTACCTGCCCGGCAACCCAAAGGTCGCGGGTTCGATTCCCGCCTCGGGCTTGGATCAAAGTACTGCAAAAACCTTGGGAGGTGCAATATGGCCACAGAAGCCGATGCGCCAACAACTACCAAATCAAAAAAAAAAAAAAAAGAAAACTATCATGCATCAAGTAAAAATCAGAGAGCATAAATAATATATCTGAAGTACTAGAAATTGAAATAATGAAAAGAATATTTGGACCTTGATGTGCAGCCTTAAGTGCTAGAGCTGCAAAGGCTGTTCGGAAATTGTATCAAGCCTTGCATATTCACTCTAATATAAACTGTCAAATGGAAATAGTTAAAAATTTGAAAAGTGAAATTTTTTTCTTTTAGAAATTTGACTTTAACAAATCAAATTCTAACAGAGATATCAGTACTTTTTTTTTTCACAAGAAAGAAATGTTTCAGTTATTAAAGCTGTCAGATTAATTTGATGAATGATAAAAAATGATTGAACATATTTGGTGCTTCCGTAGCCAGGTGGGCAGGAGCAGCAGTCCATAGCACACGCTTCTTGATTAGACTGGGGTTCGAACCCATGACCACCAAATATGGAGGATGGGGAAAGGTCAGGGAATGATCACCGCATATCCCTGGAGCAATATGGCCTTAGTTGCTAATGCTCCTAAAAAAAAAAAAAAAAAAAATTGAACATATAAAACTAAATAAAGGAAACTATATGAAAGAGAAGCAGATGAAATAAAAAGGTAATAAATATGATATACCATTTGAAACAAAACATAAAATATTGATTCCAAGAGAAAACCTGATAGGTTGTCTCATAAAGTATATGAAAATGTATTTGTTGTTTGATGATGAAAGTGAAAAATATAATGAATTTTAAAATATTTAAAATTTATTGAATCCTGAAATGGCCAAATAAACTTTGCAGAGTTCCGTGAATTGAAGGAGAACAAAAATTTTTAAAATTAAGCCAACTACTGAAATATGATATTCCAATAAATGATTTTTGCGACTTTGTTGATAATGGAGGTATTAAATATATAAAAGTCTCAGACAGTATTATAAGGGGCACAAAAATTTTATTTTGAATGTAAATGCTGTTAGTTCAGCAGAAGCTGAGAGAAGAATCAGCACTGTGTACAATTTTGTTGATGTTAAGAGAAATTTTCTATTTATTAAGACCACAAGTTACCTAATACTATTAATTTAATGGCAGAATCATTGAAAGAGTTTGATGCAGTTCTGTATGTCACATCATGGCTCACACGGGCATCATTTAGCTAGTGACAGCTGTAGTAAACAAAAGATCATGCCAACGATTTCTAAAAGTCAACAAATAATTTGAAAATTATTAGGATAAGTTGATGAACGATTTATGCTACAACTTATATCAATTGTTAAGAAGTTTTATGATATGTTTAGTTTAGTTTATTTAGAGAATAAAAGGGGAATTTCCTGTATGTACATTCCTCACACACAAATATTTTTAATTTTTGAGTTATATATATATATATTGTGTGTGTGTGTGTGTGTGTGTGTGTGTGTGTGTGTGTGTGTGTGTGTGTGTGTGTGTGTAAAAAATCCTGCCGGCCTGGGCACCCTAATCCCAACTTAGTGATGGTATTTTCTTGAGTGGAGCCTTTCTCTCGTTGCCTTTTCAATCTCATGTTGTTTGGCACTACACGTATGCAAAATAAGATATCTGCGAGGTTCCTGTTCTTGTTTTCATTGGTTGGATTACTGTTTGAAATCCTCAGATGTCAGTGTTTGCTCAGTTTGTGTCAGTGAAATTATTCTTGTAGGGATGAAATCCTGTATTTCACATTCCACTTTAAAATCTTGCCCTTTATCTTGGTTTTCTAAAGAATGATCCAAGACTGTTCAAGATAAGAATATTGCATATCACAATTGGCTTGCATCCAGATCTCCAGCTTAATTTTCTCCCTACACCAAAGCTTGCAACAATTGTTATGCTTGTAAATAGAAAAACTTACTTATCTTAATGGTAGTTGAGCATTCTGATCTCTTGCCAAAGCTGTTGGCTGCAACTTTTGACCATCTCTACTCCTAACTCTGTTAAAACCTGATAGCTCTATTGTTACCTCAGCTAAAGATAAAGCTGTGCTGCTATCATCCAACTTTTCTTCTAACTCATGTATTCATGATTTTGGTAAACTACCTTCTACCCTTTCCAGTACACCCCACTCAGTGCTTCTTGTGGTCTTCGTTCAAAAGGATGCCAGAGGAATTTTGAACAGCCTTGATGCCAAGAAAGTACCAGATCCTGATGGTGTGTCTCTGTTTGTTTTCAAAACCTGTGCTCCTGAGCTTACTCCTGTTCTGTGTCACCTTTTTTCAACTCCTAAACTGCCTGGAAACCTTCCATCTGATCAATGATTGCATAGATTTAATCAGTGTTTGTCCATTAGTGATATTCTGTCTTATGTTACCCATCTGTGTACAAATTAAATGAAAAAGTTTGGTGAAACTCAAGCAGTTGCTCTTGACACCTCAAAGGCTTTTGATTTTGTTTGTGTGTTCCAACCTATGATTTGCCAATTATATTTTGTAATTGCATATCCTGTTTTCTCTCTTATCTGGTGATGGTAGACGACTCTGTCTTTTAACTTGTCTGCTAATGCCGGTGTTCCCCAAGGCTCAGTTCTTTCCCCCACTCTTTTCCTCTTGTATATTAATGACCTTCTTCCATTGACTGTTTGAACGTTTGCTGATGATAGCACATTGCATTCTGTGTTCCACTTTGAGAAACCTTAACTGCAGGAAACATCTTCAACTTCTCGAATATCCAACTCTTTTTTTTTCTAAACAACTACTCACTCTACAAATCCCTTACCATGGAATATGGCGCCTCCGTAGCCAGGTGGGAAGGAGCGGCAGTGCGTAGAACACGCTTCTTGATTAGACCGGGGTTCGAGCCCGTCACCACCAAATACGGAGGATGCGGAAAGGTCAGGGAATGACCACCGCATATCCCGGAGCAATATGGCCTTAGTTGCTAATGCTCCTAAAAACCAAATAACAATAACAAACCATGGAATATTGTTCCTTTATATGAGACGGTGCCTCGATAACTTCTTTCAGGTATTTTGAAAGATGGCAGTTAGGTTAATCAATGACCTATCTCTTATAACATCTCTCTACTCTGTCTCATAGCTAATTTGGTGCATAATGGCCTTAGTTGTCAATGTGCCATAAAACAGCAACTAACTAATCAACCTTGATTTCATAGATGTTCTGTTTCTGCTGCATGCTTTTTCTGTAGATCCCTTCTATGGGCACTGTTTTTCTGAATTGCCTTCCTGTAACTCACCCTCTTTCTTCCAAACCATTCTGAAACGAGTCAGCATCCATTTACTGTCAAACTTCAAGCTCACAGAACTATCGTTTCTTCTTCCTCATTTATTCCTTCCACCTCTGTTTCTGGAACAGCCTTCACTCACACATATTTCCTGAAAATTACAACATACATAAATACAAATATAATGTCAACAAGTATCTTCTTTCATCTTCTCATCAACCCATGCATAGTACTAATTTCTATAGGTTCTGATACCTTTTGTGTTTTGGGTTTAATTAAACAAAATAATAATAATAAAAAAAAAAAAAAAAAAACAACAACAACATTTCTTTAAAAGCTGGCACACTCATGGATTGAAATGTGTCTGATTTTAAAATTTTCTGGATTTTATGGAGGTGTACAAAGCGGTTTAGAAGCTTAAGTAAAGCACATTTCAGAAATATCAAGCACAAACAACTGAACTTATTTGCATTTTTAAATAACATTTATAATGTGAGTATCTTGACCTTTCACCTATTTTTATTGACAGCAGGATTCACATTATATGGATATGAGTTGCCCTGGTATTGCACTGCTTTCAGTTGATAGTTTTAGCTTTGCAAATTTGAAAACTAATTTGTATACTGTATGGCAGCTCACATCGAAGAACTGATTTACAACTGTTTCGTCCTGTGTGACTAGAGACCACGTGATGTCTGATGAGGGATCAGTTTGGAAATAGGCTGTCAGATTTATTTCATATTTTAAAGAAATGTCCAATTAAAATTTTGGGGAGGCCATGTGTTTCAAAGTAGTGCAATTCCTAAGCAACTCATTGCAAAGGCAAGTTTATTCTGCTGAGGAAATTAAGAAAAAGGTGAAAGAACAAGATAGTCCTGAGAATCTTAAAAACAAAGAAAGAAATGTCACTCTTTTTCTGCTTGAATTCTTAATATTTCCAGATTTTTTAAAAATTTTAATGTGATGGGTTTTAAAGCATTCTGTATTATAAAGTGCAAAGTTTTGCAGTGTTTAATGTATATTGTTATTAATTTTGCCTGTATATGTAATGAATATTATAAACATGAAATCTGAAATTTTTCATCTCTGTTTACCAAGGTACCTATGACATTCACAATGTGAAAATTCTGCATGACTCAAAAAGAAAAATAATGGCAATGTGCTGTTTTGTGTGCAATCTTTTATTATAGTCATTTTTTTCTTATGAAAAGCCTTCTTTGCATATTACTGCCTGCAATTATTGTAATAAGAAATACCAAATGTAAATTTATCCCAAATAAAAATCACCATGGGCCAGTGTAATAGTATTCTAGTTGATATTCTATGCAGAACACAACTCATCCAACTCTTTTACCTACTTCTCCATCTTTCTGAAGAAATCTAAAATAACAATAGCTGCATACATTTCTGTAGAAATTTAAAATGTGACGATTTCTGGTATTTTACCCTCCTACTTCAGCCTCAGGTTTGCTGCCATGATGCACATGAGATATCAAAACAACACTCTGTTCTCTCTCTCTCTCTCTGTAGGATACCTTTGTGACACCTGGAAATTTTTTTTTTTTTTTTTTTAATGTAAACCTCAAACACGAGAGGTATTAGAACCTATAGTACTTAGTACCATGCTTAAGTTGAGAAGTCGAAAGAAGATATTTGTTGACATTGGACTTGAACTTCTGTAGACTGTAATTTTCAGGAAATATATACCAAGGAAGGTTGTTCCAGAAAACGGCAGTTGAATGAATAAACGAGGAAGATGAAAAGTTGGTTCTGTGAGTTTGAAGTTGGACAGTAAATGGATGTTGGCTGGTGGCGGCATGTGTTCAGACTGTTTTGAAAGAGAGAGCGGGAATTATAGAAGCCAATTCAGAAGAACAGTGCCCATGGAAGTATCTGTAGAAGAGGCATGCAGCAGAAACAGTACGTCTATGAGACAGCAAGTGGAGAGACTCTGTTAGAGAAGAATCATTAATTAACCTAACTGCCCTCTTCTGAATGGAATCAAGAAGCCTGAGAGAGGTTTTGGGAGCACCACCCCAGATATGGGAACAATATTCCATGGCAGGGGGATTTATACAGAGTGAGCAGCTGTTTTGAGGAAAAGTAACGGCGACAGCGAAAGAGATAACCAAGTTTTTTAGATGCAGAGGAAGCAATATTTGTAATGTGCTTGTGCCAAGAGAGATTAGAAGTCAGGGTAATCCCCAAAAGAGATATATCATTTTGCCTAGAAATCGGAGTGTCACTGAAGATAAGCATAGGAGCAAAAGAATCCTTTTTGCAAGATATAAGACAAGACTGAGTTTTAGAAGGGTTGAAATCAACTATGCTGTCATTGTCTCACTGGAGAATTACCTCAAGATTGGCATTTAAGGAATTGTTAGCAGATTTTCGAGAATTTTTTTTTTTTTTTTTTTTTTAAACTCTAGTTTGGACTGATTAATAACTACTTTACAATTGGTGCGAGCTTTGGTGTGGGCAAAAAATGAAACTGAAGAATTAGAAACAAGCCAATTACGATATTAGCATGATGCAAGAAAGCAAGCTTATTCAGCATCAGCCAAAAAAAAAAAAAAAAAAAAAGCACAACCACTACTCCCATTTCACCCCTCCGTTCGTTCAAAATACCTGTCCATCTGAGCCTTAAATTTGTTTAGGCTATCAACTTCAACAACAAGTGATGGAATTCTATTCCACAAACCAACTGCCCGCTGGCTAAAGGCAAATTTCCGCACATCTATCCGACATCCGTCCTTCCTCAATTTGAATTTATGCCCTCTCAGGTGATTATTCTGAGCAAGAGGAAGAATCCCATCGGTATTGAGCATGCTCAAGCCATTCAAAGCCTTATACACCTCTATCAGATCACCTCGCCGATGCCTAGTCTCCAGACTCTAATTTGCAAAACTTAAGCCTTTCTTCATAAGAGCAACCCTTTGTTCCATTCACTAATCTTGTTGCCTTTCTCTGTACTCGTTCCAGCAGCTCTACATCCTTCTTGAAATGAGGTCTCCAGACCTGTACAGTACTCAAGGTGTGGCCTGACCAATGCCTTATACAAGGGAATAATCATATCCCTATCCCTGCTAGAAAAATTCCTCTATATCATTGACAAGACACCATGAGCTACTCTTGCAGCTCGTCTGCACTGCGCAAACTTCATATCTGCCTGCACAATTACCCCCAGGTCCTTTTCATTCTCTACCACTGTCAGCGTAGTACCACAGAGTTGATACGTTGATCTGGGGTTACTGTTTCCCATATGTAGTATTTTACATTTGTCAATGTTAAACTTCATTTGCCACCTCTCAGCCCAACTGCTCAACCTTTCCAGATCCTGTTGCAGCAGCATAGCATCAGTAGTGTCCTTAACAACCCTGCCAACCTTTGTATCGTCTGCAAACTTGGACATTAAGCTTGATATACCATCATCAATATTATTTATAAATACAGAAAACAATAATGGACCCAACACTGAACCCTGAGGGACTCCACTAATAACATTAGTCCACGATGAGCAGTGTCCATTAATTACCACTCTCTGTCTTCTGCCACTCAACCATCCCTTTATCCATAGCAACAATTTGCCTCCAATGCCACACAGCTCCAATTTCTGCAGCAGTCTTCCATGTGCAACAGTATCAAAAGCCTTTCTAATATCCAAATATACAATATCAAAGTTATTCCCTGCATCCAGTTCTTTTGTGACTACATCATAGTATCCAATCAAATTGGTCAGACAAGACCTGCCCTTAACAAAGCCATGCTGTATCTGAGCTATAACTGAATTATTGTCCAGATGATCCTGCAGTGCTTCTTTAACCAGTGCCTCCATTAATTTTCCTGGAACCGAAGTTAAACTAACAGGTCTATAATTACTTCTGTCAGCCTTTGATCCTCCTTTGTGAATTGGGGTTACATTTGCACATCTCCAGTCTATGGGTACCTCCCCTGAGTCCAAAGAAGCTCTCATAATTATAGCTAGGGGTTTGCTTACTTCCTTTGCTGCCTCCTTTAATATAACTGGATAGATCCCATCCACCCCGGGTGCCTTTTTTATGTTTATCCTCAACAATTTCTCCATTCACTTTCCTCTCAGTTATTAGAAAATTATCTAGCTCACTGCCAATGTTTACTTCACCTACGACATTCCCCTTCCTGAATAACTCCTCATGTGTGAATGTAGATGCAAAATACTTGTTTAGATTGTTAGCCACCTGAGCAGGATCCTCAACTGTTGAACCATCAACATCCAGTGGACCAATCTGATTCATCCCTTTCCTTCTTGAGTTTAAATAGGTAAGGAACTCTTTTCTGTTTTTCTTTGCATCCTTTGCCTAGGATTTCTCATAATCTGCCTTTGCCTGCCTAATCTCCTTTGTGAATTGGTTACAGACCAATTTATCCCATGCATTTTTCTTCTCTGCCATATGTCTCATTAGTTCACCTGACAACCATTTAGGCCTGAACCTTGAACAATATTTCTTGGTTGGTATGTAAAGCCTAGTAGCTTCCAAGATTAGTTCCTTGAATTCTTCCCATTTTGAATTTGCTGTTGGTAACATCATCAGTTGGTCCCACTGTATAGAATTTAAATACTGTCTCAGCCCATCATAGTCGCCTTTACGAAAGCAGAAACCTTTCCCTTTACCTCTGATGGTAGTTACCTCCTTGAGTAAATCCCACTTCAGCACACTGTGATCACTGCCACCTAGTGGTTCCTTTATCTGCAGATTCTTAATGCATGAAGAATCACTACTGATAATCAGATCAAGAGTATTACTCGCTCTAGTTGCCTCCCGAACATGCTTGTGTAGAAAACAGTCATCCAATAAATCCACAAAAGCCTTGCTAGTGTGTGAGTGACCAACCCACAAATTCCAGTCAATATCTGGGAAATTAAACCCCCCCATTATAAGACTCTCTGATTTACTGGCCCATTCTATTTCCCTGTACAGTTTCTTTTTATACTCATCAGAGTCATTAGGCCTATAGCACACTCCTACTCCGAATTTTGATTTACCCATGCTTATGTCACACCAAACTGACTCGACACTGCCCTGTCCATCGATGTCAACTGGCTTCACTTCCTTGGATTTTATGTGTTTTTTAACTAATAGCATAACCCCTCCTCCCTTCCTATCCTGTCTATCCTTTCTGTAGACGCTGTACTCCCCAAATTCCAGTTCTGCATTCCTTATATCTTTGTTACACCATGTCTCTGATATCCCAACAATATCTGCCTTTGATGTTTTGAGCAAAACCTCAAATTCATCGAATTTATTTACTAAACTCCTAGCATTGGTGTACATGCAAGTATACATGCACCTGTTTCTATTCTTAGCCACCCTAACACAACCCATGTGTTTACTTGTACCGCAATGACTTCCAGCAGTCTCTGAAATATCCTGCATATTGTTTTTCAGGCTTCTGCTCATTCCAATAGAAGCAGTGCAAGAATCTCTTTCACCTCTGCCAGTGGCTACTGTTAATCTGTTTGTCTTTGTATCCCCCCAAGCTAGCAGTTCTCCGACCCACCTCACACTGTGCCGACCGGGCTAGCCGAGTGGGTAAAGTACCTGCCCGGCAACCCAAAGGTTGCGGGTTCGATTCCTGCCTCGGGCTTGGATCAAAGTACTGCAAAAACCTTGGGAGGTGCAATATGGCCACAGAAGCCGATGCGCCAACAACTACCAAATCAAAAAAAAAAAAAAAAAAAAACCTAACACTGCCTCGATAGCATCAGCAAATATTCTTGCACCCTTTCTATTTAAGTGTATCCCATCCCTGTAGAAGCAATCTCTCTCTCTCCTGTTAACAAGTACAGTCCAGGCTGAAAAAAATTCTACCCCTTGAGCCTTGCACAGTCTTTCCAGGGCCGAATTGATCGACAAGGCTCTCATCACATACTCCCTCCTATCGAATTTAAAGCTGATTGAGCAGGGCAAGGTTTCTCAAAATGGAAAGTAGAATGCAATGTGCTATCATCGGCAAAACTATGAATTGGATTTCCAGTCAGTGGAAGAAGGACATTAATATACAAGAGGAAAAGAGTGGGGGAAAGAACTGAACCTTCGGGGACACTGGCATTAGTGGAGAAGTTAGACGACAGAGAGCTATCTATCATCACTCTTAGTGAGCGATCAGAGAGAAAACTGGATAATCGTTTCTAAAAACAGTTGGCATACTATAAGATGAAGCTTGTTGAGAAGTCCTTTATGCCAAACACTATCGAAAGCCTTTGAGATGTCAAGAGAAACTAGTTGTGTTTCACTGAACCTTTCCATTGAATTAGTCCATAAATGGGTAACATAAGCCAGAATATCTCCAGTGGATCGACACTGATGGAATCCATACTGGCGATCGTTGATCAGACGGAAGGTTTCTAGGTAGTTTAAGAGTTGGCGATTAATTGATTTCTCCATTACTTTAGAAAAAGTAGAGGTAATTGCAATGGGACGATAATTGGATGGGAGAGATTTGTCACCCTTTTTAGGAACTGGCTGGATATGAGCAAATTTCCAAGCAGAAGAGAAAAACACCTTTGGAATAAGAAAGTGAAAAAACGTGGCAAAGAATAGGAGTAAGTTCAAGAGCACAGGCTTTGAGAACAAGTTGAGAAATATCATTGGGACCTGGAGTTTGCTTAGCATCAAGAATCATCAAAATCCTTCTGACATCCTTTTAATGGAAGACCACAGGAGGCATTGAATGGAGCATGTTCGGAATGGTGGGAGGTGTTTTACCAAGATCATTAATATATGAGTTGGAAGAAAAATGGGATGCTAGCAGGTCAACTTGATTCTTGGCTGAAGTTACAACAGATCCATCTGGTTTGGACAGAGGTGGGAGCAGAGATGGACAAAAGTTGCGGCCAATAGCTTTTGCAAGAGACCAGAATGCTCGGCTACCATTAGGGCAAGAAGCAAGTTTACTACTCTTAGCTTGTTCAAACTCTAGTTTGGACTGATTAATAACTGCTTTTCAATTGTTGCGAGCTTTGGTGTAGGCAGAAAATGAAACTGAAGAATTAGAAACAAGCCAATTACGATATGCAATGTTCTTCTCTTGAACAGCCTTAGTACATTTATTGCAAAACCAAGGTTTAGATAAAGGATGACATTTTAAAGTGGAGTGTGGGATAAAGAATTCCATTCCTGCAAGAATAATTTCACTGACACGATCTTGGCAAATAGTGACATCAGAAGTTTTGAAACAGTAATCCGACCAAGGAAAAGAAGAAAAGAAATCTCGCAGGTTATCCCATTTTACATGCTTGTAATGCCAAACAACATGGGGTTTTGGAATAGCCATGAGATAAAGGCTCCATTGGAGAAGAAACAATCACCAAGTTGTGATCTGAAGTGCCTAAAGGACCTCTCACTTCGAACTTGTACTTAGAAGGGTTGTTTGTGAAAAAAAGATCAAGCGTATTGGCTGTATGATTAGGATTGTCTGGTATTCTTGTAGGTAGATGAAAAATCTGTGCTAGATCATTAGTAATTGCAAAAGCCTCAGTATCTCAACCTGCTGGGTCGGTGTGACTAGAAAATGGAAGCCAGCTGGAGTTGTGAACATTAAAATCACCAAGGAAAATTACCTCACTGTTAGGAGAGTTGGACTGGAGAAAGTCAAGTTGCAAAGAGTAGAAGTCAAAGAGCTCCAAGTGATTAGTCGAGTTGGGAGAACGGTAGAGACAACAGATGAATTTGACACAATGAGGTAGAGAGATTTTAAGCCAGAGAAAATTGAAAAGAGGAGATTCCAAATTATCAAGTCTCCGACAGGGAATATCCAAACAGACATTTGCACAAGTACCACCTTTGAGGCGAAAGGAATCATACACCAAATAATTTGAGCAACTGAAATGAGCAGTAGTTGAATCAACCGATAACTGAGATTCTGTCAAAAAAAGTACACGGGGTTTGGCAGACTGCAAGTGGAAATGGACATCGTTGAGATCGGAATTGAGACCACGTAATATTTGTGAAACGAATTAGGAAGTGTTTTGGAGGTTTAGATCTTTTTGCAGATAAGATTGATCTATTAGTTTGGCAATTCATTGTGTATTCAATAATTAAGAAAAAGTAGGTGGGACCTGCTGTATGAAGCAATGAAATTTTTGGATATGGCGTACACATGGTAAGAATAGATCCAGATCATTGATATAACGTGGCCTTGACAATGCCATGAGATGAAGGCTTCATTGGAGAAGAGACAATCACCAAGTTGTGATCTGAAGTACCGAAAGGACCTCTCACTTCGACCGCATACTTGGAAGGGTTGTCTGTGAGAAAAAGATCAAGCGTGTTGGCTGTATGATTAGGATTAGCAAGAGTAGCAAATTACAGTGTTTGGAGACTAGGCACCAGCGAGGTGATCTGATAGAGGTGTATAAAGCCTTGAATGGTTTGAGCATGCTCAGTGCCGATGGGATTCTTCCTCTTGCTCAGAATAATCACCTGAGAGGCCATAAATTCAAATTGAGGATAGATGTGCGAAAATTTGCCTTTAGCCAGCAGGTAGTTGTTTGGTGAACAGACTTCCATCCCTTGTTGTGGAAGTTGATAGCCCAAATAAATTTAAGGCTCAGCTGGACAGGTATTTTGAATGAATGGAGGGGTGAAGTGGAAGTTTATTTTTTATTTTATTTTTTTTTTTTTGGCTGATGCTGCATAAGCTTGCTTTCTTGCATCATATGCCTATACTAATAATGCTAATTATACACTAGCTGATCCGGAAGCCTCTTAGAGAATTACCAATAGGTTCGGTCTGGTGTACTAACTAACTAGTGGCCGGCCTGCGAACACCGTTTTAGAGCTGTACCCTCGAAATGTAAGGAATAGTGGATCTCGCCACGATGTTCATCATAACCTCCAAAGTCATCAATCATACTGCATGATGGAAGAGATAGGGAAGGGTTGACTGGAACTTAGCTCTAGAGACTAAACATGGATTCCACCACTTCAAGCCTCCAATAAGCAAAGTGGTGGTATTGCACCGGTTGATGAGAGTCATCTACCACCTAGTATTGTCTGGTAACATAGAGGGGCGGGGTTCCTCCATGTGGTGTGGGTGCCACACCTCGACCCCTGCTTACGTTGGTTCACACCTGGGTGGTCACCCACCATGTACTTGTGCATGGATGTTATACCCAGGATTACTAAAAGTCCCACCATTGTGAAGGTGCAAGCAAAGGATTTGGCTGTCAAAGACTGTCCGGACTTCACCGAAATTGGGTCCACTTGTCTTGAGTGTCACCCGAATATCAGTTCTATCAGCGTTTTAGACCCTCAGGTAGAAAGTACAGCTTGTCAGGCATATCTGAGAGAATGTCTGTGACAAACTCAAGGACCTGGAATGCACTGGGGTTAGAAGATTTACTACTGTGTGGCCCTAAACAGTACTGGAATTTTTCTTATAATAGCTATGTAAGCAAGTGGTAATCTTTGAGAAGCTATTGAAAAAGTGGAAATCATGCCGATTTGATGAATAGCATTGTTTCACAGCACAATGAACTGTATTCGGCTAGACACAGTGGATTAACATAAATGATATCGCGTGTCCACACCAACCTCTCCTCAGTTCTATATTGGAATGATGATAGATGACTCTCATCAACTGGTGCAATACCACCACTTTGCTTATTGGGGACTTGAAGCGGCAAAACCCATGTTTAGTCACCCGATCAAAGTTTCTGGCATCCCCCACTCCCACACCTCCTTCAACCCATTCACGGTACTGAGTACTGTAGGTTATGATACCTTTTGTGTTTGGGGTTTTCACAAAAAAAAAAGACAAAGGCAGCACATTAGAAGATACAATTAACCCCCAATTCCAAGTCTGTGACTTGCAAGTCACAGACTATATAATAAATATAGTCTATGAATATATTTAATAAATATTTTGATGCCTTTCCCTGTTCAGTACTATTGCTGGGTTCGTATAAAGTCTCCAGTAGTTACCTCAAATTTTAGAATTTGGTTGGTGAACTAAAATACAATATTCTCTGCAGTATTGCTCTGAAAATAAATTGCTTTTGAAGGTTATCAGTAGCAAGAACCTATCATCCATAACTGATGCTTGTCTTGATATTGTTCCCAGTCAGCCTGTTCTCATTATATGCCTAATTTTGTTGATCTTATTGACATCTTGCAGTACTGGAATCTCAATTATTGTATGGCGGTTCGAAATAAAATGTTTTAAGCATTTTAAGTTCATTTTCTATTCTTTGTGTATACTATTTAAAATGATATTTTATTACTTAAAAATTCAATTTGCTTTAATCATGAATTGGAAAATTCCATGGATGTTATTCGTAAAGATTGATACTAGTTATTTACACTCTTTATATCCCATTAAAATCACTTATTAGATGTATGTAATATAAAACTTAGTGACCAGTTTCTGAGCTGCTTTCTAACTTGTTAAAATTGCCCATACATTCTCCTTCTTTGTCATTTAATATTGTTATTGAATGATCCATTCCAAAGATCGTATATTTAAGGTTGGATCAAAATGTTCAGTGACCATTGCAAAAAAAGTAATTTTATTCAGTGATATTTGAATGCATTGTTTAATATTCTTTAATATGGTTTCTTGCTGTTGCAACCACACCCTTTTCATTGTGAACGCTAATGATAATACCATTTTTGGAATACTTCTTTTGGTAGAGTGCTGTGTTTGATTGGATCCCTTTTAATTGACTTTTTATCTAATTGAAATTGTTGTCTTTGATGTTATGTTTAATTTTGGGAATAGCCAAAAGTTGCATGGTACCAAACCAGTTGATTAAGTGGGTGAGAATGGTTTTATTGTTAGGCCTGACTAGCCCAGTGGTCAGGAGCGAGAGTGCATAGCAGGCGTTTCTTGAGTGGACCGGGGTTCAAGCCCGTGACTCTTAAATACGATAAATATCTGTATTGACAATTTATTGTGAACTCTACTGACTTGGTTGTCGTGCCAGAGTATAAACAGAAAATTTAAAATTTAAAATATTGCTGGATGGCAAGTGACATTATATCAAGTCTATCAGCAATTTTTTTAAATTTCTTGGTTATAGGCTGCATTAAGAGTTGCACCTTGTGGAACAATTCTATTAACACCATTTTTGTCCCCCCTTTGTCAAAAATTACAGTTATTGTGAAATTCAGATCTTGTGATTTTGAGTGGCACACTTTTTTTTTTTTTTTAATGAAAACATGAAAGGTATCAAAACCTAGGGTACTTAGTATCGTGTATGGGGGGGGGGGGGGTACGGAAACTTTGCTCTAGAGACTAAACATGGTTTTCACCACTTCAAGCCTCCAATAAGCAAAGGGGTGGTATTGCGCCGGTTGATGAGAGTCATCTACCACCTATTTCTTGTCCTCTGAAACAACTTGAATCTTTTTTTTTTTTTATATTTGCAGCATCATTTCTGTAAACAACTGCATCAAGTGTTTCATGTTTCTATGGCTAATTTTTGAAGTTTAGAACAAAATTTATTGTTCATCTGATTTAAATTTTGTCATTTTCAGAACATTTTAAAAATGAGAAAAACAGAAGTTTACTCAAAGCAGCTTTCTTCTAAGCTGACCTGTAACAAAAAAAATTAAAGCTTTGGTGGGTTCATTCTAAAATGATGTTGATGTATGCTCCACTCACAATCTTATATTACTGCATATTCAAGAATTATAAGCTTGTTTGTAGAACTTGGTGAACAAACCCTGTTTCTCTGCTGGCTTTTTTGTTTAGGATATTTTTGTTAAAATTTTCTCATAAAAATTTTTTCCTTTGACTTCCCTTTATTAAAATCCCAAATTTTGAAGATACTTTTTATTATATAGTGATTTGCACTCAATTACATGTTCTGTGAATGTACGATTTTTTTTATTTATTTATGTTTTTTGAAACATGTTTTCTATGTAAGCTCATGTGATCTTCCCATTTTTTTGCCCATCTTCCTAACACTTTTCAAAGTCCTGCATTAATAAGTGTTTTTTTTTTTATAAATTGTCTTCTTGTTAATAGAGATGTCACATCCTTTTTAACTCATTTCCTATTTTGTTTATGGGATTGAGAAATACTTCTAAACCATATACTTTTTTACAGTTTCTTATTTTTTCCCCAAACTCCCTGTAATGTATATTATGGATGTTGCCTTTCTATAATCAGATTTTTATCTTTCACTTGCATTTACTCTACTTGTGAATTTGTCTCTAGTTTTATCTATTAGTTTCCTAGAAAACCATTCTTCGGTAATATATTTTTGTAATTAATATTTCTTGCACTATTTTGAGATGTTGTTGGAAATTGTAAGACATCTCTTGAATAGAATTTTAGTAATTAAAGTTTGAATATTGGCATTATGAATTGAAGAGAAATTCAAGTATCTAACTGTATTTCTCTTGTTTATACATATATGATATGTTGCTGTCTTTATTTAAGTTAAACATCCAAAATGGTATCTGGTGATTTTTCGCTATTTCTTCTTTGAACTTTAATGCTTGCATGTAAGTTATTTGTACAGGCATTGAAATTTCTAAGTTATGTCTCTCCACATTCCTAAATCAAGAATATATCATCCACAAATCTTATCTGAAGATATGCTTTTAAATGGACACCCATAATAACTTTGATTTTGAAAATTTTCAATAAATGTATTAACTATTATTGGTGAGAATGAATTTCCCTGCTAAGTCCAGATTTTTAGATGTAGAGTAACCTGGTTCCAATATCCAAACCTACAAAAACTGAACAAAAAAAAATGTAGAGTAACCTGGTTCCAATATCCAAACCTACAAAAACTGAACAAAAAAAATGCAAAAATTGGGGAGCCATATGCAGGATTATTCAAAAAGAAGGAAACACATCAAAAAGTGCAGCAGAATTTAATTTGTATTATATCTTTTATCGTGTTTGTTTTTAATTAATAATAGTAAGTTTCTGATTATTCTCAATATATCTGGGGCCATTTTTTGTTTTAATTTCAACAAAGAAATTGCAGGTTGCACTCTTGCTTGTTCATATCCATGGGTTTCTAATGGATATCCCTGTTCGAGAATTATGCTAAAAAGATCTGTTGACACATTTTTGATGATACTTGGTTTTTTATGGGATCCTTACTTCCCATCTAATTATTTCTTTACTAATTCTATTACTTCTTCAGTAGGTATGTTCATGAACATGTGTTCACACCTAAGCTAGCTAACAAAGTGGAATTAATTTTATTTTCTTTAATTGGGGTTAATATGTTGACCAGCCATTTCACTAAATTTTGCACCCGACTATCTGCTTCTGAATAACTACTGAATTGATTTAACACCTTATGGATTTTTTATGTTTCCAAAAAGTATGGAGCTTAGCTGTTAGTAGGTATAATGAATTTTTTTTTTTTTTTTTTTGTAAATAATGTTCCTATCATATATTTTTTTTTCTTTTGTGAAATTATTGCCTTGTTTTACTGTTCATCAGGTTTTTTAAAAATTTTTTTCTAAAAATAATTCCATTCCTTAATAAATTATTGATTTTATTTATGTATTCTGTTCTACTGTTAAGTACCTTAGTGTTGCATGTATTTTCTTTGTTAATTATCATCAATTTATTAAGGGCAACCTCATTAAGGACAACCTCATCTTTTCCCATAATATCTGATTTGAGTTAAACTTTGTTTATAATTATTTAATCTTTGTGTCCCATATATAAAAAAAAAAAAAAAAAAAATCATTATATGCAATTTCTGCCATCTGCCTGCAGTACTTTAAGTCTAATGCTAATACATTTCCTCTTACTCATATGAAACACTTGGTTACAACCCACAATTGAATTATTTTTGTTCTCTTTTTAACCACTGTTTTCTTGTAGACTGGTTTTTCAGATCAGATCAGTTTACCATTTTGCTAATCATTTTGACAAGAATACAATTGTCATCTTATTTTAGAAGTTGTGTGCTCAAACCATAGTCAGCTGAAACATGTGCTGCTAAATCAAGCCTAACAAGGGATTATTTCACGAGTAGTTTTTATTGGTTAGATTCTTGTTTTATAAAGTGACTTTTGTGACAAATACCTTTATTAAATGTATTTCAGCTTGGTCATATTTCCATTTCACAGTTAGCAACTTGTTCTTTTCTAGTGTTATAGCTCAGAAGCCAGCAACTGTTTAGAAGGATGAGTTAGATTTATCCTGATGTGGGGAAGGGACACTTGTATTTTTCAAAAGTGGTGTGCATTTGGTGAATGGTTAGTTTTAAATTAAATTGGCACATAGTTGCACCTTTCTGTCTTTGACATGTGTATTCCTTTTTGAGATGAATACCATATTTTGCCCTCCACCCCATATGATGCTTAGGATTCTTGTGCATTATGTTTAAGATTTTTTTTAGTAAATAAAGTGATTAATGAAATAAGTGAGACCAAAGGTCATCATAAAATGCAAAATGTGTAAAACATCGATACTAAAATAACAGAAGATGGAATATCAAAGCAAACTTCATTGTGGGACCACAACTGTGATAATCCATCTTAATCATAGTATTTTGTACATCTCAGCCAAGAATATGGAGAATTATATATATATATATATATATATATATATATTACATGAAGTAATAAAGTGAGAGACAAAGTGCAAACAGATGGAACTGTAAATATATATAATGTGCCAAAACTAGTAGGAAATAGAAAAATTAAGGTGGAAGATAGAAAAAGAATGTGATGAACCTAAAAGATGCATTGAATTATCCGAAATTGAAAGCTGAATTAGCAGGAAAGAAGCTATAAGGAAGAAAAAAAACGGCAAGCATCAAATAGAAGGTGGGAAAATAATTTGATAGTAAAAATCCTAATAATAAAGGAAAGAAAAATAATGGTTAACATATTTGATGCAAGCTGTGAAATATTGATCCATAATGCAGGTGTTTCATCGGGGGTCTACACCTGATTATGTATCAATAAACTGCCTTTCTATGCTGCCATATAATTATGGAAGATATCTTAAAAGGAAATTTTAAAAGAGTGCAAAAACTGAAAAAGCAGGTTGAAAGCAGTAAATCTTCCATTAAGTAGGGTAGCCCTGACACAGTGTTTGTAATTAAAATTAAGGTAGTTAAAAAGAGATAAGATAAATAAAGTAATGGGTTCTCTTTCTTCCAGTCATGTAACCCCCTAGGGAGCTGTTGTGGCAACTCATGCCCAGAAGTTCACTGATCCTATCCTTCCACCTAGTTGCAGATCTTCCTCTGCTTCACCCCCCCCTTCCATTATACTCTTCAACAGAAATTTTCCCTCCTTGCTGTGTGTCCAAAAAAATTAAGTTTTCTTCTGTTGATGCTATGAAGAAGAATTTAGGCCTGCCAATTTTATTCAACACCTACTTTATTTGTTCTTCAGTCAAGGTAAGAAACATACAGTATTCTCCTGTAACACCACATTTCAAATGCCTCAATTTTCTTCCTGTCAACTCTTTTCAGCTTCCATCCTTCACATCCATAAGTGGCACCTGGAAAAATTAACAAATCGATGATTTTAAGTTTCATCTTTAGGGGCTTAATCTCTCCATAATTTCATCAGATCAGTGACCAACATTTTAGCAATTGTCTGTCATCTCTTTACATCATTTGAACAGTCACCATCTACTTTTTCGTGACTCTAAGTAATCAGATTCATCAACTTTTTCAATATCTCCTACACGTTATTGGAACCAAGATTATCACCATGATTTTATTTTTACTCACATTCAGAAACAGTCCATTTTTCTTACTTGCTTCCTTCTTCACATATTCTCCTCAGAGTTTCTTTAAGATGATCCTTGGAATTGCAAATTAGCATAGTAACATCTGTATAATGAAGATTGTTTATCTTGAATTCCAATTCTGATGCCAGTGTCCAAAGCTTTACGCATAATATCTTTGGTATAAAGATTAAAAAGATGAGGTGACAGAATGCAGCTCTGCCTGACACCCTTACTGATTTTAAAAAAGTCTATTTTCCCCATGTTGGTCCTTACAGATCTTACAGCTTAATCAGCTGAATTATGTGGATTGGGAATCCCATAGTCATCGTATTCCATAGCATTTGATTGTTGAACACAATCAAATGCTTTTTAATAATGTATAAAACACAAAAAGACTGGAACATTGAATTCTTTGCATTTTTCAATAATCAGTCCTAGACTAAAGATCTGATCTCTGGTTCCTCTGCCCTTTTTGAAACCTGCTTGCTCTTCTGACATTTCTTCTTGAAGTTTCCTTGAAATTCTGTTTAATCTGATTTTAAGAAGAATTTTGCTAGCATGGGAAATTAGGCATAAGGGCATCCATAAGATTCTGTGGCAAGAAATTCCATTCTTCCACCAGCACAGATCTTAGCTCACCAAGTGACCGAGGCACCTCCGTAGCCAGGTGGGCAGGAGCAGCAGTGCATAGCACATGCTTCTTGATTTGACCGGGGTTCGAGCCCGTGAGCAACCAAATATGGAGGATACGGAAAGGTCAGGGAATGACCATCGCATATCCCCAGAGCAATATGGCCTTCGTTGCTAATGCTCCTAACAATCAAATAACAACAACAACCAAGTGACCGAGCAGTTGGCTGTCGGCATTCAATACAATGCTCAAGCGTGTCCCACAGTCTTGTAATTTGAGCAAATTTTCAGGTTTACCTTTTTTTTGTTTAGGGAATGAAAACTGATTTCTTCCAATCTGATGGCTACTGTCCCATTTCCCAAATCATTACAATAATTTTATGAAAAAGCTCAGTGCCCTTTACACCTGTAGCTTTAATCAATTCTGCTGGGATTTCATCAATTCCAGCTGACTTGCCACACGTCAATTCTCTGATGGCTTTTTTGATTTCTTCCTTCACTGGAACTGGTTCATGATCGCACTCTTGGAAACGGGGTGGCGGATGGTTAGTGTCAGCAAGTGCTCGGAAGAGCTGCTCACAGTATTCTTTCTACCTTCCTTTAATTGTGTTCTAAAAATTTTTTTTCAGTAGCTTTTTTCTCATTTTTATTTCTTCCCTTAATTTCACTAGTAGAAAATGACACAATAAATATTTAATTGTAATTGAAACAAAACTGTCACATGAATAATTAAATAATGATTCCACTTATACAAGGCTTCTATGCTTCTTTCCAATTACGAATCCGTGGAGCCCATAATTACAGCATCATACATCTTAGTGTTGTTTCGTTTGTTGTAGTATTCAATTTCTTTACACTTTTGATTGATGTAATCCCATTTGTCCTGGCTTAAACAACGCTTGATGATTTTGCTCTGTTTCTGTTACTCTTTGTTTCCATGTACACCGTGGGCTTTTGCAGTTCTCTATTCAATAAGTTTAAAAATGGCTTCTGTAATCTGTGACTTCCTATCTTTTTCCTTTCTCTAATGTATCTATTCGTGGAATCCTTAATAATGTTTTTTGTATTTCCCCCACAGTTCCTGAGGTGGCATTTCTTCGTCTAGTTCTAAAAGAGCTTGAAAATGATTGCTTGTTTTAATTATATAATTGTTGGGAATATTTTCTACATCCAGTCGTCTAGGGAAAACTGTGTTCATGATCATTTTCAACTTGAGAATGATGTGAAGTACCCGATGATCACTGTTACAATCCTGCACCAGGAAGTGTCTTTGCTATGGTAACACTGGAATGCCATCCTTGGTGAATGCAGATGTAATCAATTTGATTCCTTTTTTTATGATGTGTAGAGTCTTCTCTGGTGTTGCTGAAAGCAGGTGTTACATATGACAAGAGTGTTCAGATGACAAAATTCAATAAGGGGAAATTTTATACAACGATGTGGTCACAAAGCAACTGGATGCAAAACATAATTTTGATATGATATAATACAGGTCGACCATCACTAATCTGACAGCGTTGGAACCTGCTAGGTGCTGGATCAGTGAGTTTGCTGGATCACTGGTGGTTATATTAGCACATACAGTTTACCCAACAGCTAACACCTCATCCTACCTTTAATGAACACGTCGACTGCCCAGCTAGTTTAAGAAAAAAATTTCCCAGTAATATTTAGCAAATAATTTGATTATTAATTCTAAAATAAATATTGTAATGTCAGTGTTGTCGTTTTTTCATTTAAAATATCAAAAAAAAGTATTTTTTTTTTTGTGTGTGTGTTTGTATCGTACATATGTGGCCAATAGTTTACTTTATTTTTTGAGAAGCCGTGTCGGCCACATACGTGTGACGCTATTACAGCATGCATGTGAAGGTCGTTTGATTAGTTTATTGCATGCGCGGCGAGTGCTGCAATAAAACTAATTGCGATAAAATAAACTCTCAAACGTCACACTCAGTTTGTCAGTATAGTTTGTGAAAACATGTTCGTTAGCGCACTGTATTATCCACCATATTTTGTTGTGTTTTTCCACAAGTTTGTACAAGTGTGTTGTAAAAAAAAAAAAAAAATCTAAAAAGGAATAGCTAAAAGAAAATTACTTAAATAAGAGGAACTGAGAGAAATTGCTGGAATTTACAATTAAGCAGAGAAACCTCTCACAAATACATTGCTGTTGAGTTTTTTCAGAAGTTCAACTTTATCCGTTATGGACAATGTACGGTGTTTGCGCTTTACGTCACGAGAAGTACTTCCTTTACACATTGAAACCATGGCTGGGACTAAATGTGAGCAGGTTATAATAATAAATGCACAAAAACAAGTATGAATAGCTTGCCAGTGTTTACAAGGTTGGGCCGACAGCTGATGCTGCAACCAATGCCACCAAAACAGTAGCAGCAGGTCGGTGTGCCAACTGGGGAAATTTGAAAATGCATTCAAGCGGTGGTCATCCGGTTCCACCGCTAACCGAATTAGCGGTGGAACCGGATGACCGGTGGCCGGATTAGTGATGGTCGACCTGTACTTGCATTTCAGAAAAGTTTTTGATACTGTTGCACATGGAAGACTGCTGTACAAATTGCAGTGGTACGGCATTAAGAGCAAGTAACTGCAATGGATGAAGGGATGGTTGAGTAGGAGAAGGCAGAGAGTGGTAATAAATGGACACTGCTCTACGTGGACTAATGTTATTAGCAGAGTACCCAAGGGTTCGGCACTGGGCTCATTGTTGTTTTGTGCATTTATTGATGAAGGTAAATCAGGCTTAATGTCCACGTTTGCAGATTATACAAAGGTTGACAGTGTTGTTAATGTAAAGTAAAGACAGTATGCTACTGTAACAAGATCTAGAAAAGTTAGGCTGATGGGCATAGGCTGAGAAGTGGCAACTGAAGTCTAACATTGTCAAATGCACAGTACTCCCTATGGGTAGCAGTAACCCAAGAGAAATGTATGAACTGTGTGGTACTACCCTTAGGAAGGTGGAGAATGAAAAAGACCTGTGGGTAATTGTGCAGTCAGATATGAAGTTCTCTGAGCAGTCCAGATGGGCTGCCAGAGCACGTCGTGGAGTTTTGTCAATGATATATAGGAATTTTGCTAGCAGAGACAAGGTGATTATCCCTTTGTATATAGTGCAATGGTCAGGCCACACCTTGAGTACTGTCTACAAGTCTGGAGGCCTCATTTTAGGAAGGATGTAGAGTTACTAGAATGAGTACACAGAGGGCCAAGAAGATTGGTGATAGGAACAAAGGGGTGCATTTACGAATAAAGGCTTAAGTTCTGCAAGTTGCAGCATCTGGAGACTAGGCACCTGCGAGGTTATTTGATCAAGGTGTATAAGGCCCTGAATGGTTTGAGCAGGTCCAATGCTGACGGGATAATTCCGCTTGCTCAGATTAAGAAACTGAGGGGGGCATGGATTCAAATTGAGGAAAGACAGTTGAAGAATTGATGGGTGGCAGTTTGCCTTTAGGTAGTGGGTAGTTGATTGCTGGAACAGACTTCCATCTGTTTTTGTGGAAGTTGATAGCTTAAATAAATTTAAGGCTGCTTGCTTTCTTGCATCATATGCCTCAACTAATGCTAAAAATGTCAATTTTGTACCTGTTCATTTCATTGATGACCATTTCTGACTTGCCTTCTTTAAAACTTTTTGCATTGCATGTGGCCACATTTACCCTTCTCTCTCTCTTAAATTTAATTTTTCTGGAATCTGGTTAACAGCAGTTTTTGGAGTTGTTTTCGTTGTGTCATCAGATATTTTGGTGGTATGTTATTGCCTGCCACATTTCTGATTTTGAAAGGGGCTGGCTTTAATAATAGGGAGAGTGGTATTGGGAGTTTTGGGTTTGAATATCATGTATCCTTCGAGATTCTAGAGAAGAGAAAGTTCACTGCCTAGAGCCCCGCTTTCTGCAGATAGGCTGATGACAACTGCTTCCTGGAGGTAAAATATATATATGCATAATTCATTAGTTTTGCACTATTTATTTTCTATATCTTCAGTCAATGAATTTATTTATGAAGTTGCACTATTATCCCTCTTCCTCCTTTTTCAATGACTAACAAATGTCCACTATTTTCAATTAATTATTTTTGAATATAATTTAAAAATATTCTCCCACACCTTGCAACATATCCTTATCATTTACTGAAACATATTTTCATGCTGATTTGCACAGTGTTAATCTCCAATGAATGTGTCCCTTTTTAAACGTTCACTCCTGTATTTAAAAATTTAAATTCCTTTTATATAGCATTAACCACTGCATAGTCTTCTGTATTCGTAGAATGTGCTAACCGTCAAATGTTTATCTTAATCTTAGAGCTTAAATACCACACAGACATAAAATATATGTTAAATGAATCCTCTTTACCTCTTCTTCCTTGTGGTAAGATGTATTTTCAATTTATTATACTTTAATCCACCAAATTTTAATAATGCTGAGAGCACATTTTAACACAGCCACCACTTGCAGCTCCACATATAAATAATTTGCGAGTAAAAATTTGGTAAATGTGTAATTTTTTATATCAGAAATAGATAAAGAAGCATGCAAATGGTGGTATAGGGACAGGAAATAAATGGTGATAAAGGAAGGGGAAAGTGAAAAGAGGTGAAGATAGCATAGAAGAAGGAAAGTAAGAGTGTCCATATTGCTCTCATGTTGAATTAATAGCCTTATGAATGGAAGAACAAAGATTAGATAGGGAAGAATTTAAAGGATACTCAGGCAAGCTAGGGGCATAAAGACCCAACCTCTTAGAAAGGGCTCTAGCTGAGTAAGAGAAGAATAAGTTGCCATATGCTTATAATATATAATGTTTTGGAGGAGGGGGGGTGGATTTTTGTTTGTATTTTATATTTTTTTGACTTTATATATTTGACCAAATATATGAAGTCAAAAAATATAAAACAAAGTAATTTAAAATTAGAAAAAAGGCGGAATACAGAGAAATATTCAAATGTGAATAAGATTCCTATTCATAATTGCATTGAATTCATATTCAATTCTTATTCGTAAAGCTTGGGTAAGTCCTGGATTGCTAGCTTGTTCCTATAGTAGGATCGTTATATGTGAACTTAAGTGGAGTGAGAGATATATATACAGTGGATTCCAGTTATTTGGGCAGCTGTTTATTTGGGGCAAATCTTAAAAAAACAGAAACCAATTGAGAAAATAGCCAGAGTTTACTTCGCCTAACTGGAACAGCATGCTGTTTAATTGGAGAAGGAGACCGCAGCATTGGAGATTACCCTACGATTGTCTCTAATGGTACCACATGGTTCCGTCGAAATTCTGGAGGCCACAACCATAAAACTATAAAAACAATTAGCAGTCACCTGTTTATTGGGCTTTTCTGTTAGTGAAATCTATCATAAACGGACAGCAAATTCGATCTTACTGAATTTGCGATAATACCGACAGCTGGAATTCTGTGGGTTATTATGGTGAAATGTGTTTACACTTCCATGAAATCTTCAATCATATAAAAAAATTAATTTTCAGATCTTCTCGTTACTCTGTTCTCACTTGCGCGTATCGTGTTACTTGCAATTTGTGTGTGCCGTGTTCTTTGTTATTGATTGCTTATCTTTTTGCTATTTTAAATTTTAACCCCCGCCCACAAATGTTAGTGAACAGAAATGTCAACTAGTTAGTATGTACATATTACAGTACGTATTAATTATTCCGATTATCACGTTTATTCCTCCGATTTTCGTGTATCATTTCATTTTTTAATTGGTAAGGTAATAAAGGGTAAATTTGTGCTTAATATATCTTTACTTTTATATCCTGTGGATAATATTCTTCCTATTTTTGCTAATTAGAATTGCTGTTTAATAGAATTAAAATTCAATTCATAAACATGATCACAATGACTGGCACTTACTGCACATCATATAGTGAACGGTACTTTACTATGTTGCGTTCGTCGTAACATGATTTGATTGTACAGTGAACCAGTTGTAAAGGGGGGGGGGGGGGGGTACATTGTATTTTTAACTATTTACATGAAACTTTGGATAATTGGGCCAAAATGCACTAGTCCCAATGTGTCCCAAATAACCGGAATGGACCACACACACACACACACACACACACACAGCGATAATGAAACTAAAAAAAAAAAAAAAATCTTGCTGAGATACAACATTGAACAATGTGAAATATGTACACTGTGCAGCCACTTTATTAGGTACACCCCTGCTGTGCACACAAATGGGCATCCCATAATGTTGTAAGTCACATGACCACAGTTGTGGATATAAATGCAGCCGAAAAAAAACATTTCTAGTATCAGTTAAGCATACAAACTGTAACAAGAATGGGGAAAAGCAGTGCTATAATGGACTTCAAACGTGGCATGGTAGTAGGTGCAAGATGTGCTGGACAAAGCATCTCTGAAATGGCAGTTCTCCTGAACTTTTCACCCACCACAGTTTCAAGGGTGTATTGAGAATGGTGCAATGAAAGAGAAAACATCCTCTCAACAGTACTCCTGTGGAAGAAAATCACTTGTTGATGAGAGAGGTCAGAGGAGGATGGCTAGAAATGTGCAAGCAGACAGACAGGTCAGAATACAACCTTGGTGTGCAGTACGAAATATCGCGAATGGGCTACAACAGTCACACCACGTACCTTTGTTATCAGTGGAGAACATGAGAGCGCGTCTCCTGTGGGCACAGCAGCACCAGATTATCGAGGATTTGAAAACAGTTGCTTGGTCTGACGAGTCGGAGTTCCTGGTGCATCATGTTGATGGAAGGTTTAGAATTGGACAAAAACAACATGAATCCATGGACCCGTCATGTCTGACAACTACTGTGCAAGGTGGTGGTTAGTTTATTTGGTTTTTAGGAGCATTAGCAATTAAGGCCATATTGCTCCGGGATATGCGGTGGTCATTCCCTGCCCGTCACCACCAAATACGCATCCTCCGTATTTGGTGGTGACGGGCTCGAACCCCGGTCTAATCAAGAAGCGTGTGCTATGCACTGCTGCTGCTCCCCACCTGGCTAGGGAGGCTCCATAAGGTGGTGGGGGCAGTGTTATAGTGTGGGAAATGTTTTCTTGGCACATGTTGGGTCCATTGATACCCATAGATTCACATCTGAATGCCACACCATTGCTGACTAGTGCATCCATTCATGTTGACAGTTTATCTTTAGTCAGATGGTTATTTTCGGTAGGATAATGCGCTGGTGCACAAAGACCGAATCACTCTGGAATGGGTCCAGGAACACGACAATGATTTTTCTTTGCTGCAGTGGCCCACTCAGATCACGAATCTCAACCCTCTTGAACATCTTTGGGATTAGCTGGAAAGGGTATTCACTGCAGGTCCACACCTCTGTCGAATCTCAACGAACTGCGTGACACACTCATGTCTGCATGGTAGTCCATTCCTGAACAATGTTTTCAGCATCTTGTTCAATCCATGCCTAGACGAATTCAGGCTGATTTGAAGGCTAAAGGAGGCTCAACATGCTACTAGGTAGGTATACCCAATAAAGTGGCTGCACAGTATATATTGATACGAAACAAAATGAAAGAAAAATGGAATACTAAAGTATAAATAAAAAGGTTAAGAAAAATACACTATAGGTGGCCAATGCTGGCCAATGGTTACAAGTTTTACAGACTGTAATACACCATGAAAGCATAGTTTATACTATGTACCTTATATACGTAGATCTAGGACATGTTCTGAATCTAAAACCCATTATATTAGTTACAATTTGAATTTTTTTAAACTCCAGTAGGATTTTACTTCTGTTCCCTTCCATCATATATCCATATTGTGTTCCTTTTGCTATTTTAAATGGCAGTAATGGGGGGGGGGGGAACCATGATATCAGACTGGTCAAATTTCAAAAAAATATATTAAAAGTAGATAGAACTCATGAAATAATTTTGATTCTCTTTCTTTTTTTATTTCTTTAATGAAAAATAATTCACTGGACATTATTAGTAATACAATTCTCAAAGTGAAATTAAAAATTAAAGCTATTTTCATTTATCATTTTAGTGTAAACTTGTGTAATCTAAGATATGGTAAGAATTCCCCCCCCCCCCCAGTGCATTTCTTTAGATATGTTTGTTTGTTTCTTTGCTTGCTAAAGATTTTTATTAAATTCTATAATATAATCATTTTTTGATTATCATCTTAAAGTTTAAAGTGGCTGCTTTGAAAATTAATCTTGCCACATGCAGAATTTCACTAAAGAAATTTTAGCGGTTTAAAATATTGGGCACTAGAGTGTCCTAAGCATAATGTCATTCTGTAACAGAGAAGTCAGAAGGGCAGTCAGATGAAGAATGGGGTACAAGTCCCCAGGTGATAACGAAGCTAGTGGAAGAATATCGCAGTGAAAGAAAGAACAAGAAGGGTACTTCGCAGAGTAAGTTTCCCAGCAAATAAAATAATGTCTTGGGTGCCTTGGGTATTTCTGCTGGGTTTGCTCTAATGGTTTCTAACTGATATGCTTCTGCTGCATCTCTGGAACTTAGTTCTTTGAAAATTTGTTAACAAATTAATATTAAATTAATTTTAGTACTTGTACTTTACCAGCTAGTGAAGAAAAGTATATTGCTAGCTTGCTAATATGTTATGTTGGTTGCTTATTTGTAAAGGCATTTTATTCTATATAGTCACTTTAAAAAATAATAAATATATAAAAAATTAAATCATATCATACCTATTCCAGTAAATCCCATTTTTGTTTTTATGTATAACATTTGATTTTTTAATATTTGAAGTTTTCTGACATTTCTGTCTCCATTATGGTGTATCTTCAAAGAATTAATTTATAGGATGTATTTATATTTGGTGAGCTCAATGCAGAGTAGAATTATGGGAAACAGAATTTAGTTTGTCACCCAGCACAAACATGATTGTTCAAATAAAAATGAGAATTGGAGTATTTTAAAAATTAGGTATATATGTGGTATTTGCATGATTTGTGAGTGGAGCTACATATATTTCACAATGGCTGTCATTAAAATGTGGAGGGGGGGAAGTTGGCCCAGTACTGTTCATCACAAAAGTTTCTGCTAAAGACAGTATTGCCAATCTATGTTGTTATTGTTCTTGTGTGTTCGCAGAAAATTTCAGGTTTGTAACTGTATTTTTCTCCTTTACAGAGGTTGTTGAAAATAGGTGAATGGAGATGGTGACTTTTGAGAGAATTAATACCCATGCAGTGCATGGGTATTAATTCTCTATTCAGTATCTTCATTTAAAGAGAATATTACTCAAAGAAATTCATGAAGATATGCATCAAACATTAGGGGAGTCTTGTCTGTTATACAGCTCAGTCAAAATCTGAGTTGCAAAATTTAAGTGTGGATGAGACAGTGTTGCAGATGCACCCTGCAGTTGAATGTCTTTTACCATGTTGACACCTCCAAATGTGCATGCTATTTTATTCATGATTTTATTATGCAAGGCTGCAGAATGACATTGTGACAACATTCAACATACATTCAAAATCTCCCATGAGCAAGCTCAAAATGTGGTGAATGTTTTTGGAATGAAGAGAGTTTCTTTGAGGTGGGTCCCTAAGGCACTGAATGCAGATTAGAAGTGGGGAAGATTAAGGTATTGCCATGAGATTGGGCAGAAATTTGAAGCTAATATAGCTCAGTTTTGGGAACGGTCTATCACTATAGATGAAACACTATGTTATACCACTTTGGCCCTGAAACAAAAGAACAATAGAAACAGCGAAACACATTCCTCTTCTTCCTCTCCTGAAAAGTTTTGAGTGTAGAAGTCAGAGCATCCTTCTAGGATGCAAAAGGAGTGATGATATTTGATTTCCTGGAAGGACGTGCCAATATCGATGCTGAGTATTATTCTAACCTGCTGAGGCATTTTCACAAGGAATTAAAGCTCAAGAGGTATGTGCGGTAGGCCAAAAGAGTCATTTTACATCAATTCAGCACACGCAGCATTTGCCGCACTCACGGAATTGGCTCCATCAAACTATATTCTGTTTCCAAATCACAAAACAGAGAGAAATTCAAAAGTGACAATGCTGCGATGGATGTAGTTAAGAACTGGTTTGAATCAAAACCTTCTAAATTTTATTTTAGTGGTTATGAAAGCTTGTCAACCATGCCAGAAAGTGTGTTGATTTAGTGATGGGGGTGGACTATGTTGAAAAATAAATGGATTTTTCACACCTTTCCAGCATTCCTTCAATGAGAGGCTAGAAATTTTTCAATCTCTCCTCGTACTGTGCAAAGTTGGTGAAACTTTTACCAGAAAACTATTAAATTTAGGAGTTTTAAAAGTTTCATTGGATTAAATCGTTCCCAACACGAGTGTGGGGAAATGGAGAAGCAACGTTTATGGTCATTAGATGTAGATGCTAAACAGTACCACAGAGATGCATATGAAGTCTGTACAAAATGCCATGCACAATGCTGGTTAACTGTTTATTTATCACATATCTGAATATGATAAATAAACAGTTAACCATCATTGTGCATGGCATTTTGTACATATTTTATTTGCATCCCTGTGCAAATAAAAAATGGATTTTTCACACCTTTCCAGCATTCCTTCAATGAGAGGCTAGAAATTTTTCAACCTCTCCTCGTACTGTGCATAGTTGGTGAAACTTTTACCAGAAAACTGTTTAGCAGATTGGCACATTCTATGCTATTATTCTCAAAGAGATCATGTCTAGCCATTTATACCTTGTGTTATAGCTGTTTGAGCCAAATGTGTAGATTTTTGTGACAGCTGATGGCTATGAAAAAATTTTTGAGCATTAAAACCAGTGGTCACAAAGAGAAATTTGATATTTGTCACTGTAGAATTTCACCAAAAGAGTGGTTCTGTACAATTTGGGGAGGGATGCCTGCTGTATTCATCTAAAATCACCATATGGTAAAAACTCTCAGAATTCATCATGTACCATTGTTTTTTGAGAGATCTACCCAGTAGTTCCCATAGCATCTTCTGTAAATGCTATTTGTAACCATTCAGCCGTTTTGTCTAGCACTGCTATTCCAGATCTCTATCAGCTTCATTACATTGAAGTAACTTTCTTTTACAAGAAGGCACTTCTCAGTATATCACACTGCATCATTGAACTGTTTGAATCATGTCACGAATTCAAGGATTATTAGTGACAGTTTACCTGTAACACCTGAATTTATTTATTTGAATTTTTGACTTAGTGGTAAGTTGGTAATGTTAGAATCCTTGCAAACTTAAGAGTCAGTACTTCATGCCTATGTGACCTTCCATATGTTACCATCGAAAACAGAGTTTTTGGTTGGTTTGGACACAGAGCACTAAATATTTTAGAGATTTTAGCTTTAAGCCTGGATGCCTTCCTGCACTTCCAAAAATGCAGGAAGGCAAACATCACTGCGTTGCAATCATTATTTTTGTACACAAGGCTTTTTTGCAAAGCCTTGTGTACATTTTCTTCATAGGCTTTCCAATAGTCAGTTTTCTCTGTAGTTGCACTGGAGTAAGTAAACTCTAATTAAAGCTTATTCATGTTATTCCTGTATGGTGACTTTTGAGTCATTTCCTTCTTTACTACTGAACAATTTATGCTAAACGTCATTGAAAATTTATCAGGAGTGACAGAAACTAAATTATATATAGAAGCAATATATAAATAAATAATAATAATAAAATAATAAATTATGCTACTACTGACTATACTGAAATCTGCCTTCTTTCCTTCTTATTCTTGTAATTAACATAGCTTTCGGTAGACTATAAATTTGAGTGAATGCATATTGAGGAGGGTTACAAAAATTGTGAGAATAAATGAAGGAAGAGAAAAAGTTTAGGGACTCTTTGGAGGTCAACTTTGAATGTATACTGGTGTCTTTACTACAGCACTGAATCAATCCCTTGTGGTAATGAAATATTTATTTTTTATCATTCTGTTGATGATGATGCAGGCTAGAGCAAACTGAGTGTTTTAGTCATTGTAATGTTGTTGAATAATGTCTTTGAGGGGGAGGCGTTGTGGAGATTATAATTATCTTTAGTTTCTTAAGAATTGCTTCAATTTCTGTGGGTAGGTTTCTGTATGTGACTCTTGTAAAGTAGGCAGGAATACACAACATGGTGTCATCTGTCTGTCTCACTAATGATGTGCAATTCCAAGACTGTCACAAATTGAAATAGTTTCACATTGAATGAGCTGTACCCTATTAGGCAGAAGGTTGTGTAGGTGTGAACTAATCTTTTGTAATTGTGATTTGACACATGGTAGAAATTTCCTTGTGACCACACCCATTCAGGCTCATTCAACATAATTTCACCTTTCCATTAGGAGATTTAAAAATTCTTTCTTTTTCTCTGGTCAGATTTGTCAATATATGTGAATGTTTTAGAATTTCAGTGGTCTCATTCTGTGGAAGGAAATCTGAGGTTCTAACATATGACCAGGAGGTCAAGCAGGAGCCTGCTGTCAAGGGTCTGCAATACATTGAAATGGGCAATATGGAATATCCTTGTCATTAGCAATAACTTCTTCTGCATGGTTCCTAAGTCATCTTTGTTTTCACTTTGGTTACATTTATGTTCCAAATTGTAGTGAAATTTGTGCAAAAGCACAGTTATATAAGTATAGATTCCCATCCACCTAGGTTGGATGGGCTCTATCCAATTATATTAAAGAAGCAGAAAAGGAAGTAAGCAAATGTTTTAGTCATAATTATGAGAGTATCTTGGGATTTATGGAAATTCCCTATGGATTAGAGATGTGAATGCATCCCAAATTCTCAAACAGAATCAAAGGGTAATATTTGTAATTATAAAGCTGTTAACTTGACTTTTGTTTAAGGGAAAATAATGCAATCACTAGTTACAGAAGTAATGGGGGACCAACTAGATAGGAATGCAATTATACTGCTGTCACAGCATGTTTTTGTTAATGGGCAACCCTCTCTGACCAATCTCATTGGCTACTATGATCCAGTAGCAAGATCAGAATGCAAAACATAATTTTGACATCATATACTGAGATTTCAGAAAAGCAAGCTTTTGGTACTGTTGCACATAGGACCTAAATAAATTGGACCAGTGTAACATTAAGGGCAAGTTGCTGATATGGATAAGGGGTTGGTTGAATGGAAGAAACAGTGGTTATCAATGGACACTGCTCTTTGTGGCCTGTTGTTATTAGTGGAGTCTCTCAAGCTTCAGTGCTGGGCCCATTGTTGTTTTTTGTATTTATTAATGACACTGATGAAGGTATCTGAGGCTTAATGTCTAAGTTTGCAGATGATAAAAAGGTTGGAAGGGTGGTTAATGACAATAATAAAAGTATGCTATTGCAACAATATCTAGAAAAATTGGGCAGATGGGCTGAGAAATGACAATTGAAGTTTAACGTTGACAAATGTAAGGTGCTGCATGTGGGTTGCAATAATCCCAAATTAACATACTGTGTGGTACCTACACTCAGGGTAGTGGAGAATGAAAAAGATGTAGGATAAAAAACTGTGCAGTCAGATATGAAATTATCTGAGTACTTTTTAAAGGACAGCCAATGGGGGTTTTTCAATGATATACAGGAATTTTTTCAGTAGAGATAAGGAGGCGATTATTCCATTGTATAAGGCAGTAGTTAAGCTATATCTTGATTACTGGCATACAGGTCTAGAAGCCTCATTTTGAGAAGGATGTAGATCTGCTGGAGTTTGTGCAAAGAAGAGCAAAAAGATTATGGGGGGGGGGGGGGGTTAATGAAAGGCTGATTTTAGCAGGAAAAGCTTTTTCAGCTCTGCAAATTGCAGTTTCCCAAATTAAGCTCAATGCTGATGGAATCTTTCCTTGTGTTGAGACTTCATGCATGAGGGTTGCATAAATTTGATTGAGGAAAAATGGTTGCAGTATACAAAGGGTACTAGAAAGTTTTGCAATACAGCTTTGTTTATTTAATTTTTTCAAAGTAATTTCCTCTACTTTCAATACACCTCTCCATCCTCCGAAACCAATCTTTAAACCAGTTCTGCCAAGTTTCACTAGGGAGTAAAGCACACTCGTTGTCCCAAGCCCGTAGAAGGTCCTCATCACTGGAAAACCGCTTCCCTTTTAGCTTCATTTTCACATGTGGGAACAGTGCAAAGTTGCAGGGAGCAAGGACTGTAGGGAGGGTGCTCGAGAAGTTTCAGTCCTGTCGTGGTCAAATATTCGGTGCAGGCTTTGGCGCGGTGAGCTGCAGCATTATCGTGATGGAGGTACCAGGTGTCCATTCTTGACTTTGGTCGCAGGTTCTTCATAGATCCAATGACTTTAGGCAGGCATTGTTCAGTATACCACTTAGCTGTGACTGTCTTCTGCGTGTCCAAAACAACACGTTCCACAAATCCACTCGATTTGAAAAATACAGCTATCATTTTCTTCTTTACAGATCGGGATTTTCTGACAATTACGGGTGTGTCGTCATCATCAAAGACCCAAACTTTGTTTTGAGCCTTGGTCGGCAGATCGTAATAGTACAGCCAAGTCTCGTCACCTGTCACGATGTTGTTCACATACCGAGATTGTCCCTTATCAAACTTTTTTAACATCTCCCGGCACCAAGTCACACGTCGTGTCATCTGCTCTTCAGTCAGTTGATGTGGCACCCAGAGAGAACAAAGTTTCTTCACGTGCAAATGATCTTGCAGAATCGAACAAATTGCTGGTGCATTTAGGCCCAAAGTATCCTCTATCTGTTGGTAGGTCACTCGCCTGTTTTCGTCAAGCATTTTCCTCACAGCAGTAACGTTTTCCTCCGTAACTGACGTTCGTGGCCTTCCCGGCCTCTCAGAATTCTCTATATTTGGAATTCTCAGAATTCCAAAGGCCTTCCCGGCCTTTGGAATTCTCTATACCACCTGAATATCATTGTACGATGTGGACAATCATCATCTAGTGCAAGAGTCATTTCTTCTAAGCACTGGTCTATGGTTAAACCACGCACGAAATTATACCGCAAAACTGTCCTTATCTCATTTCATGACCACAATGCCATCGCAAGCACTTTACACTCTCACTACTAATGAATAACTGAGCCCATCGACTTGGCGTGGTGGCTACTATGCACGTATGAACATGTCTCAACCTGCAGCAACAAGCAGCTTCCTGTGATTCATTGTTGCGTCATATTCCAAAACTTTCCTAGTACCCTTTGTATATGTGTGGAAATTGACTTCAGCAGTGAGTAATTGATTGTTGAAATAAACTTCAAGTGTTGTTAGAAGTGGATAGTTTTAATAAATTTAAAGGAACTAAATAACTTATTAGAGGGGAATTACAAGGGATACACAGATATGGGAAGCCCCCCCCCATGCTGTATTATCTTGCTTTCTTGCATTGTTTGTCAGTACTAACACTAAAAGAATTACAGTCAGACTTCTCTTTAATGAATTTCCATATGGCAAAATTTTCTGTCTTGAACTTTTTTGATTACATTGAAAATAGTTTCTGTATAACAAGGAGAATTTCCATATAACGAACTGATTTTGAGAGACCTGTGTGTGCATTATTCGCACCTCTCCCCTTTAGGCAATAAAGCTGATGCTGTAGAAATCACAGGTTAAGAGCTAAAAGGATTAAGTATCAATCCCTTTAGCTTTTAATAGCTAAAGGTTATAATTCTACAAATTAAGAGCTAAAACATTTTACAATTTAATGGTGCCTGTAAAAACTGCAGGAGGAAACTACCCAACCGGTGTGGGACAGAAAAAGATAGATGGAAAAATTTGGAGAGGCCTTTTGCCCATCAGTGGGTCTGCAATGGCTTAAAAGAAGTAAAACCTATACAATTTATACACTAATATGCCAAGAAGTCCTGCTTGATCATCTGTCCACAGCGATTGACAAAGATTAAGGCATATTTCTAATGCGGGCATTGGCTATGGTCACCTATTTTCTACCGTAAGCATTCTATTAGAGAATTAGGAGAGAGTGATTTTCCTTTATCTTGGAAATTCATCTGTCATTTCAAAGAAATTAGTCATCCACACTTTCACTAAATTTTACCTGTCTCTGTTTATATGGTAACTACAAGTGGTCCCTAATTTCAACTTTGTTTTCACTGCTGTGCAAGTAACCTTACAGTAAGAGGAAATCCTTGAGTGTAGTGTGAAAAAGTGGAAGTGCTTAATAGTGTAGACCATGGCGTTAAAAAAAAAAAAAAAATTGCTTTAAAATTTGATTTCCCTGGCAGTAGTGTGTCAACCATTCTGAGAAAAACCATGTTTTCATTCTCAGCTCTTTGAGGGAATGTGACCCAGTGGGAAGCACGCAAAATTATGCCTTTGCGAAGATGTAGATGAAACAATTTTTAAGTGGATGAGTTGATTTGAGACCAAAACATGCCAATATCAGGGTTATGAATAAAAGAAAAGGCTATGGAGTATGCATCTTTTCTGCGGCAAAAACATTCTAAGCCTGTTCTGCTTGTCTGGACAAATTTAAAGAGCACCATGGCTTGCTCGAAAACGTTATTTATGATGAAAGTGGAGTTGCAATCGAAGAAGACTATACCCATCAGAAAGAAACAGGTTTAAAAAAAAAATTATGGAGGATTATGAGTCCAAAGACATATTCAACGTTGATAAAATATGTCTATTGTTTAAATGTTTGCCAAACAAGACACTACTGACTTTTAAAAAGGTGATAAATGTTTAGGTGGTAAAAATGGTAAGGAGAGAATTATACTGTTGGTTGCAAATATTTTTTTTTTTTTTTTTTTTTTTTAATATGAACCCCAAACACGAGAGGTATTAGAACCTATAGTACTTAGTACCGTGCTTGGGTTTGAGGTTAAGAAGACGAAAGAAGATATTTGTTGACATTGGACTTGAACTTCTATAGATTGTAATTTTCAGGAAATACGTATGAAGGAAGGTTGTTCCAGAAAACGGCAGTTGAATGAATAAATGAGGAAGATGAAAAGTTGGTTCTGTGGGTTTGAAGTTGGACAGTAAATGGATGTTGGCTAGTGGCGGCACGTGTTCGGACTGTTTTGAAAGAGAGCAGGAATTACAGAAGCCAATTCAGAAGAACAGTGCCCATGGAAGTATCTGTAGAAGAGGCATGCAGCAGAAACAGTGCGTCTATGAGAAAGCAAGTGGAGATACTCTGTTAGAGATGAATCGTTAATTAACCTAACTGCCCTCTTCTGAATGGAATCAAGAAGCCCGAGAGAGGTTTTGGGGGCACCACCCCAGATGTGGAAACAATATTCCATGGCAGGGCGGATTTGCGATTTATACAGAGTGAGCAGCTGTTTGGAAGAAAAGTAACGGCGAGAGCGAAAGAGAAAACGAAGTTTTTTAGATGCAGAGGAAGCAATATTTGTAATGTGCTTGTACCAAGAGAGATTAGAAGTCAGGGTAATCCCCAAAAGAGATATATCATTTTGCCTAGAAATCGGAGTGTCACTAAAGATAAGCATAGGAGCAGAAGAATCCTTTTTGCGAGATATAAGACAAGACTGAGTTTTAGAAGGGTTGAAATCAACTAAGTTGTCTTGCCACCCCACTGGAGAATTACCCGAAGATCAGCATTTAAGGAATTGGTAGCAGATTTTCTAGAAGTTGAAGCTGATTGAGCAGGACAAGGTTTCTCAAAATGTAAATTTGAATGCAATGTGCTATCATCGGCAAAACTATGGATAGGATTTCCAGTCAATGGAAGAAGGTCATTAATATACAAGAGGAAAAGAGTGGGGGAAAGAACTGAACCTTGGGGGACACCAGCATTAGTGGAGAAGTTAGAAGACAGAGAGCCATCTACCATCACCCTCAGTGAGCGATCAGAGAGAAAACTGGATAACCAATTACTAAAAACAGTTGGCAAACCATAAGATGGAAGCTTGTTTAGAAGACCTTTATGCCAAACACAATCAAAAGCCTTTGAGATGTCAGGAGCAACTACTTGTGTTTCACTGAACCTTTCCATTGAATTAGTCCATAAATGGGTAACATAAGCCAGAATATCTCCAGTGGATCGACACTGATCAGACGGTTGATCAGATGGAAGGTTTCTAGGTAGTTTAAGAGTTGGCGGTTAATTGATTTCTCCATTACTTTAGAAAGAGTAGAAGTAATTGCAATGGGACGATAATTGGATGGGAGGGATTTGTCACCCATTTTAGGACCTGGCTGGATATGAGCAAATTTCCAAGCAGAAGGAAAAACACCTTTGGAATAAGAAAGTGAAAAAAGGCCAAAGAATAGGAGTAAGTTTAGGAGCACAGGTTTTGAGAACAAGTGGAGAAATACCATCAGGACCTGGAGTTTTCTTAGTATCAAGATTCATCAAAATCCTTCTGATATCCTTTTGACGGAAGACCATAGGAGGCATTGAATGGAGCGTGTTGGGAATGGTGGGCGGTGTTTTACCAAGATCATTAATACATGAGCTGGAAGAAAAATGGGATGCTATCAGGTCAGCTTTATCCTTTGCTGAAGTGGCAATAGAACCATCTGGTTTGGACAGAGGTGGGAGCAAAGATGGGCAAAAGTTGCGGCCAGTAGCTTTGGAAAGAGACCAGAATGCTTGGCTACCATTAGGGCAAGAAGCAAGTTTTCTACTCATAGCCTGTTCAAACTCTAATTTGGACTGATTAATAACTGCTTTGCAATTATTGTGAGCTTTAGTGTAGGCAGAAAATAAAATTGAATTAGAAACAAGCCAATTACGATATGCAACGTTCTTCTCTTGAACAGCCTTATCACATTTATTGGAAAACCAAGGTTTAGATAAAGGATGAGATTTTAAAGTGGAGTGTGGGATAAGGGATTCCATTCCTGCAAGAATAATTTCACTGAAACAATCTGAGCAAACGTTGACATCAGAAGTTTTGAAACAGTAATCCGACGAAGGAAAAGAAGAAAAAAAGTCTCGCAGGTCATCCCATTTTGCATTCCTGTAATGCCAAACAACACGTGGTTGGGAATAGCCATGAGATAAAGGTTCAATTGGAGAAGAGACAATCACCAAGTTGTGATCTGAAGTGCCTAAAGGACCTCTCACTTTGACCGTGTACTTAGAAGGGTTGTTTGTGAGAAAAAGATCAAGCGTATTGGCTGTATGATTAGGATTGTCTGGTATTCTTGTAGGTAAATGAACAATCTGTGCAAGGTCATTAGTAATTGCAAAAGCCTCAGCATCTCGACCTGCTGGGTCGGTGTGACTAGAAAACGGAAGCCAGCTGGAGTTGTGAACATTTAAAATCACCAAGGAAAATTACTTCACTGTTAGGAAAGTTGGACAAGAGAAAGTCAAGTTGCAGAGAGAGGAAGTCAAAGAGCTCCAAGTGATTAGTGGAGTTGGGAGAACGGTAGAGACAACAGATGAATTTGACACAATGAGTTAGAGAGATTTTAAGCCAGAGAAGATCAAAGAGAGGAGATTCCAAATTGCCAAGTCTCTGACAGGGAATATCAGAACGGACATATGCACAAGTACCACCTTTGAGGCGAAAGGAATCATACAGCGAGTAATTTGGGCATCTGAGATGAGCAGTAGATGAATCAACTGATAACTGAGATCCTGTCAGAAAAAGTACATGGGGTTTGGCAGACTGCAAGTGGAAATGGACATCGTTGAGATTAGAATTGAGACCACGTATATTTGTGAAATGAATTAGGAAGTGCTTGGGACTTTTAGATCTTTTCGCAGATAAGCTTGCTCTATTAGTTTGACAATTCATGGTGTATTCAATAGTAAGAAAAAGTAGATGGGACATGCTGTATGAAGTAATGAAATTTTTGGATATGGCATACATGTACTAAGAATATACCCAGATCCTTGACATAACGTGGCCTTGACAATGCTCCCCGCATACACACTACTCGGACTCCCTCCAGTCACTATCTGGCAGAGTAGAGGTAGCAAGATTATACACTAGCTGATCCGGAAGCTTCCTAGAGAGTTACCAATAGGTTCAGTCCCGTGTACTAACTAGTGGCCGGCCTGCGAACACCGTTTTAGAGCTTTACCCTCGAAATGTAAGGAATATTGGATCTCGCCACGACGTTCATCATAACCTCAAAAGTCATCAATCATATTGCATGATGGAAAAGATAGGGAAGGGTTGACCGGAACTTAGCTCTAGAGACTAAACATGGGTTCCACCACTTCAAGCCTCCAATAAGCAAAGTGATGGTATTTCACCAGTTGATGAGAGTCATCTACCAACTAGTACTGCCTGGTAACATAGAGGGGCAGCGTTCCTCCATGTGGTGTGGGTGCCACACCTCGACCCCTGCTTACGTTGGTTCACACCTGGGTGGTGACCCACCATGTACTTGTGTATAACCTCCATTCACAAGTACATAGTGGGTGGTTACCCACCATGTACTTGTGCATGGAGGTTATACCCAGGATTACTAACAGTCCCACGATCGTGAAGGTGCAATCAGAGGATTTGACTGTTACAGACCGTCCGGATTTCGCCGAAATTGGGTCCACTTGACTTGAGTGTCACCCGAATATCAGTTCCATCAGCATTTTAGACTCCCAGGTAGCAAGTACAGCTTGTCTGGCATATCTGAGAGAATGTCTGTGACAACCTCAAGGACCTGATATGGCTGGTAATGGAAAACTGAAGCTTTTGGTAATAGGCAAAAGTAAATAACCCCGATATTTTTAAGGAGTAAAGTCGTTAGAGTTGAACTACAACAAAAACCCTTGAATGACAAGCAAAATGTTTGAGCAGTGGATTTTAAATCGATAGAAAGATGACGATAAAAAACAGAAAAATCCCTTTGATTGTCAACAACTGCCCTGCCCACCTTCACTCGGTAATTTTGAAACTTTCGAATGTGAAGCTTGTTTTCTTCCTTGTGAATAGTTCATCTTAACTGCAGCCAACGGACCAAGGCATTATCAAGAATTTGAAAATGCCCTACCGAAGGTGCATACTGAAAAAAATTATACTGAGAATAGAAACAAACCAACCTGTGGATGTGCATATCAGAATGGGCAAACGTCTTTAGAAGAGCAATTGAAAAAGATCAAACTGGTACTTCTACTGAATGACCATCCTAGATATTTTAGACAGTATTGTTGCCAAAATTAAGAGACAGTTTTCTACACCTCCTAGTTGGGCTCCAGGAACCAAACCAAGTACATCAGTAGGCCTAACATACTAGATATAAGTGAAACAATAGTGAGAGTTTCCACAAAATACTTGAACACTTAGTTCATAGACGAAAAGAAACTCAGACAGCTATTCACCCAGCCAGAATACCAACATGGTTCAAGGCCTCGATACCAAGTGGATTGTGAGTTGGTATACTTGGTCAAACCTCTAGAAAATGGAAATGGAAGAAATTGAAGAAAGAACACAAATAAAACCATCACGCTGGAATATCTACACATCTCTGAAATAGCCAGTCATACCTGGATAGCAACAGAGCTTCAAATTGAAAGAATGCCATATACTCTCTAAGCACACGTTTAACATCCACAAAAGTATAAGGAATTATATTGTATATGAGCCCTTCTCCACTTAACAGTTAATAGGAATTGCTGACCCATAAGCATAAAATATGAATGAATTAATATTTTCAAGAATCAGATAATGAAGAGGGTTTTTGAAAACCCCAGAAGAAGTCACGTCAAGCAAAGTGTCAGAACCTAAATCCCTTTCCCATAACATTTTTCATCCTCCCAGGCTGGAGTTCCTACACCAGAAATATCATCACTGCAGTAGACCAATGAAGAAATAAAAAAACCATACAACGTAAAATAGTAATTAGTCTTGTATCAGCAGACTGCTAATATCTAATGGAATAGAACAGCTAGATGAGACATCTGGTAGCTGGGTTTCCAGTCATCAAAGCTTATTGCAATAAGAAATAAGCTTGAATGATTGGGAAATTGAAAAAGAAACACCAAACACAGTTTTTTGGTGTTTCTGATAAATACAAGCACAACAAAATGTTGATATGATTAACACCAAAGTAGAGATATATTCAGAAATCTAATGGAATCATTTCCATCTCCTGCCAGTTTACTATGTATCTATAGGTAAAATGTGTTATTTTAAGGAATTTCAGTTTACCACAATAAATATTCATTCCATTACAAAAATAATATCATTGTAATGAAATTTGTTGAAAGAAAATCATTAAAAAATGCAACACACCTTATAATCTTTCACCTTATTTAGCATTTGACCGCAATCCTACAATATTTTACTAATTGAGCAATTAATTGCCTGTTTGAAATTAGCAGTTTTTAATCTGTCTACCTTCCCGAAGTCTTATTTTAGTAATTTTGGATGTGATGAGTTATTTATGTAGAGTTACATATTTAGTTTAAATTTGCTTGTATATAAACCACCATTGTTGAAATTGTTTGTTTATAGTTTTTTTACTTCAAATCATCAGATGATTGCAGTTTTTTTAAATTTGAAAATGAAAGAGACTGTAGTTTCGTGTTTCTAATATTTTTAGGTACAATTTATTAAAACTTTTGTTTTGTTTAAAATAAGTTTAAGCTTTTAAATTCTGTAATTTTTTCATTAAGAAAATATAAAATTACATTTAATAAGTAAGCTCTGTCGTATTTATTTTTTAATATGTCACTTGTTACTTTTAACATTTTTTACTGCATGTCATTATATTGAAATTTCTGTATAATGAACATATTTTGTTCACTTACACAAATTCATAATACTTGACACTGTGCCATATTTGCTTTCTGCATGATGACAGGCAATGAAATTATTGCTAAGAAAAGGATGGTACAAAAACATAGTTTCAGAACACTGTGCTACTTTATTATCTTCTGTGGTACATTCAGTTAGTGAAGAATTTTTTTTTTTAAACAGGGCTTATCTGAGACTGATTACTACAGATTCATAGTTCCTCCCAGAGATGTAGTGTACATATAGAAAACTGGTATGGTGCATTGGAGTTCTTTCCCCCCCTCCCCCCATAAAAAGGATTCTATAAATGTCCTTGACCTTTTTTATATTAGACTGATTACAGGCAGAAGTGCAGTGTGCATCATTCTTCACAGTTACTGAGGCTCCACTTTGTTCAGAAACTTGCCTTACATTTGATTTGACTGACTGCCATAAGCTCTCTTCTTGTCATTATATTCATTTGTGTTCCCAGTAATCACATTCTCAGAAATTCATTGTGATCTTTTGCTCAGAGCAATGCAGTTAGCATTAGTAGAGGCATGTGATGAAAGAAAGCAAGCTTATACACCACTAGCCAAAAAAAAAAAAAAAAAAAAAACCTTCCCATTTCACCTATCCATTCGCTAAAAATATTTCTCCAGTTCTTCCTTGAATTTATTTAAACTATCAACTTCCACAATGACAGATGGAAGTTTGTTCCAGCATTCAACTATTGCTGGCTAAAGGCAAACTTCCACACATCTATTCTACAACTGTCTTTCCTCAGTTTAAGTTTATGCCCCCCTCAATATCATAATATAAGCAAGAGAAAGAATCCCATCAGCATTGAGCCTTCTTAAATCATTCAAGGCTTCTAAAGAGTTCAAGGAGTTTAATGCTATTGACAATACTTTCTTTGATAATAGCCCAGAGGGTTGCAAAAGACGGATGAGATCTTAGGAGTCTAGATCTGCAACTCTCCAGTTTGTCACAGCTATGGAGGCAATCTATCAACTTTCAACACTTGGTTGAATTCATGTCATGTTGAATTCAGGTTGTTTTGAGGACTAAAGGTGGGGGACCTACTTGCTATTTTGTTAATATATCTAATAAAGTGTAAACTGGCCACTCATTGTATATAAGCATTAGCAAAGGCACAATGATGCAAGAAGGGGGACTATACTTGCAGAATAACGGGGATTTACAATGCCGTTATTTCGATTTTACAGAAATAGAGATATTGAGAATGCAATTTTATTAACTGCACATAAAAAACGTAAACATATTGACAATTCAATGAGGCGCCTCCGTAGCCAGGTGGGAAGGAGCAGCAGTGCATAGCACACGCTTCTTGATTAGACCGGGGTTCGAGCCCGTCACCACCAAATACGGAGGATGCGGAAAGGTCAAAGAATGACCACCGCATATCGCGGAGCAATATGGCCTTAGTTGCTAATGCTCCTAAAAACCAAATAACAAACAAACAATTCAATGGCATAAGTAATCCTTGCAACAGAAACCCTTATAACAATAAAAATTGTCATGAGTTCCGACCTTTATCCCACTCAACACATATAGTATGAACTGGAACTCTGATTTTGAGTGAGGCCAGCACGTCCACAATAAGTAGCTATATTGACCTGAAGGAGAAAGAGACCAAAACATACCTATCTGTTATCAAAAATTGGTTCCAATGGCATAAGCATTCCTTGCATATTCTGGCATTAAGCACTCATATTTATGCCTGTTCTATTTTCTGTTATTATATCAAGTTTGTCACTAAGCTTTAATGTTTTTATTTATTCTTCTTTTCTTGTCTGTATGAGTTTTATTTACTTTAGGAGCTATAGTGAGGGGCTTTTTAATTTAAAATAAATATAAAACAGAGGTATAATCCATGATATGAGTAAAGAATTCACTTTCAAAATGGTGAATTTAACAAATAAAGTAATCACATGACTGTTTTTTTTTTTTTTTTTTTTTTGGCACTGTAAGACATGTGCGCTGTATGCAAGCATCCAATCTCAATGTGCCGTTATCTCAAATGTGCTGTTATTTTGACAGTCTACTGTATATAAGTGTTGGTACATTAATTTATTGTGTATGTGAATGAGCAAATACATTCATGGCTTAAAAGTGTAGATTACAAATGTGGTTGGCGCCTCCGTAGCTAGGTGGGCAGGAGCAACAGTGCGGAGCACACGCTTCTTGATCAGACCGGGGTTCGAGCCCATGAGCACCAAATACGGAGGATGCAGAAAGGTCAGGAAAAGGTCAGGTCAGCATATCCTCGGAGCAATATGGCCTTAGTTGCTGCTCCGAATAACAATAACAACTATATAACAAATGTGGTTACACACCTTTCTTTGCATTCATAATTCATTCTTAAAAGACAGAGCATTATGAAAACAAGGCAGTTTTTAAATTATGCACCTGTGTTTACCGAGGCTACCAGCCTTTTTTTTTTTTATTCTGTTAGGTGGGTTAATTTTTGTGTAAATTTCAATAATTTTTGATTTTTTGTTGTTTTACTGAAATTTATGATAGTGTTGTTTTTATTATTGTGATCGCTTGGGCAGATTTACTTTTCTACTTGACTATGTTGTTCAAAAGTTAAATTAAAATTAGAATTCAAATATCTAAGCTTTGTACTGTTGTCTATACCTAATAGTGAGTAGACCCTCCTTTATTCCTCAGAACAATTCAAATTTATCACGATATGGAAGCTGGCCCAGGTTCATTCATTTGCTTCCTACATTTGTGTAGGAAGCAAATGAGCAAACCTGGGCCAGCTCCTTCTACCTAGTTCTCCAGGTTTCCAATTTGGATGAGATCTAGTGATTGTTTGTTTGTTTGTTATTTGGTTTTTAGGAGCATTAGCAACTAAGGCCGTATTGCTCCGAGGATATGCGGTGGTCATTCCCTGTCATGCATATCCTCGGAGCAAAACTTGATTCGACCGGGGTTCGAGCCTGTGACCACCGCATCCTCCATATTTGGTGGTCATGGGCTCGAACCCTGGTCTAATCAAGAAGCGTGTGCTATGCACTGCTGCTCCTGCCCACCTGGCTATGAAGGTGCCTCTAGTGATTGCAACACTGCAGTGGGCTGAATTTACCCGTATGTTCCTGAAACCAGTTCTGTACAATTCTAGTCTCATGACATTCTGTATTTTATTGTTGGAAAAAGCCATTCAGAGATCATTTATTTTCCACCTCCTTTATTTTTATTTTTTTTTTCCATTTCATTCAAATTGAAATTAATCAACCTCCCCAAAACACACACACACACACACACACACACACACACACACACACACACACACACACACACACACACACACACACACACACACACACACACACACATTCTACTATTTTCAATATCATCAAAGGTAAACAAATAGATATATTGCATGTCAGTTCTGTCACACTGTGGGCACCTACTGTATGCTATTATGAAAGAAGAAAGAATTGATGTACAGTGGTCCATGGAGAAGTGCACAAAGAAGCATGAAATATTAGCATTGGCATATGATGGAAGAAAGCAAGCTTACCACCCGTTGGTCTTTTTCATTCTCCACCACCCTTAGTATAGTAAAGCACAGTTGGTACTTTACTCTGGGGTTGCTGCTACCCACATGCAGTACTTTTCATTGGTCAATGTTAAAATTCAGTTGCCACCTCTCAGCCCATCAGCTCAACTTTCCTAGATTCTCTTGCAGTAGCATAGTGTCATTAACAACCCTACTGACCTTCATATTGTCTGAAAACTAGGACATTAAGCCTGACATACCTTTATCAATATCATTGATAAATATACAAAACAACAGTGGGCCCAACACTGAACTCTGAGGGACTCCACTAATAACATTAGTCCACGAAGAGCAGTGTCCAATGATTACCATTCTGTGTTCTCCCACTCAACCATCCTTTTATCCATCATGCCATACTGCTCCAATTTGTACAGTAGTTTTCCATGTGCATCAGTATCAAAAGTTTTCCTGAAATCCAAGTATATGATATTGAAATTATTTTTTGCATCCAGTTTCTTTGTGACCACATCATAGTATCCAAACAAATTGGTCAGACACCTTCCCCTTAACAAACCTTATCAAGTTGATGTTCTTCAGGGTGTTCATCTTCATTAGAATGTCCTGAAAAAATGGTCGGTTGGTTCAGGAATAATGGGTACTTCACTGTGAGGCTCAGGATGAATTGCTGATGGTATTAGCATTAGCGTTAGTCGAGGCATATGACGCAAGAAAGCAAGCTTATTCAGCATCAGCCAAAAAAAAAAAAAAAAACACACCACTCCCATTTCACCCCTCCGTTTGTTCGAAATACATGTCCAGTTGAGCCTTAAATTTGTTTAGGCTATCAACTTCAACAACAGTTGATGGAAGTCGGTTCCACCAACCAACCACCCGCTGGCCAAAGGCAAATTTCCGCACATCTATCCGACATCCGTCCTTCCTCAATTTGAATTTATGCCTTCGGAGGTGATTATTCTGAGCAAGAGTAAGAATCCCTTGGCATTGAGCATGCTCAAACGTTTCAAAGCCTTATACAGCTCTATCAGATCACCTCGCCGGTGCCTAGTCTCCAGACTCTGTAATTTGCAATACTTAAGCCTTTCTTCGTAAGAGCAACCCTTTTCCATTCCTTAATCTTGTTGCCCTTCTCTGTACCCATTCCAGCAGCTCTACATCCTTCTTGAAATGAGGCTTCCAGATCTGTATACAGTACTCAAGATGTGGCCTAACCGTTGCCTTATACAAGGGAATAATCACCTCCTTATCCCTGCTAGAAAAATTCCTGTATATCATTGACAAGACACCATGAGCTACTCTTGCAGCTCGTCTGCACTGCTCAGAGAACTTCATATCTGCCTGCACAATTTCCCCCAGGTCCTTTTCATTCTCTACCACTGTCAGTGTAGTACTGCAGAGTTGATACGTTGCTCTGGGGTTACTGTTTCCCATATGTAGTACGTTACATTTGTCAATGTTAAACTTCATTTGCCACCTCTCAGACCATCTGTTCAACCTTTCCAGATCCTGTTGCAGCAACATAGCGTCAGTGGTGTCCTTAACAACCCTGCCAACCTTTGTATCATCTGCAAACTTGGACATTAAACTTGATATCCCATCATCAATATCATTCATAAACACCGAAAACAACAACGGATCCAACACTGAACCCTGAGGAACTCCACCAATAACATTAGTCCACGTTGAGCAGTGTCCATTGATTACCACTCTCTGTCTTCTGCCACTCAACCATCCCTTTATCCATAGCAGCAATTTGCCTCCAATGCCACACTGCTCCAATTTGTGCAGCAGTCTTCCATGTGCAACAGTATCAAAAGCCTTTCTAAGATCCAAATATATAATATCAAAGTTATTCCCTGCATCCAGTTCTTTTGTGACTACATCATAGTATCCAATCAAATTGGTCAGGCAAGACCTGCCCTTAACAAAACCATGCTGTGTCTGAGCTATAACTGAATTCTTGTCTAGATGATCCTGCAGTGCTTCTTTAACCAGTGCCTCCATTAATTTTCCTGGAACAGAAGTTAACTAACAGGTCTATAATTACTTGTGTCAGCCTTTGATCCTCCTTTGTGAATTGGGGTTACATTTGCACATCTCCAGTCTATGGGTACCTCCCCTGAGTCCAAAGAAGCTCTCATAATTATGGCTAGGGGTTTGCTTACTTCCTTTGCTGCCTCCTTTAATATAACTGGATAGATCCCATCCACCCCAGGTGCCCTTTTTATGTTTATCCTCAACAATCTGTCCTCCACTTTCCTCTCAGTTATTACAAAATCATCTAGCTCACTGCCAATGTCTACTTTACCTACGTCATTTTCCTTCCTGAATAACTCCTCATGCGTGAATGTAGATGCAAAATACTCGTTTAGATTATTAGCCAACTGAGCAGGATCCTCAACTGTTGAACCATCAATATCCAGTGGACCAATCTGATTCATCCCTTTCCTTCTTGAGTTTAAATAGGTAAAGAACTCTTTTCTGTTTTTCTTTGCATCCTTTGCCAAAGATTTTTCGTAGTCTGCCTTTGCCTGCCTAATCTCCTTTGTGACTTGGTTACAGACCAACTTATATCTATCATAGGCTTCCATGTCGCCCATTAATTTGTATGTATTCCATGCATTTCTTCTCTGCCACATGTCTCATTAGTTCATCTGACAACCATTTAGGCCTGTTGTCACCTCAAGTGAGTCTTCAACTCCGTTGCCGAAATACTCAAACGTGGTTAGATACTAGGTAACCATTAACTGAGAACTGATTTGTTCTCAGTTAACGGTGTATATTTGGGTACGTCACTGTCCACTTTTTCTTCATTGTCATCTAGTGTCTAATGGGAGTCACCATACAGAAGTAACAGTCTGTGACGTGATTTGTTGGTTTCTTCCATATCATGGGTACTGCGAAAGGCATGGAATGTCTCTTTCAATTCACCCACACTTTGAATTTTGATGAACAGGTAGTGCAGCATATGTGTATTGACCAGTTCTTGTTCTGTTTGCCTACTTTACACCCAAAGCACAAGAAGTAGACCTTTTTTATGGCTAAAGTTAAGGAACACTTACTTGAAGCTAACTTCTTGAATGTAACTTCTCCACATATGTAACAAGGGTTTGGACTATTCACACAATTACGGTGGATATTTATCTTACACGACACAAATACTGAAAGTAGCAATCTCACATAGCACAACCATTAACTGGGAACAAATCAGTTCTCAGTTAATGGTTACCTAGTATCTAACCACGTTTGAGTATTTCCGCAACGGAGTTGAAGACTCATTTGAGGTGACAACAGGTTATCATGCGATGCAAAGTGAGGGGACAGTTGCTAATCACGTGATAAGGGTGTGGTGTTACTGAAACTGCAGTGTTGACATGCCTTTTGCCAAGAGCTGTAATTGATAATGTAGAATAACTTGCTGTTATATAAGAGTTATTCTTAATTCCCAACTTTAATTCGAAAACAAGAGCCATTCGACAAATTTTAATGTGATTTTCGTGTTAAGCAGCATAAAACTAGTCAAGATTAAGTATTTTCATTTTCATAACATTTGTGTGTTCAATTTTGTAATTTACAACAGGTTGTGTAAAGTGTATATTTTTGTAACATGTAAGAAATGGTACACACTGCTGCAACATTTTTTAGCCATAGACACAGGAAACTTGTGACAGTAGAATGATATATAGAAAATTAACAAGGAGATATAACATTACTTGTAAATACTAAATATAATTTTTGGGTCCATAATACATAATTTTTGGGTCCATAAATAGACACTCAAAAGTTTCTTCTTGTCATAATTTGTAAACGATCTGAAGAATTTACCATTTGTCCAGTAATTCAGCCATTTTCTTGTTAAGTACAGTATCAGTAAAGAATCAGTTTAAATTAAAGACACCCCTTTGAAGGCAAGCACTGTGCATCACAATTATTTGGAAAATCAAATTGAAGAGTGCATTAAAAAATTGTTTTCAGTGAGGCTTTTCAGGCACAAAGAAACTTGCAAATGAGTACTTCCTCTTAAGGCATTTTGAGTGAATAGTGCTATTCAAAGGGGAAAGAACATAACTCTGGAGGAAATAAAAAAAAAAAAAAAAAAAACAAATACTGAGTGCTATAATAAACAAGTCCTGAGTGAACCATACTTAATGAGCAACAACTGTAATTTAGACTGAAAGAGAGAAATTTTATAATTTAAATTTATAAATCAAATTAACAAATTGAATTATTCTCTCAAGAAAATAATTTATTTTAGAAGAGAATATGAACTTTCTCCTGATGTAAATGAATATTAGAGAAGCATCTCAAGATTCAATGTTTAGTCTTATTTGCCAGCTATTTGAAAAAGTCCCTATTTTTGAGGATCAGTTTTGAATATTTCAGGTAGAGGAAATGGTGATGTTATGCTTCAAAGGAATTTCCTGTTATGATGTGATATAAATCACAAATCCTTGGTTTAATTTTAAGTCTGTGGTAATTTTTTATATCTTTATTGAAACTGCTGACAAAAATTTACTATATTTCCAAGAATTCCAAAGTTTTTATTCAAAAAATATTTAGAAGCAGTTGTAAATTCTAAAAATATTTAATCTGAAATATATGTTTTACTGTGTCTTGATACCATTGTTCCTAAAAATTTATAAAATATTCATCATTATGCCTTTCTTGATGCAGTGCTTTCTTCTACATTTATTCATGTATCACATGATTCAGTTTCATCTATTGCTGGATCCTTTTTTGCAAAAAATTCCTATAATGACAACTACTGATGAAATAAAAAACACAATAAAAATTTAACTCTGTGGAAGAACTGCATAAGAGGTGGTTATTTTCCTAAGTTTACTGTTATTTTTCAGAAAAGCTTTGAATAAATTTTAATGTTTCTAAAATGTCTACAACTTTTAGGAAAAAAAAAGTTAAAGAAATATTCTTCGTTGTATTCCAAATTGTGTACATTATACCTTGTATTCTTTTACTTTGTATTATTAATGTGATAGCATGATTAACTTAAGTTTGCATGAATTTAATGCATCTTGGATTTGCATGATATTTAGTGTGTACCTTCTATTCTTGTTTTCTTTATACCAAACTCCCATCCTTCCCATTTATTCCTTTGTTCCTGTTTTTTTTTTTTTTATAATTTTTGCAAAATGAATAACAGGACCGAAGAGGTCTGCTCTACAAGCAATGCTTGCCAGTTTATCTAGCACTAATGAAGATGAAAATACTTCCTCTAATTGCACATCATCTATCTCTCCTGCTCCTGCTATTCCTACTCCCTCTTCCCTTTCTACTACAGCTGCATCAAGCATTGGTACTACAGATGTCGGCATGAATAACTGCAGTAGCCTAAGAGACAACATTAGTGCACTGGCTAGTCTGGGGCCTAGATTTGGTCCTTTCCTGGGCCTAGGACCACTACAGGACAACAGTGAACCAGAATTGGAAGAAAATGGTATGTTTATTGCTAGTATGTGCATGAACTGCATGTATGCTTCAGCTTGTATAAGCTTTCACCCACTACTTCATCCATCAACTATACCCCCCCTCCCTCATAAATTTGTTATTTTAAATACATATTTAATTTTTTTACTGCTGCTGCTGTTCTCTGGTGTACATTATTCCCATTTTTTCCCTTTTCCAGATTAAATTTTTTAAAATGATCTGCCATTCTATGTTGATAATATAATTTTTAACCTGAACAATTTGACATTTAAATTTTATAAAATGCACTAACTTCAGATTATAAACAAAAAAAATAAAATTGAAATTAAGTATTTTGGTATTTTTATTGTCTTCAAAGTATGTTAATTTGAATTGAGTGCTGTTTTGTTTTTTCATGTGGTAATTCAATAATCAATATCCAGTATATTTCCAGTGCAAATGGCCAAGCCCTTTGTATTTTAAATACTCAATTTAAAATAGCAGTTTATTTGGTATTTCTAATATATTTTAATATTTGTGTTAAAATAAGAATAAAAAAAATTTTTTTTTTTTTTGACACATTTGATTTGTAAATTTGTTTCTGTATAAATGTTCAGGAACAGTGATAGAATATTAGTGGAAATAAATGGATAGATCATTAGTAAACCTATTAGCCTGTTGAGGATCAGAATGCTTGTAACAAGATATATGTAAGGTATTTAGATTATGCAGTAATGAATATATATATTCACTTGTAGATGGAACAATAATTAGATGCAGCCAATTTTCTTTTAAATGGTATGCTACTTTGCTCCCTTCAAAGTTAATGATAACAAAATTTATTAATTGCTGTGTTTTATATAGCTTTAATCGTGTCTTTAAATGAAATATTTTCTTCATGGGGAAATATTTTCATCATTATCCATCAAGCAGTGAACTCTTCAAACACTTTATACACCACAATAAATACTTTTAATAAACGAGCATAATGTTGCAAAGCATTTACCAGGTCCTTGTTCACATGTGTAATGGGACAGAAGGAGGATTGCAAATTATCCTTTCTCTAACTGATAATCTCATGTTGTAAAAAGCATCTCCAATCCATTGTTGTCTAGCATTCTTACAGCCTTTCATTCCACGGCACCCCTTCCCACCCCCACATACTCTATTAATCCCTACTTAATTTTGTTGTTGAAAAGCCCATTCTACATTACCCTATATTTCTTCTGTTTCTGTTCAAAGCCACCTGGCCAAATTTCTTAGTGTAAAAAGGCTTTGTTTAAAATTTTTTTTCAGTCTTGAGCCCCCTCCATCCATTACTGCAAAGATACAATCGCTGTATGCCCAAATGCATTCTAATGTATGTTCTGCCAGTTGTGATGCTTTAGTGTTCTATGTTCGTTTGAAATTTTCTTCTGGTTTCATCTATGGGTTAGAAGAAGAAAAATGTATAAATGTTGAAAATACCTATGGGTACTTTTGTGTGTTACTTATCTTCTATTATGCTCAGGTGTCAGATTTTCTAACTAGCTCCACATTATATTAATCGGCTTAAAGATCACTTCAAGCATTTTGGATTTTTTTTTTTTTTTTTTTTTTTGTGTTAATTTCTGGTATTGTCTCTGGTCTCCAAATGCTGCAATTTACAGCACTTAAGCCTTTCGTGATAACACAACCCCGTTCCTCCCTTCACCAATCTCGCTACCCTTCTCTGTACTTGTTCCAGCAGCTCTAAACCATTCCTAAAATGAAGCCTCCAGACTTGTATGCAGTACTCAAGGTGTGGCGTGACCATTGCCTTATACAGAGGAATAATCAACTCTTTATCCCTGCTAGCGAAGTTCCTGTATATCATTGAAAAGACCCATGAGCTGCTCTGGAATCCTTTCTGCACTGCTCTGGAAACTTCATATCTGATGGCACAATTACCACCAGGTCTTTTTCATTCTCCACTACTCTGAGAGTAATACTGCACAGGTGGTACGTTACTCTAGGGTTATTGCTGCCCATGGGCAGTATTTTGCAATTGCAAATGTTAAACTTCAGTTGCCACCTCTTAGCCCATATGCCCAACTTCTCTTGATCCCTTTGCAGCCGAGTACTGTCATTAGTGTCATTAACAACCCTGTCATCCTTTGTATTGTCTGCAAACTTAGATATCAAGTCTGTTATGCCTTCATCAATATCATTGAAAAATAAAGAAAACAACAAAGGTCCCAACACCAAACCCCGGGTTACTCCATTAATAACATTAGTCCATGAATAGCAGTGTTCATTAATTACCACTCTATCTTCTCTTACTCAGCTATCCTTTTAAAAGATTCATATCAGCAACTCTCCTCAATGCCATTCTGCTCCAATTTGTATAGCAGCCTTCTATGTATAACCGTATGAAATCCAAGTATATGATATCAAAATTATGTTTTGGAACAGTTTTCTCTGTGACCACATCATGCTATCCAATCAGATTGGTGCTGACCGGGCTAGCTGGGGGGTAAAGTGCCTGCCTGGCAACCCAAAGGTCGCGGGTTCAATTCCCGCCTCGGGCTTGGATCAAAGTACTGCAAAAACCTTGGGAGGTGCATTATGGCCACAGAAGCCTATGTGCCAACAACTACCAAAAAAAATAAATAAATAAAATAAAAAAATCAGATTGGTCAGGCAAGATTTCCCCTTCTGTAACGGAACTATAACTGTAGTCTTGTCTAGATGATCCTTTCTTTAACCAGTGACTCCATTACTTTCCCTGCAATTGAAGCTTGCATGAGTAATTACTAACAAATTTGTAATTACTCATGCCACCAATGGGTCACTCCAGTACACAGAGGGTTTCAAACGATACCCTTTGTGAATTGGGGATACATTTGCACATCTCAAATCCATGTGCACCTCCACTAAATCCAAGTATGCTCTTATAATTAAGGCTATTGTGTGCTTACATCCTTTAATGCCTCCCTTAATATAACAGGATAGATCACATCCACCCCGGGTGGCTTTCTTATGTTTAACTTCAACAATTTCTCCTCCACCTTGCTCTCAGTTATTACAAAATCATTTAGCTCCTTGTTAGACTTGATAAATCTCTTGTCTCCACTTCCCTGCAGAATTCCTCATGTGTGAATGTAGATGCAAAATAGTCATTAAATTTTTCAGCCACCTGAGCAAGATCATCAAAAGTTCAACCACTGATATCAAGTGGACCAATCTGATCCATCCCCATCCTCCTAGGGTTTACATAAATAAAGAAGTCTTTGCTATTTTTCTTTGCATCCTTTGCCAGATTTGACATAATCTTACTTTGCTTGCCTAACCACCTTTCTTACTTGATTACAGACTAGCTTATACTACTAGACTTCTGTGTCACATTATTATTATTTTTATGCATGCGGCAATGCGTTTTTATTCTCTGCTACAAGTCTCATTAGTTCATCTCACATCGATTTAGGCTTAAACCTTGACCAGTATTTCCTAATTGGTAAGAAAAGCCCTGTTCCTTCCAAGGTTAATTTCTTGAATGATTCCCATTTAGAATTTGCTGGTAACGTCATCAGTTGGTCCTACTGTATAGAATTTAAAGAAAGTCTGAAACTACTGTAGTCACCTTTATGAAAATAAACCCCCTCCTTTACCCACGATGCTAAGTTCAACTTTAAGTAAATCCACATCAGTACTGTGATCACTCTCACCAAGTGGTTCCTTTATCTGCAGGTTCTTGATGCATGAATAATCACTGCTGTTAATCAGAACAAGATTATTCTCTCTGGTTGCATCTTGAACATGCTGCTGTTGAAAACAATCATCCAATAAATCCACAAAAGTCTGACTAGTGTGTGAGTGACCAACCCACAAGTTACAGTTACTATCTGGGAAGTTAAAATCTCCCATTATTAGACATTCTGATTTACTGGTTCACTCTAATTCTCTGTACAGTTTGTTGTAATCATCAGAGTCATTAGGCCTACAGCACACTCCTACCCTCATTTTTGCTTTCCCAGTGCTGATGTCACATCAAACTTACTCATCTTTGTGCTGGCCACCCATGTCAACTGGATGCACTGTCTTAGATTTTATGTTTCCTTTCTAACACCATAGCCTCTCCTCCCTTCTTATCTTGTCAGTCCTTTCTGTACAGGTATCCACCATTTTTGCACCACCACCAGTGGATGCAATAAAAAACAGCAAACAAGGCTAGTCCACGTGCCAAGAACAGGCACTGGGCAGCAGATAATGGCTGTTCCCTGGTGGTAAAGAGGCCTGCCGCCCACAACACATACTACAGAACATTCATTAACACTGCATATACATTTATTAACCACACCTCAGGCCTTTTTACATTATCTGGTGGCACTGTAGTTCATCACAGTGCCACCAGATGATGGACATTAGTCTTGGAGCCACCATAGACAGGTACACATACATGTAATTTCTATACACATTGTACTACCCAAATTCAAATTCTGCATTCCTTATATCTGTGTAGCACCACATCTTTGATATCCCAACAATATCTTCCTTTGATGTCTTGACCAACACTTCAAATTCATTAAATCCATTTGCTATACAGGCATACCTCGCTAATACGACGTGTTAGGTTCCAGACTGCCGTAAAGTAAATATCGCCTTAAAGCAAATCACACCCTTTTTTTCGCTTGCCAGTGCATATGGACTCACATCTGGTGAGTATGGGCTTGGCACACCCAGGGTGTGAGCTGGATATCACCATTCTTCTATTTCTTGGTGATTTCCTTCTACTTTTGACTCTCTCTCTCTCTCTCTCTCAGGGTAACTTGGGATTTTTTTTTTTTTTTTTTTTATTTCCTTGTGCAGCATAAGCTTCAGGCTTACTTGCACCATGTAGCTAATAATAATAATAAAAGCCTACAAACATATTTACACCATTATTTATTAAGTGCAAAATAGCACTAGGCTTAAAAAAACGATGCAAAAGTAAAAATAATAAATAAATAAAAAATTCTACAGTACTGTAATGCTAACCTTAAAATATTTTCATCCTTTGCTTATGGTAAACATTTTAAAATGAGTAATTATAGAAGGAAGAACGAAATGAATATTTTAGAAGAAGTAATTATAGAAGGCTGAAGGAGATAGTGGAGCTTCATCATCTTAGCCTTCAACGAATCTTATTCTCTTTGCTGGTGGAGAGTCTTGCTTTGATGTTGATGGCTGTTGAATGGTAGGGCTATTGCCATTTCCACAACATTTGCAGTGACTTGCTTGACTGAAGTCTAGTACCCCTCAAAGTCATTCATGTGGGTGGGAATCAACTTCTTCCAAACTCCTTTTAATGTTGATATTTTGACCTCTTCCCATGGATCACGAATGTTCTTAATTGCATCTAGAATGGTAAATCCTTTCCAGTACGTGTTCAATTTATTTTGTCTAGGCCCATCCAAGGTATCACTATCTAAAGCATCTATGACCTTAACAAATGTCTGTCTTAAATAATAGGACTTGAAAGCAGCAATTACTGCTTGATCCATGGGCTGCAGAATAGATGTTATGTTAGCAGGCAGGAAAACAACATTAATCTCCTCGTACATCTCCATCAAAGTTCTTAGATGACCTGGTGCATTGTCACTGATCAGTAATATCTTGAAAGGAATTTGTTTTACTAAGCAATAGACTTCGATAGTGGGCTTAAAATATTCAGTAAACCATGTAGTAAACAGATCTGCTGTCATCCAGGCTTTCTTGTTCGTTTTATAATACACAGGCAGGCTAGCTTTAGCATAAGTCTTGCGGGTCCTATGATTTTTAGAATGGTAGGTGAGCATTGGCCTCAACTTCCAGTCACCAACTGCATTGGCCCCTAACAAGAGAGTCAGATTATCCTTTGAAGCCAGACATTTACTTCTCTCTAGCTATGAAAGTCCTAGATAGCATCTTCCAATAAAGGGCCATTTCATCGATGTTAAAAATCTGCTGCTTAGTGTAGGCACCTTCATCAATTACCTTAGCAAGGTCATCTAGATAGCTTACTGCAGCTTCTACATCAGCACTAGCTGCTTCACGTTTCACTTTGTTGTTAGCATTAGCATTAGTAGAGGCATATGATGCAAGACAGCAAACTTATGCAGCATCAGCCAAAAAAAAAAAAAAAAAAAAACACCCCTTCCACTTCACCCTCCGTTCTTCTGAACCTGTCCAGCTGAGCTGTAAATTTATTTAGGCTATCAATTTCCACAACAAGGGATCGAAGTCTGTTCCACGAACCAACTACCCGCTGGCTAAAGGCAAATTTCCGCACATCTATCTTTCCTCAATTTGAATTTATGCCCTTTCAGGTGATTATTCTGAGCAAGAGGTATTATCCCATCAGCATTGAGCATGCTCAAACTATTCAAGGCTTTGTGCACCTCTATCAGATCACCTCGCTGGTGCCTAGTCTCCAGACACTGTAATTTGCAAAACTTAAGCCTTTCTTCGTAAGAGCAACCCTTCATTCCGTTCACTAATCTTGTTGCCCTACTCTGTACTCGTTCCAGCAGCTCTACATCCTTCTTGAAATGAGGCCTCCAGACCTGTATACAGTACTCATAATAATCACCTCCCTATCCCTGCTAGAGGGATAGGGAAGAATAATCACCTCCCTATTCCTGCTAGAAAAATTCCTGTATATCATTGATAAGACACCATGAGCTACTCTTGCAGCCCATCTGCACTGATCAGAGAACTTCAATCTGCCTGCACAATTACCCCCAGGTCCTTTTCATTCTCTACCACTGTCAGGGGCGCCTCCGGAGCCAGGTGGGAAGGAGCAGCAGTGCGTAGCACACGCTTCTTGATTAGACCGGGGTTCGAGCCCGTCACCACCAAATACGGAAGATGCGGAAAGGTCAGGGAATGACCACCCCATATCCCGGAGCAATATGGCCTTAGTTGCTAATGCTCCTAAAAAACAAACAGTTTAAACAGTTTAAACCACTGTCAGTGTAGTACCACAGAGTTGATTCGTTGCTCTGGGGTTTCCCATATGTAGTACTTTACATTTGTCAATGTTAAACTTCATTTGCCACCTCTCAGCCCATCTGCTCAACCTTTCCAGATCCTGTTGCAGCAGCATAGTGTCAGTAGCATCCTTAACAACCCTGCCAACCTTTGTATCGTCTGCAAAATTGGACATTAAGCTTGATATACCATCATCATTATTATTTATAAATACAGAAAACAACAATGGACCCAACACTGAACCCTGAGGGACTCCACCAATAACATTAGTCCACGAAGAGCAGTGTCCATTAATTACCACTCTCTGTCTTCTCCCAATCAACCATCCTTTTATCCATAGCAGCAATTTGCCACCAATGCCACACTGCTCCAATATGTGCAGCAGTCTTCTATGTGCAACAGTATCAAAAGCCTTTCTAAGATCCAAATATATAATATCAAAGTTATTCCCTGCATCCAATTCTTTTGTGACTACATCATAGTATCCAATCAAATTGGTCAGGCAAGACCTTCCCTTAACAAAACCATGCTGTGTCGGAGCTATAACTGAAGTCTTGTCTAGATGACCCTGCAGTGCTTCTTTAACCAGTGCCTCCATTAATTTTCCTGGAACAGAAGTTAAACTCACAGGTATATAATTACTTGTGTCAGCTTTTGATCCTCCTTTGTGAATTGGGGTTACATTTGCACATCTCCAGTCTGTGAGTACCTCCCCTGAGTCCAAGGAAGCTCTCATAATTATGGCTAATGGATTGCTTACTTCCTTTGCTGCCTTCTTTAATATAACTGGATAGATCCCATCCACCTCAGATGCCTTTCTTGTGTTTATCTTCAACAATTTCTCCTCCACTTTACTCTCAGTTATTACAAGATTGTCTAGCTTACTGACAGAGTTGAATACACCTCTGGCATTCCCCTCACTGAATAACTCCTCATGTGTGAATGTTGATGCAAAATATTCATTTAGTTTGTTAGCTACCTGAGCAGGATCATCAACAGTTCACCCATCGATATCAAGTGGACCAATCTGATTCATCCCCTTCCTTCTAGAGTTTGCATAAGTAAAGAACTCTTTGCTGTTTTTCTTCGCATCCCTTGCCAAGGATTTCTCGTAATCTGCCTTCGCCTGCCTGACCTCCTTTGTAACTTGGTTACAGATCAACTTATATCTATCATAGGCTTCTGTGTCACATGTTAATATATATGTATCCCATGCATTTTTCTTCTCTGCCATATGTCTCATTAGTCCATCTGACATCCATTTAGGCCTGTACCTTGTACAATATTTCTTAGTTGGTATGTAAAGCCTAGTAGCTTCCAAGATAAGTTCTTTGAATGCTTCCCATTTTGAGTTTGCTGTTGGTAACATCATCAGTTGGTCCCACTGTATAGAACTTAAATACTGTCTCAGACCATCGTAGTCGCCTTTACGAAAGCAATAACCCTTCCCTGTACCCCTGATGGTAGTTACCTCCTTGAGTAAATCCCACTTCAGCACACTATGGTCACTCCCACCTAGTGGTTCCTGTATCTGCAAATTCTTAATGTATGAAGGATCACTACTGATAATCAAATCAAGAGTATTGCTCTCTCTAGTTGCTTCCCGAACATGCTGATGTAGAAAACAATCATCCAATAAATCCTCAAAAGCCTTAGTGTGTGAGTGACCAACCCACAAGTTGTCAATATATGGGAAAATTAAAATCCCCCATTATAAGATAATCTGATTTACTGGCCCACTATTTCTCTGTATAGTTGTTCATTATACTCATCTGAGTCATTAGGCCTATGACACACTCTTATTCTCAATTTAATTTCCAGTGCTTGTGTCACAACAAACTGACTCGCAATGCACTGTCCAGCGATGTCGACTGGCTTCACTTCCTTGGATTTAATGTGTTTCTTAACTAATAGTATAAGCTCTCCTCCCTTCCTATCCTGTCTATCCTTCCTGTAGATGTTGTACTCTCCAAATTCCAGTTCTGCATTCCTTATATCTGTGTGATACACCGCATCTTGGATATCTCAACAATATCTGCCTTTGATGTTTTGAACAACACCCCAAATTCATCAAATTTATTTACCAAACTCCTAGCATTGGTGTATACACAAGTATACGTGCACCTGTTTTTATTCTCATCTTCCTTAACACAGCCCGTTTTTTTAGTTGTTCTGCGATGACTCCCAGCAGTCTCTGAAATCCCCTACACCTTGTTTTCTAGGCTGCTACTCATTCCAATAGAAGTAGTGCAAAAACACTTTCACCTCTCCCAGCGGCTACTCTTAATCTATTAGTTCGTGTATTCCCATCCAAGCTAGCTGCTTTCTGACCCCACCCAACACTGCCCTGATATCATCAGCAAATATTCTTGCACTCTTTCTACTTAAGTGTATCCCATTCCTGTAGAAGCAGTCTTTCCTGTTAACAAGCACAGACCAGGCTGAAAAAAGCCTTGCACAATCTCTCCAGGGCCGAATTGATTGACAAGGCTCTCATCCTATACTCCCTATCGTGTCTGGGCAGAATTGCACACACTTTCAATGTCAGCTCTAACTCATGCCTTTTTGTCAGAATTGACCTGTACTTGTTAAGTGATTCCACCATTCTCCTACTCTTAATATCATTTGTGCCAACAGTTACAACAATATCTCTACTTGTGCCCTTAAAAGATGATATCTGCTGCTGCTGCTACACATCATCATCAACTTATCCAATGAATCCACAAAATCTTGCTAGACTGGAGCTTTCCAACCGACAAGTTCCAATCAATATTTGGAAAGTAAAAATCTTGCAATTATAAGATCTTCTGATTCCCTCGGCCTGCCCTATTTCTCTGTACAGCTGGTCGTTGTACTCCTCAGAATCATTAGGCCTATAACACTTCTACTCTCATTTTAGCTTTCCCACTGCTAATGTCACACAAAACTGACCGAACACTACACTGTCTGTCCATGTTAAGTGGATACTCTTTCTTAGATTTTATGTGCTTATTATCTTTGCACATAACCTCTCCCTCATGTCCTTTTTGTCTAATTCGGTACACATTGTATTCTCCATATTCAAATTTTGCATCACTTATTTCTGACTACACCATGTCTCTGCAATCCTAGAAATATCTGCATTTGAAGTCTTGACCAGCACTTTAAATCCATCAAATTTATTTACTATTCTACTAGCATTGCTGTATATGCAAGTGTACCTGCACCCATTCTTACTCTTAGTTATCATACACATCCCTGTATTTACATGTTTCGTGATTCCCAGCACCCTGATTTCAAGGCTACTGCTCATTCAAATGGAATATGTGCAAGAATCATTTTCACCTCTGCCTGCGGCTGTTGTTATTTTGTTAGTCTGTGTATCTCCCACCCAGTTAGCATTTTTCTGTTTCACCTAATGCTGCCTGGATAGCATTCACAGATATTCTTGCACCCTTTCTATTTAATGTATCCCATCCCTGTAAAAGCAGTGTTTGCCGTTTGCAAGAAGTCTATGCGAATCAAAATTCTATCCTGTATATTCTTGCTCTCTTTATATTTAATGTATCCCATCCAAGTAGAAGGAGCCTTTGCTGTTAACCAGCACAGGAAAAATTTTACCCTGCATAATCTTTCCAGGGTCAAATGATTGACAAGCCGCTTATCATATACTGCTTCCTATCTTGTTTGGGCAGAATTGTGCACACTTTCAAATTTAACAGTAACTCGTCTATTTTTCAGCATTGCCCTGTACTTTTAATTAAGTCTGCAGATCTCCTACTCTTAATATCATTAATGCCAGTGTGTACATCATCACCTTTTGTGCCCTTCAATGATGATATTGGCTCCGGGGGGTTTTAACTTCCGAATTTTAGACTGGACATTGTGGTTTGGTCACTCGCACAGAGCAAGACTTGTGGATTTATTGATTTATTTTTTTTCCATCAGCATGTTCTATAGGCATCCCGAGGGTGTAATACTCTTGATCTGATTATAAGCAGCAGATTATTCATGCATTAAGAATCTGCCGTTAAAAGGAAACAATAGATGGCAGTGATCACAGTGTACTGATGTGGGATTTATTCAAAGATATAACTACCTTCAGAGATATTGGGAAGGGTTTTTGATTTCGTAGAGGTGACTGCAGCAGGCTCAGACCGTTTTTAAATTCTCTGCATTCGGACCAACTAATATTGTTACCAATAGCAAATTCTAAATGGGAAGCATTGAAGGAATTAATCTTTGAAACGACTAGGCATTTTGTTCCAACTAAGAAATAATGTTCAAGGTTTAGGCCTAAATGGATATCAGTTGAACTTATGAGACTCCTGGTAGAGAAGAAAAATGCACGGGATGCATATAATTTATCAGTTGACACAGAAGCCTAAGATAGATATAAGCTAGTCTGTAATCAAGACTCAAATGAAATTAGGCAAGCGAAGGCAGATTACGAGAAATCTTTGGCAAAGAATGCTAAGGAAAACAGCAAGAATATATTTAGCTATATAAACTCTAGAAGGAAGGAAAGGGATGAATCAGATTGATTTGATTGACTTGATATCGATGGTTCGATTGTTGATGATTCTGCACAGCTAGCCGACCAACTGAATGAGTATTTTGCATCTGTATTCACACATGAGGAATTCTGTAGGGAAGTGGAGGCCATAAGCTTATCAAACTCTAACAGAGAGTTAAACAATTTTGTAATAACTGAGAGCAAAGTGGAGGAGAAATTGTTGAAGTTAAGCATCACAAAGGCAGCTATAACTGGATGGGATCTATCCAGTTGTATTAAAGAGGGCAGTAATGGAAGTAAGCAAACCCTTAGCCATGATTATGAGAGCATCCTTGGAGTGAGGGGAGATTCCAATGTACTGAAGATGTGCAAATGTGTCCTCTTTTCACAAAGAGGATCAAAGGTCACACAAGTAATTACAGACTTGTTAATTTAACGTCTGCTTCGGGGAAAGTATTGTAGTCTCTAATTAAAGAAGCACTACAGGATCACCTAGGAAAGATTGCAGTTTTAATTCAAACATAGCATGGGTTTGTTAAGAGGAAGTTTTGTCTGACCAATTTGATTGGATACTATGATGTAGTCACAAAGGAACTAGATAAAAAAAAAATTACTTTGATGTCACACAGAGTAGGCCCCCAACTCTTTGGCATTATGCTAATACTTCGGTTTTCAGTGTTAATCATGTTCATTATGTTCGGCGCTTTTCGGCATGATGTGCTGAGCAGCCGAGACCAAGGAGGACGACGACAGACCTTCTTGGACTCCTTTCCACCATTTTATTTCAGTGATTCAGTCTGTTTACAGCATACGATAGTGTAAACATATTAATTAGCCTTTTATATGCATTTGCAAGCGAAAAAAAAGCTATGTTCCCATTTTTTCAGCGATTTTTGCATTTCGATGGGGGTGTGGACCCAAACCCGTCATGTGAATGGGCCCTACTGTACTTGGATTTTAGGAAAGTTTTTGATACTGTTTCACATGGAAGACTACTGTACAATTTGCAAGCAGTATGGCATTAAGGGTAACTGCTGCTATGGATAAAGGGATGGTTCAATGGGAGAAGACAGAGAGTGGTAATCAATGGACTGTGCTCTTCGCAGACTAATGTTATTAGTGGAGTCCCCCAGGCTTCGGTGTTGGGCCATTGTTGTTTTCTGTATTCGTCTGTGGTATTGATGAAAGTATATCAGGCTTTAATGTCCTAATTTGCAGATGATACAAAGGTTGTTAGGGTTGTTAATGACAGTTATGACAGTATGCTACTACAACATGATCTAGAAAAGTTGATTAGATGGGCTGAGAAATGGAAATTAAAGTTTAAAATTGACCAATGCAAAGTACTTCATTTGAGTAGCAGCAATCCCAGAGTAATGTTCCAGCTGTGCGATACTACACTCAAGTAGTGGAAAATGAAAAAGATCTGGGGCTAATTGTGCAGTCCGATATGAAGTTCTCTGAGCAGTTCAGACAGGCTCAAAAGTATGTCGGGGGGGGGGGGGTCAATGATGTACAGGAATTTTTGGTAGCAGCTATACAGAAGTGATTATGCAATGGTCAGGCCGCACCTGAAGTACTGCATACAGATATGGGGGCCTCATTTTAGGAAACATGTAGAGCTGCCGAAAAGAATACAGAGAAGGGCAACAATATTGGTGAGTGGAAGAAATAGTTGCTCTTACAAAGAAAGTCTTAAGTTCTGCAAATTGCAGCAGCTGAAGACTAGGCCCCTGCGAGATAATCTGATTGAGGTGCATAAGGTGTTGAATGGTTTGAGGAAGCTCAGTGCTGATTGGATTCTTCCTCTTGCTCAGGAATGGGGCAACATCATGCCCCATTCCTGACAAATCTTCGAACAAGTCGTACATATCATAAGTCTGTGATTCGAAATATAAGTGCCATTCTCGTTTCCCTCCAGAGCTGTGGCTTGCTTTAGCCATTTAGCTTTATTACTCGTCTGAGGCATGATTTTCAATCAAATTCATTCAATAATTAAACATACTACACTAAACACTATGCACCAGTTATGCTATGAAGTTTGCATTAATAATGATATATAATGAAAATTTGAATGTTCTAATCAGTGCACCAGCTATGCAGCAATAATACTACTACACTACCAAGTTTGTGTTATAAATACGTAAACCAAGTGTTTAAAAATTTGCATTGTGCGGTATTATTTTAATTTTTTGGTCATCTTTTGTGTTATAAATACGTAAACCAAGTGTTTAAAAACTTGCATTGTGCGGTATTATTTTAATTTTTTGGTCATCTATAATTGATGTTTTTTTAGTACTGCTATATAAAGAATAAAATTATTATATAATTATATATAATTTGTATTATGAATTTTAATGTTGCTTATATTATATTATTATAATAACTATTATATAACCTATTTTTTTTTAAATATTAGATAAATATATACAGAGAGAATATGGTCTAACAGGCAGAAAACTCAGTGGGGAGCCAGAAAATAAAATAAATTTCTTAATGTTGCCATTATTAAAATAATCCAATTACGGCCAACCTAAGTGATTTTTTTACAACAAGATATTTACACAATGAAAAATTTATGCATTTATATGTATTAGGCTATATCATTAGACTTAAAAGTTAATTATAATAGAGCACTCCCCCGACTTACATCAGGGTTACATTCCGCAGAACTCTACTTAAGTTAACTTTTACGCAAGTCGGAATTTTCCTAAATGCTTGTGCAGCACTCGCAACTATTCGTTCTGAATTTGATTGAAACAAAAAAGAAACGTTCGATGAACATGTAAATAGAATTATTTGTTCAATTTTTTTTGGCTCATTCGCAGGAAATATTTCAAAATTATAAAATTACAAAAAGAGAGAGTAGACAGGCATAACATCGGTAAGTTTTACCTTTCGAGCAGCATTGCCAGAGGGCGCCTCCATAGCCAGGTGGGAAGGAGCAGCAGTGGGTAGCACATGCTTCTTGATTAGACCGGGGTTCGAGCCCGTCACCACCAAATACGGAGGATGTGGAAAGGTCAGGAATGACCACCGCATATTCCTGGAGCAATATGGCCTTAGTTGCTAATGTTCCCAAAAACCAAATAACATAACATAGGCAGTACCAGAATTAACTCTCCATCTGATAAGCATGCCACTACGGAAGTTGAACACTGTGGAGATTTAGGATTTTTTTCCACACACAATTTTTCTGTAACTACAGAATCACCACTGGCGACTTCACCATATGCTTTAATGGTTTGGAAACCATTGCAATGCTTGACCTTATTATACCACATGTTGCTTGCCACGAACTTGGCTTGGGGTTTGCCATACTTATCCTTAATACCTTCATAAATAATTCTTGCTTTTGCTTGAATGGCCATTGGACTCAGGGGCACTTTCTTCAGAACCTGATTTTCCACCCATATTATTAGTAGCTTTTCCATCTTTGATATAGCCCCTGAATGCTGTTTTGTGATCAATGTTGATCTTAAATACGTTGATATCTAACATGTCCTTTGATACGCACACTGTCCTTTAAAATAGCATTCACTGTTGAAGCAGCGAGACCTAATTCCCATACAATTGATGACAAACAGCCCTGCTTCGTACTTCTTAATCATTTTCTTTTTCATTTGTAAATGAATTTTGTTTCATTTCCTAGCACTGACACCACTTGCACTTTCCGTTGGTTGCTTTCCCTTCATCATTGTAATAAGTAAATAGGAATGAAGAGAAGATTCCGAAAATTTGTTTTTTATAATTGAAGATTTCAATGAAAGGGGAAACATATTTCACCATGATAACATAAAAACCCATAATTCTAGTTATCAGTATTATCGAAAATGCAATAAGATCGAGTTTACTTCCCGTTTTACTAGATTGCGCTAACAGCAAAGCCCACTAAACTGAAAAGTGCAAAGTGTTTTGATTTTTTTATGGTAGTGACCTCCAGAAATGTGTTTTAGAAATTTATCACAAAGATGTTCAAAATAGATTTTTTTTTTTTTTTAAATGTATACCTCAAACACGTGAGGTATTAGAACCTATAATACTTATTATGGTGCTTGGGTTGGAGGTTGAGAAGACAAAAGAAGATATTTGTTGATATTGGATTGAACTTCTGTAGACTGTAATTTTCAGGATATACGTATGAAGGAAGGTTGTTCCAGAAAACGGCAGTTGAATGAATAAATGAGGAAGATGAAAAGTTGGTTCTGCGAGTTTGAAGTTGGACAGTAAATGAATGTTGGCTGGTGGCTGCATATGTTCGGACTGTTTTGAATGAGAGAGAGTGGGAATTATAGAAGCCAATTCAGAAGAACAGTTCCCATGGAAATGTCTGTAGAAGAGGCATGCAGCAGAAACAGTACATCTATGACACAGCGAGTGGAGAGACTCTGTTAGAGATGAATCATTAATTAACTTAACTGCCCTCTTCAGAATGGAATCAAGAAGCCTGGGAGAGAGGTTTTGGGGGCACCATCCCAGATGTGGGAACAATATACCATTCCAGGGCGAATTTGCGATTTATACAGAGTGAGCAGCTGTTTTGAAGAAAAATGACGCCTTGAGCGAAAGAGAAAACCAAGTTTTTTAGATGCAGAGGAAGCAATATTTGTAATGTGCTTATGCCAAGAGAAATGAGAAGTCAAGGTAATCCCCAAAAGAGATGAATCATTTTGCTTAGAAATCGGAGTGTCACCAAAGATAAGCATAGGAGCAGAAGAATCCTTTTTGCGAGATATAAGAAAAGACTGAGTTTTAGAAGGATTGAAATCATCTAAGTTGTCTTTGCCCCATTGGAGAATTACCTGAAGATCCGCATTTAAGGAATTGGTAGCAGATTGTCGAGAAGTTGAAGCTGATTGAGCAGGGCAAGGTTTCTCAAAATGGATAGTAGAATGCAATGTGCTATCATCGGCAAAACTATGGATAGGATTTCCAGTCAATGGAAGAAGGTCATTGATATACAAGAGGAAAAGCACTGAACCTTGGGGGACACTGGCATTAGTGGAGAAGTTAGAAGACAGAGAGCCATCTACCATCACCCTCAGTGAGCGATCAGAGAGAAAACTGGATAACCAATTACTAAAATCAGTTGGCATATCATGAGATGGAAGCTTGTTTAGAAGACCTTTATGCCAAACATGATCAAAAGCCTTTGAGATGTCAAGAGCAACTACTTGTATTTCACCGAACCTTTCCATTGAATTAGTCCATAAATGGGTAACATAAGCCAGAATATCACCAGTGGATCGACAATGATGGAATCCATACTAGCGATCGTTGATCAGACGGAAGGTTTCTAGGTAGTTTAAGAGTTGGCGATTAATTAATTTCTCCATTACTTTAGAAAGAGTAGAACTAATTGCGATGGGAGGGATTTGTCACCCTTTTTTAGGAACCAGTTGGATATGAGCAAATTTCCAAGCAGAAGGAAAAACACGTTTGGAATAAGAAAGTGAAAAAAGGCTTCAGAGAGTAGGAGTATGTTCAGGAGCACAGGTTTTGAGAACAGGTGGAGAAATACCATTGGGACCTGGAACTTTCTTAGCATCAAAATTCGTCAAAATCATTCTGACATCCTTTTGATGGAAGACCACAGCAGGTATTGAACGTAGCATGTTGCGAATGGTTGGAGTTGTTTTACCAAGATCATTAATACATGAGTTGGAAGAAAAATGGGTTGCTAGCAGGTCAGCTTTATCCATGGCTGAAGTGTGACAACAGAACCATCTAGTTTGGACAGAGGTGGGAACAGAGATGGGCAAAAGTTGCGGCCAATAGCTTTGGCAAGAGACCAGAATGCACGGCTACCATTAGGGCAAGAAGTAAGTTTTCTACTCTGAACCTGATTTCAAAATTATAAAATTACAAAAAGAGAGAGTAGACAGGCATAACATCGGTAAGTTTTACCTTTCGAGCAGCATTGCCAGAGGGTGCCTCCATAGCCAGGTGGGAAGGAGCAGCAGTGGGTAGCACATGATTAGACTGGGGTTCGAGCCCGTCACCACCATGGTGACGGGCTCTGGGTATATTCTTAGCCTGTTCAAACTCTAATTTGGACTGATTAATAACTGCTTTACAATTGTTGCGAGCTTTGGTGTAAGCAGAAAATTAAACTGAAGAATTAGAAACAAGCCAATTACTGTATGCAACGTTCTTCTCTTGAACAACCGTAGCACATTTATTGGAAAATGAAAGTTTAGATAAAGGACGAGATTTTAAAGTGGAGTGTGGGATAAAGGATTCCATTCCTGCAAGAATAATTTCACTGACATGATATGAGCAAACATTGACATCAGAAGTTTTGAAACAGTAATCCGACCAAGGAAATGAAGAAAAGAAATCTCGCAGATCATTCCATTTTACATTCTTGTAATGCCAAACAACACTAGGTTGGGAATAGCCATGAGATAAAGGCTCCACTGGAGAAGAGACAATCACCAAGTTGTGATCTGAAGTGCCTAAAGGACCTCTCCCTTCGACCATGTACTTAGAAGGGTAGTTTGTGAGAAAAAGATCAAGCATGTTGGCTGTATGATTAGGATTGTCTGATATTCTTGTAGGTAAATGAACAATCTGTGCTAGGTCATTAGTAATATCAAAAGCCTCAGCATCTCGACCAGCTGGGTCGGTGTGACTAGAAAATGGAAGCCAGCTGGAGTTGTGAACATTAAAATCGCCAAGGAAAATTACCTCACTGTTAGGAAAGCTGGACTGGAGAAAGTCAAGTTCCAAAGAGAGGAAGTCAAAGAGCTCCAAGTGATTAGTGGAGTTGGGAGAACTGTAGAGACAACATATGAATTTGACACAATGAGGTAGAGAGACTTTAAGCCAGAGAAGTTCAAAGAGAGGAGATTCCAAATTACCAAGTCTCTGACAGGGAATATCCGAACGGGCATATATAGAAATACCACCTTTGAGGCGAAAGAAATCATACATGAATGATTTGGGCACCTCAGATGAGCAGTAGTTGAATTAATTGATAACTGAGATTCTGTCAGAAAAAATACATGGGGGTTTGGCAGACTGCAAGTGGAAATGGACATCGTTGAGATTAGAATTGAGACCACGTATATTTGTGAAATTAATTAGGAAGTGTTTTGGAGGTTTAGATCTTTTTGCAGATAAGCTTGCTCTATTAGTTTGACAATTGATGGTGTATTCAATAGTAAGATTTGTCACAGACATTCTCTCAGATATGCCAGACAAGCTGTACTTGCTACCTGGGAGTCAAAAACGCTGATGGAACTGATATTCGGGTGACACTCAAGTGAAGTGGACCCAATTTCGGCGAAGTCCGGACGGTCTGTGACAGTCATATCCTCTGCTTGCACCTTCACGATGGTGGGACTGTTAGTAATCCTGGGTATAACCTCCATGCACAAGCACATGGTGGGTGACCACCCAGGTGTGAACCAACGTAAGCAGGGGTTGAGGTGTGGCGCCCACACCTCATGGAGGAATGCCGCCCCTCTATGTTACCAGGCAGTACTAGGTGGTAGATGACTCTCATCAACCGGTGAAATACCACCACTTTGCTTATTGGAGGCTTGAAGTGGTGGAACCCATGTTTAGTCTCTAGAGCTAAGTTCCGGTCAACCCTTCCCTATCTCTTCCATCATGCAGTATAATTGATGACTTTTGAGGTTATGATGAACGTCGTGGCGAGATCCAATATTCCTTACATTTCGAGGGTACAGCTCTAAAACGGTTTTCGCAGGCCGGCCGCTAGTTAGTACACCGGACCGAACCTATTGGTAACTCTCTAGGAGGCTTCCGGATCAGCTAGTGTATAATCTTGCTACCTCTACTCTGCCAGATAGTGACTGGAGGGAGTCCGAGTAGTGTGTATGCGGGGAGCATTGTCGAGGCTACGTTATGTCAAGGATCTGGGTATATTCTTACCATGTGTACGCCATATCCAAAAATTTCATTACTTCATACAGCATGTCCCGCCCACTTTTTCTTACTATTGAATACACCATGAATTGTCAAACTAATAGAACAAGCTTATCTGCGAAAAGATCTAAACCTCCCAAGGACTTCATAATTCATTTCACAAATATACGTGGTCTCAATTCTAATCTCAACGATGTCCATTTCCACTTGCAGTCTGCCAAACCACATGTACTTTTTCTGACAGAATCTCAGTTATCGGTTGATTCAACTACTGCTCCATCTCAGATGCCCAAATTATTCGCTGTATGATTCCTTTCGCCTCAAAGGTGGTACTTGTGCATATGTCCGTTCTGATATTCCCTGTCAGAGACTTGGCAATTTGGAATCTCCTCTCTTTGATCTTCTCTGGCTTAAAATCTCTCTACCTCATTGTGTCAAATTCATCTGTTGTCTCTACCGTTCTGCCAACTCCACTAATCACTTGGAGCTCTTTGACTTCCTCTCGTTGCAACTTGACTTTCTTCAGTCCAACTTTCCTAACGGTGAGGTAATTTTCCTTGGTGATTTTAATGTTCACAACTCCAGCTGGCTTCTGTTTTCTAGTCACACCGACCCAGCAGGTCGAGATGCTTAGGCTTTTGCAATTACTAATGACCTAGCACAGATTGTTCATTTACCTACAAGAATACCGGAAAATCCAAATCATACAGCCAATACGCTTGATCTTTTTCTCACAAACAACCCTTCTAAGTACACGGTCGAAGTGAGAGGTCCTTTAGTCACTTCAGATCACAACTTGGTGATTGTCTCTTCTCAAATGGAACCTTTATCTCGTGGCTATTCCCAACCTCGTGTTGTTGGCATTACAAGAATGGAAAATGGGATGACCTGCGAGACTTCTTTTCTTCTTTTCCTTCATCGGATTATTGTTTCAAAACTCCTGATGTCAACGTTTGCTCAGATCGTGTCAGTGATATTATTCTTGCAGGAATGGAATCCTTTATCCCACACTCCACTTTAAAATCTCGTCCTTTATCTAAACCTTGGTTTTCCCATAAATGTGCTAAGGCTGTTCAAGAGAAGAATGTTGCATATCGTAAGTGGCTTGTTTCTAATTCTTCAGTTTCATTTTCTGCCTCCACCAAAGCTCGCAACAATTGTAAAGCAGTTATTAATCAGTCCAAACTAGAGTTTGAACAGGCTAAGAGTAGAAAACTTGCTTCTTGCCCTAATGGTAGCCGAGCATTCTGGTCTCTCGCCAAAGCTATTGGCCGCAACTTTTGCCCATCTCTGCTTCCACCTCTGTCCAAACCAGATGGTTCTGTTGTCACTTCAGCCAAGGATAAAGCTGACCTGCTAGCATCCCATTTTCTTCCAGCTCATGTATTAATGAACTTGGTAAAACACCTCCCACCATTCCCAACACAGTCCATTCAATGCCTCCTGTGGTCTTCTGTCAAAAGGATAGCAGAAGGATTTTGATGAATCTTGATGCTAAGAAAGCTCCAGGTCCTGATGGTATTTCTTCTCTTGTTCTCAAAAACATGTGCTCCTTGAACTTACTCCTATTCTTTGCCGCCTTTTTTCACTTTCTTATTCCAAAGGTGTTTTTCCTTCTGCTTGGAAATTTGCTCATATCCAGCCAGTTCCTAAAAAGGGTGACAAATCCCTCCCATCCAGTTATCGTCCCATTGCAATTACTTCTACTCTTTCTAAAGTAATGGAGAAATCAATTAACCGCCGACTCTTAAACTACCTAGAAACCTTCCGCCTGATCAACGATCACCAGTATGGATTCCGTCAGTGTCGATCCACTGGTGATATCCTGGCTTATGTTACCCATTTATGGACTACTTCAATGGAAAGGTTCGGTGAAACACAAGTAGTTGCTCCTGACATCTCAAAGGCTTTTGATTGTGTTTGGCGTAAAGGTCTTCTAAACAAGCTTCCATCTTACGGTTTGCCATTGTTTTTAGTAATTGGTTATCCAGTTTTCTCTCTGATCGCTCACTGAGGGTGATGGTAGATGGCTCTCTGTCTTCTAACTTCTCCACTAATGCCGGTGTCCCCCAAGGTTCAGTTCTTTCCCCCACTCTTTTCCTCTTGTATATCAATGACCTTCTTCCATTGACTGGAAATCCTATCCATAGTTTTGCCGATGATAGCACATTACATTCAACTTTACATTTTGAGAAATCTTGTCCTGCTCAATCAGCTTCAATTTCTCGAAAATCCGCTACCAATTCCTTAAATGCCGATCTTCAGGTAATTCTCCAGTGGGGCAAAGACAACTTAGTTGACTTCAACCCTTCTAAAACTCAGTCTTGTCTTATATCTCGCAAAAAGGATTCTTCTGCTCCTATGCTTATCTTTAGTGACACTCCAATTTCTAGGCAAAAGGATATATCTCTTTTGGGGATTACCCTGACTTCTAATCTCTCTTGGCACAAGCACATTACAAATATTGCTTCCTCTGCATCTAAAAAACTTGGTTTTCTCTTTCGCTCTCGGCATTACTTTTCTTCCAAACAGCTGCTCACTCTGTATAAATCGCAAATCCGCCCTGCCATGGAATATTGTTCCCACAGTTGGGGTGGTGCCCCCAAAACCTCTCTCAGGCTTCTTGATTCCATTCAGAAGAGAGCAGTTAGGTTAATTAATGACTTATCTCTAACAGAGTCTCTCCACTCGCTTTCTCATAGACGCACTGTTTCTGCTGCATGCCTCTTCTACAGATACTTCCATGGGCACTGTTCTTCTGAATTGGCTTCTATAATTCCTGCTCTCTCTTTCAAAACAGTTCGAACACGTGCCGCCACCAGCCAACATCCATTTAATGTCCAACTTCAAACCCACAGAACCAACTTTTCATCTTCCTCATTTATTCATTCAACTGCCGTTTTCTGGAACAACCTTCCTTCATACGTATTTCCTGAAAATTACAATCTAGAGAAGTTCAAGTCCAATGTCAACAAATATCTTCTTTCGTCTTCTCAACCTCCAACCCAAGCACGGTACTAAGTACTATAGGTTCTAATACCTCTCGTGTTTGAGGTTCACAAAAAAAAAAAGAAAAGAAAAAGTGGGTGGGACTTGCTGTATAAAGTAATGCTGCATGAAATTTTAGAATATATCCTGATCCTTGACATAATGTGGCCTCGAAAATGCCCCCCCCCCCCATGCATACACACTGCTCGGACTCCCTCCAGTCACTATCTAGCAGAGTAGAGGTAGCAAGATTATACACTAGCTGTTCTGGAAGCCTCCTATAGAGTTACCATTAGGTTAGGGCCAGCCTGCGAGCACTGTTTTAGAGCTGTAACCTTGAAGTGTGAGGAATAATGGATCTTGCCACAATGTTCATCATAACCTCAAAGGTCATCAATCATACTGCATGATGGAAGAGATGGGGAAGGGTTGACTGGAACTTACCTCTACAGTCTAAACATGGGTTTCACCACTTCAATCCTCCAAAAAGCAAAGTGGTGGTGTTGCACCGGTAGATGAGTCTTCTATCTCTTGTAACAGAACTAATGACAACGATGAAAGTGTAGTGCAATTGCCATTATAAAAATGACCTTTTAAAGTGCGTAGTTATATAGTGAAAATTTCAGCTTCCTCTGAGGTCTTGTAACGAATTACCAAAAAAAATAACAATGTGTTATTGGGTTCACATTACAATATTTTCACAATAACTCTATTTATTCCTACTTGATGTAAATTTCGTTTCCACAATTTTTTTTAGTTTGAACCAGCCAACAAAAACTTACGTAAAGTCAAGTTTCCATAAGTCGAGTGTTATGTGATCCGCGGAGTGCCTGTGTACAAAAAAATTATCCAACTAATGCTAACCTAAGCAATTTGAACTTTACAGCTACCTATTTATCACAGTTAAATTTTTTTTCTACCTCTCACTCCATAACTATAAAATTGATTATAAGATTCGAATGATACAAAGGTTCTACATTAAGTAATAACCGTGAAAATCTTGAGCTAAATCAAACAATAAAATAATGAGCATGACTAGGACTATAAAGCTTCTTATAGAGTACAATTTAAGATGACAACACTAGGTCAGTGAAATGTCAAAATTCTTAAAAAGCATATCTGTTTCTTGGAGATAAATTCTTTGAATAGCGCATGGAGCCTTCTCCCTAATTATTTAAAATTATAACTTGTCTCTGGAAAAGAAATTCATCCAAGGCCTCCTCAGTTCCATTCCTTGAATGGAACTGAGGAGGCCTTGGAAAGTTCCATTTCTTGAATGAAAACCAAACTGGTTAAAGTATTTTAATGAGTATTTAGTAAAAATACAGTCTAGATGGGCAGCAGTACGTTGTTCAGTGGTTTTACCCAATTTGGATAATAACTCGGTAGAATGATAGGTTTTGTCAGAAGCACAAACACCACGTTTGTTGATTTATTTTACTGATGTTATCTTACAAAGGCTAGGAAACGTTGCTTCATTCACGTTTATGGTGGTGTGAACAAAGGCAGATGGATCAAGTTTGTGTTGGCATTTGATAAGAAATTCTCTCAAGATTAACAAGACCAGGAGAACTATTATTATTGATTTTAGAGATAACTGAATCACCTTCTGCCTAGGTGAAGCAAGGAGTATATTACAATCAGGAAAACATGCTCTGCTGAGAGATTTGATTTACTGATGAATAGTAAGGTCACTGCTAGGAGTCATCTGAGAGAAGAAAAGCATCAGGTATGATATTGCTAGTCTAAGTCAGTGTTTCAACATTGAGAGAGAGTCAATAGATTGCTAAATTTCTGTAGTTTGAGCCTTGTTTCTAGAGAGGTAAAGAATCGGACCCCAAGGGCCAGAATTACACCTAATTACAACAAATATTCTTCTCCGAGCACTGACCTTTATTGTCTTCATATATTGCTTCTTGGGGATGTGATATTCATTTTAAGCCACTGTGTGTGTGGGTGGCTATGCATCTCCTGCAGTGGGCAGCATTAAGACAGCTATTCAGTACATAATTAGAGGTTCCATGTAGTGGAACCTGTAATTATGTACTGTACAGATGTCTGATATTTTAACAAATGAAATAGGCATATTCTGTATTAAATCTGTCTGGAAACAGCCACAGAGAATTTTGTTCGGCATTTTTGCTGACAATACTGTGCAGTTATTGCATCATTTATAAAACTCAAAAATCTTTTAAAACTGGTCTGTCTGTCCCCTATCTCAAATTTTCCAGATAAATTGACACCTGCATTACTCCCGAAAGATTGTTACCCAAGCTTTGCATTTCTTAACTTCCTCCTCCTGTATATTGATTTCAAGGCAATTGAATGTGTTCTGATGATCCTTCTTCTTCTATAACTTCTGTTTCTTTGTCAAGTCTCTCTGGTTGATCCGTCGCTTTACTATACTTCCCTTTCCCTACCATCCCATACTATTCCCACTGTATCCAATTTTCCTTTCCTTCACTAATGATCTATGCTGGGGTTTTACCCTGGTATGGATCAGCAAAATGATAGTAGACCCTGGCCACCTCCATGTGGCGAAGATGGGGTGGGACATTGTGACCATGGTGAGAGCGAGGTGCCAGCTGATAACATAAAAACAGAATACATCATAACATTTACACACCCAACACGCTACATACAAATTACTGATTTTGTAAGCTGGTTTGTTATTTGGTTTTTAGGAGCATTAGCAACTAAGGCCATATTGCTCCGGGATATGCGGTGGTTATTCCCTGACCTTTCCGCATCCTCCGTATTTGGTGGTGACAGGCTCGAATCCCAGAGCGTGTGTTACGCACTGGTGCTCCTTCCCACCTGGCCACAGAGGTGCGTAATTTTTTTTTTTTTTTTTTTTTGTAAGCTTCAACGCAAGAAGTACAATAGTGGCTAATGGGGGGGTTCCCCCCATTAGCCATCTGCCACAACAACTCATGAATATCCCTGAATATACCCTGTTTTTGCTAATATTTTAAGTGGTTTTTATCAGAAACTGAACTTTCTACTTGCCAAGGTTTTGCTTGAAGATTTATTTAAAAATTAAATTTTTTTCAAAAATGGGTTTACCAATTTTGATGATATTTTATATTAGTTCTTATGTCATAATTTGTTTCTTTTGTTGTTGCAATAAAATTAAATTGAAAATGTTCTTTATTAGTGTTTTCTTTAGATAGGGTCCCCAAATTCAATTTTTCTTTGGGCTCCATGAAGGTATAAAGTGACACTGGTAATGGTTCTATTGAGACCTCAGCTACAGATAAAGCTAACTAACTTTTGTGTTAATGATGTTGGAACAACAAAAGAAACAAATTATATGACATAAGAACTAATATAAAATTTCATCAAAATTGGTTTACCAACATCATTAACACAAAAGCTAACTAACTTTTGTGTTAATGATGTTGGTAAACCACTCCACTCAGTTCCTCATTGTAGCCTTCTGGCAATAGGATTATTGAATAATTATGAACAATCCTGATGCCAGTAAAGCTCCCAGTCCTGATATTGTTTTCCACTTGTTCTCAAAACCTGTGCTCCTTACTCCTGTTCTGTGGCATGTTTTTGCAGTTTCTTATTCCACCAGTGTTTTCCCTACTTCTTGGAAATTTGCTCATATCAAACTTGTTCCTAAAAAGAGTGACAAATTCCTCCCATCCAATTATCTCCCCATACTCTAAGGTAATGGAGAAATTCATTAACCACTGACACCTAAACTATCTTGAAACCTTCCATCTGCTCAGTGACTGCCAACATGGATTCCATCAGTTTTTATCCACTGATGGTATTTTGGCTTGTGTTAACTCATTCTTGCCCAAATTCATTGGAAACGTTTGGTGAAGCTCAAGCATTGCTCTTGACATTTCAAAGGCTTTTGATCATGTTTGGCCTAAAAGGTTTTTTGAACAAGCTTCCATCTTATGGATTGTCAACTGTTTTTTTGTAATTCGTATTCAATGATGTTAGACTGCTGTTTTCTAACTTCATTAATGCTGGTGTTGTTCTAGGTTCACACACGCTTCTTGATTAGACCGGGGTTCGAGCCCATCACCACCAAATACGGAGGATGCGCAAAGGTCAGGGAATGACCACCGCATATTCCCGGAGCAGTATGGCCTTAGTTGCTAATGCTCCTAAAAACCAAATAACAAACAAACAAACAGCTCTAGGTTCAGTTCTTTCTTTAACTTTTTTCTCTTGTATATTAAAGACCTTCCATATGAGTGGAAATCCTATCCTATTTGCTGATGATAGTGTATTGAATTCCACCTTCCAGTTTGAGAAATCTTTCACTGTGCAAACTGCTTCAACTTTTCAGATATCCACCCAATTCCTTAAATGTTGATCTTTAAGTAATTCTCCAATGCCAGCAAGATAACTTAGTTAATTTCAAACCTTCTAAAACTCAGTCTATATCTCACAAAAAGGATTCTTCTGCTCCAGTGTTTATCTTTTATGACGTTTAGATTTCTAGACATCCTGATATCTCAATTTGTGATTACTCTGATTTCTAATATCCCCCCATCATATAAACTCTTCACAAATATTGCTTCCTCGGCATCTGAAAAACTGGGTTGTTCCCTTTCTCTCATTGGTACTTTTTTTTTTTTTTTTATTGGCTCTTACTCTGTTCAAATCTTAAATTTGCCCTACTATGGAATATTGTTTCCTGCATCTGAATCACTGCCTCCATAACCTCTCTTTGTCTTCTAGATTCTTTTCAAAAAAGGGCTGTTAGGGTAATTAATGACCTATCTTTTACACAGACTCTTCAATGTCTGTCTCATTAATGTTCTGTTTACGTTGTATATCTTTTCTCTAGATACTTCCATGGGCACTGTTCTTCTGAGTTCACTTCTATAATTCCCCCCCCCCCTCTCTCTCTCTCTTCAAAACCAGTCCGAAACACTTGCTGCAACCAGTCAACATCCACTTACTGTCCAACTTCAAACTCCTAGAACCATTTTTTCCCCCTCATTTATCCCTTCAGTTTCTGTTTCTTTAAGCTAGACGGTTCCATAAATAGATAAGCATACATTGCATTTGGTCTGGATGAGATATATTATCCCCTTCTTCAGCACCTTGACAAGAAAGCTCTGAATTCTTTACTGTTATGTTTTAGCCATTTGTTCTCAAGAGTACTGCCCTAGTTCTTGGTGTTGCTCAATAGTCTTGACTTTTTCCTAAACCTGGAAAAGATCATATGAACCATCTTGCTATCAACAAATATCTTCAGTAATTGCCTTAGTAAGACATTAGAAAAAATGATTCACAATTAACTTGTATGGTATCTTGAATTCAGTTGGTGATACAAAAAGCTCACAGTTTCCAAAAAACCGATCAGTGCTAGACTTTATGATCAGGGAAGAATCCAACATATGGAATACTTTTATCCAAAATGAACAACTTTTCATGGTCTGTTTGAATGAAAAAGTATTTGATAACACCTGGCACTATAGCATTCTTCAAAAGATGCGTTCCACCAGTCTTTAGGGGGTTGGCTTCCTCTAATTGTTTAGAACTTTCTGCACAATGGAACTTTTGAATTGTGTTACAAAAATGCTCTGCAACAATTGATTGTCCTTGAGGGTACTACAAGGACAGAATTTTCGTGCCATGCACTTTACAGTAAGGAGAAACAGTCTGGCAGAGATTATTCCAGATAATATTGACACTTATTTGTATGTTGACCTTACAGTGTCCTGCCACTCAGAAAATATGCACTCCATTGAATGGCAACTTCAGCTATCAATAAATAGTTGATTTTTGGATATCCCATAATGGCTGCTGCCTATCCACATCTAAAACCATTACCATCATGTTTCAAAATGCATCAGCTTCATCCAGATCATGAGCTATTGTTGGGACCCAAACCAGTAATACTAATCTTGGGGACTTGACTGAGTGACTTATCAGAAGTGTAATTGGTGAAGTTTGATTAAAATTTCTTTTTATTGATTTGTTACTTTTCAAGTTTTCTGTTGCACGAAGTGCAATGATTAGCTGCCCTACGTTCTCGACGTCTGGGGTGAGCGGTTAGGGGTTCATCCCCCTGACCCGGCTAAACGGGTATTGAGTTGGTGGGGCAGAGAGAATTTAGTTTAAAATTGCATTTTGTGAAGTTTAAAGCTTTTGGGACCCCCACTTGTTTCACTTGAGTGGGGGGTGTTTTTAAATAAGTTTCTGAATAGATTTTTGGATTCTTGTGTTTTGAGTTGAAGTGTTGGTCTTAAAGACTATTGTATTATAAAGTTAAAGTTGTAAATAGTTGGCAATTACAGCCTTTTAATATGTCCGGTAAAAAGTCGAGCGCTGGCTCTCTTTCCAAGAAAAAAGCAGATATTGAGATGGAAGCAGATAGTGATTCAGAAGATTCAGAGAGTGAAAACTCTGAGGTTCAGGAAGAGGTGGAAGAAATAGTTCCTGAAGAAATGAAGCAAAAATCTGATAGTACTGGGACATCACAGGATACAGCTTCTAAAAGGAAAAAGCAGGAGATTTGGACACCAGAAAAGAAATTAGAAATGATACATAGTATGAAGAAGTTGTTTGAACTCTATGACAAAAAGTTCAGAACAAGGACCAGTGGTAACTGGATTAGAAAAAATAGTGGAGGCACGAGGGAGATTAAGGGCTCTCCTGTTGCAAAGAGAATATCGAGTAACGGGCAATGTAGCAACCAAGATTATGTAAATATGGAATGATCTAGAAATGGTCATAGTAAAGTTGGAGATAGACCTACAAGTAAGTAGAGCTGAAAAGAAAGGTATTCAAGAACAATATAAAAACGAATATGCTACTGTGGTAAAAGAAAAGTGTGTTACAAAACCCAGAGTGGCAATTATCACTACCAAGAACAGTAAACATAAATGTAGTGAAGATATTAAAAAAGATTTAATTAGAAAGGTGAGACCTGAACTACAGAATGTTAAAGTACAAAATTTAAGAGCTGTACAGGATAAGAAGATCGTCCTTGAAGTAGAGTCAGAAAAGGATATAGATATGCTCGTTAATTCACCAAAGTTTAAAGAACTAAAATTGTGTGTGGATAAGATAAAGAAGCGAAATCCTAAAATTCTGATTTATGATGTGGAACTAGATGTGAATAAAGAAGAGTTGAAAGAACAATTGTGGATTAAGAACTTGAAAGATTATGGAGTAAACCAAGAAGTATTCCAAGAAAGTTTTAACGTGATAAGTGTGAATAAAGCAAAGAGCAAGAAATTGAATAACTGGATAGTGCAGATAGCAGGTTCGGTCCATAAACAGTTGATTAGAAAAGGAAAAGTGTTTGTGAATTGGTCTGCCTGTCGGGTCCGTGACATTGTCACGGTGACCCAGTGTTACAGATGCACGGCTTTTGGCCATATTGCAAAGTTCTGTAAAATGAAAGCGTTTTGCGGATATTGTTCCATTGAAGGACATTCCTATAATGATTGTGTGAACAAGGAAATGTCACCTTGTTGTATAAATTGCAAACGCAGAAAAGAAACAGCAGAACATAATGCTGTAGACCATACTTGTCCCGAGTATGAAAAGGCAATGGCCTTAAGTCGGAGAAGAACAGATTATGGTTAAAAATGTTAAGTGATGTTGTCTGTGGTTATGGGTCTGTATATGGAGGTGCCGTGGCTTGTCATTGGCCTGGTAGGTAAGGCTTTAATGAGATAGTGCTATGCTTGGAAAGAGACTCAGTGTGAAACTACAGTTTTAACATTTTATAAAGCCAAAGTTTAACAATTTTAACCTCCGTTCAAGTAGAGGTCTTACTCCACGAGGAAGGGGCGGTAACTGTGGTCACACGGGATATTTGCTTATCTCTGTGTGACCACAGGCTAAAGACCGATATAACGAGTCATTTAATCAACAGAAATGTTTAGAATAATTCTGGCCTGATAACTATTGCAGTGATGATAAATCACATGAATAAAACTGTAATAAAACAAAAATTAAGACTTTTGCACAGATAGGCAAATTGCCTGTGTGGTGCACTGGAGGTTCTGTTGCTTAAATGGAAACCAATAATACTGAGCAACAGTATCTGGTTCTTACGTCTGGTATTTGATTACCCTAAACTACCCCTCCAGAAGCATATAATCTAACCATGAACTCAGTATATCTGTTCATGAGCAGATTTCCTTTCACTATTATACATATATTAAACCTCATATTGTTGGGACCCAAACCAATAATACTGAGCAACAATATCTGGTTCTTACTGTCTGGTATTTGATTACCCTAAACTACCCCTCCAGAAGCATATAATCTAACCATGAACTCAGTATATCTGTTCATGAGCAGATTTCTTTTCACTATTATACATATATTAAACCTCATATTCTGCTTAGACTATTGGAGCCGCCGGTTATACTGTTCATGTAAGACTGCATTCGTGTAGTTCTTTCCAGTTCAGAATAGGAATGAAATAGGATAGTATAATTTTTGTAGATTTGAAATTATATGATTATTAATGATTAAATCAACCAGATGCAGAAGAGTTCAATTTGAAGAAACTGAGTTTCAGTTTCTTTATGTCATATTTTTTTCATCTAGACTGCCAATTAAAACTTGATGATTGAACGTTTCATAAAAAATAAATAAATGAATAAAATTAAAAAACAAAACAAAAGAACAGTCTTTTAATGAACATGGGGTAGAATTTAATATTGTTTTTAAACAGTACTTTGCACTGGATGCAGATCACACAGAATATTTTCTGTGTGATCATATGGAGGTTGCTGGTTTCCAGGCAGTGCTCCATTGCAGTAAACTCTGAGTTTTATGTATTTCATACAACATTGCCTCTTTGGTGTAGACTTGTAGTGCACTTGACTGCTATGAAGAGGTTTGGTGGTTGGGAATGTTAGCTTTTGGGTAAGACCCCTGGGGTCATATATACAGATAAGGATGTCTACACAGCAAGATTGGACTTGAACATTGTCAGAAAAAAATTAACAACTGATCCTTAATTATTGTGCTTGTATATTGATTGCAATAGTATAGTTACATTAAGGTTGTTAACTTTTTGGATTCCAGCCGTACAGAGTACAAACCAAAGTTTATTAGTTTTTTTTTTTTAATATTGTGATATAATTAATAAAAATAAAATGTAATAATTTAGAAAGTTTAGAATATGGAAATCAGTAAAAACACTGAAAATTTGCTTTTGGCCATGTGTTCCACGTAACTGCTGACAACAGAGACAAAATATTCTGAATAGGTATATGAAAAATGTCCTTTATTAATATTTGAAGAAAATGCATCTAAATGACTGTCATATAACCTGTATTGAATAACATCACAAAAATTTCAGTTATTACAGTTTAAGCCAAATATTTATGATTGTCTCGGTCCTGTTATATGTTTCTTCTTGAAAACAATTTCTGTCTGATGAGCTAAATATAATTGGAATAAATTATATTTCAACTTATATTTAGCTTATTATTCTGCTTTTTAATATGTGAATCATGTATCACAATGTACATGTTTTCTTTCTTATAATTAAAGGTGGCAATTGAAATAAAATTAAGTTGTAATAAAAAATAAATACAGTCGATTCCGGTTATTTGGGACACATCGGGACTAGTGCATTTCGGCCCGATTAAGCGGCTGCCCCAATTATCCGAAGTTTCACATAAATAGTTAAAAATACAATGGACGCCTGCTTTACAATTGGTTCACTGTACAATCAAATCACATTACGATGGACTCACCGTAGCAAAATACCATTCACTATATGATGTGTAGTAAGTGCCAGTCATTGTGATCAGATTTGTGAATTGAATTTTAATTCTATTAAACAGCGATTCTAATTAGAAAATAGGAGAAATATTATCCACAGGCTATAAAAGTAAAGATATATTAAGCACAAATTTACCCTTTATTACCTTACCAATTAAAAGATACGTGATAATTGGAATAATTAATACGTACTGTAATATGTACATACTAACTAAACTAGTTGACATTTCTGTTCACTGACATTTGTTTGTGGGGGGGTTAAAATTTAAAATAGTAAAAAGATAAGCAATCAATAACAAAAAACACGGCACACAAATTGCAAGTAACAACATGCGCAAGTGAGAACAGAGTAACGAGTTACAAAGCTTTAAAAATAGGAATGAAGAGAAGATTCTGAAAATTATTTTTTTTTTATATGATTGAAGATTCCATGGAAGTGTAAACACATTTCACCACAATAACCCACAGAATTCCAGCTGTAGGTATTATTGCAAATTCAATAAGATCGAGTTTACTATCAGTTTATGATAGATTTCACTAACAGAAAAGCCCAATAAACAGGTGACTGCTAATTGTTTTTATTGTTTTATGGTTGTGACCTCTAGAAATCCGACTGAACTACATGGTAGGGTCGGAGACAATCGTAGGGTAATCTTCAGTGCTGCAGTCTCCTGCCCCGATTAAACGGCATGTTGTCCCAATTAAGCGAAGTAAACCTTGGCTATTTTCTTGATTGGGTTCTGTTTTTTAAGATTTGCCCCAAATAAACTGCTGCCCCGATTAACCGGCGGCCCAAATAACCAGAACCCACTGTACAAAAAAAAAAAAAAAAAAAAACGACTTTAGTTTTGTTAGTGACATTCTTTGCAGTATCACATTTGGTCAGTAAGATTTAAGAGAGTACTCTAGTTTGATAATTGCATATTTATACAATCTCATAATAACAAGAATGCATTAATAGGTCTGAAACTTCTTCCCTGACTAAACCAGTGCAATCTATCTTCTTTCTTTTGTGTACATATATTCTTTATTCTATCTTATTTACTTCCTCAATTATGGTCAGCTGCTACACCCTCCCATATTAAGTCTCCTCTCGGTGGAATATTGGCTAGTAAACAAACACAAAATCTTCCAAACTACATTCATAGAAAACTTCAGTTGGTTCCACATTAAATCTTTGCATGAAATTTTCAAACTCCTAGTATGCTCCCTTCTATTCAGGGTAAGGTTGGCTGGCAATCCCCACCCCCCACCTGGAATACTAGACAGAAGCCATCTTTAATTCTTTTCTCCAATTGAATCCTTTCTCTTGCTAGGTATTTTTCCTTATCCATCACTCAGACTTATTCAGCAAGACTTGGCATTTTATTCTCTGTAGACTACCAGTCCTTGTCTAAAAGGAAACTGTAGACACCTTTATTTCTTCTAACCTGCAGGCTTGTGTCTTTGTGTTTTATTATTAAATATGATTCTTGATGTAAATAAGACTTGTTTGTTATTACTCGTATATCATTGGATCTAATATACACCCTTCTGGCCTTTGATGCAACATACCTGATACATCAGATGTATCAGGTAGCATGCTGTAGTCTCAGAGAAGGACAGGGGATGGATTTTGGTTGCTAAAAAGGGATAAATAGTTTGATATTTTTACTGTATTCTTCGTTAATTAGCATACTACATTTTGTTCTACAACTATATTAAATAGGCTTAGTAGCGTTTGGTAGCTTATTTTTAAAATTTAACTCTTGATTTTTGTAGGTTGTGACTCGCCGCTTGTACCAGTGTTGGCGTCAATATTGTTGAACTTCCCACCATTGTTGTAGTCGATACGAAATAGTGTAACGTGTATAACTCAAACTGATAGTGTAAGGAATAATGTAAAATTAGATAGCGTAATATGTATGCTATCTAGTTACCATATTAGGAATCTGTTAGCTTAGTATAGTATTATCAATTAATCAATAAAAGTTATTAATCATTATTGAATTTCATTGTTAATTAAATTGTATTTAAACAGAAATAATGACCCAGACTAGAGCTGTAAAACAACGTGCATAGATTAGTGGGAGTGTGGCTCGGGAGAGAAATGAAGGTGCGATTCTCCAACACATCACAGTCTAAAAAATGTGCAAAATGTGAAACGTTTGTGGACTTTCTAGAACAGGACATGGGCTAGAGAAGGATGTGTTTATGTGCGTTAGATGCCTAGAGTGTCAAGAAATTAAGCACCAACTCAGCAATCTGATGGACGTCTATGAGATTTTGAGGCATAGGGCAGATGGCCTAGAAGAAATTAATATGACAAGCCCATCAAGCTCTCAGATGCCGAACTCAATGCAAGAGCACACTTCTGTACATCAGGCAACACAGCGGCAATCTCAAAGGCAGAATGCAATAGTCCCACAGGAATTAGTTATTGTTGTTGACTCTATTGTCAGGGAGATGGGGAATATATTATGGAAAAAGAATAGGTGGAACAGGACCAGGGTATGTCTGCCAGGGGAAAAAGTTGATGACGATCTAGAGTAGATATCATCTTTTAAGGGCACAAAAGGTGATATTGTTGTGCACATTGGCACTAATGACATTAAGAATAAGAGATCTGCAGATTTACTTAACAAGTACAGGTGGACAATACAATGTTGAGTCAATGTGGCGTGACATAAACACTGGGAAAGGAAAAATGAGAGTAGGAGTGTGTTATAGGCTTAATGAATCTGATTAGTATAATGAGCGATTGTGCAGATAAATAGAGTGGGCCAGTAAATCAGAATGTCTTATAATATTGACTGGAACTTGTTGGTTGGTCACTTGCACACCAGCAAGACTTTTGTGGATTTATTGGATGACTGTTTTCTACAGCAAAATATTCGAGAGGGAACCAGACGGAGTAGTGCTCTTGATCTGATATCAGCAGTTGATTATTCATACATAAGAATTTGCAGAAAAGAAAGAAAAGATCAGTACACTGTGATCACTATCACCACTGAGTGATAGTGATCACAATGTACTGATCTGGGATTTACTTAAAGATGTATCTACCATCAAGGGAAAGGGAAGGGCTTTTGCAAAGGTTCTACAGTGGTCCTAGACAGTTTTTAAATTCTATACAGTGGGATAAACTGATCATGTTGCCAATAGTGAATTCTAAATGGGAAGCCTTCAGGAGCTTAATCTTGGGAGCAATTAGGCTTTTCATACCAACTAAGAAATAATGTTCAAGGTTTAGGCTTAAATGGATGTCAGATGAATTAATAAGGTTTGTGGCAGAGAAGAAAAATGTATGGGATGCATATAAGTTATCAGGTGACACAGAAGCCTATGGCAGTTATAAGCTAGTCTGTAATCAAGTCACAAAGGAGGTTAGGCAGGCAAAGGCAAATTATGAGAAATCTTTGACAAAAGGATGCAAAGAAAAACAGCAAACAGTTCTTTACTTATGATGGTTTGACTATTGATGATCATGCTCAGGCAGCTCATAAACTGAATGAGTATTTTGCTTCTAAATTCACTCATGAGGAGTTACTCAAGGAGGAGAATGCCAGAAGTTTATCAAACTCTTACATGGAGCAAAGTGATTTTGTAATAACTCAGAGAAGAAACTGTTGAAGTGAAACTTAAGGAAGGCACCTGTAGTGGAAGGGATCTATCCAGTTACATTAAAGGAGCTAGCAGAGGAAGTAAGCAAACCCTTAGCCATAATGTTCAGTGTTTCCTTGGACTCATGGGATGTCCCCACGAACTGGAGGTGTACAAATGTATTCCCAATTCACAAAGGGGGTTCAAAAAGTAACACAAATAATTATAGACCCTTTAGCGTAACTTGTGTTCTGAGGAAAATAATGGAGTCCTGGTCAAAGAAGCATTGCAGTTTTGTCTAATGCTGGAAAGAAGCATTAGACAAAACTGCAGTAGTAATTAAGACACAGCATGGGTTTGTTAAAGGAGGGTCTTGTCTGACCAATTTGATTTGATACTACGATGGCTCACAAAGGAACTGGATGCAAAAAATAATTTTGATGTCATATATTTGGGTTTCAGGAAAACTTTTGATACTGTTAAACATGGGAGCCTGCTGTACAAATTGGAGCAGTGTGTCATTAACGGCAAGCTGCTACAATGGATAAAGTGGTAATCAATGGACACTGCTCTTCGTGGACTAATGTTATTAGTGTAGTTCCCCAGGTTCGCTGCTGGACTCATTGTTGTTTAGTGTATTCAATGATATTGATAAAGGTATATCAGGCTTAATATTCAAGTTTGCAGATGATACAAAGGTTGGCAGGGATGTCAACGGCAGTAAAGACACTATGTTACTGCAACTGGGTCTAGATAAGTTGGGCAATTGGGTTGAGAAGTGCCAACTGAAGTTTAGCATTGACAAATGCAAAGTACTGCATTTGGATAACAGTAACCCAAGAGAAATGTACCTACTCTGTGGTATATGGGAAGTGGAGGGTGTGGAGAGTGAAAAAGACCATGGAGTCTTGTCTATGATATATATGGTCAGGCCACACCTTGAGTACTGTGTACAGGTCTGGACGACTCATTTTAGGAAGGATGTAGAGTTGCTAGAATGAGTACAGAGAATGGCAATGAGATTAGGGAGCAGTAGAAAGGGTTGCTGTTACCAAAATAGGATTAATTTCTCCAAATTGCAGCCTGTGAAAACTTATGCACCTGCGAGGTGATCTGATTGAGATGTATAAGGCCTTGGAAGGTTTGAGCAAGCTTAACGCCGATGGGATTCATCCTCTTGGCTCAGATTAAGAACCTAAGGGGGCATAGTTTCAACTTGAGAAAAGACTGTTATAGAATAGATCTGCAGAAATTTGCCAGTATATAGTTGATTGATGGAACAGACTTCCATTTCTTGTTGTGGAAATTGATAGTATAAATAAATTTAACTCTGAGCTGGACATGCATTTTGAGTGAATGGATGGTGAAATGGGATGGGTTTTTTTTTTTTTTTTTTTGCTGAGGCTGCATAAACTTGCTTTTTTGTATTGTATGTCCCAACTAATGCTAATTGTGAAATTGTGTTTGGCTGACACATCAAATAAACAGATTTTTTTTTTTTTTTTAATTTACTTAATTTACTTCAAATGTGCTTAGTTTTCATTTCTTAATTCTTTTGCTCTGGATTGGTAATGTATACAATTATCTCATTTTTAGTTTCATTAAAATTTTTAAATTGTTTTCAATTTCGTTTGTAAAATCATTGTCAGTGTATAATCCTGTTATGTGGGTGATGCAATCACATTTCCTGTTGCATTATCTGGGGATGTGGTGATGCTTGGATGCACCACGAGATGGAAACAAGCCAGTGGCAGCGGTGTCCTGCTTTGGGCAATCATCCCTGGATTCAGTCATCCATGTGCTGGGCACTCTGATGTCTACTACTAACTAAACATCAATGCTGACCAGGTACGCCCTTTCATGGCAACGGTCTTCACCTCTGGTGGTGCCATCTTTCAGCAGGATAATGCCCAATGTCACACCACCTGGATTGTTCCAGGTATTGCCCTGGCCTCCAAATTCCCCAGACATCAATCCCATAGAGCATCTGTGGTTTGTGTTGGAACAGCAACTCCGATCTGCGACAACTCAACCATGGGCCTTACAGGAGTTAAAGGATCTTCTGGTTACATGTTGGTATCAGATACCACAAGACACATTTAGAAATCTTGTAGCGTCCATGCCATACCTTGTGTAAGTTGTTTTGGCTGCATGGTGGAAGACTAACATCATATTAGGTAGGTGGTCATAATATTTTGGCTCATCTGTGTGTACACACACACACACAAATACAGAGTGCATGGGTTACCGGGTTCCTTGGTAACACAGTGCTGTCATCCCTCTTGCTAGTGGATGAACCCACCGCTTGGCAGGTATATAGGTACACTGCATTCATGCACTTGGCAATTCGAAGTCAGTGTGGATAAATGTTGTCAGTTAATTGACTTTGAAAGAGGGATGATAATGTTTGCCCGACACATGGGTCACCCTTATCGCGGAGGTGGTACTGAAATTAAACTTATTAGACATTATCAAGCATGTATTGAGAATATACAATTTCTGGAATAACACCTCCCATCAGAGCCGTGCAGGTTGAATTTCTTCTCATCCAAGAAGATAACTGACTTCCACTGCGTGGGGTCCATTTGATATGCTCCTTACACAGTGCAGTGAACAGAGAAAGGTGGTGGATGAACGTGGCCCTCATCGTCTGTTTTGTTTGGCCCTCAATGTCGTATTGTTAGTATTAGTAACGGCCGCATGGTGCAAGAAAGCCTATGGCTTATGCTGCACCAGCCAAAAAAAAAAAATCCGAACAAAACAATGATAAAAATAAATAAATAAATAATAATAATTAATAAATAAATAAAAAATAAAATAAAATATAAATAAAAAGCAAATTAAACCTATCATCCTATGCGCTTCCCTTACCCGAAAGTACTATCCAGATGACCTTTGAATTTCCCCAAACTGTTGGCCTCTACCACCCATGAAGGCAACTTATTCCAGTAATTTATAACTCGCTGGCTAAAATAAAACTTCCTGCAGTCCAATCTAAACATTTCCCCCCCATAACTTGAATTTATGTCCACTAGTTCTAGCATCATTTATAATCTTGAAAATGTTGTCCTCATTCATTTTACTGATGCCTCTCAGAGCCTTAAACACCTCAATCAAATCTCCTCTAAGGTGTCTAGTTTCCAAACTCTGCAACCCACATATTCGAAGTCTTTCTTCATAAGGACGCCCTTTTGCCGATCTCACCAGGCGAGTTACCCTTCTTTGCACCCTTTCAAGAAGCTCGATGTCTTTCTTTAGGTGCGGTCTCCATACTTGAACACAGTATTCCAAGTGTGGTCTAACAAAAGCCTTATATAATGGGATTATCACGTCCCTATCTCTACTTGCAAAAGTTCGATAGATCATCGATAGGACACCATGGGCCTTCCTTGCAACCTGTTTACAATGCTCAGAGAATTTTATGTCTGACCGTATCGTAACACCCAAGTCCCTTTCCTCCAGTACTCGGTTTAGTTGAACTCCACCAAGTGAATAAGTTTTTTTGGGATTACTGTTTCCCAGGTGTAATACCTTACGCTTTGTTGGATTAAAGCACAGCTGCCATTTTTCTGACCATTCTTGAAGTCTATCTAGGTCTCTTTGAAGAAGCTCAGCTGGACAGTGATCATTAACTACTCTAGCAATTTTAACATCATCTGCAAATTTAGACATCACACCCTCTATCCCTTCATCAATGTCGTTTATGAAAATTAAAAACAACAGTGGTCCTAATACTGATCCTTGGGGAACCCCACTTCTTACATCAACCCAATCTGAGGAATAGCCATTTATCACAACCCTCTGCCTCCTGCCCTGAAGCCATCCTTCTATCCATCTAAGGATTTTCCCAGTGATTCCAACCTGTTCCAGCTTATAAAGCAACCGCTCATGTGGGACTGAGTCAAAAGCTTTGCTGAAATCTAAATAAACAATGTCGAAATTATTCCCTAAATCCAGCTCATGAGTGACCCTTTCGAAATAGCGAACCAGATTTGTTAAACATGATTTTCCCTTTACAAAACCATGCTGAGTATCCTTGAATTTCAATTCGATCCAAATGATCCTGAATTCCACCCTTGATCATTGCCTCCATGATTTTCCCTACTACTGAAGTCAGACTGGCAGGTCGATAATTTCCAACTTCACTTTTAGAGCCACCCTTATGTATGGGAGATACATTTGCACTTTTCCAATCCAAGGGAATCTTCCCATTGAGGCTAATTATGCTCGCATAATTAGCCTCAATGGTTCAGTGCACTCGCTTGCCGCCTCTCTTAAGCTTATAGGGTATATTCCATCAACTCCAGGAGCCCTACTGCTCTGTAGGCTTGAAAGTTTTTTTATTAAATAATCTTGCGAAATTTCAATATCATTAATTACATATTTTTTAACTTCGCTCCCACAATTTCCCATTGCCACAAAATGCTTTTCATTTGTAAATAACGATGCAAAATAACTGTTGAGTTCATCTGCAACGGCAGCTGGTGTATTTATTACTATCCCCTTTCCCTTACGTAAAGGTCCGATCTGGTTTGTTCTGCTCTTCTTGGCATTTATATATGTGAAGAATTCTTTATCCCCCCCCTCTTTGCTCTGTTTGCTAGTGATTTCTCATAAACTGCCTTTGCCTGTCGAACCTTTTCTGTGGCTCTATTACAGATCACCTTGTAGCTGTTATAGGCTTCAGTACTTTTTATTGCTCTGTAACCTTTCCATGCCACCTTTTTCTGCTCAAGTAATGTGGCAACTTCACTATTCATCCAACTTGGAACCCTTCTCGTGGAGTATTTTTTTTAATGGTATATATAATGATTCAAGGCATCTGTGATTAATGTTTTAAAAGCGTACCACAGTTCAAATGTATTCATTTTCTGCACGATATCTACCCAGTTAATAGAGGCCATGTAGTACCTTAAGGCATCGTAATTTTCTTTTCTGAAATTAAAACCCATTCCTTTCCCTTTTACTTCTGCTACCTCTCTTGTCATCATCCACCGTAGAACTCCGTGATCACTTCCTGCTACTGGTTCCTCTACTGTCAGCCCTGTTATGTCATCTGATTCATATGTGATGATGAGGTCTAGGATATTCTTTTCTCTAGTACTTTCCCTGACATGTTGATACAAATAAGTCATCTAGTTGATTTAAAAATTTTGTTCCACATGTCGAGTTTCCTTCCCATTTACTCCAATCAGTTAGAGGCAAATTGAAATCACCCATAATAAGGCATTGACTTACTTGCCCATTCCATTTGCATGTAGAGGCTTTTGTCATAATCTTCACAATCACCTGGTCTGTAGATTACTCCTACTCGCATTATACCTTTGTTTCCAACTATCTCACACCATACAGACTCTATACTAGCATGTGAAGTGTCTGAATCCGGAAAAGCTATCGTCGCACCCAGGCTGCTTCTGATAAGAAGCATTACCCCACCACCCCTTCTATCTGCTCTATCCTTCCTAAATACATTATACAAGCCGTACTGAAACATATCATCCCCAATTTCCGGGTGGCACCACGTCTCTGTAAGCCCTATTATGTCCCGTTACTTGTTTTAACCAGCAGTTCGAATTCGCTCATTTTATTGACGACACTTCTAATGTTACTGTATAAACAATTAAGATTTACTGTTCTTGTATATTTAACAACCCTTGAAGTTTTTTAGTCTCTCTTCCCTGATATTAGCTACCCGCTCACGTGAAACGTCTTTGCCCCCAGAACATATAGATAATACGTACAGTTGAGGTAACAGATAAGAACTCTTAAGGTATGTGCAAGAGTTACATTGACCAATATTATCAGATAAATGCGTGTCAGTATTACCCACATCCCCCCTAACTAGCAGTTTCCCTGAACCTTTAAACCTGAACCTGTTTCGGCCAACTGGAGAGTGACAGTGGCACAAATCACTGCTGACTTCAATGAGGAAGGTGCCAGAAATGTCTCTACCAAAACCATCTACACGTCACCTTGGGTGAAAGAACATCAGCACTGGACATTGGATGATTGGGGGCGGGTCTCCTGGTCAGATAAGTCCCGTTTCCAGTTATTTCGAGCGGATGGGAGGGTGCTTATCTCACGGAAGCTGAACAAAGCTATGCACCCATCATGTCAACAAGGAACTGTTCAGTCAGGTGGGCTATTGATAACGGTCTGGGACATGTTCACCTGGCACATGTTGGGACCTCTGCTACATCTAGATGCATCTCTGAATGAGCCTGATTATGTGTTCATCCTTACAGATTATCTGCATCCCTTCATGGTCATCGTGCAACCACAGGGAAATGGACTTTTCCAGGATGGCAATGTGCCTCCACACAGGGCCATGGTGACTAGAACATGGATGGTTGAAACAGTATTCCGAAGATTTTACCCTTATGGAATGGTCTCCCCGTTCACCGGACATGAACCCTGTGGAACGTCTTTGGGATGATGTGGAATCATCCCAAAGTATGTGGGATGATTTAACAGGCATCATTGGAAATACCTGTTGAATGCTTTCGTGAACTAGTGGACTCAGTGCCTCGCTGTGTGACTGGCGTAATATAGGCGAAAGGGGGACTTACCTGTTACTAGGTAGGTATCCCTTTATTTCTGTCTACTCAGTGTGTGTGTGTGCGTGCGTGCGTGCGCGCGCACTGGTGTTCAGTGCATCGCCTAGGAATTTCACAATTATAACCTTTTTTTTTGTGATGCTATGTTGTTACATTAATGACTAGCATCACAAATAGAAATATAAACAAAAGATATTTATTAATAGTTAAGGCAAAGCTAAGTAATATTTGACAGGTGCAGTCAGTCCTCGTATAACACGTGTTTAAACTACACGAATTGGATCATACATGATTTATAAATAGGGGAATGATATCTTATATAACACGAACCGAATTCGCTTATGCACGATTCGCCTTTGTGTTTACAAGAAATGGCAGTCGAACGCAGAATAACCCCAACCGAACTCAACACGATAGGAATGAAGAGAAGATTCTTAAAATGTATTTATGTTTTTTATATCAGTGAAGGGGAAACACATTTCACCATAATAACGTAAAACCCCACACAATTCCAGCTATCGGTATAATCGCAAATGCAATTAGATCGAGTTTACTACCAGTTTAGCATTAGCATTAGTAGAGGCATTTGATGCAAGAAAGCAAGCTTATGCAGCATCAGCCAAAAAAAATAAAGTAAAATAAATAAATAAAAAATAACCACTTCCACTTCACCCCTCTGTTCGTTCGAAATACCTGTCCAGCCGAGCCTTAAACTTATTTAGGCTATCAACTTCCACGACAAGGGATGGAAGTCTGTTCCACCCGCTGGCTAAAGGCAAATTTCCGCACATCTATCCTACATCTGTGTTTCCTCAATTTGAATTTATGCCCTCTGAGGTGATTATTCTGAGCAAGAGGAAGAATCCCATCAGCATTGAGCATGCTTAAACCATTCAAGGCTTTGTACACCTCTATCAGATCGCCTCGCTGGTTCCTAGTCTCCAGACCCTGTAATTTGCAAAACTTAAGCCTTTCTTCGTAAAAGCACCCATTTGTTCTATTCACTAATCTCGTTGCCCTTCTCTGTACTCGTTCCAGCAGCTCTACATCCTTCTTGAAATGAAGCCTCCAGGCCTGTATACAGTACTCTAGGTGTGGCCTGACCATTGCCTTATACAAGGGAATAATCACCTCCTTATCCCTGCTAGAAAAATTGCTATATATCATTGACAATACACAATGAGCTACTCTTGCAGCCCGTCTGCACTGCTCAGAGAACTTCATATCTGCCTCCACAACCACCCCCAGGTCCCTTTTATTCTCTACCACTGTCAGTGTAGTACCACAGAGTTATGCCGACCGGGCTAGCCGAGTGGGTAAAGTACCTGCCCGGCAACCCAAAGGTCGCGGGTTCGATTACCGCCTCGGGCTTGGATCAAAGTACAGTAATACCCCGAAGTTACGCGATAGGTGGGTCCGACGAAAATCACGTAAGTCGAATTCGCATAAGTCGGGGTACAACTTTGCATATAAATACATATAAATTTTGCTTAATTGGGACCAAGGACTAACAAAAAACTAGTTTAGAAGAAAAATATTAATAAAATTGCAGTTCTTTATACATATTAATACAAAATATGTATTAAAAAAACAAATGACTTACGTAAAAAAGTTATTTCGATGTCGATGGCTTCATAAAATCTAACAAATTCGTCTGACGACACAGCGCGTTCTTTTTTTCATGCAGAATTTCTTCGTTGCAAGCTAATAATTTTTTTATTCCTTGCTTTGTAGCTATAATGCGTTCTTCGTTGGAGTCTATGTTTTCTAAAATTTTTAAGCCCTTTACAATTGAGCCCTTTTCAATTTTCAACCTGTCAAGTTTGCAATTATCATGTGCTTTTCGCCGTTGCTTCATTTAGGCCTGTAGCACGTGCAATATCACATGGTCTTTCATTTCGCTCAAAGCGTTTCACAATTTCATATTTTTTCTCTATCGACAGAGGTGGACTGGCCATAAGCCCTACCGGGGAAACCCCGGTGGGCCAGTGTGATTTTGGCCATAAACCATAGTATGAGGCCACTATAAATTTTCCCGGGTAAGAATTTTTGACCCAGTCCGCCTCTGTTTATCGATAATTGCTTTTCTTTTTCTCTCTGAATCTGCAGTGTCTTCACCAGGATGCTTCCTTTTCACACCTTTTAAGCATTTTACTCATTTTTAGGGAATAAAGCACAATTACAAAACGAGGAGGCACGCTTGATACGCATAAACAAAGCTGCGCGCGTGTAGCAACTGAATAAACAACACCATAAAGGCAGAGATACACTATTAACACCTCACATTTCTAGGGGTTACTACCATAAAACAATAAAAATCCAGTTGCGTTTCTGCTAGTGAACTCGATCTAATTGCAGTTGCGATTATACCGATAGCTGGAATTGTGTTGGTTTTTACGTTATTACGGTGAAATGTGTCATAAAAGCAGCAAAGTTGAATTTTGTTCATCTTTCGCTCTCATTCTCCGCCGTCGCACCGCATATCGATAACATATGAAAAACGACCTTGAAGATAGTGGGCGGCCAAACGAAAAAAATCAAGAACCGCGTAACTCCGAGTTCGCGTAAGTCGGGGTAGCGTAAGTCGGGGTATTACTGTACTGCAAAAAACCTTGGGAGGTGCAATATGGCCACAGAAGCCGATGCGCCAACAACTACCAAATTAAAAATCAAAATCAACCACAGAGTTGATACGTTGCTCTGGGGTTGCTGTTTCCCATATGTAGTACTTTACATTTGTCAATGTTAAACTTCATTTGCCACCTCTCAGCACATCTGCTCAACCTTTCCAGATCCTGTTGCAGTAGCATAGTGTCAGTAGTGTCCTTGACAACCCTCCCAACCTTCGTATCATCTGCAAACTTGGACATTAAGCTTGATATACCATAATCAATATCATTTATAAATACAGAAAACAATAATGGACCCAATACTGAACCCTGAGGGACTCCACTAATAACATTAGTCCACGATGAGCAGTGTCCATTGATTACCACTCTCTGTCTTCTCCCTCTCAACCACCCCTTTATCCATAGCAGCAATTTGCCTCCAATGCCACACTGCTCCAATTTGTGCAACAGTCTTCCATGTGCAACAGTATCAAAAGCCTTTCTAAGATCCAAGTATATAATATCAAAGCTATTCCCTGCATCCAGTTCTTTTGTGACTGCATCATTGTATCCAATCAAATTGGTCAGGCAAGACTTCCCCTTAACAAAACCATGCTGTGTCCCAGCTATAACTGAAGTCTTGTCTAGATGATCCTGCAGTGCTTCTTTAACCAGTGCCTCCATTAATTTTCCGGGAACAGAAGTTAAACTCAAAGGTCTATAATTACTTGTGTCAGCCTTTGATCCTCCTTTCTGAATTGGGGTCATATTTGCACATCTCCAGTCCTACCTCCCCTGAGTCCAAGGAATCCCTCATAATTATGGCTAAGAGTTTGCTTACTTCCTTTGCTGCCTCCTTTAATGTAACTGGATAGATCTCATCCACCTCAGATGCCTTTCTTGTGTTTATCTTCAACAATTTCTCCTCCACTTTACTCTCAGTTATTACAAGATTGTCTAGCTTACTGACAGAGTTGAATACACCTCTGGCATTCCCCTCGCTGAATAACTCCTCATGTGTGAATGTTGATGCAAAATATTTATTTAGTTTGTTAGCTACCTGAGCAGGATCATCAACAGTTCATCCATCGATATCAAGTGGACCAATCTGATTCATCCCCTTCCTTCTAGAGTTTACATAAGTAAAGAACTCTTTGCTGTTTTTCTTCGCATCCCTTGCCAAGGATTTCTCGTAATCTGCCTTCGCCTGCCTAACCTCCTTTGTAACTTTGTTACAGATCAACTTGTATCTATCATAGGATTCTGTGTCACGTGTTAATTTGTATGTATCCCATGCATTTTTCTTCTCTGCCATATGCCTCATTAGTTCATCTAGCCGACCGGGCTAGCCGAGTGGGTAAAGTACCTGCCCGGCAACCCAAAGGTCGTGGGTTCGATTCCCGCCTCGGGCTTGGATAAAAGTACTGCAAAAACCTTGGGAGGTGCAATATGGCCACAGAAGCCGATGCGCCAACAATTACCAAATCAATCAATCAATTAGTTCATCTGACATCCATTTAGGCCTAAACCTTGAACAATATTTCTTAGTTGGTATGTAAAGCCTAGTAGCTTCCAAGATAAGTTCTTTGAATGCTTCCCATTTTGAATTGCTGTTGGTAACATTATCGGTTGAACCAATTGTATAGAATTTAAATACTGTCTCAGTCCATCGTAGTCGCCTTTACGAAAGCAATACCCCTTCCCTTTACCCCTAATGGTATTTACCTCTTTGAGTAAATCCCACTTCAGAACACTGTGATCACTGCCACCTAGTGGTTCATTTATCTGCAGATTCTTAATGCATGAAGAATCACTCCTGATAATCAAATCAAGAGTATTACTCCCTCTAGTTGCCTCCCACACATGCTGATGTAGAAAACAATCATCCAATAAATTCACAAAAGCCTTGCTAGTGTGTGAATGACCAGTCCCCAAATTCCAGTCGATATCTGGGAAATTAAAATCCCCCATTATAAAACTCTCTGATTTACTGGCCCACTCTAATTCTCTGTACTCATCAGAGTCATTAGGCCTATTGCACACTCCTACTCTCAATTTTGATCTCCCAATGCTTATGTCACACCAAACTGACTCGACACTGCACTGTCCAGCGATGTCGACTGGCTTCACTTCCTTGGATTTTATGTGTTTCTTAACTAATAGCCTAATCCCTCCTCCCTTCTTATCCTGTCTATCCTTTCTGTAGACATTGTACTCCCCAAATTCCAGTTCTGCATTCCTTATATCTGTGTGACACCACGTCTCTGAAATCCCCACAATATCTGCCTTTGATGTTTTGAGCAATACCTCAAATTCATCAAATTTATTTACTAAACTCCTAGCATTGGTGTACACGCAAGTGTACATGCACCTGCTCTTCCTCTTAGTCACCTTAACACAACCCATGTGTTTACTTGTCCCCCAATGATTACCAGCAGTCTCTGAAATATTCGGCATTTTCTGCTAGTGGAATCTGTTTATAACAGATTCCACTCGCAGAAATGCAACTGGAAATTTTTATTGTTTTATGGTAGTAACTCCTAGAAATGTGCTTTACTAAAATGTGAAGTGTTAAAACTGTATATCTGCCTTGACGGTGTTGTTTATTCAGTTGCTACATGCGCGCGCAGCTTTGTTTATGTGTATCAAGCGTGTCTCCTCATTTTGTAATTGTGCTTTATTCCCTAAATATGAGGAAAATACTTAAAAGGTGTGAAAAGGAAGCGTCCTGGTGAAGACACTGCAGATTCAATGAGAAAAAGAAAAGCAATATCGATAAACAGAGGCGGACTGGGTCAAAAATTGTTACCTGGAAAAATTTATAATGGCCTGATACTATGGTTTATGGCCAAAATCACACCGGCCTCCCACCCACCGGGGTTTCCCTGGTAAGGCTTATGGCCAGTCCGCCTCTGTCGATAGAGAAAAAATATGATATTGTGAAACGCTTTGAGCGAAATGAAAGACCATGTGATATTGCATGTGCTACAAGCCTAAATGAGGCAATGCCGAGAATTAGAAAGGATGCAGAGAAAATAAAAAGAAGTTTCATAGCAGAAACAACTCAGTGTAATTAAAATCCATTAGATTAAGACACAAAGAATTGGAAGAGGTGGAATGGCTGTCATCTGTTTGGATAGAAAATCAAACAAAAAACAAGTTTGCTTACAATAGAAGCAAAAGCATTAGCAATATTTTATTGCATAATAGTCTTTAATAAAGGACGTGTTTTATAATACGTATATAATAATACATATTTTATTACGATTATTTATTGTGTTTGGTAATGTTTTGGTTACAAATGTGTGTTCAATCTTGGGTGGTCGGCACCTAACCCTATTTTTCCCATAGGGCCTGTTGTTTATATTGCACAATTCTGCATTGCATGAGGGTTTCTAGGAACACAACTATTGTGCTATACGAGGACTGACTGTACTCTAAAAATATTCCAAAATAAGCATTTGCAACCTTTGTACAAAGTTTTGGTAAAAATGGCAATTATGGCTGAAATATTATCAGAATCCCTCAGTTTGCTTCAGTTTATCATTTTAAATGGAAAACAAAATGAAAAAGTTAACCACGTGCAAACTGATATTTAGTTGAACCACCTCTGGCTCTGATGACAGCAACACACTGTTGAGACATTGACATGATCAATTCGAAACATGAATTATAGCTTCCTGAAGTTCATAAAGGATCTTTAGTTTCTTTCTGGCAACTGCATATTCCACACGATGCCAACAGTTCCTTATAGGATTCAGGTCCAGCCTGTTTCCTGGCCAGCTAAGAGTTGTAATGGACCGTTCTTCCAACCATTTTTTCACCTGTAACAAATCTAAACACATTGCAGGTACTGTCGAACCTGAAATGCAGAAATGAAGCTAAAGTAACTACAGAAGTGCTCACCTATACTTTTCGCCCGATGGCAAGGAGCAGATTCGTCCTGAAAGATGCAGTTACTTGGCAGGTTGAAATTGTCTGTAATAGTTGTCAGCAATTTGCCTTCCAAAAAAGCCAGGTATCCATTGGCATTTATGGAACCTTTTATAAATTGCTGTTACTTCACTTGCTACCACTCCTTAATGTACTTCCCATTCTCTTTTCAGCTCAGACGAAGAAGATTTATGGTTTTTAAGGCAAAAGTGCTTCAAAATGCGGTCCTGTTTTGGCGTAAAGACTCGTTTGCATCTGGTTCCTTTTTTCCTAACAGCAGACCTAGTATTCTTGAGTTTGGAAAGAAATCTACTTACCGTCAACTGATTACAAGACACTATGAGCAATATGATGGGAAGGACATCTTCCTAATGTAAAGCAACAATAGCACTCTTTCTTTGTGGTGTCAACTGCACCTAACTCGCCATCTTAATACAAGCAAGGAATGACTGCAACTCTTGCAGAGCTTGCTTATATTGTTGAAAGTAACAGCTGATGCAATATTATGTCGTCACCTATGATGCATTTCAATCTTATCTGATGCATGAACGTGGCCCTCAACATTGTCTGTTAGAACAAATATCTGTAAGAAATATTGCCATATACTTACATTATTTCGATGACAATTACAATTTTAAGGGTTGATGCACTTTCTTTGAACACCAATATATATATAATGAGTCAAATCTCATTAATACAAAGTCAAAGGGACCGAAATTTTCATGTTTTGTAATAATGATATCAAAAATAAAATAAATAATTTTAGATTAATAAACTAAATAATAAAAATAAAAGCGTTGTCTAACAATATGGTAATAGGAATAACACACATTTTAAAGATTTTATTTTTGGTAAACTAAGGAAAGGAGTTTACAAAAATAAAAAATATTGTATAGTTTATATTATGATAATGTCAATTCCGGTTATTTGGGCCACATCGGGACTAGTGCATTTTGGCCCAATTAAGCGGCTGCCCCAGTTATCCGAAGTTTCACATAAATAGTTAAAAATACAATGGACGCCTGCTTTACAATTGGTTCACTGTACAATCAAATCACGTTACGATGGACTTACCATAGTAAAGTACCATTCACTATACAATGTGCAGTATGCTCCAGTCATTGTGATCACGTTTGTGAATTGAATTTTAATTCTATTAAAACCGCGATTCCAATTAGAGAAAATAGGAGGAATATTATCCACAGGATATAAAAGTAAAGATATATTAAGCACAAATTTACCCTTTATTACTTTACCAATTAAAAAATTAAATATGTGAAAATCGAAAGAATGTATGTGATAATCTGAATAATTAATACGTACTGTAATATGTACATACTAACTAGTTGACATTTCTGTTCACTAACAATTGTGGGTGGGGGTTAAAATTTAAAACAGTAAAACGATAAGCAGTCAATAACAAAGAACTTGGCACACACAAATTGCAAGTAACACAATACATGCAAGTGAGAACGGAGTAATAAGTTACAAAGCTTTAAAAATAGGAATGAAGAGAAGTTTCTAAAAATGAATTTTTTTATGATTGTGGATTCCATTGAAGTGTGAACACATTTCACCATAACAACCCACAGAATTTCAGCTGTTGATATTATCGCAAATTCAATAAGATCGAGTTTACTATCCATTTATGAAAGATTGCACTAACAGAAAAGCCCAATAAAATTGTTTTTATTGTTTTATGGTTGTGACCTCCAGAAATCCGACCAAACCTTGTGGTGCAGTCGCAAAGAATCGTAGGGTAATCTCTAGTGCTGTGGTCTCCTGCCCCGATTAAGCTACATGTTGTCCCAATTAAGCGAAGTAAACCTTAGCTATTTTCTCGATAGGGTTCCGGTTTTTTAAGATTTGCCCCAAATAAATGGCTGCTCTGATTAACCGGTGGCCAAATAACTGGAATCCACTGTATATACAATACTTTAGTATCCCTCCGTAGCCAGGTGGGAAGGAGCAGCAGTGTGTAGCACACACTTCTTGATTAGACCGGGGTTCGAGCCCATCACCACCAAATACAGAGGATGCGGAAAGGTCAGGGAATGACCACCGCATATTGCCGGAGCAATATGGCCTTGGTTGCTAATGCTCCTAAAAACTTAATAACAAACAAACAAACTTTAGTATCAAGTAAAAAGAATTACATACTTAATATAAAAGGAGACATACAAAGCATTAAAATTTTGATAAATTAATCTAATTTAAAGAAAGAATCCAATGTTGTTTGCACAGGTTTTGTCCTATTTGCCTTTTTAACTACAGCACAGACTCTATCAAATGCAATATTTTTTTTGGACATCTTTTTTTGAAGGCAGTGTGTGTGTGTGTGCTTCTTCACTTTCGCTATTGCTGGTAACAAAAACATAATCATTATGCTTGGTGCTCAGCAGCTGTTCTGATGTTATATTTCTGTGGTAGAAATTTCATCCACCTTCACAGACTCTTCATATTCACCAATAAAATCCATATGCTCCTTCAAATTGCCCCATTCCTCAATGTTGCTATCATGTTCATTTGCTGGACCCTGTTTTTCGATGATATTCTCTCCAAAGAAGCAGTTGATTATTACACTTGAGGCAGTACTGTCCCAAGCAATAAGAAGATTATAGATAGCATCCAAGACATTTTCCTGCAAACTGTTCCCTCCTATGTTGTGGATCAAGTTCCTTTTCAGGCTGGCTCCATATGCTCTTGAGCGCATATAAAGCCTTTCCTTTGCAATGTCTGTTTTTCTTCGTTCCATCCTATCAGCCTTGTATAATTTTTAGTTTAATTTCCAGGCTTAATTCCATCCTTTTACATTTTAAATTAATTTAAAGACAAGTTCCAAAAAAGACATCAGCTCAGATAAAATGGCACAAAATATAGATTAAACTGTAGCAAATTACTCTTTGAAGTGGTATATCAATTGCAACTGACCTTTTCCCATGGAGAGCAAGGGAGTAAACAACTTATAAAAACTGTTTAACATCTCATCCTTCATAATTTTTTTCGGAGTGCACAAAAGTTGTATCTACCATAAACTGGTGTTGTTTACACAAAAGTAATTTTTATCAAGGCAGTGCCATCCTTCGAAAGCAGGGAACTGGGTGGGCAGAAGCAATAATAGGGGCAATAATCAGACAACTGCGCTCAAGTCTGTATTACACATACAAAATAACAATATTTATTTCTCACGGGATGAAAACGAACTTTGTAATACATATTAACCGAATTTTGTAATGAATTAATATATTTACATAGAAAAGCCTATCCTTTGTCAGGGGAATGGTATATGTGCTTCATATGAACGAGTACATTTATAAACTGAGTTTGTATTAACGTGATTTTACTGTATATTAGATGAATAACTATAGCATTATTGAGGGAAATAAATAAAAATGATTATAACTATGTTCATTTATTCTTTTCATATTAATAGGTGTTCAAGGCGGACCATCTTTATCCTTTCCTCCGGGATCACGGCGTCCTCTCTTGGGTGGCCCAGGGAATGATGATGATAGTCTTGAAGCTGCTCTAGGTCTTGGAGAATTAGCGGGTCTTACAGTCAACAATGAAGCAGATTCTAGCTATGATGTAAGAAATTTCTTCATGCACTTCTGTTAAAATTCTTTTTACATATTAAAAAAAAAAAAAAAAAAAACCATCATCCTTCCTGCGTGATATATGAATAAACACACATGCACACTCATTTTTAATTACTTATGATAGTTTGCTATTCCTGGTAGTGTTGCTACGGCACTATGCTTATAACAAACACCGGGCTAGCCGAGTGGGTAAAGTACCTGCCCGGCAACCCAAAGGTCGCGGGTTCGATTCCCGCCTCGGGCTTGGATCAAAGTACTGCAAAAACCTTGGGAGGTGCAATATGGCCACAGAAGCCGATGCGCCAACAACTACCAAATCAAAAAAATCAATCATAACAAACACAGTGTCGGGTCACCTGACAGGTAGCCAACTTTCTCTCTGGGAAAAGTTTTGAGTTTTAAATTCTGCTCTAACAGTCCCAGTCTTTCTTCTATTTTTAATTGATGCAATGCTCAGATTTTAAGTAAGTCAATTTTTTTATTTTTCATTGTCCAATAAACATTTTATTGTCAGAAAAATATAAATTCTGCTGAAAACCACAAAAAAACGTTTTAGATCTAAAATATAAACATGAATCGATTAGTCTCTGCCATTTTCCAGTTCAAAGGATGTGTCTGTCTGTCTGTCTGTCTGTCTGTGAATTTTTTAACATGCATGTATATTTCTGCTTTCCGGGTACATAAGTATATTGGAGTATTAGTTACTTCATTTGAACATTTCTTTCAAATTTGGAACATTTCACAGCTCACAAAATTTGAACCCACTGAGTAGCAACATAGAGTAAATAGAAGTAGTGAGTAATGCATTTCATCCTTATTGTGCAAAAAAATAAGAAATCTCTCAAAAGAAACTTGTGTAAGGCAAAATATTTAACTAACTACTGGGAGAGCTAAAGCAAATAACCTTAACCTGTAAACAATCACATAAATTGAAAATTAGCAGTGCTGACACCTTTCAATTGACCGAAACATTGTTAGTTTCAGATAGTTACAGAGACAATGTAATTATCTGAAACTAACAATGTTTGAGTCACTTGACAGGTCACCTAACAGGTTCTCACACTCATTTATTCTGAGAAAACCATAGATTTTTATTAAAAACATTGTGGCAGTAAAATTTTATTTATGTTTTGGAAGGTAGAAAACATTTTAGATTTTTAATCATTAATTAATAATTAACTTGGAGGATCACCAGTCTAGAGGCACACCTGACAGGTGATCCTCTAAGCACTGCTAGCTTAGGGCATATCATGACAAAGCAATTAGAACATGATTCCTGGATGTTACTATTCCTTCTGAATGTAGTTAGGTATTTGCATCCATTCTTATAAGTTATAATCTGCATTAAGTAACAAGTCCAAAAAAGTGCAGCCATTATCAACCCACTGCAGGGTGGAAGCCTCCTCAACAATTCATGCTGAGGGAAATGGACCATAATCTGCCACGCTGGTCCAGTGCGGGTTGGCAGATCGACCGTATTCAGCAGGCAGGGGCTTGAACCCCGGTCTACTGAAAGAGCGTGTGCTACTGCACTCCCGCTCCTGCCCACTCGGCTACGGAGGCCATTCCAAAGTGTATGCTAACTTTTGAAACGTCGTATAAGCACTTGTATAGAGCTATAGCAATCTGAATTTATCCTCTGCAAATTAATCATTTTTACATTTGCTTGCCCTTAAAAATTAACACTACCCACTATAATAGGTATTCCCCAGATCAGGTTTCTGGCTTTTACCTGCCGTAGTATACAAAATCCACAAGTTAAAAAAAAAAAATAAATAAATAAATTTTCTGTTTGTACTCCGTGACGACCAAACGGTCAGAGGAGGTCACAGGCTTGAACCCCGGTCACTCAAGGCACGTGTATTTATGCACCCGCACGCCTGACCACTAGGCTACGGCGGCCTCCAAAATAAATTGTGTTTTTACTCCGGGATGACCAAATGATCAGAGGAGTTCACAAGATAGATAGAATAAAAGAAGTAAAACACAGGAAAGCAGAGCAGAACCTGCCAGCTTTCATGATATTACAAGAAGCTTCCATTTTTAAATGAATTTTACAAATGCTCATACCAGTTATGCTTATAGACAGTATTGACAAAATAAATAAACCCACAGGTTAGCTTGCATGTATTGATATATTTCTAAATGCATTCTGTAATTTTTATAAGTTAATAATCTGGAAGAAAAATTTCCTCCAAATTATTAAAATTTTTCATATTCAGATTTCTAACGATTTGCTGTTAATAGTACAGACACTTTGATTAGCCCTTTCGATTTTGTACCCTGGATGTTTTCAAATCTTTTAATATAATTATATTTAATATAATATAATTTCCAGGAACAGTGTGTTTGTAGATCCACCTATCTTAGGATATAACACTTTATTTTAAGATGATGTAACTTCTCATTTCTCCACATTCATTGGAAATTATGATGATTTTGTTAATCATCATAATTTGTGTGCTTTGTGAATCCAAGCAGAAAATCTTAAATTTAAATGTATATAAGAGTTACATCAATGTCATTATGTTGTAAGAAAGACATACATGAGATACATAAATACTCATATAATTTCTTGGCTGATTAATTAATTGTTATTAGAAAGACATACATAAATACTCATATAATTTCTTGGCTGATTAATTAATTGTTATTAGTTTAATATTTATTGAACCTTAAAGTGAAAAAAATTGGACTCAGTAAGACCCTAAACTAAAAAGTCATGTCTAAATACAGATATCCAAAATTTCAGACCTACTTTGTCTACAGTTTTCAATAAGCTGTAACAGTAAGACATAGATATAGGTAAGTTGATATTTGGTAAACTGTTAGGACATTAAATTCTGAAAGCAAGGATTAAAATTTTTCAGTTGAATATCTCACTTAATTAAACAAATACAGAAATCTTTTAAGCCAGGAGGAGTAGTACCCCATGCCATTTATTTTTTATAGAGGCTTTTGTTTACCACACCTACTGTTCTCACCATTCTCAGTTTCTTCTCCCATCATCTCTCTCTATGTGGGTATGTCCTAACCACTTATTTCTGGTTTAGTGATTGTGCTATACAGAGAATTTTGTCTGCATAAGTTTACTTTAGGGGTAGAAATTCTCCTGAATTAAAATATTTTCCCTTGCTATTAATAAGATAGCAAGGGAGAATATGTGTATATGTTCAATGTTGCAGTGATTTCAGTGTCTAACAAGGAATCATGAACAAGGATTTATAAAATTGATTAAAAATCTTGGGTACTTCATGCAGGTCCTCATACCTCACTTTGGAAGGACGGATTTTTGAAGGATGGTTGGCTGTTGGAACGGGTGCTGAAAAAAAGCAACCAGATTATTAAAGCACACAAAAATTTAATTCTCACCATGGAAGACTTCAATCCTGCAAATTGCACTGTTTGGAAATTGAAGGCCCTGCAAGGAAACCTGTTTGAAGTCTTTAACTCTTTAAATAGATTGAGGAAATTAAACGTTGGTGGCATCCTTATTCCTCTCAGAGAGCAGACATAAGGGGAACATTAATTTAAAAAAAAAAAAAAAAACATCGCTGCAAGATAGATGTATGAAAATATTCTGCCAGCTAGAGTGAATTGAATATTGGCACAAGTTAACATCTGATATGGAAGTGGGTAGTTTGAATAAGTTTTAATATGGATTAGACAAATTATTAATTAACGAAGATGGAAAGATGAGGTGGTTAGCTTTTTCTTTTGCTGCTGCTTCCTTGCAATTAAATATACCACACAGTTGGTACATTTCTTTAGAGGTAACCCCAGAGATATGTACCAACTGTGTGGTACTACACTGAGGGTGGTCGAGAATGAAAAAGACCTGGGGATAATTGTGCAGTCAGATATGAAGTTTTCTTCATATCTGACTGTACAATTCATGGGCTGCGAGAGCAGGTCATGGGGTATTGTCAATGATATACAGGAATTTTGATATTATGGAGAGGGAGGCAATTATTCCTATGTATAAGGCTATGGTCAGGTCATGCCTTGAGTACTGTGTACAGGTATGGAGGCTTAATTTTAAGAAGGATGTAGAGTTCCTAGAATGAGTACAGAGAAGGGCAACAAGATAGTGAACGGAACAAAGGGTTGCTCTTACCAGAAAGGCTTAAATTCTGCAAATTTGCAGTGTCTGGAACCTAGGCATGGGCGATCTGATCTGATTGATGTGTATAAGGCCTTGAATGGGTTGAGTAAGCTCAATGCTGATGGGATTCTTTTTCTTGCTCAGATTACAAACATGAGGAGGCATAAGTTTAAATTGAGGAAGGACAGTTGTAGAATAGACGTTCGGAAATTTGCCTTTTGCAGCAGGTGGTTGATTGCTGGAACAAACTTCTGTCTGCACTTATGGAAGTTGATAGCTTAAATAAATTCAAGGAAAAACTGGACAAACTTTTAGAGCAAATGATTGTGTGAAGTGTAATTATTATTATTTTTTTCTTTTGCTTATACTGTATATGCTTTCTTTCCTGCATCATATGCCTCTTTTGATTTCACTAATGCTAAATCATTTATTCAAATAAAAAAAAATAAAAAAAAAGAAATCATGAAACTTGCTAAACTATAAAAAGTTTATTGTTACTTTTTTTTTTTTTTTTTTGATACAGCATTATCCTCAAATTAGTGAACTTCTAGTTAGAAGTCCAGAGAATTTTTTAGTTTTGGCTTTTGTAAGCCTAAATTATTCAACTGAATATAACAGTTGAAGATTTCTCAAAGCAGTGTAAAAGCTTTCAAATTTGAAAGCTATTTTCTGACTGTCATCTGTTTTCTTTCTGTTATAAACTGTGTCACCATTTGATTGGAAACTAAGATAAAATACAGCAGCATATTTTAGTATTTCTAAACATTCTGTACCCAAACACTATTTGAAATGGTCTTCAAAATGTATATATGTGCTTAGTCCACAAAACCTATTCACAGGAAATGTATGAGTTGGTTTTGCATTAGCAGCACACCTTTTTATAGGAGTTCCATCATTGAAGGCTCAAAGTTGGGAATAACTGATATATGGTTGTAGTCTGCACGTGGCGGTCACTTTGAGTGTCTGATGTGAGGAAGAATGGGTCGGCATCAAGATCTTCTCATCTTTGAACATGGAATGACTGTGGGGGCCAAGAGATAGCTGAGTATAACTGGTATAACTGTAACTGGCTCAACAGCAGTGAAAACAAGCAGCCAGAAGACACACACGTGTGAGAGCCATTTGTGTCTCATCTTGTCTTGTTACGCAGCAGTGACACAGCACCATGGCCCAGCTAACTGCTAAGTACAATGTAGGAATAGCAATACCAATATTTGCATGGGTTGTGCACCGGACATTAGCTCTTAATAGGCTATGGCAGTCAACGGCCATCACGGGAACGCATGTTAGTTGTGAGACACACGAAACTTCACCTTGTTTCAAAATTCAAAAAGTCAAAAATTTTTGACTTAATTTTTAATTGCGTTAAATTGATTTTTAATTGTGTTCATTTGATTTTTAATTATTGTTAATTATTTTTTACTGTAATATAAGATTTTCGAATTTTTAATTGTTTTCATTTTAATTTCTGGAGAGTATCATATGGAAGAGTTCTACGAATCATATTGAAATAAACTTCTCTTATTCTTTTACAAATAATATACAGCGGATTCTGGTTATTTGGGACACACCGAGACCAGTGCACTTTGACCCGATTAAGTGACTGCCTCAATTATGTGAAGTTTAATGTAAATAGTTAAAAATATATAAAAAAGACAAACTACCATTTCACTGCGCAACAAATTATTTATTCAAATAAATTTCAGAATAAATTAGAGACAAAAATTTAATATTTTAAATATCCTTCATGCAGAACTTTCCATTTTTACTTGTTGTCAAATGTCAACATCAAAAATGACAAGTCCGAGGATAAGTATGTTATCCTTAAAGACCTATCTTTTTTTTATGTAAATCCCAAACACGAGAGGTGTTAGAACCTATAGTACTTAGTACCGTGCTTGGGTTGGAGGTTGAGAAGACGAAAGAAGATATTTGTTGACACTGGACTTGAATTTCTGTAGACTGTAATTTTCAATGAAGGAAGGTTGTTCCAGAAAACGGCAGTTGAATGAATAAACGAGGAAGATGAAAAGTTGGTTCCATGATTTTGGAGTTGGACAGTAAATGGACGTTGGCTGGTGGCGGCACGGGTTCGGACTGTTTTGAAAGAGAGGGGGGGAATTATAGAAGCCAATTCAGAAGAACAGTGCCCATGGAAGTATCTGTAGAAGAGGCATGCAGCAGAAACAGTACGTCTATGAGACAGTGAGTGCAGAGACTCTGTTAGAGATGAGTCATTAATTAACCTAACTGCCCTCTTCTGAATAGAATCAAGAAGCCTGAGAGAGGTTTTGGGGGCACCACCCCAGATGTGGGAACAATATTCCATGGTACAGCGGATTTACGATTTGTACAGAGTGAACAGCTGTTTGGAAGAAAAGTAACGCCGAGAGCGAAAGAGAAAACCAAAGTTTTTTTAGATGCAGAGGAAGCAATATTTGTAATGTGCTTGTGCTAAGAGAGATTAGAAGTCAGGGTAATCCCCAAAGAGATATATCCTTTTGCCTAGAAATTGGAGTGTCACTAAAGATAAGCATAGGAGCAGAAGAATCCTTTTTGTGAGATATAAGACAAGACTGAGTTTTAGAAGGGTTGAAATCAACTAAATTATCTTTGCCCCACTGGAGAATTACCTGAAGATTGGCATTTAAGGAATTGGTAGCAGATTTTCGAGAAGTTTAAGCTGATTGAGCAGGACAAGGTTTCTCAAAATGAAAAGTGGAATGCAATGTGCTATCGTCGGCAAAACTATGGATAGGATTTCCAGTCAATGGAAGAAGGTCATTGATATAGAAGAGGAAAAGAGTGGGGGAAAGAACTGAACCTTGGGGGACACCGGAATTAGTGGAGAAGTTAGAAGACAGAGAGCCATCTACCATCACCCTCAGTGAGCGATCAGAGAGAAAACTGGATAAACAATTACTAAAAACAGTTGGCAAACCATAAGATGGAAGCTTGTTTAGAAGACCTTTATGCCAAACACGATCGAAAGCCTTTGAGATTCAAGAGCAACAACTTGTTTCACTGAACCTTTCCATTGAATTAGTCCATAAATGGGTAACATAAGCCAGAATATTAGCAGTGGATCGACACTGACGGAATCCATACCGGTGATCGTTGATCAGACGGAAGGTTTCTAGGTAGTTTAAAATTTGGCGGTTAATTGATTTCTCCATTACTTTAGAAAGAGTAGAAGTAATTGGATGTGAGGGATTTGTCACCCTTTTTAGGAACTGGATGGATATCAGCAAATTTCCAAGCAGAAGGAAAAACACCTTTGGAATAAGAAAGTGAAAAAAGGCGGCAAAGAATAGGAGTAAGTTCAGGAGTACAGGTTTTGAGAACAAGTGGAGAAATACCATCGGGACTTGCAGCTTTCTTAGCATCAAGATTCGTCAAAATCCTGCTGACATCCTTTTGACGGAAGACCACAGAAGGTATTGAATGGAGCGTGTTGGGAATAGTGGGAGGTGTTTTACCAAGATCGTAAATGCATGAGTTGAAAGAAAAATGGGATGCTAGCATCTCAGCTTTATCCTTGGCTGAAGTGACAACAGAACCATCTGGTTTGGACAGAGGTGGGAGCAGAGATGGGAAAGAGTTGCGGCCAATAGCTTTGGCAAGAGACCAGAATGCTCGGCTACCATTAGGGCCAGAAGCAAGTTTTCAACTCTTAGCCTGTTGAAACTCTAGTTTGGACTGATTAATAACTGCTTTACAATTGTTGCGCACTTTGGTGTAGGCAGAAAATGAAACTGAAAAATTAGAAACAAGCCAATTATGATATGCAACATTCTTCTCTTGAACAGCCTTAGCACATTTATTGGAAAACCAAGGTTTAGATAAGGGACGAGATTTTAAAGTTGAGTGTGGGATAAAGGATTCCATTCCTGCAAGAATAATTTCACTGACACGATCTGAGCAAACGTTGACATCAAAACTTTTGAAACAGTAGTCCGACCAAGGAAAAGAAGAAAAGAAGTCTCCCAGGTCATCCCATTTTGCATTCTTGTAATGCCAAACAACACGAGGTTGGGAATAGCCATGAGATAAAGGTTCCATTGGAGAAGAGACAATCAATAAGTTGTGATCTGAAGTGCCTAAAGGACCTCTCACTTCGACCGTGTTCTTAGAAGGGTTGTTTGTGAGTAAAAGATCAAGCGTATTGGTTGTATGATTAGGATTGTCCGGTATTCTTGTAGGTAAATGAATAATCTGTGCAAGGTCATTAGTAATTGCAAAAGCCTCAGCATTTCGACCAGCTGGGTCAGTGTGACTAGAAAACGGAAGCCAGCTGGAGTTGTGAACATTAAAATCGCCAAGGAAAATTACCTCACGGACTGGAGAAAGTCAAGTTGCAAAGTGTGGAAGTCAAAGATCTCCAAGTGATTAGTGGAGTTGGAGAACTGTAGAGACAACATATGAATTTGACACAATGAGGTAGAGAGACTTTAAGCCAGAGAAGTTCGAAGAGAGGAGATTCCAAATTACCAAGTCTCTGACACGGAATATCCGAATGGGCATATGTACAAGTACCACCTTTGAGGCGAAAGAAATCATACAGCGAATAATTTGGGCATCTGAGATGAGCAGCAATTGAATTAATCGATAAAACTGAGATTCTGTCAGAAAAAGTACATGAGGGTTTGGCAGACTGCAAGTGTATATGGACAACATGGAGATTAGAGTTGAGACCACGTGTATTTGTGAAATTAATTAGGAAGTGTTTTGGAGGTTTAGATCTTTTCGCAGATAAGTTTGCTCTATTAGTTTGACAATTTATGGTGTATTCAATAGTAAGAAAAAAGTGGGTGGGACATGCTTTATGAAGTAATGAAATTTTTGAATATGGTGTACACATGGTAAGAATATACCCAGATCCTTGACATAACGTTGCCTCGACAATGCTCCCCGCATACACACTACTCGGACTCCCTCCAGTCACTATCTGGCAGAGTAGAGGTAACAAGATTATACACTAGCTGATCTGGAAGCCTCCTAGAGAGTTACCAATAGGTTTGGTCCGGTGTATTAACTAGTGGCCGGCCTGCGAACACCGTTTTAGAGCTGTACCCTCGAAATGTAAGGAATATTGGATCTCACCACGATGTTCATCATAACCTCAAAAGTCATCAATCATACAGCATGATGGAAGAGATGGGGAAGGGTTGACCGGAAGTACGAATATTTTCGAGGTGCTCATGCTCAAAATTTATTAAAGTTCGAGGTGATTTCCGATGAAAATATGCAATCTGCCAATAAAAAAAAAATCTGAGTTCATGGAACCTTCTTTTGTGCAATAAAATAAGATACGATGGTGGATTATGATAGAAGTCTAAGTTGAGCCTTATCAATTAACTCCAGACTTACACTGCAAGATGTAGCGAGAAGGTTTTTAAATTTGGCCTGCTGTAACCGAAAAAAAGGAATTTATATGACTCCATGAATGTGGCCCATGGCTTCTTTCTCTAATGTAAAAATGGTCTACATCCAAAAATGTTTGGGGGAGCACTGCTCTAATCGATGTGAAGAAGACACTCTTAAGAACAACAGATCTGTGTTGTGGGATATTTACTTCACCAATAAGTTTTTTGCAAAAAATCATAGCAAAGAATAATTGAAAATGGGAAATTTTAAATCTTTACTCTTAAATCTGAAAGTATATCATAGTTCTGCTCATCCTACATTCTGCAGCCCAGACACAGTCCTCAGACCTCTGCTTCTATATTAAAGGAAGCAACAAAGGAGATAAGCTCTTAGCCATAATTATGATAATCGCCTTGGACTCAGGGGAGGTTCTCATGGACAGGAGATGAATAAATGTGTCTCCAGTTCACAAACGGAGCTCAAATGGTGACGTGAGTAATTACAGAGCTGTTAGTTTAACTTCTGTTCCAGGAAAATTAATGCATGCATTGGTTAAGGAAGCAATGCATGATCATCTAGACAAGACTACAGTTATAGTTCAGACAAAACATGGGTTTTTTTTAATGAGAATTCTTCTTGTCTGACAAATCTGATTGGATACTATGATTTGGGCACAAAGGAACTGGACACAAAAAATAATTTTGATATCATATACTTGGATTTTAAGAAAGCTTTTGATACTGTGGCACATGGAAGACTACTATACAAATTGAAGCAGTATGGGATTAAGGGCAAGTTGCTACAATGGATAAAAGGATGGTTGAGTGGGAGAAGACAGAGTGTGGTAATGGACACTGCTCTTCGTGGACTAATGTTATTAGTGGTGTCACCCAGGGTTCAGTGTTAGGTCCATTGTTGTTTTCTGTATTTATTAATGATATGATGATGGTATATCCCACTGAATGTTCAAGTTTGCAGATGATACCAACGTTGGTAGGCTTGTTAATGACAGTAATGATAATATGCTACTGCAACAGGATCTGGAAAAGTTGAACAGATGGGCTATCATTAACAGACCATCTGCTCAACTTTGAGAGCTGTCAACTGAAGTTTAACATTGACAAATATAAAGCACTGCATATGGGTAGCAATAACCCGAGTAATGTTCCAATTGGGTGGTACTACACTCTGGGTAGTGCAGAATGAAAAGGACCTGTGAGGAATTGTGCAGTCAGATATGAAGTTTTCTGTGCAGTGCAGACAGGCTGCAAGAGTAGCTTCCGGTGTCTTGTCAATCATATACAGGAATTTTGCTAGCAGGGATAAGGTGATTGACTCCTTGTATAAGGGAATGGTCAGTCCACATCTTGAGTACTGTACACAGGTCTCGAGGCTTCGTGTTAGGAAAGATGTAAAACTGCTCAAACGAGGGCATAGAAGAGCAATGAGATTGGTGAGGGCATAACGAAGGGTATCTGTTACCAAAAAAGGCGTAATTTCTGTAAATTTCAACTTCTGGAGACTAGGTACCTGTGAGGTGATATGGTTGAGGTGTATATGGCTTTGAATGCTTTGAGCAAGCTCAATGCTTATGAGATTCTTCCTGTTGCTCAGATTACTCATCTGAAGGAACAAATTCAAATTTAGGAAAGGCAATTGTAGAATATATTGTGTGGAAATTTGCCTTTAGCCAATGGGTGGTGGGTTTTTTTTTTTTTTTTTTATGAAACCCCAAACACGAAAGGTATCAAAACCTATAGTACTTAGTACCATGCATGGGTTGAAGGAGAAGTATAATCAGATCACTTCACAGGTGATAGTAGTAGTAGTGGCATGTGATGCAAGAAAGCAAGTGTATGAGCTTATGCAGCATCAGCCAAAAAAAAATCACACCATTCCTCCAAATGCCAAATGAATCATTTTGATTCAGCTGATTTGTGAGATCATTATTTGGAAAAGTGGTATCAATATTATCATGAGAAACAAATAGCTAAGATCCCTCCATTTGCTTTTATAAGATAGTAGTCAGTTACTTTACTTGGTAGTCACTTCTACTTAGTTGTCAGTTACTTTATAGAATATGATTGCTCAAAACAGTCGACAAATGTTATAAATTGTTTTACTCGAATCATCTAGTTTTGTTAGGGGGAACTTGCATATCACTTCTCCAATATAATTGCAGTAATTTGTAATTGAGCCTGGTGATGGGATGAGTCAAACCATTCAAGTCCTTACACATCTGAATCAGATCACTTCACAGGTGATAGTAGTAGTAGTGGCATGTGATGCAAGAAAGCAAGTGTATGAGCTTATGCAGCATCAGCCAAAAAAAAAAATCACACCATTCCCTCCAAATGCCTGTCCAGTGCATCCTTAAATTTATTTAACCTGTCAACTTCCACAACGACAGATGGAAGTTTGTTCCGGCAATTAACCACCCGCTGGCTAAAGGCAAATTTCCACACATCTATTCTACATCTCTCTTTTCTTAATTTGAATTTATGCCCCCTTAGGTTCGTAATCTGAACAAGTGGAAGGATCCCATCAGAATTCAGCATGCTCAACCCATTCAAGGCCTTATATACCTCAATCAGATCACCGTGCAGGTGCCTAGTCTCCAGCCACTGCAATTTGCAGAACTTAAGCCTTTCTTGGTAAGAGGATCCCTTCATTCCCCTCACCAGTCTTGTTGCCCTTCTCTGTACACGCTCAAGTAAATCTACATCCTTCCTAAAATGAGGCCTCCAGATCTGTACGCAGTACTCAAGGCGTGGCCTGACCATTGCTTTATACAGAGGGACAATCACCTCCTTCTCCCTGCTAGAAAAATTCCTATATATCATTGACAAAACCCTATGACCTGCCCTGGCAGCCTGTCTGCATTGCTCAGAAAACTTCATATCTGACTGCACAATTACTCCGAGGTCTTTCTCATTTTCTGCCACATGTAGTACCATACAGGTGGTACGTTCCTCTGGGGTTACTTCTACCCATATGCAGTACTTTGCATTTGTCAAGGTTAATCTTCAGTTGCCACTTCTTAGTCCATCTGCCCAAATTTTCTAGATCCTGTTGCAGTAGCACACTGCCATTACTGTCATTAACAACCCTGCCATCCAACGTTTGTATCACCTGCAAACTTCGACACTAAGCCTGATATACCTCATCAATATCATTGATAAATATACAAACAACGGTGGAGCCAACACCGAACCCTGTTGGACTCCACTATAAACATTAGTCCACGAAGAGCAGCACCCATTGATTACCACCCTCTGTCTTCTCCCACTTAACCATCCTTTTATCCATTGTAGCAACTTACCCTTAATACCATTCTGCTCCAATTTGTACAATAGTCTTCCATGCGCAACAGTGTCAAAAGCTTTCCTGAAATCCAAATATATGATATTAAAATTATTTTTTGCATCCAGTTCCTTTGTAACCACATCGTAATATCCTATCAAATTTGTCAGCCAAGACTTTCCCTTAACAAACCCATGCTGTGTCTGAATTATTGCTGCAGTCTTGTCCAGATGATCCTGCAATGCATCATTAACCAGTGACTCCATTATTTTACCCGGAACAGAAGTTAAACTAAGTGGTCTGTAATTACTCGTGTCACCCTTCAATCCTCCTTTGTGAATTGGGGATACATTTGCACATCTCCAGTCCGTGGGGACCTCCCCTGAATCCAAGGATGCTCTCCTAATTATGGCTAAGGGTTTGCTTAGTTGCTTTGCCGCCTCCTTTAATATAACTGGATAGATCCCATCCTCCCCGGGTGCTTTTCTTATGTTTAACTTCAACAATTTCTCCTCCACTTTGCTTTCAGTTATTAGAAAATCATTAAGTATCCTGCTACAATTTGATAACCTTCTGCCATTTTCAAACCTTCATAATTCCTCATATGTGAATGTCGATGCAAAATATTCATTCAGTTTGTTTGCTATCTGAGCAGGATCATCAACAGTCGAACCATCGATGTCAAGTGGACCAATCAGATTCATCCCCTTCCTTTTAGAGTTTATATAAGTGAAGAAATCCTTGCTGTTTTTCTTAGCATCTTTTGCCAAGGATTTCTCGTAATCTGCCTTCGCCTGCCTAACCTCCTTTGTGACCTGATTGCAGACTAGCTTATATCTGCCATAGGCTTCTGAGTCGCTTGATAATTTATATGCATTCCATGCATTTTTCTTCTCTGTTACGAGTCTCATTAGTTCATTAGATAACAGTTTAGGCCTAAACCTTGAACAATATTCCTTAATAGGTATGAAACTTTTTGTACCATTCACGATTAATTCCTTGAATGCTTCCCACTTAGAATTTACTGTTGGTAACATCGTCAGTTGATCCCACTGTACAGAATTTAAAAACTATCGGAGACCACTGTACTCACCTTTACGGAAGCAAAGACCCTTTCCCCTACCCCTGATGGTAATTAAATCTTTAAGTGAATCCCACATCAGTACACTGTGTTCACTGTCACCTAGTGGTTCCTTTATCTGCAAATTCTTAATACACGAATGATTACTGCTGATAACCAGAACAAGAGTATTACTTTCTCTGGTTGCCTCTCGAACATGCTGCTGCATAAAACAATCATCCAATAAATCTACAATAGTCTGTCTAGTGTGCGAGAGACCAAACCACAAGTTCCAGTCAATATCTGGGAAGTTAAAATCTCCCATTATAAGACATTCCAATTTACTAGCCCACTCTATTTCTCTGTACAATTGTTCATTGTACTCATTCGAATCATTAGGCCTATAACCTACTCTTAAGTACTTATGTCACACCAAACTGACTCAACAGTGCACTGTTCATCTATATCAACTGGATGCACTTCTTTTGATTTTATGTTTTTCTTAGTTAACAGCATAACACCTCCTCCCTTTCTATCCTGTCTATCCTTTCTGTACACATTGTACTCCCCAAATTCCAGTTCAGCATTCCTTATATCTGTGTGACAACACGTCTCTGCTATCTCAACAATATCCGCCTTTGATGTCTTGACCAACACTTCAGATTCATCAAATTTATTTACTATACTTCTAGCATTGGTATACATGCTCCTCCTATTCGTAGTTACCCTAACATATCCCATATACACACCTTTTTCAGGATGACTGCCATCCGTCCCTGAAACCCCCCAACACCCCACACTCCAGGTCGCTACTTATTCTAATAGAAGTTGTGCAAGAATCACCTTCACCTCCGCCTACGGCTACTGTTAAACTATTAGTCCTTGTATCCCCCCAAGCTATCAGTTTTCCGACCCACCTAACACTGCCTCGATAGCATCAGCAAATATTCTTGCACCCTTTCTATTTAAGTGTATCCCATCCCTATAGAAGCAGTCTCTCCTGTTAACAAGTACAGTCCAGGCTGAAAAAAATTCTACCCCTTGAGCCTTGCACATTCTTTCCAGGGCCGAATTGATTGACAAGGCTCTCATCACATACTTCCTTCTATCGTGTCTGGGCAGAATTGCAGACACTTTGAAATTCAACCCTAATTCTCGGCTTTTGTTCAACAGTTACCTGTGCTTGTTAAGTAATCTGCCGGTCTCCTACTCTTAATATCATTAGTGCCAACGTGCACAACTATATCACCTTTTGTGCCCTTAAATATGATATCCGCTCTACGACATCATCAACCTTTGCCCCTGGCACACATACCCTGGTTCTGTTCCACTTATTCTTTTTATAAAGCATGTTTCCCGTTTCCCTGACAATAGAGTCACCAACAACTACTAGTTCCTGTGGGACCAGCGTATTCTGCTTTGGGGGTTTCCGCTGTGTTGCATGATGACCAAGTGCAAGCTCTGGCATTGATGTGGGCAGCTGAGAGCCTGATGGGCCCCTCAATTTAGATCTTTCGAGGGCATCCACCCTGTCCTTCAAACTCTCATATAGGCCCATAACAACGCTGAGTTGTCGCCTGATTTCCTTACACTCCTTACATCGTGCACACACAAAGACATCCCCCATGGCAATATCATGTTCCGTTCCAGATAGTTCGGCAAACATTTCACAAGTTGCACATTTTTTTAGGCTGTGATGCGTTGGAGAATCGCCCCCCGCAGTTCTTCCCCGAATCACAGCACTCCTGCCACTTTGTGCCCGTTGCTTTGCTGCTCTAGTTTGGGACGTGATAATTTAAATTAATAAAATCAATAAATTAAATTAATTAAATGTCAATACTACGCTATCTAATAGAAACAGTGAAGCGAAACGATGGAGAAACCTCTCATCATATACTCCCTCCTATCATGTCTGGGCAGAATTGCAGACACCTTTAAATTTAACCCTAACTCATGACTTTGTTCTGTGATAGATATGGAAAGATTTGATTAGTGAGAGGAATTAATGAAGGCTTCTGTGTAGTACTCCCGGTGTAGTGGAGATATGCCTTATTCCAAATACAAGGGTGCTCCCAGCATTTGAGAATAGTTTGGAAGCAGCCTGTAAAGATTTAAGGTGAAGCAATGTTTTCAGTGGAACCCAATTTAAATATTCTGTCACTGCAGAAAATTTAAATTGAATATGGTGTGTTCCAATTTTTAGTTTTTCCCATGTTGATAGCCATTCCACCAAGAGGAAACTCTTAATGTGAGAGGATGTGGCATATGACCATATTGCAACAGTATATAAGCCAGAAGAAGGAAAGAAAGAAGATTTTTATATAGTGAAGTAAATGGGTTGGAGATTTGGAGGATCTGTTTTCTCAAAAGCCACATCTTACTGAAAGGCAGAAGTTAAGTTAGCAGAAAATTTGGCAAGTGTATTTGGTAGCACCTATGCAGGTGAACAGGCTTTTCACATGTTAAACAAACTGAAGGCTCATTCAAGAATTCCAGATGTGTACTTAGATGATGTAATGCAAATGTAATTTTAAAAATTGAACAAAAATTAATTCTTCTGTAAAGCAAAGGTTAATGTCTCACATTAGTAAAAGTAAGTTTAGATTTTTTTTTAGTGAAATTTCAGTTTTAAGTTAGTATGGTAAAAATGTGTGAATGTTCTTGCCCTTGTATCATATTATATCTTTCAATGTTGTCTGCTTGCCTGAATGTTCGAGTACTGCTAGAACTAGCTACAAGAAGATCAAAAATGTCATTGGAAAAACACTTTTGTTTTCTTTAAAAACAAAATCCAACAAAATATAAAATCCAAAAATTAGGCCTGCAAGCAGCTGAAAAAAAAAAAAAGGAGAAAATCGAACGCCGTGTTAATTTTCCAAGTAGTGGGGTTTTTGACATATGTGGTGCCATGAAGAATTTTTTTTACAGCTAAACATATATGTAAAATAAAAAAAATTATTAAAAATGTAGATCAAAAATAGATATCCTACTGGAGGAATGCTCAAATGCATACTAATAGTTAGTATTTGAATTCCTAAGTTTTATTTTGTTTTATTATTAACTTTTTTTTTTTTTGTATGAAATACACCAGTGTACCAGATAAGGGTTAATAAAGATAGTGTTCAATTGAACGGTGAAGACTTCCTGAAGCAATAGCAGGTATAAAGATTGCAGAGAAATTGCTAAGTGGTGGTTAGAGATAAGTACATTGTTTGGAAACTTAGATATGCATAAAGGTTCCACTCACAGTCGCCTCAAGAACATTTATGAACAACCTCAGTATAATATATGTACAGACAGTTCTCGCTTTACGAGTTCCCAGGTTTCAGAGTTTTTTTCCCCAAGTTTAAAGTATCAACAAAATAGAAAATATGAACATTAATTTCAAAAAAAAAATGAATGTTAAACATTCATAAATACCACATTCCAAACCACGTGCGTAGCTATACAATACAGTGTATCCCGCTTTACGATATTAATCAGTTCCAGAGAAGGCATCGTATTGTTAAAATTTTGTAAGATGAACCCAATAACAAAACGTTTTTTGGTAATTCATTTCAAGATCTTGGAAGTTGAAATTTTCGCTGTATAACTAAGCTATTTATCTCTCTAAAATGTCATTTTTAAGGTCACGAGCATGACCTTAAGGCAATATAAAAGGTCGTGAGCATGGTTTGTAAGTTGTATTAGTTTCCAACAAATCATTAAAATGCATTACACTTTCATCATTATCATATGTTCCGTTTTAAGAATCAATTTTGAACGCCTTTGTGATATTTTTCTGAAGCACATTTCTGTAGGTCACAACCATAAAACAGTAAAAACAATTTGCACTTTCCAGTTTATTGGGCTTTTCTGTTACTGCAAGCAATTATAAATCGGTAGTAAACTCTATCTTCTTGCATTTGCGAAAATACCGATAGCTGGAATTGTGTGGTTTTTTACATTATTATGGTGAAATGTGTTTTCCCTTTACTGAAATCTTCAATCGTATAAAAAACATAAATAAATTTTCAGAATCTTCTCTTCATTACTTTTTTTTAAGCTTCGTAAACTTGTTACTCCACGCGAATGGTGTTAGTTGCAATTTGTGTGTACCATTAAAAAATACTCATGCATGCAATCGTGAAATTTATAAGAGAAGATTATCTTGGATACAAATGCCTCTTGAAACATTTCTGAAGAAAACGATTCCTTGTGCAACAAACCAACGAGTGCTGAGCCAATAATGAGTGATCAGTGAGTGTGCATTTATTTGATGACGATGAAGAATAAACATTCTTTAATATTTTTATAAGTTTACTAACATTTTTTGTAAGTCGTAAATAATCTCTCTATTATTATGATTTGCTTGATTTTACATCACAGTTTTTATTTCTTTCGATAAATCAATCATTGTTTAAACAAACTAATTAGCTAACTAATTTCATTGTTGAGAATGTAACCCCTCTTTTTAACCTTATGTCTATGGAAAATAAATTCCTGCTTTATGAGTGCACGCTAGGAACGAATTAACTCGTAAAGTCGAGAACTATATATAGAGAGTGAGTTACTATGTGAGAGAGAGAGAGAGAGAGAGAGAGAGAGAGAGAGAGAGAGAGAGAGAGAGAGAGAGAGTGGGTCAAAGGTAGAAGGGAATCATCAAGAAAGAGAAGAATGATGATATCTAGTTCAGGACCCTGTGTTTGCCGAGCCCATACTCACCAGATTTGAGCCCTGGGGTTATATCAAGACCCTGCTGAGCCATTTTAGTACCTGAGGCAAGAATGAAAAATTGCACCCTCCATAAAATATTTTTAAAAAAAATTTTTTAATTAAAAAAAATGACTTCTTTAAAATACATTTCTGGTACACGTTAATAAAAATAAAAGGATGACAAATAAAATAAACTGTTTAAAGTGGTTTTTATTCTCATAAGCAGTATTTATTATAAATAGATAACAGATTTATTTATGCATCATTGATTTCAAAAATTCTTTCTTTCTTTTGGCACTCCTTTCAGCTTTTAACCTGAGGCAAGAGCCTTGTATGCCTCACACTCCGCAGGGTTTTGGGTTATATATACATGGGTAGAGACATGCCAACCAATAAAACTTGCTTAAGCAGTGATAATGAATGTATAAGGAAGTAAAAAGTAATATATTTAACCTGCATATAAAGTAATGCCAAGGACAGCCATCAACTCAATGAATGATTATAGACATGGTATCATCTGAAGACTTGTGACCAGGAATTTCATTATGATGATTACACTGTGTTCAGGAGAGTTAGATAAGACTCTCCTGAACACATTATACCAAAATAACTGGCTATTTTCATTATATATATTATCTTCAGTTATGTAATATAAATAACTAGTTAGTTATTTTATATGTCTACATTCATTATGTACATTAATACAGAAAATTATGCCTACAGGATAAAATAAGTTAATAATAAGTTGCAGCATTACAACTTATTATCAAATCAAATATTTAAATTTTATTGAAATATTTTTAAAATTTTATAAATTATTTAGAACATTTCGAACACAATTCTTGGCTCCAGTCATGCAGAATAATTTCTTTACGGTTTAAGATGAAGTCATTCTGTTTAAGTGTTGTTTATGTAGCGATTTAACAACTTGTGGAATTGGTTGGATTAGGTGGATTTTTTTGGAAGTAATGAGACAGTTTGGAACAAGCCCTCGGAGTTATTTTTCTTTTGCAGCTACACCAGCTGTTTTGAGCATACATTGTCATTCATATTGAGAACTGGACTTTTTTTGAATTTTTTCTTGAGCTGATCATTAGTTTGGTATATATTCTATATTCTTCTAGGCCAGTGAAATTAGGGGGCACTGACGACCAGTGCCCACCCAATTTCACTGGCCTAGAAAAGCTGCCAGAATAGTCACCAAGTAGACACAATCTGGCTGACCTACAGTAACTGCCCAATATGCAAACAGCCAACATAAAGAGAAAGGCTACCCAATGAGGAGGCACACCACACTACCACCAGGTGTTTCCATCATCAGTTTGTACTCAGGAGTGTCGTTGTTTTTATGTTTACTAAATAATATAGTGGATGGACTTTTAACCCATGAATTTGTTTATCTCAGAAGTCATATAGTGAAGTGCAAGATCTTTTTATGTTAATATTATTGTTAATTATCGCTAGCCAACACGATTTTTACCTCCAAGAACTTATATGCTGTTTTCCACCAGTTTTTATGTGTAGATTTCGAAAATCATCATGATAGTTTCACATCATGCCACAGTTATTAAATATAGAGGGAGCTACGCTTTACCAACATATTCAAATTTCACATAATCTAGATAGTAATTATGACATACTGATTTATTTTAACAGATATAAGCTAATTCTCTTAATTTTAGCAATCTATTCTGGCCTTGGTTTTCTTGTGATAAACATAATCACACTTCTACCTATGGTTCTTAGGTTCAAATTCAGATTCCACAATTTACAATTTGAAGAGAGCACACTTAGGGTTTATGGTGAGGATTTTAGTAGGCTGTGCTAAGGTTTTCCAAGTATTAACCAATCATGACATGTTCTCAGGGTTGCAAATCTATTTACAACCCTGAGAACAGCCCCCTTGTGAGTAGCAGGGTGCATCCTGCAACCCTTGCGGTAGCAGTAAAATAATTTCTGGCTCTACCTGCCGATTCAGAAATATTTTTCTTTTAACATGAGTAGAACTAGTAAGTTGCTACATATATATACTGTGTAGTGATAAAAATTGAATTTGTGTTGTTTTTATATTGTGTTCAAAACTTTAATTTCAATAGTATCTGAAATGAGGTTCTTGGAGCTTTTATCTAATACTAATAACAAATTGGCATTCCTCCAGCACATCCATCAACAGCTGACAAAGTGCACAAAGGCCTGAACCGCCTATGTGCCATTTCTTCAAATGTCTGAAGCATAGATTATTGCACTCTACTTAATTTATTGGGCTCTTGTCTCGTGTAATGTGGATTATGGATCATCAGTTTATGCCTCAGCCATAAATGGCATATTTTCACAGCCAGTCCATCATCAGGCAGGCCATCCACATTTCCTGTACATAGGCTATAAGTCAAAGTAACTGAACTGCCTTTGTTACTTAGGAATAAGCAATTGTCTTTACATTATAATTTAAACTGAAATATCTGTGAGACTACTCCACTTGGACTTGCCTACAAGCTGTGATGGGAAAAATCTATATAACACTCTTCAGACTCCCAACTGTCTCTTTGGTATTCACTTACAAGTCCTACTCAGAGATCTTAATATTGCAGTAGACAATGTTGCCCATTTATGACAGCAATTCCTTCCACACTGGCATGCTCACATTCCATCATTAGGGACTTTAAAATACTTGGAATTCTTGCCTGCTTTACTGATGGCTCCAAATGAAAATCATCTTTCAGGGGCTGCTGCCATGTTTCCAGATAATACTATATCTTAGAGGATTTCCAGAAAATGCAGTATATACTGCATTTGCTGTAAATTTAGTAATGTGCATGGTTTATGGAGATTCCCTAAGTGCATTACAGGCCTTATCAGCTTTGAGCTACAGTCCTCACTCCATTCTTTCCTGGGTTCAGCAGATGCCACAGACTATTTCCAAATGCTCATTTGACATTTATTTCTGCTGAATCCCAAGCCATATTGGGATTGGGGATAATGAACTGACAAATATTGCAGCCAACTCCACACAACCACAAAACAATTATAGCCTGTTTGACCCCCTAGACAGACTACAGGCAGATAGTATGTAACAGGATGTAATAGTATGTAACAGCAGCAACACACAAGGCAGAATGCGCTGGTCCCACAGGAACTAGTAGTTGTTGGTGACTCTATTGTCAGGGAAACGGGGAACATGCTTTGTAAAAAGGATAGGTAAGACAGGACCAGGGTGGGTTTGCCAGGGGCAAAGGTTGATGACGTTGTAGAGCGGATATCATCTTTTAAGGGCACAAAAGGTGATATAGTTGTACACGTTGGCACTAATGATATTAAGAGTAGGAGACCGGGCAGAATTACTTAACAAGTACAGGTCACTGTTCAAAAAAGCCATGAATTAGGGTTGAAATTGTCTGCAATTCTGCCCAGACACGATAGGAGGGAGTATATGATGAGAGCCTTGACGATCAATTCGGCCCTGGAAAGATTGTGCAAGGCTCAAGTGGTAGAATTTTTTTCAGCCTGGTCTGTACTTAACAGAAGGGACTGCTTCTACAGGGATGTGTTACACTTAAATAGAAAGGGTGCAAGACTATTTGCTGATGCTATTGAGTCAGTGTTAGGTGGGTCGGAAAACTGCTAGCTTGGGGGGATACAAGGATTATAGATTTAACAGTAGCCACTGGCAGAGGTGAAAGTGATTCTTGCACTGCTTCTTTTGGAATGAGCAGAAGCCTAGAAAACAAAATGCAGGATATTTCAGAGACTGCTGGGAGTCATTGCAGTACAAGAAAACACATGGGTTGTGTTAGGGTAGCTAAGAAAAAGAACAGGTGCATGTATACTTGCGTGTACACCAATGCTAGGAGTTTTGTAAATAAATTTAATCAATTTGAGGTATTGCTCAAAGCATCAAAAGCGAATATTGTTGGGATATCAGAGACATGGTGTCACACAGATGTAAGGAATGCAGAACTGGAATTTGGGGAGTACAATGTCTACAGAAATGATAGACAGGATAGGAAGGGAGGAGGAGTTATGCTATTAGTTAAGAAACACATAAAAGGAAGTGAAGCCAGTTGACATCGCTGGACAGTGCGGTGTCGAGTCAGTTTGGTGTGACATAAGCATTGGGAGATCAAAATTGAGAGTAGGAGTCTGCTATAGGCCTAATGACTCTGATGAGTATAATAAGAAACTGTACAGGGAAATAGAGTGGGCCAGTAAATCAGAGAGTCTTATAATGGGGGAATTTTAATTTCCCAGATATTGACTGGAATTTGTGGGTTGGTCACTCACACACTAGCAAGGCTTTTGTGGATTTATTGGATGATTGTTTTCTACATCAGCATGTTCGGGAGGCAACTAGAGGGAGTAATACTCTTGATTTGATTATCAATAGTGATTCTTCATGCATTAAGAATCTGCAGATAGAGGAACCACTAGGTGACAGTGATCACAGTGTGCTGAAGTGGGATTTACTCAAAGAGGTAACTACCATCAGGGGTAAAGGCAAGGGTTATTGCTTTTGTAAAGGCGACTACGATGGTCTGAGACAGTATTTAAATTCTATACAGTGGGACCAACTGATGATGATGTTACCAACAGCAAATTCAAAATGGGAAGCATTCAAAGAACTTTTCTTGGAAGCTACTAGACTTTACATACCAACTAAGAAATATTGTTCAAGGTTTAGGCCTAGATGGCTGTCAGATGAACTAATGAGACATATGGCAGAAAAGAAAAATGCTTGGGATACATATAAATTAACACGTGACACAGAAGCCTATGATAGATACAAGTTGATCTGAAACCACGTTACAACGGAGGTTAGGCAGGTGAAGGCAGATTACGAGACATCTTTGGCAACGGATCCAAAGAAAAACAGCAAAGAGTTCTTTTCTTATGTAAACTCTAGAAGGAAGGGGATGAATCAGATTGGTTCACTTGATATCGATGGTTCAACTCTTGATGATCCTGCTCGGGTAGCTAACAAACTAAATGAATATTTTGCATCGACATTCACACATGAGGAATTATTCAGCAAGGGGAGATGCCAGAGGTATATTCAACTCTGGCAGTAAGCTAGATAATCTTGTAATAACTGAGAGTAAAGTGGAGGAGAAATTGTTGAAGATAAACACAATAAAGCACCTGGGGTGGATGGGATCTATCCAGTTATATTAAAAGAGGCGGCAAAGGAAGTAAGCAAACTCTTAGCCATAATTATGAGAGCTTCCTTGGACTCAGGGGAAGTACCCATAGACTGGAGATGTGCAAATGTGACCCCAATTCACAAGGGAGGATCAAAGGCTGACACAAGTAATTATAGACCAGTTAGCTTAACTTCTGTTCTTGGAAAATTAATGGAGGCACTGGTTAAAGAAGCACTGCAGGATCATCTAGACAAGACTTCAGTTATAGCTCCGACACAGCATGGTTTTGTTAAGGGGAAGTCTTGCCTGACCAATTTGATTGGATACTATGATGCAGTCACAAAATAACTGTATGCAGGGAATAACTTTGATATTATATACTTGGATCTTAGAAAGGCTTTTGATACTGTTGCACATGGAAGACTGGAGCAGTGTGGCATTGGAGGCAAATTGGTGCTATGGATAAAGGGGTGGTTGAGGGGGAGAAGACAGAGAGTGATAATCAATGGACACTGCTCATCGTGGACTAATGTTATTAGTGGAGTCCCTCAGGGTTCAGTGTTAGGTCCATTATTGTTTTCTGTATTTATAAATAATATTGATGATGGTATATCAAGCTTAATATCCAAGTTTGCAGACGATATAAAAGTTGGCAGGGTTGTTAAGGATATTACTGATGCTATGCTGCTGCAACAGGATCTGGAAAGGTTGCGCAGATGGGCTGAGAGGTGGCAAATGAAGTTTAACCTTTACAAAAGTAATGTTCTACATATGGGAAACAGCAACTCCAGAGCAACGTATCAACTCTGTGATACTACCCTGACAATGGTAGAGAATGAAAAGTACCTGGGGGTAATTGTGCAGGTAGATATGAAGTTCTCCGAGCAGTGCAGACGGGCTGCAAGAGTGGCTCATGGTGTCTTATCAATGATATACAGGAATTTTTCTAGCAGGGATAAAGATGTGATTATTCCCTTGTATAAGGCAATGGTCAGGCCACACCTTGAGTACTGTATACATGTATGGAAGCCTTATTTCAAGAAGGCTGTAGAGTTGCTGGAACGAGTACAGAGAAGGGCAAAAAGGTTAGTGAATGGAACAAATGGTTGCTCTTACGAAGAAAGGCTTTAATTTTGCAAATTACAGTGTCTAGAGACTAGGCACCAGCGAGGTGATCTGATAGAGGTGTATAAAGCGTTGAATGGTTTGAGCATGCTCAATGCTGATGGGATTCTTCCTCTTGCTCAGGGTAATCACCTGAGAGGGCATAAATTCAAATTGAGGAAAGACAGATGTAGGATAGATGTGCGGAAATTTGCCTTTAGCCAGCGGGTATATGGTTGGTGGAACAGACTTCCATTCCTTGTTGTGGAAGTTGATAGCCTAAACAAATTTAAGGCTCAGCTGGACAGGTATTTCGAACGAACGGAGGGGTGAAGTGGAAGATTTTTTTTTTTTTTCCCCCTCTGTCTGATGCTGCATTAGCTTGCTTTCTTGCATTATATGCCTCTACTAATGCTAAAGGATAGGTTCCCAATGGCAAAAATCATGCGACAGATGCATCATAAACAGGTTCCATCTGATAAAGCCTGTAATTCTGGCAGTCTAGTCTATGCTGGAAATATAGAAATGAAGATATTCTTGCATGCCTCTGCTTAAGACAGGGCCTGGCCAACCCGTGGGCCACCTGTGGCCCGGCACATTAATTTTTGGGGGCCCAACAGATGATTTTTATACTACTGACTACATCAGGGGAAATCATTCACTGGCTGCACTAGGCACGATAAATAACGAGAAATATAATACTATATTAGCTGTACTTTTCTCTGGAAACTCTGCAGATAGAAGTACGTAATTGATTTACAGGGCAACAATGAGTTTAAAACACATTCACAACACAACATCAAAAATCAACTTTTGCAACATGTATGTGAGTGGAAAAGTATCCTGAATTAAGATTTTTTGCTGAAAAAATAGTGAGCGCCTTCAAATCCAAATACATTTGTGAAACTTTCTTTACAAAAATTAAATTTATTAAAAGTAAATCTCAAGCTTCAATAACTAATCAATTAAGTTGTGCAACTACCAATATTGATATTGAAGTGGATTTTAAAAACTGAGTGATCACAAAGAGAAGCATATATCTTATTGAGGTAGATATGAATGAATAAAATAAATTTTTATGGCATTTGATTTTTTATTTTTAAAAGATTGCTTTATTTTATGTGTGGCCCGTGGAAAATTTGTAGTTTATCAAGGTGGCCTGCAGAATGATTTTGGTTGGCCAGGCCTGGCTTAAGACAGTGTCATTTTATGCATTCTTTTCTGCTGAAGGCTGTTAATTTGCCCCCCCCCCCAACCATAAGTGAACTACAATACTATTAATTATAATAAATAAATAATTTGTTATATTTTATGAATGCTCTCATTTAACTAATTAATATTAATTATCTTTTACCGATTTTAGCCATCTGACCAACCCTTGTACACTCAGTTAGCTTCTATTACACAATGACTGTATGTCAGCTGTTTTTTCTTTTTAAAATTGTTAAACCTGTATTTATAACAATTTAAAATGTGCTTTTTATACTTACATGTATTTATAGATTTTATATACATCCTTGCCCTATTTTCCTCATTACATTTCATAAATATCTCATGATATAGTTAATAACTATTGTAGATCAGTGAAATCCTTTTTTTGGGCTTTTTTTAAATTTTTTATGGCTTTATTTTTGGTGCATTATAACCTCAGTTACTGATGCAACAATAAAACCAAAACTCGGCCAACCAGTTGGGTGGACATCATTATTCCTCAACACTAGATAATGGTTAGACTGCATATATAAAATATTGTATTCATGTCTGGAGACCACACCTTGAAAAGAACTTCAGACAAGGGTTTAAATAAGGGTGCCCGGATTAGCGATGTGAATATAGTGATACCCATGAGGAACGGCTTAGAAGGTGAGAGCTTGCTGAAGGGATTGAGTAAAATGAGGAAGGTGTGCTCTCTCTCAGAGGTGAGACCAGAACCAATTGGCATATATATAAATTATGTGAGAATAACAGTTGGCTTGGTTTCAAAGTTCAGCTATAGCCAGTAGTGTGTGCGAATGGTAAATAGTATTACTTATATTTTATTTGATTTTTTATTTAATTATTATTTATTTGTTCATTTTTTTCAGCTGTTATAGGAAAAAACCCACTTAACTGGTAATTTTCCTGTAGTTGTGGTGAAGAACTGAGCAAAAACTGCACTAAGCCAGTTAAAAAAATTTTTTTTTTTTTTTTAAAACAACACTTGTTTTTAAAGATAATTTTTAAAATTATTATCCAATGTAGTTTCAGAATGAAGAATAAAATTTTCTGTTTTCAGCTATTTTTTGATATTTCTTGGAAGAAAATGAGCTGTTGACATGTTAATTGTTCAGTAGCCATCTGCAAATATACTTTGTATTTTACCCAATAGTGGTGGCACAAGATTTGCATGCACACCTGAAAAATATCTGTTGGATGTTAATCACCAGTTGGAGTACTTTCTTATTATAGCAGTACTTTCTTATTATAGCATATTAAATATATAGTAAAGTTTTATTTGAATAGCTTTGGAAGTAGTATGTGTTGTATATGAAGAGTTAAGCAAAATTGGAAAATGCAAGGTTGGATAATTCATTTTTAAGGCTATTTCTTGCTGGTTGGGTTGATAATTTAGTAATACACAGCTGGCACTCTTGTGCCAGCTGTGTATTACTGTTAGTAGGAGACTGCAGAGTCAAGTTTCAGCACACTATGTTTATTAATAGGTAAATAACAGTCTTGTGAAGTTGGATGTGTCTAAATTTTTTAACCATTAAAAATGGAAAGAGTGATTGAGCAAAGAACGAATGTGAAATTTGGCATTAAATTGGGCAAGGTACCTATGGAAACGTTGGGGATGATAAGACAAGTATATGGTGAAGCGTCCATGTCTAACAGTAATGTTATGAAGTGGCACAAAAGGTTTTGTGAAGAGAGAGAGAGAGAGAGAGAGAGAGAGAGAGAGAGAGAGAGAGAGAGAGAGAGAGAGAAGTGGTGCAAAATGATGAATGGTGTGGTGCACTAATTAACAAGTTGGTGGATGAAAACGTTGAAAAACTTGCAATACTGGTGAGGTTCAGTCGTTTAATATGTGCCATGTTGGCTGGCCACACTCAATATGAACACGGAAATGATTTTATAAACTTAAAATTTTACAAGAAAAAGTGGGCATGAGAAAGTTGGCTGTGGAATTGGTTCTGTGCAAAGAATTTTTTTGAATGGATCAGAGAAGATAATTTTTTACTCGTGTTATCCGGTTGGATGAAAGTTGTTGTTATCGTTACGTTCCAAAAACAAAACGTCAGTCAGTGGAATGGAAAACATCCAAGTTGTCTAGACGAAAAATGGATCTTGCACCACAATAACACTGGTGCACTTCTTCACTCCATATTTTTCAGATTCACAACTGTGCAATTTTTTGCTTTTTCGAAAATTAAAAAATTAGCTGAAAGGTAGGCCTTTTGCAGATATGAAGGAAATAAAAATGAATGTAAAACAAATTTTGAAGAACCTCACAGGTGATAACTTTCACAGCTGTTTTGATCAGTTGCAAATGTGCTGGACAGTGTGCATTGAATTACGTTAAAATTTTTAACGTTTGGTTATAATTAAAATTTTTTTGTTAGAATTTTGGTCTTGAAACTTAATTATCCAACCTTGTATAGCGATATTTGAGCAAAATGTTTTTTGAAATTTTGCACTTTTAATATTTTTATGCACTACAAAATAGAAAAGAACAATAGTTTCTTGTTTATGGTATCCTTTTATTGAATAATTTGAATTCCATAAATGAATTCATTCAATAAATTCAATAAAGCTTATTACAAATTGCATCAGGCTTTAGTAAACCACACTTTTGTATTCTTCTTTTGTATTCTTCTTATAACAACATGGTAATCTAAGAAAATTTCAGTAAAGTAATATATTTGCATTTTCCATTGTAAATGTCCTCTTCTTTTTCCATTAACCATTCTGCTTGTTGGTTTTCAGGTAAATCATTTTTTCCCTCTTATATATCTTGGTTAATAGATTTTATTGCGCATTGTTTTCTGGTTTACCTACATTTCTCGTAAGGTTTTTTTTTTTTTATTGTTTTCCTAAATATTTTAATTTCTGTAGTTTTGTTTATTTTATTTTTGCTACCATACTTACTATCTCAGTTGTATATGTTATTATGGGGTTTGCTTTAGTTTATTATATATAATTTGAATATAACTTCGTGATTAATATATCAAATGTTCCACATTAGATTATTTAGTTCTCCCAGTATTCTAATTGTTAGAATTAAATATTAACTCTTCTACTTTTGTTGACTTATTCCTTAAGTGCCATATTACTGAATTATGATATTGCCATATTATATTATTTAGTTTTATTTTTAAAATGAGGCAGCATTCTCTTTAAATGATTTATTTTCTATCATTAATACTGTCTAATCTGCAAAGCGATTTTAATTTTTTATTGAGTTCCTTTAGTTACTTTTAATTTATCCATTATGAAACCTAATAGATTAGCACTCATTGAATCACTTTGTCTTATTTCTTCAGTTATTTCTATTTATTCTGTGTTTCTTTGTAGATTTAATTGTGTGCCTACTGGTCATATATTTAATCACTTCTGCTAATTGTTGAGGAATTTTACGTAACTTCGAGATTTCTTTTACATCTTTTATTTTAACTCTACGAATTTTTTTTTTTTTTTTTTTTTAATTTACAAAACTCGTGAACTGATCTATTATACTCTGTTAGATTTTTCTGATATTTGTTCAATCGTAATTATTGCTTCTGTTGATAATTTTTTCTTAAAACCTTGCTCATAGCTGAATTCTATAGTTTAATTTTTCTGCTTTCCCATTTGTATACAATTTCAGTGATGTGTATAATTTTCTGGCAGATACCTATCTCCTTTTTTATGTATTGGACTTAATTTTTTTTTTGCCAATCACTTGTTTCTGATTTGATTTAATTTCTATTAATTCTGGAGGTTACTTTCCAAATTATTAGTATTTGTAGTGGCAAACAATGCAAGAAAGCTAACTTATGCAGCATCAATCAAAAAAAAGAGAGAGAGAAAGGAAGGAGACAACACTTGCCGTATCACTCCTTCGTCTGCTCTAATAGTCCATCTAGTTCTTCTTTGAATTATCCAAACTACCACTTCTACAACATAAGATGGATATTTGTTCCAACTACTTGCTGGCTGAGGACAGATTTCCACTTAGGTGTCCTGCAACCATTCTTCCCAAAGATGAAATAATGCCCCCCCCCTCCCACCATGAGTGTAGACTGAAAGATTCCAGCAGCATTAAGCATACTCAATCCATTTAAAGCCTTAAACACCTGAATTAGATCTATTAGCAGGTGCATAGTATGCAGATATTGAAATTTGTAGAATTAAAACTCTTCTGTGTAAACACACCCTCTTTGCCCACTCAAAGCCTTTGCTCTCCTCCATGTCTTTTTCAACATATCTCCATCCTGCCTAAAATATAAGGCTACCAGTATAAAGTATGCAAATGTTGTTTACCGTTGCCTGTTACGATAGGATAATCAACCCCTTATCCCTGCTGTCTAAATTCCTGTATAGCCTTGACAAAACCCCATGAGCTGTCCTGGTAGCCTGTCTATTTATTTTACTAACTAACTTATTTAATTTATCTATACCTGCACTTTCTTGTTTTTAGTTTTCGTGTGATTTAATTTCTTTTTAATTACCTTTAATTTAATTTTTTTTTTCGTTAACCTGGCAGTAGTTTGGTCGATTTTATAACAAGAATGGTATGCCATCCCCCTTACAAGGGATGAACTTTAATCTTCAGTTTTGAGAAAAGTGTTTAGTATTTTTAATGTGTTAATTACACTACGGCTAGATCTTTTATCAGCATATTGCAATACTTGTTGCATTTATTATGTGTTCTCTTTTTTTTAATAATAATTAAATGCTGTGTTTTTAGCCATAGGAAATATTTGTTAGTTTTAATGAAACAAAAGGTTTATTTATTTTTCTTAAAATTATAAAAATATCTGGTACCACAATATAGAAACATGATACTATTAATTACAGCAGGCCCCCGTTATAACGCGGTTCGCTATACGCTGATTCGCTATAACGCTGTTATTATATTATAACCCGTGTCTGACTATAACGCTGTCACAGATTACTATAACGCTCTTTTACAGATTACATTTTTGACAAATTTAACGAAATCGTTTCATTTGATGGAGTCGATAGCTTGAAAATGAATAGCAAAACAGCATTAAAACGTTTCCCACGCAGACTTGAGAAATTTTCCCACGCTCAGTGAAAATTTCTCGCACGCTAATTTAATTTCAGTACAGTGACTTGTTACGTAGTTCCTAGATCAACATTTTAAAAAATGACGAAGTATATTGCTTGTAATATTTGCGTTATATGCATTTATCCGAAGTCTAGTCATCACTCAGTACCGTATTAGACAACATGCGAAACGGACAGTTTACTTGAACATTGTATCATAATTAATGCAACCAACGCAGTTAAATTTTCGAAGAATGAAAAAAGAATGAAAAATCAACAACGTCTGAGCACAGTACGAAGACTATAAATGTAAGAAAAAGACTGAATTTGAAAATTAGACGTTTTGAAGCGAATCGATTCCGGTCAACGACAAGCGGATGTGTGCCATAATTTTAGAACTTGCAACTTTAACTGTAAGAACAATTATAAAAAATAAAGAATTAATTTTTGCAGCGGGAAAGGTAGCTGTTCCACTGCAAGCAACTAGGACTAGGCCGGCTATTAGGATTGAAATGGAAAGACTTTAATTTTATTGAAGATAATGTCCAATGCAGAATTCAGTTAAGTTAAATATTAACAAAAAAAAAAGAGAGAGAGAGAGAGAGAGAGAGAGAGAGAGAGAGAGAGAGAGAGAGAGAGAGAGAGAGAGATTAGCCAATATGATGATCTGAAGAAAACTCGCCTAAAAAAAAAAATGTGGAACCATTTAAAACTGGTAAGGGCTGGTAGAATAGATTTAGAATCCAGGGAGTGCAGATCAGGGAGCGGAAACTTTCAAAAAAGAACTTGTTAAAATTATTGAAGAGGGGTATTATGTGTTATACTTCTCAACAAGTTTTTAACATAGATGAAGCAGGACTTTTGTGGAAACGAATGCCTAAAAGAAGTTTCATATTGAAAGAAGAAAAAACATGCCAAGTTTCAAAGCGGCGAAGGATCAGTTGACGTTATTGTTGGGTGGTAACGCTGCGGGCCATTTAAAATTAATACCCCTTTTAGTTTATTTGGAAGAGGGCCAAAGTTCAACTCAAAATCCACACATTTTTCATGATTAAATTCAATCAATTAAATTCATTATTTTAATTGGAATTTTAAGTTTACTTTTGATACGCAAGTAGTTACCACATAATTATACGTATGTAATGCAGAATATTTTATATGTGCAAATATTTGAATATTAAATATTTTGACCGACATTTGTGCATCTTTTCATTACCGTTTATTATTGATTAGGAAATATCCTATGGCACCGACCGCAGCTCACAAATACATATGTTACCTTATGGGAAAGCGGCGCTCGCTTAGCGCGGATTCACTTAGCGCTCTGTTTTTCCGGAACGAATGATCAGCGTTAAGCGGGGGTCACCTGTACTGCTAATTTTAAATTTGTAGGAATGTTTATTGCTTTAAACTTTAAAAATATTCTACCACTACAAATTAATCCAGAAAACATCATAAAATTTTAATATTTTTCAATGAAAGAAAAAGGAAAAATTATTATTCATCTGCATGTTGAATAAGCTTGTAAACTTAAAGCAATTATATATATAATCAATCACTTATTTTCAAAGTTCCTGTGACATTTCATGGCTACGCGTGAGCAGTTTTCTCACATACCTGCATTGACACAGGCCACTTCACATGCTAATCAAGTGTCACTTAGATTATTGTTTCCCCAGTTTGTGACTCTGCTAGAAAAATTGGCTTTGTGAAGTTTAACAAAATTCAACAAGGTGTCCTTGGGTATCCATGCATGCTTTTAGAACATCTCCAGTCTAAAGCCTATATCTAGAAGCAAATGAAGGTGCACTCTATCTCAGAAAGAATATGTTATCTTTTCTGTGCAACAAAAATTCAGTTTTTCAGTTCATTCTAACCATTTGTCGAATATGTATGGCCAGATTAGCCATACATATTTAACAAATCATTGAATGAACATTTTACAAGTAAACCCTGTAAATAGTCCTATTGGAATTCATTTAAAAGAATTAAAGAACAGTTGGAGCATAAAACTAGATAATACACTGTCTTTTTTTTATTACAGTAGACTTTTGAAATAACTGCGCCTTTCGGGATTCAAGGAGCCGTTATTTTGATTTTTCCATTATCTGAAAAGTTTTATTTATAATGTATTTAATTCAGAAATAAAGAGGCCAGATAAGAAATAGAGAGATTAAGAATGCAATTTCGTTAACTGCCGATCCAGTGTTATATTCTGCCATTAATACACTTTTGCTTTTGTTCTTTTTTTTATTTTCTTTATTATATGAAATCTGCATTCTATTTTTTTATTATATCAAATTTAGCCTGTGCACACAGTGGTATCATCACCATCCTCCCCACACCAAGTGGAAAAGGCCCGGGTTCGAATCCCATCGATGACATGTGGAACTTTTATATGCTTTTTTCACTCTGTGGCTAAGTTAGTGGGTCTAAGGCATAGATAGCAAGGTATTCTCCCCCAGAAACTGGGATTTTTCATCCAGCAAAACAGGCAAATTGAACAGAGAACACATGCAATTTACAGACACAATACTCATGGGTATATGAGTTAACATTCTGGATAACCCTAATGTAATAGATTGGATTATAGCAAGTTTGTCACTAAGCTTTAATGGTGTTCTTCTTTTCTTCTCTGTATGAAGTTTATTAATTTTAGGAGCCATAGTGAGGGATTTTTAATTTAAAATAAATGTAAAACAGCGATGTAATCCCTGTTATCAGTACAGAATTCACTTTGAAAATGGCAAATGTAAACAAATGCAGTAATCACATGAATTGCCATTATTTTGACAGTCTACTGTAACTAACTACCTAAAAGTGGATATTATTTCTGTTAGCCACACAGCTCAGTCCTTGCCACCAGTGCCTGTGAGGCTTGGACTCTAAAGTCTCTTAACGTTGCAGTAGGTATACTGTACCACATTGCCAGGATTGTGTCCCGTTATGCCTAATCTGTCAATCCACCCAATCCTAGAGATGTTCTATGGAATTCATATGGGGCAAATTCAGTGGCTAAGGTGGCAATTGGAAGTCACTTTCATGAAATTGGTGAAATAATGAGCATGTCAGTATGTTTTGAGTGTAATCTGCCTTTAATATTTTAAAGAATTACAGATTATTTTCAAACATTATGTGGTACTTCCCGTACCACTTTTTTCAGTGACTGTAAAGATAGCAGAACTGGTCAACTGTGGTGACCTCATTTAAATACAACTGTTGATTTTATTATACACGTCATCCTTTCAGGGATTTAAGCCAGATGGCCTGTTCCGGTCTCATTTCCATCTTTTCTTCGAACGTCCTGGATCTCCTCTTTCCACTGGCCGATATTACATAATCTTCTTTGGTAATCTTGCTGGATGCATACTATCCAAATGGTTAATCCATTTTCCTCTGTATTTGTAGATTCTATCTATTATTGGATCAATACCCAATTTTTTTACGAATATCAGAACTTTTTTTCTTCTTGTCCAATTATCTGTAGCCACTGGTTTCGGCTAATAAATTTCATTTTAGCACTTTCAGTCCTTTCATCTTTTGATTTAATTGTCCACATTTCACTTCCATAAAGCGGGTCTTACTATCACCTTATAAGCTTTTATCCTTGTATGCTTTTGTACTTTATTCGGTTTTAAGATATGAATTGAACCTGTAACTTTTATAAAATTGGAAAGTTTTAATTCTATATCCTGTTCTTCGACATAAGAAAGATAACAACCAAGATACTTAAACGAATTTACTTGTTACAGAGTGGTATTTTCTATTACTATTTTGCTTCTGATTGGATAATTACCTTTAAATGCCATACCTTTTAGTCTTTTCATTTGAAATTTCCTTCCAAATGGTTTCGCCAATATTAAGGTAATTTTTACCTTAAACAATATTGTTTAAGGTAAAGATTGATCTTTGAAGTTCATCTTCATACTTAGTTATTATTATTTGATCATCCGCAAATAATAAAGTATTCAATTTAGTTACTCGATCAATTTTAAAACCAATTTTAAATGATAATATTCTTCCATTCTTTTGACTATTGCATTTATATAAATATTAAACAATGATGGTGACAACAGGTATCCTTGATGAACTCCTCGATTGATTGATTTCCTTTCAGTTATACCAGAGTTAGCCTTTACTGCAATTCTGTTGTTATTATAGACATCCATTATAGCATTTATAGATTGATTTGGGATATTTAATTGTTTCAAAAATTTCCTCTAGATACCATATTGAAAGCTTTCCTGAAATCAATAAATGCTAAATGTGTTTTGATATTATATTCTCAATTTTTCTATATAAAAATTTTTAATGTAAAAGCTGGGCCAATACAGGATCTTCCACTTCTAAAACCATTTTGTTCTTCATATAAAGCTTGATCAATACACAGTCGGACCTCTCTTTAACGAACTTCCATATAGCGAAATTTTCTGTCGCAAACTTTTTTGATTTTCCCCTGGTCATTATTCAAAATAGTTTCCGTATAACAAAGAAAATTTCCATACAACAAACTGATTTCGAGAGACCTGGGTACACATTGTTCGCACCTCTTGCCTTTAGGCAATAGAGCTGATGCTGTAGAAAGCATGAATTAAGAGCTAAAAGGATTAAGCATTAATCCCTTTAGCTTTTAATAGCTAAAGGCTTTAATTCCATGAATTAAGAGCTAAAACATTTTACAATTTAATGGTGCCTGTAAAACCCTGCAAGAGGAAACTGGCCATCCATGGCATGGGATAGAAAAATATTGAAAAATTTGGGAGAGGCCTTTGCCCAGCAATGGCTGAAAAGAAGTAAAACCTATACAATTTATACACTACTATGCCGAGAAGTCTCGCTGGTCAGTTGTCCACAGCAATTGGCAAAGATTAAGGCCTATTCCTGACACGGGCATTGGCTCTGTGAACCTGTATTCTGTCGTAAGCATCCTGTTAGAGAATTTGCCTTTAGCCAGCGGGTGGTTAATTGCTGGAACAAACTTCCATCTGTCGTTGTGGAAGTTGATAGGTTGAATAAATTCAAGGAGGGAATGGTGTGATTTTTTTTTTTTTTTTTTTGGCTGATGCTGCATAAGCTCATACGTTTGCTTTTTGCTTTCTTGCATCACATGCCACTACTACTAATTAGGAGAACATAATTTTCCTTTATCTTGGAAATTTATCTGTCATTTCAAAGAAATGAATCATCCACATTTTTACTAAATTTCACCTGTCTCTGTTTACATGGTAGCTACAAGTGGTCCCTGATTTCAGCTTTTTTTTTACTGTTGCGCAACTAACCTTACAGTTTCTAAGAGGAAATCCTTGAATTTAGTATGAAAAGGTGGGAGTGCTTGATAGTGTAGATCACAGCATTGAAAAAAGTAATCACTTTAAAATTTGATGTCCCTGCCAGTAGTGTATCAACCATTCTGAAAAACCCTGTTTCGATTCTCAAAATGTGTGAGGAAACAGGACCCAGTAGGAAGTGTGCGAAATTATGCCTTTGGGAAAATGTAGATGAAGCAGTTTTTAAGTGGATAAAGTTGATTCAAAACATGCTGATATCAGGGCTATTAATAAAACAAAAGGCTATGGAGTACACATCTTTTCTGGGGCACAAAATATTCCAAGCCAGTTCCAGTTGGCTGGACAAATTTAAAGAGCATCATCGCTTACTTGAAAAAATTATTTCTGATGAAAGTGGAGTTTCAATCGAAGAAGACTACATCCCTCAGAAAAAAAAAGTTTTGAAAAAATTATGGAACGCTACGAGTCCAAAGACATATTCAACATTGATGAAACATCTATTTTTTTAAATGTTTGCTGAACAAGACAGACTTTTAAATGTGATAAATGTTTGTGGTAAAAATAGTAAGGAGAGAATTACAATCTTGGTTGTAAATATGGCTGGTAATGAAAAACTGAAGCTTTTGGTAATAGGCATATGTAAATAATCCCGATGATTCAAAGGAGTAAAGTCATTAGATTGGACTACAACAAAAAACCTTGAATGACAAGTGAAATTTTTGAGCAGTGGATTATAAATTTCGATAGAAAGATGGCAAAAAAATACAAGAAAAATCGTGTTGATTGTCGACAACTGCCCTACCCATCTTCACTCAGTAATTTCGAAACTTACAAGTGTGAAGATTGTTTTCTTCCTTCTGAATAATTTTTCTTAACCGCAGCCAACGGACCAAGGCATTATCAAGAATTTTAAAATGCGCTACTGAAGGCACATACTGAAAAAAAATTATACTGAGAATAGAAACCAACCAACCTATAGATTCTGTTAGGATTGTGGATGTGCATATCAGAGTTGGCAATATCTATCAATATGTAACGGAAACGATTAAGAATTGTTTGACAAAAGCAGGTTTTGTTAAAGTGCTAATTAACAGAGATGAAAGGGATGAACTACTTGAAGACATTGAGCAATGTTGGGAAGAGTTCCAAGTGAGGTTTGATTGGTGGAGAAATTGTTCTTGTCAAATTTTTAGGAGTTGATAATGATGTCATAGTAGCTGATTATCCGAGGACTCCAACATTTTGGAGCGTGTTTAAAGAACTAGTGACAGTATCAACGATGAGTTGGATGAAAATGACGGCAATGTTACACCTTCCAAACAAATGTTGGCAGCATTTGAAACCTTGCATCCGAGGCCTTCAGTGGGAAGAAAATATAACAGAAAATATATCTGAGTGTTTAAAGTTTAAACAAATGTGAATATTTTTATGAACGGTGTACAGTAGAATCCAGTGTACAACAAAAAATAACCAAATATTTTACGACATAATTCTTAAAAGTGTACTAATAAATTGTGGGCATCATGTAAGTATTCATAGTCTTAATATGTATCTATTAATAAACTGTTTAAAAATGTTAGAAAATTTATTCATTCCCACTTCTTTCCCATCTTTTACTATATTTCTGAATTTACAGTATTTTTCATTGTTGAAAAGGTCATATTTCTTTATAACGAAATTTCTGCCTAAAGAATTTTTTCAAGGGAGTGATCGATTTCATTATATAGCAGTCCGACTATATTTCCTTAATTTTCCTGACAATAATTTTGCATATAATTTATATCCAATGTTTAGAAGGCTTATTCCTCTTTAATTCTCACAACAAGGTTTGTCACCTTTTTTAAATATAGGGATGACAAGGGAATTTTTCCAGCTTTGATGGACTTATTCCTTGGTCCCAAACTAAATTATAGAATCTTAACAGGCATCTATGGAAAGTATTACAAGCATATTTTATTACTTCCATGATTATATTGTCTTCACCTGGAGACTTTCCAGATTTACTGTTATTTAAAGCATCTTTAAATTCTTGTAAAGATATATCTTCCCTATCCGTATCATACAAGTTAGTATCAGTTTCTGTTCATAAATTTTTTAAGTAATCTAACCAGGTTTCTTTTTTAATTATTTTGAGATCAGTATTTTTTTTAATGTCCTTATTCATATTTTTTTGATTTAGTAGAAATTGGGTCTTTTCACTGATATATTCCTTTCCATTATTGATATAAAATGGTTCCACATTTCTCTATTTTTCTTTCTACATGCCTTTCTAGCTATTGCTCTTTTTCTTTTATGTTCAGTTTCTGCTTGTATTGCTTTGCCGTTTAACCATTTTTTACAGGCTTCTTTCTTTTCCTGTATAATGATTTTAATATCATTATTAGAGTTCCTGATTCTTCTTTTTCAAATAAAATTTCTTACTTGTTAATATTTACAGATAGCTATTAGTAAACATCAGGTAAGATTCATTTTAGGAGTTTAAATAGTTTTCTAAGCAGATAATTATTCTTTTAATAATATTAAATTTAATAAAATAAAATTAAAGTTAAATAAATAGATAGCCATGAATACTTACATTGCTGTAAAGCTGTCCTAATGACACTATCAGCCACCCACACACAGTTAAGTGCTTATGGTACTTTGAAATCAAGAATATTTTTATAAAAGCTCAGGTTAAGGTCTTGGGCCAACTGTAGTTTATACCTGAGGATGAAGATACTCAGAGAGAGGACAGGAGTTTGGATGTTGTTGGAATAGACACCTGTTTCACGGTTAATCTTTGTGAGTATCTTAATTGTGTTAGTTAGTTAGTTATTTTGGTTTTTAGGAGCATTAGCAACTAAGGCCATATTGCTCCGGGATATGCGGTGGTCATTCCCTGACCTTTCCGCACCCTCCATATTTGGTGGTGACGGGCTCGAACCCCGGTCTAATCAAGAAGCGTGTGCTACGCACTGCTGCTCCTTCCCACCTGGCTACGGAGGCGCCATCTTAATTGTGTGGGTGGATTCAAGATTATATTAGTGGGGACCCACCTACACAATTAACATGCTTATTAATGATTAGCTGCCAAACAGATATCTAATTCTACAACATCCAATCCCTTATTCTCTGTCTGAATATCCTCACCCTCAGTTGCAAACTACAGTTGGCCTCAAGAGACCTCAATTTGAGATTTGATTCAAGAATTCTTCGTTTGAGAGTACAATATAGAACATATAATGAATTGCAAACCACTGTTTTCCAATATATATGGCTCATTGTGTCATAAGGACAGCATTACAGGAATGTAAGTATTCATGGCTATCTATTGATACTTCAATTATATTCAATTTATTCTTATTACCTAAATTATTAATTGATTTAAAAATTATTGAAATGCCAAAATTAATTTTTACTTCATATTTACTATCTGTGAGTAATTCAGATCTATTATGCATATAATTACTAAAGGCTGAATATTAACAAGTAACTGTGATCAAATCAACAAATCTATGTAAATGGAATCACCATAATTTAACAGTTCTGCTGTCTTTACTGTAACTGAAGAAGTAGTAGAGGAAGCAATTGAAACATCTGAGGACAACCTGTAAGTCTTTAAGAAATTAATCTCAGGTTACACTCCACACAAGTTGAATAGCTCATCATTTCATCAATTTCCATTTCTTGATCGAACTTTTCTTGAACAATACCAAATAGCTGGTATTGTTCAAGAGCAGTTTGATCCCTGAGGGCAAACCTGTCGCATCCACCGAGACAGTCACCATGAAAGTGTGCCTAATCAGCCACAATGGAGAGAAAGATTTTACATTCAGGGTGTAGTGTAGGACTTGAGGGCTCCAATAGATTCCCAGGGAAACATCCCCCACACAAAAACACTGCTGCTACCCAACTTTCTGTTGGACCAGGATATCAGAGTGATTCATCTCTGCAGTTTTTTACCGTACTCTCATTTTCCACCTACATGGCATAGCAAGAAATATGATTCCTTAGAAAGGACAAATTTTTTCTAGTCTTAGGTGGTCCAGTGACACCATTCAAATTCTAACTTTAGGCATGGTTGGTGATGACGGACAAGTGTACCTTGACGGAGATGCCTACTCAGGTAGTACAGACGAAGGTTTGTTGGATTGTGGTCTGGTTGTCCTGTTGTCCATGGTCAGCTGTTCCACTATTTTCTGTCTTTTGGCTTGCACAAAGTGAGACAGCTTATATTTTCCATGACCATCGATGAGTCATAGGGGGCCTCCCATTGTCCCAGTGACTGCTGCCTTCTCCTCTGTTTGTTCACTCTTGGAACACCTTAACTACAGTAGTCCGCAAACAGCCCACAAGATCACTTCCATTGCCGATGTCAATTATGTACTTTGTATGGACCAAATGCCATGAACCTGCAGTATCACATTTATCGGTTCTCACCATGATAGGTGTGCTTATGAGGCAGGGAAGAACAGCCAGTTGCAAAAACATGGGCATGATCGTAGTGTTTTGACTGGATAGTCACACCGCTCAAAGTACAGACTTTGGGCATTGTTGGCAGTCATCATTAGCCATTTTCAATCCACTGCAGGATGAAGGCCTCTCCAGCAACTTTCCTGTTTCTTTTGTTGTGCAATGGCCATCCATTTACTGCCCACGAACTCTTGAATTTCATCTGTCCTTCTCCGTTGTTGTTGTCTTCCTGGTTTTCTTTTAACTCCTTGGGTACCATCCTGTTATTTTCTTAGTCCATCTGGCATCGTGTCTTTGAGGTATGTGCCCTGCCCAAGTCAATTTCAGTTCTTTAGTTTTGATTAGAATGTCCTTTACTTGAGTTGGCAGCCTGATCTATTTGTTTCTCTTCTTATCCAACAGTCTGATTCCTAATATAATATGTTCCATTCTTCTCTGTGTAATTTTCAGCTTCTCTTCCATTCTTTTAGTGAGTGCCCAAGAAAATTCCATGTCATGGTGGGGATCATACATTGATTTATTATTTTACATTTAAAGCAAATTAGGATATTGCTCCTCAGTATGTGATTATATTTCCAGAATGCTATCGATCAAAAATTTATCCTTCTCTTGACTTCCAGCCATTTATGATTATTACAGCTAATGAATTGTCCAAGATAAGTATATGAATCCACCTTTTCAATTGCTGCTCATTCAATGATTATATCCCTTCCTATTGCATACTTGTTCATAATTACTTTTGTTTTAACCATATTCATCTTCAGTCCGAAATCTTTACTAACCCTGCATAACTGATTAAGGTTTTCCTCTAATTCTTTTGGGATCATGGCTTATGATCACAATGTCAACTGCAAATTGTAAATGGTTTAGGTACTCTCCATTCACATTGATTCCTTTCTGCAACCAGTCTAATCTTCCGAAAGCTTCTTCAAGGGTAGCAGTAAACAACTTTGGAGATATTTTGTCTCCTTGTCCAACTCCTTTCTCAATTTTAAATTTGCTGCTGTCTTTGTCTAGTGTGATAAATGAGCTAGTGTTCTCATATTTTCTTCAAAATCATAATAGATGAGGTGTCTACGCCTTGTTTTTCCACCACTCAAAACATTGCCTTATGCTGTATGGAGTTAATTCCAGGCATAATGCTGTTTTACATTTGCTTTCTCCATTAGCTGTGATATTACTTGAAGGTGATCCATAGTTGAGAATCCTGTCCTAAAGCCAGCTTGCTCTTTAGGTTGATTCTCATCAAGAATTCTATTCTTTCTAATCTGTTTGTAATGAACCTTGTGAACAACTTGTAGATGTGGGGCAACAAGATAATTGATCTATAATTTTTAGTTTCTGATTTATCTCCTTTCTTATGCAGCAAAATTGTGATTGCATTATTACACTCCTTAGGCATCACACCTTTCCTAATGTATTTTGTTTAGTCGTGCCATGTTCCTTCCTCCTAATTTTAACAACTCCTCTTTTTGATTCTTCTTTTTCTTCAATGCCTATTCTACTTCATCAAGAAAGAAAGATATTTGGTATGTCGTATGTGTTGTTAACTTGTGATCCATCTTCCCCACTGCTGGCATCATTCCCTTGCTCCATATATAATATTGTTGCAGATAGGTGGCCCGAAATCATGTATTCTCATTCAGTAGACACAGTAAGGCAAATTCTATTAAAAGGTAGTAATTTGCATCTGCATAGGACTTCAACTGTGAAATCTTTAATGTTCTGGAACTTAAATCTGTCTCATCTCTTTGGTGATTTCACAGCCTTATCTGAAACAAATAAATCTGCTTGACACTTTATGAGCATAATCTGTTAAATGCATAAATGAGCATTATAAGACTAGGCACAACTTGGACCAGCCGACCGGGCTAGCCGAGTGGGTAAAGTACCTGCCCGGCAACCCAAAGGTCGCGGGTTCGATTCCCGTCTCGGGCTTGGATCAAAGTACTGCAAAAACCTTGGGAGGTGCAATATGGCCACAGAAGCCGATGCGCCAACAACTACCAAATCAAAAAAAAAAAAAAAAAAAAAAACAACTTGGACCTGGCGGCCCTTGGCCTTTATATTCCTATACCACCAGCACCATTTTTTTTTTTTTTAAATACAAGTGTTTTCTTAATCAGTATATAGATTCCTGAATAATGATATCATGTAATAATTCATTCATAGTGTAGAAAAATATTATGGAAATCCTAAAGTCTCAACTTTATTAGACAACTTGTGAAGTCGAGACCTGCTAATTTTCGTAAAATCGGACAAATACTAGTTTTGGTGATTTTTTTCTCATAGAGAATCTGCGTTCCTCTATGACAGTGGTGTCCAACCTACGGCCCACAAATAATTTTTATAAGGACTGCACGGAAAGTGAACTAAAAAAGAATTGATCTCCACTGCGTGTACAGGCATGCAAGCATCCAGCTCGACTGTATCAGACATGTACATGTCGTTCAGTGCAGTCATATGTACGCTAAATACAGTTATGTATTTTGATATGGCTTGTTCATTCATAGTGTAGAAAATATTTTAATTCAATACAAATTAATTATTGATTTGTATTGAATTAAAAAAATAATCATTCTTAAAAATGTTCTGAAAGGGGAAAATTAATTTGGAGTGTCGTGTTTTTGATCCAAGGTGGACTGAAGACTATTTCTTCATTGATTACAAAGAAAAATCAGTGTGGTGTTTGGTGTATCAGGAGATTGTGTGAGTTTTTAAAGAATATCACACTGATTCCAATCATAAATCTTATGATCAACGTAAAGGAGTGCAGCAGAAAGAAAAATGTTCAAAGTTACAAAACAAATTTTCTGATATAAATCTCAATGAAAAAACAAAAGCTTTTGTTTGAGAACCCATTCACTTCTATGGCTGAAAACTACAATCCCAGATTGCAACTTGAAATTATTGATCTTCAAGCCAAAATATGATTCAATAATAAGTATATAGCCTGCAGAAATAAACTATTCAAATTCTACAAGGCTTTCCCATCTGAAGATTTCCCGCTAATAAAATGCCATGAAAATGGCTGTTCTGTTCGGATCAACGTATGTTTGCAAGCTGATTTTTTTCACTCGTAAAATCAGATAAATATTTAAAAAGAAACAGAATAACAGATGAGCATTTTTTTTTTATGAAAACCCTAAACACGAGAGGTATTAGAACCTATAGTACAGGGCTCCTCCGTAGCCAGGTGGGAAGAAGCAGCAGTGCGTAGCACACGCTTCTTGATTAGACCGGGGTTCGAGGCCGTCACCACCAAATACAGAAGATGCGGAAAGGTCAGGGAATGACCACTGCATATCCCGGAGCAATATGGCCTTAGTTGCTAATGCTCCTTAAAAAAAAAAAAAAAAAAAAAAACCAACCAAACCTATAGTACTTAGTACCGTGCTTGGGTTGGAGGTTGAGAAGACAGGAGAAGATATTTGTTGACATTAGACTTGAACTTCTCTAGACTGTAATTTTCAGGAAAGACATATGAAGGAAGGTTGTTCCAGAAAATGGCAGTTGAATGAATAAACGAGGAAGGTGAAAAGTTGGTTCTGTGAGTTTGAAGTTGGACAGTAAATGGATGTTGGCTGGTGGTGACATGTTTTCTGACCATTTTGAAAGAGTGAGTAGGAATTATAGAAGCCAATTCAGAAGAACAGTGCCCATGGAAGTATCTGTAGAAAAGGCATGCAGCAGAAACAGTACGTCTATGAGACAGCGAGTGGAGAGACTCTGTTAGAGATGAATGATTAATTAACCTAACTGTCCTCTTCTGAATGGAATCTAGAAGCCTGAGAGTGGTATTTGGGGCACCACCTCAGATGTGGGAACAATATTCCATGGTGGGGTGGATTTGCGATTTGTACAGAGAACAGCTGTTTAGAAGAAAAGTAACACCGAGAGTAAAAGAGAAAACCAGGTTTTTTTAGATGCAGAGGAAGCAATATTTGTAATGTGCTCGTGCCAAGAGGGATTATTAGTCAGGGTAATCCCCAAAAGAGATATATCATGTTGCTTATAAATCGGAATGTCACCAAAGCCAAGCATAGGAGCAGAAGAATCCTTTTTGTGAGGTATAAGAGAGGAGTGAGTTTTAGAAGGATTGAAATCAACTAAGTTGTCTTTGCCCTACTGGAGAATTACCTAGAGATCGGCATTTAAGGAATTGGTAGCGGATATTCAAGAAGTTGAAGCTGTTTGAAGAGGGCAAGGTTTCTTAAAATGGAAAGTGGAATGCAATGTGCTATCATCGGCAAAACTATGGATAGGATTTCCAGTCATTTAAAGGTCATTAATATAAAAGAGGAAAAGAACAAAGGGAAAGAACTGAACCTTGGGGGACACCAGCATTAGTAGTGAAGTTAGAAGACAGAGCCATCTACCATCACCCTACGTGATTGGTCAAAGAGAAAACTGGATAACCATTTGCAAAGAATAGTTGGCAAACCATATGATGGAAGCTTGTTTAGATCTTTATGCAAAACACGATTGAAAGCCTTTGAGATGTCAAGAGCAACTGCTTGTGTTTCATGAACTTCTCCATTGAATTTTTCCATAAATTGGTAGCATAGGCCAGAATATCATCTGTGGATTGACACTGATAGAATCTATACTGATGATCATTGATCATACGGAAGGTTTCTAAATAGTTTAAGAGTTGACGGTTAAGTGACTTTAGAAAGAGTAGAAGTAATTGAATGGGAGAAATTTTTCACCCATTTTAGGAACTGGCTGGATATGAGCAAATTTCCGTGCAGAAGGAAAAGCACCTTTGGAATAAGAAATTGAATGATGGTGGCATAGAACAGGAGTAAGTTCAGGAGTGCAGGTTTTGAGAACAAGTGGAGAAATACCTGCAGGACCTGGAGCTCCATCAAGAAATACCATCAGGACATAATCTTAATTATGTGTTGAGATTGTCATCACAAATTTGCAACCAAATTTTGAACAATTATTTAAAAATATCCAGCCTCAATCATCACATTAAATGTTATTTTGTATTGTACTTAATGAAATTTTCAAATATTTCAATTTTAGGTTTATCATTATATTTGTTTATTCATCTTAATATTGAAAAGCAGTGATCCTTTTCAAGTTCTATATTTTCTAAAATGAGCATTTAAAAGCAAAATTAAACTATTCAAAAAAAAAAAGTCAGTCATATTTTTTTAATTTTAATAAATTCTAAAAAATATATCACTAACATGGATTTCTTGCACATAAAGTGCTGGGAATTTGCATTTTTTTATATATAGCTTGAAAAGAAAAAAGTTAACAGGAAAATAGAAACTTCCTTTTGTGAGTAACAAGATGTAGAAAATGTGATACAAAATTTTTTCTCGAATCGCTCTGTGCGGCCCGCGAAACAAATTAATTTTGAATACGGCTCCCATATGGGAAAAGGTTGGACCTCACTGCTCTACGAGAAAAAAATTTTTTGAATTTAAAATCGATCTTTGGAATTTTAATCAAATCGGATAGTATTTTTTTTTTTATGTAAATCCCAAACACGAGAGGTATTAGAACCTATAGTACTTAGTACCGTGCTTGGGTTAAATGGAAGCCAGCTGGAGTTGTGAAAATTAAAATCACCAAGGAAAATTACCTCACTGTTAGGAAAGTTGGACTGGAGAAAGTCAAGTTGCAAAGAGAGGAAGTCAAAGAGCTCCAAGTGATTAGTGGAGTTGGGAGAACGGTAGAGACAACAGATGAATTTGACACAATGAGGTAGAGAGATTTTAAGCCAGAGAAGATCAAAAGGAGATTCCAAATTGCCAAGTCTCTGACAGGGAATATAAGAACGGACATATAGGCTATTAAAAAGTATTTTTGGAATTTTTTAAATTTTAGAAATATATTTAAGGCAGGAATTCTCTTACCTGAGATTTTTGTTCTTCAGGAATAGCTTGCAGCCAAGTGAGATGTAATTAGAATAGTATTGAAGTGAAATAAACCTAATAAGAGGATAGAGGAATAAAGCAAGCTTTGATCCTAAAATCTTTGCATGGGGAAGTAATAGAAGTATAGATGGAAGATAAGCATTTGTCTGATTTTACGAAAATTAGTGGGTTTCGACTACACAAGTTGTCTGCCCAACGTGTAATAATTCATTCGTGAATTTATTTCTTTATCTTTGTCTATTTTTTTTTTTTTTTCTTTTTCTTAAAAAATTCTCTAAAACTGTTTATTCCTGCTGCATTGCTCGACAAAATTAACAGAACGAAATGCATGTGCAGAAAATGTGGTGTAACTTGTACAGCTTGCAATGATGTAGGATAAAATTTGGTATGGTGGTGAACCAAAGAATAATAAAGAAATGAGGAGACTGAGAAACTTCAGACAGGTTATAAGGGGTATTTATAGGGATGTATAAGAATTACCAAAAATGTCACATTACAGAAGTCGATATAGCATATCGTAAACGTTGTACACGAGATTAGTATGGCATATGATCCCCTCCAATGTCTAAACAGGCCTGACAGTGGTGAACAATGCTCGATATAAGGATGTTTATAAAATTCTGTGGCAACAAATCTCATTCTTCCACCAGCTCAGACCTTAGCTCACCAAATAACCAAGGAGTTGGCTGTCAGTGTGCAATGTGATGCCCAAGGGTGCCCCATGCACATTCAATCATATTTAAGTTTGGTGATTGTGCTGGTCACGGCAGTTGCTGGTTATTTGTTTCCACTTGAGCGCTCGCTCTCTCTCTCTCTCTCTGTGTTATCATGCATAAGGAAGAAAGTGTGGGTCAATTTCACCCTTAAAAAAGTCTTATAGGTTCAAGGATCTGTTCTTGGTAGCTGTATGCAGTTATGGTACCCCTCTCAAAAACATGAAAAGTGGTGTGGCCATTGATCACTATTCCGCCCCCACACGAGAACATTGCCTGTACTGTAAGTGTCGCTTTCTCTGATGTTGGAGGGATGGTACTGCATTCTTCATTGTCTCCAGATGAAATAATGACTGGAATCTGTTTGTGGGCTAAAACATGGCTCATTAGAGAATAGAACTGGTCCTACCCCAATTGTCAGGGCTCCAAGTCACATGTTCATTACACTGTTTTCGTTGGGCTCTGAGGTGGTTAATGGGATACAGACCACTGGCTCCCATTGTTAGAGTCCACTTGAATTGGGCCTTCTTAACACAGTTCGATTGGAAATGTTTTCACATGTGGCCTGAAAAAACTCAAATGACTGTTGATGATAGGACATTGTAGAGTTCCATGTTGCTGTTAGAGCCAGATAGCTATCTGTTCTGGTTGACGTAGCCATCAGGCGACTTTGGCCAACCCTTCTTGTAAAGGTATCTGTTTCCTGAAATTGCTTCTATAGTTTCAAGATGAAACTGCATGATGACATTAAGTCAGTGTGCCACCTCTTTATCCGACTTCAAGTCATCCAAATTTTCGCCATGTCATAGAATCATCTAGATCTGCGTTTCCCAAACAGGGGTCCATAGCCCAGTTCCAAGGGAGGTCCTCGAAATGTTCAGAAGGTATCACGTAATATTTGTTTATTTTCTTAAAAAAATATTCTGATAGAATCACAATGAATTTCGTTATAGAACATTACTTTTTTTCAATACAATTATTCTGTATATAATTGTATACATTTTCAAATGATTCGTTCTATATATACAAATTGATTATAAATAAAGTTATTATATATCTGTATAAAAAATAAGAATAAAGTTGAGTTTTTTCACACCTAAAACTTTGAATTTTCATTTCAGAAAACCCAGTGTTCGTACATATATATATATACACACACATAGGAGTGCGAAACTTATTTTTGAAGGGATCCATAAATCTCAGTAGTTTGGGAACTGCTGATCTAGATGACTTGCCATCCTGAGTACTGGAGATGTGATTATCCCACTGAGCAAGCCAGAATACTGGAATGAAGCGATGTAGTCTCAACTCGTGTTTTTTGTAGGCCTGAACAGTTTGCATAGAGTGCGGCTCTGTGATGTGGTAGATCGATTTCTATTGGATATTTGGAATTTGCATGCCAGGATGCCTATTATATTGAAATATTTGCCTTCAATGACACTGTTCACAATAAAATATTCATGAAAACCATTTTGCTCTGTTAATTATTTCATGCAGTGTATTAATCAATGTCCGCTTCCAAACTTAATGATATAGCTTTCATACCCTTTATATTTTCTGGTGTTTTATGCTTCTATTAGTGATTATGTAATCAATTGCTGATTTGCTGCCAAATACTATTTTCCCATCTTATTTTTTGTTCTTATGTTTAAAAATGTATATTTAATTGTATATTCACAATCTGTACAAAACTTGAATAATTTGTTTCCATTTTGGTTTACTATGTGTTCCTTAACAGTGGACCAATTCCCGTTATTTTATTTTTTGTTTGGGCATTTAACTCTCTTGCTATTATGATTAATTCATTCTTATTGTCTACCTCAGAGGTTGCCTCCCTGTGTGTTACGATGCTCTGGGGAGATTATTATTAGCCATATGGTGCAAGGAAGCCTGAGGCTTATGCACCAGCCAAAAAAAAAAAGAAAAAAAAAAAAAAATTCTGAATTACCCCAAGAAAGAGAGAGAGAGAGAGAGACAGAGAGAAGGAAATCACCAAGAAAGAGAAGAATGATGATATCCAGCTCAGCTCAGGACCCTAGGTGTGCCAGGCCCATACTCACCAGATGTGAGCCCCTGGGGTGCACTAATTTACCAGAGGCATTGCAGATGTTGTAATAGTTTATTTAAGATTTTCATGGCAAATATTAAAAATGTATTAAGGATGATTTTTTTTTTACTATTAGGTATCTAATACTATTTGATATGTATTTATTATTAATGTAAATAATTATTGAAAATATTTGGGGTATTTTTGACGAAGAGAATACATCATGTTCCCCGACCGTATTCATGGGATCCTGTTACTACAAGTGATTGGTTGGTTTGGGTATTTTGCACTTTATTTGACCTTGCATGAGTCTGAACAAGGCGATGCTGGAAATCTGCTTGTGGTAACTGCATATTCAGAGTACAATCAGTCATTTGGTCTAAGTGTGCGTGTATTTCAAATCACATACGAATGTCGACATTTTATATATGGTGAGTTACTTGGTGGTGTAGTTTATATTTTTATAGACTAGTGTTGCGCATATGTTAAAAGTAACTATATTAAAAAAAAAACTATAGTGTTACACTGCGTCGTTGTTTTGTGTTTTTAAACTTATTTTTTTTATAGTCGACCGTGCAGAAAAATTTTTTGATATGAATAAAAAAACCAAGCACAAACATCACAGTAATGTTTTTTAAGAATATAATAATATCCTGATTATTCGTTCATTTATTAATAATTATTATATTAACTTATTAAAAATAAGAAATTGCACAATGATAGATGTTTTGCTTTAAAGGAGGCCAATGGAAAATTTTCCAGGTCAAGGGAGGCATGGGATCAGAAAGTTTGAGAACCTCTTGTCTACCTTATTAGTTAAATCTTGTAATTGATTTTAGAATTTATTGATTTTCTCTTTAGGTCTTCCTTTTTTAGGGTAATGTATACTTAATGTTTGTTTTCGGAGTTACATACAATATTTTTCTGATTCTCTTCAATCCCTTTACAGCTCTATTACCTTTTTTTCCATCCCACTCTACGTTAATATATTATTTTACATATTTATTATACTATTCCTTTTCTTTTAAGTTACCATTAATGTATAAATCTTAATTTTTATATTTCCTATTTCTTTCATTATTTCTCTTTCTTTCCTTAATCTGTTCCTACTCATTTCCTGGTTGTCAGATGTCTCGCATTGAATTCTCTTTGAGCACTTTAGTTTTACATCTAAATTGTGGGATGTTAGCCGTTTGCTTTGAGGGTGGCTAACTTTTTGTTTCACATCTGTTTTTTTATCTGTCTGGCTCTGATGTTCCTATCGGAGCCTAGGCTCCCACCAGTATAGCTCATGGAATCATTGGGGGTACACAGACCTTCTCACTGTGTTAAGATAGTTCATGCAATAAGGGCTGTAAACATAAGGTGGAAATATAACGAAATTAATGAATATGAATTAAGAAAACATTTTTTTTTTTTTTGCTTAAGTACTGTTAAAACTGAATAACTTTTTGAGTAGCCATTATTATATGCTTTCAGAAATAATAGTTGCTGCTCATCTTGGATCCATCATTTTAATATCAAATGCTTTTATTTTAAATTAGTAACACACTCTCGGCATAGTTTTTATTATTATTGGTAATATTGGTAGAAGTTTAATATGATAATTAAGTTTTACCATTTTATCTAGATAGTTCTTATGTATATCATTTTTTATTTTCCCCTGCTGTAGATATCATCTGCAAAAGAGGCATTTAGGAAGACCTGGAATGCTAAATACACGTTAAGAAGGTAAACTGCTCTGAGTACTTGCTTAAATATTTTTCAGTTATAATACTTTGAACAGTTTTATAAGTACAACTCTATTTTAATTATATTCCTTAAGGTTGGTGAATGGTCTTAACTTGATAATAAATTATCCTCTGTAAATTATCATAAATGTTTAAAATATGTGCATTTGTACATATATTTTCATTTATTCAGTTAATAAACATGGAGAATTCTTCAATTTAAATTTCTAAGAGATTAGTGCACCAGTGTGGCTGAGTTGATTCTGTTTAACTATATCAAATTTTTTAGTGTTTTTTGTTTTGTATGTCCAGGTATACACTCAACATTAGTATTAAAAAGACCTTGAACAGCTGTTTTATACTTATAGTTGCTTCCATTATGTGTTGCATATCAAAAAAATGTTCCTACTTTTTTTTGTTGTAAATTTATATATTTAATTCATTCTTGAATTGCAATGTTTTTGCATGTTCAGTTACAAATTTCAAATGTTGCATGCAAATAACACTTTAATATAGAAATATCTATATATAGAAATATATAGATATGATATATAGATATGAGATATAATATATAGATATGATATTTCTATATCTATATATAGAAATATATAGATAGCATATGATATTTCTATATATTTCTATATTTAATATAGAAATATATAGAAATATCATATGCAGATTTTTTTATATGTTTCTATGAAATATGTCTATGTATTTTGCAAAATATTTTCCATATGTAATAGGGACAAATACCAATAATTCTTGAAATTAATCCTTTTCAATGCAAAAAAGACCTTTCTGCAGAACAGTTTGTCATTACTGGGCTCAAATAAATCATAAAAAATTAATCATTTGAAAAAAATTGAATCTCAATTGTTTTTCATAACCAATTTTAAACATTTGTAAAAATACAGTAAGTCGTTATGTAGATTTTTTCTGAAATCATAAAAAAATAATAATAATAAATTTCTTTGGATTTTTCTAATATAATAAAATATCATTTTCTTCCTTTTCCTTATTTTAGTTAATTAGTTCTGTGTTCCATCTCTTGTATAAATACTTCTCTTGGAATTATTATTTTTTTTTTTTTTAAACTCTTGTCATCTTTATTTTTATCCACTTACTCACTGAAATGTAAATTTATTTTTCTTTTTGGACCTTTTCTGTTTTGAATGATATTCTTTAGTAAACAAAAATATGGTTTGCTTCTTTGAAAAGAAATCTGTATTTCAGATAGTTACACTGGTTGGCATCAGTTTCCTCCCTGAAATAATTTCGAGAGATTCTCTTAAAAAATATGTTCAAAAACTGAGATATCCGCTTAAAATGTTCTCATCACCCTCAGTTTTAAAATATCATAGTTGATCACCAAAAACCAAGATTGTAGTTTGTTTAATCATCTTTTCCATCTATTTTATCTTTTTATTTTTATTTTTTCCAAAACTTTTGAGAGATTTCTAGAGCAGTCAACTATGTTTTTTGAACCTGAGAGGGCATAGATTCAAATTGTGGAAAGACAGATGTAGAATGGATGTGCAGAAGTTTGCCTTTAGCCAGCAGGTGGTTGATTGGTGGAAGAGACTTTCATCTTTTGTTATGGAAGCTGATAGCATAAATAAATTTAAGGCTGAGCTGGATAGGCATTTGGAACGAATGGAGGGGTGAAATGGGAGATTTTTTTTTGCTGATGCTGCATAAGCTTGCTTTCTTGCATTGTATGCCTCTACTAATGCTAATGTTGCAGAACATTCTAGAATATTGTTAAGTGTGGGACAAAGGTTGATATTTTTATGGAAGATTCTAGAACTTTTTTTACAGAGTTCTCTAGAAACTTTGTGTGCCTTCTAGAAACTTCTCTACCGGTATATATACAAGTGGAATCGACACCAAGCAAGCATTTTTGTATTTAAAAAATTTTGTGTTTCAGAGAGCAAGTGGTGAGCAAGTCTTTTAGTGAATTAGTGTTTGTAAACAAGTGTTGTGTTCATAAGTGTAAATCATAAAATGTGTTTAAATTAGAAATAAATATCTTAATTGTTCTCTTATTTGTGCATACCTTAACATACGTGAAATATTTTGCGTTCTAGCCAAAATAAGCCTGATAGCTTTTGCTATTTTCTGAGAAGTGGTATTAAAATCGCAGCAGAAGCCACTGTCACAACTTGTGAGAAAAGTCTGTGAACTCTATTTTAGATGTGTTCATCAGAGATCAAGATAACGTATGGGCTTCCAAGATTTCCTGTAGATCATGTTCTAGGATATTAATAGGCTGGCCTAGAGGTAGTCATAATCATAAATTGATGCCTTTTGTTGTTCCAGTGATATGGTGGTAGCGTCGAGACCACATAAACGATTGCTACTTTTGCATTTCCAGTATTTCTAGTTTTTCTGGAAAATCCAAGTTTAAAGTTGAGTATGCCAACACACCTTCTGCTTTAAGGCTGGTTCCTCACGATGACACAGTGCCAGTGCCAAAGCCACCAGAAACTTATGGACTTCAAAACCAAGGTTCAGTTACTAGAATCACAGCTTCGGCAGTGGAATCTTTTTGAAATGAGTTTCAAGATATCTTTTAATAGGGAGAGGCAATCTAACATAATGTCCTATTATTCCACGGATCGTGCTTTGGTTTATAGTAATAATGGTGCCTCCGTAGCCAGGTGGGCAGGAGCAGTAGTGCGTAGCACACGCTTCTTGATTAGACCGGGGTTCGAGCCCGTGACCACCAAATACGGAGGATGCAGAAAAGTCAGGGAATGACTACCGCATGTACCCGGAGCAATATGGCCTTAGTTGCTATTGCTCCTAAAAAACCAAATAACAAACAAACATTGTAATAATGTCCAGCAACTAATGAATGAGTTACATCTGGAGCATCTCCCCGAGCAGTAGAGGTCTTTCATTGATTCATCCAAGATCTGTTTCAAAGCAGTTTTACTTCATAATAGAAATAAATATCCATGTATACCATTGGCTCATGCAGTTCAAATGAAGGAAACGTACGAGAACCTACAGATACAATTGCAAATAATATGCTATCAAGAATACAAAGGGATATCAAGAATACAAAGGGATACAAGAATACAAAATATCTCTGCCGACCTAAAAGTGATAGCTTTGCTGACAGGGTTGCAAGGTGGATACACTAAATACTGCTGCTTTTTATGTGATGTGACAGTCGAGCGAAGAATTGCCACTACAGGATAAAAAAAAAAAAAATGGCAAGACTATTCAGAAACTACAGCAGGTCAGAAAAATATTGCACATCCTCCTTTGGTACTTTTTATCAGAACGGGAGTAGTTCCATGCGGGCGAAGTTTTTACAGCTACGGCTAATAGAGCAGTTTTCCTTAAATTTTTGCTGTTTTATTGACTTAAATTGGAATATTAATTTATTTTCTAGAAGTAGCTTTATATTCCTAGTTATGATACTTAGTTTATTTTGAACTAGATAGAGATTTTGTAGTTTATTACTTAGTATCGGTAAGGAAATCGATTCCACGTGTAGGATGAGATTTTGCAACTACAATGAATGCTAAGTTTTTAATTATATTTAGTCATTTTATTGACTTAATTGTTATATTAAATTATTTTCTATAAGTAGCTTATAGTCCTAGTCGAGCTCCTTGGTTTATTTTGAATTTAGATAGGGATGTTGAAAGTTAATACTTAGTATCCGTAGATTTGCCGTTTGTAACTGACCACCATTGTTATACAGTACAATGTATATCCCGAACTAGATGCGTAAGGTTTGACATAAACTTAATAGCAAAACACGTAACACCGTATTAGAAATCCGTTAGCTCAGTATAGTATTATCAATTAGTAAAATTTATTAATCTTATTAAATTTCATTGTCAATTAAATTGTACTTAAACTGAATCAGGACCCAACTACAGTAACAAAGCAACATTCACAGATTAAACAGAGTGCTGTGGCTCTGGGGACAACCGAAGTGGTGATTCTCAGTGCATCTCAGTCTAAAAAAGTACAAAATATGAAATGTTTGCAGACCTGTCTAGAACAGGACATGATCTATCAAAGGAGGATGTCTTTGTGTGAGGTAGGTGCAGAGACTGTGAAGAAATTAGGTGCCAACTCGGCGTTCTGGTTGGCGTCTACGAGAGTTTGAGGTGTAGGGTGATTGCCCCCGAGGAAATTAATAAGCGTGGCCCATCAAGTTCTCAGTGCCAATCTCCAAGGCAGAATGCACTGGTCCCACAGAAAATAGTTATTGTTGGTGACTTTATTGTCAAGGAGAAGGGGGAAATATGCAAAAAGGATAGATGGAACGTGACCAGGGTATATCTACCATGGGCAAAAGGTGATGACGTAGAGCAGATATCATCTTTTAAGGGTACAAAAGGTGATATTGTTGTACATGTTGGCATTCATGACCTTAAGAGTAAGAGATCTGCAGATTTACTTAATAAGTAGGTCAACGTTGAAAAAATGTTGCGTGCTCAGGTTGAATTTGAAAGTGTCTGCAATTCTGCCCAGACGTGATAGGAGGGAGTATATGGTGAGAGCCTTGTCAATCAATTCGGACCTGGAGAGATTGTGTAAGGCTCAAGGGGTAGAATTTTTTTCAGCATGGTCTGTGCTTGCTAACGGGAGAGACTGCTTCTACAGGAATGGGATACAATTAAATAGAAAGGGTGCAAAAATGTTTACTAATGTTATCAAGGCAGTGTTAGGTGGGTCGGGAAACTGCTAGATTGGGGGGTTCAGACTAAAAGATTAATGGTAGACGCAAGCAGAGGCAAAAGCGTTTCTTGCACTGCTTCTATTGTAACGAGCAGCAGCCTAGAGAGCAAGTTCCTGGGTACTTCAAGAGCTGCTGGGAGTCATAATGGAACAAATAAATATATGGGCTGTATTAGGGTAACTAAGAGTAAGAACAGGTGCAGGTATTTTTGCATGTATACCAATGCTAGAAGTACAGTCAGTCCTCGTATAACACGTGTTTACACTACATGAATTCGATCATACACGATTTATAAATAGGGGAACAATATCTTGTATAACACGAACCGAATTCGCTTATTCACGATTCACCTTGGTGTTTACAAGAAATGGCAGTCGAATGCAGAATCACCCTAACCGAACGCAACACGATAGGAATGAAGAGAAGATTCTGAAAATGTATTTATGTTTTTTATATCGGTGAAGGGAAAACACATTTCACCATAATAACGTAAAAACCAACACAATTCCAGTTATCGGTATAATCGCAAATGCAATTAAATCGAGTTTACTACCAGTTTATAACAGATTCCACTAGTAGAAACGCAACTGGAAATTGTTTTTATTGTTTTATGGTAGTAACCTCTAGAAATGTGCTTTAGTAAAATGTGAGGTGTTAATAATGTATCTCAGCCTTTACGGTGTTGTTTATTCAGTTGCTACACGCATGCAGCTTTGTTTATGTGTATCAAGCGTGCCTCCTCATTTTGTAATTGTGCTTTATTCCCTAAAAATGAGTAAAATACTTAAAAGGTGTGAAAAGGAAGCGTCCTGGTGAAGACACTGCAGATTCAGAGAGAAAAAGAAAAGCAATATCGATAAACAGAGGCGGACTGGGTCAAAAATTGTTACCTGGAAAAATTTATAATGGCCTGATACTATTGTTTATGGCCAAAATCACACCGGCCTCCGGCCCACTGGGGTTTCCCCGGTAAGGCTTATGGCCAGTCCGCCTCTGTTGATAGGGAACAAATATGAAATTGTGAAACGCTTTGAGCGAAATGAAAGACCATGTGATATTGCACGTGCTACAGACCTAAATGAGGCAACGCCGAGAATTAGAAAGAATGCAGAGGAAATAAAAACAACTTTCATAGCAGGAACAACTCAAAGTGTAATTAAAATTCATTAGATTAAGACACAAAGAATTGGAAGAGATGAAACGCCTGTCATCTGTTTGGATAGAAAATCAAACAAAAAACAAGTGTGCTTATGATAGAAACAAAAGCATTAGCAATATTTTATTACGTAATAGTCGTAAAAAAATACTTACATATTTTATTACGATTATTTATTGTGTTTAGTAATGTTTTGGTTACAAATGTGTGTTCAATCTTGGGTGGTCGGCACCTAACCCCATTTTTCCCATAGGGCCTGTTGTTTATATTGCACGATTTTGCATTGCACGAGGGTTTCTAGGAACGCGACTATTGTGCTATACGAGGACTGACTGTATAGTAAAAAATTTGATCAATTTAAAGTGTTGATCAAAGCATCAAAGGCAGATATATTGTTGCGATATCAGAGACATGGTATAACACAGATATAAGCAGTGCAGAATTTGAATTTTGCGAGTGCAATGTGTACAGAAATGATAGATGGGCAGGAAGGGACAACAAGTTATGCTGTTAGCTAAGAAACACAAAATCTAACAAAGTGCATCCAGTTGACATGGGTGGACAGTGCAATGTTGAGTCAGTTTAGTGTGACCTAAACACTGGGAAAGGGAAAATGAGAGTAGGAGTGTGTTATAGGCCTAAGGATGATGAGTATGACAACCAATTGTACAGAGAAATACAGTGGTTCAGTAAATCGGAATGCCTTGTAATCGCGGGTTTTAAGTTTCCATATAATGACTAGAACTTGTGGTTGGTCACTCGCATGCTAGCAAGACTTTTGTGGATTTATTGGAGGATTGTTTTCTACAGTAACAGGTTCGAGGGGCAACCAGAGGGGGCAATACTCTTTGTCTGATAATCAGCGGTGATTATTCTTGCATTAAGAATTTACAGATAAAGGAACCACTCACTGGGTGAAAGTGATCATAATGTACCAATATGGGATTTACTTTAAAGATGAAACTAGCATCAATGGTAAAGGGAAGGGTTTTTGTTTTCGTAAAGGTGACTGTAGTGGTGTCAGAAATTTTTTTTAAGTTCTGTGCAGTGGGACCAACTGATGATGTTGCCAACAGCAAATTCTAAATGGGGGGCCTTTAGGGAATTAATCTTGGAAGCTACTAGGCTTTTCATACCAACTAAGAAATACTCTTCAAGATTTAGGCCTAAATGATGTCAGATGAACTAATGAGGCTCGTGGCAGAGAAGTAAAATTGTGTGCAGTGCATATAAATTATCAAGAGACACAGGCCTATGGTAGACATAAGCTAGTCTAATCAAGTCACAAAAGAGCTTAGATAAATTTAAGAAGACCACAGAATTGTGGAGAAAGTATTGATGTAAGTGAAGACGATTGTGACAGTTGGAGGAACAACACCTGAAAGAAAATTTTGGAAGAATATGAACTTAAGGACTATTTTAATGCTGACAAAATGGGTTTATTCTTTAAAAATTTTCCTAATAGAGCATTTGATTTTAAGAATGACAAATGTTTTGGGGGAATGCAAAGAAAGAATCACTATGCTAATTGGAGTCAATATGACAGAAAGCAAAAAATTAAGACTTTTCTTCTTTGGAAAATCAAAAACCCAAGATGTTTGAGAGATACAAAATCCTTGGAAGTTGAATCCACTTTTAATAAAAAAGCATGGATGACAAGTGATATTTTCTAAGATTGGATTTTAAAACTAGACAAGTGTATAACAAAAGAAAAATCATGTTGATTGCTTATGTGCTTTGTCCTATTTACCTAATTATTTCAGTTTTCTCATGGCTACGGAATTTATGTTAAAATTCAACTGTATCGAAGTGTGTACCATGCTGGCTTTTATATCCCTATAAAATTTCAATGAAATTATGTAAGTACTATTTTGGAATTTAAGTAATGTTCATCTGCAAATTTCTAAGCCTAATTACACCATGGCACAGTGTACTGCCAAGCCTAACGTATATGTCAACAAACCTGTTGTCATACCCTGCTGGCTCACAAACAGATGCTCTCCTCCGGCTAACCAACTGCTCCATGGAAAATCTCAACCAAACTAAAATAACCAGCACGTTGCATCTTTCCTCTCCTTTCACGCAGACGCTACAGTTCAGAAGTTTGTATGGTTACCTACATTCTACAAGTACCATGTAATTCTGGCATTATGTACTCATCAACTACATTGATTGCATATGTAATGTTAACATCTCGAAATTATGTGTTAGCTTTTCATATCAATTATATGTACTTGATTATGACTGTTGTGTTAGTAATTTATGTATATCATTTTACACTGTAGACCACTGTAACTGTTGCATTACTTGTCCTGGGGCAAGCTTGTAATTGTCAGTTTATTTCGTATCAGTATAGATGGTACACTCGGCATGGCCATGCTTGCCCTTCACTTTGTCTAGAATGCCTCTAGACAAACCTGTGACCACTGGCCTGTTTTTGTATTTCTTGCCTCTATGTTGTGTGGAATCCTGATCAAGAGCTAATAAACTTAATTAATTGACTGTACGGCACATCCTGCCAGTATTTCTGTCAAATTTAAAAGTGTTGCTGTTTTTACCACTAAATATAATGTCAAAACTCCAGCCAGTGGACCAAAGCATTATTAAAAATTTTAAATTTCATTATTGAAAGGGAATATTAACGAAAATTATCAATGCATTACAAGAAGATAGAAACTATAAACCTTTAGATTACATCTCTGAACTGGCAAATTTTTGGACAAACAATATCAGTGAATACACTATTCAAACTTGTTTTTCAAAAGCAGGATTTGTATGGAATATAGAAGTCTAACGAAGACTGGATGAACTTCCTCTTTCACAATTGAAAAACTTTATTAGAATCGTTATTAGAAAATCAAGATTCTAATAGAATTGTGATTCTACTGCGTTATATGATTTTCTGATACTGTGTTATATGATTTTCTGAATTGTGAATCTGCTACTGTGTTATATGATTTTCTAATAATGATCTATGAGAATCATGATTCTAATAGATCTTTATGAAAAAATCATATAACACAGTAGTAGTAGTAAAGGTGTGATGTAAGGAAACAAGCTTCTGAAGCATTAGCCAAGAAAAAAAAAAAAAAAAAAAAACCCCATTTCACACGTACATTCCATCAAAACATTTGTCCAGTTCCTCCGTGAATTTTTTTATGCCATAAACTTCCTCAATGACAGATGGAAGTTTGTTCCAGCAATCAACTGCCCGCTGGCTAAAGGCAAATTTCCAGACATCTATTCTATAACTGTCTTTCCTCAATTTAAAATTATCCCCCTCAGGTTCATAATCTGAGCAAGCGGAAGAATCCCGTCAGAATTGAGCCTGCTCAACTCTTTCAAGGCCTTATACACCACAGTCAGATCACCTTGCAAATGCCTAGTGTCCAGATGCTGCAATTTGCAGAACTTAACCCTTTCTTGGTAACACCTCCCTTTCGTTCCCCTCACCAATCTTGTTGCCCTTCTCTGTACTCATTCTAGCAAGTCTACATCCTTCCTAAAATGAGGCAACCAGACCTGTATGCAGTACTCAAAAGCATGGACTGACCATTGCCTTATACAAAGGGATAACCACCTCCTTTTCCCTACTAGAAAAATTCCTGTATATCATTGACAATGCCAGCTGACCTGCTCTGGCAACTGCTTTGCACTGCTCAGAAAATTTCATATCTGACTGCACATTTACTCCCATGTCCTTTTCATTTTCTACCACTCTAAGTGTAGTACCGCATAGTTGGTACATTTCTCTGCAGTTACTATCCATATTCAGTAATTGCCATTTGTCAATGTTAAACTTCAGTTGCCACTTCTCAGCCCATCTGCCCAAATTTTCTAGATTCTGTTGCAGTAGCACACTACCATTACTGTCATTAACAACCCTGCCAGCATTTCTATCATCTGCAGACTTCGACATTGTGTCTGATATACCTTCATCAATATCATTGAAAAATAAACAAAACAACAGTGGACCCAATGCTGAACCCTGGGGCACTCCACTAATAACATTAGTCCATGCAGAGGTGCATCCATTGATTACCACTCTGTCTTCTCTCACTCAACCACCCTTTTATCCATTGTAGCAACTTGCACTATACTGCTCTAACTTGTAGCGTAGTCTTTCATGTGCAACAGTGTCAAACGTTTTCCTGAATTCCAAGTATATGATACAAAATTATTTTTTGCATCCAGTTTCTTTTTAACCACATCATAGTATCCAATCAAATTTGTCAGACACGACTTCCGCTTAACAGACCAATGCTGTGTCTGAATTATGTTTGCAGCCTTGTCTAGATGATCCTGCAATGCATCTTTAATCAATGAACTCCAGTATTTTCCCCAGAACAGAAGTTAAACTAATTGGTCTTTAATTATTCGTGTCACCCTTAGATCCCCCTTTGTGAATTTGGGGTACATTTGCACATCTTGAGTCACTGGGGACTTCCCGTGAGTCCATGGATACCCTCATAATTATGGCTAATGGTGCTGCCTACTTCCTTTGCCACTTCCTTTAATATAACTGGATAGATCCCATCCTCTCCAGGTGCCTTTCTTATGTTTAACTTCAACAATTTCTTCTCCACTTTGCTCTCAGTTATTACAAAATCAATAAGTACCCTGTTACAGTTTGATAAAACTTCTGGCAACTCTATGTGAATGTAGATGCAAAATACGCATTCAGATTATCAGCTGTCTGAGCAGGATTGCCAGCAGTGGAACCATCGACGTCAATTGGGCCAATCTGATTAATCCCCTGACTTCTAGAATTTATATAAATAAAGAAGTCCTTGCTGTTTTTCTTAGAATTTTTGACAAAGATTTCTCGTAATCTGCCTTTGCTCGCCTGATAATTTATATGCATCCCGTGCATTTTTCTTCTCTGCCACGAGTCTCATTAGTTCATCTGACATCCATTTAGGCCTAAATCTTGAACAGTATTTTTTAAACGGTATGAAAAGCCTAGTAGCTTCCATGATTAATTCCTTGAATGTTTCCCATTTAGAATTTGTTGTCGGTATCATAATCAGTTGGTTCCAGTGTACAGAATTTAAAAACTGCCTGAGACCACTGTTGTCATCTTTAAGAAAGGAAAAAAAAAAACTCTTCCCTTTACCCCTGATGGTAATTATATCTTTAAGTAAATCCCACATCAGAACACTGTGATCACTGCTACCTAGTGGTTCCTTTATTTGCAGATTCTTAATGCATGAAGAATTCACTACTGATAATCAGATCAAGAATATTACTCCCTCTGGTTGCCTCTCAAACATGCTTCTGCAGAAAACAATCATCCAATAAATCTACAACAGCTTTACTAGTACGAGTGACCAACCCACAAGTTCCAGTCTATATCTGGAAGGTTAAAATCCCTCATTAGAAGACATTCTGATTTACTGGCCCACTCTATTTCTCTGTACGGTTGTTCATTGTACTCATCAGAGTCATTAGTCCTATTACACACTCCTACTCTAATTTTTGTTTTCCCCATGCTTACATCACACCAAACTAACTGAACATTGCACTGACCATCTATGTCAATTGGATTCACTTCCTTAGATTTTATGTGTTTATTAACTAACCGCATAACCCCCCTCCCTTCCTACCCTGTCCATCCTTTCTTAACACGCCGTACTCCCCAAATTCCAATTCTGCACTGCTGATATCAGTGTGACACCATGTTTCTGATATCCCCACAATATCAGTCTTTGCTGTCTTATCCAGCACTTCAAACTCATCCAATTTATTATAGCATTGAAGTACATTTATTTACTATATAACATTGAAGTACATGCAAGTATACATGCATCTATTCTTATTCTTAGTTACCTTAACACAGCCTTGTATTTATTTGTTCCGTGATGACACCCACAAGCCCCTAAAAACCCCAGCACCCCTCCCTCTTATATCTAATAGAAGCTGTGCAAGAATCACTTGCACCTCTGCCTGTGGTTACTGTTAATCTTTTAGTCCATGAATCCTGCCAGGCTAGCAGTTTCCCGACCCACCTAACCCTACCTCGATAGCATCAGAAAATATTCTTGCACCCCTTCTATTTCAGTGTATCCCAACCCAGTAGAAGCAGTCTCTCCTGGTAACAAGCACAGATCTTGCTGTGAAACATTCTAACCCACGAGCTTTACACAATCTTTCCATCGCCTAATCGACCTATCAACATTGACTGATACTTGTTAAGTAAGTCTGTACATCTCCTACTCTTAATGTCATTAGTGCCAATGTGTACAACAATATCACCCTTTATGCCCTTGAAAGATATCTGCTCTACAACATCATCAATTTCTGCCCCTTGCAGACATACCGTGATTTTATTCCTCCTATGATTTTTACACAATAACCTTCTCTCTGACAATGGAGTCACCACAATAACTATACCATGTGAGACCAGCGCAGTAGCATGATGGTGAAGAGGGAGCTCTGGCATTGATTTGGGCAGCTGAGACCTTGATGGGTCTCCCACTTTAATAACTTCGAGATCATCTACCTGACTCTTCAAACTCTCATAGGCACCCATCAGAATGCCGAGTTGGTGCCTAATTTCTTGGCACTCTCTGTACCTAGCACACACAAAGAAATCTTCACTGTTTGCAAAGTACGATATAATATAACAATCAATAAATAAAATGGCAAAAAAAAAAAAAATTCTTGAAGCTCGAAGTTCACTGCAACCATTTGCAATTGCATTCAGCACCCACAGGATGGTTATATTTATGTAGATCATGATCTGTCTATAACAGTACATCGAATTGAAGTTGAGATACTGTTGAACTTGTTTCGTGCGATCACAAAAAAATTAATGATGATGCTGAAGATGCATCAGAACAGGTGCCTCCGTAGCCAGGTGGGAAGAAGCAGCAGTGCGTAGCACACGCTTCTTGATTAGACCGGGGTTCGAGCCCATCACCACCAAATACGGAGTATGCGGAAGTGTCAGGGAATGACCACTGCATATCCCAGAGCAATATGGCCTTAGTTGCTAATGCTCCTAAAAACCAAACAACAAACAAACTGCATCAGAACAACCCATAGAAAAGCCAACTTGCGAAGAAATGGTTCACGCGCTTTTAAAACGTTTCATCTGGGTCTACAGTTTTGTAAAAATGTTCCTGATAATGTATTTAATGCTCTGAATAAGTGTGAGGTTTTATTTGTAATTCTTACCCTCGAAAATTGTGTAAACATGTAATTTAAATGAGTATATATTTTTGAAATGGAATACATTAAAAATCAGTGTAGGTTCATTTTATTTTTATAAGTAGATAGCAATTTTCTATAAAAAAGATATTCTCTGTATAAAGAAATTTTTTTATAATGAATTTCTCACTGGATTTACCGAATTTGTTATTGGAAAGTTTGACTGTATATATTTTTTGTTGTTGTAAAAAAATTTTGATGTGATTGAGCAAATTTTATGTTCCTTTCAAAATTTACATGAAAATGTAGTATGTATGGAAATATGCTTCACGTAAAGCTAATATAAATTTATTTCTAGTCATTTTGATGGTGTTCGTGCACTTGCATTTCATCCTGTGGAGCCTGTACTCATTACTGCTTCAGAAGACCATACCCTAAAGCTATGGAACCTTCAAAAAACAGTGCCTGCAAAGAAGTAGGTATTTTCAGAATTTTTTTTTTTTTTTTTATTACTTCCACTATTTTCCTTCATTTTATTATTTTGTCCTTCAGCTGTCTTTACATTGATTAAGCTTGAAGCATATCAAATAAAATTTATCTAATTCTCCAGTTGGCATACTATATCCATAATATTTAATATAATATACCTTTAAAAAACTTAGTCAACCACCCAATTTATTCTTAGGATGAATAAATAACTAATTTATTTTATCTAAATATTAAGAAAATTAAGCTTTTCATTATGTGAACCTGACAATATCAAACAAACAATATACTAACAATCAACCAAACAACATGTTCCTCAAAAAATAACAAATTTATTTATAAAAATGTTACAGAAAATTTAGTTTTATGTTATATCATCACAACCATGTCATTACAAGTTACTGACAAGGAGGCTATGTGGACTAAGACTACAGTTATTATATCATGTAAATCTCAGCTGTAATGGTATATATCTAGTAACCTATAAATATCATTGATGAGAGAACTAACTCTGTCCAAATGAGCAGAGACATACCAGCCAACTATCTTCTGTCATATTACTATGGAATTTAAAAATATATAAATAAATAATTTTGAACTTTATTTTATTAATTTAAAATTCTTGAGATAGTTAAATATTCAGCTGCATTGTAGTATGGCTTATTGGTTATGTATATGGTTGAACTTTAATTACTTGAAATGAAGGCCGTGTGATTATTCAAAGAAATGATGTTAATAAAGAGAAAGATGCTAATATACTTATGTGCAATTGAAATGGTTATGAAAACACAGTGACATTCATACAAGTATTTAACTTAAAATTTACACTTTTTAGTATATAAAGTAATTAGCCCTATTTGAAGTTGAATAAATCAGAGTATGTAATAGAGACAAATCAGTGAATTAAGCTAAATTACATACTGATATAAATCGCAAGCTAGGAAGAGAAGTTATTAACAAAACAAATAATGTGGGTGGTTGGACACCATGACCGATTGGGCATGTGGTTAATTCTGAAGTGTACTGATTTCAAATGATGAACTGGCTACTGACAAATATAAATATAAACAGCCAAAATGAAACTTACAGATGTGAGTCACAGGTAAAAGTCTGAAATTTGTACGAACAAAGTATAAGTAATGGGAATGGCTGCAGATATTTGTTCTTGAGGCTGTCACAGACATTCTCTCAGGTATGCCAAGCTGTTCTTCCTACCTCTGAGTCTAAAACGAACACTGTTGGAACTGATATTCAGGTAACACTCAAGTCAAGTTGACCTGATTTCAGCAAAGTTTGGTCAGGTTTGTGACTGCCAAATCCTCTGCTTGCACCTTCATAATGGTGGGGCTGTTTGTAATCCTGGGTATAATCCCCAAGTGCAAATACTGAAATACGGTGCCTATTACATTGGAGGTGACCACCCAGGTACAAACCAACATAAGCAGGGCTCAAGATGTGGTACCAACACCAAATGGAGAAATGATGCCTGTGTTTTAGCAGGCAATACTAGATGGTAGTAACTCTCATCAAATGGTGCAATACCATTTTGCTTATTTGGCTTGAAGTGGTGTAAACCCCCATCCCCAGCCGCCCATCTCTTCCATTGTGCAGTACGATTTATGCCTTTTTATGTTATGAATGACATCATGGTGTGATCTAAACTTCCTTGCATTTTGAGGCTACAGCTCTAAAATGGTGTTCGCAGGCCAGCCACAAGATTGTCCACCAGACCGAAATGTTTGGTAACTCTCAATGGGGATTCTGGATCAGCTAATTTATAATCACGCTGCCGAGAGTCTGAGTAGTGCATATGCACAAGGCATTTTTGAGGCACTTTATGTCAAGGAGCTGGGCATATTCTTATCATGTGTACACCATATCAAAAAATTTCGTTACTTCATACAGTATGTCCTTGCCACCTTTGCTTACTTCTGAATACACCATGAATTGTCAAACTAATAGAACAAACTTATCTGCAAAAAAGATCTAAACCTCCCAAAAACTTCCTCGTTCATTTTTACAAATATACATGGTCGCAGTTCTAATCTCGATGTTCATTTCCATTTACAGTCTGCCAAACCCTGTGTACTTTTACTGACAGAATCCCAGTCGTCAACCGATACAATCACTGCTCATCTCAGATGTCCATTCTGGTATTTCCTGTCAGAGACTTAGTAATTTGGAATCCCCTATTTTCGATCTTCTCTGACTTAAAATCTCTCTCTCTCTACTACATCCTGTCAAATTCATCTTTTGCCTCTAGCGTTCTCTAACTCCAATAATCACTTGGAACTCTTTCATTTCCTCTCTTTGAAACTTGACTTTAATGTTCAAAACTCCAGCTGGCTTCCATTGTCTAGTCACATGGACATAGCAGGTCAAGATGCTGAGGCTTTTGGAATTACTAATAACCTCACATGAATTTTTCATCTATCTGCAAGAATACCAGACAAGCCTAACCATGCAGCTAAGATGGTTGATCTTTTTTTCACAAACAACTCTTCTAAGTACACAATCAGGGTAAGTGCTCGTCTAGGCACCTCAGATCACAACTTGGTGATGGTCTCTTATTCAATGGAACATTTCTCCCATGTCTATTCTTAACTTCATGTTGTTTAGCATTGCAAGAATGCAAAATGGAGTGAGCTGTGAAATTTTTTTCTTCTTTTTCTTGATCGGATTACTGTTTCTAACCTTCTAATGTCAATGTTTGCTCAGATCACATCAGTGATATTATTCTTGTAGGGATGACATTGTTTATTCCACACTCCACCTTAAAATCTTGTCTGTCCTTTATCTAAACCTTGGTTTTCCAATAGTGTGCTAAGCCTGTTCAAGAGAAGAATGTCGCATATTGTAATTGGCTCGTTTCCAAATCTCCAAGTTCATGTTCTGCCTACACCAAAGCTCGCAACAATTTTAAAGTAGTTATTAATCAGTCCAAACTAGATTTCGAACAGGCTAAGAATAGCAAACTTGCTTCTTGTTCAAATGGTAGCTGAATATTCTGGTCTCTTGCCAAAGCTATTGGTCAGAGGTTTTGTTCATATCTCTTTTCACATTACTCAAAACTGGATGATTCTATTGCCACTTCAGCCAAATATAAACCTGGCCTGCTAGCATTCTATTTTCCTCCAAACTCGATGTTTATTCTTGATATTGCTAAACTACCTCTCACCATTCCCCAGTACACTGCAGTCAGAGCCTCCTGTGGTCTTACGTTAAAAGGATGTCAGAAGAATTTTGATCAATCTTGATGCTAAGAAAGCTCCAAGTCCTGTTGTATTTCTCAACTTTTTCTCAGCACCTGTGTACCTCAGTTTACTCCTGTTCTGTGTAGCCTTTTTTTTCACTTTCTTATTCCCAAGGTGTTTTCTCTTCTGCTTGGAAATTTGCTCATATCCAGCCAGTTCCTAAAAAAGGATGATAAATCCCTCCCATCCAATTATCATCTCATCACACTTACTTCTACTCTTTCAAAAGTAATGGAGAAATCAATTAACTGCCAACTTTTAAACTTCTAGAAATTGTCCATCTGATCAGCGATCGACAGTATATATTCCATCAGTGTCAATCCACTTGTGATATCCTGGCTTATGTTACCCAGCTATGGACAAATTCAGTGGAAACGTTTTGTGAAACTCTAGCTGTTATTCTTGTCAGTTCAAAGGCTTTTAATGATGTTTGGCAGAATGGTGTTCCATTCTGCAAAAAGTTTTTGTAATTGACTAATCAGTTTTCTCTCTGACCACCTCACTGCTTATGATGGCAGATGGCACTCTGTCTTCTTACTTCTCTGCTAATACTGGCATTCCCTAAGGTTCAGTTCAGTTTTTCTCCCACTCTTTGGCGCCTCCGTAGCCAGGTGGGAAGGAGCAGCAGTGCGTAGCACACGCTTCTTGATTAGACCGGGGTTCGAGCCCGTCACCACCAAATACGGAGGATGCGGAAAGGTCAGCGAATGACCACCGCATATTCCCGGAGCAATATGGCCTTAGTTGCTAATGCTCCTAAAAACCAAATAACTAACTAACTAACTCTCCCACTCTTTTCCTCTTGTTTATTAATGACTTTCTTCCATTGATTAGAAAATCCTGTCTATAATTTTGCTGATAACAACATATTGCATTCTATCTTCCAATTTGAGAAACCGTGACCTGCACAAACAGTTTTAACTTCTCAAATATCCACTTCCAATTCCTTAAATGCTGACTTCCAGGTAATTCTCCAGTGGGGAAAAGATAACATAGCTGATTTTAATTCTTCTAAAACTCAGTATTGTCTTATATCTCGCAAAAAATATTGCTTCCTCTGCACTTAAAAAAGTTGGTTTTCTCTTTCACTCTCAGCATTACTTTTCTTCCAAACAGCCATTCACTCTATACAAATCATAAATTCATTCTACTATGGAATATTGTTCCCACATCTGGGTTGGTCTCCCAAAATCTCTCTCTCTCTCAGGCTTCTAGATTTCATTTAAAAGAGGGCAGTTCAGTTATTTAATGACTCATCTCTAAAAGTCTCTCTCTGTGTCTCATAGACTTCCTGTTTCTGCTGCATGCTTTTCCTATGGATACTTTCATGGGCAGTGTTCCTCTGAATTGGCTTCTATAATTCTATCTCTCTCCAACGTCAGTCTCACGGAACCAACTTTTCTTCTTCCTGATTTATTCTTTCAACTTCCGTTTTCTGGAACAACCTCCCTTTATACATAAGATCCAAAAATTACAATCTATAGAAGGTCAAGTCTAATGTGAACAAGTTCAGTGGGGTCTCGACTTACGATGACATGAACATCTGATATTCTCAGGAACTGATATACTTTCCATACGATCTTTTATTTTAAGAACCAATGATATTTGAAGGTACTAGTGTCTTTCCAATATAACTGAAACAATACATGGGTGGAAATTTTTAGACGTGTGGCACGCAGAACATCACTTGTATGATTGATCACAACCAATTAACATCTTTGTTATTGTTCAATAAACATTCTTACGTGTTACAGTGCTTTGGAGAGTTTCTTTATGTTCTGTTTGATGTGCTTGTTCAGTGTGTAAGCAGTGTGTTTTTGTTAATTTAATTGTGGTTATTTTTGAATATATTAATTAAATAAATTGAAATTAAATAATGATGTCTCTTAAAGTGCATGATAAAAAAAACGTGAAGAAGAACTAAAAATTAGTGCATTAATACGTGAGTATGGTTTTCCTTAATTGACTATTTCTACAATACTTAAAAGGATATTCTAAACAGTGTTAAAGTTAGTGACGATTCCACATTGGTCCATAAGGGAAGAGATTATATTGTCGAAATGGAAATGCTCTTGTTGATATGGATTAGGAAAAAGCAGATGAAGGGTGACACTGTGCCTAGACAATTTATCTGCAAATGTGCTAAGCAGATCTATGACGATCTGAAATTTGAACTCCATCAACCAGTGGCAGTGCTGTGCTCTTTGAAGACTTTAAAGCTAGCAGAGGCTAGTTCAAGCACTTCAAAAAAAGGGCGAATATCAAAAGTGTTGAAAGGCATGGAGAGACATCCAGTGCTGATTTAAAAAAAAAAAAAAAAAGAGAGACAGACAAAAAAAAAAAAAAAGCAGCTGAGGCCTTTAAAATTGAATTCCAACAGTTTGTTGATCAGGATGGTTATTTTCCCCACAAGATTTTTAACATTGACGAAACTGGCCTGTAACAAGAAGGCCAAGATAGTGATTCAGTAGTGATTCTTCGTGCATTAAGAATCTGCAGATAAAGGAACCACTAGGTGGCAGTGATCAGTGTGCTGAAGTGGGATTTACTCAAAGAGGTAACTACCATCAGGGGTAAAGGAAAGGGTTATTGCTTTCATAAAGGCAACTACGATGGTCTGAGACAGTATTTAAATTCTATACAGTGGGAGCAACTTATGATTTTACCAACAGCAAAATCAAAATGGGAAACATTCAAAGAAATTATCTTGGAGGCTACTAGGCTGTACATACCAACTAAGAAATATTGTTCAAGGTTTAGGCCTAAATGGATGTCAGATGAACTTATGAGGCACAGGGCAGAGAAGAAAAATGCATGGGACACAAAAAAATTAACACATGACACAGAAGCCTATGATAGATATAAGCTGGTCTGTAACCAAGTCACAAAGGAGGTTAGGCAGGCAAAGGCAGATTATGAGAAATCTTTGGCAAAGGATGGAAAGAAGAACAGCAAAGAGTTCTTTTCTTATGTAAATTCTAGAAGGAAAGGGATGAATCAGATTGGTCCACTTGATATCGATGGTTCAACTGTTGATGATCCTGCTCAGGTAGCTAACAAACTAAATGAATATTTTGCATCGACATTCACATATGAGGAGTTTTTCAGTGAAGGGAATGCCAGACGTGTATTCAACTCTGGCAATAAGCTAGAGAATCTTGTAATAACTGAGAGTAAAGTGGAGGAGAAATTGTTGAAGATAAACACAAGAAAGGCACCTGGAGTGGATGGGATCTATCCAGTTATATTAAAGGAAGCAGCAAAGGAAGCAAACAAACCCTTAGCCATAATTATGAGAGCTTCCTTGGACCCAGGGGAGGTACCCATAGACTGGAGATGTGCAGATGTGACCCTAATTCACAAAGGGGAATCAAAGGGCAACACAAGTAATTAAAGACCTGTTAGTTTAACTTCTGTTCCAGAAAAATTAATGGAGGCACTGGTTAAAGAAACACTGTAGGATCATCTAGACAAGACTCCAGTTATAGCTCGGACACAGCATGGTTTTGTTAAGGGGAAGTCTTGCCTGACCAATTTGATTGGATACTATGATGCAGTCACAAAAGAGGTGGATGCAGGGAATAACTTTAATATTATATACGTCGATCTTAGAAAGGCTTCTGATACTGTTGCACATGGAAGACTGCTGCACAAATTGGAGCAGTGTGGCATTGGAGGCTGTTGGTTGTTGTTATTAGGAGCATTAGCAACTAAGGCCATGTTGCTCCGGGATATGCGGTGGTCATTCCCTGACCTTTCCGCATCCTCCGTATTTGGTGGTGACGGGCTCGAACCCTGGTCTAATCAAGAAGCGTGTGCTACGCACTGCTGCTCCTTCCCACCTGGCTACGGAGGCGCCTTGCATTGGAGGCAAATTGCTGCTATGGATAAAGGGGTGGTTGAGGGGGGAGAAGACAGAGAGTGGTAATCAATGGACACTGCTTATCGTGGACTAATGTTATTAGCGGAGTCCCTCAGGGTTCAGTTTTGGGTCCATTATTATTTTCTGTATTTATAAATAATATTGATGATGGTATATCAAGCTTTATGTCCAAGTTTGCAGACGATACAATGGTTGGCATGGTTGTTAAGGACACTACTGATGCTTTGCTGCTGCAACAGGATCTGGAAAGGCTGAGCAGATGGGGTGAGAGGTGGCAAGTGAAGTTTAACCTTGACAAATGTCAAGTTCTACATATGGGGAAACAACCCCAGAGCAACCTATCAACTCTGTGGTACTACACTGTCAGTGGTAGAGAATGAAGTTCTCTGAGCAGTGCAGACGGGCTCCAAGAGTAGCTCATGGTGTCTTGACAGTGATAGACAGGAATTTTTCTAGCAGAGATAAGGAGGTGATTATTCCCTTGCATAAGACAATGGTCAGGCCACACTGTGAGTTCTGTATACAGGTCTGGATGCCTCATTTCAAGAAGGATGTAGAGCCTGCTGGAACAAGTACAGAGAAGGGCAACAAGATTAGTGAATGGAACAAAGGATTGCTCTTACGAAGAAAGGCTTAAGCTTTGCAAATTACAGTGTCTGGAGACTAGGCACGGGTGAGGTGATCTGATAGAGGTGTATAAAGCCTTGAATGGTTTGAGCATGCTCAGTGCCGATGGGATTCTTCCTCTTGCTCAGAATAATCACCTACGAGGGCATAAATTCTAATTGAGGAAAGACAGATGTAGGATAGATGTGTGAAAATTTGCCATTAGCCAGCAGGTAGTTGGTTGGTGGAACAGACTTCCATCCCTTGTTGTGGAAGTTGATAGCCTAAATAAATTTAAGACTCAGCTGGACAGGTATTTCGAATGAATGGAGGGGTGAAGTGGAATTTTTTTTTGTTTTTCTTGGCTGATGCTGCATAAGCTTGCTTTCTTGTATCATATGCCTCTGCTAATGCTAAAAGATATGTCTTCAATGAATGGGCGCTTGAATTTTTCTACCCTTCATTGAAAGTTTATCTTCAGAAAAATAAGCTTCCTGTGAAGGTAGTTCTCCTGCTGGATAATGCGCCAGGCCATTATCCCAACCCTTTTCAATCTCTTGAGGCATATTTTGACTTTATTGAGGTCAAATTTTTGCCACCACTGCTCTTTTTCAATCAATGAACCAGCAAGTAATAGCAAAATTCAAGAAAATCTACACCAAGAAAATGTTTGCAAGTTGCTTTCCAGCGACCTCTGGTGAAAATGCTGTCATCCTCCACGATTTTTGGAGGTCGAAGTTCATCATCCTGGACTGCGTGAGGCTGATTGTAAGTTCTTGGAATGATGTTTCCACCAGGTGCTTAAATTCAGCCTGAAAAAATATCTAGTCTTTAATTATCCATAACGTTGACATATTTGAAGATGATAGTGCTTTGACAAATAATATTGTCACTCTTGGTAAATCAGTGGGTCTGGAGTTTGACGAAGAGGATGTAGAGGACCTTATTGATGCTGATAGGCATGTGTGCTAACAACAGAGGAGCTACAAGTGTTGGAGAAATTTACAGAGAGTGTCACTGGAGAGGAAGAGGAAGAAGAGAAGACACTCAAAATGTGTCAGCTAGAGTTGAAGACTGTGGTTTCTTGTTGGAAGCCATTAAGAGAATTGGTAAGAAAACACCCCAACATTGAAAACACCGAACTTATGATGTTCAAAATGGAAGACAAAGTCATTTCTTACTTCAGGAAGCAAAAAAAAAAAAGTTGTCAAAAACAGTCCACTTTGGACAGTTTCTTTGCTAGTAGCAGCAAAAGACAGAAGATTGAAAAGACACCTAACTCCTGATATAGTCCCACCACCACTAAGCCGCCATTGATTTCATCAGCTCTGCACTTCGTCTAAGGTAAATGCTAATTTATTGTTTGTTTTTCATTTTAAGATGATTTATGACTATTTATTAAATAATCTTTATCTTAATGTAAAAATGAAGTATAACATGTAAGAAATACCTATTTTGTGTGTTGTTGGGGTCACCTCTCAAGGGTTTGGAATGAATTACAGAAAATCAATGTATTATTGGTTTCTACTTACAGTATTTTCAACATACAGTAGGCTTTGTGTAACGAATTACCATTGGATGTTGGGGCCCCACTGTATCTTCTTTCATCTGCTCAACCTCCAACCCATGCATAGTACTAAGTACTATAGGTTCCGATACATCTTTTTTTGGGGTTTTCATAAAAATAAAAAAGAAGGAAGAAAAGTTATTAACTTTATTATACGGAATTATGGGCCAGTGCCAATGCGATAATATATACACTAGGACTGTAATATAATATATAGTATCTGATGTTAGCCTGCGTGTATTAGTATTTGTGAAGAGTAATGAATAACTAATAGACATACCTAGTTAAATTTATTGAGTTTACCCAGGTAAATTCATGTTCGATCATTAAAGAATATATACACAAGGTAACATACAAAGTTCTTATCATTGCATACCTATAATCTGGGTGTGTTTTTCAGGGAGCAACCACCCAGAAAGGGATATCTGGTTGACCATTGAAAGAGAGAAGCCCTTGTTAAGTACTAGTATAAGGTTTTATTTTTATAAAAATATTTTATATATGTTATAAAATATATGCATAGTGCACATTATCACTGACCTGATATTTGATAGGTCAATGATAATTGGTGTGAACTATGCATACATTAAAAATATATATATAAATTGTATATCATTGACCCAATACCTAATCTGTCAATGATAATTAATGTGAACTATGCATAAATTTTTTTTTATTATATGTACTAGGATGGTTCAATAAAGAATCACCCTGAACTAGTTGCAGAAGTGCTTTCCTGTTGATTCTTGGCACAGGTTTTAGTCCTTCTCTACATAGCTACCATGCAGATTTATATTGTTTTTGTAGACGTGGTGAGGTTACTGATACTGTTACTGACTGTTACTACGGATACTGTTTTTGTAGACGTGGTGAGGTTGGTCTTTGAACCCTGACTCTGTTGCAGAAATGAGTTTCTCGTCATCAGGTAAGTGGGTCCCACGAAGAAATGATTTGAAGGATGAAACAAGGAGGAGTCGATGGTGCAAGATTGGATGAGTAGGCTGGATGGGGAAGTATTTCATATCCACAAGTGGCTGCTTGTGTTGTTGCAATTTCAGAAGTGTGAACTGAGGCATTGTCTTGAAGCATTCTCACACCTTTGGACAGCATACCATGCCTACATGTTTTGATTTCCTCCCGTAATTTTCTGAGTAAGATGGCATAATAGGCACCTGTAATTGTTCTACCTTTCGGCAGGTAATCAGTCATTATTATGCCTTTCTCATCCCAACACACTATCAGCAAGACCTTTCCTGCAGACGCTTGGACCCTTGCCTTCTTGGGGTGTGGGGAACCACGATGTCGCCATTCCATGGACTGCTTTTTACTTTCAGGGTCGAAATAATGTATCCAACTTTCATCCTGAGTGATTAGATGAGAGAATCCATCTTACACTCAATTTCCATAAATGGAGTTGGTCATGAAGGACTGTTTCAACAGAGCCCACACTAATCTTCACTCCTGGGACAATTTGCGCAGAGATATTTGACCGTCTTCCATGATTGACAACTCCACTTTTCTGTTCGTGCTGTCATCAATGGCTGAGTGGGGATGACCTGGAATGGGCTCAGATTCTACCGATGTCCGACCACACCTAAACTGTCTATGCCATTGCTTCGCAATGCCATAGGATGGGGCTTCATCCTTATATACAGCAGTTGTCTCCTCGTGGATTTCTTTAGGAGATTTCCCCTTCAAGAACAGATACCGGATTACAGCTCTGCCTTCAACTTTGTCCATGATGCTTCTTCGTGACATGTTCAGCTCTGACAAGAGAAAAACAAATTAAGACACAGGATTGAAATTTTACACCTTTATTACTGAGATATGTATGATGCTACACACAAAAATCATGACTCTACGATATGTGAAAGTAGATGAGGCGACTCTTTATTGAACCATCCTCGTATATGATATTTTTATAAAACTAAAGCTTTGTACTAGTACTTAACCATTGATTAATAGGCCCTATTAATATGATGAATATGGTTACACCTACATTTTGTAATATACAGTTGCTCCAAGGCTTAGGACAGAAATCCATTCGAATGACGACATCATGTCGGACATAAGTTTGTTGTTTATGTATTTATTACACTGTTTTTCTTTTTATTTTATAGTTTAGGTTTATCTTTATTAATTTTGTTTTTACAAATCTCTAAAATCTGTTTCTTTACAAACATAAATTCCAAACACCTATCGTCTAGGAGTGTCAGTATTATTGTCATTTGATCAGATATTTAATCTTATATGCATTAAAAAAGTTGCCAGAAGTCTCCTTGATAAGAATTAATACACTTGGAATTCATATTTTGTCTGTCTGTTGCTAGATTTCCAAGAGGAAGGATGTTTCTCTAAAAATTTTTTTTGTTCAACTATCTGTGTACGTAGGTGTGATTTGCATACACAGATAGATGGGTTTTCAAATGCAGATACTAGAATTAACTGTTGAAAAAATGCATCTAACGCTATTATTTTGGCCAATTTCACAAGCTATCTCTGCGGACTCCATTTAATACCATTGTGCAGGTAACTGAGGTAGTCACACACCAGCATCACAGTTGTGCAAAATATTTTAAATGTTTTTGTGGAAACAACCATTGTAGATCTGGATTGTCGTAAGTCACATACATCGTAAGTTCAGGAGAATCTGTTATAAAAATATTTACAAAATTATAATCTTATACCTAGTACTTAATCTTTAGGCCTTATTAATATATTTGTCATGCCATACCATATATTGATTATCATAGAAACAGTCATGAAAAAAGTCACTCGGATTGCAGGCATACAATGATAGGTACTTTGTATATTGTCGTATATATATACGTTTTTTGAGATTGAAATTGCAGCACCCTGAGGAACAGTAATACAGAGTAGATACTTTGAGTAATTTTAGCTGAGCTTAGGAACCCATGATAAAAGTGGCAGATGCTAATGTATTTGTGAACACATTTAATGTCACAAAATGGACATATCAATATGATAAATCTGGGCACCTCTGTAGCCAGGTGGGAAGGAGCAGCAGTGCGTAGCACACGCTTCTTGATTAGACCAGGGTTCGAGCCCATCACCACCAAATACGAAGGATGCAGAAAGGTCAGGGAATGACCACCGCATATTCCCGGAGCAATATGGCCTATTTGCTAATGCTCCTAAAAAAAAAAAAACCAAAACCAAATGATAAATCCAGAATGGTTGCTGATACTTTGAGCTAAGTGTCTCAGCATTGAGTCATACAGGTGTCAGATAGCCTCCTCTGGTATTCTCTGCCAAGCCTCTCTCACCTGGTCTTGCAGAACATCCATGGCCTGTTGCTGGCTGCAGGTCGCTCTATAAATGGCATCCAATCATGCATGCTTGGTGGGGAGAAATCTGTGGATCTGTCTGGCCAAGGCAGAATGTCTTGGGGGTTTCATCACTGAATACAACTTGATGCACTCTGTATTCCAGGTTGCCCGTGTATGGCACCATCTAAGGCACATGATGATGGGCAATTAAGGGTAATCAACACAGTGGCTGCCTTCTGCCAGTCGGCATGCAATGGTTAAGCTGGTGATGTGCTGACAGCCTGCTGATTTCACAGCTTGTTGGATGGTGGCCATCATGGCTATAGGAGCAGTGTAAACAAACAAATGGATAAGAGGGATCCTCCTGCTCTGTAGTCCTGTCATGCTCTACCACCCATTTGATGAGCAGTTGCACCTTACTGAAACCGCCATTACCAACATTGTGCACTGTGGTATTGTCACAGCCCACATGTAAACTCACTTCACATGTTGTGTTCTGCTACACAACATGTGACCATCCAGCCTCTCAAAGACTGAAACCCACCCTCTGGGAAAGTTGCTGTGTTGCCAGTATCAGTATCTAATGTGACATCTCAGCATTCTCTACAATCTCTTTGCACCCTGAAGTCAGTGCTTGCAAAACAGAAGCTTGTTAGCTGTGATACATACATTACTTTGAACTCCCTGACATCTACGCTCATTTTTATATTAGATGAAGCTTCCGCCTGATTGGTCCTGTATTTTAATCATTTGTATATTTCAATGTAACTCATCTGCTTGCTGATTTATTATATTTACTAATTATTATCTCTTCTGGATGCTGTACTTTCATTGTTAGAGAGTATATATACGTTAACAACTGAGCATAAATTTACCTATGTCTACTCCATAAATTTAACTAGATGTGTCTGTTAGTTATTCTTAACTTTCCTTTTACTCACTCACTCACTCTCTCTCTCTCTCTCTCTCTCTCTCTCTCTCTCTCACACACACACACACACACACACACACAGTCTTAGCATTAATGTCAGGCACCTACATAAGTACCAATGACCTTTATTTACAGAATAAATAATAACACATTCTGAAACCGTCAGCTTTTACGACAGCCTGTAGTCTCCATAGAACACTCTCTACCAGTATTTTATGTCCTCCAATATTTTCCACCATTTGGCCTCCAGAGCAGTGAGTGAAGAATGTTCTAGATCAACATTTCTCGAACTGTGTTCCATGAGATGTGAACAAGTGTTCCGCAAAAAATCGTAATTAATAATTAAAAAAATAAAATAAGATAAATAAAATTTGCGTATTTGTAGCATACACCACTTTTGTATCATTATAATATTTAATATAATTTTTTTTTCAGTTATTAATATACTCGCATAGAGTAATAATGAAATAGACTGCGAAACACTTTATTTTGGCATGCTTTTGCATAGAGAAGTATGCGTAGAGGTAATGACACCTACGAAAAAGTAGTAATGTGGTGATCTAATATGCCATTTGTATTCAATTTAGCCTGGAGTACACGGGTTAAAGGAGAGGAAGAAGCAGACCGAAATCACAACTAAACTCACTTCCTTGTATAAATTTTTTTTTGGTTAGTATTTCGAAATATTATTGTTAAAATATGCGATCATAGACTGGCGGTTGAAAAAAAAGTAACTTTAAAAAGAGAAGCAAAGTACTTCTAGTAGTGCAACTTTGGTCGATGAAAACAAACACAATATTGTCACACTTCAAAGTGAGTATGAATAATCGCAGTGAACCTTTTGTTCTCGAACTCTTTTAGTCACGGAACACTTCTTTGGCTCTCGCTAAACTTGTATTTTGTAAATGTTCCACGAATATATTGTGAGATGAAAAGTGTTCCGTGACTAAAAAAGTTTGGGAAATGGTGGTCTATATAGACCTCATCACTCATGGTTTTGCCATACCAGTAGTTCCAGACAAAAACCACGATAAAGCAGACTGAATGATCATACTCTGCCCACCTAACTTCATTGCTGGGATGACCTTTCAGAAGGTGGCTTTTTGTGGACATGACCATGAGACAGAATGATAAGCCTCATAATACCATGAGGCTTATCATATGACAGTGTGTGTATTATATATATATATATTAAGGATAGAAATTGGACATCCCAAAAGAAAGTGAAATTCTAGTGAAATTAGGATCAAATAACTCATAGAACATAGACAGTGGAATCTGTTCCAATTAATGAGTGAAACTATAAAAAGGATGACCCTTCATATATATTTTATGTAATATGTATATATGAAAATACTCCTATACCTCATGTGCTATATGGTAATATGCATAATGTACAGGTGATACATTTTTGAAATACAGGAACTCTCCAACTTAAGTAAAAATTACTTTCTGCAGAAAGCTACATAAGTCGGAATTCCCCCATGCTTGTGCAGCACTTGCAACTGTGCTCGCTGAATTGATTGAATCAAAAACGAAATGTTCGATGACCATGTAAATACAATTATTTATTGTATTTATTCAATTTTTTATCTCGTGCACAGGAAAAATTACAAAAGCGCGCAATTTAAAAAAACTTCAAAATTATAAAATTACAAAGAGAGGGAGAAGATGAGCATAAAGTCAGTAAGTTTTACCTCTCGAGCATCGTTGACAGTATCAATGTCTTCAGCTGATAAGTACACCACTGAAGAGGTTCTGGGCTGTGGAGATTTAGAAGGGGTCGGTTGCGCACATATTAATGGATGACTGGATGGTGGCTTTTTTCTTTTCATTGTAGATTTCTTTGTAGCAAGCATCCATATCATTCACCCCTCTGTTAACTTTTAAGAATCATTCACTGTCAGGATCCATCTTCTGAAACCTCGCCATTGCCAATGTAATTTCACGAAATGCCATTGCCATCTCTCTGGTGATGAAGCATCTTGAGCCTCATCAGCATTTTCTTCTTCCTCTATTAACTCCTCCACATCTTTGACATCAACCTCCAACTGAAGTAGCTCTGCAAACTTTACAATCTTACCTGTAACCTCTTCATATGATTCGTATTTTTCAAATCCTTTGAAGCATTTTACGTGCCCTGGGCATATTTTCTTCCATGTGCCATTTAAACAACTTTTAGTAATTTCTGCCCAGGCCTTATTAATGTTTAAGATGCCGTGGTAAATATCGGATGAGATTTACGTAAAATGTTTCTCAGCGTCTACTGCAGACAATGCCTGAGCAAATGTTGTGCATAAATAGTATGCTTTTCAATTGGAAATAACACCTGAATCCATAGGTTGGATGAGTGAAGTTGTGTTTGGTGGTAGAAATATGAGTTTCACGTTCGAATTGAAATAATCTAGATGCATAGAATGTCCAGGAGCATTATCTAATAGAAGCAAAATCTTGAAAGGAACGTTGTTGTCTTTACAATATTTTTTAACCTCAGGAATGAAGAAGCATTTAAACCAATCCTCAAAGAGAGATATTATTATCCAGGCTCTCTGTTTCAATCGGAAATGCAGAGGTAGGTTGGCTTTATTGATGCCCTTAAATGCACGAGGATTTCCAGAATGGTACACAAGCAGTGGTTTAATCTGTAATCTCCCACTGCATTAGCCCCAAGTAAGCACGTGGCATTATCTTTTGACGCCTTTAAACCTGGCATTGTATTTTCCTCTTTGACAATATATTTTTGATCCAGCAATTTTTTCCAATACAGAGCAGTCTCCAACATTAAAAATTTGCTGCGTTAAAAAGCCGCCTTCATCAATAACTTTTTCCAACACATCACAAAATTTCTCTGCAGCTGCATAATCGGCACTGGCAACTTCACAGCATACTTTAATGTTTTGGAAACCAGTGCAATGCTTGAACCTATTAAACCACCGGTTGCTTGCCATGAACTTGGCTTGGGGTTCACCGTACTTTACTTCTTGCTTTTCCTTGGATGGCCATTGGACTCAGGGTCACTTGCTCCTGAATCTGATTTTCCATCCATATTAATAGCTATTCCATCTTCGATATAGCACCTGAACACTGTTGATCTTAAGTGCGCTGATCCTTTGACATGTTTTTTTTTATACAGGCACTCCTTTAAAATAGTATTCATTGTTGAAGCAGCGAGACCTAATTCCCTTGCAATAGATGACAAGCTTTGTCCTCCTTCATACCTCTTAATCATTTTCATCTACATTTCAAAATCAATTTTGTTTCGTTTCCTGGCACTACCACCACTTTCCCTTTTTGCTGGTTGCTTTCCCTTGGTCATTGTAATATGTAAATAGGAATGAAAAGAAGTTTCTGAAAATTTGTTTTTTTATATGATTGAAGATTTCAATGAAGGGGAACACGTTTCACCATAATAACGTAAAAACCCACACAATTGCAGTTATCGGGATATCGCAAATGCAATAAGATCAAGTTTAGTATGTGTTTATAATTAGAGGCATTAACAAAAAAGCCCTTTATCTTGATCTCCAGAAATGTGCATTAAAAAAATATCACAGAGCCGTACAAAATTGATTCTTATAACAGGCATATGATAATGATGAAAGGGTAGTACAATTTCCATTATAAATATGACCATTTAGAGAGATAAATAGCTTAGTAATATAGCAAAATTTTCAACTTCCAAGGATTTAGAACGAATTACAAAAAAAAAAAAAAAAAAACGTGTCATTGGGTTCACTTTACCATATTTTCACGATACTTCCATTTATTCCTATAGGATACAAAATGACTTTCCACCGGCCAATAAAAATTTCCGTAAAGTCGAATTTCCGTAAGTCGGGGAGTTCCTGTACTGTATGTGGCAAATCCACATACAGTACAGGAACCCCATTAGAAAATAGGGGACTAAGAGAGAGTAAATTTCATTTTTGGTTTCTGCAGCTTAAAATTAATGAACTTTATCAAGCATTTTTATTTTCTGTTCCACTGCCATTATTTTCCTAGCTCCTATCACATCATCATCAGCCATTTTCAATCCACTGCAGGATGACGGCCTCTCCAGCAACTTTCCAGTTCCTTCTGTTTTGTGCAATGGCCATCCATTTACTACCCACAAACTCATGAATTTCATCGGTCCCTCTCTGACGTTATGGTCCATCTTCCAGGTTTTCTTCTAGCTCCTCTTGGGTACCATTCTGTTATTCTCTTAGTCCATCTGTCATCATGTCTTCGAACTATGTGTCCTCCCGAAGACCATTTTAGTAATAGTAATAGTAATCGTGACATGTGATGCAAGAAAGCAAGTGTATGAGCTTATGTAGCATCAGCCAAAAAAAAAAAAAAAATTCACACAACCATACCCTCTAAATGTTTGTCCAGTTCCTCCTTTCATTTATATAACCTATCAACATCCACAAAGACAGATGGAAGTTTGCTCCAGCAGTTAACTACCTGCTGGCTAAAGGCAAATTTCCGCACATCTATTCTGCAGCTATCTTTTCCCAATTTGAATATATGCCCACTTAGGTTCGTAATCTGAACAAGTGGAAGAATCCCATCAGATTCAGTGTGCTCAACCCATTCAAGGCCTTAAAACCTCAATCAGATCACCTCACCGGTGCCTAGTCTCCAGCCGCTGCAATTTGCGGAATTTAAGGCCCAAATCTTGTTGCCCTTCTCTGTACATGCTCAAGCAAATCTATATCCTTCCTAAAATGAGGTCTCCAGACCTGTACGCAGTACTCAGGGCGTGGCCTGACCATTGCCTTATACAGAGGGACAATCACCTCCTTTTCCCTGCTAGCAAAATTCTGATATATCATTGACAAAACCCCATAACCAGCTCTGGCAGCCTGTCTGCATTGCTCAGAAAAGTTCAAATCTGACCGCACAATAATCCCAGGTCTTTTCTGCCACCCTAAGTGTAGTACCACACGGTACGTTCCTCTAGGGTTACTTCTACCCATATGCAGTACTTTGCATTTGTCAATGGTGAAGTTCAGTTGCCACTTCTCAGCCCATCTTCCCAACTTTTCTATATCCCATTGCAGTAGCACACTGCCATTACTGTCATTAACAACCCTGCCAACCTTTGTATCATCTGCAAACTTCAACACTAAGCCTGATATACCTTCATCAATATCATTGATAATTATACAAAACAACAGTGGACCCAACACTGAACCCTGTGGGACTCCACTAATAACATTAGTCCACGAAGAGCAGCGCCTATTGATTACCACCCTCTGTCTTCTCCCTCTCATCCATCCTTTTATTCATTGTAGCAACTTACCCATAATACCATTCTACTCCAATTTGTACAATAGTCTTCCATGCACAACAGTGTCAAAAGCTTTGCTGAAATCCCAGTATATTATTTCAAAATAATTTTTTGCATCCAGTTCCTTTGTAACCAGATCATAATATCCAATCAAATTTCTCAGACAAGACTTTTGTTTAACAAACCCATGCTGTGTCTAAACTACTGCTGCTGTCTTGTCTAGATGATTCTGCAATGCATCTTTAACCAGTGACTCCATTATTTTACCCAGAACAGAAGTTAAACTAACTGGTCTGTAATTACCCATGTCACCCTTCGATACCTCTTTGTGAATTGGGGATACATTTGTACATCTCCAGTCAGTGTGAACCACCCCTGAGTACACGGATGCCCTCATAATTATGGCTAAGGGTTTGCTTACCTCCTTTAATATAACTGGATAGATCCCATCCACCCAAGGTGCCTTTCTTATGTTTAACTTCAATAATTTCTCCTCCACTTTGCTCTCAGTTACTACAAAATCATTAAGCACCCTGCTACAATTTGATAACCTTCTGGCATTTTCAGTCCTTAATAACTCCTCGTGTGAATGTAGATGCAAAATACTCATACAGTTTTTTTCTGTCTGAGCAGGATCATCAACAGTCGAACCATCGATATCAAGTGGACCAATCTGATTCATCCCCTTCCTTTTAGACTTTGTATAACTAACACAGTCCTTGCTGGTTTTCTTAGCATCCTTTGCCAAAGATTTCTATAATCTGCCTTCGTCTGCCTAACCTCCTTTGTGACTTGATAACAGACTAGCTTATATCTGCCATTGGCTTCTTTGTTGCCTGATAATTTATATGCATTCCATGCATTTTCTTCTCTGCCACGAGTATCACTAGTTCATTTGACAACCATTTAGGCCTAAACTTTGAACAATATTTCTTAATAGGTATGAAATGTTTAGTAGCCTCCACGATTAATTCCTTGAATGCTTCCCATTTAGCATTTGCTGTTGGTAACATCATCAGTTGAAACCACTGTAGTCACCTTTACAGAAGCAAAAATCTTTTCCTTTTCCCCTGATGGGAATTATATCTTTAAGTAAATCCCACATCAGTACACTGTGATCACTGCTGATAACCAGATCAAGAGTATTACCCTCTCTGGTTGCTTCTCGAACATCTGCTGCAGAAAACAATCATCCTATAAATTTTACCTCACTGTTTCCATTGTTGTACAGCAGATTTCCACTTGATAAACTTATAAGTGATTCATTTCTTCTTGTTGTTTCAGCTAAACTGATGATATTCCAATTCACATTTTCTAATTCCATTTCCAGCTCTGATATCCTGTCTTCACCAATGAGTGATCTTACGTTGTTATAGACCAAGTTCAGTTTCCGTGTATGGCAGCCTGATGGTACGACCAAAGATCCTTAGCACCCTCTGCTTCCACTCTGATCCTCTCACTGCCATATGAGGGGGGAGTGAAAGCCTCTGGGGACTGAGGACCATTTGTTTTGTTGTGCTGGAGGGTTAGTCTTTTCCTCTTCAAGCTGACCAGGCGTCTTGAAGACAACCACACTAGACGTTCGTTGCCACCGAAGTGACGTAACAGGGCTTCCTAAGTGAACACCATCGGGAATTTGTGCATGAGTGGATTTTAGGGAGGCAGGCCAACCGGACTTCTGAATCTTCTAAGATATAAAGATATTGGATCCATCAGCGTTTTACACTGAATGTCTGATAACACACAGAATGCCTGTTCTCCTCTAAGTTCCTTTCACACATTCAAATTTAAATATTAGTTTACAACAAAGTAACATTAAACTTAAGTGTGATCTTTAAGGTGTTATGAAAACAAAAATGGATTGTTATGCTTTAATATAAATACAAAATAATGTTATCTCAAATCCACAGTTAACTTGGAATTACTGTACATGACATGTATTGATGTATACCACTAATCCAGATCCCTTTTCTCATGGTTCATCCAACAAAAGATTTATGGCAAAGCAACAATACAAGGGTCCTTTGTTTCTGTTATAATCACTATGCAGGTCATAATGTTGGCAGCAGAAAATAATATAAAATGACATAGCATTTTAATATTTTGACTAAATAGTATAAACCAAGAATAATATTTATATAATTAAATTAAAGAGTTATTATTAAATATATGCATAATGATTAGTGCTGACCTAACCAAGGACTAAAACAGAAAGAGTAATGTAATATACTGTGTCCCTAGAGTGAGACCTATCCGCTCGTAGACACGGGCACCTTCCTTGAATGGCCTCTGAACTAGCGAAAGTCTGAAATTGGAAAACCCATCGAATTTCACAGAAAGAGGCAAGACATTATCGCATAGACTTGTTTTATTGAACACAACAAGTCTTTTGGTGCTGCAGCCATACTGCCAAATAGCATAATTTCACAGTCTCTTCCAATAGTGCAGTATCTTTAGTGCTGAATTGTTTGCAATAAGTCTCATCCTAGATCACATTGCCAAAACTTCCCTCGTAAAAAGTATCATTTTCATAGACTCATTAAATGCAATATATGCTTTACAGACAGAAGACCCTCCATCTCATCTGTATGTAAGAAAAATTCTTTCCTCCTTATCAGACCTTAGGAAAAAAAAAAAAAAGAGAGTCAGATTCACTTGGATTCCTGGACATTCCGGAATACTCAGCAATGACCATGCGGATGATGTTGCAAAACATCCGTCAAACGAAAATCCTCACTTGCATAAAATTCCGCTCAGTGACTTTAAAAAATTCAATCGAAAAGCCTCTGAAAATATATGGATGCAGACCTGGAAATCAAGTTTTCAGTCAAACAGACACGAAGAGGTTATCCTCACCCGGCTTCACATCGGCCTCACACATTTAACACACTCTTACCTTCTAACGAAAGACGATCCTCCTCAGTGTCTGACCACACTACCAGTGAAGCAGATCATCATAGAATGTCCACGATACCAGATTGCCTGCCAATCAGCTTTCAAATTGCATTCAAATGAGCCATTAAGCCTTGAGCTCATTATGGGAGAAAAATCAAACGTCAGTGAACTCTTTTCATACCTCATTTAATAAACTTAACCAATCATATCTAATATGTCAAATCAGTAACAGTATAACGGGAAATAAAACTTGAACAGACGCAATATAGCCGAAGCTGCTCTTGCGCCATTAAACCCCAAACAACAACAGCAAGTCTTTGTGATAATGTACAGGTAATAGCCAAGGTATAAAGAAGAATTAAAGTTATTACTAAAAACTTGGTGGTAGGGTATGAGAAAATTGGTAGTTGTATTGGTACAAGATGTCATAGAGACAATAAAAGTACTGATTTAGTAAGAAAATAATAAATTAGTCCCTTAATAATGCTAATAATGACAGGGAAAATAAAAATTACGTTTGGGATGTTAGAGTTATTGAGGACTACTAAAGGATGCTGTTTTCTTATTAAATATTTCACCTATCTGATGTCTTGTTTCTATCCTACTAGCTGTTTACTTCTGTCCTACTGATGAGTTTTAAACTTCCAATGTAGAAAATGGAATACTGTATTAGCATTTGTCTATTCATGCCATTGCAGCAAAACCGCAACACTAGCTGAGTAGTGTCGATTACAATCCCTAAATTGGGGTACTCTTCTGTAATCTGTAAGAACTAAAGAAACCAGGCTGCACTCAGAAATGTGGTATGTAAATGCTATCATTCCTCGTTGAATACTGTCAGGCTGCAGTTCTTGAGGAGACCCTTGGGAACTGATATTAGTACAAAGATGATATGTAGAAAGGTGCATTTCATCAGATTTTTCAGAACGTCTGAAGTATGTAACAAATTATCACAGCACACAGAGCAGAACATTTGATTGCATGTGCACAATTTATCCTAATTGGTCCCTGGAAGAGTGAAAAATTGTTATTTACTAGGGCGTCATCCTAAATGTGAAGTTTGGCAGAGGTGCTGTCAATGCATCGGTTCGTTTTTTTGTGATTTGCAATTGGATCATCGATCACCCTTCCCGGAACAATGACTGCCACATGATAAACTTAGACAATTCTTAAAAATTTAACTCTTCTAATGCTTGTGGCAGCACTGTGGGGTTGGCCGTTTTCTGTTTCTGCATAATAATTCACATCATTTTACTGAATAGCTATCCACCCTGTAGTGGTGGTTTCTTGATTTGAAGACATGAGTGTGTAAATGCTTCATTGATCTCTCTCTCTCTCTCTCTCTCTCTCTCTCTCCACAGACTTCAGTAGAAATATCCTCAAATTGTTACTGGTTATGCCCTCTTCTAAGTTTCACTGCCAGATCCTTTGTGTCCTTGAACCATGCAATACTTTTTTTGGTGCATGAACATGTTACCAGGTTTCTTGATGATGATTGCATTGCCTGTACTAATTCCAAATTTCTGCTATTGCATTTCTTATATTTTAGTAGTACAGCACACTCTGTTTATTTGTACCACTATGGTACTCTCTTCTGCAGAATCTTATGCCTTCCATTTCCTATTTAGGTGTTAGTGAAGTGCAACAGCACAACTTTACCACCAGTTTATGATTTTTGGAATTAATTTTGTTTTCCATGTCATTCTCTTCCACTGTCAAAAAGCCATACCAATTACATTTGATTGTATTTCCTCCATTAGACAGCACTCTAGAGTGCCTTTAGGGATATTTTAATGGGTTTCCAGGCTAGAGGTATTCAAAAATACACACATCTCAGAATGTATAAGGTGTATTAAAATATTTTTTTGTTATTATACAGAGTAACTCACCAAGTTTTTATGAAGGTCAGTAAAGTTAAATTTGGGCACCTTTTTTATCTCGACAGATGTCAAAACGATACTCAAGCTCTTGCCAAGTGTTGTCCACATCCTGAAGTTTTCTCTCGTACACACAGTCTTTAATAAAGTCCTGTGCCTTTTTTTTTTTTTTTTTAATAGTCATATCTACGAAAAAAAATGGACCAATGAAGCCATTTTTGTGCACTCCTAACCAGACACTGACATTTTGGTGTGTCCCTTTCATTTATTTTCGATCACTTGGTGAGGATTCTCTGTACCCCAAATGCGGCAAAATGTAACGAAACAAATCTTGGAGAGATTTCTTATCGACTGTGCTGTCGTTTGAGAAAATATAATGAGTGGTTCTTGGATTATAAGCCATTATTTTTGGATACCTCTAACCTGGACACCCTATATATAACATTCCAACAAGAGCATTACAGGGAGGTTGATTTTTTATTTATTTATTTATTGTATGGCGGTTTCAGCCAGCTTTCCTGGCACCCCCACACACTATTTACATATTATAGAGATAATTACAAGTGATCCTTTATAACACATTGAAATTTTGCACTTCATGTGCCCGCTACATTATAGACTATTAAAACCCTACAGTTCATATAACATTGGAGTTCCGAACTTCAGGTGCCTACTCCGTTATAGGGTATTGAAACCCTACAGTTCATATCATGTGGGTTTGATTCTCTGCCAAGAAAAATTGCTAGTGAAGAAGTCTTTGCACTAGCCCTCTTGAATCGTTTCACCTGTCTTCTTCTGTCATGGTTGCTGCAGTCGAAAAGACATTCTATACACACCCGTTTCACTCACAAAAATTTGGAATGTGCCATGGAAGTATCCATTGCAGTGCACAGGAATGCAGGGATCATCTTATTCCACATTGGTCACTCATGATGGAAATATCACTGGGGATGGCAGTTAAAAAAGAATAAATTAATGTTGCCTCAAAAAGAAGCAAGGTTAGGGTGGAGGCAATAGAAGGAGTGGGTGGAGGCATTCTAGCCTTGCCTCTTTCCCTGTCTTCTTCCCAACAATGTATCTTAGTTTATCTATATGAATTAAACAACATTTTAAATGTCCTGGCATTACTAAATAAGGAAGTCAGATATATGCCAAATTTTCAGCTTAAGATGTGCTTGTCTCTGGGAAGTGTTTAGGCCTGCTGGAAAACCATGAAGTGTGTATACGAAAGAAGCTGAGGAGGAATTATGCTTTTAATTGTGCCACATCCCAGATGGTGTGGGCAAGCAAATATGAATGTACAATCATGGGGAACTTATTTCTGAATTCAGTAGATGATTGCATTTTGTATAAAATGTTTAGGATTGCCACATGGGAGAAAATATTTTTGAACTCATTTTTGTTGCCAAGGGTTCAGGTGATGTTGACAACTTCTGCACTACGCAGTCATTACAGTGAACAGGATAGTGAACATAATGTATTAATTAAAGAAATATTTCATGTCAAGATTTAAAGAAAGGGCTTTAATTTTTTCAGGATAATTATTATGAATTTAGATATTATTTGAATTCTATTTTAAGGAGAACAGTTTGTGAATTTCACAATCTGTTCTTCTTGAATTGCTAAATAGTAAATGTTCAAAGAAGTAATTCTAGAATCTAATCTTCTTATGCTTATAAAGTATTATTGTTCTAAGCCTACAATAAAGACTACCACCAAATTAATGAAATTAGTAATGGAAAAGAAAGGCGAATGGGATGAATATAGATTATTAAGATGCTATCTATTATAATGTATGCATCTCTAGGCTGAGGTGAAGTAAGTCCCAGCAGACTGGAAAATTTGCAAATATATATACATTTCACAAAGTTGACTCTTTAGGATGAAATGGCTAATTACAGACTAATACAATTACCTTCTGTGACAGGAAACATGGAATTCATGCTTAACAATGTACTATAGGATAATCTGGACAAGAATAGAATTATGCAAGAATCACTGCATGACAGTGACAGTTTTTACATGGTGTATTTTGACTTTAGTAAGACCTTTGATACTTTATATATGAGCATCTTTTGTATAAATTATAACACTGTTACCATTGGTGGAAATTAAAGTAAACAAGCTATAATATAAAAAGTAAAGACACGAAGCAAGCCAGATTTGATTTAATCACCAAAAGCATTTATATACTTATTCCATCATTTTATTAAATTTTGTATACCTGCCACATAGGAACACATCAGTTGTTGTAACTAGTGATATTGATAATTTTCAACCTTTCAATCATTGGAACAACATTTACACTGAGCTGCAGTTTAAGTGGATTAAACAAATGGAAATCTTTAGAGTGTGGTGAGACTATAGGGTGGATGATAATAAACTTCCAATCCCATATTGTGAATATTCTCTGAGGTTCCAAGCACTCAGTACAGCCTTGAATTGTCATGAAACAGCATAGCACACGCTTCTTGATTACACCGGGGTTTGAGCCCGTCACTACCAAATACGCAGGATGCGGAAAGGTCAGGGAAAGAACACCGCATATCCCTGGAGCATTAGCATTAGTAGAGACATTTGATGCAAGAAAGCAAGCTTATGCAGCATCAGCCAAAAAAATAAAAAATAAATAAATAAAAAATAACCACTTCCACTTCACCCCTCTGTTCGTTCGAAATACCTGTCCAGCTGAGCCTTAAACTTATTTAGGCTATCAACTTCCACGACAAGGGATGGAAGTCTATTCCACCAACCAACCAACCACCCACTGGCTAAAGGCAAATTTCCTCACGTCTATCCTACATCTGTCTTTTCTCAATTTGAATTTATGCCCTCTCAGGTGATTATTCTGAGCAAGAGGAAGAATCCCATCAGCATTGAGCATGCTCAAACCATTCAAGCCTTTATACACCTCTATCAGATCACCTCGCCGGTGCCTAGTCTCCAGACACTGTAATTTGCAAAACTTAAGCCTTTCTTCGAAAGAGCACCCCTTTGTTCCATTCACTAATCTTGTTGCCCTTCTCTGTACTCGTTCCAGCATGCCTACATCCTTCTTGAAATGAGGCCTCCAGACCTATATACTCTATGTATGGTCTGACCATTGCCTTATACAAGGGAATAATCACCTCCTTATCCCTGCTAGAAAAATTCCTATATATCATCGACAATACACCATGAGCTACTCTTGCAGCCCGTCTACACTGGTCAGAAAACTTCATATCTGCCTGCACAACGACCCCCAGGTCCCTTTTATTCTCTACCACTGTCAGTGTAGTACCACAGAGTTGATACGTTGCTCTGGGGTTGCTGTTTCCCATATGTATTACTTTACATTTGTCAATGTTAAACTTCATTTGCCACCTCTCAGCCATCTGCTCAACCTTTCCAGATCCTGTTGCAGTAGCATAGTGTCAGTAGTGTCCTTGACAACCCTGCCAACCTTCGTATCGTCTGCAAACTTGGACATTAAGCTTGATATGCCATCATCAATATCATTTATAAATACAGAAAACAATAATGGACCCAATACTGAACCCTGAGGGACTCCACTAATAACATTAGTCCACGATGAGCAGTGTCCATTGATTACCACTCTCTGCCTTCTCCCCCTCAACCACCCCTTTATCCATAGCAGCAATTTGCCTCCAATGCCACACTGCTCCAATTTGTGCAGCAGTCTTCCATGTGCAACAGTATCAAAAGCCTTTCTAAGATCCAAGCATATAGTGTTAATAATATTCCCTGCATCCAGTTCTTTTGTGACTGCATCATAGTATCCAATCAAATTGGTCAGGCAAGACTTCCCCTTAACAAAACCATGCTGTGTCTGAGCTATAACTGAAGTCTTGTCTTGATGATCCTGCAGTGCTTCTTTAACCAGTGCCTCCATTAATTTTCCAAGAACAGAAGTTAAACTAACTGGTCTATAATTACTTGTGTCGCCCTTTGAACCTTCTTTGTGAATTGGGGTCACATTTGCACATCTCCAGTCCATGGGTACTTCCCCTGAGTCCAAGGAAGCTCTCATAATTATGGCTAAGGGTTTGCTTACTTCCTTTGCTGTTTCCTTTAATATAACTGGATAGATCCCATCCACCCCAGGTGCCTTTCTTGTATTTATCTTCAACAATTTCTCCTCCACTTTACTCTCAGTTATTACAAGATTCTCTAGCTTACTGCCAGATTTGAATACACCTCTGGAATTCCCCTCGCTGAATAACTCCTTATGTGTGAATGTCGATGCAAAATATTCATTCAGTTTGTTAGCTACCTGAGCAGGATCATCAACAGTTGACCCATCGATATCAAGTGGACCAATCTGATTCATCCCCTTCCTTCTAGAGTTTACATAAGTAAAGAACTCTTTGCTGTTTTCTTTGCATCCCTTGCCAAAGATTTCTCGTAATCTGCCTTTGCCTGCCTAACCTCCTTTGTGACTTGGTTACAGATCAACTTGTATCTATCATAGGCTTCTGTGTCACGTGTTAATTTGTATGTAACCCATGCATTTTTCTTCTCTGCCATATGTCTCATTAGTTCATCTGACATCCACTTAGGCCTAAACCTTGAACAATATTTCTTAGTTGGTATGTAAAGCCTAGTAGCTTCCAAGATAAGTTCTCTGAGTGCTTCCCATTTTGAATTTGCTGTTGGTAACATCATCAGTTGGTCCCACTGTATAGAATTTAAATACTGTCTCAGTCCATCGTAGTCACCTTTACGAAAGCAATAACCCTTCCCTTTACCCCTAATGGTAGTTACCTCTTTGAGTAAATCCTACTCCGGCACACTGTGATCAGTGCCACCTAGTGGTTCATTTACCTGCAGATTCTTAATGCATGAAGAATCACTGCTGATAATCAGATTAAGAGTATTACTCCCTCTAGTTGCCTACCGAACATGCTGATGTAGAAAACAATCATCCAATAAATCCAGGCGCCTCCGTAGCCAGGTGGGAAGGAGCAGCAGCAGCAACACTGCGTAGCACACGCTTCTTGATTAGACCGGGGTTCGAGCCCGTCACCACCAAATACGAGGATGCGGAAAGGTCAGGGAATGACCACCGCATATCCCGGGGCAATATGGCCTTAGTTGCTAATGCTCCTAAAAAAACCAAATAACAAACAAACCAATAAATCCACAAAAGCCTTGCTAGTGTGTGAGTGATCAGCCCCCAAATTCCAGTCAATATCTGGGAAATTAAAATCCCCCATCATAAGACTCTCTGATTTACTGGCCCACTCTATTTCCCTGTACAGTTTCTTATTATACTCATCAGAGTAATTAGGCCTATAGCACACTCCTACTGTCAATTTTGATCTCCCAGTGCTTATATCACACCAAACTGACTCGACACTGCACTGTCCATCGATGTCGACTGGCTTCACTTCCTTGGATTTTATGTATTTCTTAACTAATAGCATAACCCCTCCTCCCTTCCTATCCTTTCTGTAGACATTGTACTCCCCAAATTGCAGTTCTGCATTCCTTATATCTGTGTGACACCACGTCTCTGAACTCCCCACAATATCTGCCTTTGATGTTTTGAGCAATACCTCAAATTCATCAAATTTATTTACTAAACTCCTAGCATTGGTGTACACGCAAGTATACATGCACCTGTTCTTTTTCTTAGCTACCCTAACACAACCTATGTGTTTATTTGTACACCAATGATTCCCAGCAGTCTCTGAAATATCCTGCATCTTATTTTCCAGGCTGCGGCTCATTCCAATAGAAGGAGTGCAAGAATCACTTTCACCTCTGCCAGTAACTACTGTTAATCTATTAGTCTTTGTATCCCCCCCCCCCAGTCTAGCAGTTTTCCGACCCACCTAACACTGCCTCCGTGGCATCAGCAAACATTCTTGCACCCTTTCTATTTAAGTGAATCCCATCCCTGTAGGAGCAGTCTCTCCTGTTAACAAGTACAGGCCAGGCTGAAAAAAATTCTACCCCTTCAGCCTTGCATAATCCTTCCAGGGCCGAATTGATCGACAGGGCTCTCATCATATACTCCCTCCTATCGTGTCTGTGCAGAATTGCAGACACTTTCAAATTCAACCCTAAATCACGGCTTTTTTTCAACAGTGACCTGTACTTGTTAAGTAATTCCGCCAGTCTCCTACTCTTAATATCATTAGTGCCAACGTGTACAACTGTATCACTTTTTGTGCCCTTAAAGCAATAAGGCCTTAGTTGCTAATGCTCCTAATAACCAAATAACAAACAACAACATGAAACAGCAGTACTCTGTATCTCTAATAGTTCACGCTCATCCCTAAGTTTTTTCAGAAGTATGCATTAAGGTGCAGTATTCATGGTTCTCTGGTCTTTTGAGAAAACACGAGATCATGATGACAAACTCAAAAAACAGTCATATTACTTTCATGTTTGGTGGCACAGGCTTCAAGTGCTCTTTTTTGGGGATGAACTTGGATGCTTCCATTACATTGATGCTTGTAAAATAATAAGAGGTGTTTACTTCAATATAGTACGTAGAACATTTTCGTATGATACCCTCCAGAAATTAAAACGGAAGAAAATGAAAAAAATCAACAACTTACAGGTACACTAGAGTAAAAAATAAATAATTAAATCATTAAAAAACCAATTTAACACAATTCAAATCAATTTAAAACAATTAAAAAGCAAATTAACGCAATTAAAAGAATCTAACGAAAATATTCAAAACGATTTTCCTTCCTGAAGCTGACAACGCTTTTCGACCGTATGCCGTGATAACAGGAATGAAAATTACCGAATCGGGTTAAACCTGAAACTTAAATAGTGATTATTTGTCTTCACGCATGCGCGTAAAAGTCCACACATCGGAGATGAAATATGGCTGCCGAACATTTACAGAATTCTCGCGTAATTTAATTTTTACGGTTTCTGCAATTAATAGTCGCGCATAATTACGATGAACATTAAGTATTTTGGCCTCGACTTCCTAAATTGAAGTCAGTTGATCTCTAAATGGCTACTAGAACTTCGGGGAAATAAGGACATTATTATACAGAGGGCAGATAAAGGAGATACAGTGGTAATACTAGATAAACCTGATTATATTAATAAGTTAAATTCAGTTGTTTCAGATACCTCCACTTATCCTGAAGTAGACCCGGCACTGTTTACTAATTTGGTCAATCAATACAATAAAACGTTAACCACGTATCTAAAAAAACGACTACATTACTATGGTCCAGTTAAAGGAATTGAAGGCCAGAACATACAATATTCCTGCACTTTTCTATCAGGTAAAATTACACAAGACTGGATTTCCTATTCAACCTATTGTTTCCTACAGGAACTTGGCATTTTCATCCTTAGCCACACATGTATATAACATTATAAAACTTCTTTAGACAGTTAATACAATTTGGGATTAAGAACTACAATACATTATTTAATAATCTTAAAGACTGTAGATTCGGTGACAGTGACAGTTTATTCTCACTAGATGTTACCTTGTTATATACGAATGTAAATGTTGAATACACATTAGATATTATTTGGGATATGTTAAATAAAAACTCGACACCGAATTATTATACGAAGCTACCTATTAAGGAAATTTTTCACTTAATTAAACTTTTAGTTGAGGCCAACTACATCACCTTTCGAGACAAGGTGTACAAACAAATTTTTGGATTACCAATGGGTTTGAGCCTGAGCGGCTTAATGTCAGAGATCTATCTCTCAACGATTGAGCATATACATCTGACACCTTTTCGACCCTGTATCACATATTATGGGATGTATTTAGATGATGTTCTAGTTATTACTGATAGTAGTACTCTCCAAGACATTTTACATTCGTTTAATAATATTCATTCTAGACTCAAATTTACATTGGAAAGGGAGGATACGGATACAAAGTCATTAAACTTTCTAAATTTCACGCTTACCCGGGACTTGAATAAAATATGATTTAGCATCTATCGAAAACCTACAAACACCGGTATGTTTCTACATTACAATAGCTATCACCCGTTCACCTACAAAAGATCAATTATCTTTAATCAATTTCTAAATGCCTATAAATATTCAACAATGGAATCTGCTTTGGACTCAGAAATACAAATATTAACTATCTGGTTCTTAAACAGGGGTTATTCCATTGCCACAATAAACCGAATTAGGGTACAGGCTAAGGATAGGTTACAAAATACTACGCCAACAAACAATAGTAATATCAAAAAATACTTTATTTCTGTCCCATATGTTGAACAGTGGCACAAACAGCTTAATAGATTCTTTAAAGATACCGAATTTAAAATTGTAGCCAGGCCAATGAAGATGTTACACACCATACTGAACAATCGCTCGGTTCTTTCCGCATTCGTAACACAAATTAATGATCTAGTATACAACATTTCTTGCGGTGATTGCGATCGTCTTACCAAGGTTCGATGTGATTTTCTCTTAATATTCGTGTAAATCAGTTTGTGCTTCTTGTTCAGCACCGTCAGAATTAGCCTTTCATGCCATTAACGAAAAACATACTTTTTTATTTAACGAGGCCAAAATACTTAATGTTCAACGTAATTATATGCGACTATTAATTGCAGAAACCGTAGAAATTAAATTACACGAGAATTCTGTTAATGTTCAGCGGCCATATTTGATCTCCGATGCGTGGACCTTTACGTGCATGCGTGAAGACAAATAATCACTATTTAAGTTTCAGGTTTAATCCAATTCGGTAATTTTCATTCCTGTGATCACAACATACGGTCAAAAAGCGTTGTCAGCTTCAGGAAGGAAAATCGTTTTGAATATTTTCGTTAGATTCTTTTAATTGCGTTAATTTGATTTTTAATTGTTTTAAATTGATTTGAATTGTGTTAAATTGGTTTTTTAATTATTTAATTATTTATTTTTTACTCTAATGTACCAGTAAGTTGTCGTTTTTTTAATTTTTTCCGTTTTAATTTCTGGAGGGTATCATACGGACGTGTTCTACGTACTATATTGAGGTAAACTCCTTATTATTTTACAAATATTATTATCAATGTAGAATGTATTGAGTATTTCAGCTCTGATTCATTCTGCAGTTTTATTTCTGATGATGTGCAGGTTGATTCTTTAAAGTATAAAAGTGATTTGATAATTATGTTGATAAATAAATGTTATGGCCAAATCAGATTCTAATTGCTCTAAGTGGACTAGGATCGTGTGTGGATGTGCATGGTCTTTGTTCTGTCTCCCATATTTTTGATTTCTTTTGTGTACTGATGGAGGAATAACAGATTTAATTTCAAAGTTTTTTGCTGTTACACAAGTTGGGAGGGTGATAAATAGTTACCAAGTTATATTTGCCAAACAAGACCTAGATAAATTCAGTTGTTTGAAAAATGGCTCTCTAAGTACGCTGTTGAGAAAAGTAAGGCTGTACATTTGGGGATATTCATTTTTGAAAAAAAAAAATTATTAAGACATGCACCTTTATCCAACTCAGCATATACTTTTAACCATAAAATGCAACCGTAACTGAATTCATCTGATAAAATTTAATGATTTATTAACATGAAGGGCATGTTTCTGTTCATGTCAACAGAAAACGTATTAGTTTTTAACAATTTTACAATGAAAATGTGTTTTGTATGTCATAAAAGTTTTGCACAGTTTCTTACTGACACCCTTTATTTTAATGGTTGATCCAACTGACCATTCTTTCTTCGTGTGATGTTTTTTATATAGGGTCATATGATTGTATATCTGTTTTAGTCACCTTTCCTCTTCAAGGGCATTTCGTGGGATGCATGATGACTCTTCATGTGATTAAAGCTGGCCCCTTTCCAAGTAGGCCTTGTGGTAGGCAATGGCACACCACCTCATTATCTGATGCCACAGAGACCATAACAAAACCAACTAAAAAAACTGCTGTTGAAGGAAAACCTGCAACTAGGCAGAGGGATCATATCAGTGAACTTTTGGGCATCACATTTTGCGATGCCGCTCATATAGCACATGGTCAATGCAGTTGGAGGAATTTGTTGGTGGCCACAACAGCTCCTCAGGGAATTATGTGACTAGAAGAAGATGATATGATTGCACACTGCAAATATTATTTCCATGTTGATGCACACTGCTTATATTACTCAACCTGAAAGACCTTTATAAAGTTATCAGTTCGTTTATACAGATTAAACTTTATGACATTATCTAACATAACAATTACAACTTCAAAAAGTTGTGCTCTGTACACAATGCATTTGCATGGATGCTAGTGAAAAAGAGCAAAATAGTGACACATTGGTTTTGTGTGCATAATGGCATACAGGTATGAAATATATATGAATATGACTTGAAACGTGCATTGTAGGATGCCATGAAAGCTGGGAACTAGGCACCTGTGATGACAGATGATCTAGTTTTCAGTTGATGTAATTTGTAGAACCTACCTTTTTGGGTCTTTCCCTTTCAACTAATATTGTTGCTCTTCTCTGCTCCCTTTCTAAAGACCCTACATCCTTCCTGAAATGAGATAATTACCCCTTCATTTACCTCTTCAATAACTAATAGGGTTTATTGACAGAACCCCTATTAGTTATTCTTTTAGCCTGCTTGGAATGCTCAGAAGGGTTACCGCCTGTTCAAAATCTCTGACCTGAAAGATGAAATTGGGAGGGGGGGGAGTAATGAAAGTAAACCTATAATGTTTTTTGCGTTTTTAGATTTTTTTTTTTTTTTTTTTTTACAATATATACATTTTTTAAATCATTTTGTAACTAAAAAAAATAATTTGTGTTATTTATTAAACAAAAATTACTATAAGAACTACTGTGAAAGCTACTTGCATAGATTTTCAATTTTTGGTCCTTCTTTTGTGTGTATTTATTTGTGTGTATACAGCACAGCCTGAGTAGAGTTACAATGTAATCAGCAACATACTTTCCACAAAAAAAAAAAAAAAAAAAAAAACAGCACATTAGAAATACATGCTACCATTCACATTTTCATATAGCAGTTAAGGACATGCTCCATAAAAACTAAAAATTTTCAATACTCATATCATTTTCAAACTTACTTTTATCAGTACTTTTGTAATTAACATGTTAAAAGTCAAAAGTTATTAAATAAAATTTTATTGAAATAAGATGTACATGAGCAATATATATTGCTCGTGTATGTGCTGTGTATATTCTTTTGTATTGAACTACAAAGGAGTATAATGGATGGCATTGATTTAATTGTATCTCATATTGTGATTACCTTCACAACGAGTTACCACGATATTGCACTACCTCGAATAAGTAACGCTTCACTAATAGAGAAGGCTATTGTTACTTATTCTCGTCAGATACCACCATTTCGAGGCTTATTGGCCTATCATCAGTGGGCGGATAGGTACCCTGGTGGTGCAATCATGCCAACTCAGTTATGAAGTATAACTCCACAATATGAGAGATGCCCAATGGGGTAAATAGTGATAAACTAAGATAATAGTCACACAAGGCATAAGACTATGATTGGTAATTCACTATAGAACTGGCAGTGATACTTGACAGTATTTTGTTCATAGTGAACTACAAACTAGTATAAATATTGTGAAGTATCACTGTCAGTACTATAGTGAATTGCTAATCGTTGCCTTGTGCTATTATTTTCGTAATTTATATTATTTTGTATATCGTATTTGATAGCTAATTTTACATTTGGGAGATTTTTTGTATTGGGCTGGGTTTTTTTAAACAAATAATGTAAGCTTATTTGCCTTGCTTTGTGCCCACCTAAATAAATAAATAAATAAATAAAAAAAAATTGGTAACCACTCATCAAATAATCAAATTTTCTTTTGAACATTTATCCACTTTCAATGTCCAGATCCATGTCAAAAACCATTTTCAGCAATACTTTAAACTTCCATGTTTATTTCAGACATTATCACTTTACTTTTTCCCCAATCTTTTTCTCATTCATTGTTTTTAGTAAGGGTAGTAAAAGAACCGTATATAAATTTTTACACTCAAAATATGGATTATGTACTCGTGGATGCTGGGGAGAAAGAGTAATGGCAGTCTATGGATCTTATGCACTTAATAGCATGTTAAATAAATATTTGAATAACTTTAAATATGCATTTTAAGATGATATGTCATAACAAGATGAGCCCCCCCCCCTACCCACCACACACAATTGCCATAGTTTTAATGGTGACTAACAATATAAAAAGTAATTTTCTGGAGAACCATTGCTAGAAATCTTATTGATTACTTGATTTTTTAGTTTTTAAATTCATTTCAAATTCCTTAATGCTTTTTTTTTTATAATAAAAATTATATTTTTAAACTCGTATTTTACTCATAAAAAGGTATACACTTATTATAATTTGTGATCAGTCAACCTCGTGGCCTTTCTTATATTTTGACTACCATCCTACACCTTGGAGCATTTCAAGCAAATCTGAAGCCTGAACTTGGCATGTCAGGACTTCAGTGAAACCAGGTAAGGTGGCAAGTCTACTGCTCATTCATGTCAGACTGCACGTTAGGTCTTTCTCATTATCAATGACTGCGAGTTTGCTGCTTACCAGATGGCATGCAGTTTTTGGATTTATTATAGGGAATGAAAACATTGTCATTTATTAAATTAAACTTAGTAAATACTTGAACTACAAAATAAATACAGCAGATTAATTAATGTTCTTATTGAGGTTATAAGGAAGGCAAGGTGCTATTCTTTTCATATGAATCAAACCACCCCAATATGAAATAAATAAATAAAATAAAATAAACAAAAATATGATTAAGAATAGAAAAGAGAAGGACCAAAGCAACACTGACCCTTCTGAGGAATGAACACATGGCTCTTTTCCAAAAGAGACATACAGCCACATCCCACAATATCAATTCCAAAACAATTTCAACTGGTGCTTGCCAGTGAAGTAAAAAAAAAAAACAAAAAAAAAAAAAAAAAAATGAAGCATGTGTTGTACACATTGGTCATGTTTGGTTAAATGTGTAACTAGATGGATGAATAGCAGTTTTTGACAAGTCTGTTTAAAGAATGAGTCAGAAGTGATGAAAAAAGCAATATGAGCACTTTTCCTTTACCAAATTAAAAAGTACAACAAGAAATCACTAGTGAATGACTCGGACTTATGCCCAAATTTAGTTCATGATTGAAAAGTTTTGAAAGGAAACCCATTCATGAATTCAAGAAAATCTGAAGCCTGAACTTGGCATGCTCAGGACTTCAGTCAAACCAGGTAAGGTGGCGACTTTGCTGCTTCCCATGCAATTTTGGGATTTATTATGGGGAATAAAAACATTGTCATATAGTTATTAAATTAAAGTTAGGAAATAGAGTGGGCCAGTAAATCAATGTCTTATAATGGGGTATTTTAAATTTCCAGATATTGACTGGAAATTGTGGATTGGTCACTCGAACATTAACAAGACTTTTGTGGATTTATTGGAGGATTGTTTTCTATAGCAACATGTTCGAGAGGCAGCCAGAGGGAGTAATACTCTTGATCTGATTATCAGCAGTGATTATTCATACATTAAGAATTTGCAGATAAAGAAACCACTGGGTGACAGTGATCACAATGTACTGATGTGGAAATTACTTAAAGATATAACTACCATCAAGGCTAAAGGGATAGGCTATTGCTTTCGTAAAGGTGACTACAGGGGTCTCAGACAGTTTTTAAATTCTGTACAGTGGGATCAACTGATGATGTTATCAACGTTGAATTCAAAATGAGAAGTTTTCAAGGACTTAATTTTGGAAGCTTCTAGGCTTTTCATTCCTACTAAGAAATACCATTCAAGCTTTAGGCCTAAATGGATGTCAGATGAACTAATGAGGCTCGTGGAAGAGAAGAAAAATGTATGGGATGCATATAAAGTATCAGGTGACACAGAAGCCTATGGTAAATATAAACTAGTCTGTAATCAAGCCATAAAGGAGGTTAGGCAGGCGAAGACAGATTACGAGAAATCCTCGGCAAAGGATGTAAAGAAAAACATTAAGGAGTTATTTACTTATGTAAACTCTAGAAGGAAAGGGATGAATCAGATTGGACTACTTAACATAGATGAATTGACTATTGATGATCATGCTTAGGTAGCTGATAAACTGAATGAGTATTTTCCATGTACATTCTCACATGAGGAGTTATTCAATGAGGGGAGTGCCAAAAGTTTATCAATTGATTTTGTGATATCAAGTGATTTTGTAATAACTGAGAGCCAAGTGTAGGAGAAATTCTTGAAGTTAAACATAAAAAAGGCACCTGGGGTGGATGGAATCTATCCAGTTATATTAAAGGAGGCAGCAAAGGAAGTAGGCACACCCTTAGCCCACTTAGCCTAATTATGAGAGCTTCCTTGGACTCAGAGGAGGTCCCCGTCGACTGTAGGTGTGCAAATGTATCACCAATTCACAAAGGGGGGGTCAAAAGGTGACACAAGTAACTATAGACTTGTTAGTTTAACTTGTATTGCAGGGAAAATAATGGAATCACTGGTTAAAGAAGCATTGCAGGATCACCTACACAAGACTGCTGTAATAGTTAAGACACAACATGGGTTTGTTAAAGAGAGGTCTTGTCTGACCAATTTGATTGGATACTATCATGTGGTCACAAAGGAACTGAATGCCAAAAATAATTTTGATATCATATACAGTAAACCTCCGCTATTCGCGGTCGCTGATTTAATATAAAATGAAACCTAAAAAAATGTGGATTCTGAAGCGCCGTGAACATTTTCCATCATAAAAAAACGTGGGCGTGGCTAAAATTATCTTTCCCGGTCAAAACAGCGCTCAGTGGGTGGGGGGAGAGGTAACAAAATCACGAGCGTGAACATTTCTCGCTAATCCTTGTTCGGTATGTGTTATGCGCTTGTCATGGAAGGTTTTGTCGTTTGCTTTTAATTTATATGATTATAAATTGAATAAATTTATCAATTTGTAAATTGATATGCTTACAAAAGTGATAAATCTACCGTTTTGCAGTGTAAAACAGACTTTTTCGAGTATGGTAATGGAAGAAAGTGACTTTATTGTGGACAAGTTCTTTGTAACCCGTACAAAAATATGGCTACGAATGACAAGGGAAATGTGAAAAGATCAAAGAAGGTGATGACATTAGCGAATAAAATTGAGTTATTAGATAAAATTTTCTAATGGCGAAAATGTCTGCTCAGTGGCAAAACATTATAAAATCAATGAGTCAACGGTACGATCAGTCAAGAAATCGGAAGACAAAATCTGCCGTAGGGTCCGTGAAAACGCACTAATTGCTTCAAAAATTTGCTCTGTAACTCGTGATGTTAAATTAGAAAAAATGGAAAAGGCTTTAAATCTGTGGAATGGAAGACCGAACTCAAAATAAAATTCTGTTAAGTTCACTCATCATTCGTGAAAAGGCAAAACTCCTTTATCAACACTTTAGCGAAACTGGTGATAGCACTGGCAGGATAAGTATTTTAGCTAGCAAAGGCGCTGGTTTGAAATTTCTAATAAATATTACATTTAATATTAAATTGTTTCTTATTTTCATTTCGATTCCATATGCTTGCATTTCACTACTTACTGTCTATGTACATAGTCATATTATGAAGGTACATATAATACATACCTAGACAGATTTTAGACTAGTTTTTCTTATATATTTCATACTTTGGAACGGAACTCCTTTATTACTATCGGAGTCATAACTCAGTATTCGCGTTTTCGGTATTCGCGGCATTTCTGAGGAATGTAATCGAATGAAATCGAAGTACAGTAAACCCGAAACTTCGATTTCAGGAAAGCTTTTGATACTGTTGCATATGCATATTTAACATCACAAGTTATATGGAAGACTGCTGTACAAATTGGAGAGGTATGGCATTAAGGGTAAATTGCTACAATGGATAAACGGATGTTTCAGTGGGAGACGATAGAGAGTGGTAATCAGTGGACACTGCTCTTCGTGGACAAATGTTATTAGTGGTGTTGCACCCATTGTTGTTTTGTATGTTTATCAGTGATATTGGTGAAGGTATATATTAGGTTTAATGTCCAAGTTTGCAGATGATGCAAAGGTTGGCATGGTTGTTAACGACAGTATGCTACTCCAACTTGGATCTAAGTAAGTTGGGAAAATGGGCTGAGAAGTTTCAACTGAAGTTTTACATTGACAAATACAAAGTGAGATCAGGGACAGGAGGTAATTATCCCATTATACAAGGCAGCGGTCAAGCCACACCTAGAGTACTGTGTACTGGTCTGGAGGCCTCATATTAGGAAGGATGTAGATTTACTAGAACAAGTACAAAGAAGGATAACAAGATTGATGAGGGGAGCAAAGGGGTGTGCTTTTACCAAGAAAGGCTTGAGTTCTACAAATTGCAATGCCTGGAGAGTAGACACCTGCAGGGTGATCTGATTGAGGTGTATAAGGCCTTGAATGGGTTGAGCAAGCTGAATGCTGATGGGATTCTTCCTCTTACTCAGATTAAGAACCTGAGGGGGGGGCACTGATTCAAATTGAGGAAAGACAGTTGTAGAATAGATGTGCGGAAATTTAACTTTAGCCAGTGGGTAGTTGATTGGTGGCAGACTTCCATCTTTTGTTGTGGAAGTTGATAGCCTAAATAAATTTGAGGCTGAGCTGGACAGGCATTTGGAACGAAAGGAGAGGTGAGATGGGGTTTTTTTTTTTGTTAATTCTGAATAAGCTTGCTTTCTTGCATCATATGCCTCTACTAATGCCAGTGCTAAAATAAATACTTGAACAACAAAATAAATACAGTAAATTAATTAATGTTCTTATTGAGATTATAAGGAAGGCAAGGTGCTATTCAGTTTACATGAACCAAACCACCCCAATATGAAATAAATAAATAAAATGAACAAAAATCAACTTAAGGATAGAAAAGGAAGCGCCTCCGTAGCCAGGTGGGAAGGAGCAGCAGTGCGTAGCACACGCTTCTTGATTAGACCGGGGTCCGAGCCCGTCGCCACCAAATACGGAGAATGCGGAAAGGTAATGGAATGACCACCGCATATCCCAGAGCAATATGGCCTTATTTGCTAATGCTCCTAAAAAACCAAACAAACAAACAACAGAAAAGAGAAGGACTAAAGCAACACTAACCCTTGGAGGAATGAGACACAGTCACACCCCACAATATCAATTGCAACACAATTTTAACTATTGCTTGCCAGTGCAGTAAAAAATATTTTGGAGCATGTGTGCACGTTGGCCATATTTGGTTAAATGTGTAACTAGATCAATGAATGGCAGCCTTTGACAAGTCTGTTCAAAGAATGGGTCAGAAGTGGTGAAAAAGAGCAATTTGAGCAATTTTCCTTTACCAAATTGTAAAGTACAACAAGCGGTCACTAGTGATTGGCTCTGACTCATGCTCAAATCCATTTCATGATTCAAAAGTTTTGAAATAAAACCAATTAATGAACTCAAGGCAAAGAACTTATGAATTAAAAATGTCTGGTAAAAGCAATCCTAAACACGCCAGGCAAACTGGCAATTCTAGGCCTGTTTTCCTTGCACTTGCAGAAAATATGTTTATACAGTAAACCCCCGCAAATAGCGGGGGTTACGTTCCTGAGAAATGCTGCGAATACCAAAAACACAAATACAGTCGATTCCAGTTATTTGGGCCACATCGGGACTAGTGCATTTTGGCCCGATTAAGCGGCTGCCCCAATTATCCGAAGTTTCACATAAATAGTTAAAAATACAATCCCCCCTTACAATTAGTTCACTGTACAATCAAATCATGTTACGACGAACTCACCACAGTAAAATACCGTTCACTATACGATGTGTGGTAAGCGCCGGTCATTGTGATCACGTTTGTGAATTGAATTTTAATTCTATTAAACAGCAATTCTAATTAGTAAAGATATATTAAACACAAATTTACTCTTGATTACCTTACCAATTAAAAAATTAAATGATACGTGAAAATCGGAAGAATATACGTGATAATCGGAATAATTAATACGTACTGTAATATGTACATTCTAACTAGTTGACATTTCTGTTCACTGACATTTTTGGGTGGGGGTTAAAATTTAAAACAGTAAAAAGATGAGCAATCAATAACAAAGAACATGGCACACACAAATTACAAGTAACACAACACGCGCAAGTGAGAACCGAGTAACAACTTACGAAGCTTTAAAAATAGGAATGATGAGAAGATTCTGAAAATTATTTTTTTTATATGATTAAAGATTTCATGGAAGTGTAAACACATTTCACCATAATAACCCACAAAATTCCAGCTGTCAGTATTATCGCAAATTCAGTAAGATCGAGTTTACTGTACGTTTATGATAGATTTCACTAACAGAAAAGCCCATAAACAGGTGACTGCTAATTGGTTCAATTAGCAGTGGACTGCTAATTGGTTCAATTAGCAGTGGACTGCTAATTGGTTCAATTTGTTTTATGGTTGTCACCTCCAGAAATCCGACCGAACTACGTGGTACGGTTGGAGACAATCGTAGGGTAATCTCCAGTGCTGAGGTCTCCTGCCCCAATTAAACGGCATTTTGTCCCAATTAAGCGAAGTAAACCCTGGCTATTTTCGCGATTGAATTTTGTTTTTTTATGATTTGCCCCAAATAAACGGCTGCCCCAATTAACCGGTGGCCCAAATAACCGGAATCCACTGTACTGAGTTATGGCTCCCATAGTAATAAAGGGGTTCCATTCCAAAGTATGAAATATATAACCGACCGGGCTAGCCGGGTGGGTAAAGCGCCTGCCCGGCAACCCAAAGGTCGCGGGTTCGAATCCCGCCTCGGGCTTGGATCAAAGTACTGCAAAAACCTTGGGAGGTGCATTATGGCCACAGAAGCTGATGCGCCAATAACTACCAAAGGGGAAAAAAAAAAAAAATGAAATATATTAGAAAAACTAGTCTAAAATTTTGTCTATGTATGTATTATAGGTGCCTTCATAATATCACTATATGCATAGACAGTATATAGTGAAATGCAAGCATATGGCATCGAAATGAAAATAAGAAATAGTTTAATATTAAATGTAATATTTATTAGAAATTTCAAACAAATCTTTCAAACTAGCTCCTTTGCTAGCTAAAAAACTAATCGCACCAATGCTATCACCAGTTTCGCTAAAGTGTTGATAAAGGAGTTTTGCCTTTTCACGAATAATGAGTGAACTTAACAGAATTTTATTTTGAGTTCGGTCTTCTATCCACAGATTTAAAGCCTTTTCCATTTTTTCTAATTTAACATCACGAGTTACAGAGCAAATTTTTGAAGCAATTAGCGCATTTTCACGGACTCTATGGCAGATTTTTTCTTCCGATTTCTTGATTGATCGTACCGTTGACTCATCGATTTTATAATGTTTTGCCACTGAGAAGACACTTTCACCATTAGAAATTTTGTCTAATAATTCAATTTTATTTGCCAATGGCATCACCTTCTCTGATAATTTCACATTTCCCTTGTTATTCGTAGCCATATTTTTGTACGGGTTAGAAAGAACTTGTCCACAATAAAATCACTTTCTTCCATTAACATACTCGAAAAAGTCTGTTTTACACTGCAAAATGGTAGATTTATCAATTTTGTAAGCATATCAGCATATAAATTAAAAACAAACGACAAAACCTTCCATGACAAGCGCATAACACATACCAAAGAAGGATTAGCGAGAAACAACCATGCTCGCGATTTTGCCACCCCTCTCACCCCACCCACTGAGCGCTGTTTTGACCGGGAAAGATAATTTTAGCCACGCCCATGTTTTTTTTATGGCGGAAAATGTTCACGGTGCTTTAAAATTCACATTTTTTTTTAGGTTTCATTTTATGTTAAATCAGCGACCGCGAATAGCGGAGGTTTACTGTATTTCACTCTTCTGACTAAAATAAAGCAGCCTGCTTGTTTCTTTTAAGTGTTAAGCCAATGTTTAAAAATCAAAACAAAACTCTCCAATCTAATGTAAATCTTAGGTACATTTTGTTATGTGCAAATTTATTTTACCAACAGTTTACTAATTTTCCATTTTCGAAATTGATTATCATATCAGACTAAACAAGAGGAGATGATTCTGTACTTTAGATCAGTGAGAAAGTATTTTTTATGACTGCATGTAACTACATGATACACAAGTTCCCATTGAAAAATTGTTCTTATAAATGCTAATGTAGCATAAATTTCATCATTTGGTATTGCATTATTTTCAGATTTGAAATTTTTTAGGCCAGTTCCAGTACTTTCCATTGTCATTAAAAATAAAGAAATAGATGTTTTTCAGCGTCTGTTCTGTCAGTTTCATTGTGAGAATGAACCTACCAAATGCTGTTATGAAAGAAGAAAGAATTGATGCAACTTGGTTTTTGTTGGATTCTCAATATAAGACAAGCACAGAAACAAGCTTAAAATATAACAAATTGTCCCAATCATGCTGGACATTTTAACAATTCCCCTTAGCAGTGGAAAGTCTAGAATACTCAGCCAATTAGAAAAACAGAATCTGATGGAGATCTTCTCTTACCAGTGAACCTTTGGAAATGATCATAACAGCCATGTCTAGACATAATTTTCAAATTAGAAATTTTTTGGAAACAAGTTTCCAATATTAAAGATTTTCTTGGTATTCAAGATTAAGAAATTGAATAAGTAATAGATGTTTTGCATGATCAGTTCTGTCAGTTTAATTATGAGAACAAACCGACCAGACACTGGTAGGTTTGTTCTCATAATATTTTGAACAGGGCCATTGTTACAAACAAAACTTTGACTCGTTATTTCAGAAGAGGATAAACCCTGCATTAGTATCTTTCCTTAATCAAGTAAAGTCATTGATATCAAATAGAATATCCAAAGAGAAATCGACAAACAGAAAAATCTTAGCTAAGCTAATGTTTTAAATCATGTGTACTGGTAAACAATCCTATAGCTGTAGTTTGACGTAATTGTCTATTTCCCAGTGAAATTTAATTTTTAATGTATTACGGACTTAAAAACCTCCTCCTTTTTCCAAAAAAAAAAAAACTTCTGTTTACCTCCTGGTTTTGGGAAAGTACTCCTGCATTTAGAAAAAAAATTGTCTGCTTCTTTCAACCCAAAAATCTCTTTCTTACAAATGTGTGATCTTCGGCTTTATGAAAGTCAAAAGTTAGCAGCTATTCATTGTGCAGAGTTCATACCCCTGAAGTAAAAAAAATTATCCAAACACAAAGGAAAATTAGATTTGTGTCTTTCAACCTAGCCAAGAACCAGGCTTCTTGGCTAGGTTGAAAGTCACAAATTTTCATTGCCACGTTATCAGAAACTTTTATGGAAGAATCTAAAAAAAGGAAACGAGAAATAACTGAAGATTCTGCAGAGGCAAAATGCAATTTATCATATCATGTGGCAGTTCTGAGGCCAGGAATCGTACAGAAAAATTTGTCAGAGACAAATGAACCGAGAATGTCTTGAGAATAACTAACAGAGGAGGGGAACTTTAGTCACACACTCTGCAATGCTAGAGCAGATTGAAGTTCATTTTAATAATTTAAACAAAGTTGCATTAGTGAATACCTTACACGGGTTGAAGACCACACTGCCAATATTATGACTAGCATACATATGTATATACTGCCCCATAAATCACAGAAAATCAATTGCTTTTAAGGCAAAATGAAGAAATTATAGCTGAGTTAGAGCAGCTGTGCTGTCATGGGTGGAATGAGTTTATTGTTAGGTTCAAATAGTGCTGGGGATTCAGACCGGCCTGCATTCCCAATGTGAGATGCTACTGAAACTCAGTTCCATCTCATGCTAGAATGCAGTCATGTGCATGGCTATGCAAACTACATCATCATCAGGATGCAAACTGGTTGTTGGGAGTAGATGCTTTGAATCTTCAGATAACTGAACCCCTTAACCACATATGATGGGAGCAGTTCAAATTACAGAGGAGCCATTTGAGAAAACGTGTCATTTTGCTACATCCTCCAAGTAAGGACCTCACGGAATGACCAGCTGAGCCTAGTGTCAGCTGATCAATCCAAATTTATGTATGCTGAAGTTATCCCACCCTATAGACTATAGCAGAATCATCTTGCAAGATCTAACTTGTTGATGTACCATCAACAACATAAAGAGCAGTCAATTAGTTAGATAACCTAACTCATAAATCTGGAACATCAACAAATCAGGACGAATCGAAAGTACCCTTAGCTATATAACAAAGGGGAAAATAAAGAGAATGGGTTTACATATGTGAGGTGAATAAAAAAATACAGCATATCTGCAGTTCAAGCCTAGGAAAAACATTTTGGTATTTTGACTAGGACCAAATTCATAAAAAAAAAGAAAACATTGTTTATATCTCAACATAATATTCATTTGAAGTTAAATCTCAAAAGACAATGTAGCCAGCCATAGTATGCCTCCTTCATTATATCATGCTGATCCAACAAACGAAACATTGTTTTAGATAAGAAGTCATGGCTGCCAGGAACACTTGTCAAACTGTACCAAGATAAAAAGATTCTCTTCGACGCTGACCAGACAGGAAAAATTATTTTTAAAAATAGTTAAAAGAAAAAAAGGAAAAGGTCTTCTCATATAGAAAAAGAATAATAAGCAAAGAAGGAAAATGCCAATGAAATAATATGCTTCTTTGTAGGTTGAATGTTTCCAAAAATTAAAAACTAGAATGAGCAGTAAGATCCCCACCTCCCTCCAGCAGTTAAACGTCTGGAATGATTTTGAGATAATGTCTCCTTTACTGGCTAAGGCTGTCACCTTTTATTACAGTTTGAGCTAGCTAGAATTGGTACTATAGAGTTTTTCTGGATTTTAACAACAGCCAGAATTTCTCTCTCTCTCTCTCTCAGTTTTCTTAAAAAATAGTGAAATTGCATTAAAATCTGATATAAAAAAAAAATTTTTTTTTGGATTTTGCTTAATTTCATTAATAAATATTCACTTTGAGAACAATTTTTTTTGTAATTGTTCAGTTAGTCATAAAACAAGAGGGGTGGGGGAAGAAAATTTTATTGAGCAAGTTTCCATTTCCATTGAAATGAATACATGTACATAGCTTAGGGATGATCTGCTGAACTCTTCATGTAGAAAGTATTAAAGATTAATAGTAAAACTTAGTTATTAAAAATTAATATAATTAATATGAAACTAATATGCGGGTAGTTCCTGCTTTACGAGTTCCTTGGTTTACGAGTTTTTTTTTTTTCCAAGTATCAAGTATCAACAAAATCGAAAATATGAACATTAATTGCAAAAAATGAATGTTAAACATTCAGAAATATTGCATTCGAAACCACTTGTGTAGCCATACAATACAGTGTACCCCACTTTACAATATTAATCCACACCATCGTATCGTAAAAATATCGTAATGTGAACCCAATAACACATTGGTTTTTTGGTAATTTGTTCAATGACCTCAGAAGTTGAAAATTTGCTATATAACTCTTTAAAAGGTCATTTTTATAGTGTAAATTGTAATAGTTACCAATTCAAATCATTAAAATGCACTAAACTTTCATTGTTATCGTATGTTCTATTATAAGAATCAATTTTGAATGACTTTATGATATTTTTCCAAAACAAATTTCTGTAGGTCACTATCATAAAAACAATAAAAACAACAATTTGCAGTTCTGGTTTATTGGGCTTTTTTGATAGTGCAAGCAATTATAAACGGGTAGTAAACTCGATGTTATTGAATTTGCGAAAATACTGATAGCTGAAATTGTGTTGGTTTTTTAAGTTATTATGGTGAAATGTGTTTCTCCTTTACCGAAATCTTCAATCCTATAAAACACAAATAAATTTTCAGAATCTTCTCTTCATAACTTTTTTTTTTTTTTTTTTAAGCTTTGTAAACTTGTTACTATGCGTAAATTGTGTTAGTTGCAATTTGTGCATTCCGTTAAAAAAATGCTTATGCATGCTATTGAAATTTAAAAAGAAAAGAGAAGATTATCTTGGAAATAAACACCTCTTGAAGCATTTCTGAAGAAGGCAACTCCTTGTGCAACGAACCAATGAGTGCCTAGCCAATATTGAGTGATCAACAAGTGTGCATTTATTTGATGATGATTGTGAAGAATAAACATTCTTTAACATTTGTAAGTCAAATAATTTCTCTATTATTATAATTTGCTTTATTTTACAGGCAAAGTTTTCATTTCTGTGGATAAATCAATAATTGTTGATAACATAACCGCTATTTTTAATATTATGTCCGTGTGAAATAAATTTCCGCTTTACAAGTTTTTGATTTATGAGCGTGTGCTACAAACGAATTAACTTGTAAAGTCGGGAACTACCCGTACTAATAGAATTTCGTGTAGTCTTACCAGGAGCTATATGATTTTATGAATAATTTGATAAACTGTGGACTTTTTTCCTGACAAATTCCCTGATCTCATTTATCATAGTAACTGCATGATTGACCTTGCCACATCTGTATGAATATTTCTCTACAGCAGGGTAGAGAAATTCTGTCTCTTCAAAACAACCTTCATAGGAAAGGTGTCTCCTGCCATAATGAGTTGATATTGCCTAAAATCTAAAACACACCATTATTTCTTAATAAAAAAATATAGACCTAATAAAACATTTGAAATTCCCTTTCATCTCTGCTCAAAAAAAAAAAAAAAAACCACCTGAACCAAAAAGACAGATATTACAGAGAAATTAAAATAAATTTCTACCAATCGTTTTGTCCTGACCTTCTTTTCATCACACTAAAGCTACTGACTTTGATGCAAGCAATCTAAGAGCATACAGTTATAGAAGTAAGAGAATTTATCCACAAGGTTTCTGCTAATGAGACATATTTGAGTACTAGCATTCAAAAGTGCTTGAACTGGCTCACACCCTATGAGAATATCCAATTCACAACATAGTAATGTTTGGTAGTGTCTTCACAAAGAAGTTTCCAAGGATGAAACTGAATCAGCCTCATTCTCTAAATGATCATGTTTGATTAATTTACGCAAATAAGAAGTACCTGTAGGCAATTTCTCTTGCTCACCAATATTCAAAGTACCCGACTCAAAAAACAAAATTCACTCCATTTGTGGTTACTGTTTATCTTGGAAGCACCAGCTGGAAATTGAGGTTATAGCACTAATTGTGTAACAAATTAAGCAAAGAAGCATGAAGAGGTTGAGGGAACCAGTTGTCTGAACTGGTGTTCAGAGAACTGGTTCCCTCAAATTTATCGCTGGTTTCTTCCTCTGTTTCTTTATCCTTAATTGAATTAATGTTGGACTGAAGCTGAGAATTGAGAGATGTGTGTGAAGCATCTGGATTTGTCAATTTGAATTTATTTATGCTGGTCATCAGAGGAATTGTTGCTGTATTTATTAAATTGACTAGATTGTGTGAGCTTGCCTTCTTCCACAATTACTGAGAGTTTTGCTGGGCCGTTGCCCTTCTTAGCTGCTCTGTGACCTCTGCAAGTTGTTCATTATCCAAACTACAGCTTTCTCTTTGTGGTCATCTTTGAGAGATATTTTAAAGTAGAAGATTTTCATACTGGTTTTTTCTACATCTTTTGCTTTTTTGTAACATTGGATCCTTTGTCGTGATGTCTCTAACATTGACAATCTGATTCAAGAATAAATAAAACTTGAGCCCCCCCCTCTACAAATTCCCACTTGATCTGCTTAACTGGTGCATTTTTGAAAACATTAAACATTAAGCTTTACTTTACAGACACAAATGAGCTATGGCTACAGAATGTTTCTCTGTCCAGTTTGAGGTAGCTTGCAATCTGTTAACCTTAGAAAAGTAAAATCTAACAGGATACTCATTATTGTTCTCTTGAATATGAGGGAATCAGAATTGTAATTCTGGATTAAAAGTCAGATATAGCAACATTTGCATAAGTAGAACCTTATGTATTAACACCAGTACAGACTTACTCAGAATAAGCAATAATAATAAACTGATCAAATATAATACTGATAAAATTTCTTAAAATCCTTAGCCTTCCAGAATTATGAACCAGACGTATAAGCAAGAAATCAGACAAGTTTCAATGCTGTAGCATCTGCACCAGAATAATATTATGTATTAGTTTATGGCAGGAGCCAACTACCTTTTAGTTCTAGGCATACTATTATTTAAAAAGAGGAAAAAGAAGCTTTAAAGTTGGATGAATTATTATTATTATTAGCCATATGGTGCAAGGAAGCCTGAGGCTTATGCTGCACCAGCCAAAAAAAAAAAAATCCTGCATTACCGAGAGAGAGAGAGAGAGAGAGAGAGAGAGAGAGAGAGAGAGAGAGAGAGAGTCAGAAATAGAAGAAAATCACCAAGAAATCAAGAAAGAGAAGAAAGATGATATCCAGCTCAGGACCCTGGGTTTGCCAAGCCAATACTCACCAGATTCAAGCCCCTGGGGTAAGATGCGCTTTAGTAAAGCACGGTGTCACCCTCAAAGACATACTCAGCTGCTGTTTTGTTTTCTTTCTGGAAAACTAAGACAAATAATAACAGCGAATTACTGCAAGGGAAAAACAATTTTAGGTTTAAGGAATGCATTAGACAAGACATTTCAACTAACAAAGGTAAGTGTCATCTCTGTTTATATTTAATGATAGGTGGATGAATCATCATGCCACTCTTTCAGGTAAGCCAGTATATCGGTTTTCACCCTCTGCCTTGACAACCGTCATCTATTCCGACACTGTGGAAAGCGTTGTAGGCAGCATGGCTGCAATCCATGCGAACGGTGGCCCAACACACTATAGGTAGATGGTCATAATTCACTGAACACTTGTTTAATTTTAGTTTCCTACTTAGGCGCCTCCGTAGGTGGGAAGGAGCAGCAGTGCGTAGCACACGCTTCTTGATTAGACCGGGGTTCGAGCCCATCACCACCAAATACAGAGGATGCGGAAAGGTCAGGGAATGACCACAGCATATCCCGGAGCAATATGGCCTTAGTTGCTAATGCTCCTAAAAAAAAAAAATAAAAAAAGTTTCCTACTTAAACCAAAAAAATTCCCACAACCTTCTACTTGTTTAACCTTACTACCTAAGTTTTAGTTTCATCTTGGAATATTTGTTACTAGTGAATAAAGTGGATCCTGTAACCTATTATTGATCTGCGATGATGTTTGCTCGGTTTAATTGTTCCATTAATAACTATGTGAACTTTGAAATATCCAAAAGTATCGGAGTTAAGTTTAACATTAAGTTTGTTCTGTGTTATATTTATAAATCTTTACTGGATACTTTTGACTTAAACAGATTAAAGAACAGCTTTTCTAGATCCTTTCAATAAACTAACTCATGGAAATTGCATATGAAAACAAGTATAAGAGTCTGTCTACCATAAAACACTCTTTTACTTTTTTTTTTTTATTTATTCTAACTGGGATGGTATTTTTCATCTTTAACAATTCTCATTTTTCATCCACACCCAAGGCAAGCCAAACGTTGTAAGAACAAGCATAAGTATAAGTCACTTTGATGGTTACACTCAGCGGTTACACAAACTGCATAAGAAAGTTGTCGTGTTTCAAATTAAACTGATGCTTTAATTTACTTGATCTTGATTTACCTTTCAAACTAATGATACTTTATTCTTAGTTCCAATTAATTTTCTGAAATCCTCTGCATCATAATTAAGAGATTTGTATTTAGGCTGCTAGCTGACAAAGTTTAAATGCTGATTATTGCACACATGCTGAGCAACTTTAGCTTAGTTTGTCTACATGGTGTGGTGTTCAGGCATTCTTTGCAGATTCTCTTATTATATTTTTTAATCGTTTCAATAAATTTATAATTTTTTCGAAAATAATTTTTATAAATATGAGATGAGGCCTGTTAGAAAGAGTGATCAATACAGTGAATAAAGAAAGTTACACATCCAGAAAATGCTAAAATTAAAAAGTATCGAAAGCAGTGAAAATGGTTTGTTTGTTTGTTATTTGATTTTTAGGAGCATTAGCAACTAAGGCCATATTGCTCCGGGATATGCGGTGGTCATTCCCTGACCTTTCCGCATCCTCCGTATTTGGTGGTGACAGGCTCGAACCCCGGTCTAATCAAGAAGCGTGTACTACCACTGCTGCTCCTTCCCACCTGGCTACAGAGACGCAGTGAAAATGGTGCGCATGCAGCTGATATCACTAAATGTTTTAGTTTAGCATGGACATAGTTCATACTGTTTTATTAAATAGAGGAAAAAATAAAACAGTTGGCCAAAGTCCTGTCAGTCTTTATTTAATATTATTAAATTATATTAAATTAATGATTAAATTAATATAATTTTAAAGGATTTTAAAAATTATTTAAAATAATTAAATTATTGATGCAAAATGCATTTTAAATTTTGTAAACATTATGTTATTTAATTTCAAAACAAGTGGAAGTATGATACGTATTATCAACAAGTTTTGAAAAAATTATTTTTCAAAAATTAATTTGGAACTTACTTACGTTTTACTGATATACAGTGGATTCCGGTTATTTGGGCCACGGGTTAATCAGGGCAGCCGTTTATTTGGGGGAAATCTTAAAAACCAGACACCAATGGAGAAAATAGCCAGGGTTTACTTCGCTTAATTGGGGCAGGAGACCACAGCACTGGCGATTGCCGCGATGATACCATGTGGTTTGGTCGGAATTCTGGAGGTCACAACCATAAAACAATAATAACAATTAGCATTCACCTGTTTATTGGGCTTTTCTGTTAGTGAAATCTATCATAAACAGACAGTAAACTCGATCTTACTGAATTTTCGATAATACCGACAGCTGGAATTCTGTGGGTTATTATGGTGAAATGTGTTTACACTTCCATGAAATCTTCAATCATATAAAAAAATTAATTTTCATATCTTCTCTTCATTCCTATTTTTTAAAGTTTTGTAACTCGTTACTCCGTTATCACTTGCGCGCATTGTGGTACTTGCAATTTGTGTGTGCCGTGTTCTTTGTTATTGATTGCTTATCTTTTTACTGTTTTAAATTTTAACCCCCACTCACAAATGTCAGTGAACAGAAATGTCAACTAGTTCGTATGTACATATTACAGTATGTATTAATTATTCCGATTATCACTTATCATTTGATTTTTTAATTGGTAAGGTAATAAAGTGTAAATTTGTGCTTAATATATCTTTGTTTTTATAGCCTGTGGATAATATTCCTTCTATTTTCGCTAATTAGAATCACTGTTTAATAGAATTAAGATTCAATTCAGAAAGGAGATCACAATGACCGGCTCTTACTACACATCGTATAGTGAACGGTACTTTACTGTGGTGAGTTCGTCGTAACGTGATTTGATTGTACAGTGAATCAGCTGTAAAGGGGGGAATACATTGTATTTTTAACTATTTACGTGAAACTTCTGATAATTGGGGCAGCCTCTTAATCGGGCCAAAATGCACTAGTCCCGATGTGTCCCAAATAACCGGAATGGACTGTATATTTAAAAAAAAAAAAAAAAAATTTTTTTAATTTTTTTTTTCCTGAAAACTCCTAACATATAAGTGTAAGAACCAATAATACTTACTACCGTGTGTGAGTGAAGCGTAAAAAGATGAAGCGAGATACTTGTTGACATTAGACATAAATTTCTGTAGGTTGTAATTTTCAGGAAATGCATGTGAAGGGAGGTTGTTCAAATAAAAATGAAGTTGAAGGAATAAATGAGGAAGAAGAAAAGTTTATTCTGTGAGTTTGAAGTACGATGGTAAATGAATGCTGACTGGTTTGGATTCATTTTCAGGCTAGTTTGGAAGAGAGAACACGGGATTATAGAAGCCAATTCAGAAGAAAAGTGCCCTTGGAAGTATCTATAGAAAGAGTATACAGCAGAAACAGAACGTATATGTGAGAGAGAATGGAGAAACTTTGTAAGAAATAGGTCAAAAATTGACATCTTTTGAATGGCATTTAGAGCCAGAGAGAGAGAGAGAGAGAGGTTATGGAAGAACTGCCCCAAATATGGAAACAATATTCCATAGTAGGGCAGATTTGAGATTTGTACAGAGTGAGTAAGTGCTTAGAAGAAAAGTAATGCCGAGAACAAAGGGAGCAATAATTGTGATGTGCTTATCAAGAAACATTAGAAGTTAGGGTAGTCACTAATAGAGATATCTGATCTTGTTTGAATCTGAGTGTAATTGAATTAAACGGAGCAGAAGAATCCTTTTTGTAAGAATAGGATTCTTCTAGAATTTTTCTAGCAGGGATAAGGAGATGATTATCCCCTTGTATAAGGTCAGGCCACACCTTGAGTACTGTATACAGGTCTGGAGGCCTCATTTTAAAAAGGATGTAGAGCTGTTGAAATGAGTACAGAGAAGGGCAACAAGATTAGTGAATGGAACAAAGGGTTGCTCTTGAAAAGAAAGGCTTAAGTTTTGCAAATTACAGTGTCTGGAGACTAGGCACCTGCGAGGTGATCTGATTGAGGTGTATAAAGCCTTGAATGGCTTGAGCATGCTCAATGCTAATGGGATTCTTTCTCTTGCTCAGAATAATTGCCTGAGAGAGCATAAATTCAAATTGAGGAAAGGCAGTTGTAGGATAGATGTGCCTTCAGATAGTAGGTGGTTGGTTGCTGGAACTAACTACCATTTGTCATTGTAGAAGTTGATAGCTTAAACAGATTCAAGGCAGAAGTAGACAAACATTTTGAGTGAGTGGATAGGTGAAATGAGAAGGGTGTTTGTGTTTTTTTTTTTTTTTTTTTGGCTGATGGCTATATAAGGTTGCTTTCTTGCATCATGTGCCCTCTCTAATGTAAAAAGGCAAAGTGCAGCCTTTATCAACCCACTGCAGGATGGAAGCCTCCTCAACAATTCATGCTGAGAAAAATGGACCATAATTTGCCACGCTGGTCCAGTGCAGGTTGGCAGATCAACCATATTCAGCAGTCAGGGGCTTGAACCCCCCTCTACTCAAAGAGTGTGTGCTACTGCTTTTCCACTCCTGACCACTCGGCTACGGAGGCCGTTGCTAATGTACAGACTTAAATTAACTAAGCTAGTTTTTCTTAGTTAATTTCAGTCCTGTCGTATATCTTACAAAAAAGGAGAATTACCTGAAGATCAGCAATTTATGGAATTGGTAGTGGATATTCAACAAGTTGAAGCTGTTTGTGCAAAGTAAAGTTTGTCAAACTGCAAGGTGGAATGCAATGTGCTGTCATTAGCAAAACTATGAAAAGTATGGATTTCCAGTTAATGGAAGAGAGTTATTAATATACAAGAGAAAAAGAGTGGATGAAAGAACTGAACCTGTCTACCATCACCCACAGTGATTGCTAGGGAGAAAGGTGGATACCCAATTACAAAAAACAGTTGGTAGTCCATAAGATGGAGGCTTATTTAGAAAACCTTTATAGTAATAGTCATAGCCAAATAGTGCAAGGAAGCTACAGGCTTTTGCTGCACTGGCCTGAAAAAAAGAAAAAAAAAAAAAAAAAGTAGATAAGAAAATACAAATAATTTGATTCACTCCTCGCATGGGTAACTATCCAGTTGACTTTGAATTTATTCAAACTGTCAACCTCAACTACCTGTAAAGGCAACTTTTTCCAGAAATCAGTGACTCGCTGGATAAAAGAAAACTTCCTACAATCTAGTCTAAACCTCTTCCCCTGCAATTTGAATTTATGCCCCCAAGTTCTGGAATTCTCTTTAATGCTGAAAATTCATTAAACCTCAATCGGGTCACCTGTGAGGACCCTAGTTGCCAAGCTCTGTAGCCCACATAATCAAAGTTTTTCATCATATGGTCATCCTGCCATTCTTCAAGTTTCCAATCATTCTGACCCTTTCAAGATGCTCAGTGCCTTTTTTCAAATGAGGTCTCCATACTTGAACATAGTATTCCCAATGTGGTTTTATAATTGCCTTATACAGTGGAACTATGACCTCCATTCCACAGTATAATGTTCGATAAATCATCAATAGGACACCATGTGCTTTCCTGGCTGTCTGTTTACACTGCCCAGAAAACTTCATATCTGCCTGTATTTTAACTGCCAGATCCCTCCTTCTACTGTTTTCAGTTCACCCCCACAAAGTGTATAATTTATTTTGGGGTTACTATTCCCCAAGTGTAAGACTGCATTGTGCTGCATTAAAACACAGCTGCCACCTTTCTGACCATCCTTGCAGCCTGTTGAAATCATCGTGAAGGAGCACTGCTTGGTACTGCTCATTAACTACTCTACCAACCTTTGCGTCATCTGCAAATTTTGACATCAAGCCTTCTGTCTCTTCGTCGATGTCGTTTATGAAAATCAGAAAAAACAGTCGTCCGAGAACTGACCCCTGGGGGGTCCCCCCAGGGGTCAGTTCTCAGCAATCCACTCAGCAATCTAAGAATTTCTCAGTAATCCTAATATGTTCCAGCTGATACAATAACATCTTGTAAGGGACTGATCAAATGTCTTGCTAAAATCCAAATAAACTATGTCAAAATTGTTCCCTACGTCCATCTCAGCTGTTTCAAAACAGCTTACTAAATTAGTTAAATATTATTTTCTCTTAACAAAACTGTTTTGTATTATTCAGAATGCCATATCCATATAAATATCACTGGATTTGAACTCCTAATCATTGTTTCTAAAATTTTCCCTACCACCGAAGTTGCACTAACTGGCCTGTAGTTAAAACTTCTCTCTTAGCCCCGCTTTTATGTATTAGTGATACATTGGCACTTCTCCTAGCGGCCTCCCTCAAAATTACTGGGTATATTCCATCAACTCCAGGAGTTTTATTTGCCCTTTTGTTCGAAAGTATTTCTAATAAACAGTTCATCCATAATTTCAAAATTACTAATTTCACATGACAGCAGCCTCACTTGCATGCCTCTTCTCAGCATGAAGGGTCATGTTTCTTCAGTAAAGGCAGATGCAAAGTACCTGTTCAATTTATATGTAACATCAGCTGTGTTTTCTAACAATTTCCCACACCTAGTGCATAAGGGTCCAATCTGATTTGCTTTTTTCTCCCTTGTATTCACATACATTAAAAATTCCATGTCCCCATTCTTTGCTCTCTTAGCCAGTGCTTTTTTAATATGCAGCCTTGGCCTCTCTAACCTTATCTGTAGTACTATTACAAATCATCTTGTGGCTGTTGCAGGCTTCAGAACTTTTCATCACTGTGCTACTGACCCATGCTATCTTTTCTGCTCTATTTGACTGGCCAGTATTGCATTAATCTATTTTAACATCCTCCTCTAATATTTTCTTAATGATAGCTTGTGCGATTTTTGCTTTAAAGGTACTCCATAATTGAAGTGTCTTTGCCCTCACTCTGCAATCCACCCAATTAATATAGATGCCACACAGTGCCTTAAAAACTGTCAGTCTCCTCTTCTGAAATTAAAACTTGTGCCTTTACCTTTAATTACTGCAATATCTTCCTTCAACTGACGACTCCGTTATTGGTACCTGCCAATGGTTCTTACCATTTTAAGCCCTGTGATGTCATCTAATTCATGAGTAGTCATGAGGTCAAGAGTATTCTCACCCCTAGTATTATCTCTGACATTCTGGTACAAATAATAATCACGTAATATATTTAGAAAAATTTTTCTCCAAAGTGAGTTTCCCTCCCACTTATTCCAATCAATCTGGGGCAGATTGAAGTCACCCCTAATAAGATTTACACTTACTTGCCCATTCCATTTGCATTGTAAAGACTCATTATGTTCTTCACAATCGTCTGATCTGTAGATTACTTGCTCTCATTATACTTTTGCTTCCAACTAACATCAGATTTTGTGCTGGCATACATAACTTCAGTCTCAGCAAAAGCTCTTTTTTGGCGATCAGGCTTCTTCTGATAAGAAGCACGACCCCTATTTTTTCTAAATGCATTATACATACCATAGTGAAACTCATTGTCCCCAATTTCTAGGTGAGCCACATTTCTGTTAGCCCTATTGTATCAGCATTAGTTGTCCTAATCTGGAATTCAAATTCAGTAATTTTTTTGACAACACTCCTGACATTACTGTTAACTCAGTTAAGACTAACTATTCTTCTATAGTGTACTACCTTTACTGAATACATACAATTCTTCAGAATCTATACTGCAGAATTGTATGCAATAAAACTACCATAGTTAACATAAACAATCTCTGTTTGAAGCAAGTTCAGATATAAACAGACTCTTTTAAGTAGTCACTGCCATTTTGTTTACTTTTTATCCCTCTCATCCCGTTTCTTGAAACATGTCTGATCGAGATTATTTCACCCTTAAACCTCCAAACAGAACTGCAGCTATGGACATCTAGCTTCAAGAGAAGCAGGTGAGAAGAAGTGATTTTGAAAAGACTATCATTCATTCCATCCAACTCATCTGTATTTGCTTATAGGCAAGTACTCCCTCAGTGTTAATTCTGCCAATCCCAGCTAACAATCAAGCATATCCCCATTGAATATCCTCCACAATCAAGTATCCAGAAGTCTAGCTTCAGCTTTTTATCCAGCTTACCAGAACTATTAACTTTATTAAAGATCCTTGGCAGTGAAGCAAATTTCGAAGAACTATTTCAATATTTAAAATGCATAAATTTATATAATCATCTGCAAATAATCATAATATGGAAGATTTATTCATATACATTTTTGCTTTCAAAACATGAATAGACACAATATGTCCCAGGAGGCCCTTGGACCAAAAATCCTTAAAACAACAACAGCCAAATTCTTTCGTTTTATCCATAGATGGGTAACTTAAGCCAGTATATTGCCAATGGATGGACACTGACTGAATCCATATTAACAATCATTGAGAGGAAGGTTTCTAGACTTTTTCTAGCCTCCTGCTGGATATTTTTATTCATCCACGTGTTTATTTATATCAAATTACTTTCCAAAAGTACCTAAGCGAGTAGGGAGAGGCATGCTTTTCTTGTAATGGATAGCTTGGCCACAATGCTTTTCAGAAAAAATTCTGACTGACAAGTGGTTACTTGGTGAATTTTGTTTGCCAACAGGAAAAGACTGATTTTTATTACTGCCACACTTCTTCATTTCTAGCACAATTAGTGATGCAAATTGTAAGTTAAACTGATGATTACGGCATGCAACAATTTTCATTTCTTTTGTAGGTATTTTAATTTTTATATTTAAAATTTTTTGGTGAAAAATTACCACAGCCTTGCTAATGGAAGATCTTGTCTGAATTTGTAAGATATGAAGTTAGAAAGGAACTGGATGAGTGGAATAGATTTTAGGAAGGTATGTTGGTACAGTGGATCTACTAACTTGTAGATGAGAAAGTGGCTATAAATAGAAAGTGCTCTGCGTTGACCTGTGTTTGGAGTGGTTCCTTTAGGGCTCTGTGTGCTAGGTCTGTTATTTCATTGATGAAATTATTACAAGTGTCATGTCAGTATTTCCGATTATGTTAAGAATAATAAGGGAAGGATTGTTAATGAGAACCAAAATATCTTGTAATAGAAAGACAAATAATTTATACAACTAATCAGAAAAATAATAATTAATATAAAGTGCTAGAATCTGCAACCTGGATTAGAGTAATTGCAAGTTGAGTTATCAGCTGAAGTTAAAACACTCACCATTGGTGAAGAAGAAAAGTGTTTGATGGTTGTAATATAATCAGATATGAAGTTCTTTTGCTCATAGTAAGGCTAACATATGGGTATCTGTCAATTATATACAAGAATTTTTCCAGATGAGATAGTTTAATTATCCCACTAAACAAATCAGCAGTCAGACTATATCTTGAATAATTGTACAGATAGTGGAACCTGATTGCAAGAAAGATGTCAAGTTTTGTGAAATAGTGCAGTGGATGATAATAAGATTAGTTGTAGATGCAAAGAGATGTTCTTTTAGGGGTAAACTTCAGTTTTCTATGCTGCAGAGTTTGGAAGAATGGACTACTGTTTGAGGATCTGATGGTGCTTAAAAAGGACCAAGAAAATAACGATGGGCACAATTTCTCTCTTTCAAACATGACACAAGTTGGGGAGGGACACAGATTTAAATTAAGGAAAGATAATTGTAGGCTGAACATAAACTGTCTCTGGTCAAAGAGTGTCAAGTTCCACCAATCCTTGTAGAGTTAGAGAGCTTAAGTAGATTTAAAGATGGAGTAGATAAATATTTGGAGGAAGTAGATAAAATATGAAACTGTGGAGACATTTTCTTTTTATTTATTATTAATTTATTTTACTTATTAATTTTTAGGGCAGATTATGCATAAAACATGCTTCCATGCTTTGTTGTTACATTTTATTACCGATACTAATATGATTATTGAAAACAGAACACTACATACCTTTTCTCTTCATAGTTCTGAACAGCTCATGAAGCAGCAGTTTCAGTCCAAAATAGCATTCCAGATTTTACCTATTACCACTTTCTTGGCTCCAGCCAAACTTTATATGTTTGAAAAATTAAGCTAGTACTTTACCAGTGCCAATGAAAGGAATAATTCCCAGGATATTCTCTTCCTTACCATCAAAAGTCCAAAAGGAAATAGTTGTAGCCCATCATATCATTACACTGTTCATTGTGACTCCACAAAGAACACAGGTTTTGGTCTTGACTATTAGCAGTGATTAACTATCCGTTGTCACCTTTTTTTTTCCCTTTATACAGAACCACCAATGTCTGTACAAATTTCAAACTAAAGAAGATCACCAAGATCTTTTTTTGGTGAAGTCACAATCGTTTACTTTCGACATCTTTTTGAAAAGGCATTATTGTTTATTTTTTTTGCAGATATATATTTTTCTTGTTTTTATCCATTTATTATATCTGGTTTTAAGAGTGTTTACAAAGCCGAATATCTGGCATGCTCTGAGTCAAAAATATATATATTCTCTCCAGCAGGGATTGTACCATCACCACAGTTCCTTCTTCAATTAAAATAAATATGTTGGTAACCATTGTTGTTATCAGTATTATTGTTTTATGGTGTTTTCACACATTGAATACATTTTGTTTTGGTCATAGTGCACTGTTTGATATCTATGCTAGTTCACAGTCTTTATCATTGTGTATGCACATTTATGTTCACTGGCCAGTTTTCATGGTGGGTTGGAAAAACACAAGATGATTCACAGAGAACTCTGCTTCCCTTGCCTGAGATTGGCTGACTTCAATCCTGATTGAAGCAACCTTTAAGAATTCTTTAATCCAGACCTCTTCAACTGAGAGACAAGTGGTAACCCATTATATTGTCACAAAGTAACAAGTATATTGAAAAATCAAAGTTTTAAACTAAAATCATAAACTTATCCTCCTTCTCCTGCTCCTTATTACCTGGTCTTAAAATTCTGTCAAAGATTAAATTTGCATTAAGGGATTCTGCCTATTCACGCCTGTTATTACTTTATTTATTTATTTGTTTTTTTCACAAGATTGGCTGGCACGCCCTCTGTTGTAATTAACTGAGAAATAAATAGGAGTTGAACATCAAGGTAAGTCAGAACACTTCTTTGATTTCACAAATATGAAGTTCAGTAAACACATACAAGCAAATTGTTAAACTTTAATGAGGAAAAAAAAAAAAAAAAATGTGTCATTAAAATAAATAACAGTGTAAGACTTCAATAGAAGCAACAGAATAAATCTGCAAACTATATTTACGAGTTAAAATTTTCACATTTGTAAAATAGCTAATGTTTTGAACGTGAAAAGTAGAAAGATGTCTTTGTGGCCATTAGTTTTTAACCTGCCTAGTAAATGCTGTGGTATGCTCACAGCAGAATAAGCCATGGGTTTTCTTATTTTTTCACTACTTATTAAATGGTTAATCTGAAAAAAATTCATGTAAAAAAAACAATTCACTGTATAGGCAAAATTTTTACTGCTGTGAGTGCTCAGACCATTGGATTTGTTAGGCAGGTAGAGACTATCAATTACAGAAACACAGACTATCAATTATGAACATCCTCCTGCTTTTCATGTTTACAAGTTAATTAGTGATCATTAATATTGGATCTAAATAGCAAATGAACTCATAATTAAATATACAAATTTTAATTGCTGAATTTTTTATTTTTGCAACAGTTGCAAAATGTCTTTTCAGACATCTAATTCTCGAGAGTTCTTAGACTTAAAACTGTACAGAGTATATTCTTGTCAATATAAAGTTTGCATAAAGTTCCTATTGCATTTCATTCAAAAAAATAATTATAATAATAAAAATGGACAGTAATTTAGTCTATAAGACAATGAAAGTACTTTGGCTTAGGAATGGATTGGGGAAAGAGGAGTGCATGCAAAGGGACATCAATCCTTAAAAATTACTATCTGTAGAAAACCATTTAATTACATGTTATTATAGTTAGCATATAGATTACCGCTAAAGAGAAAATACCTAAAAATACCTATACCCATTTCTAGAAGAAATACCTAGTGTGGCTCAAGTCTTCACACCACTTTGAGTTTAAAAATCATTAAATATAATTTATTTTGAAGATCTAAAAGTGTCTTCTAAATTGCTGGAAACTTTCTTTCAATCGTATTCTCTTCATCACTGTTAGCGATTGCAGAATGGTACAGACTACACACACATATGATGATTAACCTTTTGACATGCTGTCAAATAAAATGCACACAAAAATTCTGAATGCCATAACAGAAAATTGAATACAAATTAAAATTAATTTATAATTATCTGTTTTTAAATAGCTCCTTTACAGCGTAAAAATAGCTTAACAAAAATTCACATTGTCTTGAGCTCTCAAAACAGTATATCTAGGAGATTCCTTAATCCATGTGCCTTAATGCAATTCAAATCATCATCACAAGTTTAAATGTTAATTCTTAAGTACTTTATATCACCTAGCTGATTTAAAACTAAACTCATAGGAGAACTATCAGAGTTTCAGAAATAATCTTCAAGCATGTACATATTCCAAGAATAAATAACAGCATCAACCAAAACCAGTACTAAACTAAGCCAAACATTAAAAAGAGCATAGCACAGTAGTAGTATAAACACAAAGAGCCAACAAAATTTCTGCAATTTACTTTATTCTGTAAAGCATTTTGCATAATTTTTCCACATGGAGATAACAGGCATGATGCTTTGAGATTTCTGGAACTTTCAAAGGTTACCTCACCTTGGTTCAGTATCTGTTTAAAAATTTAATGCTCCAGTGCTGCATTTATGTTTACTGTTAATTTTAAGTAAATTAATAAACACCATTGCTGAATTCTTCTGGGGACTAATAATTTAAATATCCATTACTCGCTTCTTGTGTTTTCTCTGCTCTGTTACCATTTGCTTTTCAAAATATCTACCTTTCAGGTTTTAAACAGTGACATAACATTGCTTTTTTTTTTTTTTTTTTTCAATTCAAATTTTTTTGCAAGAGTAACAACAGGTGTATGTATACTTGCATGTACACCAATGCTAAGATTATAGTAAATAAATTAGATGAATTTGAAGTACGGTCAAGACATCAGAAGCAGATATTGTTGAGATATCAGAGGCATGCCGTCATGCAGAATTGGAATTTGGGGAGTACGTTGTATACAGAAAAGGATAGACATGATAGGAAGGGAGGACAGATTATACTGTTAGTTAAGAAACACATAAAATCTAAGGAAGTGCATCCAGTTGACATTGCACTCTCCACCAGTGCATTTTTGTCGAAAGCAAAAAATGACAGTAGGAGTGTGTTATAGCCTGAGGAGTACAATGCACAACTGTACAGAGAAATAGTGGGCCAGTAAAACAGAATGCTTTATGATTGGGAGATTTTAACTTTCCATATATTAATTAAACTTGTTCGTTTATTATTCTCACACTGGCAAGATTTTGTGGATTTATTTGATGATTGTTACCTACAGCACCATGTTCAGAAGCAACCAGAATCTGCAAAATGAAGGAACCACTTGGTGGCAATATCACAGTGTACTGATGTGGGACTTCCTTAAAGATGTAACTACCATTTGGGGTAAAGGAAAGGGATTTTATTTTTATTTTGTAAAGGTGACCACAGTGGTCTTAGACAGTTTTTAAGTTCTATACAAAGGGGGCTTAGAGGGGGAATGGGCATTGTATGTTATCAGACACTCAGCCTAAAACATTGATGGATCCAATATCTTTCTATTTCAGAAGATTTAGGAGAAGTCTGGTTGGCCTGCCTCTCTAAAATCCACTCATGCACACCTTCTCGATGGTAAGCCCTGTTACGTAACTTAGGTGGCAACGAACGTGTAGCGTGATTCTCTTCAGGACTCCTGGTCAGCAGTGGTGCCTCCGTAGCCAGGTGGGCAGGAGCAGCAGTGCATAGCACACGCTTCTTGATTAGACTGGGGTTCGATCCTGTGACCGGGATGCGGAAAGGTCAGGGAATGACCACCGCATATCCCCGGAGCAATATGGCCTTAGTTGCTAATGCTCCTAAAAACCAGATAACAAACAACAGCCTGGTCAGCGTGAAGAGGAAAAGACAAAACCCTTTAGCACATGACAGCACGACAACACAAATGGCCCTCAGTCCCCAGCTGCTTTCACTCCCCCTCTTACTGCAGCAAGAGGATCAGAGTGGAAGCAGAGGGTGCTAAGAATCTCTGGGTATGACCAGGCTGCCATGCACAAAAACTAAACTTGGCCTGTTAACAATGTAATATTGCCCATTGGTGAAGAAAGCAATTAGAAAATGTGAATTGAGATATCATCGGTTTGTCTGAAGCAAAGAAAAGAAATGAATCACTTATAAGGTTATCTAGTGGAAATCTGCTGTACACCAGTGGAAGGAGTGAAGGTGGAGTTGGCTTTCTGGTCCATACAGATATAATAAACAACGTTTTGGAATTCAAAAGTACATCACCACAGGTGTCAAGACTATTACTCAGGATTTCTAAGAGGTACAAGCTAAAGATTATAATGATTTAGGCATTAACATCGAGCCGTGAAGATGAAGAGTTTGAAGAAATGTACACCGAAATTGAGAGTCTTCTAGATGAGCAGAAAACCCACTACACTATCATTTTGGGATACTTCAATGCTAAGGTTGGAAAGAGACAAAACAGGGCAGAAAGGGGAACTATAGGAAATTTTGGAATTGATGAAAGAAATGAAAGAGATGAAAGACTTGTGGAATTTGCAGAATCTCGAGGATTGTCAACTAATGAAATTGACATCTTCACTAACAGAATATATATAATGAGCGATGTTACCCTCCAGATGCAGGTAAACGTTGAAAGTGATCACAGGATGTTAAGATGAACACTTGATATAGATGTAAGAAAAGAAAGGAAAAAGCTGACTCGAGTAAATAATAAGAAGGTCTTTGAGGTAACGGAAGAGGAGAAAAAGCAGTGTGTACTAAACTTAAAAACAAGTTTGAGCTTCTGCAGACTGTGCAGGACCAAGATATCGACGAGGAATACTTCAACTTTCTGAAAGTGATAAAGCCCAAGAAACATATAGGTAAAAAGAAATTCAAAGAAGAAAATATTAGTCAAGAAATACTTGTCATGATGAACCAAAGACGACAAATGAAGAGCAAGATAAGCACTGACAAGGACAAAATTGAGTATAGTAAGCCATTAGAAAGAGGTTTTAACACCAGAAAAGTAGAACAAGCATTAAGGGAAAACAAAGGACTTAAATCAGCAGCCATGAGCAGTAATACAGAAAGACAAATGAAACTGAAGAATAGAGATGGTGTACTTATAAATAGCAGAGAAGGCATAATTCAAATAACAGAAGGCTACTAAAGAGAATTATTCAAGGAGCGAGGAAATAATGCCAACAGTGTGAAAAATGGATCACAAAATAGTAACAAATACGACATCCTTCCTGATGAAGTAGAAGATACGATTAAGAAAATCAAGAATCAGAAATCCCCGAGGAAAGGTGAAGTTACTGTAGAGTTATTAAAATTGGGAGTTAGAGACGTGACACAAAAACTGGCAAGGCTCTTCACAAAATGCACTAGAAAAGATGTGATGCCTAAGGAGTGGATTAATGCAATTGTAGTTTTGCTACATAAGAAAGGAGTTAAATCAGAAATTGGAAATTATAGACCAATTCGCTTGTTATCCAACATCTACAAGTTGATTACAAAGGTCATTACTAACAGATTAGAAAGAATACATGATGAGAATCAATCAAAAGTGCAAGCTGGCTTTAGGAGTGAATTCTCAACTATGGATCAGCTTCACGTAATATCACAGCTAATGGAGAAAGCAAATGAATATAAAACACCATTATGCCTGGCATTTGTGGATTATGAAAAGGCATTTGACCCCATACAGCATAAGGCAATGTTTGGGGCACCTGGAAAGACAAAGCATAGTTACCCCATATATTGTGATTTTTAAGAAAATATATGAGAATACTACCTCCTTTATTAGGCTAGACGAAGACAGCAGTAAATTTAAAATTGAGAAAGGAATTCGACAAGGAGACCCAATATCTCCGAAATTGTTTACTGCTGCCCTTGAGGAAGTTTTCAGAAGATTAGACTGGTCACAGAAAGGAGTCAGTGTGAATGGAGAGTACCTAAACCATTTACGATTTGTAGATGACATTGTGATCATAAGCCATGATCCTAAAGAATTAGAGGAAAATCTTAATCAGTTATGCAGAGTTAGTAAAGATTTTAGACTAAAGATGAATATGTCTAAAACAAAACTAATGATGAAAAAGTATACCACAGAAAGGGATATAATCATTGAAGGAGCAGTAATTGGAAAGGTGGATTCATACACTTATCTGGGAGAAGTCATTAGTTGTAATAATGATAAATGGTTGGAAGTCAAGAGAAAAATAAATTTTGGATGGGTAGCATTCAGGAAATATAGTCATACTGAGGGGCAATATCCCAATTTCTCTGAAACGTAAAATAATGAACCAATGTATACTCTCCACCATGAATTATGGAAGTGAAACTTCGGCACTCACCAGAAGAATGGAAGAGAAGCTGAGAACTACACAGCGAAGAATGGAACGAATTATATTGGGAATCAGACTGTTAGATAAGAAGAGAAACAAATGGATAAGGCAGCAAACTCAAGTAAAGGACATTATTATCAAACTAAAGAATAAATTATTGAATATCTCAATTTACCGTTTGAATAGCATAAAGCTTAATGAGCGGTACTTGCCTTAGATAAATCTGCTGGCCGACCGGGCTAGCCGAGTGGGTAAAATACCTGCCCGGCAACCCAAAGGTTGCAGGTTCGATTCCCGCCTCGGGCTTGGATCAAAGTACTGCAAAAACCTTGGGAGGTGCAATATGGCCACAGAAGCCGATGCGCCAACAACTACCAAATCAAAAAATAAATAAATAAATCTGCTACTTTACATGAAGTTAGGATGGAAGAATAATTTCAGGCTTAAGGTAGTTTATAATAAGTTAAGATTAAGATTGTGAACACGGAATTAAAATATGCTCAAATATGTAAAAGTGCACAATTTTGTCTGTGGTTGTCATTGAAGAATTAATTTAAAATTTAAAATATGAGACCGGTGAAGCCAAAAGTCATGAACGCCCGACTTTCGTGTTAACGCCATCAGTTGGCAATACTAAAAGGAAAGGAATCGTGTGTTTTTAAAGACTTCTATGTTCCTATAATGCACTTTGTGACATGTGGGAATCTTAGGTGTGTAAGATTCCAGACCGGGGAGAGGTGGGTAGGTAGTTTTGTGTTTACGACGTTAAGTTTGGTATTATGGCGGCACCATTCTGTAATAAGAGCTTCATATTGAAAGATTTTGTAACTGGATTTTAATTTTACAATTGTGATGGCCGAATCAACTAGGGGGTTTATGGTTATGAGAATGTATGTGCTGTGTGAGTTCGGTACTGGATTAAACTTGATATGCGTTATGCAGATGACATACTTTTAATAGGAAACAGAACTACAATTGATGATCTCTTTATTAAATTCAACACGATATATGACACACTCGAAAAGATTAAAATACACACTCGAAATAGAAATCAACAACAAAATCAACTTTCTTAACCTCACAATATACAAAATAGGCACCAAACTAGGAACCAGGAGTTACAGGAAAAATACTCACACAGGAAAATATCTATATTTCAAATCACACCACCCACTTAGTACAAAAAAAGCCGTCCTTTATAATCAAATCCATAATGCTATAAAGTTCAGTTCTTCCCAAGATAATTTATCCGCCGAATAACAATTTCTCACAGAAAAATTCATGACCAGGAAATATCCACTCCAATTAATCCAACACATAGTTTCCGTTGCAAAGAATAATGCCAATAGCTTAATTAAACATAACACCAAACAGAACATGCGCATTATCCTTCCCTATCACAGCAGTCTCGCTAGACAGTTCCGCAAAGTGTTCGCAGGCACTGATATCACACTTATATTTTCTTCATACAATAAGTTAGGAACTCTGTTTAATGCATATAAAGAAACACACAAATACTCAATAAATGACATGAACAATATTGTATATTTAATTTAGTGTCAACAAGGTTGTAATGCATGCTACATCGGTAGCACTACCACACAACAAAAACTTCCAACACACACGAGCATATTACCATTATAACAGCTTCAGGACTGGTCAACCCAGTACTGAACTCACACAACATGTACATTCTCATAACCATAACCCCCTAGTTGATTCAGCCATCACAATTGTAAAATGAAAATCCAGTTACAAAACCTTTCAATACCAAAGCTCTTATTATAGAATGGTGCCACCATAATACCAAACGTAACGTCGTTAACACAAAACTACCTACCCACCTCTCTCCAGTCTGGAATCTTACGCACCTAAGATTCCCACATGTCACAAAGTGCATTATGGGAACATAGAAGTCTTTAAAAACATGTGATTCCTTTCCTTTTAGTATTGCCAACTGATGACAATACGAAAGTCGGTCGTTTATGACTTTTAGCTTCACCGGTCTCATATTTTAAAGTTTAAATTAATTCTTCAATGACAACCAGGGACAAAGTTGTACACTTCTACTCCCTTGAGCATATTTTAATTCTGTGTTCACAATCTTAATCTTAACTTATTTTAAATTATTTTAAACTACCTTAAGCCTCAAATTATTCTTCCATCCTAACTTCATATAACGTAGCAGATTTATCTAAGGTGAGTACCGCTCAATAAGCTGTATGCTATTCAAACTAAAGAACTAAAATGGTCTTGGGCAGAATACATAGCTCGAAGGTATGATGACAAATGGACTAAGAAAATAATAGATTGGTACCCAAGAGGAGCTAGAAAAAAACCTGGAAAACAGCGATGGAGATGGACAGGTGAAATTTACAATTTTGTGGGTGGTAAATGGATGCCCATTGCACAAAACAAAAGGAAACGGAAAGTTGCTGGAGAGGCCTTCATTCTGCAGTGGATCAAAAATGGCTGATGATGATGAGGACAGTGGGACCAACTGATGATGTTACCTACAGCAAATTCAAGGAATTAATCTTGGAAGCTACTAGGCTTTCCATACCAATTAAGAAATGCCGTTCAAGGTTTAGGCCTAAATGTATGTCAGCTGAACTAACAAGACTAGTGGCAGAGAAGAAAACTGCATGGGATGCATATAAATTATCAAGCAACACAGAAGCCTATGTTTGATATAAGATAGTCTGTGCCCAAGTCTCAAAGTAGGTTAAACAAGTGTAGGCAGATTATGAGAATTCCTTGACAAAGGATTCAAAGAATAACAGACTTCTTTACATATGAAAACCCTAGAAAGGAGGAGGATGAATACGATTGATCCTACTCAGATAGCTGACAAACTGAAGGAGAGGCACCTCCGTAGCCAGGTGGGAAGGAGCAGCAGTGTGTAGCACACGCTTCTTGATTAGACCGGGGTTCGAGCCTGTCACCACCAAATACGGAAAGGTCAGGGAATGACCATCGCATATCCCGGAGCAATATGGCCTTAGTTGCTAATGCTCCTGAAAACCAAATAACAAAACATAACAAACAACTGAAGGAGTAATTTGCATCTATATATATTCACACATGAGGAACTCTATGTGTAAGAGGAGGCCAGACATTTATCAAAATCTAACAGGGTAAATGGATTTGTAATAACAGAGAACGATGTGGAGGAGAAATTGTTTAATTTTAAATATAAGAAAGACTTTAAATATAAGCAAACCCTTTGCCATTATTATGAGAGCATCCTTGGTTTAAAAGGAAGGTCCCACAGTCTGTAGATGTGCACATATATCTACAATTCTCAAAGGGTGACATGAGTAATTACTGACCTGTTAGTTTGTCGCCTGTTCCTGGGAAAATAATGAAGTCACTGGTTAAAGAAGCATTCCAGATCATCTAGACAAGACTGCAGTTATAGTTCAGATACAGCATGGGTTTATTAAGGGGAAGTCTTCTCTGACAAATTTGATTAGATATTACAATGTGATTACAAAGTAACTGGATGCAAAAACATAATTTTGATATCATATTCTTGGATTTCATGAAAGCTTTTGATTTTGGTACCAATGGAATGCTGCTGTACAAATTCAAGCAGTATGGCATTAAGGGCAAGTTGCTACAATGGTTAAAAGTGTGTTTGAGTGGGAGGTGACAGAGAAAGGTAATAAATGAACACCGCTCTTTGGGGACTAATGTTAATAATGGAGTCCCCAGGGGCCGTGATGGGTTTTGTATATTTATCAATGATATTGATGAAGGTATATTAGGCTTGTTGCAGTATGCAGTTGATACAAAGGTTGGCAGGGTTGTTAATGACAGTAATGGCTGTGCGCTACTGCAACAGAATATGGAAAAGTTGGGCAGATGGGCTGAGAAGTGGCAACTGAAGTTTAACATTAACAAATGCAAAGTACCACATATGGGTAGAATTGATCCCAGAGAAACATACCAACTGTTTGGTATTACACTTAGGCTGGTAGAAAATGAAAAATACCTGGGAATAATTGCACAATCAGATAGGTTTTCTGACCAAAGCAGACAGGCTGCCAGAGCGTGTCATGGGGTATTGTCAGTGATGTATAGGACTTTTGCTAGTAGGGAAGGGGAGGTGATTATCCCTTTGCATGCGGTGGTTAGGCCATCCTTGAGTACTGCATACAGGTCTGGAGGCCTCATTTTAGGAAGGAAGTAGAGTTGCTTGAGCAAACAGAGAAGGGCAACAAGATTGGTGAGTTGGATGAAGAGGTGGTCTTACCAAGAAAGGCTTAATTTCTGCAAATTGCAGCGGCTATAGAGTAGGCACTAGCAAGGTGATATGATTGAGTTGTATCAGCTCTTGAATGGATTGAGCATGCTGAATTCTTCCGCCTGCTCAGATTACAAACCTGAGGCGCCATAAATTCAAATTGAGGAAAAAGAGTTATCGAATAGATGTGCGGAAATTTCCTTTAGCAGGCATGTCTGTTGTTGTTGTGGAAGTTGATATCTTAAATAAATTCAAGGAAGAACTGGACAAACTTTTAGAGAGAATCAATGTCTGGATATTTTTTTTGTTAATGCTACATAAGCTTATACACTTGCTTTCTTGTACCACATGCCTCTACTACTATCTGCAAACTTGGACATTAAGCCTGATATACCTTCATAGATATCATTGATAAATGCACAAATCAATACTGGGCCCAGCACCGAAACTTCATTTCCTGGGGGACTTCACTAATAACATTATTCCACACAAAGAGCATTGTCCCTTGATTACCACTCTCTGTCATCTCCTACTCAACCATCCTTTTATATCCGTTGTAGCAACTTGCCCTTAATGCCATACCGCTCCAATTTGTACAGCAGTCTTCCATGTGCAATAGTATCAAAAGCTTTTGTGAAATCCAGGTTCTTTGTGGCCACATCATAGTATCCAATCAAATTTGTCAGACAAGACCTTAATAAGCCCATGCTGTGTCTGAACTGTTACTCCGATCTTGTCTAGATGATCCCCAGATTCGGACCAAAGTATTTCTACACCTCGGGCAGAAACACTTTTTGGCACTCTTTTACTACCCTTTTACTGAAGATATTTATATTTCTTGCCTCACTGTCCTTCTGATTTTGGCATCCCGGCAAGGGCCCTACTAGCCCGTTCATTAATCCAGCACTGATGATCCCGCAGTGCTTCTTTTACCAGTAACTACATTATTTTCACCGGAACAGAAGTAAAAACTAACAGGTCTGGAATTACTTGGTCGCTCCCCCCACTTGTGAATTGGAGATACATTTGCACATTTGAGTGCAAGGATGCTATCATAATTATTGTAAGGGTTTGCTTACTTCCCTTGCTGCCTCCTTCAATATAACTGGATAGATTCCATTCAACCCGATGCCTTTTTTATGTTTAACTTGAAAAATTTCTCCTTCACTTTGCTCTCTTTAATTACAAAATCATTTAGCTCCCTATTAGAGTTTAATAAACTTCTGTCGCCCCCTTCCTCACGGAATTCCTCAATGTGAATATAGATGCAAAATACTCATTGAATTTGTCAGCTATCTGAGCTGAATTATCAACAGTCAAACCATCTATATCATGTGGACCAGTCTGATTCTAGAGTTTACATAAGTAAAAAAGTCTTTGTTTTTTTTTTTCTTTGCATGCTTTGCCAAAGATTTTTTGCAATCAGCATTCGCTGATACTTTCACACCCCAGCAAGCCGGCACCTCCGTAGCCAGGTGGGCATGAGCGGCAGTGTGTAGCACATGCTTCTTGATTAGACTGGGGTTCGAGTCAGTGTCCACCAAATATGGAGGATGCGGAAAGATCAGGGAATGACCACCGCATATCCCCGGAGCAATATGGCCTTAGTTGCTAATGCATTTGCACATTGCTCATAAAAACCAAATAACAACAACAGCTGCTATGGAAAGAAGATAGTTTTCTATAATTAGTAATGATATTAATATAGGTATATTAGAAGTAAGGTCTAAATTTGCACAACATACTAATGTTAACAAGGTGGTAAATGACAGTAATCAGGGTAAGCTGCTGCTACAAGTTCTGAGAAATAGTAGTTGAAGTTTAACACTGATAAATGCAAGGTACTGCATGTGGGTCGCAGTAATTCCAGATTAATGTACCAATGTGGTACTACACTCAAGGCAGTAAAAAATGAAAAAGACCCCATAATTGTGCAGTCAGATATGTAGTTCTCTGAGCAGTGAAGGCAGGCTGCCAGGACAACTCATGGAGTTTTGTCTGTGATATACATTATCACATTGTACAAGGCAATGGTTAGGCTGCATCTTGAGCACTGCATACATTCGGGCTTCAGTTCTGCAAATTACAGCGTCTTAATAATAAGGCCAGGGAAGGGAACTGATCAAAATTTTTAGGCTTGGAATGGTTTGAGCAAGCTCAATGCTGATGCCCTTCTTACTCTTGCTCAGGCTACTCACATGGAGGAGGAATCCATACTCTCGTGTTGACTGAGACTACCCCCCCCACCCTCCAGAGTTTGGATTCCAGTCAATGTCTCAATCACATCATTTGATTCAACAAGAATGCTGAATTCATTCTTCACTCAAACACCATGCAAATCACAAGTTGATCTGCTAATGCCATTGGTTATGACAACTTTTCTGCCATCTACCTTTTGATGGCAGAAAAGGTAGTTTGTGAGTGAGCTTCTCAATGGAAAATGTGAGTTTTTCCATTGAGACCAATGGAAAAACTCACATTTCCTGACTTACGAACCACTATAGACCAATCTGCCCACTGCTTCCAGTGCTCTCATATTGCTAGAGAATGTACTTCTGCTAATTATCACCAAGGAAATTTTACCAAGTTCACCCCTGCAAATTCATTTTGAAACATGGCAGAAAAGCAATTCATTTATCCATTCCAATTAGATCTACTGTCACCAATCTCCTTGCTACTGCTAACAACATCCCTTTCACTTTTGAAAAGTCTGCCAATCACTTATATCTATGTTGAATCAGCATCCAATCTCTCATCATGTTTGCTTTACTGCAACTCTTTGAAAGCTACTACCTCATTGGTGGAAACTTTCTGCCCTTTCTATTCTCACTTCTTCATAACAGGACAGTCAGCTACCTAGCTGAGAACAGAGTTTATACTGGGCACATAACGACTGGAGTCCCACAAGGTTCTTTTCTCTGTGGACTCTTGTTCCCCATGCTAATCTCCCACTGGTTAGCAACATATCTCATCAATTATGCCAAACATATCCGGATACTCACCTATGTAACCAAGCATAATTCTGTCCGGACAACTGATTCCATCGACAGGGTTCCCTTTGATATCACCATACATCTCATGTAGGTTGACATAAAAATCTACCCAGTAAGTCTGAATGCATGAAGTTTACATTGAGACAAACCTGTATTGCCCACCCGTCCTGAAATCTTAAATGTTTTGCCAGGCAACACCTACAGTTCATTGACCACAGCATAACCACAGTCAACTACATTCAGATTGTCATTTATCTTCCACTTTTATACATAGCTTTTTCCCCAGTACCTCTACCATGTTCTCATTTGATGACTTAAAGAATACTTCAAATTCATCAAAATTTTTCAGTATACTCTTATCATTAGTGTACAAGCATATATATTTGTGTCTGTTTCTGCTCTTAGTTATCCTAACACAGCCCATATATTTGCTTTTTCCATAAGCACTCCAGTTCATCCAGAACCCCCCCTTGTTTTTTTATCTAGGCAGCTGCATGTCCAAATTGATGCAACACAAGAATCAAATATAGCTGTGCTTAAGGCTGCCATATAAATTGATAATGACTTAGTGAAGAAATATAAAGTGATACTCAAAATATGTCACGAGAAAGGACATTCTGATATAATAGATAGGAAAGAATATATGATAAAAGCCTTTTGAATTAATTCTTGACTTGAGGGACTCTGCAAACTTCTAGTTAATAAAATAAATTTATTTTGTAAAGATGTAATTTATTTGAACAGAGGCTGTGTAAGGTGTTTTGACTAATATCCTGAATTGCTAATTTTTTTAATGGAGAGTTAGGGCAGCCATTAGAATGATACAGGATAGTGACTTGAGCCTGAATCACATATGCACCATCCCTGTAAGTACTTTTATCCAACTTGTAATTACCTTATGCACCAAAAATTACACTTAAACAGGTATGAATATCGCCAGCATTCATCCAACACCAGAAGAAACATTTTTTAAATATCTATAAATGATGCATGAGGATTGTACAAAGCCAAAAAATACAAAATTTAATTTTTCTTATATAGTAATGCCTGGAGTATTGTAAATAAATTTAATAAATGTAGGCTTTTGATTAGGTCAGCCAATGCTGATATACTGTAATAGGACTAACAGAGACAGTACTGTCTCTGTTAGTCCTATTACAGATATAGGGGATTAAGAATTTCAGTATTGTGTATGTACAACTTGTTCAGGTGTGACAGGGAGGGTCAAAGGAGAGGTGAAGTCATGCTTTTCATCAAAAGCTCTGAAAGCCATCAAAATGCACTCAGGCTCAGTGTACATTCAGATGTACATTATATCTGTGTGAATTGAGATGACATGTGGTAAAGGGAAGATGCCAGCTGGGATCTTCCCTTTACCACATGCCATCCACAAAGTGAATTTGAGGAGCATGTCTTTATAGAACTTTTAGTTAACAGCCAAGTGTGACTGCATTATGGGAAACTTCAAAAGCTGCCTCTTATAGTTTACTAGAAACATCCTACAACGAAACAGATTTTTGAGCCATCTAGATGATTGCTGTCATTATTTATTCAGACATTAAAAAAAGGGCAAGGGGTTCCAATATCTTCGATTTGATTCTCAATAGAGATCCAAGTTGCATCCGAAATTTGACAGTCTCAAGAGAGGGAACTATATTTGAATGAGGCATTTCTTGTGTTGTATTAACTGGAGGCACAACTGCACACTGTTGGATACAAGTTGATTATGGTTAGTATTTGAGGAATTTATTCTGGAAACTATGAATACGTTTGATTCCATGGAGAAGTTATGCAAAATAAAAATGCCTAATTGGATGATAAGAGGGGTTATGTTAATTGAGCAAAAGTAAAAAAAAAAAAAAAAAAAGGGATAGTTTACAGACCATCTCAAGATACTGATCTGCAAGAGTATTATAAACATATATATAAAAAAACAGCTGTGGGATAAGACAGGCAAAAACCGAATATCAGAAATCACTATCAGAGAGAGTCAATAGAAACCTCTCTTTATATGCGAATACAAAAGAGAAGAGATTCAGATAGTCTCCTTACTTGATTAAATTGGAAAAGTCACAGAAAGCCAGAAGTGTCAAATGTTTAAATAGATACTTGTAGCCCTCCTTGCAGTTGAAAGATGATTCAAACCAAAAGGGAACAGTGACAGGATTAAAACTGTTGTAAATTAAGTCATATATTAATATTGGTAAAGAGCCCTTGAGAAAACTACTGAAATTGGCTCCAGGAGTGGATGTTATACATCTTGTTGGTTGTGTTAATGAGATCATCATCATTACAACCTGGTGTGATCTCTCTCTATATATATATATATATATATATATATATATATATATGTATATATATATATATATATATATATATGTATATATATATATATATATATATGTATACACACACACACACACACAACTGCTGATGCATACCCAGTCCAGAAAGGAGGTGAAAGTTGTAATGGGGAACTATCAAACACCAATGAGTTAGATTTTGGTGGCTGGAAAGATGGGGGGGGGGTCTGTGGTTAAGGATACAATACTGGACCATCTCAATATGAATCATATCCTTAATGACTTACAGTATGGATTTGTGAAAGGGAAGACTTGCCTTACCAACCTAGTTAATTATAAAAAACCATAAACTTTTATACAAGGCTCAAGGGATAGAATTTTTTTTCAGCCTGGGCTGTACTTGTTAACAGGAAAAACTGCTTCTACAAGGATGGGATACACTTAAATAGAAAGGGTGCAAGAATATTTGCTGATACTATCGAGGCAGTGTTAGGTGGGTCGGAAAACTGCTAGCTTGGGGGAGGAGATACAAGGATTAATAGATTTAACAGTAGCCACTGGCAGTGGTGAAAGTGATCTTGCACTGCTTCTATTGGAATGAGCAGCAGCCTGGAAAACAAGATTCAGGGTATTTCAGAGACTGCTGGGAGTCATTATGGTACAAGTAAGCACTTGGGTTGTGTTAGGGTAGCTAAGAATAGGAACAGGTGCATGTATACTTGCATGTACATCGATGCTAGGAGTTTGGTAAATAAATTTGATGAATTTGAGTTATTGCTCAAAACATCAAAGGCAGATATTGTTGCAGATATTGTATATCAGAGACGTGGTGTCACACAGATATATGGAATGCAGAACTGGAATTTTGGGAATAGAATGTGTACAGAAAGGATAGACAGGATAGGAAGGGAGGAGGGGTTATGCTATTAGTTAAGAAACACATAAAATCCAAGGAAGTGAAGCCATTCGACATCGCTGGACAGTGCAGTGTCGAGTCAGTTTGGTGTGACATAAGCATTGGGAGATCAAAATTGAGAGTAGGAGTGTGCTTTAGGCCTAATGACACTGATGAGTATAATAAGAAACTGTACAGGGAAATAGAGTGGGCCAGTAAATCAGAGAGTCTTATAATGGGAGATTTTAATTTCCCAGATATTGACTGGAATTTGTAGGTCGGCCATTCACACTAGCAAGGCTTTGTGGATTTATTGAATGATTGTTTTCTACATCAGAATGTTCGGGAGGCAACTAGAGGGCGTAATACTCTTGATCTGATTACCAGTAGTGATTAAGAATCTGCAGATAAAGGAACCACTAGGTGGCAGTGAACGCAGTGTGCTGAAGTGGGATTTACTCAAAGAGGTAACTACCATCAGGGGCAAAAGGAAGGGTTTTTGCTTTCATAAAAGCAACTATAATGGTCTGAGACAGTATTTAAATTCTATACAGTGGGACCAACTGATGATGTTACCAACAGCAAATTCAAAATGGGAAGCATTCAAAGAATTTATCTTCAAAGCTACTAGGCTTTGAAGAAATATTCAAGATTTAGGCCTAAATGGATGTCAGATGAACTAATGAGACATATAGCAGAGAAGAAAAATGCATGGGATACATATAAATTAATGGGTGACATAGAAGCCTATGATAGATATAAGCTGGTCTGTAACCAAGTCACAAAGGAGATTAGGCAGACAAAGGCAGATTATTAGAAATCCTTGGCAAAGGATGCAAAGAAAAACAGAAAAGAGTTCTTTACCTGTGTAAACTCTAGAAGGAAAGGGATGAATCGGATTGGTCCACGTGATATCGAGGGGTCAACTGTTGATGATCCTGCTCAGGTGGCTAACAAACTAAACGAGTATTTTGCATCTATATTCACACATGAGGAGTTATTCAGGAAGGGGAATGCTAGAGGTGAAGTAAACTCTGGCAGTGAGCTAGATGGTTTTATAATAACTGAGAGGAAAGTGGAGGAAGAAAATAGTTGAGGATAAACATAAAAAAGGCACCTGGGGTGCATGGGATCTATCCAGTTATATTAAAGGAGGCAGCAAAGGAAGTAAGCAAACCCTTAGCCATAATTATGAGAGTTTCCTTGGACTCAGGGGAGGTACCCACAGACTGGAGATGTGCAAATGTCACCCCAATTCACAAAGGAGGATCAAAGTAATTATAGACCTGTGAGTTTAACTTCTGTTCCAGGAAAATTAATGGCGGCACTGGGAGATCAAAATTGAGAGTAGTTAAAGAAGCATTGCAGGATCATCTAGACAAGACTTCAGTTATAGCTCGGACACAGCATGGTTTTGTTAAGGGAAAGTCTTGCCTGACCAATTTGATTGGATACTATGATGCAGTTACAAAAGACTGGATGCAGTGAATAACTTTGATATTATATATTTGGATTTTAGAAAGGCTTTTGATACTGTTGCACATGGAAGACTGCTGCACAAATTGGAGCAGTGTGGCAATCTGTGCAAATTGCTGCTATGGATAAAGGATTGGTTGGGGGGGAGGCAGAAGACAGAGAGTGGTAATCAATAAGCACTGCTCATTGTGGACTAATGTTATTAGTGGAGTCCCTCAGGGTTTAGTGTTGGGTCCATTGTTGTTTTCTGTATTTATAAATGATATTGATGATGGTATATCAAGCTTAATGTCCAAGTTTGCAGATGATATAAAGGATGGCAGGGTTGTTAAGGACACCTGACAGTATGCTACTGCAACAGGATCTGGAAAGGTTGAGCAGATGGGATGAGCGGTTGCAAATGAAGTTTAACATTGACAAATGTAAAGCCCTACATATTCTAGGTATTACTCTAGGGAAACGGTAACCCTAGAGTAACGTATTAAATATGTAGTACACTGATAGTGGTGAAAAGGACCTGGGGGTAATTGTGCAGGCAGATGTGAAGTTTTCTGAGCAGTGCAGACGGGCTGCAAGAGTAGCTCTTGGTGTCTTGTCAATAATCTACAGGAATTTTTCTAGCAGGGATAAGGAGGCAATTATTCCCTTGTGTAAGGCAATGGTCAAGCCACACTTTGAGTACTGTATACAGGTCTGGAGGCCTCATTTCAAGAAAGATGTAGAGCTGCTGGAATGAGTGCAGTGAAGAGCAACAAGATTAATGAATGGAACAAAGGGTTGCTGTTACAAAGACAGGCCTAAGTTTTACAAATTAGTGTCTGGAGGCTAAGCACCGGCGACGTGATCTGATAGAGGTGCATAAAACCTTGAATGGTTTGAGCATGCTCAATGCTGATGGGATTCTTCCTCTTGCTGAGAATAATCACCTTGAGAGGGCATAAATTGAAATTGATGAAAGACAGGTGTAGGATAGGTGTGTGGAAATTTGCCTCTAGCCAGCGAGTAGTTGGTTGGTGGAACAGACTTCCATCCCTTATTTTGGAAGTTGATAGCCTAAATAAATTTAAGGCTGAGCTGGACAGGTATTTCAAACGAACGGAGGGGTGAAATGGGAGTGGTTTTTTTTTTTGGCTGATGATGCATAAGCTTGCTTTCTTGCATCATATACCTCTACTAATGCTATACCTTTATATGGGAATAGTGGGCTGTTGGGGTACATAAGGGACTGAAGGGAATCAGTGAGATGGATAAGAAATGAATCAGTGAGATGGATAAGAAATGGATAAGAAAAGAAGAGAGAACCATTGAGCACAAATATAAAATTCTGGGAATTAAGAGAAGGCTGCAGCGTATAAAGTTTACTTTCAGGTAACATGGTATAGATCATTGGACTGCAATGGTTATGAAGATTGTTAGTTTGGTAATGATCTGCATTGGTGGTGAAGTGAGTTTGGTAAAGTTCAAATTGGATTTGGGTAGATACTTTTTGGAAACAGAGAAGGTATGGATGATTAGTTTTTTTTTTTTTTACACATGGCAAAGTCTGCCTCCTTGCATCATTTAGCCATTATTATTCCAATAATTTTTTTTTATGTAAACCCCAAACACAAGAGATATTAGAACCTATAGTACTTAGTACCGTGCTTGGGTTGGAGGTTGAGAAGAAAGAAAATATTTGTTAACTTTGAACTTCTGTAGACTGTAATTTTAAGGAAATACGTATGAAGGAAGGTTGTTCCAGAAAACGGCTGTTAAATGAATAAATGAGTAAGATGAAAAGTTGGTTCTTTGAGTTTGAAGCTGGACAGTAAATGGATGTTTGCTGGTAGGTGCACATGTTCGGACAGTTTTGAAAGAGAGAGCGGGAATTATAGAAGCCAATTCAGAAGAACAGTGCCCATGGAAGTATCTGTAGATGAGGCATGCAGCAGAAACAGTATGTCTATGAGACAGCGAGTGGAGAGATTCTGTTAGAAATGAATCATTAACAAATCGTTGACTCTAGCGTCATTCCACTTCATTTTCAGCATTTTTCCTGTTACACCTTCTTTTATAGTAATTTAATTTATAGTCTATAAATTTGGTTTGTAACTTGAATTATCAAAATAGAATAGAAATTAAATAGAAATAGCTTATTTAATATAACTATTTGCTCCTTGCTTATAAATTTAATTTGTCTGTTTATTTTTCTTGTGCTTTAAATTTTTTCTAATGGGGAGAAAAAATTCCAACCTTTAGTGAGACAATGATCCAAATTTTTTTCTCATGTTATTAAAATATGTGGTTTTTTTTTTTTTTTTTTTTCTCTTGAAGGACTGCATCATTAGATGTTGAACCTGTGTACACATTTAGAGCGCACATGTGAGTATATTTGTGGTTTTTTTTTTCTGCTTATTTGTTAAGTTGAACTTATATTAAAATTTTGATTTTATTTAATTATACACATTATTTAAAATAAGCAATGATCTTTGAATTTTTTTATTTTAAGCTTAATTTATTTTGTCACTTTACTGCTAAAAGACAGCAATATTTTATACAATTTTGTGTATTGAAAAGTTAATGATTTAATTATGGTTTGGGAATAACAATATGTGGTTAATATCCATTAAGATGAATTTACTTATAAATGAATAAAACTGTGTACACAATATTAAGAGCTTCTTTTGCCGCATGTTTTGGAAAAAGCAGATTAGCTTTAATTGATACTTTTCCAAATTTACAAGCACATTAGTGCCACAAAATTGTTAGCTAGTGACATTTTAGGATTCTTTTCAAACCTTGCTATCAGACCTCAAGTGGAAGATCTAACTTAATTCCATCACAGTTAAGTTACCTGAATTTGTATAGGGTTCCACCTCTGGTTGAAATTACCAGTCATATCAGTTTTCCAGGATTGTTCCAGTGTCCCCAAAGAAGTTTTTGGGATGCTATTTTGTCTCTATTTTCATGTATAGCTATTTCCTGAACTAAACATACCATGTTAAAATTAATAATTTTTTATTATTTTGGCAATTTCACATGGCAGTTAGCATTTCCATAATAAATAGCACACTGTATGCCTTGCAAATAACATTGCCAAAGTGCAAGGGTGTAATAATAAAGCATCAATACAAAGTGTATATTCTTCTTTCTCTTGCACCACTTGTGAATATTGTGTTTTTCTCTTTACATGCGTTGATCATTCAAGTAAGGAAATGAACCATTTCCTGATTAATAATAAAAATTGACAATAATTCTGATTATTGGTAGAGAAAATTGTCAAAATTGCTGAGATGAAACTAAAAGTTTTGCAGCTGTGGTTATACAGCCGATTTCAGAATCTTTGAATCTTTTTTTTTTTTTTTTTTTTTCACTGAATTATCTTCCAATGAAGAATTAAAATAGTAAAGTATTGCCAGACATTTCTCACCCATTTTCTTAGCATTGTTGAGATGAAGAATGCATCTTATTCCTTGAAAAAAGCTGATCGAATAATGCTATAATCAAAAGGTGGTGGCATATATTTAAGCACTGAGTGTCTAAGGCTGTGAGGAATCAATTTGTGTCTGTAGTAATGTGTATTCTTTGTCCAATTTGCTGTTTCCTGGGCAATGAACTAAAGTTTCTAGATGGTAATCATACAACCCTCGCCGATCGGCTAGCCAGGTGGGTAAGGCACCTGCCTGGGCAACCCAAAGGTCGCGGGTTCGAATCCCGCCTCGGGCTTGGATCAAACTACTGCAAAAACCTTGGGAGGTGCACTATGGCCACAGAAGCCGATGCGCCAACAACTACCAAAGGAAAAAAAAAAAAAAAAAAAAAAAACATACAACCCTCACTGAAGGCTAAGCACCTCAGCCTCATTGTTAAAAGTTAATAAAAGGTCTTCCTGTTGAGATGAAATTCTCAGTCCTATTTTGTACTGACGAGGCTAAAACCCATATGCCTCCTTCCCCCCCTCTCAACATTATTCCCAAGTTGAAATAATATTTTCTTTGAACGTACCTGGGCAAAAGGGAGAAATCGAATGGAAGTCTCTATTCTGAATGTGATTAGAACCTATAGTACTTAGTACCGTGATTGCAAAATCTTAACTTTGGAATGTTCCAAAGTTAAGATGTTAACTTTGTTATAAAACAAAATAATATCTAGTGAACAACATGACTAATAGTTATGTATGGAATCATCTGATATTATTTTCATTTCAGATATATATGGAATCTGTTTAAATTTCTGTGATGTCCATTTTCATCTAAAATCAGCCAAGCCCCACTTATTTTTTCTGATAGCATCTGTTATCAGTTGCCTCAACCACTGCTGATCTCAGTTGTCATAACTGTTCACTCTGATATTTGTTGTCAGAGATTTTCTAACATGGAATTTCCTCTTATTGATCCTTTCTGGCTTAGAAATCTTCAACACATTCTGTCATATTCATGTGTTGCCTCTATCATTCTCCAAACTCAGCAGATAACCCTAATCCTTTTGACTTCCTTTCTTTGAAAGTTTGCTTTTGCCAGACAGTTTCCTAACAATGAAGTAATTTTCCTTGGTGATTTTATTGTTCACTGCTCCAGTTTCGATTACAGTTCTGATCTTTTTCTCACCAACAACCTTTCAAAATACAGTCATTGTTAAAGATCCTTATGGTCATTTGCAGCCCTTGCCATTTGGCATTGCAAGAATGCAAAATGGACTGATTTGTGTTGATTACCTCCTTTAATTGGTGGAGTTTTGTTTTAATTCTTCCAAAGTTGATGTTTACTCATGTCATATCAGTGGAGTCATTCTTGTAGTAATGGAATCCTTTATTCCATATTCCATCCAAAGATCTCATCTTAGTAATTTGTATCCAAATCTTCAGTTTCATTTTTTCCCTTTGTTAAAGCTCACAACAGTTTTAAAATAATTATTTGTCACCCCAAACTCAATTTTAAACAGACTAAGAGTAGAATACTTGCATTCTGTTCAAATGATAATTGAGCTTTCTGTTCTATTATGAAAGTTATTCGCTGCAATTTCTATCATTAGCATTCTGATCACGTCCTGTCATACCAAGCATTTTGGCACTAATAATATTAAGAGTAGGAGACCGGCAGAATTACTTAACAAGTACAGGTCACTGTTGAACAAAAGCCGAGAATTACGGTTGAATTTGAAAGTGTCTGCAATTCTGCCCAGACACGATAGGAGGGAGTATATGATGAGAGCCTTGTCGATCAATTCGGCCCTGGAAAGATTGTGCAAGGCTCAAGGGGTAGAATTTTTTTCAGCCTGGACTGTACTTGTTAACAGGAGAGATTGCTTCTACAGGGATGGGATACACTTAAATAGAAAGGGTGCAAGAATATTTGCTGATGCTATCGAGGCAGTGTTAGGTGGGTCGGAAAACTGCTAGCTTGGGGGGAGACAAAGACCAATAGATTGACAGTAGCCACTGGCAGAGGTGAAAGAGATTCTTGCACTGCTTCTATTAGAATGAGTAGAAGCCTGAAAAACAAGATGCATGGTATTTCAGAGACTGCTGGGAGCCATTGCGGTACAAGTAAACACATGGGTTGTGTTAGGGTAGCTAAGAATAGAAACAGGTGCAGGTATACTTGCGTGTACACCAATGCTAGGAGTTTAGTAAATAAATTTGATGAATTTGAGTTATTGCTCAAAACATCAAAGGCAGACATTGTTGGGATATCAGAGATGTGGTGTCACACAGATATAAGGGATGCAGAACTGCAATTTGGGGAGTACAACGTCTACAGAAAGGATAGACAGGATAGGAAGGGGGGAGGGGTTATGCTATTAGTTAAGAAACACATAAAAACCAAGGAAGTGAAGCCAGTCGACATCGCTGGACAGTGCAGTGTTGAGTCAGTTTGGTGTGACATAAGCATTGGGAGATCAAAATTGAGAGTAGGAGTGTGCTATAGGCCTAATGACTCTGATGAGTATGATAAGGAACTGTACAGGGAAATAGTGGGCCAGTAAATCAGAGAGTCTTATAATGGGAGATTTTAATTTCCCAGATATTGACTGGAATTTGGGGGCTGGTTACTCACGCACTAGCAGGGCTTTTGTGGATTTATTGGATGATTGTTTTCTACATCAGCATGTTCGGGAGGCAACTAGAGGGAGTAATACTCTTGATTTGATTATCAGCAGTGATTCGTCATGCATTAAGAATTTGCAGATAAATGAACCACTAGGTGGCAGTGATCACAGTGTGCTGAAGTGGGATTTACTCAAAGAGGTAACTACCATTAGGGGTAAAGGGAAGGGTTATTGCTTCCGTAAAGGCTTCTACAGAAAAGGCTCCTCTTCTACAGATATTTCCATGGGCACTGTTCTTCTGAATTGGCTTCTATAATTCCCGCTCTCTCTTTCAAAACAGTCCGAACACGTGCCGCCACCAGCCAACATCCATTTACTGTCCAACTTCAAACCCACAGAACCAACTTTTCATCTTCCTCATTTATTCATTCAACTGCCGTTTTCTGGAACAACCTTCCTTCATACGTATTTCCTGAAAATTACAATCTACAGAAGTTCAAGTCCAATGTCAACAAATATCTTCTTTCGTCTTCTCAACCTCCAACCCAAGCACGGTACTAAGTACTATAGGTTCTAATACCTCTCGTGTTTGGGGTTCTCATAAAAAAAAAAAAAAAAAAAAAAGGCGACTACGATGGACTGAGACAGTATTTAAATTCTATACGGTGGGACCAACTGATGATGTTACCAACAGCAAATTCAAAATGGGAAGCATTCAAAGAACTTATCTTGGAAGCTACTAGGCTTTACATACCAACTAAGAAATATTGTTCAAGGTTTAGGCCAAAATGAATGTCAGATGAACTAATGAGGCATATGGCAGAGAAGAAAAATGCATGGGATACTTACAAATTAACACATAACACAGAAGCCTATGATAGATACAAGTTGATATGCAACTAAGTTACAAAGGAGGTTAGGCAGGCGAAGGCAGATTACGAGAAATCCTTGGCAAGGGATGCAAAGAAAAACAGCAAAGAGTTCTTTACTTATGTAAACTCTAGAAGGAAGGGGATGAATCAAATTGGTCCACTTGATATTGATGGGTCAACTGTTGATGATCCTGCTCAGGTAGCTAACAAACTAAATGAATATTTTGCATCGACATTCACACACGAGGAGTTATTCAGCAAGGGGAATGCCAGAGGTGTATTCAACTCTAGCAGTAAGCTACAGAATCTTGAAATAACTGGGAGTAAAGTGGAGGAGAAACTGTTGAAGATAAACACAAGAAAGGCACCCGGGGTGGATGGGATCTATCCAGTTATATTAAAGGAGGCAGCAAAGGAAGTAAGCAAACCCTTAGCCATAATTATGAGAGCTTCCTTGGACTCAGGGGAGGTACCCATAGACTGGAAATGTGCAAATGTGACCCCAATTCACAAAGGAGGATCAAAGGCTGACACAAGTAATTATAGACCTGTGAGCTTAACTTCTGTTCCAGGAAAATTAATGGAGGCACTGGTTAAAGAAGCACTGCAGGATCATTTAGACAAGACTTCAGTTATAGCTCAGACACAGCATGGTTTTGTTAAGGGGAAGTCTTGCCTGACCAACTTGATTGGATACTATGATGCAGTCACAAAAGAACTGGATGCAGGGAATAACTTTGATATTATATACTTGGATCTTAGAAAGGCTTTTGATACTGTTGCACATGGAAGACTGCTACACAAATTGGAGCAGTGTGACATTGGAGGCAAATTGCTGCTATGGATAAAGGGGTGGTTGAGGGGGGAAGACAGAGAGTGGTAATCAATGGCCACTGCTCATCGTGGACTAATGTTATTAGTGGAGTCCCTCAGGGCTCTGGTTTGGTTCATTATTGTTTTCTGTATTTATAAATGATATTGATGATGGTATATCAAGCTTAATGTCCAAGTTTGCAGACGATACAAAAGTTGGCAGGGTTGTCAAGGACACTACTGACACTATGCTGCTGCAACAGGATCTGGAAAGGTTGAGCAGATGGGCTGAGAGGTGGCAAATGAAGTTTAACATTGACAAATGTAAAGTACTACACATGGGAAACAGCAATCCCAGAGCAACATATCAACTCTGTGGTACTACACTGACAGTGGTAGAGAATGGAAGGGACTTGGGGGTGGTTGTGCAGGCAGATATGAAGTTCTCTGAGCAGTGCAGACAGGCTGCAAGAGTAGCTCATGGAGTATTGTCAATGATATACAGGAATTTTTCCAGCAGGGATAAGGAGGTGATTATTCCATTTTATAAGGCAATGGTCAGGCCACACCTAGAGTACTGTATACAGGTCTGGAGGCCTCATTTCAAGAAGGATGTAGAGCTGCTGGAACGAGTACAGAGAAGGGCAACAAGATTAGTGAATGGAACAAAGGGGTGCTCTTACGAAGAAAGGCTTAAGTTTTGCAAATTACAGTGTCTGGAGACTAGGCACCAGCGAGGTGATCTGATAGAGGTGTATCTGATATAAAGCCTTGAATGGTTTAAGCATGCTCAATGCTGATGGGATTCTTCCTCTAGCTCAGAAAAATCACCTGAGAGGGCATAAATTCAAATTGAGGAAAGACAGATGTAGGATAGACGTGCGGAAATTTGCCTTTAGCCAGCGGGTGGTTGGTTGGTGGAACAGACTTCCATCCCTTGTGGTGGAGGTTGATAACCTAAATAAGTTTAAGGCTCAGCTGGACAGGTATTTTGAACGAACAGAGGGGTGAAGTGGAAGTGGGGGGTTTTTTTTTTTTTTTGGATGATGCTGCATAAGCTTGCTTTCTTGCATCAAATGCCTCTACTAATGCTAATGCTAATTTAATTCATGTGGTGATTTTCTGTCATAAGGATATTAGCAGAATTCTGAACAAATTTGATGTCAAGAAAAAGCTTCATGTCCTGATTTCATTAATGAATTGACTAACACACCATCAGGTGTGTTAGTCAATTCACTAATGTCTACATTGCAAAATAGGAACATGGAGAAGCTGTTACTCTCTGTAATGTGCGATCATTTAATTGTACATGTGTGGTGCAAAAATAATTTACAGTGTCTTTCAGTAAGACTCCAAGAAACACACCATGAAATTTCAGAAGATATAGGCAATATTTTCCCTGTATTGTAGAATCTGAAAAAGGTAATACAATTGCTTGGTGTACTTTATGTAGGTATTTTCAAATTTTTGGCTGCAGGAAACACAGTTAAATCAGATATTTGCACACAAATATCTGATTTGTTAGCGATTATGGTCCTTATTACCATAAGGACCATAATCATGTAGAGCACAGAAAGAAAGGAGAAAAGGACAATTTCATAGTATCAATGGTGATGATATCATACGTGCCAGTAGTTTATTTGAATCTTTTGGCATAAAAGGTAATCTTATTTTGAGTTTCATGTTGATCATGCAGACTCTGTTCAGAAATATGATTCCTGATAATGAAATAGCAAAAAAAAAAATGGTTGTATAAAAACTGCAGTAATTGTTAGCGAAATTGCACAGGTAGAGAAAGAAGAGTTATAGCTCTGAAAATAGGCCATTTCCAATTGATACAAATGGCAGTAATCATTGATTCCAAGCTATATTCCATTATGTTGAATTTTTGTAATGTTTAAAAAAAGAAAAAATGTCAAATCGAAAGCAGCATGCTTTTATTGCTGGAATTGGACAGTTAAGAGAATCTTCATCTGAAGAACTTGAAAGAATGTGGGATCGCTTCAAAGAACTGTTTGGCACTTAGTGTTGATAACCTATCTCATAGTGTTAATAATGTATCTCTTATATTAGACCTGATAATATGATGTTCAGGTCTAATATCTTATAATTTCGACCTGCTACATTCATATTATAGAGTTGTTCCCCAGTGAGTTTTTCTCTGTTAATAAATGACCTTAAATTTTTGAAAATAATTTATAAGAGATTTTAAAACTTGGAATGCTATGTCCAAATACGGAGGCCACACCTAAAAAATAGCATCATGCTTCTTGAAAGGATCCGAAGTTGGGCATCCCGTTGGCTCTTATATGAGCAAGACTTTGAATGTGTGGGCTATAGTGCTTGGCAATCAGACAACTTAGAGGGGGAAGGGACCCCATTGAACTTTATAAGGCTCTTAGAGGAGATAGTTATATATAAATGAAGCTAAAATTTTCACTGTTATAAATGAATCCAGAACTAGAGGTCGGAAATTCAAATTACGGGAAAAGAGAATTTAGACTGGATTGTAGAAAGTTTTCTTTTGGCCAGCATATTAGTAATTACTAGAATAAATTACTTCCATAGGTAGTTGAAGCTGAAAGCTTGGAGAACATCAAAGTTCAGCTGGATAGGTATCTATAACAGGAAGAAAACATGTAGGTTTTTTATCTTTTTAGTTTATAGAATTTTTTAATTTTTATTTGATATATATATTTTTAATTAATTACTTTTTATTTTATTTTTATTTAGTTTTCTTTTACTTTATATATATAATTTTTTAAATTTATTTTTTATTTCATTTATTTTTTGTCGTTAATTAAAGTTCAGCAAAAGTAGGTAGCTTCCTTGCACTATGTGACTAATACTAGTATTGGCTGAAATAAAACAAAACACATAATAGGAGATCCCTTGTAATGTTTGAAGGACTGCTTAATAATTTGTAATCTTTGCTTTCTAGGCAGAGGCATTTCCTGCTATATTCTCTTTCCACTGGTTATGAAATTATTTTAAACTTTACCCTTGAATACTTTCTCCTTCTTCATGGAAGAATACTAATAACTGTCTTTTTTTTTTTTTTTTTTTTTTTGTTAACTTGATACTTTACCTAGATATAATCTAAAATATAAGTCTAAATGATAAACATATCTTCTGGCTTACAAACCTTTATAGGGGTTCATAAGCAGGTATTGAAAAATTTTAAAAAGTTTAAAAAATGTGTGATACTTTTAAGAATTTTTTTTTTTTGTAGACTCATTTAGTTTCAAAATCTACTTTTCATTTTTTTTTTTAATCTGGTTAGAAAGCAGTCATGCTACCCTCACTTGGCTAGGTTTGACTTAAATAACCAGATTATGTTGTACAATGTTAAAAAGAACTTAATTCCTCCAACCTGGAATATTAACTGGTTACTCATCAATCAAATTTATGTCTATGTACAAAGCATGTAAAATACAGCTTTTTTTTTTTTTTTTTTTTTTTTGTCTAAATATAGATATTAGTTTGGGCTGAATTTTATGTACACATAAAATATATTTGGCTTGGAAAGAATTAAAATGGGATGATGGTTTGTTACATGACTGTTCAATGCACACAATATAATGTAATGAACATGTGCTAATGTATCCCCAATTCACAAAGGAGGTTCAAAGGGCAACATGAGTAATTACAGACCTGTTAATTTAACTTCTCTTCCAGGGAAAATAATGAAGTCACTGGATAAAGAAGCACTGCATGATCATCTAGATAAAACTGCAGTTATATCTAGATGATCGTATCTTAAACACAGCATGAGTTTGTTAAGGGGAAGTCTTGTCTGACCAGTTTGATTGGATACTATGATATGGTCACAAAGGAACTGAATGTAAAAAATAACTTTATCATATACTTGGATTTTAGGAAAGCTTTTGATACTATTGTGCATGGAAGACTATTGTACAAATTGGAGCAGTATGGCATTAAGGGCAAGTTGCTGCTATGGATAAAGGGATGGTTGAGTGGGAGAAGACAGAATGGTAATCAGTGGACACTGGTCTTCATGGACTAATGTTATTACTGGAGTCCAACAGGATTTGGTGTTGGACCCAATGTTGTTTTCTGTATTTATTAATGATATTAATGAAGATATATCAGGCTTAATGTCCACATATGCAAAGATAGGCAGGGTTGTTAATGACAGTATGTTACTGCAGCAGGATCTAGAAAAATTAAGCAGATGGGCTGAGAAGTGGCAACTGAAGTTTAACATTGACAAATGCAAAGTACTATATATGGGTAGCAGTGATGTGTAACCCCAGAGATGTGTACCAACTGTGTGTTACTACACTTAGGGCAGTGGAGAATGAAAAAGACCTGGAATAATTGTGCACTGAGATATGAAGTTTTCTGAGCAGGGCATATGGGATGCAAGATTAGATCATGGGGGCTTGTTGTGGGGAGTAGCTCTTGTTAATAATATTCTAGAATTTTGCTAGTAGGGATAAGGTGGTGATTATCCCTTTGTATAAGGCAAGGGTCAGCCCACTCCTTGAGTACTGCATACAGGTATGGAGTTCTCATTTTAGGAAAGATAAAAAAAAAGTTCCTGGAATGAGTACAGAGAAGGGCACCGAGATTAGTGAGTGGAACAAAGAGTGCTGTTACCAAGAAAGGCTTAAGTTCTGCAAATTGCAGTATCTGGAGACTAGGCACTTGCAAGGTGATCTGATTGAAGTGTATAAGGCCTTGTATGGTTTGAGCATGAGCAATGCTGATGGAATTCTTTCTCTTGCTCAGATTATGCACCTGAAAGGGCATAAACTCAAACTGAGAAAAGACCGTTGTAGAATAGATGTGCAGAAATTTGCCTTTAGCCAGCAGGTGGTTGATTGCTGGAACAAGCTGCCATTTGTCAGTGTGGAAGTGGACAGCTTAAATAAATTCAAAGCAGAACTAAAACTTTTGAAGTGAATCTGGTCGGTGAAATGGGTAGGTTTTTTTTTTTTTTTTTTTTGCTGATGCTGTATAAGCTTGCTTTCTTGCATTGTATGTCTGTGCTAATGCTAATGTACAACAGCTTGGCGAAAAGCAAATTGATATGGAAACAAATCAAGAAAATCATATTCTGTCTTCTTTATATCTATTCTCCATACTGATGTCCTCTCAGATAGCACAGTTATTAGGATAATTGCATTTCCATGCATGTGGGACAGAACTTGAGTGACATCATGAGGGAATGAATTTATGGGTGGGTGCATGGTCACTGCCATGGATAGCTTGTTTTGTTTCAAACAAACAAGGAAATCTGACAATACAATAATAAATGAACTTTACAACCACTGTATACAGAGGCCTCAAAACCATAGTTATTCTTTGCAAAAATGGACCCAAATAGACTTAGCCCCCCCCCATGCCAACCAAGTGTCTTCATGCTTAACAACACTTGATTATAAGCATTGAAAGCCAGCATGGGCCCCCTGGGGAAAATGTCTCACTGGACCAAGCTACCTTTTACTGTATGTGGTTAGAGTCCAATTCTAGCTCCCGCACCCCTAGTGCTCATGGAGACTTACCCACCTTTCTCCCTTCGAACACTCGTGCTGATAATCCATGCTTGGTATTAGCATATCATTAACTTTAATTGCTTTTAATAAAAAGTATAATGTTGGTTGAAAAACAAATTACATTAACCAGCTGGTATTTGTTAATGACCTTTACTTTTTTTTTTTATCTCTGAAACAACTTACCTCCTAAACATAAAACCTACAGAAGTAAAAGTATAGTGTGAACAAGTTTCTTCTTTCTCAACCTTTAACCTGCCTGCAGTACTTTTTTTTTTTATAGGATCTCTGTAAAAAGTGAAATGTATATTAAAAAACAGGAGTAGATATTAGCTCTACCAAAATCACCAAGAACCATATTGGGATTACTAAATTAACAGTGTAGCATGGCATATTAAAAGTTTGTATGTTTGGTGTTGCTTTACCATATGTTGAATTGTTGCATAAAATTCACCAAATCATTGTATTTGCAGGATTGATGCACCCTCCAAATTGTCACATACAGTGACCTGTCATGCACCAAATTGGCCTTATTACAATTTCTGCTCATCTATGCATGTCAACCTGTTACAGGCATTCTCCCCCCCCCCCCCCAGACAACAAAATAATGCTTGAAATTAAGAGAAATGGGTGACTGTTAGAAAGATTATTAAACTTCTGTGGTAATCATTTTTCTCTTTCTTGGTGATTCCCTTCTACTTTCTCTCTCTCTCTCTCTCTCTCTCTCTCTCTCTCTCTCTCTCTCTGGGTAATGCCAGAATTTTTTTGTTTTGGCTGGTGCATTATAAGCCTCAGGCTTCCTTGCACCCTATAACTAATAATAATAATTCTTTTAATAATATATCCCAATGATATTTTTAAAAATCTTCAGTTTCCATATATTCACTGATTCCGGGTGCTATTAGTATACACCAGATATAAAGGTGACTGGATAGCAATCACAATTTTATACCTGGTGTAAAGCAAAACATAAGTTCTACTAAATATTTCATTGCAGCATTAATGAGGGAATAACTAATATAAAATTTATTCTGAGGGGACATGAATAATAAATTCATAAGTATTGGGATAATTTTGAACAAAGAAGATATGAACACAAGTACTGTACAATGCACACTGTAGCCTACTACAAACAGAAAATATATTTTTTTATTATTATTTTTTTTTATAAAAATAGATTCTAAACCTTTTCAACTTTTATTACTTGCATCAGATTTTCTTAGTTATTTTTTAAATATATATATTTAGCTGTAGTTTTTACCTTTTCTTTTAAAGTGGACCAGTACTGTGTTTAGCATTAAGTGCCACTGGCGAGCAATGCTTCAGTGGAGGAATGGATACCACAATTCGGTGTTGGAATGTTCCAAGTTCAAATGGTGACCCTTATGATTCCTTTGGTAAGGTATATTAGGAAACACTGAAATATAAACTAAATAGAGCTGGAATTCTTTTAAAGTTATTATTCTGTAGTAACTAATAGCTAAATTGAGTAAAAATTATATTTTGATGAATCTTTATCTTTTGCTGAGGTTAAATTTTTATTCCCCACTGAAAATTGAAACTTTTATTGCTAAATTTGCATTCAGTATATTTGTTTCATGTACTTTGAAATCAACTAACATATTCTTGCCCGGCTTTAGTGGCAGATATTCACCATCATCATTATTGTGTGATCACAAATTCAAATTTCAGGAGATTGGTTGGTTGCTAATTTCTAATTTTAAGTGTTGTCATTTAGAACTTTTTTCTTGTATTTGTGCTGAATATTTTAATTTGTTAGTTTTTTTTTCGCATCATCAGCTTAATACTTGAGAGTGAACAAAAACTGATTATTTTTTTGTAAAAAAATATAATAAATAAATAACCATTTTGCATTACATATTCTAAATATTTCAACTTTTCTTAAAAATTTGAAATATTCAGTACAATTTTCACATCAGATTCGAATATTTCATGTGATTTTAACAAGAAAAATTCGGACTGTTCTCTCAGAGCTTTAAATTGGCAACAGCATCATATTTATATTATATGTATTGTTTGCTGCTTCTTTCTAGCGTTTTAATAGACTTACATTAAAAATCAGTTAGTAGAATAGATTAAGGAAGGTAATGATTTCTGAAAAATCAAGGGCAAAGTATAATTTCAGTTAAACAAAATATAATCTGGTATTTTAAGAAACTGGGAGAGAGAAAAAAGTTAGCAGTTATTCTCTTTTAAACCATCACATTATCAGCACAGATGCCTGAATATGATTTCTTTTCCTTCAAAGGTAGAACTTGTTCGTATGTAAGTGCTGATATTCCCTGTCAGAGACTTAGTAATTTGGAATCTCCTCTTTTTGACCTTCTCTGACTTAAAATCTCTCTCTGCCTCGTTCTGTCCAATTCATTTCTTGCCTCCATCACTCACCGAGTCCCACTAATCACTTGGAACTCTTTGACTTCCTTTCTTTGAAACACCACTTTCTCCACTCCAGCTTGTGTAACTGTTAGCTAATTTTCCTTCGCAATTTTTATGTTTACCTGGCTTCAATTTTCTAGTCACATAAAGCCAGCTGGTTGAGATGCTGAGACTTTTGCAATTACTAATGAAACACAGATTATTTATTTACCTACCAGAATTCCAAGCAATCCTACCAAAACAGCCAACACTGTTGATATCTTTTTGTCATGAACAGCCCTTCAAAGTATATGGTCAAGGCGACTTGTCCTGTAGGTACCTCAGATCAGAAATTGGTGATGATCTCTTTTCCAATGGAGCCTTTCTCTCATGGCCATTCTCAGTCTCATGTTGTTTGGCATTACACGAATGCAAAATAGGATGATCTGCAAGACTTTTTCTATTCTTCTTTATCTTGGTTGGATTACTGTTTTAAAGCTTCTGATGTCAATGGTTTCTCAGATCACGTCGCTGAAATTATACTCTTGTAGGGATAAAATACATTATCATACACTCCACCTTAAAATCTCGTCTTTTATTGAAACCTTGGTTTTCCAATAAATGTGCTAGTGCTGTTCAAGATAAGAATGTTGTATATTGCAATTGGCTTGCATCCAAATCCCCAGGCTAATTTTCTGCCTACACTAAACTAGATTTTGAGCAGGCTAAAAGTAGTAAACTTTCTTCTTTTCCAAACAGTCGAGCATTCTGGTCCCCTTGCCAAAGCTGTTGTCTTCAACTTTTGTCCACCTGTACTCTCACTTCTGTTAAAACGTGATGGTTCTATTGCCACATCAGCTAAAGCTGACTTACTAGCATCCTACCATTCTTCTAACTCTTGTATTGACAATCTTGGTAAACCACCTCCTGCCGTTCCCAGTACACTCAATACACCTGCAATCTTTTTTCTAAAGGATGTCAGAAGAATTTTGAACAATGTCAATTCCAAGAAAGCTTCATATACTGATGGTATTTCTCCACTTCTTCTCGAAAACTGTACTCCTGAATTTAATCCTACTCTGTCTCACCTCTTTCCTTATTCCATTGGTATTTTTCCTTCCACTTGGAATTTACTCGTATCCAGCTAGTTCCTAAAAAGGGTGACAAATCCCTCCCAGCCGATTATTGTCACATTGAACACACTTCTACATTTTCTAAAGTAATGGAGAAATACATTAACAACCAATTCCTAAACTATCTTGAAACCTTTCATCTGATCAATGATGACAATATGGATTTTTTCAGTGACTTGTGTTGCACGACTATGAACAGTATCAATGAATGGTGAGACTCAAGAAGTGTCCACTGATTACCACTCCTGTCTTCTCCGACTCAAACATCCTTTTATCCATTGTACCAACTTTTTATGAATGCCATACTGCTCCCACTTTAGCAGTAGTCTTTCATCTGCAACAGTATCAAAAGCTTTCGTAAAATCCAATTACACCCACTCCGTGATTAACATATGGGTTGCGTTCTGCGGAACTCTACATAAGTTGGAATTTCCCCCCCATTCTTGTACAGCACTCGCAACTCTGCTCGCTGAATTAATTCAATCAAAAAGAAATGTTCGACAAACATGTGAATAGAATTATTTATTATATTTATTCAATTTTTTTTATCTCATGTGCAGGAAAAATTACAAACGCATGGAATTTAAAAATTATAAAATTACAAAAAAAGAGACAGGCATAACGTCAGTAAGTTTTACCCCTCAAGCATCATTGCCAGGATCTACATCTTCAGCTGATAAGTACACCACTGTGGAGGTTGAGGGCTCTGGAGATTTAGAAGGGTTCGGCCACTCAGCCTTACAAAATAAATATTAATGGATGACTGGACGGTGGCTTTTTTTTCTTTTCATCGTGGATTTCTCTGTAACAAGCAAGCATATTGTTCACCCCTCTGTTAACTTTTAAAAATCATTTGCTGTCAGGATCCATTTTCTCAAACCTTGCCATTGCTGATGCAATTTGACGAAATACCATTTCGATCTCTCTGTTGAGAAAGCATCTCGGCTCCTCATTTGGTTCATCTTGAGCTTCGTCAGCATTTTCTTCTTTCACTATCGCCACCTGCAAGTCAATAAGTTCTTCATTAGATAATTCCTTCTCTTCTTCCTCTATTAACTCCTCCACGTTTTTGGCAACAACCTCCAGCTGAAGTAGCTCTGCAACCTATACAGTTGTATCTGTAATCTCTTCATATGATTCTTCTTTTTCAAACCCTTTGAAGCCTTTTATGTACTGTAGCCATATTTTCTTCCATGTACCATTTAAACAACTTTTAGTAATTTCCACCCAGGCCTTATTACTTTTTAAGATGCCCTGGTAAATATTGTAAGATTTCCAAAAGTTTCTTAACGTAGAATTTTTCTCACCGTCTACTGCAGACAATGCCGGAGCAAATGAAAGTGGTTATTTTTTATTTATTTATTTATTATTTTATTTATTTATTTTTTTTTTTTTTGGCTGATGCTGCATAAGCTTGCTTTCTTGCATCAAATGCCTCTACTAATACTAATGCTAAATTTATGTTGTGCATAAATAGTATGCTTTTAAATTTGAAATAACACCCTGATCCATAGGTTAGATGAGTGAAGTCGTGTTTGGTGGTAGAAATATGACTCTCACTTTCGAATTGAAATCATCTAGATGCTTAGGATGGCCAGGAGCATTATCTAATAGAAGCAAAATCTTGAAAGGAACGTTGTTGTCTTTACAATATTTTTCAACCTTGGGAATGAAGCAGAATTAACACTAATCCTCAAAGAGAGAGATATTGTTATCCATGCTCTCTGGTTCGATCGGAAATGCACAGGTAGGGTGGCTTTATTGATGCCCTTAAATGCACAAATATTTCCAGAATGGTACACAAGCAGTGGTATTAATCTGTAATCTCCCGCTGTGTTAACCACAAGCAAGAACGTGGCGCTATCTTTTGACACATTGAAACCTGGCATTTGTCTTTTCCTCTTTGGCAGTGTATGTTCGATCCGGAATTTTTTTCCGATACAGAGTAGTCTCGTTCATGTTAAAAATTTGCTGCGTTCAATAGCCTTCATTAATTATCACGAGCGAAGGAGGACTTGATGAAGTTTAATCTACCTTTCTTATTCTTTATCAGGCTATCAACGTCAGTGTCTACACAGTTCAGGGCGGCAAGTATCTACTTGGGGGAAACCTGTCAGCGAGTGCAAGCCTATTGTGATGAACCACTAGTGCAGTTGATGATCCGTTAGTTAGCACAAAAGAAGATTTTTATGCACTTCGAAATTTTGTGGTCCAGCTATTCAGAGGAAGGAGGATCTTATTTCATTTGGAGGAGCATGAGCCAGATATTGAATGACAGTTAAAAAGGTCATGACAAGCAACATTAGAATGGAATATTATTATGGTAGACAGGGTAGATGCAGGATGAGTTGTACCATTCTGATCATAGGTGGGCTTATAAAGAACGTCACGATACATCCTCCAGATGCCTCTTCCAATAACAGGTCTGTTTAAGCCATCAACTTCTACGACAGATGGAACTCTGTTCCAGCAATCAACCACCCGCTGGCTAAAGGCAAACTTCTGCACATTTATTCTTCAAATGTCTTTCTTCTATTTGAATTTATACCCTCTCAGGCGATTATTCTAAGCAAGAGGAAGAATCCCATCAGCATTGAGCATTCTCAAACCATTCAAGGCTTTATAAACCTCAATCAGATCACCTCACAGGTGCCTAGTTTCCAGACACTGTAATTTGCAAAACTTAAGCCTTTCTTCGTAAGACCACCCTTTGTTCCATTCACTGATCTTGTCGGCCTTCTCTGCACACGCTCCAGCATCTCTACATCCTTTCTAAAATGAGGCCTCCAGACCTGTACACAGTACTCAAGGTGTGGCCTGACCATTGCCTTATACAAGGGGATAATCACCTCCTTATCTCTGCTAGAAAAATTCCTATATATCATTCACAAGACACCATGAGCTACTCTTGCAGAATACCTGCACTGCTCAGAAAACTTCATATCTGCCTGCCTGCACAATTACTCCCAGATCCTTTTCATTCTCTACCATTGTCAGTGTAGTACCAAATAGTTGATACATTACTCTTGAGTTATTGCTTCTCATATGCAGTACTTTACATTTGTTAATGTTAAATTTCAGTTTGCCACCTCTTAGCCTATCTGCTCAACTTTTCTAGATCCTGTTGCAGCAGCGTACTGTCATTACTGATATACCTTCATCAATATCATTAATAAATACAGAAAACAACAATAGATCCAACACTGAAACCCGAGGGATTCCACTAATAACATTAGTCCATGGAGCAGCGTTCATTGATTGCCACTCTCTGTCTTCTCCCACTCAACCATCCCTTTATCCATAGCAGCAATTTGCTTCCAATGCCACACTGCTCCAATTTTGCAGCAGTCTTCCATGTGAAACAGTATCAAAAGCCTTTCTAAGATCCAAATATATAATATCAAAATTATTCCCTGCATCCAGTTCCTTTGTGACTACATCATAGTATCCAATCAAATTGGTCAGAAAAGACTTCCCCTTAACAAAATCATGCTGTGTCAGAGCTATAACTGAAGTCATGTCTAGATGATCCTGCAGTGCTTCCATTAATTTCCCTGGAACAGAAGTTAAACTAACAGAGTGTGATTATTTGTGTCCACCTTTGATCCTCCTTTGTGAATTGGGATCACGTTGGCTCCTCGATGGGTACCTCCCCTGAGTCCAAGGAAGCTCTCATAATTATGACTGAGCATTTGCTTACTTCCTTTGCTGCCTCCTTTAATATAACCGGATAGATCCCATCCACCCCAGGTGCCTTATGTTTATCTTCAACAATTTGTCCTCAACTTTGCTCTCAGTTATTACAAAATCATATACCTCACTGCCAGAGTTTAATTCATCTCTGGCCTTCCCCTCCCTGAATAACTCCTCGTGCATGAATGTAGGTGGAAAATACTCATTTAGTTTGTTAGCTACCTCAGCAGGATCATCAACAGTTGGACCATCGATATCCAGTGGACCAATCTAATTCATCCCCTTCCTTGTAGAGTTTCCATAATTAAAGAACTCTTTGTGGTTTTCTTTGGAAAACCTGCATCCTTTGCCAAAGATTTCGCGTAATCTGCCTTCGCCTGCCTTACCTCCTTTGTAACTTGGTTACAGATCAACTTATATCTATCATAGGCTTCTGTGTCACATGTTAATTTATATGTATCTCATACATTTTTCTTCTCTGTCACATGTCTAATTAGTTCATCTGACAACCATTTAGGTGTAAACCTTGAACAATATTTCTTAGTTGGTATGTAAAGCCTAGTAGCTTCCAAGGTAAGTTCTTTGAAGGCTTCCCATTTTGAATTTGCTGTTGGTAACATCATCAGTTGAGTTGGTCCCACCATATAGAATTTAAATACTGTCTCAGACCATCGTAGTCGCCTTTACAAAAGCAAATGTCCTTCCCTTTATCCCTGATGGTAGTTATCTCTTCGAGTAAATCCCACTTCAGCACACAGTGTTCACTGCCACCTAGTGGTTCCTTTATCTGAAGATTCTTGATTCATGAAAAATCACTACTGATAATTAAATAAAGAGTATTACTCCCTCTGGTTGCCTTCTGAACATGCTGATGTAGAAAACAGTCATCCAATAAATCCACAAAAGCCTTGCTAGTGTGTGATTGACCAAACCACAAATTCCAGTCAATATCTTGGAAATTAAAATCTCCCATTATAAGACACTCTGATTTACTGCTCCACTCTATTTCCCTGTATAGTAGTTTATTATACTCATCAGAGTCATTACGCCTATAACACACTCCTACTCTCAATTTTTATTTCCCAGTGTTTATGTCACACCAAACTGACTCAACGCTGCACTGTCCACCCAAGTCGATTGCCTATACTTCCTTGGATTTTGTGTTTATTCCTCCCTTCCTATCCTGTCTACCCTTCCTGTACACATTGTACTCCCCAAATTCCATTTCTGCATTCCTTATATCTGTTTGAGACCAGGTCTCTGATATCCCAATAATATCTTCCTTTGATGTTTTGACCAACACTCAGATTTATTAGCTATACTTCTAGCATTGATAAGCACACATCTGTTCCTATTTTTAGCTACCCTAAAACAGCCCATGTGTTTATTTGTACCGCAATGGCTCCCAGCCATCTCTGAAATCTGTATCTTGTTTTCCAGGCTGCTGCTCATTCCAGAAGCAGTGCAAGAATCACTTTCATCTCTGCCTGCAGTTTCTGCGTGCTGTTTCTGTTAATCTATTAGTCCTTGTATCCCCCCCCCCAAGCTAGCAGTTTTCCGACTCACCTAACACTGCCTCAATAGCTTCAGCAAGAGCACCCTTTCTATTTAAGTGTATCCCATCCCTGTAGAAGCAATCTCAGCTGTCAACAAGCAAACTTCACTGCATACTTAAGTGTTTTGGAAACCAGCATGATGCTTGTACCTATTAAACCAACTCTTGCTTACCATGAATTTGGCTTGGGATTCGCTATAATTATCCTTAATATCTTCGTAAATGCTTCTTGCTTTTGCTTGAATGGCCATTGGGCTCAGTGGCACTTGCTTCTGAATGGAAAAGCTATTAATAATATGGATTTTCCATCCATATTATTAATAGCTTTTCCATCTTTGATTTAACACCTGAAGTCTGTTTTGGGATCATTGTTGATCTTAAATGCGTTGACCTTTAACATGTTCTTTTATACGCATGCACTGTCCCTTAAAATAGTATTCATTGTTGAAGCAGCAAGACCTAATTCATGCATTAGATGATAAACTTTGTCCTGCTTTGTACTTCTTAATTAATCATCTTCATTTCTTGATCAATTTTCTTTTGTTTCGTAGCACTGCCAGTACTTACACTTTTCCTTGGTCCCTTTCTGTTCATCATTGTAATACATAAATTGGAATGAAGAGAAGTTTCTGAAAATTTGTGTTTTATATGACTGAAGATTTCAGTGAAGAGGAACACATTTCACCATAGTACCATAATGTAAAATTCCTTAGATTTGTCAGTCAATCAATGGTTAAAGATAACCATTGATTCCATTATTTTCCTTGGAACTGAAGTTAAACTAACAGGTATGTAATTTCTCGTGTTACCTTTCAATCCCCCTTTGTGAATTTGCAATACATTTGCACATTTCCAGTCCATGGGGACCTCTGCTGAGTTAGTAATGTCCTCATTATCATGCTTAAGGCCTACTTACTTCCTTTGCCACCTCCTTTAATATATATATATAACTGGATATATCCGATCAATTCCAGATGCCTTCCTGATGTTTTACTTAAGCAACTGCTCCTCCACTTTGCTCTCAGTTATTACAAAATAATTTAACTCCTTGTTAAAGTTTGAATAATCTTTTGGCCTCCACTTCTCTACAGAATTCCTTATGTGTGAAATACTCATTCAGTTTGTCAGCTACCTGAGCAGAATCATCAACAATCGAACCATCGATATCAAGTGGACCAATCTGATTCATCCCCTTCCTTCTAAAGTTTACATAAGTAAAGAAGTCTATGTACTATTTTTATTTGCATATTTATCTGCAGATTCTTAATGCATGAATAATCACTGCTGATAATCGGTTCAATAGTATTACTCCTATGATTACCTCTTGAACCTGCTGCTGCTGCTGTAGAAAACAATCATCCAGTAAATTCACAAAAGTCTTGCTAGTGTGTGACTGACCAACCTACAAGTTCCAATCTATATCTGGGAAGTCAAGATTTCACATTATAAAACAATCTGATTTACTGGCCCATTCTGTTTCTCTGTACAATTGTATGTTGTACTCATCAGTCATTTGGCCTATACCACACTTCTGTCTCAACTTTGATTTTCCAGTGCTTATGTTACACTAAACTGACTTAACACTGCACAGTCCATCCATTTAAACTGGATGCACTTCCTTAGATTTTGTGTGTTTTCTAACAGCATGATCCCTATCCTTCCTCCCTTTCTATCCTGCCCTTCCTTTCTGTACACATTGTACTTCCTAAATTTCAATTCTGCATTATTTATTTGTTGACTTGGTGCATTATAGCCTTAGCCACTAATGACCCAAAAAATCCTAAAACAACCAACCAACCTTATTTCTGTGTGACACTATGGCTCTGATATCCCAACAGTATATGCCTTTGATGTCTTCACCAGCACCTCAAATTCATCAAATTTATTTACTGTATTATTCCTAGAATTTGTGTACATGCTGGTATACATGCACCTATTCTTACTTTTAGTTACCTAAATACAACCCATGTATCTACTTGTTTCGTGATGACTTCCTGCACCATTCTTTCCAGGCTGCTTCTCATTCCAATAGAAGCAGTGCAGGGATCACTCTCACCTCTGCCTGTGGCGACTGTTAATCTATTAGTCTGGGAATTCCCCCAAGCTAGCAGTTTTCTGATCCTCCTTAGAATGGCTTGATAGCATCTTTAAATTTTCTTGCACCCTTTCTATTTAAATCCATACCATCCCTGTAAAAACAATATCTCTTTTAACAAGCACAGACCACGCTGAGAAAAATTCTACCTCATGAGCATTGCACAGTCACTCCAGGGCCGAATTAATTGACAAGGCTCTCATCATATCCTGAAAAAGGCCTCTGAGGTTGGGCAAATTCATATTTTAGCATTAAATCAGCTCATACACCAACCATAAGAATAAGTATTTACTGTAACTAAAATATTTACAAATTAAAATAAAATAAGTATTTACAAAAACTGCTATTATATTAAATTAAATTATATACATGTGAAAAACCAGAGCAAATATTATTAGGGTGTGACAGGATATGCTGCTTCAAGGAACAATGATATGAAACTGTTCCTTGAAGTTGATAGTTGACCCTTCACTTGAAAATCTAATTTTTCAAATAATGAATATTGAAGGTAAAACAGTGGCAATGTATTGTAAAATATAGAACGGCATTTACTTTACAAGCCTCTGCCAATATGTACTTTTAGGTAGAATAATTCAATTTTTGGATGAGTTCCTAAACCAAGATCTTGGGCAGGTTAAGCCCCAAGCCTATGCAGACGATTTGATCCTTTCTGTGCCTGCCAGCTCAAGGCTCAGCTTGAAATTTCTACTATCTGAGCCTTCTGTCTTCTCCAGGAGTGGGCCACCCAGTACACCCTGGCAATCTCAACTGAGAAAACCTCCAGCATCCTACTGAAAGGGCACCTAAGCCCATCCAAACCACTGCAGATTAAGATCAATGCCACAACCATCAAGCACCGCACCCAGCCTAAGCATCTTGGTGAAATCAAAACTGTTCTTCCTCCCACACCTACAGTATATCCAAAAGAAGATAAGAAATCGCAGAGCATTGGTGGCAAGGGTCATCTGCAGGAACTGGAGTTAAAATGACTTACCCTGACCCTGTTTTACAAAGTAGTTTTTATTCCAGCCATCTCATATGCTGCAGGTGTCTGGTATCACCCGGCAGCTATTGTCACAAATCAGAAGAAATTAGTCGCCATTTGAAGAGCAATACCTTACCATCACCAGATGTCTGCTGCATAGTGGGCACTCCTGTTCTCCAAGTCCTCGCTGGGGTCATCCCTCTAGACCTTGAAATAATCAGATGTGGCATGTTATATAATCTGTCCAAAGGAATCTCCACCATCCCCATTAGATTCACCCCCAACCCAACAATGAATCACAAGACAGAGAAAAGGTGCCTTCTTATTCACCTGCAGCAGGTTTGGCAAGACAGATGGATGACATCCACTAAGGGAGCAATTACAAAGAAATTCATCCCTTAAGTAATGTTCATGTTCCCAAAAGCCCCAAGCTGGTTTTTCCCTGGCCTGTACATAATGTACCTCCTTACAGGCCATGGGTCAGTACAAGAAAAATTGACATCCCTGGGCATCACAGGATGATCTACACTGCCACTGTGGCACTGACGAATCTTGGCACCACACAATGTATGACTGTTCTGACTATGAAGGCTTGAGATCTGTTTTGATCACAAAGATTACTAGTTTCCAAGGGACCAAGAATATATACAAGTTTATACCCATGACCATTATGAATACTTTACCACTTTTGCACAGGTCATCTTCAACAGATGAAGAACAGTAAGGAGACTTAAATCACCAAATACAATAACATGAGACTGATTCTGGGCACCCCTCCCAATTAGCATCGACGACCAACCTCATTGAAGCTCAACTGAACTGAGATTCACTTCTTGTATCCAAGTTCCTTTGGGTTGATATCTACAACTAAATCTGCCGACACCATCAATCATTTGGACTGCGACAGTTCCTGATTTAGGCTTTGATACCATGCCTGACTATCCTTTACACGGAAACCAAGACACGGATTGACACCTAAAACCAGTATCTGAATTGAGAAGCGACAATCTGGATCATAGCATCAATCGATTTGGAATTTGATAACATCAAGACCTGGACAAACTCCCTTCAAGGACAATCCTCTACTTACCATGAGAGAGACCATTAGCCTCTTGATGATCTACACTGGTTCTTCTTACCCAGTGTACTTTATCCCTGTACTCCATTCACCTGGTGGATTCATTTCCATTGTTTCTTTGAGGATGCCTCTAGTTACATCTCCAACACTTCTCAGCCTTGACATTTGTTATCCATGGTTGAGCCTTATTATTTTAATAATAATTATTATTTATTTTTTTATTTCATAATTTTTTTTTATTTTATTAATATTTTTTATTTATATATTTTATCTCCATCTAGGAAGCGAGACAAGCCAGAAAATAACGAGGTGCCTGGCTACCTCCCAGCGGTGTGTGTTGGCAATGTGGGGTCCCACCAGGGGCCCTTTGGCCAAATGCCAGGATATAACAACAGTACCAAACATAATACTACACATCCAACACACAAAAAAAAAAAAAACTTTCCTGGCATTTACAGTAATACTGTATTTCTTCACAGCATACATACAACGCAGAAGTGGGAAACCCAGTAGCACCTGACCCTAACACTATGCACACTACGCTCTATGATCATTGGAATTCTTCAACATGTCCTTCCACATTTAACAGAGGGACTCCCAGTCGACAGATTTCCATGAAATTTTATATTGCGATGAAGTATTCATCCAATTTCATCAAATTTGGACAAATCGAAATCTGGCAATTATTACTTTTTTTCATTTATGTTGTATGGGGGAAAAAATCATAGATTAAATATAGTTTTAATGCAGTATTGCTAGTTTTAGATAGTGTGTGCATTTGTATTTATTATATAACTCATGAATTTGAAAAGATATTTGAAAAGATATATATATACATACAGCAGATTCTCGATTAACCAAGACACTTCAAGGCTCCAAATTAAAAAAAAAAATCAACCAGAAATCAAAAAATTCAAGTAATAACTAGAATAGGTATAATCAGATATTTTGCAAGTAGTAAATAAGCGACAAGCGTCATAAGTCGTCATTGGGAGATTAGTGTACCTATTATCTTCCAATCCCCACTGTCTTCACACCCGCCACTCAAAAAAAAAGAGAGACCAAATGTTTAGTTTGATTTAGTGCATCGTGTCGATTGTTGTGTTCTGTTTCAGCGCAAAAGCACAAATTTTGTTTCATTATTTATGTCAGGGATGTCAGAATTTTTTTATAGTAAATATATATATATATATATATATAATATATTTTTTATTTTTATTTTTTTTTTTTATTTTTTTTTTTATATATATATTTTTTTTGTTTAGAAATCGCAAAAATGATGGGTAAACACAGAGTTGCATTTACCCATATTGAAATAATGCTTGAAATTATTCAAAAGTTTGAAAACGATGCATCTTTTAAATCTCTAAGAAACTATTATAATGCCGGTGACCAAACCATAGGCAACATCGTAAAAAATGAAGGGAAGCTATTAGATTTAAAATCGACATCGTAAAAAAATATAGGAAAGTTATTAGACTTAAAATCGACATCGTAAAAAATAAAGGGAAGCATCGTATTGGATATGCGGGTAGTGTGTTGAAGGTTTTTTTCATTTTTTATCTATCAGCGTATTTTTTATGTAGGTTACTGAACATTTTTGATACAGTAAGTCCCAGACTTATGCAACTATGGATTTACGTAAATTTTTTTAATTTTAATTTTTTTTTTTTTTTTTTTAGGATTGTAAAATTTAAAACAAACAAAAAAAAAAAAAAATAAATAAATAAAATAAGCAATCAATAACGATGATCACAGCATGCACAAATTGCACAAATTAGATACAGAGTAACTAGCAAAAAATTAGGAAAGAAAAGAAAGATCTTACAATATATTTATGGTTTTTTTTTTTTTTTTTTTATATGAGTGAAGGGGACACATTTCACCGTAATAACATAAAAACACACACAATTTCAGCTATCGGTATTATCACAAATGCAATAAGATCAAGTTTTTTTTTTTTTATGAAAACCCCAAACACGAAGGTATCAAAACCTATAGTACTTAGTACCGTGCATGGGTTGAAGGAGAAGTATGAGGGAAGTGGGGTGCCGGAAACTTTGCTCTAGAGACTAAACATGGGTTTCACCACTTCAAGCCTCCAATAAGCAAAGTGGTGGTATTTCACCGGTTGATGAAAGTCATCTACCCCGTTTATAATTAGATGCACGACCAAAAATGTGCTTCAGTAAAATGTGAGTTTGTGTGAGGTGATAATAGTGTTTCCCCCTTAACCCTTGAAGTTCTTTTCAGAAAATTTCATTTTGACCATTATCATGGTGCCGACTAAGAGAATGAGTGACAGCTCTACTAGTAAATCTACCAACAAAAGGAAAGCCATCGATTTGGATCATAAAATTAAACTAATAAGGTTGTATGAAAATGGCCAAACATTAACAAGTATCGTACGCAATTCAGACTTGTCAATAATAATATAGTAGTTATGTATCTCTTATGTATGCCAGGGATTTTTGTAATTTTTGATTAACCAGGAAATCGATTATCCGGGATTTGTTTTTTACCATCTATCCCGGAAAATCAAGAGTGTGTGCGTGTGTGTGTGTGTGTGTGTGTAGAGAGAGAGAGAGAGACTTAAAAGTATATGGGACGAGTAAGCAATATCTTTGTAATTAAACTGAATAGCTAAGTTTTGAAAATGTTATCTATAGAGATTTATTAAGTGTTTTATAAAGTTATAATCTTAGTTATTAATTGATAAAGAGATAAGAATATATTCTTTTTTCACTTCTGTTAATCAGAGAAAAGGAAAGAAAAATTCAATTAATTTCGGTGGGGGGGGGAAACAGCAGAGGTGCTGAAATGTAATGTGCTTCCATACATTAAGTAACTTACTGCTGATAACAAATTTGCTGCATCAAAAAAGATAAATAAAAAATTTGAAGAAGAATAACATTACCAAACACATAATGTTTATGGAGGAGGAATAGGGTGCCCATAATGCCCTATTGATGATTTATCGAATGCTGTCCTGTACAGATAGGGAGGTAATAATGCCACTGCATAAGGCAATTGTAAGACCTCATTTGGAATACTGTGTTCAAGTATGGAGATCTCATCAGAAAAAAGACAGCTTCTTGAAAAGGTCCAAAGATGGGCAACTAGAATGGTGAGATCAGCAGGACAACCATATGAAGAAAGATTCCGATTATGTGGGCTACAGAGTTTGGAACTTGGCACCTTAAGGTGACTTGATTGAGGTTTATGAGACTTGGAGACCAATTAGTAAATTGAATGAAGGGGGAATTCACTGTTCTGAAGAATTTCAGAACTAGGGATCATAAATTAAAATGACAGGGCTTGAAGTTTAGATCAAATTGTAGGAAGCTTTCTTTTAGCCAGCAAGTTGTTTATAGCTGGAACAAGTTGAGGCTGGCAGTTGGAATGAATTCAGAGTTAAACTTAACCTGTGTGAGGAGGGAAGCATATAATTGGTGTTTTCCTATCTACCTGATTGGGGTTTTTTTTTTTTTTTTTTTTGCCAGTGCAGCAAAAGGCTCTCGCTTTCTTGCACTATATGGAAAATATTATTACTATATTCGATTATATTCTACTAGGGAATACAAGTTATGGAATGAAGACTGCCCACCACCACTCCCCTTACAAAAACATTAAATGAGCTTGTTCTAAGTTTAATCTTTTTAAAATGGTAATAAAACATATATTATTTGTTCCATCTGTAAGAAATATCTTTTTAAGTTGCAGTATAGTATTTATCTTGTAAACTTAGGAGTATATATAGTATTATTATTTTCCTTGTAGTTGATAATTATTATTATATTTAAGATTGTTTTATAACAAAACTTGTACCAAAAGTAAAACAATTGATATTTTTATTTTTTTCATTAGCTGTTGTTTAAATGAAGAATAAATACCAGCAAATTCACTTTTGTATCTAAAATGACAAAATATTAATTATTGATTTATTTCAATTTATTATTATTAAAAAAGTGAAATTTTAAATATTGGTTTAAATTGGTTTAAATATTTAGAAATGTACAAGTGCATATTAAATTTGAACGGTATGGCGGGGTTAATTATGGTTTTAGGTGATTATTTAAACCTCTGTTTAAACACTTCCCTTAATTATTTCTCTCTACCATCACTAGCGCGTGCGCGTGTGAGAGAGAGAGAGAGAGATCAGTATTTTCATCAGTCAGATATCATCCTCAATGTAAATTTACAAGTGCCTGCAGCTCAGATCATAAATTGGAAAAAAATGAATAAACAAAAAATAAACATATTTTCAAGCCAAATATGTAAAATATAGTTTGAAACAGGCAAGTTGATATTATTGTTATATAAATAGTGAATTCATACATAACAAATGTCACTGCAGGATATGAAACAGAAATGAACTATGGAAAACTAATTTTAATTTTATAATATTTTTTTTATGATTAGAAGACCCGTAAAAAATGTTTAAAAAATTTACATGTGGTGGTTTTGCTTATAACCAAGACAAATACAATTGGCCTGATTGTCAGCAGTGACTCATGGTGCATTAAGAATCTGCAGATAAAAGAACACAGTGATATTGGCAGTGATCACACTGTATTGATGTGGGATTCACTTGCAGATCTAACTATCATCAGGGGGTATCTTTCATAAAGGTGACTAGTGTAGGCTTAGACAGTTTTTAAATTCTATACAGTAGGGTCAACTACAGCAAATTCTAAGTGGTAAACATTTAGGGATGTAACTGTAGAAGCTGCTAGACTTTTTATACCAAGTAAGAGATTTTCTTCAATGCTTAGACTTAAATGGATATCATATGAACTGATGAGACATGGCAGGAATTAAAATGCATAAGATACATATATATATATATATATATTATCAACCAATACAGAAACCTGTGGCAGATATAAACTAGTCTGCATTCAAGTCACAAAGGAGGCTAAGCAAGCTAAGGTTAATTATGAGAAGCACATTGCAAAGAATTCTTTACTTATGCAAACACTAGAAGGAACGAAATAAATCACATTAATCCACTAGATATCAATGATTTTACTATGGTTGATTGTACTTGAGTTGCTGACAACCTAATTAGATATTTGCATATATATTTACATGTGAGGAATTCTTTAGGAAAGGGTATGCTAGATACTAATAAAATTCTAATACAGTGCTAAATAATTTTAGATAACTGAGAAAAAAGTGGAAGAGAAATTGTTATAGCTAAATATAAAAAGCACTTGGGATGGACGGGATCCTTCCAGTCATATTAAGCGGGGGCAGAAAAGCAGGCAAGAAAACCTTTAGCCATAATTATGACAGCATCCTTTAATTCAGTGGAGGTCTCTGGGGACTATAGATATGCAGACTTTATCAACAATTCACAAGGGGGGGGGGGATCTGAGGGTGAAATGAGTAATTACCGAGTTTATTAACTTATTTTCACATGACTTGTTTCAGGGAAAATAATGGTGTCACTGGTTAAAGAAATAAAGCAGGGCCATCTTGACAAGAATGCAGTTATATTGCAGTTAGAGCATGGATTTGTTAAGGGAGGGTTCCTTATAATGACCAATTTCATTGTCTACTATGATGCAGTAAAAAAAGAACTGAATGCAAAATATAATTTTGAAATCATAAAAGACTCATGTACAAATTGGAGCAGTGTGGCATTAAGAGTGCATTGCTACAATGGACAACAGGATAGTTGAATTAAAGACAACAGTGGTTATCAAAACACCACTGTTTATGGACTAATATTATGAAGTGCTGCAACTTATATCGGTAATACTGCAAATTTTATGAAAATGAAATGCCATACTCATAACAGTAGAAGTTATCTTTTTAAATAAAAATTTTTAAGGCCTACTCAGTTGGTTTATTTATTTATTTTATTTAATACAATTTTTAATCAATCCTTCAATTAGTTTCTCAGGAAATTAGCATTAGCGTTAGTAGAGGCATACGATGCAAGAAAGCAAGCTTATGAAAGCAGCATCAGCCAAAAAAAAAAAAAAAAAAACTCTCCAATTTCACCCCTCCATTCGTTCGAAATACCTGTCCAGCTCAGCCTTAAATTTATTTAGGCTATCAACTTCTACAACTAAAGATGGAAGTCTGTTCCACCAATCAACTACCCGCTGGCTAAAGGCAAACTCCCACACATCTATCCTATAACTGTCTTTCCTCAATTTGAATTTATGCCCTGTCAGGTGCTTATTCTGAGCAAGAGGAAGAATCCCATCAGCATTGTGCATGCTCAAACCATTCAAGGCTTTATACACCTCAATCAGATCACCTTGCTGGTGCCTAATCTCCAAACACTGTAATCTGCAAAACTTAAGCCTTTTTTCGTAAGCGCTACCCTTTGTTCCATTCAGTCCCCTTGTTGCCCTTCTCTGTACTCGTTTCAACAGTTCTACATCCTTTTTAAAATGAGTTCTCCAGACCTATATATAGTACTCAAGGTGTAGCCTGACCATCGCCTTATACAAGGGGATAATCACTTCCTTATCCCTGCTAGAAAAATTCCTGTATATCATTGACAAGACATCTTCAGCTACTCTTGCAGACCATCTGCACTGCTCAGAAAACTTCATATCTGTCTGCACAGTTACCTCCAGGTCCTTTTCATTCTTTACCACTGTCAGTGTAGTACCACAGAGTTGATACATTTCTCTGGGGTTACTGCTTCCCATATGTAGTACTTTACATTTGTCAATGTTAAACTTCATTTGCCACTCCACAGCCCATCTGCTCAACTTTTCAATGATATTCTGCTAGACATGTATAACGCATGTCTGGCAGAAGGAACATTTCCCAAGTCTTGGAGAACAGCGGTTCTTAAGGTTATTCTGAAAAGTCCAGAAAAGTCCCTGAACGAGCCTACGTCATATCGACCAATTGCTTTGCTCCCAATTTTGGCAAAAATTTATGAAAGACTTCTCTCGTTCAGATTGAGAAGTAATTATGAGGCTCTGGGACTGAGTTCTAATAAGCAATTTGGATTTAAGAAAGGATCCTCAACTGAGGATGCTATTAGAACAATGATGACCCATGTAGAAGAAGCACAGACTCGATATGAGTTGGGCTTGTTTGTGGACTTCAGAGGTGCATTCGACACTCTGTGGTGGGGCAGTGTCCTCCGCAGAGTTAGAGCTGCACTCTGTACCATGAATCTGTATAAAGCTTTTCAGAGTTATTTTTCGGATCGCTGTGTGCAAGTAAGAACGAGCTTTGAACAAGAAAGTTATAAAGTTGAACGCGGCTGTCCGCAGGGTTCTATCCTGGGCCCTTACGTCTGGAACATGGTCTTGGATGAATTTTTAAACTCTGATATGGAGGACGTAAAAGTTGTGGCTTACGCTGATGATCTTGCTTTTATAATTGATGGAAACTCAAGGAAAGACTTGGAAGAAAAATCAAGTAAAATTTTAGAAAAATTACTGACATGGAGCGAAAAGCATAAATTAGAAGTGTCTTCAAAGAAAACTGTAATAATGCTGTTAAAAGGTAGACTGAGTCTCACAAGGCCTCCATTAGTAAGGAGTGGTGATGTCTCTTTAAAGTATGTTAAGACTCTGAAGTATCTGGGGTTGTTCCTGGAGGAGCGATTGTTTTTTACGGAGCACGCAAGATTTCTGAAGCAGAAGGTTAAGCTCCTGTACGCAAAGCTCCGCAGGGTTGTACAAATTAAGGGCCGAGCCCTTAATATGTTATACGAGAGTGTCTTTGTACCCATTATAACCTATGGAGCTGGGGCTTGGTGCAGTAGAGCAACCAATTCTGCAGTGATGAGACAACTGCTGTCAGCTCAACGATTTGCTCTTCTGGGGATAACCCGGATATGCAGAACAGTCTCGACTGATGCTGCACAAGTTATTGCTGGCAAAATGCCGGCGGACCTTTTAGTGGTCCGTTCTGGCCTATATTATTGTTTGAAGAGAGGCATTGCCAAGGAGATCCTTGGCATCCGGTCCTGTGCGGTTGGCGAAGTGGTGTCTGAGAGGCGACTGTTAGCGGTCGAGCGGAGGCGGATTGATGATGATATTGTAAAGCTTTGGCAGAATCGATGGCTAAATTCAAGTAAAGGCCGAGAAACATATAATTTTCTCCCCTCTGTTCAACTAGTAAATTTTAGAACAAGACCTTGGCTGCAGTTTGGTCTACAGGCATGCTTCGTTTTGACTGGTCACGGATTACGGGCCAGGCTGAGTGAGCTTGGATTATCTGACACAGCTTTATGTGCTTGTGGGCAAATGGAGACTGGCCTCATGTCATGTTATATTGTCCTATCTACTCTGATTTTAGATTGATGCTTGAGGTGGCTCTCAGTATTAATCAGAGTACCTTGTATACTTTGTTTTTAACTCAGGAAAATTTTAAGGTTTTTAATGATTTTATTGACAAAGTGTTTGTTAGAAGACTTGCTGGTCTTAATACTTAAGTAGTGGTCTTCCTCCCCGTGGAAGGGGCGGGAACTGGAGCCATAGGGGATATTGAATTATCTCTCTATGGTGACAGGCTAAAGACCGAACAATTGTAAATCATACGACAAAAGAGTTAGAAGTTTTTAGGATTTTAAATGTTTTATAACTTACTAACAAGTTTGTTTGTCGTTTAAATAACAAATCTTTTGGAGAAGTAAATTTTCAAAATTTTTAAGTAATAATTTGTGCATATGGGCATATTGCCCAGGTGGCACACACAACTAACTCTGTTGTAATATGATGATGATGTCAGTGTAGTACCACAGAGTTGATACATTTCTCTGGGGTTACTGCTTCCCATATGTAGTACTTTACATTTGTCAATGTTAAACTTCATTTGCCACTCCACAGCCCATCTGCTCAACTTTTCTAGCATCTGTTGTAGTAGTAGCAGCAGCAGCAGCGTACTGTCATTAGTGTTATTAACAATCCTGCCTACCTTCGTATCATCTGCAAACTTGGACATTAAGCCTGATATACCATCATCAATATCATTTATAAATATGATGCGAGCTTTTTCGAACAAATTCGGCCCTAGAGAGATTGTGCAAGGCTCAAGGGGTATAATTTTTCTCAGCCTAGTCTGTAGTTGTTAACAGGACAGACTGCTTCTACAGGGATGGGATACACTTAAATAGAAAGGGTGCAAGAATATTTGCTGATGCTATCGAGGCAGTGTTAGGTGGGTCGGAAAACTGCTAGCTTTGGGGGGGTACACGGAATTATAATATTTATAACTTTAAGAAATGTCTTCCTTAAAGTTATAAATATAAATAAATTATTACAAATAAACCAAACTAGTGTTAAAACAGTTTCTCTGAGTGTTTACTTTCCAAAAAGAAAGCAATTTGCTCTCCATGGAAACAGAACAGTGTATTGTTTCTTCACATGTAATGACATGACTTGCATAAAATAACAATAATAAATGATAAAATGACATTTGGACTTTATTTCTTAAATAAAAAAGAACTGTACTAAATAATATAATACTAATAAATATTACAATGTAATATTTCTGAACCATAATTATGGGTACATTTTTGGATTCGAGGTAGATCCACATGAACTGGTGATTGTGTTAATGTAGTGGTTTTCAACCGGGTGCCGCAACAACATTCCAGGGGTACCACATAATTTGGGTTTAAGTTACTTGAACTTATTGGGGTTTTTTTTTTTTTTGTTTTTTTTTAAATTTAAGTATTTATTTCATTATAAAAAGATACATCCTTATAATTACATTATTATAATAAATATCATATAACATTTTTTTAATATTATATATATACAGAGAGAGAGTGAATTGGATCTAACGAGCAGAAAATTGAGTAGGAGTGCCACGAAATAAAATTAATTAATTAAGGATTCCATTATTAAAAAAAAGTCAAAAACCACTGTGTTAATGTATCTTCATTTCATGAAGGGAAATCAAAGGTTGACATGAGTCATTTCAGAAGTAATGCAGGGGCATCTAGACAGGAGTGCAGTAATACTCCAGTCACAGTATGGATTTGTTAATGAGTGATCTTGTCTGACCAATCTAATAGATTAATAAAGGAACTGAATGCAAAAAGTAATTTTGATATCATATAACTTACATTTTAGGAAAGCTTTTGATACTGTTTTCCATATAAAACACTACTGTACAAATTAACAGCAGTAACTTGCCCTTGGCATTAAGGGCAAGTTACTGCTGTGGATAAATAAATGAATGATTGAGTGGGAGAAGACAGAGTTTTTAAATGGATACTGCCTTTCAAGGACTAATATTATTAGTGTTTGATCAGTTTCCCAGGGTTCAATGCTGGACTCATTGTTGTTTTCTACATTTATTAATTATATTGATGAAGGTATATCAGATTTCTTGTCTACATTTGCAGATGATAACATTGACAGTAATCAAGGTATGCTAATCCCAGATTAATGTACCAACCGTGGTATTACACTTAGGATAATTGAAAATGAAAAAGACCTGGGAGTTAATTATATATTCAGATATGTAGTTCTTTTATCTTCCCTGTGATGATGAGGCAAAGTAGAAGTGATTAGCTTACGCAGAGGTGTAGCTAAGTGTTTGGTGCTGTTGGCAATTTGTGGCTATGTGCTTTTTTTGATAATTGGTAAAATCGTAGTAAATAATAAGTACAGTCGGACCTCTGTTTCACAAACTCCTTTAGCGAATTTTTCTATTTAACAAATTTGTTTGAATTCCCCTTCGTAATTACATTTAAAACAGTTTCTGTAGGACACGGCGCCTCCATAGCCAGGTGGGCAGGAGCAGCAGTGCGTAGCACACGCTTCTTGATCAGACTGGGGTTCAAGCCCGTGACTACCAAATACGGAGGATGCTGAAAGGTCAGGAAATGACCACTGCATATCCCCAGAGCAATATGGCCTTAGTTGCTGATGCTCCTAAAAAAACACCAGATTCTGTAAAAAAAAAAATTCTGTAAATTACATTAAAACTTAATTTATCTTACTTTAGTGTTAGCAAAATTAGTGATATTTTCATTGAAGCTTATTGTGCTAGTAAGTTTGTGTTCAATTGAAAGAAGACATAGATGTGATGTGCATCCTTGTTCTGACTTCAGTCTCAAATTATTCTTAACCAGTTTTAAAATGCTAAAACTCATTTCAGCAGTGGCTACTGTTGTTGGCATTGTAAGGAACGTTTTAAGAATTTTTTAAATATTTGGGTAGGTTTCTTGCAACTCCCATTTAGCCAATACATTTAAAATATAGTAAGTGATATATTGTATGGGGATTTTTGTTTTCTAATATTTCAATTATTTGGTGTTTAAAGAATTTGATTTCAATTTTAAATTGGCCTTGATTAATTTTGGCTTATTTTTCTGACAATAAAATAGCTTTAGTTTCTACATCTTCACTTTTCATTGAATGGAACACTTCACCAGACTTTAATTAAGAAATTAAGTCTACTGCTATCTTTTTTAGAGATTCAAATCTATCATTTGACTGCATTATAATGGAATCAATTATTAAAAAACAAGAAATTTTTATTCCACCGAAGTTCAGTGATTCATGTTCAGCATGCAGATCTGGAATTTTTTTTATTTTGCCATCCTCCTTTCAAGTGGTACTAATTTAATTTTTTTTTGCAAGTTTCCAAAATTTCACTGAAAACATAAATTCCATTATTTATTAGATCTTTAAATAAATCTACAAGTCTTTTAATTAATACAAATGATCAATAAATATCCTCATCTTTTTTTTTTCTTTTTTTTTTGCAATGATATGTTGACTTTACTTTACTTTCCAGTATCAAATTCCACAAGCTGAAAAACACAATAAACTTGTAACTACTCATTTCACAGTGCAATGATTTAGCAAGAGATAATGTGTCACCAAGTAAATAATCATCTTTCATTTCGTTTAATATTAAAATAATTTCTTCGAGTTTCCCATTTACTTTTAAACATTTTTTTTTATGTAAACCCCAAACACGAGAGGTATTACAACCTATAGTACTTAGTACCATGCTTCGGTTGGAGGTTGAGAAGACGAAAGAAGATATTTGTTGACATTAGACTTGAACTTCTGTAGACTGTAATTTTCAAGAAATATGTGCGAAGGAAAGTTGTTGCAGAAAACGGCAGTTGAATGAATAAACGAGTAAGATGAAAATTTTGTTCTGTGAGTTTGAAGTTGGACAGTAAATGGATATTGGCTAGTGGCAGCACATGTTCGGACTGTTTTGATAGAGAGAGCAGGAATTATAGAAGCCAATTCAGAAGAACAGTGCCTATTGAAATATCTGTAGAAGAGGCATGCAACAGAAACAGTACGTCTATGAGATAGCGAGTGGAGAGAGATTCTGTTAGAGATGAATCATTAATTAACCTAACTGCCGTCTTCTGAGCAGAATCTAGAAGCCTGAGAGGGGTTTTGGGGCCACCGCCCAAGATTTGGGAAAAATATTCCATGGCAGGGCGGATTTGCAATTTGTAAAGCGTGAACAGCTATTTGGAAGTAAAATAACGCCGAGAGCAAAAGAGAAAACCCAAGTTTTTTAGATGTAAAGGAAGCAATATTTGTTATGTGCTTGTGCCAAGAGAGATTAGAAGTCAGGATAATCCCCAAAAGAGAGATATCATTTTGCCTAGAAATCGGAGTGTCACCAAAGATAAGCATAGGAGCAAATGAATCCTTTTTGCAAGATATAAGACAAGACTAAGTTTTAGAAGGATTGAAATCAACTAAGTTGTCTTTGTCCCACTGGAGAATTATCTAGAGATCGGAATTTAAGGAATTGGTAGAAGATTTTTGAGAAGTTGACGCTCATTGAGCAGGACAAGGTTTCTCAAAATTGAAAGTGGAATGCAATGTGCTATCATCGCAAAACTATGGATAGGATTTCCAGTTAATGGAAGAAGGTCATTAATATACAAGAGGAAAAGAGTGGGGGAAAGAACTGAACCTTCGGAGACACTGGCATTAGCAGAGAAGTTAGAAAACAGAGAGCCATCTACCATCATCCTCAGTAAGCGATGAGTGAGAAAGCTGGATAACCAGTTACAAAAATCAGTTGGCAAACCATAAGATGGAAGTTTGTTTAGAAGACCTTTATGCCAAACACGATCGAAAGTCTTTGAGAAGTTAAGAGCAACTGCTTGTGTTTCACTGAACTTTTCCATTGAATTAGTCCATAAATGGGTAAGATAAGCTAAAATATCAACACTGACAGAATCCATACTGGCGATCGTTGATCAAACGGAAGGTTTCTATATAGTTTAAGAGTTGGTGGTTAATTGATTTCTCCATTACTTCAGAAATGTAGAAGTAATTGCAATGGGACAATAATTAGATGGGAGGGATTTGTCACCCTTTTTAGGAATTGGCTGAATATGAGCAAATTTCCAAGCATAAGGAAAAACACCTTTGGAATAAGAAAGTGAAAAAAGGCGTCAAAGAACAGGAGTAAGTTCAGGAGCACAGGTTTTGAGAACAAGTGGAGAAATACCATTGGGACCTGGAGCTTTCTTGGCATCAAGATTCATCAAAATCCTTTTGACGGAAGACCACAGGAGGCATTGAAAGGAGCATGTTGCGAGTGCTGGGAGGTGTTTTACAAAGATCATTAATACATGAGTTGGAAGAAAAATGGGATGCTAGCAGGTTCAACTTTATCCTTGGCAGAAGTGACAACAGAACCATCTGGTTTGGACAGAGGTGGGAGCAGAGATGAGCAAAAGTTGTGGCCAATAGTTTTGGCAAGAGACCAGAATGCTCAGCTACCATTAGGGCAAGAAGCAAGTTTTCTACTCTTAGCCTGTTCAAACTCTACTTTGGACTGATTAATAACTGCTTTACAATTGTTGTGAGCTTTGGTGTAGGCAGAAAATGAAACTGAAGAATTAAACACAAGCCAATAACAATATGCAACGTTCTTCTCTTGAACAGTCTTAGCCCATTTATTGGAAAACCAAGGTTTAGATAAAGGACAGGATTTTAAAGTGGAGTGTGAGATAGTAGTAGTAGTGGTGGTGGCATGTGATGCAAGAAAGCAAATGTATGAGCTTATGCAGTATCAGCCAAAAAAAAAAAAAAATCACACCATTCCCTCCAAATGCCTGTCCAGTTCCTCCTTAAATTTATTCAACCTATCAACTTCCACAACGACAGATGGAAGTTTGTTCCAGCAATTAACCACCCGCTGGCTAAAGGCAAATTTCCGCACATCCAATCTACATCTGTCTTTTCTTAATTTGAATTTATGCCCCCTTAGGTTCGTAATCTGAACAAGTGGAAGGATCCCATCAGAATTCAGCATGCTGAACCCATTCAAGGCCTTATACACCTTAATCAGATCACCGTGCAGGTGCCTAGTTTCCAGCCACTGCAATTTGCAGAACTTAAGCCTCTCTTGATAAGAGGATCCCTTCATTCCCCTCACCAATCTTGTTGCCCTTCTCTGTACATGCTCAAGTAAATGTACATCCTTCCTAAAATGAGGCCTCCATACCTGTACGCAGTACTCAAGGCGTAGCCTGACCATTGCCTTATACAAAGGGATAATCACCTCCTTTTACCTGCTAGCAAAATTCCTATATATCATTGACAAAACCCCATGACCTGCCCTGGCAGCCTGTCTGCATTGCTCAGTAAACTTCATATCTGCCTGCACAATTACTCCCAGGTCTTTTTCATTTTCTACCACCTTAAGTGTAGTACCACACAGTTGGTACGTTTCTCTGGGGTTACTTCTACCCATATGCAGTACTTTGCATTTGTCAAGGTTAAACTTCAGTTGCCAATTCTTAGCCCATCTGCCCAAATTATCTAGATCCTGTTGCAGTAGCACACTGCCATTACTGTCATTAACAACCCTGCCAACCTTTGTATCATCTGCAAACTTCGACAGTAAGCCTGATATACCTTCATCAATATCATTGATAAATATACAAAACAACAGTGGACCCAATACCGAACCCTGTGGGACTCCACTAATAACATTAGTCCAAGAAGAGCAGCACCCATTGATTACTACCCTCTGTCTTCTCCCACTTAACCATCCTTTTATCCATTGTAACAACTTACCCCTAATACCATTCTGCTCCAATTTGTACACTAGTCTTCCATGCGCAACAGTGTCAAAAGCTTTCCTGAAATCCAAATATAAAGGATTCCATTCCTGCAAGAATAATTTTGCTGACCCGATCTGAGCAAACGTTGACATCAGAAATTTTGAAACAGTAATCCGACGAAGGAAAAGAAGAAAAGAAATCTAGCAGGTCATCCCATTTTGCATTCCTGTAATGCCAAACAATACAAGGTTGGGAACAGCCATGAGATAAAGGCTCCATTGAAGAAGAGACAATCACCAAGTTGTGATCTGAGGTGCCTAAAGGACCTCTCACTTTTACTGTGTACTTAGAAGGGTTGTTTGTGAGAAAAAGATGAAGTGTGTTGGCTGTATGTTTAGGATTGTCCGGTATTCTTGTAGGTAAATGAACAATCTGTGCAAGGTCAATAGTAATTGCAAAAGTGTCAGCATCTCGACCAGCTGGGTCGGTGTGACTAGAAAACGGAAGCCATCCGGAGTTGCGAACATTAAAATCATCAAGGAAAATTACCTCACTTTTGGGAAAGTTGCAAAGAGAGGAAGTCAAAGAGGTCCAAGTGATTAGGCGCCTCCATAGCCAGTTGGGCAGGACCAGCAGTGCATAGCACATGCTTCTTGATTAGACCGGGTTTCACGCCCGTGACCACCAAATACGGAGGATGCGGAAAGGTAAGGGAATGACCACCGCATATGCTCGAATCAATATGGCCCTAGTTGCTAATGCTTCTGAAAAAAAAAAAAAACAACAATCCAAGTGATTAATGGATTTCAGAGAACGGTAGAGATAACAGATGAATTTGACACAATGGGGTGGAGAGGTTTTAAGCCAGAGAAGATCGATATGGCTCTTCAGGATGATTTTTATGACCAATGATAGTTTTCCCCATCTGCTAGTGGACGAAGAGAAGAAATTGTACAATGACTGTATAGTTCCAAAAAATGACACAACATCTGCATTAAAGATGGCCGCACATATGCCTACCAAATTTAAGATTATTTGCACAATATACAATATATCAAACAGTGGAATTCTCCTTTTGAAATTTAGCTTTGGACACCTTTGTACTTTCCCGATATATTGGTGCAATTATCCTAACCTTGACCATGTATATTTTCAATTAATAAGCCATCTTGAATTAGTTTTTCCTTAATTTCTGACTCAATTCCCCCTCTCCTGTTTTTTCTGTTGTATTTATGAAATTTTATGAAGCTTTCTTCAATTGTGTATTTATTGTCTGAAAATTTTACGTACCGAATAATTTCTGTTAATTGGTCTCTGTGTAATACATCTGGAGTGCTATCAAATATTATGCTATAATATTTAGTTATTTGTATTTCTTGTATTATTTCACTTTGTGCTTCTGATGCTAACAAATTAATAAATTCATTCTGAATTTCTGGTGATAAATAACTAGTGTAATATTTAATATGTGATTCCAGGGCATTTTTAATACCAACATCAAATTGGCTGACAAATTTGATCCAGTTTAAAAATATTCCACAATATTTTTTCCTTCGGTATTGATATTACTATAATGTCCACTAAATGCCAAATTATTTTTAGCTCAGCACAATATATATTTTAATATTATTTTAATATATGGTGCCAATTCGAAATTTCACGTCTTATTGCTGCTTGTGCAATGTTTTCTATTAGTCCACCTCTTTGAAGTCCCATTTCTAATCATTTCCATTTTGTGTAATTGTATTAAAACAAATTCTCATGATATATAACATTTGCATTTAGATGTTTCCAGGCCTTAAATCCATCTGAGCTGCAAAATGTAACGTTATTTGTGCCAGATTCAAATAAGAGGCACTGGAAACAATATAATGCATCTTTGTTTTAGCAAGAAAATAACCATTTCTTCTTTTTTTTTTTTTTTTTTTTTCCCTCAATACCTTCATTTTTGTATTCCCACAAATTATTGAAACATCAGCCATTAGTTACATGATATGCACTTAACACTGTGTTCAGCACTGTGATACACTGTAAGAGATCTGTTTTTGTGGATATTAAAATTCCATGTAGTTGAATCATTAAAATTCAGACTTACGGTCCTATATTAATATTATTGCTGTCATCATTTTCTTCTGCCAACTGTTGTTCCATTATTCTCCATACTTTCTAATTCTCTAAAATAACTTCGACTGTTTGGGCTTTTTCTTGGACTTCCATTTCAGTGGTATCATCATTGTGTGGCGCCTCTGTAGCCAGGTGGGTAGGAGCAGTAGTGTGTAGCACACGCTTCATGATTAGACTGGGGTTCGAGCCCATGACCCCCAAATACAGAGGATGTGGAAAGGTCAGGGATTGACTACCGCATATCCCTGGAGCAATATGGCGTTAGTTGCTAATGCTCCTAAAAGCCAAATAACAAACAAACATCATCATTTGTTTCATTCTCATTTGAATTATGTTCATTTTTGTTGTCACTTTTTTCAACTGGCTTATTATAAGCAACTTTTGGAAGCCAGCGGAATGTTTTTTTGTTTTTTTTTTAAAATTTCCTCTTTATACAGTCTCTCTACCCGGTACTGACATCTGCTTTTTTTATTTTGGTGGCATGTCTAAAACTAATTGGACTTTAGTTGTTTTATTTAAATTATGAATCACAATATTCATGATTACCTATTATATAGCAGATGCCTCCGTAGCGAGGTGGGCAGGAGCAGCAGTGCGTAGCACACGCTTCTTGATTAGATCGGGGGTTTGAGCCCATGACCACTAAATATGGAGGATGCGGAAAGGACGGGGAATGACCACCACATATCCCCGGAGCAGTATGGCCCTAGTTGCTAATGCTCCTAAAAACCAAATAACAAACAACATGGTATATAGCAAACACAACAGCACTATATACACATAACTTATGACTTAATCAGTATTGTAGAATGTACACAATGCGTGAATTGCAAACTGCTATGCATTCGAGCATGTGCTGATGAAGTAGTTGCCTGATTGGTCAGTTCAAAGTTACATTCTGGATGGCAAATAGGTCTATGCTGCTATGCAGTGGGTACTCAGATTTAAGGATACATGCAGGCTTAAATCGCCCTCTTAAAACACTCCATTTGGTGAAAATTAATTTTCACCCCACCCCTGCTGCCCTAATCCTGATGCGGCATCATCTAGGGGTGCCATTTCGTCAGATAACCTCGGGTGTCGAAATAGCTTGGCACAGAACTGATTTACCTGTCAGTGGCACCCTTGGCACCTGCCCCAATGCCAAGGTGTTCCTATACTGGGCTTATGGTCAGAATTTTTTAGTCTTGGTTATGAAAAGTGGACAGAAGAATGGGTTCAGAAGAGAGGAACATTTTGATGATTCTAGATCATTGTACAGCACTGTCTGTTTGGACACTTAAGTTGTCAAATATATGGCTGGTTTTTTTTTTTTTTTTTTTACCTCCCAATACCACCAGTTTTATGCAGTCTCTGGATCAAAGCATTATTTATAACCTGAAGAGAGCATATAGAGCCTGTGTGATAAGGCACTTGATCTGCAACATAGAAGGGAACAATTTGCAGCCAAATTGGAATGTCTTGGATGCTATCCATAATCTTGTTATTGCTTGGGACAGTGTTGCATCAAATGTAATAATCAACTGCTTCAGAAGGAGTGGCTTTGTAGAGAATATCATCGAAAAACATGGTGCAGCAGATGAATGTGATAGAACATTGAGGAATGGGGAAATTTGAAGGAGTGTATGGATTTTGTTGGTGAATTTGAAGGAGTGTATGGATTTTGTTGGTGAATTTGAAGAGTTTGTGAAGGAAGATGATGAAGTTGCTACCACAGCAACGCCAACACCAGAAGAGCTGTTAAGCACCAAGCAAAACAATATTTTTGCTACCAGTGACAGCAAAAGTGATGAAGCACAGGCACGCTGCCATCTAAAAAAGATGCCTAAAGTACATTGAGCATAATAGAGAATGTATTGGCCTGCAGTAACATTGATAAAGACACAGCTGTTGCATTTGTCTGTGCTGTAGTTAAAAATGCATATAGGACAAAAACTGTGCAAACAACATTGGTTCTTTCTTTAAATTACATTCATTTATTAAGAAGGTAATGTTTTGTTTGTCTCCTTTTATATTAAGATTATAATTCCTTTTACTGTGATGCTAAAATATTGTATACTAAAATATTTTATTTCCATTAATTGCTTTTCTCTTAGTTTATCTTCCTAAATTTTGACACTTTTGGAGGCCCTCGTTATTACAAAATGTGAAAATTTAGGTCCTTCTGTATATAATCGAATATATCGGCTGCCTTCATTCTGATTACTTGGCCATTTCAGTGCTTGTTATCCACTGAGGGGGGTCGGATCTCTGGGAATTAACAAGAGAGGTAAACTAATAGAAACCTTGCTTGATGCTTATCAGTTCGTCCTGTCAAACAGTGTTTGGCCTAAGTTTTTCTAATGGATGCATGACTGCAACAGACTTTTCAATCTGTTCTCCTTCCATATATACTAATACAGAGTGGTCAATTCTTGATAATCCATTGATTAGGGATCATTTGCCAATTATTTGCAAGCTACAAACACAAGTAAACTTGCCTCCATTGCATAACTCCACTTGGAAATTTCATAGGGTGCAATGGAATGAATATTCTTCTCGTGTTCAGTTTGATGTTGATATAGTTCAATTCCAGCCAGCAGATAATGCCGATGAACATATAACCAACCAGATTTTAAAAACTGCTACCTGTGCAATGTCAAAATCTTTGCCTGGAAAATGCAAACCCAGCAATTAATGGGGAATTTAGGATTATATGTATTCTTAAAAGGGAAAAAAATAGAGGTTGGAATCTGTTTTGCAAATACCATACAATTAGTAACATTAACTTTAAAAGACTGAAGGCCAAGTTGCACTAAAAAAGAAAAGAAAGCTGGATTACTTTTGCTTCACCTATTAATGAGACTTGAGAAAACGTATGCAATCTCCATCCTCAAAAACTAAACTGGAAAGGTCGGGTTGTCCTCAGTATCCACTTACAACCAAATCTTTCAACAAATTAAGGCAGCTAGAGCAGCATGAAATCAACTTCTCTAGTTTAGTATCATGTCTATACAATTAGCCATTTATATCAACAGAACTTTTTGAACCCCTCAAAAAAACATCCAGTAGCATTTCTGGTCCAGGTGGAGTGTACTACATTATGTTAAAACAACTAAACAACAAAGCAGAAATCCCATTGTAAATTTCTCCAGGAGTCTGGAAGAACATTCTGCAGGAACTGAAGGTACAGCTCTCCTGTTAGCCTGTTTGGCAGAAAGTGTCGTCCAGTTAGATGGTCTCCTAGTAGTCCTGCCCAGATATTCAACAAGAAATGTTATCGAAGTCATGACTCGTGAATTGCATTAGGATTTTCGTTAGACCAAACATGACAGTTAGGAAAATTAATACCATCACTAGTAAATCCAGCTTCGTCAGTGAACAAAATGGTGTTTGGGGATTCAAGAGACACTGTTGTTGCATCCACTGGCTAGAAGTTCACTGTGGGAGGGTACAAACTGGATGTGGTAGGGGTACAGTAATTGGTGATGTAAAATTTGCCACACACTGCTATGACCCAGTACATGGTCTTGAAGAGCAACCCTCCTTGTCAAAATTCCTGAATTTCATTCTATTCTTTCTAACACCTTTTCCTCAACATCAGGTGTTATGCTTCTGGGCCTACCTGCTCATGCTCCATGTACGAAACGCCCATGTTCTCTAAGGCGTTGATGTAACCTGATGACTGTGCGCTTGTTGGGCTGCCTTCGGCGGGGAAATGCTTCCTGGTACAAACGTCCAGCCTCGAATGCACTGCCGTTGGCTTTACCTTACATGAAGTGCATGTCTGCATACTCTTTGTTGCTGTAACCTCTTTCCATGTTGAGTATCCTTTGACAAATACTAGTATGCCTGCTACATCTCAGAGCATTGAGAGAGGGGAAAGGGAGAGAATTAGCATAATCCAACCTAAACAAACAAGTCAGTGGTGGATCCCAACTCTGTACAGTTCACCTTGTCAGTGGTGGATCTCAACTAGAAATGTGCAATATCTCAAAAACGATTCACTTAAGGACCCATGTTTACTAGGCTTTTTTTTTGCATATTGTAGTCTGTTCAGTTCCCTTTTAAATTATTGACCATTACTTTTGGAACACCTTTTATATATGTATTAGAGATATTACTGCAAAGAAGGGGGAAAGAGAGAAATAACATATGTTTGTATTATTTGGAGAATTAAGTATTTTTTTTTTTTTTTAATACAAAATTTTGTTTTAATAAAATTTAAGTCGGAATAACCTATAAACACAAAATAGGACAATAATTAATATTTTAAAGTATTTATATTAACTAGTTGTACCTGGCATAACGTATGCAATCTTTCTGATTATGGCGTAAATAGTTTAATCTAGATCCTGCGGTCTTCACCATTCTTGTTTAGTGGTGAGATAATTCTACAGCAGTCGCCTGTAGGATGTATGCATATGTCTCTATTTGTAGATGGTTCCCTGTCTTCTCCAACAAATATTGCAGCAACCTCCATTTTGGATGTAGGTGCATTATATCGTCTCTTATCTAAGTCTGGTTCTTCTATAAATGCTATGCCCACATTCATTGTTGGACTGGCCTGGTTATATGATGCATTTGTTTATATGACTGATCAAATGGGTTAACTTATTGCAGCATCTCATCCAATTGTTGCATTATTTCAATTGCACTCTTAGTTTGATTGTTTTTAAAGCCATTTTGACATTGCCTCAGCAGAATAAAAAAAATATAAAGTTGTCCATATCCTGACTTATTTGCCTCGTTTGGATATAGCGGTGAGACCAAATGGTAAATCTGGCTGTGTATTCTAAAACAGTATGGACCATTTCCAGGTGGTGATTTAATCTCTGCATCCATTGATGTGAACGCCATTGCTGAACTGTATTCTTGTATATGTTCTCTGTAGTTATTTGCTTCATGTGTATCTGCTGTAAGCAGCTCTCGTAATAGAATAGGTGTCTCAGACAGTGGGTCAAGTGAAACCTTTCCATCATGACAGCATTTAGTGTATTTATTCGATGAGTTTAACTCATGTCCCCAATATCTTCATTGCAATACTCACAATTGCAACACATTTCCTATGTCATTATTTTCCACATTAATTACAGTTTGTTGATTATTTGCATCCGGTACTTCTATTTGATAAGTCCTACGGCGTTTTGCCCATCTTCTCTTTTCCATTGTTGCTTCTCTTTCCTCAGTGTTTTCTGTCCCTCTTCATAGTCATAGAGTCTCGTTTCAGTCCCCTAGTCTATTAGATCTCTCCTCTAATGTTTCATTAGCATTTCTTCTACATTTTCTCAATGTTCTTACACACTGTTCAGCCATTTTTACACTTCTTAAAACTTAGAAGGGTTTATTAAAATTGAAGGCAGATAAAATAAACATACATCAATAGCTTTCAGGCATAGGTTGCCTTTCTTCAGAAAAATATTAGTACAAAAATTAATAAATTACAGTATATTAAAATTATATTTCAGTACATGCATTGAAATAATTTGAAAAGAACCTAACTCTGACTTCAGTGTTGTAATTTTTTTTTTTTTTCTCTATCCTTTTGTTTCTCTGAATTTGAGAGTGGTGAGACTACCTTATCGTCCCCTCAGAAATCTCTGAAATATCCCTAATTGGAATACCTACAACTGAGAATACTGTTTTCTAAAACTGAAAGATATAAAATCAAAAACAAAATGAAGATGGCTGCATAATCTTCAGAATAATCTAAAAATAGCCACAGTAAAACTTCAGAACATTTTACCAAACATTTTGACAGTCAAAATATATGCAAGTCCAAATACCACCTCAATATTTTTTTTTTTTTTTTTTTTTTGTTTCTGCAGTATTTTGTAATAGTTCACATTACTCTGTGAGATTTGGTAAGCAGATGAACAAAGCTGACCCACCACTGTTGCAAACATTATCCGTAATCCTATAAGTATCATCAATATGCATCTCACTTTTTTCAGTTTTGATGGTAGCAATATTATTATTAGCCATATGGTGCTAGGAAGCCTGAGGCTTATGCTGCACAAGCCAAAAAACACTCTCTGAATTACCCTGAGAGAAGGGGGGGGGAACAAGAGTCAGACATAGAAGGGAATCACCAAGTAAGAGAAAAATGATGATATCCAGCTCAGGACCCTGGGTGTACCAGATGTGAGCCCCTATATAAGAATCAAAGGGGGGGGGAGACAAATCCCACAGAGACTCTTAATTTCCAATCATTAAATTTTATTTTTAGAAATTGCATGACTAAACCTTGGCCTTCTACTTATTTTTAATTGTTATTTTTTTTAAAGTTTATTGAAAATTTTATAAAGTTTGCTCACTGATAATTATCTGTTTTAAATTCAGATCCTAGTGTTCTCACTGCTACTCTCAAAGGTCATACAGATTCTGTTTGGGGATTGTCCATCCATAGTTCCAAACTGCATCTTCTTTCATGTTCTGCTGATGGTACTGTTTGTTTATGGTCTCCTCAAAGCAAAGTTCCACTTATAAATACATATGCATCAGAAATTGGTAAGTATATCAGCTTTCTCACTGTTCTTTACTTTCTCTTTTTCTCCCCTCCCCCATATACACCACTGAGCCAAAATATTATGACCAGCAAGTCGTTATGCAAATCGAAGCAACTGCAGGTGAACTAAGGCTCGGATCGGTACACCATATAAAAATCACTTGATACTGAGCTCTGGTAATAAGTGTTACTTTTGTTCTTCAGATGGGAAAGGCAGCAGACTTAAACGATTTTGATAAAGGCCAAATTGTAATGGCCGAATGACTGGGTCAGAGCATATTCGAAATGGCACGGCTGGTAGGGTGCTCACGGTCAGCCGTGGTTGGTACCTACCGAAAGTGGTCCGAGAAGGGGGAACCCACGAACCGCTGGCGAGGTGTTGAACAACCACAGCTCATCGATGATCGAGGTGAGTGAAGGCTCTCCCGGATGGTACTTAGCAACAGAAGGGTGACTGTGGCACAACTCGCTGATAATTGGAATGCTGGTGATGGGAGTCATGCATCACAGCACACAGTATATCAAGCCATGCTGAAAATGGAGCTGCATAGCCACAGGCCGCTCCGAGTGCCCATGCTAACCACGATCCACCGGCAACAGTGCCTACAATGGATATGCAAGCATCGAAACTGGACCTTGAATGATTGGAAGAAGGTCATCTGGTCCGATGAATCACGTTTCCTCTTGCACCATGTGGATGACCGGGTACATATGCGTTGTTTACATGGGGAAGTGATGGCACCTGGATGCACCGTGGGACTGGATCGTGGAACATGAGGAAGACTTCCAGGTATTGCCCTGGCCTCCAAATTCCCCAGACATGAATCCCGTCGAGCATCTGTGGTTTGCATTGGAACAGAAACTCTGATCTGTGCCCTCTCAACCATAGACTTTACAGGAGTTAAAGGATTTGCTGGTTATGTGTTGGTACCAGATACCACAAAACACATTTAGAAATCCTGTAGCATCCATGCCTTCCCGGGTATGAGCTGTTTTGGCTGCACGTGGAGGACCAACATCATATTAGGTAGGTGATCATAATATTTTGACGGCGTAACTGAGTCAATTACATTTAGGGTAAAATGTAATTACCATTTTTTTTTTTTTTGGTACCCCACACTTTTTTTCTGAAAAAAATCAAGCCAAAAATTTGGGTGCATCGATTACAAATTTAATCTCAAGCTTGGGATTTTTGCTAAAACTATGGCCATACTAACAAAAAAATATAGTCCATTCCGGTTATTTGGGACACATACTGACTAGTGCATTTTGGCCCAATTAAGCGGCTGCCCTAATTATCCAAAGTTTCACGTAAATACTTAAAAATACAATGTACCCCCCCCTCTCTCCTTTACAATGAGTTCACTGTACAATCAAATCATGTTACAACGAACTCACCATAGTAAAGTACCATTCACTATAAGATGTGTAGTAAGCGCCGGTCATTGTGATCACCTTCCTGAATTGAATTTTAATTCTATTAAACAGCGATTCTAATTAGCAAAAATAGGAGGAATATTATCCACAGGCTATAAAAGTAAAGATATATTAAGCACAAATTTACCCTTTATTACCTTACCAATTAAAAAATTAAATGATACAGGAAAATCGGAAGAATATACGTGATAATTGAAATAATAATTAGTACGTACTGTAATATGTACATACAAACTAGCTGACATTTCTGTTCAGTGACATTTGTGGGTGGGGTTAAAATTTAAAACAGTAAAAAGATAAGCAATCAATAACAAAGAACATGGCACACACAAATTGCAAGTAACATGATACGCGCAAGTGAGAACGGAGTTACGAGTTAAAGGTTTAAAAATAGGAATGAAGAGAAAATCTTAAAATTAATTTTTTTATATGATTGAAGATTTTATGGAAGTGTAAACACATTTCACCATAAAACCCACAGAATTCCAGCTGACGGTATTATCGCAAATTCAGTAAAATCGAGTTTACTGTCCGTTTATGATAGATTTCACTAACAGAAAAGCCCAATAAAGAGTTAACTGCTAATTGTTTTATGGTTGTGACCTCCAGAATTTTGACTGAACCACGTGGTACCGTCGGAGACAATCGTAGGGTAATCTCCAGTGCTGCGGTCTCCTTCCCTGATTAAACGGCATGCTGTCCCAATTAAGCAAAGTAAACCCTGGCTATTTTCTCGATTGGTTTCTGTTTTTTTAAGATTTGCCCCAATTAGGCCCAAATAACCGGAATCCACTGTGCTTCATTTTTATTTTTATTGACTTTATTGCTTTTATTCATTGGTCTAAAACTGAAAGATATGAAATCAAAAATAAAAGATATAAAATCAAAAACAAAAGATATAAAATCAAAAACAAAACTTCATACTTAAAACAAGTATTTTGTTTATTACCAATATGTATTTGTGACTTAGCATTAGTTGAGGCATATGATGCAAGAAAGCAAGCTTATACAACATCAGCCAGAAAAAAAAAAAAAATCTTGTCGGACATGATTTCTGAAGACCGAAATTATGTACCAGGTACATAATGAGTTGCAGCCGCTTTACTCTGAAACTGATAATGTCACAGCAGCGGCTGTTAAAAATGTCTTCGCTGCAGGAACTCATTATGAAACTGGTACAGTAAAATAAATAAAAAAAGTATTGCTGCATTATTTTTATTGAAAAAATTATTTCTGTGCAACGAGATACAATGAATGGAATTTTTCATTGTACTAGTATACAATGAAATAATTTGTATAAAATATATTAGAATAACACTAAAATTATTGGTGTATGGTAACTGAAATAAGATATATAACTTTGACACTCAAATGATATTAATTCCCGAGTGAATACTCCATCGATTGTCTTTCTGTTATATGTAGTATTTACTAAAGTATTTGACTTAATATCTAAATTGAAGACATCTTTCATAAATTTACAAAACTTCTTTCTAGCCTCAGAATTTAATTCTGGATTGAAATCACCAGTGAGAATTATATACACGATCCAGTGGCTCTCTTCCAATAATTTTGCACCTTCAGTGGAATACGGCCTCAAATTCTTGTTTATGAATTTTTTTAATCATATCTAACGACATCCCTGGAGTGATATATATGGCAATGATGAAAATAGATTCATTGTTGAATTTGCACAAAGATCCACAAACGTCTCCATTTTCATCCGATTCCACTGTGACATTGCTGCTATATGTTGTGCAAAGATATGTGGTGTACCGATGATAGTTGAACCTTCACATTGATATATGGCAACATCACCACAACGAACAGCCGACCTCTTAAATTGAGCCACACATTGGAATGGTTTAAGCAATATATGTTCATAATTATCCAACCACATTTCACTTAATATCAATATTTTGGATTGCTGTAAGATTGTGTCCGTTTCGATATCTCGAACATGGGCCCATAAACTTTGTACATTCATTGACGATATATATATATATATACACCACTTTGTATGAAATCTTGCAGTTCATCCTGTAGAGACAGTAGCTTATTATTTTTCAAGCAATCTAGTTCAGCACGGAGTTCTATATTATTAGTAGCTTTTGCAGTGGTGAAATGTGAAATCGTTGTGGGGGTTTTTAATATGTAAACCTTGCAATGAGATCTCTTGAGATAACACCACGTATACAAGTACAGTTTTGTTATTAATGATCTTTCTCATAATTATATACAACTTTGTCGAAGGTCCCGCCTTGAGATTTATGTATAGTCAAAGCACAAGCACATATTTAAGAAAATTGTGTACATCTACATGTTAATTTCGTATTGGTCTTGAATGGAATCGTAGTTGATCGTTTTATAATAGGTATGGATTGTCTAGGTAAATGTGTATCTTTCACATATTGTTTATAACGAGATTGAAGGTTATGTCCTATTTTTGACTCAGAAAATTTCATCCATACTCGTTTAACTGTTTCGCTGTCCTCAAATTCGAAATTTACTAAAGTACTGATTGCATCATTTGCAAATCCATCAACCACACCTATATTTGTAGTAATCATGTACCGTTTCCTTTCCATAATGGTAGAATGTATGGAAGCCCTGCAGTTTCAGTCACTCAGATTTTATGAATTTTATTTCGCATACTTGCTAATTGTTCTTCAGAATGATATCCATGGTATAAATCTTGTGCAACCACTTCATGGGTTTCATCTGCAACTGAAGCATTTCTATTATAGGCATTTATATCACTATTTCTTAAAAATACTTGAATCCGTTGTGGACATAAATTAGTAGCATCTTCTATGGTAACAAATCGAGATTTGTTACCATAGAAGATGCTATTACTACTTCTATGGTAACAAATCGAGATTTGTTACCATAGAAGTTTATCTGGTAATAACGCTTCTCTATTGCTATTTTTGTAAGAATTTTAGAAAATGTACTATCCGACTGTCACATAACTTGTACTAATTCATGAAATTGTAGTGAATATCATAATTCTGGAGCAATCTCTAATGACATGTTTATGAATTCTTTTGATTCCAATGTAGAACGAGTAATGTTGGCTGTTATTCCTACTGATTTAAATGCAATTTGCAAATTTTCTGCAGTACCCGTTCGCATAATTTTCATTGCCATATATAGCATTGCGATCAAATCTGCAAATTTGTACAATTAAGTACAAATGCCATCATAAAGGGAGTAATTTTCAGTCCATTTTTAAATTTTGTGGCCTGTCCCAGATTTTAAGGGCACAAAAGGTGATATAGTTGTACACGTTGGCACTAATGATATTAAGAGTAGGAGACCGGTGGAATTACTTAACAAGTATAGGTCACTGTTGGAAAAAAGCTGTGAATTAGGGTTGAATTTGAAAGTGTCTGCAATTCTGCCCAGACATGATAGGAGGTGGTATATGATGAGAACCCTGTCGATCAATTCAGCCCTGGAAAGATTGTTCAAGGCTCAAGGGGTAGAATTTTTTTCAGCCTGGTCTGTACTTGTTAACAGGAGAGAGACTGCTTCTTCAGGGATGGGATGCACTTTAAATAGAAAGGGTGCAAGAATGTTTGCTGTTGAGGCAGTGTTTGGTGGGTCGGAAAACTGCTAGATTGGGGGATACAAGGACTAATAGATTAACAATAGCCACTGGCAGAGGTGAAAGTGATTCTTTCACTGCTTTTATTGGAATGAGCAGCAGCTTGGAAAATAAGATGCAGGATATTTCAGAGACTTCTGGGAGTCATTGGGGTACAAGTAGACACATGGGTTGTGTTAGGGTAGCTAAGAAAAAGAAAAGGTGCATGTATACTTGCCTTTACACCAATGCTAGGAGTTGGGTAAATAAATTTGATGAATTTGAGGTATTGCTCAAAGCATCAAAGACGGATATTGTTGGGATATCAGAGACGTGGTGTCACACAGATATAAGTAATGCAGAACTGGAATTTGGGGAGTACAACGTCTACAAAAAGGATAGGAAGAGAGGGGGGGTTATGCTATTAGTTAAGAAACACATAAAATCCAAGGAAGTGAAGTCAGTCGACATCGCTGGACAGTGCAGTGTCGAGTCAGTTTGGTGTGACATAAGCATTGGGAGATCAAAATTGATAGTAGGAGTGTGCTATAGGCCTAATGACTCTGATGAGTATAATAAGAAACTGTACAGGGAAATAGAGTGGGCCAGTAAATCAGAGTCTTATAATGGGAGATTTTAATTTCCCAGATATTGGCTGGAATTTGGGGTTTGGTCACTCACACACTAGCAAGGCTTTTGTGTGTTTATTGGATGATTGTTTTCTAAATCAGCATGTTCGGGAGGCAACTAGAGGGAGCAATATTCTTGATTTGATTATCAGTAGTGATTCTTCATGCATTAAGAATCTGCAGATACAGGAACCACAAGGTGGCAGTGATCACAATGTGCTGAAGTGGGATTTACTCAAGGAGGTAACTGCCATCAGGGGTAAAGGAAAGGGTTATTGCTTTCAGGCGACTACAGAGGTCTGAGACAGTATTTAAATTCTATACAGTGGGACCAACTGATGAAGTTACCAACAGCAAACTCAAAATGGGAAGCATTCAAAGAACTTATCTTGGAAGCTACTATGCTTTACATACCAACTAAGAAATATTGTTCAAGGTTCAGGCCTAAATGGATGTCAGATGAACTAATGAGACATATGGCAGAGAAGAAAAATGCATTATGATACATATAAATTAACAAGTGACACAGAAGCCTATGATAGATATAAGTCGATCTGTAACCAAGTTACAAAGGAGGTTAGGCAAGCGCAGGCAGATTACAAGAAATATTTTGCAAGGGATGCAAAGAAAAACAGCAAGGAGTTCTTTACTTATATAAACTCTAGAAGGAAGGGGATGAATCAGATTGGTCCACTTGATATCGATGGTTCAACTGTTCATGATTCTGCTCAGGTAGCTAACAAACTAAATCAATATTTTGCATTTACATTCACAAATGAGGAGTTATTCAGGAAGGGAAATGCATTGATGAAGTAAACACTGGCAGTGAGCTAGATGATCTTGTAATAATTGAGAGTAAAGTGGAGGAGAAACTGTTGAAGATAAAAACAAGAAAGGCACCTGGGGTGGATGGGATCTATCCAGTTATATTAAAGAAGGCAGCAAAGGAAATAAGCAATTCGTTAGCCATAATTATGAGAGCTTCCTTGGACTCAGGGGAGGTACCCGTAGACTGGAAATGTGCAAATGTAACCCCAATTCACAGAGGATCAAAGGTTGACACAAGTAATTATAGACCTGTGAGTTTAACTTCTGTTCCAGGAAAATTAATGGAAACACTGGTTAAAGAAGCACTGCAGGATCATCTTGACAAGAATTCAGTTATAGCTCAGACACAGCATGGTTTCGTTAAGGGAAGGTCTTGCCTGACCAATTTGATTTGATACTATGATGTAGTCACAAAAGAATTGGATGCAGGGAACAACTTTGGAGACCCACAGACTGGAGATGTGCAAATGTAACCACAATTCACAAAGGAGGATCAAAGGCTGACACAAGTAATTATAGACCTGTGAGTTTAACTTCTGTTCCAGGAAAATTAATGGAAACACTGGTTAAAGATGCACTGCAGGATCATCTTGACAAGAATTCAGTTATAGCTCAGACACAGCATGGTTTCGTTAAGGGAAGGTCTTGCCTGACCAATTTGATTTGATACTATGATGTAGTCACAAAAGAATTGGATGCAGGGAACAACTTTGATATTATATATTTGGATCTTAGAAAAGCTGTTGATACTGTTGCACATGGAAGACTGCTGCACAAATTGTAGCAGTGTGGCATTGGTGGCAAATTGTTGCTATGGATAAAGGGATGGTTGAGTGGCAGAAGACAGAGTGGTAATTAATGGATACTGCTCATCATGGACTAGTGTTATTAGTGGAGTCCCTCAGGGTTCAGTGTTGGGTCCATTGTTGTTTTCAGTATTTATAAATAATATTGATGATGGTATATCAAGCTTAATGTCCAAGTTTGCAGACGATACAAAGGTTGGCAGGGTTGTTAAGAATGCTAATGACGCTATGCTGCTGCAACAGGATCTGGAAAGATTGGCTGAGAAGTGGCAAATGAATTTTAACATTGACAAATGTAAAGTACTACATATGCGAAACAGCAACCCCAGAGCAATGTATGAAATCTATGGTACTACACTGACGGTGGTAGAGAATGAAAAGGACCTGGGGGTAATTGTGCAGGCAGATATGAAGTTCTCTGAGCAGTGCAGACGGGCTGCAAGAGTAGCTCATGGTGTCTTATCAATGATATACAGGAATTTTTCTAGCAGGGATAGGGAGGTGATTATTTCCTTGTATAAGGCAATGGTCAGGCCGCACCTTGAGTACTGTATGCAGGGCTGGAGGCTTCATTTCAAGAATGATATAGAGCTGTTGGAACAAGTACAGAGAAGGGCAACAAGGTTAGTGAACGGAACGAAGAGTTGCTTTTACGAATAAAGGCATCTTCAGCCCAAAATAATGTGTTGATGAATTAACAATAGTTCATTATCATTGTTGATAGGTGTCACAATTTCATCTGAATTTCCTGTTCACTATGATCATCGTCTCCAAGAAATCCTCACTCACTTTTATGCCATAGAATTTATACAAAGGTGAATTTATCAAATACCGTAACCATATTTTCAGTGTTTTCTTCTGCACACATCCTTGTAGGTATGGTGATTTATGTATGAGTGTTTGTTTTATATGTACATTAATGGCGTAACCGTAAACTAATTCTCTAGGTAATTGATGAGCTATTATATTTACGTTAACTTGTACATTTATTACTTGTCCAATAATCCCATATTGTCCATGTTCATAATGTAAACGACAAATTTGCTTAAAGGGTAATCGTGGTGATATCAAATGCTCAGTTACATCCAGTGGACGCAAATGAGTAGGATATTTTTTATATATAAATCCATTTGATGTGGCCATAGTTGGTATCCGTCCCTCTTTTTATGAAGTATAACATGTATTACACGTCATGAAAGTACTCACTTCTTTTAAATGAAATTCATTTTGAAGTAATTCATATGAAGTTGTTGGAAATGGTTTCAAATCTAATTTAAACCATAAATGATCACAAACATTACAACTAAATCCAAATGGGTTTTTGTACACTAGTTTTTCAAACTCACTGTCAGCTCGTGTAAGGGGTGTACATGGATGCACACTCAAGTGGTGTACATTGACATTAAAAACGTTTTTAATGTCAAAAACTCTCCCCATTTCACCCATCCAGTCACTCCAAATGTTTTATCTAGTTCAGCCTTAAATTTAGTTAAACTATCAACTTCTACAACAACAAATGGAAGTCTGTTCCAGCAATCAGTAACCCACTGGCTAAAGGCAAACTTCAGCACATCTATTCTACAACTGTCTTTCCTCAGTTTGAATCTATGCCCCTACAGGTTCTTAGTCTGAGCAAGCAGAAGTATCCTTTCAGAATTGAGCCTGCTCAAACAATTCAAATCTTATACTCCTCAATCAGATTACCTTGCAGGTGCCGACCGGGCTAGCCTTGTGGGTAAAGTGCCTGCCTGGCAACCCATAGGTTGCGGGTATAAATCCCGCCTCTGGCTTGGATCAGAATAGTGCAAAAAAACCTTGGGAGGTGCATTATGGCCACAGAAGCCAATGTGCCAACAACTAACAAAGATGCTGCAACTTGCAGAACTTAAGCCTTTCTTTGTAAGCACACCCCTTGGTTCTGTTCACCAGTCTTGTTGCCCTTCTCTGTACCATTTCTAGCAACTCTACATCCTTCCTAAAATGAGGCCTCCAGACCTTTATGCAGTACTCAAGGGGTGGCCTGACCATTGCCTTATACAAAAGGATAATCACCTCCTTGTCTCTGCTAGCAAAATTCCTATATATCATTGACAAAACTCAATGACCTGCTCTGACAGCCGTCTACACTGCTCAGAGAACTTCATATCTGACTGCACAATTACACCCAGGTCTTTTTCATTCTCTACCTCCCTAAATGTAGTACCACACAGTTGGTATGTTTCTCTTGGGTTACTGCTACCCGTAGGCAGTACATTGCATTTGTCAATGTTAAACTTCAGTAGCCACCTCTCACCCCATCTCTGCCTAACTTTTCAAGATCCTGTTGCAGCAGCATACTGTGTTTAGTCATTAACAACCCTGCCAACTTGTATCATCTTCAAACTTGGACATTAAGCCTGATATACCTTCATCGATATCATCAATAAATACACAAAACAACAATGGGCAGAGATGGACAACATAGACGATGGATAAAGTAGCCCAATGACCATTTATTACCACTCCCTGCTGTCTCCCTCTCAACCATCCCTTTATCCATTGCAGCAACTTGCCCTTAATGGCATTCCTCTCTAATTTGTACAGCAGGCTTCCATGTGCCATGTGCAACAGTATCAAAAGCATTTCCTGAAATTCAAGTATATGATATCAGAATTATTTTTTGCATCCAGTGCCTTTGTGACAACGTTGTAGTATCCAGTCAAATTGTTCAGACAAGACTTCCCCTTATCAAACCCATGCTGTGTCTGAACTATTACTGCAGTCTTATCTAGGTGTGCCTGTATCACCTCTTTAACTAGTGATTCCATTATTTTCCCCAGAACAGAAGTTAAACTAACAGGTCTATATTTATTTTTGTCACTCTTTGTACACCCTTAGTGAATTGGAGACACATTTGCACATCTCCAGTTCATAAGGACCTCCCCTGAATCTAAGGATTCTTTCATAATTATGACTAAGGGTTTGCTAACTTTCCTTGCTGTCTCCTTCAATATAAGTAGATAGATCCCATTCACCCCAGATGCCTTTTTTTACGTTTAACTTCAACAGTTTCTTCTGCACTTTGCTATCCCTTATTACAAAATCACTTAGCTCCCTGTGAGAGTTTTATAAACTTCTGGCATTCTCCACCTTGAATAACTTCTCATGTGTGAATGTACATGCAAAATACTCATTAAGTTTATCAGATACTTGAGCAGGATCATCAATAGTCGAACCATCTATATTAAGTGGACCAATCTGATTCATCCCCTTCCTTTTAGAGTTTTCATAAGTAAAGAACTCTGCTGTTTTTCTTTGCATCTCTTGTCACAGAGTTCTCATAATCTTCCTTTGCCTGCCTAACCTCCTTTGTGATTTGATTACAGACTAGCTTATATCTGCCGTAGGCTTCTGTGTCACCTGATAATTTATATGTATCCCATGCATTTTTCTTCTTTGTAACAAGTCTCATTAATTCGTCTGACATCCATTTAAGCCTGAACCTTGAACTGTATTTCCAAATTTAAGTCCCTGAAGGCGTCCCATTTAGAATTCACCGTTGGTAACATCATCAGTTGATCCCACTGAGTAGAATTTAAAAACTGTCTGAAATCACTGTAGTCACCTTTATGAAAGCAAAAACTCTTTCCTTTACCCTCGATGGTAGTACATCTTTAAGTAAATCCCACATCAGTATACTATGATCACTGTCACATAGTGATTCCTTTATCTGCAAATTCTTAATGTATGGATAATCACTGCTGATAATCAGATTGAGAGTATTACTCCCTCTAGTTGTCCCTCGAATGAGTTGCTGTAGAAAAACAATCCTCCAATAATTCCGCAAAAGTCTTGCTAGCTTGCAAGTGACCAACCCACAAGTTCCAGTCAATATCTGGAAAGTTAAAATCCCCCATTACAAGACATTCTGATGTCATTAGGCCTATAACACACTCCTACTCTTATTTTCCCCTTTCCCAGTGTTTATGCCACACCAAATAGACTCAACATTGCACTGTCCACCCATGTCAACTGGGTGGACATCCTTAGATTATGTGTTTCTTAACTAACAACATAACCCCACCTCCATTTCTACCCTATCCATCCTTTCTGTATACATTGTACTCCCCAAATTCAAATTCTGCACTGCTTATATCTGTGTGACACCATGACTCTGATATCCCAACAATATCTGCTTTTGATGCCTTGATCCGTTCTTCAAATTCATCAAATTTATTTACTATACTTCTAGCATTGGTGTACATGTAAATATACATTCACCTGTTCTTTTTCTTACTCATAGTTACCCTAATACAGCCCATGTATTTACTTTTTCCACAATGACTCACAGCAGCTCTTGAAATCACCAGCAAATTGCTCTCTAGGCTGCAGTCGTTACCATAGAAGCAGTGCAAGAATCACTTTATTCTATGCCTTCGGCTACTGTTAATTTTTTAGTCTGTGAATCCTCCCCCTAGCTAGCAGTTTTCCTATCCACCTAACACTGCCTCGATAGCATCAGCAAATATTCTTGTACCCTTTCTATTTAAGTGTATCCCATCCCTGTAGAAGCAGTCTCTCCTATTAGCAAGCCAAGACCACGCCACACTTAAAAAAATTCAAACCCGTGAGCCTTGCACAATATCTCCAGGGCCGAATTGATTGACAAGCCTCTCATCATATACTCCCTCCTATTGTGTCTGGACAGAATTGCAGACCCTTTCAAATTTAACCCTAACTTGCGATTTTTTTTAGCATTGACCTGTACTTGTTAAGTAAATCTGTACATCTCTTACTCTTAAGGGCATTAGTGCCAACGTATACAACAATATCACATTTTGTGCCCTTAAAAGATGATATCTGCCTACAGCGTTATCAACTTTTGCCCCTGTCAGACTTACCCTGTTTCTGTTCCACCTATCCTTTTTGCATAATATATTCCCCATCTCCCTGACAGTAGAGTCACCAACAATAACTAGTTCCTGTGGGACCAGTGCCTTCTGTCTTGGAGATTGCCTCTGTGTTGCCTGATGCACAGGAGTAAGCTCTGGCATTGATTTAGGCAGCTGAAAGCTTGATGGGCCACGCTTATTAATTTCCTCAAGGGCATTCACCCTACACCTCAAACTCTCGTAGACGCTCATCAGAACGCTGATTTGGCACCTTAATTCTTTGCAGTCTCTGCACGTAGGACACACACAAAGACATCCTACTTGGCTAGATCATGTCCTGTTCTATACAGGTCTGCAAACATTTCACACATTTTTTTAGATTGTGATGCATTGGAGAATCGCCCTCTTCGGTTCTCCTGCGTGCGACAGTCCTACTGCTACTTTGTGCTTACTGCTTTGCTGCTATAGTCATGATTCCATTTAAGTTTAACTTAATTAACAATGAAATTTAATAAGATTAACCCGGTCCAAATTCGCCCTGTTTCTTTCGTTTTTTTCTAATTTTTAACCCTAACTTGAAAGTTCATCCTGAAGAAAACTAATAATTTCCATAATTTCTACTCAATTTACAAAATTGAAACTTTCAATATACATAAACAGAAGTATATTCTTTGATTTCCTACCTTTAGCGCTCAGCAAAAACTATTAATTCACTCTAAAACAGCAAAAATGTACAATCACATTTCAATTTATTAAATTTTGATGTCGGCAAAACAAGATCCAAGCTTTGAAAATAAAACGCGTTACATCATTAGTTCAAAAATTCGCGCCTCAGCTCGGCGCCTCTGGCTAAAACGAATCAACACATGCAGAGAGATAATTGCCTGGTCAAGCTTACATCATTAGCATTACCAAGGTGATCCAAGGAGAAAATGAAACTGTAAACAACTTTCGTGGAAAACAAACAGTTGAGCATCATTACTTGCAAACACTAATTTGGATGGCTCACTCACAACTTTACTTTACTGCTTTACTTGTTTGCTTTACTGCTTTTCGTAATTGTTGTACGAAAGAATTGCAACGAATTGGTTTTGAAAAACTAAAATATCGCATTTCCTTTCTTCAATATGTATTGTATCTAGTAACAAAAAAACAAGGAAATCCATCGATTTTAAGCCATACTGGAAATGGAAGGAAAACAAAAGAAACAAAAATCTGTCGTAAAACTGATCACTATAATGCGCATTTTATAAAAAAAAAAAAAAAAAAAGTTCGCTTTATTGTATTTGTTTCTAGAGGACTAAATCGGAACAGCAGTTTAATAGATGTATATTTGATCTTCTTACGAACTTTCAAGAAAATATTTCTATTCATAGCTGTGTTATAAACTTCGAAAACTGATGTCGAAGGAACTTCACATGCATCTCACCTTGTGTATAGATGAAAAAAAAAAAAATGCGCTGCTAGTAACAGATTGTGAGAACACTGTTACTCATGGTGAGGGATTGGGAAATTGTAAGTAATTGTTATTGAATACTTCAATATTTCCTTGATATGCATTTGATACATTAAAAAATTTCAAGAAAAAAATTGAATTTTCATTATCACACAACGCCTGAAAAATTCACCATAAAATGTCATGTGTTTCAATGCTTGAATTCCATTCTGAGCTGCAACTGTAATAAAGTCACTTCTCTTGCACTGACAGAGTAGCCGTTCACCGAATGAAGAAAAACAGGGTTCATTTCATGAAATTTCCAATTCCCTTCTATCACTTGAGGGGAAAAAAAACTCCTTAGGGGAGGGAGTCCACCTAGAGTTGGACTAGAAAGGACTCCCTCCCTTAGGGGAGGGAGTCCTTTCTAGTCCGACCCTAGAGAGAGAGAGATAAAAAATACCCTTTTGGTGGGGAGAAGGCCAAGAGATTGTCAAAGGTCCAGAGAGCTAACTTTCATTTATTTTATTTATTATTATTATTATTTATTTATTTTATTTATTTATTTTTTTTTTTTTTCTTGTGTTGTTCTAGCAATCCATCCTGGATTGGGACTTTCTGGGCCGGGATAATTCTTCTTTCCTCTCTTCATCTTATTCAAGTTTTTCTTTCCTCCCTGGGAAACTCGTTCCCCAGGGAGGAGGGTGTGCAGATAGTAGGGGAGGCCTTGCCCTCCTGCTAGGGACGAGTACCTGGAGGCAGTCATCCAGGTGATCACTGCTTACAGGTAGCCAAAATGCCCAAACACAACATCACAATACAGAACACACACATAAGCTCACAAACAGTTTTTCTTGCCTTCCTTTTCATCTGTCTTCATCCAACATGGGATATTCCTATGCTGAATGATTTTTTTTTTTTTTTTTCACGACGCACACTGGCCTTACCTTGATAGTGCATAAAAACTGAACAGAGCAATGAGGCCGAGATGAACTTTTGTTCTAGGAGCCGCCCATACAAAAACACAAAATAAATAAAGAAAATAAATAATAATAATAAAAAAACAGCATTGCAGCTCTAAGTCAGCTTCATTCTAGGATGCCGAAACTAAATTGTTTTAGAGAACAATAGTTTGCATTTTTACTTTCTAACATTATTTTGCATTATAGCTCTGTTACAATATTTTGCTTTGTTTCTTTACATTATTGCTGTAACCAACGATATCAGTGTGCACGACGTTTCATCACAGATGCTGAAGTTCTAATTAGTCAGTTCATCCTAGAATGCAGAATTACTAATTAGTCCGAATTTGGTCTGGTGCTCATTTGAGAAAAAATCCAGAATAATTCCTCTGGAAATATTAGCGAGTGAACTGCATTATAAATTTCGAACATCGCTGTATTGCTTAACCTTGAATGCTTATCCTTTGAGTAACCGCATGTTTCTTCCCTGTACAGATGTTTTATTGTGAACACTTCCTTCCAGTAATATCATCAGTAGTCTCCTTTATTATACTTATAATGTAATTCGCTATGTTGGGGGAAACCGTTTTTGCTCCTAATTTATGTTTTATTGTGGAACTTCCTTCCAGCCAGTAAAATCATTAGTAGTCATCCTTTATTATACCTATAAAATAATTTGCTATGTTGGGGAAAACGGTTTTTGCTCCTAATTGATGTAACACTTTCGAATTTCGCAAAGTGGATTATTTGAACACAACATACATTAGAAGGTCGGTAAAAGAGGTGATAATTGGTGGGCAGCATTTCGACAAACAAATTTTCTGTTTATATTCCATGATGACTACACGGTCAGAGATCCTGAAATAGAGAGAATACAAGAAACCGCACCGCATTTAGCAGCCACCGACTCATCTGCCAAAAACCACAGTAAAACAAGAAAAGTGATGGGGAGTAAGTCTAATTTTCAGCAGGGTTTATCTGTTTATTGCAGCTCAGAACAGCTTTATGACCATGGATAGTGAATTTATTCGGCTTCTGAACTAAAACTGGACTTCTCCCTTTGCGATGACATCAAAGCGTAACAAGCAAATATCTTCTAAGAACACTTTTTGAGCAGCCGTTAGGCACAGTCTGTTAGCTTTGTATTGTCAGAAAATATTGCAGTTTTGTGAAGAATACACATTTCAAGAAACAATCTGTTATTCATAGCGGATGTTTTTTTTTTTTTTTTTTTTTTTTCCTTTCCTTTGATGCTCCAGTTTTTTAAGTTTATAACGCAGTTACAAATAGAAATATTTTGTTAGAAAATCAAACCCAGGATACTGCTGTTCCGATTTTGTTTCCTCAAAACAATTACAATAAAGCAAACTTTTTTTCTTTTTTTTTTTTTATCTGATCAATTTATAGTACAGTCCATTCCGGTTATTTGGGACACATCGGGACTAGTGCATTTTGGCCCGATTAAGCGGCTGCTCCAATTATCCGAAGTTTCACGTAAATAGTTAAAATAGTTAAAAATACAATGTAACCTTCCCCCCCCCCCCTTTTTTTTTTACAATTGGTTCACTGTACAATCAAATCACGTTACCACGAACTCAACATAGTAAAGTACCGTTCACTATGTGATGTGCAGTAAGCGGCGGTCATTGTGATCACGTTTGTAAATTGAATTTTAATTCTATTAAACAGCGATTCTAATTAGGGAAAATAGGAAGAATATTATCCACAGGCTATAAAAGCAAAGATATGTTAAGCACAAATTTACCCTTTATTACCTTACCAATTAAAAAATTAAATGATACGTGAAAATCGGAATAATTAATACGTACTGTAATATGTACATACGAACTAGTTGACATTTCTGTTCACTGATATTTGTGGGCGGGGAGAGGTTAAAATTTAAAACAGTAAAAAGATAAGCAATCAATAACAAAGAATACGCACACACAAATTGCAAGTAACACAATACCTGCAAGTGAGAACCGAGTAACAAGTTACAAAGCTTTAAAAATACGAATGAAGAGAAGATCTGAAAATTAATTTTTTTATATGATTTAAGATTTCATAGAAGTGTAAACACATTTCACCATAATAACCCACAGAATTCCAGCTGTCGGTATTATCGCAAATTCAGTAAGATCGAGTTTACTGTACGTTTATGATAGATTTCACTAACAGAAAAGCCCAATAAACAGGTGACTGCTAATTGTTTTTATTGTTTTATGGTTGTGACCTCCAGAATTTCGACCGAACCACATGGTACCGTCGGAGACAATCGTAGGGTAATCTCCAGTGCTGCGGTCTCCTGCCCCGATTAAACGGCATGCTGTACCAATTAAGCGAAGTAAACCCTGGCTATTTTCTCGATCGGTTTCTGTTTTTTAAGATTTGTCCCGATTAACTGGTGGCCCAAATAACCGGAATCCACTTTACTATACTAATCTAACAGATTTCTAATACGGTGCTATATTTTGCTATTTAGTTTAAGTTTAAACTTTACGCTATGAAGTTTGGGATTTGGAATGTTGCAGTGCACCAGAAGTTTGATTCTCTCTTTTGGAAAAAAAATATACTTGTTTCATAACAATACATGCCATTCATTCAAATATAAGGATCATGTGTGACTTTTGGTAACTGAAATAGATACATAACACTGATATTCTTTTTAGATGAATGGAAATGAAAGTTAGTTACTAATAGGATACATTCATTTGTTACCTTCCCTTATTCATGAAGAAATCACCTAGCTCACTTTTTTGCAGTTCACTCTTCTATGTTTGACATCCTTTATTATTGAATGTGATCCTTCAGGTATTACATGAGTATTAAAGGTATGTGGTTACAACCTGTCACAGTCACTGATTTTATTTTTCACTGAAGAATTTCCCTCCCCTTTTTTTTGTGCCCTAAAAAAAATGAGGTGTGCTTGGTATTCAAGGAAATACAATATTTCGTTAAGAGGGAGAGATTATTATTATTAGCCACATAGTGCAAAGAAGCGTGAGACTTATGCTGCACCAGCCAAAAAAAAAATTTCTGAGTGACCCTGAGAGAGAGAGAGAGAGAGAGAGAGAGAGAGAGTAGGAAGGAATCACCAAGGAAGAGAAGAATGATGATATCCAGCTCAGGACCCTTGGTGTGCCAAGCCCATACTCACCAAATGTGAGCACCCGGGGTTTGTACTGCATAGAATAACATTTTGAAATTTGTTTTAGTAGACAAATAATTGCACATCCTAACTACTGTCAAAGTAACTCTAAAAGATTGCTAACTATTTTTTTGTGGATTAAATGTTCACTGTCCCTATTTCCACTTTGATAACTGACAGAATTTCATAATGTGATATAGTGAAAAATTAAATAATTCCCAATCTTCAGTTGATGCCGGAGTGATGGTGGGGAGAATGAGTATATTTCACAAGTCGTAATTTTTTTTAAAAGTTTACCCAGTTGTTGAAATGTTTAATGAAAAATTTTTAGAATATAGATATACTTACATACTGTTGTGCATAAACCACATCATCTGCTAATTTTTAAGGGATGTCTTCCATTTGTTCCACAGAATGCATACACATGCCATTCCTGAAAGCCTTGTTGGTTAATAAAAATAAGGACTGATAAGATTATCTTTAGAGGGCCAAACCAGCACACCAAACATTAAAGGAAAAGGTATATTGATAATGAGTATTGATAGTTATGTGGAGTTTCTTTGCCCATGTATTAGTGTTTTAAGAGGCTGATAATTCCATTTCTTGCAAAACATGATTTGTATGTATCAAGAACATGGCTGAAAAATTGAGGACCATGTGTACATTGCAAATTACTGACAGACGTTTGTGTTTATTCATATCTTATAGCATCAAGTTTTCATATGATCAAACAACCCTCTGGTACTTGGGGCAGGACATACTTGAACAGAATTATGTATTTATTCTTTGAAATTCAATTTGACGAAATCTTTCTGTATCAGTATTTACTCTATGATTTCAGGTGCTTGTTACTCTGTCATCTCTCCACAGCAACAAATGTTTATGGTTTTGTACTTGTTGAGTTGAAAATTTTTTTTGCATATCTGCAAACAGCAGCTATGGAATCTTTGTGAGATGTCCATTCATCCAAATACTGTCAGTTAACTCTGCAACAACGGCCTCAATAGCCGAGTGGGCAGGAGCGGAAGTACAGTAGCACACGCTCTTTGAGTAGACCGGGGTTCAAGCCCCACTGCTGAATACGGTTGATCTGCCAACCCGCACTGGACCAGCGTGGCATATTATGGTCCATTTCCCTCAGCATGAATTGTTGAGAAGGCTTCCATCCTGCAATGGGTTGATAATGGCTGCACTTTACCTTTAACTCTGCAACCTTAAATAGAATTTTTGTAGTTTCCCATATCAATTTAACAGATACATGTGAAACTTGAAATACAAGTAAAGTTGACACTGCTAGTATGTTCTGTCACAGTTGTTATTCACAACTTAGTACTGTAATTGGTATCATTCATGAAGTAGAACATGCATGTCAGTGTTTGTGCATATGTTTTGTACTGTGTAAAGGCTTTATTATACAATAATATGACAAATTTGAACCGAAATATTTTGCCATTTATTTCATAAAATGGCCAAATATTGGTGAAATTTTGTAATTTGTGATTATTTTTTAATATTTTAGAATTATAGACTTACGAGACATGTTTATAACATTTGACTTTTTTTTTTTTTTTTTTTTTTTTTGGATTTCATTAACGCGTTTATAACTATTATGATCATTAATTTAACAGGGAAAGGAAACTGGAAATTTTGTTGCTTGTCACACTTGTGATATTCTTAATTGTTTTCAGATTAATCATGTTTGTTGGAATCCAGATAAAACACAAAAGTTTAAAGTTAAATAAGGACCACCACTCATTACTTATTCTATAGTTTTAGCAGTGAGGAATTCCTACAGTATTTCATTGTAGGGATAAATACCAGGTGTATGCTTGTAATAATCGGAATGAACATATTTTATAATAGTTAAGTAAGTTGAGCCTTATCTCATCTTGCTGTGTTAGAGCACCTCATGGGAACAGTGGAGATCTCTGTGGTTATTGACAGTGGTTCTGGCCAACACAGTTACATGAAAATTGCAAGGCAAAAAAGTCAGGACTGAATGATCTTCATCCACTTCCCATGTCAGTTTCTGGGCGGTTGCCATGGACTGTTCAACTATGTATGTTCATGCATTGTGTAAGAAAACAATGCATAAGTCAAATATCCAATTCTCTTTTGATTTTAACTTAGATGATTTGAGCTTTATTTTTGTGACTGTTTCACTTCTGCAATTTCCACATAGTATTTCATGTATTATTTATTACTGAAGTCAAAAAGGCCTGTGCTATTCACATAGGTACAGGGAAAGACTTATCTTCATGTTTAAAATAAAATTAATTTGTCTAACCTTTTTACCGAGTAAGGAGTTGTATATCTTTCCCTTCTTTCACATTCTTGTTCTTTTGTTAATGTTATCTACTATAGTTTGTTTGCAGTTTGGAAGAGCGGATGCCTGAATGCTGGAAGGTCTTATCCCAAAAAAAGAGAAAAAAGTCAACAGGCACAGACAAAGTTCTCGTAAGCCAAAAACAATTCATATGCTAATTCACCGGAACTGTCATAGACTTCAAACTAATCTAGTTGACATATATGAGCTATTAGGTGTATACATTCCAGTATCTCTGTTAATTAAACACTTATGTCATGTACAGAAAAGATAGGAACTCCTCTAGGCTAGCACACGAGGAATTGCATTGCTAGTAAATTCTACAAAACATACAAGATGTGTTCCACTAATCTCTAGAGGCAGTTGTCACCCATGTAACTGTAGAATTAGCAATAACAATAGTTTCTCTGTATCTCTTGCCCAACCTTGATATACTCTTACTGAACTCGAGGATTTAACCTGCCCCTATTTTTATCGTCGGTGACTTGAACAGATACTGCCTACTATGGGTGGTATCTCTCTTCCAGTCACCCACAATAAAAATGACTTCTTTTGCCTAGGGTTCCCAACACGTAGACAGAAGAAGATAATTGATAGAAAAAGTTATTGAAAATCATAACTTGACATTGCCAAACAATGGTGCTCACACATACTTGCATATTCTTTATTGATAAAGTTCAGCAATTGCCCTTTCAATATGTTTCTCAACTTTATTTTATCTCTCAGAATGGACAGTTGCTGACAGCCCTCATAGTAATCACCTCCCAGTAATCTTTGAACTCTGGATAAATTCTCCCCCTCAAACTGACAGCCTGGAAATTTGACAAGGTGAATTGGATAAAATACCAGAAAATGGCACATTCAGATATACCCATTATCTTAATTCAGACAATTGACTCTGCAGTACATTATTATGTTACACAGCAGATAATGACAGCAGCAGAATCTAGTATATATATATTATTCTTTAGTAATATGATAATTTATGTTGTATTTTACTTTTAATATACTTTTATAGTGGTTTTCCTTAAATTATTTCTAGAATGATACAGATACACCAAGCCAATTGGACTAACCATCTGCAATTACAAAAACACCATTAATAATATGAATGAAGGAGAACAACCTTGTCACTGCCAGGAAAGTAGATATAAAAAATTCATTAATACACATTACAATCATATAGTAACAGGAGACCTCAATATTATCGAAGACAAAACACTAAGAGAAACAATGAAAAAGGGTACAAAATTCAGACCCAACACCCCAATTAGGTTGGAAAATATTAAAAAATCAATATACACAGATCTGTTACAATTTGCATTCAAAGCCGCATACAAAAACAATGAACCCATAGAATCATTCCAATGTTGGATAAACGCCAATACTGAAAACATACTAGACCATTTCAAGGAAAACATAACAAAGCAAAAACATCATATAAAAAACAATCACTTAAATTTAAAAAATATCAACAATAAAATCAAAGAAATACAAAACAAATTTGTTATTACTAGAACCGACAAAGCAAGCAATAATTTCAGTATCATTTGCAAAAAATTCTACATAGAAGCCATCAAAGAGGAATTGCATGACAATGAAACATACAAGTACATAGACTCCAATCCAAACAGCATCAGCAAAAAAGTATTGGCCATGCATAAAAAGCTTAAAATTAAAATAGACAGAATGCAATACCCCTACATATATTGGATTCCAAAATATCACAAGATTCCTACGGGAAAAAGATTCATTACTTCAGGTAAAAACAGCTATATCAAATATACCAGTAAAATCATGGAAGACAAGTTAAAAAACATCAACAAAGAAATTAAAAACACCAGAATTATCAACAACAACAAAGAATATTTGGATTATTTAAAAAAACAAAACAATAATATTAAATGTATAAACACATACGACTTTAAAAACCTCTTTACAAGCATATCGCATGACAACCTAATAGAAGTACTACAGATATATTACCAAAAATATCACAACATACTACAATGCAAAAAACAATACTGGAATGACCTTACAAAAATCAGCGTCAAAGGAAACTACATTCTAATGGGAGGCAAAGTGTATTTACAAAGCAGGGGTATAGCTATGGGATCCAGCAGTTCTTGTGCCATGGCTAACCTCTACTTACACCATTATGAAAGTAACATTACGGACAGTTTAAAATTCTACAGATACATTGATGACGTAATAGTATTCAACCATGACAACTTTATAAATATTGCAAAGAATTATTACCCAGCAGACCTTAAAATAGAATGTACAAATCCAGATAACAACTTAAAAGCTGTCTACTTAGACAGCGAAATTACCATCCACCCAGACAAAATATATACACATCACCATGATAAAAGAGATCATTTTAATTTCGAAACAATAAAACTCACACACTGGGAAAGTAACATAGCAAAGCATATACATGGTAATACCATAAGAAATCAGACAAACAGACTATTACAAATATGCAATAATATAAATAGTGGAAATATAGCCATTAAAAAACTCATTATAACGCTGGATAGAAACAAAATTCCCAAACAATACAGTAGATATCACGTAAGAACTGCCATATACGCAAATATTAGAAAACACCATCCCAATGTAGACCCATATACTTTTATCAAAAGCCAACTAAAAATATAATAGTAATTACTCAGAAGAGTATCCCCTTATTTACTAGGTTTATTGCACTCAGGCGAGGCTCATCGCCTGACTGCACTACAACCTATTGCCAAAATTAAACCCCCCCCCTTCTCCCATAGTAAGAGGCTGTATATATGTATATAGTTTTGCCTCTGGACAAACAAGTGCTGTTACGCCTTGGAAAAGCGGGTACCGGCACTGTCCGAGGTGAGACATAAAATAAATGTAAAAATATTGTAAATACACAACTAAATAAATTCATTTAACCTGCCACAAAACCACCATAATAGACCTTGGCCTGAAGTTCGGGGACTTCCGCCAAAACACCATCGGAACACAGGGAAACGCTAAAGCGACAAAGCCATAAAAATAGCCATCTATAAAACAAGTTAAGGGTGCGAAACATTCCTTTTTCGACTCGACGACCTCCACCGAAACACATCAAGTAGGATGGGAAACTTTCCTGATTCGACACTACGACCTCCACTTATACACATCAAGTAAGTAAAGTTATTGTAATTTTTTTAAAAAACTCACCCGTTGGGCTTTGTGTATTCTATCACAGTTGCTGTAGAAATTATGGGATATTAATTCGGTTCATAATAAATTTATAATAAATAATACCTATTTAACTAATAGCAATGGGAAAGGGACAAAGATGGGAATTTAAAAGAAACTTAGAATTCAGTATCGGACAAAATAGCAAAGCTGTGATAGATACAAACAGAAACGGGTAAGTAAGTAATGCATTACATCGAATGGACCGTCAATCCGCTCAAAGCCCCCGATGAAGTAGGGGATTGACGACCATGTGATGTAATACAAATATGTATAAAGATGTAATGCAATAATTGTATAAAAATGTTTAATATTTTATCATTTTGTCATAAAGTAGTATTGCTACAGTTTTTCATCTATAATTAATATGACAATTTCTTTAGCAATACGTAACAAGTTGAAAAATAATAAATGAATAGGCCCTGGGCATTTAAGATAACCGAGTTTAGGCTAGCTTAAAGACCAGTAATGTATTAACCATAATACCTATGAGTAGAAAACACCCGTAATTAAGAAAATAAACACAATAAACCACAATAGAAAGATAAAATAATATATATATATATATATATATTCCATCCTAAAGTGTGTTTGAATGAAGCTTGTAGTAATGCAAGAAAAGAAATAAATAAATATTGGAATATATTTTGTAAACATCTAGCATGGCTTCCAAAAGAGTAGGTCAGTGCTTGTTCTTACGATCAAAGCTGAGACAAATATTCTAGATTCTCGGGAAAAAACGCTTTGTCATGATATATCTGAACATTGAAAAGGCTTTCAATGCAATGGCAATGTGGAATTCTTCATTTTACATGAATCTGACCTACGAGATAAGCTCCTAAGCTTTATCTGTGACTTTTTGACTATTACATTGTTCAGATACATTTCCATTCTGCCCTCTCCTGTACATGTATAGAAGAAGGAGTTCCTCAAGATTCTCTGCTAAGTAACTCGCCATCAAGATCAATTCTATAATTAAGTGTATACCTGTCATGGTTGAAACATCTTTATATAGATTCTGACATTCTCAAAATATGTATCTAATTGAAAGGAATCTACAAAGAACCATAAACAGATTACTTTATTGAGCCGGAAATAGGTTTTTGACTTCCTAATCAAAAAATCACTGTAATATACAGGCACATCTTGGCCCTGGTAACCCTTGTACATCCATACCAACAACAACAACTGTAATGCAGTTTTACAGCAAGTGTATATTACTTCCTGAGCCAGTCCTCCAAATAGATTCCCATCAACTTACTTTTCCAGCAGAGGTTTAGATTCCTAGGTCTAATACTTAAAAAAAAATTAAAATTTCTTGATCATCAAACATAGCCATACATTGTCTAAAGAAATTAAATTTCAACTGGGTAGTTTCTGTTCTGTCTTGGTTCAGATTTGTACATGTTGCTTCATCTACCAATCTCTTATTGGGTCTTATTTGGACCTAATAAGATCTCCAGGTTATACTGCAGCTAGACACAAGACGATGCAGTAGCTTGATCCCATATGCCACAATGCTCTCTGAATTCCACTTGGAGCTTTTCATACATCACTTATTCAAAAGCTTTATACAGAAGCCTGTGAACCGCCACTTCATGTATAGAAATAAATTGCGGTGCTGAATTATGCAGCTAATATCAGCTGCATCTCAAAAATCATCCCATTTGGCAATACATCTTCAAACCAAAGTGGGATAATCTCTATCAATAATAAACCATCTGGAATTAGGCTACAAGAATTAAAATCATGCTGGGGATTAAATATGAACAATATACACTTCTCGACAAAATTAACAGAACATGTAGAAAACGTGGTGAAGTTGTGCAGTTTGCGATGAAGCGCGGCAAAATTTGGTGTGGCAATGTACCACAGAATAATGACAAAATGAGGAGACAAGAGAAATTTCAGACAGGTATAAAGGATTTTTATGGAGGCGGTATGAGAATTACCAAAAGGTTACATTACAGAAGTCAATAAAAGATGCTTGAAAATGTTGTCACGTGATATCGGTATGGCATATGATCCCCTCCAATGGATGAACAGGCCTGAAAACATTGAACCATGCTCAATATCAAGGATGTCTATAAGATTCTGTAGTAACAGATTCCATTCTTCCACCAGTGCAAACCTTAACTCACCAAGGGAGCGAGTGGTTGGCTGTCGGTGTGCAGTGTGATGCTGAAGGGCATCCCACTCATGTTCAATCAGATGTAAGTGGCGTGATCGTGCTGGTCATGTCAGAAGAATATCTTCTGCCACTTGAGCTCTGTGTGTGTGTGTGTGCAGTGGCGTTATCGTGCATAAAGAAGAAAATCTGGGCCAAGTTTACCCCTAAAAAAGTCTTTCACGAGGTTCAAGGATCTGTTCTTGGAACGTCTGTGCAGTTACGGCACCCCTGTCAAAAATATGAAGGGTGGTGTGGCCACTGATCACTTCTCCGCCCCACGCGAGAACATCTCCTCCACTGTAAGTGTCCCTTTTTCTGATATTGGAGGAGACTGCATTCCTCATTGTCTCCAGATGAAATAATGACTGGAATCTGTTTGTGGGCCAAAGCAGGACTAATCAGAGAGCAGAACTGTATCCCATTTGTCAGGATTCCAAGTCACATATTCGGGGCATCAGTTTCAATGAGCTCTGAGGTGGTTTCAGGTTAGTGGGATAGAAACGACTGGATTCCTTGTGTAGAGTCACTTGAATTGAGCCTTCTTAACACAGTCCGGTTGGAAATGTGTTTTCGCCTATGGACACAGCAACCTCAAGAGACAGTTGGTGACAGGACATTGTAGGTTCTGACTTGCTGTTAGAATCAGGTATCAGTCTGTTCTAGTTGACGTAGCCCTCAGGTAACCTTGGTCACCTCTTGTAATGATTCCTGTCTCCTGAAACTGCTTCCATAGTGCTGAAATGATACTGCATGACACATTAAGCCAACATGATGCCTCTTCCTGCGACTACTTAGCTTCAAATTGTCCAATGGCCTGACAATTCCAAGAATCATCTGAACAACAATGACTTACTATCCTGAGTACCGGAGAAGACTATCCCACTGAGAAAGCCAACAAACAGGAATGAAGTGATGTGGTTGCAACCCATGTTTTTATAGGTATGAATAATTTGCATGTGTGGCTCCGTAAGTTAGTAGATTGATTTCTATCAGATACTTGAAATTTGCATGTCAGGATGCTTATTCTATGAGATATTTGCCTACAGCTATACCATTTACAATAAAATATTCATGAAAAACATTTTGTTCTGTTAATTTTGTCAAGAAATGTACTTCATGATGCTAGTATGGAAACCCTATCATGGGAAATGGTGCTGATATACATCGTTATCGATGTATATCAGCACCATTTTCAGCACCGTTTTCAGCAATGGGAAGAGAACTTTCTACCAAGTCTTCAGGCAGTTACACATAGCTCATTCTTCTCGGCATATAGTAGTTACACTCAAATATATACAGATGGCTCTAAGATGGAAAGTGAAGTTAGCATAGCTATAGTTTTGCCAAATTCATCATCTCTCAGCATCTTCCCTTGGAATGCAGGACTTTTACAATAGAATTATATGCCATCATATTAGTCTTGCAAAACATTAAATAATTACCATATTCTAAAACTATTATATACACTGACTCATTAAGCTCAGTTATCGATTAAAAAAATTCAAAAACAGTCTTAGTGCAGCTTTGTACACTTAACCAGCTCATAATTTTTTGTTGGATCTCAAGGCATTCTGAAATACCAAGAAACGAAGAGGCTGATGCTGCTTCATTTCATATATAACAAACTGCCTTGAGAAAGGCAGTTTGTTATATATGAAACGAATATATTGTATAGGTTTGTTATATTATATATAACAAACCTATAAAAAGAAATGGGTACTTATTTGGAAAGATCAAACCAACAAACTGCCTTGAGAAAAAAACCGAGCCTAAGGAAGAAATTCATATTTGCAGATTACAGATTGGTCATACTCACCTAACACTTAATTATTTTCTCACAAAAGATGACACTCAACACACAGTTAATGTTAATCTATACTAACAGTATACAGTGTTCTCCTCATGAAGTAGCCGGGTGGGGGAAGTGTAATACTTCACAATATTATGAAATTTTCTGTTATTTATAAATGTGACTTGAGAAATCCAGAGCAAAAATTAATTGCATAATTTAACATTATATGCTCCTGTCACCTTGATCTCAATCGCATAGTATGTTCGAATTAATATCGATCGAGATCAGTGAGCACTACCATACAGTACCCTGAGAATCGCTTAAATTTTAGCTGGGTGGTCAGTTAAATTCACCAGGTGGTGTGTCCATTCGTTAGGTCCTGTGCCGAACACTGACTATAACTTATCCCCATAAGGTGTCCATTGTATGTAAGGGACTAGCAAATAACATTCTCTTTTTTTGTCATAATCATCTCACGTTACAACATGTACTAGGACAGTGATGTCCAACCCTTTCCCGTACGGAGGGGGGGGCATGATGTCCAACCCTTTCCCGTACGGAGGGGGGGGCATATTCAAAGTTAAATTTGTTTTGCGAGCCGCATTGAGTGATTAGAGAAAAAATTGTGTGTTACATTTTCCATACTGTGTTATACGGAAAAGGAAGTTTCTATTTTCATGTTGCCATTTTTTATTTTCAAGCTATGTATAGAAAATGCAAATTCCCAACGTGTATGTGCAACAAATCTATGTCAATGATTTATTTTTTAGATTCTATTAAAATTATAGAAATATGACTTACTTTTTTTTTTTTTAATACTTTCTTTTATTTTTAAAAAAAACTTTACTTTTGCTTTTAAATGCTCACTTTAGAAAATTTCCAACCTGAAAAGGATCCCTGCTTTTCAATATTAAGGTGAATAAATAAATATAATGATATACGTAAAATTTAAATTATTTGAAAATTTTATTAAGTACAACACGCAATAACATTCACTGAACAAAACTTAACATTTAATGAGATGAAATTCTCATTATGGAATAAAGATGCTCATCTGACTTTCTGTTTCTTTTTAAATATTTATTTGATTTTATAAGTGAAAAAAATTTGCTCGCAAATGTACGTTGATCTGAACAAAGTAGCCATTTTCCTGGCCATTTCTTTTATTAGTGGAAAATCTTCAGATGGGAGAGTCTTTTAGAATTCAAGTAGTTTATTTTCGCAGTCCAATTCAAGTAACCCTCATATAACACTATAGTTAGGTTCCTATAAAATCTCATGTAGTGGGAAACCATGTTATACGGGACTAAGAATGAGTACAAAAGGGGGGGGTTGCATACTTCCAAGACCTAACAAAAATACACCATTCTAGATTTCGTGTATCTTCTGCTCTCTTTAAAAAATTAGTAATCTGGGTTTGTTTCCTTTTGCCTGATAGATCTTTGTAAATTTCTCGTATAGAACTAAACAGTTTTGAAGCTCCCTTTTAAACTTTGGGCTCCTTTCAGTCGAAGAATCTGAATTCAAAAAATAAGATTCTAATTGCTCTCCTAACTTTATGCCTTTCCGTATATTTTTAGTGTAAAATTGGAAGTTCAGAATTTTCATATGTGCTATCATCCTCTGAATTGATTTATTTGTCTCCAATGCCATTTCCACCAAATACGCTTTCTTAGCCTCTTTTTCTGCCAGTAATTCTTGAATGTCTTGAGTAATCATATCTTTTTTTTTTTTTTTTTGGGAGCATCAGCGACTAAGGCCATGTTGCTCTGTGTATATCGTCTATAAATTGTGTGTGTTCTGAGGTTTATTTTCTATTTTGCTGGACAGAAAACCTGCGTTTCTGGGAGAAAGACCATGATACCCTCTCCTGAGACCGACTAACTCAGCAACATTAGGTAAAAAACCTAAAAAATTCCTCCTGTCATTGATGGTATTCTAACTTAGGTCTTTTCCACCCATTGTGGGGAGGATGCCGATCATATCATCAAAACCCTCCTACTGACATCAAGTTCTACTATTGCACCGATTCCGTGATCTGCCAGTTAAACTATATTTCCTGAATGAACTGACTCTGGCCATACATTTTTCTAACACGAATTTAATGTTGACAGTTTCCCTCCTGTGAGGGATAAAGCTATAATTCCGATCAAGCCCATAATTGAAAAATGTTTCCATGCCTCCATCACTTCAATTTGGAATCAATTTTCTTCAAAATTCATTGTAGCGATTTTCTGATGTAAAGAGTTTCAAAGGTAGATTATTTCAATGAAGAAATAATCTTCAGTCCACCGTTGATCAAAAAAATGACACTCCAAATCGATTTTCCACTTGGAATGTTTTTGAGGATGTTTTTTTTTTTTTTAATTTAATACAAATTAATAATAATTCATTATAATGAACAAGTTATCTCAAAATAGTAGAATTTCACGATATGAAAAGATTGATACTTATATAACTGTATTTTACCATACACATGACTCCACTGAACCATACGTACAAGTTCGATGCAGTTGAGCTTGATGCTTGCATGCCGGTACATGCAGTGGCGCAACCCTCTGGTTCACTTTCCGCACTGGCCCATATAAAAATTATTCGTGGGCTGGATTCGACCCGCGGGCCATAGATTGGTCAGCACTGATCAGCAAATATCATCTTATCTGAAACCTTTTGCCAAATGCTATAAACTTGTCTATCTAAGACTGTAATGGGTGTTATGCCCTTAACTGCTGATACACTAACAAATCAAACAAACAACAACCATTGTCTCTACATTCCATGTAAATGGGTGCTTCCGTAGCCAAGTGGGCAGGAGCAGCAGTGCGTAGCACACGCTTCTTGATTAGACCGGGGTTCAAGCCCGTGACCACCAAATACGGAGGATGCAGAAAGGTCAGGGAATGACCACCGCATATCCCCAGAGCAATATGGCCTTAGTTGCTAATGCTCCTAAAAAACCAAATAACAAACAAACAAACAAAATCCAAACAAACTCCATCTAAATGCACAGATTACTTGGAACTACAGGTAATCCTCATATAATACGGTAGTTTTGTTCCTACAAAATGTCGTCTAATGCGAAACCATTATATGGGACTAAGAACCAGCACAAAAAGGGGGGAAGGGGTTACATTCCAAAAGCTAACAAAAATACACTTTTTTTTTTATAACTATCAGAAACTTAATTTTTATAGCAGTAATAATTAATATTTTAACTTTTTTTGTAATAGTAGTAACTTAAATAGTAACAACTGAACAAACGTCTTATCTTACAAACTGTGATATATTATATGTCAGATAATGTACGTTCATTTAATTTTCTTCCTCTTCATTGCTGCGAAACACGGTCTCTTCTGCAGCATCTGGATTTCGTGTACCTTCTGCTCTTTGTCAAAATCTGCATGCTTTGAAGTCACAGTTTTTTATGGTCTCAAACAAGCACAAGTTCAGTAGCACAGAACATAACCCAGGTATCTTCCAACAAAATACAGTGGACCCCTGCTTTAAAGATATAAAGCACAAATTTAACTTTATTACCTTAACAATTAACAAAGTTAAATGATACGTGAAAATCGGAAGAATATTTTCCAGTTAGCAAAATAAAAATAAATTTACTCTTATATGCATAGCTTAATTAATATGTACTGTAATATATACCTACTAACTAATTGATATTTCTGTTCACTGACTTTTTTCTTTTTTGTTGTAAAATTTAAAACAGTAAAAATGATAAGCAATTAATAACAAAGAACATGGTACACACAAGTTGCAACAAACACGATACGCATAAGTAAGATACCAAGTAATGAGTTTCTGAAAATTTATTTATGTTTTTTATGATTGAATATTTCATGGAAGGGGAAACACATTTCACCAAAATTCTGTGAAAACCCACAGAATTTCAGCTATTGGTAATATAGCAAATGCAAGAAGATCGAGTTTACTACCCGTTTATAATTGATTACACTAACGGAAAAGCCCAATAAATCAGAAGCTTCAAATTGTTTGTATTGTTTTATGGTAGTGACCTCCAGAAATGTGCTTTAGAAAAATATCACAAAGGTGATAACAACTAGTGAGTCAACAGCAGGGATTTTCAAAAAAGGAATGGAAAAGTTGAAAATTACATCTAACATAATAGCAGGGTTTTCAAAGCCCAAAAGCTCAAAAATACCATCTTATGCGAGGTTCCCCGAAATTGTCAAAAGATTGCCACAATTCTCAAACCATGTTAGAGCAAAACCATATTGTAGAAATACTGTGTTATATGGGGGTTGCCTGTATTTGACTTCCTTTCTTTGAAATACTTTTTCCAGTTCTCTGCCAAATCCTCTGCTTGCACCTTGACGATGGTGGGACTGTTAGTAATCCTGGGTCTAACCACCATGCACAAGTACATGGTGGGTGACCACCCAGGTGTGAACCAACGTAAGCAGGGGTCAGGGTGTGGTGCCCACACCACATGGAGGAACGCCGCCCCCTCTATGTTACCAGGCAGTACTAGGTGGTAGATGACTCTCATCAACCGGTGAAATACCACCACTTTGCTTATTGGAGGCTTGAAGTGGTGGAACCCATGTTTAGTCTCTAGAGCTAAGTTCCGGTCAACCCTTCCCTATCTCTTCCATCATGCAGTATGATTCATAACTTTTGAGGTTATGATGAACGTCGGGGCGACATCCAATACAGCTCTAAAACGGTGTTCGCAGGCCGGCCACTAGTTAGTACGCCGGACTGAACCTATTGATAACTCTCTAGGAGGCTTCCGGATCAACTAGTGTATAATCTTGCTACCTCTACTCTGCCAGATAGTGACTGGAGGGAGTCTGAGTAGTGTGTATGCGGGGCGCATTGCCGAGGCCACGTTATGTCAAGGATCTGGGTATATTCTTACCACGTGTACGCCATATCCAAAAATTTCATTACTTCATATAGCATGTCCCATCCACTTTTTCTTACTATTAAATACACCATGAATTGTCAAACTAATAGAGCAAGCTTATCTGCGAAAAGATCTAAACCTCCCAAGCACTTCCTAATTCATTTCACAAATATACGTGGTCTCAATTCTAATCTCATCGATGTCCATTTCCACCTGCAGTCTGCCAAACCCCATGTACTTTTTCTGACGGAATCTCAGTTATCGGTTGATTCAACTACTGCTCATCTCAGATGCCCAAATTATTCGCTGTATGATTCCTTTTGCCTCAAAGGTGGTACTTGTGCATATGTCCGTTCTGATATTCCCTGTCAGAGACTTGGCAATTTGGAATCTCCTCTCTTTGATCTTCTCTAGCTTAAAATCTCTCTACCTCATTGTGTCAAATTCATCTGTTGTCTCTACCGTTCTCCCAACTCCACTAATCACTTGGAGCTTTCTGACTTCCTCTCTTTGCAACTTGACTTTCTCCAGTCCAACTTTCCTAACAGTGAAGTAATTTTTCCTTGGTGATTTTAATGTTCACAACTCCAGCTGGCTTCCGTTTTCTGGTCACACCGACCCAGCAGGTCGAGATGCTGAGGCTTTTGCAGTTACTAATGACCTAGCACAGATTGTTCATTTACCTACAAGAATACCGGATAATCCTAATCATACAGCCAATACGCTTGGTCTTTTTCTCACAAACAACCCTTCTAAGTGCATGGTCGAAGTGAGAGGTCCTTTAGGCACTTCAGATCACAACTTGGTGATTGTCTCTTCTCCAATGGAACCTTTATCTCATGGCTATTCCCAACCTCGTGTTGTTTGGCATTACAAGAATGCAAAATGGGATGACCTGCGAGACTTCTTTTCTTCTTTTCTTCTTTTCCTTGGTTGGATTACTGTTTCAAAACTTCTGATGTCAACGTTTGCCCAGAGCGTATCATTGAAATTATTCTTGCAGGAATGGAATCCTTTATCCCACACTCCACTTTAAAATCTCGTCCTTTATCTAAACCTTGGTTTTCCAATAAATGTGCTAAGGCTGTTCAAGAGAAGAATGTTGCATATCGTAATTGGCTTGTTTCTAATTCTTCAGTTTCATTTTCTGCCTACACCAAAGCTCGCAACAATTGTAAAGCAGTTATTAATCAGTCCAAACTAGAGTTTCAACAGGCTAAGAGTAGAAAACTTGCTTCTTGCCCTAGTGGTTGCCAAGCATTCTGGTCCCTTGCCAAAGCTATTGCCCGCAACTTTTGCGGCCCCGGATGCCAAGCGTTTTCCGTGGCCAAGCGATTTCTCTGAGCTCTATAAAGCGATTTAAAGCGTTCTCCTTTAAAGGAATCACTCTTCTTTTAAGTTCCACGTTAGTTTCTCTTAAGTTCTTAAAAAAAGCACTGTAGACTTCATCTTACAAGTTGTAAGTTAAGTCAGGAAAGAAAAGACAACTTTCCTTTTAAATTTATTAGAGTTACTAACCCAACTAACCTAACAACCGCTTGGCCACTCGAGGCATTACTCCTGCCTCCCCGTGGTGGGGCCAGTAACCTGAGTGGGAAAGCCAACCCTCAGGGCCAAAAGGAGTATAAAATGGACAAAGAAACTTTTCCCTCACTTGATCAGTTGAGATCACCTACTGATCAAGACCAACCCGATCATGACACTTATCAAAATAAAAGACAAAAAACAGATCTATGTCAACAAGATCACCCAGCCTTTCACCTTATTCATTCTGTATCAGATTCTCCCATTAGCAAATTATCCCCATTTCTAATCCAGAAATGCTTGGAAAATGCTGCAGGATCACCGAAGATGGTAAAGCGATTACAGTCTGGAGATCTGCTGGTAGAGACAATGAAGCCAAAACACTCGGAATTTTTATTGAAACTGACTACTTTTGGTGGAATTCCCGTGAAAATAACGCCCCATGCTACTCTGAATACATCAAAAGGAGTTATAGCAGAGTGGGATCTGATTAACATCTCAGAGGATGAAATTGTACAAGAATTGACAGATCAAAGAGTAATACATGCAAAAAGAATATTAATCCGGAAAGATGGAGAATTAAAGCCAACAAGAAACATAATACTGACTTTTAGTACCCCAAACTTACCAACAATGGTTAAAGCAGGGTATCTGAATTGTCGTATACGTCCATATATACCGAATCCCATCAGGTGTTACAAATGCCAGAAATATGGACACTCCCAGGTAGCTTGCCGTGGCAGTATGATATGCCCAAACTGTGGTTCAACAGAACACACCCAAGCTGATTGTACCGTAACCTCATTCACTCTCCTAATTGCAAAGGTAACCATCCGGCATATTCAAAAAATTGTGAAATGTGGAAAGTAGGGAAAGAAATACAAAAATACAAAACAGAAAACAAAGTAACGTATCAGGAAGCCAAAAAGCACATCATGCAGTTTATGCCAAAACGCACGTATGCACAAGCAACCCAAAACAATCATTCTATTGCTACTCAAACTGACGTTGCAGTCCCTCCAAACATTTCTTTTGCAGATTGGGCCAGGTCCATGCTTAATGCTAAGCCACAACCTGCCAAACACAAGCAACTGGAACAAGCAATTAATACACCAATTTCAGTTCCTCCTAATGTGCCTGAAACTATAAAAAAAGCAGAAAAAACAGTACCTGCAGATCATGCTCAGACCAAGAAACAATTCCCTATACATATGGATGTTGACAACAAAACTGACCAAGAAGAAACCATATTAGAACTTCATGCAGAAGAACACATGGATACAGAGAGACCGGTTTTCCCCAAAAAAGACAGAAATAAATCAGATCGTTACAAACAAACTGCTTCAAAAAAACAGACAGATCAAAACACAACTCCTAAAAGTAAGTAATGCAGCACATACTTCAATGGAATTGCAGAGGCATACGAGCCAATATTGATGATATATATGACCTGATTAATAAGTACAATCCAGTGAGTGTTTGTCTGCAAGAAACAAATTTAACACCACAGGTAACTCTCTCAATTAGAAACTTCACAATATACAGAAAAGACAGGAATACTGCAAAATCCGCACATGGAGGAGTAGCAATACTAGTTAACTCTAAAATCCCAGTTCGACATATCTCTCTACAGACTGACTTAGAAGCTGTTGCTGTGCATATTGCGCTTGGAATAACACTAACTCTTGTTTCAATATACCTCCCACCAAACAGAATTTTCATGCTTAAAGAACTAGAAGATCTTATAGCACAATTGCCAAAACCTTTCTGCCTTTTTGGAGATTTCAATGGGCATCACCCGTTGTGGGGATCTTCAAGCATGGATAAAAGAGGACATATGATAGAGGCATTACTGAATCAACAGCAGTTAATCTTGCTAAATACTGGCCATCACACTTATGTCCATCTACCCACAGGCTCCACTTCAGCAATTGATCTGTCAATCTGTTCTCCCATACTGTTCCCCAGTATGGAGTGGTCAACCTTATATGATCCACACAACAGCGATCATTTTCCAATTATATGTAAAATTCAAACAAAACAATCCCACTCTCCAGATTACAGAGTAAAATGGAAATTCACAAAAGCGAACTGGACAAAATATTCATTCTGTATTAATTTTGATGATCAATTTATTAAAACCCAACCAATAGATAAAGTCACAGAGCACATCACCGCACAAATTTTGGCAGCAGCTTCTGAGGCAATTCCTCAATCCTCTGTAAACCAAAAAAGACATGCAAAACGCTGGTGGAATGAGGCCTGTAAGAGTGCAAAACGAGAAAAAAATAAAGCTTGGAACCTATTTCATAGATTTCCTACAACAGCCAACCTCATTTTATATAAAAAGCAAAAGGCAAGGGCACGACAAATCAGGAAACAAGCCAAAAAAGAAGCGTGGATAACATTTGCCAGTACCATCACGAAGGACACCAGCAGTCGGCTAATATGGAAGAAAATCCAACAATTAAATAATAAGTACATTCCCTTTTCTGCTCCAATCTTGATTAAGAATGGACGAGAACTGTCCTCTCCAAAGGAAATAGGCGATTTCCTTGAAGAGACCTTCAGTCAAATATCATCAGCTTCTGCGTACGACAATCCTTTCCTGAAAATCAAAACCTCTGCAGAAAAATATAAATTAAATTTCAACACCAACCAATCCCTTCCTTATAATCAACCATTCATCCTAACTGAACTCCAAGGAGCTCTGAACAGATCAGCAAACAGCTCAGCAGGACCGGACGGAATCTACTATATAATGCTTAAACACCTAAATAATACAGCTTTAAGATTATTACTAGTATTCTACAACCGGGTATTTCTTGAATGTGTTTATCCTTCTTCATGGCATCATTCTGTAATTCTTGCCTTTCCAAAACCAGGAAAGGATCAATCGCTTCCACAAAACTACCGACCAATTTCCCTAACCAGCTGTTTGAGTAAAACACTAGAAAAAATGATAGATAGGAGATTAAAATGGATACTAGAAAGCAAAATGCTACTAAATATCCACCAATATGGTTTCAGACAAAACAGATCCTGTTTGGACCTTATGGTAAGAGCCGAAACTAACATTCGGAATGCATATGTTAAAAATGAACATCTGGTAATGGTGAGTCTAGATATTGAAAAGGCATTCGATACCACATGGAGATATGGCATTCTTCGAGAGCTATATACCCTAGGGTTAAGAGGACACATACCTCAATTCATCCAGAACTTTCTCAAGTGCAGAACTTTTCAAGTTCATCACCAGAATGTACTTTCACAATATTTTATCCAAGAAGAAGGGGTGCCTCAAGGGTCCATACTTGGTCCTACCCTCTTCGCAATTAGACTAAATACCATGACGCAGAATATCCCCAAAACCATAGAAATATATATGTATGCCGACGATCTTGCTATATCATGCCATTCACCAACCATTAACAGCATAGAGAGACAGTTACAACTTACCATAAATAAGTTAGAGACATGGACTGTAGAAAATGGTTATCGCCTGTCAAAACAAAAGACAATTGCAGTTCATTTCTGTAAAAAGCGCAGATTACATCCAGAGCCTGAACTTAAAATAAAAAACCAACCAATCCCTCTTGCCAGCAATATCCACTTTTTAGGTTTAATATTAGATACTAAACTCAATTTTGCCATGCACGTAACTTATCTCAGAACTCTCTGCTTGAAAAAACTCAATATACTCAGAGCCGTCTCTGCCATGGCATGGGGTGCAGATAGATGCACTCTCCTGCATTTGTATCGTTCGCTCATCAGGTCTCGTCTAGATTATGGTTCAATAGTATACGACTCAGCTAGGAAAACTGTACTTACAAGACTGAATACAATACAGCACAGTGCTCTTTGCACTGCTCTTGGAGCTTTTCGAACATCTCCGGTCCAAAGTCTCTATATAGAGGCATACGAACCACCACTCCATCTCAGAAGGAAAATGTTACTCCTCACCTATGCAGCCAGGATTAAAAGCCTTCCAGATCATCCGAATCAACCGCTGCTTTTCAATCCTGAAAGGGTAACTTTCTATAACAATAAACCTACTGAAAATAGACCAACTGGTATTAGACTACAAGATTTGATGCATTGCTGGAATGTTCATTTTGAAAACACGCTCAAAGAAACCAAAATATCTTATCCGTCTTGGTCCTCAAACCCACCTTACTGTGATACCTATTTCCAACAATGGGGAAAAAAGTCCATGGAAAGCTGTTACATCAAGAAATTGCACGAAGCACATGCTGCTAGCAATGCGCAGAGCTGCTTAATATATACTGATGGCTCAAAATCAGACGATGCCGTAGGTGCTGCAGCAGTCTTTCCCACATTTACAGTATCTGTATCTCTCCCGACTGAATGTAGCAGTTATACTGCAGAACTTTATGCAATCCACCTAGCTATATACAATATCAATATTTGTCTCAACACTAATAGTTTAATTTATACAGACTCCATGAGTGCGCTTTCCGCAATAAGTAACAATTTCTCAACCCCACACCCCATAATAAAAGAAATCCGGTCTCATCTAAATCATTTGAGGAATCTGAATCATACCGTAAGTTTCTGTTGGATTCCAGGGCATGCTGGAATCACAGGTAACGAAACAGCAGACCAGGCAGCTAAGCACCCAAAGAGCATCGCACCTCCATCTTACCAAGTACCTTATATAGATTTATTAAAACATATCCGAAGTATCTGTAGGGAACAATGGTTAAACATTTGGAAAACACAGACAAACAATAAATTATTTGAAATTAAACAAGAACCACAAATATGGAGCTCGAGCTTGAGGAAAAACAGGCATGAAGAAGTAATACTGGCAAGATTTCGCATAGGGCACACACACCTGACCCACTTGTTCCTGCTCATGGGCGATGACCCTCCTGTATGCATGCATTGTTCATCACAACTCACAGTTCGACATATTCTGTTAGATTGTTCGTATTACTCCCATATCAGAAGTACTACCTTCCTTTCCCTGACACAAATGCAAGAACCTTTATCCCTAACCCACCTATTGGGAAACAATGCCAATCTCGATGAGCTTTTCGCTTATCTCAAACAAACTAAACTTTATGAATGAATCTAATAACAAATAAGGCAAACTCCGGTACCTTTCCAAATATTTGAATAGGCACATTTTGGCCACAGTTGCCCTTGTGCCGAAAAACCTCTACACCAACAACAACAGCAACTTTTGCCAATCTCTGCTCCCACCTCTGTCCAAACCAGATGGTTCTGTTGTTACTTTAGCCAAGGATAAAGCTGACCTGCTAGCATCCCGTTTTTCTTCCAACTCATATATTAATGATCTTGGTAAAACACCTCCCACCATTCCCAACACGCTCCTCCATTCAATGCCTCCTGTGGTCTTTCGTCAAAAGGATATCAGAAGGATTTTGATGAATCTTGATGCTAAGAAAGCTCCAGGTCCTGATGGTATTTCTCCACTTGTTCTCAAAACCTGTGCTCCTAAACTTACTCCTGTTCTTTGCCACCTTTTTTCACTTTCTTATTCCAAAGGTGTTTTTCCTTCTGTTTGGAAATTTGCTCATATCCAGCCAGTTACTAAAAACAGTGATAAATCCCTCCCATCCAATTATTGTCCCATTGCAATTACTTCTACTCTTTCTAAAGTAATGGAGAAATCAATTAACTGCCAACTCTTAAACTACCTAGAAACCTTCCATCTGATCAACGATCGCCAGTATGGATTCCGTCAGTGTCGATCCCACTGGTGATATTCTGTCTTATGTTACCCATTTATGGACTAATTCAGTGGAAAGGTTCGGTGAAATACAAGTAGTTGCTCTTGACATCTCAAAGGCTTTTGATCGTGTTTGGCATAAAGGTCTTCTAAACAAGCTTCCATCTTATGGTTTGCCAACTGTTTTTAGTAATTGATTATCCAGTTTTCTCTCTGATCGCTCACTGAGGGTGATGGTAGTTGTCTCTCTGTTTTCTAACTTCTACACTAATGCCGGTGTCCCCCGAGATTCAGTTCTTTCCCCCACTCTTTCCCTCTTGTATATTAATGACCTTCTTCCATTGACTGGAAATCCTATCCATAGTTTTGCCGACGATAGCACATTGCATTCCACTTTTCATTTTGAGAAACCTTGTCCTGCTCAATCAGCTTCAACTTTTCGAAAATCTGCTACCAATTCCTTAAATGCCGATCTTCAGGTAATTCTCCAGTGGGGCAAAGACAACTTAGTTGATTTCAACCCTTATAAAACTCAGTCTTGTCTTATATCTCGCAAAAAGGATTCTTCTGCTCCTATGCTTATCTTTAGTGACACTCCGATTTCTAGACAAAATGATATATCTCTTTTGAGGATTACCCTGACTTCTAATCTCTTTTGGCACAAGCACATTACAATATTGCTTCCTCTGCATCTAAAAAACTTGGTTTTCTCTTTCGCTCTCGCCATTACTTTTCTTCCAAACAGCTGCTCACTCTGTATAAATCGCAAATCCGCCCTGCCATGGAATATTGTTCCCACATCCTGGGTGGTGCCCCCAAAACCTCTCTCAGGCTTCTTGATTCCATTCAGAAGAGGGCAGTTAGGTTAATTAATGATTCATCTCTAACAGAGTCTCTCCACTCGCTTTCTCATAGACGTACTGTTTCTGCTGCATGCCTCTTCTACAGATACTTCCCTGGGCACTGTTCTTCTGAATTGGCTTCTATAATTCCTGCTCTCTCTTTCAAAACAGTCCGAACACGTGCTGCCACCAGCCAACATCCGTTTACTGTCCAACTTCACACCCACAGAACCAACTTTTCATCTTTCTCATTTATTCATTCAACTGCCGTTTTCTGGAACAACCTTCCTTCATTGAAAATTACAGTCTACAGAAGTTCAAGTCCAATGTCAACAAATATCTTCTTTCGTCTTCTCAACCTCCAACCCAAGCACAGTACTAAGTACTATAGGTTCTAATACCTCTCATGTTTGGGGTTCACATAAAAAAGTCCAGCTTTCCTGACAGTTAGGTAATTTTCCTTGGAGATTTTAATATTCACAACTCCAGCTGGTCTATATGCTGCGGCTTTTGCAATTACTTATGACCTAACGCAGATTGTTCATTTACCTACCAGAATAACAGGCAATCCGAACCACAGTCGGTGAGTTGCTCACTAAGCATGTCATATGAAAAATCACACTGGACTTCTGCTGCCATTGTTTTAATATTGGTATAGGTGATACTTGAAGGTTTCTACATGGTTTTGTAGCAGTGTAATCAGGATCAGCTATAATTTATAGAAATACATATGTTTTAATAACTTAACTTTATAACGTAATATGTATGTGCGAAATTAATATTCATAGTATCTGTGATTTGGCATGAATATTGAATTACATAACTAATGGTATGAGGTTATCCACGTGGTGGACAAGATTTTGCTGCTCCTGCAAACACTATGTTTTGATAAATCTATAGCAGTTTTATTGACTTAACTGTCATATGAATTTATTTTCTGGAAGTAGCTTATAGTCCTAGTATGCTCCTTAGTTTATTTTGAATTTAGATAGCGATTTCGAAAGTTAATACTTAGCCTCGCAGAGCCTCCATTCGTAACTTGATGCCATTGTTATATTATATTGATCAATACATAATGGTGTAATGTATCTCCCGAACTTGATAGCATAAAACAGTGGTTTTCAAACTTTTTAATGTTTGTTTGTTATTTGGTTTTTAGGAGCATCAGCAACTAAGGCCATATTGCTCCAGGGATATGCGGTAGTCTTTCCCTGACCTTTTCGCATCCTCCGTATTTGGTGGTCATGGGCTCGAACCCCGGTCTAATCAAGAAGCGTGTACTACTCACTGCTGCTCCCACCCACTTAGCTACCGAGGTGCCACGTTTTAATGTGAAGACACCCTAAATCCATTATGAAAAGTTCCCAGCACCGGATGCATGGGTGCTGGCAGAATATTTTGTAAAGTGGTGCATGTGGAAAGGCAATGAGGGATTTTTTTTTTTTTTTTTTAATTTAAAAATTGGCCTCATACTGCATTTTATGCACAATTTCTCTATCTCTAAGAATAATAAATTGTATGAAAAAATCTAAATTAAAGAAATAATGTTCGATTGTTTTTCATGCTTATTTTAATGTTTTTAGAAAAATAAGTAAGTTTTCTAATTTATATCCATAAACTAAAATAATTCGTAAATTCAAAAAAAAAAAAAAAATTGAAATTTTATTAATTTTAGGAAAAAATGCTTATTAAAGAGAGAACAAAACATAAAACAATTAATGTGAATCATGTGCTTGATGCAATTTACATGGTTTGTTTATATTTTAGACAAACATACTCCCATTTCATTTTCAACCGACTTCAGTCTTTCCCTCTTTTTAGTTTTGATATTAACGAGCGTAGAAAACCCGAGTTCGCACAAGTACGAGGTAAAAAATTGTACAAAATCTTGAAGTGCTCTGGCTCCTATGTTGGGATATTCCTTCTTAATTAATATCCAAAAGGATTAGAGTGAAATTTCGGAATATTTTAATCGCAACGCATGGTCATTGCAAATTTGTATTAATTCCTCTTCTTCTTTAAGGATTGACTCCATTTTACTAAATGTCAATTCAACAAACAGATTTTGTTTTTTTAATTGTCGGCGCTGTGCTGATTGAAATACAGTTGGTGCGATGGATGGCTCGGCTTGGCAGTTCCATATATGTAGGTGTATGTACATAAACACTGCGATGCCATCAGCAATTATTTCATGACGACTTCTATTTTACACAGCTGCATGGAAATCAGTGACATTTTGTAGTGACAGCCACGATGTAAGCTGATGCTAAATTTGACGTTGCAGCACCCACTTTGAGACCCACTGGCGTAAAGTATAATGTAAAACTAGATAACGTAATACGTAGCACTGTATAAGGAATCTGTTACCTTAATATAGTATTATCAATTAATGAATTTTAATTGAGCAGCAATCAATGTACAGAAAATAGCAGGAGTGCTGTGGCTCTGAGGAGAACTGAAGGAGGCAATTCTCCAGCGCATCACAGTCAAAAAATGTGCGAAACGTGAAATGTTTGCTGACTTTCTGGAACAGGACATGATCTAGCCAAGGAGGATGTCTTTGTGTGTGCTAGGTGCACAGAGTGTGAAGAAATTAGGTGCCAGCTCAGCGTTCTGATGGGCATCTATGAGAGTTTGAGGTGTTAGGGTACACTCGAAGAAATTAATATGAAGGGCCCATCAAGCTCTGAGATGCCCAACTAAATGCCAGAGATCACCCCTGTGCATCTGGCAACACAGTGGCAATCTCCAAGGCAGAATTCGCTGATCCCACAGGAGCTAATTGTTGTCAGTGGCTTTATTGTCAGGGAGACAGAGAATATATTATACAAAAAAGAATTGGTGGAACAGGACCAGGATATATCTGCCAGGGGCAAAAGTTGATCAGGTTGTAGGGCAGATATCATCTTTTAAGGGCACAAAAGTTGATATTGTTGTATGCATTGACACTAATGACCTTAAGAGTAAGCGATCTGCATATTTACTTAACAAGTACAGATCATTGTTGAAAAAAGGCACGTGTTAGGGTTGACTTTAAAAGTGTCTGCAATTCTGACCAGAAACGATAGGAGGGAGTATATGATGAAAGCCTTGTCAATTGATTTGACCCTGGAGAGATTGTGCAAGGCTCATAGAGTAGATTTTTTTTTTTTTTTCCAGCATCATTTGTGCTTGCTAATAGGAGAGACTGCTTCTACAGGGGTGGGTTACACTTAAATAGAAAGGGTGCAAGAATATTTGCTGATGCTGTTGAGGCAGTGTTAAGTGGATCGGAAAACTGCTGTCACTGACTAAAAAATTAACATTAGCCCCACCCAGAGGCGAAAGTGATTCTTGCACTGCTTCTATTGGAATGAGCAGCAGCCTATAGAGCAAATTGCTGGGGATTTCAAGAACTGCTCATAGTCATCATGGAACAAGTAAATACATGGGGCTGTGTTAGGGTAACGAAGAGTAAGAACAGGTGATTGTATGCTTGCATTTGCAAATACAGCAATGTTAGAAGTATAGTAAATAAATTTGATGAATTTGAAGTGCTGATCAAGATATCAAAGGCAGATATTGTTAGGATATCAGAGACATGGTGTCACACAGATATAAGTAGTGCAGAATTGAAATTTGGGGAGTACATTGTGTACTCCCAAAATTCTTCTGTTTCCTCTAATGACTCTGAGGAGTACAACAAACAGTTGTGCAGAGAAATAGAGCGGGCCATTAAATCAGAATGTGTAGTAATGGGGGATTTAACCTTCCAGATATTGACTGGAAATTGTGGATTGGTCATTAGCACACTTAACAAGACTTTTGTGGATTTATTGAAAGATTGCTTTCTACATCAACGTGTTCGAGGGACCACCGGAGGGAGTAATACCCTTGATCTGATTATCAGTAGTGATTATTCATATATTAAGAATTTGCAGATAAAGGAACTAGTAGATGGCAGTGATTACAGTGTATTGAAGTGGTATTTACTTTAAGATGTAACTACTATTAAGGGTAAAGGGAAGGGTTTTTGCTTTCGTAAAGGTCACTACAGTGTGATCAACTAATGATGTTAAAAACCTTGAATTTAAATGGGAAGTCTTCAAGGAATTAGTCTTCGAAGCTACTAGGCTTTTCATACATACTAAGAAATGTTGTTCAAGATTTAGACCTAAATGGATATCAGATGAACTAATGAGGCTCGTGGCAGAAAAGAAAAATGCATGGGATGCATAAAAAATTATCAGGTCTGTAATCAAGTCACAAAGGAGGTTAGGGAAACGAAGGCTGATAACAAGAAATTCTTGGCAAAGAATGCAAAGAAAAACAACAGACTTCTTTACTTATGTAAACTATAGAATGAATGGAATGAATCTGATTGGTCCACTTGATATTGATGGTTCGACTGTTGAAGATTCTGCTCATATAGCTGACAAACTGAATGAGTATTTTGCATCTACATTCACACATGAGGAATTCTGTAAGGTAGGGGAGACCAGAAGTTACTAAACTCTAATAGGGACTCAAATGATTTTGTAATAACAGAGAGCAAAGTGAGGGCAAAATTGTTGAAGTTAAACATAAAAAAACACCTAGGACAAATGGAATCTATCCAGTTATATTGAAGGAGACTGCGAGGAAAGTAAGCAAACTCTTAGTCATAATTATGGGAGCATCCTTAGAGGATCCTTAATGGAGTTAGTGGTTAAAGAAGTGTTGCAGGATCATCTAGACAAGACTGCATTAATAGTTCAGGCAGGATCCTTAATGGATCTTTATCATGTGCTTGTTAAGGGAAGGTCTTGGCTGACCAATTTTATTGGATACTACGATGTGGTCACAAAGGAACTGGATGTAAAAAATAATTTTGATATCTTCTACTTGGATATCAGGATAGCTTTTGATACCATTGCACATGGAAAGTTGTTGTACAGATTGGAGCGGTATTGCATTAAGGGCAAGTTGCTACAATGAATAAAGGGATGGTTGAATGGGAGACAACAGAGATTGGTAATAAATGGACACTGCTCTTCGTGGACTGTTTTTAGTGGAGTACCCCAGGGTTTGATGTTGGGCCCGTTGTTGTTTTGTGTATTTATCAATGATATCGATGAAGGTATATCAGGCTTAATGTCCAAGTTTGCAGATGATATAAAGGTTGGAAGAGTTGTTAATGACAGTAAAGACAGTATGCTACTGCAACAGAATGATAAAAAGGTTGGAAGAGTTGTTAATGACAGTATGCTACTGCAACAGAATCTAGAAAAGTTAGGCAGGTGGGCTGAGAAGTAGCAACTGGAGTTTACCGTCGACAAATGCAAAGTACAGGTCGGCCATCACTAATTCGGCCACTGGTAATCCGGTTCCACCGCTAATTCGGACATACTTTTTGCGAAGGTAATTTCAAATTTCCTGGTCAGCGCACCAACCTGCCACTACTGTTTTGGTATGGTTGGTTGCAGCATCAGCTGTTTGCACAAACTCATATACACTGGAAGCCATTCCCACTTGTTTTTCATGGTTCCAAAGCATAAAGGAAGTGTTTATCGTGGTGTACAGCGCTGTACATTGTCCATAACTGATAAAGTTGAACTTCTGAAAAAAATCGACAGCGGTGTTGTTTGTGAGAAGTTTAACTCTGCTTAATTATAAATTCCAGCAGTTTCTCTCAGTTCCTCTTATCTTAGTAATTTTCTTTTAGCCATTCCTTTTTAGATTTTTTTTTTTACAACACACTTATACAAACTTGCAGAAAAACACAACACAGCACAATACAATATGATGGATAATACAGCGCATCAACGAACTTGTTTTCACAAAATCTCTAACAATACTGACAAACTTATTGTGATGTTTGAGAGTTTATTTTATCGTAATTAGTTTTTATTGCAACGCTTTCTGTGTGAGCAATAAACTAATCACAAACAACCTTCATATGTATGCTTTAATAGCGTCACACATATGTGGCCGACACGGCTTCTCAAGAAATAAAGTAACCAACATATGTGGCCATGTTGGCCACATACAGGGTGATTCACTACCAGTGTAACAAACTTGCAAGAGGTGTAGGGGGCACAAAGACGAATCAGAATCGCATAGCATTGCAGGGTCCGAAATGCCTTCGTCATGCGGTAGAAGATGTTGAACGGGAGGTCGCGTGAACAGCGATCCCACTCGAAGTCAGCATTTGTGAACCGGTTCCCGAGGCAGTAGGATGGACGAGTATGCAAACATTGAACTGGCCGACATGCACCTCGCGTATGGAGTTGCGAACTGTAGCGGGCGCGCCACTCTGCGCTTGTACCAGGAACGTTTCCCGCACAGGCGTGCTCCTCATCATACGATTTTCGCAGGTGTGCACAGAAGGCTACGTGAGACTGGTTGTTTCACGAGAGGTACGATGAGTCGAGAGCAAACGACGAGGCGCCAGACAATGAGGAGAATGTCTTACATCTCGCAGAAGGCAATCCGAGTACGAGTACTCGAGCGATAGGCCAACGATTGGGTATTTCCCAATCCACTGTATGGAGGATACTGTCAACAAACCAAATGAGTTCATACTATTTGCAACGCGTCCAATCATTGGAGTCTGCGGATTATCCACTCCGGAGGACTTTTGCTACTTGGTTTCTTCAACAGAAACGGTTCGCAAATGCTGACTTCCAGCGGGATCGCTGTTCACGCAACCTCCCGTTCAGTGTCCTCTAGCGCATGACGAAGTCATTTCCGACCCTGCAATGCTATGTGATTCCGATTCGTCTTTGTGCCCCCTACACCTCCTGCAAGTTTGTCACACTGGTAGTGAATCACCCTGTATATGTGACATAAAAAATACTTTTTTTTTTTTTATATATATATATATTTTAAGTGAAAAAATGACAACACTGACATTACAATATTTATTTTAGAATTACCAATCAAATTATTTCCTAAATATTTCTTGGCCCCTGGGGAATTTTTTTTTTTTAACTAGCTTGGCAGTCAACGTGTTAAAAGCAGAAGGAGGTAGTTAGCTGTTGGGTAAAAGGTATATGCTAAAGTAACCACTGGTGATCTTGCACCCCACAGGTCCCAACACTGCTGGATTAGTTATGGTCGACCTGTACTGCATATGGGTAGCTGTAATCCAAGAGAACATACCAACTGTGTGGTACTACACTCAGAGAAGTGGAAAGTGAAAAAGACCTGGGGGTAATTGTGCACTCATATATAAAGTTCTCTGAACTGTGCAGACAGGCTGCGAGAACAGGGCGTGTTGTTAATGATATATAGGAATTCTTCTAGCAGAGATAAGGAGGTGATTATCCCCTTGTATAAGGCAGTGGTCATGCCACACCTTGAGTACTGTGTACAGGAGGCCTCATTTTAGGAACAATGTAGAGTTGCTAGAACTGGTACAGAGAAGGGCAACAAGACTGATGAGAGGAACAAATGGGTTTCCCTTACCAAGAAAGGCTTAAGTTCTGTAAGTTGCATCATTGGAAGGCTAAGCACCTGTGAGGTGATCTGTTTGAGGTGTATAGGGCCGTGAATGGTTGAGTGTTGGAACAAACTTCCATCTGGTGTTGTGGAGATGGGCAGTTTGAATAATTTCAAAGAAGAACTGGACAAATTACAGTGGTTTCGGGGGTGGCATTTTTTTTCACTCCCTGTTAAAATTCATGGTGACGTTGCTGAATTGAAAATGGCAATGATATTGCTGTAACACCCATCAGTTTTAAGGAAGAAGAGATTAAGGTCAAAAACTAAGTTTCTAGTAAAAAATATTTCATATACAGTAAGTCCCCGACATACATAAGAGATACGTTCCAGGACTCTTATGTAAGTCAAGTTTTACATAATGGGAATGACTAATAAAATATTTATACTATATCCTTGATATGCCAAAATTACAATAACCACATAATATCCTCAGAAGAATGAAGAAAAATCGTTATATATTTTTAATTAGTTCAATTAAAATCTTTATCTGGGGACAGCGGTGAAATAGCTAGCGTGGCACATAAGAAAAGAAAACATGAAAGGAAAAAAAAACGCATGTTATTGTACTGTAAAAACTGATATGTATTTCGTAGCCTTGGTTATTATAGTTGACTTCGTTGGTGCAGATCCCTTCACCGCTTCTCGTATCCTGTCTCTGTCCTTTATTGTTGTGTTCAATGTTGGCACTGACTAATCTAAATTCTGCACGATACTTGATGTTTGACCATTTTCTTACATCCTCATTATTTTAATTTTTGGATCGAAATCGATCGCTTTCCTTTTCTTGCTAGATTTACTAGTACCACTGTCACTTATTCTCTTGGTTGGCACCATGATAATGGTCAAAATGAAATTTTCTATATCTATAAAGAACTTCACGAAGTTAAGGTGGTGATAACACACTATTATCGCCTCATGTAAGCTTACATGCTCACATGAGGTGAAACAATAAAGACAATTTGCAGTTTCTGGTTTATTGGGCTTTTCTGTTAGTGCAATTCGTTATAATTCATTATAAACTGAGTAAACTCAATCTTATTGCATTTGCGATAATACTGATAGTTGGGGGTTTTGGCGCATTATAGCCATAGTTGCTAATGTGCCAATAAAATGCAAATTAAATCAAACTGATAGTTGGAATTCTGTGGGTTTTTATGTTATTAAGGTGAAATGTATGTCCCCTTCGCTGAAATGTTCAGTCTTATAAAAAAAAAACATAAATAAAATTTTCAGAATCTTCTCTTCATTCCTATTTTTTAAGCTTGTTACTGCGAATCTCACTTGTACAATTTGTGCGTGCCATGTTCGTCATTATTGATTGTTTATTTATTTATTTTTTTACTGTTTTAAATTTTACAATCCTAAACAAAAATTCAAGTGAAAAAAATTTACGTAAGTCCAAAGTTATGTAAGTCAGGGACTTACTCTATTTTAAGAAAATGTTACATACAGTACTAAATACTAAAAAATGGGTCTATTAACTTTATTCTATTTGCAGAAATAGAATAAAGAATTTATGATTGCTCATTGCTTAAAAAGTTCCATCAGATGTTTTTGAATGCCTTCCAGTCTCTTATTTCAGTAGTATTTAATTTTTTAGTGAATTCCTCATCTTGGAACAGCAGTTTGATTTGAGAACCCACAAAAATTCCCCCTTTTATCCTGGCTTCACTGATTCAAGGAAACTTTTGCCTCAAACAGGAAAAACCCTCCTTTTTTTCCCCATCGCTTTCTCAAATATTTTTATCAAACCTAGCTTGATGTGTAGTGGAGGTAAATATATTTTGACTTATCCACGAAAGGAGGATGTGCTATATTTTTCTGGCCTGGTGTAGTTTCTGAATGGTCTAACCATTTTTTTATCCTGTAGTGGGAATCCTTCGCTCAGCTGTCCTACTCATATAAAATGCAGCAGCATTTAGTGTATCCACCTTGCAACCCTGTCAGCAAAACGACCACTTCTAGTTCGGCACAATATTCAATTTGTATTCTTGATAGCATATTTTTTACAAAAGAACCTGTAGGTTCTTGTACGTTTTGTTCACGTGGACTGCAAGGGCCAGTGGTATAGATGGTTACTTATTATGGAGTAAAACTACTTTCAAATTGATCTTCGATGAGTCAGTGAAAAGCCTCCACTGCTCAGGGACATGCTCCAGATATAACTCTTTCATTAATTCCTGGACATTATCTTAGATTGCCTCTTTCTATTAAAAGACATCTTAAAAACTTTTTCAAGATTTCATTGCTGAAGCTGTAATCCTAGTAATTGAGCCTTGGCTTTGGAGAGGTTCAGATCTTTTTGACCAAATTGTTGAATTCTGCTGGAGTGTATGATGTGGCTTTGCAGTATCAGGAGTTGAAAAGTTGGGATCTGTACTGGTTCTGCATCTTCTGGAGACTTCTTTTCCAATCCTGAATCAGGGACAAGTCCATAATTTTCTGGTGACGTTGGCACTGGCATTGCATCATCATGAGGAACCATGAGAATGTATGTTGGGATACTCTACTTTATGCTTGGATTTCCCAGAAAACCATAAATATTGGTCATGCAAAAGTATCAGTCGTTTATGTGGTCTCAAGTTTACCACCATATCACTTGAACAGCAAAAGGCTTTGATTTATGAATACCACTAAGCTGTGGTGGTTAACAATGGGCTCGCAGTTTTGCTGACTTTTTTTACTACTTGGGAAATACATTTTTTTCATGATAAAATTTTAATATTGGGTATAAAAATTAACATGAAATATTTTCCATATCACAAATAACTTAGAAAAATAATCACAGGACATTCTAGACTATAAAAAGAAATGTTGTATAAAAAAAACAAACTATTCTAAAAAAGGTACATACACAAAATTCACAGATTACATGAACAAAATTATTACCCAAATATTCAAGAAAAATTTATTCTAAAAACTAAATCGCCATATAGAATTTACTTTTTTATTAATATTTGTTGTCGATCTTCTGCTTTGCCCAATAGCTGAGTGATGACTACCGAGGTAAGATTTGATATAATGATCTTGATCAAATTGAACAAACGGTTTTCCATTTAGATTTATAGTCATCATGTCAGCAACATGTTTAATTGTCAAAGATGTTATTTGTATTGTTACAATATTATTCATTATGCTGAAGACTGCTTCAGCACTGCTAACAGCAGTGGTTTCGAGGATATTTCTGGTATTTTTAATTGAAAAGGGAATTTCATTCAATTTTAAAGATAAACAGTCTTCAACAAAATCTGTAAAAACTTAAATTTCTTATTCGTTTTTCACTCTCTTGACATGTTGACATGGAGATAAAAGTTCTTTCATAGTCCTCATTTCGGGGTAATGTATGTTTAAAATTTTTTTCGATTCCTCATCGTCAATGATATCATTATTTTCTTTCTTTAATTTAAAATTTTTCTGTTGCATTAATAACCTATCCTTTAAGGATAAAACAATGCAGTTGAATAAGTTATCACAAGGTAATTTTTTAAATGTGTTTTTGATTTTGATTCCTTCATATTCTTTCGACTTCAACATGCTCTCAATTAAGCTTTTTAATTTCCTTCAGAATTTTTCAAATTATCAGTAGCATTGATAGTTCAAATAATTAATTTATTTGCTTTTACTATAGTGATGCTGCAACTTTATAAAGCTTCTGAAAGGTATGAGAGATCCTGCAGGATGTCGATCATTAGTGCTAAATCATTACAAAATTCCAGATTTAAAATTTGGTTTAATAATCCCAAAAATTTAACTTCTGATTCAAAATGTTTGCACAAAGTGGGATAATCCTCCAAACTGCAATTGCTGTCTGCAAGCTAGAAGCTGCTCATTGTGGCCTGAACACTTGACTTATCTTTATAATTTCCACATCAAGTTGTTTAGCAATCATCCTCAAATCATATCCTGAAAGAGGCCTCTGAGGTCGGGAAAACTCATATCTAGGAAATAAACTCATACACCAACCATTGAACAAAATTTTACTGTAACTAAAATTTTACAAATAGTGTAAAAATAATATAAAATCAAAAACAAATTATTTACAATAAACTAATGATTGTATATTGAGGAATACTAAGAACTGTAATAAAAGATCGTTTACAATAAAATAAGCTAAAATATAAAATTAAAAGCGCTAAAAACCTGGAGCTTTCGAGAGCGTCATCTCTCTTCTTCAACAGTAATATGACTTCCTGCAACATCTCCTTAAATAGCAGGTTCACGGTACCTCCACACGTGGTTCAATCGGCACATGGTCAAAACCGGAAGCGGAAATGTCTCGGGTACGCGGCAAAGAGAATCGTTCATCCAAACTTAATACAATTGTTTCAAAAATAGGATGAATACGCATGCCTCTATCTCTGTTCGTGGTATTCTTACTGGATGAACCAATCCGTAAACCCTCGAGCCATTTACGCTCCCAGTATCCGTGTGCACAATCCAAAATAATAGCGTCCTCCGGGGAGATTTGATGCTGCTTCTCCCAAAAATGTTCGGCCACGGCAGACTTACTGTAATCAGCGGTTCTTATGGCATTTAAATGTTCCCCCAGTAGTTCCGGTAGCCACCGCATACATCCCCTACTATCCGGGCCTTACTGAGCATCTGGCAAGAATTTTACGGGGTTATAAGACACGCTGTGTACAGCTTCCTGGGCGGAGGCTATGCACAGCTGTGTCTCAGGTCAAAGACCGATACCAAAAGATCTCAGTAGCGGAGTTATTTATAGAATAGAATGCCCGGATTGTGGGTAGTGTTATGTGGGGGAAAGAAAACAACGGCTTGGGGATCGTCTGGGGGAACATTTAAATGCCATAAGAACCGCTGATTACAGTAAGTCTGCCGTGGCCGAACATTTTTGGGAGAAGCAGCATCAAATCTCCCCGGAGGACGCTATTATTTTGGATCGTGCACACGGATACTGGGAGCGTAAATGGCTCGAGGGTTTACAGATTGGTTCATCCAGTAAGAATACCACAAATAGAGATAGAGGCATGCGTTCATCCGAATTTAAAACAATTGTATTAAATTCGGATGAACGATTCTCTTTGCCACGTACCCTAGACATTTCCGCTTCCGGTTTTGACCATGTGCCGATTGAACCACGTGGAGAAATACCACGTGTGGAGGTACCGTGAACCTGCTATTTAAGGAGATGTTGCAGGAAGTCATATTACTGTTGAAGAAGAGAGCTGATGCTCTCGAAAGCTCCAGGTTTTTAGCGCTTTTAATTTTATATTTTAGCTTATTTTATTGTAAACGATCTTTTATTACAGTTTTTAGTATTCTGCAATATACAATCATTAGTTTATTGTAAATAATTTGTTTTTGATTTTATATTATTTTTACACTATATGTAAAATTTTAGTTACAGTAAAATTTTGTTCAATGGTCGGTGTTATGAGTTTATTTCCTAGATATCCTCAAATCATGCTGGTTTTTTCAAGATTGGTGATATAATGCATACTGTTTGTCTAGAAATATTTCAAAATGATTCACTTCTTTTATATTTTTTATAGAATCATCTAATGCCAATTTCAAATGATGAGCCAGGCAATGCGAAATAATGACGTTTACAAATTGTTGTAAAAGTCTGGTTGAAACACCGGACTTTATCCCCAGCATTACACTGGCACAATCGGAACAAAATCCAATAAGAGTTTCTTTTAAATATTTTTTGGAAAAACCATAGCTATTTAGAGCTGTAATTATGCTAACATGTATACATTCAGTGGTTGTCTTTCCTAGTTCAATAAGATCTATAAAAATCATTGATGGCTCAGCAAGTTCAACACATAGATAAAGAATTAAGACACTTTGTTTGGATAATGTTGTCAACTCATTGATGATTATTATGCATATTTTGTCATTCTTCTCTATTATTTTAGTAAAGATTCTTTTTTTTTTTTATTTCTTTTGAAATATGTTCAGCAATTCTAATGCCCAAAAATCTTGAATGCAACGAAACTCCTATGTCAACACCATGTTTACTCTGTAATTCTAGCTGAATAGCTAGCAAGTTAGACATTGGCTGATTTCTTTTTACAAGGCTATATACTGAATTAAAATTTTGGCAGTTCAAGTTTTGTCATCATTCAGTTTGTCAGTGACATTTGTAAGTACAGGCAGTTCCTGCTTTACAAGTTCCTGGGTTTATGAGTTTTTTTCTTTTTTTTTAACCCCCAAGTATCAAGTATCAACAATATCGAAAATATGAACATTAATTGCAAAAAATGAATGTTAAACATTCATAAATACTGCATTTCAAACCATGTGCATAGCAGTACAATACAGTGCCTCGCTTTAAGATATTAATCCATTCCAGAGACACCATCTTATCATGAAAACATTGTAATATGAACCTAATAACACATTGGGTTTTTTTTTTTTTTTTTGGTAATTCATTCCACGACTGCGGAAGTTGAAATTTTCTCCATATAACTCACTAAAAGGCCGTTTTTATAGTGCCAATTGTATTAGTTACCAATTCAAATCATTAAAATGCACTACACGTTCATCCTTATCATATGTTATGTTATAAGAACCAATTTTGAACCTTTTGTGACATTTTTCTAAAGCACGTTTCTGGAGGTCACAACCATGAAACAATAAAAACAATTTGCATTTTCTGGTTTATTGGGCTTTTCAGTTAGTGCATCTAATTATAAACTGGTAGTAAAGTCAATGTTACTGCATTTGCAATAATACTGATAACTGCAATTGTGTGGGTTTTTACGCTGTTGTGGTGAAATGTGTTTCCCCCTTTATTGAAATTTTCAATCATAAAAAAAAACAAAATTTCAGAATCTTGTCTTCATTCTTTTTTTTTTTTTTTAGCTTTGTAAACTTGTTACTCTGTACAAATCGTGTTAGTTGCAATTCGTGCGTTCTGTTAAAAAATGCTTATGCATGCGATTGAAATTTATAAAGAAAAGAGAAGATTATCTTGGAAACAAACACCTCTTGAAGAATTTCTGAAGAAGACAACTCCTTGTGCAACAAACCAATGCGTGCTGAGCCAATAATGAGTGATCAATGAGTGTGCATTTAGTCGATGATGATGACGACAAAGAATAAACATTCTTTAAAATTTATGTCATAAATAATTTCTTTATTATTATAATTTGCTTGATTTTACAGGCTACATTTTAATTACTTTGGATAAATCAATCATTGTTTAAACATTAGACTAATTAGTTAACTAATTTCATTGTTGAGAACGTAACCCCTTTTTTTAACATTGTCTATGGGGTATAAATTCCTGCTTTACGAGTGCACTAGGAACGAATTAACTCGTAAAGTCGGGAACTACGTGTACATGCCTTCATGATTCTTCATTTGTTCTTAAGAAATTTTTATGTGCCACTGACTCATCATGAATGATTAGTTTTTTTCATAAAGATGATTGTCTACCATTTTCATTCTTTCCATTTGGCTCTACGTTAATTTCCATTCATTGTTTTGAACCATGACAATGTTTTTTTTTTTTTGTTCAACACCCAAGTTTTTATATTTAGCACAAACAAAACAACCTAATTTCCCATTTTGAATGTATAGCCATTTGTACTGAGTTTTAAAAGAATTGCTTGCTCTCACGGGAAGTTGTGTTCCCCTTCATAACTAATGCACTGATCGTTTTTAATACCCTCATTATCAACATTTGTATTCATAGAATTATTTGATGAAATAACTTCACTAAGAACATTAATTTTCTCCATTACACTGGCAGAATACGTAGAAACAGATTTCTTTTTTTCTTTTTTTTTTTTTTTTTGTCTTTTCCAAAATAAATTAATAAATTTTACTGTCTTTTTATGGCAAAATATAAAAAAGTGCTTTAAAAATTATATTATATAAAAATTTATAAAAATTATAGATTTTAATAATAAATAAATAAATTCTGGTTATTTGGGACACATCGGGACTAGTGCATTTTAGTCCGATTAAGCAGCTGCCCCAATTACCCGAAGTTTCACATAAATAGTTAAAAATACAATGTAACCCCCCCCCCCCCCATTACATTTGGTTCACTGTACAATCAAATCACATTACCACGAACTCATAAAGTCCGTTCACTATACGATGTGTAGTAAGCACCGGTCATTGTGATCACCTTTCTGAATTGAATTTTATTTCTTTTAAACAGCAATTAAAAGAATTAAAATTAGCGAAAATAGGAGGAATATTATCCACAGGCTATAAAAGCAAAGATATATTAAGCACAATTTTACTCTTTATTATTACCTTACCAATTAAAAAAAATTAAATGATACATGAAAATCGGAAGAATATACATGATAATCGGAATAATTAATAGGTACTGTAATATGTACATACTAATTAGTTGACATTTCTGTTCACTGACATTTGTGGGTGGGGGTTAAAATTTAAAATAGTAAAAATTTAAGCAATCAATAACAAAGAACACGGCACACACAAATAATAAGTTCGAAGCTTTAAAAATAGGAACGAAGAGATGATCTGAAAATTAATTTTTTTATATGATTGAAGATTTCATGGAAGTGTAAACACATTTCACTATAATAACCCACAGAATTCCAGCTGTCGGTATTATCGCAAATTCAGTAAGATCGAATTTCCTGTCCGTTTATGATGGATTTCACTAACAGAAAAGCCCAATAAACAAGTGACTACCAATTGTTTTAATTGTTTTATGGTTGTGACCTCCACAATTTCGACTGAACCACATGGTACCATCAGAGACAATCGTAGGGTAATCTCCAGTGCTGCGGTCTCCTGCCCCAATTAAACGGCATGCTGTCCCAGTTAAGCGAAGTAAACCCTGGCTATTTTCTTGATTGGTTTCTGTTTTTTAAGATTTGCCCCAAATAAACAGCTCCCCTGATTAACCGGTGGCCCAAATATACGGAATCCACTGTACTTGATAATGAGCAATACACAATACGCTTCTCCCGTCACAGAAACTCAACTGATTACTTTCTCTTTCACAACTACCCTCAAACTCAAATCAGCTTATCTCACTTGCACGCTTATCTCTACTACATGGCTTACGAAAAACTTTCAGAGAGGTTACATGAAACACAGCATGCTGAATGACATATCACAGTACTGTCTATTCTCGAATAGAAGATACAGACATGGAAATAGGCAATCCCATGCCTGGAGCAAAAGTAATATAAGTACACTGTTATATGCAGGTAGTCAATCTTTATGAATTTATAAAACTTAGTATTGCATATGATTTACATATATTTATTAATAAAATAATTTAAATAATACAATGAAAATAACAAAACAAAAATATCAAAGAAAAAGAAATTTAAAAATATATCTACAGAGAATTTTTTTTCTAAATAAACTACAAAGAAAATACATATCACCCCAAAGAAATTAAAAAAATCACAGCTATCACATAGTTCATGTTTATACAGAGTGTCTCAAAAATATTGGTACCAACGTTTAGAGGAGGTAGGTAACATCTAAAGGAATGTGAATCGCATAGGAATCCATAACCGGAAACGTCACCGTAAATTGGTACGCGGCACTGTTCATCAGTGCCTTGATTTCTTTCTGTGGGGGCCCTCAAATCTATCGTGTATGAATCGCCTGTGGAGACGGAAATGGATCTCGTGGCAAGACTCGTCTGCGCTGCTGCTACTGTCAAAGAAACTGTGGGTGTGTTCGACCGTGTCCTCCAATCCATGCTGCGTCGGTGTTACGCATGCATTGCGTCTCATGGTGGAACCTTTGAGCACCTGTTGTAACATCATGAAATGCATCTATCTCATACTCCATTGTTAATATTATGTCAAATAAATGTTTGCCACTAATTACTGTCTTGTGTCTTTTCTGGTTCTTGTGCCTCTGCTACTACTTTTCCGTGACGTTTCCGGTTATGGGTTCCTATGCAATTCGCATTCCTTTAGATGTTACCTACCTCCCCTAAACGTTTGTACCAATATTTTTGAGACACCCTGTATATCTAGAATAAAATCATAGAAACAAAATATATTGTGAAATACAATATTAGTTATTTTCAACATTATAACATAAACTAAAAATATACAATGAAGATGTATTACTTTAATTGAATTTTTTTCACTTTTGCCAAGCAAAATCTATAATTTTGTTTTAATTTATGCAATGTGATTTTCAATGGGTATAATTGATGTGTTATTCGTTCTTGGTCAATTGTTTGATCTAAAGTGATTTTCAATCAAGTTTACCGAAGGACCTTTCACAAGAAACCAATCTTAAAGGCAATGTAAGAAAAATTCTTAATGCTATTTCTGTATTTCGATAATACAATACTCATGAATGAATTGGAGCAGTTGAAAAGGGGTTGCAAATTTTATATCCCGAAAAATTGATATTTGCAGTTTGATATTTGATATTTTCATTATGAATTGCAAATCGATAATTGAAAATTGATATTTGCATTATGAAAAAATTCATAATTGATTTTTGAAACTTTCAATTTCTGTTGAAATATTTGACGCATTTCGACCTTTGTTGTATTTTAAAGCAAAGTCAGAAGCAGCCTTCTCCATTAACCCCTTCCCGGAACATTTTTTTTCCGGAAAATGTGCTGTAGCGGATCAACTTTTTTTATTTTACAGATTAAAAGTATGCATCATGTGAATACTCATTGTATAATTTTTTTTGTTTTTTATAAATATTTTAGTAGAAAATACCTGGGAGTAATTAACCCATCTGGGCTATCCTAAGTTATCTCATGTATTCCAAATTTTGCAAATTATACAGATTTTTTTTAATAAATTAGCACTAATGATTAATGAAGAGAAAAACACTCTTCATTAATCATTATATAAATAAATTTAAAAAATCAAGTGGAACACAGAAGCAGTAACCTCCCACCACACGCAATAATCATGTACTAACTACATTCTGACACACTGCCGCCATAAGTGGATCGGCGAGGTAAGCATCGCTTATGGCCTGCAGTTCAAGAGGCTGCCGAACAATTTTCGATATAGTTTTCTAATTGGTTAACGCTTATCAGTATTTAGCATTTAGGACAGAAAATTTTATTTTGCTTACTGACGACACATAGGAATGCACACTACTGTTCTGACATTGCTGTACAATAAGTAAATATAAGTAAAATGAAAGCCAGACATAAAAAATCCTGAGAAATCTCGGGATTTATCTGGCTAATGAAAAATTAACAAGATAAATGCCCAAGAAAATACGTTTCAACAAAATCACAAATTTGGAGGTATTATTGTTTGCTTCGGGTATTATTGTATCCCGAGATACTTCTTATAGGTCCAAATAACTTTTAAAACTAAAAACGAGATATCTCGGGATAATCCATCAAGGGGTTAATTAATTTAAGTGAAGTTCCAAGTAGAAAATGGAAATATGAAGAAATAGTATTCAGTTTTTCAAATCTGCTTAAGTCATTGATAAGAACATCCAAAACATATTTAATTGCAATACAAAATTGTTGTTCGGCAGATAAGTTGAAATCGTCTTAAGATTCGTAAAGTGCCATTTTTTTTTTTTTTTTTTTTCTTTGTTCTTCTTTCTTTTGGAAATGTACCTGGTATACCATTTTTTCTGCTGTGGTAACAGCATACCAAAAAATATCGTGTATTTCCTGGAAATTTTTTAGTCTTCTTTTTAATTGTTAAGAGTTACGTAGGCAAAGATTTTTAGCTTGCAATGCTTTATTTACTCAGGCAGTTTTGTGAAGAATTTTATTCCATATAGCCAATCTGCATAAAAGTGGATAGTCTCTTTGTACAAGCAGACTTTGAGCAATACTGATAGTTTCAACATTTGCAGACGTATCATCAGTATTAATTAAAGCTTTATGAACATTTGTTATTTGTAAGAACAAAGATTTTATAGCTTGTTCTTTGGATGACAATCTTGTGCCTGTATGTCCTTTAAGTGAAATCTTCAAAGTATTCATTAAAATATCCAAGCAACTAGTGGAACCAGAAAAAAAGTAAAAAATTTTGAACAACACCAAAAAAACTTATCATTTCAGACGTTATTGACTCTTCATGTACATCACCAACAAAATTAAGACTGTGCCAAATTGTGAACCAAACATTGCAATTTTCTTTTATTTTTATTTTTTTTTTTTAATTATTGCCTATATGCCATTATATTTTGGAATAATTTCTATCCAGTGAAGGCCTTGATGCAGTTTTAAAAATCTGCCAACATTTCATCTTCGGAAAGTTTATTTAATATCTTAGTTGCCCTCGCCTCGGCCCCCACACTACTGTTACTGCCGACCGGGCTAGCCGAGTGGGTAAAGTACCTGCCCGGCAACCCAAAGGTCGCGGGTTCGATTCCCGCCTCGGGCTTGGATCAAAGTGCTGCAAAAACCTTGGGAGGTGCAATATGGCCACAGAAGCCAATGCGCCAACAACTGCCAAATCAAAAAAAAAAAAAAAAAAAAACTACTGTTACTAGTTCTTTGAATAATCTCTTGGATATTCAGCTATTGCGACCATGTAAAGTGTAAACATAGACAGGAGAAATTTACTGAAAGGCATGGATCACTCACTTCTCTGAAAGACAGATGACTGCTTGTCAGAGTAAAAGAGAACCACAACACAGGTTGACTAGAGGTTATTTGTGTCGGGAATACGCCCTTAATCGTCTGAGTGGCTGTGGAAAGCATATTGACTAGTGTGACATCTCGGTATGTGGGATAGGTTTAACGACACCACTAACATTTAGGACCAATAATCCCTTTAACCCTAAATTCACACTTTCTAAAGTCCAGACGTAGGAACAATGCATACAAAATTAAGTCTCTCATAATAATCCATTATTATGAGAGACTTTATATTATATGGAAATTTTCTTCATTCTACGGAAACTATTTTAAATGTAATTTCCAAGAGGAATTCCAAAAAATTCACTATAAAGAAGTTTGTTAAACAGAGGTCCAACTGTAATTAAATCAAATATGAAGCAATTGTAAAAAACATAACTGGTCGAGTATGTCCTTAAAATGCTGGGGCTAGGGTCCCACTTTCCCCACCGTAGTCCTGGCAGTGGATACTCAATAACTGAATTCAGAATTTAATTCGTAAAATAAATGATTGTTTCAACAATAGGCTTGCAAATTTTCAAAAAATATATAACAATGGGCTCTTGTGAGCCCACTGTAGCTCATCACTGCCTCTAACCAGTCTGTTAATATCCTTGGACATGAATTCATAGGCTTTTCTCACAAGATACAACAGCATACATTAATGCCACCTTCTCCACAAATGTAGCAAAAGCTAGCACACTTATTTTGGCAACAACATGACATATTTCATGTATGGTTGAGATATGTACACATAAGACCACAATTAAGAAATTGTAGATTTTTAATTTAAATGCAGTTCATGATTTACTCTAAAACACTTGTTCACTTTGTTCACCACTTGCTGTCTGAAACACACACTTTTTTAAATACGAAAATGCTTGCTTGTTGCAGAACAAGCTCATATATATATATATATATATACACCAGTGGAAAAGTTTCTAGAAGGCTCACATTGTTTCTAAAGAACTCCATCGAAGATTATAGAACCTTCAAAACACATCCCAATATATTCTAGAATCTTTCAGAACATTCTCGAATGTTGTAAAAAGCTCCCGGATGTTCTGTGAAGTCTACTGAATGTTCTAGAAAGAAAAAATAAATAAATAGATAAAATAGATGGAAAAGATGATTAAACCAACTACAGATCTTGTTTTTGATTTAACCTACTATTTTTGAAAATTAGGGATGATGTGAACTTTTATAAGCATATATCTGAGTTTTTGAATATATTTCTTATGTGAATATGTCGAAATTATTTCATGGAGGAAATTGATGCTGACCAGTGTTATTCAAAGAGGTAAACAAGTAATGTGGGAAGTGGGGATGGTTTTTTTTTTTTTTTTTTTTTTTGATAGCAATAACTTCCCTTAAATGCCACGATGCTCCACTTTGTGCAGCAGTCTTTTATGTGTAACAGTATCAAAAGATTTCCTAAAATCCAAGTGTATTATATCAAAATTATTTTTTTCATCTAGTCGCTTTGTTATTGCAACGTAGTATCCATTCAGATTTGTCAGCCAAGATGACCCATTAACAAATCCATGCTGTGACTGCAATATAATTGCATTCCTGTCTATATGGTCCTCCTCTTCTTCTTTAATTAATGACTCCATTGTTTACTTGGAATAGAAGTTAAGCTAACAGGTCTGTAATTACTCACATTACCTTTTGATCCTCCTTTGTGAATTGAGGATATATTCGCACATCTCCAGTCCATTGCAACCTCCTTTGCTGCCTCCCGTAATATAATTGGCTAGATCCAGTCACATCAGGTGCTTTTTGTGTGTTTCATTTCAACAGTTGCTGTTCCACTTTCCCCTCAACCCCGGGGGCTCACATCTGGTGAGTATGGGCTTGGCAAACCCAGGGTCCTGAGCTGGATATCCATCTTTCTTAGTGATTCCTTTCTACTTCTCTCTCTCTCTCTCAGCGCCTCCGTAGCCAGGTGGGAAGGATCAGCAGTGCATAGCACACGCTTCTTGATTAGACCGGGGTTCAAGCCCGTCACCACCAAATACGAAGGATGCGGAAAGGTCAGGGAATGACCACCGCATATCCCGGATCAATATGGCCTTAGTTGCTAATACTCCTAAAAGTGAAATAACATCTCTCTCTCTCTCAGGGTAACTTGGGAATTTTTTTTTTTTTTTTGGCTGGTGCAGCATAAGCCTCAGGCTTCCTTGTAACATATGGCTAATAATAATAATAATATATCTGGCATACCCTTCCTTAATGAATTCTTTATGTTGAATGTAGATGCAAAATACCTATCCACTTTGTCAGCAACCTGAATAGGATCATCAACAGTTAAGCCATTGATATCTAGAAAATCAATACAATTCATCCCTTTCCTTCTATTGTTTCCATAAGTAATGAAGTCTGCCTTTGTTTGCCAAACATCCTTTATGACTTGATTACAAACTAGTTTATACCTACCATGAGCTTCTGTATCACCAAATGATTTATACGTATCCCATGCAGTTTTCTTTCCAGCCACAAGTCTCATCAGTTTATCTGACGTACATTTAGGTCTAAGCCTTGAATGGTATTTGTTATGAAAAACCTAGTAGCTTCGACAATTACTTCCCTGAATGCTTCCCATTTAGCATTTGCTGCTGCTGTTGCTGGAAACATCATGAGACAGTCTCACTGTATAGAATATAAAAATCATCTGTGGCCACTGTGGTCACCCTTATGGTTTCAAAAGCCCCTCCCTTTAGCCATGGCAGTAGGTATATCTTTAAGTAAATTCCACATAAGAACTCCCTGATCATTGCCGCACAGTAGGTCTTTTACTTGTAGATTCTTAATGTGTGAAGAATTGTTGATGATAAAGAGTATTGTTTCCTCTTGTTGCCTCTAACATGCAGCTATAGAAAACAGTTATCCATTAAATCAACAAAAGTGTTGCTAGTGTATGAGTGACCAACCCACAAGTTCCAATCAGTATCTGGAAATTTAAAATCTCCCATTATAAGACATTCTGATATACTGGTCCACTTTCTTTCTCTGTATAGTTGTTTTTTAAACCCAAACTCTTCACAGTCATTAGGCCTATAACATACTCCTGCTCTCACCAAACAGGCCCACAACACACTGGCCACTCAGTCAACTGGATGCACTGCATTAGATTTAATATGCTTCTTAACTAAGAGCATAACCCCATTCCTGTCCTGTCTGTTTCTGTGCACATTGTACTCCCTAAAAAAATTCTGCAGCAGTTATTTCTGAGTGACACCATGTCTCCAATATCCCTACAATGTCTGTGTTTGATGATGTAATTATTCACATTCACTTCAGATTTATTTACTATGCATCTTACATTAGTGTATACGGAGTATACATGCACCTGTTCTTACTCTTAATTTTTTTACATTTTCTTACCATGGTCCACGTATTTACTTGTTCCATGAGGACCCACTGCAGGCTTTGAAATTTCAAACACTGTACGTTCCTGGCTGCTGCATGTTCCAATAGAGGAATTTCCGGAATCACTTTTCACCTCTCCCTGCCACTATAGTTAAGTTATTTATCAATGTATCCTCCCAAGCTAACAATTTTCCAACCATCGTAACACTGTTTTACGATGGTTGCTTTATAACAGTATCTACTTTTGCCTGTGGCAGGCATATTCTGGTCCTGTTCAACCTCACCTTTTTACATAGCAAATTTTCTGTTTCCCTAATAGTAGAGTTATTGTCAATAACTACTTCCTGTGGGACCATAGCAGTCTGCTTTCGGGATTGCCGCTGTGTTCCCTGATGTACAAGTGTAAGCTCTGGCATTGATTTTTGCAGCTGAGTACTTTTTTTTTTTTTTTTTTTTATGTGAACCCCAAACACGAGAGATATTAGAACCTATAGTACTTAGTACCGTGCTTGGGTTGGAGGTTGAGAAGACGAAAGAAGATATTTCTTGACATTGGACTTGAACTTCTGTAGATTGTAATTTTCGGAAAATACGTATGAAGGAAGGTTGTTCCAGAAAACGGCAGTTGAATGAATAAATGAGGAAGGTGAAAAGTTGGTTCTGTGAGTTTGAAGTTGGACAGTAAATGGATGTTGGTTGGTGGCAGCACATGTTCGGACTGTTTTGAAAGAGAGAGCAGGAATTATAGTAGCCAATTCAGAAGAACAGTGCCCATGGACGTATCTGTAGAAGAGGCATGCAGCAGAAACAGTACGTCTATGAGAAAGCAAGTGGAGAGACTCTGTTAGAGATGAATCATTAATTAACCTAACTGCCCTCTTCTGAATGGAATCATGAAGCCTGAGAGAGGTTTTGGGGGCACTACCCCAGATGTGAGAACAATATTCCATGGCAGGGCGGATTTGTGATTTATACAGAATGAGCAGCTGTTTAGAAGAAAAGGAACACCGAGAGCGAAAGAGAAAACCAAGTTTTTTAGATGCAGAGGAAGCAATATTTTTATTGTGCCAAGAGAGATTAGAAGTCAGGGTAATCCCCAAAAGAGATATATCATTTTGCCTAGAAATCGGACTGTCACTAAAGATAAGCCTAGGAGCACAAGAATCCTTTTTGCGAGACATTAGACAAGACTGAGTTTTATAAGGGTTGAAATCAACTAAGTTGTCTTTGCCGCCCCACTGGAGAATTACCCGAAGATCGGCATTTAAGGAATGGTAGCAGATTTTCGAAAAGTTGAAGCTGATTGAGCAGGACAATGTTTCTCAAAATGGAAAGTGGGATGCAATGTGCTACCATCGGCAAAACTATGGATAGGATTTCCAGTCAATGGAAGAAGGTCATTAATATACAAGAGGAAAAGAGTGGGGGAAAGAACTGAACCTTGGGGGAAACCGGCATTAGTGGAGAAATTAGAAGACAGAGAGCCATCTACTATCACCCTCAGTGAGCGATCAGAGAGAAAACTGGATAACCAATTACTAAAAATAGTTGGCAAACCATAAGATGGAAGCTTGTTTAGAAGACGTTTATGCCAAACACGATCAAAGTCCATAAATGGGTAACATTACCAGAATATCACCAGTGGATCAACACTGACGGAATCCATACTGGCAATCGTTGATCAGATGGAAGGTTTCTAGGTAGTTTAAGAGTTGGCTGTTAATTGATTTCTCCATTACTTTAGAAAGAGTAGAAGTAATTGCAATGGGACAATAATTGGATGGGAGGGATTTGTCACCCTTTTTAGGAACTGGCTGGATATGAGCAAATTTCCAAACAGAAGGAAAAACACCTTTGGAATAAGAAAGTGAGAAAAGTCTCTGGCAAAGTATAGGAGTAAGTTCAGGAGCACAAGTTTTGAGAACAAGTGGAGAAATACCATCAGGACCTGGAGCTTTCTTAGCATCAAGATTCATCAAAATCCTTCTGATATCCTTTTGACGAAAGACCACAGGAGGCATTGAATGGAGGAGCGTGTTGGGAATGGTGGGAGGTGTTTTACCAAGATCATTAATATATGAGCTGGAAGAAAAATGGGATGCTAGCAGGTCAGCTTTATCCTTGGCTGAAGTGACAACAGAACCATCTGGTTTGGACAGAGGTGGGAGCAGAGATGGGGAAAAGTTACGGCCAATAGCTTTGGCAAAAGACCAGAATGCCCGGCTACCATTAGGGCAAGAAGCAAGTTTTCTACTCTTAGCCTGTTGAAACTCTAGTTTGGACTGATTAATAACTGCTTTACAATTGTTGCGAGCTTTGGTGTAGGCAGAAAATGAAACTGAAGAATTAGAAACAAGCCAATTACAATATGCAACATTCTTCTCTTGAATGGCCTTAACACATTTATTGGAAAACCAAGGTTTAGATAAAGGACGAGATTTTAAAGTGGAATGTGGGATAAAGGATTCCATTCCTGCAAGAATAATTTCACTGACACAATCTGAGCAAACATTGACATCAGAAGTTTTGAAACAGTAATCCGACCAAAGAAAAGAAGTCTCGCAGGTCATTCCATTTTGCATTCTTGTAATGCCAAACAACACGAGGTTGGGAATAGCCATGAGATAAAGGTTCCATTGGAGAAGAGACAATCACCAAGTTGTAATCTGAAGTGCCTAAAGGACCTCTCACTTCGACCGTGTACTTAGAAGGGTTGTTTGTGAGAAAAAGATCAAGCGTATTGGCTTTATGATTAGGATTGTCCGGTATTGTTGCAGGTAAATAAACAATCTGTGCTAGGTCATGAGTAATTGCAAAAGCCTCAGCATCTTAACCTGCTGGGTCGGTGTGACTATAGAACGGAAGCCAGCTGGAGTTGTGAACATTAAAATCACCAAGGAAAATTACCTCACTGTTAGGAAAGTTGGACTGGAGAAAGTCAAGTTGCAAAGAGAGGAAGTCAGAAAGCTCCAAGTGATTAGTGGAGTTGGGAGAACGGTAGAGACAGCAGATCAATTTGACACAATGAAGTAGAGAGATTTTAAGCCAGAGAAGATCAAAGAGAGGAGATTCCAAATTGCCAAGTCTCTGACAGGGAATATCAGAACGGACATATGCACAAGTACCACCTTTGAGGCGAAAGCAATCATACAGCGAATAATTTGGGCATCTGAGATGAGCAGTAGTTGAATCAACCGATAACTGAGATTCTGTCAGAAAAAGTACATGGGGTTTGGCAGACTACAAGTGGAAATGGACATCGTTGTGATTAGAATTGAGACCACGTATATTTGTGAAATGAATTAGGAAGTGCTTGGAAGGTTTAGATCTTTTCGCAGATAAGCTTGCTCTATTAGTTTGACAATTCATGGTGTATTCAATAGTAAGAAAAAGTGGGTGGGAAATGCTGTATGAAGTAATGAAATTTTTGGATATGGCGTACACGTGGTAAGAATATACCCAGATCCTTGACATAACGTGGCCTTGACAATGCTCTCCGCATACACACTACTCAGACTCCCTCCAGTCACTATCTGGCAGAGTAGAGGTAGCAAGATTATACACTAGCTGATCCAGAAGCCTTCTAGAGAGTTACCAATAGGTTCAGTCCGGTGTAGTAACTAGCGGCTGGCCTGCAAACACCGTTTTAGAGCTGTACCTTCAAAATGTAAAGAATATTGGATCTCGCCACGACGTTCATCATAACCTCAAAAGTCATCAATCATACTGCATGATGGAAGAGATAGGGAAGGGTTGACCGGAACCTACCTCTAGAGAATAAACATGGTTTCCACCACTTGAAGCCTCCAATAAGCAAAGTGGTGGTATTTCACCGGTTGATGAGAGTCATCTACCACCTAGTACTGCCTGGTAACATAGAGGGGCGGCGTTCCTCCATGTGGTGTGGGCGCCACACCTCGACCCCTGCTTACGTTGGTTCACACCTGGGTGGTCACCCACCATGTACTTGTGCATGGAGATTATACCCAGGATTACTAACAGTCCCACCATTGTGAAGGTGCAAGCAGAGGATTTGGCTGCCACAGGCCCTCCGGTCTTTGCCGAATTTTGGGTCCACTTGACTTGAGTGTCACCCGAATATCAGTTCCATCAGCGTTTTATACTCCCAGGTTGCAAGTACAGCTTGTCTGGCATATCTGAGAGAATGTCTGTGACAACCTCAAGGACTTGATGGACTCCCATTTAAATTCCTTCAACGGCATACACCCTATTCTTCAAGCTCTCATAGTTGACATCAAAACTCTGAATTCACTCCTATTCCTTCACACTCTATTCAAACGAACACACACACAGAGACATCTGCCTTGGCTGTACCATGGCCCATTCTAGTTTGTAGAGTTTTAAATTGTTTACAGCTCACTAGAAATAAAATTTGTCAGCTAAAAAAAATCCAATGTGTGTGATTAGAACCTTCAAGCTACCTGGCCGACCGGGCTAGCCGAGTGGGTAAAGTACCTGCCTGGCAACCCAAAGGTCGCGGGTTCGATTCCCGCCTCGGCCCTGGATCAAAGTACTGCAAAAACCTTGTGAGGTGCAATATGGCCACAGAAGCCGATGCGCCAACAACTACCAAATCAAAAAAAAAAAAAAAAAAAAAAAATCAAGCTACCTATTTATCGCAGTTAAAACGCTGCAATTCCAATACCGTGTACTTTGCTACTTGTCACGAGATACAGTATTCATATAATCACTGATTAAAACGCTCTACAAATATTAAGTCCTAAATTACAAAATCACTAGCTGAATTTTCAAAATAAGCTAATGAATGTGTTTAGGACTATTAAAATATTTATTGAACACAATTTAGTATGTTAATTAGGTAAAAAAAAAGCAAAATTTAAAAAAAAAAAAACTTATCCGTTTCCAAGTTCTCAAAATCCTTTGACTGCATTGTGGTAGATCATAAAATAAATTTGCCTTCAATGAGAAATACTTTTTTTATAATATGAACTATTTATACAATGCACGCATTATTAATTCACAATTTCTCTTTTACACTGTTTACACTAGCTGATGGTAGCCCCACATCAGTAGATTTTCTCAGATGCGATCCAGCACAGATGGTTACTGCATATACCTCTTCCAGTGCTATCATTTTTGATTTAGAAACTGGAACACCAGTTGTGCGATTAGACAGCAATCAAAATCCAGGTATGTGAATATCATACATATAATTATATATGTAAAATGTATGTATATATTAGCTTCAGAAAAATTGCGAGTTTTTTTTTTTTTATATTTAGATGATGGAGAAGAGAAGCATTAATGTTAACAGCATATCTTTAAACTTTCACGTTTATTCAAAAAATTTTCTTTAGTTGTGTTTTTATAGTCTAACGTAATGTTTGAATGACAATTTGCACTGTGTATCTTAGCATTAGCATTAGTAGAGGCATTTGATGCAAGAAAGGAAGCTTATGCAGCATCAGCCAAAAAAAAAAAAAAAAACCACTTCCACTTCACCCCTCTGTTCGTTCAAAATATCTGTCCAGCTGAGCTTTAAACTTATTTAGGCTATCAACTTCCACGACAACGGGTGGAAGTCTGTTCCACCAACGAACCACCCGCTGGCTAAAGGCAAATTTCCGCACATCTATCCTATATCTGTCTTTCCTCAATTTGAATTTATGCCCTCTCAGGTGATTATTCTGAGCGAGAGGAAGAATCCCATCAGCATTGAGCATGCTCAAACCATTCAAGGCTTTATACACCTCTATCAGATCACCTCGCTGGTGCCTAGTCTCCAGACACTGTAATTTGCAAAACTTAAGCCTTTCTTCATAAGAGCACCCCCTTTGTTCCATTCACTAATCTTGTTGCCTTTCTCTGTACTCATTCCAGCAGCTCTACATCCTTCTTGAAATGAGGCCTCCAGACCTGTATACAGTACTCTAGGTGTGGCCTGACCATTGCCTTATACAAGGGAATAATCACCTCCTTATCCCTGCTAGAAAAATTCCTATATATCATTGACAATACACCATGAGCTACTCTTGCAGCCCGTCTGCACTGCTCAGAGAACTTCATATTTGCCTGCACAACCACCCCCAGGTCCCTTTCATTCTATACCACTGTCAGTGTAGTACCACAGAGTTGATACGTTGCTCTGGGGTTGCTGTTTCCTATGTGTAGTACTTTACATTTGTCAATGTTAAACTTCATTTGCCACCTCTCAGCCCATCTGCTCAACCTTTCCAGATCCTGTTGCAGCAACATAGTGTCAGTAGTGTCCTTGACAACCCTGCCTACCTTTGTATCGTCTGCAAACTTCAACATTAAGCTTGATATACCCTCATCAATATCATTTATGAATACAGAAAACAATAATGGACCCAACACCGAACCCTGAGGGACTCCACTAATAACATTAGTCCACGACGAGCAGTGTCCATTGATTACCACTCTCTGTCTTCTCCCCCTTAGCCACCCCTTTATCCACAGCAGCAATTTGCCTCCAATGTCACACTGCTCCAATTTGTGCAGCAGTCTTCCATGTGCAACAGTATCAAAAGCCTTTCTAAGATCCAAGTATACAATATTAAAGTTATTCCCTGCATCCAGTTCCTTTGTGACTGCATCATAGTATCCAATCAAATTGGTCAGGCAAGACTTCCCCTTAACAAAACCATGCTGTGTCCGAGCTATAGCTGAAGTCTTGTCTAAATGATCCTGCAGTGCTTCTTTAACTAGTGCCTCCATTAATTTTCCTGGAACAGAAGTTAAACTCACAGGTCTATAATTACTTGTGTCAGCCTTTGATCCTCCTTTGTGAATTGGGGTGACATTTGCACATCTCCAGTCTGTGGGTACCTCCCCTGAGTCCAAGGAAGCTCTCATAATTATGGCTAAGGGTTTGCTTTCTTCCTTTGCTGTCTCCTTTAATATAACTGGATAGATCCCATCCACCCCGGGTGCCTTTCTTGTGTTTATCTTCAACAATTTCTCCTCCACTTTACTCTCAGTTATTACAAGATTCTCTAGCTTACTGCTAGATTTGAATACACCTCTGGCTTTCCCCTCGCTAAATAATTCCTCATGTGTGAATGTGGATGCAAAATATTCATTTAGTTTGTTAGCTAACTGAGCAGGATCATCAACCGTTGACCCATCGATATCAAGTGGACCAATCTGATTCATCCCCTTCCTTCTACAGTTTACATAAGTAAAGAACTCTTTGCTGTTTTTCTTTGCATCCCTTGCCAAAGATTTCTCGTAATCTGCCTTCGCCTGCCTAATCTGGGGATTTTAACTTCCCAGATATTGACTGGAACTTGTGGGTTGGTCACTCACACGCTAGTCAGACTTTTGTGGATTTATTGGATGATTGTTTTCTGCAGCAGCATGTTCGAGAGGCAACCAGAGAAAGTAATACTCTTGATCTGGTTATCAGCAGTGATCATTCGTGTATTAAGAATTTGCAGAGAAAGGAACCACTAGGTGGCAGTGATCACAGTGTGCTGAAGTGGGATTTACTCAAAGAGGTAACTACCGTCAGGGGTAAAGGAAAGGGTTTTTGCTTCCGTAAAGGGGAGTACACTGGTCTCAGACAGTTTTTAAATTCTGTACAGTGGGATCAACTGACGATGTTACAAACAGTAAATTCTAAGTGGGAAGCATTCAAGGAATTAATCGTGGAAGCTACTAGACTTTTCATACCGATGAAGAAATATTGTTCAAGGTTTAGGCCTAAATGGTTATCAAATGAACTAATGAGACTCGTGACAGAGAAGAAAAATGCATGGGATGCATATAAATTATCAGGCGACGCAGAAGCCTGTAGCAGATATAAGCTAGTCTGTAATCAGGTCACAAAGGAGGTTCGGCAGGCAAAGGCGGATTACGAGAAATCTTTGGCAAAAGATGCTAAGAAAAACAGCAAGGATTTCTTTACTTATATAAACTCTAAAAGGAAGGGAATGAATATGATTGGTCCACTTGACATCGATGGTTTGACTGTTCATGATCCTGCTCAGATAGCAAACAAACTGAATGAGTATTTTGCATCTACATTCACACATGAGGAATTATTACAGTTTGAAAATGGAAGAAGGTTATCAAATTGTAGCAGTGTGCTTAATGATTTTGTAATAACTGAGAGCAAAGTGGAGGAGAAATTGTTGAAGTTAAACATAAGAAAGGCACCTGGGGTGGATGGGATCTATCCAGTTATATTAAAGGAGGCGGCAAACCAACTAAGCAAACCCTTAGCCATAATTATGAGAGCATCCTTGGATTCAGGGGAGGTTCCCACGGACTGGAGATGTGCAAATGTATCCCCAATTCACAAATGAGGTTCGAAGGGTGACACGAGTAATTACAGACCAGTTAGTTTAACTTCTGTTCCAGGTAAAATAATGGAGTCACTGGTTAAAGATGCATTGCAGGATCATCTAGACAAGACTTCAGCAATAATTCAGACACAGCATGGGTTTGTTAAGGGAAAGTCTTGTCTGGCAAATTTGATTGGTTATTATGATGTGGTCACAAAGGAACTGGATGCAAAAAATAATTTTGATATCATATACTTGGATTTCAGGAAAGCTTTTGACACTGTTGCGCATGGAAGACTACTGTACAAATTGGAGCAGAATGGTATTAAGGGTATGTTGCTACAATGGATAAAAGGATGGTTAAGTGGGAGAAGACAGAGGGTGGTAATCAATGGGTGCTGCTCTTCGTGGACTAATGTTATTAGTGGAGTCCCACAGGGTTCGGTGTTGGGTCCACTGTTGTTTTGTATATTTATCAATGATATTGATGAAGGTATATCAAGCTTAATGTCGAAGTTTGCAGATGACACGAAGGTTGGCAGGGTTGTTAATGACAGTCATGGCAGTGTGCTACTGCAACAGGATCTAGATAATTTGGGCAGATGGGCTAAGAAGTGGCAACTGAAGTTTAACCTTGACAAATGCAAAGTACTGCATATGGGTAGAAGTAACCCCAGAGAAACGTACCAACTGTGTGGTACTACACTTAAGGTGGTAGAAAATGAAAAAGACCTGGGAATAATTGTGCAGTCAGATATGAAGTTTTCTGAGCAATGCAGACAGGCTGCTAGGGCAGGTCACGGGGTTTTGTCAATGATATATAGGAATTTTGCTAGCAGGGAAAAGGAGGTGATTGTCCCTCTGTATAAGGCAATGGTCAGGCCACGCCTTGAGTACTGCGTACAGGTCTGGAGGCCGCATTTTAGGAAGGATGTAGATTTGCTTGAGCGTGTACAGAGAAGAGCAACACGATTGATGAGGGGAATGAAGGGATCCTCTTACCAAGAGAGGCTTAAGTTCTGCAAATTGCAGTGGCTGGAGACTAGGCACCTGCGCGGTGATCTGATTGAGGTCTATAAGGCCTTGAATGGGTTGAGCACGCTGAATTCTGATGGGATCCTCCCACTTGTTCAGAATACGAACCTACGGGGACATAAGTTCAAATTAAGAAAGGATAGATGTAGAATAGATGTGCGAAAATTTGCCTTTAGCCAGCGGGTGGTTAATTGCTGGAACAAACTTCCATCTGTCCTTGTGGAAGTTGATAGGTTAAATAAATTTAAGGAGGAACTGGACAGGCATTTACAGGGTATGGTGTGATTTTTTTTTTTTTTTTTTTTTTTGGCTGATGCTGCATAAGCTCCTACACTTGCTTTCTTGCATCAAGTGCCACTACTACTACTACTACTACTACTACTACCTCCTTTGTAACTTGGTTACAGATCAACTTGTATCTATCATAGGCTTCTGTGTCATGTGTTAATTTGTATGTATCCCATGCATGTTTCTTCTCTGCCATATGCCTCATCAGTTCATCTGACATCCATTTAGGCCTAAACCTTGAACAATATTTCTTAGTGGTATGTATAGCCTAGTAGCGTCCAAGATAAGTTCTTTGAATGCTTCCCATTTTGCATTTGCTGTTGGTAACATCATCAGTTGGTCCCACTGTATAGAATTTAAATACTGTCTCAGTCCATTGTTGTCACCTTTACGAAAGCAATAACCCTTCCCTTTACCCCTAATGGTAGTTACCTCTTTGAGTAAATCCCACTTCAGCACACTGTGATCTCTGCCACCTTGTGGTTCATTTATCTGCAGATTCTTAATGCATGAAGAATCACTGCTGATAATCAAATCAAGAGTATTCTTCCCTCTAGTTGCCTCCTGAACATGCTGATGTTGAAAACAATCATCCATCTTTATCTAAATAAAATGAAAGCTCTTCACCTGTGTAAAGTTTAGAATCAATTTATACTTTTAGAGTCTAAAAATGATGTTTTTCAAGTGTTTTCTGTGATTATAATTATTCTATTATTCTGTCACAAAACACAAAAAGACAAACTCTCTAAAGAAGCAGAGGAGAAAATATCCACAAAACTTAATGATTTTTAGATTCTGTTAGTAATGAATAGGTTCCAAACTTTACCCAGGTGAAGTCTTTCATTTCAAGTATATTTAGTCTTTTACAGTGGTTCAAAAAGTTTATTTTTCTTTTGAATTTCACTGAAATTTGTTGCTGCTTTTGTTTTTCAAATAAATGTGTATGTTATGTTCTTTGAATACGGACATGCAAATTTTGTTAGTATTGCCTGAAATTATGATGTAAATTGGCATCCATTAAGATAATACCTGACTAATTTGGAAATATGTGATTTAGACTGCCTTCCTTTTTATGTTTGTATTTTATTTATGCAGAATGGAGATTTTTCTTGAAATTTCAGACGATTAGGTTGACAGGGCCAATCTGCTCACAAAGGTAAAACAGTGACTTCATAAAAGAAGTAAAATCATTCAAATGGAATTGGAAAAAAAAAAAAAAAAAAAAAGTCAAGAAAAAATATTGAAAAATTTCTTTTGTTTTGTTACGTCCTGGCACATAAAAGGAAATTTTATCAGGTGGCAATGGTAATCTGTAGCTGCTGACTCACTGTCATCACATAATTCATGACATTGAATTTCTTGGGTTTTGCAATAAAGTTTTTCTCTGCTTTTTATCCCCCCCCCAAAAAAATAAATAAAACTACATAAAAATCAAAAAATTATAAAAATCAGTGAATTTATATTTTTGACAAATATGGCTATAATAAACAACTGAGAATTTTTTGCTGTAATTGATCATTTAGCCATAAAAAAATAATAATAATAATAATAATAAATTTTAAAAAAAACCTTCATTTTGCAGTTTTTTCACATCCGATGCAGTGCCTACAGTATGTCCCACGTGTGACACCCTCTCTCAATTTAGAAAGCAATAAAGGGAAGCAGTAATTTGAAACTTGGCTGAAAATTTTATTCTTCTCTATGTAGCTACCTTCTAGAGCTACACATTTTTTCCAACTGTGGATAAGCTCCTTCAGGCCTCCTGAATAGAACTCCTCACTTTTTACAGAAACTAGGTTTCCACTTCATTACCTCCTCATCAGTCTGAAATCTGTGGCTCCATAATGGTTTCTTCATTTTAGGGAAGAGGAAGAACTCTGAATGTTAGAAGTCAAGGGAATAGGGTGGGTGCTACAGATTTTCAAAGCCATAGCTGGTAGCAAAGTCCACTGTAAGTGCAGACCTGTGAGTAGGAGCATTACCTTTAGGTAGCTTCCCACATGTCTTCAACTTAGTAGCCTCTCAGCTTTTCCAGGAGAAGACTAGTACTCCCTAGTAATCATTGTTACAGATTATCAAAAGGCTGTTGCCTTTTGATAATCTGTAACAACATAAACTTGTTGGCAAACAGTTGAACCTTGGCTTATTTTGGGGACTAATGAAAGTTCCGATTATTTGCTGTTCTGTTTTGTTCTGGTTCTTAGACTAAAATTTTTTAATAATTTTTGACGACTTTTTGTTGAGAGAATGTTAATAATTTTTTGTGACCAAATTACAACAATCGAAGAAAGCTGGTACCCAGTTTTCATTGACATTTGCAATTCTGTCAACAAAATCAGTGTTCTCTCTATAATGCTCCAACAATTTTTGCAGAACACTTTCCTGTGAAGCTTTTGAGGAGGCGTAAACAATCTCGGAACCCATCAGCCTGCCACTTTAGACATGTGTAGGGCTAATGTTCATTTGCCATAAAATTTATGCGCATATCTCTTCAAGGACTAACTTGACAGATGCATGGCATTATCCACAGTGGCAGGATCTGACTGAGATGGGTCTCCCTTGTCTTGGGTCCTATTTACACTGCTTCACCAAAAACTTGAATTTTTTTTTTTTTTTTCCAATTTTTCACAGTCTAATATGGTGGGCAATCCTCTCCATATACTTTCATTTCCTTGTGAATTTGTTTTACTTCTTAACCTTGCAAACTAAGGAATTTTATGAAGGATCAGACCTCGACCTTCTTTAGCATAGCACCTCTCTCTGTATTTATGGCTCTAGTCCATTTACTTATGGACCTAAAAAAACAAATGTACATTAACTTATGAAATTTTGTAATCTATATATATACATAATTTCAGATACTTCTAACTTCTGTTCAAATACTTCTAGGTGCAGTGAATACTTATTATTTTCCATCCTTTATACTCCATTGTGGCATGAACAGATGCCCAAATCCACCTGTGGCAAAAGATGCTAAAACCAGCAAGGATTTCTTCACTTATATAAACTCTAAAAGGAAGGGGATGAATTTGATTGGTCCACTTGATATCAACAGTTCGACTGTTGATGATCCTGCTCAGATAGCAAACAAACTGAATGAGTATTTTGCATCTACATTCACACATAAGGAGTTATTAAGGTTTGAAAATGGCAGAATGTTATCAAATTGTAGCAGGGTGCTTAATGATTTTGTTAATAACTGAGAGCAAAGTGGAGGAGAAATTGTTGAAGTTAAACATAAGAAAAGCACCTGGGGGTGGATGGGATCTATCCAGTTATATTAAAGTAGGCGGCAAAGCAACTAAGCAAACCCTTCGCCATAATTATGAGAGCATCCTTGGACTCGGGGGAGGTTCCCACGGACTGGAGATGTGCAAAAAAGGGGGGATCGAAGGGTGACACGAGTAATTACAGACCAGCTAGTTTAACTTCTGTTCCAGGTAAAATAATAGAGTCACTGGTTAAAGATGCATTGCAGGATCATCTAGACAAGACTGCAGAAATAATTCAGACACAGCATGGGTTTGTTAAGGAAAAGTCTTGTCTGACAAATTTGATTGGTTATTATGACGTGGTTACAAAGAACTGGATACAAAAAATAATTTTGATATCATATATTTGGATTTCAGAAAAGCTTTTGACAGTGTTGCGCATGGAAGTCTATTGTACAAATTGGAGCAGAATGGTATTAAGGGTAAGTTGCTACAATAGATAAAAGGATGGTTAAGTGAGAGAAGACAGAGGTTGGTAATCAATGGGTGCTGCTCTTCATGGACTAATGTTATTATTGGAGTCCCACAGGGTTCTGTGTTGGGTCCACTGTCGTTTTGTATATTTATCAATGATATTGATGAAGGTATATCAGGCTTAGTGTCGAAGTTTGCAGATGATACAAAGGTTGGCAGGGTTGTTATTGATAGTAATGGCAATGTGCTACTGCAACAGGATCTAGATAATTTTGGCAGATAGGCTAAGAAGTGGCAACTGAAGTTTAACCTTGACAAATGCAAAGTACTGCATATGGGTAGAAGTAACCTCAGAGAAACATACCAACTGTGTGGTACTACACTTAAGGTGGTAGAAAATGAAAAAGACCTGGGAGTAATTGTGTAGTCAGATTTGAAGTTTTCTGAGCAATGCAGACAGGCTGCCAGGGCAGGTAATGGGGTTTTGTCAATGATATATAGGAATTTTGCTAGCAGAGAAAAGGGGGTGATTGTTTCTCTGTATAAGGCAATGGTCAGGCCACGCCTTGAGTACTGCGTACAGGTCTGGAGGCCTCATTTTAGAAAGGATGTAGATTTGCTTGAGCGTGTACAGAGAAGGGCAACAAGATTGGTGAGGGGAATGAAGGGATCCTCTTACCAAGAGAGGCTTAAGTTCTGCAAATTGCAGTGGCTGGAATCTGCCACTGCAATTTGGAGACTAGGCACCTGTGCGATGATCTGAATGAGGTGTATAAGGACTTGAATGGGTTGAGCACGCTGAATTCTGATGGGATCCATCCACTTCTTCAGATTACGAACCTAAAGGGTCATAAATTCAAATTAAGAAAAGACAGATGTAGAATAGATGTGCCGAATTTTGCCTTTAGCCAGCGGGTGGTTAATTGCTGGAACAAACTTCCATCTTTCGTTGTGGAAGTCGATAGGTTGAATAAATTTAAGGAGGAACTGGACAGGCATTTGAAGGGAATGGTGTGATTTTTTTTTTTTTTTTTTTTGGCTGATGCTACATAAGCTCATACACTTGCTTTCTTGCATTACATTCCACTACTACTACCACCACCACCACCACCACTACTACTACTACTACAAGTAATTATAGACCTGTTAGTTTAACTTGGGAAATTAAGGGAGGCACTTGTTAAAGTAGCACTGCAAGGTCATCTAGACAAGACTTCAGTTATAGCTCTGACACAGCATGATTTTGTTAAGGGGAAGTCTTGTCTGACCAATTTGAATGGATACTATGATGAAGTCACAAGGGAACTGGATGCAGGGTATAACTTTGATATCATATATTTGGATCTTAGAAATGCTTTTGTTACTGTTGCACATGGAAGACTGCTACTAAAATTGGAGCAGTGTGGCATTGGAGGCAAATTGCTGCTATGGATTAAGCGATGGTTGAGTGGGAGAAGACGGAGAGTGGTAATCAATGGACACTGCTCTTCATGGACTAATGTTATTAGTGGAATCCCTCAGGGTTCAGTGTGGGTCCGTTGTTGTTTTCTGTATTTATAAATGATATTGATGATATCAGTATCATTCATAAATACAAATGGACATTAAGCCTGATGTACAATGTCCAAGGTTGGCAGGGTTGTTAAGGACACTAATGACAGTACGCTGCTGCAACATGATCTAGAAAAGTTGAGGAGATGGGCTGAGAGGTGGCAAATGAAGTTTAACATTGAGAAATGTAAAATACTACATATCGGAAGCAGTAACCCCAGAGAAATGTATCAACTCTGTGGTACTACACTGACAGTGGTAGAAAATGAAAAGGACCTGGGGTAACTGTGCAGACAGATATGAAGTTTTCTGAGCAGTGCAGACAGTCTGCAAGAGTAGTTCATGATGTCTTGTCAATGATATGCAGGAATTTTTCTAGCAGGAATAAGGAGGTGATTATCCCTGCTAGAAATGTATAAGGCGATGGTCAGGCCACACCTTGAGTACTGTACTTGAGTCTGGAAGCCTCATTTTAAGAAGGATGTGGAGCTGTTGGAATGAGTACAGAGAAGGGCAACAAGGGTACTGAATGGAGCAAAGGTTAGCTCTTACGAAAAAAGGCTTAAGTTTTGCAGATTACAGTGTCTGGAGACTAGGCCCCTGCAAGGTGATCAGATTGAGGTGTATAAAGCCTAGAATAGTTTGAGCATGCTCAATGCTGATGGGATTCTTCCTCTTGTTCAGAATAATCACCTGAGAGGGCATAAATTCAAATTAAGGAAAGACCATTGTAGGATAGATGTGCAGAAGTTTGCCGTTAGCCAGCGGATAGTTGATTGGTGAACAGACTTCCATCTTTTATTGTGGAAGTTGATAGACTAAATAAATTTATGGATGAGCTGGACAGGTATTTGGAATGAATGGAGGGATGAATTGGCAGCGGGTTTTTTTTTTTTTTTTTGGCTGATGCTGCATAAGCTTGCTTTCTTGCATCGTATGCCTCTACTAATGCTAATCGACCACCCACTGGCTGATTGCAAACTTCTGCACATCTATTCTGCAACTGTCTTTCAATTTGAATTTGTGTCCCCTCATGTGTGGGCTGAATAAGAGGAAGAATCCTATCAGCATTGAATTTGTTTGATCCATTCAAAGCCTTAAACACCTTAGTCATTTCACCTTGCAGGTGCCTAATATCCAGATGCTGGAATTTGCAAAACTGAAGCCTTCTCACAAATCTCATTGCCCTTCTCTCTTCTCATTCGAGCAGCTCTACATCCTTTCTAAAATGTGGGCTCCAGATATGTATGCAGTACTCAAGATGTGGCCTGACCATTGCCTTATTTGGATAATCATCTCCTTATCCCTGTTAGAAAATTCCTGTATATCATTGACACAACCTCATTAGCTGTCCTGGCAGCCTGTCAGCATTGCTCAGAGAACCTCATATCCGACTGCAGTAACCCTTTCACCCATAAATCAAAAAAACAAACAACACTATATCCAACTGCACAATTACCCACAGTTTCGCCTTGCAGGTGCCTAATATCCAGATGCTGAAATTTGCAAAAGTGAAGCCTTCTCACAAATCTCATTGCACCCCGGTCTATGAGATTTGTGAGAACAAATCTCATTGACCGGGGTTCAAGCCACTGACTGCTAAATACGGTCAATCTGCACCGGACTGGCGTGGCAGATTATGGTCCACTTCCCTTAACAAGAATTTTTGAGGAGGTTTCCGTCCTGCAGTGGATTGATAGTAGCTGCAGTTTACCTTTTTTTTTACCTGTTCACATTTTCCACTATGCTGAGTGTAGTACTACACAGTTGATACGTTACTCTGGGGTTACTACTACCAATATGCAGGACTTTGCATTTGCCAATATTAAACTTCAGTTGCAAATTGAGGCAAAAGTAAAATGAATCAGGATGAAATTTACAGTTATAAATGATTCCGGTACTGGTGGCCATAAATTCAAATTACGGGGGGGAAGGTGTTTAGACCGGACTGCAGAAAGTTTTATTTTAGCTAGCAAGTTATAAATTACTATAATAGGTTACCTACAGGGTTGGTAGATGCTGTCAGTTTGGGGAAACTCATTTTATTTAATTTTTTTTATTATTATATTACTCTCCTCTTTTTTTTTTTTTTGCACGATGCGGCCATTATTAATACTAATTTCTCAGCCCATATGCCTAACTTCTAGATCCTCTTGCAGTAGCATGCTGTCATTCTTGTCAATAACCTGACACACTGCCAACCTTTCTATCATCTGCAAACTTGAATAATAAGCCTGCTATGCCTTCATCAGTATCATAGATTAATTTAACAAACAATGGTGAGCACAACACCAAACCCTGGGTAACTCCACTGATAACATTGGTCCATGAAGGGCATTGAACATTGAATACCACTTTGTCTTCTCTCACTCAACTATCCCTTTATCTATAGTAGCAACCTGCCCTTAATGCCACAGTTTCAAAAGCTTTCCTGAAATCCAAGTATATGATATCGACATTATTTCTTGCATCCAATTCCTTTGTGACAACATTGTAGTATCCAATCGAATACTACAGACAAGATTTCCCCTTTAACAAACCCATACTGTGACTGAAGTATAATTGCAGACTTGTCTAGATGATCTTGCATTACTTCTTTTACCAGTGACTCTATTATTTTACCTGGAACAGAAGTTAAACTAACAGGTCTCTAATTACTCGTGTCACTCTTTGATTACCATTGTGAATTGGGGATGCATTTGTACATCTACAGTCTGTGGGGAACTCCCTTGAAATTATGGTAAGGGTTTGCTTACTTCCTTTGCTTTCTCCCTTAGTATAATTGGATAGTCCCATCTACCCCAGATGCCTTTCTTACGTTTAACTTGAACAATTTCTCTTCCACTTTCCTCTTAGTTATTACAAAATGATTTAGCACTCTGTTAGTTTGATATAAACTTCGGCATCCCTTCCTTAAGAAATTCCTTTGAATGTTGATGCATAATACTCATTCAGTTTGTAAGCAACCTGAGCAGGATCATCAACAGTCGAACTGTCAATATTAAGTAGACCAATTTGATTAATTCCCTTCCTCTAGTGTTTACATAAGTAAAGAATTCTTGCATCCTTTGCCAAGGACCCCTCGAAGTGGGCACCTGTATGTGATGAGGGGACCTCTCAGTGATGCTGCTGGCCTTTCAGATTAGCATCACTGGGATCCAACAACCATACCTTGGTTCCAGGGTTACATCATTGGAATCCAGAGTGTGCAGCCATGTGCCACGAACCGTGGAAACTCAGAAAGGAGGATCCTGGTGGTTGATGAGGCCCAGCCTTAATACAGCACTTCGGCCCCTACTTCGACAAGTTGTGAGGTCCCAGACCAGCCCAACTGGGATCGCTCTGCAGGTGGTTCTTACTGTTGGGGTCAACTACGTTCCAGTAAGTCTCCCTCTGTTTCGTCCTGGGACGGTCTGAAGGCTTATTGGAAATGTGGATATGATGCTCCTGAGCGAACTTGACATTCCCTCGTAGGGCTCCATGGCGGGTGAGGTGCTTAGAGCATCTGAAATTTTTCTTTTACCCCTATGAGTACAAAGTTTCAAAGTGTATTTGTAAGTTAATGGCGGCTTCCAGGGTGTCCTCTATATCCGCCGTTTGTTAGGCTTTTTTGCCAATTGCCGGCTGAAAAAAAAAAAAAAAAAAAAAAAGTCGGTTCAGATTTGAATTTTGGGGGGAAAAAAAAAAAAAAAATTTTTTTAATTTTAAATTTTTGAATTTTGAAGGGAAAAAAAAAAAAAAAAAGAAAAATTTTGCATCTAATAGATGAAATTTTGAGTACACCTATGAGTACAGTAAACCCCCGCTATTCGCGGTATCTGTATTCGCGGTCACTGATTTAATATAAAATGAAACCTAAAAAAAATGTGAATTTTAAATCGCCATGAACATTTTCCAACATAAAAAAACATGGACGTGGCTAAAATCATCTTTCCCAGTCAAAACAGCGCTCAGTGGGTGTGGGGAGAGGGGTGACAAAATCGCGAGCGAGGTTGTTTCTCTCTAATCCTTGTTCAGTATGTGTTATGACCGTCCATGGCGGGCTTGGGACTGCCATGGACGGTCCCAAGCCCGGCTGCGAAAGGAGGAGGGTGGTCATCCTGCCGAAATGACCAGAACCGGGAAACCGGGGAAACTAGGCAAGAAACCGCATGAAATTCGGAACAAGCTCTTACAACAATGTTACCGCATCCGGGGTAGCCGATGCGCCAGCACTGGGGACCCAGGGTACTGGTGTGAAGTGGACCACTGGCCACAGAACAAGCTGTTATAACAATGTTACCGCATCCAGGGTAGCCGATGCGCCAGCACTGGGGACCCAGGGTGCTGGTGTGAAGTGGATCACTGGCCACAGCAATAAGCTTACTACGCCGAAAAGGACAATTAACATTGGCGAATGGAATGTTCGAACGGGGCACCACGTTGGACAAAAGGAAATCATTGCCCAAGAACTACTTAGGTGCAAGATATCAATCGCAGCATTATCTGAATTAAGGCTCACCGGGTCTGGAACGATGATCATCCAACCACCAGCACCTAACGAAGCGGTTATGCTATTCTACTCTGGTGGCGAGAAACGAGAAGCAGGAGTGGGCTTTATGGTCGATGCTCAGGCCACCAGTAGTGTGATCGCTTTCCAACCAATATCGGACCGCCTGGCAGTCCTTACTGTCAAGGGCACCATCAAGACCCATATTATCTCCGCCTATGCGCCAACTGAGACTAGCCTGGACCCGACCAAGAATGACTTCTACAACCAGCTCCAACATACGCTGGATTCAATTCCGCAGACAGAAGTGATCATCCTCGCAGGGGACTTTAATGCCCATATTGGCGTGGACAGATCTGGTTGGGAAACAACAATGGGCAAGTTTGGCCATGGGAAGATCAATGACAACGGACTACGTTTGTTGTCCTTTGCCGCATCTAACAACCTGATCATTGGAAACAGCCATTTCCAGCACCCTCAAAAACATCAACTTACATGGCGAAATCCATCTGGCAAGGACTCAGCAATCCTGGGCTACATTTTGATCAATGCCAGATTTCGCTCATCACTCATGGATGTTCGTGCCATGAGGGGACCTGATTGCGGATCTGATCATTACCTCATCCGGGCTAAGGTGCAGCTCAAATTACGGCATGCAAAAAGATCATCTCGGTCAGCCAAGCTGGACTGGAGGCAGCTAATGAATGCTGCCAACAAACAGGCATATCAGATCGCCCTATCCAACCGCTTCGAGATGCTGGCCGTGCCCGAGGATATAAATGAAGAAGAAAAGCAGATCTCTGATGCCATCCTGGAATGTGCCAAGCCCCTATGTCCACCTGCCCGACGTCGAACGCAACCATGGATATCAGATGAGTGCCTCGACCTCGTGGACAAACGGAAACAGGCAAAGTTGGTCGACTTTGAACGGTACCGGCAGCTAAACCGAGAAGTCCGACAAAGAATGACAGCAGAAAGAGAAGCATACTGGAACCAAGTGGCAGGCGATCTTGAAGTGGCGGCATCCAAAAACGAGTACCGCACTCTCTACCGCACCCTCAGATGTCTGAGTGGAAAGACTAAATTGACTAGTGACAACATCAAGAATGCTGATGGGACCTTCGTGCGATCACCATCCGAACGCCTGCAACGGTGGAGTGAATTCTTCTGTCTGAGTGGAAAGACTAAATTGACTAGTGACAACATCAAGAATGCTGATGGGACCTTCGTGCGATCACCATCCGAACGCCTGCAACGGTGGAGTGAATTCTTCAAAGCTCTGTATAATCACGACCCACCTCAGGGACCGCCAGCAACAGCACTCTCGATCGACCCCCCTGAGGTCTCCATGGTCGATGTTGAGCCTACAGTAGAAGAAGTGAAAGCAGCCATACAATCCCTGAAGAATGGCAAGGCACCAGGAGTGGACCAAGTCACCACAGAAGCGATCAAAGCCGGGGGAGATGTACTGCTTCGCCGACTACACTCGCTCCTCAAAACCATCTGGTGCACTGGACAAATTCCATTAACATGGAGGAAAGCCATTATCGTACCAATCCACAAGAAAGGTGATAACCGGGACTGCAAGAACTACCGTGGCATCAGCCTCCTTTCCATCATTGGAAAGGTCTTTATGAAGATTATCCAGTCAAGACTGCAAAAACATCGCGAGCAAACCAGTCGAGAAGAACAGGCAGGATTTAGACCCGGGCGATGATGCTGTGATCAAATCTTTGCCATTCGTCAGCTGATGGAGGAGAGGATCCGGTGTGGACAGCGAACCGTCATTGTTTTCATTGACTTTAAGTCTGCTTTCGACTGTGTCCACCGGCCTGCCTTATGGAAACTACTAGAGGTTGAACATGTACCTCGAAAAGTCATCACACTCCTCCAAACTGCATACAACGGTTTAACCAGCCAGGTGCGCATCCAGAACGATTTATCTGAGGAATTTACCATCCAAACTGGAGTCCGCCAAGGGGATGTAGCCTCCCCGTTGCTTTTCAACATCGTGGTCGACGCCATTATGAGGCAAGCATTCAGAAACAGACAGGGCATACAATATGACAAGGATCACTATGTGACTGACCTGATGTTTGCTGATGATAGTGCTATCCTTGCCGGTAACGACGCTGAAGCCACGGAAATCCTCTACGACATTGCCCGCATTGCCCGGCCATACGGTTTGAAGATCAATGCTGGTAAGACAAAGGCCCTGACAACAGATGGGTCGCAAGCCACCATCTATCTCGAAGGCGTCCAGATCGAGCAAGTGCAGGACTTTAAATACCTTGGGTCGCTGGTCCAGGAGAAGAAAGTTGCATCCACCATGGAAATTCACAGCAGAATTGGACAGGCGGCCACTGCGTTCGCCTCGCTCAAATGGTGTCTGTGGAAGAGGACCAACATTTCCACAAAGACTAAAATCCGACTCTTCCGGACTTTGATCCTGCCCATTCTTCTTTACGGATCGGAAACATGGATTTGTCTCAAGTTAGATTTGAACAAACTTGAGGTATTCCAAATGCGATGCCTGCGGCAGATCTTGGGCATCTCTCTTCGCGACCGCATCACTAATGATACCATCCGCGCCAGATGCCAACAGCAACCAACCATTGCCGACCAAATCCAGAAGCGAAGGCTCGGATGGTTTGGCCACGTATGTAGAATGGGCACGAACAGAATACCATCCACACTCCTTTGGAGACAACGACCCACCCAATGGAGCATCCAACGGACCGCGCCTAGGAAAACGTGGGCCAAGCAAGTGGAAGATGACTTGAAGAGCCGACGTCTCGACCTTAACCAGGCCAGGACTGAAGCCATGGATCGTAAGGTATGGAAGAACATCACAGAGCAAGTCCGAAACCCTGCGGCACCTACAGCAGCATACTGGTTGCGTGGCCAACCGCCTCCCCCAGCTGCCAGCTAAGGACCAAAGAAGAAGAAGAAGTATGTGTTATGCGCTTGTCATGGAATGTTTCGTCGTTTGCTTTAATTTATATGCTTATGAATTTATCAATTTATAAATTGATATGCTTACAAAAGTGATAAATCTACCGTCTTGCAGTGTAAAACAGACTTTTTCGAGTGTGTTAACGGAAGAAAGTGACTTTATTGTGAACAAGTTCTTTCTTACCCCTACAAAAATATGGCTACCAATAACAAGGAAAATGTGAAAAAATCAAAGAAGGTGATGACATTAGCGAGTAAAATTCAGTTATTAGACAAAATTTTTAATGGTGAAAGTGTCTCGTCAGTGGCAAAACATTATAAAATCAATAAGTCAACGGTACGATCAATCAAGAAATTGGAAGAAAAAATCCGCCGTAGTGTCCGTGAAAACGCGCTAATTGCTTCAAAAATTTGCTCTGTAACTCATGATGTTAAATTAGAAAAAATGTGAAAGGCTTTAAATCTGTGGATTTAACTCAAAAATCTGTGGACCAAACTCAAAATAAAATTCCGTTAAGTTCACTCATCATTCGTGAAAAGACAAAACTCCTTTATCAACACTAGCGAAACTGGTGATAGCACTGGCGGGATAAGTTTTTTAGCTAGCAAAGACGCTAGTTTGAAAGATTTGTTTGAAATTTCTAATAAATATTACATTTAATATTAAATTGTTTCTTATTTTCATTTCGATGCCATACGCTTGCATTTCACTATGTACTGTCTATGTACATAGTCATATTATGAAGGTACATATAATACATACATAGACAAAATTTTAGACTAGTTTTTCGTATATATTTCATACTTTGGAACGGAACCCCTTTATTACTATGGGAGCCATTACTCAGTATTCGCGTTTTTGGTATTCGCGGCATTTCTCAGGAAAGTAACCCACGCAAATAGCGGGGGTTTACTGTAATTCAAATCCTGTTTCTTCTGGGGGCCCTAACAAGGCCCCCATCTAATCAAAATGACACCAATGAAAACGCTTCAATAAAAAGAGCCAGCACTGAGGATACACCACCATCAGTGACACTGTTCTTCCTCATTCTCCATTCCACTGGAGAGCAGTCAATCCGAAAGATGTCACCATTCTTTATCCAGAAAGGATTAGAAGGATTGGCAGGATCACTAAAATCCATGAAGCGGCTCCATTCGGGCGATCTTTGGTCGAAGAGCAAAAGATCGCCAGAGCAAAACAAGCGAAAAAATCCTGAACTCTACATCCATAGGGGGAATACCTATTGCCATAACTCCAACAAAACTCTGAATTCTTCACGAGGTGTCAAATCAGAGTGGGACATTCTTCATGTATCACAAAACGAGATCTGCTCTGAATTGAATGACTGGTGGCTTTCAAGAGAATATCGATAAGAAACAATGGGAATCTCGTCTCTACCCCCAGACCCCAGTTCTCATCCTAACATTCAACACCCCCCCCCCCATGGCCTTCAAGTTCCATCAAGGCAGGCTACTTAAACTGCCCAGTGAGGATTTATATTCCAAACCACTGAGGTGTTTTAAAAATACAGCCACTCACAAACAGCTTGTCGTGGTAATGCTGCCGCATGATGTGGCGCTAAAGACCACGAGAGCAAGGAATGTTCAGCTTCAAAACCGACCGGTGTAAATTGCCAAGGAGAGCACCCTGCCTACTCTAGACAATGCCGGCAGTGGAAAAGAAATCCAAAAATTAAAAACAGAGCTGCATATATCTCCTACCCAGAGGCCAGGAAATGTATCCAACAATACTTCTTCGAAGTGCACTATCGATACACAAACTAAGATGACTATACCACCACGAGAGTCATTTACTCCAATTGCACGCTATTTATTTAGTTCACAAAAGCCCACCCAAAAAACACAGTCACCTCTCCTATACCGGTACCTCCTAGTGCTCCAACCGTACCAAAACCAAGTTTTTTTTGTTTTTTTTTTTGCTCTAATTGTATTAGAGCAAAACCACATTGTAGAAGTGTAGTGGCAGGCACAAGGGAACAAGTATGTGGCTGTTTTTTTTTATGAAAACCCCAAACACAAGAGGTATTAGAACCTATAGTACTTAGTACCATGCTTGGGTTGGAGGTTGAGAAGACGAAAGAAGATATTTGTTGACATTAGACTTGAACTTCTGTAGACTGTAATTTTCAGGAAATACGTACGAAGGAAGGTTGTTCCAAAAAACGGCAGTTGAATGAATAAACGAGGAAGATGAAAGGTTGATTCTGTGGGTTTGAAGTTGGACAGTAAATGGATGTTGGCTGGTGGCGGCACGTGTTCGGACTGTTTTGAAAGAGAGAGCGGGAATTATAGAATCCAATTCAGAAGAACAGTGCCCACGGAAGTATCTGTAGAAGAGGCATGCAGCAGAAACGATACAACTATGAGACAGCGAGTGGAGAGACTCTGTTAGAGACGAATCATTAATTAACCTAACTGCCCTCTTCTGAATGGAATCAAGAAGCCTGAGAGAGGTTTTGGCAGCCCACCCCAGATGTGGGAACAATATTCTATGGTAGGGCAAATTTGCGATTTGTACAGAGTGAACAGCTGTTTGGAAGAAAAGTAACACCGTGAGTGAAAGAGAAAACCTAGTTTTTTAGATGCAGAGGAAGCAATATTTGTGTGCCAAGAGAGATTAGAAGTCAGGGTAATCCCCAAAAGAGATATATCATTTTGCCTAGAAATCGGAGTGTCACTAAAGATAAGCATAGGAGCAGAAGAATCCTTTTTGCGAGATATAAGACAAGACTGAGTTTTAGGATTGAAATCAACTAAATTGTCTTTGCCGCACTGGAGAATTACCTGGAGATCGGTATTTAAGAAATTGGTAGCGGATATTCAGGAAGTTGAAACAGATTGAGCAGGGTAAGGTTTCTCAAAATGGAAAGTGGAATGCAATGTGCTATCATCAGCAAAACTATGGATAAGATTTCCAGTCAATGGAAGAAGGTCATTTACTTGCTCTCAGTTTTTTTTTCCCCCCACAAACAGATATTTAATAGCACATTAGCCATTATATGTGCGTTTTGGATGGGACAATTTATTTCGAAAATTGAAAACCACTGTTTGCCTTGTTAATTAAGATTGGAGATGTGGGGGGGGGGGAATCTGCTCCTACATGTTCTTACACATGTCTGTTGAGAATCTGGTTACAGGATTCACATTTGTCAATGTCATTTGCAGTTGTGATGATATGTAGAGAGTCAAAGGACTATCTAAGTGATTGCTATTTCTCTTTGACTTATATATCTGAATTTTCTTCAAATTTGAAACATTCCATAAAGTATGTGTACTTGGCATCTGTTATTTCAGCAGTAACTAATGATGAGAACCTCAGTCAGCTGAAGTATGGACAGTGGACCAACTGCATGTCTCAATTCCTTCACTCTTCTGACTGAAATGGAATTATGGATTTGGAATTAGAACCATCTATATCATTTGTATCTCACTTGATTTCATAATCAGGTTATGGATTTTACATATAAAGAATACATTTCAACAAATAAGTGAAAATCAGAGAGGGTATTTTCAATGACCCACAATAGAAGACCTGTGCAGGACAGAATATTTGAAGCCACATTCAGGAGCTCCATAGCCAAGTGGTCAAGAGGAGGAGTGCAGTAGCACATGCTCCTTGAGTAGACCGGGGTTCAAACCCCTGACTGCTAAATACAGTCGATCTGCCAACCCACACTGGACCAGCATGGCCGATTATGATCCATTTCCCTCAACGTGAATTGTTGGGAAGGCTTCCATCCTGCAGTGGGTTGATAATGGCTGCAGTTTACCCTTTTTTTTTTCCTTTTTTTTTTTTTTTTTTTTTTACCTTCCGCTTGCAAGCTGCATAGACCTCTTAAAATCTTCACTGCCAATTTCCTGGACAAATTTTGAGTAGAAAACTATATTGATGTTAAAGAAGTACTGATTACCTTAAAACATATGCTCAGTATATTTCCTAAAATTAAATTTCCTCCATTTGCATTTATTTTTTTCCTTTGAGACTTTGGTACTGTCAATGATCAAAATGGCAGAATGTTTCATCAGAAGATACAAGATATGAACTATAAGCAGTCGTGAGCTATAATGGGCTCGTGAGAGCCCATTGTTGAGACGATCATTTATTTTACAAATGAAATCTTGGATGCAATTATTTAGTATCCAGAGCTGATACTATGGTGGGGCGAGCAGGGCCTCATTCCCAGCATTTTAATGGCGCAATCGATCGGTTATGTATTTTAAAATTGCTTCATTTTTGATTTAATTGCAGTCGGACCTCTGTTTAACCAACTTCTTTATGCCGAATTTTTTTTAAATTTCCCTTGGTAATTACATTTAAAATACATTGGTTTCCATAGAACGAAAATAATTTCCATGTAATGAACAGATTAGGAGAGACAACTTTGTATGCATTGTTCTCACCTCTGGCCTTTAGGTAATTAGAAAGTGCGAATTAAGGGTGAAAGGGATTACCGTTAATAAAACGGTAATCCCTTTTGGTGTTTGTAAAACTTATGCAGCCACATTCCGAGAAGTCGTGCTCGTCAATCTGCTTTCCATAGCCAGTCAGAGAATTAAGAAGATTCCAGACACGGATAATAGCCTCTGGTGAACCTGTGTTGTGGTTCTCCGTATACGTTTACATGGTCATAGTAACTAAATATCTGAGTGATTCCGATATTTTGCACCGTATTCAAAGAACTAGTGACAGTAGCAATGGGGGGGGGGGAGATTGAGGCAACTAAGATATTATATATAAACTTTACGAAGATGAAACGTTGGCAGATTTTGAAATTTCGTCGAAGCTTTCACTATGTAGAAAATGTTCTAAAATATAATGGCATAGGGGCAATAATTAAAAAAAAAAAAAAAAATGTATCCATTATATCACCAATCTCCAAAAAACCAGCGCGAATTAAAGATGATTGCTAAAGAACTTTATGTGGAAACAACAACATCTGTTGTGTGTTCAAGCTACGAAGAGCAGCTTGTAGCTTGCAGATGGTAATGGCAGGTTAAGGGAATTATCTCGCTTTGTGCGCAAGCATTTTGAATCAGAAGTTAAATATTCGGGATTGTTAAATCGACTTTTAAATCTGGAATTTCTTAACCATTTAGCTCTAATGATCAACATCCTGCAGGAGCTGTCTTACATTTCAGAAGCTTCACAGATTCACTATGGTAAAAGCAGATAAATTAATTATTCGAACTATCAATGCTATCACTAATTTGAAAAATTCTGAAGGAAATTATGAGGCTAAAATTGAGAGCATGTTGAAGTGGAAAGAATTTGAAGGAATCAAAATCAAAAGTAAGAACAGTAAAATTACCTTGTGACAAGTTATTAAAGGATTTGTTTTATCCTTAAGGATAAGATATTAATGCAACAGGGTGATTTTAAATTAAATAAAGAAAATAATGATACCATTTAAAGAAAATTTAAACATATTCTACCGGAAATCATGTAATTTGAAAGAACTTTCGTCTCAGTGGCAAGACTGTGAAAACTGAATAAGAAATTTGTTTTCTGATAAAATATGAAATAAAAATTAATGATTTTAGAGATTTTGTCGAAGACAGTTTATCTTTAAAATCGAGAGAAATTCCCTTTACAATTAAGAAAGCCAGAAATATTTTTGAAACCATTGCGATTAGCGGTGCTGAAGCTGAGCAAGCGTTCAGCATAATGAATAATATCGTGTGAATGAATGAATAATGTTGACAATTAAACATGTTGCAGATTATGATGATCATACATCTAAATGGAAAAACCATTGCTTCAATTTGATCCGGATCGTTATGTCAAATCATTCCTCTAATAATACTCAGCTATTGAGCAAAGAAGAAGATCAAATTATATTAATAAAGCAGTAAATTGCATATGGCAATTTTTAGAATAAAATTTTGTTGAATATTTGTGCAATATGTTTTTTTCATGTAATCTGTGATTTTTGTGTACCTTTTCTAGAATAGTTTGTTTTTTATGTAATATTTGTTTTTATATTCTAGAATGTTTTGTGGTAATTCGTTATTTGTAGTATGGGAAATATTTTTGTTATTTTTTATTCTCGATATTAAAATTTTATCATGAAAAAACAAATGTATCCATTATATTTTCCTAGTTGTAAAAAAAAAAGAATAAAAAAGTCGCACATCTGCCGAGCATGCCCGGTAGATGGTTTGATGTGAAACATCCTTCGCATCATACACCAAGGATGTTTCACAATTGTGGATTGCGTTTTTCACCTTTGCGGATGTGACGTCACAATTTTGATGTCACATCCACAAAGGATGTGACGTTCTTTGCAGAGGATGTTTAACACAATTGTGAAACATCCTTTGTGGATGTGACGTCAAAGTCGTGATGTCATACTATTAAAAAATTCCAAAAAGTTAGAACTCGAGATGTCATACTGGTCATGAAAAACACAGACTAGTGCTGCTGGTGACACTTCTGTGACCGATCAGATTTACTTGGTAGGTACATCCCCCCAAGGATATTTCAAAAATCGGCAAAAGTGCGAGCCCATTGTTAAAATATTCACAGCTCACCACTGACTATAAGCAAAGGTGGAATCCAAAATGTTGACTGACCTTTGTTAGATATTAATCATAGAAACTCCAGATGTTGATTATATAGGAAATAATTAACGAAAATGCATATAATTTGATACATTAATTGCAATAAAATTTTATAAATCTTTAATTTTCTTTTCCTTGTAAATGGTGGGTAATTTTCAAGTCTGGTTTGTATTCAGCACGTACAAGTAAAAATTTATTAGATGTACTTATTTCTCTTTAAAGGAGATTTCAGTTTTTCATTCTGTAGTATTCTATTGCTGTTATTATTTTATAGTCCAGCATTTTCTGTTGAATTACAAGTTAATATTTTTTCCATATAATATGAATTTGTTATCATGAATAAACTAGGACAATGCAGTTTTACTTGATTTCCAAGTTCTCACTAAATGCCGATTTTCCAACAGCATACTAGACATTGTTATCAACCAGTAACTTGCCATTCTTTATATCTTTATTTTTTTGCAAATACAGTAGACTTTCAGAATAACAGCACTTCGGGGATTCAAAGTGCTGCTATTTTGATTTTTTCATTACCCAGAAAGTTTTATTTTTAATATATTTAATGCAGAAATAATGACGCTAAATAAGAAATGATAAAAATAAGGCTGCAATTTTATTAACGGCACACAAAAAAACCTGAACATGTTTTATTGTTATATTAATCCAATTCAGTGTTATATTCTGCCATCAGTTCACTTCTCCTTACTGTCTGTTCTATTTTCTTTATTATATCAAGTTTAGTCTGTGCGGGTAGCACATTGGTATCGTCACCATCCTCATCCACACTGGGTGGAAAAGGCCCTAGTTTGAATCCCGTCGATGATGTGAGGAAATTTTATGGGCTTTTTTTTTCACTCCATGGCTGTTATTACCTTCAAAATTTGTATTGCTATTATTTCTGATGTAATTTTCTAACAAGCATCTCAGCATATATAATTGTGTATTTTAAAATTTTCAAAGTTTTATCTTGGTAAGTACTTCTTAGTTAATGTAGTCATAGCACTCCACACTGGCCATTTACAGAATAATAGTTGTTATTGAAAACCTGTGTCTTCTTGTTTTTTGAAGCACTGTGGTGTTATAAGGGGATGGGGTTCTAATAGATGAAATTCTGCTATTTTGGCTGTTTGATTGGTTGTATTTAACTAATTTGGAAATTTAATAATTATTAATTTCACATGAAAGACATTTCTTGGGTAGAGCCTTAGACTACGAAGGAGTTTACTGACATATGGGTTAGTGCATCACATCATTTTTATATGTTGTAAACTACCAAGGTAGATCGTTTTAATTACATCTCATATTGTGAATACCTTCACAACGAGTTGCCATGATAGAGGTTGTTTATGCATCATTTATTCATATTGTGATCACCTTCACAACCAGTTGCCAAAGTATTGCACTGCATGGATTAAGTATCGCTTCACTAGTGGAGAAGACTAATGTTATTTGTTCTTGGTGGATACCACCACCCAGACAGCACCATTTCGAAGCTTGTTGGCTTACTCATTAGTGGGTGGGGCAGGTACCCTGTTGTAGAAATAGTGACAACCCAGTTATGAAGTATGAGAGATGCTTGATGTTGAGCATAGTTTAATGTAAAAATATTTCTTGATTAAATGTCTAAGAGTATGAAAGGTTGTTTAAAAAGCAGTGCAATACCTCGGCAACTCATGAAGGTGATCACAATATAAGATATGAATAAATGATGTATTCATACTAACTGGGTAGTAGAAATGATGGAAGTGCAGTACCCATTTAGTCAAGAAATATTTTTAGATTGAACTATGCAAACCATCAAGCATCTCTCATATTGAGGAGCTATACTTCATAGCTGGGTTGCCACTATTGCAACAGCAGGGTACCTGCCTACCCACTGACGAGTAAGCCAACAAGCTTTGAAATGGTGCCATCTTGGTGGTAGTATCTGCCAAGAATAAGTAACATTAGTCTTCTGGTGAAGCTTTACTTATTCAAAGCAGTGCAATTCCTCTGCTACTTATTGTGAAGGTGATCGCAATATGAGATGTGAATAAACTATGCATTAATACTACCTGGGTATTAGAAATGATGGAAGTGCAGTACCAATGCACAAACAACCTCTTTCATGCTCTTAGACATTTAGTCAAGAAATATATTATTATTAGCCATATGGTACAAGGAAGCCTGAGGCTTATGCTGTACTAGACAAAAACAAAAAAACTTTCTGAGTTACCCTGAGAGAGAGAGAGAGAGAGAGAGAGAGAGAGAGAGAGAGAGAGAGAGAGAGAGAGAGAGAGAGTGTAGGGAATCACCAAGAAAGAGAAGAATGATGATATCCAGCTCAGGACCCTGGGTGTGCCAAGCCCATACTCACCAGATATGAGCCCCTTGGGATATTAGAAGTTACCATGATCTTGCACTACTTCGAATAAGAAACAGTTCACCATTAGAAATGACTATTGTTACTTATTCTTGGCAGATACTACCACCCAAATGGCGCCATTTCAAGGCTTTTGTTTTTTTTTTTTTTTTTTGGCCTCTCTTCGGTGAGTGGCCTTGAAATGGTGCCGTCTGGGTGGTGGTGTCTGCCGAATGAGTAACACTATCTTCTCCATTAGTGAAGCGTTACTTATTCGAAATACTGCAATAACGTGGCAACTCACTGTAAAGGTATTCACTTTATGAAATATAATTAAAGCGATGCCAATTCGTCTACCTTGGTAGTTTACTATGTATAAAAATGATAGTATGAATCAGAGCTGTACTACTCAATATGTTCTACGTTGATAATAATATTAGTAAAATAATAAGATGAGTTTACCTCAATATAGTGCGTAGAACACTTCTGTATGATACCCTCCAAAAATTAAAACGGAAAAAACAAAAAAATCGACAACTTACCGTACATTAGATAAAATATAAATAATTAAATAATCAATTTAACACAATTCAAATCAATTTAAAACAATTAAAAGAATTTAACGAAAAAATTCAAAACGATTTTCCTTCCTGAAGCTGACAACGCTTTTCGACTGTATGTCGTGATCACAGGAATGAAAATTACTGAATCGGGTTAAACCCGAACTTAAATAGAGATTATTTGTCTTCACGCATGCGCGTAAAGGTCCACGCATCGGAGATCAAATATGGCCGCTGAACATTAACAGAATTTTCATGTAATTTAATTTCAACGGTTTCTGCAATTAATAGACGCATATAATTACGTTGAACGTTAAGTATTTTGGCTTCGTTAAATAAAAAAGTATGTTTTTCGTTAATGGCATGAAAGGCTAATTCTGACGCTGCTGAGCGAGAAGCACGAACAGAGGCTTCATGTTGATTTACACGAATATTAAGAGAAAATCGAGTCGAACCCTGATAAGACGAGTCGCAATCACCGCAAGAAATGTTGTATACCAGATCGTTAATTTGTGTTGCGGACGCTGAAAGAACCGAGCGATTGTTCAGTATAGTGTGTAACTTCTGTATTGGCCTAGCTACAATTTTAAATTCGGTATCTTTAAAGAATCTGTTAAGCTGTTTGTGCCACTGTTCAACATATGGGACTGAAATAAAGTATTTTTTAATATTACTATTGTTGATTGGTGTAGTATTTTGTATCCTATCCTTAGCTTGTACCCTAATTCGGTTTATTGTGGTAATGGAATAACCCCTGTTTAAGAATCTGCTAGTTAATATTTGTATTTCTGAGTCCAAAGCAGATTCCGTCGTTGAATATTTATAGGCATTAAGAAATTGATTAAAGATAATCGATCTTTTGTAGGTGAACGGGTGATAGCTATTATAATGTAGAAGCATACCGGTGTTTGTAGGTTTTCGATAGATGCTAAATTGTATTTTATTCGAGTCCTGGGTAAGCGTGAAATTTAGAAAGTTTAATGACTTAGTATCCGTATCCTCCCTTTCCAATGTAAATTTGAGTCTAGAATGAATATTATTAAACGAATGTAAAATGTCTTGGATAGTATTACTATCGGTAATAACTAGAACATCATCTAAATACCTCCCATAATATGTGAGGTTCGAAAAGGTGTCAAATGTATCTGCTCAATCGTTGAGAGATAGATCTCTGACATTAAGCCGCTCAGGCTCAAACCCATTGGTAATCCAAAAATTTGTTTGTATACCTTGTCTCGAAAGGTGATGTAGTTAGCCTCAACTAACAGTTTAATTAAGTGAAAAATTTCCTTAATAGGTAGCTTCATATAATTAATCGGTGTCGAGTTTTTATTTAACATATCCCAAATAATATCTAATATCTAATTATTTTACTAGTATAAAAATGATCCGATTGTACTAACCCATATGTTAATAACACATTTTGACTGTTTCCTAACTAACTGGCAAAAGAGACAGAAAAGGCTCAATGGGTTTATTGGAATGTTATTAGTGCTTTTTTCAATTCATTTCACAATTCACAACCTTATTTATTTTATAGCTTGGGTGAAGAGACAAATGGCTTAGTGTTATTTAGTGATATTTCACTGGTACTTTCTAAATCCTTGCAAAATTTGTATAGTACACTGCAGTATTAAAACTGATAGTCAGAAATTCAGTGGTACAGGATTGCTATTAATATCTGAATTTATCAAAACTGATGTAAGGGATTGTATCATTTTAGACTTCAATTTTGTTTTCATTTTCAAAATATGCTTGGTGACAAATACAAAGGTTATACCAAAAGTAATGCCTACTTGAAATATCAATTTCCCCAAAAGTAATGCTCCCAGTTTTTATGGTATACATTTCCAATTACTCAAAAAGTTGAACGTATTTGCCATTCTCTGTTTTTTTACTTCAGCTATCCCTTTCAATGCACTTAATCCAGTGATGAATAATAGCATACTTATTCCATAAGTAGAAACCATCTGGTATTTTAAAGAATCATTTCTTATCATCAGATATTTCTTTACTTCTGTTGTGCTGCTACAGAAATAGTTAATGGCGTAATGTCCCAAAACCATTGCATGTGTGTGCGTGTGCCATGGAACCATTATGGAAAGTGCTGCCCATGATATACATTTCTCAAATGACCAAGCTGATAAAATTCTGGGGGCGCATTGAAGAAGATCAACATAAATTATTTTTTGTTTCCTTGTGGACAGGAGTTAACATTCCGTAGCACCTGTGGGCACACCGTGAATAACCAAGTTTTTGTGACAATTGTGTGCCCATCACTTGCTAGTCCCAATAAGGAACAACTGTACAGAGAAATAGTTTCAGTAAATCAGATTGTCTTATAATGGAGGATTTTAACTTACCAGATATTGAGTAGAACTTGTTAGTTGGTCACTCACACTCCAGCAAGACTTTTGTGGATTGATTGGATGGGATGATTGTTTTCTACAGCAGCATGTTTGGGAGGTAACTTGAGGAAGTAATACTCTTGATCTGATTATCAGCTGTGATTATTCATGCATTAAGAATCTGCAAATAAAGGAAACACTAGATGGCAGTCATCATAGCATGCTGATGTGGGATTTACTCAAAAAGGTAACTACCATAAGGGAAAATGTGAAGAGTTTTTGCTTTCGTAAAGGTGACTACGGAGGTCTGAGACAGTATTTAAATTCTATGCAGTGGGACCAACTGATGATGTTACCAACAGCAAATTCAAAATGGGAGGCATTCAAAGAATTAATCTTGAAAGCCATACATGTTATTTCTATGTATTGCAGGCCATGGGCTCCTATTTCCAGTACCTATAGTCTCCCACTACTGGGTGATAAAATAGTGGGAACAGACTCTAATTGCAGATCACCTATGTGGTACAGCCATATTGACGATAGATCTGTTACCCACAATGGCCAAATTACAAAATTACCTCAGTATTCTTTTTGCTGAATCAGCCTAACAATTTACCTGTGTATGAGGGAAAGCATTATTGATATTACATTGGCCACATGTTCAGTTGCATAAGAGTTTACCTAACGGCAGGTAAATAGGGTATGGACCACCTGTGATCATAGGGCTATCGCCCTTTTCCTTGTGCGTAAAATGTATACCACCCCCTCCCCCATTTACATAGACACAAATAAATATGCCACAAAAAAAAAAGTCCAAATAGCATCTGTTTTCTGAGGCTTTAGAGGTAACCTATCAGGATGTGATGCCAGATAGTCTGAACCGCTTAACTTGCTATTAATATCTGCTATTTTAATATCTGCTGGGGTTATTAATAGCAAGTTAATTGCTTAACTTGCTATTAATAACCCCAGATCAGCAAGTCGAAAATATAACAAGACCCACCCTAAATGCCTGTAATGCATTAATGAAGAAGAGAATACCTAAAAGGAACTATGTGCCTTGGTGGTGTCAAGAATTGCAGGACCTGAGGAAAAGACTCCACAGGGCTCGAAAAACCTTTAAGTGTGCCCATGCTTCCCACCCCAGGCAGAAGTTTATGCCCTCAGGAAGGCTTATAAAGCTATTAGAAATGAATATATCAAATTAATAAGAGAAAAGAAAGCTCTTTCTTGGAGAAATTTGGTATCCACTGCAGGAAATGCAGATCTCTGGGGGTGTGGTATATAGGATCATGACCTGTAAACTTTCCAGAGGGGAAATTATACATACTACTATTACCCCAATGGTAATCAAACACAAATTTGGGAAGGATCTTTAAATAATATCCTAGGTGCACTTTTCCTAACAACCAGCCTGTCTCATCAGCAAAAGATCCTAACTGAAAACACTTCATACAGCACAGACCAGATAGAACCACCTTTCACACAGAAGGAACTAAAAGGCTTTTGGAGAGGACCAGAACAAATGTCCAGGCCATGACCTTATAGAGGTGTGTGTGTGTGTGTGTGTGTGTGTGTGTGTGTGTGTGTGTGTGTGTGTGTGTGTGTGTGTGTGTGTGTGTGTGTGTGTGTGTGCACGCGCTGAAAAAGTTTTCCCCACAGTTCCCTGATCATATACTTGCACTTATGAACAAATGTTTAAGCATGGGACAGTTTCCAAATACCTGGAAGCTAGCGAGTCTAAAACACCTACTAAAGAGTCCTGAAAAACCTCCAACAGAACCAAGTTTATATAGACCCATTACCCTCCTCCTCCTCCCAGTCATGGGAAAACTATTAGAGAGAGATTCTTACTAGTAAGATTTGCCAACTATTAAAGTCAAGTATCTTACAGGCAATTTGGATTTAAAGTGTGGTCTTGCACACTGAAGATGCAATGACGTACCTAACAAATGCTGTACATTCTGCTCAGCAGAAATACATGCTGGTCTATCCATGGATTTCGCAGAAACATTTGACACACTATGGTAGCCAGGCATCGTATGCCATGCTAATCTCCCTCAAAACCTGTACAGATGTGCTACAGATGTACATATTATCTAAATAATACAGTCATTATGGTAAGGACTAGGTACCGAGAAATCTCCCAGTATGTAACTATAGGATGTTCCCAGGGATCCGTTCTTGGACCCTTCTTCTGGTGTATCGTGCTTGATGAATTTCTATCAAGGGACATAGGACTAGTAGACAGCATTGCCTATGCAGATGATGTCATCCCAGTTGTAAAAGCAGATAGTAAGGCTTACCTGGAAACATAGGTGCAAACTATATTTTGAGTGAAAAGACTTAAATCAATGCTTCTGAAAGGTTCCTTATAAAGATAAATGGTACATCGCACTGGTTACTTGAAGTATGTGAATGTCATCATTGACACTCAACTAACTTTCTATCTACACTTAGTACATCTGGCAGAAAGGTCAGAAACTATATAGCCACAATAACTAGAACAGACTGGAGACTGAAAAAGAGAACACTAGCATTGATTTACAAAGCAGTCTTCCTCCCAGTGATATGTTATGGTGCATGTGTTTGGTGCCAAAGCCACAATTCTAAACAGAAGTAAACTGGATTCAATCCATCAAACCATTTTACTCCTTACCACCATGGCTTGCTGTACTGTAAGTACTCCTACCTTACAAGTCCTGGCAGGCATCCTACCATTGGATCTTGAATTGATTACATGTTATGATCTATCTCCATAAGAAAGATACAGCCACAACTATCTTTGACATCAGTCTTGATATCAAGCAACAAAGAAAGCATATCGTGGAGGAACTGCACAGAATATGGCAGGTATGCTTGGAAGAAAGTACCAAAGGTACAGTAACTAGGCAATTTTTACTGTAAGTAAAAATGACTAGCCCAAAGGCTCCACCATGGTTTTCTCCAGGCATTTATGCAGTGTTCTTCTTTACAGGGCATGGATCCTTCAAGGATAAACTGACCTCCCTGCTAATTACTGATGATCTTATCTATAACAGTAGCAAAAGTGAAATGTGGGAGCACATGATGCATCACTGCCCAGACTATGAGGATCACAGGTGTCGTCAAATTTCTAAAATCCATAACCTGCCAAATGGCAAGAGCATCTTTGTTACACAGGAGCACTACTACAAAGCAGTGACTGAGTATACACAGGCAGTGTTCACGATTCACTGACTGAATATTAATGTGACCCCTTTGACTGCAAACATAAGAAATATGGTGCAATGAGGAACCATCCAGGAGATCTACTCTGGGATCATCCCAAGCTGTAACAGCATCAATATCCTCATTGCACCAACAGTGCTGACACCCAACATGGTGTTGTGAATTTAGGACAACTCAGCTGCCAGAGCAATGACTAAACAAAGGACTTCACAACTCTAAAGGTATGAATTGCTGACACCATTAGGGTGTTGCATTCTGACACTGTCGCACTGTAGAATAATAGTTGGACTCTCAGGCACCAAACTGATTGCTGCCTCCTCAGCGGTATGTGTATATAGCATGTTCGTGTCTAACAGCACCAGGGGTTTCCCCCATCTCCGCATTGATTTCATCGTAGGTGTACCAGTTCACTGGGAAGGCCAGAGATTTAAAAGTATATGGATTTTGTAAGTGTAGTGTTGTGTATTATTGTTCTTCTGGCCATTTAGCCGCTAGACCCTTGCTGGGGCCCAACGTTGTCCACACTATGCCTCGTGGAGGCAGACCAGGTACCAAGTAATTTTAGGTGTTTTCACTCTGGCAGGTTCTGCCACCTAATTTGCTGAGATTTCAGTGGCAAGGACCTAAAAAAAAATAATAAAATAAAATAAATAATAAAAAATAATATAATAGTATTGGGAAGTAGTCGCTGGAAGGTTAAGCTGAGAGGGGTTTTCATATGCAGTTGGAATTTTGACAATTTTTTAAAATTTTGATATTGTGTGGGGTATTCACTGGTGTTTAGGCAGAGAGGGGGAGAGACTGCAGACAGGGAGGAAGTCGGAAATATGGAGTCAATAGGGAAGGCAACCTGGGGTCGCCTTCCCTATTGATTCCATATTTCTGACCCCAAGATTTAAATTTAGACTGTATGGGGTTACGCTGTGAAAGTGAACATAGTAGGGGAGCGACTGAAGGAAGGAAACAGGAAGTAGGCGGGGTCGATAGAGGAGGGGACCTCTGGTCAGTGGGGCAGGCCCATGTGCCACCAGGAGGAAAAGGAGGGCGAGGAGGGGAAGAGACAGTGAAACGATCTCCTCCCCTCCCAAGGGAAGTGGAAAGAAAGTACCGTGCAAGAGAGCACAGGTATAGGATCTCCTGTGCCGTTGGCAGCAGAGCTGCAATGAGGACAAGTCCATGGTAGATCTTCTATTTAAGTTCTAGTTCTTCTAATGAGATGTCAACTTCTAGGGTTGTGGGTCATTCCTTGGACAAGTCCCATACTTGCAGTTCAGGTTGTTGAGGTTGCACTTGCAGCCTGTCATCAAGTTTTCGGTTTTAATCTTCCGTTTAAAGGAGTTGAAGTCCTGGTTGGTGATATGTTTTGTCTTTAGGTTGTCATAATCTGGTGGCATTTCCTCAGTGTATGGCAATTTGCACCCTTCTTCTCACGAAGAGGTCCTGGGCGAATCATGACAATGCTTTATAATCTTTTTCCATTTCAAGGAGGAGAAATTCTTGTCCTTTTGGAAGATATCTCACTTTTGTAATCAGATTACATCTTAGGTCTTCACAGGGCGCCTCCGTAGCCAGGTGGGAAGGAGCAGCAGTGTGCAGCACACGCTTCTTGATTAGACCGGGGTTCGAGCCCGTCACCACCAAATACGGAGGATGCGGAAAGGTCAGGGACTGACCACCGCATATCCCGGAGCAATATGGCCTTAGTTGCTAATGCTCCTAAAAACCAAAACAACATCTTAGGTCTTCATAGATGGGACAGTCAAACATAAGTTGGTTCCAGTCTTCTATCCATGGTAGTGCAATGTGGGTTTTCTGTGAGTCTGAAGCCAGTAAGCTTTGCATTGAAGCGGGCATGTCCTGTTATTAAGTACATTGTATGAAATCCAGGGAAGAACCATGATGGTGATTTCGGGTACACAGTGTTTTTTCTGTGGAAAAAACTTGCGGGTGATCTCTCCTTTGGTGGTACCGGCCCATCTGTTTTTCCACTCCTGCAAGGTGGTTCTGTAGGCATACTTTTTCTGCCTTTTCAGCGGTGTGGGCCTACAGGGGAAGTCAGATCTAGACGAACCCTGTATAAATAAATGACTAATCAAAGACATCTATTTCAGGTCACTGTGCCGCCACCTGACTGCTGCAAATAGCAAGGACCACTGGTTATCTGGGGGAGGAGTAATGGAGATCAGCCTCAGAATGCTATCTGGAATGCTGCAGACATTCATCTTGGTGTCCATGTGGTGATCTTATGGGTTTTCCTATGACTTTTACTTCCCTCCCCTAGGGGGGTGATTGCCTCCCCCAGTACACTCTCCCCACTACTGCCATTTCTCTCTCTGAGTGAATGTCCATCTGCATCCACCTCCTATTATTCCCTCCTTCTGCCTCCCCTTTGCTACTCTAGGGATCCTTTTCCTCCTCTCCTCTCCCTAGATGAAGCCCCTCTCCTTCACCCCCCTTCTCTCCTTGTGGACAAATCCACCCGCTCTCTACTCCACTTTGAGCAGAATGGGCAACCAGTTTCAGGGCTCCCCAACTGTCACCCCTTTTCCACTTCCATTTTGATCCACCTTTTTTTTCCCTCTGGGCTCTCCCTGGGAAGCTCAGGCAACCCCATGGTTCGATCCACCAGAGTCTGTTTTTTCCTACTGACCCAGCCCATGGCGAAGAACAGTAACTAGGAGTTTGTGGCCTCCACAGATGCCTAGGCTAAGTGGCTGGCTGAAGAAGGTAACAACACAAGCTACGCTAACACTTCACAAACACTCACTAACTCGCCATCTAGCCTCTATAGAGTTCTGTACGTGTCACAGAGTTCCAATCGCAGAGTTGGGGGAACCCCCGCTGCCACTAGTCAAATTACACTATGTACGCATTATACTCCCCATGGTCAAATTCTGCACGTCTTATATGATTGACATCATGTCTCAAATATCTTACAATTTATGCCTTTGATGACTTAATCAGTACTTCAAATTCACCAAATTTATTTACTATGCTCCTAGCATTAGTGACATGCAAGTATACATGCACCTGGTCTTACGCTAAGTTACCCTAACACAGCTCATACATTTGCTTGGTTCACTGTGACCCACTGCAGGGCTTGAAGTCCCCAACACTTTGTTTTCCAGGCTGTTGCCTGTCCCAAGTGAAGCAGTGAAATTATCAGTTTCATTTCTGTCTACGGCTCTAGTTGATGTATTATTCTGTGTCCTGCCAGGCTATCAGTTTTCCGACACAACTAGCACTTCCTTGATAGCATCAGGAAATATTCTTGTACCCTGTCTATTTAAGCATAGACCATGCTGAGAAAAATTCTACCCCATGAGCCTTTCACAGTCTCTCCATGACAGAATTGATTGGCAAAGTTGTCAACATGTGCTCCCTACCATCATGTCTAGGCAGGATTACAGACACTTCCAAATTGAATCCTCATTCCAATAGAAGCAGTGCAAGAATCATTTCCACCTCTGCCTGCGGCTACTGTTAATGTATTAGTCAGTAAATCCTCCCCCAAGCTAGCAGTTTTCTGACCCACCTAACATTGCCTCAGTAGCATCAGCAAATATTCTTGCACCCTTTCTGTTTAAGTGTATCCCATCCCTGTAGAAACAGTCTCGCCGTTAATAAGCACAGACCCCACTGAAAAAAATTCTACCCTGTGAGCCTTGCACAATCTTTCCAGAGCCGAATTTATGGACATTACAAAAACCAAAGGCCTCACTTTTGAAGGCCCTCATATAATAGATATATAGGTCAGGTTTTCCTATCATTCATTATCACCATCACTTGCTTGCATATTAATATTCAAAATAGCTCTTGCCATGCTGAACACAGTGCACTGTTTTTCAGTGCAGCCCCAAAATCCTGTTGGAAAAATATCATCATCATCATTATTTTCCACCATCACCTTGAAATACTAAATCACTAATGATTTCATCCACAACATTATATTCACATTGCATCTTTTGCAAATACAACCTCTCTTGCACTGATTTTTCTTTCCACTATTGTCAAGTGTTCACTGCTTTCATCTGCCACTGTAGCAGAAGGGCTTTTACATTCTGTGTGGCCCCATTCTTTCTTTCTGTTCAATTTCTTGAGCCATCTTAGGTCAAGATCATAAAACAGACTTAATTTAACAAGTTGACACTTAGAGAAGCACTATTTTTAAACAAAAACATCACAGATAAATTACTCTGCTTGTGGCATTTGAAATCATGTTCACCAAAAAATATATCAAGCACAACACAGTCCTCAGTTTAATAATTTATTTCATAGATTTAAGTTCTTTATATTCTAAAGTTATTTGTTTATTATTCTATATTCTAATGTTAAATGTTTAAGAATAGGCCTTTTCTTTGCTTTGTTTTGTTTTGTTTTGAGTATTAATAACATGTCATTTACTCAGGACATTTGAAATCCATTGACAGTAAACTCCAAACCAATTGATAAAGAGAGAGGGTGTATTTTATTTCCTTCCTCCTTTAACACATCAACTGTTCAAGAGACGATTATAGACATGTTAGCCTGGCCTAAAGCTAATGTTCTTTTTGGTTTATTCTTGAAGTAAACAAGTGGGAGCTGCTCTTGCCCACACAAGCAGCCACTTCATACACTTGAATAACCAAGGATGTGGTCACCTTGGTTGATTCACTTCAATAAGACAATCACATCCGTGATGTGATAAAATTCAAAAAACAAGGAAATGAGTGGAAAATACTAGACACCCCCTCTGCCTGTTATGGAGTGGAGGGAACTGATCATTGCTGGTCCTGTGCAAATTGTGAGTTCCTTAAGGTAGACCTTTGTGAAAACATTAGCAACAGAAAGTTACATATCTACCTTTCAAAGGTTGAGAGCAAACTCAGAAAAACAAAAATTAAATTTTTCTTCAAAAGGAGACAAACAGTACAGTAAATGGATAGTGAAGGGTAAATACTACTTACCCTTCACTATCCATGGAACTTTGTAGAGCTGTCAATTTTTATGCACAGTGCTGTCAGACTAGATAATATTCGTTATTCAGAGATACAGAAACTAAGCACCAAATATTAATCACTTCTCAAACTGTTTTACATGCTTAGAAGATACATTCCCTAAGCAATGTCATCATGCTATAATCCTTGCCTTCCTCAAACCAGTTAAAGATGTAACAAAACCCACTTACCATCAGGCTGTCACTTTGACTAGCTGCCTTTATAAAGTTCTTGAAAAGATAGGAAATCATTGACTGGTACATTACCTCAAATTTCGTCCTCCTTCATTCTGCACAAGTTGACATCCATCAAAATATATTCATATTAGATATATTAATAAGAAAAGTAAATACTATCCAGAATGCATTCCTCAATTGGGATGTGTAATGGTGTGGAACATCATTCCACATGGAAGTATAGAATAATCAACAAATTACATTGCCATGAACTTCGAGAGCATCTCCCAATCTTTATACAGAACTTCCTGCATGAATGCACTTTCCAAGTTCACTTCAAAACTTCATTCAAAACCTTTGTAGCATTAGTACAGGGCTCTGTACTAATGCTACCCCTCTTTATAATTGCAATCAACGTGATAAAGCACTGTTTGTAGATGAGCTTAGCATTTCATGTCATCCAAATGACATGCATACTGTTGAGAGATTACAAATGGCAATAAGTAAGATCAGTCCATGGGTAGAAATCAATAACTTTCAATCACTGTCCATTTTTGCCACCAACATAACTGTAAACCAGAACTACAACTGTTTCACCAAATAATACCATTATATACTAGCATATGGTTCTTCGGAATCACATTATGCCATAAACTTACCTTCTTAGAGCATATTAAAAAGCTAAGAACATCCGATCAGCAAAAGCCAAATACCATTTAGGTATTTGGCTTTTCTCTCGGCAACCCAGTGGGGAGCTGATTACTTTACCTTGTTGCAGTTATATAGAATCTTGATAAGATCTTAACCCCACTATGGAGCACCAGTATACAGTTCAGCAAGACCCAGTGTACTCTGCTGGCTTCACCCCCATTTATCACAGATTGCACATTGCCCAAGAAGTATATCATAAACCTCCATATTGTTCACAGTCTACATGCTAAGGCACACAAACCACCTCTCTTTATCAGAAGACAGCTTATATTATGCTATGCATACTAAAACATAAAAATAAAATATGATATGTATAATATAAGTTCAGGAATGAAAATATTCTGAGCACCCAACCTGCAGATGCTTTTCACTCCTCAGTACAACACAAACCAAAACCTCTCTACTACTAACCAGTCCTTATGCATGAGAATTGGGCAGCTGTTAGCAGAATTAAATCTGACTGTTGATATTGTGGCAAATGCTCATTGCAAGTTGACTCCACCTCCACATGATTTATACCTTCATAAATAGAAAAATCTGCACTACGTGAAGAAATTTTCTTGCAATTGTACTGTTCCATAGTGGATCATTCTCCAACTATATAGTAGTATATACAGATGGGTCATTAGAATAGCCACCGTTTTCCCAAACAACACATTAGCCTATTAATTGCCATATGAGTTAAGTACATAACTGTAAACATTGCCTTCAGAACTAACAGTAACCTAGGAGGCTCTGAAGTACACTGAATCCTCAGACCATCAAAATAGTATAATTTTTTTTCAGATTTTTTAAGTATAATGCAAGCTCTGAAAAAACACCATGAACAACATCCACTTAGTTTTAAGGGAAATAATCACTTCCTTGAATACCTGAGGCATTCAAGGAGGGGATGGGTCCAGGCGCATAAGGCAATTGCAAAATGAATTAGCCAACTGTGCTGCAAAATCAGCTGTCTCTTCAACCAGTGACAAAGTGGAAGTTCCACACCAAGACTATAGACCAATAATGTAGAAAAAATGCATGTAGCAAGTTCTACTATCTTGGAGGAGTGAATGAAGAAACATCAGCAAAACAACAAGCTTTGAAGTACAGGCAACCCCCCGTATAACACAGTACTTCTACAACACGGTTTTGCTCTAATATGATTGATAAATTGTGGCAATCCTTGCAAAAAAAAAGATTGAGAAATCTTTGTATTTTTTTATGTTGGGAAATCCCCATGTTACATTCTGTGCTACTGAACTTGTGCTTGTTGAACTTGTGGAAAAATCTAGATTTTAAAGTTTTATTACTATTGGATAGTATACCAGGCCATCCAAAAGATTTAAGTCATCCAAACATTGAAGTTATGTTCCTACCGCCACAGTTGTACTGGGTTAATACTTCTTTCATTCAGCCGTTAAATAAAGGCTAAATCTAGATTATTATATCTATCTTTAAAACTCATTACATCAGAAAATCTTTACAGTGGATTTCTGAAAAAATTGATTCCGAATCTATTGAAGTAATGGAGGCATGGAAACATTTCTCGATTGTGGACTGTATCAGAATCATAGCTTTATCGCTGAAAGAAGTAAAACCGTAAACATGAAATGTGTGTAGAAAAATGTATGGCCAGAGTCAGTTCATTCAGGAAATACGGTCGAACAGGCAGAAAATGGAATCGGTGCGATAGTAGAACTTACTACATCGGTAGGAGGGGAAGGTTTTTATGATTTGACTACTGAAGCCCTCGTGGGTAGCACAGTTCATAGAATTGCCCTCTTCCTGACGCTGAATGAAAAAGATATGAGTTCGAATCTCTTCGATGACGGGAGGAATTTTTCTGGGTCTTTTTTCACAGCGTAGCTGAGTTAGGTCAGGCGAGGATGGCATGGTTTTTTCCCCTTGAAACTCATGTTTTTCGTCCAGCAAAACAGAAAATCAACTACAGAACACACGCAATTTACAGACAATATACACAGAGTAACATGGCCTTAGTCGCCAATGCTCCTAAAAAAATAAAAAAAGATATTACTGAATACATTCAAGAATTACTGGTAGAAAAAGAATCTGGCGAAGTGGATTTGGTGGAAATTCCATCGGAAGTAAAAACCAAATCAATTCAGAGGATGATAGCACAGATGAAAATTCTAAACTTCCAAATTTTACACTAAAAAGCATAGGGGAAGGAATAAAGTTAGCCAAGCAATTAGAATCTTATTTTTTTAATGCCGCTTCTTGAATGAAAGGAGCCCAAAGTTCAAAAGGGAGCTTCAAAAATGCTTAGTTTCATACAATGAAATTCACAAAGATTTATCAAGCAAAAGCAAACAAAAACCAGATTACTGATTTTTTAAAGAGAGCAGAAGATACACGAAATCTAGAATGGTGTACTTTTGTAGTTTTTAACATTTTGTTAATGAAATAGTGTATTTTTGTTAGCTTTTGGAATGTAACCCCCCTTGTACTTTTTCTTAGTCCCATATAACACGGTTTCGCACAACACAACATTTTATAGGAACCTAATAACCGTATTATACGAGGGACACCTGTATTAAATCAACTTCAGAGTAAATCAACAACAGGAGGTAATATTAGCTTGTCTGCAAATAGGCCACACAAATATTACCCATTTGTACCTTTTAAGAGCAGAGGATCCCTCTCAATGGCCTCACTGTAACACTTTCTTCCAACAGACATATCTTTGCCAAATGCACAAAATATCATTATCAGCTATATGGTGCAAGGAAGCCTGAGGCTTTTGCTGCACCAGGCAAAAAAAAAAAAAAAAATCCCTGAGTTACCCTGAGAGAGAGAGAGAGAAGAATGATGATATCCAGGTTAGAACCCTGGGTGTGCCAAGTCCATACTCACGAGATGTGAGCCCCTGGGGTATATACGCAAAACTGTGCTTCCAGAATCCCTTCACTACAACCACCAGTGAAATCCCACTCACACTTAACTCACTTTTGGAGAATGAAACAGATATCTCAAATATCTTCACTTCTCTAAAAATTATTACTGTATACCACCTTCTTTAGCTAGAAAAACAAAACTCCATTTCTGATAATACTTTTGCAATGTTATCACTATCCATAAATAAATAACTCATTACTTACCATATGGATGGTGTACTGTGACCACAGATGCCAGTGTGCCAAAAAGATTGCAAGGGAACAAACATTTAGTCCTTGATGTGGTCACCATAACCACGACTCCACCAAACCTTGCCCATGTCACCAAAACAAAGTCACTACAACCTGTGCTGCATGAAATGGTGCAGCGCTATGCTGAAACCGAAAAGGAGCCCCTCTTAATATGCTGGTAAATAATCTTCTTCGGTTTCTCCCAGACCTAAATACTGCGATCAGATATGAAAACTGTTTTCCAGTTACCAGTTACAGTGGGTTGTGCACCAGTCAAGTTGATATTGCACTGTTTATGCTGCAATTGCTTCACAGAATCCAATGTGATCCAGTTCAACATATCATCCTTTTACTGATATCAGTTCCTTGGCCTCTCTGGACTCCTGGTTGATGGTGTTCAGTGAGCTTTAATGGAATCTATGTACCATTCTTGTAAGTACACACCAATCATTCCATCATTTTCTACAGTCTGCCTGAATGTATCCCAGCTGTAATAGCACCATGACATTTCCTTTTGGCAGTTACATCAGCAAACATTGATCTAGAGCAGGTTCCAATCTTTTATAATCTATTTAAATTCTTATTAAACCTCTTATTTTTTTTTAGAAAAGTATCTTTTTTATGGATAATAATTTAATTATAATTTTTATATTATAATTTAATTATTTATATGAAAACATTATATGATTTATGCATAGGAAATAATGTAAATAAATTTTAACTGGTTGGCATGACCAGTATTTCTAGCTGATTTTAGACACCATTTCTATATGTGACAATATTAGATGTAGCAGAAACATTTAAACCTTTGAATATAAATTATTCAGGAAAACTTACCATAAAATTACAGAACCCTACATGTATGCCGTTTTTACATTATTTTCTATAACTTCTGATACTTTTTAATTGATATTGTTCAGATTTCTCAAAACCACTAAATGTAGTGTAAGTCAGATCGAAGAGCGTTTTTTTCGACAAGTCCGCTCAGGTACCCAAACTGCTAATGGATATCTCCTCCAATGCTATTTTAGGTAAAATGAATGCAATAGAGTTGCATTCAGAGGATATCAAAATATACAGAGCACTAGCAAACAAGCAATGAGTGAACCATGAGCAGAGGTCAGCTGCACATCACTATGTGAGATAGGAAAGATGATTGCTAAAAATGGGTTTAACTTATTTGGTGAATATATATATATCATTAAAAGCAAATTTTAGAGCAAAAAATAATATATATATACATATGGTGTTCATGAAATTAAGTAGAAATAATGATTTGTTGTTAATTGTTTCAATAGATTAAATTTTATACATGATCTCAAGATGCCTGGAAATTCTGGGAAGGGCTGAAGGTACCAATTGTGTTCTTCTTTGGGTCTGTGTTATTTTGCATAGAGATTGAGATTGGATGTAATGATAAGTTTTTAATTTGTTTAATATTTTCTTCCAAAGTTATTATAAAAGTTTTTACTTAATTAATGATGTCAACAAAAGAAACCAGTCATCCTTTTTTATGTTTTTTGTTTGTTTTTTCACTAGATGCAAGTCCCCTTAGTAAGCAAATAAACTGCATAATTAGCCACCCTACACTTCCCCTTACAGTTACAGCACATGAAGACAGACACATCAGATTTTTTGATAATAGTACAGGTATGCATTCTAATTAATTAAATAGGAAACTTAATTTTGCCCATTTTTAGATTACATTTGAATGAATGTTTATTTTTGCATAAATAACACTCGGGAAGTTTAATTTATGCATTTTATTATTTTGATTTAGATATATATACAGTATTGCATAAAGTTATATGATATGGTAGAAATAAAATTTGAAATTGGTGGATTTACTGGATTAAGTTCTATAATCTACCTTAAGGTTAATGTTATTTTCGAGAAGGCATCTGGCAGTACTGTAAAGAGTGGTAGGTTGCAGTTTTTCTGCTTTGGTCTGTCATTTTGCATTAAAGGGTAGTTGCAACAAGAGATTAATATAATTGAAAAATTATTAACTTACCAAATATTTGTTCGTAAATTTATTATAACATTTTCATATAATTAATGACATCAGCAGGAGAAAAGAAATTTGCATCATTTCAAGCTCCACTTTCTTCCGTGACATCACTGCCTGCATTAGTTTCATAGTACTAAAGCAAACACAATGGCTGATACCAACTCAAAATTATTTTTGTCGTGATGTTAATTATTATTCTTTAATCAAAATATATTTCTTAACTGGTAATTTGTGGATCTGTTTAATAGTGAAATTTGATACAATCTCTGAGTAAGTCAGATGATCCTTAGTTTCTGCAGTTCTTTGTGATTGACTTTCAGCACAACATGAATGTTATTTTTTTATTTATTTATTTTTTTCTCTTCGGTTAATGGAAGGTTTACTATTAGAATGGTCAGGATTAAAGGAAGCATGCATATCTGCTAATTTTCCAAGTTTTTAGTTAGAATCTGTCATTTTGACCCCTTCTCTCATCGCATAGTCATAATATAGTTGGTACTATATCTCTGTCTTTTTAGCATTAGCATTAGTAGAGGCATATGATGCAAGAAAGCAAGCTTATTCAGCATCAGCCAAAAAAAAAAAAAAAAAAAAAAAAACACACACCACTCCCATTTCACCCCTCCGTTCGTTCAAAATACCTGTCCAGTTGAGCTTTAAATTTGTTTAGGCTATCAACTTCAACAACAAGTGATGGAAGTCGGTTCCACCAACCAACCACCCGCTGGCCAAAGGCAAATTTTCGCACATCTATCCGACATCCGTCCTTCCTCAATTTGAATTTATGTCCTCTGAGGTGATTATTCTGAGCAAGATGAAGAATCCCATTGGCATTGAGCATGCTCAAACCATTCAAAGCCTTATACACCTCTATCAGATCACCTCGCCGGTGCCTAGTCTCCAGACTCTGTAATTTGCAAAACTTAAGCCTTTCTTCGTAAGAGCAACCCTTTGTTCCATTCACTAATCTTGTTGCCCTTCTCTGTACCCGTTCCAGCAGCTCTACATCCTTCTTGAAATGAGGCCTCCAGACCTGTATACAGTACTCAAGATGTGGCCTAACCATTGCCTTATACAAGGGAATAATCACCTCCTTATCCCTGCTAGAAAAATTCCTGTATATCATTGACAAGACACCATGAGCTACTCTTGCAGCTCATCTGCACTGCTCAGAGAACTTCATATCTGCCTGCACAATTACCCCCAGGTCCTTTTCATTCTCCACCACTGTCAGTGTAGTACTGCAGAGTTGAAGCGTTGCTCTGGGGTTACTGTTTCCCATATGTAGTACTTTACATTTGTCAATGTTAAACTTCATTTGCCACCTCTCATCCCATCTGTTCAACCTTTCCAGATCCTGTTGCAGCAGCATAGCGTCAGTAGTGTCCTTAACAACCCTGCCAACTTTTGTATCATCTGCAAACTTGGACATTAAACTTGATATCCCATCATCAATATCATTCATCATCAATATCATCCCATCATCATATCATTCACCGAAAACAATAACGGACCCAACACTGAACCCTGAGGAACTCCACTAATAACATTAGTCCACGTTGAGCAGTGTCCATTGATTACCACTCTCTGTCTTCTGCCACTCAATCATCCCCTTATCCATAGGAGCAATTTGCCTCCAATGCCACACTGCTCCAATTTGTGCAGCTGTCTTCCATGTGCAACAGTATCAAAAGCCTTTCTAAGATCCAAATATATAATATCAAAGTTATTCCCTGCATCCAGTTCTTTTGTGACTACATCATAGTATCCAATCAAATTGGTCAGGCAAGACCCGCCCTTAACAAAACCATGCTGCGTCTGAGATATATAAGTGAATTCTTGTCTAGATGATCCTGCAGTGCTTCTTTAACCAGTGCCTCCATTAATTTACCTGGAACAGAAGTTAAACGAACAGGTCTATAATTACTTGTGTCAGCCTTTGATCCTCCTTTGTGAATTGGGGTTACATTTGCACATCTCCAGTCTATGGGTACCTCCCCTGAGTCCAAAGAAGCTCTCATAATTATGGCTAGGGGTTTGCTTACTTCCTTTGCTGCCTCCTTTAATATAACTGGATAGATCCCATCCTCCCCAGGTGCCTTTTTTATGTTTATCCTCAACAATCTCTCCTCCACTTTCCTCTCAGTTATTACAAAATCATCCAGCTCACTGCCAATGTTTACTTTACCTACATCATTCTCCTTCTTGAATAATTCCTCATGCGTGAATGTAGATGCAAAATACTCGTTTAGATTGTTAGCCACCTGAGCAGGATCCTCAACTGTTGAACCATCAATATCCAGTGGACCAATCTGATTCATCCCTTTCCTTCTTGAGTTTAAATATGTAAAGAACTCTTTTCTGTTTTTCTTTGCATCCTCTGCCAAGGATTTTTCTTAGTCTGCCTTTGCCTGCCTAATCTCCTTTGTGACTTGGTTACAGACCAACTTATATCTATCATAGGCTTCCATGTCACCCATTAATTTGTATGTATCCCATGCATTTTTCTTCTCTGCCACATGTCTCATTAGTTCATCTGACAACCATTTAGGCCTAAACCTTGAACAATATTTCTTAGTTGGTATGTAAAGCCTGGTAGCCTCCAAGATTACTTCCTTGAATGCTTCCCATTTTGAGTTTGCTGTTGGTAACACCATCAGTTGGTCCCACTGTATAGAATTTAAATACTGTCTCAGACCATCATAGTCGCCCTTTACGAAAACAAAAACCCTTCCCTTTACCTCTGATGGTAGTTACCTCCTTGAGTAAATCCCACTTCAACACACTGTGATCACTGCCACCTAGTGGTTCATTTATCTGCAGATTCTTAATGCATGAAGAATCACTACTGATAATCAGATCAAGAGTATTGCTCCCTCTTGTTGCCTCACGAACATGCTGATGTAGAAAACAATCATCCAATAAATCCACAAAAGCCTTGCTAGTGTGCGAGTGACCAACCCACAAATTCCAGTCAATATCTGGGAAATTAAAATCCCCCATTATAAGACTCTCTGATTTACTGGCCCACTCTATTTCCCTGTACAATATCTTATTATACTCATCAGAGTCATTAGGCCTATAGCACACTCCTACTCTCAGTTTTGATTTCCCTATGCTTATGTCACACTAAACTGACTCGATACTGCCCTGTCCATCGATGTCGACTGGCTTCACTTCCTTGGACTTTGTGTTTCTTAATTAATAGCATAACCCCTCCTCCCCTCCTGTCCTGTCTATCCTTTCTATACACATTGTATTCCCTAAATTCCAGTTCCGCATTACTTATATCTGTGTGACACCACGTCTCTGATATCCCAACAATATCTGCCTTTGATGTTTTGAGCAATACCTCAAATTCATCAAATTTATTTACCAAACTCCTAGCATTGGTGTACACGCAGGTATACATGCACCTGTTTCTATTCTTAGCTACCCTAACACAACCCATGTGTTTACTTGTACCGCAATGACTCCCAGCAGTCTCTGAAATATCCTGCATCTTGTTTTTCGGGCTTCTGCTCATTTTTGTTAATGAATTTTGTGCTTTTAGATTATTTTTGAATGAAGAATGGCAAAGTGATCATCCATAATAAACATTTGAGAATAGTTTGCTATAATTATTCACTAGTTCTTATTTTAAGAACTGATATCATTAAAGATTTAGTTTCAAATAAAGTAAATTATGGGTTTCATCTCCTCTAACTCACAGTCTAGAAATACAAGCCAAAACATTACCTTTCCCTGTCAGTAAATTAGTAAAGGTAGCCTTCCTTGTGAGTCACACGTATAAAAGACCAGCAATGAGCAGAGGAGGGGGGAAAAACACATTAATGCAGTTCTACCAACATTGTACTGTTGGGGTGGTTTGTGTGATGATGTAATCCAGTGAGATGTTACAACTTCAAATATTTAATACACTCATTGAAAAAACTGTATGACTTTATGAATAAATTTAGGACTTAGTTTGATGGCCAGCTAACTTTCTGTCATGAATTCCTAAGACAAAGCATGTTTTCTTAGAATACTGAATAGTTTGCTGTCTCCATGTAGAATTCATAGGCAGCAAGTTTCACAACTCAGTCTCTATAAGCAGTAAGTTAAATATAATTTAATTTTAACTTAAATATAATCATATTTGGAGAAAAAAAATTCATCCAGTAGCAGTATTCAGAGAACAGGTATCTTAACCAAATCGAAACAAAAACTGATTTTGCCAAAAATAATAATAATAAGTTACAATATTTTGCAGTATTCTATCAATTTCAGTATGAGAACCTACTAGACAATATTATGAAAGAATTGACATGATCCTTGGCTGTGTGTTTGAGGGAGGCACAAGGAAGCTTGAAACATAACAAATTACCTCAAGTCATGCTTATCATTTTAATAGTTCCTCATAGCCAGTGCTTAGTGTGAAAGAATATTCAACCAAGTGAGAAAAATAAACTTGAGTTCAGATTTTCTATTTCTGGCAAAGCATTGAAAATGCTCTTTACAGCCCAACAAACCTAAACAGCAGGGCCATTGTTATGAACAAAACGTTACCTTACCATGGTAAAGTCTCCAACAGTTATCTTTCTTGAGGTAATCATAATCGGTAGATATCTGACAAACAATCCAAACAGAAATCTATACCTAGTAAAATCTTAGTTAAGCTACGTTTGAAAGCGTACTGTACTGATAAACAGTCTTATGGCTGTATTTTAATATAAGATGTGTATGTTGTCAGTGAAATTTAATTTCTTGCGCAGTGTAGACTTTAAAAAAATATACTTTTTCCGAAAAATCTCCTGTTTTCCTCCTACCTACTATTACATGGTCTCCAGCTTTTAGGGTGTCCAAAGCCAGCAGCCATGTAGTAGTCAGTATTAGAAAAATTGCCCGTCCTTAAAGGTTAGTAGAACTTTGAAAATTTGCATGGCAGTACATTGTGATGTGTGTGCAGATCTTCACACTGCAACTTGGAAGCAAATATAAGCAGCATACAAATTCATTAGAGTGGTCAGTGTGACACACTGTTATTAGTTACAAAAGAAAAAAGACCAAATTCTGCTGAGTGATTTTGTCAAGAGGACTTTCAAGATGCTCAGATCAAAAACCATAGGAGCAGCACATACCAATTGAATGGGGTGTGGTAGTCAGACTCTGTGCAAGTAGATGGTCCACCTTGTTGTTTGCTGTTCATGTTGGATGGGATCTTAAGTTGGTTGATATTTTGCACCTCTGGATTGTAGTACACTTCCCCAACCATCTTCCAGGTTTTGGAGCACTCAGACAAATGTCACCATCTGATACAGTAATACCCCGAAGTTACGTGATAGGTGGGTCCGACGAAAATCGCGTAAGTCGAATTCGCGTAAGTCGGGATACAACTTTGCATATAAATACATATAAATTTTGCTTAATTGGGACCAAGGACTAACAAAAACACTAGTTTAGAAGAAAAATATTAATAAAATTGCAGTTCTTTATACATATTAATACAAAATATGTATTAAAAAAACAAATGACTTACGTTAAAAAGTTATTTCGATGTCGATGGCTTCATAAAATCTAACAAATTCGTCTGACGACACAGCGCGTTCTTTTTTTCACGCAGAATTTCTTCGTAGCAAGCTAATAATTTTTTTTATTCCTTGCTTTGTAGCTATAACGCGTTCTTCGTTCCATGTGCTTTTCGCCATTGCTTCATTTAGGCCTGTAGCACGTGCAATATCACATGGTCTTTCATTTCGCTCAAAGCGTTTCACAATTTCATATTTTTTCTCTATTGACAGAGGCAGACTGGCCATAAGCCTCACTGGGGAAACCCCGGTGGGCCAGTGTGATTTTGGCCATAAACCATAGTATGAGGCCACTATAAATTTTCCCGGGTAAGAATTTTTGACCCAGTCCGCCTCTGTTTATCGATAATTGCTTTTCTTTTTCTCTCTGAATCTGCAGTGTCTTCACCAGGACACTTCCTTTTCACACCTTTTAAGTATTTTACTCATTTTTAGGGAATAAAGCACAATTACAAAACGAGGAGGCACGCTTGATACGCATAAACAAAGCTGCGCGCATGTAGCAACTGAATAAACAACACCATAAAGGCAGAGATACGCTATTAACACCTCACATTTCTAGGGATTACTACCATAAAACAATAAAAATTCAGTTGCGTTTCTGCTAGTGAAATCTGTTATAAACTGGTAGTAAACTCGATCTAATTGCATTTGCGATTATACCGATAGCTGGAATTGTGTTGGTTTTTCCATTACTGTATTATGGTGAAATGTGTTTTTCCCTTCACCGATATAAAAAACATAAAAGCAGCAAAGTTGAATTTTGTTCATCTTTCGCTCTCATTCTCCGCCGTCGCACCGTATATCGATAACATATGAAAAACGACCTTGAAGATAGTGGGCGGCAGCGTTGCCAAACGAAAAAATCAAGAACCGCGTAACTCCGAGTTCGCGTAAGTCGGGGTATTACTGTATTTGTCTGAGTGATTCAGAAAAATGTGAAAATGTGAACATTGGATAATTCACTGGTTGGCTAATTATGTTGAAACTGTTCTTGAACTTGCCCTTTTGCAATTTATACAGCATTTGTATAACCCTTTCTCCCAATGTCGCAGTGCCGAGCCCTATATCATTGCTGTTACCAAGCAATTTCTCTGCATTGGGATGGGGGTATTGGTGTATAAGGCACTGAGGGGGGGGGACTGAATGGCAGCAGAACTTTCACATTTAAGTGGAACGCAGGAACCAGGCAAATAAACATAAAATGAGGAAAACAGTGCAATTTTCACCCAATAAATACATTATTGGGGAAATTCAATAGAATGTACTTGATAATTTACATTCTTTTGTTTGGTCAGTGTTTTGTCGAACACTATAATAAACTGCCTTCCTGGGTGGTTAAGGTGATTAGTCTGGTGAGGTTTAAAAGGTAATTGGGTGATTATCTTTTAGCAGTAGGAAGAATATGAGGGCTATAAGTTTATAAACAAAAAAAAAAAATATATATATATATATAGTAAGCACTGGTTATTAGAATTAGCTACTATAGAATCAAATTTCAAAGAACGAATTCAAATCAGTAAAATGCACTAAACTGTCATCATTTATTAGAATCACACCTTCATTATAAGAATCAGTTTTGAATACCTTTGGGATATTATTCTGAAGCACATTTCTTGAGGCCACAATTCTAGAAGTCACAACCATAAAATAATGTGCAGTTTTCGGTTTATTGGGCTTTTTTGTTTGTACAATCTGTTATAAATGTTATTATGATGAAGTGTGTTTTTCCTTCACTGAATTCTTCATTCCGATATCTAACCTTTGTAAACTTTTTACTCCATATCTCACTTGTGCATGTCATGTGCTTTGTTATTGATTGACGCTTATCTTTTTTACTGTGTTTTAAATTTTACCACCCAAAAAAAAATGTCAGTGAATAGAAAGAGAATGAATTTCAATATAAAAGCTAAGTTATGAATTATAGAAACAAGACAAGTTAAACTTAAACAGTGTGTCTCAAAGGGAAGCAACAGTAAAATTAGAAGTGCCTCGGTCATCTTTATCCAAATTATTAAAATCACGTCCCACTAATGTGATTAATGAAACCAGAAAAAGAAAGCATAAAGGGAAATGCCAAAAAGTAGATGAAGCTCTGTTCGTTTGGTTCAAACAGGCCAGCTCATTTGATGCATACTTCTTCAAAAAGCTAATGATTTTTCTGAGAAACTACACAAAGAGTTTAAGGCAACGGATGGAAAGAGAGGCATGATATTATTTGCAAAAAACTTCATGGAGAAGAACAGGATTTCGACTTTTCTGCAGCTTTCAACTGATTAAACCTCTTATCAAACTGTGTTAAGCTCTTATAATCCTGAAGACATTTTTAATACAAATGAAACAGTGTTGTACTTCAGGGCTTCCCTAGACCATTACATGATTTTTAAAAATTCCTCTGTGTCTGCAGGAAAGAAAATCAAAGACATTATTACAGTTCTTTTAACATGCAACATGATGGGACCAATCAAGGTGAAGCCATTAGTTATAGGCAAGAGCAAATCCCCTCTGTTTCAGTGGAGTAAAATAGCTGCCTGTTGAATATGCTAATAACGGCAACACTTGTATGACAGCTTCTTTATTTGAAGATTATCTACATAAATGGGATTTGCAATTGGATAAGAAAAACAAAAAAATTGCTTTCATTTTGGAACTGCACGGCTCATCCAAAGTTGACTTTCAAAAACATTGAATTAGTTTTTCTATCTTTGAATACCACATCACTGATTCAACTTCTCAACCAGGGAATAAAAAAAACCTTTAAGACCTTTTATAGATTGGAAATGAGGGGAATAATCATCCAGTCTATAGATGAAGGTTTGGGAACATCATCTGATATCGCAAAGCAAATAACTGTTCTAAATGCACTTCATATGACAATGATTGCCTGGAATTAAGTTTCAGAAACCTTCATTAGCAGCTGTTTCAAAAAATTTGGATTAATTATTCATGATGGTCAACTAAGTCACGATAGGTGGAATAGGATCAGGGTATGTCTGCCAGGGGCAAAGGTTGATGATGTTGTAGAGCGGATATCATCTTTTAAGGGCACAAAAGGTGATATAGTTGTACACGTTGGCACTAATGATATTAAGAGTAGGAGACCGGCGTAATTACTTAGCAAGTACAGGTCACTGTTGAAAAAAAGCCGTGAATTAGGGTTGAATTTGAAAGTGTCTGCAATTCTGCCCAGACACGATAGGAGGGAGTATATGATGAGAGCCTTGTCGATCAATTCGGCCATGGAGGGATTGTGCAAGGCTCAAGGGGTAGAATTTTTTTCAGCCTGGACTGTACTTGTTACCAGGAGAGATTGCTTCTACAGGGATGGGATACACGTAAATAGAAAGGGTGCAAGAATTTTTGCTGATGCTGTCGAGGCAGTGTTAGGTGGGTCGGAAAACTGCTAGTTGGGGGGGATACAAGGACTAATAGATTAACAGTAGCCACTGGCAGAGGTGGAAGTGATTCTTGCACTGCTTCTATTGAAATGAGCAGAAGCCTGAAAAACAAGATGCAGGATATTTCAGAGACTGCTGGGAGTCATTGCGGTACAAGTAAACACATGGGTTGTGTTAGGGTAGCTAAGAATAGAAACAGGTGCATGTATACCTGCGTGTACACCAATGCTAGGAGTTTGGTAAATAAATTTGATGAATTTGAGGTATTGCTCAAAACATCAAAGGCAGATATTGTTGGGATATCAGAGACGTGGTGTCACACAGATATAAGTAATGCGGAACTGGAATTTGGGGAATACAATGTGTATAGAAAGGATAGACAGGACAGAAGGGGAGGAGGGGTTATGCTATTAATTAAGGAACACATAAAGTCCAAGGAAGTGAAGCCAGTCGACATCGATGGACAGGGCAGTGTCGAGTCAGTTTGGTGTGACATAAGCATAGGGAAATCAAAATTGAGAGTAGGAGTGTGCTATAGTCCTAATGACTCTGATGAGTATAATAAGATATTGTACAGGGAAATAGTGGGCCAGTAAATCAGAGAGTCTTATAATGGGGGATTTTAATTTCCCAGATATTGACTGGAATTTGTGAGTTGGTCACTCGCACACTAGCAAGGCTTTTGTGGATTTATTGGATGATTGTTTTCTACATCAGCATGTTTGTGAGGCAACAAGAGGGAGCAATACTCTTGATCTGATTATCAGTAGTGATTCTTCATGCATTAAGAATCTGCAGATAAATGAACCACTAGGTGGCAGTGATCACAGTGTGTTGAAGTGGGATTTACTCAAGGAGGTAACTACCATCAGAGGTAAAGGGAAGGGTTTTTGTTTTCGTAAAGGCGACTATGATGGTCTGAGACAGTATTTAAATTCTATACAGTGGGACCAACTGATGGTGTTACCAACAGCAAACTCAAAATGGGAAGCATTCAAGGAACTAATCTTGGAGGCTACCAGGCTTTACATACCAACTAAGAAATATTGTTCAAGGTTTAGGCCTAAATGGTTGTCAGATGAACTAATGAGACATGTGGCAGAGAAGAAAAATGCATGGGATACATACAAATTAATGGGTGACATGGAAGCCTATGATAGATATAAGTTGGTCTGTAACCAAGTCACAAAGGAGATTAGGCAGGCAAAGGCAGACTACGAAAAATCCTTGGCAAAGGATGCAAAGAAAAACAGAAAAGAGTTCTTTACATATTTAAACTCAAGAAGGAAAGGGATGAATCAGATTGGTCCACTGGATATTGATGGTTCAACAGTTGAGGATCCTGTTCAGGTGGCCAACAATCTAAACGAGTATTTTGCATCTACGTTCAGGAAGGAGGAGTTCATGAGGAGTTCAGGAATTCAGGAAGGAGAATGATGTAGGTAAAGTAAACATTGGCAGTTAGCTGGATGATTTTGTAATAACTGAGAGGAAAGTGGAGGAGAGATTGTTGAGGATAAACATAAAAAAGGCACCGGGGGTGGATGGGATCTATCCAGTTATATTAAAGGACGCAGCAAAGGAAGTAAGCAAACCCCTAGCCATAATTATGAGAGCTTCTTTGGACTCAGGGGAGGTACCCATAGACTGGAGATGTGCAAATGTAACCCCAATTCACAAATGAGGATCGAAGGCTGACACAAGTAATTATAGACCTGTTAGTTTAACTTCTGTTCCAGGTAAATTAATGGAGGCGCTGGTTAAAGAAGCACTGCAGGATCATCTAGACAAGAATTCAGTTATAGCTCAGACGCAGCATGGGTTTGTTAAGGGCAGGTCTTGCCTGACCAATTTGATTGGATACTATGATGTAGTCACAAAAGAACTGGATGCAGGGAATAACTTTGATATTATATATTTGGATCTTAGAAAGGCTTTTGATACTGTTGCACATGGAAGACTGCTGCACAAATTGGAGCAGTGTGGCATTGGAGGCAAATTGCTGCTATCGATAAGGGGATGGTTGAGTGGCAGAAGACAGAGAGTGGTAATCAATGGACACTGCTCAACGTGGACTAATGTTATTAGTGGAGTTCCTCAGAGTTCAGTGTTGGGTCCGTTGTTGTTTTCGGTGTTTATGAATGATATTGATGATGGGATATCAAGTTTAATGTCCAAGTTTGCAGACGATACAAAGGTTGGCAGGGTTGTTAAGGACACTACTGACGCTATGCTGCTGCAACAGGATCTGGAAAGGTTGAACAGATGGGCTGAGAGATGGCAAATGGAGTTTAACATTGACAAATGTAAAGTACTACATATGGGAAACAGTAACCCCAGAGCAACGTATCAACTCTGCGGTACTACACTGACAGTGGTGGAGAATGAAAAGGACCTCGGGGTAATTGTGCAGGCAGATATGAAGTTCTCTGAGCAGTGCAGACGAGCTGCAAGAGTAGCTCATGGTGTCTTGTCAATGATATACAGGAATTTTTCTAGCAGGTATAAGGAGGTGATTATTCCCTTGTATAAGGCAATGGTTGGGCCACATCTTGAGTACTGTATACAGGTCTGGAGGCCTCATTTCAAGAAGGATGTAGAGCTGCTGGAACGGGTACAGAGAAGGGCAACAAGATTAGTGAATGAAACAAAGGGTTGCTCTTACGAAGAAAGGCTTAAGTTTTGCAAATTACAGAGTCTGGAGACTAGGCACCAGCGAGGTGATCTGATAGCGGTGTATAAGGCTTTGAATGGTTTGAGCAAGCTCAATGCCAATGGGATTCTTCATCTTGCTCAGAATAATCACCTCAGAGGGCATAAATTCAAATTGAGGAAGGACGGATGTCGGATAGATGTGCAAAAATTTGCCTTTGGCCAGCGGGTGGTTGGTTGGTGGAACCGACTTCCATCACTTGTTGTTGAAGTTGATAGCCTAAACAAATTTAAAGCTGAACTGGACAGGTATTTCGAACGAACGGAGGGGTGAAATGGGAGTGGTGTGTGTTTTTTTTTTTTTTTTTTTTTTTTTTTGGCTGATGCTGAATAAGCTTGCTTTCTTGCATCATATGCCTCTGCTAATGCTAATACTGATCACGTTGAAAAGCCTGTTTCATATTGAACAGTAATTTAATGATTGGGTAAACATAAGATGGTGATCTACAAGTTACTACAACTTTAAGAGATGAAAAAATTGCCCAGTCTACCAGGGTGGAGGGAAATGAAGATGAACCCGAACAAATTCCAGTTACAAAATGGCAAACTCGTGAAGCTATATCTATCCTGAGGATAGATATAGCTTCACGAGGAGAGCGTTGGAAGAGACTGGTGCAAGAGATCGTGAATATAGACTTGTTAGACAATATTGAAAAATTTATAAATAGACTTTGTAGTGACAATTTAAATAAGTAACTATTATAAATTATAATCATATTACAAAGTGTCATGTTTAATTAATATGTATATTAATTGTATATTAATATGTATATTAATTAAGCCATGTACGTAAGTATAATTTTATTTTTATTTTGTTAACCTGTGAATAATACTCTTCCAATTTTCGTGTATCATTTAATTGGTAATAAAATGTAAATTTGTGCATTATATCTTTATTTTTATATCCTGTGGATAATATTTGTCGATTTTTGCTTATTAGAACCACGGTCTGTTAGAGTCAACATTCAATTTGCAAATGTGATCACTATAACCACTGCTTACTATATATAGCTGTTGTTATTATTTTATTTATTTATTTTTTTGTTTTTATTTTTTCTGATACAGCAAAACCTAAATTCCTTGCATCTTTGAAACTAACCTGCTTGCCATTGATTTCAGAACCCCCCCCCCCCCTTTTTTATCTATAAATTTGTGCTTAATTCCATATTTTTCTGTAGTTAATATTGTTGTTTTTTTTTTTTTTTTTTTTCATGTATGTTACTCTACACTCCATAAAAAAAAAAAATATATATATATATATATAAAATTTTATATACATAAAGGAATAAACTGTTAATTTTCAGATTGATGCTGTAGATATGTGGTGTAAATGCTATTGTAATAGTTATCAATTAAACATGCACGCAGTTCTACTTAGGTTATGATCCTATTTATTTTTGGATCCGTTTTGCTGGTGTATGTATAACTTGCATGGATGGCATTTCAATCATTAAGGCTTAATGGTACTGACGAGCAATTTGATGTACCAGCAGTAGCCGGGGTTTTTTTTTTTTTTTTTTTTTGATTAATGTAAAATCCTAATGTTACTAGTTTAATACTAAATTTGAATTTGTATGGTCTTATCGCTTAAGAACCATGTTGAAAAAACAATAAAAGAATTTGAAAAGGAATATAAAAGGGTTAGGGAGGAAATTGAAAAATTACATTCATCCTCATCGCCAGACAAAATGAATATCTCATGCATACCTGTTTCTGTAGTCCCAGTAATAGTTTTACTATTATCTTCTTCTTCTTCTTAGGATTTATTCCGTTATTACAATGGTTCTCTTCAACCTAATATCGAAAAGTCATTCCTTTATTCTTTTTTTCCATATTTTCTATCTTCCCAATCTCCCTCCACCAGTCCTCTTCTATTTGTGGCTGATAGATCTCACACCCTCTATCCATGTCCTCTCTTTTTCTTCTCCATGGCTCCTCAGGGCAATCTATCATCCTCCATTCTCTTCACATGGCCAAACCACTCCAATCTTCAATGTTATTAATGATGGTTTTTTGGACATTCATTGTATTCATTATCATGTCATTTCTAAATTTTTCAGTCCTAGACTTTCTTGCCGATCTTTGCCAAAAATCCATCTCAGCAGCCATTAGGTTATTCAATTCCTACTATTAGTTCACACTCTCCCTATATATATTTATATATCTTGTTCAAATTTTCAATCATTAATAAAATACTTTTTATTCATCCACTCAAGTTCAAATACATTTTTTTAAACTTGTAGTGGATGACACTTGATGTTAATACAGTTTTTTCAAATATTAATTCATTAATTAAATTTAATTAATTAATTTTAGTTTTATATGGGAGAAAAAAAATTTCTCTTATATAAGATATTTAGCAGGATATAAATTTAGGAATAAAATTGAAATCAACAGGCAGTAGCTCCATCGGTAAAATGCAAGGATTTCAGTATTTTTCACGTGAAAGTGAAGAATGCGAGTTCAATTCTTGCGAAAATCAATAATTTTTTGATAAATTTTTGAAGTCGAAAGTCAAAAGTTCGTTGTTGACCTAAGTAGGAATTGACTTTAAAAAATTTTTTTTATATATTACTTGTTTTTTTGTCTTTCAGTTAAGGTCCAAGTCTCACATCCATATAATAAAACACTTTGTAATATTGCATTATATATTTGATATTTAGTTTTGTTAATAATATTTTTATTCCATAGCACAGAATTAAACATTCCTATGACCTTTCTGCCGTCATCCAGTCTTCTCTCAATTTCCTGTGCAGATGATCCATCAGCCTGGATAATTGCACCCAGTTATTTAAATTGCCGTACAGTTTTCACCAGTATTCCATCTAAATCCAGAACCTCCTCACTTCAATTCATGTACTCTGTCTTATTAAAATTAACTGTCAGTCCCCGTGTTTTATATTCTAGTAACTTTCTGCCCATGTAGTTTACATTGTCATTGTCCTGTGCTACCACAACTTGGTTGTCTGCAAACAGTAGAATGCAAAGGTACTTAATCTGACCAGGGGGAACACCCATTGAACTACACTTCTGTGACCATGATCTTAGAACAACTTCCAGGTATAGCTTAAACAAAGTATCAAACAGCATCCTTGAAGCCTTTAGCAGTCCTAAATTTTCTTGATATTTTTGAACCAATTTTTATGCAGCATGTATTGTTCTTGTAGATATTTTTAATTATTTCAATTAATGGCTGGCTTATTGACATTTTTTCGTAGCCTTCCACAGAAGATTTCTTGGCACATTATCATTACATTTCTCTAAATCTATGAACAGCATACCTACATCTTGGTTTGCAGCTTCACCATTTTTTCCAGAATTTGCTTAACAGTGAACAAATGGTCTATACATGAGCATCCAGTCAAAAAGCCACACTTTTTCTCAGAAATAACAATCTCTTGTTCCAGTTTTGATTTTATCACTTTTCCAAATAGTTTAGCAATAGAGCTCATAGCACAGATTCCTGTATAGTTGGAGCATCTTCTTCTGCCGCCTTTCTTGAAAATTGATGTAATGTATCCAATTGTCATCATCTCATCTGGTATTTCTTCACCATCGCATAATTTGTTGAAAAATCGTGTTAGTAAATTTATAACTTTTCGACCTCCATATTTAAGCAGCTCCATGCTAATTCCACCTGGGCCTAGTGCTTTTTTCCATTTTTTGCCATTTTTATTATAATTTTCACTTCCTTAATTTGGATGTTCAATCCTTTTTCCATGACAACTGTCTCTTTTTCAGTTTCTCTAAATTCCTCTCTTCCTTCATTCAATAGCTGTTCATAATAATCGACCCATTCCTCCAGATCTATCATTTCCAGTCTAGCATTTTGCTTATGAGGTTTCCTTAAACTCTTCAATACTCTCGACGCTTCTGCAGATCTTGTACATCCTAGTTTGGTGTTCACCTCGGGACATACTCTATCCCAGGAATCGTTCTTTGCCTTCATTACTTCCACTTTCAGTTCCTTATTTTTCTCTTTATATATTTTTCTATGAACTTCATTTTTTGAGTTTAGCCATCTTTTGTATGCTTCCTTTTTCTCCTTTATTAATTCCTTAATTTCTATGTTCAGCTAATCATTTTGTTTCATCTTTTGAGATTTTCCTGTTGTCTCTCCAGCAATTTTCTTCACTGTTTCCTTTAGGTATTCATATATATCTTTTGCACTCTCCCCATAGGTTTCATCTAATTCTTGGTCTAATCTTCGTTGATACAAGCCCCTAGTACTCTCATTTTTTAATGAGTCCACATTGAATCTTTCGGTGTCAAGTTTTTCACTCCTCTCAAGGTCTTTCTTCCTTTTTTTGGCACATCCATGGGAATGACAACGTAGCCTTCACCAAAAAGTGATCAGAGCCACAATATGCTCCTCTCTGGGCCCTAACATCACAGACAAAAATTGTGCTTTGCTGTTTAGTGCTCACATAATCAATTATTGATTTTAGTCTTTTTGTTTCTTGGAACCTTGTGAACTTATGAATGTCTCTATGTTGGAAGAAGGTGTTACTAATCCTCAGCTTATATTGAGAGCAAAGTTGTATCAGTCTCCATCCGTTATCATTCTTTATATTTTCTCCATCTCTTCCCACCACTTCATTGTCTGCAGCTTGTCCCACTCTGGAGTTTTACTATTATTAATTACATAATTTCAATTTTGATATATCCCATTTAATTTTGATAATATATGACCAAAAGTTAAGTTATGTTTGGTACATAAAGAAAACTTGGGTTGGAACCTAAAGTCCCTATGCATTAGCATAAAATACTGCAGTATTTACCTAAGATCTCCAAAAAACATTGTGGGTGGCAGTCAGTAGGAGAAGAGATCATATATCAGTCTGTGGCTGAATTTATAGGTTGCGAAGGGTGCCATCTGGCCAATTTGCTGGCCTGGCAGCAATCATAATTATTTTATCCAATTCTATGTTTAGATATTAACAGATCGTTTTGATATTAACTAATAAATTTGTAAATGTTAATGTAAAGGCATTTTTGATAAGATTAGGATTAAAGGTAAATACAGAGAGGAATAATAATAAAAAAAAAGTTATAATGTAATATTAAAACTAAATTATAATGTTATCCACTGGGAAAAGATAGTATAAGCTTTCTACAGTATAACGGCCAATGTATGTCCAGTAGGATAACTATTTACATATACTCGTGATTTTTTCTAGCCCTGTGATGCATTGGAATCAATTTTTGACTATTTGGGAAAATCTATAATTAACTAGACTGAACTAAACAGTGGGGTGAAGCAGGTACATGTATGTATGTGATATGATTTTGTTTATGTCAAATAATATGCTGGAAAATAAAACCCTTAAACTATTTATAAAGGATAAAAGGAGAGAAGTGGGTGGAATAATCCAGACAGGGTCAGCCAGAGAATTATTGATTTCTAAAGTGAATTATAGGATTAGTTGCTATAAGGCTTAAAATTTGGATATCCAGGTTACAGTGTGCAGTCAGTAAACGAGCTATGTCTGAGCATTAATAGAATTAATTGCATTTTGTTCTGATGGTGCTAATGTTGGGAAGAAATTCTGGAATAGCTAGTAAGCTGTTAGAAAATTTTCCTAAAATCATCATACGGCACTTTAAATCAACGATTGCAATTATCACTCGACAATGCAATGTCTCAAATAAAAATAAGTTAATCATTTTAAAATATTTTTAGATACAATTTATTCTTTTTATCACCAATCTAATTAAAATCAAATCAAGCTAAAAACTGTAGCTAAACAACTTGAAATTGAAATTATTAAAATATCAAGTACTGGGACCATGATGGGTAGCATGTTTACGAGCTGCTACTGTTGTATGGCATGCATATCCTGCATTATATATGCATTTTTCTTTTTCAAGATTTTCTTCCTATCCTGGTCTGGCAAAGAGATCGGCTATTCTTTTTTTTTTTTTTTTTTTGCAAGACCTAGCTTTAATTAGCATTAGCATTAGTTGAGGCATGTGATGCAAGAAAGCAAGCTTATACAGCATCAGCCAAGGGAAAAAAAAAAAAAAAAAAATCTTCCCATTTCACCCATCCAGTCACTCCAAATGTTTGTCTAGTTCAGCCTTAAATTTATTTAAGCTATCAACTTCCACAGCAACAAATGGAAGTCTGTTCCAGCAATCAATTACCTGCTGGCTAAAGGCAAACTTCCACATGTGTTTTCTATAACTGTCTTTCCTTAGTTTGAATCTAGGCCCTCCTCAGGTTCTTAATATCTGAGCAAGCGGAAGTATCCCATCAATATTGATCCTGCTCAAACCATTCAAGGCCTTATACACCTGAATCAGGGATCACCTCGCAGGTGCCTAGTCTCCAGATGCTGCAACTTGCAGAACTTAAGCCTCTCTAGTAGCACCCTTTGTTCCTCTTACCAACCTTTGTTGCCCTTCTCTGTACTCATTTTGGCAACTCAACATCCTTCCTAAAATGAGGCTGCCAGACTGTATGCAGTACTTAAGGTGTGGCCTGACCATTGCCTTATACAAAGGGATAATCACCTCCTTGTCTCTGCTAGTAAAATTCCTATATATCATTGACAAAACTCCATGACCTGCTCTGGCAGCTCGTCTGCACTGCTCAGAGAACTTCAGATTGGCTGCACAATTAACCCCAGATCTTTTTCATTCTCCACCTTTCTGAGTGTAGTACCACACAGTTGGTACGTTTCTCTTTGGTTACTGCTACCCTTATGCAGTACTTTGCATTTGCCAATATTAAACTTTAGTTGCCACTTCACAGCCCATCTGCCTAACTTTTATAGATTGCAGTAGCATTCTGTCTTTACTGTCATTAACAACCCTGCCAACCATTGTGTCATCTGCAATATAATGATAGACATTCTAAAAGAATTTTCATCACTTTCAATTGAAGTGCAGTCAGTATCAACTAACATTCAGAAAATGCAAAAATGAATCAAACACACAATAAGAGCTTTGATAAAATTAAAGGTTGGTACTGGAAAACATGACTCTCAATTTGAAGATTTGATTAAATCAGATAAGTTTAAAGATATTCCATTTAATAAAAATAATAAATTCAGTGCTCTTAGGAACATGTTACCAGAAAATATAATTCAACACATGAATTTACATGTTTTATCAGACAGAAATAATAATGAAAACATTTTAAATTATTTCCACATATTAGAACCATCTATTTGACCTTATGAAGAACTAACTTCACTGTGGATAGCTGGTGAAAAAAAATTGTACCATTTAAGGGAAATTTTAAAATATGAAATTTATTTGAATGATTTTCGGGATTTTGTAGATAATAATGTAGAATCAAAAAATGTTTCAATTTCTGCAAGTATTCAAAAAGCTAAAAAGATAGATAGCACTATTGCAATTAGTAGTGTTGAAGCCGAAAGAGATTTCAGTTTAATGAATATAATTTGTATGAGGGTGAGAAATAGTTTATCAATAGATCACATATCAGATTTAATGATGATAAATTTATTGGGAAAAGAGTTAGCAGATTAGGATACAACTCAATTTGTCAAATCATGGTTGAATTGCACCATAGATTGGTTATGGTTGCAATTCTACAGATGCAATTGCTTGGCAAAAGTTAACGAAAACATTTCATGAGAATCGATTGGCTATGTGGAAATTACTATAAAAAAAATTAATATTTTATTATTGTTTGATATTTTTGTATTCCTAATTGTTGTAAATCAGTAAAACTTACAATTAATATATACAAGCACATTCTTGGTCTTGTTTTTTTTTTTTTTTTTTTAATGAGCCAGTTAAAAATTTACCAGCATTTATTCCCCTCTGTCCTTTCTGTACACATTATACGCCTTATATTCAAATTCTGCTTCCCTCATGAGTGACACCATGTCTGTAATATCCCTACAGTGTCTCCATTTGAAGACTTGATAGTACTTCAGATTCATCAACTTTATTTACAATGCTAGAAGCATAGGTGTATATGCAGTTATACACAAAAAGGACAGAATTCATGGGATACCTGTTTCCTAGACAACGGCACGCTGTCACCTCTCTCTCTAGTGGACAAACCTACCGCTTGGCAGGTGTATAGGTACCCTGCATCACTGCATTCACGTACATAGTAATTTGATGTCAGTATGGTTTGTTTGTTATTTGGTTTTTAGGAGCATTAGCAATTAAGGCCATATTGCTCCAGAATATGCGGTGGTCATTCCCTGACCTTTGCGCATCCTCCATATTTGGTGGTCAGGACTCGAACCCCGGTCTAATCAAGAAGCGTGTGCTACGCACTGCTGCTCCTTCCCACCTGGCTACGGAGGTGCCATGTCAGTATGGATAAACATTTTGAGTTAACTGACTTTGAAAGAGAGATAATAGTGGGTACCCTACGTGTATGTCACTATCGCAGAGGTGGTACAGAAATTGCACTATACCCATTCGACAGTATCAAGAATGGGACATGTTCAGCTGGCACGCGTTGGGACCTCTGAACGGTCCAGGTTACGTCTCCATCCTTGCAGACCATCTGCATCCCTTCATGATCATCGTGAAGGGATGCAGTGCAGTGCATCATGATAAGTGCAGCAAGCATGGATGGAAATACCTGTGAAATGTTTTCATGAACCAGTGGACTCAATGCCTCACCGTATGGCTGCCTTTATCCAGGTGAAAGGTGAGCCTACCTGTTACTAGAGTGCATCTGTTTTTACTATTATTAATCCTAACACAGCCTGTTCATTTGCTTGTTTCAAGAAGAACCCCAGTACACCTAGAAATCTCCAACACCTTGTTTTCCAGGCTGCTATATGCTCCAATAGAAACAGTGCAAGAATCCCTTACACCTTTGCCTACAGGTGTTGTTAATCTGTTATTCTGTGTTTCCAAGCTAGCAATTTCTGACCCACTTACCACTGCCTCGAAATAGCATTAGCATTAGTAGAGACATTTGATGCAAGAAAGCAAGCTTATGCAGCATCAGCCAAAAAAAAAAAAAAAACCCACTTCCACTTCACCCCTCTGTTCATTCAAAATACCTGTCCAGCTGAGCCTTAAACTTATTTAGGCTATCAACCATCCACCACAAAGGATGGAAGTCTGTTCCACCAACCAACCACCCGCTGCCTAAAGGCAAATTTCCGCGCGTCTATCCTACATCTGTCTTTCCTCAATTTGAATTTATGCCCTCTCAGGTGATTTTCTGAGCTAGAGGAAGAATCCCATCAGCATTGAGCATGCTTAAACCATTCAAGGCTTTATACACCTCTATCAGATCACCTCGCTGGTGCCTAGTCTCCAGACACTGTAATTTGCAAAACTTAAGCCTTTCTTCGTAAGAGCACCCCTTTGTTCCATTCACTAATCTTGTTGCCCTTCTCTGTACTCGTTCCAGCAGCTCTACATCCTTCTTGAAATGAGGCCTCCAGACCTGTATACAGTACTCTAGGTGTGGCCTGACCATTGCCCTATACAATGGAATAATCACCTCCTTATCCCTGCTGGAAAAATTCCTGTATATCATTGACAATACTCCATGAGCTACTCTTGCAGCCCGTCTGCACTGCTCAGAGAACTTCATATCTGCCTGCACAACCACCCCCAAGTCCCTTTCATTCTCTACCACTGTCAGTGTAGTACCACAGAGTTGATACGTTGCTCTGGGATTGCTGTTTCCCATGTGTAGTACTTTAAATTTGTCAATGTTAAACCTCATTTGCCACCTCTCAGCCCATCTGCTCAACCTTTCCAGATCCTGTTGCAGCAGCATAGTGTCAGTAGTGTCCTTGACAACCCTGCCAACCTTTGTATCGTCTGCAAACTTGGACATTAAGCCCGATATACCATCATCAATATCATTTATAAATACAGAAAACAATAATGGACCCAACACTGAGCCCTGAGGGACTCCACTAATAACATCAGTCCACGATGAGCAGTGTCCATTGATTACCACTCTCTGTCTTCTCCCCCTCAACCACCCCTTTATCCATAGCAGCAATTTGCCTCCAATGTCACACTGCTCCAATTTGTGTAGCAGTCTTCCATGTGCAACAGTATCAAAAGCCTTTCTAAGATCCAAGTATATAATATCAAAGTTATTCCCTGCATCCAGTTCTTTTGTGACTGCATCATAGTATCCAATCAAGTTGGTCAGGCAAGACTTCCCCTTAACAAAACCATGCTGTGTCTGAGCTATAACTGAAGTCTTGTCTAAATGATCCTGCAGTGCTTCTTTAACCAGTGCCTCCATTAATTTTCCTGGAACAGAAGTTAAGCTCACAGGTCTATAATTACTTGTGTCAGCCTTTGATCCTCCTTTGTGAATTGGGGTCACATTTGCACATTTCCAGTCTATGGGTACCTCCCCTGAGTCCAAGGAAGCTCTCATAATTATGGCTAAGGGTTTGCTTACTTCCTTTGCTGCCTCCTTTAATATAAATGGATAGATCCCATCCACCCCGGGTGCCTTTCTTGTGTTTATCTTCAACAGTTTCTCCTCCACTTTACTCCCAGTTATTTCAAGATTCTGTAGCTTACTGCTAGAGTTGAATACACCTCTGGCATTCCCCTCGCTGAATAACTCCTCATGTGTGAATGTCGATGCAAAATATTCATTTAGTTTGTTAGCTACCTGAGCAGGATCATCAAAAGTTGACCCATCAATATCAAGTGGACCAATCTGATTCATCCCCTTCCTTCTAGAGTTTACATAAGTAAAGAACTCTTTGCTGTTTTTCTTTGCATCCCTTGCCAAGGATTTCTCGTAATCTGCCTTCGGCTGCCTAACCTCCTTTGTAACTTGGTTGCATATCAACTTGTATCTATCATAGGCTTCTGTGTCATGTGTTAATTTGTATGTATCCCATGCATTTTTCTTCTCTGCCATATGCCTCATTAGTTCATCTGACATCCATTTTGGCCTAAACCTTGAACAATATTTCTTAGTTGGTATGTAAAGCCTAGTAGCTTCCAAGATAAGTTCTTTGAATGCTTCCCATTTTGAATTTGCTGTTGGTAACATCATCAGTTGGTCCCACTGTATAGAATTTAAATACTGTCTCAGTCCATCGTAGTCACCTTTACGGAAGCAATAACCCTTCCCTTTACCCCTAATGGTAGTTACCTCTTTGAGTAAATCCCACTTCAGCACACTGTGATCACTGCCACCTAGTGGTTCATTTATCTGCAGATTCTTAATGCATGAAGAATCACTGCTGATAATCAAATCAAGAGTATTACTCCCTCTAGTTGCCTCCCGAACATGCTGATGTAGAAAACAATCATCCAATAAATCCACAAAAGCCCTGCTAGTGTGAGTAACCAGCCCCCAAATTCCAGTCAATATCTGGGAAATTAAAATCTCCCATTATAAGACTCTCTGATTTACTGGCCCACTCTATTTCCCTGTACAGTTCCTTATTATACTCACCAGAGTCATTAGGCCTATAGCACACTCCTACTCTCAATTTTGATCTCCCAATGTTTATGTCACACCAAACTGACTCAACACTGCACTGTCCAGCGATGTCGACTGGCCTCACTTCCTTGGTTTTTATGTGTTTCTTAACTAATAGCATTACCCCTCCCCCCTTCCTATCCTGTCTATCCTTTCTGTAGACGTTGTACTCCCCAAATTGCAGTTCTGCATCCCTTATATCTGTGTGACACCACGTCTCTGATATCCCAACAATATCTGCCTTCGATGTTTTGAGCAATACCTCAAATTCATCAAATTTATTTACTAAACTCCTAGCATTGGTGTACACGCAAGTATACCTGCACCTGTTTCTATTCTTAGCTACTCTAACACAACCCATGTGTTTACTTGTGCCGCAATGGCTCCCAGCAGTCTCTGAAATACCATGCATCTTGTTTTTCAGGCTTCTGCTCATTCTAATAGAAGCAGTGCAAGAATCTCTTTCACCTCTGCCAGTGGCTACTGTCAATCTATTGGTCTTTGTCTCCCCCCACGCTAGCAGTTTTCCGACCCACCTAACACTGCCTCGATAGCATCAGCAAATATTCTTGCACCCTTTCTATTTAAGTGTATCCCATCCCTGTAGAAGCAATCTCTCCTGTTAACAAGTACAGTCCAGGGTGAAAAAAATTCTACCCCTTGAGCCTTGCACAATCTTTACAGGGCCGAATTGATCGACAAGGCTCTCATCATATACTCCCTCCTATCGTGTCTGGGCAGAATTGCAGACACTTTCAAATTCAACCCTAATTCTCGGCTTTTGTTCAATAGTGACCTGTACTTGTTAAGTAATTCTGCCGGTCTCCTACTCTTAATATTATTAGTGCCAACGTGTACAACTATATCACCTTTTGTGCCCTTAAAAGATGATATTCGCTCTACAACGTCATCAACCTTTGCCCCTGGCAGACATACCCTGGTCCTGTTCCACCTATCTGTTTTTACAAAGCATGTTCCCCGTTTCCCTGACAATAGAGTCACCAACAACTACTAGTTCCTTCGGGACTAGCGCATTCTGCCTTAGGGGTTGTCTCTGTGTCACGCGATGCCCAAATGCAAGCTCTGGCGATGATGTGGGCAGCTGAGAGCTTGATGGGCCCCTCAATTTAGTTTCTTCGAGCGCATCCACCCTGTCCTTCAAGCTCTCATATAGGCCCACAAGAACGCCGAGTTGTTGCCTGATATCGATACACTCCTTGCATCGCGCACACACAAAGACATCCCCCATGGCAGTATCATGTCCCGTACCCGATTGCTCTGCAAACATCAAGCAAACAGTGCATTTTATAAGGCTGTGAGTCAGAGGACAACTGCCCCCCTCAGTTCTGCTCTGAGCCACAGCACTTCCATTAGCTTGAGCCTTTTGCTATGCTGCTCTGGTCTGAGTCATGATTCTATTAATTTATTAATTAATTATAATTAATTATGTTATGTTATTAATTATATTACGTTTGTAATCTAAGTCGTTATATGTATTTATTTAAACGTACAATTTAACTGCTAACGAAGTTCAACTAACGCTATCTAGTACGGTATATAACTATCGTATCACAATGGCGGGAAAGTTACGAACGGTAGCGGTAGTTACGAACACACGTGGAATCCCTTACCGATACTTTTATGCAATTACAAGGTCGAATAAAGAATAAATACACCAAATTAATCAAAAAATCACAAAATAATGGTATACTGCTAAATTTAAATCAAAAGTTTTAGAAAAACAATAATTTCAAATCAATTGGCAATAATACTCGCTCCTTTTCTAATTAAGTATATTTTTCTCTCACTTTAAGATCTCAAGACTGCAGCAATAATTCAGACACAGCATGAGTTTGTTAAGGAAAAGTCTTGTCTGACAAATTTGTCATATGCTCCAATGCTTCAATAGAAACTGTCTTTATGCTCCAATAGAAAAAGTGCAAGAATCCCTTACACCTTTGCCTACAGGTGTTGTTAATCTGTTATTCTGTGTTTCCAAGCTAGCAATTTCTGACCCACTTACCACTGCCTCGAAATAGCATTGGCAATAATACTCGCTCCTTTTCTATTTAAGTATATTTTTCTCTCACTTTAAGATCTCAAGACTGCAGCAATAATTCAGACACAGCATGGGTTTGTTAAGGAAAAGTCTTGTCTGACAAATTTGATTGGATATTATGATGTGGTTACAAAGGAACTGGATTTGATATCATGTACAGCACTCTCGATTTACCAGGATCGCATTAACTGGGACACTTCGATTCCAAATTTAAAAAAAAAAAAAAAAATCGACCAGAAATCATAAAATTCAAGTAATCACTAGAATAGCTATAAACAGATGTTTTGCAATTCGTAAATAAGCAACAAAGAAGTGGCGTTATAAGTCGTCACTGGGAGATTATTATCTTGCAACCCCCTCTATCTTCACACCCACAGCTCAAGAGTTGTGCTTTCAATTAAACAAAAGCTTGAAATTATTCAAAAGTTCGAAAACGGTGCATCCGTTAAATCTCTAATGAACCATTATAATGTTGGTGACCGAACCATACGCAACATCGTTAAAAATAGAGGGAAGCTATTAGCTTTAAAATCAACATCATAAAAAATAAATGCTTGTCCAATACGCACTACTTGCATATTGGACATGCGAGTAGTGCGTGGCAAGTTTTTCGTTTTTTATCTATCGCCATATTTTTTATGTAGGTTGCTGAACATTTTTTGATACATTAAGTCCCTGACTTATGTAGCTTCGGACTTATGTTACGTTATTTATATATTTTTTTACATGACTGAAGATTTCATCATAATAATGTTAAAAACCCACAGAATACCAACCATCAGTATTATCACAAATGCAATAAGATTGCATTTACTACCCATTTATAATGAATTGCACTAACAGAAAAGCCCAGTAATCTGGAAACTGCAAATTGTTTTTATTGTTTTATGGTAGTGACCTCCAGAAATGTGCTTTAGTAAAATGTGAGCTCGCATGGGGTGTAATAGTGAGTTTTTGCCTTAACCCTGTGAAGTACTTTTCAGAAAATTTAATTTTGACCGTTGTCATGGTGCAGACTAAGAGAATAAATGACAGCGCTACTAGTAAATCTACCAAGAAAAGGAAAGCGATCAATTTGGATTAGAAAATTAAAATAATAAGGATGTATGAAAATCGCCAAACATTAACAAGTATCATGCGGAATTCAGATTTGTCAGTGGCAACAGTGAACACAATAATAAAGTAGAAAGACAGAATACAAGAAGTGGTTAAGCGATCGGCACCAATGAAGCTAACTATAATAAAATGAAATACAAATCAGTTTTTACTATACAATAACATACGTTTTTTCTTACTTTTATGTTTTCTTTTCTTATGTGTCACTCTGGCTGCTTCGCCGCTGTCCCTAAAGTTTTTAATTGAACTAATTAAAAATATATAACTGTTTTTCTTCATTCTTCTGAGGATATTACGTGGGTTTTGTCATTTTGGCATATCAGGGATATAGTAGCAATATTTTATTTGTCATTTCCAAATTAGTTACGTAAAACTCGACTTACGTAAGGAGTCCTGGAACGTATCTCTTACGTATGTTGGGGACTTGCTGTATTTTTGGATTAACCAGGAATCTTTTTTTACTATCTATCCTGGGAAATCAAGAGTACTTGTAATCAAGAGTAACTGTACTTGGATTTCAGGAAAGCTTTTAACACTGAACTGTTGAACTGTTTGAACTTATTGAACTGTTGTGCATGGAAGACTACTGTACAAATTGGAGCAGAATGGTATTAAGAGTAAGCATGGTTGCTTACTCTTAATACCATTCTGCTCCAATGGATAATAGCATGGTTGAGTGGGAGAAGGCAGAGGGTGGTAATAAATGGGTGCTGCTCTTCATGTGGAGCCCAACAGGGTTCAGGGTTGGGTCCACTGTGGTTTTGTATATTTATCAATGATATTGATGAAGGTATATCAAGCTAAGAGTCAAAGTTTGCAAGGTATATCAAGCTCACTGTTGAAGTTAATGACAGTAATAGCAGTGTGTTACTGCAACAGGATCTACAAATTTGTGACGATGTGCTGAGAAGTGGCAACTGAAGTTTAACATTGACAAATGCAAAAAGTACTACATATGGATAGAAGTAATCTCAGAGGAACAGTACCAACTGTGCAGTACTGCACTTAGGATGGGGTTCGAGCCCGTGATCACCAAATACGGAGGATGCGGAAAGGTCAGGAATGACCACCGCATATCCCCGGAGCAATATGGCCTTAGTTGCTAATGCTCCTAAAAAAAAAAAAAAAAAAAAAAAAAAACTTAGGGTGGTAGAAAATGAAGAAGACCTGGGAGTAATTGTGCAGTCAGATATGAAGTTTTCTGAGCAATGCAGACAGGCTGCCAGAGCAGGTCATGGGGTTTTGTCAAAGATTATACAGGAATTTTGCTAGCAGGGAAAAGGAGGTAATTGTCCTTTTGTATAAGGCATTGGTCAGGCCATACCTTGAATACTGCGTACAGGTCTGGAGGCCTCATTTTAGGAGGATGTAGATTTGCTTGAGCGTATACAGAGAAGGACAACAAGATTGGTGAGGGGAATGAAGGGATCCTCTTACCAAGAGAGGTTTAAGTTCTGCAAATTGCAGTGGCTGGAGACCAGGCACCTGCGAAGTGATCTGATTGAGGTGTATAAGGCCTTGAATGGGATGAGCATGCTGAATTCTAATGGAATTCTTCCACTTGTTCAGATTACAAACCTAAGGGGACATAAATTCAAATTGAAGAAAGACAGCTGTAGAATAGATGTGCGGAAATTTGCCTTTAGCCAGCGTGTAGTTAATTGATGGAACAAACTTCCATCTGTCATTCCGAATGTTGATACGTTAAACGAATTTAAGGAGGAACTGGACAAACATTTAGAGGGAATGGTTGTGTGATGTATATATATATTTTTTTTTCGGCTGATGCTTCATAAGCTCATACGCTTGCTTTCTTGCATCACATGCCATGATTACTATTACTATCTCAAAATAGTCCTTGGTTGACAGGTGCCTAATCACAAATTATAAATACAACATTCAGCCTATATGCTTCTAGAGCTGAAAATGCATGCAAAGCAGCTCTTTAAATCTGAGTTTGAGTTAGATGGAGAAATAGAATACAGTGAACCCAGCACTTATTTACAGTTGTGGGGCTGTGCACGAGCTAAAATCACCAGTGCTGTAGTTGACAATTGTTGGCTTTCACAATAATATATAAACAATTATAATATTATACTTTTATATTTTACACCTTTTTGACTTGGCACATTATAGCTTTAGACACCAGTGCACCATAAAATCTTAAAACAACCAACTGACAATTGTGGTTTATCATTGTCATCTGTATTAAATGTACTAGTATTGAACTCTCTAACTTCTAATTTCCGTGCTGAGTGTTTTACAAGCCCTTAAAGAAAAACTCTTTTGAAACTTGCCCAACCCTATATTGAGTTTCTCTTGAAAACGTTAAAATTTGATTCATTGTCTAAGTGACACCACTTCTGATATCCTCATAATGTCTGCATTTGATGACTTAATCAGTACTTCAAATTCATCAGGTTTATTTACATTGTTCCTGGCGTTAGTTTACATCCAAATATATGTGCACGTGTCCTATGATCTTCCTCCTAAAATCCAAGGCTGCTGCATGGGGGTCCAATAAAAGCAGTGCGAGAATCACTTTCACCTCTGTGGCTGTGGTTAATGTATTACTCTGTTCATTTCCTTCAAGCTATCAGTTTTCTGACCCACCTCCCACTGCCTCAACAGCATCAGCAAATATTCTTGCACACCTATTTAAGTTATCTGATTTTTATAAAAACAGCTTCTCCCCTTTTAAAAACCACAGACCTCGCTAATAAAAATTCTACCCAATGAACGCAGTATCTCCATGGCCGAATTAATTGACAAAGCTCTCAGCATGTACTTCCTCCTATTATGTCTGGATAGTATTGCAGGCACTATATTTAATCCTAACTCATGAATTTTTCCAAACATTGCCCGTTACTTATTAATTACTTGGCTCATGAGTTGAATATACCAATCAGTAATTTCATGAGAAGTACACAAGGTTTATATTGCTCTGTTTTTAATTATTTTCATTTTATTTTGTATCTGAAAGAATTTTTTTAAATATTCTATGTTTTTGACCTTATATATGATTTTCAAAAATTTTTTAATTAATTATTGAATAATATGTAGCTATCTTTAATATTTTATATTATTAGGTAAAATGATCCATTCTATGGTTGCCCATCTGGATGCCGTGACAAGTTTAGCAATTGATCCAAATGGACTTTATTTGTTGTCAGGGAGTAAGTACACAGTTACACCTTGAAATTACTCACAGTTGTAGCATATATATATATATATATATACTTATTATTTTAAGAGTTTAATTGCTTTGTTAGTTAAACATATCTGTTATCTGAGGATTAAGTGTTGTGTACATGAGTATTTGTTAGCCACAAGAATTAGCTTTACATGGGGGGCTCTGTCATTACTCTCATGAAAATATTACATTTCACATTGTGTGCCTGCCATGTAACACTTTAATTAACTTAGTATGTCCATTTAATTTCATAACATAAATTGAAACAAAACACTACATAAAAATTTAATCTTTTTGGCCAAGGTATGGAAATTACAAGTTTCAGTATCAAAAGAATATATAAAATGGCATGATTTAACATAGAACATATAGCCAGATAAAGAGATTAGCATCTTCTAGATGAAGTTAATAGTAGATATTTCTGATGAAGAGTTCTTAATTTTATGTATTCTTTGAAATGGTGCATGCTTAATTATTTCTCTAGTTTGAAGCACAAAAATTAATTGTTTTCTGGGGTGGTTTGTATTTTAGCTTCAAATTATTAATAAACATTTTATGCTACTTTGCCAAAAAATCTGTGTCAGCTATTCACACTGTTAAATGACATTTTGTCACCACATCCATTATAATTCTATAAATGCGACTCTTCCGTTGGTCATTTTTATTACTTTGCAGGGGGTGTATTACATATTGCATAGAGCCGACCGGGCTAGCCGAGTGGGTAAAGTACCTGCCCGGCAACCCAAAGGTCGCGGGTTCGATTCCCGCCTCGGGCTTGGATCAAAGTACTGCAAAAAACCTTGGGAGGTGCAATATGGCCACAGAAGCCGATGCGCCAACAACTACCAAATCAAATCAAACATATTGCATAAAAACAATGTGCAGAAAAGTGAAGCGAGGATAAACCCAAATTTGTATAAATAGTATTTATGCTTCCAACATCTGTTTTTTTTTTTCTTTCCACTTTAAACTGAATCAATGTTGCTTTCCAAAGCTTTAGAAGAACTGTTTTCCCATGTGTCAGGTTGTGATAGTGCTTTTTGGTTTATTTTAATATTTAAAAAAAGTGCATTTTTTGAATATTAGAATTAAAATAGCAGACTAATGCAAGAATCAAAGTTTGTATAGCATTTTGCCATCAAAATATAACTAAACAAAATTTAACTTAAAATGAAATATGTCCTTAGTTTAAATAAACACTATTTTGTTGTATTTTTCAATGTTTACTTTAGTTTCCAAGATATAACCTAGATATGACAGCTTTTCTATAAATACTTAGTGTGTTATTATCTTTCCCCATTAATGCTAAAACTATGAAGTAATATGAAAAATCTGTTTGATTTTATGCATATGTTGCAAAAACATTTGCTAAAGGGAATTCATCCACTCATTGCAAAAACACCAAAAATAGTCTCTGTCAATATCTGTGCCGAAAGATGTACTGAAATATTAGTAATTTAATAAACAATCAATTTTAAATGTCATACAGTAATATGTATGCTATCTTAAAAATGGGTCCTATTCATTTTAAAATAATTTAATTAAACATGTAATTTACTACTTACATTCCGTTTCCTTAGAAATGTTTGCCATTCCGTTCCTTAGAAATCTTTGCCATTGACCACCATATAAGGAGGTTTCCTTATAGTCAATTTTTCTTTCCCTCCCTCTTAAGAAGCCAGCATTAATCTCCCACCACAGTGATATCACAGTGACCTTGATGCAGCAGCACCGGGGGAAAGCCCCAGTGCCGTCAGACAACTAACAAATCCAGAGACACCTTGATGCTGCTCTTCCATTAAGAGTATTTCTTGGTAAAAGTGTTCCCCTTTGCTCCTCACATCTCTCAAATATTGAGAGATCTTTTTTTGCAAATGATGCAATAAAGCACTATACATTTCTACCATCCATACCTTCCAAGAATTTGTTTAGTACTTCCTAGAATTTTTTCAAACGATCCACATCCACAACAACATTAGCATTAGCATTAGTAGAGACATTTGATGCAAGAAAGCAAGCTTATGCAGCATCAGCCAAAAAAAAAAAAAAAAAAAAAAACCACTTCCACTTCACCCCTCTGTTCGTTCGAAATACCTGTCCAGCTGAGCCTTAAACTTATTTAGGCTATCAACCTCCACCACAAGGGATGGAAGTCTGTTCCACCAACCAACAACCCGCTGGCTAAAGGCAAATTTCCGCACGTCTATCCTACATCTGTCTTTCCTCAATTTGAATTTATGCCCTCTCGGGTGATTTTTCTGAGCTAGAGGAAGAATCCCATCAGCATTGAGCATGCCTAAACCATTCAAGGCTTTATACACCTCTATCAGATCACCTCGCTGGTGCCTAGTCTCCAGACACTGTAATTTGCAAAACTTAAGCCTTTCTTCGTAAGAGCACCCCTTTGTTCCATTCACTAATCTTGTTGCCCTTCTCTGTACTCGTTCCAGCAGCTCTACATCTTTCTTGAAGTGAGGCCTCCAGACCTGTATACAGTACTCTAGGTGTGGCCTGACCATTGCCCTATACAATGGAATAATCACCTCCTTATCCCTGCTGGAAAAATTCCTGTATATCATTGACATCCATGAGCTACTCTTGCAGCCCGTCTGCACTGCTCAGAGAACTTCATATCTGCCTGCACAACCACCCCCAAGTCCCTTTCATTCTCTACCACTGTCAGTGTAGTACCACAGAGTTGATACGTTGCTCTGGGGTTGCTGTTTCCCATGTGTAGTACTTTACATTTGTCAATGTTAAACTTCATTTGCCACCTCTCAGCCCATCTGCTCAACCTTTCCAGATCCTGTTGCAGCAGCATAGTGTCAGTAGTGTCCTTGACAACCCTGCCAACCTTTGTATCGTCTGCAAACTTGGACATTAAGCCCGATATACCATCATCAATATCATTTATAAATACAGAAAACAATAATAGACCCAATGCTGAGCCCTGAGGGACTCCACTAATAACATTAGTCCACGATGAGCAGAGTCCATTGATTACCACTCTCTGTCTTCTCCCCCTCAACCACCCCTTTATCCATAGCAGCAATTTGCCTCCAATGTCACACTGCTCCAATTTGTGTAGCAGTCTTCCATGTGCAACAGTATCAAAAGCCTTTCTAAGATCCAAGTATATAATATCCAAGTTATTCCTTGCATCCAGTTCTTTTGTGACTGCATCATAGTATCCAATCAAGTTGGTCAGGCAAGACTTCCCCTTAACAAAATCATGCTGTGTCTGAGCTATAACTGAAGTCTTGTCTAAATGATCCTTCAGTGCTTCTTTAACCAGTGCCTCCATTAATTTTCCTGGAACAGAAGTTAAGCTCACAGGTCTATAATTACTTGTGTCAGCCTTTGATCCTCCTTTGTGAATTGGGGTCACATTTGCACATTTCCAGTCTATGGGTACCTCCCCTGAGTCCAAGGAAGCTCTCATAATTATGGCTAAGGGTTTGCTTACTTCCTTTGCTGCCTCCTTTAATATAACTGGATAGATCCCATCCACCCTGGGTGCCTTTCTTGTGTTTATCTTCAACAGTTTCTCCTCCACTTTACTCCCAGTTATTTCAAGATTCTGTAGCTTACTGCTAGAGTTGAATACACCTCTGGCATTCCCCTTGCTGAATAACTCCTCATGTGTGAATGTCGATGCAAAATATTCATTTAGTTTGTTAGCTACCTGAGCAGGATCATCAACAGTTGACCCATCAATATCAAGTGGACCAATCTAATTCCTCCCCTTCCTTCTAGAGTTTACATAAGTAAAGAACTCTTTGCTGTTTTTCTTTGCATCCCTTGCCAAGGATTTCTCGTAATCTGCCTTCGCCTGCCTAACCTCCTTTGTAACTTGGTTACAGATCAACTTGTATCTATCATAGTCTTCTGTGTCACGTGTTAATTTGTATCTATCCCATGCATTTTTCTTCTCTGCCATATGCCTCATTAGTTCATCTGACATCCATTTGGCCTAAACCTTGAACAATATTTCTTAGTTGGTATGTAAAGCCTAGTAGCTTCCAAGATAAGTTCTTTGAATGCTTCCCATTTTGAATTTGCTGTTGGTAACATCATCAGTTGGTCCCACTGTATAGAATTTAAATACTGTCTCAGTCCATCATAGTCGCCTTTACGGAAGCAATAACCCTTCCCTTTACCCCTAATGGTAGTTACCTCTTTGAGTAAATCCCACTTCAGCACACTGTGATCACTGCCACCTAGTGGTTCATTTATCTGCAGATTCTTAATGCATGAAGAATCACTGCTGATAATCAAATCAAGAGTATTACTCCCTCTAGTTGCCTCCTGAACATGCTGATGTAGAAAACAATCATCCAATAAATCCACAAAAGCCCTGCTAGTGCGTGAGTAACCAGCCCCCAAATTCCAGTCAATATCTGGGAAATTAAAATCTCCCATTATAAGACTCTCTGATTTACTGGCCCACTCTATTTCCCTGTACAGTTCCTTATTATACTCATCAGAGTCATTAGGCCTATAGCACACTCCTACTCTCAATTTTGATCTCCCAATGCTTATGTCACACCAAACTGACTCAACACTGCACTGTCCAGCGATGTCGACTGGCTTCACTTCCTTGGTTTTTATGTGTTTCTTAACTAATAGCATAACCCCTCCCCCCTTCCAATCCTGTCTATCCTTTCTGTAGACGTTGTACTCTCCAAATTGCAGTTCTGCATCCCTTATATCTGTGTGACACCACGTCTCTGATATCCCAACAATATCTGCCTTTGATGTTTTGAGCAATAACTCAAATTCATCAAATTTATTTACTAAACTCCTAGCATTGGTGTACACACAAGTATACCTGCACCTGTTTCTATTCTTAGCTACCCTAACACAACCCATGTGTTTACTTGTACCGCAGTGGCTCCCAGCAGTCTCTGAAATATCATGCATCTTGTTTTTCAGGCTTCTGCTCATTCTAATAGAAGCAGTGCAAGAATCTCTTTCACCTCTGCCAGTGGCTACTGTCAATCTATTGGTCTTTGTCTCCCCCAAGCTAGCAGCTTTCCGACCCACCTAACACTGCCTCGATAGCATCAGCAAATATTCTTGCACCCTTTCTATTTAAGTGTATCCCATCCCAGTAGAAGCAATCTCTCCTGTTAACAAGTACAGTCCAGGCTGAAAAAAATTCTACCCCTTGAGCCTTGCACAATCTTTCCAGGGCCGAATTTATCGACAAGGCTCTCATCATATACTCCCTCCTATCGTGTCTGGGCAGAATTGCAGACACTTTCAAATTCAACCCTAATTCTCGGCTTTTGTTCAACAGATGGAAGTCTACTCCAGCAAACCACCTGCTGCCTGAAGGAAAACTTCTACACATCTGTCCTGCAACCATCCTTCCTCAACTTAAATTTATGCTTCCTAATGTGTGTAGTCTCAGTAAGAGGAACATCTCAATTAAGTCACCCCACAGGTGCCTATTCTCCAGAAGCTGCAGTTTGCAGAAGTGAAGCCTTTCTAGGTAAGAGCATCCTTTTGTTCCATTCACCAGTCCGGTTGCCCTTCTCTGCACCTGTACCAGCAGTTCTACATCCTTCCTAAAGTGAGACCTCAAGATCTGTATACCGTACCCAAGATCTGTCCTAACCATGACTTTGTAGAATGGGATAAGCACTTCCTTAACTTCCTTATCCCTGCTAGCTAAGTTTTTGTATATCATTGGCAAAACTCTGTGAGCTGTTCTGGCAAGATGACTGCCCTGTTCAGAGATTTCGTGTCCGATTGCACAATTACCCCCAGGTCTTTTCATTTTCCACTACCCTGAGTATAATAGCACACAGTTGATAAGTTACTCTGGGATTACTGCTACCCATGTGCCTTGCATTTGTCAATGTTAAACTTCAACTGCCATTTCTCAGCCCATTGACCCAATTTTCCTAGACCTTGTTACAGTAGCTCACCCTGATTACTGTTGTTAACCACCCTTCCCACCTTTGTATCATCTGTAGACTTTGACATTGTATTTATCATTAATAAATATTGAAAACAAAAATGGACCCAGCACTGAACCATTGGGGACTCCACTGATAACATTAGTCCACGAAGAGCAGCGACCATTGATAACCACTCTGTTTTCTTCCACTTAACTATCCCTTTAGCGATAGCAGTAACTTCCCACATTGCTTTAGTTTATACAGCAGTCTTTTATGTGCTGCATAATCAAAAACCTTCCTGGAATCCAGTTCCTTGGTCACTGCATCATAGTAACTTATTAGATTGGTGAGACAAGGTTGCCCCTTAACAAATCCATGCTATGACTTCCATTATAATTGCATACCTGTTCAGATGATCCTGCATTACTTCTTTAACCAGTGACTCCGTTATTTTCTCTGGAACAGTTGTTTAACTAACAGATCAATAATTAGTCTGTCATCTTTTGATTCCTAATTTGTGAATTAGGAATACATTCCTAATTCACAAATTAGGGTATTAGGATAGGCACCTCCCTCGTTTCCAAATCACCTGACAATTTGTATACATCCCATGCACTTTTCTTCTCTGCTACTTGTCTCAATAGTTTATCTGACATCCAAAGATGCTCTCATAATTATGGCTAGACGCTTGCAACCTCCTATTCCTTTTCTGCCTCTCTTATATAGGGGTGGTTGGATCTATCTTGGATAGATCCAACCACCCCAGATGCCTTTTTCATGTTCAGCTTCAACAATTCCTCCAAGTCATTTAGCTCCCCATTGGATTTGGATAAACTTCTGGCATCCCCTCCCTTAAAGAATTCCTAATGTGTGAATGTAAATGCAAAATACCTATTCAATTTGTGAGCAAACTGAGTAGCATCATTAACTCATTGACATCATTTAGCCCAGTAGTGTGATTCAATCCCTTCCTGCTACTGTTAATATAAACATAGAAGTCTTTGCTACTTTTCTTTGCCAGAGACTTCTCATAATCTGCCTTTAACTTGCTTAACCTCCTGTGTGACTTGTTTACAGAGTAATTTATATCTACCATAGGTTTCCAAATCACCTGACAATTTGTATGCATCCCATGCACTTTTCTTCTCTGCTACTTGTCTCAATAGTTTATCTGACATCCATTTAGGTCTAAGCTTTGAACAGTATTACTTTGTTGTTATGAAAAGCCTAGTAGGTTCTATGATTACTTCCCCAAATGCTTCCCATCTGCTGTTGGTTAAAATCATCATTTGTTACCACTGAATGGAATTTAAAAACTGACTGAGACCACTGTAGTCACCCTTATGAAAGCAAATACTTTACCCTTTACATTTAACAGTAGTTATATCTCTAATTAAATTCCACATTAGTACACTGTGATCGCTGCCACCCAGTGGATCTTTTATGTTCAGGTTCTTAATGCACATAAAATCACTGCTGATAACTAGAGCAAGAATATTGCTTCCTCTTGTTGCCTCTCTAATATACTTCCGTAAAAAGCAGTCATCCAAGAAATCTACAAAAGTCTTGCTATTGTGCAAGTGATCAAACCACAAGTTAAAATCCCTCATTATAAGACATTCTGATTTACTGGCACACTCTATTATTCTGTACATCTGGTTGTTGTACTCATCAGAATCATTAGTGCTATCACACACTCCTACTTTCATTTTCCCAGAGCTTATATCATACCAAACTGACTCAACATTGCACTGGTCATCCATGTCGCCTGGATGCACTGCCTTAACTTTAATATGCTCCTTAACCAAGAGCAGTAGTTTTCAACTTGGGTGCCGCAACAACATTCCAGCGGTGCCACGTAATTTGGGTTTAAGTTACTTAAACTTATTATTTTTTAAAATTTATATGTTTAATTTCATTATAAAATGGTGTACAGTATGGTAGGGGTGCCGTAAAATAAAATAAATTACTTAGGGGTGCCATTATTAAAAAAAGGTTGAAAACCACTGACCAAGAGCATAACCTCTCTACACCCTCCTGTTTTGTCAGTCCTTCCTCTATACATTTTCAAATTCAGTATCACTTATGTCTGAGTGACATGTCTCTGCTATCCCTACAATGTATGTATTTGATGACTTATTCAATACTTCAAATTCATTGAGTTTCTTTACAGTGCTCCTGGCATTAGTGTGCATGCAAATATTCTTAGCCTAGTTACTCTTACCTAGCCCATGTATTCACTTGTTCCGTGAGGACTCACTGTAGGGACTGAAATCCCTGACACTTTGCTTTCCAGGATGTTTCATTTTCCAATAGAAACAGTGCAATAATCACTTTCACTTCTTCCTGTAACTCTGGTTAATCTGTTAGTTTGTGTATCCCCACAAGCTAGCAGTTTTTCGATCCACCTATTACTGCCTCGAAAGCATCAGCAAATATTCTTGCATCCTTATAGTTAAGTGTATCCCATTCCTATAAAAAGTCTCTCCTGTTAACTAGCACAAACCATACCGAGAAAAATTCTACCTCGTGAGCCTTGCACATTCTCTCCAGGGCCAAATTGATTGACAAGGCTCTCAACATGTACTCCACCCTATCATGTTTGGGCAGAATTGCAGACACTTTCATATTTAGTCATAACTCTTGACTTTTTCTCAACGTTGCCCTGTAATTGTTAAGTAAGTCCTCCGATTTCCCACTCTTAATATCATTAGTGACAATGTTTACGACAATATCACCTTTTGTGCCCTTAAAAGATGTCTGCTTTTGTCCCTGGCAGATATACTCTAGTCTTATTCCACCTATCCTTCTTGCACAATATATTTCCCATTTGCCTGCAATAGAGTCATCAACAATAACCACCTCTTTGGACCAGTGCATTCTGCCTTGTGGATTGTTACTGTTTTTCCTGATGCACAAGTGTGTGCCGTGACGTTGGGCAGCTGAGAGCTTGAAAATAAAAAAAAAATATGCCCAACAAGTGATTAGAACCTTCGAGTTACTTAATAATAAGTCGTAATTGACAAAATCATTAGCTAAATTTAAAAATAAGCTAATGAACCTGACTAAGACTATTAAACTATTTGTCAAACACAATTTCATTTGTTAATTAATCAAAAAGATGGTAAAAATTTCTAATAAACTTGTCCATTCCCATGTACATTTCTAATAAACTTGTCCATTTTCAAAATTCTTCGACCATTTGTGTGTATTCTCTTACCAGGCTGGACCCAGTCTGATGTAATATTGCAGTAAAGGAGACACCAGATATTCAAAATTATCTTCTTTCCTTCTTCCAAGAAATCCATGCACAACTGCTGTAAGTAATTGCCAAGCTGCTAGTACAGCATCCTGTAGCTTTGTTTCAAACACAATTTTTGAAGACTATTTGAAGCGCAATGAAAAATTCCTTCTTACACTTTTTCGTATGTTAAATTGGGAAACACTTCCTTAGGTAGCAGAATCTGAGGTGGAAGAACTTTTTTTGGCTGAACCAGTGAACGTATTTTATATTACCTTTCCATGGTAAAAATTCCTTCCATTTTTACTACATCTGCACAATATGTTTTTGTGTTGCATGACTATCCCATAAACATAGAAAACTACAATATTTTCCTCAACCTTTCTGCAGACTTGGTGAGTCATCCATTTACCTTAAGGTCACCACAAACATTCCAAAGTCATGGTACTTTATTGAACTCAGGATCTTGAACACGATTTCATATATTTCTTTCAAACCACCAGCATAAAGTAGAGGAACTGATGTGAATACATTTCCACTGTGCAGCAAAACTGCTTTTTAACTTTATTTTGAGCACCAATAAATATATTCCGTTCATTAGGATTGTGTTCAATGCTCAGTTCATTCAGAACACCAATAATATCTTCCATAAGAAAATATTTTGAAAACACTTTATGATATTTTCAGTATACTGTAATTTTAGTTCCTCCTTCAAGTTACATACACTGTTATAACCAACAACCAGGGAGTTTCGTTTGCTCTTTAGATTAGAATAACTTACAAACTAAGTGATTCAACTTTTCTTGCTTAATTAAGTATAATTGTCTTGTTCCTAATCCAAATCTGTTGAAGTGGACAGTCCATCAAAGTCTCCAACACAAGAATCTTATATTCATTACTACCTTCTTGATCAGGCGCCTCCGTAGCCAGGTGGGCAGGAGGAGCAGTGCATAGCACACCCTTCTTGATTAGACCGGGGTTCGAGCCCATGACCACCAAATACGGAAGATGCTTAAAGGTCAGGGAATGACAACTCATATCCCCAGAGCAATATGTCCTTAGTTGCTAATGCTCCTAAAAACCAAATAATAATAATAATAATAACCTTCTTTATCCCATTATTTTGGGGGATCTTGTATCTCCTAGTCTTCATTATGTGGAACAGGCCTTACTGCAGATGATATATCAGAATATTTGATGCTGTGGTTGCTTTTCCTGACATTCCTTATATTTTTGTTATGCAGAAATAGAATTCGTGAATGTGATTTTGCAGTTCTTCCCACAGCATAGAACTGTAAAAGGCATACTTTTATCACTTTTAGCCACATCCTGAGATTTGATTTGTATTGCAGGTAATACAGCACATATGTCGATCCCATGTTTTCTTCTGATCACTAATCGTGCAATAAAAGTACAAAGAATATGCTTGTTTAATAATAATCCTGTGGTTTTTTTTTCCTCTGAGTATGTTTTTTAAACTGTCCACACAAATAATTTTCAGGGTTGATTCAGACACTTCTGTGCTTCAACATTTTAACAATATTTTGCTAAGCAAAACACAAGAAACAAACAACATGCAATGGATATGCAGATAAACTGTACATATACTTACACTCCAACTATCTTTCTTTTAATGAATAAGATGTGGGAGGCAGAGAGAAAAGGTTGAGCATGTTAACCCTCCCAACAATACTGCCATCTCTGAGGAGGACATGAAAACATTATTCGTAGGTAATACAACAGATCAATGTCTTATCTAATCTACTTCCCTAAATTCTAGTAGGATACAGAAAAACCTGTGTGTGTGTATATACAAATTATGACATGTGCAATTTTAGGATTTATTTTCGAAATCTACATATAAAATATTGACTGCAAACAGCTGATATATCAGTGGAGATAAAAACCACGTTGGCCAGGGTTTTTAATTATAGTACACAATAATTATATTTTACAAAATAAAAAATACTTAATTGTAAAGTATAGCAGAATTAGTTCACACGTTACATTGCAAGTTAATTTCAGCAGTCATCACACTCCTTGATTAGACTGAACATTTACCCCTAGGTTTGGGTAACTTTTGATGAATTTTCATTAAAATCATATACTGTTCACTTGTGAGCCAGAATTAAACTATGGCAAGTGAGTAGACTAGTGTACACTAATAAGAATGGTGTTTAAACAAAATGTTTATTTTTACATTGCATTGAGAATTGTGAATGAAAATGGTATTAAATGTGTACAGAAACATACACTCAATGATTGCTGAGTGATGACCACCTTCCTACTATTCCACTGCACTATTACGAATACAACATGCAGTGGAACAGTGAATAGAGCAGCTAATACAGTGTTGTATTCACTGTTCACATGGATACAACCACTACTCGCCTAGCCGTTGACTCCACTAGATGTCTGTAGGGATCTGCAGTCATGCTGTCTTTAAGGCCCTCTGCAGTGTCATCATCATCATAATTACACTCATTGGAGCGTTCCCTGAACAAAAGTTCAACAATGCAATTAAACTATTTACATCGACCTATTTGGCCTTCCGTGCTGCAAGGACTCACCCTGCTGCAGTGAAATTTACCATCCCTAGCCCCATGGAGGCAGGTCGCTACTACCCTTAAATTTTCACCAACTTTTTAACTCTAAGTTCATAGAATTCAAATTGCTTTGATCTAACCACAATCCAAAATCTAAATCAATTTAGAAGTCAAACAAAATTTTTATACATAAATTTAGAAGTTAAAACGTACTGTGTACATATAATACAAAACTAAATGAGCAACAACAAGCAGTTGCAACATAATGCTAACATCTGCAAGCATGCGGAGATAAAGTGAACCCTTCGGTTCTAGTAGTGCTCTGAGCACCACGAATAATATTTAAATTTTTTAGATACGTCAAGAAAACTTTATGTATACTTTCATCGTCAAAAAGCCTTTGCATTTCATGGGGAGAGGAAACCCTAAACAGCCAAGAAGCCTTCGCCTTGGTGTGTCATGCAGCTGACATTGAAATATCACATGCTGGCTATCCTCAGTCTGCCCGCAACAACAGCGATCACTGTCCGATAGGCCTAGCTGATGTAGCCGCAACTGAAGTCAGTGTCCAGTAACAACCATGGCCTGAAAGACACCCAGCTTAGTATCTGTTATAACTTTGAAATGTCAGGCAATAGTTCAAACATCACTCTGCCCTTGGAGGAAGTCGCCCAACGCTCCATTCAGAGCTGATGGGCCTCTAGCAATATACGCTTACTCTCATCCTTCAAGTCGGGTCTGCCGTATGTTCTTCCCACATCGGGGCAACAATGAACACCCATAATTTCCTTGGGAATATTGTTCTTAGTTTGGTACCTCAGGAGTCGCTCGAGAACTACCAAGTCAACTGGCACTGCACCAGTGCCTCTGCAGTGTCAGAATAAATGTGTACATATGCATCACCTTCCATTCACCTTCCAATACATCCCACAGGTGTTGAGTTGAGTTGAGATTAGACGAATTTCGAGGCCAATCAAGATGAGTGATACTGTCACTGTGTTCCTCAAACCACTCATGCACAGTGCTTGCCCAATGCCACATTATTGTCTTAGAAGGCCCCATTTCTCTCTGGGAAAAAATGCAACATGGCATTGTGCACATAGTCCCATTGGAGACCATGTGCTCCCTGCCATGTACTGCTGGTAGACCTTAACATTAAAATGTTGGTCTGTATGCTCTGGGGGTCCTGGTTCTTGCCAGCAAGACTGTGCACGTATTAGGAAAACCACCACTACTTGCCTGGATATTGGGCACTGTGCACAATAGGTCCATGTACTTGTGTTGCTTGTGCCATACACAGTCTGTCACGTGTTGCACCAGGTTTGAACTCATCTGACCAGACACTCATTTCTAGTCCTCCATTATCCAACTAGTGCATTGTTGACACCACAGCTTTTACCGCTGATTATGCAGTGGTGAAAAAAGCACTTGGGTCATCTGCTGTGGAATCCCATACATCTGAATGTGCAGCACATCTTCTTCAGCACAATATCTTTGAGATATTGTGTTGTGATGCCAACTGTTGGAATTGAGCCTGTATAACTTGCTGCACCCTTTGCTCACCACGAGCATTCACCTTGCATAATCCTTTGCAGTTCTTTTGGCAGGAGGTGGTTTGACCTGTTCAATACCATTCTTTGTACACCTTAACCACATGAGTCATGAACAACTGATGAGGCATGCCTTTTCCAATATGGAAACGACTAACACACGAGCTCCCAGAATTGTGGCCTTTTGAAACTGTGATATTTTACTATATGCAGTAATTGCTACTTTATCACTTTTACTTGCATGATCAGATGCAAATTACCACTGCTTTAGGTTGCAAAGCTGTTCCGCTTCTTATACAGTGAGCTATGTGGCATATTCCCTTTTTTGTCAGTTTTTGACAATTTAAAAAGACATTTTTGACCATTGTGTTTTTTTTGGGGGGGGGGGGAGTGGTAGTTGTTACTTCCCATTATGGGAGGAAAAATTATCTATCTGCTGTTATTTATATGTTGAATGATTCAACATACTATTTGTATTTTGAATGATACCACAAAATTCATTAAAGAAAAAAAAAAAAAAAAACCTCTCTTATTTCAAAATCATCAGCACAGAAGTATGTGGATTTATCTTATAAGGCCCATTGTAAGTGCAAGAATAAATTTAAAGAAGAAAATTTGGGTAACTACTGCTGTATAGTTATCATAGTTTCAATCCCCATTTTTCTTCTTATGCTTTACACCATTACTAGTACTGTACCTACCTTCTTGCCAGATTTAAAATGAATACTCCATATTTTTTTTTTTAAGAAAAAGTAAAATTATGGTTTCACCATTAAATCTGTTATTTTTAAAAAATTCTGTGCGTTTCTACTTTATTTCTTTTGATGGATTGGCTATCAATTGTGCTAGTCTACATTGCATAAAATATGTGGAACCTGCAAAATAGGCAATTTAAAAAGTCTCATATGTCTTATTAGCCTGTTTGTAGATTGTAGTGTTTTCTTTTGTGTGTGCATGCATGCATGCAATACTTATTTAACAGTATTCCTAGTGTACACAATATTTTAAATTTATTTGGAAACAATAACACATTTGTTTGATGTATTTTATGTAGATCCAAATTTTCAATTTCAAGTGATGGGGAAAATAATGCAATCAGGCATTGCCAAACAAATAAGTCTAAGAACAATGTGTAGAAGGAAATTGAAAAATAGATGGGTCATTTCAGAGGAATGATGATACTGTCATATGTGCGAAATGTTTATTTCCATTCTTTTTCATAGAACATAATGCTCCTCTGAGCTATGCTAATTATGTAGCCATGTTGTTCAGAAATGTTTCCTGATAGCAAAACAGCAAAAAAAAATCTATCCTTCTGCACCACTTTCTTAGCTGTTCCCCATTGACATGGGCATCTTTACATGGTGAAGGTACCTTCCACTGACGCTGCTGGTCCTCCAGATTAGTATTTCTGGTGTCTTACACCCATGGCGTAGGCTAGGCTAACACCTTAGGAATCTGGTGTGTTTGCTATGCACTGTGACCCCTGGAAACACATAAAGGAGGATCCTGGTGGTTGAGGAGCCCAGCTTCAACACACCTCTTTGGCGTCTACTTCGGCAAGACAAATGGTCCTGGATGGCTTGTAGGCAGGATCAGTTAGCTAGTGGATTTGCTTGCCTACAAGGGTCAACCCTGTTGATGCCATACCCCTACTCTCGTGGCCCAAGAGACAGGATTTAAGTTGGTGGAGGCGCTGGTTTATTGTCTGGGTAGCCCTGGTGTCTCATTCCTGAACACGTTTATTGCTTGCTAGGTAGTGTGCATTCCATTTGGACCCTGTGGTGGAACTTCTCCTGGGACCCCAACACGGTCCCTATAAGATACTAATGTACATGAACTTAATACGGCCAATGCAGCAATACAGCCCAGAATGGAAGAAACACCATGACCTACACTACGCTTCAGGTAATTCACTCCACATCGGAAAAATCAGTTGGAAAGATGTCACCCTTTATTTATCAGGGTGTGGAAAGGTTGGCAAGGTTGTTGGAATCAGGAAACAGCTGATTTCAGCGATATTCCAGTAATATCATAATAGAAACTAAAAAAAAAAAAAAAATCTGAACAGCTCTTGGAACCAGCTCAATTGGGGAAATTCCAGTTACTGTTACACCTTGTAAGACACTAAATTCATCTCGTGGTGGGATGTTATGGAAAAGTCAGTTCTGAACTTTAATCACAAGAAGTGACAGCTGTAAAGAAAATATTTGTGTATAGGGATGGGAATCTAACACCCACTAGAAACCCCATCCTTACTTTCAACTCACTGTTAAGATGCTTCAAGTGTCAAAAATACTGAAACTTGCAAGTGCCTGTCACAGTGCACTTGCATTCACTTTATGTGGTGAAAAGACCACAAAGTTGTGGGATATTCAGCATACTTAGCCTGTATGCATCAGCTGCCAAGGAGCACACCCCTACGTACTTATGCCAGTGGTAGAAGAAGGACAAGATACACAGTCAAGACTCAGCTGAACGTAGCCTATCAAGGGGCAAGGAAATCAGTGGAGCATGTAAATAGCAACGAATTTACATGTGCCAAAAAAGTTGTAGAAAAGCAGTCCATTGGGATGCAAACTGATATGAGTATTCCACCAAGGGAGTCAAAGTCATTCATCTCCATAGCATGCTATTTACTGAACTCTAAAAAAACACTAGAAGAGTCACCTGCAACAAAAGAAAAAAATGGATGTAAAAATTAACGAGGTGCCAGATAACTCAGTCCTTGAATTCTTCACAGAAGAGGAAGAAATGGATACAGGACAGCATCCTTTCTTTCCTAAAAAGGACAAATGTGGACTGAGAAAACAAACTTCTCAGTCCTTCAGAAGACCCATCAAATATAAATTATTTATTTATTTATTGTGTGAAGCAGTAAATGACTACATATAAATTCTTACAGTGGAATTACTGTGGACCCCATTGAAATAGTGATGACATCAAGGCCCTCTTGCATATGCATGAGCCGACTTGCTTTTGCTTACAGGAGACATATTTAAAGGCAAATGAGGACCCTTACTTGCATAACTTTACAAAGACAGAGCTGGGAATGAACCTGTTCACAGAGGAGTCTCCATTCTTGTAACCATGCTCCCTTTTCAAGATATGCAACTTACCACCAACTTAGAGGCATTAACAATACTAATAATTGTAGGGTTCCTCTTAACTGTCCATCCGCTTGCCAGCTAGGTAGACCTTGATGATCTCATTAAACAATTGACATCCCCATTTCTATTACTATGGGATTTTAATGGACATAATCACTGCAGAGTAGTGCTAATATCAATGGAAGGGATTGGACTATCAAGCGCATGCTCAAAAACAGGGACCTGTCTCTTCTAAATGTGCATCCTAACACCTTCCACGTGCATTTACAATGATTGACCTCTTTGTATGGTCTCCTCTCTGTATATACTTGGGAGGTTGAAGACAACCTTTATGGTAGTGACTACTTCCCTGTGATATCCACCTATTGTAAAGGGAGAGTGTGCCATGTGTCTAGGATGCTATGGTGGTAGATCGATCACACTGACTGGAAAGCCTTCAAACATCTGGCCACATTCAATACCACAAGATTCAGCTAGGAGCCAGTTAATGATGCAGTTATGTACATCAAAGAAAGTATTGTCCAAGCAGTGGCAATTGCAATTCCAAAGATATCGACTTAGTTTCCAACATTTCCAAGACCGTGGTGGAATGTAGAATTCACAGCAGCAAGAAAGGCTCAAAATGAAGCGTGGATATTTTGTTGTTATCTCACCACAAACAGTCTAACAGCCTTCAAATGTGCATGCACCGCAACATGTTACATTAAACATCATTCGGAAGGAACCTTGGATCCGCTTCATATCTTCCATCACCCAGACTCCATCACATATTCTCCTCTGGGAAGAAGTCCAGAAAATGAAGTGCAGATACCCATCACACACTACATTGATCCTAGAACATAATCGATGTGCAATAGCAGACCCAACTGCAATTGCACATCGATGTTTTTCCACAATACCATGTAGCTTCTGAAGGAATAGGTCAATACTCGACCATCTAATAAGACTGGAAACAACTATCCGAGATGCTTTCCTCAAATACGAGTACCTGGTGTTTTGTTTGTTTGTTTTTTTTTTTTTTTTTTTTTTGAGAGAGAGAGAAAAGGCATGTGACACGATTTGGATATTTAGAATTTAAAAATATATTTACAACTTTGGTCTTAGTGTTCATCTAACGTTTTTTTTTTTTTAATTTTTTTGTCAAACCATTCATTCCAAGTTTTGTGGAGTCCGTTTTCTCTCTCCCTCCCTCCCTCCCCCATGAGAAGGGAATGCCCCAAGGTCAGTTGTAAGCATTGTAGTTCTTACTATCAAAACTTAATTCTATTACTGAACAACTTCCTCCAACAGTGAAAAGTTTTTCAGTATTTTCTGTCAGTCATGTCATATGAGGTCATCGAAAGGCAATTGCAGCATGCCGATCATGTCACCTCCTGGTTAATGGCTGATGGTTTCAGGTTCTCTTCTAAGAAGACCATCTATGTACATTTCTGTTGAAAATGAAACGTTCACCCTGAACCAGAACTAAAGCTTCCTCTAGTTGAAAATGGAACCTTCACCCTGAATCAGAACTAAAGCTTCCTCTAGTACCCAAGACAAAATTCTTCGGGGTCGTGTGATCTATAAAAAAGTTGTCATTTCTACCACATATCCTTCAGTTGTGGACAAAATGCTCAAAAGGACTGTACCTCCTACATGCCATCTCATCTAATAATTGGGGACCAGAGTGCTCCACCTTAACTTCACCTCTATCGTGCACTTGTCCGATCAAAGTTATGTTAAGGGTCTCAAGCGTACTCTTCTGCTAGAAGCAATGCATGTTGATGGCTAGACCTGGTTCAACGTCAAGCCATCCACTTTGCTACTGGAACATTTGAACATCCCTGTCCAGAGTTTATATGTTGAAGCAAATGAACCACCTCTGTCACTCTGATGAAAACAGTTGTCACTAAAATATACTTTTTAACCAAAATACCTGCCAGACCACCCTACCTAGACATCTGTTTTTGAGTCACAATGGAAAAATCTCTATAACACCTGTCAGACTGCCAACTATCCATTTGGTATTCATGTCTAATAACTGCTCAGAGAGCTTAACATTATAGTACACAATTTTTCATATTCACCAAAGCAGCAACCTCCAACCTTGTATGCTCACTTTCCATCATGTGTCTACCTACAACTCCATGTTGCCCAATGATATGATTATTCTAATTTTCTGTGGGATCTGCAGCAGTCTTCCCAGATAGCACAGTGGAGTTGTATGCTCTAGAGCCAGCCTTGGACCACATTAAAACTAATAAATATCAAAGGGTATGTTATATACAGATTCTTTAAGTACATTTATCCATTACAGTTTTCAAAACATCAACATTAAGATATAATCCTCATTCAGTCCTGACTAGGGTTTACAGAAGCTATATTCTCTTTATGAATCTACATTTGACATCTGCTTCTGCTAGATTCCAAACCACATTAAGATCAGGGGTAATGATCTAGCAAATGCTGTAGCCAAATCAGAAAATCCACCAATGTAGTCCCAGCCTGCTAGTCCCCTATACAGACTACAGGCAGCTGTTTTGTAGTATATTACATTCCCAATGTCAACAGTCATGGCATGGTCGGGTCAAACAAATTGTATCAGATAAAGCCTGAAAATCAGGGATCAGCAACCTTCTTCCACATGGGGGTCGGAGGCCATGTCTATGAGTGGATGGCAGGCCAGATTCATCTCTATAGCTAATAAATGAAGGTAACAATAATAAAACATAATAAACTATGAATAATGTTTATTTTATTTAAGTAATATTATGTCTTGAGGACAAGCAATTAGTGTGAGAGTTGATGCTGCTTGTTACTCGAAAGTCTCTCAGCATTAGGCAGCAGACTGGATAAGGCCAGACGCAGGACTTCATCTAAATGGACATCAGTGATTTCGGTTCTTAACATGCTCTTCGTGTATTTCATTTTTGAGAAGAGTTGGTCACACATATAAGTACTACTGAACATCGATGCCATTTTTTTTAGCGTGATCTACCAATTTGGTATATTTTCCAGATTCAAGAAGATATTTCCTGTAGAACACTAGGAGAGATGTGCCCTCTGCATGAAATATGGATCATAACAGATCACTGCACTGCACCTCAATAAGTTTTATTTGAGCATTTTCTGGTATAGTATCCACGTCGAACGGAGTGGCAAACCTCCTGAAATCATCTGTGTTCGAACGAATGTCAACAAAATGGGAAGAAAACTCAGTTCTCAAGTCACGTATCACAGTCACAAATATGTTAGTGTCTGTTGGTTTGGTCTCCTGGAGTTTAAGGAAGTGAATGTAGTTTGATTTTTCAAGCTGACATTCCCACAGCCGTAATTTTGTTTTGAAAGCGACGATGTATCCACACACCTCATGTAATAGCAGATTACTTCCCCGAAGCTGCAAGTTCAAGTTGTTTAAATAGAATATTAAATCAACCAGAAATGCCAGAAGTGAATGCCATTTAGAATTGCGAAATTCTGAGGCATTCACATTTTTACTTTCAAGGAATGTAGCTATTTCTTCCCGCAGAGCATATACTCTTCCTAACAGTGTGCCTTGGCTGAGACAGCGAATGTCGCAGAAGTAGAGCAGGTCCCAGTACTGAGTCTCTGCTTCTGACAAAAGTTGTTGAACCTGACGATAGTTTAATCCCCTAGACAAGATCAGATTTACTGCCTTCACCACTACCATCATGTCCTTCAAATTAGCATTAATAGAGGCATACAATGCAAGAAAGCAAGCTTATTCAGCATCAGCCAAAAAAAATAAATGCTCCCATTTCACCCCTCCATTCGTTCCGAATACCTGTCTAGCTCAGCCTTAAATTTATTATCAACTTCCACAACAAGAGATGGAAGTCTGTTCCAGCAACCAACTACCTGCTGACTAAAGGCAAACTTCCTCACATCTATCCTACAACTGTCTTTCCTCAATTTGAATTTATGCCCTCTCAGGTGGTTATTCTGAGCAAGAGGAAGAATCCCATCAGCATTGAGCATGCTCAAACCATTCAAGGCTTTATACACCTCAATCAGATTACCTCGCTGGTGCCTAGTCTCCAGACACTGTAATCTGCAAAACTTAAGCCTTTCTTCGTAAGAGCAACCCTAATTTGAATATATCCGTTGATGTATACCAACTACCCACAAAATGGCCTTCTTATTCATCTTTCAGATTAGACTGCAACAGTACCCAGTACAAAATCCTGTGTCAGCCATCCACTTGGCCTCGAGGGCTCCTCATCAGGCCCTACTTTCAATCCTCTCCCCCCCACCAGACTTCAGAGGCACAGCCAATCAAGCCACGGTCACATTCAGGGTCCAGTCAATCCCACTAGTTGACTCACTACCGAAATTATGGATTTCGATAGTGAGCCAATTCACAATAATTCCTGTTAGGATATCTGAAAGGAACGTCCTCAAAAAAGAGAGAAAAAAAGACCACAGAGGGTACTAAGGAAGATCCCCAGACATAATAGCATCTATATATTCTATTAGAATGCCCCTAGCATCCGTAACAAGCTTGAAACTGTAGAAGAGCTTTTACTTTCACACAATTTTGATGTGCTGTGCATAACAGAAACCTGGCTTGGCCAAAATGAGGAGCATTTTCCATATGCAGTGTCGGCTGGGTATAACGTGATTCTCTGCTCCCGACAGGACAAAAGGGGAGGTGGAGTGGACTCTTCTACAAAACACCACACATAATTGTTACTAAGAATTATAAAAGCCAGTCCACTAAGTTCGAAGGGCTAATTGTGTCATGCGCATTTAAATCTGCTCGCATTGATATTGCAGTTATATACACCCCTCCAGGACCCAATGCTGAAACCATTGATAACTAATTGTCTCATTCATGGGCTCTGTCACTCAGCAAGGCATGTTATCTGTGGAGACTTTAACTTTTCCCCTCAACTTGTTCATCTTCAGTCCAGATTGCTAAATAACCTTCATCCATTAGGAATCCATCTGATTAATAATCTCCCGACCAGGAGTGACCACCATCTTGATCTTGTGCTGTCATCAAGCAACTGTGAACTTGATTCTACAACAGAAATAGCTTTTCAATCTGATCACATGTCAATTTTAATTAACTTATATTTTCCGACTCCAAATTACACCGTCTCGACTCAGGTCCACACCAAGGTAATAACGAGCCCAAAATTACTCAACATTACTAAATGTCTAGAAGCAGCTACTGCAATTCCTTGGAATGCACTTGAGCAATGTGATAATCAACTTGCCTTAGATCTTTTAACTCACTGGCTCATCACTCGCTGGCAGCCTCAAAGAAAATAAGGATCTCTGAACGTACGAGAGGATGGTGGACTCCTAAGCTGAGCAACAGTTTTAAGCTTAAACAGGAACTGTACAAACAGTGGAAAATGACAGGACTAGCTCTGGACCGAATTGCGTACTCCAAAGGACGAGCAAGCTTCAAACGCCTCAAGTCTCAAGCCATAAAACATCACACTGAAACCACACTTCATAAGGGCTGTCCATCATACCCACAGAAATACTGTGAACTCCCTCCACAGTTTTGATCCTGAAATGTGGATGGACTTTATTGCAAGAGTTAAGCAAAACCACCATGATCCCAGTGATATTCCCATGTCTGATGATGATGTGCCCAGAGATGCGTTTGAAACCATCGAATTAACAAGACAAGACTTTTTATCTGTGATTAATAAGTTGCCTGCAACTGGTACAGTGGGAATCGACAAAGTACCACAATTTATCATTAAGTGTTTGAGCCCATATCTAAGTGATCCCCTCCTAATAATTTTTAATAGCATATTAAAAGGAGAATTTTTCCCTCCAATATGGAATTTGTATTCTGTTAGGCCACTCCCAAAAGTTTCCCAGCCAACTGAAGCCAGGCACTTTAGACCCATCTCTCGTTCCTCGTATCTATTGAAATTGCTTGAAAAAACAGTACTGAAAACACTTACCACGCACATTCTCCCTCACAGGCGTCAGCAAATTCATTATTCTTTGCAAAACAGATCAACAGTTAGTAACCTGATTATGACAACCAATGCCATCCTTGGATCGTTTGAGAAAGAAGAAATGGCAATCACATATCTTGATCTACAAGCTGCGTTCGATAGTGTTCACATCCCAGCCTTGCTCAAACTCCTTTGAAATTACTATCACATCACAGGCCCAGTATTGAAGTTTCTGACATCCCTTCTTCAGAATAGAATCATCCAAATGTACATAGGAAAGCAAAGGTATACTAGACAAATACAAGCAGGCGTTCCACAAGGAGGAGTCCTGTATAGAATTCTTTTCACAGCTATTATCTACCTGCTAATACACAATAGAACAGATATGATATCATATGCAGATGATTTAAAGATCTTCACAAAAATAAATTTGACCGATGAAGCAAAAAATGCCACAGTAACCATCAACAAGACCTTATCCGAAGTACAGCAGTACCTCACAAATTTTGACCTTCAAGTGAACCCTGAGAAATCTGCCATCATGGTATTCTCACTTAAACCCATACCAACCATAATTCAGCCTGCGATTGACGGAGTCCCGATTCCCTGCATTGAAAAGCAAAGAGATCTGGGTGTAATCTTCGACAGAAAATTACGATTCCATCATCGTATAGAAGAACTCTGTGCTAAATTTAACAAGAAACGGTGGGTTGCCAAGCAGCACTTGCTACACATTCAGAACATAAACCCGATAAAAATGTATATCAGGATGATGATTTTCGGAGGTGTACTGTATGGAGTAGAGTTGTGGGGCTCAGCTGCAGACACCACAATTAAACCATTAAAAGCCACTGAATATTGGCTCCTGAAGTGGGCAACCTGAAAGTGTCATTTCCACCACAGCAGCGCACAGCACCGATGGCCAAAGCACTGAATTTAAACACGTTTTCAGCATTAATGCACGAGAGAAGACTCATCTTCACCGTAAATATGATTGCCTGGAGAGTCTCAGCACCCAACGTTTGGGACACCGTGTGCTGGCAGATTCCCCAACCAGCTCTCCGCTCGACTCCCAAGCTTCTTGCTCTTCCTTTGAGGCTACATTTTAAAGATCAGTTCCTCCCTTATCAGAAGCATCTGGTTCATTCCCTGGATGCGGACGTTAAAAAGTATAGATGGCTCATCCTAGATCAGCACGTGGTCTCCACAACTACCAACTGATCTCAGATCATTCTGGCTGGGCAAGAAACTCAGAAAACCGGACTCAAGGAAAATATCTTTTGTTATCACAATTTGTATTGTTTTTATTATTTTGTATTAGTTTTCCTTCCAAGTCAATGTTATCTGCTATAAGAACTTTTTTTTTATATATATACAATCTGCCTATAATTAATCTTTATAATCCCAGCGAGGTTATCTCTGCCATTTGTTAACCCCTGGCATGGGGTTAACAAATGGCAGACCACGACCCATGTAGGGTCGTGGTACCTGCGTGTACCGATGAACTTTACAATAAAGATCTTATTTATATGAGCCGTAAGTGGCCGACCCCTGCTGTAAACCAAACATGGCAGTCTAGTCTGCTCAGGAACCTTAGGGAGGAAGTTATTCTTAGTTGCTTCTGCATAGGACATAGTTATCTTACCCATACTTTCCTGCTTTGAGGGCTGATGACTCTCCTATGTGCGAGGATTGCAACACCTTTTTTAACAATCAGACATATTTTAACTGAATATTTGCATTTTAGACTTGAATGACATATATCTTTTGCTGCTTTTAGCCATCTGACTGAGCCCTATACACTCTGTCAGATACTGTCTGACAACCATTTTAACCAGCCCAAAAACATTAGCTCTTTTTAGCTGTTTAAAATTGATAAATTTCTTGGAACTATTTAAAATATACTGTTTTATTACATATACTTTTTATTCTTATATGATATAGTCTACAAATCCTTTTTCCATCTAGTTAACAATTTTAATGCATCACTGCAATATTTTATTGCATATCTATGTTTTAAATATTTATGATTGTTTTTATCCATTTACATTTGTTGGTGCATTATAGCCTATGTTACTAATGTGCCAATAACCCCAGACCAATCCAAAATAATAAATCCTTAGCTATTTCTGTGTTCCATACATTCTTCTATAAGACCTTCTTTCTTTGTATGTGAGATGAATGGCAGTGACTTTCAAAAAATACACTATTTACAACTGCTTCCATAGCCAGGTGGGCAGGAGCAGCAGTGCGTAGCACACGCTTCTTGATTAGACCGGGGTTCTAGCCCGTGACCACCATATACAGAGGATGCGGAAAGGTCAGGGAATGACCACCGCATATCCCAAGAGCAATATGGCCTTAGTTGCTAATGCTCCTAAAAACCAAATAACAACAAAAACTGCTGCAGTTATCATTAATCAGATTCCAAACTGTCTCATTAACCTTTCCTAATATAAAAAAATTTATATATAATAATAAAAATTTCATCACTTTGAAAGCAGCTTGTTCTCAGTGCCAGTATTGAAAGACAATATTGAGCATCCTGTTCTGAAATCTGAAAGTGTGTGAAATGCCTTTTAGAAAATTAATTAATGGCAATAGAGTAAAAGATTTTGAAGCATGTGTATACACATTGACTGTATTCTCTAACCTTCAGTAGCAACCTCTAACAAGTTTATTTAAAGAAGGAATTATACATGGTGAGAAGCCATATGAGCACTTCTTAAAGTTACCAAAGTACTTTGTACAATAAGCAATCACTAGTGAATAGCACTGACTCGTATACAAATCCAGTTCATGGTCCAAAAGAAGTTTAAATCAAGAGTGAGAGAGAAATTAACATACTATTCTAGTAAAAGAACTGGGAATTTTAACAATTTCTCATTGGCATACTTGAGTGTGAGAAGATATTCAGCTAGGTGGAAAAAACCAAAAATACACTTTGGATCTTCTCTTTCTTGTGAATTTTTGAAATGCCTTTAACAACCATGTTTAGACAGTCGGGTCATCATTTTTAACAAAATGTTGATTCAGTATTTCTGAATCAACAAAATGTTGATTCAGAAATCAACAAGAGAGGAGCAAAATCTTCCTTAAAGTAATCACAATCAGTTGGTGTCTAACTGACAGTCCTAGATAAGCTAATGTGTTTTAAAGCATACTCTACTGAACCAATCCTGTGGCTGTATCTTAATCCAGTGGTGGTAGTGGATCAGCTGACACTCGAAAATAAAATTCTTGTGTTACACCATTAAACAATGAAGTTTTCTCTTTTGCTCTTGACATTATTTTTGTACTAAACAGGCTACTGGTGCTGTGGATTTCACTAATCCATCCTGCATTGTAATATTTTTCCCAGAACTTCTCTTAAACTATTAAGCTGTCCAGAAGAAGACAGTCTGGTTGATTAGTGCTTCCTCAGTTACAAACACTCTCTTTGCCATATAGCTTTTCGGTTTCTGCTGCATGCCTTTTCTATAGATAATTCCATGGGCTCTTCTTTTCTGAATTAGCATCTGTGATTCCACTTCTTTCCCCCAGTTCAAACATATGCCTGAACCCATTCATCAAACATCGCCCATTCAATTCAGTTTTAAACTCACTGAGTAACTTTTCTTCATTTATCCTTTACGCTTCCATTCCTTTCTATGCATTTCCTGAAATTTACAATCTACAGAAATTGAAGTCCAGTATAATAAATATTTTGCCTTCTCATCCTTCCTTTTCAACCCACTTATTCTACTACCCTAGTATAAGGTTATAGTGGACTTTTTTTTTTTTTTTTTTTTTGGCTTTTGTCTCAAGTTTTGTGAATTTAATAACATATCTTAAACAACCAATGCATCTAATATTGAGACAAAACACACCTCCAATTCCACTTGGTTTACTGCATTAAATGTATTGAACCAAGTGAAATTGGAGGTAAGTTTTGTCTAAATATTAGCATTGGATGTTTAAGATATACATTTTGTTTGGAGACACCATTTAAAAAAAAAAGTCTACTTATGTCATTTTCTAAGTTGTATAATTATAAAAATTTTTATTTACAATTTGGTGGCAATATGACTGTGATATTACCACAAAACTGCTAACAGAGCAGATTAATATACATTTTAATTTTCACTCAACAAATTCTCAGTACTTATGCAACCCTAACTTTTATTTTTTTACTCTGCAGCTCTCTCTCTCTCTCTCTCTCTCTCTCTCTCTCCCCCTCTCTCTCTCTCTCTCTCTCTCTCTCTCTCTCTCTCCCCCCCTCTCTCTCTCTCTCTCTCTCTCTCTATCTCTCTCTCTCTCTCTCTCGATGCTTTCACTTCATAACATTTTTCATACAGTTCACAATGCACAACAGACTTGAACAAATGTTGCTGGTGCAAACCAAACCAACTATACAAAGGTGGGGTGGGGTAGAAGAGAAAAGTAAAGATAACATGTATCCCAATCTGGATTAAAACTATCTTTACTTTCATGGATAACCTTCTCATTAACCAGGAACAAATGATATCTCACCCTCTGTCTGTCAGTATAGTAGTTTGCCACTTGTCACTCATTAGGAATCGGGTTCAAGTCCCCTCAATAACTGGATGAATTTCTAAGTCTCAACAATTAGAACTGTAGTTAGCAGACTCAAACAGAGGAAGTTATTCTCTAGAGTTATTCTGGGTTTCTCAAGCCTGCACGACATGTAAATTGAACCCCCCCCCCCCCCCAAACATACACTTTTACAAACATAATACACAGTGGAGAAGTATGGTCTAAGTTTCTAATGCTCTTAAAAATTAATTACAACAGTAAATGATATCTTTCACATTATATAGGAGATTTTTAATCCTGCACTTGCACAAGAACTCTTTAATAATTCTTTTATGGAAGAACTCAAGAAGTATATGAAGTCCTCATCGGTTGTAAATGTCTGTTCCACTGCCAAGAAGGCTTTTCATTTCAAAACTTAGAAGCTGTAAGGTTCTAAGGCAATGAACTGAAATATGCTCATGGATACAATGAGTGCCATTTGACTCAAAATAGCAAAAACACTTATTTTCAAAATCAAGCATATAACCAAAATATTCCCCTTCCTGTGAGAATATCTTTAACTCAGAAGTCTTTCAGCCCATAGAATAATAAAATATAGTGGCCATTCTTTTCTTTTATTTTCAGGAATCAAGTATATTACCAAAATATCTCTTCTACCTTATGGGAATATCTTTAACTCAGCGGTCTTTTGGCCTGTAGAATATCAAAATATAGTGGCCTTTTGTAAATTCTCTGTATTTGAAAGTCATCTAATCACAGAAGTAAACCTCTGTTATAGCCTGTGCAAGAGTTACATCAAACAATTTTTTTTGTTTTTAGAAAAATGGCTTTTGTCAGCAGTGAGGGGAAGATGATAAAGTCAACCAAGAAGTGTAGCATGAACAAATCCGTAATGACACATGCATCGCTTCCTTGCAGCATCAGCACTTCAGAGATGAACATCAGACCTTCTAATAAGACTCAATGTGGCAAAAATTGCCAACTTTGATGTAGCATGAACAAATCCTTAATGACACATGCACCGCTTCCTTGCAGCATCAGCACTTCAGAGATGAACATCAGACCTTCTAATAAGACTCAGTGTGGCAAAAATTGCCACCTTTGATGATGGAAAAATAACTTCCATACTCAACAGAGCTTAAGGCTCATACTACTCCTGACAGAAATTTGACATCTTTATCTTGATATCTTGAGTCCATCGGATTACAGTAATGAATTGTCACAAAATTTGTTGGAGGTTCTGGAGCATTTGAAAGCAGTGACCAAAGTAAAAAAGCACTTAGATTAAAATTTAACTGTTTGTGTTTGTGATATCGTAATAAAAGTTCATATAAAGTTTCATTTGAATTTTTTTTCTGTCACTAGGTTATGAATAAAAATATTAATTTCAGCCTGTTCAATTATAAGAATTCAATGCTGCTGAAAGTTCTTGTTTACACGTCTGGTTTCATTGCAAACATTAATCACACGCACGCACGCACACACAGCAAGTCATGAAAAACATACCTAACTTTGAGATGTGAATTTCTGCAGTTGTCCTGAATTTAAATGGTTGAGTAGCTGTGGCCGGTCAGAATTTCACATTTTAATAAATACAATTTAGACTACCATAAAATAAGAATAAGGCAAACTGTTTATTCTTCAAGATCTTGTAGGTATGTGCAACATTGAATGAGACTACTTAGCATAATCAGCCAATTCAGTTGACCTTCTCTTGTGTATTGTCTTCTTTATGCTATCTACATTTTCTGATGCTGAATATGCCAGTATGGTATACGTTTATGGATTTTGTGATGGTGGAGATACTGTTACTTATGCTCTGTTCTCTTCCAACTTGACAAATTCCAAGTAGTGCAGTGCTTATTAGAATTTCACAGCAGTTGTGGGAGACCAGTTGATTTCCTAGGGTCTCATCTGAGCATGCAGTTGTACAAAAGAAAACATTATTGTGCATTTCAGAGTGATCTGCAAAGTAGTATTCAACTCTTGATATTATCAGTGGAATTAGTAATTATGTTGCTATCTGACGAAGTGTATATCCATAGAGTGTACAGTGCATCTAGAACTTTGGACCTGGAGATTACATCCAACAGCTGGAGTATTATTGTTGGCTTATATCAGTATCTACATCTTGTTCTGTGATGAAGCACAATTCACACAGTGATGTTATCAACACTTACAGTTCCCATGTGTGTTCAGAGCTGAATCCATATGCCTCTGTGGAAAGCAGTTTTCAACCTTGCTTTAGTATCATTGTGTTGTGCAGTATTCTCTGCCATCAGTTATTAGTTTTTTGTTTGTTTTTTGAAGGCTGTCTTATTGGAGACATTTATCTTTTTCTCCAAGATTGACACAACTATTAGATAACATACCTTTAGCTACACAGTATGTACTTCCAACATGGTGGAACTCTTCCATGTTTTTCCTGCGCAATGAAACTGCAATTTATTAATCATTTTCTTGGTAGATTTGCCCACTTGTGGTATATTACAGAATTGGTCACCCAAGTCTCTTTAAATTTTTGGATTGCGTGGAGGGATGAAAGAGATGGTATATTCTGTAAAAGTAGAAACACTAGATACCCATTTCTATTTTGGATGCTATAGCACTCAGGAAAGACAAACATACCAGACTGAAACAAGCTATGTGAGTAATTCCTTCAAATCTTCTGCACAAAACTTAAAGAATAAACATCTTGCCTTATTTTTATTTTGTAGCATTCTAAATTCCACTGGTCAAATTTGGAACAATTTTAGTCCCATGTTGATAAAACATTTATTTTACATGCCAAAAATTTGGTGTGAATGTTCAGAGAACCATTATTTGTTCAAATAAATTCTGTTGCACTTTTCTGGTAATATATACACATTTCACTTTTTTAAATTAAATATTACTATGAAATCAATAATAAAGGAATAAAACAACAAAACACATACTACAAACATGAAAATATTTGTTCATAGATAGTGTTGAAAGCATATTGTATTTATATGAAATACTGTGTTGCATAAAATTTTAATAATGCAAACTTTCAGAAGTATGGTACAATGATCAAGGTGTATAAGGCCTTGAATGGTTTGAGCAGGCTCAATGCTGATGGAATACTTCTGCTTGCTCAGATAAAGAACCTGAGGGGCCATAGATTCAGATTGAAGAAAGACAGTTGTAGAATAGCTGTGCAGAAGTTTGCCTTTAGCCAGCAGGTAATTGATTGCTGGAACAGACTTCCATCTGTTGTTGTGGAAGTTGATAGCTAAAATAAATTTAAGGCTGAACTAGACAGACTGGATGGGTGAAATACGAAGGTTGTTTTTTTTTTTTTTTTTTGCTGGGGCTGTAAATTTGCTTTCTTGCATCATATGCCTCAATTAATGCTAATGAATGTAACTTAAAGGAACTTAGCTCATATTAATATGAAGATCATTTGAAAAGTTTATGGCTGCAGTATAAATGGTTTATTTGTGGAGTCTGGTGATGTTTTACTTTTCAACACAATCAGCTTTGGAGACAGTACAATTTTGCCATCGATGGCTGCAATGCATTCATTGCAGCAGTGCAACACTTGGTGGAAAAATTGATGCCAGCCAGGTATTTTTTCAAATTAGGAAATAGGTGAATGTCCAGTGGTACTAGATCTGGTAAATATGGGGGATAGTCCAAGATTTCAAAGCTGCATGCATGCAGCTTTGAAATTTTGGACCATCCCTCACAAGTCTGCATAATATATTCCCCTTTGATTGTCTGGCCTTTCTGAAGTTAATCCACTAGGAATACTCCTCACAAGTCTGCATAATATATATTCCCCTTTGATTGTCTGGCCTTTCTGAAGTTAATCCACTAGGAATACTCCATCAGTATCCAAAAAAACTGATGTCATCACCTCCTGGCAGGCTGGCTGTGAAAGTGATGTACCCACATCTCATTCTTAATTACAAACCTTGCAAGGAAATTTTACTGGATATGCTTGAAAATGATGCAGATGTTCAATAACTTTGGGACATGTCGTGCTGGCACCTTTTCATGGTGAGAACCTCTTTATGTAATACACACATTCAGATAAGATGCAAAGGAAATGTACTAAGCTGTAACTCGTCAATCACTCATCACACCAGATCATTCACGACATTACAACTTCTGGAGTGATGGATTTTGCAGGTCTCCCACAGCATGGGTTTTGGGATCTTCCTCCTTTAGTTCAAATTCTGCTTCCCACTTCTTAATTATGGAATAGGAAGGGACATCACTCCCCTCACAAAAAAAAAAAAAAAAAAATGATGTTATCATATCCTCATGAATCGCCTTCATCAGTAGTGCCTTCAGATTTTGTCCACTTTTCCTCATTCACACAACTTTGTTGATTTCAGGACCTGTAATTAGCATTAATAGAGGCATATGATGTAAAAATGCAAGCTTATATAGCATCAGCAAAAAAATTCCCTTCCCTTTTCACCCATCCATACACGCTAAAAGTTTGTCTAGTTTGGCCTTGAATTTATTTAAGCCATCAACGTCTACAATGACAAATGGAAGTTTGTTCCAGCAATTAACCACCCGCTGGCTAAAAACAAATTTCTGCACATCTATTCTACAACTGCCTTTTCTCAGTTTGAATCAATGCCCCCTCAGCTTTGTAATCTGAGCAAGAGGAAGAATCCCATCAGCATTGAGCCTACTCAATCCATTCAAGGCCTTGTACACCTCAATCAGATCGCCTAGCAGGCACCTAACCTCCAGAAGCTGCAATTTGCAGAACTTTCATAAGAGCACCCCTTTGTTCCCTTCACCACTCTTGTTGCCCTTCTCTCTCTCTCTACTCATTCTAGCAACTCTACATCCTTCCTAAAATTAGGCTTCCAGACCTGTACGCAGTATTTAAGGTGTAGCCTGACCATTGCCTTATACAAGGGGATAATCATCTCCATATCCCTGCTCGCATAATTCCTGTATATCATTGACAAGACCCCATTACCTATTCTGGCACTGCTCAGAAAACTTCATATCCGGCTACACAGTTACCCCCAAGTCCTCCACTACCCTGAGTGTAACACCACCCAGTTGGTGCCTTTCTCTGGGGGTTACTGCTACCCCATGTGCAGCACTTTGCATTTGTCAATGTTAAACTTCAGTTGCCACCTCTCAGCCCATCTTCTCCCAATCCTGTTGCCATAGCATACCTTACTGTCATTAACAACCCTACCAAGCTTTATATACCTTCGTCATTATCATTGATAAATACAGAAAACAACAGTGGCCCCAACACGGGGCCCCTGTTGGCCACCACTAGTAACATTAGTCCACGAAGTGCAGTGTCCACTGATTATCATTCTCTGTTTTTTCCCACTCAACCATCCCTTTATCCATAGCAGCAACTTACCCTTAATGCCATATTGCTCCAGCTTATGCAGTAGTCTTCCAAATGCAACATCTGCTGCAGAACTGCATCTGCTGCTCATTCATAATATGCAACACCAACACCACTACTTGCCTTGTTAATGGTCCTGTGAACAACAGTTCCAAATGATGAAGGCTTGTGGGAATGCTGAAGAAAAAGCTTCTGAATACATGAGGCTTCTTCAAGAACTTCTAAAATTTCCAGTATTAGCACCAAAATTAGCAATCAGTTTTTCTTGAGAAATACCGGTATCAAAATACCAGCAACAGTATCAAAAGCTTTCCTAAAATCGAAGTATATGATATAAAAATTATTTTTTGCAACCAGTTCCTTTGTAACCACATTGTAGTATCCAATTAAATTGGTCAGGTAAGACTTCCCCTTAACAAACCTATGCTGTCTGAACTATAACTGCAGTCTTGCCTAGATTATCCTAATTTGCTTCTTTAATCAGTGACTCTATTATTTTCCCTGGAACAGAAGTTAAACTAACAGGTCTGTAATTACTCATTTAAACTTTTGAACACCCATTTTTGTACATTTGTACATCTCCAGTCCATGGCGATCTCCGCTAAGTTCAAGGATGCCCTCATAATCATGGCTAAGGTCCTTATTTTATTTGCTGCCTCCTTTAATATAACTGGATAGATCTCATCCACTCAGGTGCCTTTCTTTTGTTTAACTTCAACTTCTCCACTTTGCTCTCAGTTATAACAAAATCATTTAACTCTCTGTTGGAGTTTGATAAGCTTCTGGCTTCCACTTTCCTACAGAATTCCTCATGTGTGAATGTAGATGCAGAATAATCATTCGGTTTGTCAGCTACCTGAGCAGAATCATCAACAATCGAACCATCAATATCAAGTAGACCAATCTGATTAATCCCCTTCCTTTTAGAGTTTAAATAAATAAAGAAGACTTTAATGTTTTTCTTTGCATCCTTTGCCAAAGATTTCCTTTTTGACGATTACAGACTATCTTATCTCTAGATAGTCTCCTGATAATTTATATGCATCCTATACATTTTTGTTCTCTGCCACGAGTCTTATTAATTCATCTGACATCCAATTAGGCCTAAACCTTGAACAGTATTTCTTAGTTGGTATGAAAAGCCTAGTAGCTTCCAAGATTAATTCCTTGGGTGCTTCCCATTTAGAATTTGCTGCAGGTATATCAGTTGTTCCCACTGTATAGAATTTAAAAACTGTCTGAGACCATTGTAGTCACCTTTACGAAAGCAAAAACCCTTCCCTTTACCCCCAATGGTAGGGACCTCTTTGAATAAATTCCACATTGGTACACTGTGATCACTGCCACTTAGTGGCTCCTTTATCTGCATATTCTTAATGCATGAATAATCAGTTCAACTCCCTCTGGTTGCCTCTCAAACATGCTGCTATAGAAAACAGTAATCCAATAAATCCACAAAAGTCTTGCTAGTGTGTGAGTGACCAACCCACAAGTTCCAGTCAATATCTGGGAAGTTAAAATTCTGCATTATAAGATAATCTGATTTACTGTCCCACTCTATTTTTCTGTAAACCAGTTCATTGTACTCTATTCAACTATTCACTATTCAACCTATCCTTTTTGCACAGTATATATTTTCCATTTCCCTGACAATAGAGTCACCAACAATAACTAGTCCCTTTGGGAACAGTGCATTCTGCCTTGAAGATTGCTGCTATGTTGCCTGATGCCCAAGAGTGAGCTCTGGCATTGAGTTGGGCAGCTGAGAGCTTGATGGGCCCCACATTTTAATTCTTTTGAGGCATTTACCATACTCTTCAAACTCTCATAGATGCCAATCAGAATGCTGAGTTGGCACTTATTTTCTTGACAGTCTCCTTGGCTATATCATGTCCTGTTCCAGAAAGATCCGCAAACATTTAACAAGTTGCACATTAATTTAGGATGTGGTGTGTTAGAGAATCACCCCTTCGGTTCTTCCTGAGCCACAGCACTCCCGCCACTTTGTGCACATTGCTTTGGTGCTCTAGTCTGGGGTACAAATTCCATTTAAATACAATTGAATTACAGCAATATCCCCACATAGCCACTGATAATTGGTACCAAAACTGTTCCATGTTATGTGAAACTGTGCTTATTGAGGTATAATTATAATGGGTTTTAATTGAATGCATGCCAGAGAAATAGTGTATAAACAAATAAATAAATCTATAAAAAATATTGCCAAAATTTAATTAATGAAAAGGTAACACCATGAAAGATGAGAAAAAAAAGCTTTATTATTTATTTAGGTAATTCAATAATGAAGTCTGGTGAAGTCATCTCTTCTCTTTATCGGCATGCAAGTCTTTGTAGCATCGAATTCCATCCTGTAAAGTTTTCCCTATGTTGATGCTATGTTCAACATTCGGATCTCCATTCATAAACACCTCACAGGCCATGTCAACCCCCAAAAAACTTTCTCCAATTCTTTTGTTGAAAATTCTTCGGCAATTGTTTGAACTTGTGATTCAAAACCAGTGAAATCATTTTCCAAATGGCGTAAAACATGCAACCAAACATAATGCATATTGTTGGCAGTAATTTCTAGCCAAGATGCAGATATATTTTCGAGCGCATTTAAAGGGGTAAAAAACAAATTGTGAATTGAAAAGTTTGAAAAGTTATCACGTTGTCTTGTCAGGATGGAATTAAGAATACTTAATTGACTATACTGTACTTTACTATGATATACTATAAAGCTAATGCAGTGATACATATTACACTTTCAATATTACACATTGAAAATGTGTATTAGATACAATTAAGTTACTACTTCTAGGCCTCTTTTTTTCATTTATTACTTAATTATTTATTTATTTTTTTTTTTTTTCATGACAAATATGAATTGTTTTTTATTTTGATTTGAGCATTTTTTCCTACTAGAAAATGAGTAAACTAGTAAAAATGAGCAGTTATGCAGATTTGTCATTTCAAAGACTATATGAGGAGTGGTCATATTCTTTACATGTGTATGTGGTTTGGTTAAGGTGGAGGGAAGAAAAGGTGCCAGTATGCTCTACCCAATTGGATTCCTTTGCCACATAATCTCCTATATCTGTGTACACAGCTTACAATATGAGGATCATACACAGTGACATACATAATTTTCACATAGGCAAACCAATATATTTTAGGCATAGGTAGACTGAAAATAATTCATTCTAATTCATTGAACTGAATCTTTCAACAGAACTATTTTGCTCAAATGGCATTTACAAACATTAATAAGGGAATTAAGCCAAAATGCAGAAATATTTTTATTATAGTGAAATTTTTGTTAAAACAGTAGACCTTTTTACAGAATTTTGTCATGTATCAAAAATAATGCCAATTACTATAAAAAGGATAACTGTTCTGCTGAACTCATAGGTAAATACTGAATTATTTTTGTAAAAAGTATTTTATATGCAAATTTCAAATCTACAATGATAAAATAGATAATAACATGACAATTATGTATGCCAAAAAAAAAAAGAATTATGGAAAATGAGTGCAATGATATTATATGAAATTTTAATAATAATAAAGAAATTTTTTAATATTTAAATCTTAATATTATTCTTAAAACTTCTAAAGATTTCATTCGCAAACTTTTGTTTTTTTCATGAAAAGCATAGTGTTTCTTATACATGGTCTTAAACAGCTTCTCCAAATCTACTGTAGTGACATAGTACCGAGACTGAATAATTACTTTGGGTGTATCAGTTTTGGTTCTCGGTTTTGATTTATGTGTTGAAGAGCGTAATAATATGCAGGTATTGATTAATGGGAAATACACTTTGCTAACTGAGTTGTGAAAATAAAAATAATGCCAATTACTATAAAAAGGATAACTGTTCTGCTGAACTCAGCGGTAAATATGTACTGAATTTTGAGTTTGGAACAGCTGTATATAATAAAAACAAATCAGTCAAATATTACAGTCTGATTTTCATACCTCCTTCCTGTGACAAGAAAAAAGTTTATAAAAAAGACTTACTAAATATTCAGCCTCATCCCTTTCCATTGGGCTCCTCATGGTGACTGAAGGGGAAATGGTTATTCTTTCTTTAGTCACGAGAAGTTGCAAATAAATAAATATATGAATGCAATATTCATATATATATATACTGGGAGCCATAATTCAGTTGAATTCCAGGTACCTTGAACAGGTATATTTATACCTTAGAGGAGGATTGAAATGCCATAAACAAGCCACTGAGATGAAATTCATTCAGTTTGCTTCTTTGATTGCTTTGCTTCTTTCACTGTTATAATTGATTCGTTGTGGTTTTCTTATTTCATCTTTTTTTTTTTTTTTTTTTTTTTGGCATAACTTTTTTCATATTGCTGTCTAATTTTAAAGATGTTTACAGATTTTAAGTCTGCATGAAATATTCTTCTCAGCAATATACACTGCCTTACCATTAATATCCGTTAATAGCTAGTCACATCCTACGTAAGCAATGTACATCAGATAAACTATAAATATGCCCATATTTCTTTGAGGAGAAAGTAGTACAATTGTGAATGCAAGATGCTGCAATTGAGGGAGTTAACAGACTTCCAGCACAAAATGAAAATAGGGTGCGCATAAGCACTTGATCTGTACATTTCATTTCATGGCAAAATCACACGGAAGACAAACCACTAGGACCCGCAAAACCTCTGAAGCTGACAAAATGTGACAGGAGAGCCCTGCAAAGAACAGGCCCTGAGTGAGGCAAGTGGGATACATCTCAGCATCAGTACAAGATACTACATTATATGGGATACCACTATGCAGTTATCAACCCGACTAATGTCAGACGCTGTCTTGCTTGGTGTAAAGGCCCACCATTCTTGAACTGTAGATGAATAGAAAGCTGTGCTTTGGAGTGATGCGTCACGGTAAATGGTCTACCAATCTGATAGTGCCTCGGCATGGTAAATGCACAGAAAAAATCTACCAGCTGGACTGTATCATCCCAACAATGAAGTTTGGCAGAGGTAATGTGGTAGTTGGGGACTGTTTTCATGGTTTGGGCTGGGACTGTTGGTTGTTTTTGGAGATCTCCATGAAGGCTGAGGTCAGTCTAGATGTCCTAGACAGAAATGATCTAGTGTTTGTAGTACCTGAGACAAAACTTGGTCGCAGCGTCTAATTCATATCGTTTATATATATAAAAGAAAACGTTTAAATATAAGATAACTTCTCATACCTTTTTATAGAAAATTTCTTCACCCAACACTCACATCAAATTTATCCGGTTAATACATAGTATAAAAGATCCAAGTTTGTAATGCGATATTATCCATACTAAAAGATAGTTAATTTATACGGGTTTTATAAAACTAATCTTGCATTCAATTCCCAATGTCTACTTGCTGCCATCAAGGAAGAGCAAAGCATAGCTGATGCACATCAAACCACCCAAAACTAAACCCACCAGCAATAACAGACTAGAAATTGAAGGCAATTGTCAAATATTAAAATATTTGACAATTGCCTTCAAAATTGTTACGTTAAAATATTCTACACTAAACTTCTTTATACATGACTAGGTTATTTTGGTTACGAACTGTGCTCACGAGAAGTAAAGTCTTTACGGACCATGCTCATGAGAAATAGTCTACTTCTCATGAGCACGGTTCATAACCGAAATAACCTAGTCATGTATAAAGAAGTTTAGTCTGGAATATTTTAATGTAGTTTGACAATTGCCTTCAATGTCTAGTCTGTTATTGCTGGTGAGTTTAGTTTTGGGTGGTTTGATGCGTCAGCTACGCTTTGCTCTTCCTTGATGGCAGCAAGTAGCATTGGGAATTTAATGCAAGATTAGTTTTATAAAACTTGTATAAATTAACTATCTTTTAGTATGGATAATATCATGTTACAAACTTAGATCTTTTATGCTATGTATTAGCTTGATAAATTTGATGTGAGTGTCGGGTGAAGAAATTTCCTATAAAAAGGTATGAGAAGTTATCTTATATTTAAACAATATTATTAAAAGTAGGAAGAATTAAGCTTCACTGCTCTTATATTTTGAAATATTATTGATATCGCATCTAGCAGCACCTGTTGTAGGCGGCGTCTGTGGCAAGTGCCTCACTTGCACATCCCTAGTGTTAAGGCCTGGTCCTGGACAATAATGCATTAATGCCCATACCTGTATCAGAGGGACAACACTCCATGTCATACTTTCATATTGCTCTCACAATGTGATGTACTCTCCAGCCCAGAGCCCTGACTGCAATCCTATGGAGAACCTCTGGGATGAAATGGATTATTGGGTGCATGTAAGGAGAGAGCAATTGTCCAAAAAAACTGGAGTGTGTTCTGTGGAGACTAGAGGGCTGGCCTTGAAGGCTAAAAGTTTCAGCACATGTTATTAGTTTTCTTGCAAATAGAGGTTATTTATAGGAAATTTCTGGTGTCCTGATATCAATGGTGGAGCAGTGCACACACACACACACACACACACAAAACGCTTGCTGTCAAATGTGAACTGCAAAAAATTAACATGGTGATGCAGGACTTCTGAACAGCACTGTGAAATTGCATTCGTATATATTAATATGAATTATTTTATTTATAGGTCATGACTGCTCAATACGTCTGTGGAATATGGACAACAAAACATGCGTGCAAGAAATAACTTCCCATAGAAAGAAATTTGATGAAGCTATATTCGATGTAGCTTTTCACCCTTCCAAGCCATACATTGCCAGTGCAGGAGCTGATGCTTTGGCCAAAGTATTTGTGTGACAGAAATATGCATATAATATATTTAAAAAAAAAAAAAAGGCAAATGGTCAAAGAAAATCGGTTTGCTGGCACAAGCTCATCATGTGCCCAGCCAGCATTTTACCCCCACAGACCAATGAACTGTATTTGTGCACCATTATTTATTTATTATGTACAGCTAAACAGGGTCTTGTGTTTGCTGGCAGGTTTTATACCTCCCTTCATATAGTAAAAGACTGCCATTGGTTGACAGCTTTTTTATTTTATTTTATTAATTTTTTTTTAATTTAATTTTTTTTTTTTTTTTTTTTGTCAACCATTTTAACTAGATAGACAATTATGATGTTTTTAAATCATACATATTGGTGACAATCGACTGAAAAAATTATGTGAATAATTTATTCTAACAGTGAAAAAAAATTATATCCAAAGAATTATTTATTTTATCTGAAGCAGCAAGCATTAATTATATGAAACTGGACACATTTCTCTTCAGAATTTGATTGTATAAAATGATAAATGCCATGGATTTTTTTTAAACTTCATTCAATCATAATGTTCCTGATAGTGGGAGAACCTACAACTGTAAAAATAATGTGGTGTTTGGAAATTCTTTTTATCACTGATCAGGACTTTACTGATTTCTAATGAGAACCATGCAAAAGGCATCTTAAGTTTCGGATAGCCAGAAACAAGAAATTTGTGTGTAGTTTAATTATCTTGAGTTATTCAGCATTCTTAGTTATAAAGTGTTCAGTGATAAAACTTTGTAAACCTAGCTCATTACATCCCTTCTGTGCGTGTATGCGTGTGTGTAAAAAAAAAAAAAGAAAAAAAAAAGAATGCATCTTGTATATACTTAAATAAATGTGAGGATTCCTGTAATTAGTCGTAGGAAGGTTATAATATGCCTTGCACCATGAAATAGTGTAGCTAAGCCAGTGGGGGTGCGGGTGGGGGGGTGATGTCAACAACATCAGGACTGTCTCTTATACTTTCTTAGGACACAATAATACAATACTGTACACTACCACCTTGTGCAGCACACAGGTTTGAATCTGAATGTTGTAGGAGTGATAGTGTTGTACAGTGTACAGAATTAATGTGTGTGTGTGTGTGTGAGAATGTGGGTGTGAGAGAGGAAGGAAGGAAGAAAGAGTGTGGGTGTTTGTGTGTGCGCATGCATGTGGTGCATGTACAAGTAGGGTTATGAACATACTCAGGTTGGCGTGTGTGTTTTTGTGCAGTTCATTAGTCATTTTCTCTTCAGGAGAAAGTACAGCAGCTGGTCATATTAAAATGAGAAACACTTTTTATATTTTGTTCAGTGGGGGGAATTAAAAGATTGTACTGCACAGTTGAGATTTCTAATCCTGTAGATGGTATATGTCGTATTTATTTAAACTGAACTTTGTTATTTGAACATATTTTCTGCTGTTTAGACCAGGGTTATTTTAATTTTGCATTGCATGTTACTTTTAATGTCACATTATGTATATTACAACAGTTGTGGAGCAGTGGCTCATGGTCTGAACTGATTAATCATACATTGTCCCATAAAAGGCAGTGTCTGGTTTGATAAGTATGGGAGGAACCCTGTAGCCACCCTTCCCTCACATAGGGAATTAGCAGTACTGAAGATATAAAACTGTTGGTCAAGGTGATTCCTTCTGTGTCATGCAAATTTTATTGCTACATAAGCTGGGCTTTGTGCTTCCTTTTTTAATAAAACCTCTGAAGGAACAAATAATTGACTTGTTTACTTATATCAATACTGTGCATTTAGATAAACAAAATTTTACTTATATGCATTCTTTTGAAAATGTGATAATTATTTTGTTAATTTGGATTTATGCACTTTGGGAATTTTGTAGATCAAACCAGAAGTTTTAGCTGTATCTTTATTAATTTTCAATACTCTGTATTGTAATAATGGCTGTCTTAAAGTTTTCAGGAACCCTAGACAATGTGCTGGCAGAGCCCTCCCCCTGCTGTGTATTATAATTTGTCTAATATAGTTGTCCCTCCCTCCCTCCCACACACACACACACACACTACCCATATTAACTATCACTTCCAATGACAGATTGTTTTCTTTGTATTATTATTATTAAAAGTGAGAAAAACAAAAATTTTAGGAGTACTTAAAAGATCTTGTTAGAATAATAAATGCCAAAAAAAAAAAATTATTAACTTAAAATTACTTATAGTTGCTGAGTATAAATGCATTCTTGATATTTCGAGCCAGGAGTTCCCAAACTTTTGTAAGACCCCCTCCCATGAATAAAATTAATGATTTCGTATGGATTAGATTTGGGCTAGAAATAAGTATACAACTTACTTTTAATAATTACATTTCAATCTGTATATCAAATAAAACAACAATAGATCTTACAACTCTATGAAATAAAAAAAAAATCAAATTTTAAAAATTTTGCACCCCCTTCTTCTAAATTTTTCATACTTCACAGTTTCGAACCTCTGTTCTAACTAATAATTTATAAATAAACCTTGTGAGGTTTACTTAAAGCAGTATCAGCTATAATTTTACCATTATCCAGCTCACTGGCAGTGTCATTTTTCATTCAGAAATATAGCCAAGTTGTTAACTTCTCCTTGAAGTATTGTTGGCTGCATGAAGTTCTTATAAGTTGATTTCAAAAAACTTTCTTTTGATGCTATACTGAATGAGAAAAGTCAGAATAATTTTGAGAGAAATGTAAGTATTAGTAAACAATTTATGGACTTTGTATAGTAAAAATGCATTCCCTTTAGGAAATTATGTAACTATACATGTTGTCATGGCCTCCATAGCCAAGTGGTCAGGAGCGGGAGTGCAGTAGCACACGCTCTTTGAGTACACCGGGGTTCAAGCCCCTGACTGCTGAATACGGTCGGTCTGCCAACCCACACTGGACCAGCGTGGCAGATTATGGTCCATTTCCCTCAGCATGAATTGTTGAGGAGGCTTCCATCCTGCAGTGGGTTGATAATGGCTGCACTTTTACATGTTGTAAGCTGTAATAGCACTGAAATATGGTTATCCTTGTTTCTCTTACAACTTCCTCTTACACTTTATGTGAATTTTGTGTGAACTGCAAACGTGCTAGCTTTTATAGTTTACCCATAAAATTTACACTTGGAGAATCAGAATACCAAAATAACTTATATACTCATTAGGCTTGAATTAAAAACAATACAGGAAGAAAGGAGTTTGGGAATTACAATATCATCTGACACTTCCTCTGAGCAGTATATACAGGCAGAAAGGGCCCATTATTTTTCTATCAACGATTTTTGAAACATTTGATTGTAGAGATATGGAGGCCATAATCCCACTGTGTAAGGCAGTTGTACGATGGCAATTGGAATACTGTCTAAGTTTGGAGACCACACCAAAAAAAAGAAAGACATCAAGCTTTTTGAAAAGATCCAAAGACAGGCAACGAGCATGCCAGCTTGGTAAGATCTACAAAGGAGTTCTCATATGAAGAAAGACATCAAATGTATGGGCTAGAGAGTTTGGTAACTATTCACATTAGAGGAGACCTGATTGAGGTCTATAAGTTTCTGAGAAAAGATAGTAAATGATGAAATGATTCCAGACTATAAATTCAAATTCTAGGGGAAAAGATTTAGAATGAATTATCAGAAGTTTTATTTTAGCGAACAAGTTGTTAATCACCAGAAAGTTCTGTCTTCTGTTTTTTTTTAAATGCTGTCTTCCAACCTGAATACAATATTCTGAATGTGGTCTTATTATTGCCTTGTAAAGAAGAATGATAACATACTTCTCTACTAGCAAAAGCCCTATGAATCATATATGGGACACCTTCCTAGATGCCTGTTTACATTGCATGGAAAATTTTGTCAAATTGAATTATAATGCCTTTTTCATCTTAAACCACTTTTAGTTCCCCCCCCCCCAGCTTATATGTAACCCCAGGATTTATATTCCTCAAATACGTAATGTTACATTTAGAACTTTAGTTGGCATACCTCAGACCATACATGCAACTAGTACAAATCTTTTTGAAGCAGCAGGGCTCAGTTGGATTGTTAACTACCCTTCCCCCTTCAAATAGCAAACTTCAACAGCTAACCTTGGATACCTTCGTATCATTTATGAAAGGTAAAGACGAGAATCCAGCACTGATTACTAAGGGTTTGTTATGCTGATCCACCCTGAAGACTGACAGTTTATGACAAACCTGTGTCCCATATTTTAGCCAGCCTGCAATCCAACATAGGATCTTACCAGTAACTCCAACTTCTTATATTTTATATAGCAGATCACCCAGATTTCCAAGTGGTAATCTGAGTTCGTGACTACCCGTTCACTGGATGGAAATCCAGGACTTCTATTAATGGGGACAGATAGTCACGCACCTCGATTTCACAGTAGAAACTTTCATATCCTTTCCTCCATAAAACTTGTAACCTGTTCTAAATCTCTAACTTTTCAAATTTCCAAACTATTAGTGAAATACGAGAGGGACAGGAATTTTCCTTCTATCCTCCTCTTCCGTTTGTCTGCTTCACTCCCCCCACACTGAAATACTACAATGGAATGTGCCCAGGCCATATAAATACAGCCTTCAGCACATGTTCGCTTCCCGAGCGAAAAGCCCTCATCAAGCTTCGTATAATTATCTCCCTATATACCTTTAGTATCCGTAATGCAAAGATTTAAGTTTAAATAATTCTTTTGTCCTGTCACAAAGTTCATCTGTCAAATTTTGTAACATACTTTAGGCAGGTTTTCCAATACTAATTCCATCTATTTTAATTAATTTCATTCTACAATTGAATTATGTGTAGTTTCATACCGTATCTTGAAGCAATTATTATGGGTTTCCTTTTTCCTGAAGAACTGAACAAAACTTGAAAATATCAGGTAAGAGCATTCCTGGCTTAAAATTTCTATAATTATAATATTCCTATTAAAAAAAAAAATTCTGCTTGAGATCTTAGATTTATTTAAAAATTTAATTTAAAATGAGGCCACAGATCCCATACACCAGCAAATCACAATCAGATAGCATTTGTCCAATTTTACAGATATTAATGGGTCTCAATTACACAAGTTGTCTGTCCAACATGTCATAGTTTCAAGACAATGTGATTTCCATAATGTTTTTTATAGGTGAATAATGACTCCAAAAGACAGTAGTCTTATTCTGGCAAGGATTATAATCCTCACATTTAGCTCTCCCAAATTACTACCAATTTTTAAGATAGGCTATCTCCACCACCATGGCTGACCTTATACAGTTAGTTCTCGACTTTACGAGTTAATTCGTTCCTAGCGCACGCTCGTAAAGCGGGAATTTATTTCCCATAGACATAAGGTTAAAAATAAGGGTTACGTTTTCAACAATGAAATAAGTTAGCTAATTAGTTTATGTTTAAACAATGATTGATTTATCGAAAGAAATGAAAACGTAGCCTGTAAAATCAAGCAAATTATAATAATAGAGAAATTATTTACACTTACAGATGTTAAAAGAATGTTTATTCTTCATCATTATTGTCTTGGCACTCGTTGGTTTGTTTCACAAGGAGTCTTCGGAAATTTTCTCAAGAGGCATTTGTTTCCAAGATAATCTTATCTTTTAATTATAAATTTCACGATTGTATGCATAAGCATTTTTTAATGGCACTCACAAATTGCAACTAACACGATTCGCATGGAGTAACAAGTTTACGAAGCTTAAAAAAAAAAAAGGAATGAAGAGAAGATTCTGAAATTTTATTTATATTTTTTATACGATTGAAGATTTCAGTAAAAAGGAAACACATTTCACCATAATAACATAAAAAACCACACAATTCCAGCTATCGGTATTTTTGAAAATGCAAGAAGATCGAGTTTACTACCCGTTTATAATTGCTTGCAGTAACAGAAAAGCCCAATAAACCGGAAAGTGCAAATTGTTTTTATTGTTTTATAGTCGTGACCTCCAGAAATGTGCTTTAGAAAAGTATTACAAAGGCGTTTAAAATTGATTCTTATAACAGAACATATGATAGCGATGAAAGTGTAGTGCATTTTAATGATTTGAATTGGTAACTAATACAGTTAACAAACCATGCTCGCAACCTTTTATATGGCCTTAAGGTCATGCTTGTGATCTTAAAACCATTTAGAGAGTAAATAGCTTAGTTATACAGCGAAAATTTCAACTTCCGAGATCTTGAAACAAATTACCAAAAAACACAACGTGTTATTGGGTTCACATTACGATATTTTAACAATATGATAGTGTCTCTAGAACTGATTAATATCGTAAAGCGGGGTACACCGTATTGTATAGCTACGCACATGGTTTGGAATGCAGTATTTATGAATGTTTAACATTCGTTTTTTGCAATTAATGTTCATATTTTCGATTTTGTTGATACTTGAGAAAAAAAACTCGTAATGCGAGAACTGCCTGTATTCCCAATCCCATCAGGTACTACAAGTGCCAAAAATATGGCCACTCCCAAATGGCATGTTGAAGTGAAGCAGTATGTCCTAATTGTGGATAAAAAGAGCACAACCAATCTGACTGCACAGTTACCATTCCTCATTGCCAAAATTGTAAGGGTAACCATCTGGCCTTCTCCAAAACATGGACTATGGAAGCAAGAAAAAAAAAATCCAGAAATATAAGGTGGACAACAAAGTCACAAGTTCAGAGGCAAGAATCAACAACAAAACCAAAATAAAATTTTTATTTGGTTTTGTTGTTGCTGTAATGAATGTGATTCTTATGTTCAGTTTGATAATGATGATATAGTACAATCTCGGGCCATAGATATTGCCCCTGAACATATAGCTAACAAGATTTTACAAGCTGATACCTCTGCAATACCAGAATCTTTGACAGGAAAATACAAACAGAGGAATTACTGGTGGGATCAAGAATATGCATGCTAAACAGGAATAAGATAGAGCTTGGAATTTGTTTTGCAAATTCCCTACATCTAGAAACCCTATTAACTTTAAAAGACTCAAAGGCAAGTTCTGCCAAATAAGAAGAAAACCAAAGAAAGACGTCTGGATTAGTTTTGCTTTGACTATTAACAAAGTACAGAGACACCAGGCTCATCTGGATGGAAATTTCAACCACTTGATGGCAAATATGTGCAGTCTCCAGCCTCAATGCTAAACTGGAAAGGGCAGGAGTTCATCCTCCTTAGCAGAAAGAAATAGTGAATGCCTTAGCTGAATTATTTGCCAGCATATTGGCAGTATCTGCTTATGACCCAATCTTTCTACAATTTATAGCATCTGCAGAACAGCATAAATTAACTTCTTTACTGTAGAATCACACCTGTGCAACCAACCTTTCACATCAACAGAACTTTTAGAATCTCTCAATAAAACATCCAGTAATGCTTGTTGCTCCAGATAAGTTTACTACATTATGCTAAAACTAAACAACAAAGCAAAAAAATTCATTTTTAAATTTCTATAATCAAATATTTTTATAAAATACTTAGCCAAACTTTTGGTGTCGCTCATTTGTCCTAGCCTTCCCGAAGCCAGGAAAGGGTCGTGCCTTTCCACATACTGTAATTACAAGCCAGTTTCACTGACAGGCTGTTTAGGAAAGCCTTGGGAAAAAATGAATCACAAACAGTTAACATTGTTTCTGAAAACTAAAAACTTGCTAAACAATAATCAGTATTGGATTCGAAATCATCGGTCCACATTAGACATGATGATCAAAGCAGAAGCAAACATCCGCAATGCTTTCATAAGGATACAACACCTGATATGGTTAATCTTGATATTGAGAAAGCCTTCGATGCCACCTGGTGATATGGTGTTCTTCAAGATCTTGATTCATTTGGTTTCAGAGGCTAGCTTCCCCAATTTATACAAAACTTCCTATACCACAGAACATTTCAGGTTAGCTATCTGAACAATTTATCCACATCATTTTGAACAAGAGGAGGGTGTGACCCAGGGTTTCATTCTAAATGCAGTTGAATTTTACATGTTTGCTGATGCCCTCATTATCAGAGATTGTGCAAGACTCGGTGGGGTAGAATTTTCCTCAGCCTGTGCTTGTTAACAAGAGACTGCTTCTACATGGATGGGATACACTTAAATAGATCAGGTGCAAGAATATTTGCTGATGCTATCGAGGTAGAGTTAGGTGGGTCGGAAAACTGCTAGCTTGAGGGATACATGGACTAATAGATTAACAGTAGCCACTGGCAGAGGTGAAAGTGATCCTTGCACTGCTTCTATTGAAATGCAAATGAGCAGCAGCTCGGAAAGCAAGGCAGTGGGGATTTCCAGGACTGCTGGGAGTCATAGTGGAACAAGTAAATACATGGGCTGTGTTAGGGTAACTAGGAGTAGAAACAGGTGCATGTATACTTTCATGTACACCAATGCTAGGAGTATAGTTAATAAATTTGATCAGCTTGAAGTGCTAGTCAAGACATCAAAGGTAGATATTGTTGAGATATCAGAGATTTGGTGTCACACTGACATAAGCAGTGCAGAATTGGAATTTGCGGAGCACAGTGTGTACAGGAAAGATAGACAGGACAGGAAGGGTTATGCTGTTAGTTAAGAAACCCATAAAATCTAAGAAAGTGCATCCAATTGAAGTTTGTAGACAATGCAATATTGAGTCTGGGAGATTTAATTTCCCAGAGATTGACTGGGATTTGTGGGTTAGTCACTCACACACACTAGCAAGGCTTTTGTGGATTTATTGGATGATTGTTTTGTACAGCAGCATGTTCGGGTGGCAACTAGAGGGAGCAATACCCTTTATCTGATTATCAGTAGTGATTCTTCATGCATTAAGAATCTGCAAATAAGGAACCACTATGTGGCAGTGATGCAGAAGTGAGATTTACTCAAAGAGGTAACTACCATCAGGGGTAAAGGGAAGGGTTTTTGCTTTCGTAAAGGCGACTCGGTGGTCTGAGACAGTATTTAAATTCTATATAGTGGGACCAACTGTGATGTTACCAACAGCAAATTCAAAATGGGAAGCATTCAAAGAATTAATTGTGGAAATTACCAGGCTTTTCATGTCAACTAAGAAATATTGTTCAAGATTTAGGCCTAAGTGGGTTTCAGATGAACTAATTAGATATGTGGCAGAGAAGAAAAATGCATGGGATACATATAAATTAACAGGTGACATGGAAGCATATGATAAATATAAGCTGATCTGTAACCAAGTCACAAATGAGGTTAGGCAGATTACGAGAAATCCTTGGCAAAGGATGCAAAGAAAAACAGCAAAGAGTTCTTTACTTATGTAAACTCTAGAAGGAAGGGGAATAAATCAGATTGGTCCACTTGATATCGATTGTTCAACTGTTGATGATCCTGCTCAGGTAGCTAACAAACTAAATGAGTATTTTCCATCTACATTCACACACACGAGGAGTTATTCAGGGAGGGGAAGGCCAGAGGTGAATTAAACTCTGGCAGTGAGCTAGATGATTTTGTAATAACAGAGCAAAGTGGAGGAGAAATTGTTGAAGGTAAACATAAGAAAGTCACCTGGGGTGGATGGGATCTATCCGGTTGTAAAGGAGGCAGCAAAGGAAGTAAGCAAATGCTTTAGCCATAATTATGAGAGCTTCCTTAGATTCAGGGGAGATACCCATGGACTGGAGATGTGCAAATGTAACCCCAATCCACAAAGGAGGATCAAAGGGAGATAGGTAATTACAGACCTGTAAGTTTAACTTCTGTTCCAAGGAAATTAATGGAGGCACTCATTAAAGATGCATTGCAGGATCATCTAGATAAGACTACAGTTATAGCTCGGACACAGCATGGATTTGTTAAGGGGAGGTCTTGTCTAACCAATTTGATTTGATACTATGATATGGTCACAAAGGAACTGAATGGAAGGAATAATTTTGATATCATATATTTGGATCTTAGAAAGGCTTTTGATACTGTTGCACAAATTGCTGCTATGGATAAAGGGAGGATTGAGTGGGAGAAGACAGAGAATGGTAATCAATAGACACTGCTCTTCGTGGACTAATGTTATTAGTGGAGTTCCCCCAGGATTCAGTGTTGGGTCCATTGTTGATTTATGTATTCAATAATGATATTGATGATGGTATATCAGGCTTAATGTCGAAGTTTTCAGCCAATACGAAGGTCAGCAAGGTTAATGACAGTACGCTGCAACAGGATCTAGAAAAGTTGGGCAGATGGGCTGAGAGGTGGCAACTGAAGTTTAACATTGACAGTGGTCTCTACCACTCTCTAGTGAAAAGGACCTGGTGGGTAATTGTGCAGGCAGATATAAAATTTTCTGAGCAGTGCAGAACGTCTGCAAGAGTAACTCATCAATGATATACAGGAATTTTTCTAGCAGGGATAAAGAGGTGATTATCCCCTAGTATAAGGCAATGGTCAGGCCACACTTTTAGTACTCTATACAGGTCTATAGGCCTCATTTTTTGAAGGATATAGAGCTGTTGGAACGAGTACAGAGAAGGGCAACAAGATTAGTGAATGGAACAAAGGGTTGCTCTTACGAAGAAAGGCTTAACTTTTGCAAATTTCAGTATCTGGAGACTAGGCACCTGCAAGGTTGTCTGATTGAGGTGTATAAAGCCTTGAATAGTTTGAGCATGCTCAGTGCTGATGGGATTCTTCCTCTTGCTCAGAATAATCACCCGAGAGGGCATAAATTCAAATTGAGGAAATACAGTTGTAGGATAGATGTACGGAAGTTTGCCTTTAGCCAGCAGGTGGTTGATTGCTGGAACAAACGTCCATCTGTCGTAGAAGTTAATAGCTTATATAGATTCAAGGCAGAACTAGACAAACATTTTGAGCCAGTAGATGGGTGAAATGAGAAGAGGGTGTGTTTTTTTTTTACTGAATGCTATATAAGCTTGCTTTCATGCATCATGTGCCCTTGCTATTGCTAATGCTAATCTCCCGGGACCCAGTTCTCACCTCTTTGTGACAATTTCTTTCTGAAATAGGGAAAATGCACCCTAGCAAACAGCAACATTCAGCTGCTACATGAAATATATACCTTGGAAAATTCAGATATTCTAAATAATCTAACTGAGAGCTCTAAAACAGATGAAGCTTTTGGTACTGCAGCAGTTTCTTCCACTTTCTTAACCATAGTCATTTTTGAACCATAAAAAAAACAAAACCGTTTCCCTTTCCCAGTAGCTGTGTCTCTTTCTACTGAATACAGTATTTATACCACAGAATTTTATGAAATAAAACTAGCCCTAAATAAGAAGCAATCACTCTTTCAAGAAGCTATGCTATATATCCAGACTCCTTAGGTGAATTCAGTCTACTTTTTCTCCCTCTCATCCTGAAACAGATCTGATCTTGATTGTCCCTATCAAACATTCAACCAGATGGTCACCTTCTGCTGTATCCCTGGTCTTTTCGGAATTCCAAGAAGGGAATTTGTGTATCATGCTGTTAAACATCCTGTCACCCGTAAATACACTGACTACAAATCCATTATTAAAACAGCAGGTAGGAATCACTGCTCTCAACTGTGGCGAACTCAAATCAATAATAAACTGCAGATAAAAAAAAAAAGAACTGCAGCTCTGGAAATAGCTTCAGAAGCAGGAGAGAAGTAATTCTGGTAAGACTGCAACATCATTCCCATCCAACTCTGCTGCATTTACTTATTGGAGAGAACCCTCCTCGGTAATTCTTTCTGCCAATCCTAGATTACAATCAAGCATATCTTGATTGAATGGCCTTAACAATCAAGTATTCAGAAATCTAGCTTTAACTCACTCTATCTAGCTTTCAGGAACCATTAACCTTATCACACATTCCTGGCAATGATGCATATTTTGAAGAACTGTTTAATACATATCAATATTTGAAATGCACAAATTTATATAATTGTCTCTGATAATCATAATATGGAAGATTTAATCATAAGTAAATCATGTACAGGTACAATATTGCCCTGGAGGCCTGCTAAAAACACCCTCAAATACAACAGTGGGGAGCCTTGCTGTTCTTTAAACTCAGTAGCTAGCTTTTCTAGGAAACACATGTCTGAAATCACTTATTTTATAGCAGTCTGATACTTTAAAATTCCCCAGAGTTCTGAGCTTGTTTTTGACTGTAAATGTTGACGAGAAGTATCTGTTCAACTTATCTGCCGTTTCTGCTGAGCTTGCTATGAATCTTCCACTACAACCAATTAAGTGACCTACTGGATTTACTTCTCTTTCTTGTATTCATATATGAGAAGAATTCCTTATCCCCAATTCATAGATCTCTGCTAATGTTTTCTCATAATCATCTATCACCCGTCTTATCCCATCAGTGGGTTTGTTACACAAAGCCATGGTTGGATTGTATTGGGTGAAAGAAAATTGTAATCACATGATTTTTTGCAATTGTCCCATACCTTCTCCTTTTGCTGAATCACACTGTTAACTTTACCTGTCATCCATATTGGCATCTTTTGTTTATGGAATATTATCGCTGGTATAAATATTTTTGTGGCTTTGAGGATAAATTCCTTGAACATTTCCAAAGGGAGGGGGTGTTATGCTGTTAATTAAGAAAAACATAAAATCAAAGGAAGTGCACCCAGTTAATATAGATGAACAGTGCTCTGTTGAGTCAGTTTGGTGTGAGATAAGCACTGCGAAAGGAAAAATAAGAGTAGGAGTGTGTTATAGGCCTAATGACTTGAATGAGTACAATGAACAATTGTACAGAGAAATAGAGTGGGCCAGTAAATCAGAATGTCTTATAATGGGGGATTTTAACTTCCCAGATATTGACTGGAACTTGTGGGTTGGTCACTCACACACTAGTCAGACTTTTGTGGAGTTATTGGATGATTGTTTTCTGCAGCAGCATGTTCGAGAGGCAACCAGAGAAAGTAACACTCTTGATCTGGTTATCAGCAGTGATCATTCGTGTATTAAGAATTTGCAGATAAAGGAACCACTAGGTGGCAGTGATCACAGTGTGCTGAAGTGGGATTTACTCAAAGAGGTAACTACCGTCAGGGGTAAAGGAAAGGGTTTTTGCTTCCGTAAAGGGGAGTACAGTGGTCTCAGACAGTTTTTAAATTCTGTACAGTGGGATCAACTGACGATGTTACAAACAGTAAATTCTAAGTGGGAAGCATTCAAAGAATTAATCGTGGAGCTACTAGACTTTATATACCGATTAAGAAATATCGTTCAAGGTTTAGGCCTAAATGGTTATCAAATGAACTAATGAGACTCGTGACAGAGAAGAAAAATGCATGGGATGCATATAAATTATCAGGTGACGCAGAAGCCTGTGGTAGATATAAGCTAGTCTGTAATCAGGTCACAAAGGAGGTTCGGCAGGCGAAGGCGGATTACGAGAAATCTTTGGCAAAAGATGCTAAGAAAAACAGCAAGGATTTCTTTACTTATATAAACTCTAAAAGGAAGGGGATGAATATGATTGGTCCACTTGACATCGATGGTTCGACTGTTGATGATCCTGCTCAGATAGCAAACAAACTGAATGAGTATTTTGCATCTACATTCACACGTGAGGAATTATTACAATTTGAAAATGGAAGAAGGTTATCAAATTGTAGTAGTGTGCTTAATGATTTTGTAATAACTGAGAGCAAAGTGGAGGAGAAATTGTTGAAGTTAAACATAAGAAAGGCACCTGGGGTGGATGGGATCTATCCAGTTATTTTAAAGGAGGCGGCAAAGCAACTAAGCAAACCCTTAGCCATAATTATGAGAGCATCCTTGGACTCAGGGGAGGTTCCCACGGACTGGAGATGTGCAAATGTGTCTCCAATTCACAAAGATGGATCGAAGGGTGACACGAGTAATTACAGACCAGTTAGTTTAACTTCTGTTCCGGGTAAAATAATGGAGTCGCTGGTTAAAGATGCATTGCAGGATCATCTAGACAAGACTGCAGCAATAATTCAAACACAGCATGGGTTTGTTAAGGGAAAGTCTTGTCTGACAAATTTGATTGGTTATTATGATGTGGTCACAAAGCAACTGGATGCAAAAAATAATTTTGATATCATATACTTGGATTTCAGGAAAGCTTTTGACACTGTTGCGCATGGAAGACTACTGTACAAATTGGAGCAGAATGGTATTAAGGGTAAGTTGCTACAATGGATAAAAGGATGGTTAAGTGGGAGAAGACAGAGGGTGGTAATCAATGGGTGCTGCTCTTCGTGGACTAATGTTATTAGTGGAGTCCCACAGGGTTCGGTGTTGGGTCCACTGTTGTTTTGTGTATTTATCAATGATATTGATGAAGGTATATCAGGCTTAATGTCGAAGTTTGCAGATGACACAAAGGTTGGCAGGGTTGTTAATGACAGTAATGGCAGTGTGCTACTGCAACAGGATCTAGATAATTTGGGCAGATGGGCTAAGAAGTGGCAACTGAAATTCAACCTTGACAAATGCAAAGTACTGCATATGGGTAGAAGTAACCCCAGAGAAACGTACCAACTGTGTGGTACTACACTTAAGGTGGTAGAAAATGAAAAAGACCTGGGAGTAATTGTGCAGTCAGATATGAAGTTTTCTGAGCAGTGCAGACAGGCTGCTAGGGCGGGTCATGGTGTTTTGTCAATGATATATAGGAATTTTGCTAGCAGGGAAAAGGAGGTGATTGTCCCTCTGTATAAGGCAATGGTCAGGCCACGCCTTGAGTACTGCGTACAGGTCTGGAGGCCTCATTTTAGGAAGGATGTAGATTTGCTTGAGCGTGTACAGAGAAGAGCAACACGATTGGTGAGGGGAATGAACAGATTCTCTTACCAAGAGAGGCTTAAGTTCTGCAAATTGTAGTGGCTGGAGACTAGGCACCTGCGCTGTGATCTGATTGAGGTCTATAAGGCCTTGAATGGGTTGAGCACGCTGAATTCTGATGGGATCCTTCCACTTGTTCAGATTACCAACCTACGGGGACATAAGTTCAAATTAAGAAAGGACAGATGTAGAATAGATGTGTGGAAATTTGCCTTTAGCCAGCGGGTGGTTAATTGCTGGAACAAACTTCCATCTGTCGTTGTAGAAGTTGATAGGTTAAATAAATTTAAGGAGGAACTGGACAGGCATTTGGAGGGAATGGTGTGATTTTTTTTTTTTTTTTTTTTTTTTTGGCTGATGCTGCATAAGCTCCTACACTTGCTTTCTTGCATCATGTGCCACTACTACTACTACTACTAAGCATATTTGTATGGGCCACCATTGAATCCAGGAAACATCTCATTCAGTTATAGCCCCCTCCCCTCTCTTGAAATTGAATCTCTCATCCTTACCTCTGACTACATAGGTTTCTTTAGATTCAATCCATTTTATGGTAAGGTAGTTACTGCCTTCTGTGGGATTCACCCCACTGTCGAGTTATTGTTATAGACAAGCACTTTTGTGAGGTCTATACTTGTGGAAAACATAACCTTATATGGATTCTACTGAAGCAAATGTACATCTACAAATAATACAGTTCCACTGAAAGTTTGTAACATTGATTCTAAAATCTGTTTTTAATATAAGTTTAATCTAAAATTAACTATGTGCTATAAGAATTGGGCATGAATGCTTTTGTAAACATCTAATACATATTTATAGCTTTCCCACCTAGGTAGTTATCACCCAATCAGCTATCGGCTTCCTTGCTAGTTATAGGAATATGGCATGTTCTAGTCAGTCAAAACCAGTTTGCAATAGCTTGTGACTCACTAGCCTTTAAAAAGTTCCTCTAAGCTTATCATCTGGAATGTATTCTGCAAGTTAAAAGAAAAACCTCCACATAAGTCACATAATGAGATAATCCCTTTGGCTACAGATTTAACTGGTGTTCCAGATTGCCCTATTAAAAAGATGAAGACTGAACTTCAGCAGTAACATTCATTGTCAACACGCAGAAAGAAGCAACTTTCAAAGACTAGAATCCAGACAAGGAAGCAAAGGTACAATGATTTGACACTGACAGCTATTTGGAAAAAGTCCACAGATTTTTCTTCTGGGTTGAAATTCCCACTGTGTAAAAGCTGATGATGGTTATAAATGAGAGTGGCAATGGCTATCAATCGATCAAGATGATATTCTACAGTGATATTCTATATGCCATTTAAGAGATATTCTGCATTATCATTCTGAAGGTAGACCAGTTTATTATACTCATGAAATCTGGATAAATTGTGGGTATACAAAGGAAAAGGTTTGGCAAGGCTCCACCATAAAATCTGGTAAAACAAGCAATTGATGGCTTATCTACTATTTTGAAAGCTCCTTCTGGGAAAGGCTCAAGGCTAATAATTACACATGCTGGTAGTTGTAAATGGTTTGTCTCTAGTGCATGTCATATTTTTTGAACCCAAAGATCTGTAGATGATTAACATTGGAGAAATGAATGGCTCCCATTATGAAGATTGGTTTGTCAACAAACTATTACCAAACATTGAGCCAAAGAGCATTATCATTTTAGATAATGCTCCATACCATAGAGTTGGCCTCCGTAGCCGAATGGTCAGGAGCAGGAGTGCAGTAGCGCACGCTCTATGAGTAGACCGGGTTCAAGCCCCTGATTGCTAAATACGGTCAATCTGCCAACCCACACTGCACCAGCTTGGCAGATTATGGTCCATTTCCCTCATCATGAATTGTTGAGGAGGCTTCTATCCTGCAGTGGGTTGTAATGGCTACAGTTTACCATAGTGTTCATATGGAAAATATTGTAATGACATCTATCAAGAAATCAGACATTCAAATCTGGCTGACAGAAAACATTCCATGGAATTCCGATGTTGAAGGTCAAATTTTCTCTTGTTTCCAACATTTGCAGCAGATACAATTCATGTCATATTGATAATGTAGCCATTCCGCATGGAGATTAAGTTCTTCGTCAGTGTGCATACCATTGCGATTTAAACCCAATCCAAAATGTATGGAGCCAAATTGATGGATTCATTACAAGTGAAAATCACTTATTCAAAGTTGGTGAAGTAAAAAGGCTTACAACCACAGCGTGAATGATGGCTAGTGGTTTCGCACATCTGCACCATCTGTTCTCTTGTGTTCAATACAGACTCTGTAGATGCCAGAAGTGTGAGTAAAGCATGGTTCATGTAGTGTAATGTAAAGTTCTTTTGTTTTTCTGGCACTTGGCCACGAGGCCCTCTGATGGGACCCCATGTTACCATACACAGGGAGACAGCCAGGTCAGAGAGATTCATTCTGGCTAGTCTCTGCCAGGGTTACCTGGGCTTCCTGACAGAGAACAAGTAAAAAAAGAAGAAGAAAATTGTTGAAGAGAGGCATGAGGTAAGAGAAGAAGAGTGATCAGAATGAGGGGAAAAAGCATGGGTGGACAGAAAGGTGAGATTGCCCACCCTAAATAGGCAAAATGTGGTTTTAGAGATGAGATTCAAAGTGACAGTGAACAGGTGCCCCTGTATAATCACCAGAGGCCAGAGCACTGTGTATCCTGCACTCAATGCCAGCAATTCTGCACCATGTGGTGCCAGCAGTATCCTACCCTTTGTGGGTTTCTAATTGTATCTCGCACTCAAGAGAGGGCCAGCAATCCTGCACCAAGACGGTGGCACAAAATCCTACCCTATGTGAGTTATCACGTGAATGATGTGGATAAAAACTTCTGCCCTGATCAGGGGTTATTTTGTTTTGCAGCTCTGTGTTCGGCAAGCTTGTTCCTTCTGGTGGTAAATGCTGCTTACGTAAAGTAAGCAGCGTTTACTTTACTTGGTCCCAGGGGTTGCCTTGGCTTTCTCTCATAAATTTAAATCTGCTGTCATTATAGGTGGGATGTACATACAGATTTGACAGTTTCCAACCATTGACTTATATCTTTTGACCTATGTTCTTCTAAAACTACTACAGCTCCACCTAATGATCTGATCAGATTTTCTCTACAAAATATAATTTGGGAAAACTTTTACAAATCAATCTTTAAAGATCTTCCGTCTGATTTTACAGACTCTGTGGACCGTGCTGACGATAATCATTTGGCAAATTTTGTTAAAAACGCTATCTTTTACAGCTATCACAACATCTACCAAAAGGAAAGCTTTCCGTACAAAATGTACCCTGTGGTGGACAAATGAGCTAACAATTCAACGTTGCAAGGTTCACCAAGGTTAGGCACCTATATCAAAGAGCAAAATGAAATAGATAGCCTTTACTTAAGGTCAGTAGGTTACATCTAAATTATAAAAATGAGAAGAGGAATATACTAAAGCAATATATAATAGTAAGGCGAAATCTTGGCAGAATTTTGTACATACAACTGGAAACCAAGATCCGTGGGGTCTTATATATAAAATCAGTCGAAATAAATTAACTCCTAGTGTATCTTTAATGCAATAATCTTAAATAATACTGAAACTCTGAACTGGATGCAAACTGCCAATCAAATACTTGAGATACTTTTTCCCAATGATGATAGAACTCTTGATTCTGCCTATCATTCTGGAGTTAGGAAAGAAAATGAGCAATATGATTCTCACATTTCTACTCCTTTATTTAATGGAAGAGCTTAAAAATGCTTCTATGAGTAATAACAAATGCCCAGGAACTGATCTACTGGAAGCCATTTTCATAAAAAGATCCTTCTGTATTAGACCAAACCGTCTTTTGAAACTCTTCAACAAGTGTCTTGTAACTGAGAATTTCCTGTTATTTGGAAGTCTGCTCTCGTTAGAATAATCCCACCAAGTGATCCTAAATCATACAGGCCTATCGCTTTATTATCCCATTTAGGCAAGTTACTAGAAAAGCTCGTGGCATACAGATGTAAACAACTTCTTTTGAAAAGTAATCTATCTTCCTCTCTTCAGTATGGATTTAAGCCTGGTTGTAGTTGTGAAGTTGCACTTTTTGAATTGAAAAAGTTAATTGATAGCTCCACTTACAAATATGCTCTGGCAGTTTTTATTGATTTTGAAGGCACCTTCAACAATGTTTGGTGTGAGAGTGTCTTACGGCACCTTAGATTCGCTTGTTGTTCTAGACATCTCTTCCTTTTGTTCAAAAGTTACTTTGCTGAACGTACTGTCTATATCCAAACATCAGTTGGTATCCAAAGCTGTTTCTTGAGGGCGCCTCCGTAGCCAGGTGGGAAGGAGCAGCAGTGCGTAGCACATGCTTCTTGATTAGACCGGGGTTCGAGCCCGTCACCACCAAATACGGAGTATGCGGAAAGGTCAAGGAATGACCACCGCATATCCCGGAGCAATATGGCCTTAGTTGCTAATGCTCCTAAAAACCAAATAACAAACAAACAAACAAGCTGTTTCTTGAGGGTTTCCCCAGGGTTCCATTCTTGGCCCTCTTATGTGGAACCTCGTCCCTGATCTTCTCCCTCCAACACAGCCGATGTGCAAATGATTGCCTTTGCCGATGATCTCTCCATCTTAGCAAATGGTAACTCCAGGTCCCAATTGGAACAACGGGTTACCTCTGTACTCAATAACTTGCTGGATTGGACTCTGAAAAATAAATTAAGAGTGTCACCATCTGAAACAAGGTCATGGAAAACTAGTCCGTAATAGACCTCTGATTGTCAGGTTTAATGGAGTATCTCTACCACTCATAAGCATCTTGGTATTATTTTTAATGAAAAATTGTTATTCTTTTCAAAAAAGTGAAAACTTTTACGGCCACGTTATTCAAAATCTCTCGGCAAGACTGGGGTTTAAAAAGGGGAATCCTCAGAATTCTATACTACACAGTGTTTATTCCAATCGTTACATATGCAGCCAGCATATGGTTTCACAGAACCAAGCTTATTACAGTTCAAACGAAACTAGACAGTGTCCAACAGATCTTTTTGCTAGCTCTCCTGAGAACTTGTAAAACAGTTTCAACCTCATCTTTGTAAGCCATCGCTGGCTTATTACCTCTGGATCTGTATCTTACAAAGGCTTTGTTTACTACATTCATAAAGGATTTCTTCTAACTTTTTCTGATTTGACCTATGAGCCCACTGCCGATCCAAAGAATGAAAGAGCGAAATGTTGGACTGAGCTTCATAAAAGATGGCAAGTGAGATGGAATCCCTCGACCAAAGGTGCAGTAACCAGATGTTTTATACCTGATATTAAATTCACTACCTCAAAAAAGTAATCAGTTTTGGCTCTACCCAAGCCTTGTTACATCATACATTCTAACTGGTCACGGTTCTTTGAACGCTCGTCTTCTTCAATTCAATCTAGCAACGTCAGATAGCTGTTTCTACAGCACCTCCAAAGACTGGAGTCGTGTCTTATTCTTCTGCCCAGTTTACCAAGATTTAAGACGGACATTATCTAGTACAGTGCATAATTTCTCTCCTGGAAATGAAAAATATCGCAAATCCAAAATGCCTTCTCAGCTCTACAGGAATTTTCCACACAGGTTTTCAACAGACGACGCGGATTGCTGAGCTGACTTCTATAATTAACAAAGCTAACTTTTTTTTTTAATAATAATTATTATTTTTTTTTTAAACATAATAATATATTTTTTTTTTTTTTTTTTTTTTGATAAAAAAAATACTGCTGGTATCCATTGCTATTACACTTTCTGCAGTGGATGCGGGATTCTTTGTGGTATTCACTGCCGTACATGATTATAGGAGACTGCTGCACCCATTAGACTTGCGTCTATTCCTAGGTGCTTGAAATATTATGTTCAGTTTAGTAAGTGTAGAGTTGGGCCTGCCTCCTCGTGGTGTGGACGGGTACTGGGAAGCAGCCTTCCTGGTGATTGCTGCTTCCTGGTAGCAAAGCGGCCAGAAACAGCTAAACAAAAAAAACACACACACACACACACACACACTATGCAAACATAACACTACACTCATTTCAGGCCATTGTACAGAGTCTTGTATATCATCACAAAGAACCATGGCAGAGATAAACTAATGTTTAGGGGCCACCTTGCTTAAGACACAACACATGTCCACATTCTTTCCTGTCTTGGGTTGTTTGTTAGGTCCAGCTGTATGTCAAGCAACTGTGTTATTTTTATTTATTTTTTTTATTAAAAATAAAGGCAACACCCACAACATAAGTTCAAATTCACCTAACAACTCTCAACTGAGTACCTTACATCTTTCATAAAATAAATATATAAATTAATTAAAAAATAATAAATAAAAAACAACACATAAAATTTACACTAGCAACTCATCCATGGATCTTAAACAATTGTGGTTACCAAGAACTCTAACATCATAAACAGACTTTTAAAACTCTGAGTTATAGTCCAGGTCTTCTTGGTAAAACGAATCTTCTTATTGTTCAATTTTATTGATCTAGGCCAGAACCAGGTTCGCCCTCAGAATAAGCCTCTTCCTCCGAGCAAAAACTTCTTTTGCAAAAGAGTGGAGTGCTGCAAGATTACTTGGTGTTTGAATTAGTTGTTCCACTGCAGTTGGGGAGAATCCCTGGACATTATTCCTCAGCTGTTCTCTGGATTCATCATATATATATTGCACAGTCGAAGAGTATGTGGAACCAGTTTTCCTTTGCTCCACAGAAACAGATCTGACTCGGCAAGCCTAAATTGAAACAATTCTCATTGACTGCCCCATTTCCCAGATAGGAGGTTTCCATCGTGAGAGTAAACCATTTCGTAACAGATTTTGCCATTGCAAAGGTAACATCTGGTATGAAGTTTTTCGTAACTAGTCCCTTGTTGATTGTGTCCCCTCGTGTCTGCCATATGTGAACTAGCCCATTATATCAGTGCAGCCTCTCTCTTTTCATGTTCATATTTAAGTTAATGTGGATGCCCATGATTTCTGCAGGAATCCTCTTCTGTATTCTGTAGCATAGTCCCTTATAAACAACTAAGAGGTCCAGTGGAAGAACTGCAATGATTGTGTTGCCGCTGTAGAGGCCATTCTGCAGATCCGATGGGTGCCCAGGAGAAGTCCCTGTTGGACAGAATTCAGCTTCTCTTTACTTTTACGATTAACTGCCCGATGAAACCACCCCTGCAGCAAACGTGACTATGGGGGTGGAACACGGCCTTGTATTATCGGAGTATTGTGCACTTGGAGAGCTACTCAGAATTTCCAGGAGTGTTCCAGTCACTCCAGGAGATTCGGATTGAGAAGTTTCTTACCTTTATGTTGAGATTCTGAAGATGAGGGGGGAAAGTAAGTCTATGGTCAATGATGACCCCTAAGACTTGGGTTTGGGTCTCAAGAGGTAACTGCATGCCTTGGATTTTAACCTGGGGGTGGGCTTCGAAGGTCGAGTTTGGTTCCAAAGATCATCATATTGGTTTTTGTCAGATTGATGCAGAGCTTATTGATTTGAGTCCAGTCAGCAAGGTCATCAAGAACCCAGTTTACAGTGGTCTCAGGGGCTCGCTGAGAGTGGCCTGAGAAGAAAGGCCAAATACGGAGCTCTGTGGATATCCTCTGTAAATTGGTTGTGTTAGTTGCCTGTCTTGCCTGTACTGTAATGGTTCTATCAGTGAAGCAGCTCCTGATTAACAAGTAGAGTTGTGGTGGGCAGTCAGCAGAGCACAGCCTCTCAAGAGCACTCTCCCACCATACCAGGTCAAAATCCCCCCTTTCCCCCCAAAAGTCTATAAAGACGGCCAATTCATACTTGGCCTTGGAAGTCTCCAGATAGAGTATTATTTCTGAGAGTGCATCCTCACAGGAGCTACCTTGTGTGAATCGATATTGTGAAGGAGAGATAAGTCCTTTGTTTTTCTGACACTTGACCACGTGACCCCTAATGGAACCCCATGTTACCATTCTTGAAATATGCTTACAATTTTTATGGCTATGGGTCGTTCCAGAATTTTGGCCAAGGTTTGGTAAGCGAGCAATGTGGCGGAATGACCAAGGTTCTGTCAGTGGTTTTTTAGGCTTTGGAATGAGTTGGAGGCTCATTCCAAAGCTCAGGGAAGAGAGATTCTTTAAGGCAGCAGTTAAAATGGAGAAGTAGGTGCTCTAGTTTCAGTTTGAACACCCTTTGTATGAAAGCAACTGTGTTGGGATTCCTTCCTTCAGCCAGGAGAATAGCCCTCTTTTAACAACCTCAAGGTATAACAGAAATCATCCAGTGATGGTTTGTAGCGCCAGAGTGCTCATCTTGGGGAATGCTATGCAGATGGAGAGCAACATAAAGTCACAGCTGCATAGTGTTCAATCTAAGTCCAGCATGTAATAAAAGACAGAAATCAATATGTGGTAATTAGAGAGGTTGTTAAAAGTGTTCTGTTGAATTCTTGAAAATTTCTGATTGAGAATCCAGCAGTTCTGCTTACTCACAAGATAAACTTGGTGGATTGCACAACTATGAATGTTTAAATGGCTCTTTTAAGAGCTAAAAAAATAAAAGAAAAGATATTCTCTAAGCAAAATAATATTATATATAAAGTAAAATAACAGTTGGCAAACGTAATGTACCACACATTTTTATTACATGTTACCTTTCACTTAAATCACAATGTCTGACTTAAATAAAGCATCCAGTGAATATTTCTGTGAAAACCGATGTGCTTTCTGGTAGCTGGCTATATCATGAGTGAAGGCAGAGTGATACTTTCATTGTTGATGCAGTTTCTGTGATACAGCTACTACCATGGCTCTCCAATATACATTTATAAGTTTAAATCTAGGATACTAGATTCTCGTGTAGCAATCATCCAGTTTTTTCAAAAACCTGTTACCTTATAGTGTACTTTCCGGTCTGTAAGGGGTATGCTTAAGTTGCCCATATGAGACAGTTGTACTTGCCAGCCCATTCAAATTTCCTGTCATCTTCCCTTTACTGCAAGTCATTTCATCCCACACTAAATAAACTATTCTGGGATTACTGTTGCTCATAGGCAGTACCCTCACACTTATCAATTGGTAAATCGGGGGGGGGGGATTCACAGACTAAAAGGTTAAAAGTAGCCGCAGGCAGAGGTGAAGGTGATTCTTGCACAACTTCTATTAGAATAAGTAGCGACCTGGAGCGAGGGCTGCTGGGTGTTTCAGGGACTGATGGCAGTCAACGTGAAACATGTTGGTATATGGGTTGTGTTAGGGTAACTAATAATAAGGATAGGTACATGTATCACTTGCATGTATACCAATGCTAGAAGTATAGTAAATAAATTTGATGAATTTGAAGTGTTGGTCAAGATATCAAAGGTGGATATTGTTGGGATAGCAGAGACGTGGTGTCACACAGATATAAGGAAGGCAGAACTGGAATTTGGGGAGTGCAGTGTGTACAGAAAAGATAGACAGGATAGGAAGGGAAGAGGTGTTATGCTGTTAATTAAGAAAAACATAAAATCAAAATAAGTGCATCCAGTTCATATAGATGAACAGTGCACTGTTGAGTCAGTTTGGTGTGACATAAGCACTGCGAAAGCAAAAATAACAGTAGGAGTGTGTTATAGGCCTAATGACTCGAATGAGTACAATGAACAGTTGTACAGAGAAATAGATAGGATATTATGATGTGGTTACAAAGGAACTGGATGAAAAAATAATTTTGATATCATATATTTGTATTTCAGGAAAGCTTTTGACACTGTTGCGCATGGAAGACTATTGTACAAATTGGAGCAGAATGGTATTAAGGGTAAGTTGCTACAATGGATAAAAGAATTGTTGAGTGGGAGAAGACAGAGGGTGGTAATTAATGGGTGCTGCTCTTCGTGGACTATTGTTATTAGTGGAGTCCCACAGGGTTTGGTGTTGGGTCCTCTGTTGTTTTGTATATTTTTATCAATGATATTAATGAAGGTATATCAGGCTTAGTGTCGAAGTTTGCAGATGTTACAAAGGTTGGCAGGGTTGTTAATGACAGTAATGGCAGTGTGCTACTGCAACAGGATCTAGATAATTTGGGCAGATGGACTAAGAAGTGGCAACTGAAGTTTAACCTTGACAAATGCAAAGTACTGCATATGGGTAGAAGTAACCTCAGAGAAACATACCAACTGTGTGGTACTACACTTAAGGTGGTAGAAAATGAAAAAGACCTGGGAATAATTGTTCAGTCAGATATGAAGTTTTCTGAGCAATGCAGACAGGCTGCCAGGGCAGGTCATGGGGTTTTGTCAATAATTTATAGGAATTTTGCTAGCGGGGAAAAGGAGGTGATTGTCCCTCTGTATAAGGCAATGGTCAGGCCATGCCTTGAGTACTGCGTACAGGTATGGAGGCCTCATTTTAGGAAGGATGCAGATTTGCTTGAACGTGTACAGAGAAGGGCAACAAGATTGATGAGGAGAATGAAGGAATCCTCTTACCAAGAGAGGCATAAGTTCTGCAAATTGCAGTGGCTGGAGACTAGGCACCTGCGCGGTGATCTGATTGAGGTGTATAAGGCCTTGAATGGATTGAGCACGCTGACACTTGTTCAGATTACGAACCTAAGGGGGCATAAATTCAAATTAAGAAAAGACAGATGTAGAATAGATGTGCGGAAATTTGCCTTAAGCCAGCGGGTGGTTAATTGCTGGAACAAACTTCCATCTGTCGTTGTGGAAGTTGATAGGTTAAATAAATTTAAGGAGGAACTGGACAGGCATTTGGAGGGAATGGTATGATTTTTTTTTTTTTTTTTTTTTTTTTTATTTTGGCTGGTGCTGCATAAGCTCATACACTTGCTTTCTTTCATCACATGCCACTACTACTACTACTACTACTACTCTCAGCTTATCTGATTAATATGTCTAGGTCTTGTTTCAGTATTATGCCTTGATTCCTGTCATTAATCACCCATCAACCTTTGTATCATCTGGAGACCTATACAATAAGCTTGATACTCCATCAGTATTATTAATAATAAATACTGAAAATAGTAAGCAGTCCAGCACTGAACCCCTAAGGAGAACACAAATAACTTTAGTCGAAGAAGAGCAGTTCCCATTTTTAACCATCATTTGTTTTTTGATGGCCTATTGTCCCTTTATGCATAGCAGTAACTTGCACCTAATGCCACACTGCTCAAATTATATAGTAGTCTTCTATGTGGAACATGTAAAAAAAGATTTTATATATGATGTCAGAATTAGTTTTTTTCATGTAGTTTCCATTGCTACTGTGTCATAGTATACAATCAGATTGGTCAGATAGAAATTGCTCCTTAGCAGATCCATGCTGTGATTGCTGTATAACTTCATTCCTGTCTAAGTGGTACTGCATTACTTCCTTAACCACTGACTCCATTATTTTCCCTGGAACAGAAGTCATGCTTGCAAGTATATAATTACTCACTTTGCCCTTTGATCCTCTTTTTGAATAGGGAAAACATTTGCCCATCTATATTATTTTTCAAACGTTCCAGTTGCATGACCTATGGGGACAGATGGAACCTGAATTTAATAAAAAATCGTGCTACTTACAAATATATTTAATATGCTTATTTGTTTTATTGAAATACTTTTTATGTAATTCTGTAAAAAAAAAAAAAAAAAAAAAATTGAAATACAAGGTATATTTGTTCAAAAGATTTTTGTGTGTGTACACAACACAAGCTTTTTAAAATCTTGTAACTTCCTAATATACACAGTTATTGCACACCACCTTTTTTGGATAACTTTTAAAAGAAGGTCCTGAAACCGCTAAAAAAAGATGAGAAATGAAAAATGTTTATTCTTTTGTTTTTATTATAGAACATCTCAGTTTGTGTGAAGTATTTGTTAAATTTCAATATTTGCACGAACTAATTTTCCTCATCTGTCATTGAAATAATGCCCCCGTAGCAAAATTTACTAAGACTAGATTTACCAAGGTGCAGAGGGTCTGGGGCTCTAGACCAACACATTTACCCTGCGCTAAAGGTTTTTTTTTTTTTTTTACTGTAGATGTAATTATTGCTCTTTCCATTGTGGCATTTCAGTCAATTTTCAAACCTCTGATATCCAGCTGTATTTAGGATGATTAGCATGTTCTGGAACTAGCAGTTTATTTCTTGTATTGGTCATTTTCTAAAGCACTGTGTTAGAGCTTATTGAGCAAGAGGGAGAACCAACACAGCCATAAGTTTTTACAGTACTCCAATGACAGCAAAACTTGTTAGGTTATGGAATTATCTAAGTGCTGTTTGTGAACAAGGTCAGTGATTCATTAATAATAAGTAATGGAATGCCCATTTTACTTTTTACAATTTGTGCATAAGGCATGAGACTTAACGATGATTGTTAATTCACTAAACACGATTACTGTTTAGTACGTGTTCAAAACTTTAAGATAATTATTTATACATAACATTGACAGAGAAACCTCCTTGTATTTTTAAGTGACCCAGAGGACCGTGCACTTTCAAAACTCATACATACATTCCAGGAAATACTTCAGAGGGTAACATATGCAACAAACTTGTGGTCCCCCGATTGAAAAGGGCCCAAAATCGAGAAAAAGGAAATTCCTGGAAAAGAGCACTACATGGACTCAACTTTAATTCTTAAGCCTGGTCTCCCAAAAATCTATTTCTGGCTCTGTGTGTGTGCATATCCATTGTGGTTAAGGTCGGGTTTTCAGAGAGGCTGAAAATTGGCACCTCACTGAAGCAATTACAGTGGACCCCCGCTTTACGATTGGTTCACTTTACAATCAATTCACTTTGCAATGGACTCTTTGTTCACTATACAATATGCAGTAAGTGCCAGTTATTGTGATCCCATTTGCAGATTGAATTTTAATTCTATTAAACAGCAATTCTGATAAGTGAAAATAGGAGAAATATTATCCACAAGCTATGAAAGTAAAGATATAAAACACAAATTAACGCTTTATTACCTTGCCAATTAAAAAAATTAAATGATATGTGAAAATCGGAAGAATAAAATTTACACTTACACAGCTTAATTATTATTGCAATATGTACATGCTAATTGATAGTTCTATTCACTGACATTTTTTTTAACAGTAAAAAAGATAAAAAATCAATAACGAAGAACACTGCACGCACATGCAGAGTAAAGAGTTTAAGAAATTTTAAAAAATAGGAATGAAGAGAAGCTTCTGAAAATTTGTTTTTCATATGATTGCAGAGGAAGGGGAAACACATTTCGCCTTAATGACGATGTAAAAACTCACAGAATTCCAGCTATCAGTACTATTGCAAATGCAATAAGATTGAGTTTACTGCCCATTTATAATTGATTGCACTAACAGAAAAGCCCAATGGAGACTGCAAATTGGTTATAACCTCCAGGAATATCACAAAGTCGTTCAAAATTGATTCTTATAACCGAAATGTGATAATGATGAAAGTGTAGTGCATTGATTTCTGAAATTTTATTCTATAAAGCGGCTGATTATGTTAACCAGTGACCACGTTAGGAGGTGCATACTTATTTCACTTTACAGTGGACTTGGCTTACAATTGTCTCCGACCAGACATGTGGTTCTTCCTCTCAGCCAATAGCATCTTTGTAAACGTGATGGCCATATATTTTGTTTTGCATCCGTTAGTTGAAGTGTTTTTTTTTTTTTTTTTTTTTTTGTTGTGCTTTAATTTATTAGTTTTAGTCAATTTTTTAACCTGATATGTACAATTTCCATTATAAAAATGATCTTTTATTGAGTTAAATAGCTTAGTTATATAGCAAAAATTTCAACTTCCGAAGCCTTGGAATGAATTACCAAAAAACTTGTTATTGGGTTCACATTATGATATTTTCACAATACAATACTGTCTCTGGAATGGATTAATATCATAAAGCGGGGTCCACTTTATTACTTTTCCTCTTCCAAGACATAACAAACCCAGCAAGCTACATTTTGAAAAGAAAAATAATTATCCTTGCAGTTAGCATATTGTTTACAAACACTGTGCTTTCACACCATGTGAAAAAGTCTTTGGTTCAAATCCCATCAAATTGAGAAAAATGTCTATGGGCTTTTTTCACAGTGTGGCTAGATTAGTTGGTCTCAGGCCAGGGGGTGCGTGGTTTTTCATCCAATAAACAGGCAATATACTTCTGCCTCATAGCCATATTTGCTTTGGTGCTTACCACATTACAATTACAAAGGGAAATGATTAAATATTGAATTTCATATTACTGCACTGCACGATATTTACCATACTTTTTCATGTACTGTATATTACCTTTCCTAAAACAGATGTCAAACTGTCCAGTGCTCTTGGGATGTACATACAAGTTTTGCAGCCTGTACCAGCAGCTGAGAAAAATATTAAATATTTTCATGTAAATCCCCTTTCGTAAAAAAAAATACATGGTCTTGTGACCATCGCCATTTATGATGGTCTGTTATTAAAATTTTATATTAACGAAACTCCTTTAAATATCATCCATTTATCATTTAACGCTGTTAATCTGCGAAAGGTGACAACACTTTGTATAAGCAACTTACACACCGAACATCAGAAGGTTGGCCGTTTGACATGCCTGGCACGTTATGGTCTAGCCCCATAAATGAGATTATACCAGCTTTATATTATGGTATAATCAACTATTATTATATCCAAATCAAACAGTATTATACCACATATTAAGAATTGCTAAATAAAAATCTATTTAGAATTTTTGTTTGCATTATGTAGTAAGTTTTCATTTCTTTATTTTCGGACTTGTTGGAAGGTTGCAGTAGCTACTTTTAACATTATTTGTTACAGTAAGCAGCAGTTTTTACGTGTGGTATACTAGTACAGTTAGTCCCCCACTTACGTAAGCCTGAGTTATGTAACTTCGGACTTACGTAGTTTTTTTTTGGTAAAATCATAAAGATACTTTCTGTATAATTTTTAAGAGTGAAGTCGAGTGAAGGAACAATAAGTATAAGTTTTTATTTTCATTCCCATACAGACTATGTTGGATAATAACCTGTGGCATAACTAGAATCTAGGTAAATAACTAGAGTTAACATTTCATTTTCTGCATTAAAAATTCTGAAGAAATATTTGACAACATGTGTTTGAGACAGGTGAACTACATCGAAGCCCTTCAGAGCTATTTCTTCGGAGAATTAAACTCTAGCCCTTCGTCTCTACATCATTTCTTTCTGGATTAGTCAGTTCAGTTTTGGTAGAGAGTGAAGTGGGAGCTTATGTTTGCATTTTGTATGTAATATTTGTTACACATCAGGTTATTGTGACAAAGTTGAAATTCACGTCCAATCATTTTCAAAGACTTTGCATCAAACTATCATTGGGTAGTGCTTGCTTCATTCATATGTCTTAAGGTGTGATCGCATCTCTTGTAACTTAACTGTGTGAAGTTCTTTACAGAAAATTTCATTTTGATCGTTATCATGGTGCCGCCTAAGAGAATAAGTGAAAGCAGTATTATTTCACTGCGGTCCCAAGATAAAGTTTTGAATTGTTATGGTATATAACTATTTTTCTTCATTTTTCTGAGGATATTATGTGGTTTTTGTAATTTTGGCATATCAGGGATATAATAACAACGTTTTATTAGTTATTCCCGAATAACATGAAACTCAACTTACGGAAGAGAAGTCCTGAAACATATGTATGTCAGGGGCAGACCGTATTTAATTTTTTCTATTATCAGATATAAGATTTACTGCAAAGCATTTGTGAGTTAGGTGCAAATAAGCATCATCATGCCCATAGCCCCAAAGGGACCTCTCAGAGAGTCACATTATTGGCAGTGGTGGCTAGCTATAAAGTGCCATTTGACCGATGCTCTGCCTCAGCAAACAAAAATTGAAATACCTTTCTGCATTTTATGTATATAATTTATATTTGTTCTGTTTATTGCTAATTGGTATTTATTTTCTATGATTTATATGATGCTGAAAATTATTTAAATGTTATATAACGTATATAATTCATAGGCCAACAGAATGAAGCAACTGCCACTCTGAAACTTCTCAATGCTCACGTATGCATATCGATGCTTTGGACTCTTCTTTACTAACCCAGTGGATAACCAAACCTGTGCCATATAAAAAAATTGGCTCATTTCTAATTTTGTGTGCTTTTGTTACTGTTAATTTGCTATGAATAACATAAAGAATTTATTTTAAAAAGAAGTGTTTCCATCTCTGTCCCAGGGGGCTCACATCTGGTGAATATGGCCTGGCACACCCAGGGTCATGAGCTGGATATCATCATTCTTCTCTTTCTTAGTAATCTCCTTCTACTTCTGACTCTTGTTTTCTCTCAGGGCAATTCAGATTTTTTTTTTTTTTTTTTTTTTTGGCTGCTGAAGCACATAAGCCTCAGGCTTCCTTGCACCATATGGCTAATAATAATAATGAACTTGAAATTAAACAATTAAGCAGATTTCTAACAAATTTTAAAATTGTGGAGAACTAATATACTTGGTGAGGAGGTCATTTTGGCACGTCTAGTTGAGTTATTAATAATTATTAGTACATATTACACATCTTATCTTTTTTGCATCTGTCCAGTTAACATGACAATTTTAAGTCTTTCTCTGGCATTTTTCTATAACATCTGCACCCGCTACTTTGTTTTCTAATATTTAATTTTATCCTGGATGGGCCCTTAGTTCCTTTTTTTTAACCCCAGGGGCTCACATCTGATGAGTATGGGCTTGACACACCCAGGGTCCTAATATCATCATTTTTCTCTTTCTTTGTGATTTCCTTCTACTCTCTCTCTCTCTCTCTCTCTCTCTCTCTCTCTCTCTCTCACTGTAATTTAGAAATTTTTTTTTTTTTTTTTGGTCAGTGCAGCATAAATCACAGGCTTCCTTGCACCATATTGGCTAATAATAAAAAATAAAACAGGATAATTTGCAGATATAATAACTAAGAAATAAAAAAAAAACTTTTATTGTATTGTATAGGATACATTGGATGAGGAAAACATATATAATCCGCATACAGCAAACATAGATACATATATCTGAAACAGCATGGGGCCTGACAGAAGTTAAGGAAAAACAAAAAGTTATTTATTTTGATTATTACTGATTTGTATTTATTTTATTGTCTGTTGATATACATAAATATAGTTGGGGGTACAGGTAGAATGTCCAAAATTTATTTTGCATAGCTTATTTTATGCAAAACGTGATCTACAAATAACACTGACAAATTGGTTTCTCAATTTGATTATATTCAGTAAAATTGTATTTAACTTGATGCTTTCAAAAATTTCATTAGTAGCTTAGTATCTGTTCATTACTTTTGATGACCAGCACTTTCAACTGCCATAAATAATACAATTTGGTCTTTCTCAAGACAGAAATTCCGCTGAATGCCAAACGAAGTCTACAATTTATCAAAATTTTTTTTTTGATAAAAAAAATTTTTTATTTACTGAAAAATTGCATATAAACAACTCAGGTGAAATTTACCATTGAATGATTTGCTACAATCAGTTTGCCATCTGTCAACCTGTGTGACATTAGTGATGTTTCTCTACTTGTCTCTTAGTGGTTTTTAATATTTGTTATTAACCAAAGGAGACAATTTTTTGGTTTATATTTTTGAACTTTGGGGACTCTATTAGCAGAACAACTTAAGACGGTTCTACATTAGCATGTAGCACATGTTCTGTTGGCACCTCCATAGCCAGGTGGGAAGGAGCAGTAGTGCGTAGCACACGCTTCTTGATTAGACTGGGGTTCGCGCCTGTCACCACCAAATACAGAGGATGCGGAAAGGTTCGGGAATGGCTACCGCATATTCCTGGAGCAATATGGCCTTAGTTGCTAATGCTCCTAAAAAAAAAAAAAACCAAAAAATAAACATGTTCTCTTTGAACATTGTCGAAACCGGATGGGCGTGTCACAAATGTGGCATTTAGCACTATGTAGTAAGCTACACAGGCATGTTTTTGTCAGTTTTAAAATGTATTTGGCAAAGGTAAAGAGAGAGCCAACGTGAGAACCACGGAAAACTTCAGGGAAGCTTATCGGGCAAGCTTGTTTCTCCCTGCACTCTCGGTAAACAGATGATGCGTGTAATCAGTAGTGGCAGTAGAAGTTGATAACGATGTATTGATTAGTATTTTCTCATTATTAAAAGCAGATTATTGGAGTTCATGAATATAATGTCTTCATGGCTGAAATTTACGTACTGGTGCACCCTCCAGACTACCTCAGTCTTAGCGTGTTTATCTCCCCCCTTCCCACTGTTTTAAAATAGAAAAACAACTTCTACAGATGGTGCATGTTATCGGTAGTAGTAGTAGTAGAAGTTTGTAAGTAAATTTCAGCCATTCATGAACTCCAGTAATCTGCTTTTAATAATGAGAAAAAACTAATCAATACCTCATTATCGACTTCTACTGCTACTACCAATAACACGCACCATCTGTTTACTGAGAATGCAGGGAGAAACTGCCGTAGCGGGAAAAGAGTTTGCTCGGTAAGTTAAGCGAAGTTTCCCATGGTTCTCGTGTTGGCTTTCTTTACCTTAGCCATGTATTTCATTCAGATCAGTTGCGTGTCAGCACTCGGCACTTATTTGAAAACAAAATCGCAAAAGGGAGATCATCATTGGTATGTCCATGCAATGCTTAGAACCATTTTAAGTACTTTTTTCCCTCATAAATTTCAGTGAACAAAAGTATCGCAAAAAATTCATTTCATATCACCATTTGTCAGTACATATCCTCAATGAGCTCTAGGCATTTCTAAGAAAATTGTGAAAACAGACAAGTCATCGTTTTGTTTGTCTCCTGTAAGCATAATTCATTTTTCATAGTTCTAGCAGGATTTAAGCAACTTATTTAATACATCATTCACAACAGAAGTAAACTTTGCCTTTGAACTGAGTTGTCCTATTGTTCCCCTACGCTCAGAGTACTGTGCTTCACGAACAGAGTGCACAATGCAGAGATGGGGGAAAGCCCTGGTACCATTAGACAGCTAATACACTTTACACTTTACTTTACCTTCAAACAAATGGCATTGCCAAAAATATTTTCTGTTTTTGTGCGATTTATTTAAAGTAAATGCTTACTACCTAATGAGGGATTGGAAAATTTTGAAAGTGACTGTCACAGCAGTGTCCCATCTTTCCAGTAAATAATGCAATACCAGGGCAACTCATCGTGAAGTTGTTTTTAGATGCATCTTCAACTTATTATAGTACCATATTGCATCATATGGGCTTGGTACACCCAGGGTCCTGAGCTGAATATCATCATTCTTCTCTTGATGATTTCTTTCTACTTTTGACTCACTCTCTCTGAGGGTAACTTGGGAATTTTTTTTGACTGTTGCAGCATAAGCTTCAGGTTTCCTTGCACCATATGGATAATAATAATAATTGTGTATTATGTCTAAACAAGTATGTATTTTGGCTCATCTGCACATTGTGTGAATTGAGAAATCCAAAACAACTCATGGGGCCCTCATCAGGTAAAAGCAAACCATAAGCCTATATTGATGAGGCCCATTCTATGAAACAATTTGAAACTCAGGCTTCTCAAAATGAATGATAAGTAGATTGAACACTGATTTTATACTACTCATACTTCCTGCAGGTTCAGCAAATACATATTACTGCTTTGTGGTCTTTGCGAAGGCAAAGTTAGTTGGTTGCCCAGTGCCAGTTCAAGATCTGGTTACTGTGGGCTATAAAACAATTGCATTAACTAAACAACTTAAGTCCTTGGCTGCAAAAATGCAAAAAAAGGCAAGGCAGTCTTCTAAACTTCAACTAATTTTTAAAAAGGCCAAATAATATTAGCAAATTTATTAAATTTGAATATCTATGTATTATTATTATTAGCTATATGGTGCAAGGAAGCCTGGGGCTTATGCTGCACCAGCCAAAAAAAAAAAAAAAAAAAATTCCCCGAGTTACCCTGAGAGAGAGAGAGAGAGAGAGAGAGAGAGAGAGAGAGAATAGAAGGGAATCACCAATAAAGCGAAGGATGATGATATCCAGCTCAGGATCCTGTGTGTGTGCCAAGCCCAAACTTACCAGATATGACCCCTGGAATAAGATATGATTCATTTAAAGCAGGGTTTCTCAACCAAGGTTTCGTGAGATGTCGCTAGGGGATTCCTCAAGAGATTGTGATTGAAATTAAAAAATGAGCATTTTTTTTTAACTTCACGTGATGCTAATGCTCACAGTAATGGACAGTGACTGAGCAGCCCCGTTAGCCATTTTGTTAGAGGTCTTTCAGCCCCATATGGCAGTGCGCATATGGGGCATTTGGTTCATTTGGTTCACAGTGTTCATTTGGTTGAGTCCATTATCAGTTTTTGACGCAAGATAGGAGAGACCGCTGATAATTGCTGAGTGCTGTATTGCACAGAGTGTGATGAAGACAGTAGGCTGATGAAATCAGCCTCTCCCTCCCAGATTATCTCCTCCAACTGCTGTTGTGAACGTTGCAAAACATGGATGTGTAGGTTAGAAGTGAATTGTATTGTGATGTTTCGTATTTTTTGCGATTTTCTTGTTCAGTTATTTATTATACCCTTCTGTTTTATTTTTTATTAGCATTTGTGTTTTATAAACACATCTGATGGTCCAGTGTGGCAATTTTTGAAGACACGGTGTGGCATGGAAGAGGAGGATTCTAGGGCTAGGCTTGAGGACAATTCTGATAAGGTTAGTGATGAAGAATTACAATCTTCTGAGTCATTTCACTGTACTAGTGCAACAAGGGACACAAAAAAAAAGTGCTTTACAAAGAAAGCTACTTATCAGTGGGTTTTACATTGGCTGATAATCAGTTTCCCTATTCCATTGTGCATTGTGTGTGTGTGGCAAACAACTTACAAATGAAGCAATGGCTCCAGAAAAACTGAAAAGACATAATACAAATCACAGCCATTTGAAAGTAAAGGTGCTAATTATTTTCAACAGCTATGGGAATCTCAAAACAAACAGAGCTTTTGTTAAAAAGCTTTTTAACAAAGTTTTACAAAGTTTTTGTTAAAAATGTTGCACATTCAGTGAAGAGGCTTAGGAAGCAAGTTATTTAGTAGCAGAACTTATTGCCCAGAAAAGAAAAAGTCACACACTTGGTGAGAACCTGATAATGCCAGCATGTAAAATTATAGTGAGTAAAATGCTAGGACAAGATGCAGTATGAGAAATTGAAGAAAAGGTTCCACTCTCAAACAGTATTGATGACATACCACATGATGCTGAAGAGGTTTTATTGCAATAAACTGAAAAACAGCTCTATCCAGGTTGATGAGAACAGATTTCATCAAAAACTGTCATGCTGTAGCATTTGTAAATGATGGTGAAATTTGAGAAAACCTTTCATGCTGCAAAGAACTGCCCGAAACAAGCAAAGGCCAAAAACAAAAAAAAAACTATTATAGTAGGCCACATGAAAATTTAAATTCATATGCTGTGCTGTGTGTCTTATCTCTGTTAATTGTGTGTGTTCTATGGTCCATTTGTCTGTTTTGCTTTACGAAAAACCCCAGATTCTGTGGGGGGAACCTTGCAATCTATACCTGAGACCAACTAACTCAGCCAAGGAGTGAATAAAGTCCATTAAAGTTCCTCACATCATCAATGCGATTCGAACCCGAACCTTTTCCACCTGGTGTGGGGAGGACAGTGACGCTACCACTGTGTGCTACCCATGCAAACAATCAAGGCCAAGATATATTTAATGTTTTGTCTTCATATCTGGAAACAAAAGGTCTGTCTTAGAGGAACTGTTTTGGTTGGCTCCATGAGAGATTTCACCTCTTGTATAAAAAGAAAATCCTGACATCACAACACACTGCTCTCTTCATAGAGAGGTGCTAGTGTCAAAAGCTTTTGGAGATGAAATGAAAAAAAGTTCTCGATGATACTACAAAAAAGGTTAACTTTATTAAACAAAGACTGCTCGAGAATGTTTAAAAAACTGTGAAAACCTGGACAAAGAAGACAAATCTCCTGCTACATAGACAGAAATCTGGTGGCTTAGCAGAGGAAGAGTTCTCAACAAGGTGTTTCAGTTGAACAGTGAATTGCAGGAGTACTTTTAAGAAAATAATAGGCCAGATTTTGCTGAGTGCTCTGAAGATAAAGAATGGCTGCAGAAACTAGTCTACTTAACAGAAATTTTTCATCATACGAACAGGTCTGCCAGGCCCTGGAGAAAATGTTTTGACTTCAAGTGACAAGGTTCTTGGATTTAAAAGGAAATTGAATCTTTGGAAAAATCATGTTGCAAAAGGAAATCTTGAAAGGTTTCCACTGCTGCTTTGGCTTGAGAGTGAGGAAGGATATCGGCAAGTCTCAAGTCTTATTGAAAACTGCCTGGAGGAACTGCAGAACAAAAGCAGTATTTTCCCTCCCTTTCAACACAAGTGTATGACTGGGTTGAGGGACCCTTTCTCTGAATCTTCTGTTCAGTTTGAGAACTTGACTTTGAGAGAAGAGGAAGAACTTTATGAGCTGTGGTCTGATCGTACACTCAAGATGAGATTTACTGATCTGCTCCTAGACAAGTTCTGGATTTCTTTGAGAAAAGAGTATCCTACCATTCATAGAAAAGCAATGAACATGTTGCTGCAGTTTTCAACTTCTTACATGTATGAGCAAGCTTTTTTTTTGTTTATTAGCATGCATCGAGAGCAAGGACAGAAATTGTCTCATTTCAGTTTAAGATGAAATCAGTGTGCTTATCTCAAGTTGGACTCAGAATTGAGTATTTGTGCAGCAAAAAACAAGCACAGGTTTCACATTAAAGAGGTAAATTTCGTTCTTTATTTTTAGTTTGAAAAATAACTTTTTATGCATATATAGGGCTATACAGTATTTGAGTCTGAATATGTCACTCACTAAAAAAAAATTTTCATTGTGCCATAGGCTATATTTTTATTCATATTCATTTGGCTTCTGGTTTTAGTAGCTTTACTATTCAACATTGTTTGTAAATTTTCATGTTGTAAATAATATTAATTAAAATCACTTTACAACTTTTATTTAAATTAAATCTACCAAGCCTACCTTTAGAAAAATTAAATCCCATTTTGGCTTAAAGCCAAAATGGGATTTAATTTAATTAACTGCAAACATAAATTGCAGTTTTTAACAGCAATTTATGTTTGCCTTATGAGTTTTTAAAATTTATGAAAAGGAAAGAAAGAGATTAATTTCAAGAAGGGTAAACTAAACTTAACTACCTGTTCTTTTCAAGAAAGGTTGGTTAAAAAAGTAATTTTTAGTTTCAAAGGGAGAAAACTACTCTTGCACATAACTTACCTCATTAGCACCTTGTATAGTAGAAATTTGAAATTTGTGATGACTTTAGCCTACTGGAATAAGATAAAAAATCAAGTAGGAAATTAAAAAAAGGAAAAACTGAAATTTCCTCTACCCGCACTAGTGACTTGCATTAAAGTTGATATCCTTTGTGGGGAGGGGTAACCACACAAATAGAGTAGGCTAATAAGTTGTCCAAAATATACAGATCTACAGAAATATATCATTCTCTACTCAAAAGAGCATTGACAATTATTATTAGATTATTAAATCTACAACTTACTGATCGTGCTAACATACCGTGAGCTTTAGATATAACAATTTAATTTTTATGCAGGGGTTCCCTGAGACCCGAAAATTATTTCAAGGGTTCCTCCAGGATAAAAGGATTGAGAAAGGCTGATTTAAAGTGACAGATATCCTGATTGAAATACCAATTTGTTCTGCATTATAAACGTTTAGTTTATTTATTTCACAAATGGAAGGTCAGCAGTTGTCAGCAAACGGTAACAGTAAAGCACTGGTAGTGGTATGAATGACCATCCGAGCATGCACAAATAAAGATCGGCTAATTGCCCAATACTGACCAAATTAAATCGAACATTGATAGATCTTACACTGAAGTATACAGTGCAAACATGCATATTCTGCAACATATGCATGACATTATTATTATCATTAGCCATATGGTGCAAGGATGCCTGAGGCTTTTGCTGCACCAGCCAAAAAAAAAAATTTCTGAGTTACCCTGAGAGAGAGTAGAAGGGAATCACCAAGGAAGAGAAGGAAGATGATATCCAGCTCAGGATCCTGGGTGTGCCAAACCCATACTCACTGGATGTGAGCCCCTGGAGTTGCATTAAAATATTAATTAGATGATTGATTATAATTTATTCTTTTTGGGAAAAAGAACATAGATTTTATTATTAAAGAATAACTGTTTATATTTAATAACATGAAAGAAATTTCACTACATTTTTTAAAGGTCATCAGGCATCAATCCACCACTACAGGACGAAGGCCTCTCCAACAACTTTCTAGTTCCTTCTGTTTTGTGCAATGGCCATCCATTTACTACCCACAAACTCATGAATTTCATCTGGCCATTTCCGTCGTTGTCTTCCAGGTTTTCTTCTAGCTCCTCTTGGGTACCATTCTGTTATTTTCTTTGTCCATCTGTCATCATGTCCTGAACCGTTTGCAGAAGCTTAAATGTTCTTAAGTTCAAGCACATACTGCTTTTTCTCTTCTTCTCTTTAGCATTAGCATCAGTAGAGGCATTTGATGCAAAAAAAGCAAGCTTATGCAGCATCAGCCAAAAATAAAAAAATAAAGAAAAAAAATAAAAAAAAAGAAACAACTTCCACTTCACCCCTCTGTTCGTTCAAAATACCTGTCCAGCTGAGCTTTAAACTTATTTAGGCTATCAACTTCCACGACAAGGGGTGGAAGTCTGTTCCACCAACGAACCACCCGCTGGCTAAAGGCAAATTTCCGCGCATCTATCCTATATCTGTCTTTCCTCAATTTGAATTTATGCCCTCTCAGGTGATTATTCTGAGCTAGAGGAAGAATCCCATCAGCATTGAGCATGCTCAAACCATTCAAGGCTTTATACACCTCTATCAGATCACCTCGCTGGTGCCTAGTCTCCAGACACTGTAATTTGCAAAACTTAAGCCTTTCTTCGTAAGAGCACCCCTTTGTTCCATTCACTAATCTTGTTGCCCTTCTCTGTACTCGTTCCAGCAGCTCTACATCCTTCTTGAAATGAGGCCTCCAGACCTGTATACAGTACTCTAGGTGTGGCCTGACCATTGCCTTATACAAGGGAATAATCATCTCCATATCCCTGCTAGAAAAATTCCTATATATCATTGACAATACACCATGGGTTACTCTTGCAGCCCGTCTGCACTGCTCAGAGAACTTCATATCTGCCTGCACAACCACCCCCAGGTCCCTTTCATTCTCTACCACTGTCAGTGTAGTACCACAGAGTTGATACGTTGCTCTGGGGTTGCTGTTTCCCATGTGTAGTACTTTACATTTGTCAATGTTAAACTTCATTTGCCACCTCTCAACCCATCTGCTCAACCTTTCCAGATCCTGTTGCAGTAGCATAGTGTCAGTAGTGTCCTTGACAACCCTGCCAACCTTTGTATCATCTGCAAACTTGGACATTAAGCTTGATATACCATCATCAATATCATTTATAAATACAGAAAACAATAATGGACCCAACACTGAGCCCTGAGGGACTCCACTGATAACATTAGTCCACGACGAGCAGTGTCCATTGATTACTACTCTCTGTCTTCTCCCCCTCAGCCACCCCTTTATCCATAGCAGCAATTTGCCTCCAATGTCACACTGCTCCAATTTGTGTAGCAGTCTTCCATGTGCAACAGTATCAAAAGCCTTTCTAAGATCCAAGTATATAATATCAAAGCTATTCCCTGCATCCAGTTCCTTTGTGACTGCATCATAGTATCCAATCAAATTGGTCAGGCAAAACTTCCCTTAAACAAAACCATGCTGTGTCCGAGCTATAACTGAAGTCTTGTCTAAATGATCCTGCAGTGCCTTCTTTAACTAGTGCCTCCATTAATTTTCCTGGAACAAATTAAGCTCACAGGTCTATAATTACTTGTGTCAGCTTTGATCCTCCTTTGTGAATTGGGGTCACATTTGCACATCTCCAGTCTGTGGGTACCTCCTCTGAGTCCAAGGAAGCTGTCATAATTATGGCTAAGGATTTGCTTACTTCCTCTACTGCCTCCTTTAATATAACTGGATAGATCCCATCCACCCCGGGTGCCTTTCTTGTGTTTATCTTCAACAATTTCTCCTCCACTTTACTCTCAGTTATTACAAGATTCTCTAGCTTACTGCTAGAGTTGAATACACCTCTGGCTTTCCCCTCGCTAAATAATTCCTCATGTGTGAATGTCGATGCAAAATATTCATTTAGTTTGTTAGCTACCTGAACAGGATCATTAACAGTTGACCCATCGATATCAAGTGGTCCAATCTGATTCATCCCCTTCCTTCTAGAGTTTACATAAGTAAAGAACTCTTTGCTGTTTTTCTTTGCATCCCTTGCCAAAGATTTCTCGTAATCTGCCTTCGCCTGCCTAACCTCCTTTGTAACTTGGTTACAGATCAACTTGTATCTATCATAGGCTTCTGTGTCATGTTTTAATTTGTATGTATCCCATGCATGTTTCTTCTCTGCCATATGCCTCATCAGTTCATCTGACATCCATTTAGGCCTAAACCTTGAACAATATTTCTTGGTTGGTATGTAAAGCCTAGTAGCTTCCAAGATAAGTTCTTTGAATGCTTCCCATTTTGCATTTGCTGTTGGTAACATCATCAGTTGGTCCCACTGTATAGAATTTAAATACTATCTCGGTCCATCGTAGTCGCCTTTACGAAAGCAATAACCCTTCCCTTTACCCCTAATGGTAGTTACTTCTTTGAGTAAATCCCACTTCAGCACACTGTGATCACTGCCACCTAGTGGTTCATTTATCTGCAGATTCTTATCTTATCTCAAAGACCTTTGTATTATTTACTTGAGTCAATTTTTTTCTTTCCTTTTCTACGTCAAGTGTGCATCTTACCATTCTGTGATCACTTCCAACATTTACCTTATTCAGGACAGTAACATCATTCACAATATATCTTCTGTTAGTGAATATGAAGTCGATTTCATTAATTGTTAATCCATTTGGACTTCCATGTCCACTTTCTGTTTACCCTTTTCTTGAAAAAAAGTGTTCATTACTGACAATCGTTGAGATTCTGCAAATTCCACAAGTCTTTCAACTTTTTCATTTCCTTCACCAATTCCAAAGTTAACTATTCCCCTTTCTGTTCTGTTTTTTCTCTTTCCAACCTTAGCATTGAAGTTCCCCGTAATGATAGTATAGTGGGTTTTCTACTCATCTAGAAGACTTCAATTTCAGTGTACATTTCTTCAACCTCTTCATCCTCATGGCTCAATGTTGGTGCATAAAACATTATAACCTTTAGCTTATACCTCGTAGAAATCCTGAGTAGTAGTCTTGACACCCTTGGCGATGTATTTTTGAATTCCAAAATGTTGTTTATATCTTTATGGGCAAGAAAGCCAACTCCACCTTTGCTCCTTTAACAGTTTCCAATGGTGTTCAGCAGATTTCCACTTGATAATCTTATAATTCATTTCTTCTTGTTTCAGCCATACCAATAATATTCCAATTCACATTTTCTAATTCATTTTCTAGCTGTAATATCCTGTCTTCATCGATGAGCTATCTTATGTGGTAACAGGCCAAGTTCAATTTCCGTGCATGGCAGCCTGGTCATACCCAGAGATTCTTAGCACCCTCTGCTTTCATTCTGATCCTTTTGCTGCCGTAAGAGGGGAAGTGAAAGCCGCTGGGCACCAAGGACCATTTGTTTCGTTTTGCTGTCATGCCCTGGAGGGTTCAGTATTTTCCTCTTCACACTAACCAGGCGTCTTGAAGAGAACCACTCTACGCGGTCATTGCCACCTGTGACGTAACAGGGCTTACCATCAAGAAGGTATGCTGAGAGGATTTTAGGGAGGCAGGCCAACCGGACTTCTCGTAAAGATAGAAATATATTGGATCCATCAGTGTTTTAGACTGAGTGTCTCATAACACACAGAATGCCTGTTCCCCTCTAAGCCCCTGAATAACATACCGTGAGCTTTAGATATAATAATTTTTATGCAGGTGTTCCCTGAGACCTGAAAATTATTTCAAGGGTTCCTCCAGGATAAAAGGATTGAGAACGCTGATTTAAAGTGACAGACGTCCTGATTGAAATAGTTAAATTTTTTCCACATTATAAGTTTCATTTATTGTAATATACAATAAATGTCTGTAAAGTTTTGTTTATTTCACAAATGGAAGGTCAGCAGTTGTGGGCCAATGCATATTCTGCAACATGGGTAAAATAGATATTTCGCCTTCCGCTTTGATTATGCCATTGTTTCATAATATTAAGTATATAAATTTGATTTTCTATTATGACATATAGAAAAAAAAAAAGTATCGGAACGCCATTCCGGTGCGTTCCTGTCCAAGTACACCACTGATTGGAATTGTAAGAGATGAAAAGAGATTGAAAAAACACAACAAAGTAAGGTAAAAATCCATACATAAAATAATATACAATAAAATTATTAAGAAGCAAACAAAAAGCCTGAATGCTGCACCAGCCAAAAGAAAAAATTTCTGAGTTACCCAGAGAGAGAGAATAGAAAGGAATCACCAAGGAAGAGAAGGAAGATTATATCCAGCTAAGGATCCTGGGTGTGCCAAGCCCATACTCACCAAAAAAAAAAAAAAAAAAATACTCATTTACCCTGAGAGAGAGAGACTAGAAAGGAATCACCAAGGGAGAGAAGGAAGATTATATCCAGCTCAGGATCTTGGGTGTGCCAAGCCCATACTCACGAGATGTGAGCCCCTGGGGCAAAATGATAATGATTCTATGCAACAGTATAAACGGCAAGTTTCTTTTTTTAGTTTCAGTGGTCCCGCTTTAAAATAAAATATCTGGTCACTTTAGGTTAATTAAGAAATAGTGACTCCATACCTTTACAGTTTTATGTATTTTTATTTCAGTGCATAAAAGGATATCTAGATGAAATGCAAAATAAATATTGTATAGAAAAGGAAATAAAAAATTTCTGGTTACATAAATTATTCATTGTTATACATTGTAACTAGTTCATACAGCAAGCACCATTCTGCCCCTCAGTTGAGAAATGTTTCGACCATTGTTTTGGTAACAAAAATGTATCAATGTGCATTTAGCAGAATGTCATGAAGCTTTCTATCCTCGTTTTATCCACTTACCTAGACTACCGCATTGGTTACATTCCAGCATGTAAGAAATGCAATTTACACGTGCCATTTTACATACTAGTGTAGCATTGCTCTTTGACGTTCTCTACATTTGCATAGAAATATAATCCATTATCATTAAATTTTGGCTAAATTATTTGTGTACCACTTGTCTGCATGCATCGAACGTGGTCATAGAACAGAGTGATTGGACAGTCGAGTTCTGTGATTAGGTGATAATTGTGAAGGCGTTTTGTTTCTGATTATTTTGTATTGTCGAGGAGGGGTGCTTAGCTTAGGTAGTGTTTATCTCCCCATCCCGCTGTTTTACAAATCGGAAAATGAGTTCCCGATTTAAAACCAGCAGTAAGTGAGGTGAAAAACACTCTAGGCATATCAACCTAGGAGGGAAAGGGCAAGAAAGGCAGTAAGTTGTCCAGGCCAATCACTGCTTTGTTTCTGTCCATTTGTGGAATTTCGAAAATTCAGTGAGACCTCTCTTTAGGAACTCCACCTTACGCAAGGTTTGCGTAAGTACACCGCTGCAGAGGTTGAGGGCTGTAGAGATTTAGAAGGGGGCAGCTGCTCAACCTGAGGAAAGAACATATTAATGGATGACTGGATGGTGGCTTTTTTCTATGTAGCAAGCAAACGTCATTGCCAATGAAATTTCACGAAATGCAGTTGCCATCTTTCTGATGATGAAGCGTCTCGGCTCCTCGTTTGGATCATCTTGAGCTTCAGTATTTTCTTATTTTGCTGTAGCTGCCTGAAAGTCAATGAGTTCTTCGTTAGATAATTCCTTCTTCCTCTATTAACTCCACATCTTTGGCAACTGAAGTAGCTCTGCAACCTTTACAATCTGAACTGTAACCTCTTCATATGATTCTTTTACATGCCATGGGCATATTTTCTTCCATGTGCCATTCAAACAACTTTTAGTGATTTTCGCCCGGGCCTTGTTAATGTTTAAGATGCCCTGGTAAATATTGTAAAATTTCCAAAAAGTCTTACCGTAGAATTTTTCTCACTGTCAACTGCAGACAATGCCAGAGCAAATGTGTTTAAATAGTATGCTTTTAAATTCGAAATAACACCCTGAGCCATAAGTTGGATGATTGAAGTATTTGGTGGTAGAATTATGACTCGTGTTCAAATTGAAATCATCTTGATGCGTAGGATGCCCAGGAGCATTATCTAATAGAAGCAAAATCTTGAAAGGAAAGTCGTCTTTACAATATTTTTCAACCTCGGGAATGAAGCAGCATTAAAACCAATCCTCAAAGAGAGATTGTTATCCATGCTCTCTGTTTCGATCGTAAATGCACGGGTAAGGTGTCTTTATTGGTGCCCTTAAATGCACGAGGATTTCCAGAATGGTACACAACCAGTGGTTTTAATCTGTAATCTGCTGCATTAGCCCCAGGCAAGAGCATGGCCCTATCTTTGATGCCTTGAAACCTGGCATTGTATTTTCCTCTTGGCAATGTATGTTCGATCCGGCATATTTTTCCAATACAGAGCAATCTCGTCAACATTAAAAATTTGCTGTGTCGAATAGCCGCTTTCATCAATAATTTTTTTGCAACACATCACAAAATTTCTCTGCAGCTGTAGAATCTGCACTGGTGACTTCACTGCATACTTAACATGGAAACCAGCGCGATGCTTGAACCTATTAAACCACCCATTGTTTGCCATGAACTTAGCTTGGGGTTCGCCGTACTTATCCTTAATATCTTCATAAATACTTCTTGCTTTTGCTTGAATGGCTATTGGACTTGGGCACTCGCTTCTGAATCTGATTTTCCTTCCATAATTTTAACAGCTGTTCCATCTTCGATATAGCACCTGAACGCTGTTTGTGATCACTGTTGATAGTAGTTAAAATGGCATTCACTGCTGAAGCAGCGAGACCTAATTCCCTTGCAATAATGAAAAACGTTGCCTTGCTTCTTACTTAATCATTTTCATTTCTAAATCAATTTTGTTTCGTTTCCTGGCACTGTCAGCACTTGCATTTTCCATTGGTCTCTTTCCCTTCATCATTGTAATGCATAAATAGGAATTAAGAGAAGTTTCTGAAAATTTGTTTTTTATATGATTGAAGATTTCAGTGAAGGGGACTACATTTTACCATAATACCGTAATGTAAAAACCCACACAATTGCAGTTATTGGAATTATTGCAAATGCAATAAGTTCGAGTTTACTACCTGTTTATAATTAGATGGACAAACAGAAAAGACCAATAAACCGGAAAGTGCAATTTGTTTTTTGGTTATGGCTTCCAGAAACGTCTAGAGAAATATCACAAAGCCGTTCAAAATTGAGGATGCTCCACAGGGTTCATGTCCAGTAAATGGGGAGGCCATTCCATTCTAAAATCTGTGCAATGATCTTCGAATCTTGTTCTACCCACCACAGCTTTTGGGAAGCAACAGCTGTGGTGAGGAGAACACGTAATGGACTGTTCCTGCTGAAAGAGTCCATTACCTTGTCAGTGCAAGATGACCACGGAGGGATGCAGATGGTCTGCAAGGATGGGCACATAACCTAGACCGATCATAGGTCCCAAAGCATACCAAACGAACACCACCCAGACCATTACCAACAGTCTATGTGCCTGAACAGTTTCTTGTTGACATGACGGGTGCATAACTTCCTTCGATTTCCACCAGATATGCACTCTCCCATCCGCTCAAAATAACTGAAAACGGGATTCATCAGACCAGGAGATCCGTCTCAAATCATCCAAGATCCAGTGCAGATGTTCTTTAGCCCAGTTGAGGCATATCCTGTGTTAGCAGTGGGTTGGTGGATTCCATAACCTATTAGGGCTAATGATCGCCTGGTGGTGGTGGTGGAGACGTTTCTGGCACCTCCCTCGTTGACAGCGCTGATTTGTCCCATCGTAGATCTGCGGTTAGCTGAAATAATGCGAAACATAATGCGAACGGCCAGCTTCAACCATAGCACTGTCCACTCTGGAAATGGCGTATTCCCGATACACCTCTTGATACTATACTGTCGAATGGGGATAGTGCAATTTCTGTATCAACTCCGCGATGGTGAATAATGCTTTGAGCTCCCACTAACATCCATCTTTCAAAGTCGGTTAACTCACGACGTGTATCCATACTGACATTAAATTACTGCGTACGTGAATGCAGTGTATCTCTAAACCTTCCAATTCGTCCACTAGCGAGAGGGGTTACAGCATCGCATTTCCTAGGGATCAGGTGTTCCGTGAATTCTGTCCTTTCAGTGTACAACGTATGGCCAATTTCTTATCCCTGATGGCAAAATTCTTTTATATCACTGACAAAACCACGTGCTGAACTTCTTAGAAATTTCAAGACGGATTTCACAATTAATCCCTGACCCATTCGTTTGCCACTAGCCTCCATACAGTATGTTATTCTTTGTTCGCTGCTGCCTATTAATTTTTGTACATCTTTTTGCAGTAGCATGCATTGATTACTATCGTTAACTAATCTAAACATTAAGTGTGATATGCCTTCATCGATTAATTTTATAAACAATTAAAACAACAATGGACCAGTAATGAAGACTGTGGAAGAAGACTAATAATACAAAAAAAAAAAAGTTCGGGTTATTAAGGCCAACCGAAAATTAAATTAATGGTATGCATTCTATGGTCTAACTCTTTTGCTTGACAAATACCCAGTTTCTAAGTGAAAACCTAGATATATACGTGAGAGGCCCATTAACTCAACCATGGGATGAAAAAAAACCCATAAAAGTGCTCCAAGTCATTAAAGCGGAGCATTTGAAATCTGAGCCTTTTCCAACTGGTGTGGAGAAGACTAATTATACCATTGTTCCTCTCGTACACATATACCAGTAGTACACATTGATAACTGCTGTGTTTTTCCATTCAGTCATCCTGTTATCTATAGTAGTAACTTGCTAGTATTGTACTTCAATTTGTACGGCAATCTTTTATGGGGAACAGCTTTTCTGAATTTGTGCAAATTTTTTTGTTTCACCCAGTTTTGTTACTGCACCACAGCATACAATCTGACTTAGGAAAGATTAGATTAATCCTTAAAAATACGTTGCGTACAGTACGAGTTTTTTTAGTAATTACTGCCATCATATTCTAAGTTCAAGATGAGATGATATACGTGTGTGTGTGTATACTGTGTCGGGGTGGTTCCCAGGCATATGCCCATCTCCACCTAAATCATTTAAAAATACAGAAAACTGTAAAGTGGGCCTGAAATATAGCTAAGAAATTGAATATTCAAAACAAGAAAATTTGGTAGATAAAGTACACTAATTATAGTAAAAATAGACAATTTTGTATAGGAAAGATTAAAATTGTATTAAAGAAATGTTTATGAGCTTAGTGTGTTGTTTATGTCAGGTCTCTCTGCCATCAGGAAGCAGCTACCAACTTCAGCTGCTGGCTGATGCCCGTCCCCGGCACGTGGAGCCGGACCTGTCTCTACTATTTTATACTGAAGTGCAAAGCACAAACCTGCACCCAACAGAGGAAGTGCAATACTGTTGGGTGCCAACATCCCTGGTCTCAGGCCGCCCAAGCTCGAGAACCAAGGAGAAAAAAAAAAAAAAAAAAAAAAACCACCGTAGTGGTACGTGTTCAGGAGCTACAGACTGGACAAGAGCTTCCTAGACTGAATTTCCCGAACCCAGATGCAATCATGCATGATTTATAAAAGCTGCCAACTCCACATCTAAAAAGTTCCTCATGATTGTCCTTCTGGAAAATACAGCAGCAGCAAACCTTTGCAGAGCCCGGAAGCTAGATGCATCTATGAAGAGAATATCCACATTGACCTCAGTAAAAGGAGAAACCTCATCAAAAAGACTACAACGCTCTGATCCATAAAAAGGACAATCAAACAACACATGCATCCAAGTTTCTGCCTCCCCACACGAACACCATGGGTCAGGCTCTAATCCTCTTGAATACAGTTTATCACGAAAAGATCCATGTCCAGTCAATATATAACTTGTAAACATCGAAGGACAGAACCAAGAAGACACTGTCTTTGACGTAGCAAAATCCGCCAATGGAATGAATTTTCTTGTAATCTCACCAAATGCAGAAGAACTCCATCGAATCCTCCATATAGCAATGAGGGAATTCCAAATTCTAACTTTTTCGTCTTTAATATTAGCAGTCAGGTCAATAGAGATGTCCAGGCACTGAGCAGAAATTCCGTTTCTCAGTGCATACAACATACCACGGTACAATATATATAAATCGACAGGAAGAGTCCCTGCAATCACCTGCAGTGCAACCGTCGAAACAGTCCTAGGAGCATGCAACAATGTTAGCAACATAGACCTCTGCAGTGACATAAGTTGATTTCTAATTCTGACCTTAATCACAGCCTTCATCCAAACACCCGCTGCATATGCAACAATCGGCAAGAAAATGATCTTGTAGTATAATAGCATAGTACGTTTATTAAGACCCCACTCTTTCCTAGAAATACGCATCACAAATGAAGTAAATTTCTTCAGTTTATCCCTCAAATGTGACACATGCAGATGGAAACCCAACCGGTCGTCCAAAATCAAACCTAAATGCTTTATACTGGACACCATTGGAACCTGACTTCCGTTCAACAATACTCTGGGCGGGCGATTGTAATCAAAGTGCTTTTTAAATACCATCATTTTGGTTTTCTTAGATGAGATCTTTAATTTGTTTAAAATAGCCCACTCTGAGAGATTGTTCAAAATTTCCTGAATTTTCAACTCCAATACGGCTCTAGAGCCACCAGCAACTCCCAAGATCAGATCGTCCTCATAAGCCACCTGCAAACACTGAGGAACCTGCAATCTGTTTAGTTTTTTTAGTAATTACTGCCATCATATTCTAAGTTCAAGATGAGATGATATACGGATTGAATAGTCGTAGAGCTCACTCAGGAATGAGTAGTCAATTATGAGATGGTGAAGGACTGATGTGAGCCATTATACTTCTCTCGCTGCTGATAGGGTACAAATTCAAGTGGCTTTCTGGAATTGCTTTTAAACTACCCATACACATAGTTGGATTTTGAAGTACATTACAAACAGGGTTGGTTGATCCCAGGATTCTATAAATTAGGGACAAAGCAGTGTTCTGAGAATAAGGCTTTGATACGCAACAATAATAAAAATAAAATCAATATATTAATCCGGTGTTGGCTATAGCCTTCATTCTGTCGACACTCCAAGATGCAAGCTGCCACGTTAAAGGAATCATAATATCCTATACTGATAACTGTTACTTCCTGGGCGTGACTATTTGCAAAACTTACTGCCAAAATGTAAACTTCAATCACTTAAGAGAATTTTTACACTTTAATGCATTTTTAGTAAAATGAAAGTTAGAATGCGTGAGTACATCTCACAACGCAATCTTTGATCATACTTCCAGGTCATTACTTGATGCCATCTCTAGTTTCTTCCAAAACAATAATTTATAGTGACGCACAGATAATGAATGGGATTTGTGGGATAGTCACACACACTAGCAAGGATTTTGTGCATTTATTGGATGATTGTTTTCTTCATCAACACGTTCGGGGAGCAACTAGAGGGTACTTTTGATCTGAGTATCAGAGATTCTTCACGAATTAAGAATCTGCAGATAAAGGAACCACTAGGAGGCAGGATAATTATGATCACAGTGTGCTCAAGTGAGATTTACTCAAAGAGGTAACTACCATCAGGGGTAAAGGCATAGGTCTGAAACAATATTTAAATTCTATACGGTGGGACCAACTGATGATACCACAGAGTTGATACGTTCATCTGGGGTTACTGTTTCCCATATGTAGTACTTTACATTTGTCAATGTTAAACTTCATTTGCCACCTCTCAGCCCAACTACTCAACCTTTCCAGATCCTGTTGCAGCAGCAGCATAGTATCAGTAGTGTCCTTAACAACCCTGCCAACCTATATAAATATAATATATATATATTATATATTACATAAATTAATGGGCGACAAGGAAGCTTATGATAGATATAGGCAAGTTTGTAACCAAGTGATAAAGGAGGTTAGGCAGGCAAAGGCAGATTACGAGAAATCTTTGGCAAAGGATGCAAAGAAAGATAGCAAGGAGTTCTTTCCTTATGTAAACTCTAGAAGGAAGAGGAATCAGATTGGCCCACTGGATATCAATGGTTCAACGGTTGATGATCCTGCTCAGGTAGCTAACAAACTAAATTAATATTTTGCATCTACATGCACACATGAGAAGTTATTCAGGGAGGAGAATGACAGAGGTGAATTAAACTCTGGCAGTGAGCTAGATGATTTTGTAATAACTGAGATATAAACATAAGAAGGGCACCTAAGGTGCCTTTCTTAGATTTCATAGAAACTATCCAGTTATATTAAAGGAGGCAACAAAGGAATTAGACCGTTAGCAATAATAATTATGCGAGCTTCTTTGGGCTCAGGGGAGGTACCCATAGACTAGAGATGTGCAAATTAGACCTCAATTCATAACGGAGAATCAAAGTACAACACGAGTAATTAAACTTGTTTAACTTCTGTTCCAGGAAAATAAATGAAGGCACTGGTTAAAGAAGCACTTCAGGATAATCGAGACAAGACTTCAGTTATAGCACGGACAAAGCATGGTTTTGTTAAGGGGAAGTCTTGTTTGACCAATTTGATTTGTACTATGATGTCACAAAGGAACTGAATGCAGGAAATAACTTTGATATCATATATTTGGATCTTAGAAAGGCTTTTGATACTGTTGCACACGGAAGACTGCTGCACGAATTGGAGAAAAATTGCTGCTATTGATAGAGATGGTTGAATGGGAGAAGACAATGAATGATAATCAATGGCCGCTGCTCTTTTGAACTGATATTATTAGCGGAATCCCTTAGAGTTTAGTGTTGAGTCCATTGTTCTTTTCTCTATTTATAAATGATATTGATGGTGGTATATCAGGCTTAATGTCCAAGTTTGCAGACGATACGCAGGTTGCCAGGGTTGTTAATGACGCTAAGTACAGTACACTGCTGGAACAGGATCTAGAAAAGTTGAGCAGATGGTCCGAGAGGTGACAAAGTAAATTACTGCATATGGGTAGCTATAACCCCAGAGTAACATACGAACTGTGTGGCACTACACTTAGGGTGGTAGAGAATGAAAAGGACCTGCCAGTAATTGTGCAGGCATATATGAAATTTTCTGAGCAGTGCAAACGGTCTGTAAAAGTAGCTCATGGTGTTTTTGTCAATGATATACAGGAACTTTTCAAGCAGGGTGGTTATACATTTGTATAAGGCAATGGTCACGCCACACCTTGAGTACTGTATACAGGTCTGGAGACCTCACTTTAGGAAAGAAGTAGAGCGGCTGGAGTCGAGTGCAGTAAATGGAAACAAGATTAGTGAATGGAAAAAAAGGGTTGCTCTTACCGAAGAAAGGCTTAAATTTTGAAAATTACAGTGTCTAGCCACTTACGAGGTGATCTTTTTCAACTGTATAAAGCCTTGAATGGTTTTGAGCATCCTCAAATCTGATGGGATTCTTCCTCTTCCTCAGAATAATCGCCTGAGAAGGCATAAATTCAAATTGAGGAAAGACAGTTGTAGGATGGATGTGCAGATTTGCCTTTAGCCAGTGTGTGGTTGATTTCTGGAACAGACTTCCATCTGCCTTTGTAGAAGTTGACACCTTAAATTGATTCAACGCAGAACTAGACAAAGATTTGGGGTGAGTGAATGGGTGAAATTAGAATTTTTTTTGGCTAATGCTATATAAGCTTGCTGTTTTCCATCATGTGCCTTTTCTAATGCAATGCCACTCCTTTGTTTATTAATTATTTTTTGTGGGTATCCCTGTTGGTAGAATTGCCATCTTCCCCACACAGCATGAAGAAAAGACCGAATTTCGGGTGTCGTAGACGATGGAAAGAATTTTTAAGGGCTTTTTCTCAAAAAATTGGTTGAATTAATCAGTCACAGGTGAGGCTAGCATGGCTTTTCTCCTGGAAACTCGAGTTTTCATCCATCAAACACAAACACACAAGGCTTTATACAGTTGGAACAGGACCAGGATATGTCTGCCAGGGGCAAAGGGTGATGACGTTGTAGAGCGAATATCATCTTTTCAGGGCACAAAAGGTGATATTGTTGTAAACGTTGGCACTAATGATATTAAGAGTAGGAGACCGGCAGAATAACTTAACAAGTACAGGTCACTGTTGAACAAAAGCAGAGAATTAGCGTTGAATTTGAAAGTGTCTGCAATTCTGCCCAGACACGATAGGAGGGAGTATATGATGAGAGCCCTGTCATTCAATTCGGCCCTGGAAAGATTGTGCAAGGCTCAAGGGGTAGAATTTTTTTCAGCCTGGTCTGTACTTGTTAACAGGAGAGACTGCTTCTACAGGGATGGGATACACTTAAATAGAAAGGGTGCAAGAATATTTGCTGATGCCATCGAGGCAGTGTTAGGTGGGTCGGAAAACTACTAGCTTGGGGGGAGACAAAGACCAATAGATTGACAGTAGCCACTGGCAGAGGTGAAAGAGATTCTTGCACTGCTTCTATTAGAATGAGCAGAAGCCTGAAAAACAAGATGCATGATATTTCAGAGACTGCTGGGAGCCATTGCGGTACAAGTAAACACATGGGTTGTGTTAGGGTAGCTAAGAATAGAAATAGGTGCAGGTATACTTGCGCCTACACCAATGCTAGGAGTTTGGTAAATAAATTTGATGAATTTGAGGTATTGCTCAAAACATCAAAGGCAGATATTGTTGGGACATCAGAGACGTGGTGTCACACAGATATAACGGATGCAGAACTGGAATTTCGGAGTACAACATCTACAGAAAGGATAGGAAGGGGGGAGGAGTTATGCTATTAGTTAAGAAACACATAAAAACCAAGAAAGTGAAGCCAGTCGACATCGCTGGACAGTGCAGTGTTGAGTCCGTTTGGTGTGACATAAGCATTGGGAGATCAAAATTGAGAGTAGGAGTGTGCTATAGGCCTAATGACTCTGATGAGTATAATAAGTAACTGTACAGGGAAATAGAGTGGGCCAGTAAATCAGAGAGTCTTATAATGGGAGATTTTAATTTCCCAGATATTGACTGGAATTTGGGGGCTGGTCACTCACACACTAGCAGGGCTTTTGTGGATTTATTGGATGATTGTTTTCTACATCAGCATGTTCGGGAGGCAAGTAGAGGCAGTAATACTCTTGATTTGATTATCAGTGGTGATTCTTCATGCATTAAGAATCTGCAGATAAATGAACCACTAGGTGGCAGTGATCACAGTGTTCTGAAGTGGGAGTTACTCAAAGAAGTAACTAACATTAGGGGTAAAGGAAAGGGGTATGGCTTTCGTAAAGGCGACTACGATGGACTGAGACAGTATTTAAATTCTATACAGTGGGATCAACTGATGATGTTACCAACAGCAAATTCAAAATGGAAAGCATTCAAAGAACTTATCTTGGAAGCTACTAGGCTTTACATACCAACTAAGAAATATTGTTCAAGGTTCAGGCCTAAATGGATGTCAGATGAACTAATGAGGCATATGGCAGAGAAGAAAAATGCATGGGATACATACAAATTAACTCGTGACACAGAAGCCTATGATAGATACAAGTTGATCTGTAACCAAGTTACAAACGAAGTTAGGCAGGCGAAGGCAGATTACGAGAGATCCTTGGCAAGGGATGCGAAGAAAAACAGCAAAGGATGCAAAGTAAAACAACAAAGAGTTCTTTACTTATGTAAACTCTAGAAGAAAGGGGATGAATCAGATTGGTCCAATTGATATTGATGGGTCAACTGTTGATGATCGTGCTCAGGTAGCTAACAAACTAAATGAATATTTTACATCGACATTCACACATGAGGAGTTATTCAGCAAGGGGAATGCCAGAGGTGTATTCAACTCTAGCAGTAAGCTACAGAATCTTGAAATAACTGGGAGTAAAGTGGAGGAGAAACTGTTGAAAATAAACACAAGAAAGGCACCCGGGGTGGATGGGATCTATCCAGTTATATTAAAGGAGGCAGTAAAGGAAGTAAGCAAACCCTTAGCCATAATTATGAGAGCTTCCTTGGACTCAGGGGAGGTACCCATAGACTGGAAATGTGCAAATGTGACCCCAATTCACAAAGGAGGATCAAAGGCTGACACAAGTAATTATAGACCTGTGAGCTTAATTTGTTCCAGGAAAATTAATGGAGGCACTGGTTAAAGAAGCACTGCAGGATCATTTAGACAAGACTTCAGTTATAGCTCGGACACAGCATGGTGTTTGTTAAGGGGAAGTCTTGCCTGACCAATTTGATTGGATACTATGATGCAGTCACAAAAGAACTGGATGCAGGGAGTAGCTTTGATATTATATACTTGGATCTTAGAAAGGCTTTTGATACTGTTGCACATGGAAGACTGCTACACAAATTGGAGCAGTGTGACATTGGAGGCAAATTGCTGCTATGGATAAAGGGGTGGTTGAGGGGGAGAAGACAGAGAGTGGTAATCAATGGACACTGCTCGTCGTGGACTAATGTTATTAGTGGAGTCCCTCAGGGCTCAGTGTTGGGTCCATTATTGTTTTCTGTATTTATAAATGGTATATCAAGCTTAATGTCCAAGTTTTCAGACGATACAAAGGTTGGCAGGGTTGTCAAGGACACTACGCTGCTGCAACAGGATCTGGAAAGGTTGAGCAGATGGGCTGAGAGGTGGCAAATGAAGTTTAACATTGACAAATGTAAAGTACTACACATGGGAAACAGCAACCCCAGAGCAACGTATCAACTCTGTGGTACTACACTGACAGTTGTAAAGAATGAAAATGACTTGGGTGTGGTTTTGCAGGCAGATATGAAGTTCTCTGAGCAGTGCAGACGGGCTGCAAGAGCAGCTCATGGAGTATTGTCAATGATATACAGGAATTTTTTCAGCAGTGGTAAGGAGGTGATTATTCCCTTGTATAATGCAATGGTCAGGCCACACCTAGAGTACTGTATACAGGTCTGGAGGCCTCATTACAAGAGGGATATAGAGCTGGTGGAACGAGTACAGAGAAGAGCAACAAGATTAATGAATGGAACAAAGGGGTGCTCTTACGAAGAAAGGCTTAAATTTTGCAAATTAGTGTCTGGAGACTAGGCACCAGCGAGGTGATCTGATAGAGGTGTATAAAGCCTTGAATGGTTTGAGCATGCTCAATGCTGATGGGATTCTTCCTCTAGCTCAGAATAATCACCTGAGAGGGCATAAATTCAAATTGAGGAAAGACAGATGTAGGATAGATGTGCGGAAATTTGCCTTTAGCCAGCGAGTGGTTGGTTGGTGGAACAGACTTCCATCCCTTGTAGTGGAGGGTGATAGCCTAAATAAGTTTAAGGCTCAGCTGGACAGGTATTTTGAACGAACAGAGAGGTGAACGGGAAGTGGTTTTTTTTTTTTTTTTTTTTTTTTGGCTGATGCTGCATAAGCTTGCTTTCTTGCATCAAATGCCTCTATCAATGCTAATGCTAACTGGACTACAGAACAAACGCAATTTACTGATAGTATACACGAAGCAATATGGCCTTATTTGCAGCTGCTCTTAAATCCCAACTACTGTCATCAGGCAATACTTGTTATCAGATTATTTTCATCACCACTTTGCTTATTGTTGGCTTGCATTGGTGACACCCATGTTTAATCTTCAGAGCAAAGACCTGGTAGCAGCTGTCTCTTCCTTCATGTATGACTGATGTCTCTTGAGATTCGGATGAACGTCATGAATAAATTACAAAATGAAGTTAAAATATAAAATGTTCGTAGCCTGGATGCTAGATGGACCACAGGACTGAACTTTCATATCGCAAATATACAGTGGCAGACAAAAATACTGCATCACTTATGTATTTTCTAATTGTCTTGTGATAGGTTGGTGGTTGCAGAAATGTTCAAAATGCATCTGTTTTGGGATATAAACTGATGAGCCAAAACATTATGACCAGCCAGTTATTATGGAAATCGAAGTAACTGCAGGGGAACTAGGGCCCGTAATGTGGGTTCGGCCGACCGGGCTAGCCAAGTGGGTAAAGTGCTTGCCTGGCAACCCAAAGGTTGCGGATTCGAATCCCGCCTCGGGCTTGGATAAAAGTACTGCAAAAACCTTGGGAGGTGCATTATGGCCACAGAAGCCGATGCGCCAACAACTACCTAAAAAATAATAAAAAAAAAAATATGTGGGTTGGGACACGATATAAAAGGTAACAGAAGGGCGACTGTGGCGGAACTCGCCAGTAATTGGAATGCTGGTGGCGGGAGTAATGTGTCACGATATACAGTACATTTAACCCTATTTAAAATGGGACTACGTAGTCGCTCCGAGTGCCCATAGTAACCACGGTTCAACGAAAACAGCGCCTACAATGGTCACGCGAGCATCGAACTGGACCTTGAGCGATTGGAAGGATGTCGTTTACCTGGGGAAGTGATGGTGCCTGGACGCACTGTGGGATGAAAACGAGCCGGTTTGGGCTTTTTATTTTTGCTGGGATACCCTGCGTACAGTCATCCACGTGCCATACACTGTCTACTACCTACCTAAATATTATTTCTGACCAGGTATACCCCTACATGGCAACGGTCTTTCGCTCAGGTGGTGCCTTCTTTCTGCAGGATAATGCGCCATGCTATGCTACCCCCCCCCCCCCCCCCCCGGATTGTTCAAGACTGTTTTGTGGAAAATGAGGGAGACTTCCAGATATTGCCTGGCCTCTGAATTCTGCAGAATCAATCCCATCGAGCATCTGTGGTTTGTGGAACCACAGATGCTCGAATCTGCAGTCTCAACCACAGTGCTTACAGAAGTTAAAGGAACTGCTGCCTTCTTGTTGGTATAGCACACATTTAGAAATCTTGTAGCGTCCATGCCTTTTGGTGTACGAGCTGTTTTGGCTGCATGTAGAGGACCATATTAGGTAGATGGTCATAATGTTTTGGCTCATTGGTGTATATCTGTGAATGAAATCCAATAAAAAGACCCAATGGGTTCCCCCTCCTGGGAACACGGCTCACGGAGTCGTTTCGGATATGCTCTGGCCCAGGCATCTAGTCCTTACAATTTTGCCTTTTTATTAATTGCCATAAATATCTTCCCAAAGGGTAAAATGTACAATTAATGGAAATAGGAGAAATGATGGAAATCATGACAACCAAACAAATTTTTTATTGCATTTACATGTACGAACTGAAATGAAAAGTTAACATCATAATATTATTATATACTGTAAGTCAGCAAAATAAGTCAATATTTTGTTGTTCCTCTTCGAGCTGCAATTACAGCCTTGCAACCATCTGGCATAGAGTTAATCAACTTTTGGATATACAGTTGCCCAATCTTACAAGTTGGCTTCCTCTGAGCAATTATAGATAACATTATGCACTAGCTATTTTCAATAGGGTTCAAATAGATTGTTGCCAGGTCAGTCGAACACTGCAATACCATCATTTCTCAGGTAGGTCTTCGCCTTAAAGGAGAAAAACGAGGATAAAACAAAACAAAGCATGGTTTTGTTAAGGGGAAGTCTTGTTTGACCAATTTGATTGCATACTATGATGTCACAAAGGAACTGGATGCAGGAATTTTTAAGCCTTGTGAGACAAGAAAATAAACTCAACCACGCATATCTACAAATATCCATCTTGGGAAAGCTTAATCACTGTCTTCCTGCCTGATCCAGGTCCTCTTTTCACATCACCGGTTTCCTACTTTAATTTCAGCACCCAATAATGTTGACTAGTAGCAACCTATTTTTTCAGCGCTATCAGATGTAGAAAGCAAACCTACTTTTTTTCTTGGTGATATTATTCTGATAAATAGAAGCGTTATCTGATGCAGTATCTTCGCTTTGCAACAAACGAAATTACTCTAATCAAACAATATCTTATACATTTCACTACAAATGTTACTTTAAGGCGATGCAGTTTTTTTGTCCCCCACTGTATAATTTCCAATTTCCCGTCCATTTTCAACTACAAAGTTTCAGGGCACAAATACTTTTTATGAAATTATCCCTTATCGGATACCCCAATGTAGTTTCCTAAACAAAATCCCATCTTGTCATGGCGACTTGCTTTTACTTTTCTAAGACTCACTGGTGCAATTACAGGTGAAGGCTCACCTGTAATTTCCGCATTAATGCTGCTGATCACGTGGATCAATTCTTCCTTTTCCCCTGTCTAATTCTATGTTTTTTGATATGCTTTTGGCGGTAGGGTTTCTCTTTTGATGCATTACGTACTGCAGGGGTTTGTTGCAAGACACACCTCTGTAACAGGTAAAGGTTGGACGAATATTCGATCAGGACCAAGCAGGATAGTATGTAGTGCTCCAACCCTCCCTCTTAAGCTCAAAATAATGTGTATTTTTCTTACTGCTTACGTGGTGATTTAAGTCGATATTCCGAAGCACTGGTTTTTATCCTTCAATTATAAAACAACTGGTCTGATTATAAGCTATAATCAGAGCGTAATATATGCAACAATGCATTTAGATGGCAAAACTTATTAGTTTCAAAAGATTTATGGAACTGTGAACTAAAATAAAAATGATTAGATGAGACTTATAGCGGTGCAGACATTTTCATCACCAAAGCACAGCCCATTTCTTTAGGAACCAATCCAAAAAAAAGTTAACTGTATGAGTTTTTATTTTTTTTAAGAAAAGCACAAATTAGACTAATTTCTAACTTGTTAAATTTTATAAAGAAAACCTAAAATGGACTTTTATGGGTAACTTCTTACATTCATGCTTTACTAATTTTCAGTCGTCAAACTAGCATTGCACAGAAAAAACATATACAGGGTGATTCACTACCAGTGCGACAAACTTGCAGGAGGTGTAGGGGACACAAAGACGAATCGGAATCACATAGCATTGCAGGGTCCGAAATGCCTTCGTCATGAGGGAAGTACGCGGTCGAATTGACAGGTGCTTTAGGCACTTCAGATCACAACTTGGTGATTTTGTCTTCTCCAATGGAACCTTTATCTCATGGCTATTCCGTACCTTGCGTTGTTTGGCAGTACAAGAATGCAAAATGGGATGACCTGCGAGACTTCTTTTCCTTTGTCGGAATACTGTTTCAAAACTTCTGATGTCAACGTTTGCTCAGATTGTGTCAGTGAAATTATTCTTGCAGGAATGGAATCCTTTATCCCACACTCCACTTTAAAATCTCGTCTTTTATCTAAACCTTAGTTTTCCTATAAATGTGCTAAGGTTGCTCAAGAGAAGAACGTTGCATATCGTAATTGGCTTGTTTCTAATTCTCCAGTTTCATTTTCTGCCTCCACCAAAGCTCGCAACAATTGTAAAGCAGTTATTGATCAATCAAAACTAGAGTTTGAACAGGCTAAGAGTAGAAAACTTGCTTCTTGCCCTAATGGAAGCCGAGCATTCTGGTCTCTTGACAAAGCTATTGTCTGCAACTTTTGCCCAGCTCTGCTCCCACATCTGTCCAAACCAGAGGTTCTGTTGTTAATTCAGCCAAGGTTAAAGCTGACCTGCTGGCATTCCATTTTTCTTCTAACTCATGTATTAATGATCTTGGTAAAACACCTCCCACCATTCCCAACACGCTCCATTCAATGCCCCCTGTGGTCTTCCATCAAAAGGATGCAGGATCTTGACGCTAAGAAAGCTCCAGGTCCTGATGGTATTTCTCCACTTGTTCTCAAAACCTGTGCTCCTGAACTTATTCCTGTTCTTTGCCGACTTTTTTCACTTTCTTATTGCAAACGTGTTTTTCCTTCTGCTTGGAAATTTGCTCATATCCAGCTAGTTCCTAAAAATGGTGACAAATCCCTTCCATTCAATTATCATCCCATTGCAATTGCTTCTACTCTTTCTAAAGTAATCGATTAACCGCCAACTACCTAGGAACTTTCCGTCTGATTACCGATCGCTAGTATGGATTCCGTCATTGTCGATCCACTGGTGATATTCTGACTTATGTTACCCATTTATGTACTAATTCAATGGAAAGGTTCGGTGAAATACAAGTAGTTGCTCTTGACATCTCAAAGGCTTTCGATCGTGTTTGGTATAAAGGTCTTCTAAACAAGCTTCCATCTTATGGTTTGCCAACTGTTTTTAGTAATTGGTTATCCAGTTTTCTCTCCTCTCTGATAGCTCACTGAGGGTGATGGTAGATGGCTCTCAGTCTTCTAACTTCTCCACTAATGTCGGTGTCCTCCAAGGTTCAGTTCTTTCTCCCACTCTTTTCCTCTTGTATATTAATGACCGTCTTCCATTGACTGGAAATCCTATCTATAGTTTTGCCGAGGATAACAAATTTCATCCCACTTTCCATTTTTAGAAACCTTGTCTTGCTCAATCAGCTTCAACTTCTCGAAAATCTGCTACCAATTCCTTAAATGCCGATTTTCTGGTAATTCTCCAGTGGGGTAAAGACAACTTAGTTGATTTCAACCCTTCTAAAACTCAGTCTTGTCTTATATCTTGCAAAAAGGATTCTTCTGCTCCTATGTTTATCTTTAGTGACACTTCGATTTCTAGGCAAAATGATATCTCTCTTGGGGATTACCCTAACTTCTAATCTCTCTTGGCACAAGCACATTACAAATATTGCTTCCTCTGCATCTAAAAAACTTGGTTTTCTCTTTCGCTCTCGGCGTTCCTTTTCTTCCAAACAGCTGCTCCCTCTGTATAAATCGCAAATCCGCCCTGCCATGGAATATTGTTCCCACATCTGGGGTAGTGCCCCCAAAAGCTCTCTCAGGCCTCTCGATTCCATTCAGAAGAGGGCAGTTAGGTTGATTAATGATTCATCTTCAACAGTCTCTCCACTCGCTGACTCATAAACGTACTGTTACTGCTGCATGCCTCTTCTAGAGATACCATGGGCACTGTTCTTCTGAATTGGCTTCTATAATTCCTCCCCTCTCTTTCAAAACAGTCCGAACCCATGCCGCCACCAGCCAACGTCCATTTACTGTCCATCTACAAACTCACAGAACCAACTTTTCATCTTCCACGTTTATCCATTCAACTGCCGTTTTCTGGAACAACTTTCCTTCATACGTATTTCCTGAAAAAGTCTACAGAAGTTCATGTGGAATGTCAACAAATATCTTCTTTCATCTTCTGAACCCCCAACCCAAGCATGGTGCTAAGTACTATGGGTTCTAATACCTCTTGTGTTTGGTGTTTACATAAAAAAAAAATTCGATTTAATTAGTAAGGTAATAAAGGATAAATTTGTGCTTAAATTAGCCTTACTTTTATAGCCTGTGGATATTCCTATATTCGCTAATTAGAATCGCTGATTAATAGAATTAAAATTCAATTCCCAAACGTGATCACAATGACCAGCGCTTACATCATATAGTGAACGATACTTTACTATGGGGAGTCCATTGCAACGTGATTTGATTGTATTATGAGCCAATTGTAAAACAGGGGCACAATGTAGTAATAGTGGCATGTGATGCAAGTGCATGATCTTATGCAGCATCACCAAAAAAAAAAAAAAAATCACCATTCCGTCCACTTCCTCCTTAAATTTATTTAACTTATCAACTTCCACAACGGCAATTCTTCCAGCAATTAACCACCCGCTCGCTAAAGGGAAATTTCCGCACATCTATTCTACATCTGTCTTTTCTTAATTTGAATTTATGTCCCCTTAGGTTCGTAATCTGAACAAGTGGAATGACAAAATTCTTCGTGCTCAATCCATTCAAGACCATTTTTTTACGTGAAACTTCGGATGATTGGTGCAGCCGCTTAATCGGCCCAAAATGCACTAGTCCCGATGTATCCCAAATAACCGGAATCGACTGTGTATATATATATAATGAGGTCTTCCCAAATATTCACGAAATTTGAATGTTGTGCAAGGACTACGTCTAGCACGCTGATTCAAAAATGTATCATTTTTGAATCAGCGTGCCACGTTCTTTCTGTTTGTTTATGTTTCGCGTAGTTTGCGAATGCTGATGTGAAAGAGCAACATGCTGACATCAAGTTTTGATTCCTGCTTAATGATACAGCTGCAGAAACCCATAAGTTGAAACAAGCTTTTGGTGACAATGCTTTAGGCCAGATGCAGAGGTACTATTGGTTTAACAGTTTTTAAAAGTCGAATGTCGGTTGACGATTACGATCGATGTAGGCGTCCATCATTGAGCACCACCCCGGAAAAAGTCGCAAAAGTTTGGGCGGCGATCCATGAAGACCATCGATATTTGTAGTATTGGAGGACTATGGTACATCGCGTGTCAGCGGATTTTGTGAGGATTGCTGCCAAGTTCGTGTCAAGGTACTGAGTGAAAACAAAAAGCAGAATTGCATAAAGAACCGAGCAGAGTAAGGCTTACAATACCGAGATTCCGGGAAGGCGCCTCCGTAGCCAGGTGGGAAGGAGCAGCAGTGCGTAGCACACGCTTCTTGATTAGTCCGGGGTTCGAGCCCGTCACCACCAAATACGGAGGATGCGGAAAAGGTCAGGGAATGACCACCGCACCGGAGCAATATGGCCTTAGTTGCTAATGCTCCTAAAAAACCAAATAACAACAACATAACAACAACCGAGATTCCGGTCATTTTTTCCCGGTATTCAAATCCCTGTATTGATACAAAAATACCGCGCTGAACTCCAGTTAGCGGAAAACCCTTCTAAATGGCTGTGAGAAGCAGTGATTGACAAGTTGTGACTCTGCCCAATCACTCCATCGCCCTCTTCGTTTTAGGCGGTCATCATGTGAGACGTCATTGCATTCGTATCACTTCGTAGTCGCATTTATTTGCTGTTATGTTCGTTTGCTAAGGGGTACTTCGAAATATTCATAAATTGTTCATATATCCCCTTTATCATATTATTAATTACCAAAACGTGTCCAAAAATTAATATTGGGTTATCTTGCCACGTGGTTCCTGGTGTCGTCCTGTATCCTGTTCCATTCTGCAGGTAACTGTTTGGTTTTTTGCTGCCGCGAGCCTGCATGCCAGGCCAGATGAGGTGAGTTTTCTTTATCTCATTAACCTAGTATTGTGTGTTGTTACGTTCTTTAAAATTCTATTGGCTTATTGTGCATATTCAGAGTAATTTTATTGGTAATTGCTCGTGTTAGTCGACTTTCAGTTGTTTAGTGAAAAAAATGTTAAGTGACTTTGTATGGATTCAAGCAAAAACCGGTTGTTAGCAAAAAAAATTAACAGAGGTCATGTGCTTGATCGACTTTCATTTGTTTAGTGAAAAAAAGGTCGATTTTAAGCGACTTCAGGAGGGATTCAAGCAAAAACCGGTCGTTGTCCGCATGTGGTATTACCTTTCGTTTCTTGTTTTGGAAAAAAAAAAAAAAAAAAAGTTGTTTTCGTGTTAATTTGTCATTTTAACTGAGCTGTTGCGTTAGACGTCTTCCCCAAATAAATTACACTTCTGTTAAATGCTGCTCCCAAAAAAATTGCCATTAATTTTGTTTTCATCTTCGACATACTGTTATGTCAAGTGACATCCGCCATGTTAAGTCGTTCAGAAGAGGCGGAAAGAACCGAGTGGGCGGAGTTACGAGCCGTACGTCACTGCCTTCTCCCTCTCTTCTTTTTGACGCTATTTAGTAAGGGGTACCGTTCTCTGGAGCCTTACCAAATACCAATTTTTCGGTAATAATTTAAAAAATAATTATCTTTGATTTATTCACATAAAGGTTATAAAATCGACAATAAATCAATAATTATTGCTGAATTCGGAAATGGGGGATTGTTATACACAGCACAAATGCAATGGACACCTGAAAACGTCATGAAACTAAGACAAAATCTTAAAATATATTTCTCTTAGTAAAGAGAGTGCGTATATGTGGAATTAAATCACTTAAGGAATAACCAAAACCATCATTACGGAAAAATTTTCATTAGTGGGAGTAGGCCTTGTAAGGCAATTAAAGAATATGGTGAACAATTATATGGCAGGTGCAGAAGGGTTAAAATTAGAAGCATCTGAACAGTCCCTGTTACACCACTACTCGAGGGTGTGAAACTTTGTGCATTTTTGCAAAGGGTGTCGGTATGGGCAATTTCAAAAGTATTGTGAACAGGTGATCTTGAGGGAAAAGATGAAAGCGTTTCTTTGTGTGGGAAAATTGTTTTTCCCCACCAAAGAAAGAACAGTGAGTTTAAAGGATAACACCGTGATTGGATCATGTTTAAATTAGATAGGGGGAGAAACGTAAATGCATGCAAACCCCTTTGGGGCTTGCACATAAAAAAGTAGTACAAGGGACGATTGTAACTTGCAATCAATAAATAAATGGAAAGGAAATAAATAAGGTGCTCGTGTCAAAAGAGGAGTTGCAGACTTCAATTGTAGTTCTGGGTTCAGTTTGGGTCGTTATATATTGAATGGTTCCACCGGGAATATTACTGTGCTAGAAGGTAATCTGGAAGTTGAATAACAAGTCAGTCAGCCAGCCAGCCAGATTGCACCCTGGTTTCTACTACTGCTGTTGTAATTTCCTTCAGCATTAACAGAGAACTGTTCTCGAAATAAGACAGCACTGGAAGAGCTATACAGCAGTTCAACTAAGAAGAGACACTCCGTGGAATACGCACAAAGGAATCCAACCGCAAAAGAGAAGGAAGGCAAGTCCTCTGAACTGTGTTGTTTTGGAAATGGTACTTAGATTAAGTGGGAGATTAGAGTAAGGTTGAAGTTGTAATTTGGTTCGATTTTTTTTTTTTTAGGAGCATTAGCAACTAAGGCCATATTGCTCTGGGGATATGTGGTTGTCATTCCCTGACTTATCCGCACCCTCCGTATTTGGTGGTCACGGGCTTGAACCCCCGTCTAATTAAGAAGCGTGTGCTACACACTGCTGAAGTTGTAAAGAAAATTGATATTGCTAAATTAAGAGATTACACGGGATTGTTAGTATTAATTTGGCGATTTATGGATTGCTGTTGTGAACAGTGAATTGATATTGCTGATTAAGAGAAAAATGAGGAAGTGATTAAGATAGAAATAGTTTAGTGTTTGCAGCTGTAGAGAGTTGATATCGTTAATTGAATGAAACCTTATGGAAATGACAGCATGTATTAAGTAAGAAAAATGAACAGATTACATGTAAATGAACACCTGTTATGCAAGTAGTATACTATACTTGTAAGTAGTTTTGTATGAGAAAGGACTTTTTTTTATTTGTCATTTTTCTTGAGAAACTGATAGCTAATTCTAAACTTTTTTAACAGTCAGGTAGCTTGTGGGCATTAGTGCTTGAGGGGAGCTCTTGTGCGAAAATCATAACAATGGCCACTGAGGGCGATACTAAGGTACAGGGAAATGAAAATTAATAAATAACCCCCTCCCAAAACTTAGATTTAGTTTCCTCACGCTCTGTCAGTCAAAAAGGAAATATATATATTTTTGATATAAACGGAAAAAGAATTTTCAATGAGGAAATAAGGGGGGGGGGGATATTGGTATTAAGTGCAACTCGTCTACGATTCTCAGTACAAAACACCAACCCACATAGAATCCAAAAGCATGTTTTTTGCCACTAATTAAATATGTACCACAATTAGATAGTTTATTAGATACAGTATAACAATAACACTATTGAGTTTCTTAAGAGCTCACTCTATTCGGTCACATAGTGTGCATGATTATTTTGTTTTTTTTAGAATGACTTCAATAATTTTTGCTAGAATATTTATCGTAATAAAAGTTTGTGTTAAAACGTGAAGTAATTACTTGTTTTTTTTCCCCCTTACTTTATTACACTTGGTTGTCATCAAAATTGATTGCGAAAAATGTTTTTCTTTTGGAATACCGGTATTGTGAGTCCTGGCCAGCAGTGATCAACACTTAATTTCAATGGTCGTCATTGGTGATGAGAGTTGGGTATAAACCAGAAACCAAGCAACAATCATCGCAGTGGAAGAGCCTATCTTTGCAAGAACTGAAGAAAGCATGACAAGTGAGAATCAATGTGAAGTCCATGCTAATCTGTTTTTTGGACATTGATGAGATTATCCATAAGGAATTCATCTCTCCTGGCCAGACCATCAACACAAAGTTCTACTGAGATGTCCTGAGGCAACTAAGTGCAGCTGCCAGGAGGAAACATTCAGAGAAGTGACATAGAAAGAACTGGGTCCTTTAGCATGACAACACACCCCTCACTGTAGCATAGTTGCCTGCATGGGTAGTACCGTCAGTCGTCCTCACACCAGGTGGAAAAGACTTGTTCAAATCTAGTCGGTGATGCAAGGAACTTTAATGGGCCTTTTTCACTGCCACTGAGTCAGTCGGTCTCAGGAGTAGATAGCAAGGTTTTCCCCACCCTCCAAAACTGAGATTTTTTTCATCCAGCAAAACAGGCATGAACATTATAACGTAGGACTTTCAGGGCACATGGGAGAAGCAGTGGGATCGGTTTTACGCTCTCAAGGGGACTACTTCGAAGGTCATGGTGGCAAATAAAACCCAGGGAGAGTATAATTAATTCATTTCATAAATACATTTTGGGTAGCACCTCATATATACTGGTGGTTGTAAAATGAGTTTCTCTTTTCAGGAGACTCTAGTGTCAAAAAGGTTAGCATTAATGGTGTGAATTGGTGAGTACGGTGAAGTGATTTCTAGAAAAAAAATTAGTTCAAATTTCAGCCACCCCTGGTTTATTACTGCACATTTTGTCCCATACCAGTATTTTTTTTAAAAATTCTTTGAATGTAATATTTTGTCATTATTTGAGAGATGTTACATGTAACTGCCCTTGAACAACTAGCTCTTCGACCACAATGTACTTATCGAAAGGTGAACATCGCATAACTTTGCTTGTTTTTCTCTTCATATAGAATAGTTTACGTAGAGTGCAGATATTCGATGTTCACTGATGAAAGACCCTTCATGCTGAGGAGAGGCTGTGCAAATGAGGCTAAGTGATGTAAAATTGATTTTAAAATTAGTTTGTTTGTTTGTTATTTGGTTTTTAGGAGCATTAGCAACTAAGGCCATATTGCTCCGGGTATATGCGATGGTCATTCCCTGACCTTTCCGCATCCTCTGTATTTGGGGGTCACGGGCTCAAACTGTGGTCTAATCAAGAAGCGTGTGCTACGCACTACTGCTCCTGCCCACCTGGCTACGGAGGTGCTCCCTTTAAAATTAGATGATTGCTTATGAGAACATTCGAGCTTATGGGCAAGTAGGGCTCCTGGAGTTGATGGCATATGTCCAGTAATTTTGAACGAGATAGCCATGGCACATTGAACCAATGAGTTTAATTTTGAAGGCATCATAACCTTTGGAATGGAGAAGTGCCAATGTAAATAAAGGCAGTTCTAAGTGTGAAACTCGTAACCATAGACAACTTGTTAGTCTAACTTCAGTGGTAGGGAAAATTGTTGAGGCAATGATCAAGAGTGAAATTCAGGGAAACGTAAGGTATTTTAGCGGTTACTAATGAGCTGGATGTAGGGAACAATTTTGGCTTCGGTTATTTGAAGTTTACTAAAGCATTTGACTTGTTCGATCAAGAGATGTTATTGTATAAGCAGGAATGTGTTTGGCTTATCGCAAGAATTCAGATGGATTGCTGGGTGGCTGCAAGACAAAAGGCAGAGTGTTCTAATTAATCGATATTCAGATAGGTGAAATGTCACATGAGAGATTGCCAAAGGATTGGTTTTTGGACGAGCTGTTTCTGATTTTTATAAACACCAACGAAGTGATAACAAGGGAGAGGTCAAAATCTGCAGAAATCAAAGATTGTGAGCCATTAATAATTATCCAAGCAGCACTCCTTTTAGCACGGCATGATCAGGCTTCAAGAATGGTCAGTAAGGTGGCAACTCAGATTTAGCGCAGTGTCATAATCCACTAGGGCAATGTAAGACCGCACTTTGAAGTTGTGTTCAAGAGTGTGACATCTGAAAAAAAAAAAGAAAGAAAAAAAAAAGAAAAAGACAGCTTCTTGAAAAGGGCCAAAGATGGGAAACCATATGAAGAAAGGTTTCAATTATGTGGGCTACAAAGCTTGTGCAGCAAAAGCCTGTGCCTTCTTTACATTACATGGCTAATACTCATACTTTTATTCTAAACCAAAGATGCGAACACCTTTCCCAATGAGAAAAAAGCAATTTATTATGAAAAATTTAAATTAAGATATCTTAAAATGTAAATACTAATAGTAATGCCAATTAAAAAAAAATCAACACAATATCGTGTGTATATATATTATTTTTTTAAGTTCAGCCTATTCTCTGCTGCAATGTGCACATTTTGCTAACTACAAAGCAAAACTGTTTACTGTACACTGCATGAAAAGCCTATGCTTCAACTGAAAAAAAAAAAAAAAAAAAACACATGCTACAAAAGTGAAGCCAAGAGCTGGAAACCAACTGGAGAATGTTGCTGTAATGTATAAGCCAGTCCATATTATTATTAGCCATATGGTACAAGGAAGCCTGAGGCTTATGCTGCACCAGCCAAAAAAAAAATTCCCGAGTTACAGAGAGAGAGAGAGAGAGAGAGAGATGATATCCAGCTCAGGACCCTGGGTTTGCCAAGCCCATGTTCACCAGATGTGAGCCCCCAGGGTACATCAATAATTTGAAGTGAAAGATGCTGCTATTTTAGAGTAATTGCATTAATTAGGTTTAATCATGCAAGCTAATTTATTATTTTTTTTAAAAGCCAAACCTTCAGTAATAAAAAATCAATGATGGAGATTGAAAGTCAAACCAATACTGAAGTAAAACTAAATATCACATTGTGTTCATCACATTCAAAGATATTTTTAAATTTATCATTCTTGTATACCTTTATCACCAACTGCTCAGTTGATGGTTAATTTTCTAGTATGACTGCAAGGTCCTCAACCTGAAAGGTAAAGAATTAATAGATAACAAATGTTTCATCTTCAAATGTAACATGGTACAGGAATTAATCCCCTCCCCCCACAAGGGCAACCTTCCCATGTTGCAGCATTCTCACCAAAAAAGTATTCTGCCCTTTCTTATAAGTTTTTGATTTATGTCTTTAACAAAATGAAAACTCTGAATTATTATGAATGTTGTTGGTCATACTTTCAAAAATGGATAAAAAAGTGACCTTGCTCTGTTTACAAGCACATACTTTATATAAGGACCTATGTTGGTATTTTATGGAATAGGTAAAATGAAAGAAAAGAAAATTCTTTCCAAAAGAATATCCCTACCTAGTACAATGAGTGTCTCTCAGTGTTATACTACAAATATGCAGCACTCTGATGAAAGATAAAAGTATAATACTACTTATTTTCACTGCAGTGGTCAAAAAAATGCATTTGTAGTGTGCTTATCAGCTGAAATTGTACATAAATCATATTTGAGACCATTCTGCTCCAAGTCTTCAAGCCATAACTGTACATGGGAGAAAAACGTTTTCTGGTTAATTAATGGCACTAAACTGAATAGAACAAAATGGGGGGGGGGGGAGAAAGAGTATTGAAAACTGCTGCCATTTCTTGATGAAGCTTTAATTTCACGATTATTTGGTGGAACTGACATTTACAGAAAGAAAGAAATCATTGTTTAAGTTAAAATCCAACATTCTTTTCTTATAGTGATTTAAAGCAAATTGTGAAGTTTGAAAAATTGATACGCCACAAGTTACTGTTATTTGGTTTTTAGGAGCATTAGCAACTAAGGCCATATTGTTTCGGGGATATGCAGTGGTCATTCCCTGACCTTTCTGCATCCTCTGTATTTGGTGGTCACGGGCTCAAACCCCCGGTCTAATCAAGAAGCGTCTGCTACGCAATACTCCTGGCTACAGAGGCGCCACGTCACAAGGGAAACCACTCTTGAGTACAACTCACTACATCCTCAATTGCATAAACAAAATGTTAAGTTCCCAGCAAGGCACCTCCATAGCCAGGTGGGAAGGAGCAGCAGTGCGTAGCACACGCTTCTTGATTAGACCAGGGTTCGAGCCCATCACCACCAAATATGGAGGATGCGGAAGGTCAGGGAATGACCACCGCATATCCTGGAGCAATATGGCCTTAGTTGCTATGCTCCCAAATAACAACAACAACAAGAGTTCCCAGCAAAGTTCAATTACACTTTTAAAGTTCTTAATGCAGGTTTTTTCAATTTATATTTCACAATTATATATATATATATATATTTTTTTTTTATGAAAACCCCAAACATGAAAGGTATCAAAACCTGTAGTACTTAGTACCGTGCATGGGTTGAAGGAGAAGTATGGGGGGAGGGGGATGCCGGAAACTTTGCTCTGGAGACTAAACATGGGTTTCTCCACTTTAAGCCTCCAATAAGCAAAGTGGTGGTATTTCACCGGTTATATATAATTTCACACTTGTTACATTATATAAATTGTGAAATCTATCAACTTTATTATAATATTACTTGTGGCAAAATGATCCAAGGAAGCCAGCCATTTTCTATCTTTTCTGTACATGTACTACAAATTTAGCATATCCACTTTATTTTGACACTTTTCATGATACAAAGGTTATTTCATTATATCATGACTTCTATAAATGTACAGTACTGAGCTTATAGCTTTAATCTTGCCATGAATGCTACTTACCTTTAGGAATTGTTACGAAAATAATGAATCGACAAATTTATATAAATTCTATATGTAATCCTGTGTAAAGAAAATGGCATTCACATGTATCATGATAATGTAAACTATCTTGTACTTTAAAATATCAATGTGAAGAAACAAAACAAATTATCCATTAACCAAGGTCACGTGAGGAAAGTAGTGTGTGGCTATAAGAAAAGTACATTATAATTTGCAACATAAACTTATGAAAAAAATAAATAAATAAAATAATAATAATAACAAAAAAATAAGATAAAATTAAAGCATACAAAGTCATAAATGTCACTCATAAGTCAATTGTCAAATATGAATTCGTCAGAGATAAGTAAAATGTGTTAATGCATTTTGCCTAACACGACAATCAGTAAGCTGAGGCTGTACCATTTTGCAATAAAAATTAGAGGATAACTGAGGATACAGATGAGTTTTATTCAAGATATTCCAAAGCGAGGCTCCCCTCCAGCCAAAACACTTACAATATATATTGGGTACAAATGAAATGGTCAGTCAAAATTATCTAAATAACCAACATCAAGTATATACACTGTTTGTTTTGTAAAAGCAGAGTTGGTACAAAAAAAAAAAAAAAGTATCTACAAATGTGTCTTTCCATTCAAAAACCACAAGGAACAGATCTTGCCTAGCCACATTAATCAAACAATCCTGGTGTATGATTTCTGTCACACTAGATACAAGAAATGTATACAATAAACTGAGGGAGGCCATTGGCTATAATGCTCTCAAAATGGATTTTTAACAGAAGCGTTCTCACTATAACAAATCAAATATAACTGATAGTTGGTGGAACGGATTGAGTGCACCAGTGCTATCCCCCCAACCCAATGTTAGAGCAAATGTTTGAGACTCTTAGTGCTTCAAATTCAAAGACTGAATTACATTTGCCAAATCTTGAAATTAACCCGCTAACAGCCAAAGATGAACTTAATATGTTGTTTAGATCCCAAAAATTATGTTTAAGGGGGTATCATTTGAACACCTCTTCTAAATACACATTTGGCAACTGATTTATAAATCTTAAATGTACAAGGTTTGGTAAAAAAAAAAACCAATGGTTGTTCAGCAAAAATATTGCTTATATACCAAACTTATTTTTGTGATAAATGATGCTAGACCATTATGATGAGAGCAAAGAATATTGGAGAAAAAAAAAAATTTAATAATAACCAAATTAACAGTTAAAATGTGCATTACTGAATAAAATAAACTCTGTTGTATATAGGCAACCTCTGTGTTGGAGAAATCCTCGCACAATGCGGTACTTATATAATATGGTTAGAGAAATTTTTCGGTAAACCTCTCATAACACGGTATTTTTCAGTTTTTGTGTAGAGAAAACCCTGCTGTTATGTTGGATGTAATTTTTCAATATATCCACTCTTTTTGAATCCCCGCTGCTGACTAAAAAAAAAAAAAAAACATTGAGAAATCCCTGTGTTACATTCTGTGCTATTGAACTTGTACTTGTTGAAAAATCTAGATTTCAAAGTTTTATTACTATTAGATAGCACACCAGGCCATCCAAACATTGAAGTTATGTTACTACCACCACAGTTGTACTGGGTTAATATAACTTCTTTCATTCAGACATTAGATAAAGGCATTATACAATAAACTGAGGGAGACCATTATGGCCATTAGCTATAATGTTCTCAAAATAGATTTTTATCAGAAGGGTTCTCACTAAAACAAACTGAATATAATTGATAGTACAAGGTACATATAATCTTATATGTACAAGGTTTGGTAAAAACCAATGGTTTTTTACCTTTAAAACTCATTACATCAGGGGCTCACATCTGGTGAGTATGGGTTTGGCACACCCAGGGTCCTGAGCTGGATATCATCATTCTTCTCTTCTTGGTGATTCCCTTTTACTTTTCTCTCTCTCTCTTAGGGTAACTGGGGAATTTTTTTTTTTGGCTGGTGCAGCATAAGCCTCAGGCTCCCTTGCACCATATAGCTAATAATAAAAATTGTTACAATGGGTTTTGGAAAAAAATGATTCTGAATCTATTGAAGGCATGGAAAGATTTCCAAATTGTGGACTCTATCAGAATCACAGCTTTATCGCTGAAAGAAGTAAAACTGTCAACTTAAAAAATTTGACGGTTAAATTTGTGTGGAAAAATGTATGGCCAGAGTCAGTTCATTCGGGAAATATGGTCAAACTAGCATATAATGGAATTGGTGCAATAGCAGAACTTTCTATGTCAGTAGAAGGGAAGGTTTTGATGATATGATTACTGAAGCCCTCGTGGGTAGCACAGTTGACAGAAATGCCCACTTCTCCACACCGGGTGGAAAAGATCTGAGTTCAAAATTCGTCTATCAAGGGAGGAATTTTTATGGGTCTTTTTCACAACATGGTTGAGTCAGATGGGCTCTGGCGAGGGTAGCATGGTTTTTATTCCCAGAAACTTGGATTTTTCGTCCAGCAAAACAGAAAATCGACATCAGGACACACAGTTTATAGACAATATACACAGAGTAACATGGACTTAGTTGGCAATGCTCCTAAAAAAATATGGATGATAGCACAGATGAAAATTTTAAACTTCCAAATTTTCCACTAAAAAGCATAACGTTAGCCAAGCAATTAGAATCTTATTTTTTGAATGCAGATTCTTGAATGAAAAGAGCCCAAAGTTCAAAAAGCAGCTTCAAAAATGCTGTTCCATAGGATGAAATTCATAAAGATTTATCAAGCACATAAATCCAGATTACTGATTTTTTAAAGAGAGCAGAAGATACACGAAATCTAGAATGGTGTATTTTTGTTAGTTTTTGGAACGTAACCCCCTTTTTGTAACTTTTCTTAGTCCCATATAACACGGTTTCACACTTTTCACTCCAACCAGTATAATAATACTTTGTTACAATAATGTAAGTCCACAACTTTCAGTTTTTTATCTATCCCATTAAGATACAACTTACTGGGAGTGAAAAGAATTTTCCTAAGTACAAAATTTATTCTACAAAAATAGTGGTGCTGCCAACACCAAGTCTGGACAGTCTCCACAGTCCAAACTTGGTGTTGGCAGCACCACTCTCGTCAAATCCTTCCATTTCAAAGAAAAAAAAGTGGCTTTCATATAGGTACCACAACTACCAAGTCCCAGGTTCTTCAACATCTGCTACAGTTTCGGTGGAAATTTATCTTTCTTTGCCTAAATTTATTTTTACACAATTTCCTTTAAAGTCTGGTGATCTCGTTCTTGGAGTACAGAATTTCTTTCTGCCAAATTTCTTCCTTTCAGAACTGCATTCTTTTGCCACACCAGTGATTTCCTGTTTTCTCAATGATGGCTCCTGCCAAATGTCCTCTTCACCCCAAGGGCTCGCATCTGCTGAGTATGGGCTTGGCACACCCAGGGTTCTGAGCTGGATATCATCATTCTTCTCTTTCTTGGTGATTCTCTTCTACTTTTGACTCTCTCTCTCAGGGTAACTCACGGAATTTTTTTTTTTTTTTTTTTTTTGGCTAGTGCAGCATAAGCCTCAGGCTTTCTTGCATCATATAGCTAATAATAATAATACCCTTTTGAAAATCAGAAAGATCACCTGTCTTCTCCAAGACTGGATTGACTAATACACCACATGTATTTATTTGTATACAGTATTTATCTGATATCAAATTACTTGTGGTCGCTTACATTATCCGTTGATGCCAACTGAAAAAGGATTCTAACTTTTTTTTTGGCAAGTGAGTGTATATCCATCTATCCTGTATATAGGAAATACAGTACATCCTCTGAATATTAAGTATCTTGCTGGATATTGAAAAAATCCATCTCAAGTCTGAACTCAGTGAACTATGAATGTGACGATTAGAGCCCTATGCTCTAGCCATATTCAGGTTGTTTACTAGCAGAGCTGTTTGTACGATGATTAACCATAGCTGGGTTCTATCTCTGTTGTAACTGGTATGTCTTTATGACACTTACCAGTAATGATATTCATGACTTAGATGTGATGTGTTCTGTACTGGGAACTCTCTTCAAGCTCCTGAACAACCAATGACCTGGTTAAGTTTGCCTCTGTCATCCACATGCTTGCATCTATTGTCCACATATTCTCTACTTTACACTTCTATTATATATTCAAGCATCCTAGATTTTAACAATTCTTTATTTTCATTTGCATTCTTTATTCTAACCCCTCTAGATGTGAGCATCAGAGTTTTTGAGCACTTATGCAAAGGTTGTTGAATGGCTCTCTCTCTGTTTTTATTAAGATGAAATGCCAATAAGGTACAACTTAATGGGAGAGAAAAGAATTTTTTGAAGTATAGTGCTTCTAGTACAAAATTTATTCTACAAGAATAGTGGTGCTGCCAACACCACTATTCCACAGTCCAAACTTGATGTTAGCAGCACCACTCCAGTCAAATTTTTCCATTTTAAAGAAAAAAAAGTGGCTTTCATATAGGTAGCACACAACTACCAAATCCCAGGTTCTTCAACATCTGCTACACAGTTTGGGCAAAAATTGGTCAAAACACACAAAATATTATTTTAAGTAACATTAAACAAACCTAAAATAAGAAAAACTGTTATAAAAGTTAATATGCATCATAATAAGCAATGGAATAATCTGCAACCTATATTTAAGTTCTAGAATGTTATAATTTGTAATATCATAATTAATATATAAATTTGGTTCTTATTAAAAAATTTGCCTTTTTGGCAAGTGAGTGTATATCCATGTATTCTGTATATAGGAAATACAGTACATCCTCTGAATAATAAGTATTAATTATTTGCTTATTAATTACTATCAATATAAGTATTAATTAGTTCTGTAAGGTCTATTTTGGCAGCTTACTTGTGTTCAATAGTTAGTATAGGACAAACCAGATCATTGAATCTGGTTTGTCCTATAGAATTTGTTTTGTAGTCTATTATTTTAAATTTACTAAATGGCATTTGCTGTCTAACATTATATAATGATATTTGATAAAAAAAATTATTAGAAAAGACCCCCCCCATTATCTTCCATGGGTCTACCACAGATGTAATTTTTATTAAACCCTTCACTCTATAAGCTGTGAGGCCACTGAATACTGTGCATGTATTTGCACAATAAATACCCTTCTATAGCACTGAGATAGGACCACTTACCCTAATGGTTGACTCCACCATAGAAAAAACTTTTCAGATGAATGCATATATTACGGCCGGAAAATGGATGACTAGTAGAGGATGCATTGGTCGGATAATGTTTGTTTGTTATTTAGTTTTTAGGAGCATTAGCAACTAAGGCCATGTTGCGCCGGGATATGTGGTGGTCATTCCCTGACCTTTCCGCATCCTTCGTATTTGGTGGTGACGGGCTCGAACCCCGGTCTAATCAAGAAGCGTCTGCTACGCGCTGCTGCTCCTTCCCACCTGTGGTTGGATAAATCATGTTTCCTATTGAATCACAAGGCAGAAGGATACATGTGTGTGGCAACAAAATGAAGTAATTAACCGAACATTCATGGTGCAGACAATGTAGACTGGTGGTGGTGGCAGGTTTCTGGCTAGGGAAATGTTTTGCTAGGATACTCTAGGTCCTCTGATTGTCCTACATTTCCAATGGAGATGGTATCTTCCATTAAGATAATGCACATGCCAAATTTTGCTGAAAACTAAAGATTTCTAACACTCCTTTGGTGGTTCCCAATTCCATTGACATGACCCCCCCCCCCCCATCAAACATCAGTAAGAGGTGATTATACAGGATATATACATTTCATCCACCCTACAAATATGGGGCAATTATGGAAAAAACATGTATTCAAGAACCACTTCCAGATATGTTCCAGAAACCTAACATCTATATACCACAAAGTGTACAAGCCATTCGGCAATCCCACGGAGGCCTGACTCGATATTAGGCAGGTTGTTCTATTTCAACATATTAGCTAACAGCGAGGGTTTAGTGTCAAACAACGTTAACTACAAAATCATTTTTGTAATAAACGTTTTTGTAATTAAACAAAGCCATTTGACATTTTTTTGATTTACTGGAAATGTGCTTATAGCCCAGGCTAACTTGTAAAATACTAGAGAGATGCAACTCTATGACATGATATGCAATTTTATTTGTATAAAGTAAAACTAAAGTTATCTCAAAAAAAAAAAAAAAAAAAACCCCCACTTTTGTAGTAAATGTTGTTTGACACTAAACTCTCGATATATAATAGTAGCTGGGTCCACCCTTAAGAAACTAAATGCTTGCTTCATTGTGTAAATTTTGCACAATTACTGTTTTAGGGATGGGGAAATTCTATACAAGAATTGATATTTAAGCTCTAGGATTGGATCCACTGCACACTTGTCAAACCACGTAAGTCCATGATGCAGCATGCCCTGGCAGGTAATCAATTTGAATTGGTAAAAATAAGCATACAGTATGGCAATAATGCTTTATCTCACTCCTATGTTTTTCACCAGTCTGTAGTGTTTTGGGGTGGCATGAAAATCTGGGGAAATCAAAGTGCCGTGGCTGTCCAACAACCCTTGGAACCCCCGAAATGGTCAAAAAGGTTTATACACTGATTGTGTACAAACAATGATTGTGCCTGATCATCTACTGACTCCTTGAATCATGGAATAACAGAGAAATGATTTGGGCAAATGGAAAGTCTGCACTAATGAAAAAAATAAAAAAAAAACACCCAGCCTCAAAGTAGATGAAAAAATTATTCAAGCTGTTGAAGTTACTGTTTTTTTTTTTCTTCCTGATTCAGTTGCAAGTAACAAGTTGTGGCACTTTGAATATTATCTACTAGTCCAATGAAACGAAAAATTGTTTAAAAAACCAAAATGATATTGAATTTTTTTTTTTTTTTTTAACAAAAAGAGAATCATTCACAGGAATTTGTTCCACCAAGTAAGATTGTGATTAAGAATACCACACAAGTTTCAAACTGTTAGGTTAAAACAATTCAGAAAGTAAAGCAATGGAAGAGTTTTTGGCAAAGCATGCAATTGGAGTATATGGAAATCAGCTTTGCTGATTTCTTTATACTCCAGTTGCATGCTTTCCATATCCCCCAATTTTTCTCTTCAGATTACTCTAGTCCTTAAACGAAATCCATGGTGGAAGGGTTGGTAATTTGATGACAAAAAAAAAATATGAAAAAGGATCTAGTGCTAATCAAATATGTGTAACTTTTCCCACTCTGATACAGTGAATCCTTACATTTGCAAGTACATTTTCTCGAAAGGTGATTTGTAAAATTAACAATTCAAAATAAGAAAAGTTATTTATTTTCCATTTCAGGTAATTTTTTCCTCACCTTTTTGTCACAAAATCTAGTTTAGAAACAGATTTAATTCCAGAAACAACTTTCCTGGAAAAAAATTAATATAATTTCGTTTTTTTTCAGTACAGCTGTCTTCACAAATTTCACTGTACTGTAGAAACACACTATAACCAGATATGATTTAATACCTTATATGTTGTTACATGTAACTTTCCATATCATGTTAGATGATCTGCATAAACATTTTCTTATGCAGTTGCATTTTTGAAATGCATGTCCTCCAGCCAGAGACTTATGTCTCACAGCTCTTCTCAAGCTTATTTCTTTGGATGCTACATTCTCAAAACAAATTTCTCTTTACAAATAGTGAATTGATTTCTTGTGAATAATTAAGGAAGAATTCCAGCATTTGTCCTCAGATGATGCTAATAAATTCCTCAGATGTGTTTTATATCAGTCTCATATGGGATCTTAATTTTAACAGTCTGTCTGAATGAATTTTTTTTTTTTATTTGCTATCCATTTCATTTTCTTTGTTTAATCCTCTAATCTATGTCAGCAATGCTCTCTGTGATGCTCAGTTTTCTCATAGGTATCTGAATCTCATTCAGATAACTATGAGAAAATTAATTAATCATTTCTCACATCCTGTAAACTATCAATGAAACTGTTCAATTGGTTTCATCTATCATCACACATCAACAATATTTTTAGATCTTCCCTATTAGTTAAGTTAGTGAGTACATTGGATGGTATGCTTGACCTAACAATACCCATTTTTATAGTAGAGCCAAAAATGGTCTCATAGGGCAACCACCTTATGGTTTCACGATACTCTGTTTTTCATTGCTTACCTCCATTCGTTTTCATCCACATTACATTATGATCTAATGGTTTCCATGCCCTTAATTTTATGTTGCTCCACATAGAACAGAGGTTTGTGATTACAGCTTTGTGAATTCACTTACATTATCTGATTGAAGTATATTAGGATCTTGAAATATAGTGAATACAAGGTAGTCCCGAAAGAAACACCCCTTTTTTAATTTCTCTTTATTTTACAGATTCTTGATAGTTTTTCTTATAAATTTTTAATGATTTCCTTTATTAAAGAAACTCAAACGTTGTCATCTAAATGTTCAAAATCTACAAAAAATGTTCAATACAAGGGCTATTATAGCCCTTGCTATAACACTCCTACAAGCCCTCACACACGATGCAATGTCAACTTTCGCAAATTTGTCCCGAATATTTTGTTTTAATTCAGAAATTGTTTGTGCTTTCATGTACATTTCATTACACCCCATAGACTGAAATCAAGAAGGGGATAGATATGGTGATCATGGTCACTGATCAATGTAACCACGTCGTCCTAGCCACCTTGTCTGTGAAATTGAGATTTAAACATTCCCTAATTCTAAACCCCATGATGGGGTAGAGCACCATCCTGTTGGAAAAAAAATATTATTTTGATCATGAACTCTAGGCCAAAATTCAGTTTGTAACCTCTGCAAATAATTATCCTGATTAAAAGTTTCATCAAAGGATATTGGGCCCATTATTCCCATGGATAAGATGGTTGCTCAGACTGTAATTCCCAATAGGTTAAGATCTTTTACCACAGTAAAACGGGAGTTTACATCAGGCCAAACACAATTATGATTGTTATGCTTGTTCGGTTTGAAGATTGTTTCATCTGATCACCATATCTTATCAGGAAAGTCCTCATCTTCACAAACTGTGCTTAGGAAAATTTCACAAAATTCCAACCATCTCCTTGAACACCACATCATACAAACTTTGTAACTGAGGAATGTAAGGCATCATCTTGTTCTCTTTTTAGAGTCAAAAAACACTGCTTTTACTAATAACCCAATTCCATAGACAGATGTCGACTAGATTTTTGAGGAATTCGCACCAATGATTGTCTTAATTCATCCGACTTTTCTGCCGTTGTTGCCGAAACTGGCCTTCCTGATTGTTTTGCATAATTTACGCTTCCAGTTTCTTCAAATTTTCTGACCAGTCTTATGATATTACAACATTGAACTTGCAGAATATTAAATTCTTCTGCTAACAAACCAGTAGCTTTAACTCCATTACTGTTATTTTGGTAATAACATTTTAACTGCTGCCACTCTGTTCCTTTGTTAAACGATAATCCACGTTCATTTAGGATAATCTTGAATAAAATTATATTTCAAATCTGAAACAAAATTAGAAAATAAAAAATTAATAAGAATAGAAAAAAGCTTAAAATTAAGAAGTTACTTGAAATAAACATTTCAAATATATAAATAAATAAATTTTCTGTTTATAATTCTGGATGACCACATGGTCAGAAGAGTTAACAAGAAGAGTTTCTTGTATCAGAAGAGTTTCTGATACAAGAAACACCACTGGATTTTATCAGTTATGGTCTCGAGCACCGGTCACTCAAGGCACTTGTATTTATGCACCTTTGTGCTTGACCACTTGGCTACGGTAGCCTATTTCAAAAAGAAAAAATAAGAAAAGGGCATTACTTTTGGCCCACCCCGTATATTAAGAAGTTGTTAAGCTATCTCTTCAGCTCGTTTAGTGTGAACAGGACAAAGAATAATTAATTTAGTGAGATTACTTTAGACCACCATAATGAATTTAAAATTACCAGGATTCGACTGCATGTAAAAAAGCAGCCAAGTTTACGTTGGGAATTGTTTCCAATATTGTATGCAATATTGGTTTAACAAACTCTTTCCTTGGCATGTTTTGCTTTTTTTCTGGCACAGACCATAGTTTCAAGTAAACTTAAATGGATTCAGCAGTAACATTTTTGTATTTTAGACACTACTCTTGTTTTGACTCCATGACCACTTGAAAGATAAGTTTCACGTATGATAGTAAACAATTCTTCTTAAAGTACGCAATAATGAATAGCTTTACAATCTTTGGGGAAAGGGGCAATTAGTTTGGTATGACTGCCGATAGAAAGAATATTGAATCTGCTTAGCAGTTGATAATGCACTGGTTTTTTTGTTGTTCACTTTCTTGGCTTCCTTTGCATCTCAGATAAGGTTATTATATTTATCCTGGGTTAAAGTTATTTTTAGTGTTCTGCTGATTGATAATTTCATTCATTAACTCGTAAGTGTTTTGATAAACCCATTTTTACCACACAACATGCAATCAACAAGAATGGAACAATTATATTGTAATATGCTCATTAGATTAATAATACCTCCACTGATCACCAGTAGTTTGTCTCTAGTTCTACATGTGCACTTCTCTCCCAAGGATTTTTGGTACAGTTACAAATACTGGTACAGTTGGCGCACTATGGTCATAGTTGGTGATGCGCCCAATAAATCCCGAAACAAACAAACAAACTGGTACAGTCATAAATTTACAAGTTTTTTTTTTTTTCCTTTTTAGAATTCTTTGGCTTCAGCAGATCTATGGCAGCTACTCATATCAAGGCATTCATATGATCACAATGTGAATGGAAAATAATAGAAGTAAATGATGGTCCAAGTCACGGGGAATGAAAAAGAAAACCTCATCTTAAATGGATCTTGTTAGTTCAAGCATGCTGTCTAACATGCTCCCTAACTTAGCCAGCAAGGAAAACTTAAAAAAAAAAAAAAAAAAAAAAAAAAAAATCATTTAAAAAATCCATCTGATAATAACCTTTTCCAATTCTTTTCCATTATTTCACCTAAGTACTGTATACATTAGGCATTCCAATCATAGTGAAGATATTACTCAGGCTTGTGGGGACAGAATGAATTAAGCCGTATGTGAAGGGAAGCAATGATAATTTTATTTTTCATTCACTTTCCCAATTATTAAACAAGGGCACAGGGGAAGATATGTGCTATCCTGCAAAGTTGCCTGGGTATCTTCACTACATTCTGAATAAAGTGAATAAGGTATTTGATCATATCTATGATGTTTCTATGTTCCTGTTTTTACACTAGAATTTGTGAAGAAAACTTTTTCTAAAAAAAAAAAGAAACATACAAAGTAAATAAATGACTTTACTTATTTTGAATTGTTAGAAATACAAATCACCATCATCTTTTGGGAAAAAACGAACTTGCAAAGGTGATTCACTGAATCAGAGTGGTAAAAGTGAAACGTGCTGATACCATTCAAGTTGGTAAATTCAGGGTAAATTTACCAAAATGCTTTGGTAAAATCAGTGCAAATCCTAGAATTTTAGATTTAGGGCTTTTACAGTAATCTGTGTGTATATATATAACTCCATGCACTAAAGGCTAAAATAAGCTTTAAGAAAATACTTTAAAGGAGAAAAAGCATCTAATTACATTACTGTACATCATGATAAAGCCACACTTTGTACCACAGTTCCTAGTGAGAAAATTTGTGGCTTACTCTTCTTATGAACCTATATTTTCTTCCTTATATATTTTTACCTATATTTTCAATTCAAATGATCGAAGAGGTTATAAGTAGAATGTAAATTTGGTTTTAAAACTACATATGTTCTTTTTAGAAAATAACATTTATGTGTTTGAAAGGCAACTGACAATAACAACATCAAAAAGTTAAGTGATCCAACCCATAATATAGGCTACAAAGAATCAGTGTTTCTTGTTTCAATCTACTATGCTTTTTACGGGGTGTCTACTGGTACTGAAAATACTGTATTTAAACTGAAAGTACTGGAAATACTATATTTATGTCGAAAATTAAAATTAAACAATGGAATATTTTTTCTGCACATCTACCATAAATATAGCTATAACAGTCATCCGCAGTTGCAGACTGAAAAGGGAAGCAGCACTCTCTTGTCTTATTGAGTTATGGAGCAAGGAACAGTTACAAAAACCCCTAAATATGGCAGTATAATTTGTGAAGGCTCAGTTAAATCTAACTACAGCTATTCCCATTTAGTAGAAGTACTTTGGGAAATTTTAAATGGTTCATTTCTACTGCTATATATGTTAGAACATGACACCTTTGTGGAGCTGTGTGATCCAAAACTCTAAAAGTGATCTCTTATATAAATATGAAATGTTTCTAGGTCAATACACTTGCAATATCCTCGAAGTCTTCACCATTAACAAATCTGATGAACAAGCAATCAAAATGTTTTAGACAACTCTTGCCATTTCCAGCTGTTTACCAACTACACTGTTCCAACAGCTACTGTTTATAACATATAAATTGTTGTTCTTTTTGTTTGCGCTAGTTGATAACTAGGTTTTGCTTTCTGTTTATGAAACGTGAAAAAACTTCCTTTATCAGTGTAAATTTTAATATTCCTCCAAAAATCCCATTTCTTATCTAATGTCAGAATTAAGAATAAAAATTTTCAAAGTCTTCCCATTTTAAACTGTTTCATCCATTAAAAAAAAAAAAAAAAAAGACTGGTAAGGTAAAGGCAACCAAACACAAGCGGTTGGTTTTGCTCATCTGGTGAATGATTAGACAGATCAGTATTTGCAAATTTGTCATGGTTGCAAAGTGATAATATTGATAAAAACACTGCTGTTTCTGTAAAACCACATTTGATATCTCTCATGTGGAAGTGTCTTCTATTCAATCTCAAGATAAAGGATGTTGAAAGGGAAAAAGTTACTAATATAAGCAGAAATATTGGATTTCCGTCCTGCTTAATGCTATTTATTCCTTTATGTCCACTATGTTGGGTCTGAAGACAAAAGTCAGTGGCAAGCATGCAATAAAACCAGCATGGAACCTACCATACTATCATAGGATCAGATGGACCCATTCAAGAATCTTTCTGGGCTATAAAAGAGTGCAAAACATTCATTAAATTCACATATACATTAAAAAATTGATTTATATCTAAAAAATTTGATAACGTCATGTTTTTATAGATCAAGAGCTACTGAAAAGATAATTTTCCACCATATCCACAATTACTAGAAAATGAGACATGCTTGTTGCACATAATTCGTTGGTACTTACAAAATAACACATACATGCCAATCAAACTGAGAAATATACAACTTTTTGAGGTACTCTATTATTTCTAAGATTTTCCCAGAAAGCAAGCATGTAACAAATTAGTCCATCTCTTTACAAATGAAATTTCTTTATAAACAGCAATTGTAATATTGCTTCACTATAAAAAATACACTGCTTCTATTGATAAAACCTCCAAACTAACAGCATTCCAGCTGTAAAAGGGCTTTGTGAAATATGAACTGTTAACAGCAAAGCTAGGATTTATATTTTCAATTGCACTTTAAACAGAAAAGTTTCTCACAGAGTATTACACTAATAATCCACATCTATCACTATTACATACAGGGTGAGGCAGTAGGATTGGATGTTTTACAGTGTGCTGCAGAGAGCAATGGTGGAAGGGGATGACAGCTACGTGACGAGGTAATATATTTATACAGTAATATTGTACAGTAATCATGGATAATTGGCCAGTAAATCACTGCATGCTTGCAGTAGGAACTTATTTTAAATAAAATCTTGTGCTGACACAAAGGTTTCAACTTCAGTTTAATGTACCAAGACAGGGCTGAATTCCCTCCTGTAACACAATATTAAATTGAGTTGAAGCTTTTTGCACAAGTGGTAGTGTAAAGAACTGATTTGTTGGGACTATGTGTACAGGTTATATACCTCAGATGGAGCATTGCAAAGTCCATCTCAATCAGCAGGGAGCCACATAATTGGCTTATGAATGTTGATCAGAAGTCTAAGCTGAATTTTGCACAATGACCCATACAAAATTAAAGTCGCTCATGAGGTAAAAAATCAGGATAAAACTGCTCGAGAACAGTTCTGTAGAAAATTTATGGACATTTTGATTATGTCAGATGAGGCCCATCTGGATTTGTTAACAATTGGACAGGGACTAAATCCCATGGTGCTCCACTGGATTTAGTCCCTATATAGTAAGTGGAGGGGCTTAGAGGGGAACAGGTATCCTGTGTGTTATCAGACACTCAGTCTAAAACACTGATGCATCCAATATCTTTCTATTACAGAAGATTTAGGAGAAGTCCATTTGGCCTGCTTCCCTAAAATCCACTAATGCACACCGTCTCGATGGTAAGCCCTGTTACGTCACTTAGGTGGCAACGAATATGTAGAGTGGTTCTCTGCAAGACACCTGGTCAGCGTGAAAAGGAAAAGACCAAACCCTCCATCATATGACAGCATGACAAAACAAATGGCCCTCAGTCCCCAGCGGCTTTCACTCCCCCTCTTACGGAAGCGAGAGGATCAGACTGGAAGCAGAGGGTGCTAAGAATCTCTGGGTACAACCAGGCTGCCATGCGCAGAAACTGAACTTGGCCTGTTACAATGTAAGATCACTCATCGGTGAAGACAGGATATTAGAGCTGGAAAAGGAATTAGAATATCATCGGTTTGGCTGAAACAAGAAGAAGAAATGAATCACTGACATAAGTTTATCAAGTGGAAATCTGCTGTACACCAATGGAAACAGTGAAAGGAGTGAAGGTGGAGTTCGGTTTCTGGACTGGCAATTTATTAATGAAAGAATGATCTCATTGGAACTGAAAATATACAGGAGAGAAATATGTATTTTGGGAATATATGCCCCGACTAATGACACCGCCGATTCCTCGAAGGATGAATTTTGGGAGGATCTGAGAGAACTAATAGAAAAAATTCCTAAGAACAAAGATTTCAATGCAAGAGAGGTTGTTGTTGTTGGTGTAGAGGTTTTTCGGCACAAGGGCAACTGTGGCCAAAATGTGCCTACTCAAATATTTGGAAAGGTACCGGAGTTTGCCTTATTTGTTATTAGATACATTCATAAAGTTTAGTTCGTTTGAGATAAGCGAAAAGCTCATCGAGATTGGCATTGTTTCCCAATAGGTGGGTTAGGGATAAAGGTTCTTGCATTTGTGTCAGGGAAAGGAAAGTAGTATTTCTGATATGGGAGTAATACGAACAATCTAACAGAATATGTCGAACTGTGAGTTGTGATGAACAATGCATGCATACAGGAGGGTCATCGCCCATGAGCAGGAACAAGTGGGTCAGGTGTGTGTGCCCTATGCGCAGTCTTGCCAGTATTACTTCTTCATGCCTGTTTTTCCTCAAGCTCGAGCTCCATATTTGTGGTTCTTGTTTAATTTCAAATAATTTATTGTTTGTCTGTGTTTTCCAAATGTTTAACCATTGTTCCCTACAGATACTTCGGATATGTTTTAATAAATCTATATAAGGTACTTGGTAAGATGGAGGTGCGTTGCTCTTTGGGTGCTTAGCTGCCTGGTCTGCTGTTTCGTTACCTGTGATTCCAGCATGCCCTGGAATCCAACAGAAACTTACGGTATGATTCAGATTCCTCAAATGTTTTAGACGAGACCGGATTTCTTTTATTATGGGATGTGGGGTTGAGAAATTGTTACTTATTGCGGAAAGCGCACTCATGGAGTCTGTATAAATTAAACTATTATTGTTGAGACAGATATTGATATTGTATATAGCTAGGTGGATTGCATAAAGTTCTGCAGTATAACTGCTACATTCAGTCGGGAGAGATACAGATACTGTAAATGTGGGAAAGACTGCTGCAGCACCTACGGCATCATCTGATTTTGAGCCATCAGTATATATTAAGCAGCTCTGCGCATTGCTAGCGGCATGTGCTTCGTGCAATTTCTTGATGTAACAGCTTTCCATGGACTTTTTTCCCCATTGTTGGAAATAGGTATCACAGTAAGGTGGGTTTGAGGACCAAGACGGATCAGATATTTTGGTTTCTTTGAGCGTGTTTTCAAAATGAACATTCCAGCAATGCATCAAATCTTGTAGTCTTATACCAGTTGGTCTATTTTCAGTAGGTTTATTGTTATAGAAAGTTACCCTTTCAGGATTGAAAAGCAGCGGTTGATTCGGATGATCTGGAAGGCTTTTAATCCTGGCTGCATAGGTGAGGAGTAACATTTTCCTTCTGAGATGGAGTGGTGGTTCGTGTGCCTCTATATAGAGACTTTGGACCGGAGATGTTCGAAAAGCTCCAAGAGCAGTGCGAAGAGCACTATGCTGTATTGTATTCAGTCTTGTAAGTACAGTTTTCCTAGCTGAGTCGTATACTATTGAACCATAATCTAGACGAGACCTGATGAGCGAACGATACAAATGCAGGAGAGTGCATCTATCTGCACCCCATGCCATGGCAGAGATGGCTCTGAGTAGATTGAGTTTTTTCAAGCAGAGAGTTCTGAGATACGTTATGTGCATGGCAAAATTGAGTTTTGTATCTAATATTAAACCTAAAAACCGGATATTGCTGGCAAGAGGGATTGGTTGGTTTTTTAACTTAAGTTCAGGCTCTGGATGTAATCTGCGCTTTTTACAGAAATGAACTGCAATTGTCTTTTGTTTTGACAGGCGATAACCATTTTCTACAGTCCATGTCTCTAACTTATTTATGGTAAGTTGTAGCTGTCTCTCTATGCTGTTAATGGTTGGTGAATGGCATGATATAGCAAGGTCGTCGGCATACATATATATTTCTACGGTTTTGGGGATATTCTGCGTCATGGTATTTAGTCTAATTGCGAAGAGGGTAGGACTAAGTATGGACCCTTGAGGCACCCCTTCTTCTTGGATAAAATATTGTGAAAGTACATTCTGGTGACGAACTTGAAAGGTTCTGCACTTGAGAAAGTTCTGGATGAATTGAGGTATGTGTCCTCTCAACCCTAGGGTATATAGCTCTCGAAGAATGCCATATCTCCATGTGGTATCGAATGCCTTTTCAATATCTAGACTCACCATTACCAGATGTTCATTTTTAACATATGCATTCCGAATGTTAGTTTCGGCTCTTACCATAAGGTCCAAACAGGATCTGTTTTGTCTGAAACCATATTGGTGGATATTTAGTAGCATTTTGCTTTCTAGTATCCATTTTAATCTCCTATCTATCATTTTTTCTAGTGTTTTACTCAAACAGCTGGTTAGGGAAATTGGTCGGTAGTTTTGTGGAAGCGATTGATCCTTTCCTGGTTTTGGAAAGGCAAGAATTACAGAATGATGCCATGAGGAAGGATAAACACATTCAAGAAATACCCGGTTGTAGAATACTAGTAATAATCTTAAAGCTGTATTATTTAGGTGTTTAAGCATTATATAGTAGATACCGTCCGGTCCTGCTGAGCTGTTTTTTGATCTCTTCAGAGCTTCTTGGAGTTCGGTTAGGATGAATGGTTGATTATAAGGAAGGGATTGGTTGGTGTTGAAATTTAATTTATATTTTTCTGCAGAGGTTTTGATTTTCAGGAAAGGATTGTCGTACGCAGAAGCTGATGATATTTGACTGAAGGTCTCTCCAAGGAAATCGCCTACTTCCTTTGGAGAGGACAGTTCTCGTCCATTCTTAATCAAGATTGGAGCAGAAAAGGGAATGTACTTATTATTTAATTGTTGGATTTTCTTCCATATTAGCCGACTGCTGGTGTCCTTCGTGATGGTACTGGCAAATGTTATCCACGCTTCTTTTTTGGCTTGTTTCCTGATTTGTCGTGCCCTTGCCTTTTGTTTTTTATATAAAATGAGGTTGGCTGTTGTAGGAAATCTACGAAATAGGTTCCAAGCTTTATTTTTTTCTCGTTTTGCACTCTTACAGGCCTCATTCCACCAGTGTTTTGCATGTCTTTTTTGGTTTGCAGAGGATTGAGGAATTGTCTCAGAAGCTGCTGCCAAAATTTGTGCGGTGATGTGCTCTGTGACTTTATCTATTGGTTGGGTTTTAATAAATTGATCATCAAAATTAATACAGAATGAATATTTTGTCCAGTTCGCTTTTGTGAATTTCCATTTTACTCTGTAATCTGGAGAGTGGGATTGTTTTGTTTGAATTTTACATATAATTGGAAAATGATCGCTGTTGTGTGGATCATATAAGGTTGACCACTCCATACTGGGGAACAGTATGGGAGAACAGATTGACAGATCAATTGCTGAAGTGGAGCCTGTGGGTAGATGGACATAAGTGTGATGGCCAGTATTTAGCAAGGTTAACTGCTGTTGATTCAGTAATGCCTCTATCATATGTCCTCTTTTATCCATGCTTGAAGATCCCCACAACGGGTGATGCCCATTGAAATCTCCAAAAAGGCAGAAAGGTTTTGGCAATTGTGCTATAAGATCTTCTAGTTCTTTAAGCATGAAAATTCTGTTTGGTGGGAGGTATATTGAAACAAGAGTTAGTGTTATTCCAAGCGCAATACGCACAGCAACAGCTTCTAAGTCAGTCTGTAGAGAGATATGTCGAACTGGGATTTTAGAGTTAACTAGTATTGCTACTCCTCCATGTGCGGATTTTGCAGTATTCCTGTCTTTTCTGTATAGTGTGAAGTTTCTAATTGAGAGAGTTACCTGTGGTGTTAAATTTGTTTCTTGCAGACAAACACTCACTGGATTGTACTTATTAATCAGGTCATATATATCATCAATATTGGCTCGTATGCCTCTGCAATTCCATTGAAGTATTTGCTGCATTACTTGCTTTTAGGAGTTGTGTTTTGATCTGTCTGTTTTTTTGAAGCAGTTTGTTTATAACGATCTGATTTATTTCTGTCTTTTTTGGGGAAAACCGGTCTCTCTGTATCCATGTGTTCTTCTGCATGAAGTTCTAATATAGTTTCTTCTTGGTCAGTTTTGTTGTCAACATCCATATGTATAGGGAACTGTTTCTTGGTCTGAGAATGATCTGTAGGTACTATTTTTTCTGCTTTTTTTGTAGTTTCAGGCAAGTTAGGAGGAACTGAAATTGGTGTATTAATTGCTTGTTCCAGTTGCTTGTGTTTGGCAGGTTGTGGCTTAGCATTAAGCACGGACCTGGCCCAATCTGCAAAAGAAATGTTTGGAGGGACTGCAATGTCAGTTTGAGTAGCAATAGAATGATTTTGTTTGGTTGCTTGTGCATACGTGCGTTTTGGCATAAACTGCATGATGTGCTTTTTGGCTTCCTGATACGTTACTTTGTTTTCTGTTTTGTATTTTTGTATTTCTTTCCCCACTTTCCACATTTCACAATTTTTTGAATATGCCGGATGGTTACCTTTGCAGTTGGGACAGGTGAAGGAGGTTACGGTACAATCAGCTTGAGTGTGTTCTGTTGAACCACAGTTTGGGCAAATCATAGTGCCACGGCAAGCTACCTGGGAGTGTCCATATTTCTGGCATTTGTAACATCTGATGGGATTCGGTATATATGGACGTATACGACAATTCAGATACCCTGCTTTAACCATTGTTGGTAAGTTTGGGGTACTAAAGGTCAGTATTATGTTCCTTGTTGGCTTTAATTCTCCATCTTTCCGGATTAATATTCTTTTTGCATGTATTACTTTTTGATCTGTCAATTCTTGTACAATTTCATCCTCTGAGATGTTAATCAGATCCCACTCTGCTATAACTCCTTTTGATGTATTCAGAGTGGCATGAGGCGTTATTTTCACGGGAATTCCACCAAAAGTAGTCAGTTTCAATAAAAATTCTGAGTGTTTTGGCTTCATTGTCTCTACCAGCAGATCTCCAGACTGTAATCGCTTTACCATCTTCGGTGATCCTGCAGCATTTTCCAAGCATTTCTGGATTAGAAATGGGGATAATTTGCTAACAGGAGAATCTGAAACAGAATGAATAAGGAGAAAGGCTGGGTGATCTTGTTGACATAGATCTGTTTTTTGTCTTTTATTTTGATTTTGATAAGAGTCATGATCGGGTTGGTCTTGATCAGTAGGTGATCTCAACTGATCAAGTGAGGGAAAGGTTTCTTTGTCCATTTTGTACTCCTTTTGGCCCTGAGGGTTGGCTTTCCCACTCAGGTTACCGGCCCTGCCACGGGGAGGCAGAAGTAATGCCACGAGTGGCCAAGCGGTTGTTAGGTTAGTTGGGTTAGTAACTCTAATAAAATTAAAAGGAAAGTTGTCTTTTCTTTCCTGACTTAACTTACAACTTGTAAGATGAAGTCTACAGTGCTTTTTTTTAAGAACTTAAGAGAAACTAACGGGGAACTTAAAAGAAGAGTGATTCCTTTAAAGGAGAACGCTTTGAATCGCTTTATAGAGCTCAGAAAGTCGCTTGGCCACGGAAAACGCTTGGCATCCGGGGCCAATGCAAGAGAGGAATGACAATGGAGATAGACTATGCAATCTTTGTGAACAGTTCGACTCGAGAATAAACAACACATTTTTCCAACACAAGGATATCCATAAATATACTTGGTCACAGGAGACAAGACAAATTAGATCAGTTATAGATTACATTATTTCAAAACATTCAGGGACATATGTATTGAAAGATGTCAGAGTTTATAGAGGAGCTGAATGTGGATCTGACCATTCTCTTGTTAAAACAACACTGAGGTGGAACTGGATTAATAAAATATGTGTGGACAACCAACAATGCAGGGAAGGAGATGTGCTACAAGTGGATCAATTTAACATTGACCTACTCTAGGACGACAGCATTAGAAACAACTTCACCCAAAGACTGGATGCTGCAATTAACATAGAGATAAAAGGTAATACTGAAGAAATCTATGAATATTTAAAAAATACTGTTAAAAAAATAGCTCATGAAATCCTAGGCAAAAAGAAGAGCCAAGGACCAAAAAAGACCTGGATTACAGAGAAAGTAAGAGCTGCTGTAGAGGAAAAGAAACTTGCATATCAGAAATTGGTGGGTGACAGGAATAATGCATATAGGAACATTTATGTTGAAAAAAAGAAAATAGCCAATCGGTTGGAAGGAGAAGCAAAAAATGAAGAATGGGAAAGGAAATGCGCAACTATTAATAGCAAATTGGGCTTCAAACAATCAGCGGAATCGTGGAAGGTCCTTAAAGACTTGAGAAAACAGAATAAACACAATGCTGGTTTGCAATTAATACCTTTGAAAGACTGGACGGAGTACTATGAAGGACTTTTAAAAGAAGACCGGGAAGAGTTCAAGACTATGGAGGATTTTGGTGTAGAAGACTTGATTTGATTTTGATTTGGTAGTTGTTGGCACATCGGCTTCTGTGGCCATATTGCACCTCCCAAGGTTTTTGCAGTACTTTGATCCAAGCCCGAGGCGGGAATCGAACCCGCGACCTTTGGGTTGCCGGGTTCGATTACCCACTCGGCTAGCCCGGTCGGCGGTGTAGAAGACTCGGGCTTAAACGTTTCTGTTAGGGAAGTGGAAGTCCTGCTAAAGGAAGGAAAGAATGGCAAATCACCTGGACCTGGAGGAGTTTACATGGAACTTCTGAAATATGGAGGAAGAGCAGTGGCTGTTCTGATACAAAAACTGTTAAATAGTATACTGAGAGGAGAAGAAATACGGAAAAAAATGATAACAGGATATACTACATCAATTTATAAGAAAGGCAATCGGAAAAGCTTTTCAAATTACAGAGGAATATGCGTCCTGAACGTGCTGTTAAAGATCCTTGGAAAATGGATCAGGAACCATTTAGAAGCCCGAATCGAGGTATCAGAACAACAACGTGGTTTTTCAGCTGGGAGGTCATGTATAGATCATATCTCAACAGTACGACAGATCCTTGAAAAATGCCAATCAAAAGGGAAAAAAATCTTTATGATTTTCATTGACATTGAAAAGGCATATGACAGTGTTCCAAGAAAACTCTTATGGGAAGCACTGAAAGAGGCAAATATTGATGGACAACTGATTAACATTATTAAGGCAATTTACAGGAATAATAGATACAGAATTAAAGTGGGATCAGCTTTGTCACCTGAATTCCACACTTCAAAAGGCTTATTACAAGGTTGTTGCATGTCGCCAACACTTTTCAAAATTTATATTGACATCTGCCTAAGATCCTGGTCAAAACAATGTAATAAAATGGGATTGCCGATTAATAAGAACACCTATATTCACAAATTACTTTTTGCAGATGATCGCACAAGACTTTTGCAGGTGATAGCACAAGACTTAGAAGATGCAAAGTGTGCATGTTGTCAATCGTTTGAGGAATATAAACAATGGGGTCTAAAAATCAATTTTAGCAAGACTGAAATGTTGTCTTCAGGGCCAGGACACGTTCTAAATATTGCAGGTTTTAAAATCAAACAAGTCGATAAATTCAAATATCTGGGATCAATCTCACAAAGTGATGGATCATCCCAAACAGAGATCAATAAGAGAATTACAGATGGCAGAAAGGCTATCGGCATGTTAAACTCTGTTCTGTGGAGCAAAAATATCCTAAATAAAACAAAGAAACTTATATTTCAAACGATTGTACAAAGTCTTCTATTGTATGGAGCGGAAACCTGGACATTGAATAGGCGAGCGGAAAACAAATTGCTCTCCACAGAAATGGATTTTTGGAGACGCTCAGCAGGAACTTCTAGAAGAGACATAAAATGGAATGAAGACATAAGGGAAAAAATGGAAGTGAAAAAGACTATTATTAACACCATCAAAGAAAAGCGTCTAACATGGTATGGACATGTAAAATGGATGCAAGAAAACAGATATCCAAAGGCTATCCTGGAATGGATACCTCCTGGAAGAAGGAGAAGAGGAAGACCTAGGAGGACATGGATGGATGGAGTACAGGAGTACACGACAGCCCGAGGCTTAACTGACCAAGACACCTTGAAAAAAATTCCTAACAAGAAATAACTTGTAGGCTGAGGAAACCCATTGTAAATGGAAACACTCCTCTTGAAGAAGGAGGCATAATTCAAATAGCAGAAGACTACTATAGAGAATTATACAAGGAGCGAGGGAATGATGCCAGCAGCGGGGAAGATGGATTGCAAATTAGCAACACATACAACATACCCAATATTCTTCCTGATGAGGTAGAACATGCATTGAAGAAAATGAAGTATCACAAAGCCCAGGGGGGAAGATGAAGTTACTGTAGAGTTGTTAAAATTGGTAGCAAGAGACATAACACAAAAAGTGGCAAGGCTCTTCACAAAGTGCATTAGAAAAGGTGTGACGCCTAAGCAGTAGAATAATGCAATCATAGTTTTGCTGCATAAGAAAGGAGATAAATCAGAAATTGGAAATTATAAACCAATTAGCTTGTTATCCCACATCTACAAGTTGTTCACAAGGGTCATTATTAACAGATTAGAAAGAATACTTGATGAGAATCAACCGAAAGAGCAACCTGGCTTTAGGACAGGATTCTCAACTATGGATCACCTTTAGCATTAGTAGAGGCATTTGATGCAAGAAAGCAAGCTTATGCAGCATCAGCCAAAAAAAAAAAATAATTAAAGTAAAATAAATAAATAACAAATAACCACTTCCACTTCACCCCTCTGTTCGTTCGAAATATCTGTCCAGCTGAGCCTTAAACTTATTTAGGCTATCAACTTCCACGACAAGGGATGGAAGTCTGTTCCACCTACCAACCACCCGCTGGCTAAAGGCAAATTTCCGCACATCTATCCTACATCTATCTTTCCTCAATTTGAATTTATGCCCTCTCAGGTGATTATTCTGACCAAGAGGAAGAATCCCATCAGCATTGAGCATGCTCAAACCATTCAAGGCTTTTTACACCTCTATCAGATCACCTCGCTGGTGCCTAGTCTCCAGACACTGTAATTTGTAAAGCTTAAGCCTTTCTTCGTAAGAGCACCCCTTTGTTCCATTCACTAATCTTGTTGCCCTTCTCTGTACTCGTTCCAGCAGCTCTACATCCTTCTTGAAATGAGGCCTCCAGGCCTGTATACAGTACACTAGGTGTGGCCTGACCATTGCCTTATACAAGGGAATAATCACCTCCTTATCTCTGCTAGAAAAATTCCTATATATCATTGACAATACACCATGAGCTACTCTTGCAGGCCATCTGCACTGCTCAGAGAACTTCATATCTGCCTGCACAACCACCCCCAGGTCCCTTTCATTCTCTACCACTGTCAGTGTAGTACCACAGAGTTGATACGTTGCTCTGGGGTTGCTGTTTCCCATATGTAGTACTTTACATTTCTCAATGTTAAACTTCATTTGCCACCTGTCAGCCCATCTGCTCAACCTTTCCAGATCCTGTTGCAGCAGCATAGTGTCAGTAGTGTCCTTGTCAACCCTGCCAACCTTCTTATCGTCTGCAAACTTGGACATTAAACTTGATATACCATCATCAATATAATTTATAAATACAGAAAACAATAAAGGACCCAATACTGAACCCTGAGGGACTCCACTAATAACATTAGTCCACGATGAGCAGTGTCCATTGATTACCACTCTGTCTTCTCCCCCTCAACCACCCCTTTATCCATAGCAGCAATTTGCCTCCAATGCCACACTGCTCCAATTTGTGCAGCAGTATCAAAATCCTTTCTAAGATCCAAGTATATAATATCAAAGTTATTCCCTGCATCCAGTTCTTTTGTGACTGCTTCATAGTATCCAATCAAATTGGTCAGGCAGGACTTCCCCCTTAACAAAACCATGCTGTGTCCGGGCTATAACTGAAGCCTTGTCTAGATGATCCTGCAGTGTTTCTTTAACCAGTACCTCCATTAATTTTCCGGGAACAGAAGTTAAACTCACAGGTCTATAATTAATTGTGTTAGCCTTTGATCCTCCCTTGTGAATTGGGGTCACATTTGCACATCTCCAGTCCATGGGTACCTCCCCTGAGTCCAAGGAAGCTCTCATAATTATGGCTAAGGGTTTGCTTACTTCCTTTGCTGCCTCCTTTAATATAACTGGATAGATCCCATCCACCCCAAGTGCCTTTCTTGTGTTCATCTTCAACAATTTCTCCTCCACTTACTCTCAGTTATTACAAGATTCTCTAGCTTACTGCTAGAGTTGAATACACCTCTGGCATTCCCCTCGCTGAATAACTCCTCATGTGTGAATGTCGATGCAAAATATTCATTTAGTTTGTTAGCTACCTGAGCAGGGTCATCAACAGTTGACCCATCGATATCAAGTGGACCAATCTGATTCATCACCTTCCATCTAGAGTTTACATAAGTAAAGAATTCTGCTGTTTTTCTTCGCATCCCTTGCCAAGGATCTCTCGTAATCTGCCTTCGCCTGCCTAACTTCGTTTGTAACTTGGTTACAGATCAACTTGTATCTATCATAGGCTTCTGTGTCACGTGTTAATTTGTATGTATCCCATGCATTTTTCTTCTCTGCCATATTGCCTCATTAGTTCATCTGACATCCATTTAGGCCTGAACCTTGAACAATATTTCTTAGTTGGTATGTATAGCCTAGTAGCTTCCAAGATAAGTTCTTTGAATGCTTTCCATTTTGAATTTGCTGTTGGTAACATCATCAGTTGATCCCACTGTATAGAATTTAAATACTGTCTCAGTCCATCGTAGTCGCCTTTACGAAAGCCATACCCCTTTCCTTTACCCCTAATGTTAGTTACTTCTTTGAGTAACTCCCACTTCAGAACACTGTGATCACTGCCACCTAGTGGTTCATTTATCTGCAGATTCTTAATGCATGAAGAGTTTTTTTTTTTAGTTTTTTTTTTTTTTTTAGGAGCATTAGCAACTAAGGCCATATTGCTCCGGGATATGCGGTGGTCATTCCCTGACCTTTCCGTATTTAGTGGTGACGGGTTCGAACCCCGGTCTAATCAAGAAGCGTGTGCTACGCACTGCTGCTCCTTCCCACCTGGCTACGGAGGCGCCATGCATGAAGAATCACTACTGATAATCAAATCAAGAGTATTACTCCCTCTGTACAGTTTCTTATTATACTCATCAGAGTCATTAGACTTATAGCACACTCCTACTCTCAATTTTGATCTCCCAATACTTATGTCACACCAAACTGACTCGACACTCCACTGATCAGCGATGTCGACTGGCTTCACTTCATTGGATTTTATGTGTTTCTTAACTAATAGCATAACCCCTCCTCCCTTCCTATCCTGTCTATCCTTTCTGTAGACATTGTACTCCCCAAATTCCAGTTCTGCATTCCTTATATCTGTGTGACACCACGTCTCTGAAATCCCAACAATATCTGCCTTTGATGTTTTGAGCAATACCTCAAATTCATCAAATTTATTTACTAAACTCCTAGCATTGGTGTACACGCAAGTATACATGCACCTGCTCTTCCTCTTAGCCACCCTCACACAACCCATGTGTTCACTTGTACCCCCATGATTCCCAGCAGTCTCTGAAATATCCTGCACCTTATTTTCCAGGCTGCTGCTCATTCCAATAGAAGCAATGCAAGAATCACCTTCTCCTCTGCCAGTGGCTACTGTTAATCTATTAGTCCTTGTATCCCCCCAATCTAGCAGTTTTCCGACGCACCTAACACTGCCTCGATAGCATCTGCAAATATTCTTGCACCCCTTCTATTTAAGTGTATCCCATCCCTGTAGAAGCAGTCTCTCCTGTTAACAAGTACAGACCAGGTTGAAAAAAATTCTACCCCTTGAACCCTGCACAATCTTTCCAGGGCCGAATTGATCGACAGGGCTCTCATCATATACTCCCTCCTATCATGTCTGGGCAGAATTGCAGACACTTTCAAATTCAACCCTAATTCACGGCTTTTTTTCATCAGTGACTTGTACTTGTTAAGTAATTCCGCTGGTCTCCTACTCTTAATATCATTAGTGCCAACGTGTACAACTATATCACCTTTTGTGCCCTTAAAAGATGATATGTGCTCTACAATGTCATCGACCTTTGCCCTGGCAGACATACCCTGGTCCTGTTCCACCTATCCTTTTTACAAAGCATGTTTCCCGTTTCCCTGACAATAGAGTCACCAACAACTACTAGTTCCTTTGGGACCAGCGCATTCTGCCTTGGGAGTTGCCGCTGTGTTGCGCGATGACCAAGTGCAAGCTCTGGCATTGGTGTGGGCAGCTGAGAACTCGATGGGCCCCTCACTTGTAATCCTTCGAGGGCATCCACCCTGTCCGTCAAGCTCTCATATAGGCCCATAACAACGCTGAGTTGTCGCCTTATTTCCTTATACTCCTTGCATCGCACACATACAAAGACATCCCCCATGGCAGTATCATGTCCCATACCTGACTGCTCGGCAAACATCAATCAAATAGTGCATCTTAAAAGGCTGTGATTCAGAGGGCAACTGCCCCCTTCAGTTCTCCTCTGAGCCACAGCATTCCCATTAGCTTGAGCCTTTTGCTTTGCTGCTCTGGTTTGAGTCATGATTTCGATTTACTTTCAATAAAATTTCAATTTCAGTACAAAATTAAATCCTAAACCTGTATCCCAACACAGTTATAACGCTATATTTATGTTTCAGTAACGAGTGTTATCTACGAAATATTTATGTTTCAGTAACGAGTGTTATCTACGAAATATTTGTTTCAGTAACGAGTGTTATCTACGAAATATTTGTTTCAGTAACGAGTGTTATCTACGAAATCCCTTTATATAACTTATGTATTAATCAAGTTATGTATCAAGTTATGTATTAATTATTTATTTTTACTAATTATTTATGTTACGTAACCTAAGTGGTTATATGTATAGTAGTACAATTTAATTGCCAATGGAGTTCGACAAGACTAATAGATTTTACTGATTAATTTTCCCGTAACAATGGCGGCTTTACGAACGGTAAACACGTGGATTTGATACCCTTTCCGATACTAAGTAATACCTACAAAATCTCTAAGTTACTTTAAACTTAAGTACCATAAATAGGAATATAAAGCTACTCTAGAAAATAAGATTAATGTCAATTTAAACTAATAAAGCAGAAAATAAATAAAAAAAAACTTCTCTGTTCCAAGAGCGGCAGAAAGGCACGTCCGCACCGGCAACTCTCGTCCTCAGACTATCTGAGGACCTTCATGTAATATCACAGCTAATGGAGAAAGCAAATGAATATAAAACACCATTATGCCTGCCATTTGTGGATTATGAAAAGGCATTTGACTCCATACAGCATAATGCAATGTTTAGGGCACTGGAAAGACAAGGCATAGATACCCCACATATTATGATTTTGAAGAAAATATATGAGAATGCTACCTCCTTTATTAGACTAGACACAGTAGGAAATTTAAAAGCGAGAAAGGAGTTCAATAAGGAGACAATATCTCTGAAGCTGTTTACTCCTGCCCGTGAGGAAGCTTTGAGAAGATTAGACTGGTCGCAGAAAGGAGTCAATGTGAACGGAGAGTACCTAAATCATTTACAATTTGCAGATGACATTGTGGTCATAAGCCATGATCCCAAAGAATTAGAGGAAAATCTTAATCAGTTATGCACAGTTAGTAAAGATTTTGGACTAAAGATGAATATGGCTAAAACAAAAGTAATGATGAACAAGTATGCCATAGAAAGGGATATAATCATTGAAGGAGCAGTAATTGAAAAGGTGGAGTCATATACCTATCTGGGACAAGTTGTTAGCTGTAATAATGATAAATGGCTGGAAGTCAAGAGAAGAATAAATTTTGGATGGATATATATTGAAGTCGCATATTGAAGAGCAATATTCCAGTTTGTCTGAAACATAAAATAATGAACCAATGTATACTCCCCACCATGACTTATGAAAGTGAAACTTGGGCACTCACCAAAAGAATGGAAGAGAAGTTGAGAACTACACAGCGAAGAATGGAATGAATTATATTGGGAATCAGACTGTTAGATAACAAGAGAAACACATGGATTAGGCACCAAACTCAAGTAAAGGACATTCTTATCAAAACTAAAGAACTAAAATGGTCTCGGGCAGGACACAATAGCTCAAAGACATGATGACAGATGGACTAAGAAAATAACAGAATGGTACCCAAGAGGAGGTAGAAGAAAATCTGGAAGACACAGGCGGAGATAAACAGATGAAATTCACGAGTTTGTGATTAGTAAATGGATGGCCAGTGCTCAAAACAGAAGGAACTGGAAAGTTACTGGAGAGGCCTTCATCTTGCAGTGGATTGAAAATGGCTGATGATGATGATAGTGAGATGATAACCGTCTGGTGCGGTATATCTGCATTTGGAGTAAATGGACTGTATTTCTTTGAAGAGAACAATCAGACTGTAACAGAGAATGGTGATCAATACAGTACAATGTCAGAAACATTTTCGGTTGAGAAAATGTTAGGTTCAGACAAAATAATGCCTGGTCTCCACAAGATGGAACATCATCACACAATTTAAAACAAAGTATGGCCATTCTTTGAGGGATATCTAAAGGCAAAAGTTTATGAAACAAGACCACTCTCAATTCAAGAGCTAACAGACCAGATTACAGAAAACTTAAATTAATTTAAATTAGTTACAGCATGTAAAGCACAGTTTTATGTGAAGACTCCAACAATGTATATACTGCACCGAATGTCATTTTAAAAACTTAACATTCAAATGCTAATCTGCATTTGTTAATGTTATTATTTCTTTAAATAAAGATTCTCAATTTACACTAACAAATATAATAAATATTTATTATATTTATGTTTTCTGTTTTATATCTGAATTATTTTTTAAAAATAATTCACCAAAAAACATTCAAACCTACTGCCCCAAGCTACTTGAACATTTAACTAACAGAATTTTTAAAAATGATTCAATAAGCTCAAAATGACTGCAAATAGTTAAAAGAAACTTTTATCCATTAACAGTAAACAGTGCAATTTAAAATTACACTATACTAAAGACAGGTTGACCAAAAACCATGTGTGCCTCAGCCCACATGGCTCTTGTTAATGTAAAAAAGAAAACATGCATAAAAAATGAGAATCATACAACTGATATTAAAAATCAAAAATAACGATGAGTTAATATTCCACTTTTATTGTCAGAAATTATAACCTTTTCAAATGACATGCTAAGAGGTAGTAAATGAGGAAGGTACAGTTCATGTTTACAGCCTGTTACTATCAGTTAAGTGCAGGTGGCTAGTGAGCTTCTTATGACATCAATTCTGTAAGGACCAATATTTTGTTCATCAAAATATTGGTCCTTATTTTATAAACAAAAAATTGCTTTATTATTATTTCAAGCACTTAGCAAAAATATTAGGTGGAGCACAGTGCTGCTCAATAGGGGAAGAATGATTAATTATTTTTAAAACAACCTTCAGGTCTTTTTTTCAGATATTTTTATAAAAAAAAAGTAATAATCAAATTGTAAAATGTAGCCTGTAGCTTATTTATTCCCTTCTCATCTTTTTCAAACTCAATTTGTGTTCGGAGGCTCTTGGATCTGTCTCTAGGTAGAATATGACACATTTCCAACTCGTGCGATGCTGCAGGAAGAGGATGGCCATCACTGTTGCAGATAATGGATTTGCAGCCTCAGCAGCACTGAAAGGCACTAAGAGCATTAAAATTCATGACATTTTCAAATTATCCAGAGAAAAGAGGATATTCATCCTACAACCCAAAATTTAGCAAAAATCCTCTTTCAGAGAAAATCATTATGGGTGGGGGGCACCCGCTTCTGATGAATCTGACGTGGGCAACAAGATACTTGTGCAAATATCAATGAGGCAGATACTGCAGAGGAAGAAAGAGATTACTTAAACTGTCTCATGTGATATGTTGCTGACCACTTAACAAATTTCAGCCAAGAAATTAAAAAAAAAAAAAAAAAAACTTACAATACTTCCTAATGAACATTTATTGTAAAGCAATGCATCTCAGGCACTCCTACATTTTACCAAAAAAAGTATTTGTCTTTTTCCCTTGTAATGCAGCTATTGCATAAAGTTTCTTGATAAAGAAAGGGTGTATGGTTGAAAACTTACAAAAAAGGCAGCTCTACTCACTGAATTACTTATGCTGCTATTTCTGTGGTTGTAGAAATATTAAACATGAACATTTCAAGGAGAATGTTTCCGTGTGGAATGTATCAGCATGGAGTTGGGAAACTTCTGAGAAAAAAAAAAAAAAACTTCTGCATAAGACACAAACAATGAAAGAAAAATGGCATTGAAGAAATCAAAAAACTTCAACTGAAATGATGGGCCATTCTGAAGCTGGCAAAGGAAGAGGTAGAAACAGTAGAAAATGAAATGCAAAAATCACAAAGTTCAATGTGATGAATACTTTCAAGATGGTTGGTGTTTTAAATAAATGGGGAAGTACACAGTCTGAGTATACACTATAACAGCAATTTTTGAGATGGTCAGAAAATAGATATTTTCTATGAATAATAGTGTGAATTCAAGCCTAATGGACTTCAGGACAGCAAGTACTATAGTTTGGTGTATGAGTGAAGTTAATACACCCAAAATATACGTTTCTATCCATTGTAAAAGTCGAATGTATCTCATTAAATGGATTTTATACATAAATGATAATGTTTTATATCTGTGCTCCCCCCCCTAAAATGTGGAAGGTTTCTAATATATATATATACAGTGTGCTGCCACTTTATTAGGTACACCTACCTAGTAGTGTGTTGTGCCTCCTTTAGCCTTCAAAACAGCCTGAATTCGTCTAGGCATGGATTGAACATGATGCTGAAAACGTGCAGAAATGGAGTACCATGCAGACACGATTGTGTCACGCAGTTCCTTGAGATTCGACGGAGGTGTAGGCCTGCAGCGAACAGCCATTTCCAGCTCATCCGAAAGATGTTCAATAGGACTGAGATCCTGGGATTGAGCGGGCCACTGCAGCAAAGAAAAGTCATTGTCATGTTCCTGAAACCATTCTATAGTGATTCGGGCTTTGTGCACTGGAGCATTATCCTGCTGGAAGTAACCAACTGACTGAGAATAAACTGTCAACATGAACGGATGCACTTGATCAGCAACGATGTGGCATTCAGATGTGAATCTATGAGTATCAATGGACCCAACGTGTGCCAAGAAATATTCCCCACACCATAACACTGCCCCCACCATCTTGCACAGTAGTTGTCAAACATGATGGATCCATGGATTCATGTTGTTTTTGCCAAATTCTGAGCCTTCCATCAACATGATGCACCAGGAAGTTCGATTCGTCAGACCAGGCAACTGTTTTTCAATCCATGATAGTCCAGTGCCAGTGTTGCTGTGCCCACATGAGGTGTGCTCTCTTGTTCTTCATTGATAACAAAAGTAGGTGAAGGTGGCTGTCAGCTGTTGTAGCCCATTCGTGACAAAGTACAACTAGTGGTCCGGTGCGATATTTTGTTCTGCACACAACGGTTGTATTCTGGCGTGATGTGCAACAGAATACAACCTTGTCTGTTTGCTTGCACAATTCTAGCCATCTTCCTCTGATCTCTCTCATCAATAATCGATTTTCTTCCATAGGAGTGCCATTGAGAGGTTGTTTACTGTTCGTTGCACTATTCTTGATACACTCTTGAAACTGTGGTGTGGGAAAAGTTCAGGACAACTGCCGTTCCAAAGATGCTTTGCACCTACTACCATGCCACGTTCGAAGTCCGTTCGATCACTCCTTTTCCCAATTCTTACTATGGTTTGTATGCTTAACTGATAATAGAAAGGTTGTTCTGCTGCATTTATATCCACAAGTGTGGTCATGTGCCGCAACATTGTGGGACAAACCATTTGTGCACACAGCAGGGCTGTAGCTAATAAAGTGGCAGCACAGTGTGTGTGTGTATATTACAGTTAATATGCTTCCTGATACTGCATGTGTATGCAACAAATTTCACCACCTTGCTCACTATTTTCAACAGTTAAGATGCACATGACACCAAAAAAGAAACTACTGTAAATAAAAGATAAAATTACTGGAAAAAACACTAAATACAAACTGTTCCAAAAGCAGTTAAAAACTATAAAATTGGCAACTTTTGTGAATTTCTTGATTTCCCTCTCTTAAATACCTCAAAGGCAGATAATTAAGAGTTGATAGCACGATTAAAATTTCTTGTAACAAATGAAAAGCAATACTGAAAACTTACTTTTGTACTACAGCTATTAGAGAACAACAATAATAATAATACCTCAAAGGCAGATAATTAAGAGTTGATAGCACGATTAAAATTTCTTGTAACAAATGAAAAGCAATACTGAAAACTTACTTTTGTACTACAGCTATTAGAGAACAACAATAATAATAATAAAAAAAATTGGAAATAACACTAAAACCAAAGTAAAATTTATTTATATACCAAATCAACAGCAATAATCGCTCAACATGAAAAAAGGAAGATCTTTATTTTTATGGTGAGCAATTCAGTGACCAGGATACATCTCCGCTCCAATCTGATGTAACTAACTAGATACCCCCCCACACCACACACCCCCACTTATTCTTTTTCTAGATATGATTTTAAGTAAATATATCAACAAAAACAGTAGTGAAAATAAATACATTGACTGGCACATTCTGGTGTTAAAAATACAAGGCTATTCATAATATTACAGACCAGAACAGCAAGAAACCAAATATGGATTCATGTATGGTAATAGCACAACAATTTATCTGTTAGATGCATAAAATGTGAAAGGAATAACTTTCAGAAAACTTTATACAGTTTGAATAAAAGAAGTTGAAACTTCCCTTAATCCACTATTCTACTACTTTTTCATGAAGCATTACACTAATATAGGGAATTTTCATTAATTAACAGCAAGTACTGTAGACCAAGAAATTTAGATATATACCAACTAATGGTAAGTATAAATTGGAATAATTTAGTTGTGAAATATCTGAAATTCAACCATTAAATAAAAGCAATTAACTGAGTTGATATACATCCAATGATCATTCTGTTTGGTTTTCTTTTTAACTAATACAAAAACACTGGTGATTTCTTAGTTTCCAATGTACATCAAGTGACAGAATTACTTTCCAGTTTATTAAAGTCCATTTATTTGTTCAATACACACTTGCCACTGGTAGCACTGCATGGCACAAGAAAGCTGAATTCAGCGATCCTCCAAATGTCTTTCATATATATACAATATTGATATAACTGTAAATCCAATTTCTTGACTTACAGTACAATGATCTCTCTCTCTCTCTCTCTCTCTCTCTCTCTCTCTCTCTCTCTCTCTCTATCCCCCCCACATATAAAAAGAATCACAGATGTTCCATTATGGAAACTAAAAGAAAATAACAAATTGCATGATACACAAGCTAGGAATACCTCTGTACATTACACAAACATAACAATGGTTATAAAGTGCGTGAATAAGTAGAGACTGAAGCCTCAATGACAGCCATCATGGACTGAGTGAAAGCACATGTGCCAAATTCTCTATCCTCCTCCAATAAATTCAAATGATAATGAGGTATCAGCCCCCACATAATGGGCTCGCATTAATGCTTCATTACTATTCTGAACCACAGTATTCCTGAAATCCGGGCAACGCTTTCAGAATTTCTGCACAAGGAGATTTATACATTTTCACAGTCTTTTCTGGTTTTGTGATAGTATATTAACCTATTAATCTTGCTCAAATGAGAAAGTAATCTTTTGAGGTTCCACTGCAGCTACCCTCTGGGTATTATTTCTGTTAAAAAAGAAAGTATAATTATAAAAATATGACCTGATAAATAAAATAGGCACTTACATGTACTACTTATTATCATACAGTAAACCCTCACTTTAAAAGAATTCAATTTAATGGACTTTGAAATAATGGAGAACATCAACTAAACCAAGCTTTTATCCAAGTTATGGCGGTTACCATCACTTAAAATAATTTTGCAATCTAGCAGAGAGCCAGCAAGCCAGGATTTTCCTAATCTTTACCTAGTATTAACCTGCAGATTTCAGACAATTTTAAGGAGTCATAAATGTCTATCGGTGCTAGGAATAAGCTTTAATCACAGTTTTCAATGGCACCATATAAAATGGCAAAATTTCAAGGCCTTCAGAATATTCCATATAATAAATACAATAAAATACAATACAATACAATAGAAGCCCTCTTAACTGACTTCCACTTAATCAACCCAGAACTCTTTAAAACACTGATGCCCATGTCACATTGCAGTTTTTATGGATAATGCTCTTTCACATCCCAATTGTGACCTCAAAGAAGAGGGCATAAAGCCATGTTTTTATCACTGAATGTAACATCCTTGATCAAATCTGAGTCAAGAGGTTCCAGAATGTCTAAAGACACAACAATCAAAGATGTTTACAAGCATCAAATGAAATCCCAAGTCCAACATTTCCTAAGCCTTGGGGAAAACTTTGATTGGAGGCTAACCATCCTGAACTACAAGAAGATAATGAAGAACATAGTTTATTAATTGGTTTCAGACTAGTTGTAAGATACAAAGATTTACAACAACAATGCATTGTTGAATCTTTTGTTATTTTCATATAATTGATTTTCATTTTCCAACAATTTGTTGGAAAATGAAATCCTAGACAGTGTGGAAATTGCGCACACACTGTAACAAACAGATTTAAATATAAAGAAAGGAATAAAATGAAATCTAGGGCCAAAAAGACCCAGGATACAGTTTTACATTATGCTGAACTGATTCAACAGTCAATAATGTGATGCTTACTAAAAAAAAAAAAAAGAAAAAAAAAAGAAAAAAAAAAAGTGAATAGACTAGGGTGAAAAACATCACATTTCATCATTTAAACAGATGAAAATTATGGCCTATATGTAAATGAATTAGTTTTAAGTGAAAATTTTTGTGTATTTGAGTAAACTTTTCTAATGATTTACTGCCTTTAACCAACTTTTTTGATTAACTGCTGGTCCCAATCACACTGGATAAGAAAGCTTCTTCTGCATTACATTTTATATTTTTTATTTCAGAGTACAGGCTTTGTCATGACATTATGCTAACTTTGCTGACTATATGCATTTCTTTCGAGTTTAATTTAATACACAGGCCTACCCTGTGCATAGTCCATTAAAGTGAAGTTTTAGTGTACAGTCATTAATTTTAAAAAATTATAAGCAAAAGAAATAATTTATTTCTGAAGATGTGATATGGTATAAAATTGTACACAATTCAAATTATAATAAGCAACCGTTATTAGCCCCAAAAGACTTGTCAAACTGGTATATAGCATGTTGTGAGCAATGCTCTGGGTGTTTAGTGTCAGTAATAAATTTTTTCAAATACCCTCTCACTCTCAATTACTTAACTTTTGGCAGATGGTGAATTAGCCTTACTGGAATAAGTGTTCTGTGGAATGCCTTGGTTTTGTTTTTTAACCTCTGTAACCTCAACTGACCAATATTAGACGGCAAGACAATCAGGAAGTTAAAACAAAGGAACTGGGGGGGGTGCCACTTGAAACATATCATAGTGAATTTTAAGTCCTAGAATCAGCATATAAGTTTACATGCTCGCAATGCATACTTCAAAGGCAATATGTAGTATATTACAAAACAGTGAAATATTCTTTTTAATCACACCTCATGCAAAGAAATGAAAAACTGAATTAACAAAACTGAGGTGGCAAATTCTTAATGATGAAAACAATGGAATTTCAAACCTTGCTTGAATGAAACTGCTATACACTACGTTAACAAACAAAAATTCACAACTTGAGTATGTTAGAACCTGACTGGTATGTTATTCTGGGATCTGCTGCTCATATGCAATACGATGAATTTATCAATATCAACTTCAATTGCCACTTCTCAGTCCACCTGCCCAATTTTCTAGTTCCTTTTCCAATAATATGCTTTGATTCTTGATGTTGTTTATATTATCTACAAACTTAAAAAATATGCTTGACATATTTTCATATATACAGTAAATACATACAGTTAATGCTTAATAGTAAGGGCTCAAGTACTGAACCCCAAAGGACCCTACTAATAACATTAGTCCAAGAATGGCAATGCCCATTTATAACCACCTGCCTTCTTCCACTTAGTCTTTATCTGTAGCACTTTATCTGTAGCAGTAACTTTCCCCAATGCCACAATACTCCAATTTGTACAGCAGTCTTTAATGCATAGCAGTTTCAAGAGTTTCTTCTGAAATCCAAGTGTATGATAGCAAAATTATTTTTTTTGCATTCAGTTCCTTTTTAACTGCACCATAATATCCAATGAAATTGCTCATACAAGATCTCCTCTTAATAAATCCATGCTCTAATTCCATATAACTTTATTCCTGTAAAGTTCATCCTGCAATACTTCCTTCACCATTAATTCCATTATTTTTCCTAGAACAGAGGTGAAGTTTACAGGACTGAAATTACTCACTCTTTCTGAATAGGAGACACATTTGCACATCTCCAATCTACAGGGATCTCCTCTGAATCCAAGGATGCATATACTCATAATTCATAGCTATAAATTGAACTGCAGAATGTATGCCATTCGGTGTCAATCAAAATGCCACGATGGAGCAGACTTTTATCAAGCCTAAATGCACACTATGAAACAGGACTCAACACAGTCAATGAATTTGTGTTGGCAAAAAAAAAAATAAAATAAAATAAATACAGCTTCAGCAAAACCACCCAGGTTGTTCAGAAGAGGATGCCACCATAATTACTGAATGAAGGCCACTGTAATATAACACCTTTAATGAATAAGCTATGGTGCATACACACCATAGTTAATATTCAGCAATGGCTACAAAATAGTGCTGTGTTCAGAAACTGGACACTACAGGTGCAGAAATAAGTTACTGAGATTGACGAAACACAACTTACAATGCTTAATCTGATGGAAAAATCTGAGTCTGGTAACAGCTAGGAAAAGGAAAAAATGCTTCTATGGTATGGCATAGTATTGGACTGCTGATTTTTTCTAGAGATACACCGAATTAGCCTACGACAATAATCTTGATAATGTTTGTTTGTTATTTGGGTTTTAGGAGTATTAGAAACTAAGGCCATATTGGTCTGGGGATATGCAGTGGTCATTCCCTGACCTTTCCGCATCCTCTGTATTTGGTGGTCACGGGCTCGAACCCCGGTCTAATCAAGAAGCGTGTGCTACACACTGCAGCTCCTGCCCACCTGGCTACAGAGGCGCCTCTTGATAGGATCTTCAACAGTCGAACCATCAATATCAAGTGGACCAATCTGATCCATTCCCTTCCTTCTAGAATTTACGTAAGTAAAGAAGTGTGCCGTTTTTCTTTGCATCCTTTGCCAAAGATTTCTTGTAATCTGCCTTTGCTTGACTAACCTCCTTTATGACTTGATTACAGACTAGCTTATATCTAATTTAGTCTTCTGTGTCGCCAAATAATTTATGTTTCCCTTGCATTTTTCTTCTCTGCCACGAGCTTCCCTTGCATTTTTTCTTCTCTGCCACGAGTCTCATTAGTTCATCTGACATCAATTTAGGCCTAAACTCTGAAGAGTATTTCTTAGTTGGTATGAAAAGCCTAGTAGCTTCCAAGATTAATTTCTTCAATGCTTTCCATTTATAATTTGCTGTTGGTGACATCATCAGTTGTCCTCATTGTATAGAATTGAAAAATTCGGAGGCCACCATAGTCACTTTTACGAAAGCAAAAACTCTTCTCTTTGCTCACAATAGTAGTTACATCTTTATGAAGTGGCATGGAAAACTGAAGAATTAGGTCTATTGGGGATCCACACAGGCCTGGCTATTACACAAGCTAGGGCAAGAGGCACATAGCTTCTAAAACAGTAAACCAAAATATACATGAATTCCAGTGTAATACCGAATTAGTCTTGTGGCAAACACTGGGAAAAGAGATATGAGGACAGGCATATGTTACAAGCCAACTGATTGAGATGAAGATAATGAACTCTACAGACAAAAAGTGAACCAGCAAATGTCAAAATGAGTATTTTGACATTACAGGTATTTTGACATACAGGAAGAAATAAATAACTACATTATACAGTTGTCCCCAACTCAGCAATTTTTCGCTATAGCACTTTGTATTTTTTTACCCCACCCCCACGAGTTGCACCGTTAATCTGGAAATAGTGCTATTCACTCCAAATGCCTTGGGTGGAGTTACCGATTACTCCCTTCAAAGGGGAGGGGGGTTTGATTTAGATTGAATATTAACCAATACTGTAATTCACAAGAAAATGGCTGAATTGCTGAACAAACTGGAAATGCTGCAAAGCATTTGAAGTTTATGAGGATAAAGTTTGAAAGCTGTGTTTATTGCCCAAAACTTATTTTTCAAGTTCATGAATAATTTACATCTCTGAGCTAATTTTCTTTAGCTGCTTGTACTGCCAAAAGTTTCCTGTGTTCACAGATGCAAAATGCTATGGCAATTCAATGATATAATTTGAAAATAAAAACACTTATACACTGTTATTGAAAAGGGGAGAAGGCAGATTGGGATTCTAATTAGCTGAAATGTTGTTTATAAATGTTTTTTTTACACTCTGCTTAGTAGCACCTCTCAGAAATGCAGTTTTCAGTTTAGTTTCGGTTTTCATATTGTTTTGCGTGCTTGAGTTCAAGTAATTGATTTTAGTTAACTGTCCAGGTAGTTTTAACTTCTTTCTTTCTTTTTTTTAAAATAAGCTCAAATAGGTCACTTAAAAAGAAAAAGATAAGCAAATCAGCTAATACTAATATCATGAAGGCGAAAAAGGTACTGGAAACTAAATTGGACACTCCAAAATGATTGGATTCAGGAGAGCAGTGGATTTAATTTAGTGGTTTTAAGCAATTTGAAAATCAACAGTATCATAAGCTGTTATTGTAAATTTTTATACATATATATACATACACAGTGAAACTTCTCCTAACGGACATCGACATCTCTCTCTCTCTCTCTCTCTCTCTCTCTCTCTCTCTCTCTCTCTCTCTCTCTCTCTCTCTCTCTCTCTCTCTCTCTCTCTCTCTCTCTCTCTCTCTCTCTCTCTCTCTCTCTACAACGGACATTTTCAAATTCCCCAACTCGCCTCCATTGGTTTTAAAGTGTTTGCAGCTTCTGTCTAGCGGACATTCTCTGCACTGTTTCGTTTAGATTAGCACTTAATTTGATCTCCCCATAACGGACAGCGGGCGAGCTCACGGCCCTTTTTCTAGGAATGTTTCTTCCACGTATTGCTTCAATTGTGTGTTTATTTTCTATTTCCGATTCTCTGAATTTTATCAAGGTTTACGTCGCGGTTCTAAACCCTTTTTCAAGAATTTTAAGGCACGTGTAAAACTTCTGATGAATTCGGTGTGTGCAGGGTGAATATGGTCGGCCTTTCGTCGTTTCAGTTTTCAGTTTTGTTCAGTGTCGTGTGAAGTGCACAATGTCTTCTCGTAAACACTTAACTTTAAAAGATAGTCGAACTCATTAATGTGTATGATCGACAAAAAAATAATGTTCGCAATCTCGCTGTAAAATTCAAAATCGGGAAGACGCAGGTAAGCGACATCCTAAAGAAAAAAAATGAACTGCTCAAACAATTTTGGCAACACGTAAATGATCAGGTTCAAAAATCATTCCTGAAAACTGTTGGACTAAAAATTTGTTGTGGACGTGCTAAAAAAATTCCCATTAATGGGCCTATTATTAGGGAAAAGACTTTGCAGGTCGCGAAATCTATGGGAGTAAATGAGTTCAAAGCTTCTGTGGGATGGCTAGACAAGTTCAAAACTCGGCATAAAATTTCTTGGAAAACCGTAAGTGGTGAAGGTGGATCTGTTGATACTGGGGTTGTAACAGAGTGGACCGTTAAATTGAAAGATTTATGTCGTGATTTTGAAGCTAAGAATATTTACAACTGTGACGAAACAGGGTTGTTTTTTTAAAGCTCTTCCTGAAAACACAATGAGTCTAAAAAACGAAAAGTGCCAGGGCGGAAAAATTTCTAAGGAACGCTTGACTGCACTATTGTGTACAAATATGCTGGAAGACTTTGAACAACCTCTTGTTATAGGAAACCCACAAAATCCTCGTTGTTTCAAGGGCATAAAGTTGAATCTTTTGGATGTTGACTGGAAGTCTAATAAAAAAGCGTGGATGACACGAGATATCATGAGCAAATGGATAAGTCACTTTAACCAAAACATGATTCGTCAAAACAGAAAAATTATTCTTTTCATGGATAATGCTGCATCTCACCTGCACATTGAATTGTCCAACATTCAAATCATTTTTCTGCCACCAAACACATTTGCAGAGTGTCAGCCCTTGGATCAAGGGATAATAAAAAAATTTAAACTTCACTACAGAAAACGTGTTTTAAGACATCTCATTGCAAACATGAACAATGTAACACGTGTGAGTGACCTTGCAAAGAAACTCAGCATCCTAGATGCGATTCAATGGATTTCCTCTTCAGTAAACGCAATTAGAAAACAAACTGTCGTGAACTGTTTTGTAAAGTCTGGCTTCTCAAACGCAAAAATTGAAGTTGTGAACAGCAATGTGGAGCACCAAGAAGACAAGAACTTCAACATCTATTGATAATGTACGATACTTCCGCTACAAGTGACCATGGCTACAAAGATATAGACTCAAACCTCACTACAGAAGATGGTGCTCTAGATATCAACGACATTATCATTGAAATTTTTCAAGAAGTTCCTCATGAGGATGAAGAAATGGAAGGAGGTCATTCTGTCGAAGAACATATTAACGACGAACACCGATGAAAATAGAAGAAGCGCTCATACAAATCAATCGTTTAAAAATGTTTTTTGCCGCTGAAGAAGATACTGAAGGACTTTCGATGGTTTCTTCACTCCAAATAAATGTTGAAAATAAAATTATCAGCCGGAAGAAGGTGCAGAGAAAATAAGTGATTACTGTATGTATTTTTCTTAAGATAAAGTCATAATATGCATAGCACAATTGTATGTATATTATTTACAAAAATATTGTGCAAAATCTGCATATAATTTAATTTAATTTCACATTAAATGTTTAACGATTTTTTTTATCTCTTTTTTTTTTTTTCTCCCTCAGACTTCTTGTTAGCGGACACCTCTCTCTAACGGACACATTTTCGTTCCCCATGGCTCTCTCTTAAAGCGAAGTTTCACTGTATATATATATATATATATATATATATATATATATATGAAAAGCAATATATAATCATGAGTTAACACCCATCTCTGCACCTTTATCAAACTTTATCAGACCTATATATATATATGAAAAGCAATATATAATCATGAGTTAACACCCATCTCTGCACCTTTATATCAAAATTTATCAGACCTATCTGGGATGGGATGGGACATGATCTTGCCAAGGGTATGTCTTTGCGCGTGGGCAGCTGAAAGCTTGATTGGGGAATCCATCAAGCTTTCAGCTGCCCACATCAATGCCAGAGCTTGCACTTCATAATCAGGCAACACAGCGGCAACCAACCTTCAGAGCAGAATGCGCTAGTCCCACAGGAGCTAGCTATTGTCTGTGAGTCTGTTTTCAGAGAGATGGGAAATATATTGTGCAAAAAGGATAGCTGTTATAGGACCAGGGTATGTGTGCCAGGGGCAAAAGTTGATGACGTTGTAGAGCAGATGTCATTTTTAAAGGGCACAACGGGTGATATTGTTGTACACATCAGAATTAATTAACAAGCACAGGTCAGTCAGTGTTGAAAAAAAAGTTGTGAGTTAGGGTTAAATCTGAAAGTGTCTGCAATCCTGCCAAAACACAATTGGAGGGAGTATATGATGAGAATCTTGTCAGTCAATTCGGCCCAGGAGAGATTGTGCAAGGCTCAGGGGTAAAATTTTTCTCAATATGGTCTGTGCTTAGGAGAGATTGTTTCTCCAGGGATGGATACACTTAAATAGAAAGGGCGCAAGAATATTTGCTAATACTATCAAGGCAGTGTTAAGTGGGTCAGAAAACTGCTAGCTTGTTATTCACAAGACTAATAGATTAACAGTAGCCACAATCTGCAAAGCGAAGTATTGGGGATTTCAGGGGATACTGGGAGTCATCATGGAACAAGTAAATACATGGGTTGTATTAGGGTAACTTAAGTAATAAGCTACCATATACTTGTATGCACACCAATGCTAGGAGTATAGTAAATAAATTTGATGAATTTGAAGTGCTGGTCAAGACATCTTTGCAGATATTGGTGGGATATGATGCCATATAGATATAAGCAGTAGAGTTAATTGGAATTTGGAGAGTACAATGTGTAGAGAAAGGATAGACAGGATAGGAAGGTTGAAGGGATTAAGCTGTTAGTTAGGAAACAAAATCTAAGGAAGTGCATTCACTTGACATTGTGGACAATGCAATGTTGAGTCAGTGTAACATAACTACTGGGCAAGCAAAAATGAGTAGGTGTGAGAGAGTAGGAAAGCAAAAATGAAAGAGTAGGCCTAATGAATCTGATGAGTATAATGAGCAATCGTGCAGAGAAATAGAGTGGGCCAGTAAATCAGAATGTGTTATAATGGGGGATTTTAACTTTCCAGATACTGACTGCAACTTGTGGTGGGTCACTCACACACTAGCAGGACGTTTGTGGATTTATTGGATGACTGATTCTACAGCAACATGTTCGAGAGGCAACCAGAGGGAGTAATACTTTTGATCTGATTATCAGCAGTGATGCTTCATTCGTTAAGAATCTGCAGATCTTAGGAAAACTATGTGGCAGTGATCAGTGTACTGATGTGGGATTTACTTAAAGAGGTAACTACCAACATGGGTAAGGTGAAGGGTTTTTTCTTTCATAAAGGTGACTACAGTGGTCTCTACAGAATTTTAAAAACTGTACAGTTTTTAAATTCTATACAGTAAGATCAACTGATGATGTTGGCAAAGATGAATTCTAAATGGGAAGCCTACAGGGACTTAATCTCGGAGGGTACCAGGTTTTTCAGGCACCTCCGTAGCCAGGTGGGCAGGAGTGGCAGTGCATAGCACACGCTTCTTGATTAGACCGGGGTTCGAGCCCGTGACCACCAAACACGGAGGATGCAGAAAGGTCAGGGAATGACCACCGCATATCCCTGCAGCAATATGGCCTTAGTTGTTAATGATCCTAAAAACCCAAAAAACAACAACAACCAGGCTTTTCATACCAACTAACCAACACTGTTCAAGGTTTAGGCCTAAATGGATATCAGATGAATTAATGCGGCTCGTGGCAGAGAAGAAATATGCATGGGATGCATATAAATTATCACGTGATACAGAAGCCTATGGCAGATATAAGCTAGTCTGTAATAAAGTCACAAAGGAGGTTAGGTGGGCAAAGGCATATATTAAAGTTGGCAGTAAAGGAAGTAAGCAAACCCTTAGCCATAATTATGAAAGCTTACTTGGACTTATTTGCACATCTGCATGGAATGGAGATGTGCAAATGTGTTCCCAATTCACAAAGGGTGTCATAGGGTGACATTGGTAATTATAGACCTGTCAGTCTAACTTCTGTTCCAAGGAAAAGTAATGGAGTCACTCGTTACAAAGGAACTGGATGCAAAGAATAACTGATATCATATACTTGGATTTTAGGAAAGCTTTTGATACTGTGGCACATGAAAGATTACTTTACACATTGGAGCAGTATGGTATTATGGGATGGTTGAGTGGGAGAACACAGAGAGTGGTTATCAATGGACACTGCTCTTCATGGACTAATGTTATTAGTGGAGTCCTCCAGGGTTCGGTGTTGGGCCCATTGTTGTTTTTGGTATTTATCAATGATACTGATGAAGGTGTATCAGGGTTAATGTCTAAGTTTGCAGATAATACGGAGGTTCGCATGGTTGTTAATGATAGTATGTTACTGCAACAGGATTAAGTTGGGCAGATGGGCTGAGAGCTGACAACTGAAGTTTAACATTTACAAATAAAGTACTGCGTATGGTTAGCAGTAATTGCGGATTAACATATCAACTGGGTGGTGCTAAACTCAGGGTAGCCGGGAATGAAAAGGACCTGGGTATAATTGTGCAGTCAGATATGAAGTTTTCTGAGCAGTGCAAAAAGGCTGCAAGAGGAACTCATGGTGTCGTCAATGATACAGAAATTTTGCTAGCAGGGATAACGAGGTGATTGTCCCCTTGTACAAGGCAATGGTCAGGCCACACCTTGAGTACTGTATACAGGTCTGGAGGCCTCATTGTAGGAAATGATGTAGAGCTGCTGGAACAAATAGAAATAAGGGCACCGAGATTGGTGTTGGGAAGAAAGGGTTGGTGTTACCAAGAAAGGCCCAAGTTCTGCAAACTAGGCACCAGCGAGGTAGTAGTAGTGGCATGTGATGCAAGAAAGCAAGTGTATGAGCTTATGCAGCATCAGCCAAAAAAATTTTATGCAACAGGTGATTTAATTGAGTTGTATAAGGGCTTGAATGGATTGGGCAAGCTCAATGTAATGCAATTCTTCCTCTTGCTATGATTACTCACCCAAGGGGGCATAAATTCAAATTGATGAAAGACAAATTTAACCCCGGGGGCTCACATCTGGTGAGTATGGGCTTGGCACACCCAGGGTCCTGAGCTGGATATCATCATTCTTCTCTTTCTTGGCGATTCCCTTCTACTTTTGACTCTCTCTCTCTCTCTCTCTCTCTCAGGGTTACTCGGGAACTTTTTTTTTTCCTGGTGCAGCATAACCCTCAGGCTTCCTTGCATCATATGGATAATAATAATAATAATAATAATAATAATAATAATTGTAGAATAAACGTGTGGAAATTCACCTTTAGCCAGCAGGTGGTTGATAGTCAGAACAAACTTCCATCTGTTGTAGTGGAGGTCAGCAATTTAAATAAATGCAAGCCAGAACTAGACAAATATTCAGAGTGAATGGATGGGTAAAATGCAAAGGGTGTTTTTGTTTTGGCTGATGCTATACAAGCTTGCTTTCTTGTAGCATATGCCCTACTAATGCTACATACATATATATATATTTAAAGTTCTATAATTTTAAAATAATTATATTAATTAATAATAATAATTAGCTCTATTATTAAAATAAGCTTTCTTGCATTTTATTGAACATATACTGTATTTACTGCAAAATTTATATTTAAAGCTTACTTCACAGCCGCCACAATAATCAAATGTTTCAGCTACTTTTAATATTCTTATGTAGAGAAATGGCACCTTACAATCAACCAAAAACTCTGGTTACACAGACCAGCTAAAATTATTTACATTATATTCTATGGATATATCATGGCACCAATTACGAGTGCTAAGTGAGTTAGGTCTGTACCATATACAGTAGATGAAGCACTGAAAATTTGTTGGCATACTCTGAATGAATGGGCAATGTGACTGATGAACAGAAGCAAAGTTTCCTTGGTTTTGTTCATAAAAATTGGTTGCTTTTCTTTTTTTTTTTTGTTATCAGTTTACAATACTATATCTAAATACACAAATTATTACTATTTGCCTGTTATATTCATCATAGCACATTAAATATGTATTATATTTCAATTTTTATGAAAATCCAGGAAGAAAAATAATGCACGTTACGTGCATTATAAAATGCACATAAAATGCAATGTTGATTATAAAGAACAGGGTGTCTATAAATTCTTTACCTGATTATGAAGTGCAATTAAAATTTTATTGTAATAGGATCTAATATTGGTTTGCTGCAGTTATCAAAGCAACTCAATGAGTTTTTTCTCATGCGGTTGGCAGCCTTAATCCCAGCAAGCATCACGACAGTACAGTATTAAAATAGAGACAATGCAGAAGGAAACAATGTGTCATGGGATTACTACTACTATATCAAATCTCCAGTGACTGTAAAGAGATGTTTTTCAACCGGAATTCTAGAAAGATCCAGCCACAAGACAATCAACGAGGCAATGCTAGAAACAGCTTCAAGAAACAGTAGTTACCCTTGTTCCTGCACTTGAGTACTGTGATTCACAAAATGTTTATCCAAGGTCCTACAAAAATCTATCCACGAGGCAAGCCTGCAGCTGCAAATACCATGAGCAACATTGCTCATGGTATTGCCAAATGTCACATGGAGATCTGAAAATCCCCACTCAGCTTGTGAACATGAGCATGGTAACCCCAGGATAAACTTGTGGTGCATACAGTTATTCAGTTGGTTGATTCGGCCATTTTCTTTCCATGAAAACACTGTGAAGTCTGCAGTTATCTAGATATACTTAAATTGTATGTTGCACGTCAGAAGTTATGCAGACACATTCTATCAACAAGATGAGGAACCACCACATTAGAACTTGCATATGTGCAATTTCCTCAATAAAAACTTTCCTAACTAATGGATTGGCTGGGATGGTCCCAGCCAATCCATTAGTTAGGATTCCCTCTTTGTTCCCCAGATATCACACCTATGAATTTCTTTGCATGCGGCTACGTAAACAAAATAAATACAAAAAATTAACATTACAGAGTTAAGAGACCAGATTGAATAGACAGTGACTTCCTTTCCTTGAGATGCTTCGAAAAACTTAAAATGAAATTGACTACTGTCCTGACATTCTACTGAAGATGCCCAGATGAAGGTTTACTGAATCGTGGTTGTGTGATAAAAAATTCTTTGAGTTGTTTTCTTAAGTGCAATGAATGGTTTTACAATATCTATTACAATAAAATTTTAATCAAGCTTCATAATCTGGTGAATAATTTATAGACACTGTATTACAAAACTTGGAGTGACAATTACATTGTGTGCCATTAGGGGTAAGTTATTACCCTGGCTAAAGAGATGATTAAATGGCTTGAGACAGCAGTTGACCTACTCATAAAATTAATCACATGGAGTAATTTTATGAGTGAGGCGCCACATGCTTTGGTGTTGAACACCTTACTGTTTGTAACATTTATTAATGATATTGATGTAGATAATTTCAAGTTTATGTCTAAGTTTATAGAGGATACAAAGGTGGTAATTAATGACATTAAGCAGATATACTTTTTCAAGGAGATCTAGATGAACTAGGCAAATGGGTTATAAAGTGAGAACAGAAATTAAACACTGACAAATGCAAGGTACAGCATTTCGGTAGCAGTGATCAGTGAATAACATTTATATTCATTTGTGTACCAACAAAATAAAAATAGTTCATAACGAAACAAAGTTAATGTAAAATTTATTTTATCTTAAAGAATTATTCCTTTTACCCAATCCTTCTAATAACTGTTTCACTTCTTTAAACCTTTATTAGTCAAGTGGGCTGATTAGAAATTTGACATGTCTATGTAAGGAATGAGCAAACTAAATTCAGTGGCTGCTTTACTCCCTCAGATAACACATACAAGGGGGCATAAAATTAAATTGAAAAAGGATGGTTGCGGAACATGTGTGGGAATCTGTTTCCAGCTAGAGAATAACTGATGGTTAGAATAAGCTGCACCTGATGTTGTGGAAGTGGGCAGTTTGAATAAACTTAATGAAGGATTAGACTATGAGAAAGGATGGTCAGCCCCCACCATGCTGATGCTGTATAAACTTTCTTCCTCGCATCATTTTCCCCAGTATTGATATATAACTTCCTAATGATATATTTAGGATCTTTAAAATGTATTCTAACCCAAACTTACTGATGATTAAAAATCGTTTCACATCTAGCATCAGTGTTTCCTGTGAGTGAATGCAATCACTGGAACTCAGACCTGGGTACATCACTGGTGACTGTATGATGACAAAAATATAACAATGGAAAAACTAGAGTTAATATTACAAAAATCAAAAAACCGAAAAAGCCCAGGCATAGACCATTTGAATGTAGAACTATTTAAATATGGGGGCACCTTACTAAAAACGCACTACTAAAATTATTTAACATCATATGGCATAAGCAATAGATACCCAAAGATTGGGAAACAGGAATAGTAATCAATTTACACAAAAAAAGGCTCCAGAAATAAACCTAACAACTACAGAGAGACAACACTGCTGTCAACTGCTGCAAAGCTATACTCTAATATACTAAAGAATAAACTTAATAAATACAGTGAACAATTCTTAGAAGAAGAACAATGTGGGTTCAGAAAAGGGAGAAGCACAATAGATGCCATTTTCTCACTACAGCAAATTTTGGAGAAAAGAAGAGAATTCAATCTACCAACATTTCTGCTCTTTATTGATTATGAAAAAGCTTATGACGATGTAAACCGGGAAAAACTTTGGCAGATTCTACGTGAAGAAAATATTCCAACCCAACTCCGGAAAGTGATCCAAAGCCTATATAAAAACTCAAAAGTCTGTATAAAATATTCTAATGGTCAACTATCAGAGCCAATTAACACCAATAAAGGAGTGAAACAAGGATGTGGCCTATCACCAAATTTATTTAATATCTACATCAACAAAATTCTTAAAGAATGGAAACAAACAATTAACAATGGAATACAGTGGAACAACAGGAATAAAATCCAAACTATATTACATGCTGATGATCAAGTTATAATTGCAAAATCCGAAGCTGAACTACAGATAGCAGCAAATGAACTTAATAAAATAGGTAAAAAGTACGAGATGAAAATCTCCACCTCAAAAACAAATTCAATGGGATTATGCGGAAAAAACATACAAAGAGTCAAAATTGTTATTGATGATAAAATAATAGAACAAATATCTGACTTCACCTATTTGGGAAATTTAATATCAAATGAAGGGAAAGACATCCACATTAAACTAAAAAAATATAATAAAATGAACGGAACGATTAAACGCCACTTCGGAAAACAAATGACAACTGAAACAAAATTACGACTGCACAACATCACTTCAAAACCAGCCCTCTTCTACAGCTGTGAGCCTTGGGTCATAAATAAGAAAGATGCACACAAACTAGAAGCAGCACAAATAATTTTTAAGACCATTATTAGGCTTTACAAGACTAGACCACCAAAGAAATAGAGATATCTGCAAGAAATTAAAAGTAGATAACATATAAATGACATAAAACGGTATCAGGAAAAATGGATCAGCCACGTAGAAAGAATGAACCCAGACCGGATCCCAAAAGTAGCCTTTAACTACAAACCTACAGGCAAGAGAGATGTCGGTCAACCAAGACAATGATGGTGAGATCAAGACCACCTCCAAGAGCTACAACGGAACAGGTCTTAAAAGACCCAAGCTGGACCAAGTTCGCGATGATAATGAAGATAGGTGGACCATAACCGGGGCGTGTTCGCTGGGAGCAACAACTGATGATGTTATGAACAGATTGTCAGATTTTAAGGGGAGTAAAGAGAGCATTATTATTCATGTAATGAATGACATTAAATGAACATGACCTGACCATTTGTTTGGATAAATATAGAACAACACTGAAAAATTGCCACAAGTTAGGTCAAAATTTGTATGTGGCTGGAATCTGCAAGACTCTGGGGGGGGGGGGGGGGGGGGTTTGTAAGCGTGGCCCACACTTGTAGATAGAAGGAATCAATTTTGTAGAGATGGTGATGGTATTCATTTGAGAAAAGGTGGTGCAAGGCTTTTTGCCAGTATCACTGATACCTTAATTCAGGGAAATTGCTAGTTGGGTGGGGGTGTAATACAGATCTGCATTTATCTAATAATACGAGTCAAAGTAATGCTTGCACACACCTCAAGAATTCCTGTTTGTTGCCACAACAGCCGGAGTAGGTAAGATGTTCTCGGGGTAGCAATGTTTCAAATGAGCAGGATGAGAAAGAAAGGGAAACAAGACTAAATAACTTCAAGGGGTGTGTCAGAATAGTTAACTATAGAAGAATACTTAGTCTTAACTGTGTTTACAGTTATGTCCAGAGTGCTGTCAATAAAATGGCTGAATTTGATCTCCTGGTCAGGACACTGAATGCTGAATTAATAGAGCTAACAGAAATGTGGTGCCATCCAGAAATTGAGATGAGTTCCACTATGGTGTGTATAATATATTCAAGAAAGGCAGATAAGATAGGAGGGGTGCTGGCAGAATGCTTCTCATCAAAAGAGCCGGAGCATGAAAAGCCTTTCCTGAGCCTGTAGATATGTCTGCTAGCATATAATCTGTGTGGTTTGAGTTAGTTAGAAGCAAAGTTATTAATGAGAGTGGGAGTGATCTACAGACCAGAAGATTTTTGAACAGTATGGTGAGAGACTTTGCAGGCAAATGGAGTAGCAAGCAAGCACAAATGTCTTATTATGGGTGACTTCCAACTGCCCCATATTGATCGGAATAAGTGGGAGGGAAACTCACCTCGGAGAAAAATTTTTCTGATCACACTAGATTATTATTTGTACCAACATGACAGAGGTAATACTAGGGGTGAGAATATTCTTGAACTCATCATTACTCATGAATTAGATGACTTCACATGGTTTAAAATACAGGAACTAATGGCTGGTAATGATCACATAGTCATCAGCTTTGCAGTAGTTAAAGGTAAAGACACGGGTTTCAATTTCAGGAGAGGGAACTCTGACAGCTGAACGGACTTTATGGCATCTATTAATTGGGTGGATCGCAGAGTGAGGACAAATACATTTGAATTATAGAGCGCCTCTGAAGCAAAATCACTAAAGCAATGAACACATATATATACCATTACAAAAATACTGCGAGAGGAGGATGTCGAAATTGATGAATGCGGAGTTAGCCAGTCAAATAGAGTAGATAGAGATAGCATGGGGATAGTTAGAGAGAGAGGAAAAGTACTGAAGCCGACAACAACTTCAGCTATTATTTGATTTTTAATAGTACCACAGATAGGGTTAGAGAGGCCAAGGCTGCTTATGAGAAAGCACTGGCTAAGAGAGCAAAGAATGGGGACAAGGAGTTTTTCGTGTATGTGAATACCAAAAAGAAACCAGATTGGACCCTTGTGCACGGGGTGGGGGAAAGTTTTAGACATTCCAACTGACACCGCAACTGAATTGAACAGATACTTTGGATCTGTCTTTAATGGAAAAAAAACTATTCATGTTGAGAAGAGGCTGTGCAAGTGAGATCGGGTCATATGAAATTAGTGATTTCAAAATTACAGATGAATGTTTATTAGAAAAACCCTTGCGTATAACGGCAAATTAGGCTACTGATTGTTGTTTTAAGACAATATTAAGGATTTTAAGACACAAGGGCATCAGAGGCCAAGATATGTCTTTCCAGGTTTTTTTAACATATACCATTTTTTTTTTTTTAGATTCATTTCCCAAAATGAATTTGCCGAATAAAATTAAACAGTTAATCAAGATTTGCAGAGTTATCTAATATCTGTTGAAAAGTAAGTGGATTCTGATTATTGCACAGACTCTGGAAGCAAAGGGCCCATTCATCCTCACCTGCTCTAATAATAATTGGTCTGAAATCAGTGTATGGTACTATCGTTGGTTTTTTTTGGTAGTTCTGTTGCTGACTTGACTGCATTATCTGCTTTGCCATTGCTTTCTATTTTGGAGTGTCCTGGACTCCAGCAGAGTTATTTCAGTGTTTTTTTATTTTTGACAGAGTTTGAATGGAAAGCCAATTGCTTGTGGGATGGGATGATGAGAATGATGTTTACCCTGTATGACTAAGATAGCACTGAGCAAATCAGAATATACTAGAACAGAAAGTGATGGTTTTCAGAGATCGCGAGATGCTCTTTTTAGCTGAAGCATATACTACAGCTCTAATCTAATCATGACTGGATTACAGCACGATTAAAATTCAGTAATGACTGCCTGTCAACCCCTCAAGATATTGAGGGTACTGCACAAAGGATGTTTAATTTCTGGAGGCATGTAGTTTGCAGGTAGTTAATATGTTTATGAAAATTTAGTTTGGTATTTAAAATCAAACCCAATGGTCTTATCGAATCCGTCATCAGTATTTCTGTGGCTTTCAGTTTTAATACAGGTTCTGGAAAAAGCAATTTACAGAAGTGTATTGCTGTAGTTTTACCCTCTGTTAATCGATAGCCATGCTTGATGACTGACAGGAAATAGCATGATAGTCTGCATAGACATAAGTTTCCACCGTAGCTGAGATTTCTCAAGTAATGCCTCTGGTACAAAAAGTGTTGCGCTTAAAATCGACCTTGTCTTGTGTTCCTTCTTCTTGTGTCTGAATTGTGGACGGCTCATTCTAGAATTGTACTTGAAAGGTCCTGAGATGGAGAAAATTCTGAATGAATCAAGGCAGGCTACCTCTCAGTCCAAGGTTTTTAAGTCTTGGAGGATTCCATATGTCCAGGTGGTGTCAAATGCTTTGGTAATATCAAAAGTTATCATTACCATGTATTGTTTTTTAACAAAAGTATTTTGAGTGTGAGCTTCAACTTTAATGTGGACATCATCAGTTGTAGACCTGTTACAGTGGAAACTAAATTGGTGTCGCGTTACAGCATCTTGGTCTTCAATAATCCAGACGAGTTTACTGTGAACCATCTTTTCTATTATCGTTCCTAAACAGCTGGTCAAAGATATAGACCGATAACTGTTGGGGAGGAAGTATGTTTCCTAGGTGTTGCTTTGGCTATCACTATTGACTGATGCCATCTTTGGAATATTTCTCAAACCATTCAAGATACAATTTTTTTCATGGTAAATAGTTGCATTGTCGTCTTGAAAGAATCAATTGCAATCCAGGTAAAAATGGAGCCCCGCAGATTCAGTTGATCCAATATAACAGAAAGATATTCACTGGAGATAACATGACCTAACAATATGAGCAGACATAGTCTGTACAACAGAGCATACTACATACCATAATACTATCTCCAGCCACTTGAATGGTGGGCACAAGAGTCTGGATGAATAAGATTCATGACACACTTTCGCCCTACCTTTGATACAAAAAAAAAGTGTAAATCAAGACTTATCAGACCACATGATCCCTTCCACAGTTGTCTTAGCATTGGCAGCATCACTCCAGTTGAATCTTTCAGGTTTTTAACAGAAAAAAGTGGCTTTCATATATATACACACACAACTAGCAAATCACACATTCTTCAACTCCCACTGCATAGTTCAACAGTGGGAGTTTGAAGAATGGAAATGGATCAAACCAATGATTTCCTTTTTCTCAAATGAGGCTCCTGCTAGGAAAGATCACCTGATCACCTGTCTTCCCCATAGCTGGATCAATTAAGAAGCCAAGGAAAGCATAAAGTATACCTGACACCAAGGAACTTGTGTTCATACTATGTGACAACTGATATCTGCATACTATACGTTTAATTATCTGTTGGCACCAACAGATAATTCTAATTTTTTTGCCAGTGAGCATACTTGTAAAAGTGATCTGTCTATTTATTGTGTCTAATTTATTATCATCCATTTCAGTCTACACGTGGAACAAGGTATTAAAAATATGATTTGCCTCTGAATATTTCTCAATTTAGCATTTACACTGATTAGAATACAAATAATGCTTAAGGTCATCAATTTCCCCTTGTGAAAATTAAAACCTTTCCCTTTACCTTTTGACAATAGTCTTCTCTTCAAATATGTCCCACATTAATAAATTACAATTATAATCTGCTAGCTAATGGTTCTTTAATCAGGAAATATTTGTGCCAATCATACAACTGGATATGCTCAACAATTTACCAAGATACACTAAATGTATTAAACATGTAATAGTTTACCAGAAATTTAAAGGAGAACAGAAAAATAATGTTCCCAATTACTTCCTACCCTCTTCATTCCTTACCTTCTTTTCCTTCCATCTGTTAACTTACATTTATTCATTTGTATTTCAGGATTGCATTTTATACTTTGTTTTTATAAGATAATTTTTCAAATGATTAATCAACCCAGAAGATATGAATATGCACAAGTGTGGGAGACGAAATTTTGGAAGTGAGGAAGATGAAGTGGAAGATTTTACAGTAAACTCAAATACTAAACAAAAGGTTAGTTCCAGTGAAGGTTGTTGTTGTTGTTTGGTTTTTAGGAGCATTAGCAACTAAGGCCATATTGCTCTAGGGATATGCGGTGGTCATTCCCTGACCTTTCCGCATCCTCCGTATTTGGTGGTCACCAGCTCGAACCCCGGTCTAATCAAGAAGCGTGTGCTACGCACTGCTGCTCCTGCCCACCTGGCTACAGAGGCGCCGACTGATGCCATGTATCAGGGTAAACATTGTCTTCAAAGATTCTATTGTAAAATTTTAATAGTGTAGATTTTCAGTTGGAGTTGAGGTGGCAAAGCTTTATGTAGTAAATGCCATCTGGTCCAGCAGATCTATTTCAAGAATACTGTAGAGCTTCATTGAGTTCGGTAATAGTGAACAGAAGGTTATAAGAATATGATTGGTTTGTATTGAAGTTAATTTTATATTTTTTCATAGATGCTTTAGTGCATCTAAATGAGTCTTCATAAGAGTAATAGAATGAAGTGGTAGTGAATGTTTCAGCTAATGCCTCTGCAATATCAATCAGAGAAGAAATGTCCATTCCTTTCCAAGACAGGATCGGGGCCGAAGTTCGTTGATACTTTCCACTGAGGATACTGATCTTTCTCCAGATTATTCTAGGATCAGTGTTTCTGCAGATGGTACAAGTGAATCAAATCCACGCCTCCTGTTTTGCTTTTCTTCAAATTCGGCATGCTTCAGCTTTCAGACGTTTATCAAAAAAATGTTCCCGGCTTTATTTTGCTTTCTTTTAGCAAGAAAGCAATATCTTGTCCAACAACCATTATTTCATAAGATTTGCTTTCGGTATTGCGCTTGTAGCAGCTCCAAGTAGTTCTCCTACTATATGTCTAGTGGCATTATTAATAGATGTACTAAGGATCAAGTAGCTATCAAATTGGATTATATTAGAAAACTTTTCCCAGTTTGCTCAGTGAAACTTCCACACAATTCATTGTTTGAAGGCATAGTTTGTGTCTGTATTTTGCAAATTATATGATGATGGTCACTGTTTTGAAGATCAGTTAATACTGCCACTCAAGGCTAGGGTAAATGGATGTTGAACATATGGACAGGTCAAGAGCAGAGCTTGATCTTGTAGGCAGGTGGATATACAGGGATACACCAGTATTCAGCAATGTTAAGTGATGGTTGTCAAGTATGGTTTCCATCATCCTCCCTCTCTGATCCATGTTTATAGAACTCAAAAAAGGATTATAAGTATTTAGATCACCAAGAATGCATACAGGTTGGGGCAGTTGAATTAGTATATCATCAAGCTGTGTACTAGATCATGAAACGTTTGTTGGAATATAAATAGAGAAGAGTGAAAACGATGCCAAGAACTACATCTGAATGGCTACTGCTTCTAGAGTGGTGCAAAGCTGGATAGGTTTGGATGGTATATTTCTATGAACTAAAATTGCTACTCCTCCTCTTGCCGGAGATTCAGGACATCTGTCCCATCTGTATATCTTGAGAAGTGAGGAGTATAATTTGATGATAAATATGTTTCCTGTACACAAATGCTTGAAGGATCATGCTGGTTCATTAAATATTTTAATTCATCTAGATTGCTTCATAGGTATTCCATTGAATAATTTTCTTGAGTTAAGGTTAGGTGGATTGGTCTGCCCGCTTTGTTTTCCCTCGATCCTGTTTATATTTCTCTCATTTTGGAAGTACTGGATGAGCAATATCCACCTTGTCCTCTGCATGTAGTAGGAGAACTGTGTTTTCATTATCCGACTTCTTGTCAATTTCCATACTTTGATCATTTAGCTTATTCATTTTTTTGCTTTTGATTTGCATTTTTTTCCCTTAGTTAAAGTTCCTGATTTGGGGGCATTGTCTTGATGTTGCTTGATTGGCTTTGTATTAGTAGAATTTGATGTACTCATCTTTGTTGCTGTCACTATCTCACCATCTGTGAGGAATGATCTGGCCCATTCAGAAAGAGATATTTCAGGAGGAATTGTAATTCCAGTCTGTATTGAGAACTTTTTAGTGTTTTTGACTGCATTAGAATATGATTCGGATGGCATCATGTTTAATATCTGTTTTCCTGCTTCTTGGTATAAGACATTTTTCTCTACCTTGTACTTCAGTATTTTCTCTCCCATTTTCCATGATTCACAAGTTCTGGAATATACAGGGTGAGAACCCTGGCAGTTGGGATATTTTGGCACTGCTGCTGTACATTCAGTTTGGGAGTGATCTGGTGAGCCACACATGGGGCAAATGGCCTTACCTTGGCATGATGTTTGAGAATGACCATACTTCTGGCATTTAAAGCATCTAAGTGGATTTGGAATATATGGTTGGATCTTACAGAAAAGGTAGCTAGCTTTAACTGATGCTGGAAGATTCGGAGTACTGAAGGTAAGGATAACATTTCTAGTAGGTGTAAGGAAGGCATCCTATTTGGTCATTAATCTTTTGGCACTGATAATGCACCCTAAGTTCATTGATGACCTTAAGTTCTTCATCGAGAACATTAAGGAGATCCCATTCTGAAATGACCCCTTTTGAGTTGTTGTTTGTTATTTGGTTTTTAGGAGCATCAGCAACTAAGGCCATATTGCTCCAAGATATGCGGTGGTCATTCCCTGACCTTTCCGCATCCTCCGTATTTGGTGGTGACGGGCTCGAACCCCGGTCTAATCAAAAAGCGTGTGCTACGCACTGCTGCTCCTTCCCACCTGGCTACGGAGGTGCCGAATGTTTTGAGTTGTTTAATGTTCTGTGTGGATTTACAGAAATGGGAAGGCCTCTAAAGGTTGTTTTCTTCAGGGGCTGTCTAGAATGACTGGGATTGGAAATTTCTATAAGGAGATCTCCTGAGCAAAGTTGTTTGACAATTTTTGGAGTACCTGTTACAGCCTCTGTACAAGAAATGGAGATAAGCTACTAAGAGATTTTGTTGATAAAGAGTGTAAAATTAAAAAAAAAAACAGGCAAATCAGGTGAAGAATAATCTTTTTTCATTCTTTTGGCTTGAGATGACTCAAGTTCGTGTGAGCATGTAGGCTCTACGGTCAGTGATATTGAGGGATCTATGTCTGCTCCTTTTCAGCCCCACCATGTGGAGGCAGGAGTGGTGCCATCAGTGACCAAGCTTGTTTGTTTGTTTTAGAGTTTTATGGGTGACCAAGCAATAACGGATTAGTGGTTAGTGTGTTAGAGAAGTTAGCTATATACAGAGTCCAGTCACAATATTATGACCAGCCCTCCAATGCAGACATCACATATGCCTAGCGAATCATACAGTGCATGTGTCAAGTTCACACACCGCAAGCATATAAGGCTTGATGTTCAGCATCCGTGAACACAGTAACAGCCTCTGTCATGGGCAAAGCACGCAACCTATCAGGCCTGGAAAAAGGAATGATCATCAGCTATCTGGCCAGGGGTGCCAGCATTTCCGAAACGAAATGCTCATGTGCTGTAGTGGTGAAAGTGTATCAAGACTGGACGAATGGGACAGTTTTGACGACCTGACGTGCCAACTGTGGAGTCCCATGCGGCATTGATCCCAGAGGTGAACGTCAGTTGAAACGGTTGGTCCAGACCAATCGGCATGTACTGTTGCTCAACTGGCCGTCTAAATGAACCGTGGCACCACCAGAAAGGTCTCCAACATGACGGCGCAGCAAACCCTGTTGCGCATTAGGCTTCGGAGCTGATGCTTGGTGACAGCACCCATGCTGATGGCCGTTCATTGCAAACAATGCCATTAGTTCGTACAACAATACCGACACTGGACCTTAGCCGAATGGTAACAGGTGGCCTTCTCCGATGAGTCACAGTTTCTGCTCCACTGAGTGGATGGATGGTGGCGTATTAGGGTGAAACCTCCGAGAACAGACACCCAGACATGATTGCTGGCCGAAGGCAGGCTGGGGGGGGGCAGCGTTATGGTCTGGAGAATATTTTCATGGCATGGCTCAGGTCTGCAGATACCTCTGGAGGGCACCCTGAACACAAATGGTTACCTATTGATTGTCGCCGATCGGGTACACCCGTACATATTGACCGTATTCCCTGGGGGCGATGGTATCTATCAGCAAGACAATGTTGCCAGAATTGTCCACAAGTGGTTTGAGTAGCAGCATGAGGAAGACTTCAAGCTACTCTCCCTTGGCCACCAAATTCCTCAAATCTTAACCCATTGAAAACCTATGGAACCACCTTGATCGACACATCAGACGGATGGATCCTCCACCAAGGAACCTACAGGAACTCTGTGTTACACTGCAGTCTGCACAGTCACAGATACCCGCAGCAACCTTCCACAGACTTATTGTGTCCCTCCCATGGCAGCTGGCTGTCTTGCATGCTGCAAAAGGCACATATTCTGGATACTAGGTAGGTGTTCATAATAATGTGACTGGACTTTGTATACACACAAAGGAAAGGTGTCTTTCCTTTTTTAGTAGTAAGCTTACTTTTTTTATCTAGAAGAAGCCAAAAATAAAAAAACACTTTGTAAAGTAGTGACTGCAAAAATCTCTATAATCTGGTGATTAGAGAAAAGAAGCTTTCAAATTGCTTTGGAAATATCGCTATGATCACTCACTTGGAACCTGGGGCCTAGGCTCCTGGAGTTGATGGCATATACCCCATAATTTTGAACAAGGCCGCCCGGTGTGTATTGAACCATTGAAGTTAATTATGAGGGCATCTTTGGACTTGGGAGAGATTCCTTTGGATTTGAGAAGTGCCAACATATCACAAATACATCAAGACAGTTCTAAGGGTGAAGCTGGTTTGATTTGGTTTTGATTGAAGGTTGCATCATTGACTAAGGCCATGATACACCAAGTCCACAGCGAAGTTGGTAACTGTAGACCGGTTAGTATTACTATAGTGGTAGGGAAAAACCTAGAAACAATGATTAAGTGTGCAATCCAGGAACATTTAGAAAGATATGGCATGCTGAATAACACACATGGTTTTGTTAAGAGAAAATCATGTTTAGCTAACTTAGTAAGCAATTCTGACACAATTACTCATGAGCTGGATGTAGGGAACAATTTTGGCAGTTTTTTTGGATTTTATTTTTCCCACTTCCTCATTGGGAGATTACTCTATAAAACTGGAAGATGTTAGGATTATTGGAAAAATTTTAAAATGGATTGCTCAGTGGCTGCAAAGCAGAAGGCAGAGGATTCTGTTTAATGGGTATTCTTCAGATTGGTATAAAGTCAGAAGTGGGATCCCCCAAGGATCAGTTATTGGATCACTGTTTCTGATTTTCATACACAATATCAATGATGGGATAGAGGCTTGATATCAAAATTTGCAGATGACATCAAGATTACCTGTAGTTGTTCCACGCAGACTATTCATAGTCTTCGAGTTCTTCAGTCACTTTGAACTCTGCATTGACTCCTATAAAAAACAACAACTGAGCAGTATGGGAAACATCTGTGGACTCATCAAGAACCAAGGAAAACCACTCAATGTCGACAACTCTTCAAGCAACTGTTTTCACTAATAGTCTTAAAAAAGTCTATTTTCTCTGGACACATTTCTTCGGCTGTTGCAATCAAACATGACTTAATTAACTCACCATCTTTAAACAGTTTTCCTTGATTGGCTAACAAATGAGCCATTCAGAAACATTTTATTTGCAGCCTCATTTTTATTTTTTATTTATGCAAATAAATTCTGTTGTGATGAGATATTCCATTTTAAATTTAATTTTTCTGACCGTTGCTCTGCTGCAAGTTGGAAATATTGTGATGAGTGCTTAATAATCATGTCTCATTTAATTTGGCAACGTCGACGTATATTGTATTCTTTTAGCACTGCTGTAGTGTCACTATGTAATAAACACAATGCTTTGGCATTTAATTCAATAAGAACAAAAACAAAATAATCCATACTCCAGAAAGCATTAAAAAGTGCAACATTCAAAGTCCACTTTTCTCTTCTTTTCTTGTTTTGAAATGATGGGTACACACTGGTAATAAAATAAAGTCGCAGTATGGCGAAACAAGTGGCACTCGAAAAGCTGTCATCATCACTGCGATTGTAGTCGAACTAGCAGCGATGATAGTCGATGATAGCACCACAAGTTCTCTGTCACAACTACTCAACTTTGCTGTTGTTAGCGTAAAAGCAGCCAAAGACAATACGTAAACGAATGAGTGTGGCTGTGTTCCAATAAAACTATTTGTGGACACTGAAATTTGAATTTCATAAAATTTTCATGTCATGCAATATTATTCTTCTTTTAATTTTTTTCCAATAATTTAAAAACCATCCTTAGCTCGTAAGCTGTACAAAAACATGCAAAGGGCCAGTTTTCAGCCATAGTTCACTGGTACTTGGTCTAGATGATCCTGCAATGTTTCTTTAACCAGTGACTGCATTATTTTCCCCAGAACAGAAGTTAAACTAACAGGTCTGTAATTACTCGTGTCATGCTTTGTTCACCCTTTGTGAATTGGGGGCACATTTCCTGTCAGTGGGGACCTCCCCTGAGTCCAAGGATTTGCTTACTAATTTCGCCACCTCCTTTAATATAACTGGACAGATCCCATGCACAACAGGTGCCTTTATGTTTAACTTCCACAAGTTCTCCTCTACTTTGCTCAGTTATTACAAACTTATTTTGCTCCCTGTTAAAATTTAATAAGCTTCTGTCCTCCACTTCCCTACAGAATTCCTCAAAAGTCTTACTAGCACGTGAGTGATCAACCCACAAGTTCCAGTCAATATCCGAAAAGTTAAAATTCCCCATTATAAGATACTCTGATTTACTGGCCAATATTTCTCTGTACAGTTGTTCATTGTACTTATCCGAGTCATTAGGCCTATAACCCACTCCTACCCTCATTTTTGCTCTCCTGCTGCTAATGTCACAGCAAACCGACTCAACATTCATAATCCGAGAACACCAAACTTATTCTTGGTTTATGATTTTTCCGCCCCATTTATTTCTGGTATCTTCCTACATCTATTTCTTATTCTTTCTACCTCCTGACGTATTAGGCAGAGCTTTGGCTTTCCTATAAGCCATTATATTTCACTCTTACAAAAAACAGCAGACAAAACACTTTCACACCAGTGCATATCAGCCCTCTGATACTATTGTTCATTGGATTTTCTCACCCCTATTTTACCTGCCTCACTATGAAATTATGCTTTTAGCATTTTAAAATGCACTTTTTTGCCTATTACATAGTATGACATACATATTACACTATATACAGCAGAGATGGGCAACTTTTTTCGTCAGCAGGCCGAATGTAATTTTCGTATCATGACGTGAGCCAGAATAGATTAAACGATTTAACAAAAAAAAATCAGAACCTAAAAAACATTATATTACTTGAATTACCAAATTATTAATGTATTTTAAAAAAAAGTCGATTATAGATAGGTACAGATAAGAACTGCAATTTGGAATAAACATTTTAATGTTATGATAACAAAGTAAATGCAGAAAACAAAAACTTTAATGTGAGGGATTACATTTGGAATGTTCCTGATTTATGATTTCATCAAAATTGGGATACAATGCACTAGTGGCTATTTGTAGAACTGCTCCTAAATTTTCATCCATTATTCTTGATCTAATTTTGCTCTTTGTATTTTTCATTAAAGAAAATGTAGTTTCGCATAGGTATGTCAATCCAAAGAATGCCAAATATTTCTGTGCATTATCCAGAATATTTTTAAACATTTCTGGATTTAACGAGGCATAAAAGTCCGTTATTGTTTTTTCAGCAAATTGATTCTTTAATATTAAATTTGATTGTAAATTTATCAGTTCCAACTGGATACAAGGTGGTGCATCATTGACGTTAAAATTAAATGGTAGGCTTACTAAAGATAGATCTTTAGAAATTTTCTGAAAATCATCAAATCTTCTTGTAAATTCATTAAATAAGTCACTTATTATAGCCTCACATTTCTTAAAATCAGCACATTTAAGTTTTTTTTCTCTTTGTAAGATTGGAAAGTGAGTTAACTGTTTATTTTGGAATTTTTGCGAAAATAACTTGAGTTTTCTCATAAACGATGTGACATTTGTATACATATCAAAAATAAATAGTCCTTTCCCTTGTAATAATAAATTTAATTCATTTTGATGCGAAAACATATCAACGAAGAAAAAGTCGTTCAGCCATTGTTCATATTTTATTTCACAAAATTCATTCAGCTTGTCCTTAGCATTTAAGAAGTTTACAATTTCATCCAACAAATCATGAAATCGCTTTAACACTTTTGCAAGACTAAGCCATCTTATGTCCGTATGGTAAGGAATATCAGTAAAATCACATTCAATTTCTTTCAAAAATGTTATGAATTGGCAGTGGTTTAAAGCTCTTCCACGAATAAAATTAACTACTTTCGTTACAACCGATATAACATGCTTCAGTTTTAAAACTGTTTTGCACAGGGTTTCTTGATGAATTATACAATGTAAGAAAATGATTTCTTTTCCTGAAATACGCTTTATTTTGTTGCTTATTCTTTTTAATAATCCAATGTTTTTTCCTATCAAACTAGAACACCCATCGGTTGTGATGTTGACAGTTTTTTCCCACTTTATATTATGTTTTTGCAAAGCTTCTTGAAGAGCTATAAAAAAATCTTCGCCAGTCGTGTCTTTCATAGGATAGGCAGAAAGTAATTCCCCCGTAATTTCAAATCTATGATTTATACCTCGAATAAAGATTAAAAGTTAACGTATCGGTAATGTCACATGACTCATCTAAATCCAGTGCATGGTAAGTACAATCTTCCAATTTTAATTGATCACATAAATTACTTGAAATATTATCAATCCGTCTCACAAGAGTTCTTCGTGTCAGAGAAATTTTTTCAAATGTCAGTTTTTGTTTTTTTTTTTTTTTTTTATCAGGGCATAATAATTCAGCAATATCTATCAAACATTCCTTCACAAATTCCCCGTCATAAAATGATTTACATTGTTTCGCAACCTTAGTTGCAACAATATAACTAGCTTTTGTCAGAGCTCTATCTGTATTTGACAAAATTTTCAAAGTATTTTGTTGCTTACGCAAACCACATTTAAAATTTTCTGCTTCAATTTTCATTTGTTCTGGTGAAAATAGCTTATATTTTACGAAATGTTTTGTTGAAAAATGCCTTTGTAGATTATATTCTTTAAAAACGGAAATAGTTTCGTTACAAACCAAACAAACAGCTTTATCATCTATATTTGCAATTAAATATTTGAATGTCCAATTATCATTGAAAATGTGGCTTTCGGCATCATTTTTTCAATTGGCTCATTTTATGGGCTATAAATTATATTAAATTAAAAATTGTAATAATTAGAAAAGGCATAAACTGACTTAAAAAATGTTGCACCAATATTATTTTTTTCAATAAGAAGTCAAACCCAAAGGAACTTCGTTCGATCGATGCTATAATAATAATTAGGAAATAATATTCTTTGACGCTGCGTAGAATCACCTGGTTAACTGCGCACTGCTTACTGCTGTACGCTGCACTGGCCGCGATTCCCGATTGAACCGAACATTTACGGCGAGTGTAGTCAGGTATGGATTTTCTATATTTATGCATTTACGGAGGGGGCCGGATGTTGCCCACCCCTGATATACAGGGTTGGATCTAGAGTTTATATTAACTCTGTAGTGGTGGCATGGGACCTGACAGGACCATCTCAAAAACAATGCTCCTGTAAAACCCTTTAATTAATGATTAAAAATCTGAAATTTTTTTTTTTCTAGACTCCTACATTTAGTCCAACTATTACTGCAACTAATACTGGAGTTTAATGCAAGGTAAATAAATGTTGGCACCAGTCAGATGACACACTATTATTTTTGTAATTATTTTCTTGAAGAGTAAAGTGCAACTTGACTGATACCAAAATAACACTCAAATCATGTGCTTCTCTAAAGTTCAAGGTGACTGCATTCCACACCCAAGAGTTAAATACATATCAACAATTTCTCACACTCTGTTGTTGAAAGAGTTGCTTTTGTATAGATAAAGGAAAATGATATTCACAACATGAAAAACACTATATTCAAGATGGTCATAGTGTGTAGGAGGCGAGATATATATGTATGCCAAATTTGAAATAAATTTTTGAAGTGGAAGTGAGTGAAAGTATCTAATACATATAGATTTAAAAACTTTTTTTTTAAAAGTATTTGTACACATAATATGCAGAAATATATATACTGTACCCACATGGCCTATGAACACATGTCAACGTTCATGTCTAAAACTTTTTTTTTTTTTTTTTTTTTTTCAAATTTAAAGCAGAATTAAATTTTTTTGCTTCAAAAATAAACTGCATTTTTTAAATATTTAATTTTTTAATAAAAATGAAAAGTTACATGATAAATATGGGAAACCATTAAAAATTATACCATACTGGTAATGTTAAAGCAGAATTCAAAGTAATAGAAAAAAGAAAATTAGGAACTGTCATGTGCCTTATCAATGCCCTGCAACTCTCATTTGCTTCAACCACTGCCAGGTTAAACAGCAAGTACTCTTCACCAGGCATTATGCATATAAATAAGATTATTTTATGGTCAGCTTTTCTGTTTGCAGGAGGAAGAACCAGTTGATGATAACAAAAAACCATGCATTGTCACCTGACTACTGCAGGAATGGCATACAAAAACCACCAGAAAACTTCTTAACCGAGGGATGTGAATCTTGGCTTTTCCAGCCATTGGCAGAAGAACAAGGGTTTGTTTGTTTGTTGTTTGGTTTTTAGGAGCATTAGCAACTAAGGCCATATTGCTCCGGGATATGCGATGGACATACCCTGACCTTTCCGTATTTGGTGGTTACGGGCTCGAACCCCGGTCTAATCAAGAAGCGTGTGCTACACACTGCTGCTCCTTCCCACCTGGCTACGGAGGCGCCTTAAAAGAACAAGGGAAGGTAAGACTAATAGTGAATGTGTTAACTATATACACAAACACTGCATGATCAGATAGATCAGAGATTGACTTTGTATTTTAAAATTGGGGTGTTCAACCAAGCTGTAATTTGTTGCAACATGTTCAGTAATTCACGTAGACATTACAAATCACCCATTTATGTACAGTATTTTAAAAAGTTCTCACAAAGTGGCAAACTAGAATCATATTTAGTTTCAAATTAGGGAAAAGTGAAATAGAAACCCACAGCTTTCAGAGAAGATGTTATTTGTCATATACGAGCACAGAGAAGAGCAAGATTGGCAAAAGGAACAAAGATTGTGCTTGCCAAGAAAGGCTTAAGTTGCAAATTGCAGCATCTGGAGATTAGGCACAAGTGAGGAGATCTGATTGAAGTGTATATGCCCTTGAATGGTTTGAGCAAGCTGAATGCTGATGGGATTGTTCCTCTTGTATAAACTCAAATTGAGGAAAGACAGTAGCAAAATAGATGTGCATAAATTTTCCTTTAGCCAGTGAGTGCTTGATTGCTGGAACAGGCAATCTGTAGTGGAAGTTGATAGCTTAATAAATTCAAGGAAAAACCACACAAACCTTTGGTTTGTGTGGTTTTTCCTTATGTTGTTAGAGAAAGTGCATTTCTTATGGGAAATATTGATCAATTTTAATATACTCTTTGGGAATGCTGCATGCTCAACCAAGACTGTGCCTTGCATCATCACTGATGATCAGAGAGAGAGTAGCAAGTTCTCATACATCAGGATCTTTATCATTGTGCTGGCGACTCACACTTTGTTTCTACCATCATTACTGGTGAAAAATCATGAGTGCAAGGCTCAGTCTGCTCAATGACTAAAAAAAAAAAAAAAAAAAACGGGAAAAAAAGAGAAACAATCTCAATCGAATCTAAAGATCGTGCTCATACATGGTGGTAGTCCTATATCCACCATAATTATTATTAGCCATATTGTGCAAGGAAATCTGAGGTTTATGCAGCACCAGACCAAAAAAATTTTCCGAGTTACCCTGAGAGAGAGAGAGAGAGAGAAATAAAAAGGAATCACCAAGAAAGAAGTATGATATCCAGCTCAGGATCCTGGGTGTGCCAAGCCCATACTCATCAGACATGAATCCACATTTAACTTCATTTTTTTCTTCAGCTTAAAGTCTCTTTGAAAGATCAGTGAAATTTGCAATAACAAAGGAAATTATTCAGAACATAACAGAGAAGTTCCTGGCAATTCCAAAAGAAGCCTATCAAGAGAGCTTCCAAAGGCTGAGAAAGTTTTGGAATTGGTGTATAGCAGGGGTGGCCAACAAGTCAATTGTGGCTTCAATTTCAGTTGATCACGAAGAATTTTAAATATATATAAAAAAAAAATGGTCCTTGAGATTGTCACAGACATTCTCTCAGATATGACAGGCAAGATGTACTTGCTACCTAGGAGCCAGCAAAAGATTAAATACTAGAAGTATTATGAACATAGCTTTCAAAATCATGAATTCCATCAGAGAACAATCTCTTCAAAGGAGACATTTCAAAATGCAACTTGATTAAAATGAACCAGATCTGATATTACAGACAGATTTGAGGTCGCTGAGGTGGAGTAAGTTTCTATAGAGATTTCGAAATTTGCTGAATAAAATTTTAAAAATTTCTTGATCAAAGGGGAGATGATTATCAGCAGCTACAAGATACGGAGTGGTTGTGTGATCTGGCTTTTTTGTCAGATTTTACCAGTAAATTAAAGTTATGTGAATTTGGAAATAGAAGGAAAAAATAAAAATGTGCATGACGTGATTAGTAGTATTTCTGCATATAAATATCAATTTTTGGCAATGGCTAAGGATCTCAAAAAAAAAAAAAAAAATTCGATCATTTTGCAAATATCCAAGATCATTTGTGAAAGCATTACATTGTGAAAGCCTTCCTAAAAGCCAGATCATCAGTAAAAGCCTTTTAAATATGTTTGCCAAGAGACATACACAAATATAAAAAAAGTGCAGTGAACTTCTAAATTGCTGTTTTGGTTCCACATATCTATGTGGATCAGCCTTTTTGTATTTGAAACAAACAAAGACGAAGATTTGCTCTACTCTCATGGACTTGCATACAGATTATTCTTTACTGTTGGCCTTATCCCTGATTTTTGAAAGCTTAGCAAATAACACAGATGCAAACTTCACATAAATTAAAAATTTTCTGAATTATATTTAATTTTAAAATTTACAAACAACATTTTTCAATGTGTGTTAACTTTTTTTAACCATGTGCAATGAAATTCTTGAGATGGTAGATTGCGGCACATTTTGAAGAAAAAAAGTAGATCACATCGCAAATTAAGTTGGCTACACCTGGTATATAGTGCCAAGGTGACTAAGCTGAAGGAAATCAATCTGAATGTAGTCAATAAGCTTCAATGCCTCCCCACCAAATATTCGTTCATACCTTGAACTTTTTCGATTCCCCGCATATGTAAGAGAAGCTAGCTGGAAAGCAATATCTCCAATAGTTACCAATAAAGCATTGGAATATTCCAAATCAACTTAGGTTAAACAATGGACGATTGACTGAATTTGTAATTGTCAAAGTTCAAAGTCTAATTCACTATACACTAATGATGTAGAAAGTATGGTGGTGGAAATGAGAATATGAAATTATATGCTGTTCTCAATTTGTTTTCCATGAATCTCATGATCCCCCTATCTCAGTGTTATTATCTTTCATGTGAAAAAGTAACAAAATAAATATATGATGGCAAAATTATTTTTTTTCTTCCAGCTCCTTCATTACCGCTTCACAGTTGCTAATAAGATTGGTCAGACAAGATCTCCCCTTAACAAATCCATGCTCTAATTCCTGTATGACTGCATTCCTACCAAGATGATCTTGCAATACTTCTTGAACCACTGCCTCCATTATTTTCACTGGAACTGAAGTAAAACTTACAGGTCTGAAATTACTCACTTTGTCCATTGATCCCTTTAAGAAAAGGGAGACACCTGCACATCCCCAACTCGAAGGGAACCCCCTGAATTCACAGATGATCTCATAATTACAGCAAACAGTTAATTTCTCTCCCACCTTTTTTTTTTTTTTTTTTTAAATAAAACTGGATAGATTCTGTTACCCCAAGTGCCTTATTTACTTATCTTCAACACTTATTCTTTCCCTTTCTTCTCAGTGATCACAGAATCATTTGCCACCCAGTGATAAGTTGGTATATCAATCCAGAAAATTTTCACACGAACGTAGTTGCAAAATATTTATTCAGTTTGTTGTTAGCACCCTGAACAGGTTCATCAATAGTTATGCCGTATTTTTTTTTTTTTTTTTTTTTATGAAAACCCCAAATACGAAAGGTATCAAAACCTATAGTACTTAGTACCGTGCATGGGTTGAAAAGAGAAGTATGGAGGGGGGGGGGGGTGCCGGAAACTTTGCTCTAGAGACTAAACATGGGATTCACCACTTCAAGCCTCCAATAAGCAAAGTGGTGGTATTTCACTGGTTGATGAAAGTCATCTACCACCTACCATATAATTAGTGGATCAATGTGGTATATAACTTACTTTCCTTCTAGTGTTAACACAAGCCCAAAATTCTCTCCATTCTTATCCTATTGATCGAAAAATTTTGAAATTTAAATATAAAAATCATTATAAAAATACATCATTCAAAACACTACAATTAGCAGTCAATACAAGATTCCCATTTCTTTGTTGAGAAGCAAGAGCACTCTCAGCTCCTATACAGCAACTGTGTTAGTTGACTTGACTATTCAAATTGAATAGGAACTCATTAGAAATTAGGGTGGCGTTATTACATTTGTGTATGGTTTCACAGTTGCAAAATTTGCTGGGTAAAAACCTGAATGAATTTAAATGTAACTGTAAATTTTGGGGCAACATTCTCTAACTTTTTTGATGATTTTGTTTGGCTTTGATATACCAAAGCACTCACTGTTGCAAGTTTCCAATATTCTAATTGGAGAATGACCATGTTAATTATTTATTTGTACACATCACTGTAGCATGCAACTGTTTACAGGTTTGTGATCCAACGTCTAAAGTATAATTTTTCCTATGTGTAGTCGCATAAGTTGAACAATCCTCTTGAAAAGATTGTTTATCCAGTAGCCACAACAAAAATCACTGAAACTAAATTTTCCACTGCCTTCTAGAATTATTATTGAAAATATTTAATTTCACCTTTACTAGTTCATGTCTGTACTACTCAAAAAAAAGCACTGCTTTTTAGTTCCCAGGTAAGTGGACAAAAACTTATAGGAGCCTAGAGATCATATAGGCATATTTGAACAATGTTCCTGAAAGCAAAACATCACAAAGAAACTTTCCATAAGGAACTGAGTTTAGAGGGAAAAAAAAAAAAAAAGAAAGATATATATATATATAAAAATACACTGTGCTGCCACTTTATTAAGTACACCTACCTAGTAGCGTGTTGAGCCTCCTTTAGCCTTCAAAACAGCCTGAATTCGACTAGGCATGGATTGAACAAAATGCTGAAAACGTGCAGGAATGGAGTACCGTGCAGACTCGAGTCTGTTATGCAGTTCCTTGAGATTCGACGGAGGAGTAGGCCTGCAGCAAACATCCATTTCCAGCTCAACCCAAAAGATGTTCAATAGGATTGAGATCCTGGGACTGAACGGGCCACTTCAGCAAAGAAAAGTCATTTTCACGTTCCCAGAACCATTCCATAGTGATTCAGCTTTGTGCACTGGCACATTATCCTTCTGGAAGTAACCATCTGACTGAGGATAAACTGTCAACATGAACGGATGCACTTGGTCAGCAATGATGTGGCATTCAGATGTGAATCTATAGGTATCAATGGACCCAACATGTACCAAGAAAACATTCCCCATACCACAACACGGCCCCTACCACCTTGCACAGTAGTCGTCAGACATGACAAGCCCATGGATTCATGTTGCTTTCGCCAAATTCTGAGCATTCCCTCAACATAATGCACCAGGAACTTCGACTCGTCAGACCAAACAACTGTTTTCCCATCCCTGATAGTCCAGGATTGGAAAACAGTTCCAGTGTTGCTGTGCCCACAGGAGGCGTGCTCTCTTGTTCTTCATTGATAACAAAGGTAAGCAATGTGGCCGTCGGCTGTTTTAGCCTATTCGCAACAAAGTGCGGCTAGTGGTCTGTTGCGATATTTTGTTCTGCGCACCAAGGTTGTGTTCTCACGTGATGTGCGACATCATGGCCTGTCTGTTTGCGTGCACAATTCTAGCCATCCTCCTTCGACCCCTCTCTCTCATCAATAAGCAATTTTCTTCGACAGGAGTGCCATGGAGAGGATGTTTCTGTTTGTTGCCCCATTCTCGATACACCCTCGAAACTGTGGTGCATGAAAAATTCAGAACTGCCATTCCAGAGATGATTTGTCGAGCACGTCTTGCACCTACTACCATGCTACATGCGAAGTTTGTCAGATCACTCCTTTTCCCCATTCTTGCTACGGTTTGTATGCTTAACTAATACTAGAAAGATTGTTCTGCTGCATTTATATCTACACCTATGGTCATGTGACTTGCAATGTTGTGGGACGAACCATTTAGGTGCACAGCAGGGCTGTACCTAATAAAGTGGCAGCACAGTGCACGTGTGGGTGTGTGTGCGCATATAGAAACTTTGCCTAACATTTTGACCGTATAGCAGGCCCACATTATAACGTGGTTTGCTCTACACAAATTTGCTATAATGCTGTTCTTATATTATAACCATCTCACTCTAACGCTGTCACAACTCACTATAATGCTCTTTTACTAGCGTACAGATTGAAAATGAATAGCAGTTTCCCATACTGACTTGCGAAATTTTCTCCTATGCTAATTTAATTGCATTATGGTGACTTGTTACGTAGTTCAGAGATCAACATTTTAAAAAAAATTATCAAGTATATTGTTTATAATATATGCATTATAGGCATCTATCTGAAGTCTAGTCATCACTTGGTCCAGTGTTAGACATCGTCCGTAATGGACAGTTAACTTGAACATTGTATCATAATTAATGCAACACAGTTACATTTTCAAAGATTAATAATGGCAGATAAGAATTAAAAAGGAACAACGTCTGGATATGGTACGAAGCGTACTAAAGTAAGAAAAATACCGAATTTGAAAATTAAATTATACATTTTTAATGTGAATTGATTCCGTTCAACGACAAGTGGATGTGTGCAATAATTTAGAACTGGCAGGTTCAACTGTAAGAACAGTTATAAAAAATAAAGAATTAACTTTGGCAGTGAGAAAGATAGCTGTACCACTGCAAGCAACTAGGGTAGCTATTATAATTGAAATAGAGAGACATCTAAATCATTTTATTGAAGATAATATCCAATGCAAAATTCAGTCTAGTTAAATATTATTAAAGAAAAAGCGATTAGCCTATATGATGATCTGAAGAAAGCTCACCTTAAAAAAAAAAAAAAAAAAATGTTGAACCATTTAAACTAGTAAGGGCTGGTAAGATAGATTTAAAATCCAGGGAAAAGCCACAGGTGCAGATCAAGAAAGAGCCAAAACTTGCAAAAAAAAAAAAAAAAAAAAAAAAAAACTTCTTAAAATTATTGAAGTGGTGTTAAACTTCTCAACAAGTTCTTAACATAGATGAAACAAGGCTTTTGTGGAAAAGAATTCCTAAAAGAAGTTTCATATCAAAAGAAGAAAAAAAAACATGCCACGCTTCAAAGCGGCAAAGGATTGGTAGACTTTATTGTTGGATGGTAACACTGCAGGGATTCTAAAGTAAAACCCCTTTTAGTTTACAAGGAAGACAGCCAAAGTACAACCCAAAATAGACCAAAGTTATGAAAACTCGACAGCCCAGGGCCATTGGATTAATAAATTCATGATTTTAATTGGCATTTTAAGTTTAATTTTGATACACAATGTAGTTAGTTACCACATAATTATATACATATGTAATTGGAAAATATTTTATATGTACAAATTTTTAATATTAAATATTTTGACTGACATTTGTGTGTCATTTGACTACCGTTTATTATTGATTAGGAAATATTTTATGGCATAGACGCGACTCACAAATACATATGTTACATTACAGGAATACGGCGGTCGCTTAGCACTCTGTTTTTCGGGAACGATTTATCATTTTTAAGCGGGGGGGGGGGGGTCACCTGTATATTTTTTTTTACAAAATATGTACACATGTTCAAATAAAAAAAAATAATAAAAATAAATAAAATAAAAAACACAGATAGTATTCCTGAAAGCAAATGAATTTATCCACATGAACAATTAATGGCTGTTGTTTCATACATTAACTTACACACAAGAGTCAGTCAGTAAGGTCTGGAAAGCTCTCAGAAATTCCTAAAATATAAGTAGCATAAATTGTGTTTATATAGCATTTTGTTTGATGAATAAATTTACCAAGTAGCAGAGTTGAAGATTTTTCACTTCAGATGAAGCCAATACAGCTGTGACTTCACTTCATTCCATTTGTAATGGAATGAAGTGATTTTAATTGATAATAATTAATCAAACAGGCTATATAAAATTTAATGTTGATGATTTATTTAGTATATGAAGACAATTTTGATTAATTATTAAGGAAAGCCAATTAAAAGGATCTACCATGTCAAATTTTTATTTTGTCATCAATCAGATATATGTATCTATAAATATAGCAAAATAATGAGTGTCTCCCAAGAGTATTCAAACAGGCGATTTTATAAATGAATGTGTAGCCAACTCTATTTTTTTTTAAAAAATACACAAATATTTGAACTATATAACTAAAATGCAAATATATATATATATATATATATATATATATATATATATATATATATATATATATATATATAATAAATTCAATAAATAAAACAAAATTATGCTTTGACTTAAGTGAGAATTCAAACCAGTGATGTGTAGAGATGTCAACTCTTTCCCCCCCCCTCAAGTGCTGAAACTGTCCAAGGAGACCCAGTGATAATATAAGTGGAAATGTATAAAAAACTGCATTCCTAATTTGAATCCATAAGATTGTGTATACTGCCGTTTTTGAACATGAAATAGCAAATTAAAGAGAAAAAAAAGTATCTTATGACAATCCTAGTGTTTGATATTCATGCCTATTCAGCACTTTTACATGTCTACATACTGTATAGGTAAGGCATAGCCACACTTTGTACATGACACTGATCAAACTAGGTTGTTTACAAAGTGCAATGATTCATACTGTGGAGGCACTTCAACAGGAGTTGCCTCAATATTGTACCATGCACTTTTCATAAAAGCATTGCCCCACTGATGAAGTACTATTTATTTAAAATGTACTCGGTTCCCCATACTGTTTAACTTTCTGGCCACTCATCAGTGAGACACAAGCCTAAGACCAAACAATCTTATGACCCAGTGGTGAGAAATATCCACAACATGTGTGATGCTTGATGTGATGTAGATGGCTTCACACTATGAGAACTATAAAACATTATTGTAAGGGTAGAGGGATACATGAGATTTAAAAACTTTTACCCCACACCACAGGGAAACAGAAAAGGGGATGAACCCATTTCAGATCATCGTCACAGCTACAGCTAATAACTACCATGCCTGGATGATGAAAATCAACTAATTATGTATAGTAAACATTATTATTATTACTACTACTTAGCCACATAGTGCAAGGAAGCCTGAGGCTTATGCTACACCAGCCAAAAAAAAATTCCCGAGTTACCTTGTGTGTGTGTGTGTGTGTGAGAGAGAGAGAGAGAGAGAGAGAGAGAGAGAGAGAGAGAGAGAGAGAGAGAGAGAGAGAGAGAGAGAGAGAGAGAGAGAGAAGTAGAAGGAAATCACCAAGGAAGAGAAGAATAATATCCAGCTTCGGACCCTAGGTGTGCCAAGCCCATATTCACCAGATGTGAGCCCCTGAGGTGATCAATATTTAGTATTCTTTTTTACTCATCTAATGATTTTTCTCAGGTTAACAAGGCATTAATGTCAATATTTTACTTAGCTAGAGTTAAATAAGCTGTTTATTGAAATCTAATCATTTCAACACATCTTGAATTTCCTTGTATATTTATTTAAAGGAAGAAATATGGACTTTTTTTTTTTTGGATAAAACGATATGCTATTTGATTTTTTCTCACTCTGTGAGAAAAAAAAGTCAAATGAGAAATGCAACCCTTGCGTAGAAATTTTGACCACATTGCAAAGAAGAAAAAAAGAATCATGTTTCCTCTCACCAAGATGGGACGATGAACTTCAGCCCTTTTTACATAGTGTGGAAAGATCACGATCAGAATCACTATGCTAGCAGTAAAGGTCCTTTTAAATGGTTAACAGGCAATTAATTCAAGAAATGCCAACATACTGTTATATTCTGCATCATTTAATATTTCCAATTTGATTTGTAGTTAGGAGGGCAAAAAAAATAATAATAAAATAAAAACTTGTTTAAGTTTATCATCACTGATTTTCAGTGTTCTCTCTCTCTCTATAAGTGGTGTTGTTTTGCTAAAGGTTTTAGTGTGGGGGGTACTTGAAGAATTCCGTCTCTCCCCAACAAATCAAATCACGTAATCTGCTCGTGACTTGGCACTCCTTAATAAGGCTTAAACTTCCTTTATCCTTCTGCAATTTGCAGCATTTGGCAAATGACCCCATATCTCTTTTATTACTGAATGCAGAAAGATTATTATATCCACCCATGTAACTTTCCTGGCAAATTTCTCAGTAACAATAATTTTGTTTTCATTTTACTATGGATCATAAAACTGTTTATTTGGTATCTAATGACATAACTTGATTGATGGTGACTATTTTTATAATTAATTTGACTACACAAAAATCCACTTTCTACCAATCATAATCCATTCATCATACCACCATTCAATATTAGTGTGTGGAGACACACAGGCAAATAATCCTGCACACAGTAGCAAACAATATCCAGTTATTCAACTATAATATACATATTAAACATATTAAATGCCTATTATATGTTTACATATTAAACATATTAGTTTGCATATTAAACATATATGCTAACAAGCCTAAAAACAGATATTGCAGCACAAAAAGTTTCAAAGAAAGTAGGATATATTAAAACTAAGTCAAAAGTAGCTTTACAATGATAAAAATTTGTAAACGTGTTCACTATAGTCAATATATGCTGACAGTGATAAAAATACACAAAGTTAGTTTTCATGGTCATCTGTTACTAATTACTGAAATAGCAATTTGTGGCAATGGTGTTATGTAAACAATTGTTGTTGATTTGTGGTTTTATGGCACAGCAGGTAGTGTAAACAGCAATGGTGAAAAACACTGGCAAAGAAAGTGTACGAAGCATTATGTGGATGGAAGAAGCAAACCATAACAAAGTAAAGCAAGCAGTAATTTCAAACAAGGTTTGACAAAACTCCATCAAGTAGCCCTGTCTGTGATTGGCATAGGATTTTTGTAGCTATTAGTCCAGTGCAGATTCAGAGTATTAGACCATACTTACAGTAACCGCACCCACCAAACCTGCAATGTTTTTGTACCGGGGGGGGGGGGGATATACAGTTGATTCTGGTTATTTGGGACACATCGGGACTAGTGCATTTTGGCCCGATTAAGCGGCTGCCCTAATAATCCGAAGTTTCGAGTAAATAGTTAAAAATACAATGGATCCCCGCTTTACAATTGGTTCACTGTACAATCAAATCATGTTACAATGGATTCACCATTGTAAAGTACCGTTCACTATACGATGTGTTGTAATAAGCGCCAGTCATTGTGATCACGCTTGTGAATTGAATTTTAATTCAATTAAACCGCGATTCTAATTAGCAAAAATAGGAGGAATATTATCCACAGGCTATAAAAGTAAAGATATATTAAGTACGAATTTACCCTTTATAACCTTACCAATTAAAAAATTAAATGATACGTGTAAATCGGAAGAATATACGTGATAATCGGAATAATTAATACGTACTGTAATATGTACATATTAACTAGTTGACATTTCTGTTCACTGACATTCGTGGATGGGGGTTAAAATTTAAAACAGTAAAAAGATAAGCAATCAATACCAAAGAACACGGCACACACAAATTGCAAGTAACACAATACGCGCAAGTGAGAATGGAGTAACAAGTTATGAAGCTTAAAAATTAGGAATGAAGAGAAGATTCTGAAAATTAACTTTTTTTATATGATTGAAGATTTCATAGAAGTATAAACACATTTCACCATAATAACCCACAGAATTCCAGCTGTCGGTATTATAGCAAATTCAATAAGATCGAGTTTACTGTCCGTTTATGATAGATTTCACTAACAGAAAAGCCCAATAAACATGTGACTGCTAATTGTTTTTATTGTTTTATGGTTGTGACCTCCAGAAATCCAACCGAACATGGTACGGCCGGAGACAATCATAGGGTAATCTCCAGTGCTGCGGTCTCCTGCCCTGATTAAACGCCATGTTGTCACAATTAAGCGAAGTAAACCCTGGCTATTTTCTCGATTGGGTTCTGTTTTTTAAGATTTGCCACAAATAAACGGCTGCCATGATTAACCGGTGGCCCAAATAACTGGAATCCACTGTGTGTGTATATATAATATTAACAAAATTTATATTAAATATAATACAATAGTTAGCTTTAAATGAAAATAAACAATCAATAATATTAATATTTTATTGTATGTGACAGACAAAAAATAAAATCAATTAAATTGAAAAAAAAAAAAAAAAAAACCCCCATAATATAACTAATTTTACATATTTTTTGTTGGGTGCTTTCGCAGGGGGCAGTCAATATAACCACTTCCCACCCCACACTGGGTGAAAAATCCTTGGGTTTGAATCTCATCCATGATGCAACGAATTTTTATGGGTTTTATTTATATAAAAAACCCATAAATATATACATACATGCAGTTCTTGCTTTTCGAGTATTTTTCCCCCAAAATATCACGTATCAACAAAATCGAAAATATAAACATTAATTGCAAAAAATAAATGTTAAATATTCATAAATACACATTTCAAACCAATGGAGTAGCTATACAATACAGAGTACCCAGCTTTATGATATTAATCTGTTCTAGAGAGACCACCGTCTCGTGAAAATATCATAATGTGAACCCAATAGCACATTGTTTTTTGGTAATTAGTTCCAAGACCTCAGAAGTTGAAATTTTCGCCATATAACTCTATAAGGTCATTTTTATAGTGCAAATTGTATTAGTTACCAATTCAAATCAATAAAATACACTGCCCTTTCATCGTTATCATATGTTCTGTCATAAGAACCAATTTTGAACACCTTTGTGACATTTTTCTAAAGTACATTTCTGGAGGTCATGACCAAAAAAACAATAAAAACAATTTGCACTTTCCAGTTTATTAGGCTTTTCTGTTACTGCAGGCAATTATAAACAGGTAGTAAACTCTATCTTCTTGTATTTGCAAAAATACCGATGGCTGGAATTGTGTGGTTTTTTGCGTTATTATGGTGAAATGTGTTTCCCCTTTACTGAAATCTTCAATCGTATAAAAAACAAAAAAAATAAATACATTTTCAGAATCTTCTCTTCATTCCTTTTTTTTTTTTTAAAGCTTCATACATTTGTAACTCCACATAAATCTTGTTAGTTGCAATTTGTGCGTTCCGTTAAAAAATGCTTATGCATCTATTGATATTTATAAAGAAAAAAGAAGATTATCTTGGAAATAAATGCCTCTTGAAGTATTTCTGAAGGACATGACTCCTTGCGCAACAAACCAATGAGTGCCTAGCCATTAAGTGAACAAAGAGTATGCATTTAGTTGATGATGAAGAATAAACATTCTTTAAAATTTGTAAGTCATAAATAATTTATTTTTATTATAATTTGCTTGATTTTACAAGCTACGTTTTCATTTCTTTGGATAAATCAATCACTGTTTAAACAAACTAATTAGCTAAATAATGTCATTGTTGAGAACGTAACCCCTATTTTAAACATTATGTCCATGGGATTTAATTCCCGCTTTACGAGCGCACGCTAGGAATGAATCATCTCGTAAAGTCGAGAACTACCTGTGTGTGTGTGTATATATATATATATATATATATAGTACTAACAAAATTTGTATAAATTATAATACAATAGATAGCTTTAAATTCAGATGATCAATCAATAATATTAATATTTTATTGTGTGGCACACAAAAAATAAAATCAATTAAATTGGGGGGAAAAAAAAATCATATTACTAATTTTACACATTTTTTGTATATTTTGTTGGGTTTGTAAAAAAAAATTGTAAAAATTATTTCAATATACAGTAATACCCCGAAGTTACGCGATAGGTGGGTCCGACGAAAATCGCGTAAGTCGGGGTACAACTTTGCATATAAATACATATAAATTTTGCTTAATTGGGACCAAGGACTAACAAAAACACTAGTTTAGAAGAAAAATATTAATAAAATTGCAGTTCTTTATACATATTAATACAAAATATGTATTAAAAAAACAAATGACTTACGTTAAAAAGTTATTTCGATGTCGATGGCTTCATAAAATCTAACAAATTCGTCTGACGACACAGCGCGTTCTTTTTTTCACGCAGAATTTCTTAGTAGCAAGCTAATAATTTTTTTATTCCTTGCTTTGTAGCTATAACGCGTTCTTCGTTGGAGTCTATGTTTTCTAAAATTTTTAAGCCCTTTACAATTGAGCCCTTTTCAATTTTCAACCTGTCAAGTTTGCAATTGTCATGTGCTTTTCACCGTTGCTTCATTTAGGCCTGTAGCAGTGCAATATCACATGGTCTTTCATTTCGCTCAAAGCGTTTCACAATTTCATATTTTTTTCTCTATCGACAGAGGCGGACTGGCAATAAGCCTTACCGGGGAAACCCCGGTGGGCCAGTGTGATTTTGGCCATAAACCATAGTATGAGGCCACTATAAATTTTCCCGGGTAAGAATTTTTGACCCAGTCCGCCTCTGTTTATCGATAATTGCTTTTCTTTTTCTCTCTGAATCTGCAGTGTCTTCACCAGGTCGCTTCCTTTTCATTTTTAGGGAATAAAGCACAATTACAAAACGAGGAGGCACGCTTGATACGCATAAACAAAGCTGCGCGCATGTAGCAACTGAATAAACAACACCATAAAGGCAGAGATACACTATTAACACCTCACATTTCTAGGGGTTACTACCATAAAACAATAAAAATCCAGTTGCGTTTCTGCTAGTGGAATCTGTTATAAACTGGTAGTAAACTCGATCTAATTGCATTTGCGATTATACCGATAGCTGGAATTGGGTTGGTTTTTACGTTATTATGGTGAAAGTGTGTTTCCCCTTCACTGATATAAAAAACATAAAAGCAGCAAAGTTGAATTTTGTTCATCTTTCGCTCTCATTCTCCACCGTCGCACCGTATATCGATAACATATGAAAAACGACCTTGAAGATAGTGGGCGACAGCGTTGCCAAACGAAAAAATCAGGAACCGCGTAACTCCGAGTTCACGTAAGTCGGGGTATTACTGTAATTGCTTTCCTCCTCACAGTGGGTGAAAAAGTATTGGGTTTGAATCTCATCAATGATGTGACGAATTTTTATGGTCCTCCCCCAACATAGCTCAGTTAATGAGATTCAGGCAAATGATGCATGGGTTTTATTTAGAGTTGCATAAGGACACACAACTGTTATGTATTCCAACATTTAGCAGGCAGCATGGTTGCAGGTCCCTATGGACGTCTTCAGAAATCCTAGGGGAGTCAACGTGTAGATGAATGGTGACTGTTATTCGTGCGAACAATGGCCCAGCACTGTATTACGCAGGTGGTCACATTTCAGCACTCACTGAGTATAATTTGTGCAGATCACTTATTAGCCTTAATTGTACCAATTTCCAGCTCTAATTGCGTACTCTAAATACTCATTTTTTCTTAATTAAATTTACAAACATAATTACATACTCTATTTTTCTTAATTATATGCTATATTATTTAATATCATCATATTCCTTGGACTTGTACATCATGGCCTAATTTGCCTATACTCCAAAAAATTTAATTCAAATAATTATCCATATTTATGTTTATTACCTTGAGGGTGGTCTGGATATGGATGTGCAATTTGTAAAAATTATTTCAATAAACAGTAAAAAATGTAAATGTAAACGATTTGGTATGTACAACCATAAGCCACTTAAATTACAGAGTAATATTGAATTTCCTGTGATGAATGCAATCCTAAAAAATTACCGTTAAAATTGTAATTTTATAAAATTCTTAATGATTTTCATCTTTTAGATTTCATTTTTAATTCCAAGGCTTTTTAATTCTGCAGTATTGAGTGCAAAGTTCACAATCAGAAGGCAAAGGATGTATCAGAAGGACAACGGCTTTAAATAAAAAAAAAAAAAGTAAAGTGCAGCCATTATCAACCCACTGCAGGATGGAAGCCTCCTCAACAATTCATGATGAGGGAAATGGACCATAATCTGCCATGCTGGTCCAGTGCGGGTTGGCAGATCGGCCGTATTCAGCAGTCAGGGGCTTGAACCCCGGTCTACTCGGAGAGCGTGTGCTACTGCACTCCCGCTCCTGCCCACTCGGCTACGGAGGCCTGGCTTTAGATATGAATGTATTAAATAATATTAACAATAACATAATCATCAGAGATAATTCAAAAATTGAAAAGGACCTGTTATTTTATTGTTTTTTACTTTTTTACTTTTCATGTCTGGCAATGCAATATTGAGTGAGAGAGAGAGAGAGAGAGAGAGAGAGAGAGAGAGAGAGAGAGAGATGGGAGTTAAAATAGTTTTAAATATAGGAAACTAATTGCACCTTTGCAATTGTATACAATTTATAAAAAATTGTAAGTAGTGGAATAGTGTTGTAATTCAGATTACACAATAATATGATTTATATACACCTGTTAATTTAGCAAATAATGTTATTTAAGAAAAAACCATAAACATAGCTATTTTATGATCTATTATTTTTTGTTATTATTACATTGAATTATTTGCATTTAAAAACTGGAACCTACCAGACCCAATGCAGAAGCCTGGCAGACTGTAGCAGTCCCTGATAGGGGCTATATATCTCTAATGATAAAAAAACGTGGATTTTTTTTTTCTTTTATTGCTGCACAATTAAAGCTTATTTATCTCCCAAAACACCGCCCCCCCCCCCCCAGAAAAATCCCAAATTGCCTCTGCTGACAGGTCTATCATGTGAGGAACCCCCATTTAGGAAATAATGCTATGCTATATGATATGATAACAAGATTTGATTAAAAAGTTTAGTGAAGGTTACAAAAAACAATTTAATAAAAATTGCTTTATAGTGTTAATATCCTTAAACATAACACTACTTTGTATGGTTTTGACGTTTGTAAACTAGTGGCTGTTTTCAACTGAGTTTTTTATGCTTATATCAGAAATGTTATTAATTTTTGTCTATCATGTACCATTTTTTTTTTAAAAATCACTTAAGTTGATGTCATGAGTTGTATTATATTGAATGTATTAAGTTAGGTTGAAATATCGGGAATATAAAAACCAAATCTTCACATCTTTGCAAACCGCCTTCAGTCATTTGTTTTTTGACCATGAAAACTCCAGGCAGCAGTGTATATCAGTGAGCTCAGCTTATTTTTCCAATTATTGTGTCAGACTTGTACTGAAAAGTGAGTAAACACAGGTGCCATGTGAATTATAAAAATTTATTTTAATCTTTTCTTATACATTCTGGAATATGTGGTATTTTCCATAACTTCTATTAATTCTTTTCTAAGCCAGGAACCTCACTTTGAATTCAGGCATTTACACTCCTAACTTGCCAGTGTATTACCCTAATTTTTCAGCTAAATATCTTGACTTCTTTTATATGTGTTAGAGAAATTCAAGAGAGAGAGAGAGAGAGAGAGAGAGAGAGAGAGAGTGTGTGCTATTTCTTCTCATCTTTTATCTTCTTTTTCATGGCAAGGTTTAGAGGATGGATTCTACCACCTCACGTGTCTTTATTATCACTAGTCTTTATTATCAGGTAATAATAATATTTTGAAAATTCTGTCATCCTCTTTTTTTTCACCTTTTAGTACATACATGGCTTTCTGTCACCTACTCTCCTATATACCAAAAATTCACAAATATATCTTTTTCTCATACGTATGTTACTTGTATCTACTCTACCAATCAAAATTATAGAAAATTAAAATAATTATTACAATTATTTACACAGATTAAGGCTGGTTGGTTGTTGTAGGATTTCACAAACATCAACTTAAGCCATATTAGCTGTAGCAGAAGTGTATGTTGCAAGAAAGCAATCTTACACAGCATCAGACAAAAAAAAAAAAAAAAAACCCTTCCTGTTTCACCCATCCATTCACTCCAAAAGTTTGTCTAGTTCAGCCTCGAATTTATTTAAGCTGTCAACTTCCGCAACGACAGATTGAAGTTTCTTCCAGCAATAAACCACCCACTGGCTAAAGGCAAATTTCCACACATCTATTCTACATCTGTCTGTCTTCAATTTGAATTTACGCCTCCTCAGGTGCAGAATTTGAGCAAAAGGAAGAATCCCATCAGCATTGAACCTGATAAACCCATTCAAGCCTGTATACAGTAAACCCCAGCTATTTGCGGGGGTTATGTTCCTGAGAAATGTCGCGAATACAGAGTTATGGCTCCCATAGTAATAAAGGGGTTCTGTTCCAAAGTATGAAATATATAAGAAAAACTAGTCTAAAATTTTGTCTATGTATGTATTATATGTACCCTCATATTATGACTATGTACATAGACAGTACATAGTGAAATGCAAGCATATGGCATCGAAATGAAAATAAGAAACAATTTAATTTTAAATTTAATATTTATTAGAAATTTCAAACAAATCTTTAAAACCAGCGCCTTTGCTAGCTAAAAAAACTTATCCCGCCAGTGCTATCACCAGTTTCACTAAAGTGTTGATAAAGGAGTTTTGCCTTTTCACGAATGATGAGTGAACTTAACGGAATTTTATTTTGAGTTCGGTCTTCTATCCACAGATTTAAAGCCTTTTCCATTTTTTTTTCTAATTTAACATCACGAGTTAGAGCAAATTTTTGAACAATTAGCATTTTCACAGACACTATGGTGGATTTTTTCTTCCGATTTCTTGATTGATCGTACCGTTGACTCATTGATTTTATAATCTTTTGCGACTGACGAGACACTTTCACCATTAGAAATTTTGTATAATAACTGAATTTTACTCGCTAATGTCATCATCACCTTTGATCTTTTCACATTTCCCTTGTTATTCGTAGCCATATTTTTGTAAGGGTTAGAAAGAACTTGTCCACAAAGTTACTTTCTTCCATTAACACACTCAAAAAAGTCTGTTTTACACTGCAAAACGGTAGATTTATCACTTTTGTAAGTGATAAATCTATAATTTATAAATTGATATTACAGCCATTTAATGCAAAATACTAACTGGGTTATTCCTACAAGATCAAAAGGACCAACAATGACGAAGAACAACAGACCATTTTAATTTTGATCACAGTATCTCTCTTTTCTATAACTGAACTGCCTGAAGCTATGGACAAGATTAAAGATGGCAAGGTTCAAGAACTGGACTGCCTTATTCAAAGATATATATGTGCATATATAATAAAAGGAATTTGTCATCTATTAAATATTTCGAACTTAAAGAAGCTGTCTTCAGGAGACAGCTTCTTTATCCCTCTCTTTACTCTATGTACAATGTTAAGAATGAGTACCAGTGATGATATGCTAGTTTTAAATTAAAATAAAGCAATCAACAATATTTTATTGTATACAGGCAACTCTCGGTTTACGAAAATTCAATTCACGAACATTTGCTATAAAGAATGTCACAATTCATTCAACATTTCTTAAAGTCGCCAATAGATAGAGTTCCTTATAAAACAAAATGCCAAACGTATAGTGAACATAACTGCAAGATATAAATAAATAAACTTTTAAAAAATGTATTCATTACAATAATTATCAGAAAACTATTATATGATAATTATACTGAACTGTTCTTTGTTAATAAAACTTGCCTTTAGCCAGCGGGTGGTTGGTGGGTGGAACAGACTTCCATCCCTTGTCGTGGAAGTTGATAGCCTAAATAAGTTTAAGGCTCAGCTGGACAGGTATTTCGAACGAACAGAGGGGTGAAGTGGAAGTGGTTATTTTTATTTATTTATGTTACTTTTTTTTTTTTTTTTTTTTTTTTTTTTGGCTGATGCTGCATAAGCTTGCTTTCTTGCATCAAATGCCTCTACTAATGCTAATGCTAAACTAATCTAGCCAATAAAAAAAATGCTGGTTTACATGCTACGCTGCATAGAATGTTGACCTCTGATAAAGATAATGACGAGTAAAAGTTTAATACATACGTACAGTACATACAGTGAGTGATCACTGAATTATGATCACCTCTATGAAAACTGAATGCGACCCGTTGACCAAGTGAGGTATGAGAGTGCAGAGTTAGTCGACCTATGTAGCATAGATAAGGTGTCAGTGGTTCAGTAGGTAGGAAAATTCCAACAGTGATGATTAAAAGGAAGGAGTTATCCGACTTTGATAAAGGACAGATTGCGGGTGCTCGACAAGCTGGTGCCTCGATTTTCTAAATGGCTGAACTGGTGGTGTTTGAAAGCCGCCATAGTTAATGTGTACCAGGACTGGCATCAAAATGGTCAAACAATGACCCAATGGCGAAACTGCAAAGGTCAGTGAAAGATTGAGGTTAGAGGTGAGCACCGGGTCCGACGCCTCGTACAAGCGAACAGGCACAGCACTGTTGAAAACTTGACTACCCAATACGACATGGGCCAACCCAGAACAATATCTGGCATGACCACGCATTGCACATATTGGCTATACCAGCAGATGACTCCTACGACATCCTCTCCTAACCAAGGTTCATCGGCATACATGACTCTCCTGGTGCAAAGAGCATGCAAGTTGGATGTTAGAAGACTGGAAGAAGGTGTGGTGGTGGTCGGATGAGTCACTTTATTTACTCCACACTGTGGATGGTCGTGTATGGATTTGACGTCAACAACATGAGGCTCTTCATCCATCATGCATGGTATCAAAAGTGCAAGTCGGTGGAGGCAGTTGTATGGTGTGGAGCATGTTTCACTGGCAGCAAATTGGACCCCTGGATCTGGAACAACATATCAGTGGTCTCCGCTATCGTCAACTGCTTGCTGACTATGTACACCCCACTATGTTACACTTTTTCCCAAATGGCAATGCGACAAGCCATCGGGCACTTGTTGTGCAGGAATGGTTTGAGAAACAGTTTTGACTTCAAGCATATGGATTGGCCTCCGAACTCTCACGCAATATCAATCCCACAGAGCACTTGTGTGACACTATGGAAAGGCATATCAGGTGTCTGGCTACACCAATCACCTGCATACCTGCGTTCCTGACCACATTACACACAGTTTGGTTGGCCATACCTCACAAATGCTTCCAATATCTTGTTGAATCAATGCCATGTCGGATAGCTATACTGAAGGCAAAAGGACTTATGAAGTATTAGGTAGGTGGTCATAATTCAGTGATCACTCGGTGTATATTATGTTAGTACTCATTTTCTTTATTTCTATTTTGTAACTATGTTTTTAATTAAAATTAACTAGTATCATATCATTTTATTTTTTTATTCTTTTCTTATTTTATTTTATGTTACGTATCGTATATAATAAACCATAACGAACACCTACATTATAATAAAACTTAATAGACCAGGCTTCTCCAACCCACAGCCCGCATGCGGCCCAACAAAAAATTGTGAACTTAAACTTTATGAGATTGCGACTAAAAAAACCATTAATAATAATACTACAAATACAATTTTAATATGCTATTAATTTATAAGCGATGAATTTTTGAATTTAACATGTTCTTTAGCAATGAGATTTATAAAATCATTCTCAATTAATTATATTTCTTCAAAACTGCCACCCATGCGAGCAGTTACTTCTTTGACATAATAAATGGTGCACTAACCTACTTTTACCAAGCAATAGATGTCTCTCTATGTGTGCCATGGGTACAGCTTTCAATGTGCAATTGTAAACAGTTGAGTTGACACCGAAGAAAGGTGCAGGCGTTACGTGTGTTTGTGATGATTTGCCGAGTAAAATGCGGTGATTATTGAAAATATTTCTTCCTACCTACCTTTGTAAATGACAGACATTTTTGGACATTTAGAAGACATGTATTTTTATTTGATTGAAGAAAAACTTGCTTTCTAATTTTCAATCTATTTTTTTTTTAAATTCCATTATGGCTTCCACAGTGTCTCAAAAGAAAGCCGAACCAAAAAAAAAAAGAAAAATTATAGAAGAAGATTGTTCAAAGAAAAGTGGACAGATGACTACATATTTGTCGAAGCAAATACTAAGGCAATCTGCTAAATTTGTAGGGAATTTGTGCCAGTTTAAAAAGACTACAATTTGAAAAGGCATTACATGCAAAAACATGCTGCGAAATTTAGTGCGTATCAAGGAATGAGTCTTAAAGACAAAAAAAATAGCAGAACTGAAAAAAAGTCTATCATCTCAACAAAGTTTTTTAAAAAAAATAACTCAAACGGATTCTATTGTAAAAGCTAGTTATGTGGTTGCAAACCTGATAGCAAAAAAATCAAAACTGTATGCCGATGGTGAGTTTATTAAGCAATGTATGGAAAGCGTGGCAGATATAATTTGCCCTGATAAAAAAGGGGATTTTTCTAAACTCGGTTTGTCTCACCAGACTATAGCCAGGTGAATTGATGAATAGGAAAGTCTATTGAAAAAGGTTTGGAGAGTAGAGCTGCTAATTTTAAATATTATGCTTTGGTGATAGATGAAAGTATTGATGTTACTAATACAGCTCAATTGGCAATTTTTATCAGAGGTATTGATGATGAATATAATATCACTGAAGAAATGGCTTCTTTAGTGCCATTAAAAGACAACTAAATCAAGAGATTTATACGAATCGGTGAAAAATACGTTAAAGCGTTTTTCTTTGTCCATTGTGAACATATCTGGTATAGCTACTGATGGTGCCCTGGCGATGATAGGTAAAAGAGATGGATTTGTAAAATTAATAGAAGACAATGCACAATTGCCTCCCAAAATTTACGTATGATGAAATATCACTGCATAGTAACACCAAGAAAATTTATGCGCAAAAGCTTTAAAGATGGATAACGTCATGCAGATTGTCATCAAGGCTGTAAATTTCATAAGGGCCAAGGGATTGAATCATCGCCAATTCCAGGAATTCCTTAAATTTATTGATGCTGACTATGGGGACATCATTTACTTTTCAGAAGTAAGATGGTTAAGTCGAGGTAAAATGTTGAAAAGATTTTATGATTTGCGAAATGAAATCAAGTCCTTTATGGAATCAAAAACAAAATTTGTGCCAGAACTTGACGATGAAAACTGGCTCACAGATTTGGCATTTTTAGTAGACTTGAGTTAAACATGCATCTTCAATGTGAAAACCAACTGATCAATACAATGTTTCAAACTATAACAGCATTCGAAAGGAAACTGAAACTATGGCAATATCAAATTAAGGCAAACAATTTTATGCATTTCGACACGTTGGCTAAACACGGTCCTGTGAACAATGAAAAATATGCAGCCTTGTTTTTGATTTGAAACAGGAATTTGAGAACAGGTTTCAAGATTTCCACAAAAATCAATCTTTTGGTATATTTGCGACTCCATTTTCAGTCGACATAAACATATTACCTGCCAATTTTCAATTGGAATGCATAGAGCTACAATCTGACATTCCACTTAAAGAAAAAATTTATCATGTCTTTTTACTCGACTTCTATAAGATATCTCCGCAGAGAAAAATATCCCTCGCTTCACAATCATACCTTATTCATGTCATCACTATCTGGAAGCACCTACATTTGTGAGCAGCTATTTTCAAGGATGAAGCACATAAAGAATAAAACTAGAACCAAAATATCTGATGAGCACCTTGAGAACTTGCTGAGAATTGCAACTACTTCCATCGAACCAAATGTCAAAGCATTAGTGTCTCAAAAACAATGTCAAACATCTCACTAATTTCGTGTTACTGTTTTGTCTTTTACTTTTATAATAAAAAATTCATGAATCAATGAAGTTTAAATTACTTAAATATGTTAACTATATATTCTATGTTTTTTTGCTCATCAGCTATCGTCAGTATATTTTATGTGTGGCCCAAAACAACTCGTCTTCTTCCAATGTGGCCCAGGGAAGCTAAAAGGTTGGACACCCCTGGTATAGACCATTCGATGTTTAGTACATGGTTTTAATGCTTTAAAATGGCTGCTAACTTATACGATACATATTGTAAAAGCTCAGGAAAGCAAGATAAACATAATGAACAAAGTCTTGGAATGGAACTTGTTTCTATAATACAGAACTAGAACCCTGCACAGGTCCATTGTATAAGACAACATCTGCAAAAACAGACCCGAACCAGGGCCACATTTTTAGCAGTCACAGCTCACACAAAAAAAAAAAAAGTAATAATAAAGAATGGAATAGTTTTATTTCTTACATACAGTTTTAAATTAATATAAAAAAATCAATTAATACTTTAATGTATATACAGTGGATTCCGGTTATTTGGGCCACCGGTTAATTGGGGCAGCCGTTTATTTGGGACAAATCTTAAAAAACAGAACCCAATTGAGAAAATAGCCAGGGTTTACTTCGCTTAATTGGGAAAAAATGCCATTTAATCGGGGCAGGAGACCGCAGCACTGGAGATTACCCTACAATTGTCTCCGACCGTACCATGTAGTTCGGTCAGATTTCTGGAGGTCACAACCATAAAACAATAAAAACAATTAGCAGTCACCTGTTTATTGGGCTTTTCTGTTAGTGCAATCTATCATAAACGAATAGTAAACTTGATCTTATTGAATTTGCGATAATACTGACAGCTGGAATTCTGTGGGTTATTATGGTAAAATGTGTTTACACTTCCATGGAATCTTCACTCATATAAACAAATTAATTTTTAGATCTTCTCTTCATTCCTATTTTTAAAGCTTCATAACTTGTTACTAAGTTCTCACTTGCACATATTGTGTTACTTGCAATTTGTGTGTGCCGTTTTCTTTGTTTTTGATTGCTTATCTTTTTACTGTTTTAAATTTTAACCCCTGCCCACAAATGTCAGTGAACAGAAATGCCAACTAGTTTAGTTAGTATGTACATATTACAGTACATATTAATTATTCCGATTATCACATATATTGTTCCGTATTTCACGTATCATTTAATTTTTTAATTGGTAAGGTAATAAATTGTAAATTTGTGGTTAATATATCTTTACTTTTATAGCATGGGGATAATATTCCTCCTATTTTCTCTAATTACAATCGCTGTTTAATAGAATTAAAATTCAATTCACAAACATGATCGCAATGACCGGCGCTTACTACACATTGTATAGTGAATGGTACTTTACTGGTGAGCTCGTCGTAACTTGATTTGATTGTACAATGAACCAATTTTAAAAAAGGTGGGGAGAGGTACATTGAATTTTTAACTATTTTCATGAAACTTCGGATAATTGGGGCAGCCGCTTAATCGGGCCAAAATGCACTAGTCCTGATGTGTCCCAAATAGCCAGAATCGACTGTAATAGAGAAATATAAAAACAAAACAAAAAGACAATATATATATATATATATATATATATATATATATATATATATATATATATATATATATATATATATACACACAAGGCGGTTTTGATAGGTTTCAGCCTCAGAAAGAAACCATGGCACCAGTGGCAAATGAATGTCATTTTATTCAACATAGTTCCCTTCCAAAAGTTGATATACTTGGTGCAACGTTCCTGCAGCAATTCTATTCCATGGTAATAGAAGTCTTTGTCTGCAAACCACCCCCCTACTGCTGATATAACGTTTCTTGTGTCCCTAAATGTAGTACCTTTGAGGTGCATTTTGATGTTGGGGAACAGATAATAGTCCGAGGGGGCAAGGTCGGAATAAGGGGGATGTTCCATGATTTCATGGAACATCCCCCTTATTCTGCAAGTCATGAATTTTCTCCATTGCAATTCGGTCCTTGTGGCAGGAAGCATTGTCTTAGGAGGAAAAGGATGTGTTTTGTCAACTTTCCCTGCCTCTTTTCCTTCAAAGCGGCATGCGATTTGTCCAACATGACCACATCATAACATTCAGCATTCAAGGTGGTGCCTTTTTCCAGGTATTCGCCGAGTATTATCCCTTCACAATCACAAAATATTACACCAATCACCTTCCCTGCAGATTTCTGTTTGCGAAATTTTTGGGTCATGGTGATCCATCATGGCACCACTGCATGGATTGATTTTATGGTCTCAGGATCATACACGTCCAATGGTGTTTCATCAACTGTCACTATTCGTTGAATAACAGTGCAGAAGTGCCTTCGCACAGTCCCTTCTTTTGCTCCCGTCATCAGCTGTCAAGAGTTTGAGAACCCACTTGGCAGACAGTTTTCTCATACACAATTCTTCATGCACGACGCAATGCACTCACTGCAAACTGATGCCTCGGGTGTCTGCTACATGTTGCAGACTCTTCCTCCTGTCTGCAAGGATCAGGTCGTGGACATGGATCACCCTGGTCTTTCCTCGTCTTCTGTGCTTGTTCTCCCCCTCCTAAAATCTGCCACCCACGATTTCACTGTGCTGTATGAAGGGCACTCCTTGGCCATTGTTTATTTCAGTTTTTCATAAATTTCGTTGGCTACCATTTTCTTGGAGAAGATGGTACTTGATGAGAGCTCTCTTCTCAACTTTGGAAAAACTCTTACTTCCCATGGTCACTTCAGACCTGTAAAAAAAAATTACTACTATCAGGAACTGAATGAAATTTGGCACAACATGTTATGAGACATTCGGTAACAACATACTAAAAGGATTTTCTTCTATTCAAATATTTTCCTTGTCAGGCCGGAAACTTATCAAAGCCCCCTCGTATACATATAATTAATTTCACAACCTTGTTGTTAACTTGCTCTGCACAAACATGAAATCAGCAGGTTCTGGATTCACCTGCATTTTTCTTTCTTTGGCTAGAAACCCAAGTTTTTAATTTTCTGAAACACATTCCTCCCCTTGGAGGAATGTCTGAGGAGTTCTGTGAGTTTGAGATAATTTGCAAAAATCACTTTAATGGGAAAAAAAACAAAAAACAATCATTGTTTATGACAAATTTTGGAGAGGGGGGGGGCACCGCTTTTTTTTTTTTTTTATGAATACCCCAAACACGTGAGGTATTAGAACCTATATTGTTCTAATATCTCACGTATAGTACTTAGTACCATGGTTGGGTTGGAGGTTGAGAAGACGAAAGAAGATATTTGTTGACATTAGACGAAAGAAGATATTTGTAGACTAATTTTCAGGACATACGTATGAAGGAAGGTCGTTCCAGAAAGTGGCAGTTGAATGAATAAATGAGTAAGATGAAAAGTTTGTTCTGTTTGAAAGAGAGAGCGGGAATTATAGAAGTGAATTCAGAAGAATAGTACCCACAAAAGTATCTGTAGAAAATGCCTGCAGCAGAAACACTTTGTCTATGAGACAGCGAGTGAAGAGACTTTGTTACAGAGGAGTCATTAATTAACCTAACTGCTGAATGGAATCTAGAAGCCTGAGGTTTTGGGGACACCATCCCAGATGTGGGAACAATATTCCCTGGTAGGGCGTATTTGCGATTTGTACAGAGGGAACAGCTGTTTGAAAGAAAAGCAATGCCGAGAGTGAAAATATCGCTTCCTCTGCATCCAAAAAAACTTGGTTTTTTTAGATGCAGAGGAAGCAATATTTTTAATGTGCTTGTGCCAAGTGAGATTAGAAGTCAGAGTAATCCCCAAAAGATATATATCATTTTGCCTAGAAATCGTAGTGTCAATCGGAGAAGCATAGGAGCAGAAGAATCCTTTTTGTGAGATATGACTGAGATTTAGAAGGATTAAAATCAACTAAGTTGTCTTTGCCACACTGCAGAATTACCTGGAGATCAGCATTTAAGGAATTGGTAGCAGATATTTGAGAAGTTGAAGCTGAATGAGCACGGCAAGGTTTCTCAAAATGGACAGTGGAATGGAATGTTGGCAAAACTATGGATAGAATTTCCAGTCAATGGAAGAATTAATATACAAGAGGAAAAGAGTGGGAAAAAGAACTGAACTTTGGGGGACACCAGCATTAGAGGAGAAGTTAGAAGACAGAGAGCCAGCTACATTAGTGAGCGATCAGAGAGAAAACTGGATAACCAATTAGAAAAAAAAAAAGTTGGCAAACCATAAGATGGACGCTTGTTTAGAAAACCTTTATGCCTAACACGATCGAAAGCCTTTGAGATGTCAAGAGCAACTGCTTACGTTTCACTGAACTTTTCCATTGAATTTGTCCATAAATGGGTAACATAAGGCAGAAAATCACCAGTGGATCAACACTGATAGAAACCATACTGGCAATCGTGATCCAAAGGAAGGCTTCTAGTTAGTTTAAGAGTTGGCGATTAATTGATTTCTCCATTACTTTAGAAAGAGTAGAAGTATTTGCAAAGGGACGATAATTGAATGGGAGGGATATGTCACCCTTTTTAGGAACTGTTGGATTTGAGCAAATTTCCAAGCAGAAGGAAAAACACCTTTAGAATAAGAAAGTGAAAAAAGCGGCAAAGAACAGGATTAAGTTCAGGAGCACAGGTTTTGAGAACAAGTGGAGAAATACCATCAGGGCCTGGAGCTTTCTTAGCATCAAGATTCGTCAAAATCCTTCCGACATCCTTTTGATGGAAGACAACAGGAGGCATTGAATGGAGCGCGTGGAGAATGGTGGGAGGTTTTTACCAAGATCATTAATACATGAGTTGGAAGAAAAATGGGATGTTTGCAGGTCAGCTTTATCCATGGCTGAAGTTACCACAGAACCATCTGGTTTTGACAGAGATGGGCAAAAGTTGCAGCCATTAGCTTTGCCAAGAGACCAGAATGCTCGGCTACCATCAGGGCAAGAAGAAAGTCTTCTACTCTTAGCCTGTTCAAACTCAAGTTTACACTGATTAATAACTGCTTGACAATTGTTGCGAGCTTTGGTGTAGGCAGAAAATGAAAGCGAAGAATTGGAAACAAGCCAATTACAATATGCAACGTTCTTCTCTTGAACAGCCTTAGCACATTTATTGAAAAACCAAGGTGTTTTTTTTTTTTTTTTTTAATGAAAACCCCAAACAAGAAAGGTATTAAAACCTATAGTACTTAGTACCATGCACGGGTTGAAGCAGAAGTATGGGGAGAGGGGGATGCCGGAGACTTTGCTCTAGAGACTAAACATGGGTTTTACCACTTCAAGCCTCCAATAAGCAAAGTGGTGGTATTTCACCGGTTGATGAAAGTCATCTACCACATAAAGGATTCCATTCCTACAAGAATAATTTCACTGACACGATGTGAGCAAACATTGACATTAGAAGTTTTGAAATAGTAATATGACCAAGGAAAAGAAATCTTGCAGGTCATCCCATTTTGCATTCTTGTAATGCCAAACAATACGAAGTTGGGAATAGCCATGAGATAAAAGCCCCATTGGAGAAGACACAATCACCAAGTTTCGATCTGAGGTGCCTAAAGGATCACTCACTTCGACTGTGTACTTAGAATTGTTTGTAAGAAAGAGATCAAGCGTGTTGGCTGTATGGTTAGGATTGTCCGGTATTCTTGTAGGTAAATGAACAATCTGTGCTAGGTCATTAGTAATTGCAAAAGCCTCAGCATCTTGACCAGCTGGGTCAGTGTGACTAGAAAACGGAAACCAGCTGAAGTTGTGAACATTAAAATCACCAAGCAAAATTACCTCACTGTTAGGAAAGTTGGACTGGAGAAAGTCAAAAAGCTCCAAGTAATTAGTAAAGTTTGGAGAATGGTAGAGAAATAGATGAATTTTACAGAATTAGGCAGAGAGATTTTAAGTCAGAGAAGGTCGAAACATGGAGATTCCAAATTACCAAGTCTCTGACAGCGAATACCGGAACGGACATATGCACAAGTACCACCTTTGAGGTGAAAGGAATCATACAGCGAATAATTGGAGCAACTGAGATGAGCAGTAGTTAAATCAACTGATAACTGAGATTCTGTCAGAAAAAGTACATTAAGTTTGGCAGACTGCAAGTGGAAATTGTTGAGATTAGAATTGAAACCACGTATATTTGTGAAATGAACTAGGAAGTGTTTAGGAGGTTTAGATATTTTCACAGATATGCTTACACTATTAGTTTGACAATTCATGGTGTAATCAATAGTAAGAAAAAGTATGGGGGGCATGCTGTATGAAGTAATGAAATTTTTGGATATGGCGTACACACGGTAAGAATATACCCAGATCCTTGACTTAATGTGGCCTTAACAATGCCCCCCCGTATATACACACTACTCGGACTCCGTCCAGAGTACAGGTAGCAAGATTATACACTAGCTGATCCGGAAGCCTCCTAAAGAGTTACCAATAGGTTTGATCCAGTGTACTAACTAGTGGCCGGCCTGCGAACACCGTTTTAGAGCTGTACCCTCGAAATGTAAGGATGATTGAATCTTGCCATGATGTCCATCGTAACCTCAAAAGTCAGTCATAATGCATGATGGAAGAGATGGGGAAGGTTTGACAGGAACTTAGCTCTGGAGACCAAACATGGGTTCCACCACTTCAAGCCGCCAATAAGGAAAGTGGTGGTATTGCACCGATTGATGAGAGTCATCTACCACCTAGACTGGGCTACCCGTTACTTCCTTAATTATACAAATGTATATTTTTTGCTCTTCTGAGTTTAACCTGTAATGTCATACACTGCTGATCAAAGCATTACAAGCAATCATGGGGGGCTTCTGGCTGACCTCTTTATTGTTTAGTGAATTGTGGCAGTAAAAGAAATATTGGGACGGAAGTTATTAGTGTCATATCTTGTGCAGATAGAGACACATCAATGAATATTAAAGAAGAGATTCATAATCAATGAGATATATATACAAAATTTGGCAAAGTAGATGGGATGAATCTGATAAGGGTCAAGAGACCTATAGATTCTAACCTAATGTAAAAACTGTACTGTACTGTACTGTACTGTACAAGACTGAAGCCCTGGTTGCAGGACTTACAGGATATATTTTTGTTGACTGGGTATGGCGTGAAAACTTGTGAAGCCAAGTCTGCCCTTAAATCGTGCCAACTAAATTATGTTGAAAACTGGAGGGGGGGGGGGGTACTTGCTCTGTGACTGAAACTAACTTGTATATTCTATTTTGTGGTAAAACGAAATATCTATAAATTTTATTTGTAATATTCTTAAGTCTTATGAAATATTAGCCAGATAATTAAATTTTGTAGTGGTAACCTATGCAATGAAGTAGTATAGGAGAGATATATCCAAAACCGGAGATTCTATCCCTCCCACCAGGTGAATTTTAGCTATCTGGCTAATGTCATAAGACTTAAGCATTTTACAAATAAAATTTATAGATATTTCATTTTACCACAAAATAGAATATACAAGTTAGTTTCAATCACAGAGCATGTACCTCCCCCCCCTCCAGTTTTCAACATAATTTAGTTGGCACAATTTAAGGGCAGACTTGGCTTCACAAGTTTTCAGGCCATAAATGTATCCTCTAAGACCAGCAACCAGGACTAATTACTACTGCAATGAGTTACCACAGTGTCCACTGATTACCACTCTTTGTCTTCATTTCATTGAAGACAGAGAGTGGTAATCAATGGACACTGCTTTTCATGGAATAATGTTATTAGTAGAGTCTCTCAGGGCTCAGTGTTGGGTCCATTTTTGTTTTCTGTATTTATAAATGATATTGATAATGGTATATCAGGTTTATGTCCACGTTTGTAGACGATATGAAGGTTGGCATGGTTGTTAATGACACTAATGACAGTACACTGCTGCAACAGGATCTAGAAAAGTTGAGCAGACGGGCTGAGAGGTGGCAAATGAAGTTTAACATTGACAAATGTAAAGTACTACATATGGGAAGCAGTAATCCCAGAGTAATGTATCAACTTTGTAGTACCACACTGACAGTGGTAGAGAATGAAAAGGACCTAGGGGTACTTGTGTAGGTAGATATGAAGTTTTCTGAGCAGCGCGGACAGTCTGCAAGAGTAGCTCATGGTGTCTTGTCAATGATATACAGGAATTTTTCTAGCAGGGATAAGGAGGTGATTATCCCCTTGTATAAGACAATGGTCAGACCACACCTTGAGTACTGTATACAGGTCTGGAGGCCTCATTTTAAGAAGGATGTAGAGCTGTTGGAACAAGCACAGAGAAGGGCAACAAGATTAGTGAATGGAACAAAGGGTTGCTCTTACGAAGAAAGGCTTAAGTTTTTCAAATTACAGTGTCTGGAGACTAGGCACTTGCGAGGTGATCTGATTGAGGTATATAAAGCCTTGAATGGTTTGAGCATGCTCAATGCTGATGGTATTCTTCCTCTTGATCAGAATAATCGCCTTTGAGGGCATAAATTCAAATTGAGGAAAGATGGTTGTAGGATAGATATGTGGAAGTAGTTTGCCTTTAGCCAGCGGGTGGTCGTGGTTGATTGTTGGAACAAACTACTATCTGTCGTTGTAGCTTAAATAGATTCAAAGCAGAACTTGACAAACATTTGGAGTGAGTGGATGGGTGAAATAAATTTTTTTTTTTTTTTTTTTTTTTTTGTTGGCTGATGCTATATAAGCTTGCTTTCTTGCATCATGTGCCTTTGCTAATGCTAAAAGAAATATTGGGATGGAAGTTACGAGTGTCATATCTTGTGCAGATAGAGACAGATCATATCAATGAATATTAAAGAAGAGATTCATAATCAATGAGATAATATACAAAATTTGGCAAAGTAGATGGGATGAATCTAATAAGGGTCAAGAGACCTACAGATTCTAACCTAATGTAAAAATTGTACTGTACAAGATTGAAGCCCTGGTTGTTGTTGTTATTTGGTTTTTAGGAGCATTAGCAATTAAGGCCATATTGCTCCGGGGATATGTGGTGGTCATTTCCTGACCTTTCCTCATCCGCCGTATTTAGTGGTCACGGGTTTGAACCCCGGTCTGATCAAGAAGCATGTGCTATGCACTGCTGCTCCTGCCCACCTGGCTACACAGGCACCGAAGCACTGGTTGCAGGGCACATTTTTGTTGACTGGGTATAGCCTGAAAACTTGTGAAGCCAGGTCTGTCCTTAAATCGTGCCAACTACATTATGTTGAAAACTGGAGGTGGGGGGGGGGACTTGCTCTGGGAATTAAACTAACTTGTATATTCTATTTTGTGGTTAAATGTAATATCTATAAATTTTATTTGTAAAATGCTAAAGTCCTATGGGAGATTAGCCAGATAGTTAAAATTCACCCAGTGGCAGGGATACAGTCTCCGGTTTTGGATATATCTTTCCTATACCACTTCATTGCATGGGGGGGTGGGGAGATACCCAAACCTATTCACTTAGCTGAGATTAAGTGGTTGCATTCTTTGTGCTATTTTCAGTTTATTTGCACTTTTTATATTCTAGTTACTGATACATTTTTTCCCCCTTTTAAAGAAGCTTCAAATTTAAGTTAAGTTAATTACATATAGGCTTTGACCTTGAAAGCCACCTAATTTAGTCTCTTAAATGTATGGACATTTCATGGATTTACTTACATAATTTCATAATCATAAAAAAACCAAGTAAAGTAAATGAAAGTAAGCATTACTGAAAGCAGAGAGACGACAACATTTAGGAGTTAGACAAGTAACAAATTAGTTATCGCACTCCAAACAGCATGTAATCATGGATTATATTTAATCTTCTGTGACTCACAACCTCAACTGTAACAGGGACACTAGCGTGATATTCATTAACACCCCTTTTTTTTTATTATTTTTTTTAAAAAATAATAATAATAAATGGAGCTTGGCAGATGCAACATGAACATCTTTAGTTTTGTCAGCTGATCACATGCAAGAAAAATGAAAGCATTATGGCAGGATTAGACACCTATTGCTGGCATCGCACAGACACCATGTAAGAATGGCAGTTACCAAAAAAAAAGTATATACTATTGCTCACCTGGCTTCTGCTAAATGGCAAGTAAAAATTTAATGTCTCACAATTTGTAGTATATTGAAATTAAAATGGAGAATACTGTATAATCAGTCAGAATATTGGTGGGCAAAGCTATATGGCAGCAAATAAGGCTATGATGTGCCAAGTCTAATGTATACAGCAAGTTGTCAATTTCAGTCGTTCTGAATTGCACTGTTTGGATATAATATTTTAATTTTTAAATCATAAATTTAAAGCCTTTTCACTTCCTTCCCTTCTCTCATCAAAAAATGTTGGTTGTTGAAATATTGTAAGGAATGATATCTCAACAACAGTCTTACTTGTTTTTGGCAATGTGTCTGACCATCCTGGCAATGGAAGTCATTTTCATACCAACAAGTACAATCTCAAGAAGTCCACAGACAACATTTCAGCATCACGAGAGGAAATCACACAATCAATGATGAATCTATGAGGAAAAGGAATGTCCCCAAAATATAGTTAAACACGGTGGAATTTGCAAATGAGATTGACTTCAGAGGTAGACATAATTAATGTTAAATTTAGCATTAGCAAATGATGCAAGAAAGCAAGCTTATAAAGCTTGCTTTCTTGCATCATTTCATCAACCACATTTCACCCATTCCATACCCTCTATGAACTTGTCTAGTTCTTCACTGAATTTATTCAAACCAACCACTTCCACAAAAACAGATCGAAGTTTGTTTAACAATCAACGCCCCACTGACTGAAGACAAACTTATGCACATCTAGCCTGCACCCATAGTTTACTCAACTTGAATTTATGTCCCCTCGTGTGTAATCTCAGAAAGAGGAAGAATGCCATCAAGCTTACTCAAACCATTCAAAGCCTTAAACAAATCAATCCGATCTCAGAACACAGGTGCTTAGTCTCCAGATGCTGCAATTTGCAGAATTGAAGCCTTTCTTGGTAAGAGCACCCCTCTGTTCCCCTTAACAATCTCATTGCCCTTCTCTGCACCTGTTCCAGCATATCCACCTCCTTCCTAAAAGGTTTCCAGATGGGTATACAGTACTCAAGTTTTTGTAGCCTAACCATTTCCTTGTACAATGGGATAATCACCTACTCATCCCTGGATAATGTCTGCTAGCAAACTTCATGACTGGTTAGAGAATTTCATATCAGACCGTGCAAACTCAGGTGGCAGATGACTTTCATCAAACGGTGAAATACCACCACTTTGCTTATTGGAGGCTTGAAGTGGTGAAACCCATGTTTAGTCTCTAGAGCAAAGTTTCCGGCATCTCCCTCTCCCCATACTTCTCCTTCAACCCATGCATGGTACTAAGTACTATAGGTTTTGATACCTTTCGTGTTTGGGGTTTTCATAAAAAAAAAAAAAATAATGCCAAGTCCTTCTCCTTTTTCAACTACCCTGATGCATTCAGAGTTGGTATGTTAATCTGGGTTTACTGCTACCCATATGCAGTACTTTGCATTTGTCAATGTTAAACCCCAACTGCCATTTCTCAGCCCAACAGCCTAACTTTTGCTAGATCTTGTTGCAACAGCATATCATCACGACTGTCATCAACCAGCCTATCACCTGCAAACTTAGGCATTAAGCCTGATATAGCTTCATCAATATCATTAATAATGAAAACAAGAATGGGCACAGCACTGATCCCTGGAGACTCCACTAATAACATTAGTCCACAAAGGGCAGCACCCAATGATAACCCCCTCTCTGTCTTCTCCCATTCAACCATTCGTTTGTCCATAGCAGTAAAAAATTTTAAAAAAATTAAGCTAAGTGCCTACTTATATTCAGAAGTAGACATAAGTAGATGCTGAAATCACATGAAGCTGAGCTGACCTAATGAGGATATGATCAAGATAGAGTAAAATTGCAGTAGGAAGAGGAAATGCACCAGCTATGCAAGTAAAATAGCCCACAATAAAAATGATTAACAAAGGCTTTCAATTTCAATTAGTTCGAGAAATAGATGGCCATTCTCATTTAATATGATCCAAACATGGAACAGAACAAGTTCGGTTGACTGATGATTCTTTGAACAGTATTAAGAGGAGTATCCTTTCAGATTTCAGTTTTGTAAAAAGCATGAATAATTTGATATGGCTAATAGAGTGCATAAGTAATAAATATACAATATAATACACACATGTATTTTTATTTCTTTCAAGTTTTAATACTGATTTAATTTTTTGTCAGTTTAATTTTTAAGTGAGGTTTAAGTTGATGAATAGAAAAATGTAACCACCAGAATGCATCTCATTTTCTAAAATATAAATGTACAAACTTGAAACATTTACATTTCACTGACGTAACCCAGTGGTCAGGAGTGAGAGTGCATAGCACGCGTTCCTTGAGTGGACCGGGGTTCAAGCCTGTGACTACTAAATACGATAAATATTTGTATTGACTATTTATTGTAAACTCTACTGACTTGGTTGTCGTGTCGGAGCATAAACAGAAAATTTATTTATTTATTATTTAATATATATACAGGTCGACCATTACTAATCCGGCCACCAGTAATTCGGACATAATTTCCGCGAACGTAATTTCAAATTCCCGGGTCGGAGCGATGACCTGCCGCTACTGTTTTTGGTGGCGTTGGTTGCAGCATCAAGCTGTCGGCGCGAAATCTTAAAACACTGGCAGGGCACTCCCACTTGTTTTTCTGCATTTATTATTATTATAACCTGCTCACATTTAGCTCCAGCCATGGTTCCGATGCATAAAGGAAGTGCCTCTCGTGGTGTAAAGCGCAAACACTGTACATTGTCTATAACAGATAAAGTTGAACTTATGGAGAAAAAAAAACTCTATAGCGGTGTCCTGTGAGAAGTTTAACTCTGCTTAATTGTAAATTCTAGCAATTTCTCTCCGTTCCTCTTATTTTAGTAATTTTATTTTAGCTATTCCTTTTTAGATTTTTTTTTTTTCCTCACAACACTTGCGGAAAATACAAACTTGCGGAAAAACACAACACAATATGATGGATAATACAGCGCGCTAACGAACTTGTTTTCACAAAATCTCTAACAATACTGACAAACTTATTGGGGCGTTTGAAACACCTTTGAGACTTATTGGGACGTTTGAGAGTTTATTTTATCGGCATTAGTTTTATTGCAGCGCGTGCAATAAACTAATCACAAACGATCTTCATATGCATGCCGTAATAGCGTCACACGTATATGGCCGACAAAGCTTCTTAAGAAATAAAGAAACCTAATGGTCCACGTCGGCCACATATATGCGACAAAGTCTTTTTTTTCATATTTTAATTAAGCGAAAAAACGACAACACTGACAATATTTATTTTAGATTTACTAATCAAATTATTTGCTAAATATTTTTTGGCACTTGGGGAATTTTTTCTTAAACTAGCTTGGCAGTCAACGTGTTAAAGGCGGTTAGCTGTTGCGTAAACTATGTGCTAAAATAACTACCGGTCAGTAGCCGACTGGTCAGGGTGTCAGCTTGCCCGATGGCAAGTGGGCCATCATTAGACAATGTGATAAAATGTCAGAACTTTTAGTAGCTTTAAAATATAATAGTCGATTCCGGTTATTTGGGACACATCGGGACTAGTGCAATTTGGCCCGATTAAGCGGCTGCCCCAATTATCCGAAGTTTCACGTAAATAGTTAAAAATACAATCTCATCCCCCCCCCCCTTTACAATTGGTTCACTGTACGATATGTAATAAGCGCCGGTCACTGTGATCGTTTGCGAATTGAATTTTAATTCAATTAAACCGCGATTCTAATTAGCAGAATAGGAGAAATATTATCCACAGGCTATAAAAGTAAAGCATATTAACCACAAATTTACCCTTTATTACCTTACCAATTAAAAAAATTAGATGATACGTGAAATTCGGAAGAATATAAGTGATAATTACGTACTGTAATATGTACATACTAACTAAACTAGTTGACATTTCTGTTCAGTGTCATTTGTGGGTGGGGGTTAAAATTTAAAACAGTAAAAATATAAGCAATCAATAACAAAAAACACGGCACACACAAATTGCAAGTAACACGACACGCGCAATGAGAAGGGAGTAACAAATTACGAAGCTTTAAAAATAGGAATGAAGAACATACTGAAAATTATTTTTTTTATATGATGGAAGGTTCCATAGAAGTGTAAACACATTTTACCATAATAACCCACATAATTCCAGCTGTCGGTATTATCGCAAATTCAATAAGATCGAGTTTACTATCAGTTTATGATAGATTTCACTAACACAAAAGCCAAATAAACAGGTGACTGCTAATTGTTTTTATTGTTTTATGGTTGTGACCTCCAGAAATCCGACCGAACTACGTGGTACGGTCGGAGACAATCGTAGCGTAATCTTCAGTGCTGCGGTCTCCTGCCCCGATTAAACAGCATTTTGTCCCAATTAAGCGAAGTAAACCATGGCTATTTTCTCGATTGGATTCTGTTTTTTAAAATTTTCACCAAATAAACGGCAGCCCCGATTAACCGGTGGCCCAAATAACCGGAATCCACTGTAGTTGTGGGTGGGTCCCCTTTGTCTCCTGACAACCAATATTGTTATACCCAGTCCGCCACTGCCACGGGTGATCCAGAAAACTCACTAATAAGGAAACCCCACAGGTCCCAACGCTGCCAGATTAATGATGGTCGACCAGCATTACCATTTTTAGGAAAATGACCATGATGCAAATTGGTAATGATCAGTATACACTATATATGGGCAAAAGCAGTGCTACTTTTTTTTTTTTTTTTTGGTGGAGTGCACATGAATGCCATTCCAGAAGGTGTGCAGCTTGTGAAAAATAAAAATTCGCTATATATATATATATATATATATATATATATATATATATAAATTAATGTTAAATGTGCCATCTTAAAGGCAATGTTTGATTAAAAAGTAACATATGAAGAAGAGGTATTCTGTTGATGCAATGGTTTCAATGAATAAAATATTAATAAATCAGGTATGACTGATGCAACTAAAAGCACAAAGCAGCATTAATATTAATATTATCGAATGTATTAATATATTATCGAATAAAGTATGCATCAATGGATGTGAAAGTTACACAAAGTGCCAGTAACTAGAAGGGTGTGGAAAGTAGAAAAAGATGTGTAGTACATTTGTGAAGGGTGAAAGAATGTTAATATCCTAAAGGTTAAGATGAATTAAGAGAATTATGGGCTGAATTATCAAGCTAATAGAAAATGGGAGAACTGTTAAGTAAAATTAGCACATCAAAATACTAAGAAAATAAAAATAAAAAGTACAAATAAATAAAAATTAAAATAAAATGATAGTGTTACAGCTGTCATCAGATATGGCAGAGAAACATATTTAGAAAAGTCAAATACAGGTAAGGTAAATAGGCTTGATCTGATGTCAGCCGAAATAAATATTGATACATGATTACATATTTCATCAGGGGGCTACACCTGACCATGTATCAGGAACTGCATTTCTATATTTGTCCATAGTAGCAGAAGAAAAGTGAAAGGCCTAAAAGCAACGAAAATGAAATTAGCACATTCTAATACAGTATGGACAAGGTAGTCCCAATGCAGTACAATTTATTTAGGTAAAAATATGGATTAAGTTAAAATAAATATGGTTAATATAAACGTTTAATATAAATATGTAGAAAAGTGTAGGATTTAATTATGTATAGATATGATTTAAAAGAATTTGGGACAAGCGCATGATGTAGCGTGAGATATTAAATTGAGAATGGGGAAGGGAAAAAAGGAACTTTGTTTTCTTTCTTAAAGACAAAAAAAAAAAACCCAGTATATTAACTATAGTATTTCTCAGCTATAGTCATTATTAGTATCACAACTTCATATACATTTAATACAGTTAATGAAAAAGTGGATTTGTGAAATAGTGATTTTTAAATTTAAATCTTGCTGTACCACTTGAAATTGTAATGGAATTGTTATAAACTGTAATAAGTAATGCTGAACAGGAAAAATTAAATCAAATTTAAACTATCGTTCAAAAAATAAACACTAAAATTCCTGAACAAATTATAGATTTTTTCGGAATTTTACAATATTGTTGTATAATTCAATCAAAGCACAAATTTAAAAGCTTTCAATTTACAAAGTTTTCAGTGGAAAACTCGCTCTAGTGGTAGCTATACGACTTAAAAAAGTAATAATGAATGTAAAGTCAGAATTTTGTTATGAACCATATTTGTATTTGTGGCCTTTTATTAGTTTATATTAATTTAGTTCTTTAATGGGTTTCTGCAGCCTGCCAATTAATGTTAAACAGTAAAAATATAAGCAATCAATAACAAAAAACACGGCACACACACAAATTGCAAGTAACACGACACGTACTTATTAAAATTCCATATTCAGCAAATGTATCACCTGCATCAACAAAGCACTGTATCCATCTGCCAAGTGTTCCCCATTCAAAAACTGCATAGCTATCACAAAATTTTGTTGTACCTTCCTGTATTTTTACAAATGAATACAGATTAATTTAATAACATTTTTGGAGTACCACTCTCTGTATTTAAAAATGTAAAAACTTCAAATAAAAATAACACATTTTAATGTGTCATTTTTAAACTTTTGTTTGAGGAAGAAGAATGGGGCCTATATCAATTATCCAATCAGGATATTTTCTTGTAACAATTTAATTTACCAAGTATTCTTTAAAACAGCTTCATGTATTTTAGATATTATCAGACAATTCTCAAGCATATTGAGGAAAACAACCATGGCATTTGTTTCTTTTTGGAAAAATAAAGGACTGCAAATTGCTTATGAACTACGAGCACAGAACATGCTGACTTTCAAGGTCTTTTGTGTTTTTAGTTCAGAGGAAGATTACAGGCCTTTCTGTGCCCTAAGCATGCTGACATAGCCACTAACATAAAATGTGGTTTCATCATCATATTCATTGCTTTTGTTTCCACAAAAAGTTGGTCAATTCCCTTTGTCAACGTAAGTCTCATTTTCCAACACCATTTCATCACTCACACCTGGTCTGCCTGTTTTCTCTGCATGAAAATGGGGGAGAAAAAATTAAAAGTAGCATTAGCATAGGCAACTGATGGAAGAAAGCATGCTTATACAGCATCAGCAAAAAAAAAAAAAAAAAAAAACACACCCTTCCCATTTAACCCATTCATTTACTCTGAATGTTTGTCCAGTTCTTCCTTGAATTTATTTAAGCAACTTCCATGACAGATGGAAGTTTGTTCCAGAAATCAATTTCCAGGCCTATATTCCACAACTGTCTTTCCTCAATTTGAATTTATGTTCCTTCAGGTGAATATGAGCAAGAGGAAGAATAAGGCCTTGAATGGATTGGGATTGAGCAAGCTCAAATTCGCCTTTAGCCAGCAGGTGGTTGACAGTAGAAACAAACTTACATCTGTTGTAGTGGAGGTCAGCAACTTAAATAAGTTCAAGGCAGAACTAGACAAATATTTGGAGGGAATGGATGGGTGAAATGGGGTGTGTATGTTTTTATTCTTGGCTGATGCTATATAAGCTTGCTTTCTTGCATCTTATGCCCCTACCAATGCCAGTTTCATCATCATTCAGCTTGCTCCAACCATTCCAGGCCTTCTACACCTCAATCAGATCAACTCACAGGTACCTAGTCTCTAGATACTGAAATTCGCAGAATTAAAGCCTTTCGTGTTAAGAGAAACCCTTTGTTCCCTTCACCAATCTTGCTTCCATTCTCTGTACAGTACTTGTTCTAACAGCTCTATATTCTTCCTAAAATGAGGCCTCCATACCTGCATGCAGTACTGAAGGTGTGGCTAGACCATTGCCTTATTCAGAGGGATAATCACCTCTTTATCCCTCTTAGCAAAATTCCTGTATATCATTGACAAGACCCAAAGAGCTGCTCTGGCATCCTGCCTGCATTGCTCAATCAAATTGAAAATTCCTAATCTAATTGCACAATGACCCCCAGGTCTTCTTCATTCTCCACCACATTGAGTGTAGTAATGCACAGTTGGTATGTTACTCTGGGGTTACTGCTACCCATATGCAGTAATCATGCATTTTGATCTTCTCAATCTTCTTGTAGCGTACCATCATTAACAACCCTGCCAACCTTCATATCATCTGCAAACTTGGATATCAAGCCTGATTCCTACATTAAGTTGATATCCCTACATCAATATCAGTAATGTTGGTAAAAGGAAAACTGCAGCCACTATCAACCCACTGCAAGATGAAAGCCGCCTCAACAATTCATGCTGAGGGAAATGGACTATAATCTGCCATGCTGGTCCAGTGCAGGTTGGCAGATAGACCATATTTAGCAGTCAGCGGCTTGAACTTTGGTCTACTCAAAGAGCGTGTGCTACTGCACTCCCGCTCTTGACCACTTGGCTACGGAGGCCATTGATATCAGCCTAAATTGTCTAGAACTTGTTGTAGTAGCATATCATCATTATTGTCATTAATCACCCTTACAATTTTCATTCACCTGCAAGCTTACACAATGGGCCTAACACCGAACCCTGGGGAACTCCACTAATAACATTAGGCCACGAAGAGCAGTGTCCATTGTTTACCACTCTGTCTTCTCCCACTCAACCACCCCTTTATCCACAGCAGCAAATTGCCCTTAATGCTATATTGCTCCAAGTGTCTTCGACGTGCAGCAGTATCAAAAGCTTTCCTGAAATCCAAGTATATATCAAAATTATTTTTTGTACCTAATTCCTTTGTGACCACATCATAGTGTCCAATAAAATTGGTCAGACGACACTTCCTATTAACAAACCCATGCTGTTTCTGAATTATAATTGTAGCCTTCTCTAGATGATCCTGAAATGCTTTTTTAACCAGTGACTCCATCATTTTTCCCAGAACAGAAGTAAAACCAACAGGTCTGTAATTATTCATGTCCCTCTTTAATCCCCCTTTGTGAATTGGGGATACATTTGCACACCTCCAATTCGTAGTGACCTGCTCTGAATCTAAGAATGCTCTCATAATTATGGCTAAGGTTTGCTTATTTCCTTTAATATACCCGGATAGATCCCATCCACCTAAGGTGTCTTTATGTTTAACTTCAACAATTTCTCTTCCACTTTGCTCTCAGTTATTACAAAATCATGTAGCACCCTGTTAGAGATAAGCTTCTGGCTCCACATCGCTACAGAATTCCTTATGTGTGAATGTAGATGCAAAATTCTCATTCAGTTTGTCAGCTATCTCAGCAGAATCACTGACAATCACATCAATGATAACAAGTGGACCAACCTGATTCATCCCCTTACTTCTAGAGTTTACCTAAGTAATTAAGTCTTTTCTGTTCCTCTTTGCCAAAGATTTCTCATAATCTGCCTTTGCTTGCCTAACCTCCTTTGTGACTTGATTACGGAGTAGCTTATATCTACCATACTCTATGTCACTATGGTTACACAGAGTACATGTCACCCGATAATTTATATGTATCCGTGCATTTTTTCCCTCTGCCAACAGTCTGATCAGTTCATCTGACATCCATTTAGGCCTAAACCTTGAACGGTATTTCTTAGTTGGTAAAAAAAAAAAAAAAAAAACACCTAGTAGTTTCTAAGATTAATTCCTACCCATTTAGAATTTGCTGATGGTAACATCATCAGTTGGTCCCGTTGTATAGAACTTAAAAACTATCTGAGACCTCTGTAGTCACCTTTACAAAAAAGAAAACCCTTCCCTTTACCCCTGACGGTAACTACATCTCTGAGTAAATCCAAGGTCAGAACACTGTGATCACTGCCACCTAGTGGTTCCTTTATCTACAAACTCTTAATGCATGAAGAATCACTGCTGATAATCAGATCAAGAGTATTACTCCCTCTGGTCGCCCCTCGAACATGCTGCCATAGAAAACAATCATCCAATAAATCCACAAAAGTCTTGCTAGTGTGTGAGTGACCAACCCACAAGTTCCATCTGGGAAGTTAAAATTCCCCTTATAAGACATTCTGATTGATTGGCACATTATATTTCTCTGTATAATTGTTTATTGTACTCAGAGTCATTAGGCCTATAACAAACTCCTACCCTCATTTTTGCTTTCCCGGTGCTGATGTCTCAATATTGCACTGTCCATCTAAGTCAACTGAATGCACTTCCTTAGCTTTTATGTGTTTCTTAACTATCAGCATAATCCCTCCTCCTTTCCTATCTATTCTGTACATATTGTACTCCCCAAATTCCAATTCTGCATTCCTTATATCTGTGTGGCACCACATCTCTGATTTCCCAACAATATCTGTCTTTGATGTTGTCCAGGACCTCAAATTCATTTACTAAAATTCTAGCATTGGTGTTCTTACTCTTAGTTAGCTTAACACATCCTGTGTATTTACTACTTCCATGATGACTCCCAGCAGTCCTTGAAATCCCCAGTACCTTGCTTTCCAGGCTGTTGCACATTCCAATACGATCAGTGCAAGAATCATTTTCATCTCTGCCTGCAGTTACTGTTAATCTATTAGTCTGTGAATTCCCTCAAATTATCACTTTACCGATAACAATGATAGATGGAATTTATATGAATATAACATAGGGACAATAATAAAATTCCTGAAGTGATTTTAAAACTATAACTAATAATAGGAGGTTATTCAAGTTAAGATTCTATCCTGAAGTCAGCTGAGAAATGTATATATATTTTTTGAGTTTTGTAGAACAATGTCATGTAAAATTTTAACTACTGTAATACTTTGCTATAAGCTGCAAACATAAAAACAAATTAAAAAATATATATATATCAGATGGGTGGCAAACACCATTATGTGATATTTAAGTTAAATTTTCTTTTCGCATGTAACTGAATTATACGAAGAAATAATAATAGAATCTTTATTATTAATTACATGGATTATATGGTAATAAATCTTGTTCTGGGTTTTTAAGCTTCACGTAATATAATGTGTAGTAAGAAATATCTACAAACATGCTAAAAACAAGAATTGGCAAAGGTAAAAAAAGCCTGCATGAGAAGCACACAAAAGTTCGATGAAATTTACCAGTAAAAGTACTTTGCCGTAACGGCATTTGTATTGTTGCTCGCTCGGTAAACAGACTGTGGGTGTTATCGGTCAGGAGTATAAATTGAATCCCATGGGAGATTGAAACCCTCCCAAAGTGGAGGGGGTAACCTGACCCTTTTTTTATTTATTTTTTTTTATTTAGAATCATTGGTGGATTAGTGGATAAACTCCCCCCCCCCTTAATAAACAAAAGCAAAGGAAGCCCACACGAGAAGCACAGTGACTCTGTTCGTGATTCAATTAGTGATTCTAAAGAAAAAAGGCCAGACCACTAACACCCACCATCTGTTTACGGAGCGAGCAACAAAACAAATACCGTTACGGCAAAGTACTTTTACCGGTAAATTTCATCGAACTTTTGTATGCTTCTCATGCAGGCTTTCTTTACCTTAGCCCAAGAATTTATTAAATTCTTGATTTAAATAAATTAAGTTCTTGAAATCTTGCATTCAGTTCAGTGTTTAACGATATAAAACAATTTTATTTTTAATATTTGTTCGAACTGTTCACTTAGATATCGTATTTATAAAACTATATAAAGAAGGAAAAATCATCACTCTCAAACTTGAGGTATAAGATCATTTGAGATATTTTGAAGTTTATCAATTATAGACATTGAATCAATAATTGTCAATTTACTTGCTTGTAGTCACTTATTTATGGAACTCAACCTTGGTAAAAAGCCTTTTAAAAATAATATTAAGCCACGCACAACATTGCTTTGCAATTTTTCCACTAAGTCTTTATGATTAGGTTCCATTGCACTTAAAACTTTTTCATACAGTTCACAAAGATGCTGAACACAAACATCAAAACCTAATCATCTTATGTGATCATAATTAAGAAATACATTATTCTTTTCATCATTGTTGTTACATAATGCAATAAAATTATTTAGTTATATGCTACCGGTGTTGAGTGCATTTAGAACCCTTCGGATTGTCAATTCCACATCATCCATGCACTTACAGTTTTGCTGATGAGCACCTCTTTATGAACAATACGATGTCAGCAAAACATTTCATTGGGACAAACTTGGTACACCACTTCTTTCACTTTTCATTACTATTGCACCGTCAGCAGTTACAGCACAAATTATTTGTGGAAATATGTTTTTTTAAATATTCTTTAATTGCATCATAAATGTTCACCGTATTAGGGCATTCTTTTAACGAAGTGAGACTAACTTTCTACCAAATTTAGTTTTATCAGTGTCAAATATCTTGCATATATCAGGATTTGATTGGTTTGTATTGCCCCTAAACACACCTAATTCTTTAATTCATCATCGAATTGAATCATTAATGAATGCCATATTTCGTTTTCAGGCTCAAAGGCCAAAACATGCAATACCAAAAATTCACCTTTGGTAAATGGTTTGCAATATTTTCCTATAAAAAAACTCGCCTTCAAAGATCTTAAATAAAATTTGTCATTTCTTGAGAGGAAAGTCATCATTTGTTTCCTTTTAAAAATTTGATAATTTTGCTGCGTAAGTTGGAGTTGGCCATTTTTTCTCAACTTCCGCTTCATAAGTGTTTTATCAACCCTGCATAGTGTAAGATTTAATTTCATGAATAGTCATTTTACAAAATGTACAAATGGCCGCAGTTGCATCATCTTTTTTATTTTCATTTAATATAATTAAATCCATTTCTTCCCACTCTTGACGAAAAGTTCTTTTTTCTTCTAGAAATTTGCTTCGTTTTGATGCTGGCTGTGAAACACTTATATCACTTTCAGTACTTTTGCTTGCTGTAGCTTCTGAAATTTCATTTTCTGTTATTTTCTTACCAAAAAATTTCCTTATATCCATACAGAAGATTTTAATAAGGAATAGAAATACATAATAAAATAAATAAATACAACTTGCATTAATGAAACAACACCATCAAAAACAAGAAAAATTACTACCAAACTCCAATCACCTTATCAGCCTTGAAAGTATTCAATTTTCGTTGAAATAGACACCCAGTTAAAATAAGACACGAGAAAGGGAGAAAAAAAAAAACAAGTAATATAACTTAGGGGATAATATAAGATGAATGACACATGCAATAAAGAATGAACTTCACTGAAAATAACTTTTCTTAGAAGAGTGCAACTACTATTAATATTGCATTGCTGATATCTTACATTCGCAAGTTCTTGTAAAACGTTGAAAAGTACAGTCTTAATAAATTTAAGGGAATGAAATTATTACATCCACAATTTCTATTCAAACTAATAAAATTTAACATCCAACTTTTATGTAGTCAATTTTAGAGCTATGTATCTTTCAGCTTAAGACGGCCTCCGTAGCCGAGTGGGCAGGAGCGGGAGTGCAGTAGCACACGCTCTTTGAGTAGACCGGGGTTCAAGCCCCCGAATACGGTCGATCTGCCAACCCGCACTGGACCAGCGTGGCAGATTATGGTCCATTTCCCTCAGCATGAATTGTTGAGGAGGCTTCCACCCTGCAGTGGGTTGATAATGGCTGCACTTTACTTTTTTACTTTATCTTTCAGCTTAAAGCCATGTGCTAGCATCCTCTGCAGCTTAGAAAGAAGAGCCGACAAATATCGGAAAATGTTTTTTCTACAATTTCTACGTATATAAAATATGGGGCCTAATTAATACGAGTAACATGCACAAATTAAATAAAACACCTATATTGCAAATTATTGCATGAAAAATGGAGTCCTTCCACTCTAATAACTGATGCTATTGAAATATATAATTTACCCCTTTTCAGAAAGCTGTGTGTTCTTTAATCGCAAAGGTAAATGTTTCAAACCAACACTAACAAGAAAAGTCAGCTGAGCTGTGATAGCACCTCCCACACTTGTAGCAAAAATGGTGGCAGGAAACCTAAGAGGTGCTTTATTATTATTCAGCTTGAACAATGCCAATAATTTCTTAATGGTTGCAATGTTTACTGTATGTAACTAAGTTTTTTTTAAAAAAAATTTATTTCCACCATTTTTTTTTTAGAAACAAAAATTAAAAAAATAATAATAATAAATAAATAAAATAATTTTTTTGCAAAACAAAAGTTTGCCAAAAATTATAAAAGCACGAAATTTGAAACTACACATATTTCTGCTTATTATACATATATTATTAATAAAAAAACTTATCATTATGTATATTCGATATTATTAGTTGCTTTTTCAGGCTTATTTCAAATGTGACACCTTCACAATGCATTAAAACTGAAACTGCTTTCTGTAGAGTAATAGCCATTTTGAGAGAATACCAGATTTCATATTATAATCTTTGTGCTGTGAAAACAACAGAAAATCTTTCAAAATCAACTAGACTGGTATATGTTTATTGACCTAGTGAGAGAGAAAACAAGGAACTTGAAACTTTAGACCAGTGCGGGAAAAGGCGTCTAACCTTTTCCCACAACCCCGTACAGGGGCCATATTCAAAGTTAGATTTATTTCCCAGGTTGCACTGGGTGATTCGAGAAAAATTGGTGTGGTATATTTTCAATAAAGTGTACCGTGCATACACTTGCACAGCCACCAAGGCCAAGAAGGCAAGCCACAGCTGGCAACCCAGAACATTTTGATAGCACCTCATATATATATATACACACAGGCTTCTAGTTGGGCATGCGCATGTTTGACACAAAACATATAAACAGAATTCCTAACACCAACACGTGGCTTTGTAACTTCAACACGCGCGCGCGCCACAAAGAGCATCACAGTCTTTTATTTCCACTTATTTTAGTGTTGAATGTATACAGCTCTTGTATACAACACAGCATCAACACTTGTCCAGTGCTATGCCATTCTTCAAGCAAAATGCAAAAACGATGGTGGGACACCTGAGAGGTTCTTGCACCTAATTTCTATGCAAAACCACAAAAAAAAATCACTTCAGAAAATACTGCAATAAACGTTTGACTGTATTTAGGAAGGCATAAAAAATTTCAGATTTTTAATCACTGATTAACGGTTAACTTGAGAATGTTATTTTTGAGGGGCACCTATCGTAACCCACCACAACTGCTATGTTAAGAATTATTCTTTTATTCCTTTTCCCACAACCCCGTACAGGGGCCATATTCAAAGTTAGATTTATTTCCCAGGTCGCACTGGGTGATTCGAGAAAAATTGGTGTGGTATATTTTCAATAAAGTGTACCGGGCATACACTTGCACAGCCACCAAGGCCAAGAATGCAAGCCACAGCTGGCAACCCAGAACATTTTGATAGCACCTCATATATATATATATACACACACAGTCTTCTAGTTGGGCATGCACATGTTTGACACAAAACATATAAACAGAATTCCTAACACCAACATGTGGCTTTGTAACTTCAACACACACACACACACACACACACACACACACACACACACACACACACACACACACACACACACACACACACACAATGAGCATCACAGTCTTTTATTTCCATTTATTTTAGTGTTGAATGTATACAGCTCTTAACAGAATCCAAATGCTGTTTTAGTTCAATTTCTGCACGGGCTGTATAAAAATTTTTCACTGGTCATAGGATGGATACCGCTGATTTAAACAAACACAGCATCAGCACCTGTCCAGTGCTATGCCATTCTTCAAGCAAAATGCAAAAACGATGGTGGGACACCTGAGAGGTTCTTGCACCTAATTTCTATGCAAAACAACAAAAAAAAATCACTTCAGAAAACTACTGCAATAAACGTTTGACTGTATTTAGGAAGGCATAAAAAATTTCAGATTTTTAATCACTAATTAACGGTTAACTTGGGAATGTTATTTTTGAGGGGCACCTATCATAACCCACCACAACTGCTATGTTAAGAATTATTCTTTTATTCCTTAAGAATTAAAAGTTTACATGACTACACTTGCGAGGTACGAATAAGGATATCTCTGATCCAATACAGTTCCACAAGACTTGCTAGCATAAACTTGAAAATCAGAATTGTACAGTAGCGTGACAAAATTTTGGTGTACATTTCAGTAACTTTTCATCAAAACAGAGGGCATATTGAATACGTGGTAAAATAATGTTTTCCGTGTGATGAGCATGAAAATCCATAATGTCTGTAATAATTAATGAATAAATCAGTTTCCTAGGCAACATGTGTGTAATGCTGTAGGATGAGTAAGATTTTGTTGTCCTAGTTTTTGTTCTTACAAAAATCTCAACGAGTACATAGAACGTGCAGTTATCCACTCTTGGAACAAGATTATCAATATTCAGGGCTTGATAAGTTAAACAGCCGCTATGTATTGTCCATAATCTAATCTGTTCTTTCATAATTCTGGCAGCACTATGACATACACTAAGAGGATGTTCTTTAAATTTTTTGGAATTTTCAAAAAATCACCTCTGTGGGCATTCAGACAGTTCAAATGTTCCACTTATGTCTGCCACATTTTCTTCCTCTTTAAATTGTTTTCTGTGACCTTATCATTAGGGTACCTAGAGCAGTGCTTGATGCCCATTTTCCAAACATATTTATAGGGTTTGGTACCATATGTAAAATACTGTCAAAATAGAAAAAAAAAATTTTTTCCGATAGCACTGGCACTTGATTATTCCAATAACTTTAGTGCTAGTACAATGGTTATATTGTTGTCATTTCACAGTATGTGGGAAGGTCTAAGTTTGAATTGTAGCTCAATGAAGAAGCTTTAATGAGATTTCTTCCCCCACATCATTACCAACTAACTTGAGCATGGAATGGGAGGGGAATCCCTCCCTATCAAATTGCGATTTTTCAATAGACAAAGCAGGCTAATTGGGCACACAATTTGCAGACACCATATAGTGATAGTTCGTGGTTTTAATTGCTTCAGTGCACATAAAAAAAAAAAAGATACTGGAGTACAACTAAGAACATGTAACTTCAAAGGAAAAACAATTGTGGGACATATTTTAATTTCAACTATTATAGCAAAATTCTGAGATTCACTTGGAACTGTGTTATAAAATACTGATATTGTAGCAAAACAAATGAAACAAACATTGTAAATAGAGGACTATTTAAGCAGCAGACAATGTACAGAGGGACACAAAAACTTGTTAATTTCTCTTAACTGTTTACCTGAGTTACATTCTAATGCTGGCTATTATCCTTAGGTAATATATACAGACTGTTGATGAAGACAGATTCAAACTTGGACAATGCCACAAAAATGCACAGTCCATTGTTAATGTTGCACTGGTTTATACACTGTAATGAAACAGTTACAATGAAGTTGTAAACTCTTTTAGCCATTGTGGCCATACTGGGTATAAACAGAAATTGATTTATTTATTATATGAAACTTAAATGACATTATTTATAATGTCATTTAAGTTTAGCTATCCAAACTATAGTATGTTTAAATTTTAAATTTAGCTGTAAGTTATGACAGATCTCCATAGTGAATTTTATATATCGTAATATTACTGGAGATTATTATTGAAAATAAAATTTTAATCATTTTCAATAATAATAATAATAAGATTCTCTAGTTGTATGAACTTCATCTTAATTTAGGCTTGGAATACTAAATAGATATAATTACGATTTCTATGAAGCAACCTATAGAAAAATTATGGCATTTTAATATCATAAAATACCTGGCCCTTGTAGGTAGGTACATCGCACAATTTGTAAAAAGGTGTATGTCTATTACTGATGACAAGTCTTACAGCTGAAATCTATGAAACGTGTAAATCAACTCGGCATACTATTTTACCAGTTAAATCTTTATGCTTTTATATAAATACAAATAACTGAAAATATAAAAATTTAAAAAAAACTTTAGCACTTTAAAATACTGACTGGAGAAATGGTTTACATGTAAATGTAAGCAGTGCAGAACAAAATAATTATACAGCAATACCCCGCATAGCACTGATAATTGGTACTGAAACTGTTCCGTGTTATGTGAAACCGTGCTAATTGAGGTATAATTATAATGGTTTTAATTGAATGCATAACAGACAAATAGTCTATAAACAAATTATAATAAATCTATACACAGTTTTTACTTGATAGCCAATTAAAAGGATTTGAAATAAAAAACATTGCAAAAATTTTATTAATGAAAAGGTAACATCATGAGAGATGAGAAAAGTGTTATTGTTTATTTACGTATTAAAATAATAAAGTCGTCTCTTCATTTTCTTGGCATACAAGTCTTTGTGGCATTGAATCCCATCTTGTAAAATTTGCCATATCTTGATGCTACGTTCAACCTCCAGATCTCAATTCATAATCACCTCAAATGCCATGTCAACCCCCTGAAAAACTTTCTCCAATTCTTCCACTGAAAATTCTTTTGGTGCCACTTCAGTGTTATCCACTTCTTCATATGCAGTTTGCTAGTCAGTTTCAAGGAGGGTTTCATCATCTAAGTCATTTGCAAGTGAGTCAATGTAGTCATGTACATTGGCAGTGTCCAAAGTTTCGAATCCCAAGTCTCTTCCAATCTTTACAATGTCTTCTGCAATTGTCTAAATTTGCAATTCAAAACCAGTGAAATCATTTGCCAAATGGGGCAAAACATGCTGCCAGACAGAGTGCATGTTGTTGGCAGCGATTTCTAGCCAAGATGCAAATAAAGTTGCGATCATATTTAAAGGGATAAAAAATAAATTGTGAAATGAAAAGTTTGAAAAGCTAGCAACGTCGTCTCGTCAGGATGGAATTGTTGCACTGCTGCTGACTGCCTGAGGGGGACTATTGGCACATGCATGTGCATGGCATAATTGCAGCACCTTCATACTGGGATACCAGTGGCTGTAGGATGGTCCCTGCTGCCCTCAGGGCCAATCCCTAGCTCTACCCGCATTCGGCACAACTCCATCTCCCAGATAGGTTACTCCCTTAGCAGATGCTCAAGTAAACCCAGGCACTTTATGCCGACCTGAACAAATTCGCCGTTGACGGGACATACCAGAAAAAAATGATGAGCAGACTAATCAGCAATGACTGCTCTGTACCTAGCATCTACTTTCTGATTGAGCAGGTGCTCTTATCTCAATATTAATCTAGCTCAATCAGACTTAATTCTTGTGAGGAGTTTTTTCCATTGTGCTGAAATATGTTTGCATTTGTATAGTTACCTTTTTTTTCATTTTGTAAATAATTGTTCAAGTGTCCCAGAAGTATCAGGAGGATGTAAACCCCTGGCTTTATGGCCATGAAGGGCAATATGAATCCCCTCCCCCTCTCTCTGAGACAATAGAGTTGGCACTGCAACATTGTCACAGACTACGTGTACCTAGGCTATGACAACAGCATATATGTAGAGTACACATCTAGGATATTAAATGAGTTTTAATATGTACAGTAAATTTTTGACTTAAACTTAATCGAAAACCATATTAAAGTGAACCCCAAGCTAAGCGAGACATTGCTGTACTTTAAAACACATAACTAGTACAATATTCTATTACACTATATACTGAATACGTAAAAGATAAATTGTTTGACAATACTGAAGAAAAGCTATGCATGGTAAGTTACAATGTAGGTTTCAAATAAGAACTTGAAAAAATATAAGCAAACACTATGAAATATATATATATATATGAGGTAGATGAATTTAAGAAAAATAACTAGTGCCACATTGAAAACATACAAAGCTCCAGTCAGCATAACATAAAGTAATTCGTGAATCATATAATTGCATTTACACCACCCTTTGTTAGCAATATTTCCGAGAACACTCATTTTTCATTAATGGAAGAAACAGTGAGTACACCGATAACCTTGATGTGAATTTTTCAATCAACGGATAACCCGATATTTGATTATTTATAATGGACTTGTGTGGGGCTATGGAAAACTGTGTAAATGCACTATAATTACAAAATTCACATCATATTTAGTCATGTGACAAATTCTATACAATTCATTACCAGCTTTTTATGTGTTGCTAGCTTTTTAAAGTAGCAGTTTCTGCAAGTACCCATTCATACTGCAGTTGTGTATTTTCTTTAAATACTTCATGTCAAACAAAGAACAGAACTAGTCTTACAAATGTAACCAAAACAGGTTTAATTTATCTGCAAATTGCTTATGATTCTACAGACCAATTCTTACATTAACTCATTAATTTTATAGTATATTACTTCTAGTAAGGCCAAAAAATTATGAAATGTAATTAATTATAAAATTAAATTTTAATTAATTCTCATCGCCATCAGTTTCCATTACTAACCAATGCTTTGCATGTTCGAAAAGTGCACTAGTTATCTTAGCTAAATCCACTTACATATACAGGGTATCATGTGACTGTGCCATAACTTCGGAAGGCAATTCCTGAGGTCATTCTAAGTGAAAAATGCCATATCAACATGAGTCCGATTCTGAATAGCAATGGAACTATGGGTATTTGGAATAATGTATCTATGTACCAGCCCACAACATCCATGTATGTTTATGGAAGCAATCACAGTAGCATTTTAGTAAACAGATCACGCTACCTTGTAATAGTTAGTAATTACTATGTTTATGACAGTTTATGCTTTCCATTTAAGAATACATGGATCTACATGTTGTGTACAAGTTTTGCAATGATAATGCCAATGCTTTCACTGAAGAATACTGATAATAATTCCCACAAGGGAGAATTCACAAACTGAAAAGCTGTTAATAATATCCACTGAATTTTATAAGAGTGAGTTTCAATGCCCAATGGACCAATGACAGCTGAATATCTAAAATGGCAGGTGTGAGTGAAGGAAAACATGGTGCATTGTACAATGTAATCAATATACTGTAATATTTTTCAAATAAAAATGTTTTCCAATGCCACATTCCTACATTTCATATACCAATAGCTCTTGGCAACTATTGAGAATTTGATCCATGTATGATTCTCATTATAACATTTTTCACGCATAATGATCTCAGGAATCACTTCCTGCAGTTATGATAAAGTGGGACACCCTGTATAGTGCACAGAATTTATTTATATGCTTCAAGCTTTGAGGAAGAGAAGAGTTTTTATATTTGTTTAATAATTCTGAATTTTGTGTTCTACATATTATAATACAAAATTAACTCTTTGTGGAGGTTTCATATTACCCTCTATTAACAATTATTGAAAAGTCAGTTAAAATATAAATTTAAACACTTACCTCCACTCCTCAGTGATAGTACTTTCTTAGTCACACTTTGGTAGAACCCTCGAGTTCAAAAACTGGTGTAGATACAGGATAGCAAACGTAATATATAATATTCATGATTGTTATATAGCTGGGTGCATAGTATAACATTTTTTTATAATTCTTTTAAATTATTTAGTTGCCTCATATGAAAAATATTTTAAGTTAAAAAGTGCTTGATTATATAAACACCCTAATAAAGATTTTGTAGTTACTAAAAGCACCATCTCTATCAGAAGAAACTTAGACCAATATTGCTTATGACACAATAACACAAAGAAAAAATTGGTACCAAAAGTAAAATTATTGCAAGTTGCTGTTTTTGATACTATTATTAACAGGTAAAAAAAAAAAAAAACTTCCAAGTGTCTTCTGTGAAATATTATTAAAATTGGCTAAAAAATTTATTAATAATGATGTATTTTGGTATTAACAGCAAAAAAAAAAAAAAAAAAAAAAAAAAAAGAGCTAGTCTTCTATTAATATAAACAGACAATGTTACGAGAATAGTACTGGAATTATTTTTCAATGATCTCCTTTCAAGTCACAAAGTTTAAAGACATTCTAAGAAAGAGGTGATGTAATACTACATTTTGCAAATTTTCTTTAGAGAAACAAAAAAAATATATTTTTCTTTGATTGATGTACTGTAACAATTTTATTAAATTTCAATTTCTCTTTCAAAGTTCTTCTGGCAACCTTTTTTTTTTAAAGAGTTCAAAGGTGAATAATGAGTGCTAACTGAATAAATACATTATAAAGCAGCTTGAATATTAGAATATTGCAGTAAGGCCCGTCATCAATGCAAAAATTTACTGATACCAGATAAATAGTGAAAGTCCACTCCATTTTCATTTCAGATTTTGTTATAGACGATTTACAGGTAACCACAAAAAAGGGGGGCACGAATGCACAAGAACAGAATAAATTTAAAGAAATTGTACTATACTCACCTGCAATCCCATTTCAAAGTTTATTGAAATAAAAATGGAATAATGAAATCAAAACAGTTGACTTATTTATGTGAATTTACATAATGAATAGCTGCACCAAAACTGATTTGGTATCAAGAAATTTCCTACTGTTATCTAGGGCACTGTCAAGTAGAATGACATCACTAATCTTCTGCTGATACTATTATTTAAAACACTTAATTTCAAATTTTTTAAATCCAAATCCAATCTTTCATTTCTCCTCCATCCTATAATCTTTTATCTTTAAACATACCTTTTAAGTTACTTTCCACGAAAGAGAATTTTAACAAGTAACATACTTTTACAAGAACATATGGTTCACTCTTCAATAAACACTGACTACTGTAAAAATGGACACAGGGACATGTCAAGTTATAACTCTTCGGCTTTCCCACGTTCCATATCAAAAGCTTGTTTCCACAACGCTGAAGAATGAAAACATAACACCAAGGGTGATTAAAATGATTAATCACTTATCTAATTTTAATCACAAATGATTAAAATTACGTAAGTGATGCACAGTTGCAAAAACATGAGAGAAGTACAAATAACATTATTTCTGTAGTTTGAGGTAAAGGACCTGTCACAGATTTCTCATTATAAACTGTAATCTCACTACACTATATCACTTATAATTTAAACTACTACATGGCTTATGCTTGTTCACTAGATTTGCAAAGAGCCCCTTTTTAATCAATTTCTAATACCCAAAATACAAACCATGCCTACTGCTGTAGAAAATAATATATCAATTTTGTGTGTGTGTGTGGGGGGGGGAGACTTTTCTCTTATATTGAAAGCCACATAAGTCATTTTATTGTACACAATACAGTTACAAGGCTGTAAATTAAAGAATCTCCAAGACAGATGAACAGAAACACTGATTCAGAATATGGAAAAAAGTATTATACCTTAAAGTATGAAAGGCAACTTTGAGACCTTATTCACAGGCAGAATTAAAGTATAGTAGAGCGTCAGTTATCCGGAATAATTAATGTCATATAATGTCTTCTGGATAGTAAAATTTTCCAGATAATCAAATGTAAGATAAAATTAAATAAATTCTGTTATAACGTACTAAAAGTAAAAGGAAAAGATTTTAAATAGCGTGAAAAAATTAATTTAATTAAAAAAATTAACAATAATAACTTATACATAAAATTTCACACATTTACATATGTATGTATATTCACATAGGTATTTTCCTGCAAATTTTATGTGGAAAAAATTAAGTAATTTTTTTTAAAATAATGTTCGATCATTTTTTGTTTCGTTTGTAGTTGTGACCTATTTTTTTGCTGCTAAATCTTTCAAGTTTCTTAATAATATAAATTTGATTATATCACATTCTTCCTGGTTTTCTGCCCATTTCAGTGCTGTTTCTTTTCGTTCACATTTTACAGTAAAAAAAAACTGAGAAAAATAATCGATTGCACAGTTTCGGGCCAATATTATTTTTACCAAATCTTTAGCTAAACTAAACATATGAAATTAAGACGTGGAAAATTGGATTCACGGAAGCGAATGACTAAACTATCACTCATGGTTTCCAAGAAAACCTCAGTCCTAATCCAACATGTCACCAGATATACAATGTAAAAAAAGACAAATACTTATGTAGCATAATAAATATTTCTCTCTAATACTATCATTAATATATACACACACACACACACACACACACACACACACACACACACACACACACACACACACACACACACACACGTATAAAAAAAAAACAAGAAGAAAAACCAGCCTTTCAAATTATTCTGGTTAACTAATGTTCTACGGCACATTCATTTTAAACTGACATACACTAGAAGCTGAAAACTGAAGCAGCATACATATGTTGCAAACCAAAATATTAATACAAAAATACAAAAGGGAGGCAGAAAAACATGCCATACAAAGACATTTCTAACAAAGCAATAAATGTGTCTTTGTATGGTAATCTTAATAAGTGTAAACCTTTTCTGAAATCACCTCACCCTCAAAGTCTAGTGTATTTTTATTAGGTATGCCAGATGTTCCTTGGGGTCTACTCTTCGGTATAAATAGTTATAGATAGGTGCTGTTGTCACTATCATAAAGGCATGGATGAATTAGAAATGGAGCTGTACCCAGGGTGGTGAATCTGTTAATATTCTATTAGCAGTAGTGTGCCTCTATTGGCTACTGCTAATAGAGGCACACAATGCAAGAAAGCAAGCTTATACAGCATCAGCAAAAAAAAAAAAAGCCCTTCCCATTTCACTGATCCATTCATTCCAAACGTTTGTCTAGTTCTGCCTTGAATTTATTTAAGCTATCAACTTCCACAACAACAGATGGAAGTTTGTTCTAGCAATCAACTACCCGCTGACTAAAGACAAACTTCCGCACATCTATTCTACAACTGTCCTTCCAAGAGGAAGAATCCCATCAGCACTGAGCCTCCTCAATCTATTCAAGGTCTTATACACCTCAATTAGATCGCCTCGCTGGTGCCTAGTCTCCAGAAGCTGCAATTTTCAGAACTTAAACCCTTTCTTCATAAGAGAACCCCCATTGTTCCCTTCACCAGTCTTGTCCTTCTCTGTACTCATTCTAGCAACTCTAGATCCTTCTAAAATGAGACTTCCAGACCTGTACGCAGTAATCAAGGTGTGGCCTGACCATTGCCTTATACAAGGGAATAATTACCTCCTTATTGCTGCTCGCAAAATTCCTGTATATCATTCACAAGACCCAATGACCTACTCCGGCAGCCTGTCTGCACTGCTCAGAAAACTTCATATCTGACTGCACAATTACCCCAGGTCTCTTTCATTTTCCACTACCCTGCGTGTAACACAACATAGTTGGTGCATTTCTCTGGGGTTACTGCTACCCATATGCAGTACTTTGCATTTCTCAATGTTAAACTTCAATTCTGGAGTCAGCTAAGTGTACTCTGGCTGACCTTCTTAGGTTGGTTTGTTGGGGGTGGGGGCAGAGGTCAACTTAATGCTGGGTAACTGCCACTAGATTCCCTGCAGGGCATCAAGACCAGTACTGAAAGGGGCTGAATCAAAACCTAAAATTTATCTCATCTTTTTCAGTTAGTATAAACTGTAAGGTGACCTTTTCTAACACAATTTAACAGTAGATGTTTAAATAAGTTTTTCTGACGGCAACTAAGCTAATAATTAAAAATTATCAAGGAACCCTAAATTCTACAGTATTTGGTAATCTATATAAATACCTTACATTCACATACTACATAACTTTGAGTTGACCATGCTTTGAGTCCACATAACGATAAAATCAGTACACTGTTCTTGTATTTCTTATTTATTTTCTACACTCCTCTGATAATGTGTAGCCATCCAAGAGAATAAAACAGAATTTATTATATGTGAGGAAGCTTTAAAGTTAATGAAATCTGTGGCCCAGCTAATACTATCTGTAAGTTGGTTTTACGATACACAAAGAGGAACAAGCAAAACCATTACAATTAAAAGTGAACAAGGTGCCAGGAGCTGATGGAGTCTAAATACTTTAATTTATTGGTTGGACGTTACGCAGTGCACATGTATTACACACTGCTGAATTAGATTGTGTATGGTGGCTGTGCATTTCCAAACTTCATATCAGGTTAGTTTTTGGAGTAATTGAGGTTTTTTTTTTTTTTTTTTTAATTTAATATGATAAACTGTAGTTAATATATAGTTTGAACCCACATAGTCACATAGATTGGTTTGCTTTGTATTTAGTTAAGCATTCAGAAAGCTACAGCTATTCAGATAGCTCTTGTTATCAATATTTTGGTGGGAACTTCGTAACTTTCATTTGGTGGCTTAAATTTAACTTCTCTAGTGGTTAAAGTTTTTGCAACAGTTTCATAGCTGTAATATTTTGGTAATTTAAATTCTGCAATACATTGCAAATTTAAAATTTTGTAATCTTTCTAAATTTCAGATGATGCCTTAATAATGGTTGCTATAAGATCCACTTAAAATACAAAGTCCAAGGATATAGTGACCCAGATAGAAGTGCCTGAGGGAATTTCCAATGTGAGCCATGAGTTCATTTGCATAGCCTGTGGCATGTATTCAAAGGCTGGCTAGTTGACAAACCCTGCTCAACTGACAATTCTTTTTTTTTTTTGCACCTGATGTAAGGAGAGTATCAATCTCAAATTAGAATGTGGTGCATTATGAGAAGAATTTCAGCCATTGAAGAAACAAGTGCTTTCCCTGGAAACAAATGCAATTGGGAGCTCATGGGGGGGCCTAAGTATCTTGTGACCTGTCCAGTGCTGCACCCCAATTCAGGTTCCAGATAAGAATAGTCAAGAGCACACGGTTTTGGTTGATAGTGATCTAGTTTTATTGGGAGACTATATTTTGTCAGGGAAATCGGCAATATTTCTTGCAATAAAGATAGGTGGATCATAACCAGGGTGTGTTCACTGGGAGTAACAAGTGATGTTACCAACAGATTGTCAGATTTTAAGGAATGGGGGGGGGGGCGTTAAAAGAGAGTATTGTTATTCCCATAGACATGAAAGATATTAAATGAACATGACATGTACCATTTGTTGGATAAATACAGAGCAATGCTGAAAAAATGCTGTGAGTTAGGTCAGAATAAGTATGTCTGGAATTCAATAGGAGGATTCAATAATCAGACACAATAGGAGGCATTATATACTAAAAGCCTTGCGGATTAACTCAAGCCTCGAGGGAATCTGCAAGGCCTTAGAGGGAATTTTTTCAGTGTACCCACACAAAGGTGGGAGGAATTTATTTTGTAGCTATTATGATGGCATTCAATTGAACAAAGGTGGTGCAAGGATTTTTGTCAGAACTATTCAGGATACCTTAAGGGTTCAGCATAACTGCCAGTTAGAAGGGTAATATAGATCCACATTTATCTGATAATATGGGTCAAAGTAATGCTTGCACGCACACACACCTCAAGAATTCTTGTTTGCTGCCACAACAGCTGATGTTGGGAAGATGTTCTGAATGTAGCACCTTTATCCTAAATAACTTCAAGGGATGTGTCAGGATAGTAAACTATAGAAGAATACTTAGTCGTAACTGTGTCTACAGTGATGTCAGGAGTGTTGTCAATAAAATGGCTGAATTTGAATCCTGGTTAGGAGAATGAATGCTAGTATAACAGGGCTAACAGAAACACAGTGCCACCCGGATGCTGAGGATGACGAGTTCCACTAAAGTATGTATAAAATCATTTAGGAAAGAGAGGGCAGATAGGAGGAGTGCTGGTGGCATGCTTCTTATCAAAAGCATGCCTGGGCACGAAAAGAGCTTTTCCTGAGTCTGCAGATATGTCCGCTAGCATAGAATCTCTTATATTGTGACTACTACTTGTTACTAGGTCATTACAATATCTGCTCATCAATCAGACTCCAACAGAGTTGAAACTTTACTCTGGGATTGCCAAACACTCTAAATAAAACAGCAATATACTTTTCCAGTGAGCAGTGCATTTTATTTAGCGTACTGCAATATCAAGTCAACTCACAGTGAAGCTGCCTCCACAATATGAGATCACGGCAATAAGTAGCAAATTTAGTTTGGCTTAATCCTATATAAGACAAATTGCTTTAGACACCTTGTAAAATAATGCTTTTACCACCTATAGCAGAAGCTTTTGTCATTCTCTTAAGATATAGGGTATTACACAGAAATAACTTCTCTTTAATGCATTGCTAACCATCTCATGGAACATGCTGCATTTTGAAAGAGGTCACTCTGCATCAAAACTTTTATAAAAACTTAATAGAGTGCTACTTGAAAAGCTGGAAAAACTGTTCTTTTTAGGAAAAACAGTAAATAATCAAGTGGTTGCATAGCACCATTATATTGATTTTATGACCTTTGAGCAGGTGTATATTGTTAAACATCATGCACAATTATGGACTGCATTTTTATCAAAAATTTCTCAGGGCTTCATCTCTCTCTCTCTCTCTCTCTCTCTCTCTCTCTCTCTGCTCAAATAGAAACCTTTCTCCTTAGAAACAACTAATTACTGAAGAAAAGAAAATTTTTCCATAAATTAATCAATGAATGTTAATAGCTACTTTATTACAGACTTTTTGGACAAATCTCTGTAGACATTCTGTGATATAATGCAGATGTCAGGCGACAGCTTTAATGCCTGCATTATAAGCAAAGCGATTTAAACTATTTTCTCTCCAGTTTTTTTTAACATAAATACACTTTACTTATTAAATATATACTTTATTTACTAATGTTTTATGAGTACATAATTCTTAATAGTGGTCAAGTGCAATAAATGATCACTATCACTCTGATGTTCTAACCACGCCATCACCTCATTTATGTTTTCTAGCACTTTGCTATCTTGGTGTTTTTTTTCCGTACACAAGCCATACACATTATCTTCTGAGTCGTTCCCTATTTCACTGGCTTTCTGTTTGTTGATTGTCTTCCTACTATTCACAGAAGCTGCTATTTCTTCTTCACTCAAGTAATGCACAACTGGAGCTTGAAGGTTATTATTAGTAATCTCGTCTTTTCCAGTACTTACTTTCTCCGTGTGAATCCAATGTGAATGCAACGTCTTTCAGTGTTAATGTTTTCAGAAATTCTATAACTTGAATTGGAGTTCACAGCACCAGCAAGTAGTTCACCACAATAACAGACTTTGAAGGTGCAAATAATGCCCTGATCCATGGGCTGAATTAGTGCAGTTGTGTTCCTCAGCAGCAACTCTGATCTTGTCATCGTTTGATTTCAGAATATGAGCTGAAGGAAAAGCTGGGCTGTGATAAAACACTATGCAGTAACAGAGCCTTTTCCTCAGTGTTTTTCGAAAGCAAGTGATGCCTCACCAATGGTACAAACTCACTTTCAAACCATGAAGCAAAAATATCACTCAGCACCAAGCGTTGGAGCTATTTTTATAAATCATGGGTAGAAAGTTTGTGTTGGCATGCTTAAAACATCGGGGTCTTCCACTTTTACACAATCGCTTTAGCTAGCAATTTCCGGTCTTGTTTGTGCACACAGTAATGAAGTAATTTTCTCTTTGTTAGTTTTCATGCCTGCTTTATTGGGTTGAAGTTTATAATGTAGTGCTATTTTGTCACAATTGTACATCTGTGAATTCACCATCTTGAATCACATTAGGTAGAAATTTGGAAAATGCTTCTGCTGCTGTAATGTCACCAAATGCAGATTCACCTACAAAGACTAACCTAGGATATATCACAAGCCTTAAATCTCCAAAGCCACACTTCAGAAACTTTGTCGTCACCTCCCCCAAGTATCTTATGAACTTTAAGTGCCTGTGCTTTCAAAATTACATTATTTATCAGTACTCCTTCACTATGCTTCTGTAGAAACAACTTGTATAAGCATTGGTCCACATCACTTTTGGCACCTCCGTAGCCAGGTGGGCAGGAGCAGCAGTGCGTAACACACGCTTCTTGATTAGACCAGGGTTCGAGTCCGTGACCACCAAATACAGAGGATGCGGAAAGGTCAGGGAATGACCACCGCATATCCCTGGAGTAATATGGCCTTAGTTGCTAATGCTCCTAAAAACCAAATAACAAACAAACATCACTGTTTTCACAAAGTCTAAGACTATGAACTTAGTTTTTCTTCCTCTTTCATCCACCCGCAGATCGTTCCTTCTGGAATTCCACATTAGTGAAATATACTGCATTTTGTTGCATCACTCTTAATTCTTTCGATAATCTTTAACTTTTCTTCAACTGAATAATATATACAGCAATACCTCGCTTAGCACGGCTTCAAACAGCATGGGTTTCACTATAATACAGTTTTCAATTAAATTTAAGTTGAAAGTTTACTGTACATATTAAAACTCATTCAATAGCCTAGACACATACTCTACATATATGCTGTGTTGTTGTAGCCTAGGTACGAGTACATATATGCTGCGGTGCCATCTCTATTGTTTCATATATGCCGCACATATGACAGCAGTCCCCTCAGGCAGTCAGTAGCAACACTGTTCATTTTTCTTAATTCCATGCTGATGAGACGACATGATAGCTTTCATACTTTTCACTTTACAATTTATTTTTTACCCCTTTAAATACGATCGAAAATATATCTGCATCTTGGTTAGAAATCATTGCCAACAACGTGTTATGTTTGGCAGCATGTTTTGCCCCATTTAGCAAATGATTTCATTGGTTTTGAATCCAAGTTCAGACAACTGCAGAAGACATTGTGAAGATCGGAAAAGACTTGGTATTCGAAAATTTGGACACTGCCTATGTACATGACTGCATTGACTCACATGCAAATAACTTAGATGATGCAACTCTCCTTGAAACTGATGAGAAAATTGCATATGAAGAAGAGGAAAACAATTCTGAAGTGGCACCAAAAGAATTTTCATCAGAAGAATTTAAGAAAGTTTTTTCGGGCTTGGCATGGCCTGCGAGGCAATTATGAATGGAGATCCAAATGTTTGATGTAGCCAGTGCTTTTTTTGTAAGAAAATAGGTGCTGGTACTCATTCTTTGCCATCAGGAAAAATTTTAAATTAAAAGGATATGAAAAGTACTCCTGATGCTGTTACTTTAGTAGTAATGTTTTTAGAATAAGAGCTACAGATGAAGTATATTAACACAATTTATTAAGCATAAATTTATTATTCAAGTATATAAAAGAATAAGTAAAATGTGAGCAAAATAAGTAAACAATAATAACGTAAGTAAAAATAATTTCATAATAAAGTTTTTGTAGAATATTCCAAATTTTTATTAAGTTCTCATCTGACACCCTAAGCCAGGGGTCGGCAACCTTTTTTGAGTGAAGAGCCATTTTTGATCTCATTAAAAAAAAAAGGGAGAGAGAGAGAATCCAAAGATCTGCACCTCAGCTAAAGCTGGGAGGGGGGAGGGTGAAGGCAAGGGTTTTTTAAGAAATGGAATAGAGTGGGAAGGTGTTTATTAAAAAAATATATTTTCAAATATTATTTATTAATACTGAAAAAAACGTAACAAACATCCAATTAGGTACAAAATAATGTGACTTTTGCTGATGAACTTCTTGAGCAAGTGTCTCTCAACATCACGCGAGATGTCGTAATTAAACATGCTCGCATTGTTCAGACGACAGTTTCTTGATTTATTTTTCATATAGTTCATGTTCAAAAATATTTGCTCGCAGAAATACGTCGAACCAAAAACTGAGAGTAGTACAAGCGCAAATGTTTTCAAATTTATATACGGGTCTGGTAAGCTACCCCACGCATCGAACACAATTCGGTCTGCATTTTAAACTCATCTTTTTCAAATTGTGCTCCATGCGAGCTGTAAAGTTAAAAAATCGCAATTATGTGTTAAAAGAGCTGCATGCGGCTCGCGAGCCGCAGGTTGCCAACCCGACCTATGCCGACTTCTTTTCTTCCTCTTTGTGTGTCGGTTGCTGAATGACATTTCTGAAGCAGCCACAAATCGACATATTTTGCTGGATTGAAGCGGGTCAGCAGTGGGCCTACAATTTTAAGAAACTGTTTTTGTCATCAATGAAGTGCTGGTGATCAGATTAATTTGTGAAAATCCTCATTCACATTCATTCAATGAAATTGATATCGTACTCAGAGCGTTCATTAAATTCTTCAATTCTTCCAAAGCCTTCTTATCAATATATATCCCTGAAATCCACGAATTGCATCTATTTCATTTAACTGTAACCTAATTGACAATTTTCTAACTTCACTTTCACAAAATGCCAACAATTCATGTTTAGAAGAATTAATACCTTCGTTGTCCTCATTTTCTGTCTCTCGTCATCAGTATTGTCACTAGTTCTTAAATTTGAATTTTTTCTTTCTTTTTTTTTAAACTGTCCAAAATGTCGGTGTCATTCGGATATTCAGGTACTGTGACCATGTAAACAGAGATAGGGAAAATTTACGGTAAAATGTGGATAATGCACTTCCGCCAAACAATAGATTATTTGTTCGGATAATAGAAAATCACTTTTCTAATTTTCGAATGGAGAGCATACAGTTGATTCTCAAAGGTATCCAACCTACAGCCCGCGAGGAAAGTGAACTAAAACAGCATTTTAAATTTTGTTAATTATCAAAAAACTTCTCATTAAATGTTTTGTTCAGTAAATGTAATTGTGTATTGTACTTAATAAAATTTTTGAATATTTTCAATTTTACTTTTACATACAAGATATGGAAAATGTAACACACTAAAGAAATCTAACTTTGAATTTTTTTGAATATGGCCCCTGTACAGTAAAAAGGTTGGACACCACTGTAGTAACAGAAGATAGGCCAGAGAGAGCCCATTGGGAATACACTCTGATCTGCTCACTCTTGACTAGAGCGACTCCTCCATATGTGGAACAGGTTTTCAGATAGGTTTTACCAGGTACCACTAAGTTGTAAAATGCTTTAGTTCTCTTAATTCATGCAGCAGGACTAATTGCCTAAATTGCCTGAAGGCCAGAAATGCGCACCGAGTTAATTCTCTCCTGATTCGTTCGCTATATGAAAATTTTATTTTGAAAAAATTATTTTGACTTCCAAGGGGAAGTCAAAATAATTTGCTATAAAAGGACTTCATTAAACAGAGGTTCGACTGAGTAATTTAGAATTATAAAAATGGTTATACAGTTTTATATAGAAAATATCTTATCAATAGACAGTAAAAAATGCAAATTTGGTTAAATAATTTTAAGCTTATTTGAACAGTAGGGAAACGTTGAAAAAAATTTACAAAATATTACAAATTTCGAAGTGCACTGCATTCAAATGTCACACGTCACTGTTAATAAAGGTGCCGTCAGTACTGTCCCAAAAAAAGCACTGGATGCGATGTAGCATCTAGATAGGGCAAATTTTATAAGATGGGATTCAATGCTACAAAGACTTGTACGCTAAGAAAATGAAGAGATGACTTCACCAAACTTTGTTTTTGAAATACCCAAATAAACAATCAAGCTTTTTTCTCATCTCTCATGTTACCTTTTAATTAAAAAAATTTTTGTAATACTTTTTATTTCAAATCCTTTTAATTGGCTATCAAACACAAATTGTTTATAGATTTATTATAATTTGTTTATAGACTGTTTCTCTGGTATGCGTTCATTTAAAACCCATTATAATTATACCTCAGTCAGCACGGTTTCACATAACAATGAACAGTTTCGGTACCAATTATCAGTGCTATGCGGGTATTGTTGTATATATATTTTTGGTGGCCATTACTTCAGTCCTACTGATTTACTAATATTGCCATGCATTTATTTCTGATGCCCTAGAATTTACCACGTGTTGAGAAAACTAAATCAAAACCAAACTCTCTGGCCTATCATAGTGCCAAAGTGAAATCGTGATTTCTCCCTAAATCACTTGTCAGTCCATGTATATTTTTGTCCAGTTTAGCCCTTAACTATAGTTTTTCCTATTCTAAGTGTAACCTCTAGTTGAAGAAGTAGCAGAGCCTTTTCTATATGTTCTTTTAGAAAGCAAGTGTGCTGATGTTTACAAAAATTTTACTTCTAACTAATGTAACACGCTTAATGAATAATAGCCGTATTCCCCACCAAAGGTAGCTGTTTGTAATTAGCATTCCACTGATATACTCTTTTACTGCATCTCTATCTGAGGGGGGAAAAACTGGGTATCTAGAATAATTAGTCTCTGACAACACCTGTTGTTAACAAAAATTTCTGAAATTGAATATATCAAAATGAACATACAGCAAATTTTTAGCTAATTTCACCTCTTCGGAAATACGGTAGTAGATGTATAGTTAGATATGAGTACATATACAGTATTCACTTTTCCAGTTATCAATACATGAAATTGCTAGTTCTTTGAACACACCAATTTTTTTTCATAATAAGTTTTGGAGGACATGATCATACCTACAGCAAATCCAAAACTTCACATAGAGCTTACACTGTATAATGCATTTAAAATAGTAGGCAAAATAGGGCAGTGAATGTCACACTGTTCACAAAAAGCAACAAATAATCCCATTATCTTCCAACAAATTTCTACATGTGACTTTTAAAAAAAATTCATGGTGAAATGTCAACCAGAAATTGCCAATTTTTACATATTATGCATTTTCCAGATTTGTACATTTTTCTACAAAAATAAAAATATTATCAATCTGGAAAGTTACACGTGTGTGTGTGTGTGTGTGTGTGTGTGTTTTAATGTTATCTCAGCACTGAGGAGAGTATAAAATTTTGAAAATTTATAAAAATGGAAAACACATAAATGCTATTAAATTTTAATGTTTTTAATTTTGACTTGGCCACCCAACATTGAGGTTAAATCATTGGAGGGGGAAAAAAAAACATCTAAAAGAATATTGGGGGAGGGGGGAGGATCATGAAATAACACAGCACAATTTCCAACAACTATTAATGTCGTGCTTGATTTAGCTTCATCAAGTTCAGGATATGAATTCCATAGAATTTTGTATGCCAAAATTGAACAATATCAATAGGTTCAACTTAACTTCCAAATGGCCACGGTAGCCAAATAGTCAAGCACGAGGATGCATTAGTACACGTGGTTTGAGTGACTGTGGTTCAAGCCCATGACTGTTGAATATGGAGCTGTTTGAGAGTAAATGGGCCTGTTGTACTGGAATCCACAGTGTAGAGGATATAATGATAATGTATATATCCAGTAAAATATCTAACTTTAATTCTAAATACTTTGGAGCTTTCGAGGCTGAACGTGCCTCTTTATCAACAAATAGAATGGAAACTTTAGAGAAAAAAATTATTTAATTGACACAGTTGTGCATGCAGTGAGGTGTGTGAGGGCACGAGGTAGGCCATTCAACCATTAAACTGGTGTTCACTGTTGCTGCAGTTTTGCCTCCAGCGCTTATCTAGACTTAAAATAGTTGCCTCCAAGATGGGGTGTAGTCTCATGCTTTTGCAGCGGTTCATGGATTTCGAATTACACAATATATTATTAAGTGACACTAACCAGACGCAGTAGCAAAAGTGTCGGGACTGGTTAATCACTTCGTAGTCGTGCTTGGGATTGGGGCCATGGTGGGTCGACCAGAAGTGTTCCACGATTGTGGACTGATCGGTCTCAGCAAGCTGAATCGATCTGTCGTGTTCTGCAAGGCGGCCTTGAAGACGTCTCGAGGTCTCTCCTATGTAGCAGCTGTCACAATCTTTGCAGGCTATGCGGTATACTACACCACTGCGGAAGAGAGGGGTGACCGGAGTCTACATTTGAAACTAGAGAATGTAAGTTTCTACCAGGCAGCTGCACGCATTTTATGTGGTATTCTCGGAGGATTTTTAAGATCCAGCCCGACATGCCCGGATAGTAGGGAATGTAGGCAGTAGGCACTTTGTCCTGAGTTGATGGCGGTCTCGGGAGGACTGTGAGCTCCTGCACTTGTAAAAGCACTTGTCCCATATGTGGGTTGGATAGCCACAATTGATCAAGTCTGTCTTCACTCTGGAAATCTCGTTGCACCTAGCTTCATCTGTGCTGGAGTGGCTCCAATTCTTTGTCCTGAGTTGATGGCAGTCTCGGGAGGACTGTGAGCTCCTGCACTTGTAAAAGCACTTGTCCAATATGTGGGTTGGATAGCCACAACTGATCAAGTCTGTCTTCACTCTGGAAATCTCGTTGCACCTAGCTTCATCTGTGCTGGAGTGGCTCCCATTCTTGGATGTCCTGATAAAACTTGTGGGCCCACACCACACCTAGAAACCTCAGTATACCGTAAGCCAATGTGGTGCGGACAGTTCAACTACAAACCCCTAGCCATCTCAACAGCACTGCCTACACTCTATTCTCCAGGGCTTGGAGTATAGAGTGCGGGCAACACTGAACACCAGTTTAATGGTTGAAGCCTAACTCGTGCCCTCACATGCACAACTCTGTGTCCGTTAAATAATTTTTTATCTCTAAAGTTTCCATTCTATCTGTTGATAAAGAGGCACGTTCAGCCTTGAAAGCTCCAAAGTATTTATAATTAAAGTTAGATATTTTACTGGATATATACGTTATCATTATTTCATATGGAGCTGTTTCTTGTATTCTCTCTATCTTATGAACTCCTCTTCTGACCGTGTGATCGTCCTGGAGTATAAACAGAAAATTTATTTTCATGTCGTCCACTATTATAACCTATGTTAACAATATCTTATAAACAAAGATAAGAGTTGGCAGCAATTAGTGGATGATTTATAAAGCAGCTTTGAAGCATCAGTTGAAATGACCTTCATAAACATATGTATGCACTCCTGACCACAGGCAAAAATTGTATATACACTTTGCAAAAGGTTAATAATAATAAAAATATACCATAATTGGAAAAAAGAGAAACAATAATTCTATCCATTCTATAATATCATTTTCCAAATTATAGAATACCAAATTTCTGTTCAGCCATACAAAGTTATCTCGAATTACCAATTTTTTTTTTTTTTTTTTTTTTTTATCTAAGGCAAAATATCACTACTGTAAATATTACTATAACTGGATTTTTGAACGGGATGCATAAAACACTAACTTTTGAGCTTTGTTACGATACAGACTGCATTCAATTATCACAATAATTTTCTGAAAGAAATCATGCACAATTCTAATTAATATCCAGTAAATTCCCATAGCCTAAAATACCATCTTTACAAAATTTTCTCTTAATTTTGGAGAAAAAAATTTCGGCAATTTTATAATGTTCATCTTCATTTGGAAAAAGTAAGATAAATAACATCAGTAGTACATTTACAGACTACTATAGAGAAACAACAATTCATGGTCTCTTCAGATAATAAACTAGGGTGAACTTTTCACAGCACTGTGAACAGTTTGCAGAAAAATACAGCTTCCGTTAAATTAGTAAATTCACAAGTAACATATTGTTGATGAAGTCAACAATACAAAGACAGTAGTAATTCAATGCTTGGGTATAATACTACCGTATATTACTATTGTATAATAGTGCATGGGTACTATTTTGCTTCAATGACAACTCATCTCAGTTACCCCAATTATTCACTCTACGATTCCTTTCACTTTGGGGGGGGGGGGCAGGGTTTGTATTAATACAGGCCCCCTTAAATATTCCTTGTCAGAGAGGGAGGCTCCTCATTTTTGATTTTCTGTGGTTTAACCTTCTGTTGCTAACATGGTGTTGACACTAATTTTTTTTAACTTTTTTAAAGTTTTAAATAAAACATTTAAAATTTGTATATTATATCAAATCCTCCTGTGTACCTTTGCCCAACAATATTCTCTAACTGGCTATATGGTATTATTTTCTGTTTTCATTTCAACGTACTTATAAGACATTACATAAACAGATGTCAGTGAGCAAAAGCATGTATTTTTCTTCTAGGCAATTCCCGCTCCCATGTGACACCCAAAAGACACCAGTGATAGGGGTCTAATATTTCCATAGAGCTTTCATTTTGCTGGCTGAAGATGAATAGCTAACAAAAATACAGACATTCAAGTTGTGTGTAGGTTTCAATCTGGGGATTAGTGGCCTTAAATTTTAAAAAAATATGATAAAATATTTTATTTTCATCACTACTAGTGTGTCATTTTCATTTGATATTTTTATCAAATGAAAGCAAATCATAATTCATAGATTACCATTTTCAATTCAGTAAAAAAACTAAAAATTTTTTTTTTAAAATTAAAACAAAAATGGGATCACACAGATGTCATGAAAGCATCCTTGTTACAACTGAGAGTGTGTGATAATAAGATAAAATCTCTTTATCAAATTCTGCTGGTTCTATCATTCTCCTAACTCTAAAAAAATCACTCAAAGCTATTTGAGAAATCACTGAAAATGTTAGAATCTTATAAAAGTCTAACTTTCCCAAAGGTGATGTAATTTTCCTTGGCAATTTAAATATAACTCAAGCTGGCTTAATTTTATAGTTAGATAGAAGCTGAATGAGATGCGGAGGCTTTTGCAATTGCTAATGACCTTACAAGCTTGTTCATTTAGCAGAATATAAAGCCTAAACCACACACATCCAACAGCTCATGACTTTTTCCCTCATCAACAAACCTTTAAAGTGCATGTTTGATGTTAATGAGCATCTGGGTACTTCAGATCACAGCTTGGTAATGGTCTTATTTCCTACTGAGCTGCTGTCTCATGACCATTCTCAGCTGCTTGTCATTTGGAATTACAAAAATTACAAATGTGATTTACATAACTTCTATTACACTTTAACACAGTTGGATTACTGTTTTAAATATTCTGATCCTAGTCTGTTCATTGTGTCAGTGAAATTATTCTTATAGGGATAAAATCTATTATTCCAAATTCCACCCTAAACATCATCACTTATACGAACCACTGTATCTAATATTTGTGCTATGGCTGTTCAGGATAAGAATACAGCATACTGCAATTGGCACGTATCCAAATCTCCAGCTTCATTTTCAGCCTGCAGCCAACCCCATGACAGTTGCAAAACAGGTATTAATCAATCCAAAACTTGATATACAACAAATTAAAAGGAGAAAAACTTACTTCTTGTCCAAACAGTAATCAAGAATTATTCTATCTGGCCAAAGCTACTATCTGTAACTTCCCTCCATTAATACTTCCACCTCAGTTACAAACTCATTGTTTTACTGCACCCTTGGCTAAAGAAAAAGCTGACTTATTAGCATCTTACTTTTCTTCTTCTTCTTTTGTAATATGTAGTCAATACTCTTGATTGTGGTAAATCATTTTTTAGCATTTCCATTTTATTATTTTTTAAACGAAAACCCCAAACACAAAAGGTATTAGGAACCTACAGTACTTAGTACCGTGCATGGGTTGAAAGTTGAGAAGACTGAAAATACTTGTTGACAGACAAAAAAAAAAAAAAACACACGCACGTGTATATTTAAATAACGAACAGCTAAAAACGGGATCATTAATTAAAGAAAAATAAAGTAAAGCAAACATCAGAGGCAGAAAATTGCACATTCCTCCACATGATGCTGGAAATATAAAACTAAAAAGAAATGAAACTAAAAAATAAAATTAAAATAAAACTAATGCCAGTAGTATAGCAAAACAGTTGAGCGAAAATAGTCAAAATTAATCGTAAAAAATCAAACCAATAGGGAGGGAAGGGAAGAAAGGTAACAAGATTAAAAATATTGTAACGGAAATGCTCCAAAATAATTCAGAAAATCTTGTAAATAATATTCAGGAATTTTGCTAGTAAGGATAAGGAGGCAATTATCCCTTTGTATAAGGTAATGTATAAGGCAAGCATACTGACAGTATGCTACTCCAACTGGATCTAGATAAGTTGGGAAAATGGGCTGAGAAGTGGCAACTGAAGTTTAACAGTGACAAATGCAAAGTACTGCATATGGGTAGCAATAACCGAAGAGAAACGTACCAACTGTATGGTACTACACTCAGGGAAGTGGAAAGTGAAAAAGACCTGTGGGTAATTGTGCAGTCGAATATGAAGTTCGCTGAGCAGTGCAGACTGTCAGGGCAGGTCATGGAGTCTTGTCAATGATATATAGAAATTTTGCTAGCAGGGACAGGAAGGTGATTATCCCGTTATACAAGGCCAGGCCACGCCATGGGTACTGCATACAGGTCAGGAGGCCTCGTTTTAGGATATGATGTAGAGTTGCTAAAAGAAGTATAGAGAAGGGCAACAAGATTAGTGAATGGAACAAAGGGTTGCTTAAGATTTGCAAATTACAGTGCCTGGTGACTAGGCACCTGCGAGGTGATCTGATTGAGGTCTATAAGGCCTTGAATGGTTTGTAATTCTGATGGGTTTCTACCTCTTGCTCAGATAACAAACCCGAGGTGGGGGGCTAGATTCGAATTGAGGAACGGTGGAACAAACTTCCATCTGTTATTGTGGAAGTTGATAGATTAAATAAATTCAAGGAAGAACTGGACAAACTTTTAGAGTGAATGGATGTGCAAAATGGGATTTTTTTTTTTTTTTTTTTTTTTTTTGGCTGATACAGTATAAGCTTGCTTTCTAGCATCATATGCCTCTACTAGTGCTAATATAATGCTAATGCTAGCATCTACTCTGTTTAAAGGAATGTTACCTTTTCAAAATAAATTCTATCTACCAAATAAAGCCAGCACTGCTGAGAAAAATTTCTCCCACAAGCCACAGAGTTAATCTGCAAGGCTTTCATCATAAAAACCCTTATGCCATGTCTCAGCAGATATGCACACTAGGACATTGTGCTACCTCGCAACATTTTTTAACATGAACTTACATTTCATAAGCAATTCAATGGTTCATTTAAGCTTTAAATGATCAGCCCCCACATTTATTACTATGAACCCACTGGTGCAAGTACAAGCTGATAAATTGTTTGTTTCGTCATCAGTATTTGGACCCAGTAGACACTGGTTCTATTCCATTTGTATTTCTAATAGAATATATTCTGTCTCTCTTAGAATTCAGTCCCCAATTAAGACTACCTTCTGTGGCAGCCAGATTCACAAACTGCAGTCAATTCCTTCAAACCTAAAAATTCAAATTATTTGATAAACAAGAGTCACAATCCAGTCCCTGTTGTGAAAAGTTATTTCTTCCCCCCTTTTTTTGCTTTAAAAATATATTACAACTTTGTGACTCTGAATGATTTTTTTAAAACTTTCACCCTCAAGGGCAACTGTATTTCAGAATGAATTAGTGAGTCTAGATACTCTGATTTTCTTTTTCACCCAAAGTTATAAACAGCCAGGAATTCAGTGCACTGTTCTTAATAAAATTTAAAATATGCAATGACTGCATAATGACTGGTTTAATATTGACAAATGAAAGGCACTGCATACTAAAGTAATAATCCCAGAATAACACACAAATTGGATGGTACCACACTCAGGTGGAGAATGAAAGAGGGGTAATTGTACAATCTGACATGAAGTTCTCTGAGCAGTGGCAAAAGCTGATAACATGGGGCTCTGTTAACGATACACATGAATTTTGCCAGCAGGGACAAAGTGATATCCCACTGTATACAGCAATGGATATGCTGTATCTGTTGGAATGGGTGTAGAGAAGATCAACAAAATGAGCTGCTCTTCTTTGCATAAATTAGAGACATGAAAGGGTACCCTACCACAAAAGACCTGTTCTGTAAATTACAGCACTTGGAAACTAGGCCGTTTCAAGTAAATCAGGTCACATGCGAGGAGACTGGATCAAGTGTTTAAGACCGAGCAAACTAAATGATGGTAGCAACCTTATCATTTCCCAGAAAATGCTCATAAGGGGAAAAACTTAATTGAATAATGATGGTTGCAGTACAGACTGTGCCAAATCTGCTGTTGTGGAAGCTGATGGACAGGCGAGGCAGTGTGTTGTTGTTGTCCCCCCCCCAAAGCTTGTTAAAACTTTTTGTTGCTAAATGCATATGATGAACAAAGCAATGTATAATTATCATTATCTCTTTAGCTACTTATCATTTTACTACCTCCCAAAATAACTTACAGGTTATCCATGCTTTCCTGTGTATATATACAGACTAGAAAAAGATAGGCTTTTTAACAAATCCAGAAATTTATTTCAAAATCAATAGGATTCAGTAGCATAAAAATATGACTTTTTTTGTATCAACTAGCCTTCAATGTCCACAGTTAGTTCACAAATACTGTGTCCAAATGCATCACAGAGGAAGGAGAAATTGTTTTTCTACCCTACAGCTATTGGATCTATACCAATCTGAAGACTGGAGATGACATAGTCCATCACTGTCATCTGGAAGTGCAAATTTGTAGGGCATGGCTGTATAGGCATAGCCTATTCCTAACAACGGGAGTTTTTTTTCCCCCTGATGCTATGTAATGCACTTGCTTTCTTGCATCAACTGCTACTATTCATTTCATTCATAAACAGAAATTTTTTTTTTTGCTCCTAAATGCTTATGATGATTAAAGCAATGTATAATTACTTACCTCTTCATTTACTTCTTATAATTTTTCTATGCCTTAAAGTTGTCCTTGCTTTCTTATATGGGGCTGCATTACAGTATAAAGAATTTTAATTTTTAATTTTATTTTTTTATCTCCTCCCATCCAGAATGATCACTGCTGTATATAATACCTTAGCAAGAATATTAAAATATGCAGTGGAATTCATTTTACAATAGACATTCAGAATAACGGCACCTTTGGGGATTCAAGGTGCCATTATTTCGATTTTTCCATTATCTAAAATGCTTTATTTTTAATATATTTAATGCAGAAACAATGAGGCTAAATAAGAAATATAGAGATTAAGATTGAAGTTTTATTAACTACCTATGCATAAAAAACAAACATGTTGACAATCCAATGTCATAAAAAAAACTAAAGTGCAGCCATTATCAACCCACTGCAGGATGGAATCCTCCTCAACAATTCATGCTGAGGGAAATTGACCATAATCTGCCATGCTGGTCCAGTGCGGGTTGGCAGATCGACCATATTCAGCAGTCAGGGGCTTGAACCCCGGTCTACTCAAAGAGCGTGTGCTACTGCATTCCCGCTCCTGACCACTTGGCTACGGAGGCCACCCAATGTCATATACTGCCATTAATACACTCCTACCTATGCCCATTCTGTTTTCTTTATTATATCAAGTTTAGTCTGTATGGGAGCACAGTGATATCATCGCTGTCTTCCTCACACCGGTGGAAAAGCCCGAGTTAGAATCCTGTTGATGACGTGAGGAACTTTTATCGGCTTTTTTTCACTCTACTTAGTCGGTCTCAGATGTAGATAGCAAGTCCCCCCCCCCCCCACCCACACAAGAAACTGGGATTTTTCGTATAGCAAAACAAGCAAATCAACCAGAACACACACAATACACATGGGTATATGAATTAACTTTCCAGGTGACCCTAATGTAATAGTTTGGATTAAATCAAGTTTGTCACTAAGCTTTAATGTTGTTCTTCTTTTCTTCTCGTATGAGGTTTATTAACTTTAAGAGCTATAGTGAAAGGTTTTTAATTTAAAATAAATGTAAAACAGTGGTATAATCCGTGATATCCACAGAATTCACTTTCAAAATGGCAAGCATAAACAAATACTCATGTAATCAGGTGACTTGCCGTTTTCTTTTTTTCGGCACTGCAAGACATCTGCACTGTATGTAAACATCCGATCTCAATGTGCCATTAATAGAATGTTCCGTTATTTCGCCAGTCTACTGTACTTTCCTTAAAAATCAACAAACATAGATAATATGCTCAAAAAAAAAAAAAAAAAAAAAAAAACAATCCATGAACCACAACTATGGTTGAAAGAAGCAGCACAAGATTCCTAAGATGGTGGCATCTGAGAGTTGGGCAATCTGTGTGGGAAGGGGAAGAAAAGTCTACTGATGCGTCTGTTGAATACTGACATCCGTGCTAAACTGGAGGCCCAAGCTTCCAGGAACTCTCTACAGGAATTGTGTTCAACTTAGGAGGATCTGGTGCTGTTGAATTAATTCTTTAGGTAATATGTATTATCCAGATATACATTTTTCATGCCGGTTTCAAGTAAGTGTCCATTTATGTATGAACTATCTTGAAATCTTCCAGTCAGTACTGCCATCTCTTACATTTCCAGGTAATCATATATACAGTTAGAGGCTAGCCAGAAAACAGCTTTTAAAATATCTCTCTGAGAAAGTTACACCCATTGACCACATTTATTCGATTTGGACTTATTTAAATCTCAAAAATCAATTCTCTGGAATTTAGATTATTAATATTATTACAGAATCAAGTGACACAAATACACAGTAGATATTAATGCATTAAGAAATAAATAAAAAATAAAAAAGAAAAGTGACTTTTTTTTAAATTTAGCAAATCTTTTCACTCTCACTCTGTTGGATTACCAAATCAAAACAAGAAAAAAATTAATACTCCAAAGTATTCATATACTTTGGAGTATTATACAAAGTTATATACAAAGTTTATACTTTTACAAATTTTCAAAATTCCAAGAAAAAACTGATCCACGAAGATCAATTTTTTTCTTCTGCCACCAGCAGAAGATAGATTGGGAACAAAAACGAGAAATCAATAATATGTCCCATGCAGTGCTCCCAACTAACAGTAGGGCAGATGAGATCTTTTCAAAGGGATGTAAGTATCCAGAGGGTACTGCTACATTAACAAACTTAGAAGACGAGAGAGAGAGAGAGAGAGAGAGAGATGAAGAGAAGCCACTTCTCTTAGAAGAGCTCTATCATCTTACAAATTTGGTGGTGTCCATGGGGAATCAATGTTGGTTTTGGCATCATCAATGGATCAATGGGGAATTTTTACAATGTCCTTGGAGGTTTGTGTGGGTGGGTTGCCTTTCCTAAGAATGGAGTGGCAGAAGAGAAGATGGGGAAAAAGCTATCTGGCAATAAAATGCCCCAAACAGTGCTTCCCACTAACAGTAGAGCAAATGAGGGAGATCTTTTCAAAGGGATGCAGACATACATAGAAAACTGCATTAATAAAATTCAGAAGAAAAAAAGAGCCAGATGAAAAAAGCTTATTCCACATCGAACTCTTATCACCTTACACGTTTGTTAGGGTCAAACATAGCATTTAGTATTAGTTGAGGCATTTGATGCAAGAAAGCAAGCTTACGCAGCATCAGCAAAAAAAAAAAAAAAAAAAAAAAAACAACAACTTCCACTTCACCCTCCGTTCGTTCGTTCGAAATACTTGTCCAGCTGGGCCTTAAATTTATTTAGGCTATCAACTTCGACATCAAGGGATGGAAGTCTGTTCCACCAACCAACTACCCGCTGGCTAAAGGCAAATTTCCGGGCATCTATCCTACATGTATCCCTCAATTTGAATTTATGCCCTCTCAGGTGATTATTCTGAGCAAGAGGCAGAATCCCATCAGCATTGAACATGCTCAAACCATTCAAGGCTTTATACACCTCTATCAGATCACCTCGCCGGTGCCTAGTCTCCAGACACTGTAATTTGCAAAACTTAAGTTTTTCTTCGTAAGAGCAACCCTTTGTTCCATTCACTAACCTTGTTGCCCTTCTCTGTATTCGTTCCAACAGCTCTACATCTTTCTTGAAATGAGGCCTCCAGACCTGTATACAGTACTCAAGGTGTGGCCTGACCACTGCCTTATACAAGGGAATAATCACCTCCTTATCCCTGCTAGAAAAGTTGCTGTATATCATTGATAAGACACCATGAGCTACTTTTGTAGCCCATCTGCACTGCTCAGAGAACTTAATATCTGCCTGCACAATTACCTCCAGGTCCTTTTCTTTTTCTACCACTGTCAGTGTAGTACCACAGAGTTGATACGTTGCTCTGGGGTTGCTGTTTCCCATATGTAGTACCTTACATTTGTCAATGTTAAACTTTATTTGCCACCTCTCAGCATATCTGCTCAACCATTCCAGATCCTCTTGCAGCAGCATAGCGTCAGTAGTGTCCTTAACAACCCTGTCAACCTTTGTATCGTCTGCAAACTTGGACATTAAGCTTGATATACCATCAATATTACTTATAAATACAGAAAACAATAATGGACCCAACACTGAATCCTGAGGGACTCCACTGATAACATTAATCCACGATGAGCAGTGTCCATTGATTACCACTCTGTCTTCTCCCCCTCAACCACTCCTTTATCCATAGCAGCAATTTGCCTACAATGCCAACTGCTCCAATTTGTGCAGCAGTCTTCCATGTGCAACAGTATCAAAAGCCTTTCTAAGATCCAAGTATATACAGGCATACCTCGGTTAACGTTACCTCTGATAACGAAGCCTCGATATAACGAAGTCGGCAATTTCAAGCCCCATTTAACATAAAAAAATATTCCAATTTAAGACCAACACCCGACAATCATTCGATTGGTGACTGACGGCGACTCGTTACGTATTCCCGAGTGCTCCCGAGCTGCGGGCGTGTCTGTTATAACAGTTTTTCGCGTCAATCGCATAATTTAGTTGTTGTTTACATGATTGACGTTGTTTCAGTGTGGCGCATTGCAATAATCGGCGTAGGTTCTTTGTAGCATTACATAACGTAGATTTTGTAAATTTTAATAGAAATATTTTTGTTTTAGTTAATTAAAATGTCAGAATCAAAGAAAAGAAAAGCAATTTCTTTGAAAACTAAACTAAATATCGTACGACGTGTTGAAAGCGGCGAAAGAAAATCCGATGTGGCACCTTCTTTAGGATTAGCGCAATCAACTTTAACAACCATACTAAGTCAATCAGAAAATATAAAACAGTCTGCTCAGAATTGTACAGATGTTACAGCAACAAAATTAACTCGCTTAAGGAATCCAATTTTAGAAAAAAATGGAGAAAATGTTAAGTTTGTGGATAGATGATATGTCACAACGTCATATGCCTTTAAGTCAAATTGTGATTCAAGAAAAAGCATTATTTTTGTTTAATCACCTGAAATCTAAACAAACTGAAGAAATTACGGAAACCTTTAAGGCTTCTCGTGGTTGGTTCGAGAAATTTAAAAAAAACGGGCCAGTGTAAAATTAACAGGAGAAGCTGCAAATAAGCTTCCAGAAAAACTAAAGGAAATAATTGAACGTGAAAATTTTCCACCAAATTTGGTGTTCAATGTTGACGAAAGCGGTTTGTTCTGAAAACGGCTACCAACAAAAAGCTTCATTTCTATTGAAGAAAAATCAGCTGCTGGGTTCAAAGCAGCCAAAGACCGTTTAACGTTACTCTTTGGATCAAATGCCTCTGGCGATTATAAATTAAAATTGTTATTAGTTTACCATTCAGAAAATCCGAGGGCGTTAAAAGGTAACATAAAAATGAATTTACCTGTAATATGGAAAGCAAATAGAAAAGCGTAGGTTACCAAGGAGTTATTTACTGATTGGTTTGTTAACCACTTTTGTCCTGGAGTAAAACGGTATTGTCAAAAAACAACTTTGAAGAAAAAGCTCTTTTGTTGTTAGACAATGCTCCGGGACATCCTACTGATCTTAACACGTTGGACACATGCATTCCTGTCAAAGTTGTTTTTCTTCCAGCAAACACATCTTTCCTGATTCAACCATTGGATCAGGGAGTAATAGCATCATTTAAAGCTTATTATCTGCGTCGAATTTTAAGCAATTTACCTGAACTAGAGGATAAAGAGGAAATGACAGTTAAAACTTTTTGTAAAAACTACACCATTAAAAACGCAATTGAAAACATTGATAGTTCTTGGAAAGAAGTCACTAAGAAATGTTTAAATGGAGTTTGGCGCAAAATATGGCCAGAAGTTGTACTAGAAGAAGAAAATAACATCCAAGAAATTAGAAATGAAGTTATCCAGATGGCTCAATCAATAGGTTTCGAAAATGTCGATGAAGAGGATGTTAGAAATTTATTGAATGCAGAAGATGATGGTTTTTCAGTGGAAGATTTAGAAAACCTTGTTAGCAACGAAGACAAAGATAATGAAGGCGAAGTTAAAGAAGTTCCTGCCGAAAAAGTGTTAACAACCAAAGATTTAAAAAGGTGCTTAAATGACATTGAAAACGTTTTAAATTTTTTTAGTGAAAATGATCCTGATTTAGGAAGAAGTGTTATAGTTAAGCGATCAGTGTTAAATGCAATAACTCCGTATAGGCCATTGTTAAATGAAAGAGAAAAAAAGCATAAACAATCAACTTTAACCTCATATTTTAAAATGTGATTTCACTTTGTATGTAAGTTGACTGTTTATTTAATAAAACTTTTCTTTGTTCGAAAAAAAGCTTTTCATTTTCTTTACGTAGGAACGTATCCCTATTCTGGCAATAGTATTTTTACCTCTGAAAACGAAGTTTCGCTTAACGAAGTAATTTCGTGGAACGCATCCTATTCGTTAATCGAGGTAAGCCTGTAATATTAAAGTTATTCCTGGCATCCAGCTCTTTTGTGACTGCATCATAGTATCCAATCAAATTGGTCAAAAGAGACTTCCCCTTAACAAAACCATGCTGTGTCCGAGCTATAACAGAAGTCTTGTCTAGATGATCCTGCAGTGCTTCTTTAACCAGTGCCTCCATTAATTTTCCTGGAACAGAAGTTTAACTCACAGGTCTATAATTACTTGTACAAAGTCAGTGTTAGTTGTGTCAGCCTTTGATCCTACTTTGTGAATTGGGATCACATTTGCACATCTCCAGTCTATGGGTACCTCCCCCAAGTCCAAGGAAGTTCTCATAATTATGGCTAAGGGTTTGCTTACTTCCTTTGCTGCCTCCTTTAATATAACTGGATAGATCCCATCCACCCCAGGTGCCTTTCTTTTGTTTATCTTCAACAATTCTCCTCCACTTTACTCTCAGTTATTACAAGATTATCTAGCTTACTGCCAGAGTTGAATACATCTCTGGCATTCCCCTCGCTGAATAACTCCTCATGTGTAAATGTTGATGCAAAATATTCATTTAGTTTGTTAGCTACCTGAGCAGGATCATCGACAGTTGAACCATCGATATCAAGTGGACCAATCTGATTCATCCCTTTCCTTCCAGAGTTTACATAAGTAAAGAACTCTTTGCTGTTTTTTGCATCCCTTGCCAAAGATTTCTCGTAATCTGCCTTCGCCTGCCTAACCTCCTTTGTAACTTGGTTACAGATCAACTTGTATCTATCATAGGCTTCTGTCTAACGTGTTAATTTATATGTATCCCAAGCATTTTTCTTCTCTGCCAGATGTCTCATTAGTTCATCTGACATCCAGTTAGGCCTAAACCCTGAACAATATTTCTTAGTTAGTATGTAAAGCCCAGTAGCTTCCAAGATAAGTTCTTTGAATGCTTCCCATTTTGAATTTGCTGTCGATAACATCATCAGTTGGTCCCACTGTATAGAATTTAAAAACTGTCTCAGACCATCGTAGTCACCTTTACAAAAGCAATAACCCTTCCCTTTACCCCTGATTACCATCAGGGGTAAAGGGAAGTTTTGATACCACTAGAGATAATGGGGTTTCCAAATTATGTGGGTATTTAAAAAAATTGTATTAATTAGGAAGGTGGACCGAAAAATGGCCAATAATTTTGAACCACTAATTAACATGTGACTGAAATTTTTATCAAGGGTTCTGCCAGACCATTTGACACACAAGTGGCAGATTAATGAATACCAGTAGTACAATGTACCCCACCCCACCAAATGAATTTGAAATCCCTCACCCCTTAAGCAATACTGCAAGCACTGTAAAAGTATAGTGCAACTTCACTGCAGTCTTTTATACCATGGTTTTCAATGTAACACAAGTGTGATCACCTTTCCCCAAGCTGGATATATATACATATGATTATATAATATATATTAAAAGAAAAGAAAAAAAAAGTCAAAACACATTTCACAATATAAAGTGACAAAAGTAAATGTCTGTACAATACCTCTCTGGGAATAATCAGTGACTGCAGTGATTTCCAAAGAGTGGGGCATGCCCTCTGGAGAGGTGTGAACAAGCATTCATATTAGCACTTTGAATTATTCAAAGTTAAGAAGGAAACTGCAGTAAAATGTTGCAATGCACCATTATAAACAATCTGGGAACTACTCAGTTATAGTATTCTCATTTTCCATATATTCAGTTAAAGAGAAAATTTTTATAAACAACAACACTTAAAGTATGCAAATCACTGTTGATGTGTAATTACTTCTCCTAACTTGCTTCAGCTGGAGATGCAAAATTCACTAAACTAAACATTTACTTTTAGAGAGCCACTCACCACATCTGTTAACTGCAGTATAAAAATATAATTTTTTAAACAACACGTGACATTTCTGGACCATGAAATACAGTATTTAGAATAGCAAAAACAATGGCATGAATCGATGAAACAAGTTAATGTTGTTAGAATTCATTAAAAGCAGCAGTCAACATTCTTCACAATTATACTGTGTGTGCACACGCACACAGTCTGTTAACCAAAGAAAGCACATCTTTCAGGAAGTCTAACAGACATAGCCTCTCATTATGTTATTTGGGCAGTTGTCATACACACACACACACACACAGACAGAGAGAGACAGACAGACAGACAGACAGACAGAGAGAGAGAGAGAGAGAGAGAGAGAGAGAGAGAGAGAGAGAGAGAGAGAGAGAGAGAGCTCTGTTGTCTAGTAAATTGTCTTCTGAAGGACTGTACATGGTTTTGATTAAGAGTTAGATTAATCTTCTCTTTGCTTTGATTGATTAATTGCACAGCTTTGGTAAGGATTTAATAAATTTTTTTTTTGCTTAATTTCTTTATTAGCCATTAACTTTAATTTCTGAAATAGTTTGGAAATTTAATTCTTTCCTTTTGTAAAGATAATTCTGCTAAGTTACTGTATATTTGGTATCTTAAGATCTTGAGTTCAGTAATAGAAAGTTTGAGTAACTGCTTAATTACTGTAATATTTTGTTAATTTCAATTCTATAATATTGTATATCATTTTAATTCTTACCTTAATCATGGTTGCTACAAGATCCACTCTGAATACTTCATCTGAGGATATCATAATTCAGACAGAAATGGCCGTATGTGGTTCCCATATAAGTCTTGAGTTCATTGCTTGCATAGCCCGTGACATGTATTCCAAGGTCGATGATGGAGTAGATAATTCCTAGCACAACTGAAGATTCTTTGCTTTGTTCCTGATGTTATTAGTGTACTGATCTCAAATTAAAACTTATTAATTAGTAGTTGAAACCAGTGAAGAAACAGTGGATCCCCTAAATACAAAACTGGGGATGCATCAGAAAGACAAATATATAGTGAGCTGCCAAGTGATGAATTCCCAATTTCAGATGCTAGAATAGAAAATCAAGTGCAAACTGCTCCGGTTCAAGAGGATTGTTTTATTGGGAGACTCCACAGTCAGGGAAATGGGTAACATTTTTTGCAATAACAAGTGGACTAGAACAAGGATGTATTTTTGGGAACAACTGATGTTATCATCAGATTGTCAGATTTTAAAGGGAGTAAGGAGCATTTTTATTCATATGGAAACTAATCATCAAATTCATATGAGCTGAAAAATAGGACCAAAAATCTGACACAAATTAGGTCAGAATGTAGAATTATGGAATACCTTTAAATTCAGAAATTATGCATTTGCAATTCAGCATAAGCACAATTGTAGAGACTAAATGCTGAAGGCCTTGTGAACTGACTCAAGATTTGAGACATTCCGCATGACTTTTTCGGAAGAAATTTTTAGAAGGGTAGCTTGTCTTAGTCGATGGAACAATCTATTTAATGGAAATGGAATACATTTGAGCAAAGGTGATGTAATGGTCTTTGCCAATATCACAGAGGGAGCTTTATGTGTTGAGGAAACTACTAATTTGGTGAGGGGGGGAAGAAATAATATAGACTTTATGTGGATAAAAATACACACTCGTACCTTGAGAGTTCTTGTTTGTGGCCACAAAATCGAATATTGGAAAGAAGAGCTGATAGTAATATTTCAAATGAAGAGGAAACAATTTAAAAAACTTCAAGGGGTGTGTCAACATAGTACACTATATAAGAATGCTTTGTTCTGTGTGTCTACATGTCAGGCATGTTGTCAGTAAAATGAGTGGATTTGAACTCTTGGTTAGGATAACTAATGTACAGCTCTGGTGTCAACCAGAAATAGACTGACAATTACACACTCTGGTATATATATATATATATATATATATAGATTCAAAACTTGGACATGCCTGCACAGAATCTGAGAGAGCCTCTACTTGTAGATAGAACAAGCAAACAAACGTGTCTAATTGCAGGTGATATCAATTTGTTTGTTACTGATTGGAAGTGGGAAAATCCTCATGAGGGACAAAAATTTTAAACACACTAGATGATTATTATTTGTATAAGCATGTTAGAAAATACTAGGGACAAGAACGTTCCACATCTGATCATCACTCACACTATATCAGAAGTACTGAGAAACATAAGACTCACTAGCAGGAAATGGCCATACCGGTCAAAGTTTGGTGACGAACAGACTGCAGTTATTAATGTGACAGGCTTTACTATTAGCCATATAGTGTAAGGAAGCCACAAACTTTATATGCCAAAAATAACAAAAAAATAATAATAAGGGGGAAAATAAACTACACATGCATACACACACTCTTTGAGTAGACGGGGGTTCAAGCCAGACTGCTAAATATGGTCAATCTGCCAACCCACATTGGTCTAGCGTGGCAGATTATGGTTCATTTCCCTCAACATGAATTGCTGAGGAGGCTTCCATCCTGTAGTGGATTGATAATGGCTGCAGATATATTTATTTATATATATAAACTACCTTGTGTGTTTCCATCCACACAAAAGTAATTATCCAGCTGACCCTGGAATCTTCTCTACCTGTCAGCCTCGGTTACCAATGGATGCAACTTACTACAGTAATTAACAACTCACTGGTTAAAAAAACAACCTCCATATAATCCAACCTGACTCTCTTTCCCTGTAATTTTACTTCTGGTTTCTAGTTTTGGAAATATTAGGAATAGTGAAAATTTTTTGCATTTGTTCATTTCATCATACTTCTCTAAAAGCATTATAGATCTCGTTCAAGTGCCTGGCTGCCAATCTCTGTGGCCCACAACATATTCAAGTTATTTCCCTATAAAAACACCCTTTAGCTGATCTCACCAAGCACACTACCCATCTGGATTCTTTCAAAAAAACTATCGTTTTTAGGTGAAGTCTCCATACTGGACAGAGTATTCCAAGTGTGGTCTTATAACTGACTTGTACAGTGGAATTATGAAATTATTTTAATTTAAGGTAAGTGGACCATGACAGTTCAAGATGCTACACAGCCTCTATCAACAGGGTAGTTAGCATAGGGAGTGGTCAATACATTAGAATTATGGAATACCTTTAAATTCAGAAACCATAAATGTGCAAAAACCATTAAGAAAATTTAGCACGAGGAAAAAAAAAAAAAAAAAAAATAGGATGCAGAGGTAGATGAATATGGAGTTGGTCAGTTTAATAGAGCTAAAAAAATAGATGGCATAAGAAAGTTCTAGAGCAGTAAAAAGTGCTGAATCATAACAGCTGCATTGACCTGACACAGAAAAGGATAGGTTCGCAAAGGCTGAGCATGAGAAATAACTGAATAGGAAAGTATAGCATAAGTTTTTTCATATATGTCAACACAAACAAGAAAAAAAATGTATCAAATCAGTACCAATGTAACATGCATGGAAAAGTCTTAGATAACTTAGCATGAACTGAGCAAGTAATTTACATCAATTTTTACAGATGAAATACCGGCAGGGTGAGGAGAATGTGTGTACAACTGAGGCAGAGCAGCATTAAATCAGCAATATTAAAATTGCAGAAGAATATTTATAAAAAACTTCTGAGATTAGAGGCAAGTAAAGCTCCGGAAGTCAGTATTAATCATATAGTTCAGTGAAGCCACAGACTTTTGCTACACCAGCCAAAACATAAAAGAAAAAATAATATTAATAACCAATAATAAATAAATCAAAAAGTATAAAGATACAAAAAAATAATGTAAAAAATAGCTACTAAGGAAATTATGACAAATGTGTTTCTTTCCTCACATAGGTAATTATCCAGTTGACCTGTGAAAATCTCCAAGTTGTCAGCCTTAACTACCTGCAATCCATTTATGGCTCCTAGTTCGAGAATTCTTTATAAACATGAAAATTTCACCTTCATTCATTTTACATCTTCGTCAGTGCCTTACAGCCCTCAATCAGGTCCCTGCCAAGCTCCGTAACCCACACATAATCAAATTCTTCCCTTTTATATGCTTGCCCTTTTGTAGTTGTCACCACGAGGGTTGGCTGTGTTGGGACCATTTTAAGAGAGAGACCTCTTTTTAGGTGAAATCTTCATACCTGATCACAAAGTATTCCAAATGTAGTCTTACAATTATCTTATAAAATGGGATTATGACCTCACTATCTCGACAAACTGTTTTTTGATAAATTGATAGGACACTGCAAACTTACTCGGCCAGCTATCTACACTGGTCACATATTGTAACTCTCAAATCCTATTCTTCCTCTACTGTTCTTAATTCTAGCCACCCAAGTGTAAGTTATTTTGGGGTTGCTATTCCCCATTTTGTTCCATTAAAACTAATTAAGATCGAAAGAGCGATAAAGCTCAATACGTCCTACTAATTTTATTATTATAAACTATAAAAGGAAACCTTATACCTTTATGTGTAAACAGAATTCTCTCAATACTCACGTTAAAAGGATTATGTGATTATATAATTATACGAATAAATGTCCATATTTAATATTGAATAAAGTCAATTACGAAAATTACATTAAAATTATATAAATAAATACTAATTAAAAGATTAGTCATGCATTCAATTCTCATCCCCAACATAATGCATTAAGAAAAGCTAGGAGAAGTCAACAACCATCAATGCCCCCAAAAACCAAACCAATACCACATGTTAACATGAAAGCTGAAAACAATTAAAATCTCTAAAATATAAGTTAAAATAAATATAAGTTAAAATCTCTTTAACTTATATTTATAAGTTAAAACATAAGTTAAAATCTCTAAAATATAAAATTGTCTAAACTTCTTATAAGAAGTTTAGACAATTTTATATTTTAGAGATTTTAACTTATTTGGATACACTCCGTGCTCACAAGAAGTAAAATGTTTTTTTACGAATGATACTCACCCTTCTTTTATACAGGCAGTTCCCACTTTACGGGTTTTTTTTTTTCTCAAGTATCAACAAAATCGAAAATATGAAGATTAATTGCAAAAAACGAATGGTAAACATTCATAAATCACACATAGCTATAAAACATAGTGCACCTACCCCGCTTTACGATATTAATCCGTTCCACTGCATTGTGAAAATATCGTAATGTGAACCCAATAACACACTGTTCTTTAGTTATTTGTTCCAAGACCTCGGAAGTTGAAATTTTTGCTGTATAAGTAAGGTAATTTTATAATATAATTGTATTAGTTACCAATTCAAATCATTAAACGCACTACCCTTTCATCGTTATCATTTATTTCTACTGAAGAGTAGAAAGCAGTAGGGTCCTCAAAGGAGCACTTTTGTTTGATTTTTATAAATGACTTCTCAAAACTGGGAGAATAATTAATGATCAGTGTCAAGAGGTGGCCTTCTGGATAGCCAATCAGCTTTAAGGATGATTAGAGAAGCTGTTACTTCTCTGACCATCCTCTAACCAGCTACGTTATAATACAACAAAATACAAAGTTTTATGCTTGGGGAATAGTAACTCCAAATTAACTTATACAATTGGTGGGACTGAATTAAAAACAGAAATGAAAGAAATGGATTTGGGAGTTATAATATAGGTAGATATGAAGTTCAAGCAATATGGATAGAGAGCAAGGAGCAGTATCCCAGCCAGCACTGATCCATCAAACAACTGCTTGTAGAGATGGGGGGGGGGGCATAATCCCAATGTATAAGGCAATTGAAAGACTGCACCTAAAACAAGACATCAAACTTCTCAAAATGGGTGAAAGATATACAACATTCTGGGATAGATCTGTAAAAGAATGCCTTTATAATGTAAGGCTTTGAATATGAACTTGACAACAAAACACCTTATATGGAACTTAATTGAGATTTATATGGCACTGAGAGGGGATAGTAAATTGAATGAAGGGGTAAATTTTCACGTTATTATAAATGATTCCAGAATTGGAGGTCATGAATTCAAATTATGGGCAAAGAGATTTAGACTAGCTTGTAAGAACGAGTTGTTGATTATTTGAGTGTTACCTGCATTAGCAGTTAAGGCTGAAAGCATCAAAAATTCAGGTCTGCTGAATAGTTACCTAAGTGAGGAGAGAAACAGTTTATTTTCTTTTTTTACTTTTTTATTCATTTTTATAATTTTAATTTTTGGTTGGTGCATCAAAGTCCTATGGCTATTACTATTTCTATAGAAAATGATTTTGCCTTGTACATTTTCCAGGAAAGAATTAAATCATATAACTGAAACAACTGTTAGAACAAAGCAGATTTTTTTTTTATTTGAAAATAATGAAGGTCATTGCTAATATGGACAAATAATTTGTAAACTTCATTACACTGTCTTAATTTAGATAAACTAAAAATTACATTTAGATATAAACCAGATGTTTTTTAACTTTATACTTCCTTCTTCTGCGGCAACTAAAACTGTTTCAACAGTTTTAGCTGTTACTCTTTATAACTGCAGAGTAACAGCATGCAAAGTGTTTATACATATGTTTAAATTTTTATGTAATTTGCCAGAGTATAAGAAACCAAAGCTTCTGGTTTAAATACAATGTATGTTTATTTAAAGCTTTCTAAATTATGTCCTTTTTATATTTTACAAAGATTCGTTTTCTGTAACAGCATGGAGCAGTCTACTTCTGTACTTTCTATTAAAGTACAAACTATATTTTGATCATTTATTTCATATAGCTCCCTTCTACAATTTTGAAAGGAATTTCATAAAGAATGCTATTTGACTCTGCTTAATTGTTTCACACAGTATGTTTGGTGACACGTGTTTAAAACAATTGTGTTACTGAAAAGAGGAGCGGTATTTAATGTTGGTAAATTGTATTCTTATTAAGCGTAATGCTTCATAATGTGAAGATCAGGAAGGGAGATAAGCCTAAAATGTTCACTTACATTAAAGGTAAGCAAATCACTACACTTTATAATACCACCCTTCAACTTTCTATATATACACTTATTGTAAAGTAAGCAAGCATAATTAAATTATTAAATTCTTAAAAGCTGGGTAAATTTTATCTTTGACTACAATGTGGTTAGCATATGACATGTCCATTGAAGTTGTTCCCTGACACCACCTTTTATAGGGGTTGAAATGTATATTCCTAAGGGCAGTAGTGTTTTTTCCAAATTGTAACCTGAAAGGTTTGGGATAATTTTTATGCCAGTCTTTTGAAGTTTATGGATCCAAGTATCTATTTTTTATTTTTTTAAAATTTTTTTTTGTAGATGCTGTTGTTAAAATATGGAGGAAAGGAAATGTAACAATATTTTTTCTTAAATACTCATTCATGAAATATACAGGGTGTCTCAAAAATATTGGTACAAACATTTAGGGGAGGTAGGTAACATCTAAAGGAATGTGAATCGCATAGGAACCCATAACCGGAAACGTCACGGGGAAAGTAGTAGCAGAGGCACAAGAAGCAGAAATGACACAAGACAGTAATTAGTGGCAAACATTTATTTGACATAATATTAACAATGGAGTACGAGATGGATGCATTTCATAATGTTACAACCGATGCTCAAAGGTTCACCATGAGACGCGATGCATGCGTGACACCGACGCAGCATGGATTGGCAGACACGGTCAAACACACCTGGTGTTTCTTTGACAGTAGCAGCAGCAGCAGCAGCGCAGACAAGTCTCGCCACGAGATCCATTTCCATCTCCACAGGCGATCATACACAATAGATTTGAGGGCCCTCCACAGAAAGAAATCAAGGCTCGATAAATCAGATGAGCATGGGGACCAGGCAACGGGTCCACCACGGCCAATCCATCGATGCCCAAAACACCTGTTTAAATGGTCACAAACACACCTTCCATAATGGGCAGGCGCCCCGTCATGTTGAAACCAAATGTTGCATCGCACATTTGCTGGAACTTTGTCAAGTAACCCTGGTAGAACTTGTTCAAGAAAGATCCAATATTTAGCGGAGTTCATGCGGGATGGTAACAGGTATGGGCCGACTAAGCAGTCACCAACCATACCTGCCCACACATTTATTGCAAAGCGATGTTGTGCCGCATGGGGGCGCAAACTGTGTGGGTTGTCATGAGCCCACACATGAGCATTGTGCTGATTGAATAAGCCTTCCCGAGTGAAATAAGCCTGATCCGTGAACAAAACATAGGCTGGAAAATAAGTCTTGAACACTTTCTTGGAGAAACCACTGCACAAAAGCCACACGTGCAGGATGATCTTGGCGGAGCAGTAACTGAACTCTTTGGGGGTGAAAGGGGTGTAAAGAATCGTCGTGCAAGACACACTGTACATTGCAACGAGACACTCCTATGGCAGAGGCAACGGCACGTGTGCTGGTAGTAGGATTATTCTGGATGGCATTCAACACACTTTGTTCCATGGCAGGAGTTCGCGTCAAACGTGGTCTACCCACAATACTCCCGTCACCTATAAATGACCCATAATCACAAAAATTTTGATGCACACGCGCAAACAAACAGTAGTCCGGTACATGCCTGTCTGGGAAGCGTTCTCCATAAATTTGTTGACCACCTCGTCCATTGCCCTCTGCTAATCCATACACTAGGTGCATGTCTGCCAGCTCACAGTTCGTATATCGATACATACGCTTCATGCAGTGACTACTGCTTGAATGAGTAAACCAGAAAATTTCCCTTGCAAACTGATGAACAGTGCCGTGTACCGACTTATGGTGACGTTTCCAGTTATGTGTTCCTATACGATTCACATTCCTTTAGATGTTACCCCCCCCCCCCAAACGTTTGTACCAATATTTTGGAGACACCCTGTATAAATGAGCAGCATTTTTAATCCCATTTAATACAGAGTTTCTGCATTTTTTATTTTTTTTACAGATGGGAAAAAAAAAGAAAAAAACTTTACTTGCAAGCAGTGAATTGTAGATGAGTGAACAGAATGGTTTACAAGGGCTGAGTGGGTGAAAATTGACCTCCACATTCACATTAGAAATAGTAAGAAAAACAGCTGTCGAACTACTGCGGAGGTGGGAAGAAGGAAACATGTTCCATAAATTATGAACACACAAAAAAAAAAAAGGAAAGAACAAGCTATGAAGTCTCTTGTAAATACAGACTATAAATACTAAGTCAAGCATTAAAACGTCAAAATTACAAAGGGTATCTGGATTTAGATACAGAGTTTCTGTATCTAAACCAAAATTTGATTTGATTGATCTAAACCAAAACAGCAAAAATGATCTCATTTTCATTTAATTGCAGAAAGCTTTCCAAATGACAACTGCATTCAAGCCAAACTCTTCACTGTAATTTTGTGTATATCCATTATTTGCAAACTGCTTCAAAAGGAATATACACAACCTTGTTGAAATAGTACTTTAATACTAGCAATACATGAAAAGAATGTCAACATTCAAGATGTCTGCATATGTTTACACAAAAATTGTAGGTGGTAGAAGCCTTTCATCAACCGGTGAAATACCACCACTTTGCTTATTGGAGGCTTGAAGTGGTGAAACCCATGTTTAGTCTCTAGAGCAAAGTTTCCGGCATCCCCCTCCTCCCATACTTCTCCTTCAACCCATGCACGGTACTAAGTACTATAGGTTTTGATACCTTTCGTGTTTGGGGTTTTCATAAAAAAAAAAATTAAAAAAAAAAATGGTTTTGCAATTCACATTTTGGTATAGATAACATAGCATGCAGAGTGTTACCTACATACCAGAGATGACTAGACCATGGCTTGGTAGCAATATTGTCACACGTAGTCAAATGTTTCAAAACAATGCTTTGTATTAAAAAAACTAATAGCATTTTAATATCCAGATTAGAAATCAATGTGAAGCTTGGTAAAATGCAAACGTTAGGATATGAGTGGTTACTTTTAATTGAACTGGAGAAAAGGATTTAAAAAAAAAAAGTTTTTCCTTCCTTTGCTCAAAATCAAATTACAGGCATACCTCGGTTAACGTTACCTCTGATAACGAAGCTTCGATATAACGAAGTCGGCAATTTCAAGTCGCATTTAACATAAAAAAAAAAATATTCCAGTTTAATCACCTGAAATCTAAACAAACTGAAGAAATTACGGAAACCTTTGGGGCTTCTCGTGGTTGGTTCGAGAAATTTAAAAAAAAACGGGCCAGGATTCATAGTGTAAAATTAACAGGAGAAGCTGCAAATAAGTTTCCAGAAAAACTAAAGGAAATAATTGAACGTGAAATTTGGTGTTCAATGTTGACGAAAGCGGTTTGTTCTGGAAACGGCTACCAACAAAAAGCTTCATTTCTATTGAAGAAAAATCAGCTGCTGGGTTCAAAGCAGCCAAAGACCGTTTAACGTTACTCTTTGGATCAAATGCCTCTGGCGATTATAAATTAAAATTGTTATTAGTTTACCATTCGGAAAATCCGAGGGCGTTAAAAGGTAACATAAAAATGAATTTACCTGTAATATGGAAAGCAAACAGAAAAGCGTGGGTTACCAAGGAGTTATTTACTGATTGGTTTGTTAACCACTTTTGTCCTGAAGTAAAACGGTATTGTCAAAAAAAACAACTTTGAAGAAAAAGCTCTTTTGTTGTTAGACAATGCTCCGGGACATCCTACTGATCATAACACGTTGGACACATGCATTCCTGTCAAAGTTGTGTTTCTTCCAGCAAACACAACTTCCCTGATTCAACCATTGGATCAGGGAGTAATAGCATCATTTAAAGCTTATAATCTGCGTCGAACATTAAGCAGTTTAACTGAACTAGAGGATAAAGAGGAAATGACAGTTAAAACTTTTTGGAAAAACTAAACCATTAAAAACGCAATTGAAAGCATTGATAGTTCTTGGAAAGAAGTCACTAAGAAATGCTTAAATGGAGTTTGGCATAAAATATGGCCAGAAGTTGTACTAGAAGAAGAAAATAACATCCAAGAAATTAGAAATGAAGTTATCCAGATGGCTCAATCAATAGGTTTCGAAAATGTCGATGAAGAGGATGTTAGAAATTTATTGAATGCAGAAGATGATGGTTTTTCAGTGGAAGATTTAGAAAACCTTGTTAGCAACGAAGACAAAGATAATGAAGGCGAAGTTAAAGAAGTTCCTGCCGAAAAAGTGTTAACAACCAAAGATTTAAAAAGGTGCTTAAATGACATTGAAAACGTTTTAAATTTTTTTAGTGAAAATGATCCTGATTTAGGAAGAAGTGTTATAGTTAAGCGATCAGTGTTAAATGCAATAACTCCGTATAGGCCATTGTTAAATGAAAGAGAAAAAAAGCATAAACAATCAACTTTAACCTCATATTTTAAAATGTGATTTCACTTTGTATGTAAGTTGACTGTTTATTTAATAAAACTTTTCTTTGTTCGAAAAAAAAGCTTTTCATTTTCTTTAAGTAGGAACGTATCCCTATTCTGGCCATAGTATTTTTACCTCTGAAAACGAAGTTTCGCTTAACGAAGTAATTTCGTGGAACGCATCCTATTCGTTATTCGAGGTATGCCTGTACTTCTTAACACAAGAACTAAACAGTTATTACATTAAAATTATTCATAATATACTCATTGACGAGAGTTAAGACAGGCTGCAAGGTCAGCTTATGGGTTTTTGTCATAAATTTGATATACAGAAATTTTTCCAGCAGGGATATGGAGGTTATTATCCCATTGTATAAGGTAATGGTTAGCACACATCTTGAGTACTGCATCCAGGTTTGGAAGCCTCATTTTAGGAAGAATGTGAATCTACCGGAACAGGTGCAACGAAGACCAAGGCTGGTGAGAGGAACAAAAGGGTGCTCTTATGAGGAAAGTCTAGTTTTTCTAATTTCAGCATCTGGATACCACATATGGAGAGGATATCGGACTGAGGTGTTTTAAGGCCTTGAATGGATTGAGTAAACAATGCTCATGGAATCCTTCCTCTTACTCAGACTATATACATCAGGGACCATAAACTGAAATCGAGAAAGGATGATTGCAGCTCAGATGCGAATGCATTTTTATTCAGCCAGATGGATAATTGATCATTAGAATAAACTCCTACAGTCAGTTCTGCTATATTGGGCATTTTAGCAACACGACTGATATATTAGGGAACAATGAAAGTATAACATGATTTTCACGTTGGCTCATGTGTGATTTGTCTGCAAGTAACACCGAGTGAACGCAAAACCCAACACCAACTGAACGTAGCAAACTGCGCAGCAATACATACAAGTTCACAAAGCTTAAAAAATGTAAAATGTGCGAGAGATATATTTCCCATTTACTGTAGTTGGATTGGTCGGAGACACTTGTCATTCGCTGTATTCACAAGAAAACTAGCGTTTTCGGAGGCTCGCATTTTTCTGTCAAACAGAAATTTCATGAGATGGGATAGCTTGAGCACATTTCTGGAAGTCACTGCCACAAAAACAATTTGCAGTTCCTGGTTTATTGGGAACTAATCTAATTATAAATATGGTTATAATTCAATCTTATTGCATTTGCAGTAATACATATAGTCTGGATTCTGTGGGTTTTTATGTTATTATGGTGAAATGTGTTTCCCCTTCCATGAAATCTTCAGTCACATAAAAATCTTAAATAAATTTTCAGAATCTTCTCTTCATTCCTATTTTCTAAGCTTCGCAAACTTGTTAGTGTGTATCTCACTTGTGAAATTTGTGCGTGCCGTTGTCGTCTTTATTGATTGCTTTTTTTACTGTTTTAAATTTACTGTTTTAAATTTTACAATTAAAAAAAAAAAAAGTCAGTGAACAGAAATATCAATTAGAATGTATATATTACATTCTAATTGATATTTCTGTGCTATATTTACTTTAATATTTATTTATTTATTTGAAATTTAAGATGTTTAAACCCGTGTTAGTTATTGTTTATAACTTTTTTTTTAGTGTTTTACTTATCACAGTGAACATTTTTTTTTTTGAGTGCTCTGCCCCTATCCCTATTTTTCCCATAAGCCCTGTTGTTTTTAATGAGTGAAACACCATAACATGGAGATTTTTAGGAACACATGTACAGAGTTATAGCAGAACTGACTGTATTTGGTGTTTTAAAGGTGGTGGGTAGTAAATTCAAGGAAGAACTAGGAAAGAATGTTAGAGTGGATGGACAGGTGAAATAGGAAGCATTAGTTTTTTTGTTTATGCCAATTCTGTATAAGCTTGCTTTCTTGCATCATTTTCTACTACTACTAATAAAATGGAAAATGATTTCCATTTTATTAGTAGTACCACCTGCACCATTCAATCAATATTAAAGTCAGTGGTGACTGTCCTTTTTCTGCATAAAACAAGATATATATATATATATATATATATTGGAAGTGTGTTATAAACTAACAAGGGGTAGATCCAGAAAGCAGTCAATTCCAAGAAAATTGAATTTAGTAGGGAACGATTATCGCATTTTCTTATTAAAGAGCTACGAAATTCCATACAAAAACTGTAAAGTCATACTTTCAAAATAAAGCAATACTCTTCTACACTGCATCAAAGACCACTTTATATTTTTGATAATTATGTAAAGCAATTTCATGCTAAGCACTTGATACAACAAAAAAAAAAAAAAAAAAAAAAAATCCAATTTTACATTTATAAGATACACTTATAATATGTTAACCCAATGGCAGTGGCACAGCACTTTATTGGCCCACCTTGAAAAATATCCATCATGCATTATTAATTCGAGACTAGTGATTTTTTTTGTCTAGCTCCCTAAATCCATATATGTACGTGTATTAGTTTGGATTTTTATGCTTTTAATAGTTTTATGAACTTTGAAATGGAAGTAACAAATAGTTTCATGTGTAGTGTCCAACACAACATTTTAAAATGAAATGTTGAGAGAGAGCAACACTATCACTGAGAAAAAAAAAAATGCAGGCAATTTTGACTACATGCCAGAGTTATTGACAAAAAGACACTATTATAATGAAATTATTTAATTTAATAAACTTTATTATGGCCATCACAGTTAGGAATTTTAATAATATTAAATATACAGCCAAACTTGGTTCTCAAGAATTCTAAAGACCTTATTTAGCAAACTCCTGCACAACACAGGACATACCGGTGAGCCACGTGATCACTGTTCTTCAACATTCACCTCACAAATGACAAAGCCAGCTTGGCAAACAGACTATCAATATGTGCAGATATAGAGACATGACATACTATGCTTTTATCTACCATATGCATTATGCTAATCCTATACATCATGGCCATCCAGAGCTATTTCCAGCTTCAGTGTGGATTCAACTTTCAAAAGATGTTGAATAAGGGACACCCACTGCTTTCCATTCTTAACCATTTCCTCACATGGTCGTCTATATATGGCCAATTTCAAGGAAGATGGAAATGTGATTTGTCTATTAAAGAATTCATTGAGTTACTGAGGTACAAATGTCCTGCAACCCCAAACAAGATGTACAGGTGTAATGAATGTCTGGAATACTGTGCATGTGCATGGAAATGCCATTAAACATAGCTCTTCACATTCATTGCTGGCTGACTGCAAACTCCTCAAAATGTCATCCCGCTGAGTCATAATAACTCTGCCTCGAGTACTATGAACACAGAGGAATGCTGCTGTCGAGACATAGTATCTCTATTTAGATCTCTCTCTCTTCAGTACATTTGCAATAAACATGTTTAAAATCTAGATTACAAGGCTGTATTTAGTTTCGAAAAACATTACCAATGTTTCTTCCATCAAAAGTCTCTTAATAATGCAGGTAACTCTAATCAATATGAGAGTGGTTCAATAAAGAATTGCCATGACCTAGCTGCAGAGGTGCTAGCCCGTTGATCCTTGGCACAGGTTTTAGTCCTTCTCTACATAGCCACCATGCAGATTTACACATTTTCCCCCATCGACGGATGAGGCTACGGGTACCGTTTTTGTAGAAGTGTTGAGGTTGGTCTTTGAACCATGACTTTGTTGCAGAAATGAGTGTCTCGTCATCAGGGAAGTGGGTCTCCAGAAGAAATGATTTGAGGGAAGGAAACAAGAAGTCCAATGGTGCAAGGTCGAGTGAGTAGGCTGGATGGGGCAGTATTTCGTATCCACAAGTGGCCACTTGTGTTGTTGCAATTTCAGAAGTGTGAACTGGGGCATTGTCTTGAAGCATTCTCACACCTTTGGACAGCATACCACGCCTACATTTTTTGATTTCCTCCAGTAATTTTGTAAGTAAGTTGGCATAATAGGCACCTGTAACTGTTCTACCTTTCGGCAGGTAATCAGTCATTACGCCTTTCTCATCCCAACACACTGTCAGCAAGACCTTTCCTGCTGATGCTTGGACCCTTGCCTTCTTGGGGGGGGGGGGGGGGGGGGACCATGATGGCGCCATTCCATGGACTGCTTTTTACTTTCAGGGTCGAAATGGTGCTTCCAACTTTCAACCTGAGTGATTAGATGAGAGAAAAAGTCTTCCCCATTTTTCTGGCACAGGGCTAACAACTTGTGATTTCTGTTCTCAATCAGCCTTCTGGAAACCAGTCAATAATCGGGGAATCCATCTTGCACTCAATTTTTGTAAATGGAGGTAGTCATGAAGGACTGTTTCAACAGAGCCGACACTAATCTTCACCTCCTGGGACAATTCGTGCAGAGATATCCAGCGATCTTCCATGATTAACAACTCCACTTTTCTGATCGTGCTGTCATCAATGGCTGAATGGGAATGACCTGGACTGGGCCCAGATTCTACCGATATCCGACCACACCTAAACTGTCTATGCCAGTGCATCGCAATGCCATAGGATGGGGCTTCATCCTTATATACAGCAGTTATCTCCTCGTGGATTTCTTTAAGAGATTTCCCCTTCAAAAACAGATAAGGGATTACAGCTCTGGCTTCACCTTTGTCCATGATTCTACTTCGTCACACGTTCAGCTCTGTAAGAGAAAAACCAATTAAGAGACAGGGCTGAAATTTTACACCTTTAGTGCAGAGACATGTATGATGTTACACACAAAATATCATGACTCTGCAATATGTGGAAGTAGGTGAGGGCGATTCTTTATTAAACCACCCTAGTATGTGGGGCAGGAGCACCTTACTAAAAAAAAAAAAAAAAAAAACAAACCACCTGATACAACAATACTTTATCACAAGTTCAGAATAAACATTTTTCAACACATCTGCACACCTCTGTCCATTAATGGACATAGTTAGCATGCAGTAAAAATTTCTTTAAAAGATATGGAAAAATTATGAAAGAGGAAATTACTCTGTATCAGCCACATCATCTTATAATGTAACGATTTACTGATTACATCAACACAAAGATAAAAGTGGACCAAGCTGGACCGTAAGATAAAAAATATAACCTAGCCATTCACCCCCCCCCCCCCATATCCAAATTGGGTAATACACAGATGTGTCAAATTCAGACTGTCTGTGTCATAGGATTACAATTATTGAACTGTTCTGAATATAGAAGTTCTTGATATTTGTAATATCTAGAAACCTCATTTACACTGTTTTGCATTCTCCTAAAGATGAATGCTGGGAATAATTTATTTACAGTTTGGCTAATCTTGGCAAAGAGTTCTATATGCACCAAGAGATAGTTTGTTTATAATCAGTAGCCATCCAACTCCCAGTGAATGGATTTTCACGAAATTTTACACTTCACTCTTTTAGAGTGATCTGTCAAGCCTCTCAAAAATTTCATAAAAATCAGGCTATCCATATACCATATATAGTATCTGAAGCACTGGATATTAATGTTTGTTGTATGCTGGTTGGAGGAATGAATGAATAAGCAATGTGGTGGATGTAAAGATACAAAATGTTCTCGGTTCACACATAAAAGTCATAGCTTTTCTCTCTGTCTTTCTCTCGTGAATTATCACAATTTGCTAATGAGTCTGAAATTTAATGTGCCATATACATTATCTATCTCATTTTCATTTCTATTAAGCTTTGAAAGCAGCTATAACATTACTGTTATTATCAAAATGGTAATACACAAGGGAAATGATTTGTTCCAAAAAGGCCATTACAGTATATGCTGCTTCCTTTTGACAAAGTGTTTTTAGTAATATACAAAGGGTACTAGGAAAGTTTTGCAATATGATGCAACAATGAATCACAGGAAGCTGCTTGTTGCTGCATGTTGAGACATGTTCATACGTGCATAGTAGCCGCCGTGCCAAGTCGATGGGCTCAGTTATTCATTAGTAGTGAGTGTAAAGTGCTTGCGATGGCATTGTGGTCACGAAATGAGATAAGGACAGTTTTGCGGTATAATTTCGTGCGTGGCTTAACCATAGACCAGTGCTTAGAAGAAATGACTCTTGCACTAGATGATGATTGTCCACATCGTACAACGATATTCAGGTGGTATAGAGAATTCCAAAGGGGAAATTTCACTCTGGAGGATTCTGAGAGGCCGGGAAGGCCACGAACGTCAGTTACGGAGGAAAACGTTACTGCTGTGAGGAAAATGCTTGACGAAAACAGGCGAGTGACCTACCAACAGATAGAGGATACTTTGGGCCTAAATGCACCAGCAATTCGTTCGATTCTGCAAGATCATTTGCACGTGAAGAAACTTTGTTCTCTCTGGGTGCCGCATCAACTGACTGAAGAGCAGATGACACGACGTGTGACTTGGTGCCGGGAGATGTTAAAAAAGCTTGATAAGAGACAATCTCGGTATGTGAACAACATCGTGACAGGTGACGAGACTTGGCTGTACTATTACGATCTGCCGACCAAGGCTCAAAACAAAGTTTGGGTCTTTGATGATGACGACACACCCGTAATTGTCAGAAAATCCCGATCTGTAAAGAAGAAAATGATAGCTGTATTTTTCAAATCGAGTGGAATTGTGGAACGTGTCGTTTTGGACACGCAGAAGACAGTCACAGCTAAGTGGTATACTGAACAATGCCTCCCTAAAGTCATTGGATCTATGAAGAACCTGCGGCCAAAGTCAAGAATGGACACCTGGTACCTCCATCACGATAATGCTGCAGCTCACCGCACCAAAGCCTGCACCGAATATTTGACCACGACAGGACTGAAACTTCTCGAGCACACTCCCTACAGTCCAGACCTTGCTCCCTGCGACTTTGCACTGTTCCCGCATGTGAAAATGAAGCTAAAAGGGAGGCGGTTTTCCAGTGATGAGGACCTTCTACGGGCTTGGGACAACGAGTGTGCTTTACTCCCTAGTGAAACTTGGCAGAACTGGTTTAAAGATTGGTTTCGGAGGATGGAGAGGTGTATTGAATGTAGAGGAAATTACTTTGAAAAAATTAAATAAACAAAGCTGTATTGCAAAACTTTCCTAGTACCCTTTATACAAGTTATTTTACATACCAAATGACATGTTCCTTATTTGCACATTTTCCTTTTAAGCACTAGAATAAAACTTGGCTAATCAATATTTACTTACATTTACATAATTTTATATTACATTACTTTATGACCACTCTGTGGCTGAAACACAGCAAAAGGATTTTTCATTGGAAAATTTAACAATAATACATGTGGGATGCTTATTGTGTGAGTGGTTCACTAATGCTGATATAGCAGCTAACAACCACAGGCATTTAGCCTGTGTTAAAAAAAAAAAAAAAAAAATATTATACAAATTTGATACTTTATGGATTCTATTACTGTTCAATACTGAATGCTTTCCCACCCATGATCATGGCTACCATGTCTACATTTGTCTTTTCTTTCCAAAGAAAAAAAATGTATAACATTCACTGCAGAAATGTAAATCTTGTACACTTGTGTAGATTTGAACAAGATATATTCAGTATTTTTAGTGTCCAATGTATGCTATTCCCTCACCATCACTGTAACCCTGTTTGCCATCATTCGTTTTTATTTTTACATATATGTACAAACTATACACGTCTCTGTGATCACCTCCAAATAAAGTGAAATAGTCACAGAATTCCTGATACCTCAGATTCAGATAATTATGTTTCACTTTATATAAGTTTATGCACAGACTTGCATGTGGATATTAGTTATGGTATCATTCATCCAGATTACAAGAAACACAAAATTTAGAATGCCTACTTTATTATCTAGTTCTACCCTATATGTAATACTGTTCAAATCGCACCTTTTTGACATTTTGAATTTCACAATCACAATTTGAATGCAAGAAATACCAGCAGAGGTAATCCTGTATCATAAAATATGCCTACTTTCTTTCACATTCAGCATGATACTTAACATCTACTAAACACAATATGAATTTTGACTTGCTGCATGGTCAGTGAGTTCAATTGCATAAACTATGCAATTTTACTGCTTGATGCAATTAGCATTCTGTACAGAGTAATCAAAGTTAAAGAACTACATATGAAGAAAACTTGTGGATGCAATGCTTCTGGGCCACTTGCTACTGTACATGGTTACTACTGAAATTACCTGTAAATTTATTGCAACAAGGTATACATTACTTCACCATCCTTTGAGAACTGAAAGTAGTCTGTAGTGTGCATTCATTTTTTGCTCTCATCCCTCAGATAAGCATCTAAAATACCAGAAACAGTCTTATTCGGAAAAAAAAAAATTCCTGTGCTTTCATTCCTTGACAGAAAACAGAATAATGCTGCTAAATATGTACATTATACAACTTTGGGAGAATCTAATTTGGAAAATATAAGAGTTAAATGTACTAAACAGTACAAACAATCATTCACTAACAACAAGCAGACAAGAGCTTCAACTGCTACAGCCCATCTGATTGAGAGATAAGAAGGATCGTAAACTTTGTCCTGCCAAGAATTGTTGGAAACAAAGGTCTCCTTCTGTAACAAAATTAAATTACCAAAACATGAAAATAGAAAATAGAGGAAAAGCTCAAGGCCACTGTGGAACATGTAAGAGTTATTCTGAAGGTAAATATTTTTGTATTCTTTCCAAGGAAAAAGTCATATTGGCCATCCTTCTTTGCTGAACAAACAATCAAGGGAATGACATACCTCAATATGTTGAAGAATAGGCTGATGCTGCAGTTAGAAGACTTCCCAGGAACAATGGTGTTCTGTCAAGGTGGAGCTCCACCACATTTCCATAAAGAGGTACAGAGTTTCCTTGATCAATGGCTGGAGTAAAGATGGTTTGTGCTAAAGTGGTCCGAAGGCGTTTCCTGCAATACATGCAGGTATCACAGGAAAGATTTAAGTTTAAAGATTATCTGCATAAAAAAATTCTTTGTTTCATAAACATTTCACATTCACTGCATTTGACTGTGTATATTGTACATATATTCTCTGTAAGGTATATACTGAAGTGTTCAAAATAAAACCACACAGAAGGTTGTTCAATCTTTTATTAATGACCACAAAAAGGGATAGGAATCTGTTCTATTAAAATTTTTTTTTTTTTTTTTTTTTTTTGATATATATCACACAGTGCAGCTGATTGACATTTTTAGTATACACCCAGTTGCATACAGCAACTGAGGTACCCCCCTCCCCTCCCCAAAGTACAATAAAAGCATTTTTATGCCAAAATCTGGCATATGTTTTCACTTCTAGCCTTATCATCTGTAGGGCAGCCAAAATACATTATAGCATTGGATACTCCGAGTATAGAACTGTGTGTGTGTGTGTGTGTGTGTGTGTGTGTGTGTGTGTGTGTGTGTGTGTGTGTGTGTGTGTGTGTGTGTGTGTGTGTGGTCATGTCTCGGTTGAAGGAGATTGGGAAAACCACCCGAAATTCTATTCAGGTTAATCATGTTCAAAGCATATGTGACTGGTGCAATAAGATTTTCACAATTTCTTTAAAACAGTTAAACAGCACATTTGTGTTTTGCCAACCACTGTCTCTCAGGCAAACAGACATTGCATCAATGAACTGATCTTGGACATATAGTGTGAAAACTATTACTCAAGATTGCTTGCAATTCGTCGTGTGTGTGCACGATACAGATCAAAGATGTAACTGTTCTTTCAGAAGCTTCTATTCTTCTTTTTCTGTTCTATCATCAGCTAGAGAGAAATTCATTCCTGAAAAAAAGGTGACTTATGGTACATGGATGCACAATTCTGTTCTTGAATCAAAGCAGTCCAGCAGGGGGCAATGCCATACCCATTTCACCCCTTATTAAACTAAAAAATTCAAGCCAGGTAGCACTGCTAAAATGGCCAAAATCATTTGGGATGGAGAATGAGTAATTCATGTAAAAGAAGATTTGCATGTAGCACAACAACACCCGACTGACCACAAACTCTTCTGACAGTAGCAAACTTCAGCAAGAATACCACAAGTAATCTTCCTTACAAGCCTGTAACTTGGCTTGCACTGGCTTTTGGATCTTTTAGCACCAGAAGGGCAGAAATCCTAAATGCATGAACTGTACTATCCAAACTGGAAAACCGCTGTGCAAGCTTAGTGAAGGAAATAAACCTTATCTGCCATGTGTTTGGAAAGGTGTGGGTTCAACTGTCAACAACTGGTGGAATTCTAAAGTCCTCTTTAAGTCAGACCGTAGTTAGTCAATTTTAGGTAAAGAAAGCAAAGTTTCGTATTCCACACAAGCTGCAAATAGGCACACTTCTGTAGATAATTACATATACAGATTAGGTCCTTCAGGTTGTCACAGACATTCTCTCAGATATGCCAGACAACCTGTACTTGCTACCTGGCAGTCTAAAATGCTGAGAACTAATATTTGGGTGAAACAAGTCAATTAGACCCAATTTCGGTGAAGTCCGGACGGTCTATAACAGGCAAATCCTATGCTTCAACCTTAACGATGGTGGGACTGTTAGTAATCCTGGGTATAACTCCCATATACAAGCACACTGTGGGTGACCACCCAGGTGTGCACCAACGTAAGCAAGGGTAGAGGTTTGGCACCCAAGCCACATAGAGGAATGCCATCCCTCTGTGTTACCAGGCAATACTAGGTGGTAGATAACTCTCATCAACTGGTGCAATACCACCAATTTGCTTATTGGAGGCTTGAAGTGGTGGAACCCATGTTTATCTCCAGAACTAAGTTCTGGTCAACCTTTCCCCATCTCTCTTCCATCATGCAGTACGACCGATGACTTTTGAAGTTATACTGGCCATCATGGCGAGATTTAATCTTCCTTATATTTCAAGGGTACAGCTCTAATACAGTATTCGCAGGCCGGCCGGTAGTTAATACACTGGATCAAACCCATTAGTAACTCTTTAGGAGGCTCCCGGATCGGCTAGTGTATAAATCTTGCTTCCTCTACTCTGCCAGAAGTGACTGGAGGGAGTCCGAGTAGTGTGTATGGGGGGGGGGGGCATTGTTGAGGCCACGTTATGTCAAAGATCTCGGTATATTCTTACCATGTGTACACCATATCCAAAAATTTCATCACTTCATACAGCATGTCCCCCTACTTTTTCTTACTATTGAATACACCACGAATTGTCAAACTAATACAGTAAGCTTATCTGCAAAAAGATCTAAACCTCCCAAATACTTCCTAGTTCATTTCACAAATATATATGGTCTCAGTTCTAATTTCAACGATGTCCATTTCCACCTAAAGTTTGCTCCCCCCCCCCCCCCATGTACCTTTTCTAACAGAATCTCAGTTATCCGTTGATTCAACTACTGCTCATCTCAGGTGCCCAAATTATTCGCTGCATGATCCTTTTGCCTCAAAAGGTGGTACTTGTGAATATGTCCATTCCGATATTCCCTGTCAGAGACTCTGTAATTTCGAATCTCTTCATTTCGATCTTCTCTGGCTTAAAATCTCTCTACCTAATTCTGTCAACTTCACATGTTGTCTCTACCGTTCTCCCAACTCCACTAATCACTCAGAGCTCTTTGACTTCCTCTCTTTGCAACTTGACCTTCTGTCCAAATTTTCTAACAGTGAAGTAATTTTCCTTGGTGATTTTAATGTTCACAACTCCAGTTGGCTTCCGTTTTCTAGTCACAATGACCCAGATGGTCAAGATGCTGAGGCTTTTGCAATTACTGATAACCTTGCACAGATTGTTCATTTACCTACAGGAATACTGGACAATCCTAACCATACAGCAAACAGACTTGATCTTTTTCTCACAAACAACCCTTCTAAGTACACAGTCTAAGTGAGTGGTCCTTTAGGCACATCAGGTCACAACTTGGTGATCGTCTCTTCTCCAATGGAGCCTTTATTTCATGGGTGTTCCCAACCTAGGGTTGTTTGGCATTACAATAATGCAAAATGGGATGACCTGCGAGATTTCTTTTCTTCTTTTCCTTGGTCGTTTGCTCAGATCGTGTCAATAAAATTATTCTTGTAGGAATGGAATCTTTTATCCCACACTCCTCTTTAAATTCTTGTCCTTTATCTAAAACCTTGGTTTTCCAATAAATGTGCTAAGGCTGTTCAACAGAAGAATGTTGCATATCGTAATTGTCTTGTTTCCAATTCTTCAGTTTCATTTTCTGCCTACACCAAAGCTCACAATTGTAAAGTAGTTATTAGTATTAGTAATGGCCGCATAGTGCAAGAAAGCACTATGGCTTATTCAGAACCGGCCAAAAAAAAAAATAATAATAATAATAATAATAATTAGTAAAAGAAAAGGAAATTAAACCTATCATCCTATGTGCATCCCTGACCCAAAGGTACTATCCAGATGACCTTTGAATTTACCCAAACTGTCAGCCTCTACCACTTATGTAGGTAACTTATTCCAGTAATTTATAACTCGCTGGCTAAAATAAAACTTCCTGCAGTCCAATCTAAACATCCACCACCCCCGTAACTTGAATTTATGTCCCCTAGTTCTAGCATCATTTATAACCTTGAAAATTTTGTCCTCATTCATTTTACCGATGCCTCTCAGAGCCTTAAACACCTCAATAAAATCTCCTCTAAGGTGTCTAGTTCCCAAACTCTGCAACCCACATATTCGAAGTCTTTCTTCATATGGACACCCTTTTGCCGATCTCACTAGGCGAGGTACTCATCTGTGCATCCTTTCAAAAGCTCGATGTCTTTCTTTAGATGCGGTCTCCATACTTGAACACAGTATTCCAAGTGTGGTCTAACATAAGCCTTATATAATGGGATTATCATGTCCCTATCTCTACTTGCAAAAGTTCGATAAATCATCGATAGGACACCATGGGCCTTCCTTGCAACCTGTTTACAATGCTCAGAGAATTTCATGTCTGACCGTATTGTAACACCTAAGTCCCTTTCCTCCAGTCCTAGGTTTAGTTGAACTCCACCAAGTGAATAAGTTATTTTGGGATTACTGTTTCCAAGGTGCAATACCTTACACTTGGTTGGATTAAAGCACAGCTTCCATTTTTCTGATCATTCCTGAAGTCTATCTAGGTCTTTCTGAAGAAGCTCAGCTTGACAATGATTTTATTAATCAGTCCAAACTAGATTTTGAACAGGCTAAGAGTAGAAAACTTGCTTCTTGCCCTAATAGTAGCAGAGCATTCTGGTCTCTTGCCAAAGCTATTGGCCACAACTTTTACCCATCTCTGCTTCCAACTCTGTCAAAAACAGATCATTCTGTTGTCACTTCAGGCAAGGAGAAAGCCAGCATCCCATTTTTCTTCGAACTCATGTATTAATTATCTTGGTAAAACGCCCCTCACCATTCCCAACACTCTCCATTTAATGCCTCCGATGGTCTTCCGTTAAAAGGATGTCAGAAGGATTTTGACAAATCTTGATGCTAAGAAAGCTCCGGGTCCTGATGGTATTTCTCCACTTGTTCTCAAAACCTGTGCTCCTGAACTTACTCATGTTCTTTGCTACCTTTTTTCACTTTCTTATTCCAAAGGGGTTTTTCTTTCTGTTTAGAAATTTGCTCATATCCAGCTAGTTCCTAAAAAGAGTGACAAATCCCTCCCATACAATTATTGTCCCACTGCAATTTACTTCTGTTTTTAAAGTAATGAAGAAATCAATTAACCGCCAACTACCTTGAAACCTTCTGTCTGATCAACGATCGCCAGTATGGATTCAGTCAGTTTCGATCCACTGGTGATATTCTGACTTATGTTACCCATTTATGGACAAATTCAATGGAAAAAGGTTCGGTGAAACACAAGCAGTTGGTCTCGACATCTCAAAGGCTTTTGATCATGTTTGGCATAAAGTTATTCTAAACAAGCTTCCATCTTATAGTTTGCAACTGTTTTTTGTAGTTGGTTACCCAGTTTTCTCTCTGAACGCTCACTGAGGATGATAGTAGATGGCTCTCTGTCTTCTAACTTCTCCACTAATGCTGGTGTCCTCCTAGGTTCAGTTCTTTCCCCCACTCTTTTCCTCTTATATATTAATGACCTTCTTCCATTGACTGGAAACCCTATCCATAGTTTTGTAGACGAATGCACATTGCATTCTACTGTCCATTTTGAAAAACCTAGCCCTGCTCAATCAGCTTCAACTTCTCGAATATCCGCTACCAATTCCTTAAATACTGATCTCCAGGTAATTCTCCAGTGGGGCATAGAAAACTTAGTTGATTTCAACCTTTCTAAAACTCAGTCTTGTCCTATATCTCGCAAACAGGATTCTTCTGCTCCCATGCTTATCTTTGGTGACACTGATTTCTAGGAAAGATGATATATCTCTTTTGGGGATTATTCTGACTTGTAATATCTCTTGGCACAAGCACATTACAAATATTGCTTCCTCTGCATCTAAAAAACTTGGTTTTCTCTTTCGCTCTCGGCATTACTTTTCTTCCAAACAGCTATTCACTCTGTACAAATTGCAAATCCGCCCTACCATGGAATACTGTTCCCACATCTGGGGGTGGTGCCCCCAAAACCTCTCTCAGGCTTCTTGATTCCATTCAGAAGAGGCAGTTAGGTTAATTAATAACTCATCTCTAATAGTCTCTCCACTCGCTGTCTCATAGATATACTGTTTCTGCTGCATGCCCTTTCTACAGATACTTCCATGGGCACTGTTCTTCTGAATTGGCTTCTATAATTCCTGCTCTCTCTCTTTCAAAACAGTCCGAACATGTGACGCCACTAGCCAACATCCATCTGTCCAACTTCTAACTCACAGAACCAACTTTTCATCTTCCTCGTTTATTCATTCAACTGCCGCTTTCTGCAACAACTTTCCTTCGCATGTATTTCCCGAAAATTACAGTCTACAGAAGTTCAAGTCTAATGTCAACAAACATCTTCTTTTGTCTTCTCCTTCAAACCAAGCACAGTACTAAGTACTATAGGTTCTAATATTTCTCGTGTTTGGGGTTTTCATTAAAAAAAAATGAAAGAGTCATAAACCAGATGCCGTTAAAATAATAAAAAAATGTCCTAAAGTGACATCGTGAGCAGCTTACATGTATCTAGGTAGTCATCATCGGTGTATTAGAAGACCACCTTCAAAAGTAATGATGTACAGTCATTGTGGTATGGACATTTCTTGTGCATGTGTGTGTGGTGGGGGAGAGACTGAGTAAATTCTGATCCACCCTTGTAACATCAATAAACTAAGTAGTTGATTATAATACATATCATTTGGGAAGAGCCAAATCATTAGTAGAAAAAGAATGAATGAAGGGAAATACCAATGCTCTTTATGCAATATTTTTCACCAGGATGTACTCTGTGATGTGGGCTGCCAATCTTAAAACTGTTCTGGGCATACTTAAGCTCACCAAAATATACATGGTCTTCAGAAATGGGCTTAAACTTTGCTTCTTAATACATGAAGTGTACAATAATTCAGATTCCATACATTTGGTGGCCTCGACGTTGTAACACAAATCATGGACTATATGAAAAGTGATATTCCTTCCCTCAGTACAAAAATCAAAACCAATTGACTAAGAGTTCTTGCAACATGAAAAGCATTCCATTTTTCACACATATAACATTAAGAGAAACTGAAGGCAGGTAGGAAATGTTAATAATAAGTGTTGTTGCTATTGCATAACAAAAGACACAGAAATTAATGGAAGTGTGGAGGAAAGCAACAATCTCAAATACAGAGGTGTAGCATAAAAGTTGAATGAATGGGTACTAAATTCCAGAGAATTTGCAGAAAATTCAAAAGTAAATTGTAATACCCTAGCCAATTTGTGTGTGTGTGTGGGGGGGGGGACTTGATGTGTTAAGCATCGAAGCATCCTTGATATAGTTGGAACAGCAAGACGCCAGAGAAGCTGTTTGGCATGTTATATATGCTACAGAATTAGTAAAAGCCATGTGGTGCAAAGAAAGTGAGGACTTTTGCTGCAGAAGTTATTTATATATATATATATATATATATATATATATATATATATATATATATATATATATATATATATAAAACACACTCCACATTTCACTTGACTACCCATAGATCCAGTAAATTAGTAATTTACAACTCGATAGCTAAAAGAAAACTTCCTACAATCCAGTCAATACCCCAACCTATAATTTGAATTTGTAGCCTCCAGTTCTAATATCATTAATAACTATGAAAATTTCACCATTCATTTTACTACACCCTCTCAGATCTCTAATATGCCTAGTTACCAAACTCTGTAGCCTATATCTGAAGTTTTTCCTTATAGGTACACCATTCTGCTAATTTCACCAAGTGGATCTTTTCAAGGAGACTGACGATGTTTTTTTAAGTGTGATCTACATATTTATTTGGATTGCAGTACTCCATGTAGTAATCTCACCATTGCCTTATATAATGGGATTATACATGGATGCCGTCTTATACATTGGGATTATGACTTTCCTAACTGTCAGCATGTTTTATAAATCATTGCTAGGACACTACTGGTCACTTCACAGCTACCTGTATACACTACATGACTTGTATGTCTGGACTGCAATCCACAAATCTCTCTCTCTCACATCCTCTATCTTTAACTGTAGTCCTCCTAGTGTTATTTCTCAAGTATAAAAAAATAAAACATAGCCACTACTTTTTGGACCATTTTGGAAGCCCATACAAGTTGTTCTGAAGGAGCACTCCCTGGAGCTCTTCACTAACCACTCCCCAAATATTGATTTCTTTTGAAAATTTTGAAATCATGCTCTGTATCCCTTCAATGTCATTTAAGAAAACCAGAAGCAATAGCAGTCCCTAGATCAATCCTTTAGATACATTTCTAACAATAGCAAAATCTGAAGAGTAACCATTAATCACAACCCTCTGCTTCCACATACCAACACGTATGCAAAAATTATTTCTTAGATCTGAAGACTAATGAAATCTTACTACATTTACTTTAGAATACCATTTCCATCTAGAGCATGGTTTCATGATTTTCCCTATCATTGAAGTAGAATAATCTAGTCTGTAATTACTGATTTCACTCTTAAAAACCATCCTTTGTGCATTTTCAATACATGAGCATTTCTCCGATCCGAAGGAACCACCACCTCCTCCTCCGTCTCCTCCAATGATGCCCTCATAACCTTAATGCTTCAATTCACTCTTGCCGCCACCACCTTCAAAATTACTGGTTATATGCCATCAACCCCAGGGTTGATTGTACACAACAGTAATATCCTGCCCACCGAAAGGTATTATGCATTCCCTGAGATAGTGTAATACAAATTATAGTTTCACATTGCCTTTTGACAATATGAAGTTTTAACAATTATTCTGAATTGCTTTCTTATGTTTCATGCACCTTCCACAGTGTTTAGCAAAGTTATATAATCATATGGATGTTAGTGTCATTAATAATTGTTGGATTTCCATATTCAGTGATTAAAAGGAGAGCAAAGAAAAAGGGTTGTAAACTAAATCCAAGTGGAGAAGCATGAGGATACAAAGGTACATACATCTGAGTGATCATGGTTCAAACAGAGGCAACTTATTCTTGCATTCTCTTTATCTTGTCAACCCGTTTGACACTATATGGTCATCATGGTATATAAAAATACTTATTTATACTCTGTGTATTAATTAATTTATTTAAATATACACATCTGAAGCAAAAATTTAATTCTAATTTTAAAAATACATATTTAGTGATAAGGAAGTGTTCTTGTGTCCTTTGTTCTGCTGCCTTCAACTATCAGCATTTGATCTGTTTTGGTCCCTTGTCAATAAAAAAAAAAAAAAAAAAGATTGGATGCTTTTTAGGGCTTTTCAATGCTTTAAGCCATCTTCAATGAGAACAATCAAAACAGTAAGCACAACCAACAGTTACCTCTAGATTACCGAAGTTATAATTCTAAATATTAATTTTAAAAAGTACCTATCAGAAATGGGAAAGAATTAAACTCAACATGTAAGTAGGTTACAAGAATTACATGTTTAATCCTTGTAATCCTTGACAGATCAGTAATCACAAGGTATGTGCCAGAATTTTTCAGTGGGACAAGAAAATACATGGACTGTGCAGAACTGAATTTATAGTATTAGTTGAGTAGTGAAATGCAGACAATTGTAGAGATATCAGAAACAGCGCCACACAGATATAAAGGATGCACATTGTTAGCGGTTTTTTTATTCATTTTGTGTAGGCAGTCCCAACTAAACCTTTGGCAACACCATGTATACAAAGAAAACCAATCAAGTGGTATTTACATATTACAATATAATGTTGGGTTGGTTTGTTTGTGTCATATAATTAGCCACTTAGTCCATTGCATCATAAAATGTACACCCACCTGATTTCCATCCTTGTCACAAAGGATGGGAGGAAGAGATTATTGTCTTGGTTAAAAAGCACACATATTATAAGGCTGTGCATCTAAGTGAAGTCAGTTTGTTGCAACATATGAACTGGGAAAACACAAATGAGAGGAGCATGTTATAGGTCAAATGAGTGTGATGAACATAAACAAATATACAAAAGTGTCAGCCAGAAAACTGATACTTCTCATAATAGGGGATTATAACTTTCCAGATATTAACTGAAACTTGTTGACTGGTCACTCACACAGTACCAAGACTTTTCTAGATTTATTGGATGAATGTTTCCTATGGTAGCATGTTAAATAGGCACCAATAGTGTCTGAAAAAAATCTTTGTTATTAGAAGAGTCCGTAAGATTAACAGATGGATATTTATATTAATTTTTTCATAATTACAAATAACAGCTCAAACTTATGTACATGAATAAAACTCATGCTTGTGTGCATCTCTTCTATCCAAGGATGCCAAATCTGTACTTGACCTTCTGCTATACAATGAAAAACACATTTCGGGTGAAATTGAAGAGATTACTTTAATTATTCTTATTTTCAATGTTGCCAAATAAGGAACTGCTGTTACGATCATCTTATTCTTAACATAACTCCGCAAGAAAAAACAGTGGGGTTATCTCAGGTGACTAAGGTCACCTGAGATAACCACCTGACATATTCAATCAGTCCACCCCAGCCAATCCAATGATTTGGGAAAATGACACCATGAGTGTTACACGCAACAGAATACCAATGAGGAATGCCCCTTTCTGTTTTTTTTTTTTTTTTTTTTTTTTTTGGGGGGGGGGGAAACAACAGCCAGCCGTTATTCTTCCAGTGCAGTACGGAACACACAATTCTCTAAAAAGTCAAGATATATTGCAGCATTAATTGAATTTTCATGTAGGATGGGGGGGGGGGGGGGGGAACACCAATAATCTGGTGACAACACCAACACAACAAATGGTGGGTAATTAGTGGAACATGAAATAGGCTGTAAACAAAGCAGTTTCGGGTATATGCTTATAAAAATTTTCATTGTTTTTAGATCTTGAAGTAATCATGAAAATACAGTCCACATGTTACGAAATACCAGAGACAGAAGTTGTTGTTGTTTGGTTTTTAGGAGCATTAGCAACTAAGGCCATATTGCTCCGGGGATATGCAGTGGTCATTCCCTGACCCTTCTGCATCCTCCGTATTTGGTGGTCACAGGCTCAAATCCCGGTCTAATCAAGAAGCATGTGCTACGCACTGCTGCTCCTGCCCACCTGGCAATGGAGGTGCCTCGAGACAGAAGTACTGCCTTTTCTAATCTTGTGAAAAGTTCTGCTATTTATTAACAGAATATCAATGAGGCATGCCCATTTCTGTTTGTGGATGGGGGGGGCGCAATAACGTCCACCCGATATTCTTCCAGTGCAGTATGGAAGCACATAATATTCCATGGTATGTGAAACCGTGCTAATTGAGGCATAATTATAATGGATTTTAGTTGAATGCGTAGCAGAGAAAGTCTATAAACAAATTATAATCTATAAACAATTTGCTCTTGATAGCTAATTAACAGGATTTGAAATAAAAAAAATTGCAAATTTTTTTTAATGAAAAGGAAACATGAGATGAGACAAAAAAAAAAAAAAAAACCACTTTAAAAAAGGCAGTTGTTTATTCTCAGAGTTCAAGTCTTTGTAGCATCATATCCCATCTTGTAAAATTTCCTGTATCTTGATGCTACGTTCAACATTGGGATCTCCATTCATAATCGCCTCGCAGGCCATGTCAACCCCCTGAAAAACTTTCTCCAATTCTTCTGTTGAAAATACTTTTGGTGCCACTTTAGAATTGTTTTCCTCTTCTTCATATGCAGTTTGCTCATCAATTTCAAGGAGAGTTGCATCATTTAAGTCAGGGGTGGCCAACTTAATTTGTGATGTGATAGACTTTTTTTCTTCAAAATGTGCCGCAATCTACCATCTCAAAAATTTCATTGCACATGGTTAAAAGGGTTAATAAACACATATTGAAAAATGTTGTTTACGAATTTTAAAATTAAATACAATTCAGAATTCTTTTTTTAAATATATACGTAAATATTTAAATTTTTAATTTATGTGAAGTTTGTCTTAATGTCATCTGCCAACAACCTTTCAAAATCGGGGATAGTATGAGCCAGAGCTGTAATGTTCAATACGTTCTGTGTTGATATCAATATTTGTAAAATAATAAGAGAAGTTTACCTCAACAGAGTACACTTCCATATGATACTCTCCAGAAATCAAAACGAAAAAAAAAATCGAAAAACTTGCATTACAGTAACAAATAATTAAAGAATTTAACGAAAGAAAAAATATCAAAATGATTTTCCTTCCTGAAGCTGACAATGCTTTGACCGTATGTCATGATCACAGGAATGAAAATTACTGAATAGGGATTATTTGTCTTCGCGCATGCACGTAAACGACCACGAATCAGAGATGAGATATGGCCGACTAACATTAACAGAATGCACAAATTATAATTAATTTTCTAATTAGTAATTAGTTTTTCGATTTTTTCGTTTTAATTTCTGGAGAGTATCATTTGGAAGTATACTACGTACTATAGTGAGGTAAACTTTCTCTTATTATTTAAAAAAAAAAAGAAAAAGAAACACGGGTATATACTGTAATAAGGCCAACCGTAAAGAAACTTCTGTATGCAAGTCCGTAACAGTAGAGCGATTCTTCGTCTTTTTTTTGTTTCAAATACGAAAAGGCCTATTCACATAAATATGTGGAACCAAAACAGGAATTTAAAAGTTCACTGCATTTTTTACAGAAAAGTACTGTATTTCTTACATGGATAAGAAATACAGTACTTTTCTCGGCAAACATATTTCCAAAAGTCTTTTTCTAATGACCTGGCTTTTAGGAAGATATCGTTTCGCAATGTTTTAATTTCATTTTCAAGTAATACTTTCTCTGTGAGAAAAATCTCAGCGATTTTTTTTTTTTTTTTTGCAGTTTGTTTCGTATCTAAGTCAACATTAAATGGATAAGAAATACAGTATAAATGACAATGTATCAATCATCAATAGTATCAATAACAATGTCTTCAATTGTTTTAAAATCACCGAATCTGGTTTCAAAATCATCCACGACTTTCTCAATTTCAGAAACATATTTCTCACTATTAAATTCAAAAAGAGGATATTTCTGCAGATTATCTTGCTTACTTGCAAAATGGTCGAATTTGTTTTCTTTGAGATCCTTAGCCATTGCCAAAAATTAATATTTATATGCAGAAATACTACTAATCATGTCACCCACATTTTTATTTTTTTCCCTTGTAATTCCAAATTCAAATCATTTAATTTACTGGTAAAATCTACCAAAAAAGCCAGATCACACAACCACTCCATATCTTGTAGCTACTGATAATCATCTCCCCTTTGATCAATAAATTTTTAATTTCATTCAGCAAATTTTGAAATCTGTAGATACTTACTCCGACTCAGCCACTTCACATCTGTGTGTAATATCAGATCTGGTTCATTTTCATCGAGTTGCACTTTGAAATGTCTCGTTTGAAGAGATTGTCCTCTGATGGATTTCGAAGAGATTGTCCTCTGATTTCGAAAGCTATGCCCATAACATTTTTAGTATTTAATCTTTTGCTGGCTAACACTTGTTGGTAGATGATACAGTAGTAACTCAAAAAATCTGGGAATTCACCATCCCTTTGGCACAATGCGATGAATTCATTAAGATGCCCAGTCATTGCTTTAGTTCCATCTGTTGTTATTGATATGATCTTAAATAATGGTAATTTAATTTTTTTCAATAAAATTTTTGAATGCGTTAAATATATCAAGACCTCTAGTTCTTTCTTTTAACAAAATGAAACCCAGCAGTTCTTCTCTAATGGAAGAATCATCAAAAACCATACGAAATAAAAACGAGCAATAGCGCTGTATCACTGATGGCTGTAGATTCATCCAGTTGTAAAGAAAAAGACACACAATTAGTAATATGAGCACGCAATTGTTCGCTCACATTTTTACTCATTTTTTTGTGTCGCATTACAGTATTTCGAGATACCTGCAGAACTTGAAGAGCACTTTTAATTTCATTTTTGTTCTTAAAATTTTCAAAAAGAGAATCTGTTATTTCTAAAAATGTCTTTGATGAATTGAACATGAGAAAATGGTTTGCATTTTTTTTTGCACGAAACTACTCACTTTAAATGATGCTACAGTTACTGCTTTAGATTGTAAATTAGGTGACACAAAGAAATTTTGTTGTGCGAATAATCTGGATTTAAGTTCTTTTAATTTATTTTTTTCTAATGTCATTATTAGACGGAAAATCCGATTGGTATTTACCATGGAGTGCATTGAAGTGCCTTTCTAAATTTCCTTTTTTGGGTATAGCCACGGAAGCATTGCAAATCAAACAACATTTTTTTTTATCATTACAAAAAAGTATTCTAGTTCCCGCTCCTGATGAAAATTATACGTTTTACTCTTTTTCGTAGTATTTATTTTAAATCAAAGGGTATTAAATGAATGTATAAGTACTGTCCAGTTATTCATATTAAGTAAGCTAAATAAGAATGACACATACGCCATGCTCTCCACAATGCAACTGCGTGAATTTTCACTAGCGGCTGCACGACGAGAAGAGTCGTCATGTGGTTCAACAGATTTGTAATAAGCTATGCAGTGGGGCATATAATAATAATAATATTTAGATTTTGACTAATCTATTTTTTATATATATATATTAAATTCGTCGTGATCGACCGAAATTAAAGCTACGATCGACTTGCTGGCCACCCCTGATCTAAGTCATTTGCATGTGAGTCAACGTAGACATTGACAGTGTCAAAATTTCCAAATCCACGTCTTTTCCGATCTTCACAATGTCTTCGGCAGTTGTCTGAACTTGCGATTCAAAACCAGTGAAATCATTTACCAAATGGGCAAAACATGCTGCCAGACAGAATGCATGTTGTTGGCAGCGCTTTCTAACCAAGAATGGGATATATTTTTGATCGTATTTAAAAGGGTAAAAAATAAATTGTGAAATGAAAAGTTTGAAAAGCTGTTACGTCTTCTCATCAAGAAGAAAAAGAATACTGAACACTGTTGCATGTTGCAGCTGACTGCCTGATGGGGAGCTATTGTCACATGTGCACGTGAGACAATAGAGTTGGCACCGCAGCATATATGTACCTACGACAATGCAGCATATGTCTAGGCTATTGAATGAGTTTTAATATGTACAGTAAATTTTCCATTTAAACTTAATTGAAAACCGTGTTATAGTGAAACCCGTGCTAAACGAGGTATTGCTGTAAATGTAACAATATGAGGCATGGATGGAAAGACAGTCTTTCTCAGTCAGTCTTTCTGACTGAGAAGGAAAGTAAAAGCAGGAAATAAAATTGCAGACAGTAACTTGCAGATGATATGGTACTGATATCTGATAAAGAAGAGGGGTTAACATTTTGTTTGGAAAATTTAAGGAAAGAGTGGATGAAGACAGAGAATGTGAATAATAAATTCTGATTAAACTAAAGTTATGACGGTTGGGAGAGATTCAAAGAAAAAAGAAAATAACTATTAAACTGGATGAGCAGAGGATATTACAAGCAGATAAACACATATGGCAGTCTGGTAACTGGTTGATGGGAAAGTAGTCAGTAAATTAGAACCTGAACTGCAATGGGTAAGATAGCATTTGAGAAGATGAAACAGGGGGAAATGGATGTTAAGGAAGAGGTTAGTTAAATGTTTTGTTTAGCGCATCATCACACTTCATGTGGCTAAGGCACTGATAAAAAGGAAGGAGGTTTCAAAGGATAAAATGGACAAACAGGATAAATATGAGAAATTATTGGAAGTGTAGGTGTATATAAAAAAAAATGTGACGTGAGAGTAGTTCGTTAGTTTGTAAGGAAATGGAACGAAAACTCAGTTATGACTGAGACGAAAACTTAGATTATCTTATAGAGGATGATGACAGAGACTGAAAGAGACTGCTAGAGAAAGGGAGGAGTTTGAGACAACTGAGCTCTATAATTGGTCCTTTTCAGAAACAATTTCTTCGCCTTGTCACGTGATCCAAATGAAGAAATGGTGGTGAATGAATTACTCCATTCAGGACAAATTTGGATAATGGCTGATTTTGCCCAGGTCATGAGAAACTTTTTTTTTTTACCTTCCTTTCTGCAGTAAATCTTAGATAAAGAGACATCCAAATAACAAAAGCATTTAACATGCTAATAACAATGGAGAGATTGTGCAAGGCTCATGGGATAGAATTTTTTTCAGCCTGGTCTGTGCTTGTTCACAGAAAAGACTGTGTCTACAGGGATGGGATACACTTAAATAGAAAGGGTGCAAGAATATTTGGTGATGCTATTGAGGCAGTGTTAGGTGGGTTGGAAAACTGCAAGCCTGGGAGGATTCCAAAATAAAAGATTAACAGTAGCCTCAGGCAGAGGTGAAAGTGATTCTTGCACTGCCTCTATTATAATGAGGAGCAGCCTGGAAAGCAAGGTGCTGGAAGTCATCATGGAACAAGTAAATACATGGGTTGTGTTAGATTAACTAAGTGTACAAACCAGTGCATGTATACCTGCATGTACACCAATGCTAGGAATATAGTAAATAAATTTGATCAATTTGAAGTGCTGGTCAAGACATAGGCAATGAAGATTTGGAATATGGGGAGTACAATGTGTACAGAAAGGACAGACAGGGTAAGAAGGGAAGAGGGGTTATGCTGTTAGTTAAGAAACAAAATCTAAGGAAGTGCATCCAGTTGCCATAGAAGGACAGTGCAATGTTGAGTGTTTGGTGTGACATAAGCAGTGGGTAAGCAAAAATGAGGGTAGAAGTGAGTTGCAGGCCCAACGAGTGTGATAAATACAACAAACAATTGTACAGAGAAATAGAGTGGACCAGTAAATCAGAATGGCTTATAATGGGGGGTTTTTACCTCCTAGATATTAAGTGGAACTTGTGAGTTGGTCACTCACACACAAGCAACTTTTGTGAATTTATTGGATGACTGTTTTCTACAGCAACATGTTTGAGAACCAACCAGAGAGAGAGTAATACTCTTGATCTGATTATCAGCAGTGATTCTTCATGCATTAAAAATCTGAAGAGATAAAGAAAGGAACCACTAGGTGGCAGTGATAACAGGGTACTGATGTGGGATTTATTTAAAGAGGTAACTACTCAGGGGTAAGGGAAGGGTTTTTGCTTTCATAAAGGGGACTACAGTAGTCTCAGGATTTTTTAAATTCTATACAGTGAGACCAACTGATGTTACCAAAAGCAAATTGTAAATGGGAAGCATTCAAGGAATTAATCATGGAAGCTACCAAGCTTTTAATGCAAACTAAGAAATACTGTTCAAGATTTAGGCTTAAATGGATATCGTATGAACTAATGAGACTGGTGGCAGAGAACAAAAATGCAAGGGATGCATATAAATTATCAGGCGATACAGAAGCCTATGGTAAATATAAGCTAGTCTGTAATCAAGTCACAAAGGAGGTTAGGCAAGCAAAGAAAAACAGCAAACACTTCTTTACTTATATAAACTCTAGAAGAAAGGGGATGAATCAGGTTGGTCCACTTGATATCAATGGTTCGACTGTTGATGATCCTGCACAGATAGCTGACAAACTGAACAAGTATCTTGCATCTACATTCACACATGAAGAATTCTGTAAGAAAGTGGAGGACAGAAACTTATTTAACTCTAACAGGGAGCTTAATAATTTTGTAATAACTGAGAACAAAGTGTAGGGGAAATTGTTGAAGTTAAACATAAGAAAGGTACCTGGGGTGGATGGAATCTATCCAGTTATATTAAAAGAGGCAGCAAAGGAAGTAAGCAAATCCTTAGCCATAATTATAAGAGCATCCTTGGACTCAAGGGAGGCTACCACAGACTGGAGATGTTTAAATGTATTTCCTATTCACAAAGGGTAGGGGGGGCAAAGTGTGACCTGTTAGTTTAATTTCTGTAACGGGGAAAGTAATGGAGACGCTGGTTACAGAAGCATTGCAGGATCATCTAGACATGACCGCAGTTATTGTTCAGAAACAGCATGAGATTGTTAAGGGGAAGTGTTGCCTGACCAATTTTATTGTATATTAAGATGTGGTCACAAAGGAACTGGATGCAAAAAATAATTTTGATATCACATACTTGGATTTCATGAAAGCTTTTGATACTGTTGCACATGGAAGACTACTGTACACTTGGAGCAGCATGGCATTAAGGGCAAGTTGCTAAAATGGATAAAAGGATGGCTGAGTGGGCAAAGACAGAGTGGTAATCAATGGACACTGCTCTTTGTGGACTAATGTTATTAGCAGAGTCACCCAGGGTTCAGTGTTGGGCCAATTGCTGTTTTGTATATTTATCAATGATACTGATGAAGGTATATCAGGCTTAATATACAAGTTTGCAGATGATACAAAGGTTGGCAGGGTTGTTAATGATAGCGACAAGATCTAGAAAAGTTTGGAAGATGAGTGAGAAGTGGCAACTGAAGTCAAACATTGACAAATGCAAAATACTGTATATAGGAAGTAACACCAGAGAAACGTACCATGTGCTACTATACTCAGAGTGGTAGAGAATGAAAAACACCTGGAGGTAGTTGTGTAGTCAGGCTTTCAGGGCAGGTCAAGGGGTCTTGTCAATGATATACAGGAATTTTGCTAGTAGGGATAAGGAGGCAATCATCCCTTTGTATAAGGCAATGGTGAATCCATGCCTTGAATACTGCATACAGGTGTGGAGGCCTTATTTTAGAAATAATCTAGAATAGCTAGAAAAGTACAGAGAAAAGATTGGTGAGGGAAACAGAGGGGTCCTCCTACCAAGAAAGGCTTAAATTCTGCAAATTGCAGTGTCTGGAGACTAGGCACCTGCAAGGTGATCTGAGTGAGGTGTATAAGGCCTTGAATGGTTTGAGCACGCTCAATGCTGATGGGATCCTTCCTCTTGCTCAGATAACAAACCCTGAGGGGACATAAACTTAAACTGAGGAAAGACAGTTTTATTATAGATGTGTAGATTTTTGCCTTTAGCCAGTGGGTAGTTGATTGCTGGAACAAATTTCTATCTGTCGTTGTGGAAATTGATAGCTTAAATAAATTCACGGAAAGACTGCCCTAATTTTTAGTGCAAATGGATGTATGGAATTGGATTTTTTTTTTTTTTTTTTTTTGGTTGATGCTGTATAAGTTTAGTTTCTTGCATAGTATGCCTCTACTCAAGCTAGTGCTACAAGACTAAATAAAAACTCCAAGTTATTGCCTGGAATCAAAACTGAAAGCTATAGAGAAAAATAACGTTACTAACTAGAACACACCAAAAAATAAAATAAAGAGCGTTATACTTTCAATTTAAAATTATTTTCATCTCACATAGCAATCTAAAAATAATATTACATTGTTTTAAGGAGTTTCAGGTGATATTAGAAGTAGTAAAAGCTACTGGAATAGTCATTATGTTTAACAACTATCTAAAATATGATAATATTTATATTCAAAGCAGCAGGAGTTCTATATCAGGTTCTATAGCAAAGGGTGAAAGCTGTTCATATTTTATTGGAAATCTTTACTTGAACTTATGGAAGAAACATAGATAACTTTAAAATTAATAGGTTCATAGCTGATCTTTTGTTATCAGATTTTTTTTACTTCTGAGGATATATACCTCAAAATATTTATTGTGTGATTTGGAAATAGAGCACACAAATAATAGCAGCAAACACCCAGTTACTTACCCTGACTTAGAAATACATGTACCTGGTGATAAAGTGTATTCTGTATATTTTAATAAAGTATATTCTTTATTAAAGTATAAAGGGACAATTTAAGCTTTAATGCTAAATTATAAATTGAAATCCCAATACATCTACAATAAGAATGCAATCATACATGTTAATACTGATTAGCAGCACACAGAAACAACATTATGAAGAAAGTAACAAAAATTAAATGCAGACTCTGCTTCTTAATAGAATGGGATAATAACAAAGTTATTCCCAAGAGCCTAAATATTAAGATACCGTAAAGAACTCATTCTCTACCCATGTAGCACAACTGAAAAACTTTTGTACAGTGCAATTAGACAGGCTAGACTCTACATTACCAAGTTATCCACCTCAAACAACAGTTTTCAATGAATTAAAAGACAGCCAAGACTCTTATGATTTCTCTAACCTTTGTAGGCTTATATAGGTGTCAGCAAAATACCTCTGCACTGCCCCAACCTTACAATAATAATGGTTATCACTCCTATAATAACAATAGGGCCATGCCAAACCCGAATACAAACCCTAATATAGAACTTGACACAGGAAAAGGATCATCAATATATGTTCTAAAACCCTCTCACAAACTGAAGTTGATGTCTTTAACAAAGGCCTAAATTTTAAACGTACTCTGGGCATCAAATATCAGTTCCTACACTAAATTTCTTAACATATCTCCATTTGATGTCTGTAGGAGCTTCAAGACAGAAAAACCAGAGATTATATCTACTTAGAGGCAATAAGGATCCTCAGCACTAACCATAATAAAATCATTTATTATGGTTTTTAGTGCTATCCAGAATTCTAAGAACAACATCGCCACAGACTAAATAGAGAAAGTGAACAACATGCTGCAAGATAATGGTGTATATTAAAGTCTAGAAGAAGATCCCACCAACAACCTAGAATGGAAGGTAAAACAGAAACTGAAGATATTCTTGGACTACAAGAATGATAATATCTGCATGAAGCTAAATCCTAACAATTCTGACACCCCATTCATGTTTATGAACATCAAAGCACACAAGCCCAAATTCCCAGCAAGGCCAATCATTAGTGGTAAACATCACCCAGAACAAAAATATCAATATAGTTAACCTGCTCACCAGCTGGTACCGAAGAACCCTACTACCAATTAAGAACAGCAAGATTTAGTGTTCAAAATTAGAAGGATAAACTTAGATCCCAAGGACCTCCTGACTTTCCTATATACAGACTCCATGTTCATAACCATCCCATTGGAAGAAGCAAAATTATGACTGAAAAAAACCACAGGGCACTTTGTTCTAAGTCAACTTAAATTGTCACCCCACAGAAGACATTTTGAAGCTCATTGACCTCTCTGCTTACTTCTCTTTCAATGGTAGCTTTTAATACAGAAATCATCATCCAGTACATTCTTCTCGCCCCACTGCACAAAAGTAGAGGTGGTTATATCATATGTACTCAGTGCCCTCAAAATCTGCAAAATTAACCTTGTTCAGAATGAACTCTCAGCTGGCACTCAATTGGCAGATTTTTACCTGCTACATGTAATAACAGTTGAAGGTGATCTAGTTTACTGGGAGACTATTGTCATGGAAACAGGTAATCCCCCCCCCCAATAAAGACAGATGCATCAGAATCAGAGTGTGTCTACCAGGAGTAACGACTGATGCTGTTACCAACAGATTGGCAGATTTTAAGGGAGGTAACGAAAACATATCATTAGTACTCACATGAATAATGTTTTATTATTCATGTGAGTACTAATGATATTAAACATATACAAAACCTGACCATTTGTTGGATAAATATAGTGCCATGCTGAAAAAATGCTGGGTGTTAGACGAGAATGAACATTTGTCTGCAATTCTGCACAAACATGATAAGAGGGATTATATGCTGAAATCTTTCGGGATTAACTTAAGACTTGAGGGAATTTGCAAGGCTTTAGAGGTGGGAAATGTTTATTTATTGTGCATTTCTGGTAGAAGGAATCTATTAATTTCAACAAATCCGGTGCGAGGATTTTTCCAGTATCATTGCAGTACCACCGGTATCACCTTAAGGGTTAGGGGAAACTGCTAGTTAGGGGAGGGGAAGGATAATATATATATCCACATTTATGGGATGATAGGGGTTAAAGTAATGCTTACACTCATCTCACGAATTCTTGTTTGTTGCTGTACGAACAGCAGACGTTCCCAAGATGTTTGAGGGTAGCAACATTTTCAAATGAGCAGGAAGATAACTCTAGGGAAAACAAGCCTAAATAACTTCAAAGGGCATGTCAGGGTAGTAAAATATAGAAGAATATTTTGTCTTAACGGTGTCTGCAGTAATGTCAATAAAATGGCTGAATTTGCACTCCTGGTTAGAACAACTAATGCTACATAATAGGGCTACCAGAAATGTGTTGCAAATGAGAAAGGTGATAGGGTCATCCTTCTTATTAAAAGCATGCCTAAGAACGAAAAGAGTTTCTACTGAATCTGAAGTTAATTCTGCCAGAATAGAATCTGTGTGGTTAAGCTAGTTGAAAGCAAAGATATAATTAGAGTGGGAATAATCTACAGACCAGAAGATTGTAAGGAGTACAGCAACAGACTCTACATGCAGATGAAATGGGCAAGAATGTGAAAATATCTTATTACAGGTGACTTCGATCTACCCCTAATTGATTGGAATAAGTAGAAGGGCAACTCACCACAGAAACTATTTCTACTGACATGTTAGAGAAAATACTAGGGGTGAGAATATTCTTGACCTTATCATTATTCATAAAACAGGTGATATCTAGAGATTACAGTACAGGAACCATTGTCAGGTAGCGATTATGAAATCATGATTTGAAGGTGAACAAAGATTTTGCAATAGTTAAAGACGGGTTTTAATTTCAGAAAAGCGGACTTTGAAAGTAGATTGTAATATTACCCATATATTGGGTATCACACACACACACAGAGAGAGAGAGAGAGAGAGAGAGAGAGAGAGAGAGAGAGAGAGAGAGAGAGAGAGAGAGAGAGAGAGAGAGAGAGAGAGAATACAAATTATTTGCCTCCCTCCTCACATAAATAATTCTCCAGTTGACCTTCAAATTTATTTATTCAAACTGTCAGCCTCAACTACCTATGAATGCAACCTGTACCAGCAATCAATGACTCAAAGCTAAAAGAAAGCTTCCTACAATATAGTCTAAACCCTGTCCCTGTAAGCTGAATTTATGCCAGAGTTCTGGAATTCTCTATAACAGTAAAAATTCCATCCCTATTCATTTTATTAACCCCTCCCAGAGACTTATAAACCCAAATCAGGTCACATCTGAGGTACTAGGCTGCCAAGCTCAGTAGCCACATATATGGGAGTCTATCCTCATACGGTTGCCCTTTTGCTGATCTCACCATTTCCCATCTTTGGGCTCTTTCAAGAAGTCCAATGTCTTTTCTCAGATGAGGTTTTCATATTCAAGCAGAGTATTCAAAATGTGTTCTTACAATTGCATCATACAGTGGAACTATACATCATAATGTTTGATAAATCACTGATAGGACACCACAGGCTTTCCTGGATGCTTGTTTACACTGCTCATAAAGCTTCACCATCTGTCTGTCTGTATTGTAACTCCCAGATCCCCTTCTTCCTGTACTTTTTTTTAATACATTCAACCAGATGATGAAAAGTGCTAGAGGGAGATTTTTTTTTTTTTTTTAATGAAACCCCCACAGACGAGAGGTATTAGAATCTATAGTTACTCTTGCTTGGTTTGGAGGTTGAGAAGATGAAAGAAAATATTTATTGACTTTAGACAACTTCTGTAGACCGTAATTTTCAGGAAATACGTTGAAGGAAGGTTGTTCTAGAAAACGGCAGTTGAATGAATAAACGAGGAAGATGAAAAGTTGGTTCTATGAGTTTGAAGTTGGACAGTAAATGGATGCTGGCTGTTGATGGCATTTGTTCGGACTGTTTTGAAAGAGAATGGGAATTATAGAAGCCAATTCAGAAGAGCAGTGCCCATGGAAGTATCTGTAGAAAAGGCATGCAGTAGAAACAGTACGTCTATGAGACAGCAAGTGGAGAGACTGTTAGAGATGAGTCATTAACCCTGTTAACGTCCACCCACTAAGCATCAATTTTTAACCCAACTTGAAAGTTTCCCCCTGAAAAAAAAACTAATAATTTCCACAATTTCTACTCTACAAAATTGAAACTCTCAATATACATAAACAGAACTATATTATTTGATTTCCTACCTTTAAATTGCAGCAAAAATTATTAATTCACTTGAACAGCAAAAACGTACGATCACATATCAATTTATGAAATTATGACTGCAAAAAAACATCGCCCGTCACTTTGATTATACAACGAGTTACTGCATTCATCTGAATTTGCCACATCATCGTGGTGCCGCTGGCTAAAACAAATCAACACTTATAGAGCTATAATTGACTGGTCAAGCTTACATCATTAGCATTACCAAGGTGAAAATAAAAATGTAAGCAACTTTCTTGGAAAACAAACAGTTGAGCACCATTAGTTGAAAAAACAACATTTTGCGTTATCGCTCTGTTATAACATTTTGCAACAACTTGTTTTTGAAAAACAAAAATATCTTATTTCCTTTCTTCAATATGTATTGTATCTACTAACAAAGAAAATCAAGGAAATTCATCTATTGGGAGCCACAGTGGAAATGGAAGAGAAAAAAAAAAAAAGTCAAAACTGATAACACAACGCACATTTGATAAAAAAAAAAAAAAAAAAAAAAAAAAAGTTCACTTTGCTTTATTGTAATTGTTTTTAGAGGACTATATCGGAACAGCATTTTCCCGGATGCATATTTGATCTTCTAACGAAATTTCAAGAAAATATTTCTATTGATAGCTGCGTTATAAAAACTTCGAAAACTGGTGTTGAAGGAACTTTGCATGCATCTCACCTAGTGTGCAAATGGGGGGAAAAAACATGCTACAAGTAACTGATTGGGAAATTGTAAGTAATTGTTACTGAATACTTCAATATTTCCTTGATATGCATTTGATACAATCAAAAAATTAAGAGAAAATTGAATTTTCATTATCACAAACATGCCCGAAAAATTCACCATAAAGTGTCACATGTTTGGATGCTTGAATTCCATTCTAAGCTGCAAACGTAATTTCACTTCTCTTGTGCTGACAGAGTAGCTGTTTACCGAATGAAGGAAAACAGGGTTCATTTTCCTGAAATTTCCAGTTCCCTTCATTCACTTGGGAGGAAAAAACTCCTTAGGGGAGGGAGTTCACACTTTATAGTCTGACCCTAGGGAGAAAGGGAGGGAGGGAGGGAGAAAGGGGGGAATAAAAATACCCTTTTAGTGGGGAGAAGGCCAGGAAATTGTCAAAGTTCCAGAGCTCTAACTTTTATCGCAGATGCTGAAGTTCTAGTAAGTCAGTTTCATTGTGGATGTTCTAATAAGTCTATTTCTTTATTACATTCACTTCACAACAGATGCTAAAAATTCTAATAAGTCAGCTTCATCCTAGCATTAGGATGCGGCTCCCCAGACCAGGCCAGCTTCTCACTCACCCTATATGTTTTACTTATTTTTTTTCATTTATTTTATTTATTATTATATTTTTATAACTATTATTATTATTTATTTATTTTTTTTTTTGCTTGTTGTTCTAGCAATCCATCCTGGATTGGGGCTTCCCTGGGCCAGGATAGTCCTATTTTCTCCTTCCCTCTCTTCATCTTATACAAGTTTTTCTTTCCTCCCTGGGAAACTCGTTCCCCAGGGAGGAGAGCATGCAGATAGTAGGGGAGGCCTTGCCCTTCTTCTGTTAGGGACGAGTACCTGGAGGCAGTCGTCCAAGTGATCACTGCTTCCAGGTAGCCAAAAGGCCAAAACACACACACAAGCAGTTTTTCTTTCCTGTCACTTTCTCCCGTGCTGGATGAAAATCTCTCTCTCTCTCTCTCTCTCTCTCTCTCTCTCTCTCTCTCTCTCTCTCTCTCTCTCTCTCTCTCCCCTTTTCATCTATCTTCATCCAGCAAAAAGTGAACAAAGCAGCAATGAGGTAGAGATGAACTTTTGTTCTAGGAGCTACCCATACAAAAACACAAAAATAAATAATAATAAAAAATAAAATAAAAATACTTTGCTTTACTATAATTGTTCTGGGAACAGTATTTTGCATTTTTACTTGCTAACAATATTTTGCATTTTTACTCTCTAACAATATTTTTCATTATAGCTCTGTTACAAAGTTTTGCTTTGTTGCTTTACGTAATTGCTGTAGCCAACAATACAGGTGAGCATGACGTTTCATCACAGATTCTTAATTTGTAACAATTCAGCTTCATCTCCTAGGATGCTGAAGTACTAATAAGTCCGATTTTGGTCCAGTGCACATTTGAGAAAAAATCCACAATAATCCCACTGGAAATATTAGTGAGTGAACTGCATTATACATTTCAAATGTCGCTGTATTGTTGTGTGTCACAGATAATCAATTGCATAATCGTATTCGATTGTCTTGGTTGTTATAGTGTTTTCCTTATTTTTTTTTAAAATAAGGAAAACTTCTGAGTGTAGGGTATTTATTTGAATATAAATACTTTATCTGCTGAAACAAGAAAACTGCCAGCCAGTACTAACAGCAATTGTTTCGAAAGAAACTGGTGTCACAGGTAAAATATTGTTTGTTTTAGACATAACTTTGTATATTTGCTGTAGTCAAGTGGAAATTGTGTTGAGATTTAACAGGGGACTGAATAAGTGCTATATTAAGTATTGGTGTTTACTGATATAGTACGTTGTTAGAATATGAATAGATTTGTACCATATACCTTTTGCAAATACTTGTTAGGCAATTAAAAATGGAAAAAAGAAAGAACTTTAAGAAAAGGAGTAGGATCAGTGGATTTCCACCCCTCCCCCTTCGGTTAAAAAAATTTCATGCAATCCAGTAGAAGCTGATAAGTGAACAAATGTTATTAAGCAAACTCAGGGAAGAGTGCTACAGGCTGTTCCTGCTAGAATTGAACAGGGATCAGCTACAGAAATTGAAAGACTCTCCTGTTGAGCAATGTGTTCAGGATTCTCAAGTTGATTTTGTTGTTTGGTTTTTTAAGGAGCATTAGCAACTAAGGCCATATTGCTCCGGGTTATGCGGTGGTCATTCCCTGACCTTTCCGCATCCTCCGTATTTGGTGGTGACGGGCTCGAACCCCGGTTTAATCAAGAAGCGTGTGCTCTCAAGTTGAGTTTAGAGCAGACAGAGGTATTGGTTGATACGGAACATGTGTCACTTGAGGTGTTGAGTGATTTATTTGATAAAATGCAGGTAGAGAGGGTAAGAAGATGGAGGGTGGTCAGGTATTTACTCATGAGGATAATAATAGTATTGAAGCAGAAAGAGAGAGAAATATTTTGAACGAAGGAGGTGAGGAGAATATGCAAAATGCAGATGATGATCTGGCTGCAGTACTGAATAATGTTTAGTCAGTAGGTGATTTAAAGCAGGATGATATTAGTGCTAAAGTTAGTAATATGCTGGCAAACAGTTTTAATGATTAGAGAGTTAAATATGAGAGTACTTCTTATTACGAAATTATTACTAAATTAAAAAAGCAAGTAGTTAAATATACTACCAAAGAAGGGAATAAGATAGCTAAAACAGTATGTATTAGATAAATGGATTGATATACTGTAGTGACGGCATTGATAATTGATAATGAAAGGTTGAAGGCAAAAGTGGAGGAGTTAGAAGCTAGGGTTAATCTATTTGACAATCTTGTGATGGGGCAACCCTTGCAAAACCAGGTGGTGAATCAGTTACCGACTTACGTTGATAAAGTTCAAGAAGGTTTACCTACAGATAGGATTGGCAGGCAAAACTTTATGAAAAATGACCCGCAACAGGTTCAGAAACTGTCTATAATTAGAAGCAGAACTAGAGAGAATGTGGCGATATTGAGAGCTGCTGAAACTTCTGAATATCAAACTAGTCAAGCTCTAAATACTTTAAAGAGCAATTTTAAAGAAGTTAAAATACGTAATATGAGGGTGATAAGGAACAAGGGAGTTTTACTGGAAACCAATGATAAGAATGACATCCATAAAATAGCAGCTTCAGATTCTTTTGCAACATTGAGATTAAAATATGACAAACCAAAAATGAATAATCCTACAATTCGGTGTACAACATAGCAAAGGATATGAGTAAAGAAGATATTATACAAGACATGTATTGTAAAAACTTACACGATTTCAATTATTCGGAAGAGGAAATGAAACAGGAAATTGTTTTTAGATTTAATACTGGTAATAAAAGTGAAGCTACAAATTGGGTTATTGGACTTTCACCGAAAATGTTTAGGTGTTTAGAAAGCCGGGATAGAATTTATTCAGGATTTTCAGCATATAAATTCTGGCATTTTACAGTAGTTAATAAATGCTTTTAATGTCTTGGATATGGACATTCATCACAATTCTGCACACATAAAACTGTAACATGTGGCCACTGTGCAGAGGGTGGCCACGTATATGCAGATTGTATTAATAAAGACAATGATCCTAAATGTATTAACTGTAAGCAACATAACAAAGATTACAATCATGCAGTACGAGATCAGAAATGCCCAGAGTATCTAAGAGCTGTGGAATTAGCAAAAGTAAGAATTATTGATGATGACTAATAACATCTGACAACTTGAATATTACTAGAGCCAATTTGGTGAGTAGTCAAATATAAGTTATGCAATTAAATGCTCAAAGGTCACATAGAGTGACTGATGAAGTACGAATAATAGTGACTCAGTATAGTTATGATATCGTCTGTCTACAAGAACCGTTTTATGTGACTGTGGTACAGGGTATTCGGTCTAAAGTAGCTGGATATCCAGAAATATCAAGAATTGTGCAATCTTCGGACTGGCAGCCAAAATCTGCTATTATAGTGTTTAATAATGATATAAATTTAACTGTTATATAAGGTTTATGTACTCAAAATGCAACGTGTGTTTTAATAGCTGTAGACCATATATCTTTTTACATAATTTCATTGTATTGTCCTCCATCTCAGGATGTTACTTGTTCTATTGATTATCTGGAAAGGGTTTTTATGGTATTAGGCAATACAAACCTAATTGTCACTTTGGATTCTAACGCAAAATCTATTCTCTGGCATAGTAATCAGGGTGATGTTCGTTAGAAGAATTTGTAATTTCACTGTACATAATCAACCAGGAAGTACATAATCAACTGTACATTTGACTGTACATAATCAACCAGGAAGACGTACATTTTCTAATTTAAATGGGGAATTCAACATTGATTTGACTGAATCAATGTTGGATTCCCCATTTAAATGTGGGAATCCAGAGTAAAATCTTGGACTGGGATGTTAAGGACAATTACACTAATAGTGATCATCGTGCAATTCATTTCCTTATTAATTTCTTATATATAGAGAACCAATACTGATGTGTAGCAAACTTAAGATTTCCATATAGAAAGATCGACTGGGATAGATTTAAAGAATCATTATGGCAGGACTATTTTACATGAGAGGTAACGGAATTTAACGTATTTAATGCTCAGGAAATTAGTATATATGTTCAGAATTAAATTAATCATGCTTTAGTATATGCAACCAGGAGGAAAAAGTTAAAAAGGAATATTGTTGTGCCACGGTGGTCACTTGAATTGTCCAATCGCGGGCGAGAAGTTTTTAGAGCCAGGAAAAATTACCAGCGTAACAGAGGTGGGGAAGAGAGTGAAGTACAGCTATTGAAAGAGAATATCATAAATTGATTATGGATAGTAAATTAAAGGCTTGGAAAAATTTGGTATCAACCAGAGGTAACAAAGACACGTGGGATCTTTTTTACAAAATCTGTAAAAATAATATAATGGCAGGAGATATTTTTAATACAGAAATTAGTGGAAATGATGAGACAGGAAGCTATAAGTTGATAAGTATTTCCTGAGGATGATCAAAGAAATGATAATATATTACAAGTTGATATTCGACGAGAAAATGATGAGTATAGTACTAACGAGCTTACGGAGTTGTTTACTGCTGAGGAATTAAAAGTAGCTGTGTCTAAATTGAATAGCAGTAAGTGTCTCAGACAACACTTGGCTGAAAATGTAGCTATAGTCAAGATGTATGATCTGTTTCCAGTTGTTCTTCTAAACATGTATAACAAATGTCTTTTGGAGGGTGTTCTTCAAGAAATATGGAAGTTTGCTTTGTTAAAGACATTAAGGAAGCCAGGAAAAGAGATGACTGATCCCAGAGCATATAGACCTATATCCTTGCTGGCAAATTTGAATAAATTGTATGAGCAACTATTGTTGATTCGAATACAACAGTTGGTGGATTGTCGCAATTTAGAAAAGACTCAATCGAAAAGACTTCACTGACACGATCTGAGCAAATGTTGACATCAGAAGTTTCGAAACAGTAATCCGACCAAGGAAAAGAAGGAAAAAAAATCCTCCAGGTCATCCCATTTTGCATTCTTGTAATGCCAAACAATACGAGGTTGGGAATAGCCACAAGATGAAGGCTCCATTGGAGAAGAGACAATCACCAAGTTGTGATCTGAGGTGCCTAAAGGACCACTCAATTCGACCATGTACTTATAAGGGTTGTTTGTGAGAAAAAGATCAAGCATGTTGGTTGTATGGTTAGGATTGTCAGTATTCTGGTAGGTAAATGAACAATCTGTGCTAGGTCATTAGTAATTGCAAAAGCCTCAGCATCTTGACCAGCTAGGTCTGTGCGACTAGAGAATGGAAGCCAGCTGGAGTTGTGAACATTAAAATCACCAAGAAAAATTACTTCACTGTTAGGAAAGTTGAACTGGAGAAAATCAAGTGGCAAAGAGAGGAAGTCAAAAATCTCCAAGTGATTAATGGAGTTGGGAGAATGGTAGAGACAACAGATGAATTTGACAGAATGAGGTAGAGAGATTTTAAGTCAGAGAAGATCGAAACAAGGAGATTCCAAATTACCAAGTCTCTGACAGGGAATACCAGAACAGACATATGCACAAGTACCACCTTTGAGGCAAAAGGAATCATACAGCGAATAATTTGGGCAACTGAGATGCGAAGTAGTTGAATCAACCGATAATTGAGATTCTGTCAGAAAAAATACATGGGGTTTGGCAGACTGCACGTGGAAATGGACATCGTTGGGATTAGAACTGAGACCATATATATTTGTGAAATAGACTAGGAAGTGTTTGGGAGGTTTAGATATTTTTGCAGATAAGCTTACTGTATTAGTTTGACAATTCATGGTGTATTCAATAGTAAGAAAAGTGGGGGTACGTGCTGTGTGAAGTAGAAATTTTTGGATATGGTATACACATGGTAAGAATATACCCAGATCCTTGACATAACGTGGCCTCAACAATGCCCCCTGCATACACACTACTCGAACTCCCTCCATCACTATCTGGCAGAGTAGAGGTAGCAAGATTATACACTAGCTGATCTGTAAGCCTCCTGGAGAGCTACAAAAGGAGCTGCTTAGCAAGCAGCTCCTTCAGTGACCAATTCAAAATCTCTTCATTTCTTTCTGACCACTGGGAAAAGAACTACTCTAGGTAAGTTCCAATTTGAATTTTTTCACTTTGATCCAAGTGTTATATTTGATATCTATCTGTTGAACAACTTTATGTTGCAATCTCCATTTGCTGTATTTAATATTAACATAAGATTACCGTTAGTTAATCATCTTTCAATTTCAAAAAAGTGTTCGGAAAAAATTCGTAATTAATAATTAAAAAAATAATAATAAATAAATTTTGCATATTTGTAGCATACACCACCTTTGTATCATTATAATTTTTAACATTTTTTTTCCCAGTTATTAATAAACTGGGAGACTAATAATTGAATAGACTGCGGAACACTATTTTGGCGAGCTATGCATAGAAAAGTATGTGTAGAGGTAATGCCATCTATGAAAAAGTAGCAATGTAGTAGTATAATATGCCATTCGTATGCAATTTAGCCTGGAGTACAGGGGTTGAAGGAGAGGGGGAAGCGAACTGATATTATAACTAAACTCAACTTCCTTGTATAATTTTTTTTTTTGATAATCAGTATTTCAAAATATTATTATTAAAATAAATGACCATGGATTTGTGGCTGAAAAAAAAAGAACTTTAAAACAAGAAGCAAGTACATCTAGGATTACAACTGTATTCAATGAAAATGAACACAATATTGTCACACTTCAAAGTGAAGATGAACAATCTCAGCCTTTTGTTCCCCAAAAATCTGAAGTGAAAAAACAGGAACCAACTAATAAAAGGCAAAAACAAAAGTATGATGGCATTTATTAGAATTTTGGCTTTGTGTGTTGGAAATAAAGATGCTCCTGATGCACAGTGCATCATTGGCAATAAAATATTAGCTAACAGTTCTTTGGATTCCACTAAACTTGTGTTTTGTAAGTGTTCCGTAAATATATTGTGAGATGAAAAGTGTTCTTTGACTAAAAAAAAAAGTTTAGGAAATGCTGTTTTACTTTATTTAACCCTATTAACAAGCCACTCAAAATTCAAATTTTTTCAATATAGAATAAGATAGAAGAACTGAAATGTGTATGTAGAAACTATTCATTTGAATGGACATTAGAAGTGAATTATTATATGCTAACACATGTAATTTCATAGCAAGGCAGTTCTAAGGAGGTTACCCAGTGAGACAGTCCATTAGTATGAAAATGGCTAATAATAAGAGAGTAGAAACAATGTGAAATAAACAGTAGAAAGGTATTGAAAATGAAGGAGAATAAAGAGTGTAAACAAATCATAACTCAGGTTTTCCAGGGCAACCCAACCCAATAGCAGGTCTCCTCAAATAGGTCAAATAAATTTCCATATAAAGAAGGAAATGAAGTTGGGGAACGACAACCCCAGAAATCTTTCTAATTTCTGTTTCATATTCTTTCCTTCTCCTAAACTTTTAGATTTATGAAGGGAATAAAGTTCTTGCTTTCCTCCAGCCCACTGTATTTCTCCTGCATGAATTGGTGTGGGTATTTACTCCACAATATTAGTGATTTTCCTATCCAGCTCTCCTATTTTCCTCATATGTTTCACAAATTACAAATGGATACATATGCAAAAATGTACAGCAAAATAAGGAGAAAGAAAAGCCTTGTTAACTATTATGTAGAAAAAATTGCATATGTGTGTGTGTGTGGTATGGATGTTTATTGGCGCATTAGCTGCTATGGCTATAGTGCGCCTATTCGTAGGAATATTAAAAAAATAAAAAAAAAATAAAAAATATCAAAAAAATAATCCAGTTTAAATTAGTTTCAGTTCTGTAGCCTATTTATAAAAGATGATACACTCCAATTTGTTTTAAAAAGCAGAAAAGTTTGTTAACATTTGCGTCCTCTCCAATGATATGATGTAATGTCAATCTTTCTGAACGATTAGCCAGATTTTGAAGTATTGCAGCTCGATGTTGTTGATACTGCGGACAGTCAATCAGAATGTGTTTGACTGTTAGATGTTCTAAGCAGTATGGACACTGAGGAGGATCATCGCCCATTAGTAGATGGAGGTGAGTCAGATGGGTGTGTCCTATTCTCATTCGTGTGAGTACCACTTCTTCCCGCCGCACTGTCTGATTGCTGGAATGCCAGAACTTTGGGTTTTGTTTCAGCTGGAAAAGCTTGTTATTCGTTTGGTTATGCCATAATTCTGTCCACTGTGCATGGCATGCTGCTTGAATTAAGATATTATAATCGGGCGCTGGAATAGGGACAGAAGTTAGGTCTGAACTTGGACTTTTGGCGGATGTATCAGCCACTTCATTCCCTTTTATGCCTGAATGTGCTGGAATCCAGCAAAACTTCACTAGTTGTTGACGATCATAAATCTGCAATAACAAACTCCTGATTTTCATTACAATATGGTGATTCTTTTGAGATGTATTCTGCATTGCTTTGATTGAGCTGAGAGAGTCAGTATAAACTATATATTTTGCAGATGGATGTAAATTCAAATTTTCTAGAGCTAACTGTATTGCATACAGTTCTGCTGAAAAGTTGCTATACTCAGGTGGAAGAGAAGCTGATATGATAGCAGAGGGAAACACTGCTGCTGCTCCAACAGTTGACAGAGATTTGGAACCATCCGTATATATCGGTAAGAAGTCGGCATAAGTTTGAAGATGGCTAGCATGGAGTTGTTGCACAGTCACTGCCGGCAGGCAATTCTTTCCCCATTGAAGAAAATAGGTATCAGAGGTCAGTTGAGGAAAGGTGGTCCATGGTGGATGAGAGTAATTCTTTATCTGTTGCATATTGTGGAGAGGAACATTCCAGTTCTGCGATATTTCAAGGAGCCGTAGGCCAGCCGGTTGGATTTTACTTGGTTTATTTCTATAGAGATTAACTAGTGGTTGATTAAAAAGGTATGGCTGAATAGGATGCAAAGGGCAAGTCTGTATTTTGGCTGCATATTTAAGTAGTAACATTTTTCTACGAAGATGCAAAGGGGGCTCATTAGCTTCAATGTATAGACTCTGAGTTGGAGATGTCCTGTATGCACCAGTTGCAATCCGCAATGCATTATGTTGAATAGGATCCAGCCAGCGTAGCACACTCCTTCGGGCAGAATCATAAACTGGAGCACCATAGTCTAAACGGGATCTAATCAGTGCTCTATATAAGAGCAGCAATGTTGTACGATCTGCTCCCCAAGAGAGGGCAGATAAAGCTCTTAGCATGTTGATCTTTTTGAGACAGGCAGTACGTATTAATTTAACATGATCTAAGAAGTTGAGCTTACTGTCCAGGATTAGTCCCAAGAATTTCATATTGCTGGCAATCGGAATGGTAGAATTTGAAATCCGAAGTTCAGGATCTGCATGCAATTTGCGTTGACAGCAAAAGTGGATCGCAACTGTTTTCTCTGGGGAAAGACGATATCCATTGAGCTCAGCCCACTTTTGAACTTTATTGAGGGACATCTGCAATTGCCTTTCGACAGATCTCATGTTCTGAGAATGGCAAGAAATAGCGAGATCGTCAGCGTAAAGGTAAGCCTCTACAGTATTTGGGAGTACTTTTGTAATGGAATCAATTTTAAGGGCAAACAAGGTTGCACTCAAAACTGATCCTTGTGGTACTCCTTCTTCTTGCGAGAATGTAGCAGAAAGGGAATTTTGATATCTCACCTGGAAAGATCGGCTCTTGAGGAAGTTCCTAATAAATATGGGTAGGTTGCCTCGTAGACCAAGATTATATAGGTCACTGAGAATGCCATACCGCCAGGTAGTATCAAATGCCTTCTCTATATCAATGGAGACCATGACAAGGTGTTCGTTTTTCACAAAGGCATTGCGAATTTCAGATTCCGCCTTGATCATCAGATCTAGGGATGACCTGTTTTTACGAAAGCCATGTTGACAATTACTCAGTAGATGTTGAGTTTCAATGATCCAAGTGAGTCGACTATGGATCATTTTTTCAAGAATTTTACCAAGGCAACTTGACAGAGATATTGGTCTGTAACTATTAGAACTGGCGGGATCTTTTCCAGGTTTCAAAAACGCCAAAACTGTAGCGTGGTGCCAAGAGGTTGGATAAATATTTTCCAGGAAGATCCGGTTAAAAAAGATTAGAATCATTTGTAAGTTTTTCTCATCGAGATGCTGCAGCATGACATAATATATGCCATCTGGCCCAGAGGCACTGTTTCGCGTTGTTCTGATGGCCTGTAAAAGTTCACAATATTGCAGAGGCTGATTATATGGAAGTGACAGTGAGGTTCGAAAGTTGATAGGTCTCTGTTCTTTGGCAGTCTTAATTTTCTGGAATTTTGGAGTGTAGTTTGATGCAGCCGATATTTCAGCAAAAGTTTTGCCCAAGGCATTGGCTATATCTATAGGAGCAGAGAGTTCTTGCCCATTGCAGGAGAGAATTGGGGAAGGAACAGTTGGAAACTTCCCAGAAAGCTGCCTAATTTTTTTCCATATTAGTCTGGAGTCAGTGTTCCTATTGATAGTTGATGCGAACCTAGTCCAAGAATCTTTCTTGGCCTGCTTTTGAATGTAACGCGCTTTTGCCCTTAGTTTCTTGTAGCTAATTAGATTAGCTGTGGTTGGAGATCGACGGAATAAATTAAATGCTTTATTTTTTTCCTTCTTTGCCCTTGTGCACTCTTCGTTCCACCAGTAGTTGAAATGCCGTCGGGACGGGGGATTTGATAACGGAGTTGAGTACTTAGTTGCAACTAAAAGGCGGGATGTAATATAATCAGTAACTTCATCAATGGGCTGTAGTTGAATAGTTTTTTTGTCAAGAGTGATTGCTGATTGAAATTTCGCCCAATTGGCTTTAGAGAATTTCCATATCCTGCAGGGATGTTGTAATTGTGGTTGGGTAGTCAACAGATTACAAACAATTGGAAAGTGATCACTACCCATGGGATCATCCAGGGTGGACCATTGCATAGCTGAAAACAGTATTGGGGAGCAAATCGATAGGTCAATGGCAGAAGTCTGTCCATTGGGTAACTGTATATGGGTGTGCGAGCCACTGTTAAGAAGAGTGAGGTTTTCTTTTTCCAGTAAAGTTTCAATCAGTCGGCCGCGTTTGTCTAATTTAGATGAACCCCATAAAGGGTGGTGGCCGTTGAAGTCCCCTAGCAGGCAGATAGGGGAGGGTAGCTGTAATAAAAGTTCTTTAAGATCATTATAAGAGTAAGCATGGTTTGGTGGGAGATAAAGTGAGACTAGAGTTAATGCAGTTTGGGTAATCAGACGCACAGCGACAGCTTCGATTTGGGTTTGAAGAGTAATTTGCTTAGCTGGAATCCTTGTACTAATTAAAATTGCTACACCACCTCTAGCAGAATCGGATGTGTTCCGATCGCGTCTATAGATCGAGTAGTTTTTGATGGAAATGGAAATTTGAGGAGTTAAATAGGTTTCTTGCAGGCAGAAACCAACTGGAGAGTAGCGATTAATTAAATAACGGATGTCATCAATGTTTCCACGAAAGCCTCTGCAATTCCATTGCAAGATATTAGACATTATTTGAATTTAGAGGAAGAAGCTGTACCTGACGTGGCTGTCTTATGGCGTTCTGGCTTTGGTTTTTCTCTTTTCGGAAAGGAAGGGCGACCAGTGTCCATCTCTTCTTCAGCAAATATTTCCAGAATTGGATCTTCCTGTTTGGATGGATACTCTGCCTCCATCGATTTGTCTTGGATAATCTTTTTCGAAGACGAACTATTATTATTTGTAGTGGCATTCACTGGCGGAGATTGAGTTTTTGCTGGTATTGTGAGAGGCGTATTATTTGCTTGGTCTGAGTGCTTAACGGCACTGGACTGTTGCTGAGAGAGAACAGCCCGAGCCCAGTCAGAGATGGAAGTGTTTGAAGGTACGGTAACATCGGTTTGTGTGGCAATGGTTTGATATTTTTTTGTAATATTGGCATAGGTACGGTTAGGTATACTCGGTGCAATTAATTTTCTAGCCTCCTGATAACTAACTCTGTTTTCAACTTTATATTTCACAATTTTTTTCTCTGTTTTCCACCTCTCACATGTCTTAGAGTAGGCCGGATGGTTGCCTTTGCAGTTGGGACAGATCATTTCTTTCACCGAACAATCACTTTGAATGTGATCGGAGGATCCACAGTTGGGACAAACTGGGTTGCTTCTGCACGTTGTTTGAGAGTGGCCATACTTCTGGCATTTATAACATCTCAACGGATTGGGTATGAAAGGACGAGTGCGGCAAAGTAGATATCCAGCTTTTATTGATGTGGGTAGGTTTGGACTGTTGAATGTAAGAATGATATTTCTGGTAGGTGTGAGAATATTGTCTTTTTTTATCATAATTCTTTTTACAGCTATTACATTTTGCTCCTGAAGCTCTTCTTTAATTTCTTCCTCCGTCACATTCATCAGGTCCCAACTAGATATTACACCCTTTGATGTATTTAGGGTTGCATGTGGAGTTACTTTCACTGGAATACCAGCGAAAGTTGTCTTTTTAAGTAATTTTTCAGAGTGTTTGCCATTTATGGTTTCAATAAGTAAGTCCCCTGATTGCAGTCTCTTAACCGTCTTGGGAGACCCTGCAATACTTTCCAGGTGTTTTTGGATTAAAAAAGGGGATAGCTTACTGAGAGGCTGATCAGATAGCGAGTGCATGATTAAGAATGCAGGTAAGTCTGTCGCCGAGGGATTGGTTTTCAACCTCTTTGCTTGCGACGAATCATGGTTCATTTCTGTGTTTGGCCGACAGCTCGACGGCTCTAGAGTTGGAAACATACTTTGTTCCATGTTGGCTCTTCTTAGCCCCTGGCAGATGAACTTTTCTGCCAAGGTTACCGGCCCCGCCACGGGGAGGCAGGAGCAGTGCCTGGTGTGACCAAGCGAAAAGTAGTAAGTGGTTAGTAGTAAACTAGAAGAAATAAAGAAAGGTGCCTTTCCTTTCTTGCTCTGTACAAGTGTTTTTGTTACAAGAGCTGTTTTTAAATGAATAGATTTATTAACGTGAAGAACTCAAAATAACTATAAATCACTTTTGAGAAATCGCAGTAATAGCACAGAGAAATCGCTCAGTCACAATCGCTTGGCACCCGGGGCCAATTGCATATGTGCTTGTGACAGTATGAAATAAAAATGGGGTATAGAACTTGCATATAACTACAATGTAGGTTGATAATAATGTAAAATAAGATAAACAGTAAGTGCAGTTTATAGTGATCACTAGTTATTAGAATCAGCCTTTTTATAGATTCAAATTTCAAAGAACCAATTCACATAAATAAAATGCACTAGACTTTCATTGTTTATTAGAATCACATCTTCAGCTATAGGAATCAATTTTGAAAATGCCTGTGTGATATTTTTATAAAGCATATTTCCAGAGGTCACTACCAAAAAACAATTTGCAATTTTCAGTATATTGGGCTTTTCTGTTTGTAGAAGCTGTTATAAACAGGTAGTAAGCTCCATCTTACTGCATTTTCAATAATACTGATAGCTGGAATTCAGTGCGTTTTTACATTATTATGGTGAAATGTGTCTCCCCTTCACTGAAATCGTCAATCATACAATACACAAATAAATTTTCAGAATCTGCTCTTTCCTATATCTTAACTTCATTACCTTTTTACTCTGTATCTCACTTTGTGTGTTGTGTTAGTTTCAATTTGTGCATGTGTGCTATGTGCTTTGTTATTGATTGACGCTTATCTTTTTTACTGTTTTACATTTTACTACCCCCCCTCCCCCCAAAAAAGCCAGTGAACAGAAAGAATGAATTTGAGTAAAAGTAAAGTTACAAATGTGGTAAAGTTACAAATAATATTTGTTGATTTTTGCTTCTTAGAATCAAAATTTAATTTGCAAACTTGATCACTATAACCGGCATTTACTGTATATTGGAAAAAGGTAGTGTTGCCAGACCTAAATGGTAATGAAATAATAAGAATGAAAAAAAAAAAAAAAGGAAGTAAATAAAAGTGAACAGAATAGTAAATTAAAGGAAATAATTAAATTGCATAAATCAAGTATAAATTATTGGGTGGATATGTTAATGTACAAGCGAGTTTAGGATTTGCATAGAAATGCCAAAAATCATTGAAATTACGATTTTTTCAGGGTTGTCAGGCGTAAATAATGCAAATGTATCGAAAATTGCATAAATCGTTAATGTACAAGTGAGTTTAGGATTTGCATAGAAATGCCAAAAATGTTTTAAATTATGATTGTTTACAAAATCATAATTTAAAATCATTTAAATTATGATTTTGTAAACAATACAAATGCATCGAAAAAAAGTCCATTAATGCAAAAGAGATCAAGAAAAAGACTAATGTCCAACCCCTTCAAGTAAACTACAGCTATCAAATCTATCTGGGACAGCTTTTCAAACCTCTAATATTCATCTGTGCAACAGAAGGTCAAAAGTCAATTCAAATATTGTCTGAGCAAAAATATTTAGCAGAATATCAACATGGATAAGAAGAGTCCTAATGCTATATGAATGGTAATAAATATCAGTTTACTAGACAATGATTAAATTAAAATGCACCCAAAGGACCAGTTGTCATTGTTACTTAGGGGTTTATTCGTGGAAATGCTGCTGGGGATTTATTGTATCACTCACATGGTTTTAGTATTGATACCTGTTATGGTCAAGTACATTCGTGGCAGTATCTACAAACTGACTATCAACAAATGCTCTGTGCATTTCTTCTGCATGTGTTTTACACTTGGTTGTATTGGTTTATCAATCATAGGAAAAGGAAAACTTTAGTTATATTGTGGCATTCACTTAAAATTAAATCCAAGATAGATGTGTCATGAGAACTATACAATAAGGGGAAGGTTGCCCTTATTCATACACTCACTTTTGCAAAAGATGGGCAGTGAATTTATATATAATGGACAGGAAAATAATTTGCAATTTATGCACTATGGTGAATCTTCTGATTTCATTAGATAGAAATAAGTATGTATGCCTATTTGTCAGTTGGACAAGAATTATTTCTTCATGCATATTTTATTGAAACTATGCTTTCAGAAATTGGGAGGACGTGTTTAATTTTAAATAGCTTATTGAGGGCTTGATTTTAAAATATCTGGATGGCTAGTGCATTACAATAATATGAGAATGCAAACAGCTTCAACTGTGCAGGAACAACAATGAGCTAAGCATCAAAACAGTTCTCATGGCCCTTGCAATTTTTCTCTAGTCTTTAAGCTCAAAGGCAGACAGGGGGTCTTCCACTCTCCACTGAGCTAATAAAAGTTACATGGGAAATAATCTCTCAAATAGTGGCTTTTCTGAAGTATTCATAAATGAGTGGAGAGATAATTTAGGAATTAAATGGAGGATAAGTCAAATAACCACCATAGGCATAATAAAATGTTTCGTTTTTAATCACCTCTTGTTATTTCTTTAAGGTACATTTTAACAACATTTTATTGAACAAGAAGTTAAAAAAAAAAAAAGGAGAAGAAAAAAAAGGTTGTTTTATTGAGCTTTAAAAGGTGGTCACTGCTTTTCTTCATAACTCCCCATCTAGTGAAATGCCCACTATGCTTCTTTATTCATACACTCACAAGACCCATCACACAAAGGTTTTCATCCTCTGTGATGGTATAATGGTTTGTCACTTTTCACTCATTTAGAAAAATTGGGTTCGAGTCCTATCTTAGACCTGAAGACTTTCTGAGGGCCTCTTCGATCAGGGATGCAGTTAGCTGACTTCAGGGGAAAGAAGTAGAGCTCCCAACCCATTTCAGATTTTTTTGCACAACATGCAAGTCTGCCCATGAATACACATCTTTACAGACAAAATACACACTGGAAAAATACAGTAAAAGTTTCTGATGCATCTAAAACACAATGACAAAAGTTTTCTGAAAAAGGGAAGAAATTAATGTCAGTATAATCAATGAATAACATTCACTGATTACACTGACCAACACACTCAAACTGAACTTTCAAATAACATGAAACTTACATGAAAATTACTTATTCTGTGCATGTCACCATGTGCCAACAACCTATAAAACTACAAGTGCATAGGTGCTGCAAGCAGTAAATGAACATGGTTATTTGTTATTTGTTTTTTTAGGAGCATTAGCAACTAAGGCCATATTGCTCCGGGGATATGCAGTGGTCATTCCCTGACCTTTCCGCATCCTCCGTATTTGGTGGCCATAGGCTCGAACCCCGGTCTAATCAAGAAGCGTGTGCTATGCACTGCTGCTCCTTCCCACCTGGCTATGGAGGCACCATGAACACTGTATTCAGCACTGTAGAGCATGTATACATGGTGAAATATTACCTTCAAACAGAGCCGATTAGAATTCTGAATGATTTCTGTAGACAATTTAGATGTCATAAGGTATCACCAAATCTGCGATATGGAAGTTTGTCAAAATGTTCAGAAAACTAGGAATGTGAATGTTGCGAGTCATGTTCACGCATCAACCACTCTGACACGGAAACATTTAGTAAAGGTTAGGTAGAGCATGGCACCAAGTGCATGTAAGTCACTAAAGAAACTTGAAGAAAAGAGAATGACATTGGTAAGAAAATTAAGACTGTTTCTGTACAGGGTAGATATCAGGTAACAACTTAGGATATCAGATTGTGGAAAAGGAAGACCCTCAGAGGAGAGTTACTTTCTTCTCTAACAAGATCTGATTTCAGCTGGGTATGTGATCTCTTAGAATACTTGTCTACAGTACACAGAAAATCTCCATACGGCATGCAAAACTCCCATGTCCTGCGAAGAATTTAGTGCGGTGTACAATGAGCAACCACAAGACTCTTGTGCGTGCTTTTTCAGAGAAACCACAAAAGTCTCTGGAATTCATGGAATATGTTCCTGTACTGTAATATATTCCACAATGAGGAGGAGACTTAAATTGTGATTCCTGCAAGATGGTGCAACAAGTCACAGATCATGCACACCTACAGCCAAAATATCCCTTTTATTTGGAGGACACAATTTCAAAAGGAACACAGCCACCACAGTTACCACATTCATATTTTGTGGAACTATATCAAAGAAAACCTACAGCAATAATTCATGCACTCTGGAAGAATTGAAAAACAACACATGAACATCATTTTAAACATTATTCCCAATTGGGCAAGCAGTGTTTTTGAACATGCTTTGTCACGCTCAGTTATGCAGCAATCAGCAATTGTGGTTTTCACCATATTTTGTCACAAATTAAGTAATATCAGAGAATAAGCAGTGTTACTTGCGGATTATAAATTTCATGCCCCCAGCACTGTTATTCAAAATTATCTGCATTTTCATAGATTATAACATTAAATGATTATCCTGACAAGTAGATAAATGACCATATATAGTACATATATTCTAACATTCAACTGAACAGACACAAACTCTATTTTACACAGAGGATAACATAAAGATCTGGATACAAAATTTTAATTGGGGAAATTTCAAAAAGTTAGTGTTTCACTTTCAACTTCTTTTAAAACCATTTCTAATACCTGTGTATTAGAAATTTGCATTCCAGAGTTACCATCCTTGAATGCAGCGTCAAGAATTGGATGTATTACTGTCAGAAAAACAATTTTGCAGTTGTAAGAATGCAATCTGAATCATTCATGTCTGTCCAAAAATGGTATCATATGAACAGTTACCATTAATCTAATGCATCTCAAAATCAAATTACAATTGACTTGGAAATCTTGGTCAATTATTGAACAATCTAATGAAAAATGTTACTTCAAGGAGCAATCACTGCATCACTAAAATGGATCTTCAGTTCAAACTTTACAAGCCTCAAAATGTGCTTAAAGTTGTAATGAAAACCATTCAACTCAAAAAGACCAAAAGTAATAGTCTTTTCAAGTAGTTCAATGTAGTTCTATAGTGAGATGATGAATTAAATGATGAAGGGGCTTGATCTCATGCAATGCAATCATGAAAATTTAATTTTTCTGATGAAATCTCCACATTTGAGCAGTCTTCCAACCTCCAGATTGACAGAATCTCTGCCAAATGTCAGAGCTGTGTATGCTATAGTTGAAAAGGTTTGTTATGGTTTATGTAGGAGAGCATGAACCACAAGTGGTGGCACATTCCAGTTATTATCTAGTTATCTAACAAGTTTACCTAAAAAATTCTCTATGGCACCTTTTCTTTTGTGGTTACAGCAGCACTTCAGAATTAAGCATGAGCACACCTAACCACATTCAGTCTTCTCACTGGCAAGAGCAACAACGTTGTGAGAATTCAGCAGCTTTCATCAATACTGAAGAGGTGCATCCACACTCATCAGATCTAAATGTGATCAATTAGATTGCGTGCAAGATTATTAGAACAAAGCTTACACTAATAATCACTGAAATTATTACTGTAATAGAAATTTAGCAGCTTTCAAGATCTATGTTGACTGTGTGGGAATCCAACAATGAAATTCTCCACAAAATTGTAAAAATTCCCATGCAAGTGCATATTATTCTAAGGGTGACAGAAAAAAAATTATTTACCCTCAGAGTAACATGCATATTTTCTTTTTTGTTTGGAATCAGTATGGTTGAAATGGATTTTATATAAAACCATTTTTTTTTTTTTTTTTTTTTTTTTGAGAATAACAAAAATTTCAAATCTGCTACTCATCCTAAGTTTTCTCACCATCTCTGAGATTTAATGAAATTTAAGGCACTTCAAGAGATTCCAACTTTTAAAAAACCTACTTAATTTCTTGGTCAACCTGTATCAGCATTAAAACAACTCAGTAAAATGCAATATCCTTGCAATATTTCACAACTGTTACTGCAACTAAAGTTTCCTTTCAGCTTTTTTTTACCATTTTTTGTTATTATTTATTATTATCATCCCTCTTTTTTTTGGAAGAAAATATAAAAGTAATGATGCAATGTAGTCACCTCTCATCCCAAAATGTCATTATAAAACAACAGAAATACTGACTCTGAATATGGATCCAACCAATCAAATCTCTCTCTCTCTGTGTGTGTGTGTGTGTGTGTGAGAGAGAGAGAGAGAGATTTTATTTTAACTGGGGAGAAAATGTCATTATAAAACAACAGAAATACTGACTCTGAATATGGATCCAATCCAATCAAATCTCTCTCTCTCTCTCTCTCTCTCTCTCTCTCTCTCTCTCTCTCTCTCTCTCTCTCTCTGTGTGTGTGTGTGTGTGTGTGTGAGAGAGAGAGAGAGAGAGAGAGAGAGAGAGAGAGAGAGAGATTTTATTTTAACTGGGGAGAAATACACAGAAAAACTTGTAATAATATAAATACAACCCTTCTCTATACATCTAACAGGTATTTTCAAATTAAACCCAAATGATTTCACATTACAATACACCAAATTTATATACAACCTAAACTTCTGAAATTCTTCAATAACCAAACCTGAGGGCATGAAGAGAACTTTTCAAACAGTATTATGCATATGCAGCAAATTAGATTAACATTAAATGAAATATTTCATAAATGAAATATTTCATAAATAACTCATTTAATGTTAATAACATAATAACACTTAAAGAGAATGATAATAAACTAATTGGTTCTTGTATATATTTATAAATATATATATTCGAAATTGCATACTTACTTAGCTTTGGCATGTGTGAGTATGTGAGATTTGAGATTAGTGGACTGTGCAAATTTTTTATTACATCCATCAAACGGACAAACATAAGGTCTATCTCCTGTGTGAATTCGGACATGGGTGCGAAGGTTGAAGTCCAAAGAAAAACGCTTACCACATCCCTCAAAGGTGCACTAAAATTTGATGCCATTTAACAAAAAGGGAAAAGAAATTTATACCATTACTATTTAGATCAATTCACATATCTTTTAACTAAGTCACTAAAATTTACACTGTTTCAAAGAGTTTGATCTAGATTCTTGATAAGTAAATTTCATCATTTGCAAAATCCAATTTTTTAATTTCAAAAATACTAACAGATAAGCATAAAAAATACACATGATTAAATTCACTTTATCTTTACTGGAAACATTTACAAGCAAGTACGGCAGAAGCTCTCTTATCTGATGTGATCAAGAGCAGTAGTTGGTCCGTTCAAGTGGAACAGTCATTAAAAAAAAATACATATATATTTATATTTAAAAAATAGACATTTTTTAATCAGTTATCTGTTGAGTTTAGATGATGATGTGAGAGCTTTCAGTCTAGTCGTGTCAACTTTTTTTTTAAATATACAAACTACATATTGAGACTGGCATTCAATGGAAATGTACAGGGTGTCCCAAAAAAGGTGTAACCAATTTTAAATGTTTGTAACAAACGTAATTTTAATGATAGAAACAAAACCTGTGCTAAATGTGAGAAAAACAGGAAGTTTTTACTGACATTCAACATGTGCACCAGTTTTTACACAAACAAAAAGGTGTAGCCAATTTTAAATGAGCAACACAAACATGTTGGCGAAAACGGAACAAGATGAACGTGTAATGACACTGATTTGTTTCCCGGACAAGTGCACATTTCATGTTTCGGGAAAGGTGAATAGGCAAAATGTCAGAATTTGGGGGGACTGAAAACCCACACTGCACGCAGGAGTATCAGCGAGATAGCCCAAAGGTGAATGTGTGGTGTAGCATCATGGTTGATCATGTTATTGGACCCTTTTTCTTTCAAGAAGCGACTGTGAGAGTGAATAATTACCAGGACATGCTTGAGCTTTATGTGTATCCTCAATTGGATGAACTGCCAAATGTTCTTTTCCAACAGGATAGAGTGAAGCCACATTGGGCTTTGAGTGTGAGGAGGTCCCCTTGATGACAAGTTTCCTGGCCATTGGGGATTGGGCGTGATGGTCCCATTGTGTGGCCACCACGTTCAGCAGATTTCTTCCCTTGTGATTTCTTCTCACTGTACACTACTTGTGCACAGTGTAGGCACAGTGGGGTCTACACTGTGCACAAGTAGTTCGAAGAATAGTGAAGATATCACCCTTCTTGATTGGCCTCCAAATTCACCTGACCACAAACCAATTGAAAACCAGTGGAATGTCTCGGAATGGGAAGTGAGGCATATGGACATTCAACTGTCCTCTATTCCAACACAATGGAAAGCCTTGCAGGCAGCATGGCTGCAGATTCCTATGGACATCTTCAGATACCTGTTGCTAAGCAAATAGTGTTATCCATGTGAACCAACAGGGTATTAGGTAAGTGTTCATAATACAATAATCACTGAGTATATACAGACTCACCTTAAGCAAGTCTTTCCAGAGCATCCAAATGAGTTTCATAGAAATAACTTTTTCCCCTCATCCATATTTCATTAATTTATGTAATATTTAATTAAATTACATGCTATAATTACATAACAAATAATTTTACTGGTGTAAACACAGTTTGGAACACACAACTGACCTTTTGGGAAACATGCAACTCTACAAGCAGACACTGTGCTATACTAGCTGCAAGTATAATGGACCAGTGCCCATGGCACATTGCATTGCATTGTACTGTACTGTGGCCATCAGAATTAAAAAAAAAAAAAGTAAGTTGGATGGCAAACTAAGTCTGCACATCAAATTTATATGTGAAGTATGGCTTCTGCTACCAATGTATTAAATAATACTCCAGTGAATTGCATCGGCCAACTAATCACCTCACCAGTATACATAAAACTTGCAGTAAGGCTTTTCTTTCTTTCTTTTTTTTAAGTGTCTCTATAAAACAGCTCAGAGTAAAATTTTACTGTATCAACCTATTTTGACATTCAACGGTCTCCACGCTTCTATCTTTTGTAATTGTGACTAATAAGCAATACAGCCTTAACTAATTTATTAACAGGGGAGGGCAGTGTTTTGTACTGTATTTGCAGACTACTGGCAATGTGAGTTAGAAGATGAAAATAAATCTTCTAATTAATTTAAAATAACCTAAGTTCTTTTGAAATTCTGCACAATAAAGTCCCCCCCCCACCCTATTAGGACTGAGTGGACAATTATGGCGACCTATTCTCAGGTGCTTATAAAACAGTCGTATCCTTTAAAGAAATTAAGAATAAATTCACTGAATTTTTCAAAAATTCCGATTTTAACAGTTTTTTTTTTGAAAAATAATAACGCACAGAGAAAACAGAAATTTTGCAAAAAATACAGCAAAGCTTTACTAACTACCATGATGGTGAGTCAAAAAGATCTATTCTCTGTTGTAAATCCAGAGACTTTGCAGCTATGTGACATTAACTACCAAACTCATCAATATACTACTACTACTAGACTGCTTTTACAGGGATGGGATGCAGTTAAATAGAAAAGGTGTAAGACTATTTGCTGATGCTATCGAGGCAGAGTTATGTGTGTGTCAGAAAACTGATGGCTTGGGGGGGGATACACAGACTAATAGATTAACAGTAACCGCAGGCAGAGGTGAAAGTGATGCTTCCACTGCTTCTATTGAAATGCAATTGAGCAGCAGCCTAGAAAGCAAGGCAATGAGGATTTCCACGACTGCTGGAAGCCATAGTGTAACAAGTAAATACATAGGCCGTGTTAGGGTAGCTAAGAATAGGAACAGGTGCATGCATACTTGCATATACAACAACGATAGGAGTTTGGTAAATAAATTTGATGAGATTGAAGTGCTGGTCAAGACATCAAGGGCAGATATTGTTGGGGGATATCAGAGACGTGGTGTCACAGACAAAAGCAGTGCAGAATTGGAATTTGGGGAGTACAATGTGTACAGAAAGGATGGACAGGGCAGGAAGGGAGGGGTTATGCTGTTAGTTAATTAATGACAGTATGCTGCTGCAACAGAATCTAGAAAAGTTGTGCAGATGGGCTGAGAGATGGAAACTGAAGTTTAACATTGACAAATGTAAAGTACTACATAATGGGAAGCAGTAACCCCAGAGTAATGTATCAACTGTGTGATACTACATTGACAGTGGCAGAGAGTGAAAAGATCCTGGGAGTAATTGTGCAGGCAGATATGAAGTTTTCTGAGCAGTGCAGACGGTCGGCAAGAGTAGCTCATGGTGTCTTGTCAATGATATACAGGAATTTTTCTAGCAGGGATAAGGAGGTGATTATCCACTTGTATAAGGCAATGGTTAAGCCACACCTTGAGTACTGTATACAGGTCTGTAGGACTCATTTTAAGAAGGATGTAGAGCTGTTGGAATGGTTTGAGCATGCTCAATGTTAGCATTAGTAGAGGCATATGATGCAAGAAAGCAAGCTTATGCAGCATCAGCCAAAAAAAAAAAAAAACTTCCACTTCATCCCTCCTCCGTTCGTTTGAAATACCTGTCCAGCTGACCCTTATATTTATTTAGGCTATCAACTTCCACAACAAGGGATGGAAGTCTCTTCCACCAACCAATGGCTAAAGGCAAATTTCCGCACATCTATCCTACATCTGTCTTTCCTCAATTTGAATTTATGCCCTCTCAGGTGATTATTCTGAGCAAGAGGAAGAATCCCATCAGCATTCACTAATCTTGTTGCCCTTCTCTGTACTCGTTCCAGCAGCTCTACATCCTTCTTGAAATGAGGCCTCCAGACCTGTATACAGTACTCAAGACCCGACCATTGCATTATACAAGGGAATAATCACCTCCTTATCCCTGCTAGAAAAATTGCTGTATATCATCAACAAGACACCATGAGCTACTCTTGCAGCCCATCTGCACTGCTCAGAGAACTTCATATCTGCCTGCACAATTACCCCCAGGTCCTTTTCATTCTCTACCACTGTCAGTGTAGTATCACACAGTTGATACATTGCTCTGGGGTTGCTGTTTCCCATATGTAGTACTTTACATTTTTCAATGTTAAACTTCATTTGCCACCTCTCAGCCCATCTGCTCAACCTTTCCAGATCCTGTTGCAGCAGCATAGCGTCAGTAGTGTCCTTAACAACCCTACCAACCTTTGTATCGTCTGCAAACTTGGACGTTAAGCTTGATATACAATCATCAATATTATTTATAAATACAGAAAACAATAAATGGACCCAACACTGAACCCTGAGTGACTCCACTAATAACATTAGTCCACGATGAGCAGTGTCCATTGATTACCACTCTGTCTTCTCCTCCTCAACCATCCCCTTATCCATAGCAGCAATTTGCCTCCAATGCCACACTGCTCCAATTTGTGCAGCAGTTTTCCATGTGCAACAGTATCAAAAGCCTTTCTAAGATCCAAGTATATAATATCAAAGTTATTCCCTGCATCCAGTTCTTTTGTGACTGCACCATAGTATCCAATCAAATTGGTCAGGCAAGACTTCCCCTTAACAAAACCATGCTGTGTCCGTGTTGATGGGATTGAGCTACTCTTGTTCAGAATAACTGCCTGAGAGGGCATAAATTCAAATTGAGAAAAGACAGTTGTAGGATAGATTTGTGGAAGTTTGCCTTTAGCCAGCGAATGATTGATCACTGGAACAAATTTCCATCTGTCGCTGTTGAAGCCGATAGCTTATACAGATTCAAGGAAGAACTAGACAAACATTTGGAGCAAGTGGATGGGTGAAATGAGAAGGTGTGTGTGTGTGTGTGTGTGTGTGTGTGTGTGTGGACACAGCATGGTTTTGTTAAGGGGAAGTCTTGCTATATAAGCTTGCTTTCTTGCATTATGTGCCCTTGCTAATGCTATTGCTGAAGGACAGAAAAGTGAAACTGCAGCATCTGGGAAGGGGGAGGGAATGCTGGCTGAGATTACAGTAAACATCAATTGACATCTGCAGATGGTACTGGATGTACAGGAATTGTGTTATGTTTTTGCTTGAATAATAAATCCACAAGTCTTATGAATTCAATGACATCAAAGTTACCAATGTAACAATGGATTGCATTAAAAAAAAATAAAATAAAACCTGTTGCATATTTTTTTGGTGATCGTTTAAATTGTGGTACATTTTTATTTTCACTGAATAGTGTAATGTTCTCTGAATCATTTTTACTATTTTTTTTCTTAAGTATTTGATATCTTTTTTTGTTATCATTTTCTATTGGTTCCTAGTTTCTGAAGTTAGAATATTTTATATCAGTGCAAAGAAACTTTGCTTTGAAGCATTAATGAGTGAAGTCTGCAAACTGCACATATTTTAAATGGAGTTTAAGATAGAGGTCCTCAAGCCATGATTGTGGGCAGCATGTGGCTCTTGAAGTTACATCCACAGCATGCTCACGTAAAACATAATGGTGCATGATTAGGTACTCAGAGCCATGAACATTTCTTCAAAAGCAATGTTAACTGTGCATTTCAGTGGATTTAAAATACAGTTTTATATTCTAGTCTCTTCCTTTAAAAATTACAGAACAAGACTGTAATAAAATGTGAACAGCTCACCCTCTTTAGGGAAATAAGAGACTGCCTGCATTAAAAACATTAGATTGAACATTACAAGGCAAATAATGCTGGGAACGAGACTTCCAGTGTGAAGATGTGGACTTCTGCTGCAAACAAGTTTTCTTTGAAATTCTATTGCATTTTTGATTAGTTAAGATATTAATTTGTGTTTTACAAATAGATTAAATAGGCTTAGTAGTGTTTGTTAGCTTAATTTTTAAATTTAGCTATTGATTTTGTAAGTTACAACTCGCTACTCATACCACTATTGTATCGGTGTTTTGCTGGGAATATCATAGTAGGGTTTTAATTGTAATATATAAAACTTTTGAAGGTTTTATCACTTTTTGTTCATATATCTATTGTATTTAGCAAAGAATATAACTAATTTAACATTATGATCGTTACGGTATAGCGTAACTTGATAGCTAAGGCATAATGTAAAACTATATATCATGATATGTATTACTGCATTACCTTAGTACAGTATTGTATAGTCAAGTATAGTATAATCAATGAAATTTATTAACCTTATTAATTTTCATTAATTAATTACATCATATTTAAACAGAAATCATGCCTCAGACTAGGGCAGCAAAGCAACATGCACAAAGTAGTGGGAGTGCTCTGGCTCGGAGGAGAACTGAAAGGGGCGATTCTCCAACGAATCACAGCCTTAAAAAAAAAAATTTGCAACTTGTGAAATGTTTGCGGACATTTCTGGAACAGGACATGATCTAGCAAAGGAGGATGTATTAATGCATACTAAGTGCATATTACGTCAAGAAATTAGACGCCAACTCTGCATTCTGATGGGAATCTATGAGAATTTCAGGAGTAGGGTAGGTGCTGTTGAATGAATTAAAATAGGGGCCCCATCAAAACCTCTCAGCTACCCAACTTAACGCCAGAGCTCACTTTGTGTATCAGACAATACAGAGCAGAATGTTGTGTTCACACAGGAGCTAGTTATTGTCAGTGATTCTCCTGTCAAGGAAAAAACATATATTGTGCAAAAAGGACAGGTGGAATAGGACCGTTGGTATGTCTGCCAAGTGCAAAAGGTGATTCTGTAGAGCAGATATCATTTCCCTAGGGCACAAAAGGTGATATTGTTGTATATGTTGGTATAGCGTAATCACCTTAAGAGGAGATCTGCAAATTTACTTAACAAGTAAGGGTCAATGTTGAAAAAAAAGTCAGAGTTCGGGTTAAATTTAAAAGTGTCTGAATTCTGCCCAGACATGAAAGGAGGGAGTATATGATGACAGCCTTGTCAATCAATTCAGCCCTGAAGAGATTGTGCAAAGCCTTGTGGTAGAATATTTCTCAGCATAATCTGTGCTTGTTAACAGGAGAAATCGCATCTACATGGACAGGATATACTTAGATAGAAAGGGTGCGAGAATATTTGCTGATGCTATCGGGGCAGTGTAAGGTGGGTTGGAAAAATTGCTAGCTTGGGGGTATACATGGACTAATAGATAAACAGTAGCTGCTGGCAGAGGTTAAAGTGATTCTTGCACTGCTTCTATTGGAATGAGCAGCAGCCTGGAAAGCAAGGTACTGGGGATTTCAAGGACTGCTAGGAGACATCATGGAACAAGTAGATAAACGGGTTCTGTTAAGGTAACTAAGAGAAAGAACAGGTGCATGCATACTTGCACGAACACCAATGCTAGGAGTATAGTAAATAAATTTGATGAATTTGCGGTTCTGATCAAGACATCAAAGGCTCAGGTTGTTGAGATATCAGACACATGGTGTCACACAGAGATAAGGAATGGAGAATTGCTATTTGTAGTAATTTGTAGTAATAGGGAGTACAATGTGTACAGTAAGGACAGACAGGATAGAAGGGATGATGCTATTATTTAAGGATAAGGAATACAGAAAATAGAAGGAAGTGCATCCAGTTGACATGGCTGGACAGGGTAGTGTTGAGTCAGTTTGGTGTGGCATTACCACTGGAAATGCAAAAGATGAGAATAGAAGTGTGCTATATGCCTAATAAGTACAACAAACGACAGTACAGAGAAATAAAGTATTTGTAAAAGAAAAAGAAAAAGTTTACCACAATATGGTATGTAGAGCACTCCCATATGATACTCTCCAGAAATCAAAATGAATATACCATTACAGTAAAAAAAAAAAAAAAAAAATATCAATTGAACACAATTTATGTTAAATTCTTTTGGTTAATTTTTTATTGCATTCAATTGGAGTTGTGTTCAGCTGATTTTTTTTTTTTTTTTTTTTTTACTATAATGGTATATTCGTTTTAATTTCTGGAGAGTATCATATGGGAATGCTCTACGTATCAACTATCAAACAGGCCTCTGAGGTTGTGTATATTCATATTATAGTTTTAAATGTTTTTCACCAATGTAATGTAGAAATAACAAAAACTGGAATCTTGATAACTATGTATTTATAATAAATTATTTGTCTGTATTTACAATGAATTATATTTATTGTAAATCTTCCTGCCTTCTTCTTCAGCAATCCGCTTCGCTGAAGAAGAAGACAGGAGTCTTTGAAAGCTATGGTTTTATCGCTTTTAATTCAGTATATTTTAATGTGTTTTATTGTTCTTAACCCAGTATATTTTATATGTATATTTCATATATTTTAGTTGTAAAGTTAAATATAATTTATTGTAAATACAGGCAAACATAATTTATTATAAATACCTAGTTATCAAGATTCCAGTTTTTGTTTTCGTTATTTCTACATAAGGTTGGTGAAAAACATTTATAAAAAAAAAAAAAAACACCATTTAAAACTACAATATCTCCTATTCTTTTACAAATATCGAGATCAATGTAGAATGTATTGAACATCACAGCTCTGGTTTATTCTAGAGAAATAAAGTGGGCTAAGTAAATCAGATTGTCTTATAATGGGGGATTTTATCTTCCCAGACTGGAACTTATGGGTTGGTCACTCACACATTAGCATGATTTTGTGCATTTATTGGATGATTGTTTTCTACAGCAGCAGCAGCATGTTTGGGAGGCAACCACAGGTAGTAATACTCTTAATCTGATTATCAGCAGTGATTATTCATTCATTAAGAATCTGCAAATAAAGGAAACACTACATGACAGTGATCACAGTGTGCTGATGTCGGATTTACTCAAAAAGGTAACTACCATAAGGGGAAAAGTGAAGAGTTTTTGCTTTCGTAAAGGCAACTACGGAGGTCTGAGACAGTTTTTAAAGTCTATACAGTGGGACAAACTGATGTTACCAACAGCAAATTCAAAATGGGAAGCATTCAAAGAATTAATCTTGGAAGCTACTAGGCTTTTCATACCAACTAAGACATATTGATCAAGATTTAGGCCTAAATGGGTGTCAGATGAACTAATGAGACATGTGGCAGAAGATGAAAAAAATGCATGGGATACATATAAATTAACAGCTGACACAGAAGCCTATGGATGATATAAACTGGTCTGTAATCAAGTCAAAAAGGATGTTAAGCAAGCAAAGGCAGATTACAAGAAATCATTGGCAAAGGATGCAAAGAAAAACAGTAAAGACTTCTTTACTTATGTATACTTTAGAATGAAGGCAATGGATAAGATAGTCCACTTGACATTGACGGTTCAATTGTTGATGAACCTGCTAAGGTAGCTGACAAACTGAATGAGTATTTTGCATCTACATTCACACGTGAGGAGTTATTCAGGGAGGGGAATGCCAGACGTTTATCAAACTCTGGCAGGGAGCTAAATGATTTTATAATAACTGAGAGAAAAGGGAACGAGAAATTTTTGAAATTAAACAAAAGATAGGCACCTGGGGGTGGATGGGATCTATCCAGTTATATTAAAGAATGCAGTAAAGGAAGCAAGCGAACACTTAGCGATAATTATGCAAGCTTCCTTGAACTTGGTCCCCATAGACTGGGGATGTGCAAATGTGTCCCCAATTCACAAAGGGTGAAAGGAGTAATTAGAGACCTGTTACTTTAACTTCTATTCCAGAGAAAATAATAGAGTTACTGGTTAAAGAAGCAATGCAGAACCATCTAGACAAAACTGCAGTTATAGTTCAGATACAGCATGGGTTTGTTAAGGTGAAATCCTGTGACAAATTTGATTGGATACTACATTGTGGTCACAAAAGAACTGGATGCAAAAAATAATTTTGATATGATATACTGGGATTTTAGGAAAGCCTTTGATACTGTTGCACATGGAAGACTACTGTACAAATTGCAGCAGTATGGCATTGAGGGCAAGTTGCTACCATGGATAACAGGATGTTTCAGTGGAAGAAGACAGTGTGGTAATCAACGTACACTGCTCTTCGTGGACTAATGTTATTAGTGGAGTCCTGCAGAGTTCGGTTGGTTTTTTAAGGGTTTTATGGTACATTTCCAGTGTTCGGTGTTGTGGCCATAGTTTTCTGTATTTATAAACCATGTTGATTAAGGTATATCAGGGTTAATGTCTAGGTTTGCACATGATATGAAGGTTGGCAGGGTTGTTAATGACAGTAATGATAGTACACTACTGCAATAGGATCTGGAAAAGTTGAGCAAATGGGCTGAGAGGTGGCAACTGAAGTTTAACATTGACAAATGTAAATTTGTAAAAATGTATATGGGTAGCTGTAACCCGAGAGTAGCGTACCAACTGGGTGGTACTACACTCAGGGTAGTGGAGAATGAAAAAGGACTTCGGGGTAATATGTCGTCAGATATGGAGTTTTCTGAGCAGCACAGACAGGCTGCAGAGTAACTCATGGTGTCTTGTCAATGATATACAGGAATTTTGCTAGCAGGGATAAGGAAGTGATTGTCATCTTGTATAAGATGACAAGATGACATCTTGTATAAGGCAAAGGTCAGGCCAGGCCACACCTTGAATACTGCATACAGATCTGAAGGCCTCATTTTAGGAAGGTTGTAGAGTTGCTGGAATGAGTACAGAGAAGGGTGACGAGATTGGCGAGTGGAACAGAATGGGTTATTGTTACCAAGAAAGGCTTAAACTCTGCAAATTGCATCGTTTGGAGTCTAGGCACTTGTGAGGTGATCTAACTGAGGTGTTTAAGGCCTTGAATGGTTTTAGCAAATTCAATGCTAATGGGATTCTTCCTCTTGCTCAGATTACTCACCTGAGGGAACATAAATTGAAATTGAGGAAACAGAACTGTAAAATAGATGTGCAGAAATTTTCCTTTGGCCAGCAAGTGGTTGATAGTTGAAATAAATTTCCTCTGTTGCAGTGGAGGTCAACAACTTAAGTTCAAGGCAGAGCTAGACAAACATTTGGAGTGAATGGTTGGGTGAAAAAGGATTTTTTTTTTTTTTTTTTTGGCTGATGCTATATAAGCTTGCTTTCTTGCATCATAAGCCTCTATTAATGCTAATAATAGATGGACAAATAATTAATTAGTAGTGGTGAATTGACCCAAGGAAGCAAGCTTACAGAACTGCAATGGGTGTGTGCAGTTCTGCTGCACATACATACATACCCTCTAATAATATAACTAATCGTTCCTTAAATTTACTCACACTGCCCACTTGCAATAGCTAATGGAACCTAGTTTCAACAATAAATTACTGCATGGCGATTTTAGCACATCTATCCAGACATCACTGCACCGTACAATACATATCATATTAAATTTTTTTATTTTGGGAAACAGGTTAGTAAGTACATTTCAAAATTAAGAGTCATAAATAGAAACAAATTCAGTTAAAGAAAAGCAAAATATGAAGGTTGTGAATTTCTGAATGGGAAGATTACACAGTAAATTTATAACTTGTGGTTAAAATTATAACTTTGGTCCTTGAGGCTGTCACAAACATTCTCTCAGGTATGCCACGCTGGGCTTAACAGCACTGATGGAACTGGTATTCGGGTGACACTTAAGTCAACTGGACATAATTTTGGCAGAGTCCAGTCAGACAGCGACAGCCAAATCCTCTGTTTGCACCTTCAAGTTGGTGGGACTATTAATAATCCCGGGTTTAACTGCTGTGTGCAAGTCAAGAAATATGGAACTCGATATACACAAGGTCACTAGTTAGGTTTGAACCAACATAACCAGGGGTCAAGGTGTGGCACCCACCCCACATGGAGGAATACCCCCCCCCCTGTGCTCTCAGGCAATACCAGGTGGTAGATAATTCTCATCAACTGGTGTAATACTACTGCTTTGCTTATTGGAGGCTTCAAGTGGTGGAACCTATTTTTAGTCTCCATGGCAAAGCTCTGACAACCCCCCACCCCCTACATATCTTCCATTATGCAGTAATATTGATGCCTTTTGAGGTTATGGTGGACATCATGGGGAAGTCCAATCTTCCTTATGTTTCAAGGATACAGCACTGAAACAGTGTATGCAGGCCGGCAACTATACAGTCCACTAGACTGAACCTATTGGTAACGCTCTAGGAGGCTTTCAGATCAGTTAGCATATAATCATACTGTGTCTACTCTGCCAGACACTGAATGGAGCGAGAGTCCGAGCGTGTGTACAGGGGGCAATGTCGAGGGCACACTATGGCAAGAAGCTGGGTATATTCTTGCCATGTGTATGCCATATCCAAAAATTAAACTTCTCAACTTTCAACCTTCATACAGCATGTCATCCCCACCTTTTACTACTGAATTCATCATGAATTGTCAAGCTAATAGAACACATTTATCTGCAAAAAGATCTAAACCTCAAAAAGACTTCCTCATTCATTTTCACAAATATATTTGGTCTCAGTTCCAATCTCAATGATGTCCATTTCCACTTACAATTTGCCAAATCCCACGTACTTTTTTTGGGAGAATCCCAGTTATCAGTTGTCCGAATTATTCATTATAAGATTGCTTTCACTTCAAAGGTGGTTCTTGTGCATGTATGTCTGCTCTGATATTCCATGTCAGAGACTTAGTGCTTTGGAATCTCCTCTGGCTTAAAATCTCTCTACCACATTCATCTACTGTGTCTATTGTTTTAGCAACTGCACTAATCACTTGAAACACGACTTTCTCCAGTTCAGTTTTCCTAACAGTGAGGTAATTTTACTTGGCAATTTTGATATTCACAACTCCAGCTGGATTCCGTTTCCTAGTCACATGGAATCAGCTGGTCAAGAAACAGGCTTTTGCAATTACTAATGACCTCACACAGATTGTTCATTTACTTATCAGAATGCTAACCAAGCCTAACCACACAGCTAACAGCCCTTCTAAGTACATGGTTGAGAAGTGGTCACATCATATCACAACTTAGTGATGGTCTCTTCTCCAATGGAGCCTTTCTCAACCTAGTGTTGTTTGTTATTACAAGAATGCAAAACGTGATGACTGTGAGGTTTCTTTTCCTTGGTTGGATTAATGTTTCAAATCTTCTGATGATGATGATGGCTCATACTGTGTCGGTGAAATTATTCTTGTAGGGATTATTAAATCCTTTATTCCACACTCCACCTTATAATCTCAGCCTTTATCTAAACCTTGGTTTCCAATAAATCTGCTAATGCTACTCAAGATGAGGATGTTGCATATGGCAGTTGGCTTGTGTTTAGTTTTCTGCCTACACCAAGCTCACAACAATTTTAAAGCATTTATTAATCAATTCACACTAGATTTCGAACAGGCTAAGAATAGACAATTTGCTTCTTGTCCAAATGATAGCTGAGCATTGATCTCTTGCCAAAACTATTGGCTGCAACTTTTGTCCATGTCTATTGACCTCTCTGCCAAAACCAGATGGTTCTATTGCCACTTCAGCCAAGATAAAGCTGACCTGGTTGCATTCTACTTTTCTTCTAGCCCGCATATTAATGATCTTGGTAAACCACCTCCTACTATTCGAAGTAACACACTATTCCATGCCTCCTTTGGTCTTCCATCAAAAGGATGTCAGAAGGATTTTGAACAATCTTGATGCTAAGAAAGCTCCAGATCCTGATGGTATTTTTCTAATTTACTCCAAAGCCATTTTCCTTTCTGCTTGGAAAGTTGCTCATATCCAGCCAGTTCCTAAAAACAGCAACAAACCTGACCCAGCCAGTTGTAGTTACTTCTACTCTTTCTAAAGTAATGGAGAAATCAATTAACCGCCAACTCTTTAAACTATCTAGAAACCTTCCATCTGATCAACAATCACCGGCTTATTTTACCCATCTATGAAGATTCAATGGAAACTCGAGCAGTTGCACTTTGATATTGAGATTTCTGCTGCCGATGCTAGGGGAGCAACAAGTGTTTCACAGGCAACTAAGGGAATTTCATTTATTGATTTGAAATTGTTTTGCTTTAACTTTAGTAGTCAAATCAAATTAATCAGAAAAAAAATTTTTTTCTGATGTTTCTGTTTAATTTGTTGCATTTATTCTTTCCTTGGCTTTTGTAATTGTATAATAAAAAAAAAAAAAAAAAAAAAAAAACAGTTAAATTCTGCCGCCACTGCTTTCATACTGATATAGCAGATACTGGACGTTTCTAAGTAGCTTTTAGTCTATATCTACTTCATTGTGTAGTCCATAATGCAAGACATTAATATTCGTAAAGCTTTAAGAATCGGAGATTTGGCGTAGATATAGTATCGCAAATAGTTAGTGAGAGTTTGAATAATGTAGATTGACAATAGATAGTTAAATTTATTATCTATTATAACTGCTTAGAATTTACAAACATAATATTATAGCTTAATACGTATAACTTAAACTTGATAAGAGATACGGAATTCATAAAACAAACTTTTAAGACACCCATTTCTGGACATTGCGCTTTGATATTGAGATTTCTGCTGCTGATGCTAGGGTGGTATACAGGGAAGGCCCCAGACTTAAACTAAGGTTCATAGGAAACCAATGTGTAGGGGCCAGTACACACATTATAGGACGGCACAGACTGTCCAACATAAAAATAGTGTGGCCAGAGCACTTTTGGGTAGGGTGAGAATGCATTGCAGTACCCCTGAGGAGGGGAAGAAGGAAATTAGGCAAGTCACGACGGATCTTATGAGGTGCGGTTACCCCCAGAGGGTCACTGATGAATACAACAGAGAGGAAGAGCCCAATCGGGTAGTTCCGCCTGTACTGCTTACCACAGTGTATGTTCCCTACTATCCGGGCCTGTCAGATCGCATTGCGAGGATGCTTCGCGACTTTCAGACACGCTGTGTGCAGCTTCCGGGCCGGAGGTTGCACACAGTAGTGTCACAGGTCAAAGACCCCATTACTAGGGATTCTAGTAGTGGGGTCGTATATGAGATCACATGCACGGATTGTGGGGAATGTTACGTGGGTGAGACAGGACAGCGTCTCAAGAACCGTCTGGGGGAACATTCACGAGCGATACGGACCGCAGAGCTCAATAAATCCGCCATTGCCGAGCACTATTGGGAAAAACAACACCAGATCTCCCCCCGACAATGCTCATCCTTGACCGGGCGCATAGATTCTGGGACCGCAAGTGGCTGGAAAGTCTGTGGATTGGATCCTCTGGTAACAATAGTATAAACAGAGACAGGGGAGTTAGGCTTCATCCCCTTTTTGAGGCAGTGGTTTTGACAAGAGACAAACGTTTTAATTTTCCACGTGTCCAGACCACTTCCGGTTCTGGTACAAGTGAAAGGAATGCTGAGTATGTGCCTGGTCATCCACGTGTGCCGTGAACCTGGTATTTAAGGATGTGTCGTTTAAGTCTCACTATTACTGAGGAAGGAGGAAGACACCTCTGAAAGCTCTAGTAGTGTTTTTTATCGTCTTTTTATCGCTTTTATATTTATATTTTAATGCATTTTAACTTATTTACTAATTTTACTTTTGTTATAGTTTAGTTTTTTGTAAATATTATTTTACAGTCTTTTCTATCATTTTATTTTATTTTATTTCATTATTCAATCAGTCATAAACGGTTGGTGTGTGTGTTTAAAATTGGTGGTATGAATAATCCCAACCTCAGAGGCCTTATTGCAGATAAAACAAACTTGTTAGATGATGCGATATATATAGTGTTATTACTGCATTGGGTTATAAATTTAGTTAGTGTTTTTAATTGTATTGAAATTAAATCAAAATCATGCCTCAGACCAAAGCAGCAAAGCAAAAGGTTCGATGTTGGGGAATGCTGTGGCTCGGGGGAGAACTGAGGGGTTGGTTGTCCTCTGAATCAGCCTTTTTGAAATGTATTGCTTGTTTGATGTTTGTGGAACTACCAGGAATGAGGCACGATATTGCCAAGAGGGATGTCAATTGTGTGTGTGCTCGATGTAAGGAATGGGAGAAAGTTAGGTGCCACCTGAGCATTGTTATGGACTTTTAGGAGAGCTTTAAGAACAGGGTGGATACTTGGAAGGATTTAAATCAGGGGTCCAATTAAGCACTCAGCTGACCATATCAATGCCAGAGTTAGCACTTAACCCCTTCCCAGGAACATTTTTTTTCCGGAAAATGTGCCATAACAGATCGAATTTTTTTTATTTTACAGATTAAAGGTATGCATCATGCGAATACTCATTGTATAGTTTTTTTCTATTTTTTTATAAATTTTTTTGTAGAAAATACATGGGAGTGATTAAACTGGTCAGGCTATCCCGAGTTATCTGGTGTATGTTAAAAAGTGTGCAAATTATACAGATATTTTAAAAATAAATTAATGCTTGAGCTAAAAGAAAGCCACAGAAAAAGTCTTCATTACTCATTATAAAAATAAATTTAAAAAATCAAGTGGAATACACAAGCAGTAACCTCCCGCCACAAGCATTAATCGTGAATTAAGTACATTCTGACAAACAGCCGCCAGAAGTGGACAGGTGAGGTAAGCGTCGCTTACGGACGGCAGTCCAAGAGGGCCGAAATATTTTTCAATATTGATTTTGTGAATTATTTTTGTGGGTTCAGTATTCTGCATTTAGGATGGCAAATTACAAATTTTTGTATATTCTGCTTACTAGCGGCACAGGAACGTGCGCTACTGTTCTGACATTGCTGTACAATATAAGTAAAATGAAAGCCAGTCGTAATAAAATCGTGAGAAAACTCGGGATTTACTTGCCTAAAGTAAAATTAGCCAGATAAATGCCAGAGAAAATACGTTTCAGTTCTAAATTTGGAGGTATTATTGTTTGCTTCCAGTATTATTGTATCCCGAGATATTTCTTGTAGTTCCAAATAACTTTTAAAACTAAAAACGAGATATCTCAGGATAATCTATGAAGGTTGTTGTTATTTGGTTTTTAGGAGCATTAGCAACTAAGGCCATATTGGTCCCTGATCTTTTCGCATCCTCTGTATTTGGTGGTCACGGGCTCGAACCCCGGTCTAATAAAGAAGCATGTGCTATGCACTGCTGCTCCTGGCTATGGAGGCACCAATCCATGAAGGGGTTAATCATCATGCAACACAGTGGCAATCCCCAAAGCAGAATGCACTTGTTCCAAAAGAACCAGTTGTTGTTGGTGACTATTATCAGGGAAATATAGAAATATATTGTGCAAAAAAGGATAGATGGAATAGGACCAGGTTATGTCTACAAAAGTTCATGACGTTGTAGAGCAGATATCTTTTAAGGGCACAAAAGATGATATCCTTGTACACTTTAGCACTAATGACATTAAGAGTAGGAGATCTGCAGAATTACTTAGCAAGTACAGGACAATGTTCAAAAAAAAATGAGAGTTAGGGTTAAATTTGAAAGTGTCTGCAATTCTCCCCAGACATGATATGATGGAGTACATGATGAGAACCTTGTCAATCAATTCAGCCCTGGAGAGATTGTGCAAGGCTCATGGGATAGAATTTTTATCAATGTGGTCTGTGCTTGTTAACAGGAGAGACTGCTTCTATAGGGATGGGACACACTTAAATAGAAAGGTTGCAAGAATATTTGTTGACGTTATTGAGGCAATGTTAGGTGGGTCAGAAAACTGCAAGCTTGGGGGGGGCACACAAACTAATATTAACAAGAGCCGCAAACAGAGGTAAAAGGGATTCTTGCACTGCTTCTGTTGAAATGAGCAGCAACCTGGGAAACAAGGTGATAGGATTTCCAGAACTGCTGGAAGTCATCATGGAACAAATAAATACATGGGCAGTGTTTGAGTAACTAAGAGTAAGAACAGGTGCATGTATACTTGCATATACACTATTCCTAGGAGTACAGTTAAATAAATTTGAAGTTCTGGTCAAGACATTAAAAGGCAGACATTGTTGGGTTATCAGAGACGTTGTGCCACAAATATAAGAAGAAGAATTTTGATTAGGGGAGTACAGTGTGTACAGAAAGGAAAGATAGGATAGGAAGGGAGGAGGGTTATGCTGTTACTTAGGAAACAAAATGTAAGACAGCAGTGCATCCAAATGACACGAGTGGACAGTGCAATGATGAGTCAATTCAAGATGAGTCTGTAACAAACACTGGGAAAGCAAAAATGAGGGTAGGAGCGTGTTATAGGTATAATGACTCTGATGAGTACAATGAACAACTGAACAGAGAAATAGAGTGGACCAGTAAATCAGAATGTCTTATAATGGGGGATTTTAACTTTCTAGATATCGACTGGAGCTTGTGGGTTGGTCACACACACCAGCTAGACTCTTATGGATTTGCTGTATAACTGTGTTCTACAGCAGCATGTGAAAGAGGCAACCAGAGGGATTAACACACTTGATCTGATTATCAGCAGTATATCTCGTGTGGGATATACTTAAAGATGTAACTACCATAAAGGGAAAGGGTTCTGCTTTTTTAAATTTAACTACGGTGGTCTCAGATAGTTTTTAAATTCTATGCTGTAGAACCAACTGATGATATTGGCAACAGCAAATTCTAAATGGGAAGCATTCAAGAAAGTAATCTTGGAAGGTACTAAGATTTTCATAACCAAGAAATACTGTTCAAGATTTATGCCTGAATGGATGTCAGATGAACTGATGAGGTCTGTGGCTGAGACGAAAAATGCATGGGATGAATATAAATTATCAGGCAACACAAGCTATTCTGTAATCAAGTCATGAAGGAGGTTAGGCAAGCTAATGCAGATTACAAGAAATCTTTGGCAAAGGATGCAAAGAAAAAAACCCAAAGATTTCTTTACTTAAACTCTAGAATGAAGGGGATGAATTAGATTGGTACACTTGATATCGATGGTTCGATTTTTCACAATCGTGCTCAGATAGATGACAAACTAAATGAATATTTTGCATCTACATTCACATATGAGGAATTCTGTAGGGAAAAGGAGGACAAACTCTAACAGGGAGCTAAATGATTTTGTATTAACTGAGAGCAAAGTGGAGGAGGATACTTGGATTTCAGAAACGTTTTTGATACTGTTGCACATGGAAGACTACTATACAAATTGGAGCATATATCATTAAGGGCAAGTTGCTACAATGGATAAAAGGATGTTTGAGTGGGAGAAGACAAAGTGGTAATCAATGGATGCTGCTCTTTGTGGACTAATGTTATCAGTGGATTTCACCAGGGTTCGGTGTTGGGCCCATTGTTGTTTTGTAAATTTATCAATGATATTGATGAAGGTTTATCAGGCTGAATATCAAAATTTGCAGATGACACAAATCTAGAAAAGCTGGGCTCAGAATTGGAAACTGAAACATTGACAAATCGAAAGTATGGCATATGGCTAGCAGTAACCCCAGAGAAATGTACCAACTGTGTGGTACTACACTCAGGGCAGAGGAGAATTAAAAAAAAAAAAAAAAAAAAGCAGATGTTTGTGCCCTGCACGCATGAAAGATGTTTTATGTGAAAACATATTTGATGAAAATATGAAACTGAAATGTATGCAATTACTAATGTTGATTTGGTAGAGCAAGTAGCCAGCTTGAGCCGGCTACTTACCAGTGGATGGTACTGATGAAAGGTCAATAAACAGGAATATTAGTAGCTGGAATGAAGAAGGGATTATCCTTTTGCATAAGGCAATGGAGGCACTGGTTAAAGAAGCACTGCAGGCTCATTGAAACAAGACTTCAGTTATAGCTCGGACACAGCATGGTTTTGTTAAGGGGAAGTCTTGTCTGACCAATTTGATTGGATTCTATGATGTGGTCACAAAGGAACTGCATCCAGTGATGCAGGGAATAACTTTGATATCACATATTTGGATCTTAGAAAGGATTTTGATACTTTTGCACATGGAAGACTGCTGCACAAATTGGAGCAGTGTAGCATTAGAGGCAAATTGCTGCTATGGATAAAGGGATGGTTGAGTGAGAGAAGACAGAGTGGTAATCAATGGACACTGCTCTTCGTGGACTAATGTTATTAGTGGAGTCCCTTGGAGTTCAGTGCTGGGTCCATTGTTTTCTGTATTTATAAATGATATTGATGATGGTATATCAGGTTTAATGTCCAAGTTTTCAGACAATACAAAGGTTGGCGGGGTTGGTAAGGACGCTAATGACAGTACGCTGGTGCAACAGGATCTAGTAGAGTCCAGTCGGTCAGTGACAGCCAAAGATGAGATGGGCTGAGAGGTGGAAAATGAAGTTTAACATTGACAAATGTAAAGTACTACATATGGGAAGCAGTAACCCCAGAGTAACGTATCAACCCTGTGGTACGACACTGACAGTGGTAGAGAATGGAAAGGACTTGAGGGTAATTGTGCAGGCAGATATGAAGTTTTCTGAGCAGTGCAGACGGTCTGCAAGAGTAGCTCATGATGTCTTGTCAATTATATACAGGAATTTTTCTAGCAGGGATAAGGAGGTGATTATCCCCTTGTATAAGGCAATGGTCAGGACACACCTTGAATACTGTATACAGGTCTGGAGGCCTCATTTTAAGAAGGACGTAGAGCTGTTGGAATGGGTACAGAGAAGGGCAACAAGATTAGTGAATGGAACAAGGGTTGCTATTACAAAGGCTTAAGTTTTGCAGATTACAGTGTCTGGAGACTAGGCACCTGCGAGGTGATCTGATTGAGGTGTATAAAGGCTTGAATGGTTTGAGCATGCTAAATGCTGATGAGATTATTCTCTTGCTCAAAATAATCACCTTGAGAGGGCATAAATTGATATTGAGGAAAGACAGTTGTATGATATTTGTGTGGAAATTTGCCTTTAGCCAGCAGATAGTTGATTGATGGAACAGACTTCCATCTTTTGTTGTGGAAGTTGATAGCCTAAATAAATTTAAGGCTGAGCTGGACATGTATTTTGAACGAATGGAGGGGTGAAATGTGAACTTTTTTTTTTTTTTTTTTTTTGCTGGTGTTGCATAAGCTTGCTTTCTTGCATCGTATGCCTCTACTAATGCTAATGGTCAGGCGACAGCTTGAGTACTGCATGCAGTTCTGGAGGCCTCATTTTAGGAAGGATGTAAAGTTGCTAGAATCAGTACAGAGAAGATCAAAAAAAATTGGTGAGCGGAAACAAAGGGGTGCACTTACCACGAAGTGCTTAAGTTCTACAAATCACAGTGTATGGAGACTAGGCACCTTTAAGGTGATCTGATTGAGGTGTATAAGGCAGTGAATGGTTTGAGCAAGCTCAATTCTGATGGAATTCTTCTGGCCGCTCAGATTACGAACCTGAATGGGCATACACTTAAATTGTGGAAAGATTCGTAAAATAGATGAGCAGAAATTTGCCTTTAGCCAACAGATAAGTTGATTGCTGGACTAAACCTATATCTGTCATGAAAGTTACTAGCTTAAATAAATTCAAAGAACAAGACAAACTTTTGTAGCGAATGGATGGGTGAAAGGGGAAGTGTTTTTTTTTTTTTTTTTTTTTTTTTTTTTTGGGTGATGCTGTATAAGCTTGATTTCTTGCATCATATGCCTCTGCTAATGCTAATGCCTTTGATCATGTTTGGTGCAAGTCTTCCAAAGAAGTTCCCATCTTACTGTTTGCCAACTGCTTTTTGTAATTGTGTATCCAATTTTCTCTCTGATTGCTCACAGCAAATGATGGCAGGTTGTTCTCTCTCTCTCTTTTAACATCTCCACTAATGCTGGTGTTTTCAAGGTTCAGTTCTTACTCTACTCTACTCTTTGCCTCTTGTATATTAGTGACCCTCTTCCATTGACCAGAAATCCTATCCATAGTTTTGATAATGAGAACACATCACATCACATTCCACCTTCCAGACCGAGAAACCTTGCCTTGCACAAACAGCTTCAACTTCTCGAATATCCATTATAAATTCATTAAATGGCAATCCCCAGGTAATTCTCCGGTGGAGCAAGGATAACATAGTTGATTTCAATTCTTCTAAAACTCAATCCGATCTTTTATCTCGCAGAAAGGATTCTTCTACTCCATGCTTATCTTTGATGACACCTATTTCTAGGCAAGATCACATATCTCTATTGGGGATTACCCTGACTTCTAATCTCTCATTGCATGAGCACATTTCAAATATTGCTTACTCTGCTTCTAAAAAACTAGGTTTTCTCTTTTGCTCTTGGCATTATTTTTCTTCCATTCTGTACAAATTGCAAATCCACCCAAGCATAGGAATATTGGGATACTGTTGCTGCATCTGGGGTGGTGTGCCCAAAATCTCTCTCAGGCATCTATATTCTATTTTAAGAGTGCAGTTAGGTTAATTAATGACTCATCTCTAACAGTCTCGCCCTGTTCTATGTCTCACAGAACCTGTTTCTGCTCATGTCTTTCCTATAGGTACTTCCATGGGCACTGTTCTCCTGAATGGGGTTGTGTAATTCCCACTCTTTCCTCCAAATCAATCCAAACATGTGCTGCAACCAGTCAATGTTCTTTTACTGTCCAACTTCAAAGTCACAATTACAACAACAAAAAAAAAAAATTCACAAAAAATGAAACCTACAATACAATCTCGCACTTTTTAACATGCATGTTTCACACACAAATGCTCACTGGTTTGCTGTATATTTCATGCTAGGTAAGGCATGTTCCTTTTGATTAACATGAAATGAATCTTTTGCATTTCATTCCTTTATTGATTTAAAATTTTTGTTTCCAAACTTATTAAATATACAGAGAATGAAGACATCTCGCAATTTTGTCTTTAAATCTTTGGAGTCATTGCTGCATTAGAAGTCGCTAATTCCATGTTGTTCAGTTAAACAATGTCTTTTCTTGCAAAATCGGACCTGATATAGGCAAATTAGCTGCACGCATTTGTTGGTATTACGTAAAAATTTTTGGTTCAAGCTCCTCGTGTTTTGCACCACAAATTCATTTCCTGTTTTTTTTTTTAAATAGCTGCTCCAGTGTGATGCCATTTGAGTTTTTTTTTTTTGGATTTTTAGTATTGTAGATAAAGTAGGTAAAGGGATGCAGTATTCCTTTGCAATGTCCATTTTGCTTCGTTCCATCCTATCAGCCTCTTGTATAATTTTCAGTTTAATTTCCAGGTTTATATTTTGTCGCCATAATACTGCTAGACGAGATTTAATATACACAAACTTTAAATTAATTTAAAGACAAGTTCCAAAAAAGACATCCGCTCAGATATGGCACAAAAAAAAAAAATATATAAAATAAAAAAAAAAAAGAGATTATACTGCAGTAAAAGACTTTGAACTGGCAACAATTGCAACTGACCTTAATCCCATGGAAAGTATGTAAACAACTAAGAAAAACTGTTTTTTCATTCATTTGTTAATTTAATAGCTCACCCTTCACAACGATGTTTTTCAGAGTGCCTTATGTTTTAGCTACCATAAACTGGTTTTGTTTACACAAAGGTAAATTTTAACAAGTCAGTGTTATCTGTCGAGAAGCAGGGAACCAGGGAGGCCAGAGGCAATAATCGGACAACCGTGCCAAGACGTGTATTAAATATACAAAATAACAATATTTCTCAAAGGGTGAAAATGAGCTCTGCAATACATATTAACTAAATTTTGTAATAAATGAATACCGTATTTCTTTGATTCTAAGATGCCATCGATTGTAAGACACACCTTAATTTCTGAAAAAATAAAGCTTTGATTCTAAGAGAAAAAAATAAAAATAAAATTAATCTAACAAATATTTTTATTATAATAGAATTCAATTTACTAACAACAATAGTACCGGTATTTATCAGTAGGTATGTTATTCATCACTTCCTTCTGAATCTTCTGAGCCATCAATATCTGCATCTGAATCAATATAAGGGTCTAATTCACATTCAGGGTCATATTCTTCTGAGCTGTCGTTATCTTCATTATTCCATAATATATCATCTTCTGAGCCATCGAGAGCGTTAGTGAAGCAACATTTTTTAAATAAGTGCTTTACTATTTTTCTGGGATCAGCTTCCAAGATGTTGATACCCATTCTGCCAATTTTGATGCCAGAGCTTCCTTAATTTTTCCCGAAGGTGTCAGCGGAAGGTTGTCAGTCAACAGCCAGGATTCATATCCCTTTCTCAAGTAATCCTTAAATGGTTTGTTGACTGAAACATCGAGTGGCTGCAGTTGGCTAGTCATGCCACCAGGAATCACAACCAAGTCACCACATTTTTGCACGATTTTATTTTTGACACGTTTGGACAAAATGTTCGTGAAATGCATTAAGTACTAGCAAGCTAGGTGGGTTACGAAGATTTTCAGGACGTCTATTCCACACAACATTTAACCAGTCTTCCATAAGCTCTGCCCCCATCCATCCATTTTTTTGTGCACGCACAATAACATCTTTGGGGAAAATTTCATTCTTCGGTATAGTTTTTCTATTTAAAATTAAATATGGTACCAACTTTCGACCATCAGCAGTGATGCATGACATCACAGTGATATGCTGCTTTTCATAGCCCTTGCTTATAATCTTGATTTCTTTAGCACCTTTAGCATTGAATGTGTAATTTTGATGCATATCGAAGAAGACTGGGGTTTCATCAGCATTTACAATTTGACTAAACTCAGTTTCTCTTTTTCTTTAATTTCATTACCTGTCGCTGAAAGTTAATCAGCATCTGTCGAAATGCTGCAGGCATTTGATAGATGTTCGGCACCTTAACGATAATCCACTACGACGCATGAGTCTGTCACACCAGCCGCGACTGCCTTTAAAAATTATTATTTTCTCTATTCCGAGGGACTTAGCAATTTCTCCGGCTTTCAATTGCATGGCTTGCCAAGTGATGGGTAAACCTTTTGTGCATGTCTCCGTTACAAAACGTATCACAGCTTCATCGACTTGTGAAAATTTTCCTTTCTTAGGCCCTATAAAGCACTTGGTTGTTGCTTTCACGAAAATATGGAATTGCAATCATTTCTCCAATGACGAACATTTTCTTCACTGATGTCAAAATGTCGATCCGCAGCTCTATTTCCACGTTCTTTTGCATACACAATAACTTCGTTTCAATGCGGCTTCATAGTACAATGTTTTTGACATTTTAATGTGCAATAAGGTATCAAAATTAATGAAATACAGTAACTCCACTACGTACGTACTTTCGAAGATACAAACAAAACTCACTAGTTTTCACTGAGTCAGCTCCACTATAATGAAATAATGGTGGCTTCACATTTTGAAAGCACATGATCATCCACGCCACTTTATTCTCCAATGGGATTGGATAATGTGATAACAGTCAAACTTAGAGGTAGGGTTTCCACGTAAAAACAAAACGTGTGGCGCTGTGCAAAGCGCGGGAAAATTCGGGGAAAAAAAAGAAGAAAAAACTGAGATTGTAAGATGCACCCTGTTTTTAGAGACGTTTATAGGGGCAAAAAGTGCTTCTTAGAATTGAAGAAGTATATTTACATAGGAAGGCCTATCCTTTCACAGGGAATGGTATCTGCTTTATATAATTGAGTACTTTGCACAAACTCAGTTTGTGTTACTTTTAAGTAATACAAATTATGATTTTGCTGTATTTTACTGTACTATGATATCCTCCTCCAGTCAGTAGCTGGCAGAGTAGAGGTTGGCTGTAAGATTACACATTAATCTATCTGGATACCTCCCAGAGTGGAATTAGTTATTGACATGACTAACATCATAACCTCTCAAGACATGCATCATAGTGTGTGACAAAAGATATGGGAGAATACCATGACTTCTACTAAGCAACAGGCACTTTTAAAAGAAATTAATGAAAATGTATTACAGAAAAAACTATTTTAAAATAGTTTAACTGTAATAGAGAACTAATACTTTCTTCTATAACTTAAGTGTTTTACTTAAAAAAAAAATCTACCTGGAATGGCTTTTCTCCGGTGTGAACAAGCTGATGCCTCTTGAGTTTCGAACTTTCAACAAATGCTTTCCCACACTCTGCACAAACATGAACTCTTGGCCCATGAGTATGAAGATGCTTCCTCATAGCAGAATTATCACGAAACATCTTAGTACACCCCTACAGAAATTTAATTTTTCCATTGAAAGTTATTAAACCAAAAGACTTCCACTTTCTCATTTAAAAATAATATTCAGTTTCCTGGAGATTTTGCTATTTCTCTAATTACGATATTTTGTTAAGTGTAAATTCTGAAAATGTATGACATGCATAAATGCAACAAACAAATAAGAATTATGATACTGTTTCAGTTAATCAGATATTAAAATAATAAATAAATAATACCTGGAAGCGGAATAAAACATGAGTTTTATGCAAAAATAGTTTTTATAAAAAAAGTAACTGCCTGTTTCCTTATTTAATAAAGTTTCCTTCAATTTGGTTTCATATTCACACTTATTTTATGATCCAATTCTACAGGTTTCACATGGTTTTATCCAAAATGTTACTGGGATATAATTTTTTTTAAAAATGCACAAGACAGGTAAAAAGAGTCGTTTAATAATATGCTGTTTGTGCAAATATATTATCTGTAATTGAATTAATCAATACTCTGAATTTGTACCCTGAAATTACTCCAAAGAAACATTGATTATTTGAAGTTAAAATGTTTTTGTTATTAGTTCCCTTTCGCTTTTTTCTGTGTTCTGTAGACTTCCTAGTTACAGTACACAAAATTACATTGAATAATTATTCAAAATTAAATTCATATCCCACCCACTTAAAAAACAGGATGGACTATAATTTCAAGTTCACAGATGAATTATTCCTCAATGAACGAATCAGTGGGAATGAACGTTTTACGTTCCCACTAATTCCAAAAACAAAAATACACTTCCTCACGACATCTAACAGATGCCAAACAAACAGTTAAATCTAATTCAGGGAATTTAAAAACAAAACCAGAAAAAAAACTGTATTATCATTTAAAGAATATCAGTAGGGAAAATTAACCAGAAAGAACAAAAGACTTGGAAATTTCATCAGTTGAGTGTCATTTGGCTCTGGAACACTAATACAAAATTGAAAACTATTAAATTGGGTTTTGTTCGTTCTATTAAATTCAGAAACTATTAAATTCAGGGTTTTGTGGCACATCGGCATCTATGGCCACAACACACCATATATATGAGAGACATTTGAAAATTTATTGATCTGAGTATGAAAGGGTAGTGGTGCAGTGTCAAATTTCTGCACTTATGTATAACACTTCAAATAGTATCGCAGAAAGTTTTCAACAGTTTCAATAATGTCTTTTTTTTTTTTTTTTTTTAACTACAAGTCCTGAAATCAACAGTTTTGTGAATGAAAAAAGATGAACAAGATCACTCACGATGCAGTCACCCAATATTTAGAAAAAACGAGACCCCAGATAACGTATCTAACAAAGTTTTAATTGAAAACACTTCGATTTTATCGAAATACTTTAAAATTAAAAAGATATTCCACATGGAGTCAAATTCCCATAGTAAAGCATAGGAGAGAGTTTTTCTGGAAAACACTCATTTAATGCAGGTCTTTCTTTAAAAAAAAGGGGCAAGTTTACTTAATTCTCGCAGATATAGTGGGTATCACTTCATTTTTATAGAATTCCTTCAAATTAAATAAGTGAATCGACATGGTATTTGATTCCCATAGTAAAGCACAAAGGCAATTCAAAGGATTATGATTACAATGTTCAGGCAAAATGTCCCCTCCTATTCCAAGATTAAGGAGTGGGAAGCAATATTTAAATGAGGGAGAGCCTGGAAGATGACCCACACTGTAGAAGATCTACAACGTCCATCATAGTAGAAGTTACTGGTGGGTGCATGATCCGGTGATGAGGACTCAACGAGTAAAGGTTTGGTACATTACCAGTGTCTTGGACATCTCATTTGTACCATATAATAGCAGTTCTTGCTACAAAAAAGGTGTCATCACCACGGGTCTCAAAGTTGATCACAGATCTAAAATATACAAGAGTTGACAAGTGAAGTGAACATTTGCATCATTTTCATGCAGATCCAGAAATTTTCCTTGTAATTATTGTGACTAGGGATGAGACGTGGCTCCATCACTTTCAGTCAGAGACAAAGAAGCAATCCAAACAGTGGAAACAGAGCTGTTCTCCCCTCCAAAGAAAGCTAAGTTGATTCCTTCTGCTTAGGTGATGGCATTAGTTTTTTATGGGATGCTGGAGTGTTGCTAGTGAATCTTCAGAAAGGCCAGCAATCACAGTGGTGCATTACACAGGCCTTTGTAATGCAAGTCACATTAAAACAAAGAAAAACACTGAAGAAAACTCAGTAAAGGATTCTTGTTAAAGCAAAATGACCTTCCTGCTCACAAGTCTGTCATTGTCATGAATGCACTGCACGAGTGCAGTTTTAAATCTTGGACCATTCCCCATATACAACAGATCTAGCACTATTGGACTTTCAACTATTTCCTAATTTGAAAAAATTACTGGCTAGCATCATTTTCCCACCAAAAGTGACATAACTGCTGCAGTCAATGCATTCCCAAAAGCTAAAGAGAAACTTTCTTCACAGATGGAATTTATGCATTGCAGCATTGGTGAAAAAAAGTATATCAACTCAAAAGGGGACTATGTTGAAAAGTAACATACTACCAGACTCTTCAACTAAACCTTTCATACTCGGGTAACAGATTTATCCACTTAAAGGAAAAGTTAAACTTACTTGTGCAATATCAGAACCTAGATGTGATTTCTTACCTCAATCATTTTAAAAATGTGAAATGTTTGGTTATTTAATTTCGGTTGCAGCTGGAGTGAAGAAAATGTGGCATTCTCTTCCATATTTTGGGCAATCTATATGTCTGATCGTAACTGATGCATTTCAGTGAAGACCCCTATGCAAACAAACTAACATTACCCCCTGTTGAAAATTAGATCTAAAGTGTGAATTACGGTGTTCAGACATTGGTTAATTGTTCTGAAATTTGCTGTAAATGTTTGTTTTGCTAGAATTAACTGTCACCGGATTAGTGGATTACAGTTTTGGTATGGAACTTCTCATTTTTTATTGGGTGATGAGACACCTAAATTTGCAGCATTATTGAATTCACTGTCTAGGATTTCTGTATGTCTCAAGGTCCAACAGAAGCATGTACTTTTCCCAAATACAGTTAAGGCAGTGAAGGAGGTGGATGGTTCCTTTATTGGGTGAGAAATAACAGACATTCGAGGCTTGTAGAACCCCAAAAGTCTGAGAAAAATTGTACTCTTTTGGATGTTAAATGATTCCATGAACTTTATACTTTAGGGTCATTTGAAATGCTATTTGTTCAACAGAATAGACAATGAACTTATGTGACAATTGATATGCTAATGTGAGGGTCAGGGAAAAATTGCACCTATTCTGCCATTCCATGACCAGGTTTGCCAGGTGAGGACTGATGGGAGAGTCCATGGTGAGGCCTCGGGTTTGTTTGTTTATAGTTCGAGAGCACTAAATATAAACAAACCAAGGCCTCGCCATGGGATCTCCCATCAGTCCTCACCTGGCAAACCTAGTCATGGAAGAGTTCGAAACAGATTCCCTTTATAATTCCACCGGGCCCTCCCCCCTCTGGAGTAGACATGGATGATATCCTCATCATACTCCACCGAGATGACATTTCTAGGTTATCTCAACAGCAAATCACCTTTTATAAAATTCATGATTGAAACTGAGAAGGACCAGGCCCTTCCATTTTTAGATGTGTGGTTAAAAAGAGAAGGCTCACAGGTCACAACATCAGTATATCAGAAATCCACATGTGCCGAACAATACACCAACTATTGTTCCTGTCACTCCAACAAATGTCATAGCATCACCCCGTCACTAACGGACAGGGCTTAGACACATTGCTCCAATGCTACCGGAACATGTGAAGAAATACATAGGGTCAAGTCAGACTTCAGAAAATGCAGCTACCCTGAGCAGACCCTCGAACTATTGGGAACTACAGACGACATCACGCTGTCACATGTATGTCTCGGTGCTGTGACATCACGACGTCACAGCACCGGACACTCCTCATCAGATGCCTGACAACCTGACACTTCCAGTTTCACAGGTATCACCTGCATCCCATTTTACCCTGCTCTAGCGCACAGAATAGCCAGAATCTTTCACAGCTGCAACATCCGCATAGTGCAAACACCCAGAACGAAACTCCAATAAACATAACCTCCCTCTGAAAACACCGATTTCCCTTCTAAAGCGGAGAGGGATCATTTACCACATACCGTGCTGGGACTGGGGTGCAAGCTATATCAGGGAGGCCATCCATCGTTTGGAAGACCGGCTGAGGGACCAGCAGACCGCCATCACTAAAGCTAATCACTCATTCAGCACTAGCTGTTCACTATTGGCAGGAGAGCCATGATATCACACCCAAGAATGCAAAAATCATAGGCTTCTCGTGCCATTTCAAGATCCGCCATTGGCTGGTATCAGCACACAACATAGTGTCACTGGGAATACGATCAACAGGGACTGTGGCACCCATATCCAATCTTTCAGCGTTTCATATTCCACAAGCTCGGCAGCCGCCTACAACAGAAATCACCCATCTCCCTCTCCTGACCTCTCTCTCTCTTCCTCATCACTGTTCGCAACTAACCATAAACCACTCCCCTCCGCGACCTCGCATGCTTATGTACTCAAAGGTCAGCTACAGCACATAAAAACAACTGCTTGCCAGTGCTCAGTTAGTTGAAAAATGCTATATACAGTAGCTGAATGCTTCTATATTCGTTCTGTATTTTCTAAATTTAATATATGTTATCTCCTAAACATCCCGCCCCTGGCTTAACGTTTCTCCCCAGGGGCTCACGTCTGGTGAGTAAGGGCTTGGCACACCCAGGATCCTGAGAAATTCTTTTCACTTCGTCGGTGCAAGCAAGAAATCACCATGCATTCAAATCCCGACCTCACAGGGTTGTTCAATCATATTAGTATGTAGATGAGAACGCCTACTGTAGTACAGTACAATTACAAGAAATTTTGAAATTTTCTTTAGCTAGTACAGATTCTCTCATTTTTTGGTGCTGTGAGTCACATGGAGGAGCCATACACCAATAAAAAGCGTGAGGTATTTTCAGCACAATCAAAAGTAAAGTTTAAATCTGTTAACAATTGTTTGAAACTCATGCACAAAAATTAATTAGCAAAAGGAAGTCTGCTAACCAGTTTCTGAGGAGCAAAAAAAAAAAAAACCTCCTAGTTTTGGTGTTCAGGTTAGGAATAATTTTACGTGTATCAAGTAACACAAAAACAGAAAGCAATGCATGCACACATGATCTCAGATGGTGTTTGTGAGAGGCTAGGCATTCAGAACTCAGATGAATTTGTCACTTATTTCACTAATGTTTACAGTTCTTGAAAGGGATATGGATCCTCAGGATATTCCACCGACATTTACTGAAAATGAAGATTTGTTACATGCTTTATACCACCTATATCTGCATATGAGATTAAAGCTTGTTTTCTGCCACTCTTTACCAGTACTGGTTTGGATGGGTTAACTTTCATATTATTGAGAAACATTCCACCCAAGATATTAACTGATCTGATGCACATCTCTCCCTGTGGTGCGAATCCCTACCCTATTCTCCTTTTCAGGTATATACGATTTTCATACCAAATAGTACATCAACATCTTCTAGTGACTTCTGAGTGAGATCATGCATGTTGTCATTCAACTATCGACAGCATGCTTCCATTCTGACAGATGGTTGCTGTGAGAATGTTCACATCCTCTTCATTAATATGGGAATCTTGGAGAACCTTGAAGTCTCTGTATACTGCAACAATGAAGGCCTTTGATCAGGTATCCTTGTCTGCAGTGACCGAAGCATTGGTTTGCAAATGTTTTCCTCACTTGTTTATTATGTACGTCATGACCTAACAAGATAACTCTGCTACAGTACTGCATCTATCTAGTAAAGAACACTATATAAAGCCAACCAAAGGTGTGCAACAAAATGATTCTCTATCCCCCTTTTCTTTAATGCGATGGTAGACATATTGTTACTAAATTTACTTGGCCATATTGGTTTCCAGTTGTGTGAACAGCGATTATATGCAATGGTCTTTGCAGACAATTTATTACTTATTGCTTCCACATAAATAAGTTTACAGAGATTGTTAGATCAGTGCCTTTTTGAGAGGAGAGGTCTAGCCATTAATTTGAAAAAAAGTATTGGACATAATGGACAGACAGTAGCCAGCGGCAGAGGTGAAACTGATTCTTGCACTGCTTCTATTGAAATGAGAAGCAGCCTGGAAAACAAGGTGCCGGGGATTTCAAAGAATGCTGGGAGTCATTGCAGGACATGTATATACATGGGATGTATTAAGGTAGCTAAGAATAAGAACAGGTGCATGTATACTTGCATGTACACCAATTCTAGGAGTGTAATAAATAAATTTGATGAATTTGAGGTGCTGGTCGAAACATCAAAGGCAGATATTGTTGGGATATCAAGAAGTGGTGTCACACAGATATAAGGAATGCAGAATTGGAATTTGGTGAGTACAATGTATAAAGGATAGACAGGATAGGAAGAGAGGAGTGGTTATATTATTAATTAAGAAACAAAATCTAATGAAGTGCATCCAGTGACATGGGTGGACAGTGCAATGTTGAGTCAGTCTGGTGAGACAAAAGCACTGGGAAAGCAAAATTGAGAGTAGGAGTGTGCTATAGGCCTAATGACTCTGATAAATATAATGAACAGCAGTACAGAGAAATAGTGGGCTGGTAAATCAGATTGTCTTAAATGGGGGATTTTAATTTCCCAGATATTGACTGGAACTTGTGGGTTGGTCATTCCCATACTAGCAAGGCTTGCGTGGATTTATCGGATGATTGTTTTCTACAGCAGAATGTTCAAGAGGCAATCAGAGGGAGTAATACTCTTGATCTGATTATCAGCAGTGATTATTCATGCATTAAGAATCTGCAAATAAAGGAAATGCTAGATGGAAGTGATCAGTGTGCTGATCTGAGATTTACTCAAAGAGGTAACTACCATCAGGAGTAAAAGGAAGGGTTTTTGCTTTTGTAAAGGTGACTACGGAGGTCTGGGACAGTTTTTAAATTCTATACAGTGGGACCAACTGATGATGTTATCAACAGAAAATTTTAAATGGGAAGCATTCAAAGAATTAATCTTGGAAGCCACTAGGCTATTCATACAAACTAAGACATACTGATCAAGGTTTAAGCCTAAATAGATGTCAGATGAAGCAATGAGACATGTGGCAGAGAAGAAAAATGCATGGGATACATATAAATTAAGAGGTGACAAAGAAGCCTAAGGAAAATATAAGCTGGTCTGTAATCACGTCACAAAGGAGATTAGGCAGGCAAAGACATTACGAGAATGCTTTGGCAAAGAATGCAAAAGTTCTTTATGAGCAAAGAGTTCTTTATTTATATAACTCTAGAAGGAAGGGGTTATATCAGATTGGGCCACTTTATATCAATGGGTCAACCGTTGATGATCCTGCTTAGATAGCTAGCTAGCAAACTAAATGAGTATTTTGCATCTATTTTTACACATGAGGAGTTATTCAGGGAGGGGAATAACAGAGGCGTATTAAACTATGGTAGCGAGTTAAATGATTTTTTAATAACTGAGTACAAAGTGGAGGAGAAACTGTTGTGAATGGGATCTATCCAGTTATACTAAAGGAAGCAACAAAGTAAGCAAAACCCTTAGCCATAATTATGAGAGCTTCCTTGGAACTCAGTGGAGGTACCCATGGACTGAAGATACAAATGTGACCCCAATTCACAAAGAAGTATCAAAGGGTGAAAAGTAATTACAGACCTGTTAGTTTAGCTTCTGTTTGGGGGAAAATTATGGAGGCACTGGTTAAAGAAGCACTGCAGGTTCATCTAGAAAACACTTCGGTTATAGTTCAGACACAGCATGGGTTTGTTAAGGGGATGTCTTGTGTGACCAATCTGATTGGATACTATTATGTGGTTACAAAGGAATTGGATGCAAAAAATAATTTTGATATCATATACTTGGATCTTAGGAAATCTTTTGATACTGTTGCACATGGAAGACTACTAAAGAAATTGGAGCAGTATGGCATTAAGGGCAAAATGCTGCTATGGATAAAGAGATGGTTGAGTGGGAGAAGACAGAGGGGTAATCAATGGACTAATGTTATTAGCGTAGTCCTCCAGGGTTCAGTGTTGGGTCCATGTTGTTTTTTGTATTTATTAATGATATTGATGAAGGTACAGCAGGCTTAATGTCTAAGTTTGCAGACGATACAAAGGTTGGTAGGGTTGTTAATGACACTAATGACAGTGTGCTAGTGCAACAGGGTCTAGAAATGGCTAGCAGATGGGCTGAGAGGTGGCAACTGAAGTTTAACATTGACAAATATAAAGTACTGCATGTGCGAAGGAGTACCCCAGAGCAACATATCAACTGTGTGGTACTGCACTCAGGGTGGTAAAGAATGAAAAGGACCTGGGGGTAATTGTGCAGTCAGATATGAAGTTTTCTGTGCAGTGCAGACAGTCTAAAAGAGTAGATCGTTGTGTCTTGTCAATGATATATAGGAATTTTTGCAGCATGAATAAGGAGGTGATTACCCCCTTGTATAAGGCAATGGTCAGATCACACCTTGAGTACTGTAAACAGATTTGGAGGTCTCATTTTAAGAAGGATGTAGAGCTGCTGGAACGAGTACAGAGAAGGGCAACAGGATTAGTGAATGGAACAAATGGTTGCGAAGAAAGACTTGCAAATTACAGTGCCTGGTGACTTGGCACCTGCGAGGTGATCTGATTGAAGGGTTTGAGCAAGCTCAATGCTGATGGGATTCTTCTTCATGCCCCGATTAATCGCCTAAGGGGACATAAATTCAAATTGAAGAACGAATTGTAGAATAGATGTGCAGAAATTTGACTTTAGCCAGCATCTGGTTGATTGCTGGAACAAATTTCCATCTGTCATTGGAGTGAATGGATGGGAAGGTTTTTTTTTTTTTTTTTTTTTTGGCTGATGCTATAAAGCTTGCTTTCTTGCACCATATGCCTCTACTAATGCTAATGTTCCTTGTGCCCTCAGGACGTAATAAGATTAAGTTCAAGAGGGTAAGATGAAGCTGGATAATGAAGTACTTCCATCTTGCCAGGAAGATTCCTTTTGGAATTACCTTGGTGTTACCTTTTCTGCTGAAAGGTGTTTTAAGGTTGGCTGTCATCATTTTAAATTCCAAAAAACATCACTCAAACCACAGCAGCTTTTATTTATTCTGATGTTCTTTCTTTCTTTCTTTTCCCCTGTTTATACTATCAACTCATGTTGAGGAGGGTGGTTGCTGCTCTCTTAAATAAGCTGAATTTGCATGTAAGGGGAGCAATTGGAACGTGGCTTTGGCTTCCAAACGATGCTGTGACAACTTATTTTCATGCAGAGCTGTCTCGGGGAGGTTTAGGTATTCCTTCCCTCCAGTGATTCATCCCTGTAATTAAAAAGGACCGCCTCCTGCAGTCTTTTTCCATCTTTCATTGGTGAGGAAGATACAGAAACATCTTTACTTAAGTAGGAATCAGCATGATCTAAAAAGCTATTACATGAAGGAGGAAGTTGTTTGGATTCCATGACTAGGGTCAAGGACCGTTGGAGAGATTCGTTACAAGGCTCATTTAATGGTTGTGCTCTTAGAGACTCAAGTAAAGTTAAGGTCCGACACCAATGGGTTGTTGATGGCTGCAACTTGTTGACTAGGCACAAATATATCAACCGAGTAAGACCTGGACAAATGCCCTAACAACACTTTCAAGGACATCTTGAGGAAGGTCAAACAGCAGGGACTGTATAGGTGGCTACCAGGCAGTCAAATCCCTTGCCCCGTGTTACCTTGCATTGTCACCATTTTCATGGTGTATGCATTAAATGCCATGATGCAATCGTAAGCATGGTCACAAATCAATTCTCTCAAAAGAATTGGGGTGTTTCAATGGAACCCCAATATCACACTGTGGCCTAAGAAAGCTGGACTTGATATGTGTTAAAGGCAATCAACTGGTGATTTTGGATGGACAGGTTTTGGGATGTGGATATAATCTGGTAGTCCTGCACAGATTGAAAGCAAGGTATTAAAGTTGCAACATCAGCAAACAAACTTAATATGTGCACAATGTGGCCATCAACTTAACCATCTCCTTCTGGGGTGAATGGAGTTCCATATTCTGCAAACCATTTGTTGGAGGGGTCCATCAAAAATGACCTCTTTGGAGTGAAAGCCTTACCACTTTGTTTTGCTCTTGCCTACATTTGTATAGCCAAATATGGTGTGTGTGTGTGTGTGTGTGTGTGTGTGTGTGTGTGTGTGTGTGTGTGTGTGTGCAAAAAATCTGCTAACAGTTATTTGAAACTCATACCTACAAACTGATTAGCAAAAAGACTAGCTAGTTTTGGATTTTTTTTTTTTTTTTTTGCTCCTGACTTATACATAACTTATATAAACATGACTTATGCCCCTCTTATACATAGAAGATCTGCAGTATGATCCCACAACAATGTATACTCTAGGTCAGGGGTTTAACCATAACCTTTTGCTTTAAGCAAGCAAAATTTTTTAGCTTACAATATGCGAAAGCATTATATATTAAAATATAATTTTTTTTTTTTTTTGCTTAAAGACTAAAATGCATTTTTTAATTAATTTTTTAGCCATATTATACATAGAAGAATTATATTTCTCTATTAAAATTTTTGGGTACTAATATTTATAACTATCAGTGTGAACCATGACTTTGAAGAGTTGATGCCAAACCTTTGAAATTAATTTCTCCATTATAAAGAGATAACTGCAACTTTTCTTCCAAATGTGATGCCAACAATCTTGTCCTTTTTTGTTTTTGATATTGTTCACTAATGAAAGAGCACTTTCACAAGTGTATGTTGAACCAAACATAGAAAGTACTTTGAACGCTTCTCTTTGTAATAAAGGAAATTTTTTTCAGTCAGAAGAACCCCAGAATTTTTAAATTATTTTCTGTTGGAAAGGACATTTCAGAGCTAAAGACTACTGCATATCAACAAGCTCAGCAGCTTCTACTTCATTTTGATTCAAATTTTGTTCGAAGTTACTCATTTCAAAATTTCTATAATTTATTGTTAATTCAACTTTTGTGAGCTGCTTTTTCAAGTATTCAAATCTTTCTTGGAACTGGTCACTGAGGTCTTTGATTACAAATGATGGGCACTCCCCAGCAGTTTCCTCCTGACATTTTTTTAAGAGAAGGAAAATTAAAATATAACTTGATTCTGAAACACTTTTTTCTCAAATACAATAATCTCCTTGTATAAAACTATCACAAATTTTTCTTTTCCCTATAGCCTTAAGTTTAACTCATTTAAATGGCTAAAGATGTCAACCATGAATGAAAATGTAATCTTGAAATCTTCAGTAAAAATTTCATTAAAAAGGTTTTCTCTATTGCTTTCTATTAGAAAAGTTTTTACTTCTTCAAACACTTCCCAAATTCTGGAGAGTGCCTTTCCACGACTGAGCTAACTAACCTCTGTATGGGTAATAAGATCGGAATGTGGAGCTTGAAGATCTTCCAAAAATATTTTTAGAAGTCACTTATTTAGGGATTTAGCAATAAAATGGTTGATGACTTCAAGACATCCTATAATTTCTATTTGATGTTTCATTCATTAACACAAGGCCTCAATATGAATCAAACAGTGATAATGCACAAAAATAGGTATCCTTTCATCTCTATTAAAATAAGCAATAAGGCCTTTGTTTTCACCTATCAGGGAAGGCACACCATTGGTAATAATTGATACAAGTTTACTCGGATCAATTTTGTGCACTATGAGGAATTTCATAAGTGCATCTTATATACATCTTTTTCAGTGGTATGACCAGTAAGTGGCAAAATAGCCAAAAAATCTTCTCCACAGATGACATCATGTTGGACCAAACGAACAAAGCACGAGTTTTGATATGCCTGAAAAATCAGTCAACTTATCAAGTGCCAGTGACAAAAATACACAACTTTTTATTCTACCTAATAATTCATTGAATATTACATCAGCCATTTTATGAACTTTATTTGAAACTGTAGCATTACTCCAAGGAATATTTTTGGCAGAGCTAATCAAGGTACCTTTCTGTTTTTCTGGTAAGATGCTAGAAAGCATTTCTAATGATGACACTATACAATTTTTTTATTATTTCACCACAATGAATTCTTTGCAATAATATTTTATAAAAAAAAATAAATAAAACTTCATTTGTTAACACTTTACTACTATTAGCTAGACCTAAATTTAAAATATTTTTCTGTCTTTCAAGTTTCTTTTTTTCTTCTTGAAGTTTAACTTTCTAATATCACTAAATTTGGGAAAAGCTTCACAAAAATTCCTATGGCATGTTTGGTAATGTCTTTCACAATTCGACTCCCGATAGCCAGCCAAACATGCCTGACATAATAAGTAAGCAACAGGAGTTCCACTACTATTATCTATTACCAAATAATCATATTCCCAAGAGGACTGAAATGCATACTTTAATTTTTTTGTTTCTTTGCATTTGAAGCATGTAGGTCTAAATCAGACGACTGCAAAAGGAGTGTTAATGCATCATTTTCATTTCTTTTTAAAAACTTATCCATTTTGAAAAGGTTAAATAACGTTATAGTTAACTCTGTTAAAAGAAAATACATTTAAGCATTTGCACGCAAAATCAAAAGATTTCTTACTATAACACTTTTATCACCTTTAAAGTCAGCACTATACATATACGGTACCTATTACAGCAGCACAACTGAGAGAAACCTGTTCTAACCTGTTAAAACCAGAAGCTGAGAATTGCATGAGGCAGTATCTTTGGTCTATAGCGACACAACGGCAACAATGATCACACTCTCAAAAAAGTATTTTGTAAAAATTTTTATTACTAAATAAATGTCAAATTGTAATTTTGACATTTAGTAAGAAATAATTAATAAGGAAAACATTTTTGACCATTTTAGAGATTAAAATGTAGCGAAATATACAATTTTCCTCCAATCACTAACAAAAGAAAGATTTTTCCAGCCAAGATTGGCATGGATTTTGGAAGAATATCGCAGAAGATTGAGAAATAAAAAGCACCTTTTTTTTAAATACAAAGATTTATATATAAATATTTTAGCTTAAGCGAAGGTGCTCGCAAGCACTCATTTTAGGATTGGTCGCAAGCAAAATTTATTTTTTAAAGAGCACCAGGTTAAGGACCCCTGCTCTAGGTGGTAGACAATCTTTATCATCTAATGCATAGGTTCCCAAACTTTTTCGGGCCACCGCCCACTTTGCAAGACAAATTTTGTCTTGCAAATTTTGCAAAACGCCCCCATTATAATAGTTTTCCACGTTCAAGCCGTTTGATATTTTCAACGTAAATAGCAACTAATGATACATTACTGCTTATTCCGTTAAATTATTTAAAAAGCAGTGGCCAATATGTGCTTCATCTTGAACACAGTTATTGCTATACCAATTTTGACGAAACAGAGCCCATACGTAAAGATTGTAAAGTGTATGCTCGAATAACATTATGCACAGTTTCATACAATGGTTTAAATATGAAAATTCAGAATACATATTAAGAGATTGCAAATGCTTTAGTAAGAATCTTATTGTAATAATTAAAACACCATCAAATATATTACAAAATTGTTTATTTCAAACTTACAAAGTAAAAATACAAAGCAAAAATAACAAATTAATGTGAAGTTTCATACAATGGTTTAAATATGAAAATTAGAATACACATTAGGAGATTGTATTACATTAGTAAGAATCTTATTGTAATAATTAAAACACCATCAAATGTATTAGAAAATTGTTTATTTCGAACTTACAAAGTAAAAATACAAAGAGAAAATAAATTAATGTGAAGGATGAGCCTGATGCATTTTTAAAAGTTTGTTAATATTGGGTTCAACTTTCGTTAAAAACAGTCATAAATCGCCATGCTCAGTTATATGCAATCGGTTCCTTCTCTTAGAAAGGAAATTTGCTACAGCACTAAACCCACACTCAGCCAAATAAGAAGATGGAAATGCAATTAAAAATTTCTGCACTATTTCCCATAATCCAGGGTACAGTGTTGGTATTGATTTCTGAAACCAGAACTCTTGGTATCCACTTTTGAATTTTATTTTTAGTTCTTCATTCGTTGTGAGTTCTATGGGTTCCTCTTCTAAATTTGATGATCCTGCTGTGTTTACATGTTAGAAAGGATCTAGAACCCAATTTGGTATATTCATGTTTAGAATATCCTTGAATTGCTCATTAAAATCAGCATGGAGAACCTCCAAGTGTTTGCAGTATGTAAGTAAATCTTCCTTTTTGAGAGACACTGCTGATAAATTTGAAAAGTGGCTATATTTCCCTCGGCCTAGATTCCGCTTGAACAGAAGAACTTTCCCCACAAAAGTGGCAATAACGTTTTTTGTTTTAATTAAATTCCAATCATCACCTTGTAATTGTAGATTGACTTCATTAAATATTTTATAGAGGTCTGTCAAATAAGCGATGTCCTTTTTGGATGTAATTAGGTTGGCCCGCAATCCGTTGTCTCTGTTTTCTAGGAACTCTAGTACTGAATCAAGCAAATTGTAAAATCAATTCAGACAAATACCTTTTGAAAGCCAACGAACTTCTGTGTGAATCAGCAAACGATTGAAATCTTCATCGTTTTTCACTACAAAGTTGGCTAAACAATCTGTCGCTCAATGAATTGCTTCTAATCTTGTTGACTTGCTCTAATAACATAATGGAGCGACGTATGCAGGTGTTCACTTAAATTCTTCACAACCAAATGTTGACGATGAAGAACACAATGTATAGCGAGTACATTTGGTACTGCTTGTTTCAAATGCACTGTGAAATCCTTGTGGCTCCCTGTCATTGCTGGAGCACCATCAGTAGCAGAAGACAAAATATTACAAATAGGAATGTCTTTCTCTTGAAAAAACTTATTCGTGGTATTAAATATAGGTTCTCCCTTTGTATCCACTTCCAAATTTTTAGCAAATAATAATTCTTGACAAACCCTTTATTCTTTTATGAATCGTACGTATGAAAAGAGTAGTGCTTCATTATTTGGGAGAGTTGATTCATTGTGTTGAATGGAAAATTGGCAAGTCTTCAAATAATCGCACAATGATTTTTCAATATCTTCAGCCATTTCATCGATTCTTCTTTGCACTGAATTATTGCTCAAAGGAATTTTCCTGATGAGATCTGACGCTGGCTTATGAAGCACAGTGTTTATTACTTCTTTTACTGCCAGCAAGATTAATTCTTCACCAATTGTGTGTGATTTTCCTGCTTTTGCGATTAATAATGAAATATTATAAGAAGCTTGTAATCCGTCATTATCTTGTTTAGTGGACGACGCAAAAAGTTTTGATATAGTCGGACGTTTAAAATATTTTTCTTCTAGTACTTGAAAATAGGAAAAATCTTTATATTTTTCGTCAGCATGCATTTTAGTCAAATGTTCTTGTAGCCTAGAAGGCTTCATTGCTTCATTTGAAAATACTTTTTGGCAAATCAAGCACATAGGTAATAATTGGTTCGTAGGAGACTGAATAAAGCCATATTTCAAATACTCAATACTGTACTGTCGACATTTCTTCTTATATTCAGACATAATAAAGTAATAAAATTTGCAACAATATTCACAAAATGAAAGATTTAATTTACACTTTGTATGACTCCACTTATCTATCACACTTTCGACTGATGATTTTAATGAAACTTATTCCTAAACAGCAAAAATGTACGATCACATATCAATTTATGAATTATTACGTCAGCAAAACCGCCTTGGAAGTTTTGAAGATGAAACGTGCTACGGCATTAGTTTAAAATTTGCGCCTAATCTGTCTCAAACGAATCAACAGACGCAGAGATATAATTGACTGGTCAAGCTTACGTCATTAGCGTTACCAAGGTGATCCAAGGAGAAAATAAAACTGTAAAAAATTTGTGGAAAACAAACAGTTGAGCACCATTACTTGCGAACAATATTTTGCATTGTCGCTCTGTCACAACATTTTGCTTTTACTGCTTTCGTAATTGTTGTACGAAAGAATTGCAACGAATTGGTTTTGAAAAACAAAAATATCGCATTTCCTTTCTTCAGTATGTATTGTATCTACTAACACAAAATATAGTAACTTCATCTATTGGAAGCCATACTGGAAACGGAAGGAGAAAAAAAAAAAAAAAAACTGGTAAAACTAATCACTACAATGCGCATTTCATAAAAAAAACAGTTCGCTGTATTATAATTGTTTCTGAGGACAAAATCGGAACAGCAGTTTCATGGATGTATATTTGATCTTCTTACGAACTTTCAAGAAAATATTTCTATTCATAGCTGCGTTATAAACTTTGAAAACTGATGTCGAAGGAACTTCGCATGCATCTTGCCTGGTGTGCAAACGAAAAAAAATATATATATACAGTAGATTCCGGTTATTTGGGACACATTGGGACTAGTGCATTTTGGCCCAATTAAGCGGCTGCCCCAATTATCCGAAGTTTCACGTAAATACAGTAGTTAAAAATACAATGTATCCCCTTTACAATTAATTCACTGTACAATCAAATCATGTTATGACAAACTCACCATAGTAAAGCACTGTTCACTGTACGATGTGTAGTAAGCGCCGGTCATTGTGATCACATTTGTGAATTGAATTTTAATTCAATTAAACAGCGATTCTAATTAGCAAAAATAGGAGGAATATTATCCAGGCTATAAAAGCAAAGATATATTAAGCACAAATTTACCCTTTATTACCTTACCAATTAAAAAATTAAATGATACGTGAATTCGGAAGAATGCACGTGATAATCAGAATAATTAATACGTACTACATACTAACTAAACTAGTTGACATTTCTGTTCACTGACATTTGTGGGTGGGGTTAAAATTTAAAACAGTAAAAAGATAAGCAATCAATAACAAACAACACTGTGCACAAATTGAAAGTAACACAATACACGCAAGTGGGAACGGAGTAAAGAGTTACAAAGCTTTAAAAATAGGAATGAAGAGAAGGTTCTGAAAATTATTTTTTTTATATGATTGAAGATTCCATGGAAGTGTAAACACATTTTACCATAATAACCCACAGAATTCCAGCTGTCAGTATTATCGTAAATTCAATAAGATCGAGTTTACTATCCGTTTATGATAGATTGCACTAACAGAAAAGTCCAATAAACAGGCGACTGCTAATTGTTTTTATTGTTTTTTGGTTGTGACCTCTAGAAATCCGACCAAATTACGTGGTACGGTCGGAGACAATCGTAGGGTAATCTCCAGTGATGCGGTCTCCTGCCCCGATTAAACGGCCCCAATTAAGCAAAGTAAATCCTGACTATTTTCTCAATTGGCTTCTGTTTTTTTAAGATTTGCCCCAAATAAACGGCTGCCCCGATTAACCGGAATCCACTGTGTGTATATATATATATATATATATATATATGCCACGAGTAACGGATTGTTTTATATGCACTTGATACCATCAAAAAATTTGAGGGAAAAATTGAATTTTCATTATCACACACACACGCCTGAAAAATTCACCATAAAGTGTCATATGTTTGCTTGCTTGAATTTCATTCTGAGCTGCAAATGTAATTTCACTACTCTTGCGGTGACAGAGCTGCTGTTTGCCGAATGAAGGAAAACAGGGTTCATTTTCCTGAAATTTCCACTTCCACTTCCTTTCATTCACTTGGGGGGAAAAAAAACACTCCTTAGGGGAGGGAGTTCACCCTTTCTAGTCCAACCCTAAGGGAAAGAGACAGAGAGAAAGAAATAAAAATACTCTTTGGTGGTAGGAAGGCCAGGAGATTGTCAAAGGTCCACAACTGTAACTTTCATCACAGATGCCGAAGTTCTAGTAAGTCAGTTTCATCGCGGATTCAAAAGTATTTCTTTATTGCATTCAGTTTCACAACTGATGCTAAAGTTCTAATAAGTCAGCTTCATCGTAGGATGCCTAAGTTCAGATTAGTCCGATTTTTGTCCGGTGTGCATTCAATAAAAAATCCTCTTTGCTTTATTGTAATTGTTTTTTTGGAACAATTATTTTGCAATAATCCCCCTGGAAATATTAGCCAGGGAACTACATTATACATTTCAAACATCGCCGTATAGCTTTTCCTTGAATACAAATGACTACAGTTACTTTCCTTTGAGTGACCGCCTTGTACAGTTGTGGACACTTCCTTCCAGTCAGTAAAATCATCAGTAGTCATCCTTTATTGTACCTAAAGTAATTTGTTATGTTGGGGCAAACAGTTTTTGCTCCTAATTGAAGTAGCACTTTCGAATTTTGCCCAAGTTGATTATCTGCACATATTGAAAATTAGAAGGCCAGTAAAAGAGATAATTGGTGGGCAGCATTCCGATAACAAATTTTCTGTTTATACTCCAGGATGACCACATGGTCAGAGATCCCAAAATAGAGAGAGAGAGAGAGAGAGAGAGAGAGAGAGAGAGAGAGAGAGAGAGAGAGAGAGAGAGAGAGAGAATACAAGAAACCGCAATGCATTTAGCATTCACTGACTTGATTATGTGAAATTGCTCGCCAAAAACCACAGCAAAGCAAGAGAAGTGATGGGGAGGAGAAAATTTATTTTTCAGCAAGGTTTCTCTGTTTATTGCAGTTCAGAACAGCATTATGACTGTGGATAGTGAATTTATTCGGCTTCTGTACTAAAACAGAATTTCTCCCTTTGCAATGACATCAAAGCGTAACAAGTAAATATCTTCTAAGAATATTTTTCGAGCAGCCGCTAGTCACAAACTGTTAGCTTTGTGCTGTTAGAAAATATTGCAGTTTTGTGAAGAATACACATTTCAAGAAACAATCCATTATTCATAGCTTTTTTTTTTTTTTTTTTGTTAGTTGTTGGCGCATTGGTTTCTGTGGCCATAATGCACCTACCAATGTTTTTGCACTACTCTGATCCAAGCCCAAGGCGGGATTCCAACCCGCACCACACTTTACCCACCCGGCCAGCCCGGTCGGCGTTATTCATAGCGGATGGTTTTTTTTTTTTTTTTTTCCCTTCTTTCGCACACCAGCTTTCGAAGTTTATAACGCAGCTACAAATAAATATTTTCTCGAAATTTCGTTAGAAGATCAAACACAGGAAACTGCTGTTCTGACATTGTTTACTAAAAACAATTACAATGAAGCAAACTTTTTTTTTTTTTTTTTTTTTATCAAATGCGCATTGCAGCGTTATCAGTTTTACACCAGTTTTTCTCGTTTCTAAAAGATGAATTTCCCTGATTTTCTGTTCGTAGGAGCAATACACGTTGAAGAAAGGAAATACGATTTGTTTGCCTTTCAAAAACAGTTGTTGCTACTGTTTCGCTTTATTGCTTCTTATGTCAACTCACAGTAGTTCACGTTATCGCGTTTCAAAGGCCCTAGGCTAATTAGGCCTGTGTCTAAAAAAATACACACTTGATGTCACATTTTTGTCATTTGCATGAAATTCAACAGAAGGTTTTGAAAATGGAAGTGGGAAAATCGAAGAAAACAGTTCTGGCTTCACCTACAGCAAATTTCAGCTGTGTCCATAGAGTAAAAATTATAGAATTTATTAGTTGACCTTCGAACTGGGTCCACTGCACCTGAGGAGATAAAAATACGGATAAGGAGCCACCGACCCCTAGACCGCCTGAATGCCCCCCCAATTGCTTCTGAACCCACTATCACCCCCCCAGGCTTCAGCGTCCACTGGGGGGGGGAGCACTTTGGGAACCTATGATCTAATGCAATATAATTTTGCTTATTCCTGGAAGCTTGAAGGTGTAAAACGTGATTAGTCTCCAGAGCAAAGCTCTGGCAACCTTATCTGTTCCATCGTGCAGTATAAGTGATGTCTTTTCAGTGATGAGCTGCAGGGGCCTGAAAATTTGAAGACAAACAACCTTAAGAGGTGTTTAACTGATTAATGCATACCTGTCAACTTTCGACTTTCAAAAAGCTGGAGATCAGGCAATTGTAAGCAAGAGAAAGAGGTTTTTTGAGCTCCAAATCCAAACTAGAAATTAAATTGCACTCACAAATTACACATTTTATATTAAAATATAGATACAGGGCTGTTCATCAGTATAGTATATTTTCAAACATTAACTTACCTAGGATTTTTTTTTTGTCTGTGGATTTCTGTTTGGATTAGATGTTAGACATAAACTGATTATGACTGCTTAGAGAAAGATACTGTTGCAGACTTTGCAACTCTTCAGAAAAGTTTTTTTTTAGCAACAGTGCTGCCATTCAAGACTTGGCTATCAATAGCAGAAGCATTCCCCAGAAAGAAAAGATCTGAATTCAATTTTTTTTTTAAACGTACAATTAAATATTTTCTGGCACTCAAGCACTACTATGAATACTTACTGAAATGCCAAGAATAACTTGTATACATTTCATGTTTTCTTGTTCCTTGAAGAAGTCACTTGTCAGTGCCAAGAATAACTTGGGGCAACTTGTTATATTTCATGCTTCCTTGTTCCTTGAAAAAGTCAGTGACAAAGGAAATCAGTTTCTCAACAATGGACCGCTGTACCTCAATCCTAACTTTTTTCTTAATAATGTCTGGTAGATTCTCATATTGAAACTGACAGAACTGCTGCTGCCAAAAACATCTAATGCTTCATCTATTTCTTTGCTGACTATTCTGACAAAGTGGGAAACATGTTTACACGTGGCATTATTTTATGCTAAAAATTGATTCCATAAAAAGTTATAAATACTTTGGATACTGCAGCTACTGTCACTGCTAAGGCAATTCTTTCTGATTCTTTGGTTATAAAACACTTGATGTTCATCAAGACTCATTTTGATTTTTTTCTTTCTTTGAGAATTGCCAATTGAAGCAGAGAAAGTTAAGTAAGAAATTAGCTACCCTGGAGACAGAAAATAAGACAACTTGGCTAATGGAAATTGGCATTAGTAGATGCATATGATGCAAGTAAGCAAGCTTATATAGCATCAGCCAAAAAAAAAAAAAAAAACTTCCCATTTCACCCACCCATTCACTCCAAATGTTTGTCTAATTCTGTCTGAACTTATTTAAGTTGTTAACTTCCACTACAACAGATGGAAGTTTGTTCCAACAATAAACCACTGCCTGGCTAAAAGTAAATTTCCGCACATATATTCTACAATTGTCTCACCTCAATATGAATTTATGATCCCTCAAGTGAGTAATCTGAGCAAGAGGAAGAATCCCATCAGCACTGAGCTTGCTCAAACTATTCAAGGCCTTATACACCTCAATTATATCACCTCATAGGTGTCTAATCTCTCGAGAAGCTGCAATGCACAGAATTTAAGTCTTTCTTTGTACAAGTAACCCTTTGTTCCACTCACCAATCGTGTTACCCTTCTTTGTACTCATACCAACAGCTCTACATATTTCCTAAAATGAGGCCTTCAGAGCTGTATATAGTACTCAAGGTGTAGCCTGACCATTGCCCTATACAAGGTAACAATCACCCCCCATCCCTGTTAACAAAATTCCAGTATATCATTGACAAGAGCTACTCTTGCAGCCCGTCTGCACTGTTCAGAAAACTTCATATCTGACTGCACAATTACCCCAGATCCTTTTCATTCTCTACTACCCTGAGTATAGTACCACCCAGTTGATATGTTACTCTGGGGTTACTGCTACCCATATGCACTACTTCACATTTGTCAATGTTAAACCAGTTTCCACCTCTCAGCCCATCTGCTCAACTTTTCCAGATCCTGTTGCAGTAGTGTACTATCATTACTGTCATTAACCACCCTGACAACCTTCGTATCATCTGAAAACTTAGACATTGACCCTGATATACAGTAGCAGATCCAGAAAAAAAATGACAGGAGGGGCACCATGTGTGACAGGGGAAGTACTGTTTTGTGCTGTGTTTGTGCACAAACAAGGCACAAAAATGCACAGAACAAAACACACATGACACTCAAATGTAATGTGACTGGCAGACACAGGCATGCAGCTAAACTTTGAATCACTTTCAAGTAAACATTACGCATGACCAAACTGTGTGGCACCTCGAATTAGAATGGCAATCACATCAGTCAATCTTGCAACTGTAGTCAGTTGAAAACAGCTAAGCCACAATCCAAAAATAGCTGAAATGAAAAAAAAAATTTTTTTTTTTTTTTTTTTTATTGTAACTAAATGGAATTTAAACGATTGGTGTATATTCTGTGAAAAAATTACAGGGGGGGGGGCTACCCTGAATCCACCTATGCTGATATACCGTCATCAATATCATTGATAATACCGAGAAAAAAAAAAAAAAAAAAAACACTGGTCCCAACACTGAACCCTGGGGAACTCCACTAATAACATTAGTGCACAAAGAGCAGTATACACTGATAACCACTCTCCATATTCTCCCATTCAACCATCCTTTTATCCATTGTAGCAACTTGTCCTTAATGCCATACTGCTCCAATTTGTACAGTAGTCTTCCATGTGTATCAAAAGCTTTCCTAAAATCCAAGTATATGATATCAAAATTATTTTTTGCATTCAATTCCTTTGTAACCACATCATAGTATCCAATCAAATTTGTCAGACAAGACTTCACCTTAACAAACTCATGCTGTGTCTGAACTATAACTGCAGTCTTGTCTAGATATTTCTGCATCGCTTCCTTAACCAGTGACTCCATTATTTTCCCTGGAACAGAAGTTAGACTAACAGGTCTGTACTTATTCATGTCACCCTTGTACATCTCCAGTCTATTTGGATCTCCCCTGAGTTATAATTATAGCTAAGAGTTTGATTACTTTCTTTAATATAACTGTATAGATCCCATCCATCCCAGTAGTTTTTCTATGTTCAATTTCAACAATTTCAGTCCACTTTTCTCTCAGTTATTACAAAATAATTTAGCTCCCTGCCAGAGTTTGATAAACTTTTCACATGCTCCTTCCTGAATAACTCCTCATGTAAATGTAGATGCAAGCTACTCATTCAGTTTGTCAACTAACTCAGCAGGTTCATCCACAATTGAACCATCAATGTCAAGTGGACCAATCTGATTCATTCCCTTCCTTCTAAAGTTTAAATAAGTAAAGAAGTCTTTAATGTTTTTCTTTGCATTGCTTGCCAAAAGATTTCTTGTAATCTGCCTTTGCTTGCAACATAAAGATTTTACAGAATACAGACAAAAATATATTTGAGCCATAAAGAACACTACTATCACTGATGTGTCAGTAATCTACCTGTTCCTTGTAAGGAAATCTCCTCCAATTGTAAAAGATCAACTTTTCACATATAAGAAATGCTAGCATATCTTATTTTTTGTCAAATGATATATAGTATTGATCTATTTGCAATATACCAAATTATGGAGTAGAGATGTGGAATATTTCTGGTTACAATTAATTTGGAACTGTTACTAAGTTGGAACAAGAACAGATTGTTACTACACAATTGAAATAACTTAATTCATAACAGTTACTTTAAGAACAATAATTCCTAATAAGTATTTATAGTAACATGTACTGCAAGAAATCAGAAATGGGAAGTTTTCACTTTATGTGGGAATTTACCTTTAAAAATATAATCTGGGCAAGTTGTTTTGACCTTAGCCTGGTTCTTCAATCATTTAGCAGCATTCTTGTCTCTGAAAACAATTCCTCACCTGGAACAACACTAGGTGAGCAATTGTTTTATTCCCTGCTTTTTTGCCTTTTACGCTGCTATTTCGGCAAGTTCTGGATAATTTCTGGTACTCTGCCACAGCACAAGATATACATTCAGCTTGAACAATTCCTCTTTCAAATAGCTACAACTCCAGGATTCTACTGTACTTTGCACACTGGTGTAGCAGTAGGTTTGTCAGGGCCGTTGCTGCTTGTTTATCAAACAAATCCCAAACTGAAATTTTAATTTCATTCATTTCAATTCTGCTAATTTCACATTTCTTCTGCCTATTGGAATCCACTAGTGGATGAAATTTTTTGGCAAGAAGAGTTATTACAACAAGGATCAAGAATAGTACATAAAGCTAAAGTCTACTCAACTCTCTATATTGTTAAACTTAACCTCAAGATCCCTATTCAGAGCAAAAGTCACGTTCTTCACCTTACTATAATACAGTTACTTAAGCAGAGCTTTGAACAGCCATCTAAAAGCCAAAAAGAATCAGTATAACCCCCAGTGATTATTTATGTGAAAATTCCAAGAGGGATGTCATATTTGGACAGCAATATTCCACTCTTCTGCAGCGAGCATGGGTAAGGGCTAATCAGCTAGAGCAAAAGCGGTTCTTATTACATATTGAGTTCGGTAAACCAGCACAATACTGCATTGAATTCCACATAAACCAGCACAACAGTGTTGATTTCCACACTGTTACAAATACATATCTTGAAAAGTATTTTATATATCTTAAAACAGCTTTTTGGATTCTTCATTGAAACTGTGCTAATATTTTAGTAACTGATCATATGACAGTACTTCCCTTGAAGAATGCAACTACAGTTTTCAACAAATCAGAAATAATCTACAAAAAGTGTATTTGTTAAGAATTTTTCTTTGTTATTAAAAGTTAGTTTAAAAAATTTTAGTGCTATTAGAGAAAGGTTTCATTGTGCATATACATGTAATGTTATACTGTGTAATGTTATCTGCACTGCTGTAGGAAGAGGGTACATTCCCCAGAAGGCATTTTTCAAAATAATGGTCATGTTAAACAGCTTCATCCCAAAAACTGACTCTCCTAAAACCAAAATCGTTACTGCCATGAGAAAGCTGAAAACCCATCCAAATTTTTCAATTCATGTACTATTGAAATTTTCATCTTCATCATACCTCACTAACACTTTAGGATGGAATGAGTACATGAGATTATGGAGTTCTTGAGGAGAATTACTGTACAGATGCTGAATAAATGTAAGAAATCCCTGATGTGGATGTTTTTTTACTAGTACGTCAAACTTGAACAATTTTTAGAAGTGTCAACATGACGTTGAAGCCCTACTATAACATCTTGGAAGAAAGAAGTAGGAAGTCACGCCAGACGTCAATACAACAGTTCTTGACAAAGGGAAAGGAACCCTCAGAACCCGATGACCATCAACCAGGAAACTCCAATTAACGTCGCCCCGTTACGTCATTGTCATATAAAATATCAGTGAAATAAATACGTACTCAAGCGATGACTCCACAGGACCAAAATAAATTAAAATTTTATTTTATTGTTTTACGTATAAGTATAAATAAAACATGCATTAGATCTTTAAAATATCTATTTATGGACAGAAATATTAGTACATACTGGGGAAAATTTTGGGACCTATCTCATTCAATTACATTATAAATTGGTCTTGTTTTATGACTTTTCATTTTACTACCCTGTTTTGCTGGAACCTAATCTTGTTCTAAAATGGGTCCTACTTGTACAATACTGTTATACAATATTGAAAAATCTATAAACAGACTTTGTAGTGATAATCAAAAGCATTCTATTTTAAATTATAATCATATTACAAAGTGTTATGTTTAATATGTATATTAAACATAAAACTCTATGTACGTAAGTATTAATTTATTATAATGCTTTTAATTATCAATTCTATAAATTCCTGCTAACCTGTGGATAATATTCTTCCAATTTTCAAATATATCATTTAATTGGCAATAAAGAGTAAATCTGTGCTTTAAGACTTAATTTTTATCTTCTTCCCTGTGTGCCATTTCCTAACGGAGGTTGGCAACTTACCATGACAAATGTCTGTCTTTGGTAGCTCTGAACAGCTGTTCAAGTGTTCATTCCTGTCCAATTCTTAATGTTATCAATCCATGATGTACGTCTTCTCCCAGGCTTTCTTTTTCCTTCCATTCTGCTCTTGATAATTAGCCATGGAATTGCGTATTTGTTGTTCCTCATCAGGTGTTCAAGATATGCTGTTTTTCTTTTCTTTATGTCCTTCAGCAATTCATGTGTTTTTCCAATTCTCTGGAGGACAACCTTATTGGTCACCTTTGCTGTCCATGGTATGTTAAGCATTCTTCTGTACATCCACATTTCAAATGCTTCTAGTTTTTTCGAGGTATCAGTTTTCAGTGTCCACATCTTAGAACCGTACAACAAAACTGACCAAATGTAACACCTCATCATCCAGATTCTAAGGTGGAGATCCAAGTTTCCATTGTACAATGCAGGTCTCATTTTAACAATATACTGCCTGGCCATATCAATCCTTGCTTTTATTTCCATATCCAGTTCATTTTTATCGTTGATCCAACAGCCTAGATATTTGATATTGTCATCTCTCTCTATCAGCCTCCCATTTAACATGAGGGGGAGATGTTGGCATTGCCACATTAAGGACCACAAGCTTAGTCTTTTTGATATATATTAGTCCCAAGGCCCATTCTTTTCACTTTCTTCACTAACACAATTGAGGAGTATCTGTAAGTACTGCATATTAGTTGTACAAAGTACAGTGTCATATGCATAGGGAAAGTTGTTAATCACTATCATTGACAGATAGTCCTCCATTTCTTCCACCTAATGCTCTCTTGAAGACGACATCCAAGTAAATGTTAAACAGGATGGGGGGGGAGTACACATCCTTGCCTCACTCCACATTCAATGCTGATGTTTACTGTCTCTCTGCCATGAACTATAACAGATGCTGTTTGGTTCCTATAGTGGTGTTTGATTATTCAGATGTCCTTTTTATCAAGGCCAGACTCCTCAAGGACCTTGATGTGTTGGACGCAATCAAAGGCCTTCTCAAAGTCAAAAAAACAAAGATGGGCATAAACCTGTTGTTCTCTACACCTTTGCATCATGACCTGGGCACATGATAGTGCTTCTCTTATACCCAGTCCTTCCCAAAATCCAAACTGCACATTGTCCATCAACTCCTCACAATTCCTGAAAATCTGATTTTGAATTATTTTTAGGAATATTTTGAGGACTTGGCTCATCAAGCTGATGAAGTCTCCACAAGCCCTGGTGTTTAGTTTTTTGGAAAGAGTGATGGACATCAATGTCAGCCAGTCCGAAGGGATGTTGCCCGTGTCGTAAATTCATAAAAAAATGCAACAAGAATGTTGATGTTTTTGTAGCAGAGCAATTTGAATATTTCAGCTGTGATTTCATCAGGTCATTTGACTTTTCCCTTCTTCATTGGTTTAATCACGCTCTCCACCATGGATCTTAGGATGGATGGTCCTACCACTGCATCAATGTTGTCATCTAATTCATGTCCACTGTTAGCAAAGAGGTCTTTTATGTATTTAGACCACACATCCAGTCTCTACTTTTCATTTCGGATTGAAGTTAGTTGTTTCCTTCTATTAATTCCTGAAATCTAATATTTTTGTGAAGATTGAAATGGTGTTTTTCTTGCAGAGCTTCTATTTCTGTGCATTTTTCTGTAATCCAGCTATCTTTCGCTCCTTTAATTTTGTTCTTAATCAGTTTATTCACCTCCTTGTACTTTAGTGCATTGCAGTTCTTAAATGCTCTGTGCTTCTCCATGAGTGTCAAAATTTCATGTCATCCAGTCCTCCTCCAGACATTTTGTAGTGACCTAGAACTTCTGAGCCCATTTCAGTCAGAACAGATTTAAAACTCTTCCAAAGATCTTCCACTCACCTCTCCTCCTGCCTATGGATGTATTGCATTCTTTCGTTAAGGCACGTCTTCATTAACTGATACATTTCTGGATCTTTTAACTTCTCTAAGTCAACTTTCTTCATCAGTTACTTTCTCCTAGTAGCCTTCGGTCTCATTTTTATCTCAGGTATGACTGGATTGTGGTCTGAATCAATATCTGCACTGGGGTATGTCAGTGCTTTTAATACTGCTCTGAAAATGCTGATTGATCATGATATAGTCAATTTTGTTTTGACCACATTTTGTGTGCTGTCTAGGGATGACTTCCATGTATAGATCCTTCTCATGGGGAGTTGAAATGGACTGTTAGCAATCGTAAAGTTCTCCTCTTGGCAAAATTGTATCAGCCAATCCCCTCTTTCATTCTTTGCTCCAAGACCAAATTCTCCCACAGTTTCACCTGATCTGCCTTTTCCAACCTTATTATTTTTTATAGCCTCTGGATAATATTTATCAATTTTTTCTTATTAGAATCAAAATTCAATTTGCAACATGATCACTATAACAAGCACTTACTCTATTTTGAATTTTCATGTACTAAATCCTTAAAGCTCTCATAGGCATTTTCTCTTGTTTAACAGGTAAGCTTGCCACTTAAGTCTAAAATGCTGATGGAACTGATATTCAGGTGACATTTGTGTCAAGTGAACTGAACTAACAACCAAATCCTCTGCTTTCACCTTCACGATGGGGGGACTGTTAGTAACTCTGGATGTAACCCCCATGTGCAGGTCCTGAAATACAGCACCTAGTATACTAGCGGTGAGCACCAAGGTGTAAACCAAAACAGGGTTGAGGTGTGGCATCCACACCACACAGAGGAATGCCACCTCTGCATCACAGGGCAATACCAGGTGGGAGTAGGCTCTGATCAACCAGTGCCATACAGCCACTTTGCTTATTGGAGGCTTTGAAGTGGTAAAAACTCATGAATAGTCTCCAGAACAAAGTTCTGGCAACCCTATTTGTTACATTATGACTGATGTTTTTCAAGGTTATAATGGGCATCACAACAAGATCCAATTTTCCTTACATTTCAAGGGTAAACTATAAAACAGTTCACTGGATCGAACCTATTGATAACTCTAGGAAGCATACAGATCAGCTAGTGTATAATCTCGCTGCCTCTACTCTGCCAGATATTGACTGGAGGCAGTCCAAAAAGCTATATGCAGAGGGCATTGTTGATGCCACATTATGTCAAGGGCACTGGATATATTCTTGCCATGAGTAAGACATATCCAAAAACTTCATTGCTTCATATAACTTGTCCTCCCGCTTTTTTCACTACTGCATACATCATGAATAGTCAAACTAACAGGGTGTACTTATCTGCAAAAAGATCTAACCACCAAATTACGTCCTTGTTCACATTTCACAAATATACATAGTCTCCGTTCCAGTCTCAATGATGTTCATTTCCACTTTTTAGTCTGCCAAGCCCCACTTATGTTTTCTGACAGAATCCCAGTTATCGGTTGATTCAACCACTGCTTATCTCATTTCTCCTAATTATTTACTGTACAATATAAGGCTGAGAATGACCATAAGGGAAAGGCTTCATTGGAGAAGAGACCATCACTAAGTTGAGATCTGAGGGACCCAGAGAACCATTCACCTCAACTATGTAATTGGAAGGGTTGTTCAAGAGAAAAAATCAAGGGTGTTGGCTGTGTGGTTAGAATTGGTGAGTATTCTGGTAGGTAAATGAACAACCTTACAAAATGACAGTAATTGCAAAAGCTGCAGCATCTCTATCAGCTGGGTCTGTGCGGCTAGAAAACAGAAAGCAACTGAAGTTTTGAATATTAAAATCACCAGTACAAATTACCTCACTATTAGGAAAGCTGGACTGGAGAAAATCAAGTTTCAAAGAAAGGAAGTCAAAGAGTTCTAAGTGATTAGTGGAGTTGGGAGAACGATAAAGATCACAAATAAATTTGACCAACTGGGGTAGAAAGAATTTAAGCCAGGGAAGATCAAAAAAAGGAGATTCGAAATTACTAATCTCTGACAGGGAATATCAGAGTAGACATACAAAAGTATCAACTTTGATGTTTGTTTGTTGTTTGTTTGTTTGTTATTTGGTTTTTAGGAGCATTAGCAACTAAGGCCATATTGCTCCGGGATATGCGGTGGTCATTCCCTGACCTTTCCGCATCCTCCGTATTTGGTGGTGACGGGCTCGAACCCCGGTCTAATCAAGAAGCGTGTTCTACGCACTGCCGCTCCTTCCCACCTGGCTACGGAGGCGCCATATCAACTTTGAAGCAAAAAGAATTGTCCAGCTAATTATGAGAACTCAGAGGAACATCAGTTGTATCAACTGATAACTGGAATTATGAAAAAGTAAGTGGGGTTTGGCAGGCCAAGTAGAAATGGACATCACTGAGATTGGAACTGAGACCACATACATTTGTGAAATGAACAAGGAAGTGTTCTGGTGGTTTATATCTTTTTGCAGATAAGTTTGTTCTACTAGTTTGAATATTCATGTACTAGGCAGTTGTACACAGTAGAAAAGGTGGGAAAGACATTGTCTGAAGTAATAGATTTATTGGATATGGTACAAGAATATACCCAGCAGCTTAATGTAATGTGGGATTGATAATAACCCCACACACTCACTACACTCTCTCTCTCTCTCTCCAGTCATCATCTGGCAGAGTAGATGCAGCGAGATTATACACTAGCTGAGGCCTGGGCAAACTATGGCTCGCGAGCTTTAATTGTATTTTTGAAAAAAAGTTTACTTATTTTATGCCTTTTGCGACGCCTTTTTGAAAAATAAATTTGTATAGGTAATACATTATAGAATTTGCCGACTTGTAAATTGTTTTTTCATCTCTGCATTGTTCAAATTGAGATAGAATTTATAGAATTTGAAATTTTGCGCAAACCAGAGCGAGCCAATGGGCACTTTTATAACAGCATAATTTGCGATTAGAAACTAACTGCGGAAAACTACAGTAACAGACAATCGGTGATGACAACGGCTTTGTTGCGGTGGTGGAGTAATAGGACAGAACCGCTGACTGGCCGCAGTTCCAATCTGTTTTCTCTGATGGTCATCCCACAATTAGTTTTTTTGCGTTATCTTCGGTTATCATCTTGGTGCCAATAGTGATAAAAATAAAATTTACGCCCTTTTAAAAATGGAGAAAAAACGAAAAATTCAACAAGAGCATTGTATCTTCAATGAAGAGTAACAAGACTCATCTACATCTCATCTGCCGGGAGAGTGTCTCAGTGTTGAAAGAGTACACTATTAAAAGACATTTCACAACTAAACATTCTGAATATTGTGCCAATTTAACTCTGGAAGCGAGAAAGAAAACTGCTGATGGACTGATTCAAAATTTATCTAGACAACAAAATGTGTTTACATGGCTAACTAAGGAACAAGAAGCTATCTTGTAGATGCTTCTTGTTCCTTAGTTGCAAGTTTTGTTATTTCTCATATAATTGCAAAAAGCAACAAGCCTTTTTCTGATGGAGACTATGATAAAGAATGTATGACTGAAGCTTGTGGAATTATGTCCTCACATTAAACACAAATTTGAGAATAGGTTTATCTCAGTGAACCGTAGTAAGAAGAATTGAATATATTGATACAAATTTGAATGAGCAATTATTATCAGTATTAGAATCCATAACATGGTACTCTATAGCTCTCGACGAAAGTAACAACCAAAAGAATACTGCACAGTTATTAATTTTCATACGTGAATGTCCCTCTAATTTTGAAATTATTGAAGAGCTTCTTTCAATGGAATCTCTTAAAGACGAAACAACGGGAGCTGATATATTTGAAAAGGTTGAAAAATGCTTAACAATATATAATTTACAATGGAACAAAATGTTAAGTGTAACAACTGACGGAGCACCAAGTTTGATAGGTAAAAATGTTGGAGCATTAAAGAAAATTCAGGATAAAATTTGTGAAAATTATCCTGATTATAATTTAATTACAATTCATTGTATCATACATCAAGTATTATGTAAAAATGTGTTAAAAGTTGAACATGTCACATCTTGTATTATTAAACTAGTAAATTTAATACAATCGAAGGGCCTGAAACACAGACAATTCATTAATTTTCTTCAAGATATTGAATCCGAGTACACAGATATTCCTTATCATGGCCAAATTTGATGGCTTAGCTTAGGAAAAGTTCTTCGGCGAGTATCGGATCTTAAAGATGACCATTCTATTTTTAAAACTGAAAAATATTATGGACTTTCCCGAATTAACTGGATTTGGGATTCTGTGTTTACCCTGGACATCGTGACACATTTAAATATTTTCAAGCGTACAAGGGAAAACTTTATACACCCATGATATGGTAAAAAGTTTGAATGGATTTCAATTAAAACTCCAGTTGTTACTGCGACATTTATTGATTAACAAGGTAGACCACTTCCCAACCATGAAGTTGCTGAACCTTCCAGAAAATAAATTTGAAAAATATTGTGAAATTATCAACGCTTTGAATGATGACTTTTCACGAAGATTTGGCGACTTCCAAAAAATTGAGACAAGTTTAGCAATAGCGCGCCGAGTGAACTACAACTTCAGATTATAGATCTGCGGTGTGATACCGATTTAAGGGAATTGCACCGTCGTGAGGAAATCTGTAAATTTCACAATACTCTTAATTCGGATAAATTCAACGAACTTAAAGATTTTGCCCAAAAAATGTTGGTTATTTTTGGATCAACCTACATATGTGAACAAACATTTTCCATCATGAATCTAAATAAAGATTTTTTACGATCATGCATCACCAATGAACATTTACAAGCAGTTTTAAGAATCCTAACTACAAAATTAACACCCGAAATTTAAAAAATATTAAAAGATGTAAACAGTTCCATTCTTCTCATTAAATTCTTGGTTGTTAGAGAATAATTTTTTTTTTATGTTATATTTCTTCTTCATGATAACAAATAATATATATCTAAAAACAGTATTTTACGTGCGGCCCGCCTTCTTTTTGAATTCCTAATGTGGCCCTTCAGCTAAAACGTTTGCCAGGCCTGCACTAGCTGAACCGGATGCCTCACCGAGAATTACCAACAGGTGTGTTCCAGTGAACTATCTATCAGCCCGCCTGTGAACACCGCTTTAGAACTAACATAATGTAAGTAAGGAAAATGGAATCTCATCATGGAGGAGATTAGGGGTTTTCTTTGGTTTTCTGCTTTAAGTCCTGCTGCAGCTGCCTTTTCCAATAGAAGCAGTGCAAGATTCACATTCACCTCTACCGCCAGCTGCTAGTAATTTGTCAGCCTGTATACCCCCTTATCCTCCAAAACTAGAGGGTTTCCAACCTATCTAACACTGCCATAATAGCTTCAGCAATATGTTTGCACCTATTTATTCTATTCTACTTAAGTTTAACACATCAGTATAAAGATACCTCTTTCCTATCAACAAGCACAAAATATATATGCTAAGAAAAATTCTACCCCGTGAGCCTCACACAATCTCTCATTAGTCATAACTGATTATATGCAAATTCAATGATTATGAAATTGACAAGAAAACTGAAGGAAAATAAAGAGGAAAAAAAATCAGTGAGAGAGACTATTATAGAGAAACTGCTACTATCACTACAGTTTTCATATCTCCCCACTGTCATTCTTTTTAACTTAGGTTTTTGTATTGTCAATTTCATAATCAACTAATCTGCACATAATTCAGTATTTAAATAACACTGGTGAACAAGTAAAATGTTATGAAAACATCCAATCTTGACTACTTTTATGCTGCTGAACACAAAAATCACATTAAAATTTGTTGGTTGGCTCTTATTTTCTTATTACAGTTGGGGTCTCATATTAGCAAGTTACTCTACGTTATCAACTATGCCAAAATGCATGGCATCACCGCAGTTTCAATACCACAACGCTCTTATCACATAAGTTTTTTTCACTTCAAATGCATCTTCAACTCTGTTGCAGTAATCCTTGAATATGGCTAGGTACTGGGTGATTTGTTCTCAGTTAATGGTTGTTTCTGTGAGATTAATATGTCCTGTAATTTTGTGAACAGTCCGGATGACTTCGGTTATGTATGTGGAGAAGTCACATTAGCTTCAAAAAGGTCCCTTAACTCAAGCATAAAAAAAGTCTTACTTAAAGGCTATGATAAATTCTGTCAAACAGAAGGTGAATGCACTGTTTGTAAGGATGTTGATGGTAGCAATGAACATGAGGCACATTCCCAAAGAATGGAGACTACTTATAGACACTTCTGGAGTTAGCCTTAAGGCAGTGTTATCACACAATGGAAATATACTGCCTTCAATACCTCTTGCATACGCCGTCCACAAAAAAGAAACATACGCAAGCATAGAGAACATCCTCTTAGGTGTACACTATTAGAAGTATAAGTGGTGAATCAAAGGTAATCGCTATTTTATTAGGACTACAAAAGGGTTACACTAAGTATAGTTGTTTTCTCTGTGAGTGGGATAGCTGTGCCAAGGTTATGCACTACAAGAAGAGGAGGTGGCCTCAACAAAAATCATTAACACCTGGAATGAAGAACATAGAATTTGAACCTCTGGCAGATCCAAATAAAGTTTGGCTTTCACCACTACACATCAAACTGGGACTCAGGAAAAATTTCATTAAGGCTTTGGTAGTGAACATTCCTGCATTCACATACTTGCAAGAGAAATTCACAGGGCTTAGTACAGAGAAGATTAAGGCAAGCATTTTCATTGTCCACAAATAAGGCAACTTTTCAAAGACGAACATTTCAAATGTGTCCTTAGTGATAGCAAGAAATGAGCATGGAAAGCCTTTCGAAATGTTTTGACTGGTTTTCTAGGAAATGTTATAAAGCCAGCAACTACAGGCAGCTTGCAGAAGATCTCATTACTTCTTATTAAAAAATGGGGGGCAACATGTCATTGAAGATGCATTTCTTGCACTGACACCTGGATTTCTTCTCACCAAAATGTGATGCCATCTGTGACGAACAAGGTGAACACTTCTATCAAGACATCGCAGCAATGAAACAAAGATACAAAAGAAAATGGAGTGTTGCCGTGTTAGATGTTAGCCGATTATTGTTGGATGGTAAAAAAGGATGCTCCCGAAGCTGAATACAAGTGAAAGTGAAAAGATCCAGTGTTTGATACAGGTATGTTCGTAGCTACATCTTACTGCCGTATATAAAAAAAAAAAAAAAAAAAAAAAAACCTTGTATAAATATAAAAAAACTACTTTTTTCTGCAAATTACTCAGCTGATCATGTAATATCATTAACCTTTAACCACAAAATATCCTGTTACATAAGCATTAGATCAAAGAAACTGTTCAGCATATTTCTGTTTTTTTTGGCTAAGAGATCATTTCCTGTGCTGATTATGTAGCATTAACAGCACACCCCTATATATTCCAGTACAATTTAGCAAACTAATCAACTGTAAAACTACATTTCAGGATCCATTCTTGGACTCCATCAAAACACAAAAATAAAATTAACTTACAGACACACATGCAAAAGAGGGGAGAGAAGGGCAAGATCATCAAATGATAAAAGCATAATTACTTCTAAATGCTATGAAAATTCTGGGCTTTGAAAAATTGTTCAATATCAAATGAAAACTATTACATATCTGTAATTCCCACCTCAAGATGAAGAAACCAAAACTTATAAACACCTGACAAAGAAAAGAACAGAAGTGTAATTTCCATTTGATATTTAAGAGTTTTCCCAAGCTCCATTTTTTTTTACAATTTTTGACTTCTAAACTGCAGTTTTATCATATTACAACCTAACCCTTCTCAGTTTTATTCATGTCCAATGACAGTGCCAAAATGGATTTTAAACTGTAGACTTATAGCCTATCAGTTAACTAAATTTGCCCTTTCATGGGGAATTCACATCTCTCATTCACCTACTTACAATCAGCTACAATCCAGGTTCAGCTTGCATGTTTTTTGGATCAAAGACCTGTGGGCTGAGTACTTTTGTGAAAATCCATGGCATGCAGCGCTGTGTGTTAAAGAAACATTTACAGGTTTTCCCATGGCTGCTCACTGCTCGCATTCTATGGTCTCAAGAAAGGCAACACAGAGTAACCAGCCATCTCATATCAGATGGTATTTTTAGCCTAGCTTGTCATTTCTTGGTCTCCATTTCATACTGAAGTTATTTCTTTAGCATACTGCCAACCTTTGATACTTGGGAATGTTCAATTCCTGAGCAGGAGTATGTACAGATATTTTTCCCAAATAACACTCAACTATAATTCTACTCTTCTTTTGTCAGCTCTTTCCATATACTCACTGTTCAACAAACACATATGAAATGGATTGCATGCTAACTACTGATCACCCTTCTAGGCAACAGAATTGAGTACACTTTTCTTAGTGGCAAATGCATATAATCTTTGATTAAAGGAAGCATTCTGTCATTTTAACATTAATAACCATGGATCCCCTTATATGTAGTGCACATTTTCTACGGATTTAATTATACTCAAGTCCCAAATGGGCAAGTGGTGATCATCTTGTTTCAAGTAGCTGATAACAATAAAAATACCTCCATTGGAATATTACAGAATTCCCCACACATACTGTAAATCAGATAAATGATTTTACAAACCCGAAATATAAATACATAATTTTTAATAAATGGAGACAACTGTAATTCCAGTCATGTTGTTTCAAGAATGTCAGAAAAAAATAAATGCACTATCAGTGCTCGCTCACATAGTGTAATCAGAAAGCTTGGGGACTGATTTTATACCTTGAAATTGTTGTGTCATAGCAACTTCAAGATACATGTGACAAATTCAGAAATTGCCAAATTTGTGAGTGAGTGATGGGGGTTTAATGCCGCATGAGCTGCTGGGGCTATAGTGCGCCTCCGAATTTGTCACATGTTTGACAACTCATCTAGACACAGTAACATATGAATTGCCTGTTTGCCTGCAGTCATTCTGAATTAGCACAAATTAAACAGAAGGTGGTTTATGTGCTCCATCACATTTTAAAATGAATGATTGTACTGAGCAGCAAATTTGTCAAATTTCATTTCAATTAGGGGAAAGTGCAAAGAAACCCGGAAAATATTAAAACAGTTATTGGAAAAGATGTTATGTTTAATAGCCTTTATCAGAGGATTGCAAAATTTAAATAGGACTGCTTGTCCTTGAAAATGATCATAGCTCTGGCTGCCATTCAACCAATCATTCAATTCAATTGATGCTCATGCTTGTCGTCTAATCCAGGAGTAATCGACGTTTGACTAACCAGGAAGTTGCTATTGAAACTTGGTATTTCTTATGGGAATGTCAATCAGTTTTAACAAGATTGGGGAATGTGTGTTTCAACCATATTTGACTCAACTTGCAAATCAGGTTCTTTGTAACCATGATTAACACTTTGTTTCTTCTATCATTACTGTTTGCAAATCGTGGGTATATAGACCTGGAAACAAAATCCTAGTCTTCTTAATGGAAGACAGAGAAGCAAAAATGGAATATGACACTCCATTTTGCTTCTCTGTATCATATTTTTTGATTAGCAGGGCATTGTTCAATATGAATTTGTCACAAATAGGCAAATTGTGCACCAGGAATACTACAATACAGTTCTACGGCAATTGCAATTTGCTGTTCAGAGAAAATGGCTGGGAAAGTGGGCTTTAGTGCTTGCATTACAACAATGCTCCCACACACTGCACTATCCATTCAAGAATTTCTTCCAGTGGAGTCCACCACTGCTCCCCCATCCCTAACGCTCATTGGGTTGGCCCACTTAAATTATTTATTTTTAGTTTGTTTCCCAGGCTTACAGCCCCATTGAAAAGTCATAGATTTGCAGCAACTGAGGAAATTGTTCAGAACATGCCCCAGATACTAGAAACATTTAAATCTGCATATACAATGTCAAGGAGTCTACTTCAGAGACGATCTATCCAAATATCCAGTAAGCACTGAGACTGTATATTTGAGATATACAAAGGGTACTAGGAAAGTTTTGCAATACAGCTTTGTTTATTTAATTTTTTCAAAGTAATTTCCTCTACATTCAATACACCTCTCCATCCTCCGAAACCAATCTTTAAACCAGTTCTGCCAAGTTTCATTAGGGAGTAAAGCACACTCGTTGTCCCAAGCCCGTAGAAAGTCCTCATCACTGGAAAACCGCCTCCCTTTTAGCTTCATTTTCACATGCGGGAACAGTGCAAAGTCACAGGGAGCAAGGTCTGGACTGTAGGGAGGGTGCTCGAGAAGTTTCAGTCCTGTCGTGGTCAAATATTCGGTGCAGGCTTTGGTGCGGTGAGCTGCAGCATTATCGTGATGGAGGTACCAGGTGTCCATTCTTGACTTTGGCCGCAGGTTCTTCATAGATCCAATGACTTTAGGCAGGCATTGTTCAGTATACCACTTAGCTGTGACTGTCTTCTGCGTGTCCAAAACGACACGTTCCACAATTCCACTCGATTTGAAAAATACAGCTATCATTTTCTTCTTTACAGATCGGGATTTTCTGACAATTACGGGTGTGTCGTCATCATCAAAGATACAAACTTTGTTTTGAGCCTTGGTCGGCAGATCGTAATAGTACAGCCAAGTCTCGTCACCTGTCACGATGTTGTTCACATACCGAGATTGTCCCTTATCAAACTTTTTTAACATCTCCCGGCACCAAGTCACACGTCGTGTCATCTGCTGTTCAGTCAGTTGATGCGACACCCAGAGAGAACAAAGTTTCATCACGTGCAAATGATCTTGCAGAATCGAACGAATTGCTGGTGCATTTAGGCCCAAAGTATCCTCTATCTGTTGGTAGGTCACTCGCCTGTTTTCATCAAGCATTTTCCTCACAGCAGTAACGTTTTCCTCCGTAACTGACGTTCGTGGCCTTCCCGGCCTCTCAGAATCCTCCAGAGTGAAATTTCCCCTTTGGAATTCTCTATACCACCTGAATATCGTTGTACGATGTGGACAATCATCATCTAGTGCAAGAGTCATTTCTTCTAAGCACTGGTCTATGGTTAAACCACGCACGAAATTATACCGCAAAACTGTCCTTATCTCATTTCGTGACCACGATGCCATCGCAAGCACTTTACACTCTCACTACTAATGAATAACTGAGCCCATCGACTTGGCGCGGCGGCTACTATGCACGTATGAACATGTCTCAACATGCAGCAACAAGCAGCTTCCTGTGATTCATTGTTGCGTCATATTGCAAAACTTTCCTAGTACCCTTTGTACAGTTTCCAAACTTTTGATCCCACTTCATACATTGCAAATTTAATCTGGATATAAGAATGAACAAAAGTTAGCAGGGGCAAGTTACACTGACATTCACATAAATCTCTTACTTCCACTTTTGAAAAGGAGGCTAAAAATCTATCAAAAGAGATTCCATTTTGCAATGTATGAATGCTGGTTTTTTTTTTTTTTTTTTTTTTATTATGGACCTACAAAATACCTCAGAGTTATGACAAAGAAAGAAGTAATTTTATTTTCACAAATCTTTTTGGCAGCTGTGAAGAGTTTTACATACAATTATAATTTAACATTTTGAGTATATAAGATTTTATTCTATTTCATCAAAGTTATAGAATGAAACACACAATGAAGTTAAATTACTTTAAGAATTCAAGTTTTATGTTAACAAAACAATACCTTATGAGGACAAGCAATCGTTCTCACAACATCATCATTCTGCTTTCGTGGCTTCATTCTGTAAAATATGGCAGCATAGTATTTTTAGTATTCTTTTGAGTAATAAGCTATTTGCATTCATCTAAAAAAAATTCCTATAGTAATTTTAAATAAGTTAATTTTGCACTGTAACTGAAGACAGTAAAATAATATAATCATCTAAAAATGCATATTCCTCTGAAGCAATGTTTGTGGCTGACTATCCAAATGATAAAGAGGCAGTTGAGATGGTTGGTTGTTCCTAATACTAAGAAAATACTTTAGGCAAAAACAAATATTTCAATCTGATTCCAATTTGAAGGTGAAAATTGGCAACTGCTTCTAACCCATGTGAATGTCCTATTAATCCAGCCAACATGTAGAAAGAAACCTTCATAAAAGCCAAGCAACAGCACAATTAACTTTGAGGATAAACTGCTTTCAAATATTAACTCAAGAACTCAGGTCACAATGCTTAAATGTTCCATATCTGTAAACTGCAAGTTTGAAGGCCGAATTTTCCCGCAGTTTCTAGTATCACTGATGGCATTGAAAACTCTTCTCTTCCCAAGCAAGTTGGTTATGTAACAACATAAATCTTTTCTCACATGCACTTGATAATCCAATTCATCTCAGAGCTTCTCTTTGGGATTGAAGTCAGGGTTCTGAGTTGGCCAGTTCAAATTTTTGAACAATCCTGGACATCAATGCATCACATTACCATCCAGGATGTCTAGATGGACTTCAGCATTCATAGTTTTAACCAAAACATGATAAATATTCCAGATTATCCTGCTACCTCCACCAAGCTTCACTGTCAAGCCGACACGGTCTGGCAGGTAGTTTCCTCCAGGCACAACTGTCAAATTGCTAAGCCACATACTGTGACTTATCAATTCAAAGCACAGCTTTCCATTGGTCTATGATCCAAGAATAACACCCTTACACCAAGACTCTCATCAACAGGTGAAATACCACCACTTTGCTTATTGGAGGCTTGAAGTGGTAAACCCATGTTTAGTCTCTAGAGCAAAGTTTCCAGCATCCCCCCCCCCATACTTCTCCTTCAACCCACGCATGGTACTAAGTACTATAGGTTTTGATACCTTTCGTGTTTGGGGATTTCATAAAAAAAAAAAAAATTGACAGTTTCGTGAAAGGGCAAAATCATTACTCTAGCATTACTTAGAGTGATTAGTGTCTTGTGAACAGCTACACGACCAGGGTAACCCATATCAAGCAGTGTCCTGCACTGGTGCTGATTATCCCAATCAAGGGGTTGTATGTCACAATAACACTGATCCACATTCTGGGTGGACAATTCTTTGCAAGGTTCTCCTGTCACGGTTTGTCACCCTCAGATATTTTTCTGATTCTTTTATGACAGGTTTCAGCACCAGTCTGCTTCCATTTGCAGATCACTTTACTAATTATATACTCAGGGATCTTCAATGATACTGAAATGTCATGTAAAAACTGAATGTGACACCTTATTATCAATCCATATTGGAAGTCCCTTAACTCTGCTGATCGCAAAATCTTGCATTCACAATCATGTTATTGTCTCCTTGAAGGCCTACAAGCATTTTTATAATCTTACAAAGTATTTGGGTGGGATGTAACCAACTAGTCAACAGAGGGGTGTCTGGATATTAATGGTAGTGCAGTGTATATTCTAAGTGTGATGAATTTAAAAGGGAACTGTCTTAATTAAGCTAACATGCATTTTAAATAAATTCATTATGTGCACACTTTCAAATGTGTAGTAGTAAAAAAAACAATTGTTTTGACCTGTTATATTTATTTTGTGTGTATGAAAATTAAGTCTTTCTTAGTCAAATTAGTACACAATATAAATACAGAATTATTAGAAAGATTTGTGGGATATAATGAATAGAAAATTTGTTGTGATATAGAGTAACTGCTCTGAGGAGCTTTCAATTATACACAGAAATTTTGAATTTGGATAGCAAAATAAAACTGTATATATTTGGAAGAAATCAACTATTGGCCAAAAAGCTATAGCCTACTTTTCCAGGCTTATACAAAAAAAAAATAAAATAAACATCCTCCCATAGCCTGCTTTGTCCTCTGCAGATGCATGACTTGGAGTCTATTCCTCTTGGTGGCTTAAAAAGAACTGATCTTTTATATAAGTGGAAAGAAAGGTTTTATGGTGGACCTTGAGTATGAAGCCCTAGTCAAACACCCAAATATGATTAAGGTGCACACCAAATATGTTGATGACATTTTCATGATATGAGGCCACAAGTACAAGAAAACAGATGACGAGACAAACTCTCATCAGAAATTTTTTTTATTTTTTATTTTCTGATTATACTCCAGTACAATAACCAAGTCAGTAGAGTTTACAATAAATGGTCAATACAAATATTTATCGTATTTAGTAGCCACGGGCTTGAACCCCAGTCCACTCAAGGAACGCGTGCTATGCACGCATTCCTTGAGTGGACCACTGGCCCCTGACCACTCGGCTACGCCAGAATGATTATCCCCATTGATTTCATAAACCAGATAATCAACAAAAGTCATCATCAGCCATTTTCAATCCACTGCAGGATGAAGGCCTCTCCAGCAACTTTCCAGTTCCTTCTGTTTTGAGCACTGGCCATCCATTTACTACCCAAAAACTAATGAATTTCATCTATCCATCTCCGCCTTTGTCTTCCAGGTTTTCTTCTAGCTCCTCTTGGGTACCATTCTGTTATTTTCTTAGTCCATCTGTCATCATGTCTTCGAGCTATGTGTCCTGCCCAAGACCATTTTAGTTCTTTAGTTTTGATAAGAATGTCCTTTACTTGAGTTTGCTGCCTAATCCATGTGTTTCTCTTCTTATCTAACAGTCTGATTCCCAATATAATTCATTCCATTCTTCGCTGTGTAGTTCTTAGCTTCTCTTCCATTCTTTTGGTGAGTGCCCAAGTTTCACTTCCATAAGTCATGGTGGGGAGTATACATCGATTTTTTATTTTACGTTTCAGACAAACTGGGATATTGCTCTTCAGTATATAACTATATTTCCTGAATGCTATCCATCCAAAATTTATTCTTCTCTTGACTTCCAGCCATTTATCATTATTACAGCTAATAACTTGTCCCAGATAAGTATATGACTCCACCTTTTCAATTACTGCTCCTTCAAATCATTATTTCCCTTTCCGTGGCATACTTGTTCATCATTACTTTTGTTTTAGCCATATTCATCTTTAGTCCAAAATCCTTACTAACTGTGCATAACTGATTAAGATTTTCCTCTAATTCTTTGGGATCGTGGCTTATGACCACAAAGTCATCTGCAAATCATAAATGGCTTAGGTACTCTCCATTCACATTGACTCCTTTCTGCGACCAGTCTAATCTTCTGAAAGCTTCCTCAAGGGCAGCAGTAAACAGCTTCGGAGATATTGTGTCTCCTTGTCGAACTCCTTTCTCAATTTTAAATTTCCTACTGTCTTTGTCTAGTCTAATAAAGGATGTAGCACTCTCATATATTTTCTTCAAAATCATAATATATGGAGTATCTATGCCTTGTCTTTCCAGTGCCCGAAACATTGCCTTATGCTGTATGGAGTCAAATGTCTTTTCATAATCCACAAATGCCAGGCATAATGGTGTTTTATATTCATTTGCTTTCTCCATTAGCTGTGATATTACGTGAAGGTGATCCATAGTTGAGAATCCTGCCCTAAAGCCAGCTTGCTCTTTCGGTTGTTCTCATCAAGTATTCTTTCTAATCTGTTAGTAATCACCCTTGTCAACAACTTGTAGATGTGGGATAACAAGCTAATTGGTCTATAATTTCCAATTTATGATTTATCTCCTTTCTTATGCAGCAAAACTATGATTGCATTATTCCACTGCTTAGGCATCAACACCTTTTCTAATGCACTTTGTGAAGAGCCTTGCCAGTTTTTGTGTTATGTCTCTTCCTCCCAATTTTAACAACTCTACAGTAACTTCATCTTCCCCTGGGGCTTTCCGATTCTTCATTTTCTTCAATGCTTGTTCTACCTAATATACCCCGTGAAATTAATAATATAATTTAAGCTAATTGGCAATTATCTTAATAAACTACATTATTAATTTCCCGTGGTATATGAGTGGTTATTAAATATAGTAATTAATCTTGCTGAAAAAGTTAGTTTCAGTACATGTCAAGTTGCCCAGAGTGAATTTTCAGAGTGGCATGTTTGTGGAATGAGTTTTTTCACTGAATTTTGAAATTTTGCGAAAATGAAAACTCCATACATCAAAGCTTTAAAATCTTAAGGTTGTCTTATTCTATCTTCATTGTCTAACATAAAACCATTTGCAAAAAATCAAATCAGAATTTTCAAAATAAATCTGAAAATAAAAATTTGTAAATGCAATTTGTTTTTACTTTCTTGATGCAATATATCCTCTGCTCTATTCATTACAATACAGATACAGGGGATAAGTTAGTTTTATAAAATTCTGGATCTAAATTCCATAAAAATTCTTCGTTTTTGGCTTTGCTAAGAATGCAATAAACTTTTTTTTTTTTGGCTGATGCTATATAAACTTGCTTTCTTGCATCATGTGCCTTTGCTAATGGTAAGCATATTATGTGATAACTGTTATAATAGGTGCAATTTTCTCTGAGTTTCAAAATCTGTTTTCATACTGCTGGTGATATCCAGCTCAGGACCCTGGGTGTGATATGGAGTAAAGCAGACCAAATTCCAGCAAAGTGTGGCCATTCTGTGATAACAAAATCCACTGTTTGCATTTTCACATTGGTAGGACTGTTAGTAACTTTCAGTGCAAGGAGCCTAGTATACTGAAAGTGAGCCTTCCCAGGTTTGAATCAACAGAAGAGGGGTCAAGGTATGATGTCCCCAAAAGGTTAACTTCAGTGCATATGGCTATTGATCACAGTGAATTCATACAAGATCCAATATTCTTTACATTTTCAGGGTACAGCTTTAAAATGATTTTTCAGAGGCCAGCCACTATACAGTCCACATTCTTTATCACTCCCTAATTTTCTGATAAGAGTACACAAAAGGGTACTCTTAGCAGAAAAGACTTTAGTTCTGCAAATTGCAGCATTCGCAAACTAGGTATCTGCAAGGAGACCTGATTGAATTGTTTAAGACTTTAAATGGATTGGTTAAACTAAATGCTGATGGCATCCTTACTATTTTTCAAACAACACACACATCAGCTGACAAATCTAAATTGAAAAAGGATGGATGTAATAAAGGTGCAAAAATTCTTTCAGTGCAAGTCACTGATTGTTAGAACAAACTCCCACCTAGTGTTGAAGTGACTAGTCTGAATAAATTTAGGAAAGAATTAGACATATTACTGGAGGTGATGGAGATGGTTTTTTTTCCTTCATTTTTTGCCGATGCTTACTTCTTTGCACCATTTGCCACTACCAATACCACTGATTTCCTTTTTTAGACCTCTACTTTCTCCAGTCTAGCTTACCTAAATGTCAGATAATTTTCCTTAGTGATTTTAATGTTCACAACTCCAGCTCTTCAGTTTTCTAGTTACAAGGTCCCAAATGATTGAGATGAAAAGGCTTCTGCAATTACTAATGACCATACAACTTGTTCATTTACCTAACAGAATACCAGACATTACTAGGCACACACTCAACACCCTTGATTTTTTTTTTTTTTTTTTATCACCAACAACCCTATAAATTAGACAATCAATGTTAGTGGTCTATTTGACAATAGTCTCCTCTCCAATGGAGACTGTCTCTCATGGCCATTCTCAGTCTTGCATTGTTCAGCATTACAGGAATACAAAATGGGATGATTTGATCGATTTCTTTTCTTTGGCAGGTTAATTAAAGTTTGCTCAGATTATGTCAACAAAATTATTCTTGTAATATTGAAATCCTTTATTCCTCATTCCACTTTAAAATCTCATTCATCATCAAACTTTTATTTCCAATAAATATGTTAATACTGTTCAAGATAATCACATAAATCTAAAATGGCTTGTGTCCAAATCTACAGCTTCATTTCCTAAATCCACTTATAACAGACTACCTACAACTGTAAAACACTTTGTAATCAAACAAAACTAGATTTTGACACTGTCTCCCACAGTTTTTCAACAGACAAAATAGAATGTGTTGCTCTTTACACTTTGTATTTAATTGGCACTTTTTCCTGTATTTGAAAATTTGCTTACAAAATTTGAATATATTTGAAAATTTGCTAGTTCCTAAAAAAGGGTGTCAAATCCCTCCAAGCAAATCATCACTCCACTGCACATATCTCTACTCTTTCCAAAGTAATGGAGAAATCCATCGACCACCAACTTTAAACCTATCTCGAATCCTTCCATCTAATCAGCTGAGGCAGAAGCTACAACTTCATTTATTTCAGCCAACTTACAAGCACAACAACTAACAGTGAGCAATTCACTGTTTGTGGCAATGTACAACTCAATCACATTTGCTTCTGTGTACATTACCAGTGTTGCAGCTAGCCTTCTAGATGTGAAATTTCAAAAGGGTTAGTGATAAGTCCAACACTTATCTGGTATTGTTGGAAGTCAGTTAATCCAATCTCAAAAGAATTATTTCAGAAAGATAATTTACATATTTTTCAAAATATCGAAGTTGGTTAGGTGGAAAAGGAAGTGAAATTGCACCTCTTCTACTTTTATTGCATGAAACAGAAATGCAAAACATTTTCAGATTACGTCATTCAGAAAAGGTGCAACTTCATATTTGAATATTGATACAGAATTGGAAATGTGGAAAGAGAGCGTTTTTTTTTTTTTTTTTACTTGCAATTGCATATTTATGAAAACGTTAAAAGCCAAAGCTAGTCATCATTTTCAAGTTTACCTTCTGGAAGTTGCTTTTTTCCTTCTAAAAATTGAAAAGCAAAAAACTGATAATTAAAAGCCACTATTTTGCAGATCTCAAAATCTCAAGTACCCTTTTGTCTCACAATCAACAAATGTTAACATAGGGTAATTCTTCATCTTCTTGGAAATCTGAATTTTCAACAAACAGGTAATGAAATTTTCCAAAGTATACTGTTCAAGCTCAAAACTTGTAGGTACATTACTGGAATAAGGACATAAGAAAAATTCAAGTCCTTGATTAATAAAACCTCCTTGTGGGTAAAACAAGGAGGTTTTATTATCCTCTCAGTTAATATGATATCTGCTATTTTGATGCCAACACAAATAATATCAAACAATACTTATAAAAGTATTCTTTGTAACCTAAATAACATGATATTGATGAAGGTATATCAGATGATACAAAGGTTGGCAGGGTTGTCAATGACAGTAATGGCAGTGTGCTACTGCAACAGGATCTAGATAATTTGGGCAGATGGGCTAAGTGGCAACTGAAGTTTAACCTTGACAAATGCAAAGTACTGCATATGGGTAGAAGTAACCCGAGAGAAAAGTACCAACTGTGTGGTACTACACTTAAGGTGATAGAAAATGAAAAAGACCTGGGAGTAATTGTGCAGTCAGATATGAAGTTTTCTGAGCAATGCAGACAGGCTGCCAGGGCAGGTCATAGGGTTTTGTCAATGATATATAGGAATTTTGCTAGCAGGGAAAAGGAGGTGATTGTCCCTATGTATAAGGCAATGGTTAGGCCACGCCTTGAGTACTATGTACAGGTCTGGAGGCCTCATTTTAGGAAGGATGTAGATTTGCTTGAACGTGCCCAGAGATGGGCAACAAGATTGGTGAGGGAACTGAAGGGATCCTCTTACCAAGAGAGGCTTAAGTTCTGCAAATTGCAGTGGCAATTTGGGCAGTGGGCTAAGTGGACTAGGCACCTGCGCAGTGATCTGATTAAGGTGTATAAGGCCTTGAATGGGTTGAGCACGCTGAATTCTGATAAGAACCTTCCACTTGTTCAGATTACAAACCTAAGGGTGCATAAATTCAAATTAAGAAAAGACAAATGTAGAATAGATGTGCGGAAATTTGCTTTTAGCCAGTGGGTGGTTAATTGCTGGAACAAACTTCCATCTGTCGTTGTGGAAGTTGATAGGTTGAATAAATTTAAGGAGGAATTGGACAGGCATTTGGAGGGAATGGTGCAATTTTTTTTTTTTTTTTTGGGCTGATGCTGCATAAGCTCATACACTTGCTTTCTTGCATCACATGCCACTACTACTGCTACATAGTTGTTATGCTAATTCCACTTCTTTAATTGAGGGATTATTAAAGGTCTGAGGCATATAACTAAAAGTCCCCACATCCCCCTCACCTTGCAAGGGTTTAACCTGTTAAAAGGAGAATGGGTATTTAACAGGTTAAAAGGGTATTTAACCTGTTAAAAGGAGAATGGGCATGATAATGGGCTGCCATAATGGGAATCAGCCAACCAGACTAACTTAGAGGCTGAAAACATGAACTTTTTTTTTAATGAAAACCGCAAACACAAAAAGTATTGGAACCAACAGTACTTAGTACTGTGTATGGGTTATAGGTAGAAGACAGGAAATAGTTACAGCCACTTAAGGGCTGCGTTCCGCGAAACTCTACTTAAGTCAGAATTTTCCGAAAGTTGGAATTTCCCTAAATGCTTAGGCAGAACTTGCAAATTTTATTGAATTTCATTGAAGCATAAAAGAAATGTTTGATGAACATTTAAATAGAATTATTTATTCAGTTTTTTTTTATCTCATGCCCAGGAAAAATTACAAAAATTTCAAAATTAGAGAGGAGACAGGACTATTAAAAAAGAGAGAGGAGACAGGCATAACGTCAGCAAATTTTACCTTTCGAGCATTGTTGCCAGAATTAATTCTCCAGCTGATAAGAACACCGTTGCAGAAGTTGAGGGCTGTAGAGATTTAGAAGGGGTTTTCCCCAACACATCACAAAATTTCTCTGCAGTTGCAGAATAGGCACTTCACCGCATACTTTAATGTTTTGGAAACCAGCATGATGCTTGAACCTATTAAACCACCCGTTGCTTGCCACGACCTATTAAACCACCCGTTGCTTGGGATTCGTCGTACTTATCCTTCACATCTTCATAAATACTTCTTGCATTTTTGCTTGAATAGCCATTCGATTCAGGGGCACTTGCTTCTGAATCTGATTTTCCATCCATATTATTAATAGCATTTCCATCTTCGATATACCACCTGATAACCGTTTTGTGATAACCATTGATCTTAAATGTGTTGATCCTATAACATGTTCTTTTTATGCGCACTTTCCTTTGAAATAGCATTCACCGTTGAAGCAGTGGGGCCTAATTCTGTGCAATAGATGACAAACTTTTTTCTGCTTCATAATTGTTAATTAATCACCCTTCATTTCTAAATCAATTTTGTTTCTTCTACTAGCACTGCCAACACTTGTACTTTATGTTCCCTTTCCCTTCACCACTGTAATAAGTAAATAGGAATGACGAGAAGAGTCTGAAAATTTATTTGTTTTTTTATATGATTGAAGATTTCAGTGAAGGGGAACTCGTTTCACCATAATAACGTAAAAACCCACAGAATTCCAGTTAATGGTATTATCACAAATGCATTAAGGTAAGAGTTTACCACCCATTTATAATCAACTGTGCTAACAGAAAAGCTCAATAAACCGGAAAGTGCAAATTGTTTTTATTGTTTTATGATAGTGACCTACAGAAATAGAAAAATATCACAAAGCAGTTCAAAATTGATTCTTATAATGGAATCATATGATAACAATGAAAGTGTAGCACAATTTCCACTATAAAAATGACCTTTTAAAGAGATAAATAACTTAGTTATATACCGAAAATTTCAACTTCCAAGGTCTTGGGAATGAATTACCAAAAAAAAAAAAAACAAACTAAATTTTTCTAAATACCTCCATTTATTCCTACGGCATGCAAAATATGTTTCCATGATTTTTTAAGTTTGCACCACCAGCTGGCAAAAACTTATGTAAATTTGAATTTCCATAAATCGAGTATTACGTAAGCTGGGGAGTGGTTGTATTTCCATTAAGCTTCAATTTCTGTGGATTGTAACTTTCAGGAAATGCATGTGAAGTAAGGTTGTTCTAGAAAACAGAAGAGGAAAGATTACTATAGCTCTACTTAAATTGTTATGTAGCACAGATTTCTGATATAAATAACATCCCCAGAACAGTAAAGAGAACTAATCAAAAGTTTATCACAACAATATGAACTACAGAGCAATTCAAAAAGGACTTTGCAACTTCGTAAGTGTATAGAAATTTATTCAGGAGACTTATAATTTATTGAACTGTTATACTGTAGCCAAAAACACCAAGTTTTACTGCCATAGTACCGAATTTCATCACCACGAGTGCCAGCAGCTTACAGTTCAAAAATGGGTACTTTCACAGGAGCGGTGCGCACTCAGTGTGTTTCGGCTTGAAGAAACAAAATCTGCAAAAACAATGCAAGGGAATTTTCGCACCAAATATGGAAAGGAGTTTCCCAGTAGACCTACAATGTACTCATGGCACAAGAATCTTGTTGAGACAGGTTCTGTTTGCCATGACAAATCTTCAAGATGCCCACGTGTTTCTGATGCTGTCGCGGAAAAGGTGAGGGAGAAATAAAATTTCTAATTTGAGTTATCTGCTTTGGAGAAAAGCGTGTAACTATGCAAAATATACATCAGCATAAAATTCAACAACACACTCTTTAAAAATGTACATATCTTACTTTGCAAATTCAGCTAGCTGCTTTGGATCACTAAGATCAACTCCTGGAATGCCACCTGGAGGTATTTTTTTACCTGTCATGTATTCAGTATAATCTGGATCTGGTTCAGGAGTTGCTGCATCTTCTACAGAAAGGTCTTTTTTATCATCTATAAAGTGTTAAAAGATGAAAAGTAAGTAATAACAAAAAAAAAAAAAAGTATGTGACATTTGAGTTTTCATATGCGTCTAAAATAAGAAAGCTAATAATACTATGTCGTAAAAATATAAGTAACAATTTTATAATAAATTATTATTATGATGATTGATAAAAAAGGCATATTTTAAATATAAAACAAGATGTACTAACATAAGAATGGACATTAATTAAACCCTTTTTTTATTTCAACTTCACTGAACTTCAAATACCCTGATATTTGAAGTTCAGTGTAACTCAATTTTAAATTATTCAGAGATCAAAAATGAGCTTGGAAACTTGCCATATTAGAGGAGACTTCACTGAGATGCTTTCTACTCTGAGAGTAGAAAGTAAAATGGACAAGGGTGAAATTTTCATTGTGATAAATGATTCCAGAGCTTAAACAATTTTAAATAAAAGGTAAACTGAAGCCATTATTAATCTACCACAGGATGGAAGCCTCCTCAACAATTCATGTTGAGGAAAATGGACCATAATCTGCCACACTGTCCAGTGCGAGCTGGCAGATCGACTGTATTTAGCAGTCAGGGGTTTGAACCCTGGTCTACTCAAAGAGCATGTACATTGCAGCCCAGCTCCTGACCACTTGGCTACAGAAGCCAGCAATTCCAGAACTAGAGACCAAAAACAACAGACATTTTCTCAGATATGCCAGACAAGCTATACTTGCTACCTGGGAGTCTAAAACACTGATGGAACTGATATTCGGGTGACACTAAAGTCAAGGGGACCCAATTTCGGCGAATTCCAGACAGTCTGTGACAGCCAAATCCTCTGCTTGCACCTTCACGATGGTGGGACTGTTAGTAATCCTGGGTATAACCTCCATGCACAAGTACATAGTGGGTGACCACCCAGGTGTGAACCGACGTAAGCAGGGGTCGAGGTGTGGCACCCACACCACATGGAGGAATGCCGCCCCTCTATGATACCAGGCAGTACTAGGTGGTAGATGACTCTCATCAACCGGTGAAATACCACCACTTTGCTTATTGGAGGCTTGAAGTGGTGGAACCCATGTTTAGTCTCTAGAGCTAAGTTCCAGTCAGCCCTTCCCAATAACTTCCATCATACAGTATGACTGATGACTTTTAAGGTTAGGATGAACGTTGTGGCGAGATCCAATATTCCTTACATTTCGAGGGTATAGCTCTAAAATGATGTTCGCAGGCCAGCTGCTAGTTAGTACACCGGACCGAACCTATTGGTAACTTTCTAGGAGGCTTCCAGATCAGCTAGTGTATAATCTTGCTACCTTTACTCTGCCAGATAGTGACTGGAGGGAGTCCGAGTAGTGTGTATGCGGGGAGCATTGTCGAGGCCACGTTATGTCAAGGATCTGGGTATATTCTTACCACGTGTACGCCATATCCAAAAATTTCATTACTTCATACAGCATGTCCCACCCACATTTTCTTACTATTGAATACACCATCCATTGTCAAACTAATAGAGCAAGCTTATCTGCAAAAAGATCTAAACCTCCCAAACACTTCCTAATTCATTTCACAAATATACGTGGTCTCAGTTGTAATCTCAACGATGTCCATTTCCACTTGCAGTCTGCCAAACCCCATGTACTTTTTCTGACAGAATCTCAGTTATCGGTTGATTCAACAACTGCTCATCTCAGATGCCCAAATTATTCGCTGTATGATCCCTTTTGCCTCAAAGGTGGTACTTGTGCATATGTCCTTCCTGATATTCCCTGTCAGAGTCTTGGCAATTTGGAATCTCCTCTTTTTGATCTTCTCTAGCTTAAAATCTCTCTACCTCATTGTGTCAAATTCATCTGTTGTCTCTACCGTTCTCCCAACTCCACTAATCACTTGGAGCTCTTTGACTTCCTCTCTTTGCAACTTGATTTCCTCCAGTCCAACTTTCCTAACAGTGAGGTAATTTTCCATGGTGATTTTAATGTTCACAACTCCAGATGGCTTCCATTTACTAGTTACACCGACCCAGCTGGTGGAGCTGCTGAGGCTTTTGCAATTACTAATGACCTTGCTCAGATTGTTCATTTACCTAAAAGAATACCAGACAATCCTAATCATACAGCCAATACACTTGATCTTTTACACACAAACAACTCTAAGTAAACGGTCGAAGTGAGAAGTGCTTTAGGCACTTCAGATCACAACTTGGTGATTGCCTCCTCTCCAATGGAAAGTTTATCTCATGGCTATTCCCAACCTCATGTTGTTTGGCATTACAAGAATGCAAAATGGGATGACCGGCAAGACTTCTTTTCTTCTTTTCCTTGGTCGGATTACTGTTTCAAAAGTTCTGATGTCAACGTTTGCTCAGATCGTGACGGTGAAATTATTCTTGCAGGAATGGAATCCTTTATCCCACACTCCACTTTAAAATCTTGTCCTTTATCTAAACCTTGGTTTTCCAATAAATTTGCTAAGGCTGTTCAAGAGAAGAATGTTGCACATCGTAATTGGCCTGTTTCTAATTCGTCAGTTTCATTTTCTGCCTACACCAAAGCTCGCAACAATTGTAAAGCAGTTATTGATCAGTCCAAACTTGAGTTTGAACAGGCCAAGAGTAGAAAACTTGCTTCTTGCCCAGTTGGTAGCCGAGCATTCAGGTCTCTTGCCAAAGCTATTGGCCGCAACTTTTGCCCATCTCTGCTCTCACCTCTCTCCAAACCAGATGGTTCTGTTGTCACTTCAGCCAAGGATAAAGTTGACCTGCTAGCATCCCATTTTTCTTCCAGCTCATGTATCAATGACCTTGGTAAAACAATTCCCATCATTCCCAACACGCTCCATTCAATGCCTCCTGTGGTCTTCCATCAAAAGGATATCAGAAGGATTTTGATGAATCTTGATGCTAAGAAAGCTCCAGGTCCTGATGGTATTTCTCCACTTGTTCTCAAAATCTGTGCTCCTGAACTTACTCCTATTCTTTGCCGCCTTTTTTCACTTTCTTATTCCAAAGGTGTTTTTCCTTCTGCTTGGAAATTTGTTCATATCCAGCCAGTTCCTAAAAAGGGTGACAAATCCCTCCCATCCAATTATCGTCCCATTGCAATTACTTCTACTCTTTCTAAAGTAATGTAAAAATCAATTAACCACCAACTCTTCAACTACCTAGAAACCCTCCATCTGATCAACGATCGCCAGTATGCATTCCGTCAGTGTCGATCCACTGGTGATATTCTGGCTTATGTTACCCATTTATGGACTAATTCAATGGAAAGGTTCGGTGAAACACAAGTAGTAGTTCTTGACATCCCAAAGGCTTTTGATCATGTTTGGCATAAAAGTCTTCTAAACAAACTTCCATCTTATGGTTTGCCTACTGTTTTTAGTAATTGGTTATCCAGTTTTCTCTCTGATCGCTCACTGAGGGTGATGGTAGATGGCTCTCTGTTTTTTTTTTTTTTTTTGGTAGTTGTTGGCGCATAGGCTTCTTTGGCCATAATGCACCTCCCAAGGTTTTTGCAGTACTTTGATCCAAGCCCGAGGCGGGAATTGAACCCGCGACCTTTGGGTTGCTAGGTAGGCACTTTACCCACCCGGCTAGCCCGGCCGGCTATGGCTCTCTGTCTTCTAACTTCTCCACTAATGCCGGTGTCCCCCAAGGTTCAGTTCTTTCCCCCACTCTTTTCCTCTTGTATATTAATGACCTTCTTCCATTGACTGGAAATCCTATCCATAGTTTTGCCGATGATAGCACATTACATTCCACTTTCCATTTTGAGACACCTTGTCCTGCTCAATCAGCTTCAACTTCTCGAAAATCTGCTACCAATTCCTTAAATGCCGATCTTCAGGTAATTCTCCAGTGGGGCAAAGACAACTTAGTTGATTTCAACCCTTCTAAAACTCAGTCTTGTCTTATATCTCGCAAAAAGGATTCTTCTGCTCCTATGCTTATCTTTAGTGACACTCTGATTTCTAGGCAAAATGATATATCTCTTTTGGGGATTACCCTGATTTCTAATCTCTCTTGGCACAAGCACATTACAAATATTGCTTCCTCTGTATCTAAAAAACTTGGTTTACTCTTTCGCTCTCGGCGTTACTTTTGTTCCAAACAGCTGTTCACTCTGTATAAATCGCAAATCCGCCCTGCCATGGAATATTGTTCCCACATCCGGGGTGGTGTCCCCAAAACCTCTCTCTGGCTTCTTGATTCCATTCAGAAGACGGCAGTTAGGTTAATTAATGATTCGTCTCTAACAGAGTCTCTTCACTTGCTTTCTTATAGACGTACTGTTTCTGCTGCATACCTCTTCTTCAGATACTTCCATGGGCACTGTTCTTCTGAATTGGCTTCTATAATTCCCGCTCTCTCTTTCAAAACAGTCCGAACGTGCCGCCACCAACCAACATCCATTTACTGTCCAACTTCAAACCCACAGAACCAACTTTTCATCTTCCTCATTTAACTGCTGTTTTCTGGAACAACCTTCCTTCATACGTATTTCCTGAAAATTACAATCTACAGAAGTTCAAGTCCAATGTCAACAAATATCTTCTTTCGTCTTCTCAACCTCCAACCCAAGCACGGTACTAAGTACTATAGGTTCTAATACCTCTCGTGTTTTGGGGTTCACATTACAAAAAAAAAAAAAAAAAAAAATTCAAATTATGGGGAAAGAGGTTTTAAGTGGATTGTAGAAAGTTTTCTGTTAGCCAGCAAGTTATTAATCACCAGAATAACTTACTTTCGTGGGCTGTTGTTGAGCAACCACCTTCCGCATTCATTTTACTCAATCCCTTCAAGTGAGTATGTACTCATTTAGATCTCTCCCTTAGCTGTCTAGTTGTCAAACTTAACAGACCACACCCTTCTGAACCATTCTTCATATGTGCATTGCTTTGCTCTCATCAATAATATGGTCATCTTTTTTTTTCAAAACTCTGCAGAAGGTCTGGCTTTTTTGAAATGCCATCTCTAGACATGAATACAATTTTCCAAATGCCATCAAACCATTGCCTTATAAAGAGGAATAATGCCATCCTTCTCCCTACTAGCCGAAGCCCTATGAATTGCAGACAGGGCACCATGTGCCTTCCTAACTACTTTATTTACACTACAACAAAAATTTCCTGTCAGACAATGTCTTTTTGAAACAACATGACTGGCTTGGATTGTTAGCCACCCTTCCCACCTTCAAATCATCAGCAAACTTTGATAGCTTATGTTGGATACCGTTGTTAATATCATTTATGACAATTAGAAACAGGAGGGGACCAAAAACCTATCCCTCATGGATCCCACTTGTTATACTGGTCTAACCTGAAGAATGGGCATTTATGATAATACGAGGGGGGGGGGGGGGAAGAGAAAGCAAGAGAACTTTTGTGAGCGATTTTTTTTTTGCTGTAACAGCAAGAGCTTTGGGCTTCCTCACTACATGGCTAATACTAATAGAAATTATATTGTCAGAAAGGCATCGAACAGAATGAACAATTTTTTTAAAAAAAATTAAACACTTGACAACTAGTTATTCATGGAATATAAAATAGCTCGAGTCCCCAGACTCAGAAAATTAGACAATCCTTTAACCTATTTCCTTCCAAACAGCAAGGCTAATTGGAAGGAAATACAGGGTGTCTCAAAAATATTGGTAAAAACGTTTAGGGGAGGTAGGTAACATCTAAAGGAATGGGAATTGCATAGGAACCCATAACCGGAAACAGCACTGTACATCAGTTCGCGAGAGAGAAAATTTCTGGTTTACTCATTCAAACAGTAGTCACCGCACGAAGAGCATGCACCTAGTGTATGAATTAGCAGAGGGTAATGGACAAGCCGCTCAATGAATTTATAGAGAACGCTTCCCAGATAGACATGTACCGGACCACCACTCGTTTGCATCAAAATTTGTGCAATTATAGGTCATTTAGAGGTAACAGGAGTAGTGCGGGCAGACCACGTTCGACACGAACTCCCGCCATGGAAGAAAGTGTGTTGAATGCCGTCCAGAATAATCCTACTATGCCGTTGCCTCTGCCTTAGGAGTGTCTCGTTTCAGTGTACAGCGTGTCTGGCACGACGATTCCTTACACTCCTTTCATCTCCAAAGGGTTCAGTTACTGCTCCGCCAAGATCATCCTGGATGTGTGGCTTTTGCACAGTTGTTTCTCCAAAAAGTGTTCAAGACTTGAATTTTCCAGCCTGTGTTTTCTTCACAGATGAGGCTTATTTCACTCAGGAAGGCTTATTCAATCAGCATAATGCTCATATGTGGGCTCACAACCCACACGGTTTGCACCCCAATGTGGCACAACTTCACTTCGCAATAAATGTGTGGGCAGGCATGGTCGGTGACTACTTAGTCGGCCCATACCTGTGTTACCATCCCGCATGAACTCTGCTAAATATCGGATCTTTCTTGAACAAGTTCTACCCCAGTTACTTGACGATGTTCCAGCAAATGTGAGACGCAACATTTGGTTTCAACATGACGGGGCACCTGCCCATTATGGAAGGTGTGTTCGTGACCATTTGAACAGGCGTTTTGGGTGTCGATGGATTAGCCGTGGTGGACCCGTTGCCTGGCCCCCACACTCACCTCATTTATCGAGCCTTGATTTCTTTCTGTGGGGGCCCTCAAGTCTATCGTGTATGAATTGCCTGTGGAGACGGAAATGGATCTCGTGGCGAGACTCGTCTGCGCTGCTGCTACTGTCAATGAAACTCCAGGTGTGTGTGACCTTTTCCGCCAATCCATGCTGCGTCGGTGTCACGCATGCATCACATCTCACATGGTGGAACCTTCGCGCATCTGTTGTAACATCATGAAATGCATCCATCTTGTACTCCATTGTTAATATTATGTCAAATAAATGTTTGCCACTAATTACTGTCTTGTGTCATTTCTGCTTCTTGTGCCTCTGCTACTACTTTCCCGTGACGTTTCTGGTTATGGGTTCCTATGCGATTCACATTCCTTTAGATGTTACCTACCTCACCTAAACATTTGTACCAATATTTTTGAGACACACTGTAGAAATAAATAGGAATAAAAATAAATCAGAATCTTTTAATAAAAAAGGGGGAGGATTTTAATTTTCCAGATATTGAATATAACTTGTGGGTTGATAATTTATGGTTTGTAGAGTTATTGTGTGACTGTTGTCTACAGCAGTAGGTTAGGAGGCTATACTCCTAATCTGATTATCAGCAGTGATTCTCCATGCATTAAGAATCTGCATGCAAAAGACTAACTGAGTGGCAATAATCACGCTGCACTGATGTGGGATTTACTTAAAGACAACTAACTGATAAGGGAAGGGATTTTTCTTTTTGAGGATGACTACAAGGTAACTCAGATAATTTTTAAATTCTAACAGTGAAACCAACTGATAATGTTATCAACAACAAATTCTAAATGGGAAGCATTTAGGAAATTAATTATAGAAGCTACTAGGGTTTTCAAGCCAACAAAATGCATGGGATGCATATAAAATAATCCAGTGATACAGAAGCCTACAGCAGACATAAATGAGTCTATAATCAAGTCACAAAAACTGTTAAGGCTAGCTAAGGCAGATTATAAGAAGGTTCTGGCAAAGGATACAAAGGGCAGCAGCAAATACTTATATTAACAGTAGAAGGATGGATTGAATCACATTAGTCCAATGTCAATGATCCTGTTCAGCTGCTGACAAACTGAATAGGTATTTTGTACCTGCATTCTCGCATGAAGAATTCCTTAGGTAAAGAAATGACAAAAGTTTACCAAATTCTAACAGGAGCTAATTCACTTTGTGATAACTAAGAAAAAAATGAAAACGAAATTACTGATTCTAAACATGAAAAAGAGGTGCCTAGGGTGGATGAGATTTGTTCAATTATATTAAGGGAGGCAGCAAAGGAGGTAAACAAACCTGTATCAATAATTATGAAAGAATCTTTGGATTTAGGCAAGGTCCCGGCAGACTGGAGATGTTTGAATGTATCCCCTATGCACAAAGCTGATCAAAGAATGACATGAATAATTTCTGTTGCAGGGAAAATAATGGAGTCACTGGTTAAAGAAGTAATGCAGGGCCAGCTAGACAGGAATGCAATTATACTGCAGTCACATCACACATTTCTTAAGAGGCAATCTTGTCTGACCAATCTGATTAGACACTATGATGCAGTAACAAAGGAACTAAATGTAAGAAATAATTTTTATATTATATACTTGAATTTTAGGAAAGCCTTTGATACTGTCACACACATAAAAGACTGCTGTATAAACTGCTGCAGTGTGGCAAGTTACTGTTATTGATAAAAGGATGGCTGAGTAGGATAAAACAGAGTAATAACTGTTTTAAAACAGAGTGGTAATGGACACTGCTCTTTGTGGATTATGTAATTAGTGTAGTTCCCCAAGGTTCATTGTTCAGCCCATTGTTTTCTGCATTGATTAATGGCTGATGAAGGTACATCAGGCTTAATATTCAAGTTTGCAGACAATACGAAGGTAGGCAAGGTTGTTAATGACAGTAATCAATGCAAGCTACTACAACGAGATCTAAAAAAAAAAAAAAAACCAAGCAGATGGGCTCAGAAATGGTAGTTGAATATACCGGGAAATGCAAGGTACTGCATATGGGTAGCAGTAATCCCAAATTAACATAACAACTGCATTGTGCTACACTCAGGGTAGTGGGAAAATGAAAAAGACCTTAGGGTAATTATGCAATCAGATATGAATTCTCTGAGCAGTGCAGTTAGGTAGGCTCCAAGGACAGCTCAAAGGGTCACTGGTACAACAGGAACTTTGCTAGCAGGGATAAGGAGGTGATAAGTGGGTTATTTTTTTTTTTTTTTTATGAAAAACCCCAAACACGAAAAGTATCAAAACCTATAGTACTTAGTACCGTGCATGGGTTGAAGGAGAAGTATGGGGGGGGGGGGGATGTTGGAAACTTTGCTCTAGAGACTAAACATGGGTTTCACCACTTCAAGCCTCCAATAAGCAAAGTGGTGGTATTTCACCGGTTCATGAAAGTCATCTACCACCTATATTATTCACATACATGAAAAATTCCCTATCCTCATTCTTTGCTCTTTTATGCTTTCTGATGCTTTCTCATATGCAGCCTTGGCCTCCCGACCTTATTTGTGGTACTGCTACATTTTTTCTTTCATTTATTGAGTAACGCGGCCCCTAGCCAAAAAAAAAAAAAAAATCAAGCAAATCTTCTGTAGAGCAACTTTACCTGTTGTAGACTTTGGTACTTTTCATCACTCTGTAACTGTCCCATGCTATCTTTTTCTGCTCTATTTTACCAGCCAGTTCTGCAGTCATTGATTTCAGCATTCTCCTTGTGCAATATTTTCTTAAAGGTATGTATGCATTCGTGACCTCTGTGATTTTTGCTTTAAAAGTATTCCATAATTCAAATGTATTCGTCATCCCTCGGCAATCTGTCTACAGCTTTGCAGATTCCCTCAAGTCAATCCACAAGGCTTTCATCAGCATATAATCCCTCCTATTGTGTCTGGGCAGAATTGCAGACACACACATTCTGATCTAACTTGTGGCATTTTTTCAGCATAGTCCTATATTTCTCCAACAGATGGTCAGGTTGTGTATGCTTAATATCATGAGTCACCAGATGAATAATAATTTTCTTTACCTTCCTTAAAATCTGACAATCTGTTGGAAACATCAATTATTGCTCCTGGCAAATAAACTCTGGTTCTAGACTATCTATCTTTATCACAAAAAATTTTATTTGTTTCCCTGACAAAAGAATCATCCAATAAAACTAGACCACCTTCGACCAGAGCAGTTTGTGCTTCACTATTCTTTTTTGCTACCCAAATCAGGAGCTATTTGAGCCCCTGACAAACTCCCAGTTACATTTGTAGGGCAAAGATTAGCTTACCCAGACCTTTACTGCTTGTGGATTTCTATTTGGATTGGCTGGTAGGCATTAACTGATTAGATTGCATCAGGAAAGAGGCCAGAAGTTTATCAAACGCTAACAGGATGCTAAATGATTTTGTATTAACTGAGAGTAAAGTGGAGGAAAAATTGTTAAAGTTAAACATAAGAAAGGCACCTGGGGTGAATGGGATCTAACCAGTTATATTAAAGGAGGCAGCAAGGAAGTAAGCAAACCTTTAGCCATAATTATGAGAGCATTCATGGATTCAGGGGAGGTCGCCACAGACTGGAGATGTGCAAAAGTATCCCCGATTCACAAAGGGCAATCAAAGGGTGAACGAGTAATTGATATTGAGTCAAAGTTTTCTTATAATAATGATACTGATAACCAGACTTGGCTGTCAAGTGTATTTCCAAAGCTTCACCAGAAAGAGAAGATCGGAACTCAATTTTTTGTTTTTCTCACTTGGCCAAATATTCTCTCTCATACTCAGCATTGCTATGAGGAATTGTTAAAATTCCAAGCATAACTTGGAATGATTTGTTATATTTCAAGCTCCCTTGTGCACTTGTCAATTCATTCTCCAACCTGAAAGAACTAATGTTCAGTGAACATCAATTCTTTCTTTTCATAGTAGTTTCTCGTGGTAAAATTATTAGAACTGATACTATAAATTATGTCTTGCTTCATCTATTCCTTTATCTGAAATGACACTGAGAAGTATTGGAAACTTGACCACAGGATTATTCCACTGTACAATGCAATGATTAGGCCACACCTTCAGTACTGTATATGGGTCTGGAGGCCTCATTTTAGGAATGATAGGCCCCTGCGAGGTGACCTAAGTGAGGTGTTTAAGGCTTTGAATGGATTGAGCAAGCACGATGATTGCATTCTTCCTCTTGCTCAGACTAAACACATTAGCATTAGCATAGGCATTTGATGCAAGAAAGCAAGCTTATGCAGCATCAGCCAAAAAAAAAAAAAAAAACCCACTTTACCCCTCTGTTCGTTCAAAATACCTGTCCAGCTGAGCCTTAAACTTATTTAGGCTATCAACCTCCACTACAAGGGATGGAAGTCTGTTCCACCAACCAACCACCCGCTGGCTAAAGGCAAATTTCCGCACGTCTATCCTACATCTGTCTTTCCTCAATTTGAATTTATGCCCTCTCAGGTGATTATTCTGAGCTAAAGGTTGGTTGGTTGGTTTTGATTTTATTGGCGCACTAGCTACTAAGGCTATAATGCGCCAAGACCAGATAATATATAAAAATTTAACATCTCAGTTACCTAATTAATTAGGCCACCATGTCCAGATCTAATAATAAATAATTAAAAAGATAAATCAATAAAAGATATAACAATAACATATAAATTTTAAATACTATTAAAAAGGTTTATTGCTTTCAAAAAGCTAAAAACAGCAGACATATTGTCATTGTCGGATAAAATCTGACCGAGTGTATACGGCTCAGTCAGATGATTAAAGGCGGTAAAACGGATATTGCTAAAATCTGGACAATCAACTAAAAGGTGTCTAATAGATAAAACTGTGCCACAAGACTCACACATAGGAGGGTCATCAGCCCTCAGCAAAAACGAATGAGTTAAATGACTATGTTCTATGCGGGTCCGGGCAAGAACAACTTCCTCCTTACGATTCCTGCGCAGACTAGACTGCCACGGTTCAATAACAGGCTTTATACGATATAATTTATTCGCAGTCTGTCTATTCCACGAATCCTGCCATTGGGAATGTATCTTTTGATGTAATATTTGCCTGTAGTCTGTATAGGGGACTGACAGGCAGCGGTTATTATTGGGAATTGCTGATTTGGCTGCGGCGTCAGCCAAATCATTTCCCCTAATCCCAATGTGGCTGGGAATCCAGCAGAAGCGGATATCATATTCACGTCCGAGGAGGGAGTGAATCTTCTGCTGAATACTAGACAGAACTGGATGAGGATTATATCTCACAGATATTAAAGCCTGTAACACGCTGAGAGAATCAGAATATAAAATGAACCGTTGGTATTGGCATTCACTAATGTGATCCAAGGCTAACTCAATTGCGTGCAGCTCTGCAGTAAATATGCTGCATTCAGAGGGAATCTGCTCCGATGTAGTGCTGTCTGTAAAGACAGCAGCAGATCCCACATATGATTCTGACTTCGAACCGTCTGTGTAAACTGGCGCGAAGTCAGAATGTTCAGCTCGGTGTGCTGAATAAAGCTGCAGGTAGACAGACGATGGAGTGTCCGACTTTCCCCAATTTCTAAGGGACAAGTCACATGTTGGAACACGAGCATGCCAGGGTGGAAGGGATTGCTTTGGTGTTTGGGCAACCTTGTCTACCTTAATATTAAGTTCTTTGAGTAGCTCTTGGAGACGAATACCAAAAGGACGATTGGCAGTCTTACGGGTGTTGTACAAATTTTCCCATCGTGGCTCAAAAACGAATGGCCACGTAGGATGGTCTGGCAGGGATTTTAGTTTTAAGGCGTACTTTAGAGACAACTGCTTACGTCGAAGTGATAACGGTGGTTCGTTTGCTTCGACGTATAAGCTCTGGACGGGAGATGTTCGAAATGCTCCAATAGCGATACGGAGAGCCTGATGATGGACAGGATCCAGCCATCGAAGTACACTGTCTCTGGCCGAATTGTATACAAGGGACCCGTAATCTATTCTGGATCGTACAAGTGCACGATAGATGCGTAGTAGGGTGCATCGATCAGCACCCCAAGATGTTGAGGAAAGAGCGCAGAATATTCAGCCCTCTTGTGCACTTTGTGCGGAGTTGACGAATGTGATCCAGAAAGGTCAGCTTTTTATCGAATACGAGTCCCAAGAATTTTGTGTCCGCTGCTAGTGGAATTGCATTTTGTCCGAGCTTTAATTCAGGTTCAGGATGAAGATTACGCTTACAACAAAAGTGTACGCAAACGGTCTTCTCCGGCGAGAACCTGAAGCCATTAGCAAGTGCCCAGGAGTTGAGGCGATCAATAGCTTTCTGCAGTTGTCTTTCAATAACCCTCATGTTGCATGACTGACAAAATATGCTAAAGCCATCAACATAGAGGGCACTGTGTACAGTTGGAGGAAGTTGTTCTGTGATGGAATTTACTTTGATGGCAAAAAGCGTAACACTTAATACTGATCCTTGTGGTACTCCCTCCTCTTGAGTGAAGAACGAGAGTGAGGATCCCACACGAACTTGGAAAGATTGATTGGCTAGAAAGTTTTTAATAAAAATGGGGATTTGCCCCCTAAGGCCAAGGCTATGCAGATCTTTTAAGATGCCAAATCTCCAAGTTGTGTCATACGCTTTTTCCATGTCAAAGAAAGCAGACACCAAGTGTTCGCGTTTTAGGAAAGCATCCCAGATGGATGCTTCCAATCTGATAAGATGGTCCAAAGTGGACCGGTTCCTTCGGAAGCCGCACTGGATGTTGGAGAGAAGGTCATTTGATTCGAGATACCATATTAAACGAGAATTAACCATTCTCTCCAGGATTTTGCACAGACAGCTAGTCAGAGCAATAGGACGATAATTGGTGATGACTTTTGGATCCTTTCTTGGCTTAGGAAAGGCAAGAACGATTGCCTTTCGCCAGGAGTCCGGAAACTGCCCTTCAGTAAAGATTCTGTTATACAGAAGGAGCAGACAATCCATAGATTTTGGGGAAAGATGTTTAATCATGTCATAATGGATGCCATCTGGTCCAACAGCACTTGCTTTGGTAAGAGCGAGGGCTCTTTTCAGTTCCTGAATAGTAAAATCCCCGTTGTAGGGATAGAGGCCCTTGGACTTAAAATTAAGTGCTTCTCTTTCCAGTTTATGTTTCAGGACCAGGAACTCTGGGGAGAACGAGGATGTTGCGGAGATGTTAGAGAATGTTTCCCCAAGAGCATTGGCTATTGCAGTTGGATCTGCAATAGCGCATCCATTATAATCTAGGATTGAAGAAGGGTGGGATGTATATTTTCCCTTCATTTTCCGGATTTTATCCCAGACTACCTTAGAGTTGGTAGACTGGTTAATAGATGATGTAAAATGGATCCACAATTCCTTTTGACTCTGATGACGGATGTAGCGTGCTTTGGCTCGTGCACGTTTGAAGGCTATAAGGTTGTTCATGGTAGGATATCGGCGAAATATCCCCCACGCTTTGTTTTGAGCCTTTTTTGCTGCTGTGCAGTGTGAATTCCACCAAGGTTTGGGAAATGGTGGAAACCGGGCAGATGTTTTTGGAACAGCATTCGCAGCTGCTTGGACAATATTTTCTGTGATGTACTTAACTGCATCACTGATAGGCTCTTGACTGACTGTGCTAAGATTAAAATTTGCCTGATGTTGGAAGGCAGTCCAGTCAGCCTGATCAATCTCCCACCGTGGTAACCTGAAGGGAAGACATGGCCTCCCGCGGTGTAACGAGGTTATCACAGGGAAGTGATCGCTTCCGTATGATTCTCCTCCACTTCCCAAGTGAGTGAAGGGAGTAGAGAAGGGGAGCAGATAGAGAGATCAATGGCAGAAAAAGTACGGGTAGGCATGTGGAAGAAGGTGTTTTTTCCAGTATTTAGAAGGGAAAGGTCATTGTCATTGAGCATACGCTCTATGACTCGTCCCCTTCCGTTGATGTTAGCACTACCCCACAGGGTGTTATGTCCGTTAAAATCCCCGAGAAGTAAGAAAGGGGGAGGCAGCTGCGTTAGAAGATCATCAAGGTCTGCCTGGGAGATGTCAGTCCCAGGTGGCAAATAAATGGAGCACACAGTTAATAGAAATCCCACTGAAAGGCGAATTGCAACAGCCTCTATGCTGGTTGTAATTAGCAAGGGCTGCACTGGGGTCTGGTTACTCACAAGGATAGCCACTTGCCCATGTACAGAGCCATCCGCAATTCTATCCTTCCGAAAAACTGTGATGTTGTGCATGGTGGGATCATCATTTGCCTTTAGATATGTCTCCTGCAAGCAAAAGCAAACTGGCTCGTGCTTTTGCAGGAGGGCCTTGATGTCATCAATATTTCGCCGGAATCCACGACAATTCCATTGTAGGAATTTAGCCATTATTTTGGCTTGTGGGTCCATCAGGCAGCTTCCGAGGTGTTGAGGGCTTACTTTTATCAGTCTTGGATTTGTCTTTTTTGGGGAAGAACGGACGCTGTCCCGTGTCCATTTCCTCCTCCGCAAAGAGTTCCAAAACTGAATCTTCGGGTACCTCCTTCGGCTCCACATCCATCTTTTCTTGGGTACTAGGGGGGGGACTTCCCCTTTCTTATTCTTTTCTTTCATAATTATCTTTGTTAATTGTGGAGCATTAGGAGGTACCGATATAGGAGTGGCAGCTGATTGGTCCTTCTGCGCAGGTTTTTGAGAACTTAAAAGGTAACGCGCGATGGGAGTGAAAGACTCCTTGGGAGGAATGGTCATGTCCGTCTGAGTTCCGACGGAACATCTCCCTGCTACCTTCTGGGCGTAGGTAGGTCTGTTGATATTCAGGGGTTTCACCGATTTCCTTGCCTCCTGGTATGATATGTTAAGCTCTGCCTTCAGCCGTTGAATCTCTTTTTCTTCTTTCCACCTCTGGCATGCTCATGAGTAGGCCGGGTGTTCGCCTTCACAGTTAATACAGGTGGGTTTTGCGGCTGAACATGCTGTTGTTTCGTGGTCCTTTGCACCGCATCGAGCGCATGCAAGGACTCCACGGCAGGCCATTTGAGAATGTCCATACTTCTGGCATTTAAAACACCGTAAAGGGTTTGGAACGTATGGACGCACTGAACAGTTGATGTATCCAGCTTTAATCTCATCAGGAGGTTTAGGAGAGTTAAAAGTCAGGATAACGCTCCTGGTTTTAACAATTTTTCCATCCCTTCGCGCAGTAATTCTCTTGATGGCAGTAACTCCCTGTGGTTTTAATTCGGAGCAGATTTCCTCCTCGGTTACGTCAAGAAGGTCCCACTCCGAAATAACACCTCTCGATGAATTGAGTGTTCTGTGTGGTGTCACTGTTATAGGGATTCCTCCGATTGATGTTACTCGGAGTAGATGCTCGGACTGCCTGTCATTTTTTGTTTCAATCAAGAGGTCCCCAGAATGGAGCCTCTTAACTGATTTGGGTGACCCTGCTAACCCATCTAACCCTTTTTGAATAAAAAAGGGCGACATTTTACCAATCGGTTTTTCATTGGTGGAGTGCATGATTAAAAACCACGGGATAGGACTTGATGGTAATTCAGTCCGCTGCCTCTTTGAAGCAATATTGCTGTCAGTGTCTGTATTTTCAGATAGGGACCGGGTTGGGGCCCCTGAAGAAATAAGTTTATCAGGATTCATTGAGTTTTTTAAGTTGTTCAGTGCCCGGGCTCCCCACCCACCACGGAGCCCAAAGGGACGCCCACTACCCGGCATGCAATAAATGCGCTCAGGAGTGGGACGCCAGGGCTACCCAGACACTATACCCGCACCGCCGTCAGCCTGAATCCTGTCCCTCGGACCATGAGGGTAGGGGCGTGGCATTGACACGGTTGACCCTCGCAGGCGAGCCTACTAGCCGATTGATCCTAGCCGGACCTTCCAGGACCACCCGTCTTGTCGAAGCAGGGGCCAAAGTGGTGTATTGAAGCTGGTCCCCTAAACCACCAGGATCCCCCTTTCCGAATTTCCACCGGTCGCAGCGCACGGCAAACACGCCGGATTCCACTGATGTAAGCCTGGAACCTGGGCTGTGGGCGTTGGATCCCAGTGACGCTAGTCTGGAAGTCCAGCAGCGTCACTGGGAGGTCCCCTCACCACTTACAGGTGCCCACGTCGAGGGGTTGAGCTAGAGGAAGAATCCCATCAGCATTGAGCATGCTCAAACCATTCAAGGCTTTATACACCTCTATCAGATCACCTCGCTGGTGCCTAGTCTCCAGACACTGTAATTTGCAAAACTTAAGCCTTTCTTCGTAAGAGCACCCCTTTGTTCCATTAACTAATCTTGTTGCCCTTCTCTGTACTCGTTCCAGCAGCTCTACATCCTTCTTGAAATGAGGCCTCCAGACTTGTATACAGTACTCTAGGTGTGGCCTGACCATTGCCTTATACAAGGCAATAATCACCTCCTTATCCCTGCTGGAAAAATTCCTGTATATCATTGACAATACTCCATGAGCTACTCTTGCAGCCCTTCTGCACTGCTCAGAGAACATCATATCTGCCTGCACAACCACCCCCAAGTCCCTTTCATTCTCTACCACTGTCAGTGTAGTACCACAGAGTTGATACGTTGCTCTGGGGTTGCTGTTTCCCATGTGTAGTACTTTACATTTGTCAATGTTAAACTTCATTTGCCACCTCTCAGCCCATCTGGCTCAACCTTTCCAGATCCTGTTGCAGCAGCATAGTGTCAGTAGTATCCTTGACAACCCTGCCAACCTTTGTATCGTCTGCAAACTTGGACATTAAGCTTGATATATCATCATCAATATCATTTATAAATACAGAAAACAATAATGGACCCAACACTGAGCCCTGAGGGACTCCACTAATAACATTAGTCCACGATGAGCAGTGTCCATTGATTACCACTCTCTGTCGTCTCCCCCTTAACCACCCCTTTATCCATAGCAGCAATTTGCCTCCAATGTCACACTGCTCCAATTTGTGTAGCAGTCTTCCATGTGCAACAGTATCAAAAGCCTTTCTAAGATCCAAGTATATAATATCAAAGTTATTCCCTGCATCCAGTTCTTTTGTGACTGCATCATAGTATCCAATCAAATTGGTCAGGCAAGACTTCCCCTTAACAAAGCCATGCTGTGTCCGAGCTATAACTGAAGTCTTGTGTAAATGATCCTGCAGTGCTTCTTTAACCAATGCCTCCATTAATTTTCCTGGAGCAGAAGTTAAGCTCACAGGTCTATAATTACTTGTGTCAGCCTTTGATCCTCCTTTGTGAATTGGGGTCACATTTGCACATTTCCAGTCTATGGGTACCTCCCCTGAGTCCAAGGAAGCTCTCATAATTATGGCTAAGAGTTTGCTTACTTCCTTTGCTGCCTCTTTTAATATAACTGGATAGATCCCATCCACCCCGGGTGCCTTTCTTGTGTTTATCTTCAACAGTTTCTCCTCCACTTTACTCCCAGTTATTTCAAGATTCTGTAGCTTACTGCTAGAGTTGAATACACCTCTGGCATTCCCCTCGCTGAATAACTCCTCATGTGTGAATGTCGATGCAAAATATTCATTTAGTTTGTTAGCTACCTGAACTGGATCATCAACAGTTGACCCATCAATATCAAGTGGACCAATCTGATTCATCCCCTTCCTTCTAGAGTTTACATAAGTAAAGAACTCTTTGCTGTTTTTCTTTGCATCCCTTGCCAAGGATTTCTCGTAATCTGCCTTCGCATGAGGGAACACAAATTCATATCAAGAAAGGAAAGTTCAATATCAATGCGTGGAAGTCTGCCTTCATCCAGTAAGTGATTGATTGCCGAAACAAACTTCCATACGTTGTTCAGGGAGTGAGTAGTTTGAATCAATTCACGGAAAAACTAGACATATTATTGGAAATGGATGGACAAGTAATGTGGGAAGTTTTTTTTGGCTGATGCTTTATAAGCATGCTTTCTTGCACCATTCGCCACTAGAAATACTAAGTAATACTGCATTTTGTCAAGGTTTCAGATCCAAATTTGGACATCCATTATTAACTCTATATTTGTCATGCGAGTTTGAACTGACTGGGCACAGCTAACAGTGATCTGTGTTTCATCCACTCCAGCCACACAGCGAAACTCCTAATACCTGTTGTTGAAAATGGTTTCTCTGAATTGGTCACAGAAAATTCTAGAAATGTCTGTTAATTATGACACATCATAAAGAGATATTGATAGTAATTTCACTTTACTGCCGCTCTCTGGCTTAGTGACATTGATGCATTGTCTGGAATCAAACTGCTTACACACGCACTTCATGTTTAATGTAGCCAGCACTGTTGTCAATAATACACTCTCCTTAAATAAATCCACAGATTGAAGGGCAGGGTTTTTAAATTTGCATTCACCCTCCAAAACATGTAAAGTGAGGTTTAATGTTTCAAGAATTATTGAAAATATCTTTTTAATACAGAACATGGATTTTTCACAGCTGTGTTCAGAAAAGATTGAAATTATAGGTGACATCAAAAAATTAACAATTCTGAATTATTTTTTTGGTGATTTTTCAAATTTTTGGAGACAGAGGAATTCTGCATTTTCACACGACCAATACAGGATTAAGACAAAGCTGACAGATTACAGTTATCCTTTTCCATATACAAAGAACATTTTACCAGTAAAAAAAATCTAAACCTACAAAAAACTAATTGATCCATTTCACAAATAAAAGTAGTATCAGTTCAATCTCAACGATGCCCATTTCCAACTTGCTGAGCCTCATTTATTTTTATTGACAGAATCTCAATTATATGTTGCATCAACCACCACTCATCTCACTTACCCCTATTCACTCGATAATTCCTTTTGCTTCAAAAGATGGCACTTGTGCATATATCAATTCTGATATACCTTACCTAAAACTTTATCAGAAATTTCCTCCCCTTGACCTTCCCTGGCTTAAAATCTCTTTACTCCCATTCTGTCAAATTCATTTGTTCTCTCAAATATTCTCCCAAATACAAAAATCACTTGGAATTTTCTGACTTGCTTTCTTTGAAACTTGACTTTCTCCAATATAACTTTCCTAACAATTTTTTCTTAATGATTAATGTTTAGAGCAACAAATGGTTCAATTTTATAGTTATACAGAACCCAACTTGTAGAGATGCTAAAGCTTTTGCAATTACTAATGACCTTTTATAATTTATCTACCAGAATACCATACAAAACAACAGCTTGCTGTTGTTCTCAACAACACTTTCAAAGTACACAATTAATGTAAAGTATGACTGTTTCGTACATCAATTTTCTAGTTGAAGAGACCCAGCTTATAGAGATACTGAGGCATTTGCAATTACAGTAAACCCCCGCTATTTGCGGGGGTTACGTTCCTGAGAAATGTCGCGAATAACGAAAACACGAATACTGAGTTATGGCTCCCATAGTAATAAAGGGGTCCGTTCCAAAGTATGAAATATATAAGAAAAACTAGTCTAAAATTTTGTGTATGTATTATATGTACCTTCATATTATGACTATGTACATAGTGAAATGCAAGCATATGGCATCGAAATGAAAATAAGAAACAATTTAATATTAAATGTAATATTTATTAGAAATTTCAAACAAATCTTTCAAACCAGCACCTTTGCTAGCAAAAAAAACTTATCCCGCCAGTGCTATCACCAGTTTTGATAAAAGAGTTTTGCCTTTTCACGAATGATGAGTGAACTTAACGGAATTTTATTTTGAGTTCGGTCTTCTATCCAAAGATTTAAAGCCTTTTCTATTTTTTCTAATTTAACATCACGAGTTACAGAGCAAATTTTTGAAGCAATTAACGCATTTTCACGGACACTACAGCGGATTTTTTCTTTCAATTTTTTGATTGATCGTACCATTGACTCATTGATTTTATAATGTTTTGCCACTGAGTAGACACTTTCACCATTAAAAATTTTGTCTAATAACTCAATTTTATTCTCTAATGTCATCACCACCTTCTTTGATCTTTTCACATTTCCCTTGTTATTCGTAGCCATATTTTTGTAGGGGTTAGAAAACTTAAAGTCACAATAAAGTCACTTTCTTCCGTTAACACACTCGAAAAAGTCTGCTTTACACTGCAAAACGGTATGTTTATCATTTTTGTAAGCATATCAATTTATAAACTGATAAATTTATTCAATTTATAAGCATATAAATTAAAAGCAAACGACGAAACCTTCCATAACAAGCGCATAACACATACTGAACAAGGATTAGCGAGAAACATCCACGCTCGTGATTTTGTCACCGCTGTCCCCCCCCCCCCACCCACTGAGCGCTGTTTTGACCGGGAAAGATAATTCTAGCCACGCCCATGTTTTTTTTTTATGGCCGAAAATATTCCCGGCACTTTAAAATTCACATTTTTTTAGGTTTCATTTTATATTAAATCGGCGATTGCGAATAGCAGCGGTTTACTGTACTAATGACCTTGTACAACTTATTCATCTATTAGAATACCAAAAAATCCTAATAACACACCAAACACTTGATCGTTTACTAAGCAGCAATCACTTCAAAGTACACAGTTAATTAAAACAAACTCGAAATATCTGAGATCACAACTTAGTAATGTTCTCTTCTATAAATCAATGTCCATTCTCAAAAAAATTTTTAGCATTACAAGAATATGATGCATGAACAGCAAAGACTTCTTTATTTATGTAAACTCTAGGAGGAAGAAGATGAATCAGATTAGTGTCCTTAACATAGGTGGTTCAATTGTTTATGAACCTGCTGAGGAAGCTGGCAAACTGAGTATTTTGCATCTACATTCACACATGAGGAATGTTTGTAAGAAAGTGGAGGCCAGAAGCTTATCAAACTCTGGCAGGGAGCTAAATGATTTTGTAATAACTGACAGCAAAGTGGAGGAGAAATTGTTGAAATTGAACATAAAAAAAGGCACTTGGGGTAGATGGGATCTATCCACTTATATTAAAGGAAGCAGCAAAGAAGTAAGCAAACCCTTAGCCATAATTACGAAGGCTTCCTTGGACTCAGGTGAGATCCCCATGGATTGAAGATGTGTAAAATGTGTTCCCAATTCGCAAAGGAGGGATCAAAGGGTGACATGAGTAATTACAGACCTGTTAGTTTAACTTATGTTCAAGGGAAAATAATGGACTCACTGGTTAAAGAAGCAATGCAGGATTGTTAAGATGAAGTCTTGTCTGATAAATCTGATTCGATACTATGATGTGGTCACAAAGGAACTGGATGCCAAGAATAATTTTGATATTATATACTTGGATCTTAGGAAAGCTTTTGATACTATTGCACATGGAATACTGTACAAATATGAGCAGTTCAGCATTAAAGGCAAGTTGCTACAATAGATAAAAGGATGATTGAGTGGGAGAAGAGAGGGTGGTAATCAATGGTCACTGCTCTTCTGAGACTAATGTTATTAGCCGAGTCCTCCTGGGTTTAGAAGTGGGCCCATTGTTGTTTTCCGTATTTATCAATGAAAGTATATGAAAGTCTAAGTTTACAGTTAATACGAAGGTTGGCAGAGTTGTTAATGACAATGATAGTACAGTACTGCAACAGGATATGGAAAAGTTGAGCAGATGGGCTGAGAGGTGGCAACTGTAGTTTAACATTGACAAATGAAAAGTACTGCATGTGGATAGCAGTAACCCCAGAGTATGAATTAGGTGGTACTAGACTCAGGGTAGTGGATAATGAAAGGACCTGTGGGTAATTGCGCAGTCAGAAATGACATTTTCTGAGCAGAGCAGACAGGCTGCAAGAATAGCTCATGGTGTCATGTCAATGATAAACAGGAATTTTGCTAGCAGAGAGATGACTGTTCTCTTGTATAAAGCAATCTTCATGCTACGCCTTGAGTACTGCCTACAGGTCTCATTGTAGGAAGGACATTGAGCTGCTGGAATGAGTACAGAGAAGGGCAACAAGATTGGTGAGTAGAACCACGGATTGCTGTTATCAAGAAATGCTTAAGTTCTGCAAATTTCAGCATCTGGAGACTAGGCACCTGTGAGGTGATCTAATTGAGCTGTATAAGGCCTTGAATGGTTTGAGCAAGCTTAATGCTGATGGGATTCTTCTTGTTTCTCAGAAGGGAGAAATTGTTGGATTTAAACATAACAAAGGCACCTGGGGTGGATGGGATCTATCCAGTTATATTAACGGAATCAGCAAAAGTAAGCAAACCCTTATCCATAATTATGAGAGATTTCTTGGACTCAGGGGATGCCCCATGGACTGGAGATGTGCAAATGTGACCCGAAATCACAAATAATTACAGACCAGTTAGTTTAACTTCTGTTCCAGGGAAATTAATGGAGGCACTGGTTAAAGAAGCAATGCAGGATCATCTAGACAAGACTGCAGTTCAGGCACAGCATAGTTTTGTTAAGGGCAAGTCTTGTCTGACAATTTGATTGGATGAGTTCACAAAGGAACTGGATGCAAAAATAATTTTGATATCATACACTTTGATTTCAGGAAAGCTTTTGACAGTTGCACATGGAATACTACTGTACAAGTTGGAGCAGTTTGGAATTAAAAGCAACTTGCTGCTACGAATAAAGGGATGGTTGAGTGGGAGAAGACAGTGAATGGAAATCAATGGACACTGCTCTTCATGGACTAATGTTATTAGCCCATGAAGGTACGTGTTGAGCCCATTGTTGTTGTTTCCTGTATTTATCAATGATATTGATGAAGGTATAACATGCTTAATGTCGAAGTTTTGCAGACGATACGAAAGTTGCCAGGGTTATTAATGATGCTAATGATAGTACACTACTGCAACAGGATCTAGAAAAATTGAGCAGATGGGCTGAGGGGTAGCAACTGAGGTTTAACATTGATAAAGGTTAAGTAATGCATATGAGTAGCAGTAACCGCAAACGTATCAACTGTGTGGTACTACACTCAGGGTAGTAGAGAATGAAAAACCCCTGGGGTAATTGTGCAGTCAGATATGAAGTTTTCTGAGCAGTGCACAGACAGTTGTCTGTGCACTGCAAGAATAGCTCACGGAGTCTTGTCAATGATATACAGGAATTTTTAAGCAGGAATAAGGAGGTGATTATCCCCTTGCATAAGCCACACCTTGAGTACTGTATACAGGTCTGGAGGCCTTATTTTAGGACAGATGTACAGCTGCTCGAAAAAGTACAGAGAAGGGCAACAAGACTGCCAAATGGAACCAAGGGTTGCCCTTACAAAGAAAGGGCTTAAGTTCTGGAAATTGCAGTCTGGAGACTAGGCACCTGTGAGGTGTATAAGGCCTTGAATAGTTTGAGCAAGTTCAATGTTGATGGGATTCTTTCTCTTCCCCAGATTAATCACCTGAGGGGACATGAATTAAAATGAGGAAAGACAGTTGTAGAATAATGTGCAGAAATTTGCCTGTAGCCAGTGGGTTGTCGATTTCTGGAACAAACTTCCATCTGTCATAGAATTTGACAGCTTAAATAAATTCAAGGCAAAACCAGACAAACATTTGGAGTTAATGGATAGGTGAAATGGAAGGGTTTTTTTTTTTTTTTTGGCCGATACTATATAAGCTTGTTTTCTTGCATGATATGCCAATGCTAAACTTCATTTGCACTAAATATGCTAAGGCTGTTCAAGATAGTAATGTAGCTTTTCCCTGGCTTGTATCAAAATCTCTAGTTTTATTTTCTGCCTACACTAAAGCTGATAACAGTTGTAAATAAGTCTATTAATCAACCTAAACAATTTTGAATAAGCTAAATGCACAAAATTTGTTTCTTATTCAGATGGCTGTCAAGCCTTCTTTCTGGCCTTTGATTAAGCCAAATTTTTTTTTTTTCCATACTTCCACCTCTGCTACAACCTGATGGTTCTGCTTCCTCTTCAGCTGCACATAATGCTATGCTGACTTATCAGCATTCTGCTTTAAGTTTTGCAACAATGTTCATGGAAAGTTGCCTCCTTCTGCATCAAACACAATTCACCCAATGCTTATAATGGTCTTGTGACACAAGAACATCATTATAAGACTTCTGAACAATGGCGATGCCATGAAGTCTCCCAGGTCCTGATGGCTTTTCTCTTGTTCTCAAAATTGGAGAAAGTACAAAAGATTTTTATCCTCTTATTCCACAAGTGTTTTTTGTTCTATATGGAAATTTGCTCATATCCAGCCACTTCCTAAAATGTGAGACAATTCATCTCTTCCACATATCATCCCATTGCACTCACCTCCATTCTTTCTAAAGTAATACAGAAATCCATTAACTGATAAATCTTCCACATCTCGAAACCTTCCATCTGACTACCAACTGCTAATAAGGATTCCGCCAGTGTCTACCAACTGGCAATGTCGCAGCTCACATTACTCACCTGAAGACAAATCCTGCAGAAGAGTTCTGCGAAACTCAAGCAATTCCTTTTTACATTTCCAATGCTTTTTATTAATGTTTGGAATAAAGGTCTTCGCAACAAGCCTCTATATTATGGTTTACCTTTATATTTTGTAACTGGGTAGCCAGTTTTCTTTCTGATCATTCAATGCAAGTGATAGCAGATGGTTCTCTGACTTCTGATTTCTCAATTTCTTTAAAAAAGAAAGTAATAAATAGTAATTCTCCAGTACAGCCACTCCCCGACTTACGAAAAGGTTGGGTTCCGCAGAACTTTACACAAGTCACATTTTACGTAAGTCGGAATTTCCCTAAATGCTTATGCAGCACTCAACTATGCACGCTGAATTTGATTGAAGCAAAAAAGAAATGTTCGACGAACACGTAAATAGAATTATTTATTCAATTTTTTTATCACATGCACAGGAAAAATTACAAATTACAAGAAGAGAGGAGACAGGCATAACGTCAGCAAGTTTTATCTTTTGAGCATCGTTGCCAGAATTAACTTGCCAGCTGATAAGCATGCCATTGTGGAAGTTGAGGGCTGTGGAGAATTAGAAGTGGCTTTTTCAAACACATCACAAAATTTCTCAGTAACTGCAGAATCAGCACTGGCGACTTCACTGCATACTTTAATGTTTTGGAAACCAGTGCGATGCTTGAACCTATAAAACCACCCGTTGCTTGCTATGAACTTGGCTTGGGGTTCACTATACTTATCCTTAATATCTTCATAAATACTTCTTGCTATTGCTTGAATGGCCATTGGACTCGGGGCACTTGCTTCTGAATCTGATTTTCCATCCATATTACTAATAGCTTTTCCATATTTTATATAGCACCTGAATGCTGTTTTTTGATTTGATTGCTGTTGATCTTGACACCATTATGCCTGGCATTTGTGGATTATGAAAAGGCATTTTGCTCCATACAGCATAAGGCAATGTTTCGGGCACTGGAAAGACAAGGCATAGATATCCCATATATTATGATTTGGAAGAAAATATATGAGAGTGCTACCTCTTTTATTAGACTAGACAAAGAATGTAGGAAATTTAAAATCGAGAAAGGAGTTCAACAAGTAGACACAATATCTCTGAAGCTGTTTACTGCTGCCCTTGAGGAACCTTTCAGAAGATTAGACTGGTCGCAGAAAGGAGTCAATGTGAATGGAGAGTACCTAAGCCATTTATGATTTGCAGATGACTTTGTGGTCATAAGCCACGATCCCAAAGAATTAGAGGAAAATCTTAATCAGTTATGCACAGTTAGTAAGGATTTTGGACTAAAGATGAATATGGCTAAAACAAAAGTAATGATGAACAAGTATGCCACGGAAAGGGAAATAATGATTTGAAGGAGCAGTAATTGAAAAGGTGGAGTCATATACTTATCTGGGACAAGTTATTAGCTGTAATAATGATAAATGGCTGGAAGTCAAGAGAAGAATAAATTTTGGATGGATAGCATTCAGGAAATATAGTCACATACTGAAGAGCAATATTCCAGTTTGTCTGAAACGTAAAATAATGAACCAATGTATACTCCGCACCATGACATGGAAGTGAAACTTGGGCACTCGCCAAAAGAATGGAAGAAAAGCTGAGAACTACACAGCGAAGAATGGAACGAATTATATTGGGAATCAGACTGTTAGATAAGAAGAGAAACACATGGATTAGGCAGCAAACTCAAGTAAAGGACATTCTTATCAAAACTAAAATTCTAAACTAGCTCGAAGACATGATGACAGATGGACAAAGGAAATAACAGAATGATACCCAAGAGGAGCTAGAAGAAAACCTGGAAGCCAAAGGCGGAGATGGATAGATGAAATTCATTAGTTTTTGGGTAGTAAATGGATGGCCAGTGCTCAAAACAGAAGGAACTGGAAAGTTGCTGGAGAGGCCTTCATCCTGCAGTGGATTGAAAATGGCTGATGATGATGATTCACCTTGCACTTTCCATTGGTCCCTTTCCCTTCGCTGTTGTAATAAGTAAATAGAAATGAAGAGAAGATTCTGAAAATTTATGTTTTTTTTTATATGATTGAAGATTTCAGTGAAGGTGGAACACATTTTACCATAATGCAAAAACCCAAAGAATTCCAGTTATCGATATTACCGCAAATGCAATAAAATAGAGTTCACTACCTATTTATAACAGATTGCACTAACAGAAAAGCACAATAAAAAAAAAAAAATTGTTTTATGGTAGTGATCTCCAGAAATGTGTTTAAGAAAAATATCACAAAGGCATTAAAAATTGATTTTTATAATGGAACGAATTGATTTTTACATGGTAACAAAGAAAGTGTGTTGCAATTTCCATTATAAAAATGACCTTTTAGAGAGATAAATAACTTAGTTATATAGCAAAAATTTGAACTTCCTAGGTCTTGGAATGAATTACTAAAAAAATAAATAAAAAATGTGCTATTAGGTTCACAGTATGATATTTTCACAATACCTCCATTTATTCCTACAGGAAGCAAAATACGTTTCCACAATTTTTTTAAGTTTGTACCGGCCAGAAAATGTTTATTGGAAGGCACATTTCCTGTTTTCTGAAAATGTGCCCTTCTGAAATTGTTGCAAAAACCAGGTAAAAACAAACCCCAGGAGCTTTCAACCAATATCACTGTTACCTAACACAGGCAAGTTGTTTGAGAGATTGATTTTCCAGTGATTAAGTGACTTTATGAATTTACACTACAATGAGTTGCCATTTCAGTATAGTTTTAGAAAATCCAAATCTTCTGAGGTCGCGATTAATGATTTAGTGCTTACGTTAAAAATGCAGATAGTAAATATATTCTTGCTTTGTTCATTGACTTTGCAGGAGCTTTTGATTCAGTCTGGCACGAGAGTATTCTTTACTCGTTAAGACAGCTCCATTGTCCAGGGAAAATATACCGGGTTGTAATAAGCTATTTAACTTCAAGGCAAATAATTGTAAGGGCACAGCATTTAACTTATAGGAAATTAGTGTCTAAGGGATGCCACAGGGATCTGTGTTGGGTCCCCTATTTTGGAATTTGGTTCTGAACCAATGGCTTAAATTGAGACAAACAGTTTGCCATAAAATAGCATTTGCAGATGACCTGCTTATCTATGTGCCTGGTAACCCAAGAAGGGATATTGAAGCGTTTTAGGCTGCAATGGTTCTTCAGAATTTAACATCATGGGCTATTGTAAATAAATTAACGGTTTCAGAAGAAAAAACAATTATGATGTTAGTTAAAGGTCACCTTGATATCAATCGACCACCAAAAATTTTGTTAAATTGTAAACAAATTAAATTTGTTACCCAAACTAAGTATCTAGGTGTTTTATTAGATGCTAGGTTAACTTTTATTCCACATTTGAATTATTTGATGAATAAAATTAAGCGTTTTAGTGCAGCAGTAATACAGATTTCTAGATCAGAATGGGGGTTACGTAGATCAGTTTTAAATTTTTATTATACAGCAGTTTTCTGCCAATAATGACTTTTGTATCATCAGTGTTGGTAACTTGTGTGAATAAGATTAAGTTTAAAGACAAGTTAAATTCTGTGCAAAGAACAATGCTGTTGGCAATTCAGAGGGTTTGAAGAACTGTGTCAACAAATGCCCTGCAGGTATTAGCAGGCCACATACCGTTAGATCTTTTTATAATATATAGAGCTTTCTGTTACCATATTAGGAAATATAATAATTTCACATGTTTAAACATTGATCCTAAGGTTGAAAAGAAAAGAATATATGCTAAGTTAATGGAAAACTGGCAAGCCAGATGGACGGATAGTATTACTGGTGCTGTCACCAGACATTTTATTCCAAGTGTGTCTTTTTCACGTTTTAAACTGAATAAGTGTTTTTTTCTAGTACGGAGACTTCTTTTTTGTTAACAGGGCATGGTATTTTAAATAGTAAATTATATTATTTTGGATTAAAGTTAAAGTTGTATGAGAATTACAGAGCTCAATTAAAGAATGTAATTAGTGACTTGAGATATGGAAATGAAAATAACTACTTGTCAGATTATAATAAGTTTGTTTCTTTTCGAAGGTTTGCTATTTCTGTATTTCTAAAAAGAAGACATCAGCCTTGATATTTGTAAACTAATAGCTGTTCACGGTATAGATTTTTTTTCTCTCCCCCCCCATCCTATTCTTATCCTGGTTTTTATTTTATTTATTTATTTATTATTTTTTTTTGTTTGCTGGCACTGTGGAAATTAACATCATCACCATCGGCCATTTTCAATCCACTGCAGGATGAAGGCCTCTCCAGCAACTTTCCAGTTCCTTCTGTTTTGAGCACTGGCCATCCATTTACTACCCAAAAACTCATGAATTTCATCTATCCATCTCCCCCTTTGTCTTCCAGGTTTTCTTCTAGCTCCTCTTGGGTACCATTCTGTTATTTTCTTTGTCCATCTGTCATCATGTCTTCAAGCTAGTTTAGAATTTTAGTTTTGATAAGAATGTCCTTTACTTGAGTTTGCTGCCTAATCCATGTGTTTCTCTTCTTATCTAACAGTCTGATTCCCAATATAATTCGTTCCATTCTTCACTGTGTAGTCTCAGCTTTTCTTCCATTCTTTTGGTGAGTGCCCAAGTTTCACTTCCATAAGTCATGGTGCGGAGTATACATTGGTCCATTATTTTATGTTTCAGACAAACTGGAATATTGCTCTTCAGTATGTGACTATTTCCTGAATGCTATCCATCCAAAATTTATTCTTCTCTTGACTTCCAGCCATTTATCATTATTACAGCTAATAACTTGTCCCAGATAACTATATGACTCCACCTTTTCAATTACTGCTCCTTCAAATCATTATTTCCCTTTCTGTGGCATACTTGTTCATCATTACTTTTGTTTTAGCCATATTCATCTTTAGTCCAAAATCCTTACTAACTGTGCATAACTGATTAAGATTTTCCTCTTAATTCTTTGGGATCGTGGCTTATGACCACAATGTCATCTGCAAATCGTAAATGGTTTAGGTACTCTCCGTTCACATTGACTCCTTTCTGCGACCAGTCTAATCTTCTGAAAGGTTCCTCAAGGGCAGCAGTAAACAGCTTCGGAGATATTGTGTCTACTTGTCGAACTCCTTTCTCAATTTTAAATTTGCTACTGTCTTTGTCTAGTCTAATAAAGGAGGTAGCACTCTCATATATTTTCTTCAAAATCATAATATATGGGGTATCTATGCCTTGTCTTTCCAGTGCCCGAAACATTGCCTTATGCTATATGGAGTCAAATGCCTCCTTTTCATAATCCACCAAATAATGGTGTTTTATATTCATTTTCCTTCTCCATTAGCTGTGAAATTACATGAAGGTGATCCATAGTTGATAATCCTGTCCTAAAGCCAGCTTGCTATTTCGGTTGATTCTCATCAAGTATTCTTTCTAATCTGTTAGTAATGACCCTTGTGAACAACTTGTAGATGTGGGATAACAAGCTAATTGGTTTATAATTTCCAATTTCTGATTTATCTCCTTTCTTATGCAGCAAAACTATGATTGCATTATTCCACTGCTTAGGCGTCACACCTTTTCTAATGCACTTTGTGAAGAGCCTTGCCAGTTTTTGTGTTATGTCTCTTCCTCCCAATTTTAACAACTCTACAGTAACTTCATCTTCCCCTGGGGCTTTCTGATTCTTCATTTTCTTCAATGCATGTTCTACCTCATCAGGAAGAATATCAGGTATGCCGAATGTGTTGCTACTTTGCAATCCATCATCCCCACTGCTGGCACCATTCCCTCGCTCCTTGTATAATTCTCTATAGTAGTCTTCTGCTATTTGAATTATGCATTCTCTGCTGTTTATAAGTACACCATTGCTATTCTTCAGTTCCATTTGTCTTTCTGTATTACTGCTCATGGCTGCTGATTTAAATCCTTTGTTTTCCCTTAATGTTTGTTCTACTTTTCTTGTGTTAAATCTTCCTATGTCCTCTCTGAGTCTCTTTCTAATGGCTTTGCATAACTCAGTATACTCAATTTTCTCCCTGTCTGTGCTTTTCTTGCTCTTCATTTGTCGTCTTTGGTTCATCATGACAAGTGTTTGACTAATTTTTTCTTCTTTGGATTTCTGTTTCCCTATAGGTTTCTTGGGCTTTATCACTTTCAGAAAGTTGTAGTATTCCTCGTCGATATCTTGGTCCTGAGTAGTCTGCAGAAGTTCAAACTTGTTCTTAAGTTCCAGTACATACTGCTTTTTCTCCTCCTCTGTTATCTCGAAGACCTTTGTATTATTTACTCGAGTCAGTTTTTTCCTTTCCTTTCCTACATCTATATCAAGTGTACATCTTACCATTCTGTGATCACTTTCAACATTTACCTTATTCAGGATGGTAAAATCATTCAGAATATATCTTCTGTTAGTGAGGATGAAGTCGATTTCATTAGTTGTTAATCCATTTGGACTCTTCCATGTCCACTTTCTGTTCACCCTTTTCTTGAAAAGTGTTCATTACTGACAGTCCTTGAGATTCTGCAAATTCCACAAGTCTTTCACCTCTTATTTCTTTCATCAATTCCAAAATTTCGTATAGTTCCTCTTTCTGCACTGTTTTGCCTTTTTCCAACCTTAGCATTGAAGTCCCCCATAATAATAGTGTAGTGGGTTTTCTGCTCATCTAGAAGACTCAATTTCGGTGTACATTTCTTCAACCTCTTCATCATCATGGTGAAGAGGTTTATCACTTGATAAACTCATAAGTGATTCATTTCTTCTTCTTGTTTCAGCCAAACCGATGATATTCCAATTCACATTTTCTAATTCCTTTTCCAGCTCTAGTGGTAGATGACTTTCATCAACCGGTGAAATACCACCACTTTGCTTATTGGAGGCGTGAAGTGGTGAAACCCATATTTAGTCTCTAGAGGAAAGTTTCCGGCATCCCTCCCCACATACTTCACCTTCAACCCATGCACAGTACTAAGTACTAAAGGTTTTGATACCTTTCATGTTTGGCATTTTCATAATATCCTGTCTTCACCGATCTTATGTTATAACAGGCCAAGTTCAGTTTCCGTGCATGGCAGCCTGGTCGTACCCAGAGATTCTTAGCACCCTCTGCTTCCACTCTGATCCTCTCGCTGCCATAAGAGGGAAAGTGAAAGCTGCTGGGGACTTAGGGCCATTTCTTTTGTCGTGCTGTCATATGCTGGAGGGTTTGATCTTTTCCTCTTCACGCTGACCAGGCGTCTTGCAGAGAACCACTCTACACGTTCGTTGCCACCTAAGTGACGTAACAGGGCTTACCATCGAGAAGGTGTGCACGAGTGGATTTTAGGGAGGCAGGCCAACCGGGCTTCTCCTAAATCTTCTGTAATAGAGAGATATTGGATCCATCAGTGTTTTAATCTGAGTGTCTGATACCTGTTCCCCTCTAACATAGTGCGAGATAAATTGCCAGGGTGAGATTTGGGTGGGGGTAGAGGCTTTTTCCCCCCTAACCACCCTGGTTTTCATTTTTTTTTTCTTTTTACTATTTATTTATTATTATTTTTTTCCCTTCCTTTTAGTTGTGTTTGCTGGCACTATGTAAGTAACTAAGTGCGGGATTGTGGACCAGAATGGTGTCTTTTTTTTTTTTTTTTTTTTTAATTCCTCTGCCCACAGGAGTAGGAAGCTTTGATTCCTGAATACCTGTGTGGGGAGGAGAGATTTATTAGTTTATTTTTTATTATATATATATTTTTATTATTATTTGGTTTTTTTTATTTATTTTTATAAATATTATTTATTATTATTATTTTTTTATTAGTTATTTTATTTATCATTGTTATTTTTTTATGTATTTATTTTTTGCTGGCACCCTCTGGTCTAGCACTTCCGCCAGAGGGTGCAGGAATTTTGTGCGGTCAACACAGTAGACCTAGGTCCAGTTCCACGTTCATAAGGACGAGCATCAGGTAGCAGTTATTCTAGGTGATGACTGCTCTCTGGCGGCTGGTTTCCTGTATAAGGATAATAAAGTCAGTGATATTAGGTGGATTTGAACAAATGTCTATGGGCTACCAAAGACAATAATAATAAATATAGTTCTAGTGTTGATTATCCGGTCTTCGATGCTGATCACGAATCCTTCAATGTTCAGGGAAGAGCGTCCCTCTCTTAAGGATTGCAATGGAAGCCATTTTATTTGTGATCTTGATGGAGGTCAATGTAGTTTCTGCCATGTGCTGTCTTCTTTGCCCATCTTTCTAGCTTCGTTTGTAATGTCTGGGTGAGTGGGGTATGCTGCTTGTTTATCTTCTTTGTGTCCTGGTTGAGTGCTGCTGTGTTTTTCTGAAAGTAATCCTTCAGGTTAGCCATCACTGTTTTCTGTCGCTCAATGAGGTTTGTCAGGCTCCTTCCTCCCTCCCTCTTTCCAAGCTGCTGTCTCTCTCTCCATTGCAGACTCCAGTTGATGTTGGCAGCTCTTGGTCATGTTTAGACTCGTCTTTCTTCTGATATCCTCCAGCTTGGTGTTAGTCCAATTTGTGATCCCAAAGGAGTACATTAGCACCGGGACTGCAAAGGTGTTTATGGCTTTAACTGTGTTCACACCATTCAGCTTTCCTTTGAGTAGACTGCTAAATCTCTAATAGTATTTTTTAGTCAGGCAGCCCTTGATTTCCTTGTGCTGTAACTGCTGAGCCTACATCATCTCCAAGTATTTGTACATCTGCCACCTCTTTCATGGCTCTGATCTCTTTACCAGTATGCCGCTGGTGTTTTCGGCAACTAATTTCGCTGATGCAGTCTGCAGGGCTCGCATTTGTTACACCAAATTCCATTCTAATATCATTGCTCAATTCTTCAGTGAACCTGAGTAGCTATTGGAGCTGCTTCTTTGTTGCCACATAGAGCTTGATGTCATCCATTTATATCATGTGGGAGAGGGTGTACCAGTTTTTCCTTTCTTCATTGAGGTTATATTCATACTTGCTGATGTTCAGCATGGCAGATAACAGGTTCAGTGCTAGACAGAACCACAGTGGGCTCACGGCATCTCCCTGAAAGATTCCTCTCCTGAAGGGGATTGGCCTGGTTGTGATGTTCTCCATCTTAATGGTGGTACTTCATTTTGCCATGGTTGCTTTTAAGGAATTTTTTCACCGTCAGATTGATTTTGGAGATCTCTATTAGCCAGCTATGAGCCATGAAGTCAATGGCCTTGCAGTAATCGATGTAGGCCATGTACAGTTGCAGTACTTCTTGTAGGCTTTCTCTATAACTGCAGTATGGTTAATTGCTCCTTTCTGCTGTTCAGCCATTATGAGTTTGTCTGTGGCAACCATCTTATGCAGTTATGAACGAGAGGGGATCCACTCGATTGTATACGACAGTAGCATGTAAGTGTATGAATGAAATGGGTGATGATTGACTGAGACAGGAGTAAAAGTAGTTATGGTAAAAGGGAATGAAAATGATTTATGGTGAATGAGAGTGGCTCAGAATGAATGCAAAAGAGTGAAAGACACTTATAATTCAGACAGTTCATGGATTTGTTAAGAGGAACTCTTACCTGACAAATTTCATTGGATACTATGATGTGGGCAAAAAGGAACTGGATGCAAAAAATAATTTTTAAATCATATACTTGGATTTCAGGAAAGCTTTTGATACTGCTGCACATGAAAGACTACTGTACAAATTGGAGTAATATGGTATTAAGAGCAAGTTGCTACTATGGATAAAAGAGTGATTGAGTGGGAGAAGACTGACTGTTAATCAATGGATGCTGCTCTTTGTGGACTGTTATTAGTGGAGTCCCCCAGGGTTATGTGTTTGGCCCACTGTTGTGTTTTTTTTTTTTTTTTTTTTATATATTTATCAATGATATTCATAAAGTTATATCAGGCTTAATGTCCAAGTATGCAAATGATACAAAGGTTGGCAAGGTTGTTAATGACAGTAATGGTAGTGTGCAACAGGATCTAGAAAACTTGAGCAGGTGGGCTGAGATGTAACAACTAAAGTATAACATTAAAAAATGCAAAGTACTGCATTTGTGGTAGTAGTAGTAACCCCAGAGAAATGTACCAGTTGTGTGGTTCTATATTTAGGATGGTAGAAACTGAAAAACTGAAAACAGAAAAAGATGGTAGAAACTGAAGAAACATTGTGCAGTCAGATATGAAGTTTTCTGAGCAGTGCAGACGGGGTGCCAGGACAAGTCATGGGGTATTGTCAATGATATTCAGGAATTTTGCTAGCATGGATAAGGAGGTGATTATCTCCTTGTATAAGACAATGGCCAAATCACACCTTGAGTACTGCATACAGGTCTGGAGGAAGGATGTAGAGTTGCTTGAGTAAGTATAGAGAAGGGCAACAAAATTGGTGAGGGGAATGAAGGGGTGCTCTTACCAAGAAGTGCTAAAATTCTGCAAATCGCAGCATCTGTAGACTAGACACCTGCAAGGTGATCTGACTTAAGTGTATAATGGGTTGAACAGGCCCAGAACAGATGTGACTCACTCCTTTTTTGTTGTTGTTGTTTTAATGGGCTTTCCCTGCCTGTAGCCTTGGCTACCACAGTGTTCGCCCCAGTAGTGCTTCACCCTCCCTACTGCCCAGCATGCCTCCTTGTGGCGCCAGATGGCAAACCAGAGATTTGTGTGTGAAAACACAGGCCCCTAGGCTAAGAGGCCGGATGAACAACACAACCAACATAACGCGCACTAACACTACACAGTCACTAACCTACATTAATCCGGCCTTTACAGAGTATTTTGTATTCATCACACTGCTAGATGTGGAGTTGGGGGGGGGGGACCCTCAGAGCCGCATTACAATTAACATCTAGGCCTGGTGTAGCCGAGTGGTCAGGAGTGAGAGTGTATAGCACGCCTTCCTTGAGTGGACCGGGGTTCAAGCCCGTGGCTACTAAATACAATATATATTTGCATTGATGATTAATGGTAATATCTACTGACTTGGTTGTCGTGCCAGAGTATAAACAGAAAAATTTATTTATTATACACCACACACTATGTCCAGCCATTATATTCTTGCTCTTAAAGTGGGTCAGATATCTTCTTGGTTATGCAGCTGGCCATGATCTTGTACATTTTTGGGAGACAGGTGGTAGGCCAGTCTGGATTGTGTTGGGTCTCTGTTTCGCTATCATGTGGGTCTATTATTATTAAATTTATTTTTTCTTTTTGTACTGTGCATATATGTCTTTAGTCTTCCTTTTAATTTTATGACTTGAATCAACATGCTTTTTTTTATATATTACAGGACAGTTCATTTGATAGTGTTACTATTTCAATTTACAGAAGGCTACATGTAATGAGAAACTTCATAAATAAAAGGACGTCGACGAATTATTGTGTCACGTTTGTTTTTTTTTTTTTTTTTTTAATGCTAACTCAAATAAATAGTGATCTAAATGAAAGAATGCTAAATTATTTTTGTTAAAGAAAATAACTCAGCAATAAAACACTCAAAATTTAGTCACAGATAATTGTCTTCCAAATTTTTCATTCATTCCAGATTATTTTAGTGTACTACACAAAAATACAAATAAAAAAACATTAGTGGCTGCAGTTAAGAGCCAAATGATGCACTGTTCATTTCATAGGATGGCAAACATAAAATAATAAATGAGTAAAGGAAAAGAATTAAATAAAAATTAAAACCAAAAGGCATTCAATTCATTAAATGGAAACCAAAAACAATAATGTTCATTAGTTCAAGTGACCAGATGTAGAATTAAGGAGTTAAATAAGGTCAAATAAGTAATAATTTAAAATATAATGGCAAGACATTGGCAGGTATGAAGGAGATTAATATGGGTCATGTGCCAGTTGCAATAAACATTAATAAATAAAGAATTTTATATCCACACTACTGGGTTTCAGTACAGTGCAACAGGTGCACTGGGCTTACTATACCAAAACCTATTATTACTACTCACCTGAACCCAACAGGGTGCAAGTAAAATTATTTATTAATCTTTATTGCAATGGGCACACATGACTCATTAATCTCTTCCTATGCTGCATTTTAGCCATTATATTATTAAAACCATTCAAAATATTTAGAAACAGTTATTAAAATATTATATATATCATAATAATTATATATTTAAAAATGTGTGAAAAAAGAAAAAAATTACCATGTGTATGCTTCATAAATTAAAGTATAAGAAGAGATAAATTGGTGGCTCCACTGTCTATACGTTTTAACATGTAACCAGAATTAACATTATCGTCTAGGGGAGTTGACACTGTTTTAATTTTTATCTTACTACTCTGTGGGCCGCATCTGCATCAACGTGGCAGATGCGGCCCACACACTTGCTCAACCCATTCAAGGCCTTGAATGGGTTGAGCAAGCTGAATTCTGATGGGACCTTTCCACTTGTTCAGATTACGAACCTAAGGGGGCATAAATTCAAATTAAGAAAAGACAGATGTAGAATAGATGTGCAGAAATTTGCCTTTAGCCAGCAGGTGGTTAATTGCTGGAACAAACTTCCATCTGTCATTGTGGATTGATAAGTTAAATAAATTTAAGGAGGAACTGGACAAGCATTTGGAGGGAATGGTGTGATTTTTTTTTTTTTTTTTTGGCTGATGCTGCATGAGCTCATAACACTTACACCACATGCCACTACTACTACTGGCAGATGCAGCCATCTGCCATACATTGATGGCAGATGTTATTTTGTTATGTTCTGCCAATTTGTTATGGCAGATGTGGCCATCTGCCATAACAAATTGGAGCAATGTTGTTTGAAGGGCAAGTTACTGCTTATCATTAAGGGCAAATTACTGCTCTAGATAAAGGAATGGTTGAATGGGAGAAGATAAGAATGCTTATTAATGGGCACCACTCTTCCTGGGCTAATTTTATTAGTGGGATCCCAAGATCCAGTGCTGGCCCATTGTTGTTTTCTATATTTATTAATGAATATATATATCAGGCTTATGGTATAAGTTTGCAGATGATAAACAGCTTGGCAGGGTGGTTTATAACACTAATCAAGATAAACTCCTACAACTGGATCTAACAAAATTATGCAGATTGCTGAGAAATGGCAGTTAAAGGTTTAACGTTATACAAAGTGCTTTGAATGCAAAAGAATTCTGTAGCTACCGTGCATAGCTTCGTATATTACAGTTCCCACAATCAGTATCCGTGACCTATAACTTTATTCGAATTATTATTTTTAATAGAAGACTTCCCTTTAAAAATATAATTCGGGCACTAGTGTTCCTTTTCACAAATCTAATCAATTAATTCCTCTCCATCCTCAAAGAAAAATAAACTTATAAACTAAATAACAAAATGTTTTTATATAGACAAATTTTTGTCGATCAGTAAAGTACCACATCGATATATGGTACGAATTCCTATTTTATGGTAAATCAAAATCATATCCCCAAGTTCGAACAAACCGCATCCTAAAGCCATTTCAATGCAATCATTTCTAAACTACAAACAAATTGGTAAATGTGGCAAGATATTCATATTACAGAGTTATGGCCGCCATAGCGCTACTTTCAGCCAGTGCCACATCTCCCATACTGTATGCACGAAGGTTATACTAAGATTTACAGAACTAGTTTTCTATCTTTAAAAAGTTCAATACTCATTGCCTCTTTAGTCTACTATGTACCGAATTACAACAATATCAAAACAATGATTGCTAATCATTATAAAAATAATACTTTAAAAGAGGAAAAACTAAGAACAAAGGAACCAACAATTCTGTCATTAACAAAAATGGCTACCCTCCGCCATAGTTTAAAGGAGGCCATTTTGCAAAACGAATATGGCGGCGCCCATGATGCGTTGATGGCCGCATCTGCCAAAAAGGACACACTTAATACTAATGCTATCAACATTTTCTGCTGCCAGTGTAAACTGGGAAAAAGAGACAGAACATGTCTCACACCTCTAACATTCTTATATTCGATAATAAGACATACACTCCATTAAACGCAGGAAAATCAGGATGTTAGAGACGTACTACTACAAGGTAACAACTGCTGATACTAATAGCCAAAAATAGAGAAATGTATATAAACATTTACACGGCAGAAACTTACCTTCATCAGTACCCGATGCCCACATTGTAACAGAAAATTCGCCTTCTAAAGTTTTGATCTGCACTTGCTTCTGTTCCCATTTGCGTGTACTGCGGTCTGATGTTTCAAATGTCAGTTCGCCTGGAATCTTACCTTTATAACCAACTTTTTTAACTCTCCGGCCACGTTTTCCAGATGTACTCGGGCTAGTTTCAATCAACACTTCAGGATTGGGAACAGGAATATGATCATATCCAGTTAATGCTTCGGTCTCTGTCTCGGTACCACCGACGATTTCCTCCTGTGTTTGCAAAATTATTTCTTCCCGACCAGGCTCTGGAAGAGGCTGCAGTGCTACCATGGGCTGTCCTTCAACAGTTTCTACTGTTGTTTCCACTGTTTCAACAGACATCACCACCGGTATAGCTTCTATTTCCACTTCTTGTATTTCTGGCTGAATTTCAACCTCGGTAACAACATCTGAGGACGCCATGTTGCCTACTATTATGGCGGACATTCTTGTGGCTGTGCAGATTTGTGGCTCAATGTCACGTGATCGCTGAGAGACTTTCTATATGTATATATTGTTTTGCACTCTCCAACCTGGAAGAAGCATCATGCGATGTTTTTATGTTTGAGTCTCTAGTTGCGTGTATTATAGTTATTTTTTTTTAAAAATGGTTCGGTATACGCATTATATTTTTATACAATATATGTAGCTTTCGTTTCCTTAAAGCAAAAGTACGGAAAATGAGAATCATTCATAACAGAATAAAACACGTGGGTTGTCACTCATGATTTGCGCATAGTCTACTGTAGCCCAGGAGTGAAGTAACGCCAACCTAGGAGTGGCTCTTAGATGAAGTGAAATTTTTGATCTCTTCGATCTCGCGGTAGTCTTACATGCGAGTGGAGTGATGGGTGCACGCGTTTCAAGAACAGATTTTGAGTGGGTTTACACCGATGAGCCGCATGCTAGTAGGAGAAAGGAGATATTAAGTAAAAAAAATTTTTATATTTTATTTTTGCACGCTAATATGTAGTTAATTATATAATTTCGACATAATTAATCTAAGAGCGGTTTATCTCAATTTTGTTTACCATGCCGGAACCACAGATAAATATACTTCTAGTGTAAGTTTTGGAGGAATTTATTAAAGTATGACTTATGAAATTATTTTACTGAAAATAAACATGTTACGAATTTGTTCATTTCACGGAAATATTCGAGATACTGCGGGAAATAATAATGTAGTGATATAAAAGTCTAAGGAAAGATAAATCTATATATACACTGAAGATAAAATTTGATATAAAAAATGTTAGTCAATTAGCAAATTTCAGCTGGTATAAAAATGCGAAAAGATGCTAGTATTATTTGATAACAAAAAAGTTCTTTTAAAACTGACAATTTAAAAAGAACAATACGAAAGTTATAATTTTGAAATAAAGATGTCTGTTCTGTGATCTTTGAACCCCGTTGGGTACTAAAGATCACACTTTTCATCTCTAATGAGAAGTTGCACCTTGTAGCTATCAACCTATGGCTGGGAAGCCAGGGCCGTGCCGAGCCATTTTAGTAACTGAGGCAAGAATGAAAAATTGCGCCCCACTGTTAATCATGGCAACGTTGGCAATTATTTAATCTTTCATTTGGCACCCCCTTTCAGCTTTTAATCTAAGGCAAGAGCCTCGTTCGCCTCGGCACGGCTCTTATCCCAGCCCAATTCCCTACAATACAATCGTTAATAGGAATAAAAGAAAGGTCTCCATTAGCGTTCCACATTATGGATATAAATATTTAAGTGTTTCAGCTTCATATTTCGAAATAGTGTATTTCTTTATATAAATCTTGCCTTCAAATTTGTTGATAGTCTCTGATAAGCTTCTAATACCATCTTTCACATATGCTCATCTCTGAGCTTAACTTTCCACCTGTTTGGTTCTGTGATATCTATCACTAGGCAAATATCCAAAACCATTCATCTTGTACCATCCCACAGTTCAACTCTCAGGTTTTTCCCCCTTGTTGATAATTTGTTATTTTAATTATGTCTGAAGTACTTAAATTTACTGACTTGTTCTCATCGTTGACATGTACCAGCTGTGTTTTGTTTCACATTTTGTTACGGAAATTGAGACCTACTGAGGCTTGTCGCTAGTTTTTATAACTACCACTATACTCGACTATTCAATTTCAGTTGGGGAATTTTTTGTTATTTCCAAGTAATACAAAAAATTATTATAGCTTTATGCACATGAAACTGATTACTATTTATTTTCCAGAATGGTCATTCTTGGTGATCTTCATTGTGACAGTTGTGTATGTAAGCCATTATGCTGTGATTAATGGTTTTTTAATATAATATTTTACTTTTCAAGAATGTTATTTTTCTTCTGTAATTGCATTAGTATGTCAGTCTTCTTGTCTTTGTTTTGCTTGTTTAAAATGTATATAACAATTTTTACCTGAAGTTTTTCAAGTCTTTCATGTTCTTTATCTCTTAAGAAATGGTGCAGTCATGGAATCCATGAAACATTAGATTTCTGCAATTATTGATGGCTTTGTTTTTGTCAGCATAGGCTCTTTTCTGCAGATGTAGGATTCACTGTAGCATCATCAGGCTCCCACTGTTACATAAATAATGCACATGTAGTTGAGAGTGCCTCCTTCATTTGCTAGTTCCGATCCCTACATGTTGTCATTCAGATCACCTTTTTGATTTTTCATCTTTGAAAAACCCTCTTGCCTTCAGCATGCAAATAGTTTATAATGTATACTATATATATTTTATGTAACTAATCATATTTTAAAATAAGGAATATTATTATTATTTGACCATAATGGCTTTCCATTTTCACAAACAAAATATGCTGGAAATCAAATGGATTTATGACAAAAGCCTTATGCTATGAGAACAATATAATGTCATTATATGCATGAAGGGCATAGCCTCATTCTGTACATTGCTTTGAACAAACTGGGTATGCTACTTACTGCATTGATTTCAATATTGTGGAAGCACTCCATCACAAGTTGTATTGGTGTAGTGCTATTCTAAATAAAACACAGTTCCAATGAGGTGCCTCCATAGCCAGGTGGGCAGGAGCAGCAGTGCATAGCACACGCTTCATGATTAGACAGGGGTTCGAGCCCATGACCACCAAATACGGAGGATGCGGAAAGGTTAGAAAATGACCACTGCACATCCCCGGAGCAATATGGCCTTAGTTGCTAATGCTCCTAAAAACCAAACAACAACAACAGTTCCAATGTAGAAATATATTGCTATTTTATTTAATGCATGCCACTATCTATACCTGGCTTTTGATCCTTTTTGGGATCTCATCAGTGAGTAGGTTTAATATAACTGATGGGATCTCATCAGTGAGTAGGTTTAATATAACTGATGGGATCTCATCAGTGAGTAGGTTTAATGCTGAACAACTCAGCAATAGAAAATATCTGCAAGATATAAGAAAATGCTGTAAATAAAATGAAGTAAAATGGTGTATAGAAAAGCCTAATGCTACTGGTGCTATATAATATTATTGTTAGTATAAACCAGAGCTATATTCTATGTTGACTTCAATATCTGTAGAAGAATTCCGGTAGAACACTTCCGGAAGTATTCTACTTATCATATTGAGGTAAATTTCTCTTATTCTTCTACAAATAACATTATTGTACATTTATGCCATAAACCCATTTGACATAATTTATTTATTACACTTTCTCACATCTTGCATATTGTGGATATTTCCTGTAACTGGATTGTTCAGGCCTTTACTTTGCCTTCCTGCCCACCAATGAAATCCAAAAAAAAGATCAAACCCGAGTCTGGGTAGTGGTGCACATGCTCCAAGTAAATTGGTATACTTTACTGGAACAGTGAATTTTATTTAGAGTAGTGCAGTGCCAAGGCAGCTTGTGGCAGAGGGCTTCCAGAATAAGAGAACAATGCACTAAAGCAGCAAAGCTAAATATCACAATGAGGTTCCTGGCACTCCTTCAAATCTGCCGTGAGATCCTAAAGCAACTATACTACACTCCCCCCCCCCCAGAGAAAAACCAAAGATCATCACAAACCAGGGCTGCTGCTTCCATAAAATCCAGCAGCCCTCAATGGACCAACCCAGTTACTGTTAACAGTAAGCACGGCAACATCCATCAGCAAGCTCTTTGGAGAATTACTAGGCTGTCTGCTAGAGGTGTAACAGCTTCCCATTATAGAATTAAAATGTGACCAGTAATTCTTGACCAGATTTGACCAACGAAAACAAGAACTGTGCATAACTGATTAAGATTTTCCTCTAATTCTTTGGGATCGTGGCTTATGACCACAATTCGCTGAAACATTCTAAAACTGAAAACTATCAAGTGGGGAGACTTGTCTCCTCCTTAATAGAAATCAAGATAAGATTTGGAGAAGGATAGGTGACACGACGTATATAAACCCCTGGCACCACCATGCCGTGACAGGACTAATTATATGTCTATCATTGCTGCAATTAAAGATTCTATTCTATTCTATTGCTGCAATGTCATCTGCAAATTGTAAATGGTTTAGGTACTCTCCGTTCACATTGACTCCTTTCTGCGCCCATCTAACCTTCTGAAAGCTTCCTCAAGGGCAGCAGTAAACAGCTTCGGAGATATTGTCTCTCCTTGTCGAACTTCTTTCTCAATTTTAAATTTCCTACTGTCTTTGTCTAGTCTGATAAAGGAGGTAGCACTCTCATATATTTTCTTCAAAATCATAATATATGGGGTATCTATGCCTTGTCTTTCCAGTGCCCGAAACATTGCCTTATGCTGTATGGAGTCAAATGCCTTTTCCTAATCCACAAATGCCAGGCATAATGGTGTTTTATATTCATTTGCTTTCTCCATTAGCCGTGATATACCATTGTAAAAGTTTAGGAAAAGACTTAGCAAAGATGTCCAAAAGAGGTGATGTTCATTTCAGCAGTTACATTTTCCTTTATATCCTCAACATCTTGAAATACCTTCGCAGCAAGAGCCAGCCTCCTTTCTCTCAAAATTGCAGCCTCACCCAGGAAATATGTTTCAATAGTCTTTGAAGCACCTGTACATAGAATGCAGCATTGACCCTCTCCCCTTTGGGTAGATTTTCCTTGTGAATCACCTCTGTTTGTCAAAAAAGCTGTAAATGATTTTTGGGTTTTGTTGATGATTTTAAAGTCCACTGCCTGCTCTGATTCTTTGTCTGTGAGTCATACTGAAACACCCAACACTTATCCCCAGTGACAATTCAGTTGAGAAAATTAGGATTGCCTTAACAGCTTGGATGAAGTCTTCACATGATGCCACTCTGTTGCTTCTGTGAGGCTGTGTGGCACAAATTTTTCACAGACCTTCCTTATTCTTATCCTATTCCTCTGATCAACCATCCATTGTTGAGGGTCAGTTAATCTGCCATGGTAAGAAAAATGTTTGCAACTGTGTCCTCATTTCAAGAGGTTGATAGACACCCACTTCTTGGGTCATTACAAACATCCTCATCTACCTTTTGAATGCATATACCATAGTCAGAGTAGTGTGACTTAACCTTTCATCATCCTAAACAGTTTTTAACATTTCTGTTGCATATTTTCCTAGTTTAAAACAAAGTCTGATATTTATCCATTGCACAATCATGATATAGAATGAAACTGGTTGTTGCTTGCTACATGTCAGCATGCTGGACAACCTCTGTTATCACCATCTATGGGAGGAAATTTTAACTACAACATACCACTTCTGTTTATTTTTGAATGTTGAACTAACATGGCCTGGACATGGGCCGTTACTAACACAGACAGGAAATTGCATTCCTGGATAACCTGAGTAGCGGCTTTCTATTCTTCAATCATATACTGTTTACTTTCCTACAACTAAAATTCTTCCACACTCTGGGCTATTAGTGCAATATGAGGGCAGGACTGTCTATTTCTATCCTAATTACCTTCCTAATTTTGCCTCCCGTTAGCTAAACACCCAGACAATGACTTTTAACTATAATACATAACATTTACATAAAAGTATATATATATATATATACTTACTAGCTCTATCTATGCAGACAGTCACAAGATAGGCGAGTAGTTTCATGCAAATAACTTATACAAAAACTTCACAGATAACATACTTACATATATATATACACATACACACACTGGTATACACGTTATACCCTCTGAAATTCGATTAATAAGCCTGATATGTACTGGGTACTCTGCTTTTCATAACATTCATAGAGTATACCTTCTGCTAATTTTACGACTACAGCATTGGGTAAAGGGATGGTCGAGTAGGAAAGGCAGTGATTATTAATGGACATTGCTCTTCGTGGACCAATATTATTAGTGGACACAGGGTTCAGTGCTAAGCCCATTGTTGTCTTATTTATTAATGATATTGTGAAGGTATATCAGTTCTCAATGTGCATATATCACAAAGGTTGGCAGAGTAGGTAATGACAGTAATCAAGTCATGCTACTTTGATAGAAAAATTAGGCAGATGGACTGAGAAGATTGTTAAAATTTAACAGCAGTATGTTAAAGAGGCAACAAGAGGAATCAGTACTCTTGATCTGATTATCAGCAGCAATTATTCATCCATTAAGAACCTGCAGGTAAAAAACCCTCTGGGTTGGCAAAAATGCAAGGTACTTTATATAGGTCGCAGTAATTCCAGATTAATGTACCAACACTCGGGGTAAAAGATCCGGTGGTAATCATGCAGTCAGATACAAATTTCTCTGTAGTGCAGACATGCTGCCTGGACGGCCCATGGGGTTTTGTCAATGATGTACAGGAATTTTTCTTGCAGGGATAAGGAAGTGATTATCCCATTATACAAGCTAATGCTTATGCTGCATCTTGAGTAATGCATACAGGTCTGGAGATCTGATTTCAGGAAGAATATGGATCTGTTTGAATGGGCAACATACAAGAAGGGGCTCACATCTGGTGAGTATGAGCATGGCAAACCCAGGGTCCTGAGAGAGAGAGAGTCTCTCTCTCTCTCTCTCTCTCTCTCTCTCTCTCTCTCTCTCTCTCTCTCTCTCTCTCTGGGTAATGTGGGAATTTTTTTTTTTTTTTTGGATGGTGCAGCATAAGCTTCAGGCTTTCCTGTGCCATATGGCTAATAATAAGGGTAACAAGGTTGGTGAAGAGAGTTATTTGTTTGAGCTGAATTGTTTAAGGCTTTGAATAGATTGAGTGAGCACAATTCTGATAGCATTCTTCTTTTTGAATAGACCACATACGTAAAGAGGCATAACTTCAAACAGGGTATTTGGATAGATGGACAGAAATTTGCTTTCAGCCAACAAGTGTTTGATTGCTGAATCAAACTTTCATCTATTGTTGGAAGTTTGATTGCTGAATCAAACTTTCATCTATTGTTGGAAGTGGGTAGTTTGAATAAATTCAACCAAGAACTAGACAAGTTATTGTCAGGAATGGTGGGTTTTTTTTTTTTTTTTACTGATTCTATAAGCTTGCTTCCTTGGATCATTTGCCGCTTAATACTAATCCCAGATTAACATATCGACTTTGCAATACCATCACAACAGTGGTTTTCAACGTGCATGGTGCTACAAAGAATTTTTTTTATAGCTAAACTTTTTACAATCAAAAAACAGTGATGGAGATCAAAAGTGAATATTATACTAGAGCAGCAGCTCCAAACCTTTTTTTGACTCGCAAACCCCTTTCAACATAATATTTTTAATGCGAACCACTAAGCCTATATTCTCTGAAATCGTATAATATTTCAGAATTTTTATTATAAACTATTTCCAGAACTACATTTTTATAAGCGATTAATGCATAATAATAAAAATTATTAAGTATTATTTATACTTTGTAAAGCAGCTATTAATAAGTCCAAACTAGATTTCGAACAGGCTAATAGTAGAAACCTTGCTTTTAGTCCAAATGGTAGCTGAGCATTCTGGTCTCTTGCCAAAGCTATTAGCCACGATTTTTTCCCCATCTCTGTTCCCACCTCTGACAAAACCAGATGGTTCTGTTGCCATATCAGCCAAAAATAAAGCTGACCTGCTAGCATCCTGTTTTTCTTTCAATTCATGTATTGATGATCTTGGTAAATCACCTCAAACCATTCCCAGTACACTCCATTCAATGCCTCCCATGGGCTTCCATCAAAAGGATGTCAGAAGGATTTTGATGAACCTGATGCTAAGAAAACTCAAGGTTCTGATGGTATTTCTCCACTTATTCTCTAAACCTGTGCTCCTGGACTTACTCCTGTTCTTTGCTGCCTTTTTTCTCTTTCTTATTCGACACCTCCGTGGACAGGTGCAGCAGTGTGTAGCACACGTTTCTTGATTAGACCGGTGTTTGAGCCCGTGACCACCAAATACGGCAGATGCGGAAAGGTCAGGAAAGGAAATGACCACCGCATATCCCCAGAGCAACATGGCCCTAGTTGCTAATGCTCCTAAAAACCAAATAACAACAACCAAAGGTGTTTTTCCTTCTGCTTAGAAAATTGCTTATATCCAGCCAGTTCCTAAAAAGGGTGACAAAGCCCTTCCATCCAATTATCATCCCATTGTGGTTACTTCTAGTCTTTCCAAAGTAATGGAGAATTCAAATAACAGCCAAGTTTTAAAACTATCTAGAAATCTTTCATCTGATCAACGATTGTCTGTGTCATTCCACTGGTGATATTCTGGCTTATGTTACCCATCTATAGACAAATTCAGTGGAAACATTTGGTGAAACTCAAGCCATTTCTCTTGACATTTCAAAGGCTTTTGGTCGTGTTTGGCATAAAAGTCTAAATAAGCTTCCATCCTATGATATGCCAGCTGTTCTTTGTGACGGGGTATCCAGTTTCCTCTCTAACTGCTCATTGCAACTGATGTTAGATGGCTCTCTGTCTTCTAACTTGTCCACTAATGCTGGTGTTTCCTAAGGTTCAGTTCTTTCTCCCACTGTTTTCCTCTTCTATATTAATGACCTTCCATTGATCGGAAATCCTATCCATAGTTTTGCTGACAATAGTACATTGCATTCCACCTTCCAGTTTGAGAAACTTTGCCCTGCTCAAACAGCTTCAACTTCTCGAGTATCCACTGCCAAATCCTTAAATGCTGATCTCCAGATAACTTTCCAGTGGGGCAAAGATAATTTAATTTCAGTCCTTCTAAAACTCAGCCTGTCTTATATCTCGCAAAAAAGATTCTTCTGCTCCTGTGCTTATCTTTGATGACTCTCCAATTTCTAGGCAAAATCTTGAGGATTACCCTGACTTCTAATCTCTCTTGGCATAAAGCACATTACAAATATTTCTTCCTTTGCATTTAATAAACTGGGTTTTCTCTTTCACACTCGGTGTTATCTTTCTTCCAAACTGTTGTTGACTCTAGAAATCACAAATCTCCCCTACCAGGGAATATTGTTCGCAAATCTGGGGGGATGCCCCCAAAACCTCTCTCAGGCTTCTAAATTCCATTCAAAAGAGGGCAGTTAGGCTAATCGATGTCTCATCTCTAACAGAGTCTCTCAACTCTGTCTCATAGACTTTGTTTTGTTGCATGCATTTTCTATAGATACTTGTATGGTACTGTTCTTCTGAATTGGCTTCTATAAATCCTGCTCGCTCTCTCTCTTTCAAAGCAGTTCGAACACGTGCTGCAACCAGTCAACATCATTTTACTGTCCAAGTTCAAACTCACAGAACCAACATTTCTTCTTCATTTATTCATTCAACTTCTGTTTTCTGGAACCAACTTTCTTCATACTTATTTCCTGAAAATTTCAATATATAGAAGTTCAAGTTTTTAATGTCAACAAGTATTTTCTTTCAACTTTGAACCCATTCACGATACTAAGTACTATAGGTTCTAAAAAAAAAAAGTACCTATAAATATAACCATGATCCTTGAGAATGAAAAAAAAAAAAATTTAGTATGGAAAACATTTATTTAACATGATACACTGTAAGATAGTAAACTAATTATAAGGAATTATGGGAGATGTGGTTTCTTTCTTTGGCAATTTTTACTGTTTATTTAATTTTATTTTACTTTATTGTTTATTATTAGTTATATTTTGTAGTTTATAATAATATACCTATGTAAATCTAAGCAGATGCCATTGCAGAATTTTTATTGCGAACCTCCTGGAACACTTGTCCAAACCCCCAGGGTTTTGGGAACTGCTGTACTAGAGAATACTAAAATCCACACCTACGTTATGCTAATGGTTATTAGTAGTTGAATCACTAAACAAATGCAGATTTTAGTTTGAGTTTCCCAGAGATTTGATATTGTTTGTCAAATTCACCACAGTGCCAGTTATACAATTTCAAATCTCTTGAAATTCTAAAATCTGTACCTGTTACTCATTCTCCTGAGTATTTCACTTCCACCGATGCATGCCTGACAAATCACAAAGAAAAGCTTGTACTGGTAAATGTTTCCAAAAAAAACTACCCAATACCCTTGAGGTCTAGCCACATGGGCAAAGGAATAATGTTTGTTTGTTATTTGGTTTTTAGGAGCATTAGCAACTAAGGCCATATTGCTCTGGGAATATGCAATGGTCAGTCCCTGACCTTTCCGCATCCTCTGTATTTGGTGGTGATGGGCTCGAACCCCGGTCTAATCAAGAAGCGTGTGCTACGCACTGCTGCTGCTCCTTCCCACCTGGCTACGGAGGCGCCAGGAATAATGTAAGGGTTCAACTATGCTGTTTGCAAAAGACTTAAGAAAAACAAAACCTAGTTTAGAGCCAGGTGTTGGCTTTTACAAAACCCTGAGAAGTGTGCTTTATATTCTATAGTTGATCAGTTGTATGTTCATGGAGCAGCTGAGGCCTCCATAGCCGAGTGGTGAGGAGCGGGAGTGCATTAGCACACGCTCTTTGAGTAGACCGGGGTTCAAGCCCCTGTCTGCTGAATACGGTCGATCAACCCACACTGGACCAGCGTGGCAGATTATGGTCCATTTCCCTCACCATGAATTGTTGAGGATGCTTCCATCCTCATGATGATGATGGCTGCACTTTACCTTTTTTTTTTTTTTTTTTTTTTTATGTTCATGGAAATTCCATAGTGGGCCACAAACTGTGAGATTTCTCTAATGGTGGCTGAATTATTGTTTTTCAGCGGACCACTTGTAGATCGTATTCTGTGTGTTGTATACAAATATAAACATTAGTGTTATGTATAAACACTTGCTGATTGGTTCACCATCCATCAGCTTGTGTAGCATTCATTATGTGCTCTCTGTACTCATCTTTCATTGGTCTTTAATAATTGGTTGACTGGAAATGTGGCCTTTTCTGCATTTTTGACTGCAATCGAATTTTTTTATTATCTTGTATAATAAATACCATTATACATTTATTCAGAAACAGTTATGTAAAACTTCGTTCTCAAAGTTCCTTTGCTGCTGTCTGTCACAAGCTTGCTGGATAAGTTCATTAAAGATTGACTAGGTTGTTCATAAGTTGTTCATTAAAGATTGACTGCCACTCCGTGTTTTTAATAAAACATGTCATAATGCAGTATTTGATTTTTTTTTTTTGTAGAGTGAACCTTAGTAATAATTGCTTCAGTAATTTCCTTGTGCTTAACTTTATTATTTTTGAATTTGGATTTTCTGCCAAAGGGAATATAGAATATATAAGAATAAAATAATATATAATTCATAAAGTTAATAAAAAATGTTAATCATATAAAGAAATTGGGAAACAAACAGGCAGCTGTGCTGCCACGTGTTCTCCATTTATATATTCTCTGATTTTGACATTTGTTCAGTTTATTGAAAAGATTGTGCAGTGTCCAAGAACCATTAGCCTTGAGATTACTGCAATGGTTTTAAACATTGTACTGTGCTTTCTAATTGCTCAAAAAAAAAAAAAAAAAAAAAAGATTATATTAACTGAAAGCCAAATTGCAAAAATTTTGAATTGAATAAATATTGGAAACAGTTTGTATAAGAAATTTTATGACATGTAATTTTCCTTTCAGAAAAATATCCAGAAATCAAAAATCTCATGGGATATGATCCAAACTTCAAGTACATAGTTTTTAGCATGATCTTATTACAGTTCTTCAGCTTTTGGGTATTATGCAGTGCTTCTTGGATTACCCTTTTACTTTCAGCATACTGTTTTGGTGGTGTTCTAAACCATTCTTTGATGCTTGCAATTCATGAGATTTCTCACAACTTAGCCTTCGGACATTCTAATCCATTAAGAAACAGAATATTTGGGATAATTGCAAATTTGCCCATTGGAATTCCCATGTCAGTGACTTTCAAGAAGTATCATCTTGAACATCATAGATATCAAGTAAGTATTAGAAAGTTTTGATCATTAAATCTCTTAGGACATGCCTTCTTAAATAGAAAAATAAATTAATAAAAATAAAAAAAAATAAACTTCACCCTTTCCTTAAACAGAAAGCTAAACTTTCTGTTTGAGGAAATTGTGAGTTTAATTTACTTGAAGATAACTGGGGATGATGAATTTCAGTACGATATGTACAATGTATTTAGGAAGAACAGAGCAGATAGAAGGGATGGTGGGGTTATATAAAGCAGACTGAGCATGACAAAAGCATTCCTGGAGTCAGACGTTCCGCATGCTAGTATAGAATCTGTATTATGTTTGTTATTTGGTTTTTAGAAGCATTAGCAACTAAGGCCTTATTGCTCCGGGATATGCGGTGGTCATTCCCTGACCTTTCCGCATCCTCCGTATTTGGTGGTGACAGGCTCGAACCTCTATCTAATCAAGAAGTGTGTGCTATACACTGCTGCTCCTTCCCACCTGGCGACGGAGGTGCCTGTATGATGTGAAATAGTTGGAAGAAAAGGTATAATGAGAGTGATCCACTGTGGAGTAATCCACAGGCTAGGTGATTGTGAAGATTATAGAAACCTTGAATGTGTATACATTTAATTCTCGACTTTACAAGTTAATTCGTTCCTAACGTGTGCTCGTTTTTAGAAGCATTAGCAACTAAGCAACAAACTCCAGCTTTAACATGACCTAATGTTAAAAATAGGGGTTACATTATCAACAATGAAATTAGTTAGCTAATTAGTTCATGTTTAAACGATGATTGATTTATGCAAAGAAATGAAAGCGTAGACTGTAAAATCAAGCAAATTATAATAATGAAGAAATTATTTATGACTTATAAATGTTAAAGAATGTCTGAATAAACATTCTTTAACATTTGTAAGTCATCATCATCGACTAAATGCACACTTGTTGATCACTCATTATTGGCTCTGCACTCGTTGGTTTGTTGCACAAGGAGTCATCGTCTTTAGAAATGCATCAAGAGGCATTTGTTTCCAAGATAATCTTCTTTTCTTTATAAATTTCAATAGCATGCATAAGCATTTTTTAATGGAACACACAAATTGCAACTGACACAATTTGCGCGGAGTAACAAGTTTACAAAGCTTTAAAAAAAAGGAATAAAGAGAAGATTCTGAAAATTTATTTATTTTTTTATACGATTGAAGATTTCAGTAAAGGGGAAACACATTTCACCATAATAACGCAAAAACCGCAAACTCCAGCTATCGGTATTTTTGCAAATGCAATAACATCGAGTTTACTACCTGTTTATAATTGCTTGCAGTAACAGAAAAGCCCAGTAAACCAGAAAGTGCAAATTGTTTTCTGGTCGTGACCTCCAGAAATGTGCTTTAGAAAAATATCAAAAAGCTGTTCAAAATTGGTTCTTATAAAAGAACATACGATAACGATGAAAGTGTAGTGCATTTTAATGATTTGAATTGGTAACTAATACAATTTACACTATAAAAACGACCTTTTAAAGATTTATATAGCGAAAATTTCAACTTCCGAGGTCATGGAACAAATTACCCAAAAAACAATGTGTTATTGTATTCACATTACGATATTTTCACGATACGATGATGTCTCTGGAACGGATTAAAATTGTAAAGTGGGGGCACACTGTATCGTATAGCTACGAGTGTGGTTTGAAATGCGGTATTTATTAATGTTTAACTTTTTTTTTTTTTTTTTTTGCAATTAATGTTTATATTTTTGATTTTGTTGATGCTTGAAAAAAAAAAAAAAATAAAAAATACAAGCTCGTAAAGCAAGAACTGCCTGTATAGCATTAAAAAAATAATCCATTGGGAGGATTCTAAGTTGGATGAATAATGAAGCTTCCAGATTACTTGAGCAGAAAAATACAGCATGAAAAAGTTAGAGCAACAAAAAGTACTGAAGCCTATTACAACTACAAATTGATCTGTATTAGTGCCACCAAAAAAGGTTAAGCTAGTGGCAAAGATTATGAGAAATCGCTGGCAAAGAGTGGGGATAAGGAATTCTTCACATATGTAAATGCAAAGAAGAGGACAAATCAGATCGGACTCTTATGTAATGGATGTGGGATAGTATTAGATAACCAGCTGATTTTGCAGATGAACCTCAACAGTTACTTTGTATCGATATTTACAGAAGAAAAACCCTTTACATCAATGAAATTATGGGGGCGAAGTTAAAAAATATATAATTAATGATATTGAAATTTCATATGATTATATAATGAAAAAAGTTATGAGCCTACATGCAACTTAGGCTCCTGGGGTCCCTGTAATTTTAAGGGAGGGGGCAATTGAGTGCATTGAACCATTAAGCTAATTATGAAAGCATCACTGGACTCAGGAGAGAGTGCCAATGTATCACCAATACATAAAGGCAGTTCTATGGGAAATTTACCTACCAATCAATCTAACTTCAGTAGTAGGAAAAATCATGGATCATGGAGACAATGATCAAGGATGGAATTCTGAAGGATATGCAGTATGATTTTATAAAGGGGAGCTATTTTGACATGGTCACTCGTGAGCTGGATTTCGGGAATAATTTCGACATTATTTAGATTTCAGCAAAGCATTTGACTCAGTCCCACATGAGCAGTTACTTTATAAGCTGGAACAATTGGAATTACAGGGAAAATCCTGATAGCGGGAGGCAGAGGATTGTGATAAATGGTTATTCCTCAAATTGGTTAATGTAAGAAGTAGCGTTCCCAGGGATCAGTATTGGGACCACTGTTGTTTTTGGTTTTCTAAAATGACATCAATGAAGGGATAAAGGGAATGATGTCTAAATATATAAATGATCTAAAGATTGGTAGAATAGTTAATGATCACTGCAAAGTAGAACTTTTTCAGAATGAACTAGGTAGAATTCGGGGATGGTTAGAAAAGTGGTAGCTTTGCTTTAATCCAGCAAAGTGCAAGTTAAGCTAAAGTCAATAGTGGAAGAAGGAGACTTGGGAGTTATATGGTCAGACATGACATTCTCTGAGCATTTTAAACAGGTTGCAACGAAGACCCATAATGTTCTCTCAATGATTTATTGAATATTTGCTTGTAGAGATAAGGATGTCATAATCCCATTATATAAGGCTATTGTGTTTTTTTTTTTTTTTTTTTGTGAACCCCAAACACGAGAGGTATTAGAACCTATAGTACTTAGTACAGTGCTTGGGTTGGAGGTTGAGAAGACGAAAGAAGATATTTGTTGACATTGGACTTGAACTTCTGTAGATTGTAATTTTCAGGAAATATGTATGAAGGTAGGTTGTTCCAGAAAACGGCAGTTGAATGAATAAATGAGGAAGATGAAAAGTTGGTTCTGTGGGTTTGAAGTTGGACAGTAAATGGATGTTGGCTGGTGGCGGCACGTGTTCAGACTGTTTTGAAAGAGAGAACAGGAATTATAGAAGCCAATTCAGAAGAACAGTGCCCATGGAAATATCTGTAGAAGAGGCATGCAGCAGAAACAGTACGTCTATGAGAAAGCGAATGGAGAGACGCTGTTAGAGATGAACCATTAATAGACCTAACTGCCCTCTTCTGAATGGAATTAAGAAGCCTGAGAGAGGTTTTGGGGGCACCACCCCAGATGTGGGAACAATATTCCATGGCAGGGCTGATTTGTGATTTATACAGAGTTAGCAGCTGTTTAGAAGAAAATTAACGTCAAGAGCGAAAGAGAAAACCAAGTTTTTTAGATGCAGAGGAAGCAATATTTCTAATGTGCTTGTGCCAAGAGAGATTAGAAGTCAGGGTAATCCCCAAAAGAGATATATCATTTTGCCTAGAAATCGAAGTGTCACTAAAGATAAGCATAGGAGAAGAAGAATCCTTTTTGCGAGATATAAGACACGACTGAGTTTTAGAAGGGTTGAAATCAACTAAGTTGTCTTTGCCCCACTGGAGAATTACCTGAAGATCAGTATTTAAGGAATTGGTAGCAGATTTTCGAGAAGTTGAAGCTGATTGAGCAGGACAAGGTTTCTCAAAATGGAAAGTGGAATGCAATGTGCTATCATCGGCAAAACTATGGATAGGATTTCCAGTCAATGGAAGAAGGTCATTAATATACAAGAGAAAAAGAGTTGGGGGGGAAAGAACTGAACCTTGGGGGACACCGGCATTAGTGGAGAAGTAAGAAGACAGAGAGCCATCACCCTCAATGAGTGATCAGAGAGGAGAGAAAACTGGATAACCAATTACTAAAAACATTTGGCAAACCATAAGATGGAAGCTTGTTTAGAAGACCTTTATGCCAAACACGATCAAAAGCCTTTGAGATGTCAAGAACTACTACTTGTTTTTCACCGAACCTTTCCATTGATTTAGTCCATAAATGGGTAACATAAGTCAGAATATCACCAGTGGATCGACACTGACAGAATCCATACTGGCGATCGTTGATCAGACGGAAGGTTTTTAGGTAGTTTAAGAGTTGGTGGTTAATTGATTTCTCCATTACTTTAGAAAGCGCAGAAGTAATTCCAATGGGACGATAATTGGATGGGTGGGATTTTTCACCCTTTTTAGGAACTGGCTGGATATGAGCAAATTTCCAAGCAGAAGCAAAAACACCTTTGGAATAAGAAAGTGAAAAAAGTTGGCAAAGAATAGGAGTTAGTTCAGGAGCACTGGTTTTGAGAACAAGTGGAGAAATACCATCAGGACGTGGAGCTTTCTTAGCATCAAGATTCATCAAAATCCTTCTGATATCCTTTTGACGGAAGACCACGGGAGGCATTGAATGGAGTGTGTTGGGAATGGTGGGAATTGTTTTACCAAGATAATTAATACATGAGCCTGAAGAAAAATGGGTTGCTAGCAGGTCAGCTTTATCCTTGACTGAAGTGACAACAGAACCATCTGGTTTGGAGAGAGGTGAGAGCAGAGATGGGCAAAAGTTGCGGCCAATAGCTTTGGCAAGAGACCAGAATACTCGTCTACCATTAGGGCAAGAAGCAAGTTGTCTACTCTTAGCCTGTTCAAACTGTAGTTTGGACTGATTAATAACTGCTTTACAATTGTTGCGAGCTTTGGTGTAGGCAGAAAATGAAACTGGAGAATTAGAAACAAACCAATTACGATATGCAACATTCTTCTCTTGAACAGCCTTAGCACATTTATTGGAAAACCAAGGTTTAGATAAAGGACGAGATTTTAAAGTGGAGTGTGGGATAAAAGATTCCATTCCTGCAAGAATAATTTCACTGACACGATCTGAGCAAACGTTGACATCAGAAGTTTTGAAACAGTGATCGGACCAAGGAAAAGAAGTCTCGCAGGTCATCCCATTTTGCATTCTTGTAATGCCAAACAACACAAGGCTAGCAATAGCCATGAGATAAACTTTCCATTGGAGAAGAGACAATCACCAAGTTGTGATCTGAAGTGCCTAAAGGACCTCTTACTTCAACCTTGTACTTAGAAGGGTTGTTTGTGAGAAAAAGATCAAGTGTATTGGCTGTATGATTAGGATTGTCCGGTATTCTTGTAGGTAAATGAACAATCTGTGCTAGGTCATTAATAATTGCAAAAGCCTCAGCATCTCGACCTGCTGAGTCAGTGTGACTAGAAAACGGAAGCCATCTGGAGTTGTGAACATTAAAATCTCCAAGGAAAATTACCTCACTGTTAGGAAAGTTGGACTGGAGGAAGTCAAGTTGCAAAGAGAGGAAGTCAAAGAGCTCCAAGTGATTAGTGGAGTTGGGAGAACGGTAGAGACAACAGATGAATTTGACACAATGAGGTAGAGAGATTTTAAGCCAGAGAAGATCAAAGAGAGGAGATTCCAAATTGCCAAGTCTGTGACAGGGAATATCAGAATGGACATATGCACAAGTACCACCTTTGAGGCGAAAGGAATCATACAGCGAATAATTTGGGCATCTGAGATGAGCAGTAGTTGAATCAACGGATAACTGAGATTCTGTCAGAAAAAGTACATGGGGTTTTGGCTGACTGCAAGTGGAAATGGACATTGTTGAGATTAGAATTGAGACCACATATATTTGTTAAATGAATTAGGAAGTGTTTTGGGAGGTTTAGATCTTTTTGCAGATAAGCTTGCTCTATTAGTTTGACAATTCATGGTGTATTCAATAGTAAGAAAAAGTGGGTTGGACATGCTGTATAAAGTAATGAAATTTTTGGATATGGCGTACACGTGGTAAGAATATACCCAGCTCCTTGACATAGTGTGGCCTCGACAATGCTCCACGCATACACACTACTCGGACTCCCTCCAATCACTATCTAGCAGAGTAGAGGTAGCAAGGTTATACACTAGCTGATCCGGAAGCCTCCTAGAGAGTTACTAATAGGTTTGGTCCGGTGTACTAACTAGCAGCTGGCCTGCAAACACCGTTTTAGAGCTGTACCCTCGAAATGTAAGGAATGTTAGATCTCGCCACGATGTTCATCATAACCTCAAAAGTCATCAATCATACTGCATGATGGAAGAGATAGGGAAGTGTTGATGGGAACTTAGCTCTAGAGACTAAACATGGGTTCCACCACTTCAAGCCTCCAATAAGCAAAGTGGTGGTATTTCACCGGTTGATGAGAGTCATCTACCATCTAGTACTGCCTGATAACATAGAGGGGCGGCGTTCCTCCATGTGGTGTGGGTGCCACAGCTCAACCCCTGCTTATGTTGGTTCACACCTGGGTGGTCACCCACTATGTACTTGTGCATGGATGTTATATCCAGGATTACTAACAGTCCCACCATCGTGAAGGTGCAAACAGAAGATTTGGCTTTCACAGATCGTCCGGGCTTCGCCGAAATTGGGTCCACTTGACTTGAGTGTCACCTGAATATCAGTTCCATCAGCGTTTTAGACTCCCAGGTAGCAAGTACAGCTTGTCTGGCATATCTGAGAGAATGTCTGTGACAACCTCAATTAGACCACATTTGGAATACTGTGTTCAAGTTTGGAGGCTGCACCTAAAAAAAGACATTGAGCTTTTTGAAAGGATTCAAAGCAGGGCTCTCATCTGCTGAGTATGGGTTTGGCACACACCGAAGGTCCTGAGCTGGATATCATAATTTTTCCGTTTTTTGGCAATATTTTTTTTTTTTACCTCGATCGGATTGCAACACTTCAAGATTCCAAATTTTAAAAAAAGAAAAAACAACCAGAAATCATAAAATTCAAGTAATAAATAAAATAGGTATATAAATATTTTATATATAGGTAAACATCTGTTTATATACCTATTTATATATAAATAGGTATACCTATTATATACCTATTTATATATAAATAGGTATAAACAGATGTTTTACAAGTCGTAATTAAGTAAGCAACAAGAAGCAGTGTTATAAGTTGTCACTGGGAGATTAGTATATCTGTTATCTTGCAACCCCCTCTGTCTTCACGCCTACCACTCAAAGAAGAGAAGAGACCAAATGTTTAGTTTGTTTTAGTGTGTTGCGTCGATTGTTGTGTTCTTTCACACCACAAAAGGACAAATTTTGTTTTGTTATGCATATTAGGGATGTCAGAATGAATTTTTTTTTTTTTTTTTTTTTTGTTTAGAAATCGTGAAAATGATGGGCAAATGCAAGAGTTGTGCTGTTGTGCTTTCAATTAAACAAAAACTTGAAATTATTTAAAAGTTTGAAAAAAATTCATTCTGACATCCGTTAAATCTCTGAAGAACCATTATAATGTTGGTGACCAAGCCATACACGACATTGTAAAAAATAAAGGGAAGCTATTAGATTTAAAATCGACATCGTAAAAAATAAATCGAAACATCGTATTGGACATGCAAGTAGTGCGTGGTAAGTTTTTTATCTATTGCCATACTTTTTACATAGATTGCTAAATATTTTTCGATACAGTAAGTCCCCGACTTACGTAGCTTCGGACTTACATTATGTTATTTATATATTTTTTTATATGACTGAAGATTGCAATGAAGGGGACACACATTTTGCCACAATAATGTAAAAACTCACAGATTTCAGCTATTGGTATTATCACAAATGCAATAAGATAGAGCTTACTACCCATTCGTAATTAATTGCACTAACAGAAAAACCCAATAACCCAGAAAGCGCAAATTGTTTTATGACAGTTACCTCCGGAAATGTGTTTTAGTAAAATGTGAGCTTGTGTCGAGTTGATAATCGTGAGTACGATAAAAAAATCCCTGTGAAGTTTTTTTTTTCAGAAAATTTAATTTTAACTGTTATCATGGTGCCGACTAAGAGAATAAGCGACAGCAGTACTTGTAAATCTATCAAGAAAAGTAAAGCTATACAGTTGGATCAGAAAATTAAAATAATAAGGGTGTATTAAAAACGGCCGAACATTAACAAGTATTGCACGGAATTCAGATTTGTCAGTGGCACTGGTGAACACAATAAAGGAGAAAGACAGAATATGAGAAGCAGTGAAGCGATCAACACCAATCAAGTTAAACTATAATAATAACCAAGCCTACGAAATAATATCAGTTTTTACAGTTCAATAACATATGTTTTTTTTTCTTTCTTTTGTGTTTTCATGTCTTATGTGCCACTCTGGCTACTTCACCGCTGTCCCCAGATAAAGTTTTCACTTGAACTAATTAAAAATATATACAGGCAGTTCTTGCTTTACGAGTTCCCGGGTTTACGAGTTTTTTTTCCCAAGTATCAAATGTTAACAAAATTGAAAATATGAACATTAATTGCAAAAAATGGAAGTTAAACATTCATAAATACCACACTCCAAACCACGTTGCGTGGCTATACAATACAATACAGTGTACCCTGCTTTATGATATTAATCTGTCACCATCATATCGTTAAAATATCGTAATTTTGAACCCAATAACATGTGTTTTTTGGTAATTTGTTTCAAGATCTCGGAAGATGAAATTTTCGCTGTATAACTAATCTCTCTAAAATGTCATTTTTAAGGTCACAAGCGTGACCTTAGGGCCCATATAAAAGGTCATGAGCGTGGTTTGTAGATTATATTAGTTACGAATTCAAATCATTAAAATGCACTACCCTTTCATCGTTATCATATGTTATATTATAAGAATCGATTTTAAACGCCTTTGTAATATTTTCCTAAAGCACATTTCTGGAGGTCATGACCATAAAACAAAAAAAACAAAAAACAATTTGCACTTTCCAGTTTATTGAACTTTTAGTACCGGCAATTATAAACAGGTAGTAAACGTGATGTTATTGCATTTGTGAAAATACCGATAGCTGGAATTGTGTGGGTTTTTATGTTATTATGGTGAAATGTGTTTCCCCTTTACTGAAATCTTCAATCGTATAAAAAACATAAATAAATTTTCAGAATCATCTCTTCATTCCTTTTTTTTTAAACTTGTTTCTGACGATGACTCCTTGTGCAACAAACCGAGTGCCGACCCAATAATGAGTAATCAACGAGTGTGAATTTAGTCTATGATGATGAAGAATAAACATTCTTTCACATTTGTAAGTCATAAATAATTTCTCTATTATTATAATTTGCTTGATTTTACAGGCTACGTTTTCATTTCTTTCGATAAATCAGTCATTGTTTAAACATAATCTAATTAGCTTACTAATTTCATTGTTGAGAACTTAAGAACGTAACTCCTATTTTTAACCTTATGTCTATGGAAAATAAATTCCAGCTTTAAGAGCTGGAATTTATTAACTTCCAATTAAATTAATTGGAATTTATTAGCGCTCTAGGAATGAATTAACTTGTAAAGTTGAGAATTACCTGTAACTATTTTTCTTCATTCGTCTGAGGATGTCATGTAGTTTTTGTAATTTTGGCATATCAGGGATATAGTGAAAAATTTTATTAGTCATTTCCAGGTTACATAAACTCGACTTACGTAAGAAGTCCTGGAACATATATCTTACTTATGTCAGGGATTTGCTGTATTTTTGCATTATCTGGGAATGTTTTTTTTTTACCTTCTATCCTGGAAAATCGAGAGTCAGTATGTATAAAAAAATTTATTGTAAGTTTCACTTCCAGTGTGTGTGTGTGTGTGTGTGTGTGTGTGTGTGTGTGTGTTACTGGCAAAGTGTGAAAAGCAGGCATTCTATACAGTGCCTTACGTTTTTAGGCAAAGCATGAAATATCTGTTTTATTTTAATATCTTACATACTTTCCCTAGGCATTGTATAGAATACCTAGGCATTATATAGAATGACAAATATTATTTTGGCTAAGTATGAAAAAGGCTTTTATTGAAATGATGCATGTGAAAATGCAAGATATGGGATTTTTCTACAGAAAGAGAAAAGACCAGTGCTAAACTACTTGTTGCTACAAGGCAGACTGGAATGGCATTTTGAATTGCACTTAACTGGCTTTTTCAAAACAAAAGCAAAGCACCTCAAATTTCGGCACTTGGTCTTGCAAGTACACCTCACGAACCCTTGGCTGCTACCCGTGGACTGAGCGGAAGCAGCTGACTGGAGAGCTATTTCGTGGTCAGGAACGTCTCCAACTCGCAGTAAGTCCTTGGGACATAAAGTGAATTGTGATCTAGCATAGAGTTGGTTTAAAATTCCTTCAGCAGTTCCAAGTCGGTAAAAACCATCGTCTGTCACGCGCATAACAACCGCCATCAGATTGCGCGAGTCACCCCATCCCTTGTCAGCATCTGGGATAGGAACTCACACAGTGGCCCCCAAAGGTGCAGGAGGAAATTTTTTGTCAGAATCCATTTTCATGTTTTTTTTGGCCTGTATTTCCAGATTCAATTTAGATCAAATTTTACCTTCGACGACATTCTCAATATTGAAGCAAAGAGTACACAAAATATTAACTTCATAGCCTTCAGTTTTCTCATTTCCATCGTCTTTAGTCTCATGTCCACAGGTGGCATGAACGTTTTGGTGACAGTTTCTGCATGTATGGACACCACTAGTTTCCTTCAAACAGATGCAGCAGGTAGCAGAACCGGAAGCCTCTTCGGTAGACATGTACTCATCACCACTTTTGTTTCTTCCATTGTTGACTACACTCTCATCCATGTTTTGTGCAATAGAATCTTTCTCTTGGATAGGGGATCTGTTTCTTCTTGTATTGTTTGAACATTTTCCATCATTTTTTTCCAGTTGCTCCTCAGTCTGTATGTCTTGTAAAACATCTTGGGGTGAGGAAGATGTTGTGAGACCCACTTTAGCTTTGCAGCCAAAGAGAGCTTCATATGGTGTTCTCTTAATCCCAGAATGAAATGCCCTGTTCTTCATAAGTTGCACAAAACATAGTCCCTCACTCCATCGGTCAGTTTTTTCATCTTGTATCCATGTACACAGCATATTTTCAATGTCCTGATTAGCTTTTTCGACACTTCCTTGGCTTTGTGAGTGGTGAGGCTTGCAATGGAAGATCTTCAAAGTTGGCCAGTATTCCTTTAGGCTTCTCACCACATTATTAGAAAATTCTCTGCCATTGTCAGATTGTAGAATCGATGGTGCTCCAAGCAACGTAAATATGTCCACGAGGTTATATGCCAATTCTTCCGCTGTCTTGGATGTCAGAGCCTTGAGAACCACAAACTTAGTGAGATGATCTTGGTATACCATTTTAAACTTGTATTCCCCGTCAGAATGTGACTGAATATCAATGAGATCGACCAGACAACGGGAATTGAACTCGGAAAAAAATCATAGGCTTCACTACAACACCCTTTTTAACACTTTTTTTTTTTTTTTTTTCTATCACGGCTTGCAAAGGTGAATGTACAGTTCAGTGTCATGATGAGCAATATTCTTGTACTTGTGTGAGATTTCTTTCAACATTCTGTCACTTCCTCAATGGCCAAATGAGCTTCATGAAGTACATTAAATAACTCAGAATCTGTGACGTAAAACTGGATTTTATTGACGACCCTTCTTTAACAGGATAAATCAACTTGTTTTCTACGACCATCACATCGTAGCGATTCAGCTGCCAAAAGTCACATGATTTCTTCTTAGTAGCCATATTAGCATTTTTCACATCGTTCACTAACTTTTGGTAGGTAATTTTGGTTAAAAAAACACAGTTTTTAGCAGCATTGGCTCGAACTTTAGAGTTCTTTGTAGAATCATTGTTGCATATCAACATGCCGTGGTTCCTGCCTGGACAGTGTAGCTTGCTCAGCTTTTTTTGTGTAGCAGGGCCAAATTGAAATCACGTTTTTCTTACTGTCGAACAAAGCCAACAGTGCAAATGGCGGAAGTGCTCTGTTTGAAGGGAGTGTCGAAAGTCACGTGACTCACCTTGTGACATTAAATGTCACTGCCGGGAGTAACTTATACTTTACATTTACCTTTGCGAGCCGTGACAGAAAAAACAAAAAGGTGTTAAAAAGGGTGTTGTAGTGAAGCCTATGACTTTTTCCAAGTTCAATTCCCGTTGTCAGGCCGATCTATCGATTTTCAGTCACATCCTGACAGGGAATACAATTTTATAATGGTATACCAAGATCATCTCGCTAAGTTTGTGGTTCTCAAGGCTCTGACATCAAAGACAGCGGAAGAAGTGGCATATAACCTCGTGGACATATTTACGTTGCTTGTAGCACCATCGATTCTACAATTCGACAATGTTAGAGAATTTTTTTAATAATGTGGTGAGAAGCCTAAAGGAGTACTGGCCAACTTTGAAGATCGTCCATGGCAAGCCTCGCCACTCACAAAGCCAAGGACGTGTCGAAAGAGCTAATCAGGACATTGAAAATATGCTGTATACATGGATACAAGATGAAAAAACTGACCGATGGAGTGAGGGACTATGTTTTGTGCAACTTATGAAGAACAGGGCATTTCGTTCTGGGATTAAGAGAACACCATATGAAGCTCTCTTTGGCTGCAAAGCTAAAGTGGGTCTCACAACATCTTCCTTACCCCATGATGTTTTACAAGACATATAGACTGGGGAGCAACTGGAAAAAATGATGGAAAATGTTCAAACAATACAAGAAGAAACAGATCACCCTATCCAAGAGAAAGAGTCTATTGCACAAAACATGGATGAGAGTGTAGTCAACGATGGAAGAAACGAAAGTGGTAATGAATACATGTCTACCGAAGAGGCTTCCAGTTCTGCTACGTGCAGAAACTGTCACTGAAACGTTCATGCCACCTGTGGACATGAGACTAAAGACAATGGAAGTGAGAAAATTGAAGGCTATGAAGTTAATATTTTGTGTACTCTTTGCTTCAATATTGAGAATGCCGTCAAAGGTAAAATTCGATCTAAATTGAATCTGGAAATACAGGCCAAAAAAATGAAAATGGATTCTTACAAAAAATTTCCTCCTGCACCTTTGGGGGGCCACTGTACGAGTTCCTATCCCAGACGTCGACAAGGGACGGGGTGACTCGCGCAATCTGCTGGCGGTTGTTATGAGCGTGACAGACAATGGTTTTTACCGACTTGGAACTGCTGAAGGAATTTTAAACCAACTCTATGCTAGATCACAATTCACTTTATGTCCCAAGGACTTACTGCGAGTTGGAGACGTTCCTGACCACGAAATAGCTCTCCAGTCAGCTGCTTCCGCTCAGTCCACGGGTAGCGGCCAAGGGTTCGTGAGGTGTACTTGCAAGACCAGGTGCCGAAATTTGAGGTGCTTTGCTTTTGTTTTGAAAAAGCCAGTTAAGTGCAATTCAAAATGCCATTCCAGTCTGCCTTGTAGCAACAAGTAGTTTAGCACTGGTCTTTTCTCTTTCTGTAGAAAAATCCCATATCTTGCATTTTCACATGCATCATTTCAATAAAAGCCTTTTTCATACTTAGCCGAAATAGTATTTGTCATTCTATAGAATGCCTGCTTTTCACACTTTGCCGGTAACATATATATATAATTAAAATAGTACATAGGATACAGATTTAAGATAAAGGATATGAACAGAGTTAAAATTAAAATAATATAGAATAAGAGTGCATTAAGCATAGTTATCTTTTAGGGAGGGGTCGTCAACCTTTTAATTCCTACCGCCCACTTTTGTATCTTTGTTGATGGTAAAATTTCCTTACCACCCACCCGTGCCACAGTAACTCAGTTTAGCCCATTGTCCACAAGTATACTTCGAGAAGTGTCCAGTGAATTATTATCTGTATTCAAAATTTAGAGATGGAATTCAAAAGTAAATTGCAAAAGCATATTTTAAAAAGTCAAACTCGCGAAATTGTTAGCAATGTATTTGATATATGGAGGAAGAACAAAATTTGTAACAAATAACAAAAACCCCCACCATGAAAGCTTGAATCGCCCACTATTGGGTGGTAGGGACCAGGTTGACGACCACTGCTTTAGGGTAATAAATAAGATAAGATTTTAGAATACAGTGGGGCCTCGTACCACAAACTTAATTCGTGGAACGAATTAAGTTTGTGGTACGAGGCCACCATTTACATACACTATTTATTCTTCTTCATGGTTACAGATTCATGCTTACATGTTCAGAAGCTTCAAGTTCTTCTGCCTGTTTCTGCTTTTTAGCATTGAAGAATCTATCCAGTGTTGATTGCTTCTCTCTCTCTCTCTCTCTTTTTAGGGAGGCTCCTGAAGTAGTGAAGCACTATGTAATTGTAGAGATCCCCCACTCTGTTCACTTCAGCTGTGTTGGAGTGCCACTCCAACACCCTGTTGTGAAGCTTCTTCCAGTCCTGAAGAATCTCCTTGATAGTTGCTGAAGGCATTGGACCTTTGTTTTCCTCTTTCTTCTCCTCTGAGGAAACAATTTTTTCCTTTCCCCAACCTGATGTTTATGCATCTCCTTCAGATCTTCCGTGGTCAACTGCACTTCATGCTCCTCTATTAACTCCTCCACATCTTCTTCCACACTTCCAAGTCCAAGTCTTTAGCTGCTGCCACAATGTCCTTCATGACTTGTGCTCCATTATCAGGTTCCCTTTGAACACAGGCTGGCCACAGATTTCTCCAGACAAAGTTCAAGTTCCTGACTCACACTTCACGCAAAGCTTTTTCTATGAGTCTAATGGCATGCACAATGTTAAATTGTTCCTTCCAAAATTTCCTCAATGTCATGAAGCTGGAAGCATGGCAAACTTCAAAGCACCTGGTGAAAAGTGCTTTGGTGTAGAGCTTCTTGAAGTTTGCTATGACATTCTGGTCCATTGGCTGAATTAGAGATGTAGTGTCGGGAGGTGAGAAAACAATCTTCAGGAAGCTGAACTCCAATTCCAGGACATCTTCTAAATCAAGTGGGTGCCCAGGTGCATTATCCATGGTAAGGACAGCCTTCAGTGGCAAGTTCTTTTGCTCCAGGTATTTTTCACTGCAGGCGCAAAGACTTCAAGCACCCAGTCCTTGAAAAGAAACTTAGTAACCCTCACTTTATTATGTTGACTTTATTTTATTCTATGTCTAAATCAGGGCTGTCCAACCTTAGGTAATCCGAGGGCTGCATCCAGAATAATAAATACAGTACAATATTAAAATATTTGGAGAGTCCTACTGTTAGGTTTAGCAAGTTTAGTCCTACCGTTAGGTTTAGCAAGCACTTCTAAAATTTTGTAATAAAAGAAAGTCATGTTGCTTATAAAAGTTTTTAATGAAACAGTAGGCAAGGTACAATTGTTTATAATTATTATTTCATTTTAATGTGAGCTCTGTAGTTGTTAGTTTTCATTTACTAACGTAGCTAATATCAATATCAATGCTTGTAGTTGCCAGTCACAGTAAATGTGAAAGTGATTTATCCAGTCAATGAACATCTGTATTTGGATTTTATGAATTTCATTGCTGAAAAAGTGCTTTTGCAAAGATATGTGCTTCTGAGCATTGAGCACATCTTCAGTCCAAAGTCCTTCAATTTCAGATAGCGCTCTCTTCGTAATAATTTTTAAAAATCTTCTCCTTTTTCAATTCTGCCAGTATAAAAAGGGTCGGATTCAAATCGCACAATTACAGTTTGGAGGTCAGATCTTACGTTTTCAATACTGACAGTCAATGGTTGAATGAAAACTGAATTTCCTTAATATCGCCAAATCCATTCTCAAAGTCCTCCATGATTGTTTCAATGTACTTTATGAGCTGAAAATGATGTTCTCTCAAAATTCTTCAAATTGTTTTTTGCAATTAGGAAAAAAAGTAAAAATATTATTGGCAAAAATGTTTATTTCAAGAACTTCAATTTACTTTTAAACCATTAGAATGACCATATAAGTTGGCGATATTCTGTTGTTTGCCCCGCAGCTTTTAGTTCAACTCATTCAAATTGTTGGTCATATCTGTTAAAAATGCAAGATCAGATAAAAAGGTGGAATCTTGCATTTGATTTTCAAGTTGCATTGTGTCAGACTTCACTTCGTTTTTAAGAAATATGGGTGTTTCTTTCCGAATGGCAAAAAAGAGCTCTGGCCACATTTCTGGCACTTAACCAGCTAATATCAGAATGGAAAACCAAATCGCCATATGCAGCATCCATTTCACTCAAGAAATCACGAAACTTACGATGGATCAGAGATCTATAACCTCCTCGTATAATATTGGTTACTTTTACAGCTACTTTCATGGCATTTACTTGATGTAGAGATTTTCCACAGAGTACTTTTGATGAATGATGCAGTGAATGGTAGGGCAGTTAATATTATTTTGTTTCAATAGTCCACAAAACCTGATTCCAGTCCCCGTCGTAGCTTTGGCCCCATCAGTGACAATGTAGGAACATTTATCAAATCCTCCAGAGTTTATAACAGAGTTTTGAACTGCTTCGAAAATATCAGGACCTTTAGTAGTCCCATGCAAAGATATAAGACTCAGCAGTTCTTCATTAATAGTAAAATCCTCCTGAATAGTTCGAACAAAACTTAAAAGTTGACTTACGTCTGCTTGATCACTGCTTTCATCCAGACACAATGAAAAGTACCACACATTTTGCCATCGAATCACACAGCTTTTTTGAAACTTACTGATCCACGTGTTCTACACATTTTGCGACAGCCGACCGGGCTAGCCAGGTGAGTAAATTGCCTGGCTGGCAACCCAAAAGTCATAGGTTCAAATCCCGCCTCAGGCTTGGATCAGAGTTAAAAATGCAAAAACTTTGTGAGGTGCATTATGGCCACAGAAGTGTCGAGGCCACGTTATATCAAGGGTCTGGGTGTATTCTTACCATGTGTATGCCATATCCAAAAGTTTCATTACTTCATAGAGCATCTCCCCCCCCACACACTTTTTATTACTATTCAATGCACCATGAATTGTCAAACTAATAGTAAGCTTATCTGCAAAAAAAGATCCAAACCTCCCAAACACTTCCTAGTTCATTTCACAAGTATACGTGGTCCCAATTCTTATCTCGACGATGTCGATTTCCACTTGCAGTCAGCCAAACACCGTGTACTTTTTCTGACAGAATCTCAGTTATCGGTTGATTCAACTACTGCTCATCACAGTTGCCCAAATTATTCGCTGTATCATTCTTTTTGCCTCAAAGGTGATACTTGTACATATGTCTGTTCTGATATTCCCTGTCTTGGTAAATTGGAATCTCCTCTTTTCAATCTTTTCTGGCTTAAAATCTCTCTTCCTCATTGTGTCAAATTCATCTGTTGTCTCTACCATTCTCCCAACTCCAATAATCACTTGGAGCTATTCGACTTCCTCCCTTTACAACTTGACTTTCTCCTGTCCAACAGTGAGGTAATTTTCCGTGGTGATTTTAATGTTCACAACTCCAGCAGGCTTCTCTTTTCTAGTCACACTGGCCCAGCCGATCGAGATGCTGAGGCTTTTCCAATTACTAATGACCTTGCACAGATTGTTCATTTACCTACAAGAATACCAGACAGTCCTAATCGCTGTCAAGACAATCCCACCTCTATCAAAACCAGATGGTTTTGACAGAGGTGGGATTGTCTTGATTGTCATCACTTCGGCCAAGAATAAAGCTGACCTGCTAGCATCCCATTTTTCTTCCAACTCCTATATTAATGATCTTGGTAAAACATCTCCCACCATTCCCTACATGCTCCATTCAATGCCTACTGTTGTCTTCTGCCAAAAGGATGTCAGATGGATTTTGACAAATCTTGATGCTAAGAAAGCTCTAGGTCCTGATGATATTTCTCCACTTGTTCTCAAATACTGTGTCCCTGAACTTACTCCTGTTCTTTGTCACCTTTTTTCACTTTCTTATTCCAAAGGTGTTTTTCCTTCTACTTGGAAATTTGCTCATATCCAGCCAATATGCTAATATCCAGAATGATTTGTCATCCTGTTCCTAAACAGGATGACAAATCATTCCCATCCAGTTATCGTCCCATTGCAATTACTTCTACTCGTAATGGAGAAATCAATTAACTGCCAACTCTTTAAACTACCTAGAAAACTTCCATCTGATCAACAAACACCAGTATGGATTCCGTCCATGTCAATCCACTGGTGATATTCTGGCTTATGTTACCCATTTATGGACAAATTCAATGGAAAAGTTTGGTGAAACGCAAGAGCAAGCAGTTGCTCTTGACATCTCAAAGGCTTTCGATCGTGTTTGGCAAAAAGGTCTTCTAAACAAGCTTCCATCTTATGGTTTTCCCACTGTTTTTAGTAATTGGTTATCCAGTTTTCTCTCTAATCGCTCACTGAGGGTGATGGTAGATGGCTCTCTGTCTTCTAACTTCTCCACTAATGCTGGTGTCCCCCCAAGGTTCAGTTCTTTTCCTCTTGTATATTAATGACCTTCTTCCATTGACTGGCAGTCATATCCGTAGTTTTGCCGATGATAGCACATTGCATTCCACTTTCCATTTTGAGAAACCTTACCATGCTCAATCAGCTTCAACTTCTTGAATATCGGCTACCAGTTCCTTAAATATCGATCTCCAGGTAATTTTCCAGTGGGGCAAAGTTAACTTAGCTGATTTAAATCCTTCTAAAACTCGGTCTTGTCTTATATCTCACAAAAAGTATTCTTCTGCTCCTATGCTTATCTTTGGTGACACTCAGATTTCTAGGCAAGTTGATATCTCTTTTGGGGATTACCCTGACTTCTAATCTCTCTTTTGGTACAAGCATCTAAAAAACTTGGTTTTCTCTTTTGTTCTTGGTGTTACTTTTCTTTCAAACAGCTGATCACTCTGTACAAATTGCAAATCCGCGCAGCCATGGAATATTGTTCCCACATCTGGGGTGGTGCCCCCAAAACCTCTCTCAGGCTTCTTGATTCCATTCAGAAGAGGGCAGTTAGGTTAATTAATGACTCAACTTTAACAGTCTCTCTCCACTCACTGTCTCATAGACTTACTGTTTCTGCTGCATGATTGTACAGATACTTCCATGGGCCCTGTTCTTCTGAATTGGCTTCTATAATTCCTGTTCTCTCTTTCAAAACAGTCCAAATACTTGCCTCCAACATCCATTTACTGTCCAACTTCAAACTCACAGAACCAACTTTTCATCTTTCTCGTTTATTCATTCAACTGCCGTTTTCTGGAACAACCTTCCTGCATACTTATTTCCTGAAAATTACAGTCTACAGAAGTTCAATATATATATATATATATATATCCAATATTTTAAATTAAATAAAATAAAATTTAAGCCAGTAGTATGGCAAAAACTGTAGAGCGAAAATTAACATAAAAATAACCCAAATAAACAAACAAACGAAAAACAAGAATAGACATAAATAGTAGCCCAGAAACCCTTGTATAATTTCAAACTTTAAATACAATTAACAAAAACTATACAAAATTTAGAATAATGCCAATTACTTATTAATTTAGCGGTACCCCCCCGAGAGGTACCAGTTCCAAAAGACGTGAAATATCACCAAAAGAGGGTTAAAGGATCTACCAAATGATAACAAAATCAAAATAAATAGACTTAACTATTTATTCATTTTATTATAATTTAACTTTCGTCAACATTTAATATAATTCAATAGTAATGGGTCGATATGCTAATTTAGCATCGCCCGTGCCGCCATCTATTTTTCTTTTTTTTTCTTCTATATAAGCTGATTCAGCTTACAGTATGTCAGTGGTGTGGCTCTGCTCTAGAGTGCTGTCTGTTCTATAATTTATTTTTTCGCTGCATAAGGACCACCGCCGTGTAAATCCTCTGCATTGGTGGATCGATCGGAGGAGGGAGGGTGAATTGGTGCTTCAATCTTTTCACCATTGCGACGATTTGTATAGCGATTGAAATGCAGCGATTCCATGACCATTATTGGCCTCGTGGTCCTCTGTCGATATGGGGCATGATGGTCAGTCTATTTTATTTTAATTTATTTTGATTTTGTTATCGTTTGGTAGTTCCTTTAACTCTCTTTTGGTGATATTTCACGTCTTTTGGAACTGGTACCTCTCGGGGGAGGTACCGCTAAATTAATAAGTAATTGGCATTATTCTAAATTTTGTATAGTTTTTGTTAATTGGATTTAAAGTTTGAAATTATACAAGGGTTTCTGGGCTACTATTTATGTCTATTCTTGTTTTTCATTTGTTTGTTTATTTGGGTTTTTTTTATGTTAATTTTTGCTCTACAGTTTTTGCCATACTACTGGCTTAAATTTTATTTTATTTAATTTAAAATATTGGATGTATTTCAGCTTCATATGGAGGAATTGCCTGTCACTGCCTCTAATGAATGCTTAATTATTTATTTTCACTTTATTATAATTAACTTATTTTAATATACAGTAAACCCCCGCTATTCGCGGTATCTGTATTCGCGGTTTCGCGTATTCGCGATCGCCGATTTAATATAAAATGAAACCTAAAAATTTGTGAATTTTAAAGCGCCGTGAATATTTTCCGCCATAAAAAAACATGGGCGTGGCTAAAATTATCTTTCCCGGTCAAAACAGCGCTCAGTGGGTGGGGGGAGAGGGGTGACAAAATCGCGAGCGTGGATGTTTCTCGCTAATCCTTGTTCAGTATACGTTATGCGTTTGTCATGGAAGGTTTCGTCGTTTGCTTTTAATTTATATGCTTATAAATTGAATAAATTTATCAATTTATAAATTGATATGCTTACAAAAATGATGAATCTACCGTTTTGCAGTGTAAAACAGACTTTTTCGAGTGTGTTAACGGAAGAAAGTGACTGTATTGTGGACAAGTTCTTTCTAACCCCTACAAAAATATAACTACGAATAACAAGAGAAATGTGAAAATATCAAAGAAGGTGATGACATTAGCGAATAAAATTTGAGTTATTAGACAAAATTTCTAATGGTGAAAGTGTCTCCTCAGTGGCAAAACATTATAAAATCAACGAGTCAACGGTACGATCAATCAAAAAATCGGAAGAAAAAATCCGCCGTAGTGTCCGTGAAAACGCGCTAATTGCCTCAAAAATTTGCTCTGTAACTCGTGATGTTAAATTAGAAAAAACGGAAAAGGCTTTAAATCTGTGGATAGAAGATCAAACTCAAAATAAAATTCTGTTAAATTCACTCATCATTCGTGAAAACGCAAAACTCCTTATCAACACTTTAGCGAAACTGGTGATAGCACTGGCGGGATAGGTTTTTTAGTTAGCAAAGACGCTGTTTGAAAGATTTGTTTGAAATTTCTAATAAATATTACATTTAATATTAAATTGTTTCTTATTTTCATTTCGATGCCATATGCTTGCATTTCACTAGGTACTGTCTATGTACATAGTCATATTATGAAGGTACATATAATACATACATAGACAAAATTTTAGACTAGTTTTTCTTATATATTTCATACTTTGGAACGGAACCCCTTTATTACTATGGGAGCCATAACTCAGTATTCGCGTTTTCGGTATTCGCGGCATTTCTCAGGAACGTAACCCCCGCGAATAGCGGGGGTTTGCTGTAATTCAATGATAGTGTATATATATAAAAATAGCTTAGTCAAAATCTAAATGTTGTTGCAATCTTAATTTCTTAAAGAATTAATTATTCTTAAGCATTTCATGGTTCTGTCTGTACCACTTCTTAAATTACTTTAAAGATAGCATAACTTGTAAATTATGGTGACTTCATTCACATAGTTGTTAATTTGATTACAAATTTCTTACTTGTTGATAATTAGCCTTTAGTAATTTTTATGTGTAATAGATCCCAAGGTAGACAACTATTAGTAAATATTAAGTAAAGATTAAATTTGGTAGAATTGAATAAAATTAAACTTAATTAAATAGATAGCCATGAATATTTATATTCCTATAATGCTGTCCTTATGACACCATCAGTCTCACATACAAAGACTGTGCTTTACATTTAATTTATATGTTCTATACTGTGCTCTCAAATTAAGAATTTCTTGAATCAGGGCTCAGGTTAAAGTCTCCTGGAGCCAATCATAGTTTGTACCTGAGGGTGAGGATATTCAGAGAGAAAATAGAGGTTACGATGTTGTTGGATTAGACATCTGTTCGGCAGCTAATCTTTTGTGAGTGTCTTAAGTGGTTCAAGATTACATTAGGAGGGGTGATGGGGGAAGAACTGGACAAACTGGAAATAGTATTTTGACCATCGGGAATGAGAGTAGCCTTGTTCAGGCATAGTTTTTACGACTCTGGCTAATAGAGAAGTTTTTTTTTTAATTTTTTCTAGAATAGCTTTATATTCCTAGTTACGATACTTGGTTTAATTTTTAACTTCAATAGAGATTTTGTAGGTTATTACTTAGTATCGGTAAGGGTATCCAATCCACGTGTTTTACAAGTTTTGCAGCTCCGGCAAACGCAAAGTTTTTAGCTATATTTAGCCGCTTTATTGACTTAATAGTTATATAAAATTATTTTCTATAAGTAGCTTATAGACCTAGTCAAGATCCTTGGTTTATTCTGAATTTAGATAGCGAGATTTTGGAAGTTAATTAATACTTAGTGTCCGTAGATTTACCGTTCATAACTTGCCGCCATTGTTATACGATACAACCTTATATCCTGTATTAGACAGCATTAGCTTAGTATAGTATAGTATAGTATATAATATCAATTAATCGGTAAAAATTATTAATCTTGTTAAACTTCATTGTCAATTAAATAGTACTTTTTTAACTAAATATATATAACGATATACTTAGGTTTTACAAACGTAACAGTATTAATTAATACATAACTTGATACAAAAGTTATAACGAAACTCGTTGATAATACGGGGGGGGGGAATATATATATATATATATATATATATATATAAAACTGTAAAATGTAAGGTAAAAATAATGAAATGTAAGCCAGTAGAGTGGCAGACCAGTGAAGAGAAAAAGATTTTGACAAATAAAACAGTAATAAATGCAAGATAATGAGGAATAGAGTACTGTTGGAGAAACATCCTAATAAATTTAGAAAAGAAAAAGAGTTCCAATTAAAAGCGGCCCCGGGTGCCAAGCGATTATTAGTATAGCCAAGAGATTTCCAAGTGATCTATATATTGTGTGTGCAAAGCAAATAGTTTTCTTTATGTTTTAAACACAATTTTCTTTATTTATTTTTACTGAGAAACTTTTGCACTACAAAAAGTAGGCAGAGTTCCAGGAAGCAAATTCGCCTTTCTGTTTCTTGTTAATCTTACTAACCAAACTAACTCAGCTGCTTGGTTACCCTTGTGGCACTGCTCCTTCCTCCCCGTGGCAGGGCTGGTAACCTGGAAAGAAAAGCTATCTTTCTGGGGCTAAAAGGAGCAAAATGATTTCCCCTACAGGACATAGGGATCCTAATGTGGCTGCTCATGAGATACAAGACTAACTCATGCAGTGCTAAACGTCAAAAAACTGGCAGTGTACAAAGAAGGTATCCAATGCACCTTGTATTGCATTCGACTCAAGAACAGTCTCTTGGTAGTCTCTTGCCTTTTAAAGTTTAGAAATACCTAGAAAATCTAATAGGATCTCTGAAAATAACTAAGCGTCTGAGATCGGGCGACTTGCTCGTTGAGGTCTCAGATGAACGGCAATCACAACGGCTCCAAAAACTAACATCCTTTGGAGGATTATCGATTACTGTCTCTCCCTCATGCTACTCTAAACACCTCCAGGGGTGTGATAGCTGAGTGGGATCTCATAAATCTCTCAGAAGAAGAGTTGGAAAATGAATTGCAACACCAGGGAATTGTGCATGTAAAGCGCATATACACAAAACGAGACAATGCTCTGGTTCCAACTCGGAATATAATACTAACATTTGATAGTCCCAAACCTCCAGCATCCATCAAAGCAGGTTATCTGAATTGTCAAATAAAATTGTACATTCCTACCCTACATGCTATTTTAAATGCCAAAAATTTGGGCATTCCCAAAACGTGTGTAGAGGTTCAGCCACTTGTGCCAATTGCGGTTCACGCGAGCACAATCACTCCGACTGCAAAGCAGAGCAGCACAAATGCTCAAATTGTAATGGTCCACATACTACCTACTCCAGAGATTGTTCCCTTTGGAAAAAGGAAAAAAACATTCAACGGATCAAAGCCGAAAAAAACATCTCGTACCAAGAAGCTAAAAAATCTGTACAGGCTCAATTTAACACTTGACCCAGCTTCGCTGAACTAGTACAAAAGCCAACTGTGGTAACCATTACTGTGCAGAGATCAATAACGACTGGTACTCAAACTGAGGTAACGTTTCCCCCAGACAGATCTATGTCAGATTGGGCTCGGCCAATTTTGGAAGCTGTGCCCCTTTCTGGTAAACCATATAAATCAAACAAGGCTGTTAACACACCAATCACTGTTCTGCATTCTACCAATAACCCAATGTACTCAAAATGTGGTGATACTACTAAAACTGATTCGATAGAAATGGAAGGAAACACTGACAGCGAAGACTCTGTTCTCGATCTCTTCCCAGAAGAAGAGATGGAAACAGGAAGACCATACTTCCCAGAAAGAAAATCTGGTCACCATAAGCCAACAGTACCTCGGACAGAAACCGAGGACCACACTTCACCCAAATAATGCCCAGTTTTCTTCAATGGAATTGTAGAGAATATCACACCAACCTTGATGACATTCGGGATCACCTTCTCCAGTATAAACCAGTTATCTTCTGCCTCCAAGAAACTAACTTAACAGCTTCTGTTGCTACCTCACTTAAACATTATGTTATCTACAGAAAAGATCGAGTTTATCGTGTAAGCAATTCGGCTCATGGAGAGGTTGCACTTGTAGTCAGCTCCATTATTCCTTCCCGACCATTAATGTTACAAACAAATCTAGAAGCAGTAGCTGCTCGAATATCCTTCGTTTTTCTTTTACCATTGTCTCCTTATATCTTTCCCCTAACCAAGACATTTCTTACACTGATCTTGAAACTGTTGTATCTCAGCTCCCTCCTCCCTTTTGCATCATGGGAGATTTTAACGCACATAATCCTCTATGGGGTGATAGAATACACGATAAATGAGGAAAAATACTAGAAAGACTTTTAGATAAATTTAATCCGACACTACTGAATACTGGTTTACCCACTTATTTTCATCTACCTTTTGGGTCGAGCTCAGCAATTGATCTCTCCATATGCACACACCAGTCCTTTTTCTGCTGTTTGAGTCTGTTCATGACAGTTTACTGGTAGTGACCATTATCCAATAGTCTGTCATGTAGAATCAAATTCACCACCTTGTCATAATGAAACTGCCAAATGAAACTTTGCCAAAGCTGATTGGGTAAAATATAGGCAACTTGCCATCCTGGAAAAAACAGCTGTTTCAAATGTGTCAATAAATAATGCAGTTGATTATGTAACAAATCAAATATTGCTGGCCACCGAAGCAGCAATACCAAGAGTGTCCGCAAGTCATAGAATAAGATCAAAACCTTGGTGGAACAATGAATGCAATCAAGCTAAACGAGAGAAAAATAAAGCCTGGAATGAATTTCGCAAAATCCCTGCTGCTGCTAATCTAGTACACTTTAAGAAAGCCAGAGCCAATGCTAGACGCATTCAGCGTGCAAGTAAAAGAACGTCATGGAAACGCTTTGCTTCAACTATTACACGGTCCACTAAAACACAAACCATCTGGAAAAATATTAGAAAAATGTATAATGAATATCCTCCTTTGCATCTATCAATACTGAATATAAACGGCAATGATGTTTCACTACCTCAAGACGTAGCTAACACTCTCGGAGAATCCTTTTCTGAAACCTCTGCCGTATCCTCGTACTCGCCAAACTTTCAGAAATTAAAGTCCCTTGCTGAAAAGCAGACCCTAAATTTTAACACAGACCACCATCAAATGTACAACTGTCCCTTTACCATAATTGAACTACAGCTTGCTCTTAATAGCTCGAAACACAGTGCTGCTGGACCTGACAGAATTCACTATGTCCTGTTGAAAGAGCTGAACGAAAAGTCGCTTCGTGTCTTACTCCAACTATATAACCGGGTTTTCACAGAAAATACTTTCTCTGATAACTGGTGACACTTGTATGTCATAGCATTATTAAAATCTGGCAAGGATCCAATCAACTCGTGTCACTATCGACTTATTGCCCTCACCAGCTGTATGGGAAAAATAATGAAAAAAATGGTAAACTCTCATCTAACCTGGGTGCTGAGCAAATACAACCTCATCAATTCATCGCAGTGTGGATTTCATACAGGTAGATCAACTTTAGACCTCTTGATACAAATGGAAAACCAGATTCGCAATGCCTTCTTAAGGAAGGAACATTTGACTACAGTTTATTTAGACGTTGAGAAAGCTTTTGACACAGCTTGGCGATACGGAATTCTCAGTGATCTATATGCATTAGGCTTCAGGGGTAATATGCCAAGATTCATACAGAACTTTTTGAAGCAGCGATCCTTCCAGGTGCATATTCAATCCACTCTTTCCCGAAAATTCATCCAAGAAGGTGGTGTTCCACAGGGCTCAGTTTTAAGTGCCACTCTATTCATTATAAAAATCAACTCAATTACCAAGGTCATTCCAGCCACTGTATTTACTACTTTAAATGTAGATGATGATAGTATATCTTGTCACTCACAGAACATGAGAATGATTGAGAGACAACTGCAAGGAGCCCTTAATAAGATTACAACATGGGCTACAGATAACGGGTTTCGCATATCACCTGATAAAACTGTTGCAGTTTTTCTGTAGAAGATGTAATCTCCACCCTGACCCACTTCTAAAGCTGGGGAACCGTGATATACCTGTTGTGCCTACCATTTGATTCCTTGGGTTAACTTTAGATAAAAAATTGACCTTTCTTGACCATATTAAACAACTTAGAATCACCTGTTTCAAGAAACTAAACATTTTGAGAGTATTATCAGCTACGACCGTCATACACTCCTTCATTTATATCATGCTATAAGATCAAGGTTAGACTATGCGTCACCAGTTTACAACTCTGCTAGACCTAGGATTTTGAGGGCTTTGGACCCTATTCACCATAGTGGCCTTCGCATTGCTCTTGGAGCCTACTGCACATCTCCTGTGCAGAACCTGTACGCTGAAGCTCACGATCCCCCACTCTCTCTACGAAGACAAATTTTACTGCTAAATTATGCTTTTTTTTTTTTTTTTGTTTTATGCTATCAAAATAAAAAGCCAACCCCTGCATCCATCGTGGAAACATTATTTACACCAGATTGGGAAAACTTGTATGCCATTTATCCATCAATAAATCGACTTGCTGGCATACGTCTTTGCTCACTACTTGATAATTGGCAGCTTGACCTTTCTAAAATAGCCACCACTAGTTTCGCGACTCCTCCATGGTTTTTTGCCCTGCCACCTGTGATCTGTCCCTTCAAGAATGGGGGAAAAGTACTCTTTATTCACAGAATGTAAACCAGCTTAAATCTCTACTTGAGAAATATGAATCTTATACTAGGATATACACAGACGGTTCCAAAACTGATCACCACGTTGGTGCTGCTGTTGTTCTTCCATCATCTATAATCTCTAATCAGTTACCTTTAGAATGCAGTATCCTTACTGCTGAACTTCATGCCATTCAAATGGCGCTAGAAACTATAAAGTTGCAGCAGTTTACCCATAGCATTATTTTTACCGACTCTCTGAATGCCCTTCTTGCTTTACAGCAACCAAGAAAGCATCATAACTACCTACTTGGTAATATTCAAAACTTGCTGGCTCATCTAGCTAAGAACACGAAAGTAATAAAATTTTGTTGGGTCGCTAGCCATGTTGGCATACCTGGCAATGAGAGTGCTGACCATGTAGCCAAATCTACTGTGCAACCAATTGATGACTCTTTCAAAATTTCTTTCACCGATTATAAAAGTCTTATAACAAAGCGAAGTATGATTTACTGGCAAAACCAAGAAGGCAACAAACTCCTTCGGATTAAACCGAAACGCCAGTCTTGGCCATCTAGTTTCCGCTCAAACCGAAAGGAAAAAGTCACACTTGCAAGATTACGAATAGGACATACGCACCTTACTCACCTTTATCTTCTCTCTTCCTCAGACCCGCCTTCTTGTCCGAACTGCCATGCTCAAATCACAGTCCAGCACATCATTGTTGACTGCCCTCTCTATAATGGAGTACGGCAAACCACCTTGTCAAACTATGCAGCCCAAATCACACCTACTTTGCAACAAATATTAGACGACAGATCTGACATTGATGAAGTTTTCATGTTCCTAAAAAAAGGATAAAATGCTATGACAGAATATAATGCTTAAATCTCACATAATGCACATATCTCACTTTAATAAAGCCTGTTACCTCCTACCATTGTTTGCGCATAATGGCCTATAGCTGCCGTTGCGCCGTAAAACATACAACAACAACCAATTAAAAGCAATTTAGTGGCGCCCACTCAACAAGGCACCAGTTTCCGAATTACATGAAATATCGCTATATGCAATCGTAAACTGACAGCAGTACAAACAGATAGGTAGAAAAAATGGAAAATAATATCGAATTGGACAGAAAAGACTGACTATTATGCCCCATCTCATCAGAGGACCACAAGGCCGTAATAATCAGGGAAACACTGCATTTCGAACATCATACAAATAAATGCAACAATAGAATGATGCCAGCATCAAGCTGCCGAAGCAAAATATTTGTAAAACGGTGGTCCTTATGCAGTGTACAAATAAAGGGACAGAAAAGATACTCACATGGAGAAAACCAAACTACTGAACAAACAAAGCAGCGGTGAAACTTGTATATCTCGAAGTAAAATGGACCATAGAGGGCAGCACAGATGCAGAGTTAGCAAAACATCCACTAGTAGTGGATGTTTTGCTAATGCTGCATTGGTAACATCATCAGTTGGTCCCACCGTATAGAATTTAAATACTGTCTCAGACCTCCGTAGTCGCCTTTACAAAAGCAAAAACCCTTCCCTTTACCCTTGATTTTAGTTACCTCTTTCAGTAAATCCCACTTCAGCACACTGCCACCTAGTGGTTCCTTTATCTGTGATCACTGCCACCTAGTGGTTCCTTTATCTGCAGATTCTTAATACATGAAGAATAACTACTGATAATTAGATCAAGATTATTACCCCCTCTACTTGCCTCCTGAACATGCTAATGTAGAAAATAATCATCCAGTAAATCCACAAAAGCCTTGCTAGGTGTGTGTGACCAACCCACAAATTCCAGTCAATATCTGGTAAATTAAAATCTTCCATTATAAGACTGATTTATTGGCCCACTCTATTTCCCTGTATACAGTTTTTTATTATACTCATCAGCGTCATTATACCTATAACACACTCCTCCTCTCAATTTTGATCTCCCCGTGCTTGTCTCACCAAACTGCACTGTCCAGCGATGTCGACTGGCTGCACTTCCTTGAATTTTGTGTTTCTTAACTAATAGCATAACCCCTTCTTTCTTCCTATCCTGTCTGTCCTTCGTATACACATTGTACTCCCCAAATTCCGGTTCTGCATTCCTTATGTCTGTGTGACACCACGTCTGATATCCCAGCAATATCTGCCTTCAGTGTTTTGACCAGAGAGAATAATGCTCTTGACCTGATTATCAGCAATGATTATTCATGCAGTAAGAATTTGCAGATAAAGGAACAACCAGGTGACAATGATCACGCTGTACTGAGGTGGGGTTTACTTAAAGATGTAACTACCATCAATGGTAAAGGGAAGGATTTTTGTTTTTGTAAAGGTGAGTACAGTGGTCTCAGACAGTTTTTAAATTCTATACAGTGCGATCAACTGTTGATGTTAAAACAGTCTTCAAGGAATTAATCTTGGAAAATACTAGGCTCTTCATATCAACAAAGAAATACTGTTCAAGATTTAGATCTGTATGGATGTAAGATGAACTAATGAGGCTTGTGGCAGAGAAGAAAAATGTGTGGGATGCATATAAGTTATCAGGTGACAGAACCTATGGCAGATATAAGCTAGTCTGTAATCAAATCACGAAGAAGGTTAGGTAAGTGAAGGCTGATTACAAGAAATCCTTTGCAAAGGATGCAAAAAAAAACAAAAAAAAACAGACTTCTTTACTTATGTAAATTCTAGAAGGAAGGAAGGGAATGAATCAGATTGGGCCACTTTATATTGATGGTTCAACAGTTGATGCTCCTGCTGAGATAGCTGACAAATTGAATGAGTATTTTGCATGGGTGGAATTCCTCACACTTGAGGAATTCTGTAAGGAAGGGAAGAGCAGATGTTTACTAAACTCTAACAGGAAGCTGGCGAAGGTAAAGAAAGCCTGCACGAGAATGACGAGAAACGTCGGATAACTTACGCGGAAAATTAGTTTGCCGATACGGCACTCTAGCGCTGCTCACTCGGTAAACAGACGGTAGGTGTTAACGGTCTGGAGCAAAGTCGAGAACGATACACTGATTGACAGGTAGGCGTGGCAAACGACGTGCTGATTGGTGCGCGAACACAACACACGATAACATCGGTTTAGTATCACTGTAGCAGCACTAATGGTAACTTGTCCTAATCGTACATGCCCTAACATTTACTGTAACGGTGAAAAAAGATCAGGTTACCTCGACTTGAATCCCATGGGAGCTTGAACCCCTCCCGAAGTGGAGGGGGTAACCTAACCTTTTTTTCTTTAGAATCAGTCATATTTAGAAATACATTCATAAAAAAATAAATTTTTTTTATGACCATATTTTTATTTTCTTGTTCAATAATATGCCCTATTGGTGAAAATAGGTCAGGTTATCTCCACTTGAATCCCATGGGAGCTTGAACCTCTCCCAAAATGGAGGGGGTAACCTAACCTTTTTTCTTTAGAATCATGAGTGGACTAGCACATAAATTGTTTATTAATAAAATATTAATTTTTTTATTAATGTACTTTTATTTTTAAAGACACTCATGCGGATACACACGTATCATAACGTCAATCAGCACCTTAATAGCTATTCAGTATACTGTATATATAAAGAATCTTTCTTTCTTTTTCTATTATTTCCCAACCTAACGTTTAAGTTTAGGTCGCGAAATACAAGGAAACCTTCTCTTTTATTTCCTAACCTACCATTTAAGCTCAGGTTATGAAATACAACGAAAAACAAAGAAACCTTTTCCTTTTTTCGTAACCAAACCTAAATCAATAATACAGTAAAAGCACTCATCAACTCCAAAAATCTGCTTTTAATATGAGAAAAAAAAAAAAAAAAAACACAATGAAGAACATAAAATGAACGGAACGAAACTTTCTCAGAAAAAAAATTCATGAGTACAAATCATACAGTTGGACCTGAATAGCTATTCGCAATTTGAGTAACAATATTGTGAAAAGTATCTTCATGATTTTTCCCATAAATTTGACGCCACATATATTCATTAATGTGACCCATCAACATATGTTTACAGCTGCCATTTACTCCTTTAGTTACACTTTTTAGTTTCTTCCACTGGGCTTCGATATTATTCGTATGTGCTCCTGTATGTGGATCTACAAAATGTTCCTTGTGTTTCACCGTTAAATGTTTGTACTTCTTTTTTTCTAAGGCCGTAATACGGCTATATGCACGCCATTCATCTGTTATGATGGTAGTATTTTTCTTCACTACTTTTCTAATAATGCGCAAAAGAGTTTTTGCTTTCCGATTTTTTATCAATTTCATGAAGACGAATTTAGATTCTCTTTCGAACACACCAAACACCCATTTCTTCTTAGCAGTTAAATTTCGTCCTCTGTGATGTTTTGGTTTTACCAGTACAGTTTCGTCTGCTTCTACAATTTTCCCCGATCCACCCAACTTAATGGGTGTTTTTATTAACTGCAATCCGCAAATATCTCTTAGTTTCTTATAAAACTTAATTGCTGTCACTTTCGAAATTTCCAGATGGAATGCTGTCTTAGTTACTGGCGTGCACGTTGACCAAAAGTATATAATGTACATTATCTTTTTCAATGAAACTTTTGTATTTTCCATAAAACTATGTTTCAATAAAGAAACTCGTGAAGAACATTTTTTGCAAAACCACAACTTTCCACATGACTCTGTTCGTGATTCAATTAGTTTAAAATAATCATTGCACTTAAAACAGTACAATTTCGGTCTTATCAATTTAGTTTTCATCAAAAAATCAAGCAACGTTTCATTTTCCTTACAAATTTCTTCCATCTTTAAAAGATTCATCGCTACTATTACCTGTTCACCGTTTATTACAAAACTATTATGCACCGTTCTTTACTGGTAAATACACATCATAATGCCAACCAATGACTACACAGTAGCTTGTCGTCTGTCGCACCCACCACCAATCATTTCATTGTTTGCCACGCCTACCTGTCAATCAGTATATCGTTCTCGACTTTGCTCCAGTCCGATAACACCTACCGTCTGTTTACCGAGTGAGCAGCGCTAGAGTGCCGTATCGGCAAACTAATTTACCGCGTAAGTTATCCGACGTTTGTCGTCGTTCTCGTGCAGGCTTTCTTTACCCAAGCCCAGGAAGCTAAATGATTTTGTAATAATGGAGAGCAAAGTGGAGGAGAAAGTGTTAAAGTTAAACATAAAAAAAGGCACCTGGGGCAGATGGAATCTATCCAGTTGTATTGAAGGAGGCATCGAAGAAAGTAAGCAAATCCTTAGCCACAATTATGAGAGCATCCTTAGATTCAGGGGAGGTCCCCATGGACTGGAGATGTGCAATGTATCTGCAATTCACAAAGGGGGTTCAGAAGGATGGCTCAAATAATTGCAGACCTGTTACCTTAACTTCTGTTCTGGAGAAAATAATGGAGTCACTAGTTGAAAAAGTGTTGCAGGATCACCATAACAGGGCTGCAGTAATAGTTCAAACACGGGTTTGTTAAGGAGGACTAGTTTGATTGGATACTACCATGTGGTCACAAAGGAACTGGATGTAAAAAAATAATTCTGATATCATAAACTTGGATATCAGGATAGCTTTTGATACTGTGGCACATGGAAGAGTGCTGTACAAATTGGAGCGGTATGGCATTAAGGGCAAGTTGCTGCAATGGATAAAGGGATAGTAGAGTGGGAAATGGCAGAGAGTGGTAATAAATGGACACTGCTCTAAGTGAACTAATGTTATTAGTGGAGTCTCCCAGATTCACTGCTGGGCCCATTGTTTTCATGTTTTTTTTTTTTTTTTTTTTTTTTTTTTATGAAAACCCCAAACACGAGAGGTATTAGAACCTATAGTACTTAGTACCATGCTTGGGTTGGAGGTTGAGAAGACGAAAGAAGATATTTTTTGACATTAGATTTGAACTTCTGCAATGGATAAAGGGATAGTAATTTTCAGGAAATACGTATGAAGGAAGGTTGTTCCAAAAAACGGCAGTTGAATGAATAAACGAGGAACATGAAAAGTTGATTCTGTGTGTTAGAAGTTGGACAGTAAATGGATTTTGGCTGGTGGTGGCATGTGTTTGGACTGTTTTGAAAGAGAGAGCTGAAATTATAGAAGCCAATTCAGAAGAACAGTGCACATGGAAGTATCTGTAGAAGAGGCATGCAGCAGAAACAGTAAGTCTTTGAGACAGCGAGTGGAGAGACTGTTAGAGATGAGTCATTAATTAACCTAACTGCCTTCTCCTGAATGGAATCTAGAAGCTTGAGAGAGGTTTTGGAGGCACCGCCCCAGATGTGGGAATATTCCATGGTAGGGCGGATTTGCAATTTGTACAGAGTGAACAGCTGTTTGGAAGAAAAGTAACGCCGAGAGCAAAAGAGAAAACCAAGTTTTTTAGATGCAGAGGAAGCGATATTTATAATGTGCTTGTGCCAAGAGACATTAAAAGTCAGGGTAATCCCCAAAAGAGATATCATTTGGCCTAGAAATTGAGTGTCACCAAAGATAAGCATCGGAGCAGAAGAATCCTTTTTGCAAGATATAAGACAAGAATGAGTTTTAGACGAATTGAAATCAGCTAAGTTGTCTTTGCCCCATTGGAGAATTACCTGGAGATCGGCATTTAAGGAATTGGTTATGGATATTCGAGAAGTCGAAGCAGATTGAGTACGGCAAGGTTTCTCAAAATGGAAAGTGGACTGCAATGTGCTATCATCGGCAAAACTATGGATAGGATTTCCAGTCAATGGAAGAAGGTCATTAATATACAAGAGGAAAAGAGTGGGGGAAAGAACTGAACCTTGGGGGACAAAAGCATTAGTGGAGAAGTTAGAAGACAGAGAGCCATCTAGAAAGACCTTTATGCCAAACACGATCGAAAGCCTTCAAGAGCAACTACTTGTGTTTCACTGAACCTTTCCATTGAATTAGTCCATAAATGGGTAACATAAGCCAGAATATCACCAGTGGATCGACACTGACTGAATCCACACTGGCGATCTTTGATCAGGCGGAAGGTTTCTAGGTAGTTTAAGAGTTAGCAGTTAATTGATTTCTCCATTACTTTAAAAAGAGTAGAAGTAATTGCAATCGGATGATAATTGGATGGGAGGGATTTGTCACCCTTTTTAGGAACTGGCTGGATATGAGCAAATTTCCAAGCAGAAGGAAAAACACCGTTGGAATAACAATGTGAAAAAAGTCGACAAAGAACAGGAGTAAGTTCAGAAGCACAGGTTTTGGGAACAAGTGGAGAAATACCATCAGGACCTGGAGTTTTCTTAGCATCAAAGTTTGTCAAAATCCTTCTGAAATCTTTTTGACGGAAGACCACAGGAGGCATTGAATTGAGCATGTTGGGAATGATGGGAGGTGTTTTACCAAAATCATTAATACACGAGTTGGAAGAAAAATGGGATGCTAGCAGGTCAGCTTTATCCTTGGCTGAAGTGACAAAAACAGAATCAACTGGTTTTGACAGATGTGGGAGTAGAGATGGGCAAAAGTTGCGGCCAATAGCTTTTGGAAGAGACCAGAATGCTCGGCTACCATTAGGGCTAGAAGCAAGTTTTCTACTCTTAGCCTGTTCAAAATCTAGTTTGGACTGATTAATAACTGCTTTACAATTGTTGCAAGCTTTGGCATAGGCAGAAAATGAATCTGAAGAATTATAAACAAGCCAATTACAATATGCAATGTTCTTCTCTTGAACAGCTTTAGCACGTTTATTGGAAAACCAAGGTTTAGATGAAGGACGAGATTTTAAAGTGGAGTGTGGGATAAAGGATTCCATTCCTACAAGAATAATTTCACTGTTCCGATGTGAGCAAATGTTGACATCAGAACTTTTGAACAGTAATCCAACCAAGGAAAAGAAGAAAAGAAGTCTCGCAGGTTATCCCATTTTGCATTCTTGTAATGCCAAACAATACGGGGTTTGGGAATAGTCATGAGAAGATAAAGACTCCATTGGAGAAGAGACAATCACCAAGTTGTGATCTGAGGTGCCTAAAGGGCCACTCACTTCGACCGTGTACTTAGGATTGTTTGTGAGAAAAAGATCTACTGTATTGGCCGCATGGTTAGGATTGTCTGGTATTCTTGTAGGTAAATGAACAATCTGTGCTAGGTTATTAGTAATTGCAAAAGCCTCAGCATCTCGACCTGCTGGGTCAGTGTGATTTGAAAACGGAAGCCAGCTGGACTTGTGAACATTAAAATCACCAAGGAAAATTACCTCACTGTTAGGAAAGTTGGACTGGAGAAAGTCAAGTTGCAAAGAGAGGAAGTCAAAGAGCTCCAAGTGATTAGTGGAGTTGGGAGAACGGTAGAGACAACAGATGAATTTGACACAATGGGTTAGAGAGATTTTAAGCCAGAGAAGATCAAAGAGTGAAGATTCCAAATTGCCAAGTCTCTGACAGGGAATATCAGAACGGACATATGCACAAGTACCACCTTTGAGGCGAAAGGAATCATGCAGCGAATAATTTGGGCATCTGAGATGAGCAGTAGTTGAATCAACGGATAACTGAGATTCTGTCAGAAAAAGTACATGGAGTTTGGCAGACTGCAAGTGGAAATGGACATCGTTGAGATTAGAATTGAGACCACGTATATTTGTGAAATGAATTAGGAAGTGCTTTGGGGGTTTAGGTCTTTTCGCAGATAAGCTTGCTCTATTAGTTTGACAATTCATGGTGTATTCAATTGTATGAAATAATGAAATTTTTGGATGTGGCGCACATGTGGTAAGAATATACCCAGATCCTTGACATGACGTGGCCTCGACAATGCTCCCCGCATACACACTACTCAGACTCCCTCCAGTCACTATCTGGCAGAGTAGAGGTAGCAAGATTATACACTAGCTGATCCGGAAGCTTCCTAGAGAGTTACGAATAGGTTCGATCCTGTGTACTAACTAGCGGCCGGCCTGCGAACACCGTTTTAAAGCTGTACCCTCGAAATGTAAGGAATATTGGATCTCGCCACAATGTTCATCGTAACCTCAAAAGTCATCAATCATACTGCATGATGGAAGAGATAGGGAAGGGTTGACGGGAACTTAGCTCTAGAGACTAAACATGTGTTCCACCACTTCAAGCCTCCAATAAGCAAAGTGGTGGTATTTCACCGGTTGATGAGAGTCATCTACCACCTAGTACTGCCTGGTAACATAGAGGGGCAGCGTTCCTCCATGTGGTGTGGGTGCCACACCTCGACCCCTGCTTACATTGGTTCACACCTGGGTGGTCACCCACCATGTACTTGTGCATGGAGGTTATACCCAGGATTACTATTTTTTGGTTTTTTTTTTTTTAGGAGCATTAGCAACTAAGGCCATATTGCTCCGGGATATGCAGTGGTCATTCCCTGACCTTTCCGCGTCCTCTGTATTCGGTGGTGCCAGGATTACTAACAGTCCCACCATCGTGAAGAAACAAGCAGAGCATTTGGCTGTCACAGTCCGTCCGTGACGAAATTGGGTCCACTTGACTTGAGTGTCACCCGAATATCAGTTCCATCAGCATTTTAGACTCCCAGGTAGCAAGTGCAGCTTGTCTGGCATATCTGAGAGAATGTCTGTGACAACCTCAAGGACCAAGTGAAGCTAATTTTAAAAGGAACTGACGAACTGTTAAATGAAAAGGGATCATACTGCCCCTGAGAAAAACTTATTAGCAGTTATGCATTAATCGCTTAATGATTGGTTATAATTTGAAGGCTATGTCCTCTGAAAACCAATTTGATTTTAAGAAGGGTGTTGAGACTTGTTAAATGAAAAGGGATCATATTGCCCCTGAGAAAAACTTATTAGCAGTTATGCATTAATTGCTTAACGATTGGTTATAATTTGAAGGCTATGTCCTCTGAAAACCAATTTGATTTTAAGAGGGTTTTGAGACTTAGATAGCTTCATCCAAGCAGTGGGGTTAATTATGTTTTAGGCATTTTTATTGATTTTAAAGGTGCCTTTGACAGGTTATGGTGGGGGGGGGGGTCATCCTTGCTCGAATTAGAGTTACAGAATGTTCTGTGGAGTTGTTTTCAGAAACCATTTCCATAGTAGGAAAGTTATTGTGAAGACTTTATATAATAAAGTTGAGAAAGAAATACAAAGAGGTTGTCCTCAGGGTTTGAGGACAATCTCTTTGTACAAAGTTTTATTATCCAGCCTATTTGTCTATTTTATTTATTTTCTTGACTAGTTTTTCATGCACATGAAAATATAAAAATGGTTGCATACGCTGATGATTTAACAATCCTTATTTTTGGCAATTCTCGTTCTGAAATAGAAAAGAAATTCAAAGAGATTTTAATGAAATTAGAAAGCTGACCAACCCCTACAAATTGAAAATATCCCAAGATAAAACTGTCAATCTTATTAAAAGGGCGATTAAGTATGAATAGGGGAGCTACTGTAAGGCTTCTGGGGGACCTAGTTCGATACGTTAGTCACAAAATATCTGGGTTTGATTTTAGAAGAACAGTTGTTCTTTACATAGCATGTCAAGTACTTGAAAACCACGATTAGGCATTATATGCTAAGCTCTGGAGGATTGTGGCATGAAAGGTGCTTGTTTGCCCGATCTTGACTTTAGGCATTTTATGCCTCCGGAGCCTGGGTGCATCGTATACAAAACATTATTGTACAAAAATACTTATTGCAGGCGGAAAAGATTTGCTTTGTTAAGCATTACTCATGCTTATCGAACTGTGTCAACAGAGGCCTTGCAGATTATATCAGGTAGGATGCCTGTACAATTTAAAGTTCTATTATCCAGCCTTTGTACTTTACAAAGAAGAACAAGGCAACTATTATGAGAGTTACATCTTACCCAGATGAAGAAAGAATCTATACAAGAGTGGATCTAAAGAATGAAAGGAAAAGGATTTGTAGTGAGTTAAAAGTTGTGGCAGAACAATTGGCAGGAATCAGAGAAAGGTAGGCAAACTTGTTTTTTCCAAATGTGGAGATTATAGGTACTCGTAAAAAGCTATGGTTACAGTTTGGGCTATGTGCTACTTTCCTGATCACTGGCCATGACTTGTCTTATAGATTATATCAATTTGGACTGAGGGATCGGGGTACCTGCACTTGTGGAGAAGACGAAACAGCTGAACACATTACGCTGAAATGCAAATTATATACTAATTTAAGATCTAACTTGGAGTTGTCTGTTGGTACTGTGGTGAAAGAGAAACTTTGGATTATGATCATGGAAAGAAGGCTTTCACTTATTTTAATAACTGTATAAGTGCAGTCTTTAGAAGGCATGCTGTGGTTATTGCTAATAGAAGTCTGCCTCCTAGCAGCAAGGGTGGCAACTCATCTTATTAAGATCAAGACCTGATTCTTCTGAGATGAGGCTAAGTAGCTGTTATTTAAACTGGGTTTTTTTTTTTTTTTTTTGTGTTATGTTATATTAACCAACTAATAATTTTGAACTCTAAACTTAGACCCTTTCCTTATAGGCTTTGGCCTAGGTAGCAGTTTTGGTCAAGGTGTCTCAAATGTGTGTGTGTATACTATGTATTATTCCACAAAAAATTCTTATGTACATTGCTGGGTTTGGGTGGAAGAAATTGCTGTTAACAAGAACTGTTTATTCCACATCTTACAGTTGGGTTGGGGGATGGTGGATATTGCCAACTTTGTTATGTTTAAATCTCAGTTTTTGGTTGCCTTCCTTTCATCAGAAATATTAATAAGTATAAATTTTTGAGTATTTTTTTAAAACATGACTTATTTTTCAAATTTAATTATAATAGATGCTTCAAAATAATAAAATATTCCATTATTTATAGGGAGATGATAAACTAGATACGGATATTCCTACAATGCTTGAAGCAAAACTTTTTTGCACAACATATACAAAGTTATTGTGGGTATTCCTGCAGCCTTTATTTTATGCCCTGAGACCTATGTTTGTGAATCCTAAACCTCCCACTTTGCTAGAAGCAGTGAATAGTGGAATTCAGATATTATTTGATATCTGTATTTGTTATCTTTTTGGTAAGTCTTAATAGCTTCTTTTATATTATGTAATCATAACTTTAATTTACCTGGGATGAGTTACCTGTGATTGTGTTGTCACTTGATTCTGTTTGTGAAGGAAGTATGCCTCCCAGCACATTTTGTGGCTTTGCCCATTTTCAGGCATTTTTGGAAAATGGATGAATCCAGCCAAACTATCTGAAAATTTGACAAATTCTTAGATTGGCAACTCTCCATTTCACCATCACAGCATGGAATTTCTCCATCATTTTTGCCATAACATGGTTTTTTCCTCTGTTTCTCTTTGCAAAAAAGTAGTAAAACTACATTAAAATCAGAATTTAAACTCTGTAAATTTCTTATTTTTGTTAACAGATACAACTATAATAAACACACAAAAGCACTTTGCCATAAGTGTTCAGCCAGCCATAAAAAGAGCAAACTTATTTTGAAAGATTAATAAAATAACTTAAAGTTCATTAAAAATTAATATCATTAAAGATTTATTTTCAAAGAAAAATGTACAGGACGGCAGTTCCTGTAACTTATCTAACAATGTAGTAAGATGAGCCAAATCTTACCTCCCGTCGATAAATTAGTAGTAAAGACAGCCTTCCTCATCCATCACAATTATAAAGGGCCAATGAGAGTCAAGTAAAAACAATGCATTGTGAATATCAAAACAGGTTGATGGATGACAAACTGAGCTGCAGTATACCAAAACATTTATGTACCTTAAGTGCTTTATACATATAGTAAAAAATCATTTGCATGCTGATATGATCCAATTAAGTGTTACAACTTAAAATATTTAATACACTGATAGCTCTAGCTGTATGAATCTGCAAATAAATTTGGCAAATTGTGTACAGAATTTGGCAGCCAACTTGACTTTGTCATAAATTCCTAAGAACAGGGCATGTTTTTGTGCAACAGCAAAAGTCTGCTGGCTCCAAACAAAATTCATATACAAGTTGCCAAATGAGTTTACAGAACCATTAAGTTAAATAAGTATTTAGTATTAATGTAATTGTATTTGGCCAACCAATTCATCATCCAATAGTGCTATTTGGAGAACAAGCTCTTTGAAGTGAATTAAATGAATCAATTTTACAAAAAAAAAAAAAAAAGCGTTCCCAATTCTTTTCAGTATCATTGGAGATAAAGAAATAAATATTTCACAGTTCTGTCAGTCCTTCTTTCATTATAATGAAAGAAGAGAAGAAAATTTATGTACATTCATTGAGGAAATGCAAATTTTTACAAGCCATGCATTGCATTTTAATAATTCTTCATAGCAGTGCTGATAAGAGAATATTCAGCAAAGTGAAAAAAATAATACTAAGTTCAGGACTTCTCTTTCTGGTGAAGCTATGGAAATATCCTAATAGCAAAATCTAAACAGCAGTGCCAGTTTTAAATACTTATGAACTTTTACTCAGTATTTCTGAAGAACGCAAAATCTGCAACAGTTATTATTAGCTATATGGTGCAAGGAAGCCTGAGGTTTATGCTGCACCAGCCACAAAAAAATATTCCTGAGTTACCCTAAGAGGGAGAGGGAGGTAAAGGGGAATCACTAAGAAAGAGAAGAATGATGATATCCAGCTCAGGACCCTGGGTGTGCCAAGCCCGTACTCACCAGATGTGAGCCCCTGGGGTTAATGGAGCAAATATAATCAGTTGATGTCTAACAGTCTGCACTGGAATCCATAGACGTGCAAATTCTAGGTAAGCTAATGTTTGAAAGCATACTGTGCTGGTAAACAATCCCATGGCTGTATTTTAATAAAAACATGCACGTTTGAAATTTAATTTCTGATGCAGTGTGTGGGTTTTAAAATTTCTCTCGTCTTTTCCAAAAAATCTCTTGTTTTTCTCTTTCTTGGTGATTCCTCTCTCGCTCTCACACAGGGTAACTCGGGAGTGTCTTTTGACTGATGCAGCATAAGCCTCAGGCTTCCTTGCATTGTATGGCTAATAATAATAAAAATTTATTTTTCCTTTAAAATTCCAAAGTTGTCAGCTATGTAACTCATTCACTGAATAATTAAACTTTTAGACTGGCATATTAGTAAACAACAACAACACAGTAACTTTAATTTGTATTTGTTCTTAACTAAATATACTACCTAAAGGAAAAGCAAGTTGCCTAGAGCAGCGTTTTCCAAACTGGGGTCCACAAAACGGACTCTCTAGAACTGATCAAATTATTCATTAACTTCGAATTCTATTTTCAGAAAACCCAGTATTCATGCATATTTACACAATAGAGAAACAGGGGTGGGTGTGTTTAAATAATGACATAAATAAAATGAAATAAATAAGAAGAAAAATAAAAAATAAATATAAAGCTATCATTAGAGGCAGGAAAAATACACATCCTCCACATGATGCCCATTACATAATCAATAATAAATATAAAATCAAATTAAAACATATGCTAGTAGTGTGGAGAAACTGTAGAACGATAATTAAACATAAAAATTAAATCAACCGGGAAGGGAAAGTAAAGGAGACAAGACAAGGCAGAAACTGTAGCTGAAAGCCTCCAAATAATTTAGAAATTCAATTAAATCCAATTAAAATTTAAAATATAGGGGCAATTATATAGAAATTTAGCAGCACCTCCCTCCCCTGTAAGGTACCATCACAAATCGCCTTTGCAACGATTTGTCTAGCGATTGAAATGCAGCGATTCCATGATCATTATTAGCCTCATGGTCCTCCATCGATATGGGGCATAATGGTCAGTCTGTTATTTTGTTACTTTTTTTTTATTTTAGTAGTTCATTTAGCGGTGCCTCCATAGCCAGGTGGAAGGAGCAGCAGTGCGTAGCACACGCTTCTTGATTAGACCAGGGTTTGAGCCCGTCACCACCAAATACGAAGGATGCAGAAAGGTCAAGGGAATGACCACTGCATATTCCCGGAGCAATATGGCCTTAGTTGCTAATGCTCCTAAAAACTAAATAACAAACAAACAATCAGTTCATTTAGCCCTTTTTGGTGATATTTCAGGTCTCTCGGAACTATACCTTACAGGGGAGATGCCACTAAATTTCTATATAATTGGCCTTATATTTTAAATTTTAATTGGTACTATTAATTGGATTTAATTGAATTTCTAAATTATTTGGAGGCTTTCGGCTACAGTTTCTGTCTTGTCTTGTTACCTTTACTCCCCCCTCCCGGTTTATTTAATTTTTATGTTTAATTTTCGCTCTACAGTTTTGCCACGCTACTGGCATATGTTTTAATTAGATTTTATATTTATTATTGATTATGTAATGGGCATCATGTGGAGATGTGTGCATTTTGCTGCCTCTAATGATAGTTTTATATTTATTTTCCTAATTTTTGTATTATATTTTGTACCATTTTTAATTTTTTAACTACTTCATTATACTAATATATGTAAATAAAACCGTAATAGTGGGTTTGATGTGCATACGCTGTGCCTATACTGTCATCTATTTATTTGTCTATATAAGCTGGTTAAGCTTACATTGTCACTGGTGTGGCTCTGTGCTGGAGTGCTAGTCTGTCTGTTCTATATCTTTATTTTTTGCTGCATAAGGACCACTGCTATTCAAATCCTCTGCATTGGCGGTTCAATTGGGGGATCTGGTGGCATCTGATCCTTCGATCGGTTCGCCTTTGCGATGATTTGTTTAGCTATTGAAATGCAGTGATATCCTGACCATTATTGTCCTTGTGGTCCTCTGTTGATATGGGGCATAATGATCAGTCTATTTTTGTTATTTTGGTTTTATTTTATTGTAGTTAGTTTAGCCTCTATTTGTGATATTTCAAATAATTTGGAACTGGCACCTTACGAGGGCCGGTGCCGCTAAATTCTTATGTAATTGGTTCCAAATTTTAAAATTGATTTATTATTTTGAATTGGATTTTCTAAATTTATTTGGAGATTTGATTTTCTGCTACAATTTTTAGTCTTACCTTTTCTTCTCCCTCCCTGTTGATTAATTGTTATGTTTAATTTATTATTTTTTGCTCAGCTTTGCCATGCTACTGGCATTAATTTTGATTTATATTTAAAAATCATTAATATCAGTTATATATATATATATATATATATATATATATATACACACACACACACACACACACACACACACACACACACACACACACACATATACAATATAGTAGTAATATATAACAGTTAAGAAGCAAAATAAAAATAAGCAGGAAGAGGAAAATAAAAGTTATAGTATGTCTAATGCTCCAAAATGTGTAGTGCAAAATGTAAATTAAAATAAATCATTTCCATTTTCACAGACACTTTATTTATTCTACAAACCACACATTATTTATATATATATATATATATATATATATATATATATATATGCGTATCTATAGGAGTCCATAAACTCTTCTGATTTTTGAAGGCATCTGTAGATCTCAGTAGTTTGGGAACCACTGGCCTAGAGGATTTGTGGTGGCTCAAAATGCAATTACTTGTCATTATATATCGAAAAGTTGCATTGTTAAAAAAAAAAATAAAATAAAAATCTAGAGCAGGACTTTGAATTAATAATGAAGCTTGTAATTGGTTTATCTACTGTATGTGGTATATTTTAGTATGGGAGATATATTTTTACTGTAATGTACAGTATAATGCTTTTCCATAAACTGTTACATTTCTAGGATATTTGCATAATACTTTGTACAATACTTTTTATGACTATAATATGACAACATGAAATTCGAGAACTTTCAAGATCACCACTATCAGGGTTTTCAGATTGTGTTGAGCAGTTTTATACATAACAGCACTTCACTCAGTTATTTGTTACCACACCAAACAGATAATAGTATTAGTAGTGGCAAACGATGAAAGAAAAAAAAAAATCCATTTTGCTTATCCATCCCCTCCAGTAGTTTGTCTAGTTCCTCCTTGAATTTATTCAAACTATTCACTTCCACAGCAACAGATTGAAGCTTGTTCCAGTAATCATCCACCCGCAAGCAAATTGATTCATGTCTATTCTGCAACCATCCTTCCTCAATTTCAGTTTATGCCCCCTCACATCAGTATTGAGTTTTCTCAAATCATTCAAAGCCTTAAACACCTAAATCAGATCACCTTGCACATACCTAGTCACTAGATGCTGCAATTTGTAAAACTGACTTTTTTTTTTGATAAGAGCACCCCTTTGTTCTCCTTGCCAATATTTTTGCACTTCTCTGTACGAATTCCAGAAGCTCCACTTTCTTCCTAAAATGAGGCCTCCAGACTTATAATTGCAGTCTTAACACACTCAAGTGAAATTCGTGAATATCCTTAACAAAATTCCAGAAACTGTCCTGGCAGCCTGTCTACACTGTTCAGAGAACTTCATATCTGACTGCACAATTACCCCCAGGTCCTTTTCATTTTCCACTGTTATTTCAGTGTAGTACCACACAGTATTTGTTAATGTTAAACTTCATGTACAATATGCCTTCATATATATATGCTCTCATATTATAGAATTTGCTTTCCTCTTTTGCTCTTTCTTTTAATGCAGTTGAATAGATCCCATCGGCTGCAGGCATTTTACTTAAGTTTAGCTTCAGCAACTTCTCTCTTACACTTCATTCTCATTATAACAAAATCATTTATCTCTCAGTTATTACTTTGTGTTCTCTGGTATTCCCATCTCTAAAACCTTCTGTAGGAATTATTTATTTTTTACAAAAATCTTAAATGAATCATCAATAGTTATACGATTCTTATCTAGCAGACCAATGTTGTTTGTACCTTTCCTTTTAGTGTTAACATAGAATTCTGTGCTATTTTTTTTTTTTTTTTTTGCATTCTTAACCAAGGACTTCTCACAATCTTCCTAAGTTTTATTTACCCCTTTACTGATTTGATTGTAGACTAATTTGTTCTTGCTGTAGGATTCCACATCCCCTGGTAATTTATAATCATCCCACACATTTTTATTATCTGGCACTAGTCTCATCAGTTCATCCAATGTCCATTTAGGGTGTAAATCTTGAATGATATCTTAGTTGATATAAAAAGCTTAGTAGATTCTTTGATTACTTCCCTGAATGCTTCCCATTTAGACTTTGCAGTTGTTAATGCCATCAGTGAATCCCACTGAAAGGAATTTGAAAACTGTAAGAGAGACTGTAGTTGCCTTTACAAAAGCAAAATCCATTTCCCGTTACCCTTTGCATCTTTAAGTATATGCCACATCAGCATATTACGATCACTGCCACATAGTGGTTCCTTTCTCTGGATATTCTTAATGTGTGATGAGTCACTGCCAATAATCATATCAGAAGCATTGCTTTCCCTTGTTACTTCTCTAACATGCTGCTTTAGAAAAGTCATCCAATAAATTTAGAAAATTTCTAATAGTGTGTAAGTGACCAACCCATAAGTTCTAGTCAGTATCTGGAAAATTCAGATCCCCATTATAAGACATTCCTATCTACTGGCCCACTACCTGCTATGTAGTTGTTTATTATAATCATTAGTCATTTCAACTATACCAAACTCCTATTTTTGTTTTAGTTTTTCCAGTGTTTATGTTGCACCAAACTGACTCATCATTGTACTGTTAATCCCCATCATTAGATGCACTGCCCTAGATTCTATGTGCTTCTTAACTAAGTGTTATTTAATTACTTACTTCCTTACAACTTTTACTCACCATATTCAAATTCTGCATAGGGCATGTCTCATGACACCATGTTTCAAGTATCCCTTCTGTCCTCAATTGTTGACTCTTAGCATTAGTATTTAAGAAAATATGCATGCACCTGTTTTTGCTAATAAACCCTAACAATTTTGAATTATCCAAACTCTAAGTGAATTTATTAGCAATCCACGACATTTTCAAGATGCTGTATGACAAAGAATTATATCCACAACCTCTTCTTAATTGAAATGGATAGTACTGTACTTGTTTTCTTATTATTAAAGAGTGGCTTGGTCACATCTATGTAGCCTTGCAGTAACTTCACTACTGTGGCCTCAGAGCAGTACCTTACTGGGGTTTTTTTTTTTTTTTTTTTAAGTAAAAATTTGCACATATTTGCTTTTAAAAATTAATTTGATTTCTAGATCAGAAATTGAAGGGGGGGGGCGGTTTAAATTTAAAAAAAAAACTAGTTATTTTTCTAATACTGTTACATTCTCTATAGCTATTTGTTTATCACTTTATTCACTTTTATAAACTTCTGGATCTGAGAATTTAGATTCTTTTACGCCCAAGTTAGACAACAATAGCTACAGGTATGATCTTCTTTTTTAGATTTTTGAAGCTATTTGTTGTTGTTGTTATTTGGTTTTTAGGAGCATTAGCAACTAAGGCCATATTGCTCCGGGATATGCGGTGGTCATTTCCTGACCTTTCCGCATCCTCCGTATTTGGTGGTAACAGGCTCGAACCCCGGTCTAATCAAGAAGCGTGTGCTGCGCACTGCTGCTCCTTCCCACCTGGCTACGGAGGCACCTGAAGCTATTTGTGCTGCCATCTCTAGTAGCACTGTTAATATTATAAAGCTAAGAGATTGTACCACATACTTGAAGATTTTCAGGCAGTTTATATGCAGACACACCTTATTTGAAATAGTATTGAAGAAAAAAGTGTTTTTTTTTTTTTTTTTTTTTTGTACGGTCAATTCTGAATTTTTCTGAATTTGCCACTTCTGATACTAAAATAAATATATATGCATACTGCTGAAATTGCTTTAATTGTTGAAATTAAAGTAGGCGCTTTGCATTGTATTCAGAATAGTATTGTTTGAGGCTGAATAGTCTGATTTATCTTAGTAATCATCTCTATGCACAAGTGGAGACATGACCAAGCTATCCTTGATTTTTTTTTTTTTCTTTTCTTTTTTTTTTTTTTTTTATGTAAACCCCAAACACGAGAAGTATTAGAACCTATAGTACTTAGTACCGTTCTTGGGTTGGAAATTGAAAAGACGAAAGAAGATATTTGTTGACATTGGACTTGAACTTCTGTAGACTGTAATTTTCAGAAAATATGTATGAAGGAAGGTTGTTCCAGAAAACGGCAGTTGAATGAATAAACAAGAAAGATGAAAAGTTGGTTCTGTGAGTTTGAAGTTGGACAGTAAATGGATGTTGGCTTGTGGAGGCACGTGTTTCGACTGTTTTGAAAGAGAGAGAGCGGGAATTATAGAAGCCAATTCAGAAGAACAGTGCCCATGGAAGTATCTGTAGAAGAGGCATGCAGCAGAAACAGTAGGTAGTAGTAGTAGTAATGGCATGTGATGCAAGAAAGCAAATATATGAGCTTATGTAGCATCAGCCAAAAAAATCACACCATTCCCTCCAAATGCCTGTCCAGTTCCTCCTTAAATTTATTCAACCTATCAACTTCCACAAGGACAGATGGAAGTTTGTTCCAGAAATTAACCACCCGCTGGCTAAAGGCCATCTATTCTACATTCCGCACATCTATTCTATATCTGTCTTTTCTTAATTTGAATTTATGCCCCCTTAGGTTCGTAATCTGAACAAGTGGAAGGATCCCATCAGAATTCAGCATGCTGAACCCATTCAAGGCCTTATACACCTCAATCAGATCACAGAGCAGGTGCCTAGTCTCCAGCCACTGCAATTTGCAGAACTTAAGCCTCTCTTGGTAAGAGGATCCCTTCATTCCCCTCACCAATCTTGTTGCCCTTCTCTGTACACACTCAAGTAAATCTACATCCTTCCTAAAATGAGGCGTCCAGACCTGTACGCAGTACTCAAGGCGTGGCCTGACCATTGCCTTATACAGAGGGACAATCACCTCCTTCTCCCTGCTAGCAAAATTCCTATACAGTAATACCCTGAAGTTACGCGATAGGTGGGTCCGACGAAAATCGCTTAAGTCGAATTCGTGTAAGTCGGCGTACAACTTTGCATATAAATACATATAAATTTTGTTTAATTGGGACCAAGGACTAACAAAAACACTAGTTTAGAAGAAAAATATTAATAAAATTGCAGTTCTTTATACATATTAATACAAAATATGTATTACAAAAATAAATGACTTACGTAAAAAAAAGTTATGTCGATGGTTTCATAAAATCTAACAAATTCGTCTGACGACACAGACTTCTTTTTTTCACCCAGAATTTCTTCGTAGCAAGCTAATAATATTTTTATTCCTTGCTTTGTAGCTATAACGCGTTCTTCGTTGTAGTCTATGTTTTCTAAAATTTTTAAGCCCTTTTCAATTGAGCCGAGACCTTCTGTCAAGTTTGCAGTTGTCATGAGCTTTTTGTCGTTGCCTCATTTAGGCCTGTAGCACATGCAATACCACATGGTCTTTTATTTCGCTCAAAGCGTTTCACAATTTCATATTTTTTCTCTATCGACAGAGGCCGACTGGCCATAATGTATGAGGCCACTATAAATTTTTGACCCAGTCCACCTCTGTTTATCGATAATTGCTTTTCTTTTTCTCTCTGAATTTGCAGTGTCTTCACCAGTATGCTTCCTTTTCACACCTTTTAAGTATTTTACTCATTTTTAGGGAATAAAGCACAATTACAAAACAAGGAGGCAGGCTTGATACGCATAAACAAAGCTGCATGCATGTAGCAACTGAATAAACAATACCATAAAGGCAGAGATACACTATTAACACTTCACATTTCTAGGGGGTTACTACCATAAAACAATAAAAATCCAGTTGCGTTTTTGCTAGTGGAATCTGTTATAAACTGGTAGTAAACTCGATCTAATTGCATACCGATAGCTGGAATTGTGTTGGTTTTTACGTTATTATGGTGAAATGTGTTTCCCCTAAAACATATACATTTTTAGAATCTCCTCTTCATTCCTATCGTGTTGCGTTCGGTTGGGGTGATTCTGCATTTGACTGCCATTTCTTGTACACAAAGGCGAATCGTGCATAAGCCAATTCGGTTTGTGTTATATTATAAGATATCATTACCGTATTTATAAATAGTGTATGACCGAATTCGTGTAGTGTAAACACGTGTTATACGAGGACTGACTGTATACGGCTCAACCGACGCAATCCATTTCTCTCGTGAAAACGATGTAATTTCTGACAAACATTGGGCACAAATTCGAATGCACACATATAAATTTGACAGTTGGAATACAAATTCTTGTATGTGTGTGCAGCTCATGCTTAGCAAAGTTGAATTTTGTTCGTCTTTCGCTCTCACTTTCCACCGTCGCACCATATATCGATAACATATGAAAAACGACCTTGACGATAATGGGCGGCAGTGTTGCCAAACAAAAAAAGTACTGCATAACTCCGAGTTCGCGTAAGTCGGGGTATTACTGTATATCATTGACAAAACCCCATGACCTGCCCTGGCAGCCTGTCTGCATTGCTCAGAAAACTTCATATCTGACTCCACAATTACTCCCAGGTCTTTTCCATTTTCTACCACCTTAAGTGTAGTACCACACGGTACGTTTCTCTGGGGTTACTTCTACCCATATGCAGTACTTTGCATTTGTCAAGGTTAAACTTCAGTTGCCACTTCTTAGCCCATCTGCCCAAATTATCTAGATCCTGTTGCAGTCATTACTGTCATTAGCAACCCTGCCAACCTTTGTATCATCTGCAAACTTCGACATTAAGCCTGATATACCTTCATCAATATCATTGATAAATATACAAAACAACAGTGGACCTAACACCGAACCCTGTGGGACTCCACTAATAACATTAGTCCACGAAGAGCAGCACCCATTGATTACCACCCTCTGTCTTCTCCCACTTAACCATCCTTTTATCCATTGTAGCAACTTACCCTTAATACCATTCTGCTGCAATTTGTACAATAGTCTTCCATGCACAACAGTGTCAAAAGCTTTCCTGAAATCCAAATATATGATATCAAAATAATTTTTTGCATCCAGTTCCTTTGTAACCACATCATAATATCCTATCAAATTTGTCAGACAAGACTTTCCCTTAAAAAACCCATGCTGTGTCTGAATTATTGCTGCAGTCTTGTCTAGATGATCCTGCAATGCATCTTTAAATAGTGACTCCATTATTTTACCAGGAACAGAAGTTAAACTAGCTGGTCTGTAAATACTCGTGTCACCCTTCGATCCCCTTTTTTTGCACATCTCCAGTCCGTGGGAACCTCCCCTGAGTCCAAGGATGCTCTCATAATTATGGCTGAGGGTTTGCTTAGTTGCTTTGCCGCCTCCTTTAATATAACTGGATAGATACCATCCACCCCAAGTGCTTTTCTTATGTTCAACTTCAACAATTTCTCCTCCACTTTGCTCTCAGTTATTACAAAATCATTATGTATCCTGCTACAATTTGATAACCTGCCATTTTCAAACCTTAATAATTCCTCATGTGTGAATGTAGATGCAAATACTCATTCAGTTTGTTTGCTATCTGAGCAGGATCATCAGTAGTCGAACCATCGATGTCAAGTGGACCAATCAGATTCATCCCCTTCCTTTTAGAGTTTATATAAGTAAAGAAATCCTTGCTGTTTTTCTTAGCATCTTTTGCCAAGGATTTCTCGTAATCTGCCTTTGCCTGCCGAACCTCCTTTGTGACCTGATTACAGATTAACTTATATCTGCCATAGGCTTCTGAGTCGCTTGATAATTTATATGCATCCCATGCATTTTTCTTCTCTGTTATGAGTTTCATTAGATAACCATTTAGGCCTAAACCTTGAACAATATTTCTTAATAGGTATGAAACTTTTAGTAGCATCCATGATTAATTCCTTGAATGCTTCCCACTTAGAATTTACTGTTGGTAACATCATCAGTTGATCCCACTGTACAGAATTTAAAAACTGTCAGAGACTACTGTACTCACCTTTACGGAAGCAAAAACCCTTTCCTTTACCCCCGATGGTAATTAAATCTTTAAGTAAATCCCACATCAGTACACTGTGATCACTGCTGATAACCAGATCAAGAGTATTACTTTCTCTGGTTGCCTCTCGAACATGCTGCTGCAGAAAACAATCATCCAATAAATCCACAAAAGTCCGACTAGTGTGTGAGTGACCAACCTACAAGTTCCAGTCAATATCTGGGAAGTTAAAATCCCTCATTATAAGACATTCCGATTTACTAGCCCACTCTATATCTCTGTACAATTGTTCATTGTACTCATTTGAGTCATTTTTGCTTTCGCGGTGCTTATGTTACACCAAACTGACTCAACAGTGCACTGTTCATCTATATCAACTGGATGCACTTCTTTTGATTTTATGTTTTTCTTAATTAACAGCATAACACCTCCTCCCTTTCTATCCTTTCTGTACACATTGTACTCCCCAAATTCCAGTTCAGCATTCCTTATATCTGTGACACCACGTCTCTGCTATCCCAACAATATCCACCTTTGATGTCTTGACCAACACTTCAAATTCATCAAATTTATTTACTATACTTCTAGCATTGGTATACATGCTCCTACGCCTATTCCTAGTTACCCTAACACATCCCATATACCCACCTATTTCAGGATGACTGCCATCTGTCCCTGAAACCTCCAACACCCCATGCTCCAGGTCGCTGCTTATTCTAATAGAAGTTGTGCAAGAATCACAACCTCTGCCTACGGCTACTGTTAAACTATTAGTCCTTGTATCCCCCCAAGTTATCAGTTTTCCGACCCACCTAACACTGCCTTGATAGCATCAGCAAATATTCTTGCACCCTTTCTATTGAAGTGTATCCCATCCCCGTAGAAGCAGTCTCTCCTGTTAACAAGTACAGTCCAGGCTGAAAACAATTCTACCCCTTTAGCCTTCCACAATCTTTCCAGGGCCAAATTGATCGACAAGGCTCTCATCATATACTCCCTCCTATCGTATCTGGGCAGAATTGCACACTTTCAAATTCAACCCTAATTCTCGTCTTTTGTTCAACAGTGACTTGTACTTGTTAAGTAATTCTGTCGGTCTCCTACTCTTAATATCATTAGTGCCAACGTGTACAACTATATCACCTTTTGTACCCTTAAATATGATATCCGCTCTACAACGTCATCAACCTTTGCCCCTGGCAGACATACCCTGGTCCTGTTCCACCTATCCTTTTTACAAAGCATGTTTCCCGTTTCCCTGACAATAGAGTCACCAACAATTACTAGTTCCTGTGGGACCAGCGCATTCTGCCCTGGGGGTTGCCGCTATGTTGTGTGATGACCAAGTGCAAGCTTTGGCGTTGATGTGGGCAGCTGAGAGCCTGATGGGGCCCCTCAATTTAGATCTTTCGAGAGCATCCACCCTGTCGTTCAAACTCTCATATAGGCCCATAACAACGCTGAGTTGTCGCCTGATTTCCTTACACTCCTTACATCGCACGCACACACACAAAAACATCCCCGATGGCAATATCATGTTCCGTTGCAGAGAGTTCGGCAAACATTTCACGTCACACATTTTTTTTAGGTTCTGATGCGTTGGAGAATCTCCCCCCCCCCCTCAGTTCTCCCACGAGTCACAGCACTCCTGCCACTTTATGCCCGTTGCTTTGCTGCTCTAGTTTGGGGCATGATACTTTAAATTAATAAAATCAATAAATTAAATTAAATGTCAATACTACGCTATCTAATAGAAACAGTGAAGCGATTACTCTATAAATTCGGCGCCTCCGTAGCCAGGTGGGAAGGAGCAGCAGTGCGTAGCACACGCTTCTTGATTAGACCGGGGTTCTAGCCCGTCACCACCAAATACGGAAAGATCAGGGAATGACCACCGCATATCCCCAAGCAATATGGCCTTAATTGCTAATGCTCCTAAAAACCAAAAAAAAAAAAAAACTATAAATTATACTTTAGAGCTACCTAACTACCTCAATTAAAAATTTAAATTCCCTACCACTATATACAAAAACAATGGCTGCAAGGTTCAAACAAAATAACGGTTTTACGTATATCTACAAAAACTGTTTATCTAAATTAAAATAAAAATAACCAGCGTAACTATAACTATAAGACTACGTATTAAGTACAATATAAAATAACAATTATGTAAATAAATTATGTAAATAAGCAAACACTTATCGTTTTTTCGGAGCCTGCAACTCACAGCTGTAATTTTTAGAGAGTCAGCACCCTCCTCTACATCTATGAGACAGTGAGTGAAGAGACTCTGTTAGAGATGAATCATTAATTAACCTAACTGCCCTCTTCTGAATGGAATCAAGAAGCCTGAGAGAGGTTTTGGGGCCACCACCCCAGATGTGGGAACAATATTCCATGGCTGGGCGGATTTGCGATTTATACAGAGTGAGCAGCTGTTTGGAAGAAAAGTAACGCTGAGAGCGAAAGAGAAAACCAAGTTTTTAGATGCAGAGGAAGCAATATTTGTAATGTGCTTGTACGAGGAGAGATTAGAAGTCAGGGGAATCCCCAAAAGAGATATACCATTTTGCCTAGAAATCACTGTCACTAAAGATAAGCATAGGAGCAGAAGAATCCTTTTTGCGAGATATAAGACAAGATTGAGTTTTAGAAGGGTTTAAATCAACTAAGTTGTCTTTGCCCCACTGGAGAATTACCCGAAGATCGGCTTTTAAGGAATTGGCAGCAGATTTTCGAGACGTTGAAGCTGATTGAGCAGGACAAGGTGGAAAGTGGTGCGATGTGCTATCATCGGCAAAACTATGGATAGGATTTCCAGTCAATGGAAGAAGGTCATTAATATACAAGAGGAAAAGAGTGGGAGAAAGAACTGAACCTTGGGGTACACCGGCATTAGTGAAGAAGTCAGAAGACAGAGAGCCATACCATCAACCTCGGTGAGCGATCAGAGAGAAACTGGATAACCAATTACTAAAAACAGTTTGCAAACCATAAGATGGAAGCTTGTTTAGAAGACCTTTATGCCAAACACGATCAAAAGCCTTTGAGATGTCAAGAGCAACTACTTGTTTCACCGAATGTTTCCATTGAATTAGTCCATAAATGGGTAACATAAGCCAGAATATCACCAGTGGATCGACACTGGCGGAATCCATACTGGCGATCGTAGATCAGACGGAAGGTTTCTGGGTAGTTTAAGAGTTGGCGGTTAATTGATTTCTCCATTACTTTAGAAAGAGTGGAAATAATTGCAATGGGACTATAATTGGATGGGAGGGATTTGTCACCCTTTTTAGAAACTGGCTGGATATGAGCAAATTTCCAAGCAGAAGGAAAAACACCTTTGGAATAAGAAAGTGAAAAAATGCGGTAAAGAATTATGAGTAATTTCACGAGCACAGGTTTTGAGAACAAATGGAGAAATACCATCAGGACCTGGAGTTTTCTTAGCATCAAGGTTTGTCAAAATCCTTCTGAAATCTTTTTGACGGAAGACCACAGGAGGCATTGAATGGAGCATGTTGAGAATGGTGGGAGGTGTTTTACCAAAATCATTAATACACGAGTTGGAAGAAAAATGGGATGCTAGCAGGTCAGCTTTATCCTTGGCTGAAGTGACAACTGGTTTTGACAGTTGTGGGAGCAGAGATGGGCAAAAGTTGAGGCCGATAGCTTTTGGAAGAGACCAGAATGCTCTGCTGCCATTAGGGCAAGAAGCAAGTTTTCTACTCTTAATCTGTTCAAAATCTAGTTTGGACTGATTAATAACTGCTTTACAATTGTTGCAAGCTTTGGTGTAGGCAGAATATGAAACTGAAGATTTGGAAACAAGCCAATTATGATATGTAATGTTCTTCTCTTAAACAGCTTTAGCACATTTATTGGAAAACCAAGGTTTATTTAAAGGACGAGATTTTAAAGTGGAGTGTGGGATAAAGGATTCCATTCCTGCAAGAATAATTTCACTGACACGATTTGAGCAAACGTTGACATCAGAAGTTTTGAAATAGTAATCCAACCAAGGAAAATAAGAAAAGAAGTCTCTCAGGTCATCCCATTTTGCATTCTTGTAATGGCAAACAACACGAGGGTGGGAGTAGCCATGAGATAAAGGTTCCATTGGAGTAGAGACAATCACCAAGTTGTGATCTGAAGTGCATAAAGGGCCTCTCACTTCGACCGTGTACTTCGAAGGGTTGTTTGTGAGAAAAAGATCAAGCATATTGGTTGTATGATTAGGATTGTCTGGTATTCTTGTAGGTAAATGAACAAGTACAATAATGTAGGTACTGAAGAAACGCTAGATATGGAACTCCACGATGGACGGATCCCTTCAAAAAAAAGCAGGGGGGGGGAGAAGACACTGTTCAAGAAACTGTAAAATCCAAATTTAGGTGGGTCACGCTGTACCCGAATGACAGGTGTCCAATTTTCGTTTTTATTTCTGGAAAAGGCTTTTAGTATATGTTGTTTTTTTTTTTTTAAATTGTGCATGGCCATTTTACTGATGGATTTCAATATTTCTTTTAATTAAATTAATTTTTAATGAGAAACTTAAATTTAAAAAAATGCATTTCTTACAAAAGGTTTTTGTATTTTCAAAATAACTTTTATTCTCCTTCGGGGAAAAATTAAAATATAAATAAGCAAAATACAAATTTTTGAAACTATTAGTTGCTTCCATTTTCATCTGTTAAGAAAATGGAATAATATTTTCTAATAATAAATTCTTTCTAATAATAATAGTAAATTTAAGTGACTAATACAGTAAACCCCCGCTATTCGCGGTATCTGTATTCGCGGTTTCGCGTATTCGCGATCGCCGATTTAATATAAAATGAAATCTAAAAAAATGTGGATTTTAAAGCGCCATGAATATTTTCCGCCATAAAAAAAAACATGGGCGTGGCTAAAATTATCTTTCCCGGTCAAAACAGTGCTCAGTGGGTGGGGGGAAAGGGGTGACAAAATCGCGAGCGTGAATGTTTCTCGCTAATCTTTGTTCAATATGTGTTATGCGCTTGTTATGGAAGGTTTCGTCGTTTGCTTTTAATTTATATGCTTATAAATTGAATAAATGTATAAATTGATATGCTTACAAAAGTGATAAATCTACCGTTTTTCAGTGTAAAACAGACTTTTTCGAGTGTGTTAACGGAAGAATGTACTTTATTGTGGACAAGTTCTTTCTAACCCCTACAAAAATATGACTACGAATAACAAGAGAAAAGTGAAAATATCAAAGAAGGTGATGACATTAGCGAATAAAATTGAGTTATTAGATAAAATTTCTAATGATGAAAGTGTCTCCTCGGTGGCAAAACATAAAATCAATGACTCAACGGTACGATCAATCAAGAAATCGGAAGAAAAAGTCCGCCGTAGTGTCCATGAAAACACGCTAATTGCTTCAAAAATTTGCTCTGTAACTCATGATGTTAAATTAGAAAAAATGGAAAAAGCTTAAAATCTGTGGATAGAAGACCGAACTCAAAATAAAATTCCGTTAAGTTCATTCATCATTCGCCAAAAGACAAAACTCCTTTATCAACACTTTAGTGAAACTAATGATAGCACTGGCGTGATGTTTTTTTTTTTGCTAGCAAGCAAAGGCGCTGGTTTGAAATATTTGTTTGAAATTTCTAATAAATATTACATTTAATATTAAATTGTTTCTTATTTTCATTTCGATGCCATATGCTTGCATACATAGACAAAATTTTAGACTAGTTTTTCTTTTATATTTCATACTTTGGAACGGAACCCCTTTATTACTATGGGAGCCATAACTCAGTATTCGCGTTTTCGATATTCGCGGCATTTCTCAGGAACGTAACCCCCGCGAATAGCGGGGGTTTACTGTAGTTTCTAATAATAGTGACTAATAATAAAACTGTTAAGAAAAGTTTCAAAATCACGCATGCACAAATTAGAAAAGAGAATGTCCATTATGTCTAATGTCAGCAAAATCAAAAGTTTTTTTCAAGGTCATTTAATTATATGGAGTACACTAGCATATACTCCATATAATTAAAGTTAAACAGTTACTTTTGTAATATACATTTGTATTAGAAATGCTAAATCAAGTTAACAATAAAAAACTTTTCATTTACATCGATTTTATTGTACCTAGCTAGTAGTACATGGTTAGTATATAGCTAGTAGAAGATGATTTACTGTGAACCCTATAGTTATACCTGTGAAAACTAAATACAGTTAGGCTCCTTAAAAAGACCAAGCTTTGCCTTGTATCTGACACAGTTTGTTTTTTTTCGTGCCATATTCCTTACAGACACAGAAACACTGGCCAGAGTATAGCATCTCTAACAGCTTTAATTTCTGCACAAAATTCAGATGTACATGCTTTCTATTTTCACTAGTTTTGTTAGGGGCCCATGATGATAATAAATTAGATTATAATAAAGAGGTAGGACATGGCCAAGCACTTAAATGATACAATATAAAGTATACACGCTAGTGCCAGCCAAGTTTTTTTTTTTTTTTGTTGTTGTTGTTGTTAAATCCAATCCATAAAATCTAGGATTCATTGTTGCACTAATGGCAAAAAGAAGCATATATTTTGCAAATTTATGATGTATGGCCTCAGGGTGCATTTATACAGAAATTTAATGGAAGGTTAGATAAATGACAGTTACATTTTAATTCTGTCAAGTGTAAGGTTTTGAATTCAGAATAACTTATACACTAGGTGTTAGTGTGATGGGGTGAAGTAATCTTTAGATATTTTAATTTAAGGGGATATGGTTGATATCATGGAGCAGCTGTACAGCCCCCCTCGACGTGGGCACCTGTACGTGGTGAGGGGACCTCCCAGTGACGCTGCTGGACTTCCAGACTAGCATCACTGGGATCCAACGCCCACAGCCCAGGTTCCAGGCTTACATCAATGGAATCCGGCGTGTTTGCCGTGCGCTGCGACCCGTGGAAATTCGGAAAGGGGGATCCTGGTGGTTGAGGGGCCCAGCTTCAATACACCACTTTGGCCCCTGCTTCGACAAGATGGGTGGTCCTGGAAGGCCTGGCTAGGATCAATCGGCTAGTAGGCTCGCCTGCGAGGGTCAACCGTGTCAGTGCCACGCCCCTACCCTCATGGTCCGAGGGACAGGATTCAGGCTGGCAGCGGTGCAGGTATAGTGTCTGGGTAGCCCTGCCGTCCCACTCCCGAGCGCATTTATTGCATGCCGGGTAGTGGGCGTCCCTTTGGGCTCCGTGGTGGGTGGGGAGCCCGGGCACTGAACAATTTAAAAAACTCCATGAATCCTGATAAACTTATTTCTTCGGGGTCCCAACCCGGTCCCTATCTGAAAACATAGACGGAGAGGCAGATAATATTATTGCGACAAAGAGGCAGCGATCTGAAACATCATCATCAGGGCCTGTCCCAAGATTTCTAATCATGCATTCCACCACTGAAAAACCGATTGGTAAAATGTCGCCCTTTTTTATTCAAAAAGGGTTAGATGGGTTAGCAGGGTCACCCAAATCAGTTAAGAGGCTCCGTTCTGGGGACCTCTTAATTGAAACCAAAACTGACAGGCAATCAGAACATCTCCTCCGAGTAACATCAATCGGAGGAATACCCATAACAGTGACACCACACAGAACACTCAATTCATCGAGGTGTCATTTCGGAGTGGGACCTTCTCGACATAACCGAGGAGGAAATCTGCTCCGAATTAAAACCCCATGGAGTTATTGCCGTCAAGAGAATTACTGCGTGAAGGGATGGAAAACTTGTTAAAACCAGGAGCGTTATCCTGACTTTTAACTCTCCTAAACCTCCTGACGAGATTAAAGCTGGATACATTAATTGTTCAGTGTGTCCATAAGTTCCGAACCCTTTACGGTGTTTTAAATGCCAGAAGTATGGACATTCTCAAATGGCCTGCCGTGGAGTCCTTGCATGTGCTCGATGCGGTGCAAAGGACCACAAAACAACAGCATGTTCAGCCGCAAAACCCACCTGTATTAACTGTGAAGGCGAACACCTGGCCTACTCACGGGCATGCCAGAGGTGGAAAGAAGAAAAAGAAATTCAACGGCTGAAGGCAGAGCTAAATATATCATACCAGGAGGCAAGGAAATCGGTCAAACCCCTGAATATCAACAGACCTACGTACACCCAGAAGGTAGCAGGGAGATGTTCCGTCGGAACTCAGACGGACATGACCATTCCTCCAAAGGAGTCTTTCACTCCCATCGTACGTTATCTCTTAAGTTCCCAAAAACCGGCACAGAAGGACCAATCAGCTGCCACTCCTATATCGGTACCTCCTAATGCTCCACAACTAACAAAGGTAATTATGAAAGAAAGGAATAAGAAAGGGGAAGTCCCCCCTAGTACCCAAGAAAAGATGGATGTCGAGCAGAAGGAGGTACCCGAAGATTCAGTCTTGGAACTCTTTGCGGAGGAAGAAATGGACACGGGACAGCGTCCATTCTTCCCCAAAAAAGATAGACCCAGGACTGATAAAAGTAAGCCCTCAGCACCTCGGCTTCCGAGGTGCTGAGGGCTTACTTTTATCACCACGCTGTGTTTTGAGCAAAAAAGGCTCAAAACAAAGCGTGGGGGATATTTTGCCGATATCCTACCACGAACAACCTTATAGCCTTCAAACGTGCACGAGCCAAAGCACGCTACATCCGTCGTCAGAGTCAAAAGGAATCGTGGATCCGTTTTACATAATCTATTAACCAGTCTACCAACTCTAAGGTAGTCTGGGATAAAATCCGGAAAATGAAGGGAAAATATACATCCCACCCTTCTTCAATCCTAGATTATAATGGATGCGCTATTGCAGATCCAACTGCAATAGCCAATGCTCTTGGGGAAACATTCTCTAACATCTCTGCAACATCCTCGTATTCCCCAGAGTTCCTGGTCCTGAAACATAAACTGGAAAAACAAGCACTTATTTAAGTCCAAGGGCCTCTGTCCCTACAACGGGGCATTCACTATAGAGGAACTGAAAAGAGCCCTCACTCTTACCAAAGCAAGTGCTGTTGGACCAGATGGCATCCATTATGAAATGATTAAACATCTTTCACCAAAATCTATGGATTGTCTGCTCCTTCTTTATAACAGAATCTTTACTGAAGGGCAGTTTCCGGACTCCTGGCGAAAGGCAATCGTTCTTGCCTTTCCTAAGCCAGGAAAGGATCCAAAAGTCATCACCAATTATCGTCCTATTGCTCTGACTAGCTGTCTGTGCAAAATCCTGGAGAGAATGGTTAATTATCATTTAATATGGTATTTAGAATCAAATGACCTTCTCTCCAGCATGCAGTGCAGCTTCCAAAGGAACCAGTCCACTTTGGACCATCTTATCAGATTGGAAGCATCCATCCGGGATGCTTTCCTAAAACGCGAACACTTGGTGTCGGTGTTCTTTGACATGGAGAAAGCGTATGACACAACTTGGAGATTTGGCATTTTAAAAGATTTACATAGCCTAGGCCTAAGAGGGCATCTCCCCTTTTTTATTCAAAACTTTTTAGCCAATCGATCGTTCCAAGTTCTCACTCTCTCGCTCTTTTAGCCAAGAGGAGGGAGTACCACAAGGATCAGTATTAAGTGTCACGCTTTTTGCCATCAAAATAAATTCCATCACAGAACAACTTCCTCCAACTGTAAACAGTGCCCTCTATGTTGATGACTTTAGCATTTTTTGCCAGTCGTGCAACATGAGGGTTATTGAAAGACAACTGCAGAAAGCCATTGATAGTCTGAATTCCTGGGCACTTGCTAATGGCTTCAGGTTCTCGCCGGAGAAGACCATTTGCGTACACGTCTGTCGCAAGCGTAATCTTCATCCTGAACCTGAATTAAGGCTCGGACAAAATGCCATTCCAGTAGCAGCGAACATAAAATTCTTGGGACTCATATTCGATAAAAAACTGAACTTTTTGGATCATATCCGTCAACTCCGCACAAAGTGCACACGTGGGCTTAATATTCTCCGCTCGCTCTCCTCTACATCTTGGGGAGCAGACAGATGTATCCTTCTTCGGCTTTACCGTGCACTTGTGCGATCCAAACTAGACTATGGGTCCCAGGTATATTCCTCAGCCAGAGACAGTGTCCTGCGATGGCTGGACCCCGTCCATCATCAGGCCCTACGTATTGCTACTGGAGCATATCGCACATCTCCTGTCCAGAGCTTATACGTCGAAGCAAACGAACCACCGTTATCGCTTCGACGTAAGCAGTTGTCTTTAAAGTATGCTTTAAAACTGAAATCCCTGCCAGACCATCCTACGTGGCCATTCGTTTTTGAGCCACGATGGGAAAATTTATACAATACCCGCAAGACTGCCAATCGTCCTTTTGGTATTCGTTTCCAAGAGCTACTCAAAGAACTTAATATCAAGGTAGACAAGGTTGCCCAAACATCAGAGCAACCCTTTCCACCCTGGCATGCTCGTGTCCCGGCATGCGACTTGTCGCTTAGAAACTGGGGAAAGTCGGACACTCCATGTGTCTACCTGCAGCTTCATTCAGCACACCGAACTGAATATTCCGACTTCGCACCAGTCTACACAGACAGTTCGAAGTCAGAATCATATGTGGGATCTGCTGCTGTCTTTACAGACAGCACTATATCAGAGCAGATTCCCTCTGAGTGCAGCATATTTACTGCAGAGCTGCACGCTGTAGAGTTAGCCTTGGATCACATTAGTAAATGCCAATACCAACGATTCATTTTATATTCCGACTCTCTTAGCATGTTACAGGCTTTAATATCTCTGAAGTATAATCCTCATCCAGTTCTGTCTAGCATTCAGCAGAAGATTCACGTTCTCCATGAATGCGAATATGACATCCGCTGCCTGTTAGTCCCCTATACAGACTACAGGCAAATAGTACATCAAAAGATACATTCCCAATGGCAGGATTCGTGGAATAGACAGACTGCGAATAAATTATACCGTATAAAGCCTGTAATTGAACCGTGGCAGTCCAGTCTGCGCAGGAATCAGAGCGAGGATGTTGTTCTTGCCCGACTCCGCATAGGACATAGTCATCTGACACATTCGTTTCTGCTGAGGGCGGATGATCCTCCTACGTGCGAGCAATGCGACACCATTTTATCCATTAAACATATTTTATGTGACTGTTGCAGTTTTAGTAATGCTCGTTTTATCGCTTTTAACCATCTGACTGAGCCTTATACACTCAGTCAGATTTTATCCGACAATGACCATGTGTCTGGTATTTTTAGTTTCCTGAAATCAGTAAACCTTTTTAATCATATTTAAAAATCTTATTATTTTAAGATTTATTATTTTTACCTTGTTTACTGATATTCGTCTTTTACAGTTTATACCCTGACTTAGTGACCTAATTCGTTAGGTCACTGAAAGATTTTAACCATCTTTATGACAAGGTTTTGGCGCATTATAGCCTTAGTTGCTGATGCGCCAATAAAACCAAATCAAATCAAAAATCAAAAAAAAGCAGCTGTACAGCCACTGCAAAGTTAAGGATAGTTTAAATATTTGTATATAAATCCATGATACTCTAAGACAGTGGTTCTCAAAGTGGGTGCCACTTACTCATTATAGGAGTGCCGCGACGACAAATTTAGCATCAGCTTACATCTTGGCCATCGCTACAAAACGTCGTCGAAACTGTGTAAATTAGAAGTCATCATGAAATAATTGCTGACCGCATCGCAGTGTTTATGTACATACACCTACTGTTCTTCTGCGTCTGATAAAGAAACCACACAAGCCACCTTCAGATCCTCACTCCTTCCATCCCATTGCACTCTTGGCAAATCCCGGGAAAATTCTCGAGCGTCTTATGGCCCTAAGAGTCTCTGCGCTTTTCCAGGCGAAAAATCCAATCTCTCCACATCAATATGGCTTCACACCAGGACGCTCCTCTGAAGAGGCCCTTTTTGACCTGGTATTACATATCGAAAACTCCGAAGCTAAGTTTGAATTGGCAATCTTTGTCGATTTTGAGGGAGCGTTCGATACTGTCTGGTGGGACAGCGCTTTAGAGCGCCTCCGGTCTGCCTCCTGTTCCCATCAATTATATAAACTTTTCCTTAGCTACTTCTCCGAAAGAACTGTTATCCTAAAATCTAAGTATCAACATGTCCTCAGGCCTGTCTCTCGGGGATGCCCCCAGGGGTCGGTTTTGGGGCCTTTGTTGTGGAATATGGTTCTACAGAATTGGCTCTCCCGTTCTTTTGAAAACACCAAAGTTGTTGCCTTTGCCGATGACCTTACCATCATTGTGTCTGGAAAATCTAGGAGTGCCATTGAACATAATGCCAATCTGGTCCTGTCTGATCTCTCCTCCTGGGCAGCATTGAACAAACTCCACATTAACCCAAGTAAAACCAAAATGATGCTCTTTAAGCACAAGCTAGATCTCAGGCGTCCACCACAGGTTAAAATCTCTGGAATCCGGCTACCCATAGTTACTGAAGCTACCATTCTTGGAGTGGTAATTGATCACAAACTGAGCTTCCTGCCACACCTCACCCATCTCAGATCAAAAGTCAAGAAGCTCTCTGGCGGCCCCAAGTGCCAAGCGAGTGATCATTGCGATATTTCCAAAGTGATTTGAAAGCGTTTTTTCTCTAAGCGACAGATTGTAGAGATTGTTAAAACCCTCTTTATTTATAAAATTATTTAATTTTGGCTTTTTCAGGAAAGAAAGACACCTTTCTTTTATATTTATATATATATAACCAATTTCTCTAACACACTAACCACTAATCTCTTATCGCTTGGTCACTGGTGGCACCGCTCCTGCCTCCACGTGGCGGGGCTGGTAGTCTGAGTATTAATCTAATACTCAGGGCGAAAAGGAGCAAACATGGATCCCTTAATATCACCGACTGTAGAGCCTACGTGCTCGCATGAACTTGAGTCATCTCAAGCAAAAAGAATCAAAAAAGATGATTCTTCACATGACCTACCTGCTTTTTTAATTGTACACTCGTTACCAACGAAACCTCTTAGTAGCTTATCACCATTTCTTGTGCAGAAAAGCATAGAGGCTGTAGCAGGTACTCCCAAAATTGTCAAACACCTTCGCTCAGGAGATCTTCTTATAGAGACATCCAATCCCAGTCATTCTAGACAACTCCTGAAGCAAACGACCTTCGGAGGCCTTCCCATTTCGGTAACACCGCACAGAACTTTAAACACCTCAAAGGGAGTCATCTCGGAATGGGACCTCCTTAATGTTTCTGAGGAAGAAATTGCCGAAGAACTTAAAGCACAACGTGTTGTGGCCGACCGGGCTAGCCGAGTGGGTAAAGTACCTGCCCGGCAACCCAAAGGTCGCGGGTTCGATTCCCGCCTCGGGCTTGGATCAAAGTACTGCAAAAACCTTGGGAGGTGCAATATGGCCACAGAAGCCGATGCGCCAACAACTACCAAATCAAAAAAAAAAAAAAAAAAAAACGTGTTGTCGGTGCTAAGAGAATTATGACCAAACAAGATGGTGTCCTTACACCCACAAGAAATGTTATCCTTACCTTCAGCAGTCCGAATCTCCCAGAATCAGTAAAAGCTGGCTACCTTTCCTGTAAGATCCGACCCTATATATCAAATCCACTTAGATGCTTTAAATGCCAGAAGTATGGTCATTCTCAAACAGCATGCCAAGGTAAGACAATCTGTCCCCTGTGTGGCTCATCAGACCATTCCCAAACTGAATGCACAGCAGCAACGCCAAAGTGTCCCAATTGCCAGGGTACTCACCCCGCATATTCTAGAACTTGCGAATTATGGAAAACGGGAAAGAAAATAATGAAGTACAAGGTAGAGAAAAATGTATCTTACCAAGAGGCACGTAAACAGATATTAAATGTAATGCCTGCCAAAACATATTCCAATGCAGTCAAAAACAGTAAAGAATTTTCTACACAGACTTATATTACTATTCCTCCTAAATTATCTCTTATTCAATGGGCTAGATCCATCCTTGCGGATGATGAGACACTGACAGCAACAAAGACAAAGAGTCCATCAAATTTTACTAATACAAAACCATCCAAGCCACAACAAGACGTTCCCAACTCAGGCACATTATTGAAGGAGAAAGATTCTCATCGTGCACAAAATAAACCAACTGAACGAACTATGGAAATCGATGAGAAGTTAAATGAAGATCCTGTTCTCATGCTGATGATGAGATGGATATTACTCGCCCAGTCTTTTCAAAACGAGAGAAATATAAACAGGATCGAGGGAAAAACAAACGATCAGACCAATCCACCTAACCTAAACCCAAGTAATGCAGAAAATTATTCAATGGAATTGTAGAGGACTAAGAAGCAATCTTGACGAATTAAAGTACTTAATGCACCAGCATGATCCTGCATGTATTTGTCTACAGGTAACTTATTTATCATCAAATTATACCCCATACTTCTCACGGTATACACTATATAGATGTGACAGATGTTCTGAGTCTCCAGCAAGAGGAGGAGTAGCGATATTAGTTCGTAGTAATGTACCATCGAAAATCGTTCAGCTTTCCACTAATCTAGAAGCAGTAGCCGTTCGTATTGCTCTTGGAATTAATCTCACTCTTATCTCCATTTATATTCCACCAAATGCTTCATGTTCCATTGCAGAATTTGACAATTTACTTAATCAACTGCCCCAACCTGTATGCTTTCTACGTGATCTAAATGCTCATCATCCTTTGTGGGGTTCCCCGAACATAGATCGTAGAGGGAGGATGATCGAAACTGTACTTGATAACCATCACTTAACACTACTGAATACCGGTGTGCATACTTATATCCACTTGCCTACAGGTTCTAGCTCTGCTCTGGATCTGTCCATATGTTCCTCGTCCATTTATCTTAGCTTTGATTGGACAGTATTAACTGACCTTCACAACAGCGATCACTTTCCTATAATTTGCAAAATACAGACGGATACAAACTATACATCTAACCAAAAAATTACGTGGAATTTTCACCGAGCTAACTGGGAAAAGTTTTCGAAAACTGTGCAATTTGATAACCATTTGATTCTTACTGCATCTATTAATAATGCCACTAGACATATAGTAGAGCAACTACTTGGAGCTGCTACCAGCGCAATACCGAAAGTTAACCTTACGAAACAAAGGTATAATAATTGGTGGACAAGGGACTGCTATCTTGCCAAAAGGAAACAAAACAAAGCTTGGAACACTTTTCGCCGAAATGCTACAATGGAGAACCTTATAAACTATAAACGGCTGAAACCTGAAGCACGCCGAATTCGTAGAAAAGCTAAACAGGATGCGTGGATTCGATTCAGTTCTACCATCTGCAGAAACACTGACCCCAGAATAATTTGGAGAAAGATCCGTATCCTCAGTGGAAAGTGTCAACAAACCAAAGCCCCAATCTTGACCTGGAAAGGAATAGATATTTCTTCTCCAACTGATATTGCAGAGGCTTTAGCGAAAACATTTGCAGTCACTTCATCATCTCAATCTTATGAAGACTCATTTAGATGCAAAAAAATGTCCATGGAAAAATATAAAATTAACTTTGTTACAAAACAACCTCATTCTTATAACCTTCCGTTCACTATGAATGAACTCAACGAACCTCTCCAGAATTCTAGAAATAGTTCTGCTGGACCAGATGGCATTTTCTATATAATGCTTTGCCACCTCAACTCAAACTCAAAATCTATACTACTAAAATTTTACAATAGAATCTTTGAGGAGAATGTTTACCCTGATACATGGCATCAGTCAGTTGTGGTAGCCATAGCGAAAGCCGGGAAAGATGCTTCCTCTCCCAATAGTTATCATCCTGTATCTTTGACCAGCTGTTTAGGAAAGATAATAGAAAAGATGGTACACAAGAGACTTGTCTGGATTGTTGAAGATCAAGATGCTATATCATGCCATCAATTTGGTTTCCGCCGTAACAGGTGTACAACTGATGTCCACATCAAGGTTGAAGCTCACATTCGAAATGCTTTTCTTAAAAAACAGCACATGGTAATGATAACTTTCGATATTACCAAAGCATTCGATACAACCTAGAGATATGGAATCCTCCAAGACTTATACAAACTTGGACTGAGAGGTAACCTGCCTAGATTCATTCAGAATTTTCTTCACCTCAGTACCTTTCAAGTAAGATTCCAGAATGAACTGTCCAAAATTCACACACAAGAAGAAGGAGTACCTCAGGGATCGATTTTAAGTGCCACACTCTTTGCATTACGTACCAGCATTATAAGAGACATCCCATCCAGGGTAGAAGTTTATATGTATGCAGACGATCTTGCTATTTCCTGTCAATCATCGAACATGGCTACCATTGAAAGACAACTACAGATAGCAATAAACAAAATTGAAATTTGGACAGAAAGCAACGGCTATCAATTAACCGAGGGGAAAACAGCAGCAATACACTTCTGTAAATTACGATCGCTTCATCCATAACCTGTATTAAAACTGAAAGGCAGAGAAATACCGATGACAGACTCCATAAGATTATTGGGTCTGAATTTAGACACCAAATTAAATTTTCGTAAACATGTGACCTATCTACGAACTACGTGCCTCCAGAAACTAAACATCCTTCGTGCAGTATCCTCAACATCTTGGGGTGCTGACATACAGTCATTGCTGAATTTGTATCGTGCTCTAATCCGGTCACGATTAGACTATGGAGCCATAGTATATGCATCAGCTAAAAAAAAGCATCTTACGGTCTGTGAACACCATTCAACACAGTGCCCTTCGATCAGCACTAGGTGCCTACAGAACCTCGCCTGTACAAAGCTTGTATATAGAAGCACACGACCCTCCGCTTTATCTTAGAAGACAACACCTACTCTGCCAATACGCTGCCAAAATAAGAAGCTTTCCAACTCACCCCTGTTGGGTATACCTCAACCAACCTTTATGGCCAACACTTTATGAATCCAAGCCTAATGAACCCAGACCTGCTGGGATTCGTCTTCAAGAGGTATTAAAAAAGTGGAAACTCGATCTCAATAAAATTGCAGAAAGTGAATATATGCCTTTACCTCCATGGAATAAACATCATATAAACATTGATCTTTATTTCGCTCAGTGGCCAAAAAATGCCATTCCACTATGTAATATCCGACAGTTGCATGCCAACTATACTTCGCAACACACTGGGAAACTCATAATCTATATGGATGGATCTAAAACCCAATCACATGTAGGTGCAGCAGCCGTGCTCCCGTTGCATGTAATTTCAAAATCCCTTCCAGTTGAGTGCAGCATTCTATCTGCAGAACTGTATGCTATACAGCTTGCATTAAGTGAAATATGTCAACAGTCGTCCCTCTCTGTCTTAATATATTCGGATTCACTCAGTGCTATTTCAGCCATACAGGGTAAACGACATTCTCGTCATCCTCTCCTACAAGAAATTGACTTTCTAATCACCCTCTGTCAAAAGAAACAATCTGAAATAACTCTTTGCTGGATCCCAGGACACTGCGGAATAGAAGGCAATGAAAAAGCAGACATTGCAGCTAAGTCAGCATCAGAACTGCCAAATAAAACAATGATAGTTCCACACACTGATTTTAGTCCAATCATTATTAGAGAAAGTGAAAATGAATGGGCTCAAATACGGAAAAATGAAATCAACGATAAACTGCAGGAAATAAAACCTAATCCAGAAATATGGAATTCCAGCATCAGAGAGAGTCGCAGAGAAGAAGTAATACTTGCCAGACTGAGAATTGGCCATACTCATCTTACTCATTTTCATCTATTGGCAAACAAAAATCCCCCACTCTGTGTCCAATGCCAAGTTCAGCTTTCCGTAAAACACATTCTTTTGGTATGCCCTCGATTCAGAAATTCCAGATTGCTTTGTTTTCACCATATGAATTTTTTTTTTTTATTATTATTACTCCAAAACAGCCGAAGCCTTACAGAGGAGGAATTTGACCGTAGAAATATAGTAATCCTTCTATTTACAATCTATACACAATGTCAGGTATCAATATACAATTTCAAATATACAAAGTCAATTTACAACATATACAATGCATATCATGCGTTACAAACCATTTGCATTTTAGCAAAGCTGTGGTAACAGAGAAATTAGTATTTCTAAGCATTATGTTGTTTTCTTTTCTTGATTGTTCACATTAATTAGTTGAATTAATTGCTTTGTGTTATTAATCTTAATTGTTATACCAAAATTTTTTTTTTTTTTTCTTTTTTATACAATTGTTATTACTTAACTTAGTTCCTTGAAGAAAAAGTAAACAAAAAAAAAAAAAAGATTTTTTTTTTTTTTTTTTTTTTGTTAAGGCTAAGTATACCTATCTTTATAGTATTATTATTGTTGTTATTATTAAATTAATCATTTATTTTTATTCTCTATTAGTTTGATTGAAAAACCTTTGTAGTTCTTTTTTGATATTAATGTTTTCATATAGGATATCAATGTTGGAGTCGTTCAGCAGTTTTACAGTTCTGTTGAAGTAGTGGAATCTGAGTTGATCAGTTCTGAATGGCTCTTGTGCCAGCATATTTTGTCTTCTCAAGACTCTTGGAGGACAGCTGAAGTTGATGAGGTAGAGCAGCTCGGGGGCATCGAGCTTGCCAGCCACTAGATGCATTAGGAATTTGCAGTCTGCCGCAGCTCTCCTTTGGTAGAGTGGTACAATCCCAAAGTGAATGCACCATTCATTGTAGGATTTTGTGTTCAATTCCAACCTAGATTTGTACACCAGGAATCTGACTATGGATTTCTGAATACGTTCCAGTTGTTTTATAAGAATTTTGGTGTGAGGATTCCAGATTTGAGAGGCATATTCTAGAATTGGGTTGATGATCATTATGCAAGCTGTTTTTATGAGCTGTACATTAGTGAAATCAAAGCAGATTCTTTTAACCAGTCCAAGGGATTTGGAGGCCTTAGCTGTAGTTTTATTTACATGTGTGTTGAAGTTTCCCTTCTCAGAAAACCATACTCCCAAATCTGAGACCTCATGTATTCTCGATAGCTCATGATTCTTAGCTTTATAGGGATAAATAATCTTGTGTTTTTTATGATAGTCTGTGACAGACATGGTGCAGCATTTGTTTAAGTTTAGTGTTAGACCATTGTTTGTGATCCATCGGGTGATGGTGTCTAGTCCAATTTCCAGTGATTCACAGTCTTGAGTTGTTTTGATGGTTTTGTATATTTTCAAGTCGTCTGCATAGGAGAGCACTTTGATGTCAACATGTTGCATACAATCCTGTATGTCATTAATATATACAGCAAAGAGTAGTGGCCCCAGAGGAGAACCCTGAGGGACTCCCCTTTGTATATGGAAAGTGGAGGAGTATCTTCCTTCAAAATTAACTCTGCTTTTCCTGTTTTCAAGAAAGTTAGACATAAGTGATAAGGCATTACTTAACAGACCTGTGTTCTTTAATTTGAGGCAAAGCAACTTATGTGGTACTGAATCAAAGGCTTTCTGTAGATCAAGGTATATAATGTCTACCTGATTGTTATTCCAGAAATATGGAATTCCAGCATCAGAGAGAGTCGCAGAGAAGAAGTAATACTTGCCAGACTGAGAATTGGCCATACTCATCTTACTCATTTTCATCTATTGGCAAACAAAAATCCCCCACTCTGTGTCCAATGCCAAGTTCAGCTTTCCGTAAAACACATTCTTTTGGTATGCCCTCGATTCAGAAATTCCAGATTGCTTTGTTTTCAGAGTTCATGCAATAACCAGAATCCAGTTACTCTTCAACAGATCTTAGACAATTCTGCGAATATAGATGAGTTGCTTAATTTTATTCGGCAAATCAGATTTGACAAACAAATCTAAAAAAAAAAAATGTTTGATTTACATCAAAACTTGGAAAAGACACATCTTGGCCATTGATGCCCTTGTGTCATTAAACCCTTAATCAACAACAGCTCTCTGGCTCCATTATTCGTATCTCCCGGAATGACTGGGGCCTTTCCAAGAGGACACTTCATCTGTACTATAAAGCAGTCTTCCTTCCAATTATCACATATGCAGCCAGTGCCTGGTTTCACCGAGTTGGCTTGGTCAAGATGAGAAACAGATTGAGTTCCATCCAACATACAATGTTACTGGCTACCCTGAGAGTTTGTAGAACAGTTTCTACAGCAGCCATCCAAGTCATAGCTGGAACTCTTCCTCTGGATTTGTATGCTGCTTACAGAGGACTAGTATTTAGAATCAAAAACAGCATCCCCATTAAGTTCCTTGACATCGAGCTTGATCTTGACACTGACCCAAAAGCTGAGAAAGCCAGATGCTACAACGAGTTAGTGAATCTCTTGCAGACCCGATGGGATACATCCCAGGTTGGAGTGGTTACTAGAAGATTCCTTCCTGATGTAACCTTTACATCCTCTAATTTGGTCCAATCCTGGCTTTCCCTCACCATGGAGACTTCCTTCCTAGTTACTGGACATGGCTCTCTTAATGAAAAACTGCACCAACTAGGCATCTGCACGACTGACCTGTGCTACTGTGGAGCCAAGGAAAACTGGAGGCACCTCCTTTTTGACTGTATTCTGTACGAAGACTTGAGGCAAGATTTAGTGACCACCATCCCAATATCAGAAAACCAATTAGACCAGTTACTCCAAACCCCTGAATGTTTATTTGCTCTTCACAATTTTGCTATGGAAGTATTTTTTCGAAGGAGGAGATCATATAGAGTGGTCAACACCCCTGGCATTGGGCCCGAAGTGGATTAGACAACGATGTTTTTTTTTTTTTTTTTTTTTTCCCTCTCCTGCTCCTTCTTCCATTTTGTTTGGAGTCAGCCACTCCACACTTACTTTTATTATATATATATATTTTTTTTTTATTATTATTTTTCTTTATTTTTTTTTATTTTTTTTTTATTTATTATTTTTATTTTTTTATATATATTTTTTTTCTTTTCTTTTTTTTTATTTTGTTTTATTTATTTATTTTTTTTTTTATTTTTTTTTTTTCCCCATTACCAACACCATGGGTGGTTTTTTTTTTTTTTTTTTTTCTTTCTTTCTTTTTTTGACTGCCACTCTGGAAGGCCCCCAGAGGATCCTGACCTACCTGCTGGCAACATCATGTGGGTCAGAGTCTCTTTTGAGACAGTACGTGCATTACAGGGACTGGCCCACCTTCCCGTGGTGTGGACGAGTACCCAGAATCATCTGTCCAGGTGACTGATGCTTCTGGGTAGCCAAGTGGCCAGACACAACAGCAGAACACACACAAACCTAAATCACACACATCTGGCCCAATTGTAGTGATACTGTTCTTCACAGAGATAAGAGGCGGAGTTGAACAGATGTTCTAGGTGCCACCCTTTACAAAAACACATGTCCACATACACCTACATATATGGAACAGCCGAGCCGTCTATCGTGTACACTGTATTTGAAACAGCACCACCTTACAGAATACTCTGCCAGTGCCCGGTGCTGGGGGTGCCAGGCATTTTTCATAATGGATTTAGGGTGCCTTCACATTAAAAAGTTTAAGAACCACTGCTCTAAGAGGACAGAGGAGGGTGGGTACACTGATACCATCTGTTAGGTGCAATGTGGCTGTAGTAATTGTTACACTGAAACTCCAAACAAACAGCAATAGCTAATTATGGCTGTGGTTGCATTGATATATTCTTTTTAAATAGGGAAATCATTAGATTAAAGTTATCTGCATAAGGAATCAGATATTTGATTTGCATAACAAAAGGGGCCTGTAAAGCTTCAAAGATCAAACTTTCACCCAGTCAGTAAACCTCCCTGGGGTACTCTTTCATTAATTGATCGTGTGAAGTTAGTCATTTTTGGTTAGAGTTCAACAGGATAGGAGTGTTGAGAAAAATTGTGGAGAGTCACATTTAATTAAGTAGACCTCTGAAAGAAGGGCAGAAGATATTAGCATTAGTAAAGGCATATGATACAAGAAAGCAAGCTTATACAGCATCCGCAAAAAAAAAAAAAAAAATCCTCATTTCACCCACCACTCCTTGAAATGTTTGTACAGTTCTGCCTTGAATCTATTTAAGCTATCAACTTCTACAACAACAGATGGAAGTTTGTTTCGGCAATCAACCACCCACTGGCTGAAGGCAAATTTTCGCACATCTGTCCTACAACTGTCTTTCCTCAATTTGAATTTGTCCTCTCGAGCAATTATTCTGAGCAAGAGGAAGAATCCCATCACCAAAAAGCTTGCTCAACCCATTCAAGGCCTTATGCACCTCAATCAAATCACCTCGCAAGTGCCTAGTCTCCAGTCACTGTAATTTGCAAAATTTAAGCCTTTCTTCATAAGAGCAATCCTTTGTTCCATTCACTAATCTTGTTGTCCTTCTCTGTACTCATTCCAGCAGTTCTACATCCTTCTTAAAATGAGGCCTCCAGACCTGTGTGCAGTACTCACGGTGTGGCCTGACCATTGCCTTATACAAGGGGATAATCACTTCCTTATCCCTGCTAGAAAAATTTCTGTATATCATTGACAAGACACGACACCATGAGCTACTCTTGCAGACAGTCTGCACTGCACAGAAAACTTCATATCTCACTGCACAATTACCCCTGGATCCTTTTCATTCTCTACCATCCTGAGTGCACTACAAGTTGATATGTTACTCTGGGGTTACTGCTTCCCATATGCAGTACTTTGCATTTGTCAATGTAAAACTTCAGTTGCCACCTCTTAGCCCATCTGCTCAACTTTTCTAGATCCTGTTGCAGTAGCTTACTGTCACTAGTGTCGTTAACAACCCTGCCAACCTTCGCATCATCTACGAACATTAAGCCTGATGTACCATCATCAGTATCATTAATAAATACAGAGAACAACAATGGACCCAACACTGAACCCCAGGGGGACTCCACTAATAACATTAGTCCACAAAGAGCAGTGTCTATTGATTCCCACTCAATCATCCCTTTATCCATACCAGCAATTTATATCCAATGCCACACTGCTCCAATTTGTGAAACAGTATCAAAAGCCTTTCTAAGATCAAAATTGATATCAAAATTATTCTTTGCATACAGTTCCTTTGTGACAACATTATCGTATCCAATCAAATTGGTCAGACAAGACTTCCCCTTAACAAACCCATGCTGTGTCAGAGCTATAACTGAAGTCTTGTCTAGATGATCCTGCAGTGCTTCTTTAACCAGTGCCTGCCTCCGTAGCCGAGTGGGCAGGAGCGGAAGTGCAGTAGCACACATTCTTTGAGTAGACCAGGGTTCAAGCCCCTGACTGCTGAATACGGTCTATCTGCCAACCCGCACTGGACCGGCGTGGCAGATTATGGTCCATTTTTCCCTCAGCATGAATTCTTGAGGAGGCTTCCATCCTGCTGTGGGTTGATAATGGCTGCACTTTACTTTTACATTAATTTTCCTGGAACAGAAGTTAAACTAACAGGTCTATAATTACTTGTGTCAGCCTTTGATCCTCCTTTGTGAATTGGGGTTACATTTGCACATCTCCAGTCTATGGGTACCTCCCCTGAGACCAAAGAAGCTCTCATAATTATGGCTAGGGGTTTGCTTACTTCCTTTGCTGCCTCCTTTAATATAACTGGATAGATCCCATCCACCCCAGGTGCCTTTCTTATCTTTATCTTCAACAATTTCTCCTCCACTTTGCTCTCAATTATTACAAAATCATCTAGCTCACTATGAGAGGTCCACTTGATATCGATATTTCAACTGTTGATGAGGATCATCAACAGTTGAAACATCGATATCAAGTGGACCAATCTGATTCATTCCCTTCATTCTACAGTTTATATAAATAAAGAACTCTTTGCTGTTTTTCTTTGCATCGTTTGACAAAGATTTCTCGTAATCTGCCTAACCTCCATTTTTGAGACTTGGTTGCAGATCAACTTATATCTATCATAAGCTTCCCTGTCACCCATTAATTTATATGTATCCCATGCAATTTTCTTCTCTGCCACAAGTCTCATTAGTTCATCTGACATCCATTTAGGCCTAAATCTTGAACAATATTTCTTAGTTAGTATGAAAAGCCTAGTAGCTTCCAAGATTAATTCTTTGACTGCTTCCCATTTTTAATTTACTGTTGGTAACATCATCAGTTGGTCCCACCATATAGAATTTAAAAACTGTCTCAGCCACCGTAGTCACCTTTACGAAAGCAAAAACCATTCCCTTTACCCCTGGTGGTAGTTACTTCTTTGAGTAAATCCCACTTTAGCACACTATAATCACTGCCACCTAGTGGTTCATTTATCTGCAGATTCTTAATGCATGAAGAATCACTGCTGATAATCAAATCAAGAGTATTACCTCTAGTTGCCTCCCGAACATGCTGATGTAGAAAACAATCATCCAATAAATCCACAGAAGCCTTGATATTGTGTGAGTGACCAACCCACAAATTCCAGTAACTATCTGGGAAATTAAAATCCCCCATTATAAGACTATGATTTACTGGCCCACCCTGTTTCTCTGTAGAGTTGTTTATTATACTCATCAGAGTTATTAGGCCTATAACACACTCCTACTCTCAATTTTGCTTTTCCAGTGCTAATGTCACACCAAACTGACTTGACACTGCTCTGTCCACCCATGTCGACTGGCTGTACTTCCTTGGATTTTGTGTTTCTTAACTATTAGCATAACCCTTCCTCCCTTTCTGTCCTTCCTGTACACATTGTACTCCCCAAATTCCATTTCTCCATTCCTTATAACTGTGTAACGCCATGTTTCTGATATCCGAACAATATCTGCCTTTGATATTTTGACCAACACCTCAAATTCATCAAATTTATTTACCAAACTCCTAGCATTAATGTATACGCAGGTATAAATGCACCTGTTCCTATTCTTAGCTACCCTAACAGAACCCATGTATTTACTTGTTCTGCAATGACTCCCAGCAGTCTCTAGAATCCCCTGCACCTTGTTTTCCAGGCTGCTGCTCATTTCCATAGAAGCAGTGCAAGAATTGCTTTCAACTCTGCCAGCGGCTACTGTTAATCTATTAGTCTGTGTATATCAACTGTCAAGTGCATTCTCAGTATTAAGGAAAGTTAAACCATAGTAATAGTTTCTTCAAATGCTGTTAGAAATTTCTAGAGGTGATAAGATTGATCACAGACTGGTTGGACATTAAGTAATAAATCTCTGGAAGGAAGTGGATGAAATTGTTGCAAGACTTCTGACAAAGTTTCTTATGGCACTTTGAAAAGGCTAGTTGCATGAGATATCAGCCAGAAATGTTTAGTTTAAGTCAGCCTAGTTCTTTTGGGAAGTAATTTGATATGCTCATTTCTTAATTGGAAATGGAGCTGTTCCTTTGGAATTCATCTGATGATTCCAAATAGGGAGCAGTCAGTGAATGAACTCTTCAATACTGTTGAACTGAGGAATGTTATTTGCATCTATCATTCCAGTAGCTGGAAGAGCATTAATAACTGGATAAGTTTTTGTCTGGTACTGTTGATATTTGCAAGGTCATAAGGAGGTTGTTTATATCTAAAGGCATGCTAAATTCTTATACTTTGGCTGTGAAATCTGGATATGTTGCTGATTTAGTCAGTGAAAACAAAGTTTTACTGGAAAATTATGATACCATTCTTGGTATTAAGATCTTGGTAATAAGGTTCCAGACCAGTCTGGAACCTTATACACGTAAGGTTCCCACATGTCTCGAAATGCATTATGGAAAATAGGAATTGTTTAAATACATAATTCCTTTTCTCCTATCATTGCCAACCAAAGACGTTTTACACAAAAGTCGCTAGTTGTGACTATTGGCTTCACCTTGTTCTCATATTAATATTTTATAAATGACAACCATGGACGAGGTAGTGCACTTCTTCCTTGAGCAAATTTTAATTACAGGTTTTAACAATTCCGTATTTATTTATTTCAACTTATTTTAAACTTCATTTCCACTTCACCATATAACTAAGCAGATCAATTGAGGTGAGTACTGTCGATTAAGCTCTTATTGCTATTTTCATTATTAAATTTAGACTGGTTTAACAAAAATAAAATTGAGAACTCCACATGTCTAAAAAATAGCTTTCTCATTAATAGCAAAGCATAAATAAAATTCAAGTTTAAATTGCAGTCTTTATTAATGTTAGTGACCCATGCTTTACTTAAATGTCCTTCAAATCCTATGCTATCTGAAGCCGAACTGCTTGACACAAATGGCTTTGAGTATAACATTTAGTTTCAAGGATGAAATGTGATTAAAATGAATCTTTAATTGTAATGAAATCATATATTATATTCTGTAGGGCCCAGAATTCTTATCTACATGATTGGTGGCTCTCTGTTGGCAATGGGTCTTCATCCAGTTGCAGGACACTTTATTTCTGAACATTACATGTTCAGAAAGGGCTTTGAAACATACTCTTACTATGGCCCCTTAAATTGGATTACTTTCAATGTAGGTTATCACATGGAACATCATGATTTTCCAAGTGTTCCTGGATCACGCCTGCCTGAGGTAAGTTTAATGTATTAAATTCATTATTTACCCTTGTTTTTCAATCACTCAATTTCATCCATCACAATACCAACCTACTGACTTAATTTCCTCATGCTCTTTGTATCTAAAACACACACACAAAGGCATCTGCTGTAGCACTGTTATGTCCAGCTATGATCAACTCTATGTATTCCACAGATTACAAGCAATAAAACCTTTATATAGGAAAATTGCCTTTGGCAATTTTACCCTCTTCCAACCCCAATTTGGAGTTGGACAGTGAGTGGATGCCAACTGGTTTGGAATAGTGTAGGGGAATTACAAATGCCACTTCAGACGAACAGCATCCATGGATGTATCTCTTTTTAAAAAAAATTGAACATCTATTTGACAGGGATAGACGGACTTCATAAAAAACAGGTCTTTAATTAATGCGACGGGCCCTTTTGGACAGATGCTTTAGATAGATTTTGGGAGTACCACCCCAGACTTGGGTACAATATTCTACAAATCAAAGAGGAAAACTGTTAATTAAAGTGGAAACAATATTTGTGATTTGCCTATGCTGAGGGAGATTAGTCATCAGTGTAATCTTTAATTAATATGTGACCTTGTCTAGAAATCTAGGTGTTAGACTTTTTTGAAGTGCAAGTGCTTTTTGGTGCACTCCAGGCAAGTTTTCAAATGGGAATAACTTGCATCCATTGATTGACAAAAATTGTGGTGAAAATGTGGCATGAAATGATATATTGTCCCCACCATTGTGCCATTCCGCACAAGGTACGCGACGCCATACATAGCAATGATGCAGTAAGTACCCCTACAAAGTGTGTTAGTTGTCTGACAGCACCAGAGGTTTCTCCCATCTCTGTGTTGTATTCTTTGTGAGTGACACAGGCCTCTGTGGAGGCCAGAGATTTAAAAAGTATGTGGAGAGTGGTCTGTTGTGTAGCGTTATATTCTGTTGTTTCTCTGACCATTTAGCTGTTGGGACCCACAGTTGCCCACACTTTGCCACAAAGAGGCAGGTCAGGCACCCAGTAGATTATTTAAGTACTCTGGTAGGCTCCACCACCTAATTTCCAAGGATTTCAGTGGCAAACAAAAAAGGCGGGGGGGGGGGGGATATACACTAGAATTTGGCTGAAAAAGATTTACAAGAAAGCTGTAGAATTTAGACGTTGATTAGAATTTGCCAGCATCATTAAGGGGTGTACTCGGTCGGTTTAGTGAGGGGGGAGACTAGAGACTGGGGGAAAGAAGATAGAAGAATGGGGACGATAGAGTAGACATCCCCAAAGAGATCGGTGGAAACAAGCCCCACCAGGTGAAGTATGAGGGAAGGGAGGAGACAGAGACCTGTCTCCTTCCTCCCCTGCCTGGGGATGGGTTTTAAAGGGAACCAGTTTAGAGTACCCAGTTCAGATTGCCAAATGGCATGTCGACATTTGGCAGTATATCTTTGTCGGTGATGGTTGTCATGTCCATGTAGTGTCGAATCCGGTAGGAAGGTCAAACTGCCATTCCCGCTCCGGGGGTGGGATATGTTAACTTGGCAGTGGGGAACCCACCAGGCTAAGGGGTGGAAGAGACACACATTTACTTCATTCATAATCTGCATTCTCACTCTACTTGCATTCTTCTTTTTTCTTTTCTTTTTTTTTTTATACTTTTTGCTTATATTTTATTATTTTTTTTCCAAGTTTTTTAATATATATATATATATATATATATATATATATATATTATTTTATTTTTTCACTCACACTCTTTTTCTCAGGGAGGGATGCAATGATGTGTAGTATAAATTTAAATAATAATTAAAACTAGGGTTAGTGTGTACTTAACTGTAGCTTTTATGATTTGTGTTCTTTTCTCACACACTTACACTTTCATTCATTCTTCTGGCTTTCATTTCATTTATTCAACTCTTGCTTTCTGCACTGCACTCTCTAGGCACCTCAACTTACTGTTATTCTTCAGTTGTGGTGCAGGCCACGGGAGAATGCAGTGTTTGTGTTATTAGTAAATGTTTGTTAGTATATATAAAGTAACGTAAGTTATTTTTAACTTTGTATTCTTTCCGCCAATTTCATTTGCTCTTCCATTCATTCCCATTCACTCTCTCGTTCTCTCATGCTAGGTCACTCTTTCACCAAAACTGTCATTTATTCCCTTTTACCATAATTCCTAGTTCACTCAGTGCCCGGCCTATTCATTCTCATTTATTCATTCTTCTTTCATTCTACATTGCATTCCTTTGCTACTAGCTTACTGATATTTTTCGGCTAATCTGCTTCCCTGGCTGCCTGTACATCTCCCTCCCCTACATGGTAACTTATTTGGTGTGGGGCCCAGGTTCCTACACATAGCAGGGTAGTCCTGGGGAGTTTTGTCAAGGCACAGAATACTGCTATCCTGACAGTTTTTAAGTCATCTGGGCGTGGTGAGAAACTTGGGCAACTTTAACTATTGATTATTGTTTAATTGCTGGGGGGAGGAAACTGAATTGCCATTCTTTGGATAGCTCTGTACATTTCGAATATTTTCTGTGTGAAAGATGTAAAGGCTTTATAATTTTCCTCTTCTATGATGAACACATGTTCTTTTCCCCTGTATAGCCTTAGTTGCTAATGCGCCAATAAAACCCAACAACTAGCCATCTTCTCCCCTGTGGCGCACTATGGCCATAGATGCTCATGTGCCAAATAAATCCCCAACCAACCAACCAAATAATATAATGTCATATATTATACATTCATATAGAATGTGTGCCAAGTCTTCACTCTCGCCACAGGTGCAGTTTGGGTCATCAGTCAGCTCCTAAGGGGCGCCTCCGTAGCCAGGTGGCCAGGAGCAGCAGTGCGTAGCACATGCTTCTTGATTAGACCGTGGTTCGAGCCCGTGAGCCACCAAATACGGAGGATGCGGAAAGGTCAGGGAATGACCACCGCATATCTCCGGAGCAATATGGCCTTAGTTGTTAATGCTCCTAAAAACCAAATGACGACGACAACAACAACAACAGCTCCTAAGGAGGTTAGTTTTGCCTTCAGGGAGCCATGACCTGTAAATATAAATGTTGCAAAAGGTCCGGGGGTGGTTTTGGGCTAACAATTGCCACCCGTGGCAGAAACCTTTTGGTAACTATACCTCTGGTTTCCTGCTCCCACTTTGTTTGCCATAGCTCATGGAGCTTTGTGGCTATTATTCTTTCAGCATTGAAGGTGTTGATTGTATCAAGGGCTATCCCCAGAAATTCTGTGTGTATGCCCTTTTTAAATCTATAATATAATCCTCTTTTGGGTACTTCCAGGTAAAGTGGGAGAGCTCCGGCCAGCAGGTGTGCTTACGGTGTGACATGCTCTGGTAATAGTGAGTCCTTTGTATCGATTCTAATTTATTCCTATTTCTTACTATGGCTGAGCGGGTGAACCAAGCATCGGCTCCATAGATGATAACAGGTAGGAACATTGCACGGTATCTGATTGCCAGGGTCTTTCTTTTGAGTCCCCAGTCTGCTCGACTTATCCTGGCAATCATACCTGCATAATTTCTCACTTTCTTCGCCAAGTAGATCAAATGGGGGTAAAAAGTTAATTTTGAATCAAAGACCACTCCAAGGTATTTTAGTTCTGTTACTATTTTTATAGTAACGAAACAGGCCTACGCGCTCTGGATTCATTAAGAATTTATTATAGTTACACACAGAGCGTACAAATAAAGAAGGCGGGGGGGGGGATATACACTAGAATTTGGCTGAAAAAGATTTACTGCTACTTTGGAGAGACTGGACGTCGACTCGAGAAACGTCTCTCGGAGCACAAAAGAGCGATCCGTTTAGCGGATATAGAACACTCAGCTATCGCCGAACATGTCTGGACAACCCACCACGACATCGACCCACACCGCGATGTCGTGGTGGTAGACAGATCCCACCATTACCTAAAACGTACCTGGTTGGAATCGTTAAATATAAAATCTTCGGATAAATCCTTGAACAGGAACAGTGGTTGCCAAGTCAACCCGATCACAGAGTCAGTAGTTCTGTCATTGGACAAGCGCTGGCCATGTCATCATGCGTCACAGCCACAAACGTCAATAAACAATTAAACCTCGCGTCTCACGCACCTGGCAGTGCACATCTTCATTCCAACTGCCATTCATGTATTTTTAATTCTGATGAAGGCTACCATATAGCCGAAAGCTCATATATTTCTTCTTTATTTGTACGCTCTGTGTGTAACTATAATAAATTCTTATTTTTATAGTGGTTGTGTTAATTTTGATTTGTGGACGTCTTCTTATGTCCAAATTGCCTTTTAGAAGTGTTTTTGGTTTTTCAGGCGATATTTTGAGCATGTGCATTTGTGCCCACTCCTGCAGCTGCAAGAGGGTGTCATTTGATCTTTGCTCTACAACCACTTGTGTGTTACCTTTTACAAAGAAAATCATGTCATCTGCAAAGGCCAGGCTTTCCACGGGCCCCAGATCCAAGGCTGAAATTCATCCAGAACAATGTTCCAGAAGAAAAGGCCAAGAATTGAACCCTGCAGGCAGACTTTATTCACAGGGCGTGTCAATTCCTGGAACCTTGTGAGTACTGAGGCACTTCTGTCTGTAAGGTAGCTGTTTATTACCTTATAGAGGTTTTGTGGGGCATTTGCCTGGCAGAGTCTCCCAAGGACACTAGTCCACCAGAGTGAGTCAAATGCCCCAGCAAAGTCAATGGAGATTTCCAGCATATATTTCTCCTCTGTGTTTTTAACTGTTGTGAGTAGGTGGTGCATGGCATCCTCTGTAGAGTTGCCCTGCTTAAAACCATACTGATTGGTGGAATGTAAACCTGATTCTGTGTAATATTGAGCTAATCTGCTATATATTAGTCTCATATATTTTCCCTAGTCTACTCCCTGTACTAAAAATATACCTTCTGTCATACAGTTATTATATAGTGCTATTAATTTGTCTTGTGCTATTTCTGCTAATTTTTTGATAATCTTAACCTGTAAGAAATCAAAACCTGGGCATTTATTGTTTTTGCTTTTAGATAGTGCTATTTCTAAGTCTTGTATAGTAAACAGAGGTTCTAGCTGGGTGGGGGAATGATTCCCAGTTTCAGTCTGAATGATACTGTCTAGGATGTTATTTACAGAATCCACCCAACATGGGGTTGGGGTTCCATCTGGTTCGACAGTAATTTCTAAGACATCTCCTCAATAAGTACCCCTACAGTGTGGCCACAATGTAATTTGCACGCCTGCCACATTTAGGTTTTAAATCGCTATATCTCAGCTTCTAGCAGTTCAATTTTAAAAACCAAAATATTTCTTTCGTCATTCTCTACCATATTTCATAAAAAATTTCAACAGAAAAATATTTATAATTCAACATGCAAAAGAATAATGGTGAGCATTGTAAGTGGTACATTGCTGGATAACGAATTTGGTTCAAGAACAATGTGAAGATTGTAGCAGCTCGAGATCATGCTCTTCTTCAAACAGCATTTCCAAAAGAGGATGTAAGTCAAATGTGGCCTGTAACAGCTGCCATGGCTCTCTCAACAACAAGCCAGCTCCATTGAAGTCAAATGGTTTTAAATATCAACTGATACCACAGTGCTTCTTGCCGAAACTAGATTTGGTATTGGAACATCTCATAACCCCCGAGACTCCCATTCATGCAGATTCGTCGTCCTGGTGCATTCATACAGTTAGTACAGCCTCGGTCACATGATAAATCTTTGCCTAAAGAAGTTTCGCCATACTTTTTTTTTTTTTTTTTTTTTTTTTTGCAAAAAATAACACGACTGGGGAGTTTTAGAAGGAAAGTTTTATTTTGTCTCGTTAGCGGATGACCTTGAGATTGGCATTTAAGAAATTGGTGGTGGATATTCAAGAAGTTGAAGCTGTTTGTGTACAAGACTAGGTTTTTCAAGCTGCAGGATGGAGTGTAATGTGCTGCTATCAGTAAAACTATGAATATGATTTCTGGTTAGTGAAGATCATTAATATATACTAGAAATAGATGGAGAAACTTGGGAGACACCTGCATTAATGGACAAATTAGATTCCCTTCCCTTGCCGGTACAGTATAATATCATTCTTGTGATCATTGGAAAACAAAAATGCATCAGAATTCATGCAAAAGAAATAATTTATTAATATTGCTGTAGCTCAAACATAGATTTAACTTATATTCAGCTTTCTGATAATACTGACATTAATTATAGCCCAATGCCTGCTACTTACTTTGTCTTACAAATCTAATATTAAAAGTAAATGCTTCTTTTTAAATAATTCTACTCTGAGTTACTGAAAAAGAAGCCCTTGCTATTTTTAATATTAGATTATATTTTTTGACAAGAGATTATAGATCTCTCTCTCTCTCTCTCTCTCTCTCTCTCTCTCTCTCTCTCTCTCTCTCTCTCTCTCTCTCTCTCTCTCTCTCTCTCTCTCTTTCTCTCTCTTGCAAATAACCTAAAACTCTTATCTGAATCAAACAAATTTATAAAGGGTTGGAAGGGTCAGGCAGAAATTGCCAGAGTTCAGATATATAGCTGACAATAATCAAAATCAGTCTTTATAAAATAGAAGAAAATATCTCCAACAAGGTTCTAAGATTAAAACTTTTAACTGGGCATCCTGAAAAAAAAGTAAATGTTGTACCAGTTCATTTGTACAAAAATATGAGAACTTGTACAAACTAATTCTCTTATGAAGAAGTAAACATTGTTTTGAAGAATTTTCTACATAGATGCAATAAGACATTTCAATAGCTTCCCTGCCTTCACAATAAAAGCAAACAAACTGGCTTGCTTGAGTGAAAAACCCTTGGGGGGGGGGGGGTTGAAACAAGGTACATATGGTATTCTTTCTTGTGCCAACTAATGTTTAAATGGCTTTATTCTAAAATGTCTTTTAGAATAAAGTAAAATTTTAACAATTTTAACTTTATTAAAATTGTTTAAATTTTAACCAGTTAAAATTGTTAAAATATGCAGATGACTGTAGTTCTTCCTTACAGGTTACTTTTGATCCAACATTTCTGATTAAATTATTCAGTGAGATGTATGGATGGAATCCTGTCAAATGAAATTCTACTTTATATAATAAATTTCACATTTATTTATTATATAAACATATTTTATATACCATGAAAAAACTAACTCTTGATCGTTTTATTTGAGCAATGTCTTATTAAAATTAAATAGATGCCATATTTTAATTATTAAAATACCAAGTATTTCTTTGTTATAGCAAAACTACTACTCTTTTAAAGAAATGCAATATTTTTATGATATTATTTGAAGAGCTTTTCTTATCTAAATTTAACTTTTTTATTGAGAGCCATGTATTTATTATATCATTTATTGTTTCCTTTGATAGGTAAAAAAGATTGCTAAAGAATATTATGATGACCTTCCTCAGCATAACTCATGGATTAGAGTTTTATATGATTTTATCACAGATCCTGATATTGGTCCGTATGCTCGAATTAAAAGAATACACATTGATAATAAACACAAGCATAAAGAATAGCTGCGTTGATCAATTTCTGTGATTTTTAAATGTGCTTCAGTATGCCTCACCAGTTTGGTGTTGACATAAATACCGATTCAAAGTGCTAATTTTTTTTATCCCGTTTCTTATTTGTTTATGAACAGAATATTGAAGTTGGATGCATGTTTTTATATAAGGATACAGAATTCCTTATACATTTGAGATTATTCATAATTTTCTCAACAGCTGAAGAAAAAATATTATTGGATGTTGTATAAATTCCTGTTTATGTGATTTGAGTTTAATTATCTTATAAGAGTATTATAAATCTCTCTTCACCTAACAAAAAAATAATGATTATAATAACAAAGTAGCCATGTGCATACATGAATTTCTGACTATCTCTAAAAGAAAATTCAGGTATTGATTTAACCTTTTCCTTTTACTCTTATAACAATTCAGAATTTTATTGCTGTCTTCTTTATCAGTGTTCTATATGTTAGTTATTATAAGATAACTATTGACTGATATAATGGTAAATTATCCGGGTAATTCATGGGTCTACATTAAATGCATAAATGTGTATGGTGTGAGCCTTTACAAAGTAAAAGTGCACTTGATGACTTATAGTTGCTGAGTTCCTTTTTGTGGGAGGGAGAGGTGAACTTTAAGGTAAAGATTATGTAGAGTATTATGGGTGAAATCACCCATATTATGGTATGGGTGAAAATTTATTCTTAAATATTTTTTTTCCTAATATAGTGTACAATTATGATTTTTGATCAACAGCATTTGATGAAATGCACTGCTAGTTTTTGTATATACTAGTTACTACAAACTGCAAGCAGAATACTAATCCATAGCAAGTGCAGCCATGGGGAGTCTTACTTTATTAAAAAGCGTAAAATGCCAAATGTGTTCTTCTTGGTTAAAACTGGTCTTGTATTGTTGTAGTAAAAAAAGTAACTTTGTACATGTTTTTATCATTAATGATATAATTAACTGTTTTTTAATGTCTGTATTTCTTGGAATTTGGAAAGTGTGGTCTATGTTACAAATGATTGCATATGAACAGCCATTTGTAACATAGCTTATAGCTTATTTTGGCCATACTGCAAAGTCAATTTATTAGCCTAGACAAAATGCAGATACACTAAGTGAAATCAGAGTAATACTCTCAACAACCATAGTGGCAAAGAGAATATATATGTAATTGAAATAACATCAATATTTCCTTTACTTATCAGACATATTATTAGTTAACATTACTTTATATTGCTAAGAAATCTTTAGGACAGTTAAAATAATTATTTACAAAAGTATGTATTGATTAAGTATGTATGTATGTATTGATTTTCAGGGAACAAATTCACCACAGAGCATTTTTGGTACAGAGGTTGATGCAGAGCTCTTTATCTGGCTCAAGCAATAGTTAAAATTATGTTTGTTATTTGTAAATAATATTTACAAATTCTTAACTAAGAAAATTCTGATTGTGTTCTTAGTTAGTTGTATGAAATACTTATCATACAGAGATTTTAAAGAAAAATCCATTTCTAATTTTCACTCTTAAAGTGGTTTACAAAAATCTGATTGTTTTCTTTTGTGTGTGCGTGCGTGCGCAAACTGAGACAGCCTTGCATTATAAATGCCAACCTATGAGTCTCCAAGTTTGTAGGCAAAGATTTGTATTAGAGAAATGCATGACATGGATTCTTGCCATTATTACTTTAGGAGAGGGCATATTTCTAGTTTCTGAGATTTGCTTTATTTGTGTTTACAGTAGTATTTGCATTTTCACTCTAACAGTGGTTAAGTAAATGTGTTAAAAACCAAAGTAAAATTCTGAGCAAAAGTTTCATGCTACAGGAGTTCAATGAAAAAATGCTTGTGCTTATTTTAAAAATACCTCTTTTTGTATAGCAGAACAAAACAATGTTTGCTTATTTAGTTTATTTAGCTTAAACTGTCAGTTTTCTGTAGGGTAGCTAGCTTAATGGGCACATTTTAATAATTCAGCTGTGTATAGCTAAAAGGTTCCCAAAGTGTGGAGGACACTTATTTTCAGGAAGCACTTTTTTTTAACGAAATATGAACAAACCATCCCACTAATCCAGGTACAAAATGTTTTTTTTTTTTATTTATTTCTATTATTTGTATTTTTTTTTTCTTTGAGATTAAATGTATTGAAATATATATTTATTTATAAAAGTATGTATGTATTCATAGCTAAATTTTATGTCAAATCTGTTTATTTCCATGCTTGTTCTGGAACTTGAGGTGGTGGGTGAAATTATGAAAAATTTTAAGGAGCTCAAGGTAAAAAAACTTTAGGAATCAAAAATAAAATACTGAACAAGGCAAAGAGTTTTTTAGAAATAAAAATTTACTTTGTCAGTAGGTATATTTTCAAATAATCAAAATGCTACTACATAATAAACAGTTTTTCTCTTCCTTGACTATATTAAACTTTAATTTTAACATTTAATATAAACTGTTTTTTTTTTTTTCCAACTTAGCTTCAGAAACGGATGTTACACTTTCAGCTAACAATGAACATTCACAATAACACCAGATGTTTTACATTATGCACCACCCATTTCAGCTTAATGGAAAGGAATATAGGCTTGATTCTTATTTAATGGACTTCTGTGAAAATTTTGTTCTGTACCTGCAAACTTAGCAAGAGCTGTACACTGAATGTAATTACGCCACATTAAGTGCACAGCATGGCCTGGATGCATTGTAACAAAAGGTGCCAGAGGGTATCTACAAGTGTGGTAATCAAATTTAATGTAACCTGCTGACAACCTATTAGATGATGCCCCACATGTTTGGTTGGCCTGAAATGTCTGTACGGTGGTGTTCTGAGGACAGAACTCTCATGAATGCCTGTCAGAGTCTAACACCATTTCAGCTCTGTGACGTATAGCACTTCCTTATTGAAAGGTATCTTGGTGCTCCAGAAGACTATCAGCACCACAGACAGGTGCATTTGGTCAGAAATGATAAACCTGCATAAGTCACCAGTGAGAAGAGGTGATCAGTAGATAATCAGGGTCTCCCATCTGAACATATTCCCAGTTGCACTCCACTTCATACAGCAGGACTTAAATTAAGTACACAACCCCCAGATTTCCAGTCATCCATTGGATCCCTTCATGTCTCCACTGTGGGCACAGTTTACTTGTGGTAAACTTTCAGCAGGTGATGGTCCAACTGCACTAGCACCTGTTGCATAGTCATTCGTTGGAATGAGTCATGTAACCCCCTGTTGGGTTTCACAGTGTCAATAGCAACAGATTCTATGCAGTATGCCACATGCATTCCCACAAAATACAAGGTTCTCTCTCTCTCTCTGTCTGTTAAATATAATGTAAGAATGTGATTGCTGAAGTGTTTAGGTAAACATATAATTGATAACTGGCAGGCAAAACATTATGCAAATTCATGCATGCTAAAAGTCTGTTTAAACATACTTTAGGTTAGGTTTAAGGTGGTTAAAGCTAATCTGACACACAGTAAATTCCTATTATGGTGCTTTTGAAGAGACCAGCCTCAAAGAACACTTAGTGGAAAAACATAAATGCTGCACAGCTTCACTGGATTGATTATGGGAGTGTATTAACTGATCATGGGACAGAAGAAAAGTGTACTAAAATCAGGATGTAGTTTCTCATTTCAAGTGGTGAAGAAACGTGTAAGCATATGTGCAGTGTATGGAAAGAAATGCAGAAAAAAGAATAGGTAGCATTTCAAAATGAAGATAATGCTGTCATGTGTGCCGATTGTTTATTCATTTATCATAGAATATAATATTTCTCTGGACTATGTTCAGAAATATGTTTTCCACTAGTGAAATGGGAAAAAAAAAGAGGATATAGAAGAACAAAAACAGCAAGAATTGTTGTGACATTGAACTGTAGAGAGGGACTAAAGAGATGGTGACTTTGAAAAATGTGTCATTCTAAATTAGTGCATATGCAGTAATCAAACTAATTTCAAGCTATATCCCATTGGTGATAAACCTTCCAAATTTAACAAAAAAAAAAAAAAAAAAAAATTGAAAGTGGCTTTCTGTCATTACCAATATGATTATACAGGGTGCAATATTGAGCATCTTCTGAACAATGAAAGTACAGTAATATGGATTAAATGGGGGGGAGGTCATCCAGATTAAGTGATAATCTAGATTATTGAACCATAAGATAGCATTAAAAGAACAAAAACTTAGAACACAAATAAATGGAAAATATAATAAATAGCTGATGAAAATAAATAAAAAAAAATCACTGTAGAGCCTTTATTTAAAAGCTATAAAAAAGACAATACATTTATCCATCTATTGATGGATAAATATAGTGTATTTTTATACATTTATCAGGTGGCGTTGGCGTCTCATGCCACTTGACCATTGCTGCAAATACCACTTAAATACAGCTTCTTCCAGCAACACTTCTTTTGACTTTTTTAATGTCTGTCTATTTGGTTTTTTTTTTTTTTTTTTTTATGGACTGCTTTTATCACTTCTCACATTGAATTTTAAAGAAAACGTCTTTATAGATTCTTTTTGTTTTTTAATATCGACAGTCTATTGGCCGATACAAAATTCTTCAGCTTTTTTTTTTTTTTTTTTTTTTTTTCCCAGGAACACCATTTTCAAGTTGTTCTATCACTTTCAGCTTGTTAATGATATTTAGAGTAACATGTTTTCTTTTTATTTTATTTTCAATTCTTTAGAACCCATAATTATATAAAATATGTTAACTTATGTACATATAAAGAAGTACACAGGTGAAGCGATATAAGCAACAATATCCTTCCGACTCGCAGTCAACAACGATACTGAACAACACGCAAGACAATGTAATGTTTGTTCCGTCTCTCTCTGCAAAGTCAGTGACTCATCTGCCTTCCTAAATCCAGTGTCTTTCAAAGTACTCAACTGTGAACAGAATTTTTCATATTTCGATCCAGGTTAATTGTAACCAGATTAGCGAGAGTTTACTGTATGTGGAAAACTTGAGAAAACTCATGTACTCTACTCTGTTATCGTAAGCTTTTTTCCATGTATTATAGAATCTGGATGTGACTTTTCATTTTAAATTGGTGTGGAATACACTGGATACACGCTTGACAAACCTTGTTCATTTGGTATATTTCACTGATAGCCAATCCTTTGGTTCTTATCTTAACCTGTTCACAAGTACATATATATAGATTTTTGTTTTTCAGTGTCACTTCAAGTATAGTTGAACTAGTTCAGTGCTTTTGTCTTATGAATTGTCTTTGGATTTGTTCAGTACATGCTGCCATCTGTGTGTCCAAGAAACAGATGACATGGTTTTAATATATGGCAGCACAAAAATATCTTTGATATTCAAAGGATATTGCACCTGTCAACCATTCTTCCCCAATTTTGGCATACAAAAGCCAAAATTTAAGAAATTTTTTGGAATTCAGATTCAGAAGTAAATAAAATCCAATTATGCAACATGTAAATAGATGTGAAAAATTGTTTCAAAAGGGGGGTAATTATGAGGTGTGTGTGTGTTTTTTTTTTTTTTTTTTTTTAGTTTGATCTATGACTGGCTTTACTCCAATACTCAAAAATCAAGTCAAAAAAGAAGGGAATATTTAAAGGCATATGTATGTAATGAATTTTTCATCATCATGAACTTGATCCGGATATGGTCTTTTAAGGCTGGTTCTGCTGTAGCTCTTGAAGGTGGTCTTGTTTTCACCATCCTTGTTTTAGTCTGCCCACATCTCTCTTGCCTGTAGGTGTATAGTTAAATGCTAATTTTGAGATCCAGTTTGGGTTCATTCTTTCTGTGACTGATTCATTTTTTGGATACCTTTTTACGTAATCTTATTATCTTATCTACTTTTAATTTCTCACGAATACCTGAATTTCTTTGATGGTCTAGCCTTGTAAAGCCTAATAATGATCTTAAAAATCTCATTTGTGCTGCTTCTAGCTTTTGTGCATCTTTCTTATTTATTACCCAAATCACAACTGTAAAAGAGGGCTGATTTTGAAGTAATGTTGTTGCAATCTTAGTTTTGTAGTTTAGTGTGGATGTCTTTCCCTTCACTTGATATTAAACTTCCCAAATTGGTGAAATCCGATATTTGTTCTATTATTTTGTCATCAATAACAATTTACTGTTTGTATGTTTTTTCCACATATCCCATTGAATTTGTTTTTGAGGTGGAGATCTTCATCTCATATTTTTTTTGCCTATTTTATTTAGTTCATTAACTGCTGTCTGTAGTTCATCTTCCAATTTTGCAATTATAACTTGATCCTCAGCATATAATATGGTTTGGATTTTCTTCCAAGATAACTCTTTTATCACTCAAAGTTTTTACTGACACCACTCTGGTATCTTTAAGAACTATCCTTACAGACATCAGCAACTCTTGTTTGACTTTGTTGCTGGAACTGCTTGAGCCTTAATGATTAAAGTCTGAGTCTTAGGATGTTCATCCAGTTCCACCAAATGAACCAGTTCAGCAAAGGATCTGCCCAGAGGAGTGTCTCTACCCAGAGTAACCTACTTAAGCTGCCCCTTTAATATCTGGTTCTTCCAGTACATCTTCAAAGTTAAATGTTCGAGCTTATCCTAGTAGGACAGGATTTTCACATATTTCTAAAGTCTAAGGACTGTGCTTCTGCCACCACGTTTTCTTGTACCGAACCTTCACTTGGTTCAAAAGCAGTCAGTGACCCCTTGTGACTCTGAATGCATCTGCAGCTTGAGCCATAGTCCTTTGCTGCACATTAGGTCCAGTGTCAAATGTATTAGGATCCTTAGACTTTGTCTTGGTCCTTGTTTTCTGTATCCTCATCTTCTTAGAGCCAAACCTAGCAGTTCCATAATACTCCATCACTTAACTCCTCTGTCTTCTCTCTCTCTGCTGCCGTGAGCCGGAACTCTTCCTGTTTTGGAGAAACTCTTCTTCTTCTTCTTCTTGCATCAACCCCACAACGTTTTGCCTAATCAAACTCTCTGCTCAAGAGAGATAAAAGGTTCTTCCTCATATTGAGAGAGAGAGAGAGAGAGAGAGAGAGGGATTCTCGACATTTTACTAAATCTGCTGCTTAATATGACTGAAGTACTTAGCACAAAATCAGTAAATTAGTCTACAGAAGAATGCTAGGACAAAATACCAAAATTATGCAGAATTTAGACAAATTTTGCAAAAACAGCTCTCTCTCTGTCTGCTGGGGGAATCACCCCCCCCCCCAGTCCAGACCACATGAAGGCAGAGCTCTTCAGCAGGCTGATCCCATAGGGGAAAGGCAAAAATATTCGAGTTTTAATCAAAACTCGAATAATCAAAAAGACCTGTTATTCACAAAAATCAACCTCAGTGACATTGGCACTTGGGCCAATGCTAGGGAAAAAAAAGTTAATTGGCCTAATCTGTGTACGTGAAGGTATGGTTATTTATTCAGCAACCCACTTTTTTGCTGAATGCCATGACTAATGATATCCATAAGTGTAACTTCTAGCAATTTACAATGTTTGTCAACTTCACTGCCAGTTCTTCCATGAATCTTAAAGGAAAACCTTTTGTAAAGGTTATAAATATTATTTTATTAATCTTACAATGAAACCTCTCCCCATAATTATGAGGAGATGGTGTTTGGAATGTTAAAAAAATGTAGTTTTCCTGATGAGTTATTCTGTAATTTCAGCCCACAGAACATGCATATTGGCCTCCAAACACACTTGCATAATAAAGACAATGCATGATAATATGCAGACCATGCAGATAATACACAATAAAGACATGTTAACCAATGATCATATGGGCAGGTGCAAAGAAACCAGTGTACCAGAAGCCCCTACGTATACAACTGTAATACTCCCATTCAAGTGTCATTTTTTAGAATGACACTTGAATGGGAGTATAAATTTTTACAATGAAAAAAATGTTAAGTTATATAACAATTGTTAAATGTAATTGTTATATAACATGAATTCTATCACTAAATCCCACTTGTAACATTTTTCTGACAACTCCCTGCCACTTTCATTACGTAATTTGTGAATGGCCTCTAAGATGGTACAGTAGTTTCATTTGCCATCAGTGTTAGAATGGTATTTTTTTCACAAGCTACAGGGGATTTTCCACTCCCTTTTCTTTAAGCAATATAGCATCAATTTTAGACAACTTTTAAAATATGTTAAATGAAACATTAATACATTCAGGAATAATAATTATTAAAATGTCTTCCTCTCTCTCATTTCATATATTCATCATCACTTAGAGATTATATTAAGAGGTCAAGGTTTTGTTCAAATGTCATCAGTTTACACCTTTTCGGGGGAAGGATACAAAGGTAATCTTTAAAGTTTTTCACATAAAATACACATTGTATTACATTACTTTCTAACCAAAAATTGTTAAATGTTATTTATTAGGAAAATTTTAACAAATGGATTTTTGTGATAACTGTTTACCCGTATGGATTTCTAATTTCCATTATAGAACCTTATCAATGCCATTGTTTAAAATGGATTAGCAAATTCTATTGCTGTGCATAAAAATATATAATTTTATGAAGCCCGTTAATGCCAGAGATCTCTAATTATTCATCTGGTTTAGTTTTTATTTGACTTCAAGTTTATGTATCTGCTTGCGTAATGAGTCTTTTTAATAATAATGCTACAACTTGCACATTATATTTAAAATAATGTATGCTTATAAAAAAATTGTGCAAGGTCAATCTTGATGACTTTTTGAAGTAGCTGATATCATTGTAATACATGATAGAAATATTATATGCCTTACAAAGTCTCACAAATTATACATCTTATAAAAAAATAAAACATGTAACATATAATATCACACTCTCATCATAATGGAGTGGAACTTTTATTTTTCCTCTGCCATTCTATACCCCACAAATTACAAATAAGAAAGAAAAAAAAAAAACAGCTTTGTCTGCTGTGAATTTTTCAATTTAAAAAAAAAAAAAAAACTTGTCTTCAAGAAATTACTAAATTGAAAGTATGGCTTCAATAAACAAATCAGCTACTGAAATGAATAATTGTCTCAAATTCCTATATAAATGGTTTGAGCTATCACAGTGGCATAATTCCTTGCTAGACTGATTAATTTGACTTCCTGTTTGTGTGCACTTCCAGGAAATAGAGAAATATTTGAAAACTTAAGAAAAATTTTTGAAAAATATTTGAAAATATTTGTTTTAAACTTAAGAAAAATTTAGTTCATTACATATATTTATCTGTTTCAGGATGTAAGCAAAAATGATCAGTCTTTTTAATAAATAAATAAAAAATTTATTTTTTAACCTCTGTTATAATTTCTTTCCAGGAAAAATATAAAGCAATACTACAAACCTATAAATAATTTTTGTAAGCTGTTCTAACATGTGAACTCATCCTGAATTGATCTAAATTCTCTTTCTCATATGTGAAGTCTTGTGTGTGTTGATTTTTGAGAAAAATAATCCTGTAGAAATGCATTTGATGGATGTAACGTCTATTAAATTTAAATACTTCACTGAAGGATGGTGTGATGCTCTGCTGCATTTTGTAGCTGACATAAATGGAATGCTGCCAGGTATTCTTATGGGGCATGCTTTATTGTCAATAGTCTCGCATCTCGCCACTTTAGAACAATTCCATTTTTTTTCTTCCTTGGTCCATCCTCCCCTTTATCTAGTTTTGATTGTGTGACTTCTTTAGGCATAAATTTTTTGCTGACTCATAACATACTAGTAGCGTGAGTTTTTTGGTGAAGAAATGGTAATGCCAGATTGTAGCTTGTATAAAAATTCTGTGTACAGGGTGTGAGCTTTATTTAGAAGTCCTTGTGATAATTCTTCACAGACCTTTACAACTCAACTCACAGATTTGCTATAAATTTCAGATTTACCTGAATAAATCTTGCTGAACTTGGTATATCCTTCAGTGGAACAAAAGTTGGAGTTGATTCCATATCTACAAGCTTTATTTGGTATATATTGTAAGAATATTAGCCCGCAAGGAATGAGTTTTTGTCAATGACGTATCTTGGCCAGGGAAAAACATTTTCCCTGGTTCTATCCAGTGGCATTTTAATTTTTTTTTTAATTATTTTGTGATATAGTAATGATCTAATTAGCATTATTTATACCCCATTTAGTTATTAGTAGTGGCAAATAATGCAAGAAAGCAAGCTTATAAGGCATCAGACCACCTTCCACAACAGCAGATGCAAGTTTGTCCCAACAATCAGACACCCACTGGTTGAAGGCAAACTTTACATACTGCACATTAGCATTAGCAAGGGCACATGATGCAAAAAGCAAGCTTATATAGCATCAGCCAAAAAAAAAAAAAAAAAAAAAACACACACACACACCCTTCTCATTTCACCCATCCACTTGCTCCAAATGTTTGTCTAGTTCTGCCTTGAATCTGTTTAAGCTATCAACTTCTAAAACGACAAATGGAAGTTTGTTCCAGCAATCAACCATCCGCTGGCTAAAGGCAAACTTCCACAAAAACTTCTGCACATCTATCCTACAACTGTCTTTCCCGTCTATTGTGCAACCATCATTCCTCAACTTGAATTTGTCCCCATGAAAGCCCTACTAAATTTTATTCTGATTAGTAGTTTACCACATGAAGATGATCTGGAAAATATGCATTTGTTATGCTGTATTGCTACACCAAATTGTCCATATACATTTTATACTTGTATCTCTAGGCGCCTCTGTAGCCAGGTGGGAAGGAGCAGCAGTGCATAGCACACGCTTCTTGATTAGACCGGGGTTCGAGCCCGTCACCACCAAATACGGAGGATGCGGAAAGGTCAGGGAATGACCACCGCATATTCCCTGAGCAATATGGCCTTAGTTGCTAATGCTCCTAAAAACCAAATAACAAACAAACAAACTTGTATCTCTTCAGTTATCTTTACCTCATTATATATTGCATTTTTCAACTTGCTTTCCCACACTGACATCTGTTGCATTTTTTTCCCTTACCCTAAGCTACCATTGCATATTGTCATGTGCATATAGAATCAGCAGCAGTGGTGAATATTGGACATATGTTGCATAAATTTAATTTGTGTAAATATTAATGAAATTAAGAATATTATCTCTCACAATAATTTTTCTTAAAGTTATTAAAAAACTATTTACTTAGTCATACCTGTATCCATATAAACCTAATTTTTGACAAAAAAAAAATAGATTGTGTAACTTGTACATGAGATCTGAATATATGTTTATTTCAAGTTGGAAATTATATATAGATGGGAATCAGATGTTTTTTAGCATTAGTAGAGGCATATGATGCAAGAAAGCAAGCTTATGCAGCATCAGCCAAAAAAAAAAAAAAAAAAAACACTTCCATTACACCCCTCCATTCGTTTGAAATACCTGTCCAGCTGAGCCTTAAATTTATTTAGGCTATCAACTTCCACAACAAGGGATGGAAGTCTGTTCCACCAACCAACTACCTGCTGGCCAAAGGCAAATTTCTGCACATCTATCCTACATCTTTCTTTCCTCAATCTGAATTTATGCCCTATCAGGTGATTATTCTGAGCAAAAGGAAGAATCCCATCAGCACTGAACATGCTCAAACCATTCAAGGCTTTATACACCTCTATCAGATCACCTCACCAGTGCCTACTCTCCAGACACTGTAATTTGCAAAACTTAAGCCTTTCTTCGTAAGAGCAACCCTTTGTTCCATTCACTAATCTTGTTGCCCTTCCCTGCACTTGTTCCAGTAGCTCTACATCCTTCTTGAAATGAGACCTCCAGACCTGTATACAGTACTTAAGGTGTGGCTGACCATTGCCTTATACAAGTGAATAATCACCTCCTTATCCCTGCTAGAAAAAATTCCTCTATATCATTGACAAGACACCATGAGCTACTCTTGCAGCCCATCTTCACTGCTCAGAGAACTTCGTATTTACCTGCACAATTACTCCCAGGTCCTTTTCATTCTTTACCACTGTCAGTGTAGTACCACAGTGTTGATACGTTGCTCTGGGGTTGCTGTTTCCCATATGTAGTACTTTACATTTGTTAATGTTAAACTTCATTTGCCACCTCTCAGCCCATCTGCTCAACCTTTCCAGATCCTGTTGCAGCAGCATAGCATCAGTAGTGTCCTTAACAACCCTGCCAACCTTTCAATCAGATGAGTGACTGCAAAGACAGCATATAAAAGGAGAAAATAAGAGTTACTTCCTTTCTGACGATGAAATCTATTTGATATCACACTTTAAAAAACTAGATATCTCCAAAATCTCATTTCTAGAATAGTAAAATTTATGAAAAATTCTCCAGCACTTCTCCTTATAATCTTCCAGAATATGGTAAACAATTCACAGCCATTCCCTATGCACTTCAAATTAGCAAAGAAATTGCATAAATTGTAAAAAAAAAAAAAGTAATTTTGTCTAATTTTCAAAACTTTAAGCAACACCAAAAACATTTAGAAATGTACTCTAAAAATATACGAAAATAAAAAAATAATAAAAAAATACACTTTGTAAGAGTTAAAAGAACATAAATAAAGGCATTAATAATTGTTTTGTATCCAAATCAGATCTAGCCTTTCACACTTGGTTAAAAATCATAAGTGGTTCTTTAGAAAACCTTAGTCCTATCAACAGACAGATATCACCACTGAAGACTATAAAGAAGCATTTTTAATAAGAGCCATGGATAACAGTATTAATTGTAAAGGACCAATCAAAAATAGTCATTTTCACATTTTTGTGAATAGTGTTATCCCAAATTAAAAATAGGTATCTGTTTGACAGATACGTTGACCACAACAACTTCTCCAACTAATTAAAACTCAAAAACTTAAGTTTTTGGGTTTTAATTAGTTGGTTGCTAAAGTGCTGAACTTGAGCAACGAACTTGAAAGCAGATCTAAACTGAATGGTGACTAATACTTAACCAAACCTTATCTACAGTACTATTATAAAATCAATGTAGCTATTATTATTTGACAAACCTCTCATTAAAAAGTAAAGTGCAGCCATTATCAACCCACTGCAGGGTGGAAGCCTCCTCAACAATTCATGCTGAGGGAAATGGACCATAATCTGCCACGCTGGTCCAGTGCGGGTTGGCAGATCGACCGTATTCAGCAGTCAGGGGCTTGAACCCCGGTCTACTCAAAGAGCGTGTGCTACTGCACTCCCGCTCCTGCCCACTCGGCTACGGAGACCTCTCATTATGAAGTATAAAATGATTAATTCTCTGGAACAACCTGGTAATGAGATTAAAAATTCACTGTAGTTATGCCTTCCAAAATCCATGTTAAATTAGACAATGTAAGTCAAACCTTTGGCCATTCTGGTCTTTTTAACAGTGAAATAGTAATGGCAACAGGTAAGTAATATATTTTCTCAAGTTCCTAAATTTAATTCAGATTTAATCATAAGACTGATAATATTATCCTACGTAACTTAAAGTAATTTAATGTAGTAGCTTTTTAACAATTTAACTATATTCTCTTTTCTTTGCTGTCACTGATGAAATGGTATGAACATACCATGAACATCTGATTTCTATCTGCATGTAATTTCGAAATAGAAATAAACAGATAAAACTTCATTCCTCTTTTAATATATTTACATTATTACCTATGCACCATACCACTAAAGCAACATATATGATCTAATTGCATTTAGCTAATTTTTCCCTCCAGAACTATACCTATACCAAATGCTGCTTTTGGTGTTTCTGTTATAAATTTTATATGACAAATGTAGTAGTCAACCACTAAAGGATTTTAAAATGCCTAACTAAATATGGCAGATCATAATAAAGGGAAGCTAGGACTGTTTTCTGAGAAACAAGAAAATGGACAGTTCTGTATAATATCTTATACTTATTATTTTGTTTATTTCCACTTTTTTTAATCATGTAAAATCTGTAATAAATTGGAGCTGATTTTGAAAAGGACATTAACCTGTAAATGATTTTTCAAAGTCAGATTCTTTGTCTGAAAAATTTCCTGTTTAAGTTGTAAGATTTGTTTTGTTCAAGTTGTAACATTTGCTGCTACTTTTTAATTTTATATATTTTGGTGGTCTGCTTATGTATTTATTCAGTTCATTCATGAATATTGTAAAATCATGTTAAAACAAAATCCTCCACGATCTGTAAATTTTTGTAATTGTGAGGTGAGAGAAGTTATAACCAAATAGTGTAACATAGGATGATTTTCATTTTATTTTTACAGGTGCAATCTTTTTTTGTATTAATTAGAATATTTTAGTGTATTGTCAAATAATTCCTGTTTTTTTGTAGTAAAATTTTCCAGTTCATTTTGTACTGCTGCCCTTTTTTCATTAGTATGCCACAATCAGTTATTGATCTGCCTTTTCTTGGTATGATTTATTGTGGTCATGTATAATATGACATTTTTTAATGCTGTGTTATAAATAGTTGTAACATACAGTTTGGTGTATTTATTTTGTTTATAATGCTTAATTTTCATAATTTGCATGACATCAAACACAGAAATAGCCAACAGAAGAATACAAATGTGTTGTAATTCTGGTTTGTTATTTACCAAAAATACAGTGAAACACACATTCTTATTTCTCTTTAACTTAAATAGCATAATAAATTTAACTTAAATTGTAGCTGGGAATAAAAAAAAAACACCTGGTCCATGAATAAATAATACTTAATACTGTTTCCTTTTAAGGGGAATGACTCTTCCCAACCCAAAAAAAAAATTTTGAAAATTGAGAGAATGTTCATATATTTAAACATTTCCTTCAAAGTTAGTCTCCAATAAGCAGCAATTTGTATTATTACTAATTACAAAGTTTTTGGAAACAATCCATGAAACTGTGTAATGTGAGTGATTAAGTTTGTTTTTTAGCAACTTTCAACTATTTAACAAATGTTTTAAAGTTGGAAAAAGGAAGATGTATAGAGCAATATCATGTTTACTAAGGCATTATTAACCCAAAAGGGCATGTGTACAGGTGCAGTGTCAGCCAGCAAAATCTATCCCCTCCCCACCTTGAACCTACTCCTTCAGTCTTCTGATTGGCCCTTTGAAATGAAGCACTTCACTGTGCATCTCTCTTTTTTTTTTTTTTTTTTTTTTCCATGCCTTCTTTTATGAATGTGAAATATACTATTGATTGACGACCAAAAACAATTCCAACATCATTTTGCTTTTATCTGTCCATTCAGAATGTATTACCTTGTAATGTTCTTAACTTCGGCTCTTGAGATTTAACATTTTTGTTAGTAGATCTCTCACACTGTTTTTTTTTTTGTTGCAGCATGTTAGGGTATGCCCATACCTGTATCGGCAGGATGACACTCCATGTTAACATTTGCATTGTGATGAACTGGTTTGAGGATGTAACCGTTGAAAAGTTGGACTTAGCATTAGTAGGGGCATACGATGCAAGAAAGCAAGCTTATGCAACATCAGCCAAAAAAGAAACCCCATTTCACCCCTCCATTTGTTCCAAATGACTATCCAGCTCAGCCTTAAATTTGATTAGGCTATCAACTTCTACAACAAAAAATGGGTCTATCCCACCACCCGCTGGCAAAAGGCAAACTTCCGCACATACATTCTACAACTGTGTTTCCTCAATTTGAATCTAGGCCACCTCACGTTCTTAATCAGAGCAAGAGGAAGAATTCCATCAGCATGCAGCTTGCTCAACCCATTCAAGGCCTTATACAACTCAATCAGATCACCTTGCAGGTGCTTACTCTCCAGGTGCTGCAATTTGCAGAACTTATGCCTTTCTTGGTAAGAGCATCCATTTGTTTCCCTGACCAATCTTGTTGTCCATCTTTATACTTGTTCTAGCAACTCTACATCCTTCCTAAAATGAGGCCTCTAGACCTGTACACAGTACTCTAGGTGTGGCCTGACTATTGCTTTGCACAATGTGATAATCACCTCCCTAGCCCTGCTAGCAAAATTCCTATATATCATTGACAAGACTCAATGACCTGCCCTGGCAGCCAGTCTGCACTGCTTAGCAAATTTCATATTTGACTGCACAATTACCCTCAGGTATTTTCCACTTCCCTGAGTGTAGTACAACACAGTTGGTACGTTTTTCTTGGGCTATCGCTACCCATATGCAGTACTTTGAATTTGGAACGTTAAACTTCAGTTGCCACTTCTCAGCCCATTTGCCCAACTTAACTAGATCCAGTTGAGTAGCATACTGTTTTTACTAACCTTAACAACCCTGCCAACCTTTGTATCATCTGCAAACTTGGACATTAATCCTGATTAATTCCTTTCTAACATAATAATCTGTTTATTATGTTAGAAGGGATCAGTGTATAATACAAGGGAAATGAAGGAATGAGTAATAAAGAGAAAGAGTCCAAATAAAATAGATTAAAGAGATAGAAAATAGGATAGGTACTGGGTTAAGAAATGTGTTAGTGGGAAAGTGATAGAAATATTGTGTATAGGGGAACATTGAGAGAGTTGTGAATGTATATAATGTATTAGAAGGGAAATAAAGGGTTTAAAGAAAGATTTTGAATATGTTTAAATGATAGATAAATAAGGGCCTCCGTAGCCAGGTGGGAAGGAGCAGCAGTGCGTAGCACACGCTTCTTAATTAGACCTGGGTTCGAGCCCATCACCACCAAATACGAGGGATGTGGAAAGGTCAGGGAATGACCACCACATATCACGGGGCAATATGGCCTTAGTTGCTAATGCTCCTAAAAAAAGATAAGGTATATGAGCAAAGCGGAATATAGTGTTTTAATTAGTGTAAAGGCAGTTTATCTGAACTATTAGTAACAAGAATGGAAATTAGGACAATGAAGATTTGTGTACAAATATATTGTAACAGTGTAGAGTGAATAAAGATGAATATAGCATTTTGAATATTGCTGTATGAAACAGTATTGTATCAAGCAGTGAAGAAAATATGTATAAGTATTAGGAGTTAATTAGGAAATAACACAAGAAGAATGAATCATTTTTTATTTAATTGTCTAATCAGATTAACTTTCATTTCAAATAATTCCTATAATAAAGACACAACCCAGGGGAATGCATCTGGTTATCCCCTGGGTTTTGTCTTTATTATTATCTTATATTATTTCTCCCTGCTTGGGGGTTCTACTTCGTGATGGGTATTGCAACCAAGTACACACGGTGGTTATGTCTGGAGTTACTGTTGGTCGAGGAACTCTCCGACTATCCTACAGGTGTTCATGATTTCGACTTTCTCGGGTTCCTTGTAGGTGTTCGCTGGGAGACCTACTGCTGCTAGGCTGTTATGTAGGGTCTCTGGCACCATACATGTGGTAGACGGGATGGTCGTTACTCGTTGATATGCCACATGGATTTTCTGCAGGTAGCCAGTGTTGGGTACTGCTGTGTCAATCAGATATGTAGCCTTTTCCTTCTTGTCCACAAGGGTGTTGTCTGGTCTGTTGTGTGGGATTCTCCTATCCGTTATTATGGCGCAGTCCCAGTACAGCTTGTGGGTTGGGGTCTCTAGTACTGCCCGGGGTTCGTGCTTGTAGTACGGTACACTTTCTATGACCAACTGGTATTTCCTTGCTAGCTTCTGATGTATTATCCAGGCTACCTGGTCATGTCTATGTGTGTACTCAGTCTGGATCACCTTGCATCCCATGGATGTGTTGGATCGTTTCTGAGAGCAGGTGGCATCGTCGCCATGTGTCATCTTACACTCCAGTCTCCTTGGCAATATATTTTCCATTGTTCCTGGTGTAGATTACCTGGTCTTGAATGGCGAGCATAAATCTTTCAGTCTCAGGGAAGAGCGTCCTGCTTGTGAGCCATGCATTGGAAGCAATTTTATCTATGTAACCCTGATGGAGATCATTGTAGCGTCTGCCGTGGAGTGTCTTCTCTGCCCATCTTTCTTGCTTCGTTTGTACCTCCTGTTTGGGGGGAGGAATCCTCGCTTAGGTTGAGTGAGGTATACCGCTTGTCTATCTTCCTTATGGCCTGGTGGAGGGCTGCTGTGTGTTTCTGGAAGTAATCCTTTAGGTTAAGTGTCGCTGTCTTCTGTTCAATGAGGTCTATCATGCCCCTTCCCGGGCAATTGTCAGTCTCTCCATGGCAGCTCTCGGGTGGTGTTGGCCACTCTTGGTCATCATTGTTCTTGTCTTTCTCATAATATATCCTCCAGCTCGGTGTTAGTCCAATCTATGATCCCGAAGGAGTATGTTAGCACTGGGACTGCATAGGTGTTTATGGCTTTAACTGTGTTCCCTCTTCAGCTTTGCTTCCGGCAGGCTCTGAGTATCTAACGATATTTTCACACCTTAATTTCCTTGAACTGTAACTGCTGAGCCTGCATCATCCCCAAGTATTTGTAGGCTTCTCCCTCTGCCATGGCTTCGATCTCTTTACCACTCTGCAGCTGGTAGTTTTGGTTGACTAATTTTCCCTGATGCAATCTGTTGGTCTTGCATTTGTCTAGACCAAATTCCATCCTAATTTCCTTGCTGAATTCTTCTGTGATCTGGAGTAGTTGCTGAAGGTGCTTCTCAGTTCCCGCATTGAACTTGATATCATCCATATACATCAGGTGGGTGAGGGTGTACAGATTCTTTCTTCCTTTGAGGTTATATCCCTACTTGCTACTGTTGAGCATGGTAGATAGCGGGTTAAGTGCTAGACAACCACAATGGGCTCAGGGCATCTTCCTGAAAGATTCCTCTCCTGATGGGGATTGACCTGGTTATGATGTTTTCGACCTTAATGGTGGTACTCCGTTTCTCCTAGGAAGTTTGTCACTATCGAATTGACTAGATTTTCAGCGCCTATTAGCCAGCTATGAGGCACCGAGTCGAAGGCTTTGTGGTAATCGATGTAGGCTGGGTACACGTTGCGGCGCTTCTTGCATGCTTGTTCCATAACCGCATCATGTATGGTTAATTGCTCCTTGCATCCTTTCTGCTGTTCGGCCCTTATGCTGTGGCTCTCCAAGTGATTTGTTATCTTCCTGGTTATGCAGCTGGTCAGGATCTTGTACATTGTTGGGAGGCAGGTGATTGGCCTATATTTCGGCGGGTTTCTTGTATCTTCGTCTTTATGCTTCAAATATGTGATTCCTTGAGTGAGAAATTTTGGGATTGTCTCTGGATGCCTTATCATTTGGGTGAACTGCTCTGTCAGGTGCATGTGTGTGCAAGTGAGCTTCTAGTACAAGTAGTTGTGGATGTTATCTATTCCTGGAGTTCACTAGTTGTGAGAGTTCTTGATCGTCTGTTTTACTTCCCAAATCTCTCATTTCTTGTACGTCCTTGGTTTTCTTGCATTCTAGGTCCAGGTGGTTCGGCTGTTATGTTTTACTTCCCTGCTCCATGTTTCCCCAGAAATCGTCTTCTCGGGTGGTCTGTTCCCTTGTTTCCCATCTTCTCCGAGATTCCTGTAGAAACCTCTTTGGTCCTCATCAATGATTCAGTTGTTTATTTTCATCTGGGAGCTCTTTGCATCAGCTGAGTGCAAGGAGGTTGTTTCAATGTGTCCAAGTACTCTCCTATTCTCTGATTTTTTTGTCTCATATTTGTTGTGGACACTGTCTCTTGAGGATCCTCTTCACTTTTCTATTTAATTTCTTACTCCTATTGCCCCCGTTGGTACTGGATCAATTGGCCTATCTTGACTTAATTCTATCTTCTGCTAAAATCTTTCCCAAGTTGGTAGTTCCTTCTGTTTTCGGTTCTTCTGCTGCTGGCCTCTTGCTTCTCTTCCATTAATCCTCGTGAATGCTACCGCAGCACAATACACAGCTATGTTGGCCTCCAGTGTTGCACCATTGCTGTCTAGATAATGTGGTATTATGTGCCAATTCAGGTGGTTGTGAATCCACAAGGTTCCATATTCTTTATCCTTTTTAGTTACTCAAGTCCTTGATTTTTTCCAAGATTGCAGGGACTATTAGGTTCTTCATGAGGTTGGTCCTTCTCTGGTCCACTTCACTATTCGGTAACCTGAATATCTGGGAATTGTTCCAGGTGTAGTCTCGCTCTGTAAGTTGTCATATCGGACTCCAGCTTCATTATTTCGTAGTATGCTTGCATGGTGTACGTATTCATTTCGATGCTCCACTTCATGCGTTGGCGTTTTCCCTCTTCCTTGGTGGTCACTAGCACAGTTGTGCAGGAAGCACTTCCAGTTGGTGGGGCTGAATGGTCTTGCCATACAGGGGACCTCCACTGTCTTCTTCGGGAGACCGTCTGATTTTTCGAAACCACCCCTCTGCCTAAGGCAGGAACATGAGTGACTATCCTGTACCACACTTAATGCAGTATGATTAATATATCTCTGTGTTATCATCCATTAATTTATTCTAATTTATTACTATTATTATTATACTCATCTCCCATCATGATGGAGCCGCGTTCACTCCCGCAAAGGCGCTACTCGAACCTGGGTCCATCAGGCTCGTAGTCCTCTATCATAACCACTGGTCCATCGTGCCCCTTGTTATTATTAATAATAATAATAGTAACAAGAAATGAGGATGTGAGATTTGGGAAGAAGTAAAAGAGACGGTCAAGAACTCTCACAACTGGCGAACCCCAGGAACAGATAACGTCCACAACTACTGGTATAAGAAGCTTGCACACACAACACCTGGCAGAGAAGTTCACCAGAATGATAAGGCACCCAGAGACAATCCCAAAGTTTCTCACTCAAAAAATCACATCTGAAGCCTAAAGACGAAGATACAAGAAATCCAGTGAAATATAGGCTAATCACCTTCCTCCCAACAATGTACAAGATCCTGACCAGCTGCATAACCAGGAAGATAACAGATCACTTGGAGAACCAGAGCATAATGGCCGAACAGCAGAAAGGCTGCAAGCGGCTGAGCAAAGGATACAAGGAGCAATTAACCATGCATGCTGCGGTTATGGAACAAGCATACAAGAAGCGGCGCAACATGTACACAGCCTACATTGTTTATGTAAGGATTCGACTCGGTGCTTCAGCTAGCTAATAGAGGCGCTGAACATCTGCAAAGTTAATCTGATAGCGATAAACTTCCTAGGAGAAACGATGGCGAAATGGAGTACCACCATTAAGGTCGAAAACATCACAACCAGGCCAATCCCCATCAAGAGAGGAATCTTTGAGGGAGATGCCCTGAGCCCATTGTGGTTCTGTCTAGCACTACTTACCATGCTCAACAGTAGCAAGTACAGATATAACCTCAAGGAAGGAAGAACCTGTACACCCTCACCCACCTGATGTATATGGATGACATCAAACTCTACGTGGAAACCAGAAGCACCTTCAGCAACTACTCCAGATCACCGAATAATTCCACAAGGATATCAGGATGGAATTTGGTCTAGACAAATGCAAGATCCACGGATTGTGTCAGGGAAAATTAGTCAACCGAAACTACCAGCTGAAGAGCGGTAAAGAGATCGAAGCTGTGGCAAAGGGAGAGACCTACAAATTCCTAGGAATGATGTAGGCTGAGCAGTTGGAAGACAAGAAAATAAAGAATTGCCTCGAAAAATGCCATCAGAGACTCAGAAGCCTGCTGAAACAAAGCTGAATGGAGGGAATACAGTTAAAGTATTCCCTCCATTGAAACGTTAGAGGATATCTTGAGAAATACAAGGACAATGAAAACCAAGGGCCTCAAACACCACCTGAGAGCTGCCGTGGAGAGACTAACAATTGCCCGGGGAGAAGAAGGAAGGGGCCTGATAGACCTCGAGCAACAGAAGACAGCGATAGTTAACCTGGAGGATTACTTCCAGAAACACAGCAGCACTCCACTAGGCCATAAAGAAGATAGAAAAGCGGTATACCCCACTCAACTTAAATGAGGAGTTTCCCCCCAAACCAGGAGGTATAAACGAAGCTAGAAAGATGGACAGAGAAGACACTACAATAACCTCCATCAGGGTCACAAATAAAACTGCTTGTTCTCTAAGACTGAAAGATTCATGCTTGCCATCCAAGACCAGGTAATCAACACCAGGAACTATTGAATTGTTGAGGAGGCCTCCATCCTGCAGTCGGTTGATAATAGCTGCACTTTACTTTTTTACTATAGAAAATACATTGCCAAGGAACCTGGAGTGTCAGATGACACATGTCAATGAGGCCATCTGGTCTCAGGAACGATACAACACTTCACTGCGGGATGGAAGGTGATCACCCAGACTGAGTACACTCAGAGACACAACCAGGTAGGCAGAATAATACATCAGAAGTTAGCAAGAAAATATCAGTTGATCGAAAAAAGTGTATCACACTGCAAGCACGAACCCCAGGCAGTACTAGGGAACTGGGACCGCGGCATAATAACAGGACAGTCCCACACATCAGGCCGGACATAACACTTGTGGACAAGAAGGAATAAGCTACCTATCTGATTGACATAGCGGTAGCCAACTGGTCTGCGCGGGTAGCACAGTGGTATCGTCACCGTCCTCCCCACACCTGTTGGAAAAGGCCTGGGTTCGAATCCCGTCGATGACGCGAGGAACTTTAATGGGCTTTTTTCACTCCGTGGCTGAGTTAGTTGGTCTCAGGCGTAGATAGCAAGGTTTTTCTCCCCAGTAAATGGGTTTTTTTCGTCCAGCAAAACAGGCAAATCGACCATAGAACATACGCAATTTACAAACACAAATACGGATTAATGTATTTAATTACGGGAAACCCTAAAAAATAATAAAAATAATTTAAAAAAAAATAGCGTTAGCCAACACTGGAAACCTGCAGTAAATCCATTGGGAAAAAATCAGGAAGTACACAAACCTAAGACAGGAGATCAAAGAGATGTAGCATATACAACAAGTAACGATCATGGAGTCAACCACAGGTATGGTGCCAAAGACCCTCCATAACAGCCAAGCAGCAATAGGTCACCCAGCGAACCCCTACAAGGAACCCCAAAAAGTCGCACACATCTAAATTTCTCTAGAAAACACCGTCGATTGAAGTACAGTAAGAAACGTTCCTGAGAAATGTTGCGAATACCGAAAACGCGAATACTGAGTTATGGCTCCCATCGTAATAAAGGGGTTCTGTTCCAAAGTATGAAATATATAAGAAAAACTAGTCTAAAATTTTGTCTATGTATGTACTATATGTACTTTCATAATATGACTATGTACATAGACAGTACATAGTGAAATGCAAGTATATGGCATCGAAATGAAAATAAGAAACTATTTAATATTAAATGTAATATTTATTAGAAATATCAAGCAAATCTTTCAAACCAGCGTCGTTGCTAGCTAAAAAACTTATCCTGCCAGTGCTATCACCAGTTTCGCTAAAGTGTTGATAAAGGAGTTTTGCCTTTTCACGAATGATGAGTGAATATGGTTAACGGAATTTTATTTTGAGTTCGGTCTTCTATCCACAGATTTAAAGCTTTTTCCATTTTTTTCCAATTTAACATCACGAGTTACTGAGCAAATTTTTGAAGCAATTAACGCGTTTTCACGGACACTACGGAGGATTTTTTCTTCCGATTTTTTGATTGATCGTACCGTTGACTCATTGATTTTATGTTTTGCCACTGAGGAGACACTTTCACCATTAGAAATTTTATCTAATAACTCAATTTTATTCGTTAATGTCATCACCTTCTTTGATATTTTCACATTTCTCTTGTTATTCGTAGCCATATTTTTGTAGGGGTTAGAAAGAACTTGTCCACAATAAAGTCACTTTCTTCCGTTAACACACTCGAAAAAAGTCTGTTTTACACTGCAAAACGGTAGATTTATCACTTTTGTAAGCATATCAATTTATAAATTGATAAATTTATTCAATTTATAAGCGTATAAAAACAAACGACGAAACCTCCCATGGCAAGCGCATAACACATACTGAATAAGGATTAGAAAGAAACATCCACGCTCGTGATATTGTCACCCCCCCCCCCCCCACTGTGAGCTGTTTTGACCGGGAAAGATAATTTTAGCCACGCCCATGCTTTTTTATGGCGGAAAATGTTCACGGCGCTTTAAAATTCACATTTTTTTAGATTTCATTTTATATTAAATCGGCGATGGCGAATACACGAAACCGCAAATACAGATACCGCGAATAGCGGGGGTTTACTGTACTGATCTTGTAGTTGAAACGACATACGCAGCTGTTAGGGCCACCTAACAATGGAATGTAACGAAAATGCGAGACGAAAAAAAGAAATTGTTAACAAATATTTGTATCGTTGCAATCATATAATAAACACTTGTATTCTCACAGTCATATGACAAATGCTTGTAATGTTGTAATCATACTTACTGCAGTAGTAACTTCAGAAAGTACGAGTGTGACGTCATATTATTCAAAAATTCTAAAAAGAACTCCAGATTCTATCCAATACAGGTATTATCGTAAGGGGAGGCATGACGACCAGACTTTTACGGGGTTTTTTAGATAGACCTTATACACATACACTTATACGCATTGTTAAGGGGGTAACAAGCTCCATCTATCCATCCCCACCCCGGAATCCGCTCCTGACTCGAGATCTCATCATACCGGCAGCACGAAAAATACGTCACGTGCACTAATCGCACTACTAGAAGTGCAAGCGTGGGAGGCGCGTCTGGTGCAAACTGTGGATGACGTCACTTCCGTGGCCAATCAATTTACTCGGTAGAAAGTCGGAAAAACTGCGAGCCTATTATTAAAATATTCACAGCTCCCCACTGCACAGAACGGAATAGAATATATGTCAGAAATATAAATGAATCACAATTTTACTGTAAAAAGACAAATGGTACAAAGGAGAAACGAGAATGGCTATTTTTTTCGGAAACGAGCAAATCAATTTGCCTCCGTAGCCGAGTGGTCAGAGCGGGACTGCAGTAGCACACGCTCTTTGAGTAAACCGGGGTTCAAGACCCTGACTGCTGAATACGGTCGATCTGCCAACTCGCACTGGACCAGCGTGGCAGATTATGGTCAATTTCCCTCAGCATGAATTGTTGAGGAGGCTTCCATCCTGCAGTTGGTTGATAATGGCTGCACTTTTTTGCAAATTATTTTCTAAGTCAAATAATAACTTAATGAACGGTTTTTAATGACTGGAGAAATATAACGCAAACTTTATGTGATCACGAGCGTTCTACTGAGCACATACGAGCGATGTGCACATATCGCAAAAAAAAGTCAAGTTCTTCAAATAGTCGTATTATGAATTGATGATGATAATGAATTGATGAAAAATACAATCTGAAGAAAATTATTGGAGAGAGGTTTTAAAAGGAATAATAGCTACCGTTAAGTTACTGAGTAAATTGGGACTATCGTTTAGAGGCAATAAAAATGATATTTTTTTCTGATTCTTGCAGAAATTATTTATCGTGTCTACATTATTTCAGTGAATTTGATGATTTTTTTTAAAACATCACATTAAAATGTACTGTGGTTCTGGCGGATCAAATTATCTTTCTTTACCAAACGTATGATGAATTCATAGAGTTAACAGCTAATAAAACAAGAGAAATATTAATATCAGAAATTAACGAAGCTGCTTATTTTGCAATAATACTCGACTCAACACCAGACGTTGCCCATATTAACCAATAGTTATTATAATTAGGTACGAAACAGCAAATTCTCACATTAGAGAAACTTTTATTGGGTATATCAGTATTACACAACATAATTCATTATATTTAGAAGAGGAAGTATTAAAAAATTTAGAAGAATTATCTTTGGATATAAAAATATGCAGGATGCAAAGCTATCATAACGCTGCCAATATGAGAGCTTGAAGAACAGGGTGGATGCCCTCGAAGGATTAAAAGTGAGGGCCCATCAAGCTCTCAGCTGCCCACACCAATGCCAGAGCTTGCACTTGGTCATCGCGCAATACAGCGCAGCCCCCAAGACTGAATGCGCTTGTCCCAAAGGAACTAGTAGTTGTTGGTGACTCTATTGTCAGGGAAACGGGAAACATGCTTTGTGAAAAGGATAGGTGGAAGAGGACCAGGGTATGTCTACCAGGGGCAACGGTTGATGACGTTGTAGAGCGGATATCATCTTTTAAGGGCACAAAAGGTGATATAGTTGTACAAGTTGGCACTCATAATATTATCAGTAGGAGATCCGCGTAATTACTTAACAAGTACAGGTCACTGTTGAAAAAAAGCCGTGAATTCGGGTTGAATTTGAAAGTGTCTGCAATTCTGCCCAGACACGATAGGAGGGAGTATATGATGAGAGCCCTGTCGATCAATTCGGTCCTGGAAAGATTGTGAAAGGCTCAAGGGATAGAATTTTTTCAGCCTGGTCTATACTTTTAACAGGAGAGACTGCTTCTACAGGGATGGGATACACTTAAATAGAAAGGGTGCAAGAATGTTTGCTGATGCCATCGAGGCAGTGTTAGGTGGGTCGGAAAACTGCTAGATTAAGGGGATACAAGGACTAATAGATTAACAGTAGCCACTGGCAGAGGTGAAAGTGATTCTAGCACTGCTTCTATTGGAATGAGCAGCGGCCTGGAAAATAAGATGCAGGATATTTCAGAGACTGCTGGGAATCATTGGGGTACAAGTAAACACATGGGTTGTGCTAGGGTAGCTAAGAATAGGAACAGGGGCATGTATACTTGCGTGCACACCAATGCTAGGAGTTTAGTGAATCAATTTGATGAATTTGAGGTATTGCTCAAAACATCAAAGGCATATATTGTTGGGATTTCAGAGACGTGGTGTCACACAGATATAAGGAATGCAGAACTGGAATTGGGGGGAGTACAATGTCTACAGAAAGGATAGACAGGATAGGAAGGGAGGAGGGGTTATGCTATTAGTTAAGAAATACATAAAATCCAATGAAGTGAAGCCAGTCGACATCGCTGGACAGTGCAGTGTCGAGTCAGTTTGGTGTGACATAAGCATTGGGAGATCAAAATTGAGAGTAGGAGTGTGCTATAGGCCTAATGACTCTGATATGTATAATTAGAAACTGTACAGGGAAATAGAGTGAGCCAGTAAATCAGAGAGCCTTATCATGGGGGATTTTAATTTCCCAGATATTGGCTGGAATTTGTGGTTTGGTCACTCACACACTAGCAAGGCTTTTGTGGATTTATTGGATGATTGCTTTCTACATTAGCAACGGGAGGCAACTAGAGGGAGTAATACTCTTGATTTGATTATCACTAGTGATTCTTCATACATTAAGAATCTGCAGATAAAGAAACCACTAGGTTGCAGTGATCACAGTGTGCTGAAGTGGTATTTACTCAAAGAGGTAACTACCATTAGGGGTAAAGGGAAGGGTTATTGCTTTCGTAAAGGCGACTACGATGGACTGAGACAGTATTTAAATTCTATACAGGGGGACCAACTGATGATGTTACCAACAGCAAATTCAAAATGGGAAGCATTCAAAGAACTTTTCTTGGAAGCTACAAGGCTTTACATACCAACTAAGAAATATTTTTCAAAGTTTAGGCCTAAATGGATGTCAGATGAACTAATGAGACATATGGCACAGAAGAAAAATGCATGGGATAGATACAAATTAACACGTGACACAGAAGACTATGATAGATACAAGTTGATCTGTAACCAAGTTACAAAGGAGGTTAGGCAGGCGAAGGCAGATTATGAGATATCTTTCGAAAGGGATGTAAAGAAAAACAGCAAACAGTTCTTTACTTATGTAAACTCTAGAAGGAAGGGGATGAATCACATTGGTCCACTTGATATCGATGGGTCAACTGTTGATGATCCTGCTCAGGTAGCTAACAAACTAAATGAATATTTTGCATCGACATTCACACATGAGGAGTTATTCAGCGAGGGGAATGCCAGAGGTGTATTCAACTCTGGCAGTAAGCTAGAGAACCTTGTAATCTCTGAGAGTAAAGTGGAGGAGAAATTGTTGAAGATAAGCACAAGAAAGGCATCTGGGGTGGATGGGATATCCAGTTATATTAAACGAGGCAGCAATGGAAGTAAGCAAACCCTTAGCCATAATTATGAGAGCTTCCTTGGACTCAGGGGAAGTACCCATGGACTGGACATCTGCAAATGTGACCCCAATTCACAAAGGAGGATCAATGGCTGACACAAGTAATTATAGACCTGTGAGTTTAACTTCTGTTCCCGGAAAATTAATGGAGGCACTGGTTAAAGAAGCACTGCAGTATCATCTAGACAAGACTTCAGTTATAGCTCGGACACAGCAGAGTTTTGTTAAGGGGAAGTCTTGACTGACCAATTTGATTGGATACTTTGATGCAGTCAGAAAAGAACTGGATGCAGGGAATAACTTTGATATTATATACTTAGATCTTAGAATGGCTTTTGATACTGTTGCACTTGGAAGACTGCTGCACAATTTGGAGCAGTGTGGCTTTGGAGGCAAATTGCTGCTATGGATAAAGGAGTTGTTGAGGGGGAGAAGACAGAGAGTGGTAATCAATGGACACTGCTCATCGTGGACTAATGTTATTAGTGGTGTCCCTCAGGGTTCAGTATTGGGTCCATTATTGTTTTCTGTATTTATAAATGATATTGATGATGGTATATCAAGCTGACTGTCCAAGTTTGCAGACGACACGAAGGTTGGCAGGGTTGTCAAGGACACTACTGACACTGTGCTGCTGTAACAGGATCTGAAAAGATTGAGCAGATGAGCTGAGAGGTGGCAAATGGAGTTTAACCTTGACAAATGTAAAGTACTACATATGGGAAACAGCAACCCCAGAGCAACGTATGAACACTGTGGTACTACACTGACAGTGGTAGAGAATGAAAAGGACCTGGGGGTTGGTTGTGCAGGTAGATATGAAGTTCTCTGAGCAGTACAGACGGGCTGCAAGAGTAGCTCATGGTGTATTGTCAATGATATATAATAATTTTTCTAACAGGGATAAGGAGGTGATTATTCCCTTGTATAAGGCAATGGTCAGACCACACCAAGAGTACTGTATACAGGACTGGAAGCCTCATTTCAAGAAGGATGTAGAGCTGCTGGAACGAGTACAGAGAAGGCCAACAAGAATAGGGAATGGAACAAAGGGGTGCTCTTACGAAGAAAGGCTGAAATTTTGCAAATTGCAGTGTCTGGAGACTAGGCACCAGCGAGGTGATCTGATAGAGGTGTATAAAGCCTTGAATGGTTTGAGCATGCTCAATGCTGATGGGATTCTTCCTCTTGCTCAGAATAATCACCTTAGAGGGCATAAATTCAAATTCAGGAAAGGCACATGTAGGATAGACGTGCGGAAATTTGCGTTTAGCCAGCGGGTGGTTGGTTGGTGGAACAGACTTCCATCTCTTGTCGTGGAAATTGATAGCCTGAATAAGTTTAAGGCTCAGCTGGACAGGTATTTCGAACGAACAGAGGGGTGAAATGGAAGTGGTTATTTTTTATTTATTTATTTATTTTATTTTATTATTATTATTTTTTTTTGGCTAATGCTGCATAAGCTTGCTTTCTTACATCAATACTCCACGAGGAGGGTTCCAAGTTGGATGAATAGTGAAGTTGCCACATTACTTGAGCAGAAAAAGGAAGCATGGAAAGGTTACAGAGCAATAAAGAGTACTGAAGCCTATAACAGCTACAAGGTGATGTGTAATAAAGCCACAGAAAATGTTCGACATGCAAGGTCAGTTTATCAGAAATCACTAGCAAACAGAGTAAAGAGGGGGATAAAGAATTCTTCACATATATAAATGCCAAGAAGAGCAGGACAAACCAGATCGGACCTTTAAGTAAGGGAAAGGGGATAGTATTAAGTACACCAGCTGCCGTTGCAGATGAACTCAACAGTTATTTTGCACGATATTTACCGAAGAAAACCTTTTGAGGCAATTGGGAATTGTGGGACCGAAGGTGAAAAATATGTAATTAATGATATTGAAATTTCGCAAGATTATTTAATTGAGAAAACTTTCGAGACTACAGGCCAGTAATACTCCTGGAGTTGATGGCCTATAATCTTAAGAGAGGTGGCAAGTGAGTGCATTGAACCATTGAGGCTAATTATGCGAGCATCACTGGACCCTGGAGAGATTCCATTGAATTGGAAAAGTGCCAATGTATCTCCCATACATAAGAGGGAAGTGTGAAATTATCGACCTGTCAGTCTGACTTCAGTGGTAGGAAAAATCATTGAGGCAATGATCAAGAGTGGAATTCAGGATCATTTGGATAGAATTGAAATTCTCGAGGATACTCATCATGGTTCTGTAAAGGGAAAATCATGTTTAACAAATCTGGTTTGCAATTTTGAATGGGTCACTCATGAACTGGATTTAGGGAATAATTTCGATATTTTTTATTTAGATTTCTGCAATGCTTTTGACTCAGTTCCGCATGAGCGGTTGCTTTATAAGCTGGAACAGGTTGGAATCTCTGGGAAATTCCTTAGATGGATATCAGGATGGCTTCAGGGCAGGAGGCAGAGGGTTGTGATAAATGGCGATTCTCAGATAGGGTTGATCTAAGTGGTGGGGTTCCCCAAGGATCAGTATTAGGACCATTGTTGTTTTTAATTTTCGTAAACGACATTGATGAAGGGACAGACGGCGTGATGTCTAAATTTGCAGTTGACGTTAATATTGGTAGAATAGTAAATGATCAATGTCAAGCTGAGCTTCTTCAGAGAGACCTCGACTTCAGGAACGCTTAGAAAATGGCAGCTATGCTTTCATCGAGCAAAGTGTAAGGTATTATATCTAGAAAACAGTAATTCCAAAATAACTTATTCACTTGGTGGAGTTCAACTAAACCCAGTACTGGAGGCAAGGGACTCGGGTGTTACGATACAGTCAGACATAAAATTTTCCTTGCAATCTGTTTACAGGTTGCAAGGAAAGCCCGTGGTGTCCTATTGATGATCTATCTAACTTTTGCAAGGTAGAGATAGGGACGTGATAATTACATTACATAACACTTTTGTTAGACCACACTTGGAATACTGTGTTCAAGTATGGAGACCGCACTTAAAGAAAGACATCAAGCTTCTTGAAAGGGTGCAAAGACGGGTAACTCGCCTGGTGAGATCGGCAAAATGGCGTTCTTATGAAGATAGACTTCGAATATGTGGGTTCCAGAGTTTGGAAACTATACATCTTAGAGGAGATTTGATTGAGGTGTTTAAGGCTCTGAGAGGCATCAGTAAAATGAATGAGGACGAAATTTTCAATATTATAAATGATGCTAGAACTAGGGGACATAAATTCAAGTTCTGGGGGAAATGTTTAGATTGGACTGCAGGAAGTTTTATTTTAGCCAGCGAGTTGTAAATTACTGGAATAACTTGCCTTCATGGGTGGTAGGGGCTGATAGTTTGGGGAAAGTCAAAGGTCATCTGGATAGTGCCTTCGGGTGAGGGAAACGTATAGGATGATAGGTTTAATTTCCTTTTCTTTTATTAATTATTATTATTTTTTTAATAATAGTTTTATACCGTTTTTTTTTTTTTTTTTTTTTTTTTGACTGGTGCAGCATAAGCCATAGGCTTTCTTGCATTACTAATACTAATACGGCGATTACTAATACTAATACGGCCATTACTAATACTAAAACTAATACTAATACTCTGTTACTACAAAATCACTCATCTCCCTTTTAGAGTTTGATTAACTTCTGTCATTCTTCTCCTTGAGTAACTCCAGATGTGTGAATGTAGATGCAAAATACGCATTCATTTTATCAGCTACTTGAGCAGCATCATCAACAGTCGATCCATCTATGTTAAGTGTACCAATCTGATTCTTCTCCTTCCTTCTAGAGTTTACATAAGTAAAGACTTTACATACGTTGATTGGTTATTATGTTGTGGTTACAAAGGAACTGGATGCAAGAAATAATTTTGATATCATATATTTGGATTTCAGGAAAGCTTTTGACACTGTTGCGCATGGAAGACTATTGTACAAATTGGAGCAGAATGGTATTAAGGGTAATTTGCTACAATGGATAAAAGGATGGTTAAGTGGGAGAAGACAGAGGATGGTTAAGTGGGAGAAGACAGAGGATGGTTAAGTGGGAGAAGACAGAGGATGGTTAAGTGGGAGAAGACAGAGGATGGTTAAGTGAGAGAAGACAGAGGATGGTAATAATGGGTGCTGCTCTTCGTGGGCTAATGTTATTAGTGGAATCCCACAGGGTTCTGTGTTGGGTCCACTGTTGTTTTGTATATTTATCAATGATATTGATGAAGGTAATCAGGCTTAATGTCGAAGTTTGCAGATGACACAAAGGTTGGCAGGGTTGTTAATGACAGTAATGGTAGTGTGCTACTGCAACAGGATCTAGATATTTTGGGCAGATGGGCTAAGAAGTGGCAACTGAAGTTTAACCTTGACAAATGCAAAGTACTGTATATGGGTAGAAGTAACCCCAGAAAATGTACCACATGTGTGGTACTACACTTAAGGTGTTAGAAAATGAAAAAGACCTGGGAGGAATTGTGCAGTCAGATATGAAGTTTTCTGAACAATGCAGACAGGTTGCCATGGGGTTTGTGTCAATGATATATAGGAATTTTGCTAGCAGGGAAAAGGAGGTGATTGTCCCTCTGTATAAAGCAATGTTCAGGCCACGCTTTGAGTATTGCGTACAGGTCTGGAGGCCTCATTTTAGGAAGGATGTAGATTTGCTTGAGCCTGGAGTGAGAAGGGCAACAAGACTGGTGAGGGAAATGAAGGGATCCTCTTTCCAAGAGAGGCTTAAATTTTTGAAATTGCAGTTGTTGGAGACTAGGCACCTGCGCGGTGATCTGATTGAGGTGTATAAGGCCTTGAACGATTCAGCACGCTGAATTCTGATGGGAACCTTCCACTTGTTCAGATTACCAAACTAACGGGGCATAAATTCAAATTAAGAGAGGACAGATGTAGAATCTATGTGAGGAAATTTGCCTTTAGCCAGCGGGTCGTTAATTGCTGGAACAAACTTCCATCTGTCGTTGTGGAAGTTGATAGTTTGAATAAATTTAAGGAGGAACTGGACAGGCATTTGGAGGGAATGGTGTGATTTTTTATTGGCTGATGCTGCATAAGCTCATACACTTGCTTTCTTGCATCACATGCCACTACTGCTACTACCACTACTAGAACTCTTTGATGTTTTTCTTTCCATCGCTTTAAAAAGATTTCTGTTAATCTGCCTCCGCATGCCTAACCTCCTCTGTGCTTTATTAGAGACTAGCTTATATCTGCCGTTGGCTTCTGTGTCGGTTGATAAATTATATGTAACACATGGATTTTTCTTTTTGCCAAGTGCCTCATTAATTCATCCGAAAACCATTTATGCCTGAAACTTGAACAGTATTTCTTAGATGGTATGTAAAGCCTAGTAACCTCCAAGATTAAGTTTCTGAAGGCTTCCCATTTAGAATTGAACGCTGGTAACATCATTAGTTGATCCCACTGTATAGAATTTAAAAACTGCCTGAGACCACTGAGACCTGACACCACCTTTACGAAAAAAAAAAAAATCCCCTCCCTTTATTTAACCTTGATAGTAGTTACATCTTGAAGTAAACCTTACATCAGTACACTGTGATCACTGTCACCTAGTGGTTTCTTTATCCGCAAATTCTTAATGCATGTATGATCACAGCTGATAATCAGATCCAGGGTATTACACCCTTTGGTTTCCCCTCGAACATGGTTCGGTAGAAAACAGTCATCCAATAAATCCACAAAAGTCTTGATAGCATGCGTGTGCCCAATCCACAAGTTCCAGTCGATATCTGGAAAGTTAAAATCCCCCATTACCAAACATTCTGATCCATTTTATTCTCTGCTCAACTGTTCGCTGTACTCATCACAGTCATTAGGCCTATAACATACTCTTACTATCATTTTTCCTTTCTAGCGTTTATGTCCCACCAAACATACTCAAAATTTCGCTATCCACCCGTGTCAACTGGATGCACCTAATTAGATTTTATGTTTCTTAATTTTATGTTTCTTAATTTTATGTTTCTTAGATTTTATGTTTTTCATAGGCAGCCATCAGAACGCTGAGTTGGCGCCTAATTTCTTGACACTCTAGGCATATAGCACACACAAAGATATCCTCCTTGATTAGATCATATCTTGTTCTAGAAAGGTCTGGAATCATTTCACATTTCACGCATTGTTTTAGACTGTAATGCGTTGGAGAATCGTCCCTTTCGGTTCCCCTGCAAGCCACAGCACTCTGGCTATTCTGTGAACGCTGCTTTGCTGCACTTGTCTGGGTTATGAATCCGTTAAGTATAATTTAATTAACAATGAACGTTAATAAGATTAATAAATTTTACTGATTAATTGATAATACTATATTAATCGAACAGATTTCTAATACAGTGCTACGTTTTTCGCTAAGTTTTACGTTAACCTAATGCTATTCCGTATTGTATAACAATGACGGCAAGTTACGAACGTAAAATCGTAGCTTTTACGTTACGATTTTACTAAGTATTAACTTTGAAAATCGCTATCTAATTTAAAAAATAAACCACAGAGCTTGGCTAGAACTAAAAAGCTACTTTTAGAAAATTATTTTGTATAACAATTAAGGAAATAAAACGACTAAATATGAATGAAAACAGCGTTCGTCGGAGCTGCAAAAATCTTGGTGAACGTGGTAATAACTTCGTACCCAATTCTTGAAGAGTCATCAGTACATTGAACGGTCATCAGGAACATGGGGCTCCCGGTTATAGTGGATGCGAAATTTGAATATATTGAGTACAATGCAGGGAACACTATTACACTACACTTATGATTTACAAAACATGGATTTTTTTTACTGTTTGTGATGAACAAAAGCTTAAATTCCTAGAAGCACTGCTTTACACCACTTTAGAAATTTCGGACCGCATTTGGTACAATGTGTATATAGAGAACAGAAAGGATATTGTTATCATTATAAGCCATGTGGTGCAAGGAAGCCTGGGGCTTATGTTGCACCAGCCAAAACAAAATTCCCGATTTACCCTGAGAGAGAGAGAGAGAGAGAGAGAGAGAGAGAGAGAGAGAGAGAGAGAGAGAGAGAGAGAGAGAAGATATCCAGCTGAGGACCCTGGGTGTACCAAGCCCATACTCACCAGACATGAGCCCCTGGGGTGTGAATTTTCTATAAATGTTAATAAGCACAGAAGAGACGTGGAAGTTGATTCATTTGAAGTACATTGGCAATTTGCTATTCAGTCCGTCGGTCAGTTTGATGTGACACGAGCTCTGCTAAACGATGCAATTGCATCGTTTGCAATTGCACCCCAAAAGAGACCAATTACCCACCTCGTCTGTCAATCCCTTCTAATTATTTCTCTAATACTTCCTTAAAATTTTTAATGGGTCAGATAATGAATTACTCCTACCTAAAAGCGAAATTTTTGTACATCAATCCTACAGCCATCGTTTGTCAATTTAAGTTTCTCTTGCTTTATGCGTGTTGTCTCACAACGAGTAAGGATACTATTAGCACTTAGTTTTTAATTTACGAGTATTTAAAACCTTAAACACTTGAATATAGTACTCCTTGCAGTTTCCTAATTCCCAATCGCTGCAGTTTGCTTATCTGAAGTCATTCATGGTAAGGGTACCCTTTTGTGTCTTTGCTCATTTCTGTACCAGTTCCAGGAATTCCACGATCTTCATAAAATAAGACATGTATTCATTGTTCACGTTGTCACCTAGCCACTGCTTTATTCCATGGGATAATTACCTCCTAACAGACCTACCCGATATCATTTACAAAAATTCCTGAGCTATTCAGCAGACTACATGCAGTTCTCTTTCGTTCTCCAAAAGCTTGAATGTAGCACCACCTAAGTGATAAATTATTTCAGGATTAACACTGCCGATTTATAGTACCTAGCAATTATCAATGTTAAACTTCTATTGCCTGAAGGATTCCACTAATAACATTAGTCCAAGAAGAAGAAATAAAAATTAACTGTCATATTAAGGATTTAATTTGTATGCCCACGTAAATTAAGTTCATAAATTGCCTGTGTTTTCTGGTCGATAAGCCTTTTTTTTTTTCTAGACTAAAAACCTGGTTTTCGGGGAAAACATCTTGCTATCTACACCTGAGATCGACTTATTCAGCCTTTTAATTAGAAAATCCCATGAAACTTTCTAGCATCATTGACGGTGTTCCAACCGTGCCTTTCCCACCAGGTGTGGGGAGGTCGATTATATAACCACTGTACTACCGCGCACAGTCCAGGAAGGAAAGTGTCTATTTATAATCACAATCTCTTTTCTGCACATACACTGTCCCTTTATCCGTAGCAGTTACTTGTCCCTAGTGCCAAACTGCTTAAAAGTTAGAAATGTAACATGTGGAAGTGTGCAGAAGCTTCACTGAAATCTAAGTATACGATGTGAAATTTTTTTGTTGAATTTAGTTTATTGGTTACTAAAATATTGTCTGTACTCAGATTGACCTGAAAAGGATCTCCCAATCACAAAACCTAAATATGATTTCCATATAACTCCATTCATGTTAAGATGATCCTACTCATCCATCATTTGACCAACGTTCCTTCGGTGAGGTCTACCGGCAGCTCATAAAAGACCATATGCACCAAGGAGCGCTGCATTTTTTCCCAGACCGAAACGAGATATCCCAGGAGAATAATTTCCCCGTGTCATCAGGCCCGCACCATTCACTAATGGTTCGAGGAACACAGTGAAAATATCATCCAACTAGATTGACCGCAAAATTCATTTGAACTGAATCCAACTGAACACCTGTAAAATGTTTTAGAATGGAAAGTGAAGCGTATGGACATGCAACCGTCATATATTCCGTCACTTTTGAAAGCATTGCAGCAGCACGGCTGCAGATTCCTACGGATGTGTTCAGTCATCCAGTACTGTACAGCCAATGCTTAGGCGAAGAGTTGTTGTTATCCATGCTAACTGTGGCCGGTATTAGGGAGGTGGTAATAATCGATTGATCAATGATGGTACATCTTAATAAAGTGCTCTCTCGAGTAGTACAGCTGTTACTCGCTGTCCTCATTATACACGGCTGAAAGATACCCGACTTCGATTCCTGTTTATGACGTCAGGAATTTTTGTTTTTTTTCAACGTGGCTGAAGTAGTTGGTCTCAGCAGAGTAAGTTTGTTAGTTGGGATCAGGCACACTCATGCCTGAAAGTTTGCAATCAGCATATAGCAGCAGTTTTCGTTAATGCTTTGGAAATTAACTATCAAAATGTAAAGTTCAATAGAAAACAATAATCCACTACAAAATATTTAACGATTTTTTATTAAGCACTGAAAAATTTACAACAAAAAATAGTGAAATGGTTAACATTACCAACTACACTAGATTTTTCTACCAAAAGTCCTCCACGATATTTTATCATTGCCTTACACAGACTTGGCATTATGGCGATTAATCTGATAATATTATCTTGACTAACATTATTCCAAGTGATCTGCAAGGTTTCCTATAAATTTTGAGTAGACAGTCAGATCTGATGTTCTAGCTGATCCATAAAACTCTATTGAGGTTAAGTCAGGATTAGAGTGGCCACATGATAATTTGCAATTTCGCCTGCTGTGGCTTGAGAGTACCTGCTTAGCATTTCCTCTGGTAGGTACGGGACTTCCCCCTCTTCAGTTTAAACAAAGATTGTAATGGTCTATCTCCACTTGGCTAGGGACATATCTAGTTGTGGCCCACCTCCTTGTGGTGTAGACGGGCACCAGGCACGCTTACCAGGAGATCGCCTGCCCAGTGGCAAAGGGTCAGAAACAAGTAAACAACACAACAACACATAATAATAATAATTATTATTATTAGCCGTATGGTGCAAGGAAGCCTGAGACTTCCTGAGCCTGAAGAAACCTTCACCAGCCAAAAAAATTCCCAAGTTACCCTGAGAGAGAGAGAGAGAGAGAGAGAGAGAGAGAGAGAGAGAGAGAGAGAGAGAGAGAGAGAGAAGAATCACCAAGAAAGAGAAGAATGATGATATCCAGCTGAGGACCCTCGGAATGCCAAGCCCATACCCACCAAATGTGAGCCCCTGGGGTTAAATAATATATACAAAAATTAAAACTACACATTTATGTCCGTTCTACAGAGATTTGTATCATCACCGAGTAACATGAGGAGATGAACTGATGTTCCGGGTGCCGCTGTGCAGAAGATGCTATTATCTTCTGCACAGATACTATTATCTTTTTCCAATATTTAATTGCTAAATCCAATGTTGAGGTTAGCCCAAGTCGTAGTGGTTTTGAAACACTACATTGCCATGAAATCCTGCTTGATCAAGATTAAGTTTAAATATACACGGCAGTTTCTCCGTTCCTATGAATTCAATAAGGTTCAGTAAGTGGCTCAACATTCAGTTTCAATAAGGTTCAATATTTCAGGTTCAATAAGGTTCAATTGCGTTTTGAAATCAGTATTATCTTGTGCTTCCGTTGCTACTCGTGATTCTCCTGAACGTCGTTTGTCTTTTAAACTACCAGTTTCCTTGAATTTTCGAATTATAGTTTGTATTGCTATAAATGTAAGGCCCAATTTTTTTTCCCAATACTTCTCATGGAATAACTTTGTTTATACAGAGTTATAAAGTAGAATTTTTATTTTTAACACTCAGTTTCTTATTTCTCGCACCAAAACTTTCATTAAACACTCATTTTGAGAATCGGATATTCATTTTTTTATAGTACAGCTCTTACTACTCAATTTGCATTATTGCAAAATACTCCAGAATCTACTACAATCTTCTATAACATTGAAACACTCCCACTTTCTAGAACAGTATTATTATTATTCTTAGTAGTAGTAGTGGTGGCAAAAGATGCAAGAAAGCAAGCTTAAATAGCATCAACAAAAAAAAAAAAAAAAAAAAAACCACCACCCTTCTCCCGTCCATATCCTTCAAGAAATTTGTCTAGTTTTTCCTTGAATTTATTCAAAGCATCCTCGTCTACAGCAGCGTATGGAAGTCTGTTCTGACAAGCAATCCCCTGCTGGCTGAAGGCAAACTCCCGTACATTTAATCTGCAATTCTTCCTCAAATTGAATATAGATCCCCCTCATGTGTGTGTAGGCTCGGCAGGAGGAAGAATGCCGTTAATATTAAGCCTACACAATTCATTCTAGGCCATAAACAACGCAATGAGATATCCCTTTAGGTGGTGTCTAGTCTCGAAATGCAGCATTTTGTAGAACAAGCCTTTCTACATATGAGGACCCTTCTGTTACCTTCACCAATCTGTTTGCCTTTATCTGCACCCATAATAGTAGATCTATATCCTTCCTAAAACGAGTTCTCCAGATCTGTATACCTTACTCAAGATACGGCCTAATCATGGCCCTGCTCACAGGTGTAATCACCTCCATTTCTCTGCTGGCAAAGTTTCTGTACATCATTGACAAAATCCTATGAGCTGTCGGGGCAGCATGTCTGCACATTCCTATCGAATTTCATATCTGACTGCACAATAATCCCCAGATCTTTTTCATTTTTCCTTATCCTGAGTGTACCACACAGTTGATTGGTTACTCTGGGATTACTGATACCCATATGCAGTACATTGCATTTTTTAAATTGTAGTAGTAGTAATGCAAATAATTAGCATTAGCATTAGTAGAGGCAGATGATGCAAGAAAGCAAGCTTATGCAACATCGGCCAAAAAAAAAAAAAAAAAAGAAAGAAAAAAAAAAAACACTTCCACTTCACCCCTCCTTTTGTTCGAAATACCTGTCCAGCTGAGCCTTAAATTTATTTAGGCTATCAACTTCCACAACAAGGGGTGGAAGTCTGTTCCACCAATCAACTACCCACTGGCTAAAGGCAAATTTCCGCACATCCATCCTACATGTGTCTTTCCTCAATTTGAATTTATGCCCTCTCAGGTGATTATTCGGAACAACAGGAAGAATCCCATCGGCATTGAGCACGCTCAAATCATTCAACGCTTTATACACCTCTATCAGATTACCTCGCCAGTGCCTAGTCTCCAGACACTGTAATTTGCAGAACTTAAGCCTTTCTTAGTAAGAGCAACCCTTTGTTCCATTCACTAATCTTTTTGCCCTTCTCTCTACACGTTCTAGCAGCTCTACATCCTTCTTGAAATGAGGCATCCAGACCTGTATACAGTACTCAAAGTGTGGCCTGACCATTGTCTTATACAAGGAAGTATAAGGCAATGGTCCCTTATCCCTGCTAGAAAAATTCCTGTATATCATTGACAAGACACCATGAGCTACTCTTGCAGCTCGTCTGCATTGCTCAGAGAACTTCATATCTGCCTACACAATTACCCCCAGGTCCTTTTCATTCTCTATCACTGTCAGTGTAGTATCACAGAGTTGACACTTTGCCCTGGGGTTGCTGTTTCCCATATGTAGTACTTTACATTTGTCAATGTTAAAATTCATTTGCCACCTCTCAGCCCATCTGCTCAACCATTCCAGATCCTGTTGCAGCAGCATAGCATCAGTAGAGTCCTTAACAACCCTGCCAACCTTTGTATCTTCTGCGAACTTGGACATTAAGCTTGATATATCATCATCAATATTATTTATAAATACAGTTGAATACACCTCTGGCATTCCCTCGCTGAATAACTCCTCATGTGTGAATGTCGATGCAAAATATTCATTTAGTTTGTTAGCTACCTGAGCAGGATCATCAACATTTGAACCATCGATATCAAGTGGACCAATCTGATTCATCCCCTTCCTTCTAGAGTTTACATAAGTAAAGAATTCTTTGTTGTTTTTCTTTGCATCCTTTGCCAAAGATTTCTCGTGATCTGCCTTCGCCTGCCTAACGTCCTTTGTAACTGGGTTACAGGTCAACTTATATCTGTCATAGGCTTCTGTGTCACATATTAATTTATACGTATCCCATGCATTTTTCTTCTCTGCCATATGTCTCATTAGTTCATCTGGCATCCATTTAGGCATAAACCTTGAACAGTATTTCTTAGTTGGTATGTAAAGCCTAGTAGCTTCCAAAATAAGTTCTTTGAATGCTTCCCATTTTGAATTTGTTGTTGGTAACATCATCAGTTGGTCTCACTGTATAGAATTAAAAACTGTCTCAGACCATCGTAGTCGCCTTTACGAAAGCAAAAATGCAAGAAAGCAAGCTTGTATAGCCTCAGTCAAAAAAAAAAAAAAAAAAAAAAAAAATACCCGCAGTCAATGTTAAACTTCAGATGCTTTTTCTCAACCCATCCACCTAATTTTTTTAGATCTTGTTGTCAGAGTGTACCATCATTCTGTAATGTCTACTGCATTCAGGAGACTTTATACCTTTATGGGATATTCTTCTAATATTCTTAAATATTATTTAAGTTTTTTGATTTTTATACATAATAGAAAATATTTCAATAAAAATTTGTACCCAATTTGGTTCTATTTTAAAAAAATTTGAAAATGAAAATAAATTAAAAGCCATTCTAAACTTTTAAGCTGTTGTGTATATTGGACTACGGAGAGGGTAGCTTGGTTTCTTCTTCTGGAAATTTGATTTTCGTCCAGCAAATAGGCAAAATTGATCACACAACCCCCATTTTATAGACATGATATGTATGGTGTAATATGGTAAAGTTGAGGATGCGCCTAAAACATTCATTCAACAACGAAAACCAATGTTCTATGATACATTTATAGCCTAACCTACGTTTTTTGCCATTTTTATTTTATCTAATTTTGCTAATCTGTCACGTTGCTATAAGAAAAGCGCTCTCTCGGCCACCTATTTCCAAAATAATTTAGTTATATATTATAAAGAAAATACTGAAAGTGCATATTTATGTATAAAATTGCTGGGTTTGCTATAATATTTGGGTATTTGTAAATTAATTCATTGTGTACTTATCTTATACCTCTCTCATTGTATTTTATGTATATCTTTATATTGGATTGTAATAAATCGAAAACCACGTGTGCGGCAGTTGTGTTATAATAATATTGCTTATTTTTTATTATGAAACCAAATGGATTATATTCCATTGAAACACGGTCGTTGTAAACGGCCACTATTATGTGAGGAGAGCAAGAAGTTTAGATTAAAAAAGCAAAAGATGTCCAGACGACCGGTGTTTATTGGAGATTCAAGGCTGCTGTTCAGAATTAAAGAGGTATGTTTCGTTTTCCTAAATCTGGAATATTCAACTATAAATAACACTGGTCAGAAAAATTAAAATTTTTTTTTTTTCCATTAAAGATGAGAATACACTTTTGTAAACTAGTTTTGTGCACCAATTTCAAATGTATTCTCTGCCATCAAAGGCAGATATTGTTGAGATATCAAAGGCATGGTGTCACACAGATATAAGCAGTGCAGAATTGGAATTTGAGGAGTACAATGTGTACAGAAAGGACAGACAGGGTAGGAAGGGTAATGCTGTTAGTTAAGAAACATAAAATCTAAGGAAGTGCATCCAGTTGATATGGGTGGATAGTGCAATGTTGAGTCTGTTTGGTGTGACAAACATTGGGAAAGGGAAAATGAGAGTAGGAGTATGTTAAAGGCCTAATGACTCTAATGTGTACAGTGAACAGTTGTGCAGAGAAATAAAATGGGCCAATAAGTCAGAATGTGTTGTAATGGGAGGTTTTAACTTTCCCGATATCGATCAGAACTCGTGAGTTGGTCACTTGCACGATAGCAAGACTTTTGTGGATTTATTGGAGGATTGTTTTCTACAGTAACATGTTTGAAGAGCAACCAGAGGGAGTAATTGATCTGATCTGATTATCAGTAGTGATTAATCATGCATTAAGAATTTGCAGATAAAGGAACTACTAGTTGGCAGTGATCACAGTGTACCGATGTGGGATTTACTTAAAGATGTAACTACCATCAAGGGTAAAGGGAAGGGTTTTTGTTTTCATAAAGGTGACTACAGTGGTCTCAGACAGTTTTTAAATTCTATACAGTGGGATTAACTGATGATGTTACCAATGGAGAATTTTAAATGGGGAGCCTTCAGGGACTTAATCTTGGAGGCTACTAGGCTTTTCATACCAACTAAGAAATACTGTTGAAGTTTCAGGCCTAAATGGTTGTCGGATGAATTAATGAGGCTCGTGGCAGAGAAGTAAAATGTATGGACTGCATATAAATTATCAGGCTGCACATAAATTATCAGAAGCCTATGGCAGATATAAGCCAGTCTGTAATCAAGTCACATAGGTGGTAATGCAGACAAAGACAGATTATGAGAAATCTTTGGCAAAGGACACAAAGGAAAAATAGCAAAGAGTTCTTTACTTATGTAAACTCTAGAAGGAAAGGGATGATTGGTCCACTTAACATAGATGGTTTGACTGCTGATAATCCTGCTCAAGTAGCCGATAAACTGAATGAGTATTTCAAGGAGGAGAATGACAGAAGTTTATGAAAATTTTAATGGAGATAAGTGGTTTTGTAATAACCAAGAGCAAAGTGGAGGAGAAATTGTTGAAGTTAAACATAAAAAAGGCACCTGGGGCAGATGGAATCTATCCAGTTATAATGAAGAAGGCAGCAAGGGAAGCAAGCAAGCCCTTAGCCATAATTATGAGAGCATCCTTAGAGTCAGGGAAGGGTCCCCATGGACAGGAGATGTGCAAATGTAGACCTAATTCACAAAGGTGGTTCATAAATAATTATAGACCTGTTAGTTTAACACTGTTCTGGGGAAAATATTGAAGTCACTGGTTAAAGAGGGGATACAGAATCACCTAAGGAAGACAGCAGTAATAGCTCAGACACAGCATGGGTTTGTTAAGGGGAAGTCTTGTGTGACCAATTTGATTGGATACTAAAATGTGGTCAAAAAGGAACTGGATGCTAAAAACAATTTTGATATCATATACTTTTATTTCAGGAAACCTTTTGATACTGTTGCACATGGAAGGCTGCTGTACAAATTGGAGCTGTATGGCATTAGGGGCAAGTTACTGCAATGGATAAAGGGATGGTTGAGATGGCAGAGAGTGGTAATAAATGGCTACTGCTGTACATGGACTAATGTTATTAGTGGAGTCCCCCAGGGATCGGTGCTTGGCCCATTGTTGTTTTGTGTATTTACCAATGATATCGATGAAGGTATATCAGGTTTAATGTCCACATTTGCAGATGATACAAAGGTTGGCAGGGTTGTTAATGACAGTATGCTACTGCAACAGGATCTAGAAAAGTTAGGCAGATGGGCTGAGAAGTTTAACATTGACAAATGCAAAGTACCCCATATGGGTAGCTGTAACCCAAGAGAAAGAAACGTACCAACTGTGTGGTACTACTCTCAGGGAGGTATAGAATGAAAAAGACCTGGGGGGGGATAATTGTGCAGTCAGATATGAAGTCTCTGAGCAGTACAGACGTGCTGCCAGAGTAGGTCATGGAGTTTTATCAATGATATATAGGAATTTTGCAAGCAGAGACAAGGAGGTAATTATCCCTTTGTAAAGGCAAAGGTCTGGCCACACCTTGAGTACTATATACACTCAATGAGGACTAGAGGCCTTATTTTAGGAAGGATGGAGAGTTGCCATAAAGAGTACAGAGAAGGGCAACAAGTAGGGTGGGGTAAAATGTAATAGTATGAAGTGATGACATTTTTGGATATGGTGTACACATGATAAGAATATACCCAGATCCCAGACATAACATGGCCTCAACAATGACTCATGCATACACACTACTCAGACTCCCTCCAGTCACTATCTGGGGCAGAGTAGAGGTAGCACGATTTTCACTAGCTGATCTGGAAGCCTCCTAAAGAGTTACCAATACCTTTGGTCCAGTGTACTAACTAGCGGCTGGTCTGCGAACACCGTTTTTAGAGCTGTACCCTCTAAATGTAAGGAAGAATGGATCTCGCCATGATGTCCATCATAACCCTAAAAGTCGTCAGTCATACTGCATGATGGAAGAGATGGGAAAGGTTGACCGGAACTTAGCTGTGGAGACTAAACATGGGTTCCACACTTCAGGCCTCCAATAAGCAAAGTGGTGGTATTGCATCGGTTGATGAGAGTCATCTACCACCTAGTATTGCCTGGTAACACAGAGGGATAGCATTCCTTCATGTGGTGTGGGTGCCACACCTCGACACTTGCTTACTTAGGTTCACACCTACGTGGTTACCCACAGTGTGCTTTTGCATGGGGGTTATACCCAGGATTACTAACAGTTCCACCATTGTGAAGGTGCAAGCAGAGGATTTAGCTGTCACAAACTGTGTGGACTTTGCCAAAATTGGGTCCACTTGACTTGAGTGTCACCCAAATATTAAAGGCAAGATGCCTTTGATTGTTATAGTGCTAGTGTTTTTAAATTGGAGGGTGCATTATGAACACAAAAATGTTACTGAAAATTATGCTGTATTGTAATGATAGGTTTGCTTCCTAAAAATCACTGATGAGATATTATGTTGAATGCTCTATGATCATTTATAAGCTGAGCTTCCTAGAAAGTTGCATAATTTTACTAAAAGCAGAAACACTGATGAAATATGCTATTTATTTCTGACAGGCCCAACAGACAAGCAAAGGGAAGAAGAAAGAAGAATGAAATACAGAGATGAACTAGTAGTTCATCTTTTGAAATGGAGGTCTACATGGACCAAAAATTTTGAATTCTATCCTGCTCAGTTTGATGACTCTTTGGTCTGACCCAGGTTGAGGATGATGAATGCAGTGTTATCCATACTCAACTGAAACTCAACCGTTTTTTTTTTTTCCTCCACAATACCTGGCGAAAGTAAAGAAAGCCAACACGAGAACCACGGGAAACTTCCAGAAAACTTATTTCCCCACTACTGCAGTTTCTCCCAGCATTCTCAGTAAACAGATGGTACGTGCTATCAGTTGTAGAAGACGATAATGATGTATTGATTAGTTTTTTCTCATTGATTCTTGGTGAGTGAATTGACAAATTTTGATTTGTGATATTGTTGATTATTCACATTTCTGCTTCACTTACTAATTTTGTTGCACGAGTTTGCGCTAATCAGCTGAACCGGTCAGCTGCCCGACTTCCTCGGAGTCTAGGGCAGTTAGGGTGAAACACTAAACATGTAGTTGGAGCAGAGGGCTGAAATTTACTTACCTGTACACCCTTCAGACTGTCTCAGTCCTAGGGTGTTTAACCCCACTTCTTTGGTGCCTCCGTAGCCAGGTGGGAAGGAGCAGCAGTGCATAGCACATGCTTCTTGATTAGACCGGGGTTCGAGCCCGTCACCACCAAATACGGAGGATGCGGAAAGGTCAGGGAATGACCACCGCATATCCTGGAGCAGTATGGCCTTAGTTGCTAATGCTCCTAAAAACCAAATAACAACAACAACCCCCACTTCTCACTGTTTTTTTAAAATAGGAAAGCGCTTCTACAGACGGTGCGTGTTATTGGTAGTAGCAGTAAAAGTTCATTTCTTATTGGAAAAACAGCGGGGAGGGGGAGATGAACACCCTAAGACTGAGGCAGTCTGGAGGGTGTACCCGTAAGTAAATTTCAGCCCACTCATGAACTCTGCTTATAATAACGAGAAAAAGACTAATCAATCGTTATCGACTTCTACTGCCACTACTGATAACATGCACCATCTGTTTACCGAGATTGCAGGGAGAAACGAGTTTTGCTAGTAAGTTAAGCAAAGTTTCCCGTGGTCTTACTCAGGTCCATTTTTTGATGGGGGGGGGCAGTTTTGAGTTTCTTCCCAGACAACTAAGGTCATGAAGCATTCATATATTGTTAATATAAATCATGTATTATGTGGTCCATTTTCCTATTTCTTTGGATGAAAAATTCAACTATCAGGAAAGTGGGGGGCATGCAGCCTTCCCCCGAGACTAACTAACTTGGCAGTAAAATGAATAAATAAGCAATCTTTGTGACACAGAAAATTCAGCAGCCATTATGGAAATAGACTCCAAATCAGGCATTACTATAAGCAAGCACACATCAGAAAATTTCATCTTTAACCACGGTGATGTCATCATTAATTAGGTTGACCATATTTTTTTAATATTAATTTGGAGACTTATGTTATAACAGATATGATACTGCTACATGCTATGGCAAACTTTGCTTCTTGCTGTGTGCTCATCAGAGAGAGTCACTTTCATTGTAATAAACTTACCTGTCCATCACTTTTACAGGTCAGGGTTTTATTTTTCTGGAATTTTAGCTGCAAAGAAATTATATTTTTGAGTTTGTTAGGCAATTTTCATTGAAAAAAAAAAAAAAAAAAAAAAATATATATATATATATACACAGGGTGTCTCAAAAATATTGGTACAAATGTTTAGGGGAGGTAGGTAACATCTAAAGGAATGTGAATCGCATAGGAACCCATAACCGGAAACGTCACCCTAAGTCAGTACACGGCACTGTTCATCAGTTAGTGAGAGGGAAAATTTCTGGTTTTCTCATTCAAGCAGTAATCACCGCACACAGTTCATGCATTGATATACGAACTGTGAGCTGGCAGACATGCACCTAGTGTATGGATTAGTAGAGGGCCCACACGTTGTGTGCCCCCATGCGTCACAACATCACTTCGCAATAAATGTGTGGGTAGGTATAGTCAGTGACTGCTTAGTCAGCCCATACCTGTTACCATCCCGCATGAACTCTGCTAAATATCGGATCTTTCTTGAACAAGTTCTACCAGGGTTACTTGACGATGTTCCAGCAAATGTGAGAAGTAACATTTGGTTTCAGCATGACGGGGCACTTCCCATTATGGAAGGCATGTTTGTGACCATTTGAACAGACGTTTTGGGCGTCGATGGATTGGCCGTGGTGGACCCATTGCCTGGCCCCCCATGCTCACCTGATTTATCGATCCTTGATTTCTTTCTGTGGGGGCCCTCAAATCTATCGTGTATGAATCGCCTGTGGAGACGGAAATAGATCTTGTGGCGAGACTTGTCTGCGCTGCTGCTACTGTCAAAGGAACTCCAGGTGTGTTCGACCATGTCTGCCAGTCCATGCTGCGTCGGTGTCATGCATGCATCGTGTCTCATGGTGGAACCTTCGAGCATCTGTTGTAACCTCATGAAATGCATCCATCTTGTACTCCATTGTTAATATTATGTCAAATAAATGTTTGCCGCTAATTACTGTCTTGTGTCATTTCTGCTTCTTGTGCCTCTGCTACTACTTTCCCATGATGTTTCCGGTTACGGGTTCCTATGCGATTCACATTCTTTTAGATGTTACCTACCTCCCCTAAATGTTTGTACCAATATTTTTGAGACACGTGTGTGTTATTGGTAGTAGCAGTAGTTTATATATATATATTAACCCAGTTTTGAGTGAAAAAGGCCGAATTTATTTAGCTATGTATTGCTCTTGGGCCAAAAGTCATCATGACAGTGTCATTATATCAACCACTGACAAATGGTTCAACTTTTAGATAAGAAACAGCTTCTGTTAAATTACAAGCTGTTATGCTGTAGCTAAGAAGAAATTACCACCTGTCACAATGACAGCTTGGTAATATCACTCAACTGCAAGCATGCCTGACTTTTATGTAAAACACTTCTGATTGATATTACACTTGGAAATTTTTAAACAGTGGCTCAAGAGGATACTTTGCATAGAGGAACTGAAGTCAAAAGCTATTCTTGTGATATTGGTAAATAATTGGCTGTGTTCAGAGTGTCTATCAGTTTTCCATTGCTGATGAGCATGGTGAGTTGAAAACAATTTTCTGTGAAACACTGCCATAACATATGTGACAGGAAAAGCAACTCCATTAACAAGTATGCAGAACTTGCAGCTTTTGCATGTAAAGCAGTTCAAATCGAAATTATAATCATGTATTGCTTGTAAATTTTTTTTTGCAACAGCAGCCCAAAGGGATACCCCATATCAATGAACAAAAGAAAGACGCTAGGTAACTTTTTGTGTTATTGATAAAAGTTTGATGATGTTCACCCTCACTTTGCCATTACTGATGAGTATAGTGGGCTACAAAACACTGTGAAACACATCCAATGGCATGACAAAGTGCTGCTCCTAACTTTTGCATGCAAAGTAGCCGCAATCAGAATTCCTAAGTCAAGTATTAGAAATTTTTTACACAACGAAAGAGTTGACATGGTTATGCGTCCCGAAAGAGCATAGACACTGATGATGATATTGAAGTGTCAAATGAAGAAAATTTTAGTTGACAAATGCAGTACTTTAAAGCTGAAAAATTTATTAAGGGATTGTGAAAAAGTGTCATTTTCAAGCATCATATTATATGATTGTATAAAATTGAAGGGGTTTGCAAAATATAGCCTAAATACATGAAATAGTTAACTTTACAGGATATGTTTAATAAAATTATGGAACAAACTGCTGACAAAAGTGGTAATTCTGGCTCTTATTGGTCAGCATCAAGCAAGGTGTAATCTTGCTTGATGCTGACTTTTGTAATATAATAATAATAATCAGACTTTTTTATATAAAGTTGCATTGCATATCGTAAAGCACCTGAAAACATTCAAATTTGCATTTTGTAACACTTTTTTTAGATAATGCAAATTTTAATGTATGCCTTTAAGTATTTATTTCGCAAGTGTTCACAAGTGTTCTAATTTTGCTTGCTGAGAACCTGAAATCCAGATAGCCTTTGGTTCCAAGTTTTATGGATAAGAGGTCCAGTACTATACCTATAATTCAGCAGACAAATACTCATTATTATAAGTTAATACAACATTATCCACATTATATTTATGTTATTCATCTATGATGAAAGTGTTAGAGAGTTTTTTTAAAACACTTGTGTTTCTTTGAAGAACTCAGCTTATATAATAGCTCAGTGTTCATTTTCTAAAACATTTTGTGGTAGGTCTCTGAGTAATTCATGGTTTTGTTAAGGGAACACAGCATGGTTTTGTTAAGGGAAAGTCTTGCCTGACCAATTTGATTGGACACTAGGATGCAGTCACAAAAGAACTGGATGCAGGGGATAACTTTGATATTATATATTTGGATCTTAGAAAGGCTTTTGATACTGTTGCACATGGAAGACTGCTGCACAAATTGGAGCAGTGTGGCATTGGAGGCAAATTGTTGCTGTGGATAAACGGGTGGTTGAGGGGGAGAAGACAGAGAGTGGTAATCAATGGACACTGCTCATCGTGGACTAATGTTATTAGTGGAGTCACTCAGGGTTCACTGTTGGGTCCATTATTGTTTTCTGTATTTATAAATGATACTGATGATGGTGTATCAAGCTTAATGTCCAAGTTTGCAGACAATACAAAGGTTGGCAGGGTTGTTAAGGACACTACTGACGCTATGCTGCTGCAACAGGATCTGGAAAGGTTGAGTATATGGGCTGAGAGGTGGCAAATGAAGTTTAACATTGACAAATGTAAAACAGCATGACAAATATGGGAAACAGCAACCCCAGGGCAACGTATCAACTCTGTGGTACTACACTGACAGTGGTAGAGAATGAAAGGGACCTGGGGGTAATTGTGTAGGCAGATATGAAGTTCTCTGATTGAAGTTCAGATTGGCTGCAAGAGTAGCTCATGGTGTCTTGTCAATGATATACAGGAATTTTTCTAGCAGGGATAAGGAGGTGATTATTCCCTTGTATAAGGCAATGGTCAGGCCACACCTTGAGTACTGTATACAGGTCTGGAGGCCTCATTTCAAGAAGGATGTAGAGCTGCTGGAACGAGTACAGAGAATGGCAACAAGATTAGTGAATGGAACAAAGGGTTGCTCTTACGAAGAAAGGCTTCAGTTCTGCAAATTACAATGTCTGGAGACTAGGCACCGGCAAGGTGATCTGATAGAGGTGTATAAAGCGTTGAATGGTTTGATCTGATAGAGGTGTATAAAGCCTTGAATGGTTTAAGCATGCTCAATGCTGATGGGATTCTTCCTCTAGCTCAGAAAAATCACCTGAGAGGGCATAAATTCAAATTGAGGAAAGATATGCAGGATGGATGTGCGGAAATTTGCCTTTAGCCAGCGGGTGGTTGGTTGATGGAACAGACTTCCATCCCTTGTGGTGGAAGTTGATAGCCTAAATAAGTTTAAGGCTCAGCTGGACAGGTATTTTGAACGAACAGAGGGGTGAAGTGGAAGTGGGGTTTTTTTTTTTTTTTGGCTGATGCTGCATAAGCTTGCTTTCTTGCATCAAATGCCTCTACTAATGCTAATCCATTCAAGACCTTAAACACCTCAATCAGATATGCTTGCAGGTGCCTAGTCTTAGACGATGCAATTTGCAAAACCCTTTTCTGATAAGTGCACCCATTTGTTACATATGTTACATTATCAGAGATGACTGAACGCCCAGTCCTTGAAGATTTCTATCTTCAAGGACTGTGCATTCAATCATTTCATCCTCTCTGGCAGACACAAATATTAAACAATGTCATTTTCACTTATTATCAATTTTTGGAGAACATCATAAGTGATAACAATTGAAACTAAACTCTCTATTGATACTCTGAAATTCAGGACTGTCAAACTAGCAATTAGTTTTGTGTACCCCTCAAAAGCCTTTCATTTCCCAAAACGTGTTAATATTTTCTTCCTCTTTAAAAATAACAGCAAATCTTGTGGAAAACACTGTCTTACTAAATTTTGTGTGTAATTTTTCAATTAATTTCATTTGACACATAAAATAACTTTTTATCAGAAGCAAATTCATTAAATTTTTCTCATTTTAGTATGTAACATTACATTTTATTAAATTTAAATAAAGAGTTTTGAACCTTCTGTTAATTCTTATTTATGTGTGTGCAATTCATCAAGCTAATCATTGCAAGATAAATATTTGTATCAATATATTGGAATAAAATTGTTTTATAAAATGTTTCCTCAAGTGAATGAGTTGGTAGCAAAAGGCACTACGTGGTCCTCAAAGTGACTCGAATTTGGACAGGCCTAATCCAAATGAATTTGCATTAGCATTAGTAGAGGCATATGATGCAAGAAAGCAAGCTTATGCAGCATCAGCCAAAAAAAAAAAAAAAAACTTCCACTTCACCCCTCCGTTTGTTCGAAATACCTGTCCAGCTGAGCCTTAAATTTATTTAGGCTATCAACTTCCACAACAAGGGGTGGAAGTCTGTTCCACCAACCAATTACCCACTGGCTAAAGGCAAATTTCCGCACATCCATCCTGCATGTCTTTCCTCAATTTGAATTTATGCCCTCTCAGGTGATTATTCTGAACAAGAGGAAGAATCCCATCAGCATTGAGCATGCTTAAACCATTCAAGGCTTTATACACCTCTATCAGATCACCTCGCTGGTGCCTAGTCTCCAGACACTGTAATTTGCAAAACTTAAGCCTTTCTTCGTAAGAGCACCCCTTTGTTCCATTCACTAATCTTGTTGCCCTTCTCTGTACTCGTTCCAGCAGCTCTACATCCTTCTTGAAATGAGGCCTCCAGACCTGTATACAGTACTCTAGGTGTGGCCTGACCATTGCCTTATACAATGGAATAATCACCTCCTTATCCCTGCTGGAAAAATTCCTGTATATCATTGACAATACTCCATGAGCTACTCTTGCAGCCCATCTGCACTGCTCAGAGAACTTCATATCTGCCTGCACAACCACCCCCAAGTCCCTTTCATTCTCTACCACTGTCAGTGTAGTACCACAGAGTTGATACGTTGCTCTGGGGTTGCTGTTTCCCATGTGTAGTACTTTACATTTGTCAATGTTAAACTTCATTTGCCACCTCTCAGCCCATCTGCTCAACCTTTCTAGATCCTGTTGCAGCAGCATAGTGTCAGTAGTGTCCTTGACAACCCTGCCAAACTTTTTTATCGTCTGCAAACTTGGACATTAAGCTTGATATACCATTATCAATATCATTTATAAATACAGAAAACAATAATGGACCCAACACTGAGCCCTGAGGGACTCCACTAATAACATTAGTCCACGATGAGCAGTGTCCATTGATTACCACTCTCTGTCTTCTTCCCCTCAACCACCCCTTTATCCATAGCAGCAATTTGCCTCCAATGTCACACTGCTCCAATTTGTGTAGCAGTCTTCCAACAACAGTATCAAAAGCAACAGTATATGCAATATGTGCAACAGTATCAAAAGCCTTTCTAAGATCCAAGTATATAATATCAAAGTTATTCCCTGCATCCAGTTCTTTTGTGACTGCATCATAGTATCCAATCAAGTTGGTCAGGCAAGACTTCCCCTTAACGAAACCATGCTGTGTCTGAGCTATAACTGAAGTCTTGTCTAAATGATCCTGCAGTGCTTCTTTAACCAGTGCCTCCATTAATTTTCCTGGAACAGAAGTTAAGCTCACAGGTCTATAATTACTTGTGTCAGCCTTTGATCCTCCTTTGTGAATTGGGGTCACATTTACACATTTCCAGTCTATGGGTACCTCCCCTGAGTCCAAGGAAGCTCTCATAATTATGGCTAAGGGTTTGCTTACTTCCTTTGCTGCCTCCTTTAATATAACTGGATATATCCCATCCACCCATCAAGCCCATCATATAAGCCCATCAAGCTCTCAGCTGCCCACACCAATGCCAGAGCTTGCACTTGGTCATCGCGGAACACAGCGGCAACCCCCAAGGCAGAATGCGCTGGTCCCAAAGGAACTAGTAGTTGTTGGTGACTCTATTGTCAGGGAAACGGGAAACATGCTTTGTAAAAAGGATAGGTGGAATAGGACCAGGGTATGTCTGCCAGGGGCAAAAGTTGATGACGTTGTAGAGCGGATATCATCTTTTAAGGGCACAAAAGGTGATATAGTTGTACACGTTGGCACTAATGACATTAAGAGTAGGAGACCGGCGGAATTACTTGACAAGTACAGGTCACTGATGAAAAAAAGCCGTGAATTAGGGTTGAAATTGAAAGTGTCTGCAATTCTGCCCAGACACGATAGGAGGGAGTATATGATGAGAGCCCTGTCAATCAATTCAGCCCTGGAAAGATTGTGCAGGGCTCAAGGGGTAAAATTTTTTTCAGCCTGGTCTGTACTTGTTAACAGGAGAGACTGCTTCTACAGGGATGGGATACACTTAAATAGAAAGGGTGCAAGAATGTTTGCTGATGCTATCGAGGCAATGTTAGGTGGGTCGGAAAACTGCTAGATATTGGGGGGATACAAGGACTAATAGATTAACAGTAGCCACTGGCAGAGGTGAAAGTGATTCTTGCACTGCTTCTATTGGAATGAGCCGCAGCCTGGAAAATAAGATGCAGGATATTTCAGAGACTGCTGGAAATCATTGGGGTACAAGTAAACACATGGGTTGTGTTAGGGTAGCTAAGAAAAAGAACAGGTGCATGTATACTTGTGTGTACACCAATGCTAGGAGTTTAGTAAATAAATTTGATGAATTTGAGGTATTGCTCAAAACATCAAAGGCAGATATTGTGGGGATTTCAGAGACGTGGTGTCACACAGATATAAGAAATGCAGAACTGGAATTTGGGGAGTACAATGTCTACAGAAAGGATAGACAGGATAGGAAGGGAGGAGGGGTTATGCTATTAGTTAAAAAACACATAAAATCCAAGGAAGTGAAGCCAGTCGACATCGCTGGACAGTGCAGTGTCGAGTCAGTTTGGTGTGACATAAGCATTGGGAGATCAAAATTGAGAGTAGGAGTGTGCTATAGGCCTAATGACTCTGATGAGTATAATAAGAAACTGTTCGGAGAAATAGAGTGGGCCAGTAAATCAGAGAGTCTTATAATGGGGGATTTTAATTTCCCAGATATTGACTGGAATTTGGGGGCTGGTCACTCACACAGTAGCAAGGCTTTTGTGGATTTATTGGATGATTGTTTTCTACATCAGCATGTTCGGGAGGCAACTAGAGGGAGTAATACTCTTGATTTGATTATCAGTAGTGATTCTTCATGCATTAAGAATCTGCAGATAAATGAACCACTTGGTGGCAGTGATCACAGTGTGCTGAAGTGGGAGTTACTCAAAGAGGTAACTACCATTAGGGGTAAAGGGAAGGGGTATTGCTTTCGTAAAGGCGACTACAATGGACTGAGACAGTATTTAAATTCTATACAGTGGGATCAACTGATGATATTGCCAACAGCAAATTCAAAATGGGAAGCATTCAAAGAACTTATCGTGGAAGCTACTAGGCTTTACATACCAACTAAGAAATATTGTTCAAGGTTTAGGCCTAAATGGTTGTCAGATGAACTAATGAGGCATATGGCAGAGAAGAAAAATGCATGGGATACATACAAATTAACACGTGACACGGACGCCTATGATAGATACAAGTTGATATGCAACCAAGTTACAAAGGAGGTTAGGCAGGTGAAGGCAGATTACGAGAAATCCTTGGCAAGGGATGCAAAGAAAAACAGCAAAGAGTTCTTTACTTATGTAAACTCTAGAAGGAAGGGGATGAATCAGATTGGTCCACTTGAGATCGATGGGTCAACTGTTGATGACCCTGCTCGGGTAGCTAACAAACTAAATGAATATTTTGCATCGACATTCACACATGAGGAGTTATTCAGCGAGGGGAATGCCAGAGGTGTATTCAACTCTAGCAGTAAGCTAGAGAATCTTGTAATAACTGAGAGCAAAGTGGAGGAGAAATTGTTGAAGATAAACACAAGAAAGGCACCTGGGGTGGATGGGATCTATCCAGTTATATTAAAGGAGGCAGCAAAGGAGGTAAGCAAACCCTTAGCCATAATTATGAGAGCTTCCTTGGACTCAGGGGAGGTACCCATTGACTGGAGATGTGCAAATGTGACCCCAATTCACAAAGGGGGATCAAAGGCTGACACAAGTAATTATAGACCTGTGAGTTTAACTTCTGTTCCCGGAAAATTAATGGAGGCACTGGTGAAAGAAGCACTGCAGGATCATCTAGACAAGACTTCAGTTATAGCTAGGACACAGCATGGTTTTGTTAAGGGGAAGTCTTGCCTGACCAATTTGATTGGATACTATGATGCAGTCACAAAAGAACTGGATGCAGGGAATAACTTTGATATTATATACTTGGATCTTAGAAAGGCTTTTGATACTGTTGCACATGGAAGACTGCTGCACAAATTGGAGCAGTGTGGCATTGGAGGCAAGTTGCTGCTATGGATAAAGGGGTGGTTGAGGGGGAGAAGACAGAGAGTGGTAATCAATGGACACTGCTCATCGTGGACTAATGTTATTAGTGGAGTCCCTCAGGGTTCAGTATTGGGGCCTTTATTGTTTTCTGTATTTATAAATGATATTGATGATGGTATATCAGGCTTAATGTCCAAGTTTGCAGACGATACGAAGGTTGGCAGGGTTGTCAAGGACACTACTGACACTATGCTGCTGCAACAGGATTTGGAAAGGTTGAGCAGATGGGCTTCGAGGTGGCAAATGAAGTTTAACATTGACAAATGTAAAGTACTACATATGGGAAACAGCAACCCCAGAGCAACGTATCAACTCTGTGGTACTACACTGACAGTGGTAGAGAATGAAAGGGACCTGGGGGTGGTGGTGCAGGCAGATATGAAGTTCTCTGAGCAGTGCAGACGAGCTGCAAGAGTAGCTCATGGTGTATTGTCAATGATATATAGGAATTTTTCTAGCAGGGATAAGGAGGTGATTATTCCCTTGTATAAGGCAATGGTCAGGCCACACCTAGAGTACTGTATACAGGCCTGGAGGCCTCATTTCAGGAAGGATGTAGAGCTGCTGGAACGAGTACAGAGAAGGGCAACTAGATTGGTGAATGGGACAAAGGGGTTCTCTTACGAAGAAAGGCTTAAGTTTTGCAAATTACAGTGTCTGGAAACTAGGCACCAGCGGGGTGATCTGATAGAGGTGTACAAAGCCTTGAATGGTTTGAGCATGCTCAATGCTGATGGGATTCTTCCTCTAGCTCAGAAAAATCACCTGAGAGGGCATAAATTCAAATTGAGGAAAGACAGATGTAGGATAGATGTGCGGAAGTTTGCCTTTAGCCAGCGGGTGGTTGGTGGGTGGAACAGACTTCCATCCCTTGTCGTGGAAGTTGATAGCCTAAATAAGTTTAAGGCTCAGCTGGACAGGTATTTCGAACGAACAGAGGGGTGAAGTGGAAGTGGTTATTTTTATTTATTTATGTTACTTTTTTTTTTTTTTTTTTTTTTTTTTGGCTGTTGCTGCATAAGCTTGCTTTCTTGCATCAAATGCCTCTACTAATGCTAATGCTAATTAGTTAAAAACCCCGGGTGCCTTTCTTGTGTTTATCTTCAACAGTTTCTCCTCCACTTTACTCCCAGTTATTTCAAGATTCTGTAGCTTACTGCTAGAGTTGAATACACCTCTGGCATTCCCCTTGCTGAATAACTCCTCATGTGTGAATGTCGATGCAAAATATTCATTTAGTTTGTTAGCTACCCGAGCAGGATCATCAACAGTTGACCCATCAATATCAAGTGGACCAATCTGTTTCATCCCCTTCCTTCTAGAGTTTACATAAGTAAAGAACTCTTTGCTGTTTTCTTTGCATCCCTTGCCAAGGATTTCTCGTAATCTGCCTTCGCCTGCCTAACCTCCTTTGTAACTTGGTTGCATATGAACTTGTATCTATCATAGGCTTCTGTGTCATGTGTTAATTTGTAAGTATCCCATGCATTTTTCTTCTCTGCCATATGCCTCATTAGTTCATCTGACATCCATTTTGTCCTAAACCTTGAACAATATTTCTTAGTTGGTATGTAAAGCCTAGTAGCTTCCAAGATAAGTTCTTTGAATGCTTCCCATTTTGAATTTGCTGTTGGTAACATCATCAGTTGGTCCCACTGTATAGAATTTAAATACTGTCTCAGTCCATCGTAGTCGCCTTTACGAAAGCAATAACCCTTCCCTTTACCCCTAATGGTAGTTACCTCTTTGAGTAAATCCCACTTCAGCACACTGTGATCACTGCCACCTAGTGGTTCATTTATCTGCAGATTCTTAATGCATGAAGAATCACTGCTGATAATCAAATCATGAGTATTACTCCCTCTAGTTGCCTCCCGAACATGCTGATGTAGAAAACAATCATCCAATAAATCCACAAAAGCCCTGCTAGTGTGTGAGTAACCAGCCCCCAAATTCCAGTCAATATCTGAGAAATTAAAATCTCCCATTATAAGACTCTCTGATTTACTGGCCCACTCTATTTCCCTGTACAGTTCCTTATTATACTCATCAGAGTCATTAGGCCTATAGCACACTCCTACCCTCAATTTTGATCTCCCAATGCTTATGTCACACCAAACTGACTCGACACTGCACTGTCCAGCGATGTCGACTGGCTTCACTTCCTTGGTTTTTATGTGTTTCTTAACTAATAGCATAACCCCTCCCCCCTTCCTATCCTGTCTATCCTTTCTGTAGACGTTGTACTCCCCAAATTGCAGTTCTGCATCGCTTATATCTGTGTGACACCACGTCTCTGATATCCCAACAATATCTGTCTTTGATGTTTTGAGCAATACTTCAAATTCATCAAATTTATTTACTAAACTCCTAGCACTGGTGTACACGCAAGTATACCTGCACCTGTTTCTATTCTTAGCTACCCTAACACAACCCATGTGTTTACTTGTACCGCAATGGCTCCCAGCAGTCTCTGAAATATCATGCATCTTGTTTTTCAGGCTTCTGCTCATTCTAATAGAAGCAGTGCAAGAATCTCTTTCACCTCTGCCAGTGGCTACTGTCAATCTATTGGTCTTTGTCTCCCCCTAAGCTAGCAGTTTTCCGACCCACCTAACACTGCCTCGATAGCATCAGCAAATATTCTTGCACCCTTTCTATTTAAGTGTATCCCATCCCTGCAGAAGCAATCTCTCCTGTTAACAAGTACAGTCCAGGGTGAAAAAAATTCTTCCCCTTGAGCCTTGCACAATCTTTCCAGGGCCGAATTGATCGACAAGGCTCTCATCATATACTCCCTCCTATCGTAAGTAAGTAAGATTGAGTAAGCTCAATGTTGATAGAATCCTTCGTGCTCAGACTACACACAAGGGGGAATAAATTCAAATTGAGGAAGGATGATTGTAGGTTGAATGTGCAGAAATTTTTCCTTCAGCCAGAGAGTAGGTGATTGTTGGAACAAACTCCCATCTGGTGTTGTAGAGGTGGGTAGTGTGAATAAATTCAAAGAACTAGATAAATCATTAGAGGGGACGGACAGGTGAAATGGGAAGTGTAGACTTTTTTTTTTTTTTTGCTGTTGCTATATAAGCTTACTTTCTAGCATCATATGCTACTACTAATAATATCGGAGATAAATAATTTCTTCTTCTTGTCCCATTTGACTATAAAGCTCTCATTAATATATGCATTCAGGTAAATAAAAAAGAAAAAAAAAAAGAACTCAATAAAAAAAGATCTTCCTTATGACAAAGTAGGAAAATCATTATGACAACTTAGGAAAAGCAGTGAAATGTTCCTGAAATATTCTGAAATTAAGTAGAATGTCAGGATATTTCATTGATGTATGGAAAACAACAGGTGAATTCTCAAAATCTGGACTCTCCAAAAAAAATTTGGGACTGTTGGTCCTTACATCAATAATAAATATAGTATTTATTATTGATGTAATGACCAACAGTCCCAAATTTTTTACTTGCTTAGAATAACTATTATAGTTTATTCCTAAATTTGACTTGGGATTTCCTTTTGTGGCCATAGCTGCAGATAATAACACAATAATAATAAGCTTTCAGCAAAAAAATATTGTTTTTACTAAATAATATTACAATTTTCATCTTAAAATAAGTTTGAAATTTTGTAATAATATTTAATTAATATAATCTGAACCAAATCCAACCTGAGCCTGAATGTTAGTTTTTCCCAGCCTCTGAGCTAAGCTAAGCCCTGTCCCATGCATACCACTAATTTGTAATATACATTATACAACTTACTGAAATTCCATACATTTATTCCTGTTTTTTTGATAAGTTGGATTGCTGTATCAAGTTTGTTGGGTTTAAAAGTGAATTTTTTTTATGTCATAAATGATGATATTCATTAAGGATATTTGAAAATAATTGTGTCATGTAATTCATTTGTGAAAGTAAAACTTCTTGAATGAACACAGTAACACAGGATAAGTGTAATGTCAGTAATATGTTTAAAAAAAGAAATTCTCTATACTTCTGTTGTACCATATTTTTAATTAGTCTTTTGTTTTTTTTTTTATAAAAGAAAGTGGCTATTTAAAACAGGGCCCGGCAAACTATGGTCTGCAGGCCAAATCCGGCCCTTTGCCTGTTTTTTTACTGCCTGCAAGCTAAGGATGGTTTTTACATTTTTAAATGGTTGAACAAAAATCAAAAGAAGAATAATATTTCATGACAATGTCAAAATTTTATGAAATTCAAATTTCAGTGTCCATGAATAAAGTTTTATTGGAACACAGTCATGCTCATTCGTTTACATATTGTCTATGGCTGCTTTTGTGCTACAACGGCAAAGTTGAGTAGTTTCAACAGACACCGTATGTGGTGCTCGTCACTTTGCTATGCTGCTCGATGCACTACAAATCGCAGTGATAACTTGACAGCGTTTCGAGTGCCACACATTTTGCCATACCACAACATTTTATTTTTATTTTATTACCAGTGCGTACCCATCATGTCAAAACAAGAAAAGAAGAGAAAAGTGGACTTTATATGAATGTCTCACTTTTATGCTCTGTGGAGTGTGGATTATTTTGTTATCAAATTAAATGCCAAAGCATTATGCAATGACACTATAGTGGTGCTAAAAGAATACAATATACGTCAACATTACCAAACTAAGCACTCATCACAATATTCCTAACTTGCAGGAAAGCAACAATAAGAGAATGAATGTAGTCAACAAAAAATGAGGAAATTTATTTTCTCTCTTAGTGTATAAGTACCTACATAATATCCTTGACTTTGCTATTGGCCCACAAAGCTTAAAATATTTACAATCTGGCCCTTTACAGAAAACGTTTGCCGACCCGATTGAAAATATTATGTTTAAATTTTCTAAAAGTAATTTTTAATTAAATTGATTGAGTGATGAGTGGAACAAAGTCACAGCTTGATATCTAAAATTTGCTAATTTGAAGTAAAAATATGAGGGTCTTTCTATAAATTATCTACCTAAGATAGTTCCCATAGTTATATTTCAATGATTCAGGATTTATCATGTTCCGGCATATCTCAACTTGAATCATACTAATTTTAATCCCACTATGTTCTTAGGTTGTGCTGCACTAGTAGAAAAAGAAGGAAGACACCTATATCAAATTATGGATTTGCCAAAATTGGAGCATCGTTCAGTTGTCATGTTTCTCACCAAAGAAGGAAATGGGTCAAAGGCCATTCATGAAAGTATGGTGGCTGTGTATGGCAACAATGCAGGTGAAATACCAAGCGAAATTCTGGTCAAAACAATTCAAGTGGGGGTAGAGAGTCCATCGAAGATAATCTGTGTCCAGGAAGGCCTATGACAAAAAAACCACTCCAGAAATGTGTCAAGCTGTGGAAACCCCTGTGTTGAATGACAGACATTTAAAGGTGTCCCAAATCTCTAGGAGACAGTTATAACCATCTGAGGGAACAGTTATAACCATCCTCCATGAACATTTGGTGGATGACTAAGGTCAGTGCAAGGTGGGTACCCAGGTTTCTGACCCCCGTGCAGAAGCAATTCAGTTGGTGTTGTGAGGAGAATTTAGAGCTTTATGGAAGGTATCCTGAAACTTTCATCTCCAGAATTGTTACTGGTGATGAAACATGGGTTCATCACTGAGATCCTGAGACCAAGCAAGAATCAATGCAATTTCCATTGCATTGATTCTTGCTTGGTCTCGGGATCTCCCCCAAGCACAAAGATTCTCCCCCACCCAAAAAATTTAGGACACAACCTTCAGCTGGCAAGATTATGGCCATCATTTTTTGGGATGCTGAGGTGAATTTTGTACATTCACTACTTGGAACACAAGCGGAGAGTCACTGGGGAGTCATATGCATCTGTATTGTACAACCTAAAGATGTGATAAAGGAAAAATGCCCTGGGAAACTTTCCAGAGGTGTGCTGCTTCCTCAGGAGAATGCACCAGTGCACACAGGTCACATGCTGTTGCTGCTGCTTTGAGAGACTGTGAGTTTACAGAACTTATTCATCCACCTTACACTTCGGGTCTGGCCCCCCAGTGACTATTTCCTGTTTCGACACCTCAAGAAAAATGTAAGTGAACATCGCTTTGTTGATGATAATGAACTGAAGTTTGCTGTTTCTACATTCATTGCTGGACAGGACAGAGAATTTTATTTGTCTAGTTGGTCTCATTGCCAACAAAATGGAACAAGTGTATTGAAGTTCAGTGGAGTTACATTGAAAAATAAAACCAGATTTTTTGCCTCAATCTCATTTCCTTCATAGGTAGGTAGATAATTTATTGAAAAACCCTCATTTTAATTTGAACTTTATGATGTATGTTTCTTAAAAATATATTTAATGATACTGTTGATGTTTAATATAGCTTCTTGGTGTGAGAAAGATTACTTCTGTAGTGGATGTCGAACAGCTGCTGCTGGATTTACAACAAACTTATCCTGAATACAGTCGCAGAAAGAAAACAGCTTTTAAACGTTTTGTTTACAAAGGTATAAATCATTTCCATCATTAAAACTATATACATAAGTTAAAATAAAATTGCTTTAGAACTTCAAAGCCCAGAAGAGCTTTAAAAAGTGAATCTTATCAAAACCTGCATTCTTTCATTATACTGGAGTGAATATAAATCAGAGATTCCCATGGGTTGATATAACTGTTCAAGATATTACATGGGAGACTAAGGGTTTAATAGGGAGGAACACAGACTATACAGTGTTTGCATTTTTATGAGCCTGAGCTACAAAATTGTAATATTATAGCTAGTGTTTATTTTCTGCTTAATGTTTTAGTATTTATTATTTAACAGTCTCATCAAAACTGTAATGTTTCACTTTTCCTCAATATAAGTAGTTCCTTGCTACTGATAGATATATAGCAAGCAATAATACACACCACAATTTAGAGATTATACTCATTATATAATTTTGGTTTTAATATGTGCTTTCTATATAGCTATGAACTGTTATATTGTGATTTATTTTTATTAGTATTTATGGTTGAATGTTTTCAGCAAAAATAAGTTAGTTTTGTTTACTTGGGATACACTGAGTTAGCTTTGCATTAGCAACACAAACCTAATACCTTGTGAGGCCACCTTTTGCTCATAATACCACCTGTGCATGCCTTGGTATGAACTTCACAAGGTATTGCAGGGTGTCCTGTGGTACCCACACATTGCACAATATGTCCAGCAATACCTGCATAATGTCAGGTGGATGGTCATAGCATTGAATATCTTTTCCAGTAGGTCCCAAACCTGCTCAGTTGGGTTGAGATCAGGTGAGTTGAGTGGCCAGCCAGCCAGCCATTGGAAGACAGAGAATTCATTGTCATGGTTCTTAAACCAGTTATCAACCTGCCAGGCCTTTGGCATGGTGTGTCTTGTTCATAGATGCTGGAGTTGTCTGGATACGCTGTCATCAGGAAGAGGTGTATTTGGTCACCAAGGATAGAAACATTTCCCAGCAAGCCATTGATTAACAGTGATCAGAGGACCCAGGACATGCCATGAAAACAGTCTCCAAACCATAAAACTTCCAACTTGCTGAACCCCAATAGTGCATCCAGGTGGCATGGCCTAGTGTTGCATTTTTTAAATGCTAATAAACCCATCAGCACGATAGCGTTGGAAATAGGATTCATCAGACCAGGCAGCAGATTTCTACATGTTGGTGAGCCATTATTGATGCTGTCATGCCCATGCAAGTTGCAGTTTCTTGTGTCTCACAGTGAGCACGGGTACTTGTTACCGCTGACTGTCATAGCCTCTATGAGCTAATGTCTGGCACATAGTCCATGTGTATTGGTCTTGCTATTTGTATTTTGTTCTAGGTGGTTGGCCACCATGCTGCATCACTCCTGTGTTATGAGACGAGAATCAACACTCACCGTGGATGTCAGCTGCACGTGACAACCCCACGTGTGATGTTTGGCTGGTCATTTGGTCGCTGTTGAGTTAGTCACAGTAGACTCACAACACCACAGAACAGGAACACTTAACCATGTTCACTGCTATTGAGGTACTGGTGCCTATACATCTTGCTCCAACAATCATTCCACATTCAAAGTTGGAATGATCTTGACATAGACTCATTCTTCCTTACAGACAAAAACTGATTGCTCTGTGTGTGAATTACAACCTTATATCACCCATTCCCAACTTTGAGCTTTCATGAGTTCATTCCTATATAAGGCAGTGTTATCAGTGCAAAAAAATTTCGGTGTAAATGGAACTATAGGTTACTGGATTAGCCACTGCTGCTTCATGTTGCCGATCAGGCTTGTTCTGTTGGATTAGATAAACTTTTTATGGGTTATTTTCCAAAAACAGATCAGTTAGTGTCTCTGGTGAAGATTGCAGGGTTTTCTCTATAAATTCAGGATTTTTATCCTGATTTTTAATGGCTGCCCATTGGATACATGCAGTTTACATGAAAAACATTTATGTAGGATGACATGATACTCTTGTAGTTAGCACAGTTGTTGTGACTGCTGTTCTTCCATACTATGTTGGAGCATTTTGGCTCAATTCAGATTTTCATGGAGGAACTTTTGTGGTCTTTTTTCTTGCTTGAATAGGCTAGATAGTCTTTGTTGGTAGATACAGGTTTTTTCCCTATATTGAAATCTGATTTTTTATCTACAACCTAGGCATACTTACCAGTGGTGGCAGTTAGATATACCAAAGCTGAATTGCCCTGTAGACTTGGTATTCCTAAATTGCTTTGTGACACATTGACAACTTAGGTAGCCACCCATCCCACTTGCTCTTAATTCTGACTCACTCCTAATCCAACTGCAGATTACAAGCAATTTATAGCAGTGTCTCATGGCTTCAGCTACTTTGAGACTTATTTTAACCTTTGATTTGGCATGTAAGGCATATGGTATCAACCAACACAGAAAATGGCACTTCCGTAGCCAGGAGGGCAGGAGCAGCAGTGCATAGCACACGCTTCTTGATTAGACCGTGGTTCGAGCCCGTGACCACCAAATATGGAAAGGTCAGGGAATGACCACCACATATCCCCGGAGCAATATGGCCTTAGTTGCTAATGCTCCTAAAAACCAAATAACAAACAACACAGAAAATTGTCAGTTTTTAAAAAAAAAAAAATGAAAATTTCAGTTCCTCAAGTATAGCAAAATCTCTCCATTTGCGCAATTAATTATTTTCTTTATTGGAGATGTAAAATTCTTTAAGCTCATTTTTGGAGAAAATATTTAAGCTTAATAAGATAATAGTATTAAATTTCCATAGATTTGTCAGCTATCCATTAGGAAGTGAGTGAAAACTGTCTTGAGGCAGTTATAGGAAATAATTTGTTTGGATCACTATAATTATATTAAATCACTGTAGTAAATTGAATTCACTTTCTGAATTCCTCTAACTATTTCTGCGTAATTCTGGTGCATCCTCTTGGAAGAATGCATTTGCAGATAGATACACTACAGCCATAAAGGAATGTGCCTAGTCAGAAACAATTCCCAGCTAACATGTGGCATCCAGTGTTGCTCCACTGGTATCATGGGGGGGGCCCCACTGTGTGTCACAAAATCACATACCATTATACCATCACCAACCTGTTGTTGATATGGACTTGTACCTGTCAGTACGAGTCCATATTTTAGTGCAGGCATAATTGTAAACTTTTCTTCTATAAACTACTTAGCCGCTTCACAGACCAGCATATATTGACTAATAGAAGTCACACACCCTCTGAGGAGAGGCCAGTAAGTCCAGAAACAGCTACCATATATTATCACAATAGCATTAAATTGATCTAATACCTTGCAGGCTATTATATCAGTTGACTGCAGGTTGCCTTAACCTTACATTACAGATAACCACCATTTATTTGAAAAAAAAAAAAACCAGGATTATTACAAGACTTTACAAATTAAAAATTTATCGAAGCAATTGCATGTAATAGAATAGTGTTTTACATATCAGTGTTAAAGAAACATCTTAAAATTTTACTTATCTACTTATTTTACTTATTAACTAACTACAGATTTAGGTTTTGTTTTTAACTCTGCAGGCATACATCTGATATTCCAACTCCTTCCACATTTTATTTTGTTGTGTGTGTCTTAGTATCAGTAGTGGTAAATGATGCAAGGAAGTAAGCTTATACAGTATCAGCCAGGAAAAAAAAAAAAAAAAAAACACTGATCAAGTCATCTGTCCGTTCCCTCTAATAATTTGCTTAATTCTTAACTAAATTTATTCAAACTACACACCTCCACAACACTAAGAGGAAGTTTGTTCCAGTCACACTATTGCCGAAAAAAAATTTTCAGCATATCCAGCCTACAGCCATCCCTTTTCAATTTAAATTTATGTTCCCTTATGTGGGTCATCTGAGTTTACTTAATCTTTTGAAAGCCTTAAAAAAAAAAATAAACACTTCAATTGGGTATCTTTGCAGGTTCTTAGTTTCCGAGTGCTACAATTTGTGGAACTGAAGTCTTACTTGGTAAGGGTACAATTTTGTGTCCTTGACTAAACTTGTTACTCTTTCTGTGCCCATTCCAATAGATCCACATTCTTCTTCTTCTTCTTCTTCTTATTTCTAAAATGAAGTTTCTACTATATGCAGTACTCAGGATGCAGCCTAACCTTTGCTTATACAATAGGACACGCGCCTCCTTGTCCCAATTGTCAAAATTCCTGTATATGATTGGCCTAAATCTTACTAAATTTATGTCAGAGTTCCCCATTATAACACATTCTAATCGATTGGTCTACTCTATTTGTCTGTATAGCTCTTCATTTTACTAATCACAACCCTATGACTTGCCACTACTTTTCTTTACTCTAATTTTTTGTTTTTCCAGTGCTTATGTCAACAAGATGCACTGTTGCACTGTCTTGGAGTCTATATGCTTTCTAGCCAAGAGCATAACTCCTCCCACCCCATCCTCTCTGAACTCTTCAGTAAAAGTACTCTACATATGCAAATTTTGAATCCCATACAAGGTGTGGCTATTAAATAATGAGACGGTTGCAACAAAATAAATATAATGAAATATTTCATACCTTACAAGTTTCACTTTAAAATAATTGCCTTCGGCTTGCACACACTGCTCCACATGTTTCTTCCAAGCACAGAAGCATTTGTGGAAGTCATCTTCTGTAAGTCCTTTTAACATTTCAGTCATTTTTTTTCTGAATGTCTTCAGTGGACTGAAAATGGATTCCCTTAAATACATTTTCAGTTTAGGGAAGGGAAAAAAGTTACAAGGGGCTAGGTCTGGCAAGTAGGGTGCATGTTCATACACAGGGATTTGTGTTTTGTCAGAAACTGGCAAAATTTTGTGTAGTGAGTAGACTTAAATAATTCAGTAACCCTAGATTTTGTTGTAAATTCACACATTTCCAGTTTAAACTGAGCCTCATCTATTTCAAACCATTTTTTTTATTTCCTGCATCAAATCAGACGTGATTTCTACTAATAGACGATTGGTAGCAAAATGTAGCACACTGTTTTCTTTCTAGATTTTTGAATCTATGATCAAACTCACTTTTCAGTTTACTTAAGAATTCTAATATTATATCAGTTTCATACATATTTGTTACTTCATCTTGAAAATTTTTAACAGTGGGGCTAGAAAATACAGGCACTCCTTCACTTACATACAAACGACTTACGTACAACTCGCAGATATGTACAAAGTACAAAGCTGTTGTTCTGTTCGGTTATAAGAATCAATTTTGAACACCTTCGTGATATTTTTCTAAAGCAGATATCTGGAGGTCACCACCATAAAACAATAAAAACAATTAGCAGTTTCCGGTTTATTGGGCTTATCTGTTAGTGCAATCTATTAAAAACAGGTAGTAAACTCGATCTTATTGCATCTGCAATGATACCAATAGCTGGAATTCTGTGGAATTATGTGTTATTATTATTAATTCTAAATAAATTTTCAGAATCTTCTCTTCATTCCTATTTTTTGAGCTTCATAAAGTTGTTACTCCATATCTCACTTGCCCTTATCGTGTTAGTTGCAGTTTGTGCGTGCCGTGTTCTTTTTTTATTGATTGCTCATCTTTTTTACTGTTTTAAATTTTAAACCATCCCTAAAATGTCAGTGAACAGAAACATCAACTGTTACTATGTACATATTACAGTACGTACTAATTAAGCTATGCACATAAGCGTAAATTTATTTTTATTTTGCTAACCTGTGGGAAATATTCTTCCGATTTTAATGCATTATTTAATTTTGTTAATTGGAGGAAGTAAAGTGTAAATTTGTGCTCTATCTTTACTTTTATAGCCTGTGGATAATATTTCTCCTATTTTTGCTTATTAGAATAGCCTTTTAATACAATTAAAATTCAGTTCTTAATCGTGTTCACAATGACTGCCGCTTACTACTATCGTATACAATAGTGAATGGTATTTTATTTTGGAGAGTCCATCATAAAGTGATTTGATCGTAGATTAAATTAAATTATGTATCGTATTTAGATTAAATTAAATTATGTATCGTATTTAGATTAAATTAGTTTTGAATAAATACTGTACTCTGAATTATTATTCATTGTATGTTTTTTCAGCCTCATTTAACTCGGTTACAAATCGTAACATGCTGTACATGGTAAAGTTTGTTGGAGGTTATAATCGTAGTGCATTGTACTGTACTGTACATGTATTTTGTATCTACAAGACCGAAGTTGGACTTACCTACAAAACAGATTTATGTACATGAAAAAATACCGATTAAGTGCGTAAGTCGAGGAGTGCCTGTAAATTCATTACTTCTTGAATGAAAAGCTCAAGTTTCTTTTTGAAACTTAAGATAGACTCATAGAGTTCAATTATGTTTTTATCTTTTCCTTGTAGGCAAATGTTTAGATCATTAATGTAAGAAAAAAATATCAACTAAAAATGCTAGACTTGAAAGATGGTGGGTGTCCTTCAAAATGTCAGCAAAAATATTTAGTTTTATCACTCTCTTCAATCTACTGCAAAAAACTCATAATTTCATTTCTTAAATCCCATATCTTTTTCAGCATTCTTCCCTTGCTTAACCACCTCATGTTGTAACCAGCTAGGTCAGGAAACTCAGCATCAACATCTTTTAAAAACTGTTTTAGTTGCCCGTGTGACAGTGCTGATTTTCATTGCATAAAATTAAATTATTTGGTCATTGAGTTTGGAGAAAGTGAAAGGCTCCACTCAGTTTTGAACACAGTGTTGCAGTATGTATAATACAGTGATAGGAAATTTTTTTTTTTTTTGTTCTTTAAGCCTGCCAGCTTTCACCTATCATGGCTGGAGCTCCATCTGTTGTAATGGAAAGCAAATCTTCAGTTTTAAGTTCTTTGAAAGTTAATAAGTTAATAATTTTAAAACTTCATTACAAGATTATTTCTCTTGTTGTCTGTCAGTGTAGAACTAGTAGTCCCAATAAATCTTTGACAAACATATTACCATATACAGAACTCACAAAAACTGCAAGCTGGGCTGTATCTGTGCAATCCAAAGTTTTATCCATGGCTAAAGAAAAGTATTTGTATGTAGACAGTTCAGCAAGTAATTAAGCTACATTGCAAATTCATAACAGTGTCAGAAACATCAGCAGTTCATGTAGCCATATAATTTTACAGAGATACTCTAGTGTTGAAAATTTTTAACTGTTTCTTCTCTCTCTAATATTTTTACTGTTTCTGGTATTCATTGTTTCACCACTTCAGCATGAGTGAAGGGTAGCATTTTCTTAGCTAGAATCCATGATACTCTCAAAGAGGCTTATGTACTTTTTTTTTCTGTGATGCAGAAAAAAAAACATATGCCTGCTTGTATGATGCTTTTAGGTTATCTATTTTACTTTCTCTGGATTTTGAGTGTGGGGGAAATTTTACTTGAAAATCATTAAGCTTGGTCTCTCATAATGTCTTTTCAGATTACGTACTTTAACAACTGACAGGACTTAATTATAGATTAAACACAAGGGTAAATTATTATTAAGTATTATGAAACAAAATTCATTTGTCCATTCTGCTTTAAACTGATGGTTTTCACTGTCAACTTTTCTTTGTTTGGGGAAAGACATTTTTGGCTAAAATCATATAATAAAAACAATGTTAAAAAAAGAATAAAGGAAGTACATAATTAAATTGGAAATTTCATGTAAAATGCATCTCAGTCACAGCTTGTTGAAACACAATGTCACCATCTGATAAAGTTAAAAAAAAAAAAAAAAAAAAAAAATAGGCTTAATTCATTCTTTTCCATTTATATGAACAGTTATTTTTAAAAGCAGCTACCATGTAAATGATACAAATTCAGTTATTCTAAAACAGATTTTCCATTTTTTTTACAGAGATACTCTAGTGTTGAAAAACAGTTGGTAATAATATGCTCTAGTGATAATATCAGTAATAACAGTAACTTAGCTGTTCTCAGCTTGGTGGTAGATTCAAAATAACTGCTATGAAAACAGATTCATATTTATTCAACTTGTACTGATTTTTTTCTGCAATTTCCACACTCTTCAGCTACTAATTGGGGGGCTAGTTTAAACATACTGGTGGGCTGGAAGTGGCCCACGTGCTGCCATTTGAGAAGTCCAGGTCTAGAGGATTATTTTGTCTCCCATTGAATTGACTGTCTTTTAGTTTCTGGGTTGTACTGGAACAGTCAACTTTCATCGAAAGTCTGGATCTTCAATTTTTTTCAAAACATCTCTACAAACCTGGAGTATTCCCAATCTTTGATCATTCAAAATTTTTGGTGCCATCTTGGCACAACTTTTCTCATTCCTAAATTTTCATTTAAAATTTGTGTAACTGTTTCTTTGTCCATGTTGAATTCTGATACAACCATTCTAATGCTTAAATGATGATTACTTCTAATAAATGAATTTGTGGTCCACATTTTCATCAGTTTTCTTGGATACTGGATGTCCTGGTCATTCATCATCTTCCATATTCTCCCTTCTTTCTAAAAATCTCTTATGCCATTCAAACATGCAAGTTCTTGACAGTATCTTTTTATTTTAATTATCTTTTTATTTTAAGTTGGTGTTTTCTTTAGTTTTGTTAAAAATTCGAGGTTGATTCTTTTGTCTGTCATTTTTCGGGCAAATTGCAAAAACACAAGGTAATGAAAACCTGTCTCACTACGAAGTGAATGAACATGTTGGAATGTGACTTAGCACATAACTAGGGAAGGGATCAAGATCAACTATGCTTTTATTTTACAGTTGGCATGGGTGTGTAGTTCAATCTCAATATTTAATAATCGCATCTCATATGTCTGAGTGGCACCATGTTTCTGATATCCCTACGATGTGCACATTTGATGATCCAATAAATGCTTGAAGTTCCTCAAATTTATTTACTGTACTCAGCATTAGTGTACATGCAAGTGTACACTAAATTTCTAATATCCTAATATGTACCAGTATTGCTAATCCAATGATGGCCACCAGTAGAGTAGGCCTTGTAACCTCCTTGTTTTCTAAGTTGCATGTATCCCAATAGAAGCAACACAAGAATCAATTTCATTTCTGCCTATGGCTGCTGTTAAACTATCAATTTTATCCCCCCCACCCCCCCAAGTGTGCAGTTTTATGTTTAATTTTGTCTCCATATAACATCAGCAGATATATTTGAACCCCTTTTAAGTGTATCCTATCCCTGTAACAATAGCTCTTCTGTTATCTATCACAGACCTTGCTTAGAAAATTCTACCCCATGAGCATTGCACAGTCTCAACAGGGCTGAATTCATTATCTCTAGCATCTGCTTGACAAATGCACTCAAAAAGAATAATCTGAATATTTCAATCATTGATTTTGTATGAGAGAGTGAGTTATATGAGCCTTGTGAAGAACCTACATGATTATTTCAGTGGTTAGGGAGCTTCTCATATAGCATGTTTTTCATACCATCCTTATGGAAGTGTAGATAGTTGCTACCCTGTGTAAATGCCATATAAGGTCATCCCTAAGTTCTGGCATCAAGTAGCTGTCTAACAGAACCAGATGAGTGACACTGTCTTCATTGAATCAGCACAAAATGCATGACCTTAGGACTGTTTCAAGTAGTCAATATTTAGAAATATTCAGTATTTAGTCATAGTTGATATTTAGGACTTAGGAATTTAAAGAGCACTAGTGAAAATTCTTCTCTTTTTTTTTGCTTGTTGAGAATATCTGGTTTCTTCTGCTAGTCCCTTTCATCCACTAATGGTTTTGGTAACTGACATAATGGAAAACTACTTGAAATCTGCTTTGTAAATATTTTGAGAATTTATTTTTAACCCACATTCAGGTTTTTGATTTTGGAAGTTTATTTTTCAGATTTTTGTACTTTGCATGGTTGGCAGAAGAGACAGGATAGTCTCAGTGAGCAAAAGTGACATGTCATGGTACTTCTGAATTCCTTTCAGAATAGTGCTGTGCTAAAAAATTTTTTTGATAAAAAATATAATTTATTTTTATACTTATTTGATATATAGCTCTCAATTATTTGGAGAGAGATGAAAAGAAGGCCAAGGTTGCTGTTGCAAGTGATGTGATAGATATCGATAGTGATATTTCTTCTGACGTGGAGAGTTACATTGCATATGAGGTATGAAACTTTCACTTATTATTTGTGTTCCTGTTGTAAATTTCTGAAATAAAATAAATAAATTTTCTGTTTTATACTTTGGGATGATCACACAATAGAGGGGGGCGGGTTCTCAGAATAGAATACAAGAAACAGCACCCTATTTAGCAGTCACATGGGCTTGAGCCACAGGCACTCAGAGCATGTGTACATGCACACTTGTGCATGTCCATTTGACTACACAGCCTATTTATTTATACAAAGTTAAGTAGGTCTTTTTTTTTAAATATTATTACACAAGGAATTTATACTATAAAGCGTTTAGGGTGTAAGCCTCAAGCTATGGAAAAGTCTAGACTATGTATAAGTATAGTGCGAAAGCATCAATAATACATAGCCAAATCTGAATGAACAGAATATTAGCAAAGCGGCATTGTTTTAAGTTATATTTCATATTTAGGCACCTCCAAGGCGATCTGATTGAGGTGTATAAGGCCTTGAATGGATTGAGCAGGCTTAATGATGAGGGAATTCTTCCTCTTACTCAGATTACAAACCTGAGGTGGCATAGATTCAAACTGAGGAAAGACAGTTGTAGAATAATGTGTGGAAGTTTGCCTTTAGCCAGTGGGTAGTTGATTGGCTGGAACAAACTTCCATCTGTTGTTGTGGAAGTTGACAGCTTAAATAAATTCAAGGTGGAACTAGACAAACATTTGGAATAAATGGGTCAGTGAAATGGAAAGGGATTTTTTTTTTTTTTTTTTTTTTTGGCTGATGCTGTATAAGCTTGTTTTCTTGCATCATGTGCCTCTACTAATGCTAATGCTATTGTGAATACCTTCACAACGAGTTGCCATGATATTGCACTACTTTGAATAAGTAACGCTTCACCTGAGGAGAAGACTAATGTTACTTATTCTCAGATGGATACCACCACCACCCAGATGGAACCGTTACAGGACTATTTGGCCCTTCTTTGGTGGGTGGGTGGGTAGGTACCCGAGTGATGCAATGATGGCAAAACAGTTATGAAGTATAACTCCACAATATGAGAGATGCCTGATGGTGTATGATGTATTTAGACTATAAAGCGTTTAGGGCGTAAGCCTCAAGCTATGGAAAAGTCTAGACTATGTATAAGTATAGTGCGAAAGCATTAGCATTAGTAGAGGCATATGATGCAAGAAAGCAAGCTTATGCAGCATCAGCCAAAAAAAAAAAAAAAACCACTCCCATTTCACCCCTCTGTTTGTTCGAAATACCTGTCCAGCTGAGCCTTAAATTTATTTAGACTATCAACTTCTACAGTTGGTTGGTTGGTTGGTGGAAGTATGTTCCACCAACCAACTACCCGCTGACTAATTGCAAATTTCCACACATCTATCCTATATCTGTCTTTCCTCAATTTGAATTTTTGCCCAGCATTGAGCATGCTCAAACCATTCAAGACTTTATACACCTCTATCAGATCACCTCGCCGGTGCCTAGTTTCCAGACACTGTAATTTGCAAAACTTAAGCCTTTCTTCGTAAGAGCAACCCTTTGTTCCATTCACTAATCTTGTTGCCCTTCTCTGTACTCGTTCCAGCAGCTCTACATCCTTCTTGAAATGAGGCCTCCAGACCTGTATACAGTACTCAAGGTGTGGCCTGACCATTGCCTTATACAAGGGAATAATCACCTCCTTATCCCTTCTAGAAAAATTCCTGTATATCATTGACAAGACACCATGAGCTACTCTTGCAGCTTGTCTGCACTGCTCAGAGAACTTCATATCTGCCTGCACAATTACCCCCAGGTCCTTTTCATTCTCTACCACTGTCAGTGTAGTACCACAGAGTTGATACATTGCTCTGTGGTTATTGTTTCCCATATGTAGTACTTTACAGCCACATCTTAGCCCATCTGCTCAACCTTTCCAGATCCTGTTGCAGCAGAATAGCACCAGTGGTGTCCTTAACAACCCTGCCAAACTTTGTATCGTCTGCAAACTTGGACATTAAACTTGATATACCATCATCAATATCATATATAAATACAGAAAACAACAATGGACCCAACACTGAACCTTGAGGAACTCCACTAATAACATTAGTCCACGATGAGCAGTGTCCATTGATTACCACTCTCTGTCTTCTCCCCCTCAACCATCCCTTTATCCCTATCAGCAATTTGCCTCCATTACCACACTGCTCTAATTTGTGCAGCAGTCTTCCCTGTGCAACAGTATCAAAAGCCTTTCTAAGATCCAAATATATAATATCAAAGTTATTCCCTGCATCCAGTTCTTTTGTGACTGCATCATAGTATCCAATCAAATTGGTCAGGTAAGACTTTCCCTTAACAAAACCATGCTGTGTCCGAGCTATAGCTGTAGTCTTGTCTAGATGATCCTGCAGTGCTTCTTTAACCAGTGCCTCCATTAATTTTCCTGGAACAGAAGTTAAACAGGTCTATAATTACTTGTACAAAGTCAGTGTTAGTTGTGTCAGCCTTTGATCCTCCTTTGTGAATTGGGGTCCCATTTGCACATCTCCTGTCTATGGGTACCTCCCCTGAGTCCAAAAAAGCTCTCATAATTATGTCTAAGGGTTTGCTTACTTCATTTGCTGCATCCTTTAATATAACTGGATAGATCTCATCCACCCCGGGTGCCTTTTTTTATGTTTATCCTCAACAATTTTTCCTCCACGTTCCTCTCAGTTATTACAAAATCATCTAGCTCACTTCCAGAGTTTACTTCACCTCCGGCATTCCCCTTCCTGAATAACTCCTCATGTGTGAATGTAGATGCAAAATACTCGTTTAGTTTGTTAGCCACATGAGTGGGATCCTCAACTGTTGAACCATCAATATCCAGTGGACCAATCTGATTCATCCCTTTCCTTCTAGAGTTTACATAGGTAAAGAACTCTTTTCTATTTTTCTTTGCATCCTTTACCAAGGATTTCTCATTACCTGCCTTTGCCTGCCTAATCTCCTTCATGACTGGGTTAGAGACCAGCTTATATCTATCATAGGCTTCCATGTCACCCATAAAAAATACATGTATCCCATGCATTTTTCTTCTCTGCCATATGTCTCATTAGTTCATCTGACATCCATATAGGCCTAAACCTTGAACAATATTTCTTAGTTGGTATGTAAAGCCTAGTAGCTTCCAAGATAAGTTCTTTGAATGCTTCCCATTTTGAATTTGCTGTTGGTAACATCATCAGTTGGTCCCACTGTATAGAATTTAAATACTGTCTCACACCTCCGTAGTCGCCTTTGCGAAAGCAAAAACCATTCCCTTTATCTGCAGATTCTTAATGCATGAAGAATCACTACTGATAATCAGATCAAGAGTATTGCTCCCTCTAATTGCCTCCCTAACATGCTGATGTAGAAAACAATCATCCAATAAATCTACAAAAGCCTTGCTAGTGTGTGAGTGACCAATCCACAAATCCCAGTCAATATCTGGGAAATTAAAATCCCCCATTATAAGACTCTCTAATTTACTGACCCACTCTATTTCCCTGTACAGTTTTTTATTATACTCATCAGAGTCATTAGGCCTATAGCACACTCCTACTCTCAATTTTGATCTCCCACTGCTTATGCCACACAAAACTGACTCGACACTGCACTGTCCAGCCATGTCAATTGGCTTCACTTCCTTGGATTTTGTGTTTCTTAACTAATAGCATAACCCCATCCTCCCTTCCTGTCCTGTCCTGTCTATCCTTTCTGTATACATTGTACTCCCCAAATTACAGTTCTGCATTCCTTATATCTGTGTGATACCACGTCTCTGATATCCCAACAATATCTGCCTTTGATGTTTTGAGCAATACCTGAAATTCATCAGATTTATTTAACAAACTCCTAGCATTGGTGTACACGCAAGTATATATGCACCTGTTCCTATTCTTAGCTACCCTGACAGAAACCATGTGTTTACTTGTAACGCAATGACTCTAAGCAGTCTCTGAAATATCCTGCTTCTTGTTTTCCAGGCTGCTGCTCATTCCAATAGAAGCAGTGCAAAAATCACTTTCACCTCTGCCAGTGACTGCTGTTAATCCATTAGTCGTTTTATTTCCCCAAGCTAGCAGTTTTCTGACCCACCTAATACTGCCTCGATATCATCAGCAAATATTTTTGCATCCTTTCTATTTAAGTGTATCCCATCCCCGTAGAATCAGTCTCTCCTGTTAACAAGTACAGATCAGGCTGAAAAAAAATTCTGCCCTTGAGCCTTGCCCAGTCTTTCCAGGGCCGAATTGATCGACAAGGCTCCCATTATATACTTCCTCCTATCGTGTATGAATTGCAGACACTTTCAAATTCAACCCTAATTCAGGGTTTTTTTTTTTCAACAGTGACCTGTACTTGTTAAGTAATTCCGCCGGTCTCCTACTCTTAATATCATTGGTGCCAACATGTACAACTATATCACCTTTTGAGCCCTTAAAAGATGATATCCGCTCTACATCATCAACCTTTGCCCCTGGCTGACATACCCTGGTTTTCCACCTATTGTTTTTACAAAGCATGTTCCCTGTTTCCCTGAAAATAGAGTCACCAGTAACTACTAGTTCCGTTTAACATTCTGCCATGGGGGTTGCCGCTGTGTGGCGTGATGTCCAAGTGCAAGCTCTGGCATTGATGGGACCCTCAATTTAGATCCTTCGAGGGCATCCACCCTGTCCTTCAAGCTCTCATATAGGCCCATAACAATGCTGAGTTGTCGTCTGATTTCCTTACACTCCTTACATCGCGCACATACAAAGACACCCCCCATGGCAATATAATGTTCCGTACCCGATTGCTCCACAAACATCAAGCAAGCAGTGCATTTTAAAAGGCTGTGATTCAGAGGGCAACTGCGCCCCTCAGTTCTCCCCTGAGCCATAGCACTCCCATTAGTTGTAGTCTTTTGCTTTGTTGCTCTGGTCTGAGTCATGATTTTGATTTAATTTCAATATAATTTCAATTTCAGTACAAAATTATAACCCTAAACTTGAATCTCAACACAGTTATAATGCTATATATATTTTTCAGTATTGAGTATTATCTACGAGTTCCGTTTATATAACTTCCGTTTCAAGTTATGTATTAATTAATTATGTTATGTTTGTAATCTAAGTCGTTATATACGTATTTAGTTAAAAAGTACAATTCAATTGACAGTGAAGTTTAATAGATTTTACTGATTAATTGACAATATTACATAATCTATGGACACTTAATTATTAATTAACTTCCAAATCTCGCTGTCTCAATTCAGAATAAACTACGGATCCTGACTAGGTCTATAAGGTACTTATAGAAAATAATTTAATATAACAATTGGTCAATAAAGCGGCTAAATAACTTCTCGTTCAGCGGAGCTGCAACTTGTAACACGTGGATTTGATACCCTTACCGATACTAAGTAATACTTACAAAATCTCTATCTAAGTTAAACTTAAACTAAGTATCGTAACTAGGAATATAAAGCTACTCTAGAAAGTAAGTTAATATGCCAATTTAAGCTAATAAAACAGAAAAAACTTCTCTATTCCAGGAGCAGTAAAAACTTCTTCTGCACAAGTCTACTCTCGTTCTCCCCTCTCATCAATAATACATAGCCAAATCTGAATGAACAGAATATTAGCAAAGCGGCATTGTTTTAAGTTATATCTCATATTGTAAATACCTTCACGAGTTGTCATGATATTGCATTACTTCGAATAAGTAACTCTTCTCCCGAGGAGAAGACTAATGTTACTTATTCTCAGATGGATACCACCACCCAGATGGCACCGTTTCAGGGCTATTTGGCCCTTTTTTGGTGAGTGGGTAGGTACCCGAGTGATGCAGTGATGGCAAAACAGTTATGAAGTATAACTCCACAATATGAGAGATGCCTGATGGTGTATGATGTATTTTTGACTATAAAGCATTTAGGGCGTAAGCCTCAAGCTATGGAAAAGTCTAGACTATGTATAAGTATAGTGCGAAAGCATCAATAATACATAGCCAAATCTGAATGAACAGAATATTAGCAAAGCGGCATTACTCGGGTACCCACCCACCCACCCACCGAAGAAAGGCCAAATAGCTGCGAAACAGTGCCCGTCTGGGTGGTGGTATCCATCTGAGAATAAGTAACATTAGTCTTCTCCTCAGGTGAAGCGTTACTTATTCGAAGTAGTGCAATATCATGGCAACTTGTTGTGAAGGTATTCACAATATGAGATATAACTTAAAACGACGCCGCTTTGCTAATATTCTGTTCATTCAGATTTGGCAATGTATTATTGATGTTTCGCACTATACTTATACATAGTCTAGACTTTTCCATAGCTTGAGGCTTATGCTCTAAACGCTTTATAGTCTAAATACATCATACACCATCAGGCATCTCTCATATTGTGGAGTTATACTTCATAACTGTTTTGCCATCATTGCATCACTCGGGTACTTATCCGCCCACCGAAGAAGGGCCAGATAGCCCTGAAACGGCACCATGGGGAGCCTGATGATGTCCGGAGTTTCTAAGAACAGGTAACAAGTCTTCCCCACTGGGGAAGCACCTATTCAAGGAGTTTTGAGTTTTTGAGTGGTGTGAGTTGAAGGAGTTACTGTCCCTTTCATTCTTCTACACTGTTTCTTTTCCTTTTCCACTCTTACTATTACTTTCCCTCTACCTTTTTGCTTTTCTAAGTCTAATAGGGACAAGTGGTCCTGAGCTGGATATTATCATTCTTCTCTTTCTTGGTGATTTCCTTCTACTTCTCTCTCTCTCTCTCTCTCTCTCTCTCTCTCTCTCTCTCAGGGTTACTCGGGAATGAATTTTTTTTTGGCTGGTGCAGCATAAGCCTCAGTCTTCTTTGCAACATTCTTCTCTTGAACAGCCTTAGCACATTTATTGGAAAACCAAGGTTTAGATAAAGGACGAGATTTTAAAGTGGAGTGTGGGATAAAGGATTCCATTCCTGCAAGAATAATTTCACTGACATGATCTGAGCAAACATTGACATCAGAAGTTTTGAAACAATAATCCAACCAAGGGAAAGAAGAAAAGAAGTCTCGCAGGTCATCCCATTTTGCATTCTTGTAATGCCAAACAATACGAGGTTGGGAATAGCCATGAGATAAAGGTTCCATTGGAGAAGAGACAATCACCAAGTTGTGATCTGAAGTGCCTAAAGGACCTCTCACTTCGACTGTGTACTTGGAAGGGTTGTTTGTGAGAAAAAGATCAAGCGTATTGGCTGTATGATTAGGATTGTCCAGTATTCTTGTAGGTTAATGAACAATCTGTGCTTGGTCATTAGTAATTGCAAAAGCCTTAGCATCTCGACCTGCTGGGTCGGTGTGACTAGGAAACGGAAGCCAGCTGGAGTTGTGAACATTAAAATCACCAAGGAAAATTACCTCACTGTTAGGAAAGTTGGACTGGAGAAAGTCAAGTTTCAAAGAGAGGAAGTCAAAGAGCTCCAAGTGATTAGTGGAGTTGGGAGAACGGTAGAGACAACAGATGAATTTGACACAATGAGGTAGAGAGATTTTAAGCTAGAGAAGATCAAAGAGAGGAGATTCCAAATTGCCAAGACTCTGACAGGGAATATCAGGAAGGACATATGCACAAGTACCACCTTTGAGGCAAAAGGGATCGTACAGCGAATAATTTGGGCATCTGAGATGAGCAGTAGTTGAATCAACCGATAACTGAGATTCTGTCAGAAAAAGTACATGGGGTTTGGCAGACTGCAAGTGGAAATGGACATCGTTGAGATTAGAATTGAGACCACGTATATTTGTGAAATGAATTAGGAAATGCTTGGGAGGTTTAGATCTTTTCGCAGATAAGCTTGCTCTATTAGTTTGACAATTCATGGTGTATTCAATAGTAAGAAAAAGTGGGTTGGACATGCTGTATGAAGTAATGAAATTTTTGGATATGGCGTACACGTGGTAAGAATATATCCAGATCCTTGACATAACGTGGCCTCGACAATGCTCCCCGCATACACACTACTCGGACTCCCTCCAGTCACTATCTGGCAGAGTAGAAGTAGCAAGATTATACACCAACTGATCCGGAAGCCTCCTAGAGAGTTACCAATAGGTTCGATCCGGTGTACTAACTAGCAGCCAGCCTGCGAACACCATTTTAGCCTAGAAACTGTTGGAAACTGATCACTGCAACAAGATAAGTACATGAAAACAAAATATCTTGTGAACTGAGAAAAAAATAAGACACTAGATAAAAATAGGCTGCACATTCTAAATCAGCATTAAAAATATGTGAAGTCCACCATATTTCTATCGAAAAAGATTGTTCATTATTTTTAGTTATCCATGTCACTTCTTTATAAAATCAAACACACTGATGTGATGCATAAATGCATTGCTAAAATAAAATAATAAAATGTGTATAATAAATTGAATATTGCATCATTTTTATATTCAGTAATTTATGTAATGATGAATTTGTAGGTCTTTCTTTTTCTATAAATGAAGGTTTTACACATTATATCATGTGGTTGTATTGCACAGAAGTAAAGTGGATGAAATTTACTTTCTTTGTTTCATTCATAATTCTGTTTTACATGCAGATGGAATAGGCAAAGCAAGCGTGAATGTCTTAATGTGAGTGATTTCAAATTTCCCCCTTTTGATTGGATCAAGTGGGAGAGATGCTCACTGAGGGGACAGAATTTTTAAATATACTACATAATTATTATTTGTATCACCACGTTAGAGAAAATATTAGGGGTAAGAATATTCTAGACTCAATTATCATCCAAGGACAAGATGACTTCATAGTATAGGAATCGTTATCAGGAAGTGAATATGCAGTTATAAGTTGGAAGATAGTATTAGTAACGGCCGCATGGTGCAAGAAAGCCTATGGCTTATGCTGCACCAGCCAAAAAAAAAAAAAAAAAAAATCCGAACAAAACAATGATAAAAACAAAAAAAAAAATAAATAAATGAAATAAATAACTAAATAATAATAATTAAAAAAAAATAAAATAAAATATAAATAAAAAGGAAATTAAACCTATCATCCTATGCGCTTCCCTTACCCGAAAGTACTATCCAGATGACCTTTGAATTTCCCCAAACTGTCGGCCTCTACCACCCGTGAAGGCAACTTATTCCAGTAATTTATAACTCGCTGGCTAAAATAAAACTTCCTGCAGTCCAATCTAAACATTTCCCCCCCGTAACTTGAATTTATGTCCCCTAGTTCTAGCATCATTTATAATCTTGAAAATTTGGTCCTCATTCATTTTACTGATGCCTCTCAGAGCCTTAAACACTTCAATCAAATCTCCTCTAAGGTGTCTAGTTTTCAAGCTCTGCAACCCACATACTCGAAGTCTTTCTTCATAAGGACGCCCTTTTGCCGATCTCACCATGCGAGTTACCCTTCTTTGCACCCTTTCAAGAAGCTCGATGTCTTTCTTTAGGTGCGGTCTCCATACTTGAACACAGTATTCCAGGTGTGGTCTAACATAAGCCTTATATAATGGGATTATCATGTCTCTATCTCTACTTGCAAAAGTTCGATAGATCATCGATAGGACATCATGGGCCTTCCTTGCAACCTGTTTACAATGCTCAGAGAATTTCATGTCTGACCGTATCATAACACCCAAGTACCTTTCCTCCAGTAATGGGTTTAGTTGAACTCCACCAAGTGAATAAGTTATTTTGGGATTACTGTTTCCCAGGTGTAATACCTTACACTTTGTTGGATTAAAGCATAGCTCCCATTTTTCTGACCATTCCTGAAGTCTATCTAGGTCTCTCTGAAGAAGCTCAGCTTGACAGTGATCATTAACTACTCTACCAATTTTAACATCATCTGCAAATTTAGACATCACACCTTCTATCCCTTCATCAATGTCGTTTATGAAAATTAAAAACAACAGTGGTCCTAATACTGATCCTTGGGGAACCCCACTTCTTACATCAACCCAATCTGAGGAATAGCCATTTATCACAACCCTCTGCCTCCTGCCCTGGAGCCATCCTTCTATCCAGCTAAGGATTTTCCCAGTGATTCCAACCTGTTCCAGCTTATAAAGCAACCGCTCATGTAGGACTGATTCAAAAGCTTTGCTGAAATCTAAATAAACAATGTTGAAATTATTCCCTAAATCCAGCTCGTGAGTGATCCTTTCGAAATAGCGAACCAGATTTCTTAAACATGATTTTCCCTTTACAAAACCATGCTGAGTATCCTTGAGAATTTCAATTCGATCCAAATGATCCTGAATTCCACCCTTGATCATTGCCTCCGTGATTTTCCCTACTACTGAAGTCAGACTGACAGGTCGATAATTTCCAACTTCACTTTTAGAGCCACCCTTATGTATGGGAGATACATTTGCACTTTTCCAATCCAAGGGAATCTCCCCAGAGTCTAGTGATGCTCGCATAATTAGCCTCAATGGTTCAATGCACTCGCTTGGCGCCTCTCTTAAGATTATAGGGTATATTCCATCAACTCCAGGAGCCTTACTGGTCTGTAGGCTCGAAAGTTTTTTCATTAAATAATCTTGCGAAATTTCAATATCATTAATTACATATTTTTTAACTTCGCTCCCACAATTTCCCATTGCCACAAAAGGCTTTTCATTTGTAAATATCGATGCAAAATAACTGTTGAGTTCATCTGCAACGGCAGCTGGTGTATTTATTACTATCCCCTTTCCCTTACGTAAAGGTTCGATCTGGTTTGTCCTGCTCTTCTTGGTATTTATATAAGTGAAGAATTCTTTATCCCCCCTCTTTGCTCTGTTTGCTAGTGATTTCTCATAAACTGCCTTTGCCTGTCGAACCTTTTCTGTGGCTCTATTACACATCACCTTGTAGCTGTTATAGGCTTCAGTACTTTTTATTGCTCTGTAACCTTTCCATGCCACCTTTTTCTGCTCAAGTAATGCGGCAACTTCACTATTCATCCAACTTGGAACCCTTCTCATGGAGTATTTTTTTAATGGTATATACGCATTCAAGGCATCTGTGATTAATGTTTTAAAAGCGTACCACAGTTCAATTGTATTCATTCTCAGCGCGATATCTACCCAGTTAATAGAGGCCATGGCATCGTACCTTAATAGTACCTTAAGGGTTAATAGTACCTTAAGGCATCGTAATTTCCTTTTCTGAAATTAAAACCCATTCCTTTGCCTTTTACTTCTGCTACCTCTCTCGTCATCATCCACCATAGAACTCCGTGATCACTTCCTGCTACTGATTCCTCTACTGTCAGCCCTGTTATGTCATCTGATTCATATGTGATGATGAGGTCTAGGATATTCTTTTCTCTAGTACTTTCCCTGACATGTTGATAGAAATAACAGTCATCTAGTTGATTTAAAAATTTTGTTCCCCATGTCGAGTTTCCTTCCCATTTACTCCAATCAGTTAGAGGCAAATTGAAATCACCCATAATAAGGAATTGACGCTTACTTGCCCATTCCATTTGCATGTAGAGGCTTTTGTCATAATCTTCACAATCACCTGGTCTGTAGATTACTCCTGCTCGCATTATACCTTTGTTTCCAACTATCTCACACCATACAGACTCTATACTAGCATGTGAAATGTCTGAATCCGGGAAAGCTATCATCGCACTCAGGCTGCTTCTGATAAGAAGCAATACCCCACCACCCCTTCTATCTACTGTATCTTTCCTAAATACATTATACAAGCCGTACCGGAACTCATCATCCCCAATTTCCGGGTGGCACCACGTCTCTGTAAACCCTATTATGTCCGCGTTACTTGTTTTAACCAGCAGTTCGAATTCGCTCATTTTATTGACGACACTTCTAACGTTACTGTATAAACAATTAAGATTTACTGTTCTTGTATATTTAACAACCCTCACACAACCCTTGAAGTTTTTTAGGCTCTTTTCCCTGATATTAGCTACCCGCTCACGTGAAACGTCTTTTCCCCTAGAACATCTAGATAATAGCATTAGTAGAGTCATTTGATGCAAGAAAGCAAGCTAATGCAGCATCAGCCAAAAAAAAAAAAAAAACCCACTGCTACTTCACCCCTCTGTTCGTTCAAAATACCTGTCCAGCTGAGCCTTAAACTTATTTAGGCTATCAACCTCCACCACAAGGGATGGAAGTCTGTTCCACCAACCAACCACCCGCTGGCTAAAGGCAAATTTCCGCACGTCTATCCTACATCTGTCTTTCCTCAATTTGAATTTATGCCCTCTCAGGTGATTTTTCTGAGCTAGAGGAAGAATCCCATCAGCATTGAGCATGCTTGAGCCGTCTCTTTCTTCATTGAGATGAAGAAAGAGACGGCCGGTTGTTAAAGTTAAATGCTTGGTTTTAATTTCAGGAACGGGGACTGACAGTTTAAGATGCTGCATAGCCTCTCTCAACTGGGCAGTTAGCACAAGGAGGGTGAGTACATTAGAATTATGGAATATCTTTAAAGCAATAATCACAGAAGATATGAATGCATATTACCATTTAGAAAATATAACATGAGAAGGATACTGAGATGGATAGATACAATGTTAGCCAGTCTAATATAGCATAAAAAGATGGTGTGAGACAGTTACAGAGCAATGAAAAGTACTGAAGCCTATGACAGTTACAAGTTAATCAGGTAGCACAGAAAATGTGAAGTTGGCAATGGCTCAATATGAGAAATTAGTGGCTAAGAGGGCAAAGAATGGAGACAAGGAGTTTTTCATGTATGTAAATATGATGAAGAGGATGATGAATCAGAACAGACCCTTGCATAATGAGTGTGGAAAAGGTTTAGATAACCCAGCTGACTTAATATCAGTCTTTACAGACAAAAGAATCTCCCCCTGTCCGCAGTAAGGACAGGCTGTGCAACTGAGCAGTATATGAAGGCAGAGTTGTATGAAATTAGTACTATTGAAATTACAGAAGATTGTTGTTTATTAGAACTTTCCAGCCTAAAGGCAAGTAAGCCTCCTAGGGTTGATGGTATATACTTAGTAATTTTGATGGCGGTAACAAAAGAGTGCATCAAATCTTTAAGATTAATTATATGACATCATTGGACTCGGGAGAGATTTATTAGGGACTTGGGAGAGATTTATTAGAGATTTATTAGCGACTTGGGAGAGATTTATTAGGGACTTGGGAGAGATTTATTAGGGACTTGGGAGAGATTTATTAGAGAAATGCCAGTACATCAATGTAGACATTTGCAAAGGCAAAATGGGTAACTATAGGCTGGCTACTCTGACTTCAGTGGTAGGGAAAATCATTGAGACAGCATTAAAATGTGCAGGTACAAGTTACACAAACACGGTTTTGTTAGGAAAAAATCACATTTAATTAATTATATTTGGTTAGGTGTTTTGACACACTTGCCCATGAGCTGAATGTAGGAAATAAGTTTTGACATTGTTTATTTGTAATTTAGCAAAGCAGTTGACTCAGTCAATGTATAATGATTCAGTTAGTATATAAGCTGGAACATATTGGAATCACAAGTAAGATTCTAAGATTGATCACAGGATGGCTGTAGGCAGAGGGTTATGATAAATGGTTACTCTGTGGATTGGATTAACATTAGCATTGGGATTCCCCCTCAAGGATAGCTTTTGGATTCTGGGACCACTTTTGTTTCATAAGTGACATTGACAAATAGAAAGAGGGTGTGATGTCAAAATTTGCAGATGTGAAGATTGCGAGAAAAACACAAAGTTGTTAATGATCATTCCCAAATAGCTTTCCTTCAGGTTGACTTGGATAGACTTCAGGGACGGTCAGAAAAGTGGCAGCTATATTTTAATACAGCAAAGTGAAGGTCTTCCATTTGGGGAATAGTATCCTGAAAATAACTTATTATACTTAGTGGGTTTGAATCAAAAACAGTAGAAGAAACCAGTGTTTTGGGAGTCGTAGGATGAGCATCCTGCTTGGTGAGAAGGGGTACCCATATGAGAAAAGTTCTGGACATTTTGAAAATAAATGAAGACAAAATTTTCACTGTTGTAAATGATTCCAGAACTAGTGACCATAAATGTTGATTATATGGAAAGAGGATTAGAAAGGATTGTGGGAAGTTTTCTTTAAGTTGCTGAGCTGTTAATTAATGGAATATGTTACCTCCATGAGTAGTTGAGGCCGATTGCTTAGGGAAGTTATTATTATTAGTAGTCATCATCATCAGCCATTTTCAATCCACTGCAGGATGAAGGCCTCTCCAGCAACTTTCCAGTTCCTTCTGTTTTGAGCACTGGCCATCCATTTACTACTCAAAAACTCATGAATTTCATCTATCGATCTCCGCCTTTGTCTTCCAGGTTTTCTTCTAGCTCCTCTTGGGTACCATTCTGTTATTTTCTTAGTCCATCTGTCATCATGTCTTCGAGCTATGTGTCCTGCCCAAGACCATTTTAGTTCTTTAGTTTTGATAAGAATGTCCTTTACTTGAGTTTGCTGCCTAATCCATGTGTTTCTCTTCTTATCTAACAGTCTGATTCCCAATATAATTCGTTCCATTCTTCGCTGTGTAGTTCTTAGCTTCTCTTCCATTCTTTTGGTGAGTGCCCAAGTTTCACTTCCATAAGTCATGGTGGGGAGTATACATTGATTCATTATTTTACGTTTCAGACAAACTGGGATATTGCTCTTCAGTATGTAACTATATTTCCTGAATGCTATCCATCCAAAATTTATTCTTCTCTTGACTTCCAGCCATTTATCATTATTACAGCTAATAACTTGTCCCAGATAAGTATATGACTCCACCTTTTCAATTACTGCTCCTTCAATCATTATTTCCCTTTCCGTGGCATACTTGTTCATCATTACTTTTGTTTTAGCCATATTCATCTTTAGTCCAAAATCCTTACTAACTGTGCATAACTGATTAAGATTTTCCTCTAATTCTTTGGGATCGTGGCTTATGACACAATGTCATCTGCAAATCGTAAATGGTTTAGGTACTCTCCGTTCACATTGACTCCTTTCTGCGACCAGTCTAATCTTCTGAAAGCTTCCTCAAGGGCAGCAGTAAACAGCTTCGGAGATATTGTGTCTCCTTGTCGAACTCCTTTCTCAATTTTAAATTTCCTACTGTCTTTGTCTAGTCTAATAAAGGATGTAGCACTCTCATATATTTTCTTCAAAATCATAATATATGGAGTATCTATGCCTTGTCTTTCCAGTGCCCGAAACATTGCCTTATGCTGTATGGAGTCAAATTCCTTTTCATAATCCACAAATGCCAGGCACAATGGTGTTTTATATTCATTTGCTTTCTCCATTATCTGTGATATTACGTGAAGGTGATCCATAGTTGAGAATCCTGTCCTAAAGCCAGCTTGCTCTTTCGGTTGATTCTCATCAAGTATTCTTTCTAATCTGTTAGTAATGACCCTTGTGAACAACTTGTAGATATGGGATAACAAGCTAATTGGTTTATAATTTCCAATTTCTGATTTATCTCCTTTCTTATGCAGCAAAACTATGATTGCATTATTCCACTGCTTAGGCATCACATCTTTTCTAATGCACTTTGTGAAGAGCCTTGCCAGTTTTTGTGTTATGTCTCTTCCTCCCAATTTTAACAACTCTACAGTAACTTCATCTTCCCCCGGGGCTTTCCGATTCTTCATTTTCTTCAATGCATGTTCTACCTCATCGGGAAGAATATCGGGTATGTCGTATGTGTTGCTACTTTGCAATCCATCTTCCCCACTGCTGGTATCATTCCCTCGCTCCTTGTATAATTCTCTATAGTAGTCTTCTGCTATTTGAATTATGCCTTCTCTGCTGTTTATAAGTACACCATCGCTATTCTTCAGTTTCAGTATCATTTGTCTTCCTGTATTACTGCTCATGGCTGCTGATTTAAATCCTTTGTTTTCCCTTAATGCTTGTTCTACTTTTCTTGTGTTAAATCTTCTTATGTCCTCTCTGAGTCTCTTTCTAATGGCTTTGCATAACTCAGTATACTCAATTTTCTCCCTGTCAGTGTTTTTCTTGCTCTTCATTTGTCATCTTTGGTTCATCATGACAAGTGTTTCTTGACTAATTTTTTCTTCTTTGGATTTCTGTTTCCCTATAGGTTTCTTGGGCTTTATCACTTTCAGAAAGTTGTAATATTCCTCGTCCATATTCTTGGTCCTGAGAAGTCTGTAAAAGCTCAAACTTGTTCTTAAGTTCCAGTACATACTGCTTTTTCTCCTCCTCTGCTATTTCAAAGACCTTTTGTATTATTTACTCGAGTCAGTTTTTTCCTTTCCTTTCCTACATCTATATCAAGTGTACATCTTACCATTCTGTGATCACTTCCAACATTTACCTTATTCAGGACGGTAACATCATTCACAATATATCTTCTGTTAGTGAGGATGAAGTCGATTTCATTAGTTGTTAATCCATTTGGACTCTTCCATGTCCACTTTCTGTTCACCCTTTTCTTGAAAAAAGTGTTCATTATTAGTAGTAGCGACATATAATACAAGAAAGCAAGCTTCAAAAAAAGAGAAAAAAACATCCTCTCACATTACCTGTCCATCCTGCCAATAATTTATCTAGTTCTTCCTTGAACTTATTCCAATTACCCAGTTCCACAGCAACTAATGAGACTTGTGGCAGAGAAGAAAAATTCATGGGATGCCTATAAATTATCATACCACACAGAAGCCTATGGTAGATATAAGTCTATAAAGTCTGTAAACAAGTCACAAAGGAGATTAGACCAAATGAAGGCAGATTACATGAAATCATTGCAAAGGATGAAAAGAAAAACAGCAAAGACTTCTTTACTTATATAAACTCTAGAAGGAAGGGGATGAATCAGGTTAGTCCACTTGATATCGATGGTTCAACTGTTGATGATCCTGTTCAGATAGCTGACAAACTGAATGGGTATTTTGATTTTTACATTCACACATGTCTGTAGGGTAGTGGAGGACAGAAGCTTATTAAACTCTAACAGGGAGCTAGATGATTTTGTAATAACTGAGAGCAAAGTGGAGGAGAAATTGTTGAAGATAAAGATAAGAAAGGCACCTGGGGTGGATGGGATCTATCCAGTTATATTAAAGGAGGCGGCAAAGGAAATAAGCAAACCCTTATCCATAATTATGAGAGCATCCTTGGACTCAAGGGAGATCCCCATGGACTGGAGTTGGCAAATGTATCCCCAATTCACAAATGGTGACACAAATAATTTCAGACCTGTTAGTTTTACTTCTGTTGTGGGAAAAATAATGGATTCACTGGTTAAAGAAGCATTGGGATCATTTAGACAAGATTGCAGTAATAATTCAGAGACAGCATGGGTTTGTTAGGGGGAAGGCTTTAGGCCAGTTTGATTGGATACTGCGATGTGGTCACAAAGGAACTGGATGCAAAAAATAATTTTGATATCATATACTTGGATTGCAGGAAAGCTTTTGGTACTGTTGCACATTGGTTGAGTGGGAGAAGACAGAGTGGTAGTCAATGGACACTGCTGTTCATGGACCATTGTTATTAATAACTAATGTTATTAATTTCGTTGTTAGACCCATTGTTGTTTTGTACATTTATCAATTATATTGATGAAGGTATGTCAGGCTTATTGCCTAAGTTTGCAGATGATATGAAGGTTGGCAGGGTTGTTAATGACAGGATTCATGCTGTTCATGCTGTTCAATCTTGCAGGATCTAGAAAAGTTGGTGGACAGATGGGCCGAGAAGTGGCAACTAAAGTTTTACATTGACTGATGCAGAGTACTGCATATGGGTAGCAGTAATCCCAGAGAAATGTTCCAACTGTGTGGTGCTACACTCAGGGCAGTGTAGAATGAAAATGACCTGGGGGTAATTGTGCAGTCAGATGTGAAGTTTTCAGAGCAGTTCAGTAGGTCATGGGGTCTTGTCAATGATACATAGTAATTTTGCAAGCAGGGATAAGGAGGTGATTGTCCCCCTTGTATAAGTCAGTGATCAGGCCACACCTTGAGTAATGCATACAGGTCTTTAGGCCTCGTTTTAGGAAAGATGTAGAGTTGCTGGAACAAGTACAGAGAAGGGCACCAAGATTGGTGAGGGAAACGAATGGGGTCCTCTTACCAAGAAAGGCTTAAGTTCTGTAAATTGCAGTGTCTGGAGACTAGGCACCTGTGAATTGATCTGATTGAGGTATATAAGGCCTTGAATAGTTTGAGGAGGCTCAATGCTGATGGGATTCTTCTGCTTGCTCAGATTACGAACCTGAGGGGGCATAAATTCAAATTGAAGAAAGTCAGTTGTAGAATAGATGTGTGGAAATTTGCCTTTAGATAGTGGGTAGTTGATTGCTGGAACAAACTTCCATCTGTTGTTGTTGTGGAAGCTAATAGCTTAAATAAATTCAAGGCAGAATTAAACGAATGGATGAGTGAAATGAGATTTTTTTTTTTTTTTTTTTTTTTTTGGCTGATGCTGTATAAGCTTGCTTTCTTGCATCACATGCTTCTACTAATGCTAACAGATAGAAGTTTGTTCCAATAATCAACCACCCACTAGCTGAAGGAAAACCTCCACACATCTATTCCTGCAACCACCCTTCCTCAATTTGAAATTATGCTCCCTTGCATGTTAGTCTGAGCAAGAGAAAGAATGCCATCATTGAGCTTGCTCAATCCATTCAAAGCCTTAAATACCTCAATCAGTTTGTCTCACAATTACCTAGTCTCTAGAAGTTACAGTTTTCAAAACTGAAGTCTTTCTTGGTAAGTCCACCCTTCGGTTTTTTTCACCAGTATTGTTGTCCTTCTCTGCGCCTGTTCCAACAGATCTATGTCCTTCCAAAAATGAGGCTTCCAGACCTGTATGCAATACTCAAGATGTGGCCTTATTGAATTGTTGCATTAGCATATAATGTACTTAATACTATGCAGGCTATTTTTACCTCTTCATAAACCATCATTATAAATTAGGATGAACTGTAAGTTTTAGCAGATCATCTCAGCAAGTATTTTGAGTTTTTTCACACTTACATCATTTGTAATTTCTTCTTGGCAGTCTATTTTTGTTGATAATAGTCTGCATTAACTGAACACAGACAAATAAAAAAGTTTTCAGCATTTTTTTTTTTTTTTTTTCTTATCCAAGTGGTCATGAGTGGGAGTGCTGTAGGACCCACTTTTTGAGTAGATCGGGGTTCAAGCCCCTGACTGCTAAATACAGTTGAACTGCCAATCCACAGTGGACCAGCAATGCAGATTATGGTTCATTTCCCTCAACATCAACCATTGAGGAGGCTTCAATCCTGCTGTATATTGATGACTGCAGTTTACCCATTTTTTATCTTTTATGTCTAAATTGTAAGTTAACTCACTGACTCCATTAGTTTCTTTATTTTGGTTTATTTCAATGTTTTGAAGTAATGAAATAGTGATTTTGCAGTATTTTATTTTGTTATAAATAAGAGGGAAATCTTGTAGCATATTATTTGATTATAAATTGTGATATACCCACCTAATAATAGCTTCATAGTAAATACATTATGGAGTAAAGCCCAGGATTATCCGCATCCAAACTGAAGAGGCTTCTGTTTTTTAACCCTAGACACCATGACTGATTTGGCCAAGGGATTGCACAATATTTTTTCCTGTAAACACTGCTTTTTCATCCCACAGAATATGCAAATAAACCATAGAATTCATAACCTACAGACTTTATATACTGATGCCTTTAGCTACCTAAGCACTTATTCCAATAACTCAGCCCAAGTTATTAGTAGACTACCCATTGGAATAATTTTGTGGCTTTCACTTGAGCTTTAATGCAAATAATAAAAGGTAATTTCTTTAGGATAGAGTTTTATATTATCACCTGTGAGATCTTAATGTCCAAATATATTTTGTAGGATACAAACATGGTTAATAACTCGATTGCAGATCTTTATGCAAAAATTCCAGTTACCAGTGAAAGGGGTAAACACAGTTTGGGAAACAGCAAATCAAGAGAAGTCATCCATTGTGAATCTGGAGTTAGCCAGGGAAACGCACAAGTAACACATTTGGTTCAAAAACAAGATGTTTCTATCCAAAAGGAGAAAAGGCTTTCTCTGTTACAAGATAGTGAGTCACCACTTCCAAAACAGGTAAGAAAACAGTTGAAATTTATTTTTGCCAACATGGAGTGAAATATCATATTTTTCTTCATTTGTTTGCTGGAAGTAATACAGGGTGAGTAATACAGGGTCTTTCCCTGATTAAGAAAAAGTATAACTTAAAAACTATGCTAGATAGAAACTTGCACTTTGTGTCGTAATGAAGGCTAATGCTTAGTTTTTTTCGCACTGTATAGTTGCACAATCTGTAGACGATCTAGGTACCGCTGCAATCGCAGCGGTACCTAGATTTGTGACAGTGATCACAATGTACTGATATGGGAATTACTTAAAGAAGTAACTACCATCAAGGCTAAAGGGAAAGGCTTTTGCTTTCGTAAAGGTGACTGCAGAGGTCTGAGACAGTTTTTAAATTCTGTACAGTGGGACCAACTGATGATGTTACCCATGTTGAATTCTAAATGGGAAACTTTCAAGGTTATAATCTTGGAGGCTACTAGGCTTTTCATTCCAAATAAGAAATACTGTTCAAGGTTCAGGCCTAAATGGTGGGACTGTTAGTAATCCTGGGTATAACTTGCACAAGCACACAGAGTGTGAACCCATGTGTGAACCAACGTAAGCAGGGGTTGAGGTGTGGCGCCCACACCACATGGAGGAATGCCATCCCTCTGTGTTACCAGGCAGTACTAGGTGGTAGATGACTCATCAACCGGTGCAGTACCATCACTTTGCTTATTAGAGGCTTGAAGTGGTGGAACCCATGTTTAGTCTCCAGAGCTAAGTTCCGGTAACCCTCCCCATCTCTTCCATCATGCAGTATGATTGATGACTTTTGAGGTTATGATGAACATTGTGGTGAGATCGAATCTTCCTTACATTTCGAGGGTACAGCTCTAAAACGGTGTACGCAGGCCTGCCGCTAGTTAGTACACCGGACCGAACCTATTCGTAACTCTCTAGGAAGCTTCCGGATCAGGCTAGTGTATAATCTTGCTACCTCTACTCTGCCAGAGAGTGACTGGAGGGAGTACGAGTAGTGTGTATGCGGAGGCTCAGCACCAAATGAGGGACTCTGCTAATAACATTAGTTCAAGAGCAGTGCCCATTAATAACCACTCTGTGTCTTCTTCCACTCCATCCCTTTGTCTATAGCAATTAACTTATCCCTGATGCCACACTGCTCCAATTTGTACAACAATCTTATGTGGAACAGTTACTCTTATTACTTCTACTGAAATCAGAGTATATGATAAAATTATTTTTTACATCCAGTCCCTTTTGTTATTGTATTATAATAGCTAATCAGATTAGCTAGACAAGATCTCCCATTAACAAGTCCATGCTGTGATTGCAATATAAGTGCATTCCTGATAAGATAATCCTGCATTACTACTTTAACCATTGACTCCATTATTTTTCCTGGAACAGAAGTCACGCTTACAGATCCCTAATTGCTCACTTTACTCTGATTCCCTTTTGTGAATAGGGGATACACTTCTACATTTCCAATTTGTGGGGATCTCCCCTGAACTCGATACTCTCAGTGTCTATATTTATACGAGGTGTGACCTTGAAAGTGAACTAACTCAGCGAAGAAAATCACTAAACTTGAGTGGGTGTGATCACCTTTAAAGTATTCTCCTTCTGATTCTGTATGATTAATAAAGGTTCACTTACCTCTTTTGATGGGCTTATACTGTAATTGGATAGATTCCATCAGTCCCAGATGCCTTATTTCACTTTTAGCTTCAATAATCTCTTCCATTTTCCTTTCAGTTATAACATGGTATATTTCTGGTTTCCCCATCTTTAAAAACATTCACACATGAATGTGGATGCAATATATTTATTCATTTTGTCAGCAGCTTGAACAGGATCATCAATTGTTATTCCATTCATATCTAGTGGACCAATCTGGTTCATCCCTTTCCTTCCAATGTTGCCTCTAATAACATTATAGCTTTGTCTCACTGAAAAGAATTTAAAAATGAAGACTTGTATAAGGGTGATTTGAAAAGTTTATAGCCTGAGTATGAGAGGGTAGTGTTAAAAATTTCTCTACTTAGTGTATAACACAAATAGTAACCCACCAAGTTTCATGCAGTTTCACTAATGTCTTTTTTTAATAATAGTTCCTGATGTCAACAAAGTTGTGTGAAGAGGAAAGATGGAAGAATTGCTCACCATGCAGTCATTCAGTGTTTGGGAAAAAATTAACTAACACCAAAGGCAATTTGTTAGGATATGGTTATGTCATTAGGGGAGGATGCTCCATCCTATTCCATGGTTAAGAAATGGGCAGCAGAAATTAAACAATGGAGAGGGAGCGTGGGAGATGGCCTATGCTGTGGAAGACCTACAATGTCCATCACGCCAGAAGTTGTAGACAGTGTGCATGATCTGGTGATAAGAAATTGACAAATGACAGATATGCCAGCACCATGGGCATCATTTGAACATGTGCACCATATAATAACAGAGGTTCTTGCCATGAAAAGGTGTCAGCACGATGAGTCCCAAAGTTATTGACAGCAGATCAAAAATGCACAAGAATTGTTGAGTCAAGTGAATTTTTGCATGGTTTTCAAGCATATCTAGCAAATTTCCTTGCAAGGTTTGTGACCATAGATGAGATCTTTTGTTTCTGACTGAAAGTAGTATCCATCACTGTCAGCCAAAAACAAAAGAGCAGCCCAAACAGTGGAAACACAGCAATTTTCTCTATCACCAAGGACAATTTTTATTAATGACATGGTCTTGGCGCATTATAGCCCTAGTAGCTAATGCGCCAATAAAACCAAAACCAAACCAAATCTATCACCAAGGAATGCCAAGTTCCTTAATTCCTTCTGCTGGCAAGGTTTTTGGGATGCCAGTGGAGTGTTGCTAGTGGATTACCTTCAGAAAGGCCAGACAGTCACAGGGGTATATTATGCAGACTTTGTGAGGCATTTGGATGACAACATCAAAGACAAATTTTGAGAAAAACTCAGCAGAGCAGTCTTGTTTCACTAGGACAACATGCCTGCTTACAAGTCTATCATTGCCGTGGCTGTACTGCGTGAGTGAGTTTGGCTCTGAAATCTTGGACCATCTCCCATATTCACCTGATATAGCACTATTGGACTTTCACCTATATCCTAATTTGAAAAACACCTTGCTGGCATCCATTTTTCCACCAACGTCGTTGCTGTTATGGATGCATTCCTGGATGCCCAAGAGAAAACTCTTTGCAGCTGGAATCAGTGCATTGCAGCATTGGTTTAAAAAGTGTATTTCCAAGTGGACTATGTTGAAAAGTAATGCATTACTGGTTTTGCTCTAACATGGTTAGAGAATTTTGGTAAACCTCGCATAACAGGGTGTTTTTCAGCTTTTGTGCGAGGAAATCCTGCTATTATGTTGGATGTAATTTTTCAACATTTCCACTCTTTTTGAATCCCCGCTGTTGACTCGCTAGTCAAAAAAAAAATTATTCGGAAATCCCTGTATTTTATTTTTTGGGAAATTCCCTTATGTTCTGTGCTTGAACTTATACTTGTTGAACTTGTGGTATATATCTAGATTTCAAAGTTTTATTACTATTGGATGGCACACCAGGCCATCCTAACGTTGAAGTTATGTTCCTACTGCCACAACTTGAAGTTATGTTTCTACAGCCTCAGTTGTACTGGTTAATACAACTTCTTTCATTCAGCAATTAGATAAATTCATTTTATCCACCTTTAAAACTCATTACATCAGAAAATCGTTACAACAGATTTTTCAAAAAAATTGATTCCGAATCTATTGAAGTAATGGAGACATGGAAACATATCTCAATTGTGGACTGTATCAGAATCATATAGCTTTATCGCTGAAATAAGTAAAACCATCAACATCAAGTGTGGAAAAATGTATGGCCAGAGTAAGTTCATTCAGGAAATATGATCAAACGGGCAGAAAACAGAATCGGTGTGATAGTAGACCTTACTACATCGGTAAGAGGGGAAGATTTGAGGATACGACTACCGAAGCCCTTGTGGGTAGCACAGTTGATAGAATCGCCCTCCCCCCCACACCAGGTGGAAACGACCTGAATTCAAATCCCATCGATGACGGGAGGAATTTTTATTGGTCTTTTTCACAACGTGGCTGAGTTAGTCGGGCTCAGGCGAGGGTAGTATGGGTTTTTCATCCAGCAAAACAGAAAATCGACCTGAGGACACACGCAATTTTTCGACAGTATACACCGAGTAACATGGCCTTAGTTGCCGATGCTCCTAAAAAAAATAAAAAAGATATGATTACTGAAGACATTCAAGAATTGCTGGTAGAAAAAGAGGCTGGCATAGCAGATTTGGTGCAAATGGCATTGGAGGTAAAACCAAATCAATTCAGATGATGATAGCAAAGATGAAAATTCTAAACTTCCAAATTTTACACTAAAAAGCATAGGAGAAGGCATAAAATTACTTGAGCAATTAGAATCTTATTTTTTTGAATGAGATTCTTGAATGAAAGGAGCTCAAAGTTCAAAAGGGAGCTTCAAAAATGCTTAGTTCCATATGATGAAATTCACAAAGATTTATCAAGCAGAAGCAAACAAACCCAGATTACTGATTTTTTTAAAGAGAGCAGAAGATACACAAAATCTAGAATGGTGTAATTTTGTTAGTTTTGTTTATGAAATAGTGTATTTTTGTTAGCTTTTGGAATGTAACCTCCCTTTTTATACTTTTTCTTAGTCCCGTATAACATGATTTCGCACAACACATCATTTTATAGGAATGTAATAACCGTGTTATACGAGGGTTACCTGTAATTGAAAATAAACTTCACAAGGGAAGTAACACTACTAGAGAAAAACACTAATTCAGTAACAAAATGTGGATGAAAACAGGCATGCAAACAGATAGTGAACACAGAACAAAATTCTCCCACCTGCCATGAGCTGAGACTATGTTGGTAAATGAAACTGCTGGTATAACTGTGCAGCATGTAGAAGAAAAAGTAATTACTTCAGCTGATAAAATAGCCAACTGTAAGTAAGAAGTTAAAAAATTGTCTATTTGAAAGATCCTAAGGGGAGTCACAAAATTGTGCCGAAAACAATATATTAAAATTATGGATTTTATTGGAAGGATCCTCACAAAAATGATAGTGAAAAATGTGTGGTTTTAGGTGAAAAATGCAAAAATGGAAAACAGAATAAAATTTTTGCAGAACTTCATAAAATCAGGTAACATTCAGTAATGTGAGGCTGCCAAAAAAAATTCCCTACTAATTCTGCTTCTAGTACATAGCCTATCAGTGCTGTTACAAATACTAAAGTAAATAATATTATAATTCTAAAAGCTAATAATACTAGAAACCAACCAAATCTGGCAGAAATGGGATTCTCCTTATTCTGGAAGTTTTTTCCAGAATAAGGAGGATACTAACAGCTGAGGGCAACATTTTTATCAGTTGGGCCTTCTACCGATGCAGGGAATTTTGTGCTCATTGCAAAATGTTATACTTGTTTGGGATATGGACACACTGCACCAAACTACTCCAAAAAATAAAAAGTTTGTGGTAATGGCATACAGACTGGTCACTACTACCAGGACTTCAGAAACAAGGAACAACTACCAAAATGTGCTAACTGTAGGTTTAAAAAGAATGGCAGCCACTCTATGAGAGAGAGAGAGAGAGAGAGAGAAAGAGAGAGAGAGAGAGAGAGAGAGAGAGAGCGCTTCCCAGAGTATCAGCATGCTCTAGAGCAGCCTGATTGTTTAAGATTACTGGCTACTCCATTCCCTCTCCTCAAAGATAATTTACACTGTAAGCTACGATGGAAGGACAGCTATTTGGACTTTGTTTCTTAACTAAAATTAATTTTTTATGTCATCATAAGGCCATCTGTGTCAATGTCACATGCCCCTTTAGTATCCTTTTCATTATTTACCTGTATTCTCAACCAGGCATGGATATAGAACAATATCTTAATTATATGGGACAGGCAATGGATCTTTACTGCTCCAACTAATATAATAATAACTTTGGATACAAATGCAAATCTGCAGTCTAGTACAATATCAGGGCAATGGCTGAAAACTGGAAGAATTCATAACTGCAAAAAAAGTCTCATAATACTGATCCTGCTTAACAGCCCTAAGACATAAGCTGTGTGCATGGTGAATCAAATATTGATATCACCATCATTTCTTCATTTTTAAAATGGTGGATAGAAAGCGTGAATGCATAAGTAGGGCTGGCCAGTCAGTGATCATAGCTCCGTTTTTCTAACACTTAGCACTGATTACTAACCCCCCTCTACCCAATAGCATGCTCAGATTTTCATTGACAATCATTAATTGGGATAAATTTGAAGAAAAGACTTCTTATAAGCAAACTGATACAATTACAGCAGAAACCAGCCCTATGTTACGGCTCAATATGTACAAAACTCCTTCTACAAAGCTTCCAACCTGTCATGAAGAAAAAGAAAGATGTGTACATGAGACATTTCTATGATGGATGACTGAAATAGCCAGTCTCAGAAAACAAATTGCATAAATATTGTAGGAAATATCAAAGGAAAAGACAAAGCTGGTGCACTAAAGAAATTGAACAACTAAAAAATAATTTACTCAGGAACCAGGTTAAAATATGCCAAAGCAATAGAGCTACAAAAACAAAAAGCCTAAAGAGAACTAGTCACGATGGCAGAGAATGATGAACCGTTTTTTTTTTTTTTTTATGAAAACCCCAAACATGAAAAGGTATCAAAACCTATAGTACTTAGTACAGTGCATGGGTTGAAGAGAAGTATGGGCGGGGGATGCCGGAAACTTTGCTCTAGAGACTAAACATGGGTTTCACCACTTCAAGCCTCCAATAAGCAAAGTGGTGGTATTTCACCAGTTGATGAAAGTCATCTACCACCTGGTACTGTTCTAATGTCATGCAGTTGTATGGAATAGTGAAAAGGTTGGTTATACGGAAGGAGGAGAGGCAGTTTGGAAGTTAATAGGATGCTGTTCTGTTTTTAATTTTTTGAAATTTAGTGAATAAGCTGATGCTGACTTTAGCAAAAGCACTACTCAAAGCACTGGCTATAAGCAAGGGGCTTGGGATAGAGCCTGTGTTTTTATGAAAGCCATATTGGTTATGAGTCATTAAATGTTGTGAATCAGTGAACCAGAAAAGTCTGCTATGGACAATATTTTCAAGGATCTTTCAAGGATTCGAGGCATTCTTGCCCATTATCCAGGAGATTAATGGAAACTTGTCAGAATGCTGTTTAATTTTTTTTCATATTATTCTGGAGTCAGTGTTTCTTTTGGAATAAAATGGATCCATGATTCCTTCTTGGCTTGCCTTCCAGGTCTGACATGCTATTGCCTGTAACTTCTTATAGTTGATGAGATTTAACTGTGGTTAATTTCATCACACGAAACAAATTCCATATGTTATTTTTCATCTTTGCTTGTGCATTTTTCATTCCACCAATAATTATAAGGTATCTGGTGCAAGAGATTTGATAATGGAATTTAGCCTTTTGCCACATTTATGAGGTGCAATATGATGTAATCTGTGACATTATTAATAATGTCACGAGATGGCTGCAGGTGATTATGTTCTCATCAAGGGAGATAGATGATTGAACACCTTGGTCAGTTAGCTAGGAAAATTTCCATTTCCTGCAAAATTGAACTAAATGAGGCTGTGCAATCAACAGGTTATAAACAATAGGAAGGCATATCACTGACCATGGGATCATTTATAATGGACCACTCTATGATTGGAAAAGTACTGGAGACAAATCAAAAGGATATATTGCAGAGATATGTCCAGTTGAAAGTGTGTGTGCACCAGTATTGAGCATGGTGAGGTTTTGCATCTCTAGAAGGCTTTCAATTAGTCGGCCACATCTAGTTTTGGCCCTATAAAGGGTGGTGTCCATTAAAATCCCCTAATACACAGAAAGGTAGAAGTAGCTGCAGGGGTCTGGTATACAAATTTTCCACCAACAAGATTCAGCATCGAGAAATATTTAGTTCCATACAACATGCAACCTCCCAGGAAACCACCACTTGGAAAGCCTCTGTAGATAAAATATTAAGTAGAATCATAGCCATGGATGAGAAAGAAAACTAAACTGGTCAATATAAATTTATTCATTGAGGGAATCAGAATTAAAAAACACCTTCCAGACAGAACCAGAAATGGACAAAGCAGTTGGGAAAATTAAAAACACCTGTTCAGATGAAGAGCTAATTAGCATTAGCATTAGTAGAGGCATTTGATGCAAGAAAGCAAGCTTATGCAGCATCAGCCAAAAAAAACCCACTTCCACTTCACCCCTCTGTTCGTTCAAAATACCTGTCCAGCTGAGCCTTAAACTTATTTAGGCTATCAACCTCCACCACAAGGGATGGAAGTCTGTTCCACCAACCAACCACCCGCTGGCTAAAGGCAAATTTCCGCACGTCTATCCTACATCTGTCTTTCCTCAATTTGAATTTATGCCCTCTCGGGTGATTTTTCTGAGCTAGAGGAAGAATCCCATCAGCATTGAGCATGCTTAAACCATTCAAGGCTTTATACACCTCTATCAGATCACCTCGCTGGTGCCTAGTCTCCAGACACTGTAATTTGCAAAACTTAAGCCTTTCTTCGTAAGAGCACCCCTTTGTTCCATTCACTAATCTTGTTGCCCTTCTCTGTACTCGTTCCAGCAGCTCTACATCCTTCTTGAAATGAGGTCTCCAGACCTGTATACAGTACTCTAGGTGTGGCCTGACCATCGCCTTATACAATGGAATAATCACCTCCTTATCCCTGCTGGAAAAATTCCTGTATATCATTGACAATACTCCATGAGCTACTCTTGCAGCCCGTCTGCACTGCTCAGAGAACTTCATATCTGCCTGCACAACCACCCCCAAGTCCCTTTCATTCTCTACCACTGTCAGTGTAGTACCACAGAGTTGATACGTTGCTCTGGGGTTGCTGTTTCCCATGTGTAGTACTTTACATTTATCAATGTTAAACTTCATTTGCCACATCTCAGCCCATCTGCTCAGCCTTTCCAGATCCGGTTGCAGCAGCATAGTGTCAGTAGTGTCCTTGACAACCCTGCCAACCTTTGTATCGTCTGCAAACTTGGACATTAAGCCCGATATACCATCATCAATATCATTTATAAATACAGAAAACAATAATGGACCCAACACTGAGCCCTGAGGGACTCCACTAATAACATCAGTCCACGATGAGCAGTGTCCATTGATTACCACTCTCTGTCTTCTCCCCCTCAACCACCCCTTTATCCATAGCAGCAGTTTGCCTCCAATGTCACACTGCTCCAATTTGTGTAGCAGTCTTCCATGTGCAACAGTATCAAAAGCCTTTCTAAGATCCAAGTATATAATATCAAAGTTATTCCCTGCATCCAGTTCTTTTGTGACTGCATCATAGTATCCAATCAAGTTGGTCAGGCAAGACTTCCCCTTAACAAAACCATGCTGTGTCTGAGCTATAACTGAAGTCTTGTCTAAATGATCCTGCAGTGCTTCTTTAACCAGTGCCTCCATTAATTTTCCTGGAACAGAAGTTAAGCTCACAGGTCTATAATTACTTGTGTCAGCCTTTGATCCCCCTTTGTGAATTGGGGTCACATTTGCACATTTCCAGTCTATGGGTACCTCCCCTGAGTCCAAGGAAGCTCTCATAATTATGGCTAAAGGTTTGCTTACTTCCTTTGCTGCCTCCTTTAATATAACTGGATAGATCCCATCCACCCCGGGTGCCTTTCTTGTGTTTATCTTCAACAGTTTATCCTCCACTTTACTCCCAGTTATTTCAAGATTCTGTAGCTTACTGCTAGAGTTGAATACACCTCTGGCATTCCCCTCGCTGAATAACTCCTCATGTGTGAATGTCGATGCAAAATATTCATTTAGTTTGTTAGCTACCTGAGCAGGATCATCAACAGTTGACCCATCAATATCAAGTGGACCAATCTGATTCATCCCCTTCCTTCTAGAGTTTACATAAGTAAAGAACTCTTTGCTGTTTTTCTTTGCATCCCTTGCCAAGGATTTCTCGTAATCTGCCTTCGCCTGCCTAACCTCCTTTGTAACTTGGTTGCATATGAACTTGTATCTATCATAGGCTTCTGTGTCATGTGTTAATTTGTATGTATCCCATGCATTTTTCTTCTCTGCCATATGCCTCATTAGTTCATCTGACATCCATTTTGGCCTAAACCTTGAACAATATTTCTTAGTTGGTATGTAAAGCCTAGTAGCTTCCAAGATAAGTTCTTTGAATGCTTCCCATTTTGAATTTGCTGTTGGTAACATCATCAGTTGGTCCCACTGTATAGAATTTAAATACTGTCTCAGTCCATCGTAGTCGCCTTTACGGAAGCAATAACCCTTCCCTTTACCCCTAATGGTAGTTACCTCTTTGAGTAAATCCCACTTTAGCACACTGTGATCACTGCCACCTAGTGGTTCATTTATCTGCAGATTCTTAATGCATGAAGAATCACTGCTGATAATCAAATCAAGAGTATTACTCCCTCTAGTTGCCTCCCGAACATGCTGATGTAGAAAACAATCATCCAATAAATCCACAAAAGTCCTGCTAGTGTGTGAGTAACCAGCCCCCAAATTCCAGTCAATATCTGGGAAATTAAAATCTCCCATTATAAGACACTCTGATTTACTGGCCCACTCTATTTCCCTGTACAGTTCCTTATTATACTCATCAGAGTCATTAGGCCTATAGCACACTCCTACTCTCAATTTTGATCTCCCAATGTTTATGTCACACCAAACTGACTCGACACTGCACTGTCCAGCGATGTCGACTGGCTTCACTTCCTTGGTTTTTATGTGTTTCTTAACTAATAACATAACTCCTCCTCCCTTCCTATCCTGTCTATCCTTTCTGTAGACGTTGTACTCCCCAAATTGCAGTTCTGCATCCCTTATATCTGTGTGACACCACGTCTCTGATATCCCAACAATATCTGCCTTCGATGTTTTGAGCAATACCTCAAATTCATCAAATTTATTTACTAAACTCCTAGCATTGGTGTACACGCAAGTATATCTGCACCTGTTTCTATACTTAGCTACCCTAACACAACCCATGTGTTTACTTGTACCGCAATGGCTCCCAGCAGTCTCTGAAATACCATGCATCTTGTTTTTCAGGCTTCTGCTCATTCTAATAGAAGCAGTGCAAGAATCTCTTTCACCTCTGCCAGTGGCTACTGTCAATCTATTGGTCTTTGTTTTCCCCCAGGCTAGCAGTTTTCCGAGCCACCTAACACTGCCTCGATAGCATCAGCAAATATTCTTGCACGCTTTCTATTTAAGTGTATCCCATCCCTTTAGAAGCAATCTCTCCTGTTAACAAGTACAGTCCAGGGTGAAAAAAATTCTACCCCTTGAGCCTTGCACAATCTTTCCAGGGCCGAATTGATCGACAAGGCTCTCATCATATACTCCCTCCTATCGTGTCTGGGCAGAATTGCAGACACTTTCAAATTCAACCCTAATTCTCGGCTTTTGTTCAACAGTGACCTGTACTTGTTAAGTAATTCTGCCGGTCTCCTACTCTTAATATTATTAGTGCCAACGTGTACAACTATATCACCTTTTGTGCCCTTAAAAGATGATATTCGCTCTACAACGTCATCAACCTTTGCCCCTGGCAGACATACCCTGGTCCTGTTCCACCTATCTTTTTTACAAAGCATGTTCCCCGTTTCCCTGACAATAGAGTCACCAACAACTACTAGTTCCTTCGGGACCAGCGCATTCTGCCTTAGGGGTTGTCTCTGTGTCACGCGATGCCCAAGTGCAAGTTCTGGCGTTGATGTGGGCAGCTGAGAGCTTGATGGGCCCCTCAATTTAGTTTCTTCGAGGGCATCCACCCTGTCCTTCAAGCTCTCATATAGGCCCATTCTCATAATTGAATATGAGGTGGTCAAAAGTTTACACAAATTACTTCTCCCCTCCCCAACATCGACAACTTTTTATAAATATGTCTCTGAGAGCACCTTCCCAAAAATCTGGTGCAAAACACTACTCAAAATTATGCATAAAGCATGATAAACCAGAAACTGACCTCTACTGGTATTGACCAATTGCTCTTCTTCCAGTGTGCAGAAAAATATATGAAAGAATAATAGCCCAAAGAACAACAGAAACTGTTGAGCAGGGTGGGATCACGCACTGAAGATGCCCTCTACAGGATCTGAGGAATGGTCTGCAATACACAACAGAAATATGCGCTAGGCATTTTAAAAACCATTCAGGAATATTTTACTGCTCAGTAATTGTGAAAAATATTTACCATAGCATTGAAAGAACTACCATCAGTGTGCTCTGTTTTGGATTCCCCTTTCCTTCAGAATCTGGCACTTGATGAATGGCTTAATGAAAACTTTGCTAATAGCAGTATGGTTGCATATGCAGATGATTTGATACTCCTTGTTGCTGGGAATTCCACAAGAGAAATAGCAAAAGCCTCAAATGAAGTTTTAAAATAATTCATGATATGATGTGTGATATACATAAAATAACAGCTTCCCATGACAAAACTAAAGCCATGTTAATTAAAGGTAATCTGAACCCAATCCCCAGTAATAAAGTATCGTAATCACTCTGTACCTAAAGTTCTAAAGCACTTTGGTATTATATTAGATCATAAACTATTCTTCAGCTGCCCAACTTAACTCATTCAGCAGATAAAGTTAAAAAAATTCACAGGTGTAATACCAAAATCGCACATACTGATTAGGGCATCAAGGGTAAAGCATTGCTGCTTATTTAGAAATGTGCTTTCATCTCTATTGCATATGCAACTATCTGCTACCATAGAGCCCCCTTGTGCAATGAACAAGACAAGCTGGGCTCCATATAAAGGTAGACGCTACTTCTCATCACCTATTCCTATTACACTCTCCCCACACCAGAACTTTTAAGTGCTTGCTGGACCTTATGGTTATAGTTCATGGGCTTGGTTTCTATCCCCATAGGCTAGCACCTACTTGAATTCTTGGCATTGAGTTGAACTTAGCCACTGATATCAAAAAGGAAAGAGTAATGAATGGCCTAATAAATATTTGGCAATGAGAGTAATGATGTCATAACCAAAATATTTATTCCAAATGTGTACAGAGTCCAAAATCAGAAGTGGTTTCAACTTGGTACTTAGGTTACATTCCTGTTGACTGACCATGGCTCCTTTAAAGCAAAATTGAATGCTGTTGGCATCACTGATAAAAAAAAAAAAAAAAAAAAAAACTTGCCACTGTGAGAAACTGTAGACCTTTTTTCATGTATATACTCCTGCTCCCTATATGCAGTACACGGGCATGAGCTAACAGTTCAGCTGGGCACATTTGTTGCTAACCATGAAGGTTTTCTTCGTGATCAGCAGCAAATAAAAATCATAAGGTGATCCTGCATTGCTTCTCTAACCATTGACTCCCCGTTATTTTTCCTGTTATTATTATTTTTTTCCATTATCCATTCTCTATTTTTTTCTACTTACCATCTACTATTCAAGACATATCGAAGGAAAAGAGGCATGTGATGCATTCAAAAATTTGCCAGTGCTATATTTAACAAATGTAAAACAATAGGCACAACATTGGAGATAACCAGAAGAACTGAAATAATACTGTCCCATTGCTGACTCATCATCCAACTGATCCAAATTAGAATCTCTCCTCGTTCTGATGGTGCCATCCCTTTGCAAGTTGTCACCTGTCTATTGCCACCATGAGACTTTGAATGCCCCAATATTTTGTTCCTTGCATCATGACTAAACCCCCCCCCCATCAGGTGGGGTAGCTCATTTGGCATAGTTACCCTACATTTTGCTTTGTGCTGCTGGTGATAACCTTTTGAGGTTTGCTGCCAGGGGTGACTAGTGGTCTCTGTTCGCATCCTCTGTACACTAGGACCATATGTCTATAGATGATCAGATGCAGCTCTTGCTGCCCTATATTCTGCGCTATCCTAACTACTACTGTGACAGTTCCATTGCAAACCCTGTCAAATTTGGGTGCAACCAAATTTGACAGGGCTAGCATGGACAAAACCATTAACTAAGATGACTGACACCCTTTAGGGTGTGGGATTATGGAAATGTCTTCTAGTTTCATTTTGACTAACCAAAACACCCTAAACCAGTATCCTGCACTAACACCTTATGTGGAAATAACCAAATCCTTTGACATGTCCTATGTATGGTATAATTAAAAAAAAAAAAAAAATCCTACCACTCTTCTCTTCCACTCCTACTACTCTCAAGGAAGTAGCCTGTTTTCCCAAAATATAATAAATAAAAAAATAAATAATAATAAAAATATATAATGCGTATCCCTTTTCTTGTTAACTCCTGTCCTGCAGATTTGGGTTGTAAAGAACGCGTGCTGTCTAAGCTCTGGGCAAACTGGGTTGGTTGCAGCCTTTCCTGAACATGGAACAGCCTCAATGATGTAGACATGCTTGACCTGGTGATCTGGACAGCATACACAACACTTGGCATATCCAGTAAACAGTATTGCACTGCTTATACCTTCATAGCAGCGACTGTTAAACATGGTGCCTGCTGAAACGCTTGCCCTACAGTCCTTTCCTGACTGGAGATGCTACATCCATCATCCCATGATACTACTCACCCCCCTTGCCGACCGGGCTAGCCGAGTGGGTAAAAGTACCTGCCCGGCAACCCAAAGGTCGCGGGTTCGATTCCCGCCTCGGGCTTGGATCAAAGTACTGCAAAAACCTTGGGAGGTGCAATATGGCCACAGAAGCCGATGCGCCAACAACTACCAAATCAAATAAATAAAATAAAACTACTCACCCCATACCATTAAATTCAATTCATGTCCCCCGAAATATCTTTCCTATTCCAGTCTTTCATTTTATATTACATTTTATTCAATTTTTTATACAGGTAACCCTCATATAACACAGTTATTAGGATCCTCTAAAATGTCATGTTGTGTGAAACTGTGTTATATGGGTCTAAGAAAAAGTACAAAGAGGGTGGGGGGTTACAATCCAAAAGCTAACAAAAATACACCATTCTAGATTTCGTTTATATCTTCTGCTCTCTTTAAAAAATCAGTAATCTGTGTTTATTTACTTTTGCTTGATAAATCTTTGTGAATTTCATCGTATGAAACTAAGTATTTTTGAAGCACCCTTTTGAATTTTGGGCTCCTTTCATTCAAGAATCTCATTCAAAAAATAAGATTCTAATTGCTGTGCTAACTTTATGCCTTACCCTATGCTTTTTAGTGTAAAATTTGGAAGTTTAGAATTTTCATCTGCATTTATCATCATCTGAATTGATTTGATTTTACCTCCGATGCCATTTGCACCAAATCCGCTACGCCAGCCTCTTTTTCTACCAGTAATTCTTGAACGTCTTCAGTAATCATATTTTTTTTAATTTTTTTAGGAGCATTGGCGACTAAGGCCATGTTACTTTGTGTATATTGTCTATAAATTGCGTGTCCTGAGGTCGATTTTCTGTTTTTCTGGGAGAAAAACCCATGCTACCCTCACCCGAGCCCGAAACCTAAAAAATTCCACCCATCATCAACAGGATTCGAACTCAGGTCTTTTCCACCTGGTGTGGGGAGGAGGGCGATTCTATCAACTGTGCTACCCATGAGGGCTTCATTAGTCATATCATCAAAACCTTACCCCTCCTACTGACATAGCAAGTTCTACTATTGCACCGATTCCGTTTTCTGTCGGTTCGACCATATTTCCTGAATGAACTGACTATGGCCATACATTTTTCCACATGCATTTAACATTGACGGTTTTACCTCTTTCAGCAATAAAGCTACGATTCTGATACAGTCAATAATTGAGAAATGTTTCCATGCCTCCATTACTTCAATAGATTCGCAAAATCCATTCTAACAATTTTTCTGATGTAATGAGTTTTAAAGGTGTATATAATGCCTTTATCTAACGGTGAATGAAAGAAGTTGTATTAACCCAGTACAACTGTGGTGGTAGGAACATAACTTTGATGTTTGGATGACTTAAATATTTTGGATGACCTGATCTGCTATCCAGTAGTAATAAAACTTTGAAATCTAGATTTTTCCATAAGTTCAACAAGCACAAGTTCAATATCATAGAACATAACAAGGAAATTTCCTAAAAAAAAAAAAAAAAAAATTCAGAACTTTCTCAATTTTTTTTTTGACTAGTGAGTCAACAGCTGGGATTCAAAAAGAGTGGAAATGTTGAAATATTACATCCAACATAATAGCGGGGTTCCCCCTGCACAAAAGCTCAAAAATACCGTGTTATGTGAGGTTTACTGAAATTCTCTAACCTGTTTGAGCGAAACCGTGCTGTGTGAGGATTGCTGCAATTTATCAATCATATTAGAGTAAAACCATGTTGTAGAAGTACCATGTTATACGGGTTTGCCTGTATTTAATTTTTTTCATTATATTTTATTTTTTCAATTTAATTTTTTTTCATTTTATTTTATTTTTTCAATTTAATTTTTTATTTATATATTATTATCTCTCTCTCTCTCTCTTTCTGCTTTGATGTACCTGTCTGCCATCCCTTCCTTTCCTTTATGGACTCTCTCACTGCAAACCCAGAGTTGTGACAAGAGACCCAAAAACAGTGATATTTTGTTCAGCAGATGGTTAACCTCTTCATGGCAAGAGTGAGAGTCGGCCAACAGATTTCCTGACAACTTTTGCTGGCTGCTTGCTAAGATGCCAGTCATACAACACAACATAAATTACTGGCTTTGCAGAGATGCTCAACACAGAGAAGACACAAGGTGGATTTAAGTGAATTTTGGAACTGAGAAACATAATACAAAGCAGTATATACATGTTTCTGTACAAATTGTATTCACCATATGCAAATTCTGTATCTATGTCTAAGTGGCACCATGTTTCTGATAGCTCTACGATGTCTGTATTTGATGGCGTAGCCAGTTTTTCAAATTTATTTATTATTCTCCTAGCATTAGTGTATGAGCAAGTATATGTGTGTCTGATTTTCTCTTAGTAATCATAACACAGCCCATATATTTGCTTGTCCCATTAGGAATCCCAGCAGGATATTTATTTATTTATTATTTCTGTGCATCACCTGCTAAGCAGTGGCATCTTCACCAAGCAGGCATTGTAATCCTTTGAACTTTGCTTTTCAGGTTGCTGCATGTTCAAGTAGAAGCAGTTCAAGAATCAGTTTTGTCTTTGCTTGCAGCTGTTGCTAAACTATGTCTGTCCTCCCCACCTCCCAAACTAGTAATTTTTGAAACTGTCTCAATAGCATTAGCAAATATTTTTGCACCCCTTCTATTTAAATGTATCCCATACCTTAGAAAACAGTCTCCCCTGGAACTTATTATGATGAAATGTGATGGTAATATGTGATAAACTTTATGCATGTGATAAAGCTAGAATAACGTTTGTGGACTGATGACATAAAAAGAATGTGGACTACAGGGCACATTTGCTGTAGTAGATTTTGTAAAGAGCATAATACATTTATGTGAGTGGATTAGATAATCTTCCACTCACATAAATGTGAGTGGAAGATTATCTAATCCAATTTTTAAAAATTTTTTTTTACATTTAAGTTGTATATGCTTGTGTTATATTTTAATTTTAATTGTGTTTTAAATAAATTATGCTTATTTTAACTTTCACACACACACACACATATATATATATATATATATATATATATATATATATATATATATATATATATAATTATTGATAAAAATAAAGAAAGAAAGTTAAAACGACAATAACTGTAACTAATATGTAAATAAAATTTATGAGTCAATGCAGTTGCAAGCAATCATGCAATACACCCATAATGTCTATAATATTAAGGATAATATAAAGAACCATTGGAATAAGTAAATCAATCCAATAATAATACCATCAGGGATCTAAGAAAACGCAAAAAAAAAAAAAAAAAAAATATTATATATATATATTATTGCTTTTTACCGACAATCTAGATGACTTCAACTGGGGCCAACCACCCAGAATGAAGGCAAAAAATGACAAGAAGTTCTCTGTTTCTGTGATGATCAATATATGCAAAGTAATTTAAATCTAACCAAATATAAGCCAGTATAGGCCGGATGTAAATCGAATATAAATAAATCGAAAGAAGATAATAAAAGTTAAAAAAAAAAAAATTTAGAAATATTAGAATCAAAGGTAAGAAATATAAGTAAAATATAAATGTAAGCATATATTAATCATCGTTGACCCGGCAGAGAATGTAATTTAATGAGTACAATAAGATTAAATATATAATACATACTACATATTGACCGTATCTAGGACATATTGTAATAGTCGTCAAAATAATATGTGGTGCCCCCCTATGTGATGGATACGGTAAAAATAAATAATTAAATTAACGCATAGAGAAACATGCAGATAGTAAGAAGAAAAACTAAAGGAGTAGGAATAATAGAACCTGAACTCCATAAAGGCAAAAAATAGTAGTATAGATAAGAAATAGTTTCTCCAACGTCCTCGGATTGCCCTAATAATTTCGGAGAAATAAAAGTAAAGAGTGTAGGACAGTTTATAGACATTACAAGATATAAGTTGTGGCTCGGGTATGCCTGGGATCGCAAACCCGTTCCTATAGTAGGACCATGAGCTGAATTTGCATGTTATCTCAGCGTGAACTTAAGTAAATTTAAATGAATTTAACTATATATATTAAAAAAAAAAAGAAGTTTTCTACAAGTTTTCTACACCGTAAGACACCAAGAATGCAAAGTGTATCCTATTTACATATATACATGGCACTAAATATAACAATTATATTGAAAATTATATTAAAACAATAGGTTCAGAAAACAAATTTTTGAAATTAATTATGTTTATCGCTTTCCTGAAATGATATTTCAGGTAAGCGATAGGGAAATTATTATTGATCAACCTGCCGTACAACGCTGTTAAGCCAGCTGAACAATTTTTATTGCTATTGCAGATATAAGCAATCCTTAGACATTGCGATAAAATTATATTAGCATGCACTGATTTTGATATATTAGATTTCCAGTTTGTAAGGCTGACTACGTTAAAATTAAATGCATCTCTTTTATTATATATGTTTACGTCTATATTATTATTATGGAATATTTCTATATGAAGATCCAGATAATTTGCTATAGTATCGGAATTATTAGTTTTTTCCAATACTAGTTCTAGTGGATATAATTTACTGTAATCCTGGACAAAATGTGGACAATTAAAAACACATATATCATCTACGTATCTATATATAAGTAGGTTATCTTGGAATTCTCTTTCTGTATAATGTAGATAAAGGTTTGCGATTATGCTTGATGCTGGACTTCCCATAGGGGTGCCAGTCACTTGTAGGTATAATGATGTTCCGTCATATACATAATTATTAAAGATGCATAATTTTATTGGAGAATCCCAATAGGTTAATTTTTTTTTTTTTTTTTTTTTATGAAAACCCCAAACATGAAAGGTATCAAAACCTATAGTACTTAGTACCGTGCATGGGTTGAAGGAGAAGTATGGGGGGGGGGATGCCGGAAACTTTGCTCTAGAGACTAAACATGGGTTTCACCACTTCAAGCCTCCAATAAGCAAAGTGGTGGTATTTCACCGGTTGATGAAAGTCATCTACCACCTGAATCAACCTTTATAGCATTTTTATTTTCTAAATATAGTTTCTGGAGGACGACTTTTAAGTTATCAAGATTAATGCTCGTAAATAGACTGTTAAAGTCAAATGTTTGTATTTGATGAATATTGTTATTTTTTAGAGCATTTATAATAGGTAAGTTATTATTTATTATAATAGTTTTATTTAAGTTATTTAATATAATTTTAAGTAACTTTTCTAACATTTTTCCGGGAAATTTAGCATAACTATCTCTACATGATGTTATGAATCTAAAAGCAATCGGTGTTTTATGAAATTTGGGTATGCCATATATAAATGGATATTTTAGGTTATTATACTTTAACTTTAATTTTTTATGTAATGCAATTAATTTTTTGATTATTATATTAGAAGAAGATGTTATCTGTTTATATGTATGGCTAGACTGTAGTTCATTTTTTAAAATTTCTATATAATATGATTTACATATTATATTCTGTATTTACTGTATGTGTATATATATACAGTAAACCCCCACTATTCGCGGTTTCACGTATTCGCGGTCGCTGATTTAATATAAAATGAAACATAAAAAAATGTGAATTTTAAAGCTCCGTGGACATTTTCCGCCATAAAAAAACATGAGCGTGGCTAAAATTATCTTTCCCAGTCAAAACAGCGCTCAGTGGGTGGGGGGAGAGGGGTGACAAAATCGCAAGCATGGATGGTTCTCGCTAATCCTTGTTCAGTATGTGTTATGCGCTTGTCATGGAAGGTTTCGTCGTTTACTTTTAATTTATATGCTTATAAATTGAATAAATTTATCAATTTATAAATTGATATGCTTATAAAAGTGATAAATCTACCGTTTTGCAATATAAAACAGACTTTTTTTGAGTGTGTTAACGGAAGAAAGTGACTTTATTGTGGACAAATTCTTTCTAACCCGTACGAAAATTTGGCTACAAATAACAAGGGAAATGTGAAAAGATCAAAGAAGGTGATGACATTAGCGAATAAAATTTTTAATTTCTAATTGTGAAAAAATTTCTAATTGTGAAAGTGTCTCCTCAGTGGCAAAACATTATAAAATCAATGAGTCAATGGTACGATCAATCAAGAAATCGGAAGAAAAAATCCGCTGTAGTGTCCGTGAAAACACGCTAATTGCTTCAAAAATTTGCTCTGTAACTCATGATGTTAAATTAGATAAAATGGAAAAAGCTTTAAATCTGTGGATAGAAGACCGAACTCAAAATAAAATTCCGTTAATCGTATTCACTCATCATTCGTGAAAAGGCAAAACTCCTTTATCAACACTTTAGCGAAACAGGTGATAGCGCTGATGGGATAAGTTTTTTAGTTAGCAAAGGCGCTGGTTTGAAAGATTTGTTTGAAATTTCTAATAAATATTACATTTAATATTAAATCGTTTCTTATTTTCATTTCGATACCATATGCTTGCATTTCACTATGTACATAGTCATATTATGAAGGTACATATAATACATACATAGACAAAATTTTAGACTAGTTTTTCTTATATATTTCATACTTCGGAACGGAACCCCTTTATTACTATGGGAGCCATAACTCAGTATTCGCGTTTTCGGTATTCGCGGCATTTCTCAGGAATGTAACCCCCGCGAATAGCGGGGGTTTACTGTATTTAGATGTAAGTGATATTTTGTATTAAAACTGTTTTTCCAATTTGCTTTGTATTCATTTTTTTTTATTCTGTCCACAACATAATTCTTTGAAATGATTGTCTTCTGCATTTGTAACAGTAGCATGCGTCAGTTTTTGTCACATGCTCTCCCTGTGGTATTTGCACAAGTATGTCTCTTATGTAGCTATAAGCGTAATATAAACAACTGAAACAGTTGGTTTATGCTTGGTTGCTGCACATACATCGTTACTACCAAGGTAGCATGAATGCATCATTTAATTATATCTCATATCACGAATACCTTCACAATGAGTGGCCGAGCACTGCTTTAAATAAGTAATGCTTCACCGGTGGAGAAGATTGTTACTTATTCTCGTCGGATATCAATGATGTATGTGCATTAACTATGCATAAACCAACTGTTTCATATCTTAGGCATTTAGGCAAGAAATATTTTTTGATTAAACTATGCACAACCATCAAGCATCTTTCATATTGTGGACTTATACTTCATAACTGGATTGTCACTATTGCAACAACAGGGTACCTGCCCACCCATCAATGGGTAACCCAACAAGCATCGAAACGGTGCTGTCTGGGTGATGGTATCCGCTGAGAATAAGTAATATTAGTCTTCTCCACTGGTGAAGAGTTACTTATTCAAAGCAGTGCAATACCTCAGCCACTCGTTGTGAAGGTTGATTCACAATATGAGATATAATTAAACAATGCACTCATATACTACCTTGGTAGCAGAAATGATATTTGTGCAGTAACCATGCATAAACCAACTCTTTCATACTCTTAGGCATTTAGCCAAGAATTATTTTTGTATTAAGAACTGATGTAGATTTGCTAAAGCTCCATAAGCATATAAGTTTCAGCAGACGGATGTACCACCAGTGGAACATAATACCTTAAGAACAATATGAAAATATACCACACGTGGCACATATCATCAAGAACATGTTCAGTATGACAGTAAACTTGCTAATACGTACAACAGAATACAGAGTTTTCTATAAAACAGTCAATTTTAAATAAACACTTTTTACTAGGCTAACAAACTCTGACAGCAGTGCAGTTAGTATTAGTAATGGCCGCATGGTGCAAGAAAGCCTATGGCTTATGCTGCACCAGCCAAAAAAAAAAAAAAAAAAAAAAAAAATCCGAACAAAACAATGATAAAAACAAAAAAAAAAAATAAATAATAATTAATAAAAAAAAAGGAAATTAAACCTATCATCCTATGCGCTTCCCTTACCCGAAAGTACTATCCAGATGACCTTTGAATTTCCCCAAACTGTCGGCCTCTACCATCCATGAAGACAACTTATTCCAGTAATTTATAACTCGCTGGCTAAAATAAAACTTCCTGCAGGCCAATCTAAACATTTCCCCCCGTAACTTGAATTTACGTCCCCTAGTTCTAGCATCATTTATAATCTTGAAAATATCGTCCTCATTCATTTTACTGATGCCTCTCAGAGCCTTAAACACCTCAATCAAATCTCCTCTAAGGTGTCTAGTTTCCAAACTCAGCAACCCACATATTCGAAGTCTTTCTTCATAAGGACGTCCTTTTGCCGATCTCACCAGGCGAGTTACCCGTCTTTGCACCCTTTCAAGAAGCTCGATGTCTTTCTTTAGGTGCGGTCTCCATACTTGAACACAGTATTCCAAGTGTGGTCTAACATAAGCCTTATATAATGGGTTTATCACGTCCCTATCTCTACTTGCAAAAGTTCGATAGATCATCGATAGGACACCATGGGCCTTCCTTGCAACCTGTTTACAATGCTCAGAGAATTTCATGTCTGACCGTATCGTAATACCCAAGTCCCTTTCCTCTAGTACTGGGTTTAGTTGAACTCCACCAAGTGAATAAGTTATTTTGGGATTACTGTTTCCCAGGTGTAATACCTTTGTTGGATTAAAGCATAGCTGCCATTTTTTTGACCATTCCTGAAGTCTATCTAGGTTTCTTTGAAGAAGCTCAGCTTGACAGTGATCATTAACTATTCTACCAATTTTAACATCATCTGCAAATTTAGACATCACGGCCTCTATCCCTTCATCAATGTTGTTTATGAAAATTAAAAACAACAGTGGTCCTAATACTGATCCTTGGGGAACCCCACTTCTTACATCAACCCAATCTGAGAATAGCCATTTATCACAACCCTCTGCCTCCTGCCCTGAAGCCATCCTTCTATCCATCTAAGGATTTTCCCAGTGATTCCAACCTGTTCCAGCTTGTAAAGCAACCACTCATGTGGGACTGAGTCAAAAGCTTTGCTGAAATCTAAATAAACAATGTTGAAATTATTCCCTAAATCCAGCTCGTGAGTGACCCTTTCGAAATAGCGAACCAGATTTCTTAAACATGATTTTCCCTTTACAAAACCAATGCTGAGTATCCTTGAGAATTTCAATTCGATCCAAATGATCCTGAATTCCACCCTTGATCATTGCCTCCATGATTTTCTCTACTACTGAAGTCAGACTGACAGGTCGATAATTTCCAACTTCACTTTTAGAGCCACCCTTATGTATGGGAGATACATTTGCACTTTTCCAATCCGAGGGAATCCCCTCCCCCAGAGTCTAGTGATGCTCGCATAATTAGCCTCAATGGTTCAATGCACTCGCTTGCCGCCTCCCTTAAGATTATAGGGTATATTCCATCAACTCCAGGAGCCTTACTGGTCTGTAGGCTCGAAAGTTTTTTCATTAAATAATCTTGCGAAATTTCAATATCATTAATTACATATTTTTTAACTTCGCTCCCACAATTTCCCATTGCCACAAAAGGTTTTTCATTTGTAAATATCGATGCAAAATAACTGTTGAGTTCACCTGCAATGGCAGCTGGTGTATTTAATACTATCCCCTTTCCCTTATGTAAAGGTCTGATCTGGTTTGTCCTGCTCTTCTTGGCATTTATATATGTGAGAATTCTTTATCCCCCCTCTTTGCTCTGTTTGCTAGTGATTTCTCATAAACTGACCTTGCCTGTCGAACCTTTTCTGTGGCTCTATTACACATCACCTTGTAGCTGTTATAGGCTTCAGTACTTTTTATTGCTCTGTAACTTTTCCAGCCACCTTTTTCTGCTCAAGTAATGTGGCAACTTCACTATTCATCCAACTTGGAATCCTCCTCGTGGAGTATTTTTTTTAATGGTATATACGCATTCAAGGCATCTGTGATTAATGTTTTAAAAGCGTACCACAGTTCAGATGTATTCATTTTCTGCACGATATCTACCCAGTTAATAGAGGCCATGTAGTACCTTAAGGCATCGTAATTTTCTTTTCTGAAATTAAAACCCATTCCTTTGCCTTTTACTTCTGCTACCTCTCTTGTCATCATCCACCGTAGAACTCCGTGATCACTTCCTGCTACTGGTTCCTCTACTGTCAGCCCTGTTATGTCATCTGATTCATGTGATGATGAGGTCTAGGATATTCTTTTCTCTGGTACTTTCCCTGACATGTTGATACAAATAACAGCCATCTAGTTGATTTAAAAATTTTGTTCCCCATGTGGAGTTTCCTTCCCATTTACTCCAATCAATTAGAGGCAAATTGAAATCACCCATAATAAGACATTGACGCTTACTTTCCCAGTCTATTTGCATGTAGAGGCTTTTGTCATAATCTTCACAATCACCTGGTCTGTAGATTACTCCTGCTCACATTATACCTTTGTTTCCAACTATCTCACACCATACAGACTCTATACTAGCATGTGAAATGTCTGAATCCGGGAAAGCTATCGTCGCATTCGGGCTACTTCTGATAAGAAGCATTACCCCACCACCCCTTCTATCTACCCTATCCTTCCTAAATACATTATACAAGCCGTACTTAAACTCATCATCCCCAATTTCCGGGTGGCACCACGTCTCTGTAAACCCTATTATGTCCGCCTTACTTGTTTTAACCAGCAGTTCGAATTTGCTCATTTTCTTGACGACACTTCTAATGTTACTGTATAAACAAAAGATTTACTGTTCTTGTATTTTTAACAACCCTAACACAACCCTTGAAGTTTTTTAGACTCTCTTCCCTAATATTAGCTACGCTCACATGAAACGTTTCCGCCCCCAGAACATCTAGATAATACGTCCAGTTGGGGTAACAGATAAGAACTCTTAAGGTATGTGCAAGAGTTACTTTGACCAATATTATCAGATAAACACGTGTCAGTATTACCCACATCTCCCCTAACTAGCAGTTTCCCTGAACCTTTAAGGTGTCCTCAATAATACTGGCAAAAACCTTTGCACCACCTTTGTTTAAGTGTATCCCGTCTCTACAAAACAAATTTCTTCTACCTACAAGTGTGGGCCATGCTGATAGAAATTTCCCCCTAAAGCCTTGCAGATTCCTTCAAGTCTTGAGTTAATCCACAAGGCTCTTAACATATAATCCCTCCTATCGTGTCTGGGCAGAATTGCAGACACATAGACATTGTGGCCTAGCTCGTGGCATTTCCTCAGTATGGTCCTGTATTTTTCCAACAAATCGTCAGATTGTGTACGTTTAATATCATTAGTCCCCACATGAATAATAATATTCTCTTTACCCCCTTTAAAATCTGACAATCTGTTGGTGACATCATCAATAGTTGCTCCCGGTAGACATACCCTGGTTCTACTCCACCTATCCTTATTACAAAAAATATTCCCTGTTTCCCTGACAGTGGATTCTCCTAATAAAACAATGTCCTTTTTAACCAGAGTAGTTTGCACTTGGTTTTTCTGTTTTGAGGCTCGAATCGGGTGTGCATCACTTGGTAGATTGCTGAAGTGTTGAGTCCCTGACAAGCTGCTAGATGCATTATTCTCGAGGGCAAGCACCCATTTTTTCAGGGACTCAAATTGTTCCATCAGTGCACCAAATTGTAATTTATGATCGGTGCACTCCTTACATCGATCACAAAGAAAAGAATCCCCAGGTGAGGTAGGATTAGTCACCAGGTCAACGTTGGAAAACATTCCACAGGTTCCACAATGGATTAAATCATTACTCACCCGTAAATCGCCATCGGCTATTTCCGTGTGAGTCACGATACCCTGTGACGTGTTTAAGGCAGATCTCGTAACTACCATTATAAAATTAAATAAATATCAATGAAAGTTAACTTTAAAAAATTATGTCTATAATATTATTAAAATCGAACTGTTACAGGAAAACCTATAACAAAATAATCCAACAATATCTAATTAAATCAAATATTTAAAAGCACTATCCAAAAGTAAACCACTTAACTGAGGAGCCCTGACTAAGCACGTCCGCTCACCTCGAATGCCAACACTGAACAGTTAGGTTGACTCTCAAGATAAGATAACTTGGAGATGCAAGCAATGAAGAAAGCGATAGCAAGTTTCACTATCCTACATCTATTAGTAAAATAATAAGAGGAGTTTACCTCAATATAGTACGTAGAACACTTCCATGTTCTACGCACGGAAGTGTTCTACGCACTATATTGAGGTAAACTCCTCTTATTATTTTACTAATATTATTATCAACGTAGAACATATTGAGTAGTACAGCTCTGATTCATACTTTCTAATTAATTTTTAAACTCTTATTGACTTTTTCATTCACTTCCTGTCTCTCCAGCAGTAAACAGTCGATACACACACAACTATGGGAGATTTTTTGAATGGCTTGGTACAAAATTACATTAAATCTACACTGAGGTGCTCGGCCCAAAGTTACCATATTTCTTTTCTAAAATATTGCCTTCAAAACAACATCGTTCCGAAGTTTGCCAGGGTGAATTTAAATCAAAAAATTTCAGGCATAAAACAACTAACACTGGCAACATCGCATAATATTGTAAAGCTTGCCTTAAAATCTCGATATTCGAATAAACAAAAATACCTTTCTCAGGTTAGGAAGCTTCGCGATAAATTAAAAAATTATCTACATCCGAATGTGGAAGTGTTCTACGCACTATATTGAGGTAAACTCCTCTTATTATTTTGCTAATATTATTATCAACGTAGAACATATTGAGTAGTACAGCTCTGATTCATACTTTCTAACTATCCTACATCATACCATCTGGTTCCAAACTCTGCATTTTCCGTTATGGTATAGTACCCTCATTACTCATCTTCACTTGGAAAGGGTCTCTTTGCTTTTTGTTGCTAAATAAATGAATAAATATATATATATATAATAGTAATATTAAACTGTTAAGAAGCAAAATAAGCAGTAAATAAAAAAATTAACATGTCTAATGCTCCAAAATGCACAGCGCAGCAATAAAGGAAGCAAAAGGATATAAATGTGTGGTTTGTAAACATAAATAGTATCTATGGAAATGAAAAATACACAGTGCCTGAACTAAGAGAAGTTTAAGGGATAGTAGAAATTGGAAGTGAAGTGGTGAAAAAGTGAAAGAATTTGAAAAACCTAGTGTAAAAATGAACTCGGACTGAGGAAGCAAACAATATACAAAAATAATTTTATACAAATAAATAAAAAATAATAAATAACAAATAAATAAATAACACTGTATTCAGATATGGGAGGGCAATTTTAGCAAGAGGTCAAATCAAGGGATGGCAAATATGCAAAATCTGAATACAGTAAATGAAAAGATGATACATAGCCAGGAATTTCATCAGGAGACTATTCCTGACCATGTATCAGGCACTGCGTTTCCAAACTTGTGTATAGTATTAGAAAACGGTTGGGAGCAAATATGTGGCCTTTATTGTAATACTAACAGAACAAAGTAGTCCCTACGCGGTGTAAAAAGTAAGTTAATAATGTAATTTTTAAATTTAATACAAATTTACAAAAGTGTAATGTGAAATATAATACAAATGTTTGTACCATGTGGAAGAGGTAAAAAGTAATTAAATTAACATGGTTAAAAAATGTAAAAATTCAAATATACAGCAGAGAAATTTGATCAAAAAGAAGCAAATAGTATAGGGAATGGTAGAATTCTTGGGGGTGGGGAAGGGGAGAAAAAGATAGGCAAAAGAAGGTGAAAATAGCGATAGGATGCAGGATAGGTGGATCGTTTGTATCACCCTCGTATTACACTAATAGTTTTAAGAACGGCAAAAAAAATAGAAAAAGACAGTATAAAGATAAAAAGTGTAGAAAAAGTTATTAAAAATACTGAACTTACTGGGTGTGTAAGGCCCAACCTTATAGAAAGGGTTCTGGTATAAGCAAGCATTAGTAAAAATTGGTGTTAATACCATAGGCTTGTAAAGAAGGAGGGAAGTCAAAACTAAAAGTGGGTGTTACCTGGAGTCATTAAGTTAAGCCGAGGAGAGATGTACATAGCCAAGATGCAAAAGGGGAAACAATGTCAAGTCACTGAGTTATATAGATTTAGAGATATAGATAGTGATGACCTCTATCGTAAAAAAAAAATGTGGGAAAGATGGCTTAAAAACATGAAATGCCAGAAATGCCATGAAATAAATATGTAAAGGAACGTGTGAAACAGAAAGTAAAACAAGAATAATTGCAATCTACAGGGCGCCTCTGTAGCCAGGTGGGAAGGAGCAACAGTGCATAACACACGCTTCTTGATTAGACCAGGGTTCGAGCCCGTCACCACCAAATACGGAGGATGCGGAAAGGTCAGGGAATAACCACCGCATATCCCGGAGCAATATGGCCTTAGTTGCTAATGCTCCTAAAAACCAAATAACAAACAAACAACAAACAGCAATCTACAGGAGAAGAAAATCTAGGAGATGAAATTCTGGTGAAATTTTAGATGATCAAGGAAAAGGATCTATAGATCACAGTTCCAAACTTCCAAGTTAACAAGCTGCTGGAAGTTTGGAGCCGTGATCTATAGACCCTGTTCTCTGATCATCTAAAATTTCACCAGAATTTCATCTCCTAGATTTTCTTCTCCTGTAGATTGGAATTATTCTTGTTTTACTTTCTGTTTCACATGTTCCTTTACATATTTATGTCTGGTGTTTCATGTTTTTAGGCCATCGTTCCAACATTTTTTTTTTTTATGATAGAGGTCACCACTATCTGTATTTCTAAATCTATATAACTCGGTGACATCATTGTTTCCCCTTATGCATCTTGGCTGTGTATGTCTCTCCTCCGCTTGACTTAATGACTCCAGGTAACACCCACTTTTAGTTTTGGTTTTGATTTCCCTTCTTCTCTACAAGCTTATGGTATTAACACCCATTTTTACTTACGCTTGCTTATACCAAAACCCTTTGTATAAGGTTGGGCCTTACACACCCAGTAAGTCCAGTATTTTTAATGACTATTTCTACACTTTTCATCTTTATACTGTCTTTTTCTAGTTTTTTTCCCGTTCGTAAAACTATTAGTGTAATATGAGGTTATAGTGTCATTAGTGTCATACGAACACACCACCTACCCTGATCCTATCACTATTTTCGCCTTCTTTTGACCTCTTTTGCTCCTCTTCCCCACCCAAGAATTTTACCATTCCCTATACTATTTGCTTGTCTACACTTTTTGATCAAATTTCTCTGCTGTATATTTGAATTTTTACATTTTTTAACCATGTTAATTTAATTACTTTTTACCTCTTCCGCACGATACAAACATTTATATTATATTTCATATTACACTTTTGTAAATTTGTATTAAATTTAAAAATTACATTATTAACTTACTTTTTACACCGCGTAGGGACTACTTTGTTCTGTTAGTATTACAATAAAGGCCACATATTTGCTCCCACCCTTTTTTTAATACAATAGACAAGTTTGGAAATGCAGTGCCTGATAAATGGTTAGGAGTAGTCCCCTGATGAAATTAGCATTAGCATTAGTAGAGGCATATGATGCAAGAAAGCAAGCTTATTCAGCATCAGCCAAAAAAAAAAAAAAAAACCCACTCCCATTTCACCCCTCCGTTCGTTCGAAATACCTGTCCAGTTGAGCTTTAAATTTGTTTAGGCTATCAACTTCAACAACAAGTGATGGAAGTCGGTTCCACCAACCAACCACCCGCTGGCCAAAGGCAAATTTCCGCACATCTATCCGACATCCGTCCTTCCTCAATTTGAATTTATGCCCTCTGAGGTGATTATTCTGAGCAAGATGAAGAATCCCATTGGCATTGAGAATGCTCAAACCATTCAAAGCCTTATACACCTCTATCAGATCACCTCGCCTGTAGGCGCCTCCGTAGCCAGGTGGGAAGGAGCAGCAGTGCATAGCACACGCTTCTTGATAGACCGGGGTTCGAGCCCGTCACCACCAAATACGGAGAATGCGGAAAGGTCAGGGAATGACCACCGCATATCCCGGAGCAATATGGCCTTAGTTGCTAATGCTCCTAAAAACCAAATAACAAACAACAACAACAACCTCGCCGGTGCCTAGTCTCCAGACTCTGTAATTTGCAAAACTTAATCCTTTCTTCGTAAGAGCAACCCTTTGTTCCATTCACTAATCTTGTTGCCCTTCTCTGTACCCGTTCCAGCAGCTCTACATCCTTCTTGAAATTATTCCTCCAGACCTGTATACAGTACTCAAGATGTGGCCTAACCATTGCCTTATACAAGGGAATAATCACCTCCTTATCCCTGCTAGAAAAATTCCTGTATATCATTGACAAGACACCATGAGCTACTCTTGCAGCTCGTCTGCACTGCTCAGAGAACTTCATATCTGCCATCATCATCAGGAATTTATGAAGATATCTTCATATCTTCATAAATTCCTGGCATTTACTGTATTCAGATTTTGCATATTTGCCGTCCCTTGATTTGACTTGACCTCTTGCTAAAATTGTTCTCCCATATCTGAATACAGTGTTATTTATTATTTTTTATTTTTTTGTATAAAATTATTTTTGTATATTGTTTGCTTCCTCAGTCCCAGTTCATTTTTGTACTAGATTTTTCAAATACTTTCACTTTTTCACCACTACTTAAATTCCAGTTTCTACTATCCCTTAAACTTCTCTTAGTTCAGGCACTTTGTGAATTTTTCATTTCCATTTTCACAGACACTATGTTACAAACCACTCATTATTTATATATGTATATATATAAAGTGCATCACCTAGAAATTTCACATTTCTAACCCTTTTTTGCAATGGTATGTTACATTAATGACTAGCATCACAAATAGAAATATAAACAAAAGATATTTATTAATAGTTAAGGCAGTAATATTTGACAGATGCTCTCAAAATATTCCAAAATGAGCATTTGCAACCTTTACACAACGGTTTTGGTAAATATGACAATTACGGCTGAAATGTTATTAGAAGCCCTCAGTTTGCTTCAGTTTATCATTTTAAATGGAAAACAAAATGAAAAGTTCACCTGATGCAAACTAATATTTAATTGAACTGCCTCTGGCCCCTGATGACAGCAGCGCACCGTCGAGGCATTGACAAGATCAATTTCTGAAGATAATCAACTGATAGTTCATGGATCCAAACACGAGTTATGGCTTCCTGAATTTCACGATGGGTCTTTAGTTTCTTTCTGTCACAGCAGATTCCACACTATACCAACAGTTCTCTATAAGATTCAGGTTCGAGATGTTTCCTGGCCAGCTAAGAGTTGTACTGAATCATTCTTCCAACCATTTTTTCACCTTTAACAAATGTAAACACATTACTGTCGAACCTCTAATGCAGAAATGAAGCTAAAGTAACTACAGAAGTGCCTACTTACGCTTTTCACCCGATGACAAGCAGCAGAGTCGTCCTTAAAGATGTAGTTACTTGGCAGGTTGAAATAGTATCTAATGGTTGCCTTCCATTAGAGACCATTTGCCTTCCAATATAGCCAGGTATCCATTGGCATTTATGGAACCTTTTATAAACTGCAGGTGACCTACACCATGATACAAAATGCAACCCTATATCATTTGGCTGGTAGGGAATTTTACTGTAGACACCATACAGTCTGAATGGTATTCTTAACGTCTACAGCGGATCATTTGTCTCCCATCAGAGCCATGCAGGTTGAATTTCTTCTCATTCGAGAAAATAACTGACTTTCACTGCTCGGGGCCCATTTGACATGCTCCTTACAACAAATTAATCGGGCCTTTTTCATTTTTTGTGTGAGGAGGAGCTTCTTCTTAGGATGACGGGCTACAAGTCCATTTTTGAAGAGGCGTCTTTTGACTATTACTGCACTTGCTACCACTCCTGTATGTTCTTCCCATTCTCTTTTCAGCTCAGACGTAGTAGCTTTACAGTTTTTAAGGCATATGTGCTTCAAAACGTGGCCCTGTTTTGGCGTAGAGACTGGTTTGTGTCCGGTTCCTTTTTTCCTATCAGCAGAACCAGTATTCTTGTGTTCGGAAAGAAATCTACTCACTCTCGACTGATTTCAAGACAACACTCTATAAGCAATATGACGGGAAGAACATCCTTGCTTATATAAAGCAACAATAGCACTCTTTCTTCGTGGAATTAACTGCATGTAACTCGCCATTCTGACACAAGCAAGGAATGACTGCAGCTCTTGCAGATCATGCTTATATAGCTGAAAGTAACAGCTGATGCAATATTATGTAATAACCTACGCGTGTTAGTCTTATCTGATGCAATCTGTAAGAAATATTGCCATATACTTATGTTATTCAGACGACAATTTCAATTTTAAGGAGTGATGCACTTTCTTTGAACACTTGTCTATATATATTATAGTATTTATTGAACCATATACCAAGAGAATCAAATGACAAATGAAATTTAATAATATGGAATATACAGTGGCAGACAAAAAAACTGCATCACCTTTAAAAAAGTAATGTGTTTTCATTGTAATGAAACGTATAAGATATTTTGATTAGTCATTTTGTTTGTCGCAAAGCAAAGGTATTGGGTCAGATAATGCTCTCTTTCATCAGACAGTAATTGCAAGGTATTGCATTAGCTGTTTCCATAAATACGGCTTTGGAAGGGTATACACGCTCGTTAGGATCCTGTTTTGTGGAATTGTAAGCATGGCTCCATATTTTCAGTTGACACCAAGAAAAAGTGTAGCTGTTGTTCTGTCCCAGGAAGGGACAGAGCAACAGCTACACGTCCTATCGCTGATAAAATAAGCTGCCACCAGTCAACAGTGTTCCGGGTGCTGAAATTAAAGCGTGAAACCAGTGATGTGAAGAGAAGACCTGGATCGGGCTATAAGAGAGTGACTACGCCTTCCCATGATCAATATTTGAAATGGCTATGCCTTCGTAATCGCCATGCTAGTGCTCCTGATCTAAAACTGGACTTTGAGATGGCCTCTGGTGTTGAACAAGTGTGAAAACAAGTGTGAACTATCCAAAGATAGCTTTTGGAAGGTGGTGTACATGCCTATCGGCCCAAGAAGCAGCCTTTGTTGACCCACAAATGAGGAAGAAGCAACTTGCTTAGCTAAAACGCATGTTTCATGGACAAAACAGCAATGGGACACTGTCATCTTTTCTGACAAATTGAAATTTAACCTGCATGGCTCGGATGGGAAGCGATCTGTCAGAAGATGAAAATGGGACGCATACCATCCTGACTGCATAACACTGACTGTAAAGTTCTGCGCCGGTTAGAGGGTCTGGTGATGCATAACAAGCAAAGGGGTGGGGTGAATTCTGTTTATTAACGGAACGGTGAATGCAGAAATCTACACTGCTATCTTGGAGGAGTGCCTGAAACCCGTTATTAGAGATCACCACACAGACGTCTAAAAATGCATTTTTCAACAGGACTCAGCACCTTGCCATACAGCAAAATTGGTAAGTTTTATGCTATTTAGATTTAATGATGAGGTTGTCTTGTCTCACAAGGCTTAAAACATACTTACACCAATGTTTTCCCTCATTTTTCTCCCTTAAAGTGCAGGCATACCACAAAAATGCTGGCATTACAGTGTTGAACTGGCCCGGCAACAGTCCAGATTTGAACCCTATTAAAAATTGCTGATGTATAATGTCATTTAAAATTGCTCAGAAGAAGCCAACAAGTAAGATTCAGCTGCAGGAGAGCATTGTAAGGGTGTGGTACCACGAAATTGGGCAACCGTATATCCAGAAGTTGATTAACTCTATGCTAGATCGTTGGAAGGCTGTTATTGCAGCTCGAGGAGGTTCAACAGAATATTAAGGATGTATTTTGCTGATTTACAGTACTTAATACAGGTCGACCATCACTAATCTGGCCACCATTAATTCGGTTCCACCGCTAATTCGGACATAATTTCCACGAACGTAATTGCAAATTTCCCAGGTCGGCACACTGACCTGCCGATACTGTTTTGGTGGCATTGGTTGCAGCATCAACTGTTGGTGCGAACTTGTAAAAACTGGCAAGCCATTTCTACTTGTTTTTCTGCATTCATTATTATAATCTGCTCATATTTAGCCCCAGCCATGGTTCCAATGCATAAAGGAAGTCCTTCTCATGGTGTAAAGTGCAAACACCGTACATTGTCCATAACAGATAAAGATGAACCTCTGAAAAAACTCGATAGTGGTGTGTATGTGAGAAGTTTAACTTTGCTTAGTTGTAAATTCCAGCAATTTCTCTCAGTTTCTCTTATTTTAGTAATTTTCTTTTAGCCATTCCTTTTTAGCTTTTTTTTTTTTTTTTTTTTTCTTTTTTTTTCTTTCTTTTTTTTTTTTTCACAACACACTTGAACAAACTTGCGGAAAAACACAACACAATATGATGGATAATACAGTGTGCTAACTAACTTGTTTTCACAGAATCTCTAACAATACTGACAAAAGATTTGGCAGTGTAGACTCTACACTGTCAAATCTTCGACCCTTCAGCTTGATTTTCATTCTTGGGAAGAGGAAGGAATCGCAGGGGGGTTAAGTCTGATAAATAAGGGAGTGGGGGATGATTGTCATGTTTTTGGATGCCAAAAACTGTGCCACAGTGAGAGATGTGTGGGCTGGCGCATTGTCATGATGAAGGACCCAGTTCTTTAGTTTTTTGTGTGCCATTTCTCTCCTGACGGCTTCCCTTAACTACCTTGGGACGTCACAGTAGAACTTTGCATTGACGGTCTGGCCAGGAGGGATGAATTCCTTATGGATAATCCCATCAACATCCAAAAAAGCAGATCAGGGTGGACTTTACATTGCTCTTCACTTGTTGGGCTTTCTTCGGTCGGGGCAAAGATGGGCTCTTCCACTGGGATGATCGTTGCTTGGTTTCTGGGTCATATCCAACTCTCTAGTAACCAGTAATAACAATAGAAAGGAAGTTTTGATCCCTCCTGGTCCATTCTTGAAGATCTCTGCTAACTTCCATGTGATTCTACTTTTGGTCTTCACTCAGTAACCATGGCACGAACTTAGCTGCAATCCTTCTCATATTCAACTCATCTGACAAAATCCACTGACACGTACTTTACGATAGTCCTACAATGCCATAAATTTTGTGGATGGTCCACCTGTGGTCTTCATGGATTGGCGCCCAAACTTTTTTGACATTTTCCGAGGTGGTGCTCGACAGTGGGTTGCCCAAAGCGATTGTCATCATTAACTGACATTCAACTGTTTTTAAAACGGTTAAACCAGTAGTAAGTCTGCATCTGGCCTAAAGCATTGTCACTAAAAGCTTGTTTCAACTTATGGGTTTCTGCTGCTGTATCGTTAAGAAGGAAACAAAACTTGACTGATGATGTAAGCACGTTGCTCTTTCACATCAGCCATTGCAACAGTTGCAAACTACGCGAAACACACCCCCAAAGAACTGCGCATAAATATTCAATCACTCTATCCAGCCTGATGCCACGTGGCACACTGATTCACAAAGGATGCATGCAGTGTTACCTAGTGTCACACGTCTGTACTAGACAGGTCCTGTACAACATTGAAATTTGGGAACATTTGGGTAGCACCTTGTATATAGAAGTATTATGAGAAAATAAAAATTTTTTTTGTTCCTTGCTTTGTTTGTCCTATATCTATTTTTCTTTGGGTTTATTGTCTTATTTTAGTGATATTTCATACTTTTTTTGGCCTCTGTGTGGTCAGGTGGTGCCAGTCTAAATTTATTATTTATTGGCTTATATCTTTGACTGATTTGCCCCAAACTTAAAATAATTTTCAAAATTTTTAGATACATAATCCTTCCACTTTTTTTTCCCATTTCTACTTCTGTCTTTATTATTTATTTGTTTCTTCGCTCATTTTCCACCTTTTTTTCCCTCTCATATTGCTTCTAACAAACTTCATATTTACATGAGTTTTTTGGTATATTATGTTAGTATTAGTATCAGCAAAATGATGAGGCATGTTGTTGGATATCGGTTATGCTGCCACTTATTCCCAGTCATCTCTTTCTTTCTGCTATTAAACATATTTTTATAGTTTTACATATATATTTAGAGTTTTTTTTTCCTTTTGTAGTCTGCATAGTTGCTTTAAGTATTCTCTGAGTGGTTTACCACTATGGGCTACTAAGTGACTCGAGACTGTTACATTGTTATATTTGAAAATAAAATAACTAAAGGAAATTGGAAATATAAAATGTATTGGGGTATAGACCTCTGAGAAGCAGTGTATGCCACAGTGGAGAATTAAGGAATGGATTGCAAATTGAAAAAATTTGGAGTGAGGGAGAGTGAGTGAGTGTTGGTAGCTTCTACCATTTTTTAAAATTGTGATGCTAAACTAAACATATTAAATTACTAAATTCTTTTGATTGATGTGTTCTGTAAGTTCAATTTGCAAATTTAATTACTTACAAAAATTAATTAAAACTTAATTTGTTTCACCATCAGAAAAGAAAGAAAGAGACTGTAATAGCAGAGGAAAAGAAACGAGTCAGGAGAAAAGGTAATTTTATAAATAATTCCAAAATTTTAAAATAACTGTTGCTATTTTGCCTATTCAAAATGATTAAAGTACAAAGATTTTGCTTTTTACAGCCAGAAAAGAAATTTAAATGCCCATTAAATGTAGTGTTTTTAATTTAAAGCTCATAGTAGAACAAACTTTGTATTTACATGAGTTTCTTGGTATATTACATTAGTATTAGTATCATTAAAATGATGCATGGAAGCAAACTTATCTTGTTCCTTCCAAAATATATATAAATTAAAATAAAAATATATCAGTGAATTAAATTTAAAAAAAAGTAACCAGTGTCATCTACTCTCCTTTGATTTACATATTTCTTTCAAGTATTTGTTCAATCCCTCCTTAAGTTTAAATAAAATTTCAACCTCCACAAGAAGTTTAAATAAAATTTCAACCTCCACAAGAATAATGGGAGTTCATTCCAACAATTATTATTCACTTTTTACTGAAAGGAAAATTTTCCGTAATACAGTCTGTGATTATCTCCTCTCATTTTAAATGTATGTTCCTTTGTGTAAGTCACCTGATTGAGCACAAAAATTCCCATGGCATTTAGATTACTGAAACCTTTCAAGGCCTTAACCACTTCAATTAGGTTACCTCACAGAAGCCTGGTTTCCAAACACACTAGTCCACAAGCTCGTCTTTCTTGATAAGAATATCTATTTGTGCCCTTTAACAAACCTTGTTGTTCTTGTCTATACAATTTCCAAGAGATACATCTGTTTTCTGAATTGGAGTCTCCAAACCTGTATGCAGTATTCAAGATTTATATAATGTAATAATTACATCTTTATCTCTACTTGAAAAGTTTATGTATATCATTGAAATACATAAATTTGGATACTACCAGGACCCATAAGCTGTCCTGGTAGTGAGGATTAGTGAAGAGATGAAAGGGTGCCCTTTCCTGCTAAACCACCCTTTTTTGCAAAAAAAAAAAAAAAAAAAAAAAAAGCTTCATTTCTACCAATTGTAGTGTCTGGAGACTAGGCACCTGCAAGTAGATCTGATTGAGGTGCTTAAGGCTTTGAATGGATTGAGTAAGCTCAGTAATGATGGAATCCTCCCTCTTGCTCAGACCATAAACATGAGGGGAGTAAATTCAAATTGAGGAAGGATGGTTGCAGGACAGATGTGTCAAAATTTGCCTTCGGCCAGCAGGTAGTTGGCTGTTAGAATGAACTTCCATCTGGTGCTGTAGAAGTGGGTAGTTTGAATAAATCCACGGAAGAACTATTAGAGGAGATGGATGGGTGATGCAAGTTTTATTTTTATTTTTTATTATTATTATTGTTACTGTTATAAGCATGCTTTATTGCCTCGTTTGCCACTACTAATATCTCCAGATATAGGAACCATTAAGTGGCAGCAATAATAATATTTTTATGCAATTTACTTAAAGCTATAACTATTGTCAATGATAAAACAAAAGGATTTGCTTTCTTAAGGATGACTGCAATGGCCTTAGTTTTAAATTCTTTTCATTGGGATAAACTGATGATATTACCAACTGAAAGAGCATTAATGGAAGTAATCATTGAAGTCACTAAGCTTTTTATACCATGGTATAGTGTTCAAGTTTTAGATCCAACTGGATGCCAGTTGAACTGTTAAGACTAGTAGCAGAGAAGAACAATGCACAGGATGATTATAAATTAGCAGATGGCTATAAACTTACAGTAAGTACAACTGTTCTGCAGTTGAGTCACTAAAGGGGTTAGGCAAGCTAATGCAGATAATGAGAAATCTTTGACTAAGTATACAAAGAAAAGTAGCAAATAATTCTTTGCTAATGCTAGAAGGAAATGGATGAACCACAAATGACCCACAATTTTTTTGCTGTTGCTCACTCAATCACTCACCCACCCACCGCATGAGTGATATCCATTAATGTTATTATGATATTAAAACCACTTTTGTACCACGAAAATTGAAAATTAATAATATAGTTTATTAGGCTGTTCACCTACGTTACTATCCATTAAGGTGACATTTCGGATATCTTACTGATACACATTATCATTGGGAAACAAAAAATAGAAAGGGTTACAAATTTGAAGATTTTAGAATATTGCAATTACCAAATTACAATTGTAATTGTAAATTGCTAATTGTAATTGTATTATTGGTAATTGTATTATTCTAAAATATTCAAATTTGTAACCCTTTCTATTTTTTGTTCTCCCAACAGCTTGGTCTGATGATGGGTATCAGTAAGTTACCTGAAACGTCACCTTCATATATAGTAATGTAGGTGAACAGCCTAATAAACTATATTATTAATTTTCACGTGGTATAAGAGTGATTTTAATATACTAATAACTTTAATGGAAAACAACCACATAGCATCCTTCTTTAGCTATATTGGATCTAGGTACGGACCAAGCACAGTCCATCTTATTCACTACTCCTTCCCACTACTTCTTCACAAAAATGATCGGGACCTCAGCAAGCAATAGGAAACAGCGAATTCAAATAGAAGAGTATGAATGAAAACCAGGGGGAAAAAGAAAATAGACCAGATACATCTACCTCCAGTCCATCTGAACCAGTAGCATGGTCTGATGATGGTATCAGCAAGATCTCAAACCAGCCTGCACACCAGTCCTTATGTTTAGAGTATGGGAACAAAGGTCACCCAAGGCTTCCACTACAATCTTGGATCCAGGATAAAAACTTGGCACCAGCAGCACGGTCTGATGATAGTATCGGTAAGATCTCAAACCAGCCTGCACACCAGTCCTTATGTTTAGAGTATGGGAACAAAGGTCACCCAAGGCTTCCACTACAATCTTGGATCCAGGATAAAAACTTGGCACCAGCAGCATGGTCTGATGATAGTATCGGTAAGATCCTGAACCAGTCTGCACACCAACCCTAATGTAAAGAGTATGGGAGCAAAGGTCACCCCAGGCTTCTAAGAACCCTGGATACAGGACTATCCTATTGGCTAATAGAGTCAACCCTCTCTCCTATAAATTAACTGCTGGCAGTGCCTCTTGCCTGTATGCACATCAGGTCTGGAAGCATTGGCAAGAGGAGTCTTTCAGAAGGTAAGAATAGAATTTAATCCCTTTTAATTACCTTTAATTTCCTGTTTTCCATTGTAATGGCAATTCAAAACAATACTTTAGATCCATAATTTGCAAATTGTAATTGTAATATTGTAAATTGGTAATTGTGATTGTATTATTGGTAATTGTAATATTCTAAAATATTCAAATCTGTAACCCTTTCTATTTTTGTGTCCCCAACAGCTTGGTTGGGTATCGGTAAAATACTCGAAACGTCACCTTAATGTATAGTAATGTAGGCGAACAGCCTAATAAAATATATATTATTAATTTTCACGTGGTATAGGAGTGGTTTTAATATAATAATAACCTTAATGAAAAACAACCACATAGTTTCCTTCCCTAACTATATTAGCATAAGTGATAGTTTTTAATGATCTGTAAAAATGATAAAAGTATTATTATTTTATAATAATAAATTTAATTATCTGTAAAAATTATAAAAATAATCTGTATTAATTAAAAACTAAGTGCTCACTTAGTTTGTGCACACCTTGATACACTGCAGACCATTATTTGCTGTACATGACCCTGCATTACTATGGTACCTTCCATTGTTTAAACATAGACAGTTTGTCTACACATTCCACGGAAGAAATGGTATCCAGCTAATTGTTGGTGGTATTTGCCAATATAACATAGTGCAGAGGTTCCCAAACTTTCTCGGTTCACAGCGTCCTTAGTGCCTCAGTAATTTTCTCACGGTGCCACTAGGCCAAAAGAAATACTTAACTGTTAGGTATTTCTTTTACTACTTATTTTTCTTAGGTGCTATTTAGTAAACGGAACTCAGTTCTTGTTAGGTCCTAACAGTTCCATTTATTAAGTAGTTAGGTCCGAACGACTTAATAAGTATTTGTCTTAACAACTTAGTAGCCATTTTAAAAAAATAATAGAATAACCACACTATAATAATAACAAATAATACAGTACACATAAATAATAGCATAACCTACAATAGAATAACCACAATTACTTACTAATGGGGTGCCTCCGTAGCCAGGTGGGCAGGAGCAGCAGTGCGTAGCACACGCTTCTTGATTAGATCAGGGTTCGAGCCCCTGACCACGAAATATGGAGGATGTGGAAAGGTTAGGGAATGACCACCGCATATCCCCGGAGCAATATGGCCTTAGTTGCTAATGCTCCTAAAAACCAAAACAACAACAACTTACTAATGGGATGTGTATGCCTGTTGGGCACTACACAACTTTTCAAACCTTGTAATAAGATTGGACACCACTACCCTCATTTCCTGTTCCACATTGATTTTTGTGCGGTACTTGCTTTTTATCACAGCAACTGCTGAAAGACCAGCTTTGCAAAGATATGAAGTCACAAATGAAATTAGGATTCACTGAGCTTTTGGACTTAGCTGCAGATATTCATCTTTTGTTGATTTTTTTGTTGATATCCAAAACTCAGTTCCATGCTGCCAAATTTTGTTTTTAAAATTTTGTCACAAGAAAGTTCAATAAAATTTTCTCCTTCAGAGGTAAATTTCAGATGGGGCCTTAGCCTTGAATGGGTCTTAAATTCATGCAAACTTATCCATATCTTCTGGAAATTATTTTTCAAACCAGTCACTGAGCTGTGTTAGATGCTCTTCAAAAACAGATTTAAGTTTGTGGGTCAAATAAACATTATTGGATGCAACAAACTGCGGCAACATGGGGAAACAGTCTTTGCAACCATCTTCATTTAATTTTCTTCTCCCTAGTAGTAACTTTAGTAACTTTTTTCCGAAGGCTGAAACCTTCTCTGCAAGTTTCAGAATGTGCATGTTGCTACCCTGCAGCAAGAGATTCAACACATTCAGTTTTTTGAAGAGTTTTTTAAAAAACCTTGCCTTCTGTTGCCAAGTTTTTATAAAGTTCACCACTTTCAACACACTTTTCCTGACAAGGTTCAGTGGAGAACTCAGTTGCTTTAATGCAAGGGCTTCCCTGTGGATTATGCAGTGGGTCCACAGTGGATCAATAGCTTTGCTTCGTATGAGTGCCCGCAGTTCTCCATAACAGCCAGACATAGAACAACCACCATCAGTATAGATGGTGGTTGTTCTATATACCTGCAGTGATACTTTTACAAAAGAGAAGGTCTTCCACAATTTTGTCACTATCTACGAACTGTGGGTAGCAAATCAAATGAGCATCATTGTTACTGTCCGTCTAAATTCGTTCCAATTTATTTTTTCAATTAGCTGATCGTTGAGGTCTTCGGTCACATGTTGGATTCTACAACTGATAGTATTGTTGGATAAAGGTACCTTTGAAAGCAGTCTTTCCACAGATTCACAAACCATAATGTTGACCGCATCCACTGCAGCCGGTAAAACTCAGTTCTTGTGTGATGGTGCGAAGCTTTTTACACTTCACAACTCTATATGCCATCTTGTAGGATGCTAGCAAAGCATTGCTTGGTATAGTGTTCAAGGTCTAACGGCACCAGGGGTTTCCCCCATCTCTACATAGTTTACATTGTTGTGTGATACAGTACATTGTTAAAGGCCAGAGATTTAAAAGTGTATGGATATTGTGGTGCGTAGTATCGTGTACCGTTGTTCTTCTGGCCATTTAGCCGCTGTGACCCTGGTGGGTCCCAATGTTGCCCACACTAAGCTCCGTGGAGGCAGACCAGGTATGCCAGTAATTTGTTTTACTCTGGCAGGCCCTACCACCCAATTTCCTGAGATTTCAGTGGCTAGGGCCTAAAAAAAAAAAATTGGGGAGATAATGCAAGAACTGGAAAAGCCAAGTGAATGCGGTTTAATTTTGTCAAATTTAAATATGGATGTGTGGGACATGCACTAGTGTACAGACAGAGTAGGGGAGAGAGACTTAAGTCTGGGAGGAAAAGTCAGAAGCATGGAGACGAAAGAGAAGATGACTCCAATGATATCCATTGGGGCATGCCCCTGCCCCACCAGGAGAAAGTGGGGGGGAAGGAAGGAGAAAACAGAACGTCCTCTCCTCTCCCCCCACCAGGATAGGGAAAGAAAGTGGGTGAGGCTAGGTGCCCTACCCAGATCGCCAATTGGCAAGGTGGCAGCTTAGCTGCATTCAAAGTCTTGGTTTTCACAATGTGTCCAGCCAGGGCTGCTCAGGCTGAGTTTCAGTGCAGGGTTCTTAGTGATGAGGTTGTTCTGGTCATGCTAAGTGGTTGCGAAGTTTCTTGGTTGCGGTAGGGTTCTACGCCTTGTGAACAAGTCTTGGGCAAACTTTGTGAATGGTTTGTAGTTCTGTTCGTCATCAAGTAAGCAGTGTTCCTGGTTCCATACTGGAGCTGAGTGATGCGAAGGGCTCGGAGATCTTCGTACAGATGGCAGTCGAACATCAAGTGGTCCCAGGTTTCTTGGGAGCCACATGCACATAGGGGGTTGTTTTCGATGCCTAGCATGGTGAGTTTGCTGCAGATGGTGCCATGTCCAGTTAGAAGATAGGTAGTTTGTAGTCTTGGTGAAAATCAGGTCGAGGACTGGGGAAATACTCTGTCGATGCCCAGTGTAAATTTGCATTGCTTGGTATTGATGCTTGTGTTAAAAATGTACCTTTTTGTTCTTTCAGTTCTTTTAACTTTCTAGTAAAATGATCACAGGATTTACTTACTAGCCATGTTAGGATGATTAGTCTCTGTGGCATTTTAGTTTACTTGGAAGCATGCCCTCTGGAGCCAAACTTTCAGACATAATACACCCTGTGGAACCTCTTCATGCATAAGGATTAAAAATTAACAAAATAATTCACTGAATTTTTCTAGACCTCACAGACACTTGATCAAAATACCCTTCAGTTATTTCAATTACTGAAGGATTCGGAGCATCAACAGGTATTTATATACAAAATCCAAGAAACAAGAAAGTACGAGAAGTTATTAGTGTAGCCAAAAGTACAAGTAAACAAATACATATCTCAAACATTCAAGAATGTCATCGAAAGGAATGTAGTGCAATCTGATGTTGAAACTATGAACTAACTCGAGCAAGTAGTTCGTGCAGTGTCCGACAGATTTTGGGTATTGCTGTTTCCCTCGAAAATATCCCATGTCACCCCTGTGAGTTTGCTGTGGTGCAGTGCCCCGGTGCACCACACAGTTTGGGAACCACTGACATAGTGTGTTAATGTGTTGTAAATTTTAATAACTCTGCAAAAAGATTTGATATCTCAAAAAAAGCAAAAACTTGTAAAAAAGTGAGCCAAGTTCTTTTGCAAGCTTTTCAAAAATCTTCACTGTGAAAAGGTTTGTCATCATAACCTCAGCCATGAAAAACATTGATATCAAAACGATTTGCCAAATTTGTTATAGGCTCATCTGTGAAAAGCAGTGTGATGAAAAAGTTATGCTAAGTTTGCTATTGGCCAACCAGATTAAAAGTTTGTCATACAGTTGTCAGATGTCAGGATCAGTAGAGTAAATAACCAGTGCCAAGCATACCTTTTTCAGGACAGCTTAGATAGACTTCAATGATAATCAAAAAAAGTAGCAGTTATGTTTTAATGAAGCAAAATGCAAATTTTTAAATATGTCAAATCATCATCATCAGCCGTTTTCAATCCACTGCAGGATGAAGGCCTCTTCACCAACTTTCCAGTTCCTTCTGTTTCATGCAATGACCATTCATTTACTACCCACAAAATCGTTAATTTCATCTGTCCATCTCCGTCATTGTCTTCCAGATTTTCTTCTAGCTCCTCTTGGGTACCAATGATATACAGGAATTTTGTGAGCAGGGATAAGGAGGTGATTATCCCCTTGTGTAAGGCAATGGTCATGCATGCCACACCTTGAGTACTGCGTACAGGTCTGTTAGAATCATTTTAGGAAGGATGTTGAGTTTTTTTTTTTTTTTAAATGAAACTCCCAAACACGAGAGGTATTAGAACCTATAGTACTCAGTACCATGCTTGGGTTGGAGGTTGAGAAGATGAAAGAAGATATTTGTTGACATTAGACTTGAACTCCTGTAGACTGTAATTTTCAGAAAATACTTATGAAGGAAGGTTGTTCCCGAAAACGGCAGTTGAAGGAATAAACGAGGAAGATTAAAAGTTGGCTCTCTGAGTTTGAAGTTGAACAGTAAATGGATGTTGGCTTCTGCTGGCATGCATTCAGACCGCTTTGAAAGAGAGAGCAGGAATTATAGAAACCAGTTCAGAAGAACAGTGCCCATGGAAGTATCTGTAAAAAAGGCATGCAGCAGAAACAGTACGCTTATGAGACAGTGAGTGGAGAGATTCTGTTAGAGAGGAGTCATTAATTAACCTAACTGCCATCTTCTGAATGGAATCTAGAAGCCTGAGAAAAGTTTTGGGGGCACCACCCCAGATGTGGGAACAATATTCTATGGTAGGGCAGATTTGTGATTTGTACAGAGTGAACAGCTGTTTGGAAGAAAAGTAACGTTCGAGAGCAAAAGAGAAAACCAAGTTTTTTAGATGCAGAGAAGCAATATTTGTAATGTGCTTGTGCCAAGAGAGATTAGAAGTCAGGGTAATCCCCAAAAGAGATGTATCATTTTGCCTAGAAATCGGAGTGTCACCAAAGATAAGCATAGGAGCAGAAGAATCCTTTTTGCGAGATATAAGACAAGACTGAGTTTTAGAAGGATTGAAATCAACTTAGTTGTCTTTGCCCCACTGAAGAATTACCTGGAGATTTAAGGAATTGGCAGCAGATATTCGAGAAGTTGAAGCTGATTGAGCAGGGCAAGGTTTCTCAAAATGGAAAGTGGAATGCAATGTGCTATCATCGGCAAAACTGTGGATAGGATTTCCAGTCAATGGAAGAAGATCATTAATATACAAGAGGAAAAGAGTGTGAGGGAAACCTTGGGGAACACCAGCATTGTTGGGAAGTTAGAAGACAGAGCCATCTACCATCACCCTCAGTGAGTGATCAGAGAGAAAACTGGATAACCGATTACAAAAAACAGTTGGCAAACCATAAGATGGAAGCTTCTTTAGAAGACCTTTATGCCAAAGACGATCAAAAGCTTTTGAGATGTCAAGAGAAGCTGCTTGTATTTCACTGAACTTTTCCATTGAATTAGTCCACAAATGGGTAACATAAGCCAGAATATCACCAGCGGATCGACAGTGACGGAATCCATACTGGCAATCGTTGATCAGACGGAAGGTTTCTAGGTAGTTTAAGAGTTGGCGGTTAATTGATTTCTCCATTACTTTAGAAAAAGTAGAAGAAATTGCAGTTGGATAATTTGATGGGAGGGATTTGTCACCCCCTTTTTAGGAACTGGCTGGATATGAGCAAATTTCCAAGCAGAAGCAAAAACAACTTTGGAATATGAAAATGAAAAAAGGCAGCAAAGAACAGGAGTAAGTTCAGGACACAGGTTTTGAGAAAAAGTGGAGAAATACCATCAGGACCTGGAGCTTTCTTAGCATCAAGATTTGTCAAAATCCTTCTGACATCCATTTGATGGAAGACCACAGGAGGCATTGAATGGATCCTGTTGGAAATAGTGGGAGATGTTTTACCAAGGTCATTAATACACAAGTTGGAAGGAAAATGGGATGCTAGCAGGTCAGCTTTATCCTTGGCTGAAGTGACAATAGAACCATCTGGTTTTGAGAGAGGTGGGAGCAGAGAAAAGCAAAATTTGTGACCAAATGGCAAGAGACCAGAATGCTCTGCTACCATTAGGGCAAGAAGCAAGTTTTCTACTCTTAGCCTGTTCAAAATCTAGTTTGGACTGATTAATAACTGCTTTACAATTGTTACGAGCTTTGGTGTAAGCAGAAAATGAAACTGAAGAATTGGAAACAAGCCAATTACGATATGCAACGTTCTTCTCTTGAACAGCCTTAGCACATTTATTAGAAAACCAAGGTTTAGATAAATGACGAGATTTTAAAGTGGAGTGTGGAATAAAGGATTCCATTCCTACCAGAATAATTTCACTGACTCGATCTAAGCAAACGTTGACATCAGTAGTTTTGAAACAGTAATTCGACCAAGGAAAAGAAGAAAACAAATCTCGCAGGTCATCCCATTTTGCCTTCTTGTAATGCCAAACAATATTAGGTTGGGAATAGCCTTGAGATAAAGGCTCCATTGTGATCACCAAGTTGTGATCTGAGGTGCCTAAAGGACCACTCACTTTGACCGTGTACTTAGAAGGGCTGTTTGTGAGAAAAAGATCAAGCGTGTTGGCTGTATGGTTAGGATTGTTCAGTATTCTTGTAGGTAAATGAACTATGTGTGAGGTCATTAGTAATTGCAAAAACCTCAGCATCTCGAGCATCTGGGTCGGTGTGACTAGAATATGGAATCCAGCTAAAGTTGTGAACATTAAAATCACCAAGGAAAATTACCTCACTGTTAGGAAAGTTGGATTGAAGAAAGTGAAGTTGCAAAGACAGGAAGTCAAAGAGCTCCAAGTGATTAAATGGATTTGGGAGAACGGTAGAGACAACAGATGAATTTGACACAATGAGGTAGAGAGATTTTAAGCTAGAGGAGATTCCAAATTACCAAGTCTCTGACAGGGAATATCGGAATGAACATATGCACAAGTACCACCTTTAAGGCGAAAGGAATCATACAGCGAATAATTTGGGTAACTGGATGAGCAGTAGTTGAATCAACCAATAACTGAGATTCTGTAAGAAAAAGTACATGAGGTTTGGCAGACTGCATGTGGATATGGACATCGTTGAGATTAGAATGGAGACCACGTATATTTATGAAATTAACTAGGAAGTGTTTGGGAGGTTTAGATCTTTTCGCAGATAGGCTTAATCTACTAGTTTGACAATTTGTGGTGTATTCAATAGTAAGAAAAGGAGGGGATGGACATGCTGTATGAAGTAATGAAATTTTTGGATATGGCGTACACATGGTAAGAATATACCCAGATCCTCGACATAATATGACTCCCTCCAGTCTGAGGGAGTCCAAGTAGTGTGTACGTGACAGTACTCCTGATACTCGGGTGTCCGTGTATCTGGCAGAGAAGAGGTAGCAAGATTATACACAAGCTGATCCGAAAGCCTCCTAAAGAGTTATCAATAGGTTCGGTCCGGTGTACTAACTAGCGGCTGGCCTGTGAACACCGTTTTAGAGCTGTAACCTCGAAATGTAAGGAAGATATTGGATCTTGTCATGATGTTCATCATAGCCTCAAAAGTCATCAGTCATACTGCATGATGGAAGAAATGGGGGAGGGTTACTGGAACTTAGCTCTAGAGACTAAACATGGGTTCCACCACTTCAAGCCTCCAATAAGCAAAGTGGTGGTTTTGCACCGTTTGATGAGAGTCATCTACCACCTAGTATTACTTGGTAACACAGAGGGGCGGCATTCCTCCATGTGGTTTGGGCGGCACACCTTGACCCCCTGCTTACGTTGGTTGGTTACGTTGGTCACCCACCAGGTTATTACCCAGAATTAAGGTGCAAGTGGAGGATTTGGCTGTCACAGACCTTCCGGACTTCTCCGAAATTAGTTCCACTTGACTTGAATGTCACCCGAATATCAGTTCCATCAGCGTTTTAGACTCCCAAGTACAAGTACAGCTTGTCTGGTATATCTGAGAGAATGTCTGTAACAACCTCAAGCACCAAAGTAGTTGCTAGAATGAGTACAGAGAAAGGGAACAAAGGGGGATGCTCTTAGAAGAAAGGCTTCAGTTCTGCTAATTGCAGCTTCTGGAGACTAGGCACCTGCGAGGTAATCTAATTAAGGTGTATAAGGCCTTGAAAGAATTGAGCAGGCTCAGTGCTGATGGGATTCTTCCTCTTGCTCAGATTATAAACCTGAGGGGCCATAGATTCAAACTGAGGATAGACAGTTGTAGAATAGGTTTGTGGAAGTTTTCCTTTAGCCAGCAGGTAGTTGATTGCTGGAACAAACTTCCATCTGTTTTTGTGGAAACTGATAGCGTAAATAAATTCAAGGCAGAACTAGACAAACATTTGGAATGAATGGATTAGTGAAATGGGAAGGGTGTTTTTTTGGCTGGTCCTGTATAAGCTTGCCTCCTTGCATCATGTGCTAATATGCCATTAAGGGCAAGTTATTTCTGTGCATAAAGGGATAATTGAGTAGGAGAAAACAGTGAGTAGTTATCAGTGGGTACTGCTCTTTCTTCATGGACTAATATTATTAGCGATGTTTCACAGAGTTTAATACTAAATCCATTGCTGTTTTCTGTGTTTATTAATAATATCATGAAGGCATATCATGTTTGATCTAGGTTTGAAGATGACACGAAGGTTGGCAGTAATCAGGAAATGCTACTGCAACAAGGTCTACTAAAATTAGGCAGATGGATTGAGAAGTGACAATTGAACTTTAACATTGACAAATGCAAGGGATTGCATATAGTTAGCAGTAACCCCAGATTAACATACTAGTGATGTGGTACTATATTGAATGAAAGAATGAAAAAGACCTGGGCATAATTGTGTAGTCAGATATGTTCTCTGAGCAATGCAGATTGGCTACCAGAACACCTCATGGGGTTTTTTCAATGATATATAGAAATTTTGTCAGCTGGAATAAGGAGATTGTTATCCTGTTTTACAGGGCAGAGTGGTTAGGCCACATCTAGAGTACTGCATACAGGTCTGGAGTCTCCTCATTTTAGGAAGGATGTGGATCTGTTGGAACAGGTGCAGAGAAAGGCAACTATATTAGTGAGAGTATCAAAATGGTGCCCTTACTAGGAAAGGCTTCAGTTCTGCAGATTGCAGTGTCTGGAGACTATGCACCTGTGTAGAGTGATTGAGGTGTTTAAGGGTTTGAAGGGATTGAGTAAGCACAATGCTGATGGCATCCTTTGTTTGTCGAGGCTACATAAATGCATGAGGAGGCATAAATTCAAATTGAAGAAGGATGGTTGCAGGACAGATGTGTGGAAATTTGCCTTTGGCCAGTGGGTGATTGATTGTTGGAACAAACCTTAGGTGTTGTGCAAGTAGGAACAACCAGACAAGCTGTTGAATTGGGGTGGATAGGTGATATAGGAAAGTTTTTTTTTTTTTTTTTTTTCTCTGATGTTGTATAAGAATATGCTCTTGTATCATTTGCCATTACTAATACTAATTATTAAATTTTATTTTTTATAATTTCATTTTAAAGTTGAACATTCAACATAAAATATTTAAAAGCATTTATTTACAAAGTTTTCATTTAAAAAAAAAAAAAAAAAAAAGACTCTTTCATTAGAAAATTAGGTACAAAATAAAATGAATGTCTTTTTCACATAAATACAATGCTCCTTTTAATCCGTATTGGTTATAATTTCATGTAATATCTTTTCTGATGTTTATTCTTTATTCTCTCATTCATTTTTTGCTCCTTACTAAGTGCAGTTTTGTTTTTTACTTATCTTCATTTACTAGATATACCCTTGCAACAGTCTAATGTCACTTTTAATGATATAGGTGGTATTGAGAAAACTCTTGATGTAAGTATATTTGTATTCTGGTTTACTACTAAAGAATTCCTTTCAGAATATTAAGTTAAATATATGTTAAAAGTTAAATTTGTATACCTGTCCTCATCAGATCTTTCTACTGATAGATACCTGAAACAAATGAGAAAGAATATTTCCACTTACAGAGCTGTAAAGGGCCAAAATGTTAATTACAGTAGCAATTGTGCCCTGTTCAAACACAGTGTTTGTCACATAGTTATGGAAGGCAGCTTCATCATGTGAAAGAGTGATTGGAATTGATCACTGCTCACTCCTGATTAACTGTGTTTGGCAGTCAGACAGGTGGTGAGAATGATTTTACAAAATGTGATCACAAACCTTTTTGTTATACCTAATGGAAATAAAACTTTTCCATCACAGTGGAAATTTTATTCATTAAATAAATTAATATTAACTTGTTGTTAATTAAAAAAAAAAATTCTAAATGTGCAGAAATGCTTACGCTCTGAATTGAACACTTGCAGTTCTTCAGTATGGTGAACTTCTGGAACCTATGGAAAAGACCTGGGGGGTAATGGTGCAGTCAGATATTAAGTTCTCTGAGCGCAAGGCTGCCAGGACAGCGCATGTGGTTTTGTCTGTGATATACAGCAACTTTGCTAGCAGGGATAAGCAGGTGATTATCCCATTGTATAAAGCAATGAGATAATCACCTTAGGCTGCATACATATCTGAAAGCCTCATTTTAGGAAGAATGTAGATCTGCTGAAATGGGAGTAGAGAAGGGCAATGAGATTGGTGAAGGGGACAAAAGGGTGGCCTTACCAAGAAAAGCTTCAGTTCTGGAGACTAGGTACCTGTGAGGTGATCCGATTGAGGTGTTTGTCTTTGAATGAATGGATTGAGCAAGCTCAGTGCCAATGACATTCTTCCTCTTGCTCAGACTGCATACATAAGGTGGCATAAATTCAAATTGAGAAAGGATGGTTACAGGATAGATGTGCAGAGGCTTTCTTTCATCCAGCAGGTAGCTGATTGTTGGGAAAAACTTCCATCTGTTGTTGTTGTGGAAGTGAGTAGTTTGAATATATTCAAATAAGTAGACAAATTACTGTGACATGGGAGGTTTTTTTTTTTTTTTTTTTTTTCCCCTGATGCTTTATAAGCTTGCTTTCTTGCATTATATGCTGCTGCTAATAATAATCTTAAAATTCCTGAAATGAGGTGAATAGGATTGTAGTCCGACAGGAATTTCATGCCAGTGGTTGTATTGCTGGACTCTGATATCACAGATTAAAATCCTATTGTCTGGTGACAAGAGATTGAGATCATTTTTATAAATGCTCTCTGTTTTGTGTGCTTTTATTTTGACGACATAATTTTTTCTTTAAACATGTTCATCCATGCTGAGTTAGTTTGGAAGCAGAGATTTTTACTTATGGTGGATTCATAATATGATGGAATTAAAATACCTTCTTTAACTTGGCAATGGTGGTGGCTCACGTGACAGGTGAGCTGCCACCACTCAAAAGTAACTTTAACTGTTAATGAATGATTACAAATCTGAAATTTTTTACCTTCCTAAATATGGTCATACTTTTGCTGCAGTAGTTTATGAAGTGATTTTTTTTTTTTTTTTTTTTTGTCGTTTTTGTACAAAAATTGTGTGCAGTAGTCTCAGGTAACCTTCCACCATCTTTGCAACTGTTTAACTTTTTGGTCGAAGAGTGTTGTGGTATTGGAAAAGTGCCAAGGATGTGTTTGTTTATAGATTCAAGGTACTTGCTTTTCTTTTTTCCATTGGTTAGGTAAACTTTTGCTGCAGTAGTTTATGAAGTGATTTTTTTTTTGTCATTTTTGTACAAAAATTGTGTGCAGTAGTCTCAGGTAACCTTCCATCATCTTTGCAACTGTTTAACTTTTTGGTCGAAGAGTGTCGTGGTCTAGAGTCTTACCCTAGTTGTTTTTGAAAGATTTATTATTCTTTTCAAAAAGTGAAAATAACAATAAATGAAACCTGAATAAACAATGAAACCCAATATTCTCTCAAGATGGCAACTGCATTGCAGGAAGTAGGATGTAGTTTCAAATTTTGAAATAAACCTGAAAATGGTTGTCTTAACATGCTTTATATTATGGTAATTTTGTAAGTAATTAACAGTATCAAATACATGTAATTTTTTTTTTAATAATATTTATATACAAAATAAACAGAAATATATGCACCTGCACATGTTTGAAATTCATACAATTAAATAGTCTTTTAAAACCTGGCAAATGGAAGAGCATAAGAGGCTGATATTTCTATTTTCAGTATAAAACAATTTTTTTTCAGGTTTCACCAGAATTATTTTATTATTGTTGTTGTTGTTATTATTTTTAATAAAATGTGTAGAACACAGCATGTTTTAAACTCCTTAATTTTTTATATTAAAACTTAAAAAGTACATACAGCAAGGCCCTGCAGTCCATTAATAATTAATACTCTTTTAAGGCACATCAACCTTTTTGATGCAGTTTATTTAAAAGTGGTGCAATCCATGGTAAAGGCAAAGTTTGTACTGCCATGAGCTTTAAGACAATTCCATTTACTAGACAGCTTAAGTCCTGCTGGTCACAAAAACATGAGAGCCCAAGATAGTCCTACTTTTCAGTTCTTTGAAAACCAAAATAATTATATTATCTATTTTATAGATAATAGCCTATGACAGTTGTTGCTGTATGGTTTAGGGTGCAACAGTGACTTAGACCATATTACACCATTGTATATTATGTCTATACATAGTATGTGTTCATAGGCCAATTTGCATGTTGCACCAGCTGATAAAACTGGAATAATTAATGGGGGGGGGAGCTCTACTCCCTCAGCCTGAGATCAGCTAATTGCAGCCTCAATTAAAGAGGATTTAAGAAATTCCTCCAGTCATGGGTGGAAGTATTGAACCTAGACCTCTCTAAATAACTAAAAAGTGGCAAAATCCCTATACTGTCACAGAGGATCCTACTACAGTGACTTCTGGCTTAATGTAATGTTAGGTTGTTATTAGCCACATTCATATATATAATGCATAAACATCTATTTATTGTCTTCATCATGTCCATCAATCTTTCTCCATAAAATAATTTATGGCCACTGTGCAATGTAGCCTCAGTTGCTTTTGCACCAGAAAAACAGAAACCAAACCAAACCATAAAATAATGTGACTTCCAGTGGTTAGATTTTCATGAAATTTTAAAATTGGCTCTTTTAAAAATATTTGTTGATCCACCTAATTTCAATAAAATCGAAAAAATAAAAATTCAGCAATAATTCTTTCTTTTTTTCATTTAAGAAATCAAATCTGCCTGAATTGTAATGCAATATGTATATTGCCTAATTTTTCATATATTTGTTTGCAGCATTTTCAGAAACATCAATGTTTTGAATGGATAACAATACTATATCATGCCTCATTGGTTCATGTGAGATGTGCCAGCACACATTGGCCACCATTATTAGCCCATGATTTGTTATCTTATTTCCCTGTAATAGTTGGTGTTGTTACTTCTTGCATCACACACACACACACACACACACACACACACACACACACACACACACACAATGATATAGTAATTTTGTGAGTATAGTCACTTGTTTGCCAATATTAGATGGTGGTACTTAAGATTGTGAGTGTTCTACTAGTGCTTTAGTGCTTGAACATTCTTTTGTATTTCTGTTGACTGTGAATAATATCAGTTTGTGTTTTAGTTGTGTATGCTATGGAAATGACTGACTGAATGGAATTAATTAAAATAACTGAATCAAAAAATCAACTTGTGTCTTTGCAGGATGTCTTATAAGTGTACCATTACTCCTGAATCAAGTGTGAAAAATTTAATTGAGAAGAAAATCAAAAACAAATATTGTCTGGTCAAAAAGGCATGTGAATTGTATTTTTGATGCAAATTTGCAGCTCAGTAACAATTGCTCATTTTAAATATGAGATGAAACATAAAGAACCTTCTTCAAAACGTACTAATTCAGACTGACAGATAAACAAGTGATTCATACATTGCTATGCCTAGATGAGCCACTGAACAAGTTTCAGCAATGAGCAACTTGCTGTGACACCACAATTTCAAGACACAGGCTCTAAACTTTTTTATCACACCTCATGTATAGGTGCCTCCATAGCCAGGTGGACAGGAGCAGCAGTGCGTAGCACATGCTTCTTGATTAGACCGGGGTTCAAGCCCGTCACCACCAAATACGGAGGATGCGGAAAGGTCAGGGAATGACCACCACATATCCCCGGAGCAATATGGCCTTAGTTGCTAATGCTCCTAAAAACCAAATAACAATAACAACAACAACCTCACGTATGTATAACATTCTTCTTGACAATAACAAAACAGAGAAACAACACTGGAAAAGTAAACCAAGGTGATATATCTCTGTATGCTGAGAGATTTTAACTCCTGAATGTGCATTTAAAGAAATAATATAGTCTGTATATATATAAACTACTAAAGTATAAAGGATGACTGGAAGGAATTTTTAAAAGTGAAAAACTGCAGACTGTTGGTGAGATGGTATGTTTCCTTTACCAGCTTAAACAGAAGAAATTTCAGTGGTAGAAAAAACAGAAGAAATTTCATTGGCGAAAAACTGCAAGATGTCAATAAGACAGCAGGCCTTCTTTCTCATCTACAACAACCAGTGGTTAATATATTCCTGACCAGTGAAACATATGAAGCCATGAGCCAAAAAATACGAGCCCAAATACGCACACTGGCAAAAAAAATACAAACATTTATTTTTCTATTGAATCAGGCCACCATAGTTTTAAATAACAAGTGTGGCATGGATTCTGTAAGGTGTTTTAGTGCATTTTGGTCTAATTGTAACCATTCTTCCAACAAAATATTGCACAACCATGACAGTGTTGAAGGAAGAGAACTTCGTTGCTGAATAGTTCTTTTTGGGTTAGGCCATCTTCGGGTTAAAAATGTAACATAACATTGTAGGGTGTAGTAGATATGAAACAAAATCCAGTTACTCCCCGGATAACATTCGACCTTATGCCCATGTTGTGGATCCAGTCTGTGCCAACAAAATATTCCCCACACCACGAGACCACTTCCAGATGCTTGGGTTGTCTTAACAAGGTGAGCAGGGTCTATCGCTTCATGAGGTTTTTGCCACACTCTACCTACCAAAACAAAATGTATCATGATTCGGCTGACCACATGATTTTCTTTCATTGTTCCACTGTCCAATCACAATGTTCTCAGCACCACTGCAAGAGGATTGTTCTGTTTTTCTCTGAAACAGGTGACTTACGAATAGACAGGTGACCCAATACCCAATTTATTCAATTCTCTGCCCATGGTGTGGGTTGAAAATGGGCAGTTCTAGGCTTAGTTTAAGTCAGATGTTATTTGATGTCCTGTCTTTTCTGTACAGTCCTACTTAGAGTAAGACAACTTCATTCTCGAAGTATTGTTTTTCTGCCAAGTTTATGCCTTTGAGATGTGGATGAAATGCTTGTGTTCCAGTCATTAAAAACCTTTGAGATGGATGCTTTTCAGAAATTGATTGTCTTTTGTTTCTTGAATCATGGCTTCTGCTAAGCATGCACCCAAAGTAAGACCTTTTATAAAGTCTAATACGTCATGTGTATTCTCCATTCTGGTTTCAGATTTCTGCAGTCAAACAGCCTTTATACTCAATGAGGTGACATGTCATCACCCCATGACACAGTTTCCTTTGCATTTATTCACCTTTGTTTGCATTTCTTCTGACTGTGACTGTCTTAATACAAAGGTTCGTATTTTTTTTGCCAATGTATGTATGTGTATAAATAGTTGCAAACATTGCCTTTTGTGAGGACAAAATATATCATAATTCAGCTTCAAGTTTATGGTAAATATTAGAATCTAAATTGGCTAAAATTATGTAAAATTTTACAAGAAAGAAAAATCAAGAATGTGAAATTTTGAATGCAATAAAATATCAGAAGAAAAGCACACTAGGCTGTTGTTGTTTTTGGTTTTTAGGAGCATTAGCAACTAAGGCCATATTGCTCCAGGGATATGCGGTGGTCATTCCCTGACCTTTCTGCATCCTCCGTATTTGGTGGGTCACGGGCTCGAACCCCGGTCTAATCAAGAAGCATGTGCTACGCACTGCTGCTCCTGCCCACGTGGCTATGGAGGCGCCTAGCACACTAGGCAGCAGGAAACAGCTAGGCAAGAAGCAACGAGGTTCTGAAAAATAAGATTACAATCACATGGTAACTTGGAAAAAAGCAAGATGACTAGGCTAGAAGACCATTATACTGAAATGAAATACTATCAGACTTACTAAATTTAAACAAGGCAGTCCTTTTAAACCTATTTCCATTTTTTACTGGTTATTCTTATTATTATTTGAAAGTTAAAATCCTTCCCATTTTGTTTATCCTGGCATGTTTTTGCCACTTCTCCTACCATACCACTGCATTCATTAACAAAGCCTGTTTTTCTCTAGTTTTTGGGATTTTAACTTAAATCTTCTTCACACTTTTTGTGATATCATGTGTTAGAGTTTACATCTTTTCTGTCTTGTTTTATTTGATTTCACCATTGTCTATTCTTATTCTTCTAGTATTCTCTTCCCTTGTATTTTCCTAGTTTAAGTTTAGTCATGTTAGAATATTAAGAGTATATCAGTGGACTGACTTAAAAAGGCAGTTCTGAGAAAAAGTTGCAAGTTAGGATTAAATTTGCAAGTGTCGGCAGTTGTGTCCAGACATAATAGGAGTGAGTATATGTTGAGAGCCTTCTCAATCAGTTTGGCTGTGGAGAGATTGTGGGTCAGGGGTAGAATTTTTTCTAAGCATGGTTTGTGCTTGTTAACAGAAGAAACTTTTTACAGGGCTGAGAAGGGATGTAAGGATATTTGCTGATGCTGTCAAGGCAGTGTTAGGTGGGTCAGAAAACTGCTAGCTTAAGGGGATACACAGGTTAATAGATTAACTAGAGCTGTAGACAGAGATGAAAGTGATTCTTTCACTGCCTCTATTGGAAAATGCAGCAGCCTGGAGAGCAAGGTATTGAGGATTTCAAGCACTGCTGTGGATCGCCATGGAACAAGTAAATACATGGGCTATGTTAGCATTAAAACAGGTGCTTGTATACTTGTGCTACACTAATGCTAGGAGCATAGTAAATAAATATGATGATTTTGAAGTACTGATTAAGTCATCAAATGCAGACATTGTGGGGATATTGGAAATGTATCACTCAGACATAAGGGATGCAGAAATTGAATATGGGAAGTACAATGTGTACAGAAAGGACAGACTGAACAGGATTGGATTGCTTAAAAAGCATATTAAATCTAAGGCAGTGCATCCAGTTTCCATGGGTGGCCAGTTCAACATTGAGTTCGTTTCATATCACATAAGCACTGGTCTAACAGAAATGAAAGTTGGAGTTTGTCATAGATCTAATAACTGTGATGAGTACAATGAACAGCTGTACAGAGAAATAGAGTGGCCAGTAAATCAGAATGTCTTATAATGGAGGATTTTAACTTTCCAGATATTGACTAGCACAGACCAGCAAGACTTTTGTGAATTTATTGGATGACTCTTTTCTATAACAGCATGTTAGAGAGGTAACAAGAGGAATCAATATTCTTGATCTGATTATCAGCAACAATATTTTCATGCATTAAAGTCAGCAGATAAAAGGTACACTGAGTGACTGATCACAGTGTGCTGATGTGGGATTTATTTAGACATAACCACTGTCAGCAGTAAAGGGAAGGGCTTTCGTAATGATAATTTCGTGACTACAGTGGTCTCAGATAATTTTTAAATTCAATACAGTTGGACCAGCTGATGATGTTACCTACAGCAAATTCTAAATGGAAACCATTCAGGGAAGTAATCTTAGAAGTTACTAAGCTTTTAATGCCAACTAAGAAACTGTTCAGCAGATAAAAGGTACACTGAGTGACAGTGATCACAGTGTGTTGATGTGGGATTTATTTAGACATAACCACTGTCAATAGTAAAGGGAAGGGCTTTCGTAATGATAATTTTGTGACTACAGTGGTCTCAGATAATTTTTAAATTCAATACAGTTGGACCAGCTGATGATGTTACCTACAGCAAATTCTAAATGAAAACCATTCAGGGAAGTAATCTTAGAAGTTTCTAAGCTTTTCATGCCAACTAAGAAACTGTTCAAGGCTTAGACTTAAATGAATGTCAGATGATCTGATGAGCTTGTGACAGAGAAGAAAAATGCATTTGATGCATACAAATCACCAGGTGATACTGACGCCTGTTGTAGATATAAACTAGTATGTAATGAAGTTGCAAAGGTGGTTAGGTAAGCTAAGGCAAACTATGAGAAATCTCTGGCAAAGGATGGCAAGAAAGCAACAGACTTCTTTTTTATATTAACAGTAGAAGGAAGGGTTTGAGTCACATTGGTCCACTTGATGTTGATGGTTTAACCATTGATGATCCTGTTCAGGTTGCTGACAAACTAAATAGATATTTTGTATCTACATTCACATATGAGGAATTCTTTAGATGGTGCCAGAAGTTCATTAAAATCTAACAGGGAGCTAAATGATGTTGTGATAACTGAGAGGAAAATGGAAGAGAAATTGTTGAAGTTAAAGATATAAAAGGCACATGCTGTGAATGGATCTATCCAATTGTATTGAGGTAGACAGCCAAGGAGGTAAGAAAACCCTTAGCTATAATTATGAGTAGGGTTCTGATTTTTATGACCTTAAAAATGTCAAAACATGATGAAAATATGTCATTAAATTTAACCAAATATGACCTTAAATATGACAAAATAATTTACCTTTACATACCGTATAAATGATATTATTTACTTTATTTATTCTTTTAAAGTTGTACAACGACTTGTTATACAAATTTCTTACAAGTAATATAATGAAAATATCACAATTTGCAAGTTTTTTTTTTAAATATAAACATTAAAATAAAATTTTTTAAACATACAAAAACCAAAATGTATAGGCTAAGGTACTAGGCTACTAACACTTAAATTGCTAAGTACTTTCCATAGCATTGCAATTCTTGTATCCACTCCAAATGTTTTGGAGTTAATCACCTTCTATCATCTGCTGATATTCGCTTGCGAGCAGAGAAGGACCTCTCAACATCACAAGATGTGATCGGGGCAAAATTAAACACCTTAATGACACCGGGAGCTAGAGGAAGTTCCTCAATGGCCCTATCCTCTGAAACTTGGAAAATTTTGCATATGGTGGGATAAGCCAGGTTTATAGCGAAAACTGCATCTAATTTATTAACAGTTTTCTCTACGATCTCCCCGGAACTTTTGTCTTGTCCTCTGGATCTCCCCAGAACTTGTTTTTTCATCTTGTCCTCTGGTTTTCGAATGATCTCTATAGCCTTAATTAGAGGCATATCTTTCGCCTCCAGTTTAGTAATCGAAGAAGATAGGGAAGAGAAATTACTGTCAATATAAGCGATATCGTGGGATACCTTCTCCTTAGCAAAAATTTCCTGTGCTTCAGATATAGATTTAGCTTCCTCGGGTACCAAGTTGTCAATTACCTGCAATTAAAATAAAATTATTTATGGCTTTAAATACCATGTGTTTATAAATTTTATTTAAAATGGTAACTAACCTTGATTGCTGTAAAATGTTGGCCGTAATACAACACAGCATTGAGCCAGGTCCCCCACTTGCTCTGGTGGAAGTGGCAGATCAGGGTGTATTTCTTTTATGGGCTGTACTCTTGAGGGTGCCTTAAAGAAGACCTTTTTATTCAGTGATATCAGCTTGTCAACATCTTTAAATTCTGAATGCACTTGTTCTGCTATATGGTGGAGACCGTGGTCCAAACAAATAAGATGTATCATGTTCGGAAAAAATATCTACAATGCTTTCCCGGCTTTGAGCATGTAGGCTGCTGAATCTGTTAATAAAAGAAGAAAACAATCAGCTTTTACACCATCCAGCCACAGAATATCTGAAACAAATAAGTAATTGTATAAATTATAAATTATAAATGTATAATTTATCATTTTATAAATTATACATTTATAATTTTAAATAATTAAATAATAAGTAAAAATACAAAAAATGTTATTTTTTAGTTTAATTTTAACCGCATAGACTCCCATTTCAATGTAGCAGCAATCAGTCGATCACAGAGATACTGTACTTACCGAGAGAATCATTAAGAAATCTAGCAAAAGTTCATTATTAGTTTTATCCAGACCCTTTGATGCAAGGATATACGATTTAGATGGTCCATCTGATTCAAGCATTCTGACAGTAAAATTAGCTACATATCTGCCTTCACAATCCGTGGTTTCATCAACTGAACCCCACACACAGCTGCTTCCAATATCTTCTCGAATATTGTTTAGACACTGCAAGTAAGTAAATAAATAAACTAATTAAAATATTGTCTACACAGAATTTTGTGGTCATATAATTTAATAAAATCATTGAGAGCATACTGATTTATTGCAGTCCTCAAGGTAATTTTTCCGTAACGTTGATTCGTCAGGAATTTTTCAGGAGCAGTATTTTTCCAAGAAGCTTTTGAAGACCGGATTGTTCACTTTGTTCCAAGGAATGTTTGCAGCAACCATTGCTTGGCATAAATCAGCAAATAATGGATCTGGTGTTTTTTGGTTTTCTGCAGTAAGCAGTTGCTGTGTAGTACACACCCCTGAAATTCTCCTTCTCCTTACATTTGCTTCATGCAAAGCAGTAACATTATGCTGTTGTAATTGGGATACTTTCATGCACGGAACCTTAAAAAAGTATTTATATATTTATTTAAGATTATTTATAAAAATTATTATTATTTTCTGATTTATATGAAAAAACTAATATGCATGAGCATTAAATTTGGAATGTCCATATATCGAAGCATCCAAAAATAAAAATTATGATAGATCTTTTACCAGGTAATTAATTAATTTACATACCTCTTTATTGCACATGTTACAGTATATTATTTTTCCATCTGTTTGGTATGTGTCTTTAGACTTCTTTAACCACAGAAGAAATCTGTTTTCTAAAAAGCTCAATTTTGGCTTCATTTCACCAACAGCTGAAGTTTCTACTGTATAAAATAAGTTAAACGAATAATTCGTTGAACTCAGTATAAGGCTAACTACTGTAAAGTTTTAAATTATAGCTAAAATTACGCTAATATGTCATTGTGAGTGACTAACCAGCCAATCAAAAAAACTTTGGGATATAGCCGCTCCTGCCCGCCCACGCTGGAATGTGAAATGATTAAATATAAATTCCCATGGTTTTTTAGAAATATATTTTAAATCACTTTGATAAATAATTTGTCGATTATCGTAAGATGAAATATGAAAATTATGTCGACAAGTATAAAATATGCTATTAAATATGATACTTCATATTTTTTTGAAATTATTACCTAATGTGTAAAATATGATGAAATATGAAATTATGAACATGCTTCTTTAGGATTCTCAGACCATGTAACATCAACGCACTAAGTTTCTTGCCTTTATCTAAACGAAAAATGAATATGATAATACATAAAAACCTGAACCCTAATTATGAGAATATCTTTGAATTCAGAGACGATCCCTATGGACTGGAGATGTGCGAATGTGTCTTCAATTCACTAAGAGGAATCACAAGGTAACATAAGTAATTGCAGACCTGTTAGCTTAATTTCTGTTCCAGGGAAGATAATGAAATCACTGGTAAAAAAAATAGTGCAAGACCAACTAGACAGAAATTCAATTATGCTGCAGTCAGCATGAATTTGTTAAGGGGCAATGTTGTCTGACTAATTGGATTGGATACTGCAATGCAGTAACAAAGGTACTGGATGCAAAAAAATAATTTTGATATCATATACAGTAATACCCCGAATTACGCTAACTCAGAGTTACGCGGTTCTTGATTTTTTTCGATTGGTGTATATTTAAAATTAGCTTACCAGTGATTTGGAAGTCAAATCATAAAGCTTGGATGACAGCTTCCATTTTTGAGGACTGGTTTGGTCACCACTTCATACCTGAAGTCGAATGTTATTGCAAGTCTAAACAGATTCCATTTAAAGTGATGCTTCTTATTGACAATGCACCCTGTCACCCTCCTACCACCCTAATTAATTTCGACCCACGTGTGAAAGTTGTGTTTTTGCCTCCAAACAACCAGCTTGCTTCAACCGATGGACCAGGGAGTCATCAAAACATTCAAGGCTTACTACATGAGGCGTTCGTTTGCACGTCTGAATGAAACTATGAGACAAAATAGTGAGATATCTGTTAAAGACTTTTGGAAGCAATTCAATGTTTTAGATGCCGTAAGAATCATTGAAGAATCTTGGGATGAAATTCACAAAAAAACATTGAATGGTGTCTGGAAGTAACTTTGTCCATTTTTTTTTTTTTTTCAAAACCGATATGAAAACAACGCCAGAAAATGATCATGTCGCTCATGTGATAGAAGAAGTTGTTAATCTTGCCAGGCAATTAGATTTGCAAGTCAATGGTGATGATGTCAATGAGCTGTTGGATTCCCATAGTCAGGAGCTGACAATGAATGAGCTCATAGAGATGCGTGAGCAAAACGTCACTGAAGTATCTGACACTTCAGGCCCAGTTCCACCAGAAAAGCACATGACAATTGACAGAAGGTCTCAGCTGAATTGAAAAGGGCTTAAAAATTTTAGAAAACAAGACTCCAACGAAGAACGCGTTATAGCTACAGAGCAAGGAATAAAAAAATTATTAGCTTGCTACGAAGAAATTCTGCGTGAAAAAAAGAAGGCGCTGTGTCGTCAGACGAATTTGTTAGATTTTATGAAGCCATCGAAATAACTTTTTTACGTAACTCATTTATTTTTTAATACATATTTTGTATTAATATGTATAAAGAACTGCAATTTTATTAAATATTTTTCTTCGAAACTAGTGTTTTTGTTAGTCCTTGGGTCCCAATTAAACAAAATATATATGTATTTATATGTAAAGTTGTACCCCGACTTACGCAAATTCAACTTAAGCGATTTTTGTCGGACCCACCTATCACGTAACTTTGGGGTATTACTGTACTTGGATTTCAGGAAAGCTTTTGATACTGTTGTACATAAAAGGCTGCTATATAAATTGGAGCTGTGTGGCACTAAGGCCAAATTACTGCAATGGATAAAGGGATGGTTGAGTGGGAGATGACAGAGGGTAGTTATTAATGGACACTGTTCTTCATGGACTAATGTTATTAATGGAGTCCCCAGTGTTCAGTACTGTGTTGTTTTCTCTATTTATTAATGATATTGATGAAAGTATATCAGGCTTAATGTTTAAATTTGCAGATGATACAAAGTTTTGTATCATCTGCGAAAGACGGAGAAAAATTAGGCAGATGGGCAGAGAAATAGCAGTTGAGGTTTAACGTTAACAAATGCAAAGTATTGTAATATGGGTAGCAGTAATTGCAGATTAGGCCCCAGGTGCCAAGCGATTTTGTGATCAAGTGTCTTTGCCAGTGAACTGCGCTCTCTTGAATAAGTAAAATCGTCTTCTTTATTTACAGCGTTACCCTAACAATCAATTAAATAAGCTTCAGTAAAGAAATCACTTTACTTGAACAGGAGGAAAAGTAACCTTCTTTCTTTTTTTCCCCTTTTTTCTTTGCATATTACTGCTAACCTACTACCGCTTGGTCACAAAGATGGCACTGCTCCTGCCTCCACGTGGCGGGGCCGGTAACCTGGAGGGGAAAAGGTCTCCCTTCCAGGGCGAAATGGAGCAAGAAGTCCATAAAACCCAGAAAAACACTGGGTACACAGAAGAAACTCTGACAAGGCAAGAAAAAGAGGAGTCTGGTTCTGTCGCAGCAAAACGTCAAAAGACTGACGTAGGCAGAATCCGAACCCCAACCTTTTTGGTTATACATTCAACTCAAGAAGAACCAGTTGGAAAACTCTCCCCTTTCCTAGTGCAAAAATGCCTAGAAAGCTTAATAGGTACTCCCAAGACAGTTCGTCGATTAAGATCTGGAGACCTACTGGTTGAAGTTGTCACTGCCAGACAATCTGAACAACTACAAAAATTACAATCCTTTGGTGGAATTTCGGTCAGCGTTTCACCGCACGTTTCCTTGAACACATCAAGAGGTGTCATCACTGAGTGGGACCTTCTCAATTTGTCAGATGAAGAACTCAAACAAGAATTATGAGAAGAAGGAGTCATCAATGTAAGGCGAATTCTCACGAAGAAGGATAATGTACTAGTTCCTACCCAGAATATAATCCTTACTTTTGATAATCCTAAACCACCAACATTGATCAAAGCCGGTTACCTTAACTGCCGAGTTAAACCATACATACCAAATCCATTACGCTGCTATAAGTGCCAGAAATTTGGGCACTCACAGACGGTCTGCAGAGGAGCAGCTGCCTGTGCCACATGTGGATCCAATGAACATTCTACAAATGACTGCACTAACACAACTCCAAACTGCATTAACTGTAAAGAAGCCCATCCGGCGTATTCAAAGGAGTGTCCCTTTGGAAACGCGAAAAACAGATACAGCGATACAAAACCGAACATAATGTAACCTACCAAGAAGCTAAAAAATCCTTACCAGTTCCAAATACTAACAAGCCAAGTTATGCCCAAATAACCAAAAATCACGTATCAATTGCTACCCAAACAGAGGTAACCATACCACCAACAAAGTCACTAGCTGAATGGGCAAAGTCAGTATTGTCCTCAGTGCCAACACCCCAAACAAAAAGCAAACAAAGCAAAGCAATAAATACGCCGATCACAATACAACCAGATGCCACTCAACAGCAAAATACTACAGTGTCTACCACTCCCGACTCAAACCAAACAGACTACATGGAGTCAGAAGATAATTCAAACCAAGATGGACAGATCTTAGAACTGTTTACTGAAGAGGAGATGGATACAGCGAAACCTTATTTCCCAAAGAAGGGAAAAGGTAAACTTGAGTGATCTAAACCTTCTGCACCTCGAAAACAAATCGAGGGCTCCACTAAACCAAAATAATGCTTACTTTCTTACAATGGAACTGCAGAGGCTATCGCAGTAATTTGGCTGACATCCGAGATCTCCTTTCGCAGTATGATCCTATTGCCTTCTGTCTACAAGAAACCAATCTAACACCAAATATAATTGTTTCCCTTCAGAAATACATAATACATCGGCAAGATTGTGTTGCCCACAATCTGAACAATGTTGCACATGGAGGAGTAGCGCTGATCATCAACTCCCAGATACCCTCAAAAGCAATCCCACTAAAGACAAATCTTGAAGCAGTTGCTGCACGAATCAATGTCAACTTTGATTTAACCACAGTCTCATTATACTTACCACCTAACCAAAACATAAGCTACGCTGAATTAGAAGAACTAGTGATCCAGCTTCCCAAACCCTACTGTATCCTAGGAGACCTGAACAGTCACCATCCGCTATGGGGAAACCACAACCTGGACAAGTGTGGAAAAACTATCGAAAAATTACTTGATCAACACAATCTGATAACTCTCAATAATGGAGCTCACACTTATACGCATCTTCCTACAGGATCTACCTCAGCTATTGATGTCTCTTTATGCTCAGCAACCATATACCCTCTGTTCGGATGGACTATTCACAGCAACCCACTGGGCAGTGGTCATTACCCTGTGATATGCCGCATTGATACAAGCGTTCCCCATATTTTTTACCGAATTCCAAAATGGATATTCTCCAAAGCTGAATGGGATATGTACAAGCAGCTAGCTACACTAGAAGAAAAACAAGTTCAACAAACACCCATAAACTTGGCAGTAGAACATATATCTAACAAAATACTGCAAGCAGCGGACAAAGCAATTCCGAAACGATCCACTAAAATATCGGCCCGCTCTAAAGTGTGGTGGAATAATGAATGTAGTGCCGCAAAAAAAGAGAAGAACAGAGCATGGAACATCTTCAGAAAGTTCCCAACAACAGAAAACCTCATCTGCTTTAAAAGGGCAAGGGCAAAAGCAAAACGAGTTAGACAGACCAGCAAAAGGGAAGCATGGAGGCGTTTCGCTTCCACAATTACAAAAACGACAAAAACTCAAAACAGTTTGGGCTAAAATACAGCGTATGTATGCAAAACATCCAAGTGTCAACTGTCCCATGCTCAATGTAAATGGCTCTGATATTTCAAAACCAGAGGAGATTGCAAACGCTCTAAGTAGATCTTTCAAGGAAATATCAACTGTGACATCATACTCGCCACAATTCCAGACACTCAAAGCACAAGCTGAAAAACACTCAATTAATTTTGAATCAACATCCAGTGCTGCATACAATCTCCCTTTCACAATGTCAGAATTGCATCATGCTCTAGCCTCTACTAAACTCAGTGCAGCAGGTCCAGATGGAATACATTACATAATGATAGCAAAACTCACTGAATCTGCACTCAAGACACTATTATTGCTCTTCAACAGAATATTCAAAGAAAACACTTTCCCTGACAAATGGCGGCATGCTTATGTTTTGGCTTTTCCAAAACCTGGAAAAGATTCTTCAAATCCGCAGCATTATCGACCTATTGCACTCACCAGCTGTCTATGCAAGGTAATGGAAAAAATGATCAACGCTCGGCTATCCTGGTTTCTAGGTCGAAATAACCTTATGAATCCAGTGCAGTGTGGCTTTCGTGAAGGTAGATCCACTCTTGACCTTTTGATTAAGACAGAATCCGTGACGCCTTCGTACGCAAAGAACATCTTGCGATGGTCCTATTTGACATTGAAAAAGCGTTTGACACTGCTTGGAGATACGGTATAATGCGAAATCTATACGATCTGGGATTACGCGGACACCTACCACAGTTTATAAGAAACTTCCTACAACACCGCTCATTTCAAGTTCGATTTCACAACCACTTATCTTCAAAATTCATACAGGAAGAAGGAGTGCCACAAGGATCAGTGCTAAGTGCCACCCTCTTTAATATAAAAATGAATTCAATAACACAGGACCTGCCACAAACAATATCCACTACCCTGTATGCCGATGACTTTAGTATCGCCTGCCATTCTCCTAATATGCGAATGGTAGAGAGACAGCTGCAATGTGCAATCAACAAAATAGCAAAATGGGCCCAAAACAATGGTTTTCCCCTGTCAAACCAAAAGACTGTCGGTATACACTTTTGCAGGAAGCGTAACGTACACCCACACCCAGAACTTCGACTAGAAAATCAAATCATACCAGTTGTCCCTAGTGTCCGCTTTCTTGGTGTGATACTTGACCAAAAGCTCACCTTCCTGGAACATATAAAAACACTCAGGATCACCTGTCTTAAAAAGCTAAATGTCTTAAGAGTTCTATCAGGCACAACATGGGGAGCTGACCGATACACACTATTACAGTTGTACCATGCGCTAATACGTTCACGTCTAGACTATGGTTCTGTAGTTTATAGCTCTGCTAGACAAAGTGCTTTATGCTGGCTTGATCCTGTGCACCACAGTGCTCTACGTCTTGCACTGGGGGCGTACCGAACATCACCTGTCCATAGCCTATATGCTGAAGCACATGAAACCTCCCTGCAGCTACGCAGACAAATGCTTCTATTACAATATGCAGTAAAACTCAAAGGGCATCCAAACCATCCCACTTGGAACGGACTTTTCTCCCCTAAATGGATAAACCTATACCGAGCCTATCCATCAATAAATCCACCAACTGGGATACGTCTTTGCTCATTGCAGGCCGATTGGCAAATCGACTTTAGTAAGATACAGCCCACTGCCTCTCATACAGTCCCACCTTGGACATACTATATACCACCGTGTGACTTTTCATTGACAGCCTGGGGAAAACACACCTTATCCCAACAGAATGTACTGCAAATGTACGCCGCACTGAGAACCCAGCACGGCCAGTACACACCAATTTACACAGACGGGTCTAAAACTAACAATCATGTTGGCGGAGCAGCAGTATTTCCCAACACAACTATATCCAAGAAACTCCCTGCAGAACTTTGTGCTATCCACATAGCCTTAAACTATGCACTCTCAAAAACCATATTGCACAGTGTTATATATACAGACTCCATTAGTGCTATCCAAGCCATACAACGCAATACAAAAAATGATAACCCCTTACTTAGACAGATCTGGAATACTCTGACTAAGTTAAACCAGAAGAAACAACAAGTTCTGTTATGTTGGATCCCTGGTCATGCTGGAATTTCTGGAAATGAACAGGCCGACCTAGCTGCCAAAACTGCTACCGACCCTATAGCCCAAGCCTTTACTACACCTGCATCTGACTACAAGTACATTATAAAGAAACAATGTATGGAACAATGGCAACGCATCTGGCAGAGTCAGGCCAATAACAAATTACTCGGCATTAAAAAAGATCTCAAACCATGGAAGTCTAGTATTCGTGAGAACCGTCATGAAGAAGTTGTATTAGCCCGATTACGAATAGGTCACACACACCTGACACATCTCTATCTACTTACAGCTGCTGATCCACCACATTGCACAAACTGCAAAGCCCAACTTACAGTCCAACACATACTCATTGACTGCCCGATTTATAAAAATGAGCGTCAAACTCTATTTGCCTCTTTTTCAGCAACGAATCCTCCGAGCATTGCCCATCTTTTAGCAGATACGCCACATGTAGACAAAATCTCCACTTTCCTTAAAGAGATAGAACTGTATAACACACTGTAAACGTTAACTGCAATAAAAAAAAAAAAAAAAAAGCACTAAACTTTACCAGAGTTAGGCGCATTATGGCCATGTTGCTCTTGCGCCGTAAAGCCCACACTCAAACAAACAAACAAACAAACAATTGCAGATTAATGTACTAATTGTGCAGTACTATACTCAGGGTAGAGAAAAATAAAGATAAAAGACCTGTGAGTAAGATGAACCTGAATTCCAGTTACAAAATGGCAAACTGTTGAAGCTATAGCCGTCCCGAGGAGAGTCTCGGAAGAAACTGGTGCAAGTGACCATGAATATAGACTGTTATGCAATATTAAAAAATCTATAGACTTTGTAGTGATCATTTAAAGCAATCTAAAATAAATGATTATTTAAATTATAATCATATTACAAAATGCTATGTTAATTAAACTATGTATGTAAGTATAAATTTATTTTTATTTTGCTAACCTGTAGAAATTCAATTTTCATGTATCATTTAATTGGCAATAAACTTTTGGTAATAAAGTATGATTTATATCTCTATTTTTATGGTCTGTGGATAATATTCATCGATTTTCGCTTATCAGAATTGCCCTTTATTAGAATCAAAATTCAATTTGCAAATGTGATCAGTGTAACCGCCACTTACTGTATTTGTTTATTGAAAAATAAATAATATTTTAAAATTTGTAACAACAGCATCCATCTTCAAAACAGAACAGTGCATTATGCACATTTAAAAACATGATAAGAAATGTTTGATTGAATTCTTCTGGTGAAAACAGGAATACATAAAATAATTTAAGTCCAGCCCTGGGGCTGGACTTAAATTATTTTATGTTTCATTTATCATTTATCATTCATAAAATTATTTTATGAATGATAAATGCTCCCTCAGCTTAGACAAGTGAAATTTTGCCATATTGTATTACTCACAAGTGTTTAATAAAAATAAAATAAATTTTCTGTTTATACTCTGGCACGACAACCAAGTCAGTAGAGTTTACAATAAATCGCCAATACAAATATTTATCGTATTTAGTAGTCACGGGCTTGAACCCCGCTCCACTCAAGGAACGCGTGCTATGCACTCTCGCTCCTGACCACTGGGCTACGTCAGGCCTTATCTTGTTTGATTCCCCAGCTTGTCACTATGTCATTCAGAACTCTCACTTGAAAGTGAGTATGGAAAGACACAGTGATGATAATAAATTTTTATGAAAGTATATTTCAATAGTAATAAATATGCTTACAGTAACACGAGCATGATATTTCATATTTTACCACTGAAAATTTGCCCAGAAAAGGTTGACCGATATTTGAATCAATACAATAATTTTAATGTAAGCATATTATTTACCTGTAGATAATTTGGATATTTAAACATTTTATTTACCTTTAGATAATTTGGATAAAAGAAATATTTTTATACTTATAGGAAATTTGTAAACTTTTGATTCATATGAAACATCCTGAGGTGTATCAACAGTTAGGAGTTATACCACCGAGAGGTTTTCTTCTCCATGGACCTCCTGGATGTGGTAAAACGTTATTAGCACACGCAATTGCTGGGGTAAGTGAACAGTATTCTGAATTCTATCTACTTTTATGATGCAAAATATATTTTTCCTCTATTTTTTTTTTTTAATTATAATGCTGTCCTACAAATCTTAAAAAAATATTTCATAATTTTTATTCCAACATGTTATCTTTCAGTATTCTGAAATGTTGATTTCAAAAACATGCATTTTGTTCCTTCACATCAGGACTTATTTTTGAACTGAAATTTATTCATTCATGTAAGTAAAAGTGATAAAGTAGCAGTTATGGGATATAATGAAGATATCACAGCATTTCAAAAGGGCACTATTGTGGAGCTTGTGTGTCGGGTGCTCCCATACTGTTGGGATCTAACAATAATCGAAAAATAAGTTATAGCTACACTAAAAGAGTTGAATATATACACTATCCTCCCATGTGTTAAGATATCTCACCCTGGGAAGTAATGGATAATTTCATCAGTATCACATAACATATAGATGGCAGTAAGAGTTGACATGTGTGCCCTTAAATGTTAGTTCATCTCTGCCATGGTTCTCTGTGATGATATACAAAACTGCACAATGGCCAGAAATGAGTGTAGTGCTGTGTGTGTGTGTGTGTGTGTGTGTGTGTGTGTGTGTGTGTGTGTGTGTGTGTGTGTGTGTGTGTGTGTGTGTGTGTGTGTGTGTGTGTGTGTGTGTGTTGTTTCTGACCACTTTGCTACCAGAAGCAGCACTCACCAGGAATGCTGCTTCCCAGTACCATACATGCCCCAAGGAGGCGGGCCCAACTATACATGTACTAAACTAAATTTAATATTTCCAGCACCCATAGGAAGAAGCACAAGTCCTATGGTTGCAGCAGTCTTCTATAATCATGTACGGTGGTGAATACCACAAAGAATCCTGCATCCACTGGAGGAAGTGTAATAGCAGTGGGTGCCAGCAATTCACATACCCAGGAAGCCCAATTCTGGGCACATGCAGGTGAAAATCCTGTTTCTAATAAACTGGAGACCAATGAATCCTGCCTCTGAAGGGGCCAGCATTAAAAAAAAAAAAAAAAACTGTTCCCAAAGGGACTAGCATAATTAACAATTTTAGAAAAAGAAAAAAAATTTTTTTAATAGACAAGTTCAAAAAGAAAAAAATAAAATAAATAAATTTAATTGGATAAAATGTTAAAAAATAATAATTATTATTAAAGAAAAAGAAATAAAATAATTAAGGAGGAAAAAAAAAAAGAGAGACAGAGAGAGTAATAAAGGTTAACACTATCCTAGGGAAATAGTTTTGTTGAATACAGTAATCCGTGTCATCTGTTAAAAACCTGTGTAGCAAATTCCTGTAGAACTGAGAAGGCATTTTGATTTGCAATAAGTTATCTTTCATTTCCTGGAGAGAAATTATGTACTGTTCTAGCTAATATTTGTCTTAAATCTTGGTAAACTGGTCAAAAGAATAAGACATGACTCCAGTCTTCAAAGGCACTGCAGAAACAGGTATCTGACATAGCTAGATTGAATTGAAGAAGACGAGCATTCAAAAGCCGTGGCCAGTTAGAATGCATGATGTAAGAAGGCTTGGATAGAACCAAAGCTGATTACTTTTTGAGGAAGTGAATTTAATATCAGGTATAAAACATCTGGTCACTGCTCCTTTGGCCGACTGGGCTAGCCGGGTGGGTAAAGTGCCTGCCTGGCAACCCAAAGGTCGCGGGTTCGAATCCCGCCTCACACTTTGATCAGAGTAGAAAATGCAAAAACCTTGGAAGGTGCAATATGGCCACAGAAGCCGATGCGCCAACAACAACAAAAAAAAAAAAAAAAAACTGCTCCTTTGGTTGAGAAATTCCATTTCACGTGGCATCTTTTATGAAGCTCTGTCCAACATTTCAATTTTTCATTTTTTGGTTTGGCTGTGGGTCATAGGTCAAATCGGAAATAGTTAGAGGTTATCCTTTACGAATATAGTAAGCAAAGCCTTTGTACGTAACATACAGATACAGAGGTAACAACAGCCTGCAATAGCTTGCAAAGCTGCAGTTGAAACTGTTCTACAAGTTCTCAGGAAAGCTAGCAAAATGGTCCGTTGGACACTGTGTAGTTTGGTTTGAATTGTAATAAGTTTGGTTCTGTGGAACCATATGCTGGCTGCATATGTAATGATTGGAATAAACACTGTGTATTATAGAATTCTGAGGGTTCCCTTTTTTAAACCCCAGTCCTGCCGAGAGATTTTGAATAAAATAACATGGCTATAAAAGTTTTCACTTTTTTGGAAAGATTCTGGATGTGTGGTAAGAATGACAATTTTTTATCAAAAATGATACCAAAATGCTTATGAGTGGTAACAAGTGGCAGAGATACTCCATTAAACTCGACAACCAGAGGTCTGTTTTGGTCTAGTTTTCCATGAAATATCATCTTGGTTTTAGATGGTGACACTCTTAATTTATTTTTCAGAGTCCAGTTCAGCAAGTTATCTGGTATAGAGTTAGCCTGTTGTTCCAATTGGGACCTGGAGTTACCATGTACTAAGATGGAGAGATTGTCGGCAAAGGCAATCATTTGTGTATCAGCCACATCGGAGGGAGTAACCAGTCATCAAGGATGAGGTTTCACACAAGGGGGCCAAGAATGGACCCCTGGGGACACCCTCGAGAAACAACTTTAGATGCTGACTGACGTTTGGTTTGGATGTAGAGAGTATGTTCAGCAAAGATAACTTTTGAACAGAAGGAAGAGATGTCTAGAACAACGAGCGATTCTAAGGCACTGTAGGACACTCTCCCACCAAACATTGCCAAGGCACCTTTGAAATCAAAAACTGCCAGTGTATATTTGTAAGTAGAGCTATCAATTAACTTTTTCAATTCAAAAAGTTCCTTTACAACTACAACCAGGCTTAAATTCATACTGAAAAGAGGAAATAGATTACTTTCCAAAAGAAGTCGATTACATCTGTATGCCATGAGTTTTTTTAACTTGCCTAAGTTGGATGATAAAGCGATAGGCCTGTATGATTGAGGATCACTTGGTGGTGTTCCTGGTTTTTGGATTATTTTAATGAGAGCTGACTTCCAAATAACAGGGAAATTCCCAGCTTCAAGACACTTGTTGTAGAGCTTCAAAAGATGGTTTGTCTTAATAGAGAAGAATCTTTTTATGAAAATGGTTTCCAGTAGATCAGTTCCTGGGCATTTGTTATTACTCATAGAAGAAACTTCATTTTTAAGCTCTTACATAGAAAATAAAGGAGTAGAAAAGGGAGAATCATATTGCTCATTTTCTTTCTTAACTCCAGAATGGTAGGCAGAATCAAGAGTTCTGTCATCATTGGGAAAAAAAGTCTCTCAAGTATTTGATTGGCAGTTTGCATCCAGTTCAGAGTTTCAGTATTATTGCATTAAAGATATCACTAGGAGTTAATTTATTTCTACTGATTTTATATATAAGACCCCACAGATCTTGGTTTCCAGTTGTATGTACAAAATTCTGCCAAGATTTCAACTTGCTATTATATATTGCTTTAGTATATTCCTCTTCTCATTTTTATAATTTCAATGTAACCTACTGACCTCAAGTAAAGACTGTCTATTTTGTTTTGCTCTTTGATAAAGGTGCCTAAGCGTGGTGAACCTTGCGACGTTGAATTGTTAGCTCATTTGTCCACCACAGGGTACATTTTGTATGGATTTTGTGATAGCTGTAAAGATAGTGTTTTTAACAAAATTTGCCAAATGATTATCGTCAGGATGGTCCACAGAGTCTGTAGAATCAGACTGAAGATCTTTAAAGATTGATTCATCAAAGTTTTCCCAAATTATATTTTGTAGAGAAAATCTGATCAGATCATTAGGGGGAGCTGTAGTAGTTTTAGAAGAACATAGGTCAAAAGATATGTCAATGGTCGGAAACTGTCAAATCTGTATGTACATCCCACTCAGAAATTAGAGAAGAGATATTGCACGTTGCCAGAATGACGTTGATGTTAGACTGCCCCAGGGTGCTAAGAAAGGTAGAAGGCTTATTTGGGAGATTAAGAATATGCAATTGATGAGCAAAAATTAAATCTTCTAATAACTGCCCTGTATGGTCGGTAGTTGCGCTATGCCACAGAGAGGATTTGGAATTCTCATCCATTAGCATAATAATAGGTTCTGGTAAAAGTTTAAGAAGAGCAGTTCCTAGGTATTCCAGAAATGATTTATATCTGAAGGTGGCAGACAGTATAAAGAAATCAAGTAGAAGGACATAATTTTATTAGTGGCTTGTATACAGTTAGCATGCTGTGAGCAGAGAGAAGTGACAGTGAGAATGTCCAGAGATTTCTATTGAATACAATAATAGCTGTTTTTGGAACTTCATGAGGGGATCTTTTTATTCTGATGGATAAAGGATAATCTGTGATAGCGATACAGTTCATGTAAATAAACAATATCTGAAGAAAGGATATCTGCAGGTCTTCGAATTTCATCAGTTACTGTCTTATATCTATGGGCATTTAATTGGCTGATTTTCAATTTGGTGGTCAAGAGTATAGATTCTTCAGCCTCATCACTATTAGCATTAGTAGAGGCATATGCTGCAAGAAAGCAAGCTTATGAAGCATCAGCCAATGAAAAAAAAAAAAAAAAAAAAAACCCATTTCATCTCTCCGTTCATTCAAAACACCTGTCCAGCTGAGCCATAAATTTATTTAGGCTATCAATTTCCACTAAAAGGGATGGAAGTCTGTTCCACCAACCAAATACCCATTGGCTAAAGGCAAATTTCCGCACTTCCATCCTACATCTGTCTTTCCTCAATTTGAATTTATGCCCTCTCAGGTGTTTATTCTGAGCAAGAGGAAGAATCCCATCAGCATTGAGCATGCTCAAACCATTCAAACCTTTATACACCTCTATCAGATCACCTCGCCGATGCCTAGTCTCCAGACACAGTAACTTGCAAAACTTAAGCTTTTCTTTGTAAGAGCAACCCTTTGTTCCATTCACTAATCTTGTTGCCCTTCTCTGTACTTGTTCCAGCAGCTCTACATCCTTCTTGATGTGACGCCTCCAGACCTTATACAGTACTCAAGGTGTGGCTTGAACATTGCCTTATACAAGGGAATAATCACCTCCTTATCCCTGCTAGAAAAATTCATGTATATCATTGACAAGACACCATGAGCTACCCTTGCAGCCCATCTGCACTGCTCAGAGAACTTCGTATCTGCCTGCACAATTATCCCCAGATCCTTTTCAATCTCTACCACTGTCAGTGTAGTACCACAGAGTTGATACGTTGCTCTGGAGTTACTGTTTCCCATATCTAGTACTTTACATTTGTCAATGTTAAACTTCATTTCCCACCTCTCAGCCCATCTGCTCAACCTTTCCAGATCCTATTGCAGCAGCATAGCATCAGTTGTGTCCTTAACAACCCTGCCAACTTTTGTATCGTCTACAAACTTAGACATTAAGCTTGATATACCATCATCAATATCATTTATAAATACAGAAAACTATAATGGACCCAACACTGAACCCCGAGGGCCTCCACTAATAACATTAGGCCACGATGAGCAGTGTCCATTGATTACCATTCTCTGTCTTCTCCCCCTCAACCATCCCTTTATCCATAGCAGCAATTTGCCTCCAATGCTGGTATTCCATGTCCACCATGTGTGACATGGAAGAGCAGCAGTCTTCCATGTCACACATGGAAGACTGCTGCTCCAATTTGTGCAGCAGTCTTCCATGTGTGACAGTATCAAAAGCCTTTCTAAGATCCAAATATATAATATCAAAGTTATTCCTTGCATCCAGTTCTTTTGTGATTGCATCATAGTATCCAATCAAATTGGTCAGGCAAGACTTTCATTTAACAAAACCATGCTGTGTCCGAGCTATAACTGAAGTCTTGTCTAGATGATCCTGCAGTGCTTCTTTAACCAGTTCCTCCATTAATTTTCCTGGAACAGAAGTTAAACTCATGGGTCTATAATTACTTGTGTTAGCCTTTGATCCTCCTTTGTGAATTGGGGTCACATTTGCACATCTCCAGTTTATGTGTACCTCCCCTGAGTCCAAAGAAGCTCTCATAATTATGGCTAAGGGTTTGCTTACTTCCTTTGCTGCTTCCTTTAATATAACTGGATAGATCCCATCCACCCCAGGTGCCTTTTTTAAGTTTATCCTCAACAATTTTTTCCTCCACTTTCCTCTCGGTTATTACAAAATCATCTAACTCACTGCCAGAGTTTACTTCACCTCTGGCATACCCCTTCCTGAATAACTCCTCGTGTGTGAATGTAGATGCAAAATACTTGTTTAGTTTGTTAGCCACCTGAGCAGAATCCTCAACTGTTGAACCATCAATATCCAGTGGACCAATCTGATTCATCCCTTTCCTTCTAGAATTTACATAAGTAAAGAACTCTTTTCTATTTTTCTTTGCATCCATTGCCAAGGATTTCTCATAATCTGCATTTGCCTGCCTAATCTCTTTTGTGACTTGGTTACAGACCAACTTATATCTATCATAGCTTTCCATGTCACCCATTAATTTATATGTATCCCATGCATTTTTCTTCTCTGCCATATGTCTCATTAGTTCTTCTGACATCCATTTAGGCCTAAACCTTGAACAATATTTCTTAGTTGGTATGTAAAGCCTAGTAGCTTCCAAGATAAGTTCTTTGAATGCTTCCCATTTTGAATTTGCTGTTGGTAACATCATGAGTTGGTCCCACTGTATAGAATTTAAATACTGTCTCAGACCCCCATAGTCACCTTTATGAAAGCAAAAACCCTTTCCTTTTACCCTTGATGGTAGTTACCTCTTTGAGTAAATCCCACTATAGCAGCACACTGTGATCACTGCCACCCAGTGGTTCCTTTATCTGCAGATTCCTAATGCATGAAGAATCACTACTGATAATCAGATCAAGAATATTACTCCCTCTAGTTGCCTCCCGAACATGCTGATGTAGAAAACAATCATCCAATAAATCCACAAAAGCCTTGCTAGTGTGTGAGTGAACAACCCAATCAAGTGAACAACACAAATTCCAATCAATATCTGGGAAATTAAAATTCCAAATTAGCATTAGCATTAGCATTAGTAGAGGCATTTGATGCAAGAAACCAAGCTTATGCAGCATCAGCCAAAAAAAAAAAAAAAAAAAAAAAAGTAACATAAATAAATAAAAATAACCACTTCCACTTCACCCCTCTGTTCGTTCGAAATACCTGTCCAGCTGAGCCTTAAACTTATTTAGGCTATCAACTTCCACGACAAGGGATGGAAGTCTGTTCCACCCACCAACCACCCGCTGGCTAAAGGCAAATTTCCGCACATCTATCCTACATCTGTCTTTCCTCAATTTGAATTTATGCCCTCTCAGGTGATTTTTCTGAGCTAGAGGAAGAATCCCATCAGCATTGAGCATGCTCAAACCATTCAAGGCTTTGTACACCTCTATCAGATCACCCCGCTGGTGCCTAGTTTCCAGACACTGTAATTTGCAAAACTTAAGCCTTTCTTCATAAGAGAACCCCCTTTGTCCCATTCACCAATCTAGTTGCCCTTCTCTGTACTCGTTCCAGCAGCTCTACATCCTTCCTGAAATGAGGCCTCCAGGCCTGTATACAGTACTCTAGGTGTGGCCTGACCATTGCCTTATACAAGGGAATAATCATCTCCTTATCCCTGCTAGAAAAATTCCTATATATCATTGACAATACACCATGAGCTACTCTTGCAGCTCGTCTGCACTGCTCAGAGAACTTCATATCTGCCTGCACCACCACCCCCAGGTCCCTTTCATTCTCTACCATTGTCAGTGTAGTACCACAGAGTTGATACGTTGCTCTGGGGTTGCTGTTTCCCATATGTAGTACTTTACATTTGTCAATGTTAAACTTCATTTGCCACCTCGAAGCCCATCTGCTCAACCTTTCCAAATCCTGTTGCAGCAGCATAGTGTCAGTAGTGTCCTTGACAACCCTGCCAGCCTTCGTATCGTCTGCAAACTTGGACATTAAGCCTGATATACCATCATCAATATCATTTATAAATACAGAAAACAATAAAGGCCCCAATACTGAACCCTGAGGGACTCCACTAATAACATTAGTCCACGATGAACAGTGTCCATTGATTACCACTCTCTGTCTTCTCCCCCTCAACCACCCCTTTATCCATAGCAGCAACTTGCCTCCAATGCCACACTGCTCCAATTTGTGCAGCAGTCTTCCATGTGCAACAGTATCAAAAGCCTTTCTAAGATCCAAGTATATAATATCAAAGTTATTCCCTGCATCCAGTTCTTTTGTGACTGCATCATAGTATCCAATCAAATTGGTCAGGCAAGACTTCCCCTTAACAAAACCATGCTGTGTCCTAGCTATAACTGAAGTCTTGTCTAGATGATCCTGCAGTGCTTCTTTCACCAGTGCCTCCATTAATTTTCCGGGAACAGAAGTTAAACTCACAGGTCTATAATTACTTGTGTCAGCCTTTGATCCCCCTTTGTGAATTGGGGTCACATTTGCACATCTCCAGTCAATGGGTACCTCCCCTGAGTCAAAGGAAGCTCTCATAATTATGGCTAAGGGTTTGCTTACCTCCTTTGCTGCCTCCTTTAATATAACTGGATAGATCCCATCCACCCCAGGTGCCTTTCTTGTGTTTATCTTCAACAATTTCTCCTCCACTTTGCTCTCAGTTATTACAAGATTCTCTAGCTTACTGCTAGAGTTGAATACACCTCTGGCATTCCCCTCGCTGAATAACTCCTCATGTGTGAATGTCGATGCAAAATATTCATTTAGTTTGTTAGCTACCCGAGCAGGGTCATCAACAGTTGACCCATCGATCTCAAGTGGACCAATCTGATTCATCCCCTTCCTTCTAGAGTTTACATAAGTAAAGAACTCTTTGCTGTTTTTCTTCGCATCCCTTGCCAAGGATCTCTCGTAATCTGCCTTCGCCTGCCTAACCTCCTTTGTAACTTGGTTACAGATCAACTTGTATCTATCATAGGCGTCCGTGTCACGTGTTAATTTGTATGTATCCCATGCATTTTTCTTCTCTGCCATATGCCTCATTAGTTCATCTGACAACCATTTAGGCCTAAACCTTGAACAATATTTCTTAGTTGGTATGTAAAGCCTAGTAGCTTCCACGATAAGTTCTTTGAATGCTTCCCATTTTGAATTTGCTGTTGGCAATATCATCAGTTGATCCCACTGTATAGAATTTAAATACTGTCTCAGTCCATTGTAGTCGCCTTTACGAAAGCAATACCCCTTCCCTTTACCCCTAATGGTAGTTACCTCTTTGAGTAACTCCCACTTCAGCACACTGTGATCACTGCCACCAAGTGGTTCATTTATCTGCAGATTCTTAATGCATGAAGAATCACTACTGATAATCAAATCAAGAGTATTACTCCCTCTAGTTGCCTCCCGAACATGCAGATGTAGAAAACAATCATCCAATAAATCCACAAAAGCCTTGCTACTGTGTGAGTGACCAGCCCCCAAATTCCAGTCAATATCTGGGAAATTAAAATCCCCCATTATAAGACTCTCTGATTTACTGGCCCACTCTATTTCTCCGAACAGTTTCTTATTATACTCGTCAGAGTCATTAGGCCTATAGCACACTCCTACTCTCAATTTTGATCTCCCAATGCTTATGTCACACCAAACTGACTCGACACTGCACTGTCCAGCGATGTCGACTGGCTTCACTTCCTTGGATTTTATGTGTTTTTTAACTAATAGCCTAACCCTTCCTCCCTTCCTATCCTGTCTATCCTTTCTGTAGACATTGTACTCCCCAAATTCCAGTTCTGCATTTCTTATATCTGTGTGACACCACGTCTCTGAAATCCCCACAATATCTGCCTTTGATGTTTTGAGCAATACCTCAAATTCATCAAATTTATTTACTAAACTCCTAGCATTGGTGTACACACAAGTATACATGCACCTGTTCTTTTTCTTAGCTACCCTAACACAACCCATGTGTTTACTTGTACCCCAATGATTCCCAGCAGTCTCTGAAATATCCTGCATCTTATTTTCCAGGCTGCGGCTCATTCCAATAGAAGCAGTGCAAGAATCACTTTCACCTCTGCCAGTGGCTACTGTTAATCTATTAGTCCTTGTATCCCCCCAATCTAGCAGTTTTCCGACCCACCTAACATTGCCTCGATAGCATCAGCAAACATTCTTGCACCCTTTCTATTTAAGTGTATCCCATCCCTGTAGAAGCAGTCTCTCCTGTTAACAAGTACAGACCAGGCTGAAAAAAATTCTACCCCTTGAGCCCTGCACAATCTTTCCAGGGCCGAATTGATTGACAGGGCTCTCATCATATACTCCCTCCTATCGTGTCTGGGCAGAATTGCAGACACTTTCAATGTCAACCCTAATTCACGGCTTTTTTTCATCAGTGACCTGTACTTGTCAAGTAATTCCGCCGGTCTCCTACTCTTAATGTCATTAGTGCCATTATAAGGCTCTCTGATTTACTGGCCCACTCTATTTCCCTGTACAGTTTCTTATTATACTCATCAGAGTCATTAGGCCTATAGCACACTCCTACTCTCAATTTTGATCTCCCAATGCTTATGTCACACCAAACTGACTCGTCACTGCACTGTCCAGTGATGTCGACTGGCTTCACTTCCTTGGATTTTATGTGTTTCTTAACTAATAGCATAACCCCTGCTCCCTTCCTATTCTGTCTATCCTTTCTGTACACATTGTACTCCCCAAATTCCAGTTCTGCATTCCTTATAGCTGTGTGACACCACGTCTCTGATATCCCAACAATATCTGCCTTTGATGTTTTGAGCAATACCTCAAATTCATCAAATTTATTTACCAAACTAGCATTGGTGTACATGCAAGTATGCATGCACCTGTTCCTATTCTTTGCTACCCTATCCCAACCCATGTGTTTACTTTTACCGCAATGACTCCCAGCAGTCTCTGAAATATCCTGCATCTTGTTTTCCAGCTGCTGCTTATTCCAATATAAGCAGTGCAAGAATCACTTTCACCTCTGCCAGTGGCTACCGTTAATCTATTAGTCCTTGTATCCCCCCACGCTAGCAATTTTCCGGCCCGCCCACCTAACACTGCCTTGATAGTATCAGCAAATATTCTTGCACCCTTTCTATTTAAGTGTATCTCATCCCTGTAGAAGCAGTCTCTCCTGTTAACAAGTACAGTCCAGGCTGAAAAATATTCTAACCCTTGAGCTTTGCACAGTCTTTCCTGGGCCGAATTGATCGACAAGGCTCTCTCATCATATACTCCCTCCTATCGTGTCTGGGCAGAATTGCAGACACTTTCAAATTCAACCCTAATTCACGGCTTTTTTTCAACAGTGACCTGTACTTGTTAAGTAATTCCGCCGGTCTCCTACTCTTAATATCATTAGTGCCAACATGTGCAACTATATCACCTTTTGTGCCCTTAAAAGATGATATCCCCTCTGCAATGTCATCAACCTTTGCCCCTGTCAGACATACCCTGGTCCTATTCCATCTATCCTTTTTACAAAGTATGTTCCCTGTTTCCCTGACAATAGAGTCACTAACGACTACTAGTTCCTGTGGGACCAACGCATTCTGCCTTAGCGGTTGCCACTGTGTTGTGTGATGACCAAGTGCAAGCTCTATCATTGACATGGGCAGCTGAGAGCTTGATGTACCCCTCAATTTAGATCCTTCGAGGGCATCCACCCTGTCCTTCAAGCTCTCATATAGGCCCATAACAATGCTGAGTTGTCGCCTGATTTCCTTACACTCCTTACATTGCGTGCCCACATACAAAGAAATCCCCCATGGCAATATCATGTCCTGTACCCAATTGCTCCAGAAACATCAAGCAAGCAGTGCATTTTAAAAGGCTGTGATTCAGAAGGCAACTGCCCCTTTCAGTTCTCCCCTGAGCCACAGCACTCCCATCAGCTGAGTCACGATTTCGATTTAATTTCAATAAAATTTCAATTTCAGTATTATAACCCTAAACTTGTATCCCAACACAGTTATAACGCTATATATATTTTTCAGTAACGAGTATTATCTACGAGTTCCGTTTATATAACTTCCGTATCAAGTTATGTATTAATTAATTATGTTACGTTTGTAATCTAGGTCGTTATATGTATTTAGTTAAAAAGTACAATTTAATTGACAATGAAGTTTAACAAGATTAATAGATTTTACTGAATAATTGACAATATTATATTATATACTATACTATACCAAGCTTACGCTATCGAGGTCGGGATATAACGTATTGTATAACAGTGGCGGCAAGTTGCGAACGGTAAATCTACAGACACTTAAGTATTAATTAACTTCCAAATCTCGCTGTCTCAATTCAGAATAAACTAAGGATCCTGACTGTTATGATCATTAGAACTGGATGGGAATAGTTCTTCGTCTTACTGTTTCCACAGCTCTCTGGTATTCTGGACACAAGACATCTTTAACAGATTGATTGGCTGTCTTCTTTCGTTTACAATTTGCACATACTGGAGGGTCACTTTTGTTGGGACACTCCAAAAATATGTGCCCCGAATGAGCACAATGTCCGCAAGTCAGTACTTCATTTTTGTAAGAGTTAGACGTGTCTGTATGATAAATAACAAAAGCATTTGGTAACTATTGTAAAGGCCCTAAATTTTTGAGACATTAACCCTATATATATCATATCTAGAGTGGAGATTTGTGAATAAATACGTGGGGAAAGAGCAAGCACCCAGTTTGATTTCATTTTGAATTTAAATACAGTCTCATTTCTTATCTGGTCACATGTAAACCCGAGGTCTTTTAAATTTTTGAAATACAAATCATCCAAAACTTCTTCCTTAGTTAAATTGTTATCTAGATCATAAAAAGTATTGTAGGATTTAGTTCCTTCTGTGCCTCTGAAGACAGACCATATTCAGAAATAAATTTAGAGGATGCAATAGCGTTTATATCCTCCTTAGAGTTTGTCTCTATTATTATCCCATTGTTCTTGATAACTCAAAGTGCCTTGATTTTAACCTCCTTCAGATCACTTTTTAATAACATGTTCCCTAATCACTTGTTTAGTAGTGAGTTGCGAACCTTAGGTAGCCTTTACAATAATGAGGTTCTGAGGCCTCTTTGTAAGCTGTGTTTCAACAGGCACTGAACTTGAAGAACTGGAAAAGGAACACGTATATTGTCTGTGTTAGTTACTGTTTCATTTTTAAAAATAGAAGTAGGTGTGACTGTATTATCAGGTAAGGAGTCCATTAGAACACTGATATAAGACATTTTTTCGGGGATGTTTTGTACTTTTAGTTCTTCAACATTTTTATTTTTTTAAATCTATTCAAACCTTCAGCATTTTAATTTCTACAATAAGTGACTGAGCAACTGGTTCCAAGCCACTCCAGGACTTTAGAATGATCTTGGTCTGCTTTTTCGGTTACCTTTGCATTGTCATTGAGCAGGTACCTCTCTAATTCTTTGCGTAGTAAAATAACAGCATCTTGAGGTGGAAGTTCGTTCAGCATCACAGTATCCTTCCTATCTGAAGATATAGTTGCAGAAGGCCTAATTAGATAAATAATAATTTTGAAAATTAACTTAGAAGAAGCAGAAGAATTTTTAGAAGAAGCAGAAGGCGATAACAATATATCAGCAAGCAAAGAGGTATATAACTCGTAAATTCGAAAATAGCTCCCTAATCCTCCTAAATGTAGGTTCTGGTAGTGGAGCAGGTGTTACACTAATTATAGATATTTATAGAACCACTGGACAATAAAGATCGGGGAGCAACGCTCATGCGTATAACTGAGGGCGATGAGTTGTGTGGCAGTAAGAGTTATAAGTAGTATATAAAAGGCACATAGTGGGCGTTTGTCATATAGCAGGAGGGAAAACACCCAAAATTAACTGCTAAAATATTGTGCGCTGATGGAAAACAAGGTAATGCAACCATTCATCCCCAAGTGATGTAGACTTCATTAAAGACACCCACCCAGCCAACACAGAGAATGACAACAATGAAATGGATAGTGAGAGGAAATTGTAAAATAACATGCTTAATGAGCTGACTCAAAAGATAGCTAGCAGAACTGGGATAAGTGTGGAGCAGCATTTCCCAAACTGTGTTCCATGAGATGTGAAAAAGTATTCTGCAAAAATTCATAATTAATAATTAAAAAAAAAATTTTCCATATTTGTAGCATACACTACTTTTGTATCATTATAATTTTTAACATTTTTTTTTTTTTTTTTTTTTTAAATTTTCGGTTATTAATATACTGGCATAGACTAATAATCAATTAGACTGCGGAACACTTTATTTTGGCAGGCTTTGCGTAGCAAAATATGCAGAGTTAATGGCATCTACGAAAAAGTAGCAATGTAGTGGTCTAATATGCCATTTGTATGCACTTTAGCCTGGAGTACATGGATTGAAGGACGGGGGAAGCGAATCAATATCTTAACTAAACTGGCTTCCTTGTATAAACCTTTTTTGATAATTTCAGTATTTTTTGATAATCAGTATTTCTAAATATTATTATTAAAATAATATTTTAATAATAATAATGCTAAACATGGATTTGTGATTGAAAAAGGAACTTTAAAATGAGAAACATTTTAGTATTGTATTGCAACTGTAGTCAAAGAAAACAAACACAATATTGTCACACTTCAAAGTGAGGATGAACAATCAAAATATTATTATTAAAATAAATGACAATGGATTTGTGGTTGAAAAAAAGGAACTTTAAAATGTGAAGCAAGTACTTATAGTATTGCAACTGTAGTCAATGAAAACACAATATTGTCACACTTCAAAGTGAGGATGAGTAATCGCAGCCTTTTGTTCCCCAAAAATCCGAAGTAAAAAAAAAAACAGGAACCAACTAGTAAAAGACGAAAACGAAAGTATGATGACAGTTATTTGAATTTTGGCTTTACATATGTTGGAAATAAAGATGCTCCTGATGCATAGTGCATCGTATGTAATAAAATATTAGCAAATAGTTCTTTGGCACTTCCGCTAAACTTTTGTTTCGTAAGTGTTCCATAAATATATTTTGAGATGAAAAGTGTTCCGTGACTAAAAAAGTTTGGGAAACGCTGGTGTTGAGGAACAAACAGTAATCTGAAAAACATTTTGTAAAATGGATTTCCATATGGTTATGAATGAAAATTACTATTTATAGGCCAGAGCCATCTCTCGTCAGTTCACATCACTGGCTAAACTGGTGCAGGAATCGGAAGTGCTAGACATCACAGTAGTGACAGAACATGATGTTTTGCGATGAATCATACTACACTGACATCTGATGGGCTTACCTGGGCATGGCATATGTTCAAAGAATAGTGTGACTCATGTTGCATCAACAGTGCAGTTCAGTAACAGTAGTGTGATGATATATGCCTATTTTGTATGGTTTATGCCTGGTCTACTGGTTGTCTTAATAAATTATGAATGCAGCTATTTGAGTTGTGGCATTGTTTGGAGAGGCGGGGCCATATTTTTATCAGCATGACAGTAATGATAAAATATGGCCCATGCTCCATGTTACAAAGCTCAATCAGTACAACAGTGGTTTCAGAAGAATAATGTAGTGAACCTGCCACTTATAGCTGAGAACTCAGCACTGACTTAATTTGAACACCTTTAGTATGTTTCAGATTGACATTTGAGAGCCAGGACAGGACATCGTAATTTGGGCAGAGAACTAGTTGAAGCCATACAAGAGAAGTGGATCAAGATTACATGTTTTTGGTATGTGGATCAGTCTCCACATACCAAAAACAAAAACATGTGTAAATTATCATTAAAGCCCATGGGATCTTTTCTAACCAGATATTTTTCATTTAGTGTTCTAATAGATGTTGAATGAGGGAGGGATATGTGTTTTTTTTTTTATTTAAGACAACTTCGCCAAACCTAGGCCGAAGCCTATCCATGGTTATGGTCAAAGTATTAACTAATTACAGAGCTTCAAGTTCAAATTTGGTTAATATAAAAGCGTTAATATAACACAACACATAATTTAAACAAACAAATATTTCAGCCACTTAGCCTCTAAGTAAAATCAGGTCTTAAAGATTCTGCTTCCATCAATCTTAGTGAGAAGAGTTAGTTCCACTACCTACTTGAATCGAGGTACGTCTTCTAAAAGCTGCGACATAATTATTAAAATAAGTAAATAGCCTTCTTTCGGTGAACATGATCCAAAGTCTCTCCCTCACCAGAGGGCCTACAGACAACTCCAAATTCATTCTTAAATCAAGATATTGATTGCAATCTAACATAACATGTTCCGCGGTCTCATCTTCACCACAACTGCAGATACTTTGGTCCAAGAGTCCAAACTGGCCTTTTATTAAAAAGGTAGCATTCAACCCAAATTGCAATCAAGTTCTTTTCGGAGTATCTACTATAACCACATTTGGAAAGAACATATAGGTTTTCCTACCTTTTTCAGGTTCTTGCCAGTTTATATGCCACTTAACTTTGAGCTCCTCACATATTCGTTTTTTTCCTCTTACTTTATATCAGCTCTGGTGTAAAGCCTTCCTTCCATAAAGAAAACCATTATGGGCAAGATGTCATGCCCATAATGGTTTTCTTTATATTCTTTTTTGTATAATACATAAATCCAGACAGTAAAACTTTATACTGAACTGGCAGCCTACAGATATAATTTGCATGGCCTCTGTCCAGACAGTTTGGCAAGCACGAGTAATACTAAGCAGGGCAAATCTTTGTGCATGTAATAAATACTTATTAATAATCACCTTATCAATTCAATGCATCCGTGCTCCGGAGGCATAAGTTATGATCGGGACAAATAGGCACTTATAAAGTAAATTTAGGGCGCAGCCTTTAATGCCGCAGTCCCTTCTTACAACCCGCCTGAGCTTGACATAAAGTGTCCTAATTTTTGTCTTTAAATATGTTGCATGTTCCATGAAGAACAATCGTTCTTCAAGAATTAGGCCTAAATATTTTGTCACTCTAACATACCAAACTGAATTGCCCAGGGCCTCACAGTCGGTGCTTTGTTCATACTTAAACGGCCTTTCAGCAACATCTGGACTGTCTTGTCCTGAGATATCTGCGCTTGTAGAGTCTGTTCCAATTTTCCAATTCAGTTAGAATTTCTTCAGATCGTTTCTCCAATACAGAACGAGAATTACCAAATACTAAAATTGCTAAATCATCACCATTTGCAATCTTTTTTATTCCTTCTTTCTCCCAAAGTAAGAACTCATCAAGAACTATGTTCCATGCAAAGGGACTGATAACCAAACCCTGAGGACAACCTCTTTGTACCACTTTTTCAACTTTTGTATACATAGTTTCTACTCTAACTTTCTATCATTAAAATAGTCTCTAAATATTTTATATAACATAACAAAGCACTCTGTTGCTCTTATACAAGCAAGAATGCTGTCCCACCACAACCTTTCAAAGGCACCCTAGAAATCTATAAAAATTCCTAGCACATACCGATCCCCACAGCTCTCCACTGCCCGAATCAAGCTATATATGGCATGCTCTGTTCCATAACCTTTTTTGAAACCAAACTGGTTTTCCGAGAACATAGCCTTCTTATTATAACTAATCATTAAGCGATTGTAATGATTGTTACAATGATACACAATCGTTCATAAGTCTTTCCCAGTACAGATAGCAGAGCAATGGGGCGATATGAACCAGTTTCATTTAAAAGTTTGTCAACTCCTTTCAAAATCAACTTCACATGTGCCTCCTTCCAGGCCTGCGGGAAGACACCCTCCACCAAACACTTGTTATATGTATCTAAATATATTCTTGTCATAAGTTAAGACTTCTTAAGGACATCAGCTTCAATTTAACAGGGCCTGGCAACTAGCCTGTCTTTGCACAGTCTACAGCCCTGGTAACTTCCTCCAAAGTAAATATTTCTTCTCTGCTTACCATATTATATATAGCGTTTTCTTGCTTCATAACAAGTTGTTCCAGTGTGTCCATAGTATTTATATCCCCTGGAAAGAGATCATTCAAGACCATGTTCATGGAATCAGCCCAATTTAAGGTAGCATTATTTTCATTGAAGATGCGTTGAAGAAAATGAAGAATCAGAAAGCTGAGGGGGAAAGATGAAGTTACTGTAGAGTTGTTAAAATTGGGAGGAAGAGACATGAAACAAAAAAGACATGACACATCAATGCTAAGGTTGGAAAGAGACAAAACAGAAATGTACACCAAAATTGAGTCTTCTAGATGAACAGAAAACTCACTACATTATCATTATGGGGGACTTCAATGCTAAGGTTGGAAAGAGATAAAACAGTGCAAAAAGGGGAACTATAGGAAATTTTGGAATTGGTGAAAGAAATGAAAGAGGTGAAAGACTTGTGGAATTTGCAGAATCTAGAGGAATGTCAGTAATGAACCCTTTTTCAAGAAAAGGGTGAACAGAAAGTGGACAAGGAAGAGCCCAAATGGATTAACGACTAAATAAAATCGACTTCATCCTCACTAACAGAAGATATATTGTGAATGATGTTACTGTTCTGAACAAGGTAAATGTTGGAAGTGATCACAGAATGGTAAGATGCACACTTGATATAGATGTAAGAAAAGAAAGGAAAAAACTGACTCGAGTAAATAATACGAAGGTCTTTGTGATAACAGAACAGGAGAAAAAGCAGTATGTACTGGAACTTAAGAACAAGTTTGAGCTTCTGCAGACTGTTCAGGACCAAGATATTGACGAGGAATATTACAACTTTCTGAAAGTGATAAAGCCTAAGAAACCTATAGGTAAAAAGAAATCCAAAGAAGAAAAGATCAGTCAAGAAACACTTGTCATGATGAACCGAAGACAACAAATGAAGAGCAAGAAAAACACTGACAGGTAGAAATTTGAGTATACTGAGTTATGCAAAGCCATTAGAAAGACTCAGAGAGGACATAACAAAATTTAACACAAGAAAAGTAGAACAAGCATTAAGGGAAAACAAAGGATTTAAATAAGCAGTCATGAGCAGTAATACAGGAAGACAAATGATACTGAAACTGAAGAATAGCGATGGTGTACTTATGAATAGCAGAGAAAGCATTATTCAAATAGCAGAAGACTATTATAAAGAGTTATACAAGGAGCGAGGGAATGGTGCCAGCAGTGGGGAAGATGGATCACAAATTAGTAACACTTACGACATACCCGATATCCTTCCTGATGAGGTAGAACATGCATTGAAGAAAATGAAGAATCATAAAGCTCCAGAGGGAAGATGAAGTTACTGTAGAGTTGTTAAAATTGGGAGGAAGAGACATAACACAAAAACTGGCAAGGCTCTTCACAAAGTGCATTAGAAAAGGTGCGATGCCTAAGCAGTGGAATAATGCAATCATAGTTTTGCTGCATAAGAAAGGAGATAAATCAGAAATTGGAAATTATAGACCAATTAGCTTGTTATCCCATATCTACAAGTTGTTCACAAGGGTCATTACTAACAGATTAGAAAGAATACTTGATGAGAATCAACCGAAATAGCAAGCTGGCTTTAGGACAGGATTCTCAACTACGGATCACCTTCGTGTAATTTCACAGCTAATGGAGAAGGAAAATGAATATAAAACACCATTATTTGTGGATTATGAAAAGGAGGCATTTGACTCCATACAGCATAAGGCAATGTTTCGGGTATACTGGAAAGACATGGCATAGATACCCCATATATTATGATTTTGAAGAAAATATATGAGAATGCTACCTCCTTTATTAGACTAAGACAAAGACAGTAATAAATTTAAAATTGAGTAAGCAGTTCGACAAGGAGACATAAAAACCTCCGAAGTTGTTTACTGCTGCCCTTGGGGAAGCTTTCAGAAGATTAGACTGGTCGCAGAAAGGAGTCAATGTGAATGGAGAGTACCTAAAGCATTTACGATTTGCAGATGGCATTGTGGTCTTAAGCCACGATCCCAAAGAATTAAGAGGAAAATCTTAATCAGTTATGCAGTAAGGATTTTTGGTTGAAGATGAATATGGCTAAAACAAAAGTAATGATGAACAAGTATGCCACAGAAAGTGATATAATGATTGAAGGAGTAGTAATTGAAAAGGTGGATTAATATACTTATCTGGGACAGATCGTTAGCTGTAATAATGATAAATGGATGGAAGTCAAGAGAAGAATAAATTTTGGATGGATAGCATTCAGGAAATATAGTCACATACTGAGGAGTAATATCCCAATTTGTCTGAAATGTAAAATAATGAACCAATGTATACTCCCCACCATGACTTATGGAAGTGAAACCTGGGCACTCACCAAAAGAATGGAAAAGAAGCTGAGAACTACACAGCAAAGAATGGAATGAATTATATTGGGAATCAGACTGTTAGATAAGAAGAGAAACACATGGATTAGGCAGCAAACTCAAGTAAAGGACATTCTTATCCAAACTAAAGAACTAAAATGGTCTTGGGTTGGGCAGGACACATAGCTCGAAGACATGATGACAGATGGACTAAGAAAATAACAGAATGGTACCCAAGAGGAGCTAAGAGAAAACCTGGAAGACAACAACTGGGATGGACAGATGAAATTCATGAGTTTGTGAGTAGTAAATGGATGGCCATTGCACAAAACAGAACGAACTGGAAAGTTGCCATTTTCAATCCACTTCATCCTGCAGTGGATTGAAAATGGCTGATGCTGATGATATTTTCATTACCTATAGTACAAGAAACATTGGCTAAGTACTTCTTGTTAGTGAAAATTTTAAACACCGAGCTCCATGGATCTCAAGATCCTTGCTCCTCAACAAAAAGTTTCCAGCTACTTATCTTAGCATTACTGACAGTATCAACATATAACTTCATGTGCTGCCTGTACAAATTGCCATAGCAGTTTACAAGTTCTAAATCACCTAACCTCCTGCATATTTGATATTTTCTTCTTAAACTTAGTCTCTTTACGCATTCGAGTTAATTCTTCATTCCACCAGAAAACAGGTCTTGTTACAAACCACTTTTTCTTCAGGGACACTTTTCACGATTTTATTAATATATCAGTTAAAGTCTTTACAATATTCACATGAGTTCAATTTAAGCCAATCATCACAAGATATTAAATCTAAGTATTTTTCATTAAATTTACTCCACATACATTTTTAACAAGAAATCTACTTATATTATGCACGTCTCGAATTCCATCTTGTGCACATATCTTGAAGGAGTTGCTGTGATGGTCACTGGTCATATATCCCTCTAACACTTTCCAATTCCTAATGTTATTCTTAACTGCACCAGTAGCTATAGTTAAGTCTATATAAGTGGGCGGATGTCCTTCTTTATTAATCACTTCCATTGTGGAAGCAGCAAGAAAATCCCTAGTAACATTCCTGTCATCAGATACCTCGTTGCCCCACAACAGAGATTTAGCATTAGAGTCTAAAGCAACCACCACCTCACAAGAGCCAAATGCCTGCTGCAGCCTCTCAAGATATTTCACGTAAGGATCCATTTCTTCGGAATATTGACAATACATTGTCACGAGATATACTCTGCCAGAGCTGTCAATTATTTCACAACATATAATGTTCTTACTACAAAATGTCATCACATTTGTAACAACTAAATCTTGAGAGCATACAATAATGGCAGCCATTGGCTTATCTCCTTCTGATATTATCCTATATCCTTGTGGATATCCTCTAACTTATCCATAGACTACATAAGGCTCCTGCAAGAGGGCAACCACTGTATTATCTCTCTCCATTAAGTAATTTAGTTGAGATGTGACATTTTTTGCATGTTGAGCATTCAACTGCAAAACTCTAAGCTCACTAGCTATAATTAATTTTTTTCTTATAGTTCTCTAACGCTTTCTTATATTCAGGATATATCTTATCAACTGGTGCATGAGCAGCCTCAACTTTATTCCTCTTACAATTACAGCACACTGGTTGTTGATTACAATTTGGGCATTCTTTATAGGAATGCCCTTCTTTGGCACAGTGGCCTTCTTTGGTCTCTCCCTCTTACAAAATGTTGCTGTGTCCAAATGGTAAACATTTGTAACATTGAGTTACAGGATATATTTCTCTAAATCTAAATGCTTTTACCAGCCTGTAAATAATCTTGACATATTCTTTATCTTCAACCACAATACTGCAGCCAACTGTACGACCCAGTTCTCTGCCTGTGAGTTATTGGTCTTATTTACTGATAATATTTCAATACTGTCCATATACTTCTTCTCTATCACATTAATGTCCTTAAAATTCTTCAACCACAGTTGTTTTAAAAAGTCATCTTTTGTGGATTTCCTTCTGTACATCAAATATGTAGAGAAGGGAATAACTTTAGGCATAATAGGCTTAGGCACAGTATATCTTAACCCTATACTCTGTATTTTTGAACATCCTTTTAGTTTTGCAATGTCGTCATCAGTCTCAGCCTTCACAATCACACCACGGTCTCTTATAAGCCTAATATTTCTTACATGCACTGATGACAACATAAGTCCCACTTCCTTAAGGATATCAGCCTTGATCTCCTCACTAGGTTTATATTGATCAGTCGTTGCCTTTATTATCATCACCTTTGGAATTTTCGGAACCACTACACCAGATTCAAGTTCTTTTCGAGTTACTGCTGCATAAGTTTCTTGACACACTTTTTCTGACTTTTTCTTCACCTTTTCTTTTAACATTATATTCTCCACTTGTACATCTTGTGTTTTGGATTCCAACTTGTCCCAAAAATCAAGAATGAGTCATATAGCTGCAGTTGGAACCTTACCGTTAATGTCCCATAAAAAACTTCTTAAACGACTTTTTTGCTTCTCTTATATATTCAAAACCTTCAACTTCAAGTTTATTTGTAACACTATCATCTTTTCTTTGTCTTTTCAGATTATTTTCTTTCTTGCCTTGAACATTTGAATCAGAATTCACTTCCTTTGGCTGATATATTAGCTTATTTCTTTTTAGAACCTTTCTCCTGTGTGCCTTGAGAAGGACCTGAAAGTGACAACGACCTGCCCTTAACAGGAGTTCTTGGTATACCTTTACCAGAAAATACTTCTAATTCAGTCAGTTCTTGGACCTGACTTAAAATTTCCATATGTTCATTCTCGGTTACTTCACTGGTAGCCACCATCAATTCTTCATCCCACAGAAAGTCAGCTTCACTAGAGGAAGACATATTTGTATAAATCAAATTAGTATATATACAATTAAAAACCAAGGATCAATAACATTGATAACTGGTTACAAGATGTTAACGAGCTCTCTAGCTCAATCGTAAATAGAACAATTAAAATAACCAACATCTATTATACGGGCTGGCGGTCCCAGGGGCTAATGCCACAGAGGCACGGAATTGAAAAGACTAAAAATCACCTGAGTCCAATTTGGCCCGTTTAGCTGAGCAGGAATCTCCTGCTCGCCCACCCTAGACTACATGGAAGTAGGGCCGGCTGCTTTCAGGCGATATAACTCTGTACAATAAGAGAAAAATATAAATCTGGTTAGGCAACTTGTCTTGCTAAGTTCACACTTATTTCACAAACTATCAGCCCTAGATAGCCCCTAGGGCAGGGATATGTGTTAGGAATAATTACGACATACCAAAACAAAACAAACGGCGCATTATAGCCTTAGTAGCTAATGCGCCAATAAAACCAAAACAAAACAAACCAAAACAAATTTAAAAAATAAAGCAAAAAAAAGTTCATGCCCAGAAATTCTTTCTTTCTGAGTTACAGCCCATATGTGTTTGAAAAATGATTGTCAAAAGTCCATTAATAGGTGTGCTTTGAGGAAGCTCAAAGTGATGGCTCAACCTTGGATAACAAAACTTGCATTGACGTATTATTGACTAGCACACATTAAAAATTCTCAAGCTTGCTCTGAATTGAATTACAGGCATCTTGAATGTGGGCAATAAGGTATTCCTTACATTCCAGATTTTTTTTACACTACAATCCTACCATATGCCCCATAAAAAGAAATCAAGTGTATTTGGATCAGATGATGATTGTCGGCCCTGTCAGAGGACCACCAGTCCATTTCCCCTGGTAGAATGTTTTACTTAGAAGTTATATGGCACCATGCTGAAATGAGTCAGAATACCATTATGCTGTAACTAGGCCCCCGGGTGCCAAGTGTTTCCGTGGCCAAGCGATTCTTGCGTGTTTATAAAGCGTTTTTCCTCCAAGTGACAGAGTTTTCCTTGTTTTTCTCTTAGAATTAAAATTTTCTGTTAAGTAGCTCTACTTACTTAAAAACACTAAGAAGAGAGCCCAGAAGAAGGCAAGTACCTTTTTCTTTAATTTAGCTATCCGTACTAACTTACTAACTCTACACTTGGCCACCAAGCGGCACTGCTCTTGCCTCCCCGTGGCGGGGCCGGTAACCTGGGTGGTAAAGGCAAACCCCCAGGGCAAAAAGGAGCGATCATGGATAAAAATCATTATCCAAATTTAGAGCCTTGGAGCTCAAGAGCGAAAGATTCTAACACTGACCATGACTCAAGTCAACCTAAAAGACTGCGAAGAGAAGCAGAATGTCATGACGATTGCCCAAACTTCCTGGTGATTCATTCCCTATCTGCCCAACCTGTGGGTAAGTTATCACCATTCTTAATTCAGAAAATCTTGGAGTCAATTGCTGGATCACCAAAAATGGTTAAAAGACTGCAATTCAGAGACGTTCTGATAGAAACAGCCACCTCAAAACATTCTGAGCGGCTGTTAAAAACAACAACATTTTGTGGGTTGACAGTAGAAATTACTCCCCACAAAACACTAAATTCATCAAAAGGTGTCATCAGCGAGTGGGACCTAATTACAGTCTCCGAAAAAAGAACTACTGCAAGAACTCAGCAGTCAGAAAGTAGTAAATGTAAAACGGGTCATGACGAAAAAAGATGGAAATCTTACTCCAACAAGATCCATCATTCTGACATTTAGCACTCCAGACTTACCATCCTCTATTAAAGCTGGTTATTTAAACTGTCGGATTCGACCATACATCCCAAATCCTGTTTGTTGCTTTAAATGTCAGAAATACGGCCATTCCCAGCAGGCTTGTTGAGATGAAGCCATATGTCCCATCTGTGGCTCTAAAGATCACACCCAAGCGGATTGTTCAGTCAAAACTCCTCTTTGTCCAAACTGCAAAGGAAGCCATCCAGCCTTTTCCAAAGCTTGTGAGCTATGGATAACAGGAAAGAAAATTCAAAAATACAAAATTGAAAATAAAGTCACGTTTCCTGAGGCACGTAAACAAGTTATGTCGACCATGCCTAGTGGTCGTTCTTATGCAGCTCGAACTAGAAACTTTGTTTCTACTGCAGCTCAAACAGATGTATCAGTTCTGCCTAACACTTCTCTAGCGAATTGGCTTAAATTTACACTTTCAACCTCTAAAAAAGATAATCCTCATAATCCTCCAAAAAAAACTAGCGAAGCCACAAATACTCCAATCAGTATCCCTACTCATACCCCATTGGTCTCAATTGAAAAAGAACAATTAAAATCTCACTCAGTCTCTAAAAAAAATGGAAGCGCCTACCAATAATATGGATGTAGATGAGCTGCTAAGTAACGAGGAGCCCATTCTAGAACTCCATGCAGATGACACCATGGATATTGGATTCCCCAAAAAAAGACCGAAAAAAATGTCCCATGATCAAAAAACAGTCAGACGAATCATCCTCAGCTAAATCTAAATAATGTATAACATCATACAATGGAACTGCAGAGGAATAAGTAGTCATTCTGATGACTTAAGGGATTTAATAACTCAATTCAATCCCATAGGTGTATGCCTACAGGAAACTTTCTTGTCACCCCAAATTTCACCAAAATTCTCAAATTATGTGATATACAGACGAGATAGGAGTTCAAACTCTCCTGCCCGTGGCGGAGTAGCTATTCTTGTTAACTCTGACATTCCATCCAGGCCGATCCAATTGAGAACCACTCTAGAAGTTGTTGCAGCTCGTATTGCAGTTGGTATTTCAGTTACCATTGTTTCCATCTATATTTCACCATCTATACCACTTCCGCATTCAGAACTTGACAGCCTGATTTCACAACTCCCAACTCCAATTTGTCTCTTTGGTGACTTTAATAGACATCATCCATTGTGGGGGTCTGCTACAATGGATAGAAGAGGCAAATTGATGGAGGAATTCATGAACAATAATGATCTTAATTTATTAAATTCTGGATCTCCTACTTACATACATCTAGCAACAGGATCTGTTTCTGCAATAGACTTGTCAGTTTGTTCACCATCTATCTTTCCAATCATGACATGGTCAGTATTAACCGATCCTTTTAACAGTGATCACTTTCCTATTATTTGCTCACTACAAACAAGAGTAACTCCGAATCCTGTTCAACGATCCGACTGGCAGTTTAAAAAGGCAAACTGGGAAGGCTATTCTGCCTAAATACTCTTAGACAGATGTTATGTTCAAAGACAACATATTGATGCAGTAAATACTTATATAACCAATCAGATTCTCACTGCAGCTAATGCTTCCATTCCAAAATCAACAGCTTATCACAAACACAGAAATAACTGGTGGAATACAGATTGTTTAATTGCCAAACAGGAAAAAAACCGTTCTTGGAATAATTTCCTCAAGTATCCCAACACTACTAACCTAATTTCTTATAAAAGACTCAAAGCGAAAGCTAGACAAGTTAGGCGGAAAGTGAAACGGGATTCATGGATTGCTTTTGCCTCAACCATTACCAAAGACACGGATACACGGGTCATCTGGAAAAGAATATAGGCATTAAATGGCAAATTTGCTCGACTGCCCTCTCCGATATTTCATTGGAGAGGGAAAGACATTTCTACTCCTGAAGAAGTTGCAAATGCATTAGCAAAATCATTTGCAAAAATCTCAGCTTCTGCCACCTATGCGTCCACCTTTCAGAACATCAAAGCAGGTGCAGAATGGTATAAAATCAACTTCTTCACACGCCGCTCACTGTCGTACAACCAACCATTTACATTAATAGAACATCAAGAATCATTAAACAGATCTTCCAATAGCACTGTAGGTCCGGATGGAGTTCATTACATTATGCTAAAGCATTTACTTGATGAAGACTTGAGAACTCTATTAATTTTTTATAATCAGATCTTCACTGAAAATGCCTATCCTTCTTCATGGCACCATTCGTTCGTTATCGCCTTACCAAAACCAGGAAAAGATCCTTCCTGTGTTGAAAATTACAGGCCAATATCTCTTACGAGCTGCATGGGAAAAATTTTCAAAAGGATGGTTCATACTAGACTCACCTACATCCTGGAGTCAGAGAATCTCCTTCCAGAACAACAATATGGCTTTCGGAAAAATAGATCAACGCTGGACGTGCTTATCAAAGCCGAATCTCATATCCGCAATGCCTTTGTCACGAAACAACATCTAGTCATGGTCAATTTAGATCTTGAAAAGGCATTTGATACAACATGGCATCATGGTATTATTAGGGACCTTTACCATCTGGGGCTTCGGGGCCATTTGCCGGAAATAATTCAAAATTTCCTGCACTTGCGCTCTTTTCAAGTCCGATACAAAAACATCCTCTCTACATCTCACATTCAGGAAGAGGGAATCCCACAGGGATCAATACTCAGTCCAACACTGTTTTCAATCCGAGTTAGCAGCACGACACGAGATATCCCAAAAACTGTTCAAGCGTATATGTATGCAGATGATCTTACCATTTCCTGTCAATCTCAAAGTATGAATACCATTGAACGGCAGCTACAACTTGCCATAACCAAAATAGAATCCTGGACTTCACTGAACAGTTACAGACTGTCAGAAAAGAAATGCACTGTCACTCACTTTTGCAAGAAGCGAGCTCTCCATTCCGAACCTGAACTGCAAATAAACAATACTCCAATCCTGCTTGTTAATACCATTAAATTTCTTGGACTACTATTAGACCGCAAACTAAATTTCCAAGCTCACATCACTTATTTGAGAACTACTTGTTTAAAGCATTTGAATATACAGGCATACCTCGGTTAACGTTACTTCTGATAACGAAGCCTCGATATAACGAAGTCCGCAATTTCAAGCCCCATTTAACATAAAAAAATATTCCATTTTTGTTTAATCACCTGAAATCTAAACAAACTGAAGAAATTACGGAAACGTTTGGGGCTTCTCGTGGTTGGTTCGAGAAATTTAAAAAACGGGCCAGGATTCATAGTGTAAAATTAACAGGAGAAGCTGCAAGTGCAGATGTTGAAGCTGCAAATAAGTTTCCAGAAAAACTAAAGGAAATAATTAAACGTGAAAATTTTCCACCAAATTTGGTGTTCAATGTTGACGAAAGCGGTTTGTTCTGGAAACGGCTACCAACAAAAAGCTTCATTTCTATTGAAGAAAAATCAGCTGCTGGGTTCAAAGCAGCCAAAGACCGTTTAACGTTACTCTTTGGATCAAATGCCTCTGGCGATTATAAATTAAAATTGTTATTAGTTTACCATTCAGAAAATCCGAGGGCGTTAAAAGGTAACATAAAAATGAATTTACCTGTAATATGGAAAGCAAATAGAAAAGCGTGGGTTACCAAGGAGTTATTTACTGATTGGTTTGTTAACCACTTTTGTCCCGAAGTAAAACGGTATTGTCAAAAAAACAACTTTGAAGAAAAAGCTCTTTTGTTGTTAGACAATGCTCCGAGACATCCTACTGATCTTAACACGTTGGACACATGCATTCCTGTCAAAGTTGTGTTTCTTCCAGCAAACACAACTTCCCTGATTCAACCATTGGATCAGGGAGTAATAGCATCATTTAAAGCTTATTATCTGCGTCGAACTTTAAGCAATTTAACTGAACTAGAGGATAAAGAGGAAATGACAGTTAAAACTTTTTGGAAAAACTACACCATTAAAAACGCAATAGAAAGCATTGATAGTCCTTGGAAAGAAGTCACTAAGAAATGCTTAAATGGAGTTTGGCGCAAAATATGGCCAGAAGTTGTACTAGAAGAAGAAAATAACATCCAAGAATTAGAAATGAAGTTATCCAGATGGCTCAATCAAATAGGTTTCGAAAATGTCGATGAAGAGGATGTTAGAAATTTATTGAATGCAGAAGATGATGGTTTTTCAGTGGAAGATTTAGAAAGCTTTGTTAGCAACGAAGACAAAGATAGTGAAGGCGAAGTTAAAGAAGTACCTGCCGAAAAAGTGTTAACAACCAAAGATTTAAAAAGGTGCTTAAATGATATTGAAAACGTTTTAAATTTTTTTAGTGAAAATGATCCTGACTTAGGAAGAAGTGTTATAGTTAAGCGATCAGTGTTAAATGCAATAACTCCGTATAGGCAATTGTTAAATGAAAGAGGAAAAAAGCATAAACAATCAACTTTAACCTCATATTTTAAAATGTGATTTCACTTTGTATGTAAGTTGACTGTTTATTTAATAAAACTTTTCTTTGTTCGAAAAAAAGCTTTTCATTTTCTTTACGTAGGAACGTATCCCTATTCTGGCCATAGTATTTTTACCTCTGAAAACGAAGTTTCGCTTAACGAAGTAATTTCGTGGAACGCATCCTATTCGTTATTCGAGGTATGCCTGTACTTCGTTCTGTCTCATCTATGTCATGGGGAGCTGATCGGTGTACTTTGCTGCATCTCTATAGAAGTTTAATCCGTTCACGACTAGATTATGGTTGTCCAGTGTATCACTCTGCCTTTGTATCGTCTGCAAACTTGGACATTAAGCTTGATATACCATCATCAATATCATTTATAAATACAGAAAACAACAATGGACCCAATACTGAACCCTGAGGGACTCCACTAATAACATTAGTCCACAATGAGCGGTGTCCGTTGATTATCACTCTCTGTCTGCTCCCACTCAACCATCCCTTTATCCATAGCAGCAATTTGCCTCCAATGCCACACTGCTCCAATTTGTGCAGCAGTCTTCCATGTGCAACAGTATCAAAAGCCTTTCTAAGATCCAAATATATGATATCAAAGTTATTCCCTGCATCCAGTTCATTTGTGACTACATCATAGTATCCAATCAAATTGGTCAGGCAGACTTTCCCTTAACAAAACCATGCTGTGTCCGAGCTATAACTGAAGTCTTGTCTAGATGATCATGCAGTGCTTCTTTAATCAGTGCCTCCATTAATTTTCCTGGAACAGAAATTAAACTCACAGGTCTAAAATTACTTGTACAAAGTCAGTGTTAGTTGTGTCAGCCTTTGATCCTCCTTTGTGAATTGGGGTCACATTTGCACATCTCCAGTCCATGGGTACCTCCCCTGAGTCCAAAGAAGCTTGCATAATTATGGCTAAGGGTTTGCTTACTTCCTTTGCTACCTCCTTTAATATAACTGGATAGATCCTATCCACCCCAGGTGCCTTTCTTGTGTTTATCTTCAACAATTTCTCCTCCACTTTACTCTCAGTTATTACAAGATTATCTAGCTTACTACCAGAGTTTAATACACCTCTGGCATTCCCCTCGCTGAATAACTCCTCATGTGTGAATGTCGATGCAAAATATTAATTTAGTTTGTTAGCTACCTGAGCAGGATCATCAACAGTTGAACCATCGATATCAAGTGGACCAATCTGATTCATCCCCTTCCTTCTAGAGTTTACATAGTAAAGAACTCTTTGATGTTTTTCTTTGCATCCTTTGCCAATGATTTCTCGTATCTTTATCTGCAGATTCTTAATGCATGAAATATCACTACTGATAATCAAATCAAGAGTATTACTCCCTCTAGTTGCCTCCCGAACATGCTGATGTAGAAATGAATCATCCAGTAATTCACAAAAGCCTTGCTAGTGTGTGAGTGACCAAACCACAAATTCCAGTCAATATCTGGGAAATTAAAATCTCCCATTATAAGACTCACTGATTTACTGGCCCACTGTATTTCCCTGTACAGTTTCTTTTTATACTCATCAGAATCATTAGTCCTATAGTACACTCCTACTCTCAATTTTGATCTCCCAATGCTTATGTCATACCAAACTGACTCGACACTGCACTGTCCAGCAATGTCGACTGGTTTCACTTCCTTGGATTTTGTATGTTTCTTAATTAATAGCATAACCCCTCCTCCCTTCCTATCCTCTCAATTCTTTCTGTACATAATGTACTCCCCATCCTTGTCACTAAACATTAATAGATAGGCGCAATATGGCCAAAGTTGCTTTTGCGCCAAAAAACCCAACAACAACATGTACTCCCCAAATTCCAGTTCTGCATTCCTTATATCTGTGTGACACCACGTCTCTGATATCCCAACAATATCTGCCTTTGATGTTTTGAGCAATACCTCAAATTCATCAAATTTATTTAACAAACTCCTAGCATTGGTGTACATGCAAGTACACATGCACCTGTTCCTATTCTTAGCTACCCTAACACAACCCATGTGTTTACTTGTACCACAATGACTCCCAGCAGTCTGAAATATCCTGCATCTTGTTTTCCAGCTGCTGCTGCTCATTCCAATAGAAGCAGTGCAAGAATCACTTTCATCTCTGCCAGTGGCTACTGTTAATCTATTATTCCTTGTATCTCCCCCAAGCTAGCAGTTTTCCGACCCACCTAACACTACCTCGATAGCATCAGCAAATATTCTTGCACCCTTTCTATTTAAGTGTATCCCATCCCTGTAGAAGCAGTCTCTCCTGTTAACAAGTACAGACCAGGCTAAAAAAAATTCTACCCCTTGAGCCTTGCACAATCTTTCCAGGGCCGAATTGATCGACAAGGCTCTCCTCATATACTCCCTCCTATCGTGTCTGGGCTGAATTGCAGACACTTTCAAATTCAACCCTAATTCAAGGCTTTCTTTCAGCAGTGACCTGTACTTGTTAAGTAATTCCACCAGTCTCCTACTGTTAATATCATTAGTGCCAACGTGTACAACAATATCACCCTTTGTGCCATTAAAAGATAATATCCGCTCTACAACGTCATCAATCTTTGCCCCTGGCAGATATGGAAGCATCCAAAGAAGAACTCCCACAATCATTCCCTTTATAAACTCCATGATGTCCTATAACTGTTACTTTATCACTTTGACTTGCACAACCATATGCAGATTATCACTGCTCTAGTGTATGAAACTGTTCAGCTTTTTATACTACAAGCTATGCAGCATAGGCCATTATGGATGTAGGGTGGTCACAATTCAGGGATCAATGAGTGTAAATTGTTGTGATATAAAAGCTTGGTTAATCCACATCCCCTATGGCAATAAGGTTTCACTTGTTACTCATTTGGAGAGGTCAGAGTTCAAATTCTAGTGGAGAGTGAAAATTGCTGAGGATTTTGGTAGACCAGTTAATGATTTTTCTGTTTGTTGTTTAATAATTGTAATGCACTATGTCATAGACACTAAAGTATTTTCAAAAAGTTATATGGAAATCATGGAATATTAATATAAAGAAGTATAATAAATAAAAAAGTAATAATATTTTTTTGCAATCCAACTTGTATTTTGAATTACCTTAATCAAGTTCTTGGATTCACTTGTGGTTCAAAGACCTCACTTTGGGATCCTCTGAATTAGCATACCATGATAACTGCTGCAATGTGGCCTGAGTTGGCATATCTAAAATTTAGCAAGGACAGGGGTAGGTCACATTTTTGAGGACTTTAAATATTTAGAACTGCTGTTTCTGGAGGGTTATGTGTTTTTGGAAAAGGTGCAGTAAAATAAGTTATTGTATAAATAAGTATTTTTTGGGGGGAGGGGAGGAGAGAGAGAGAGAGAGAGAGAGAGACACTTCAGTTTAGTGGATTGGAAAATCCTTGTGATTAAATGTCCATGTCAATATGCGATTGAGGCATTAACATTGTTGAAAGTTTGAATAAATTTAATGAAGTTGAGGATCTCTTATGGGTGCATAAACTAGAATATACATACAGGCAGTTCTCGATTTTACGAGTTAATTCGTTCCTAGTGCGCGCTCGTAAAGCGCGAATTTATTTCCCATAGACATAAGGTTAAAAATAGGGGTTACGTTCTCAACAATGAAATTAGTTAGCTAATTAGTTTATGTTTAAACAATGATTGATCTATCAAAAGAAATGAAAATGTAACCTGTAAAATCAAGCAAATTATAATAATAGAAAAATTATTTACGACTTACAACATTAAAGAATGTTTATTCTTCATCATCATCAACTAAATGCATACTCGTTGATCACTCATTATTGGCTCAGCACTTGTTGGTTTGTTGCACAAGGAGTCGTCTTCAGAAATTCAACAGGCATTTTTTTCCAAGATAATCTTCTCTTTTTATTATAAATTTCATGATTGCATGCATAAGCAATTTTGGCACACAAATTGCAACTAACACGATTCGTGAGGAGTAACAAGTTTATGAAGCAAAAAAAAAAAAAAAAAGGAATGAAGAGTAAAATTCTGAAAATTTATTTATGTTTTTTATATGATTGAAGATTTCAGTAAAGAGGAAACACATTTCACCATAATAACGTAAAAAACCACTTTGGTATTTTCGCAAATGCAAGAAGATCAAGTTTACTACCCATTCATAATTGCTTGCAGTTACAGAAAAGCCCAATAAAGTGGAAAGTGGAAATCATTTTTATCGTTTTATGGTCGTGACCTCCAGAAATGTGCTTTAGAAAAATATCACAAAGGCGCGTTTAAAATTCTTATAACAGAACATATGATAACGATGAAAGTGTAGTGCATTTTAATGATTTGAATTGGTAACTAATACAATTTACAAACCACGCTCATGACCTCTTATATGGCTTTAAGGTCATGCTCATGACCTTTTAAATGACATATTAGAGAGATAAATAGCTTAGTTATACAGAGAAAATTTCAACTTCCGAGATCTTGAAACGAATTACCAAAAAACAATGTGTTATTGGGTTCACATTATGATATTTTAGCGATGCGATGGTGTCTCTGGAACTGATTAATATCGTAAAGTGGGGTACAGTATATTGTATAGCTATGCACATGGTTTGGAATGCGGTATTTATGAATGTTTAACGTTCATTTTTTTGTAATTAATGTTCATATTTTCGATTTTGTTGATTTTATTCTTGGGGAAAAAAAACTTATAAACCCATGAACTCATAAAGTGAGAACCGCCTTTAAATGTTAAGGAAAGATGGTTGTAGACTAGATATAAAAATATTTTCTTTTAACTTAAGTGTCATTTACTGTTGGAATTTACAAACTAATTTTAGAACTGAAGAACTTAAGTAATTTAAGGCATGTTTGAACAGATAACTGGATGAAACCTGATGATTTTTTTTAAAGAATAATGAAAAATTAACCTGAGAAAGAGGGTAGCTTACAGCATTGGCTAAAAAAATATATCCACTGCATTTGCCTGTTTCTTCTAATAATTTGTTCAGTCCTCCTTTAAATTTATTTAACCTACCCAATAATCAGTTACTCTCTGGCTGAAAACAAAATTTCACACACTTACCTTGCAACCATCTTTTTCCAATTTTAAATTATGTTCTTTTGCGTATCATCAGAGAAAGAGTAAGGATGCCATCATCATCATTTAGCTTACTCAACTCATTTAAAGTCTTAAACATCTTAAACTTTCATCTGTCGTTGTGGTGGAAGTTGATAGCTTAAATAAATTTAAGGAGGAACTGGACAAACATTTAGAGGGAATGGTTGTGTGAAATTTTTTTTTTTTTTTTGGGCTGATATTACGTAAGCTCATATGCTTGCTTTCTTGCATCACATGCCTCTATTACTAATAGAGTCATCAACAATAACTACTTCTTGTGGGATTAACGCATTCTGCCTTGGAGATTGCTGCTGTGTTGCCTGATGCACAGGACTAAGCTCTGGTGTTGAGTTGGGCAGCTGAGAGCTTGATAGACTCCTCATATTAATTTCTTCGAGGGCATGTACCCTACACCTCAAACTCTCATAGATGCCCATCAGAATGCTGAGTTGGTGCTAATTTCTTCACAGTCTCTGCACCTAGCATTCATCACACACAAAAACATCCTGCTTGGCTAGATCATGTCCTGTTCTAGACAGGTCTGCAAAAATTTTGCATTTTGCACATTTTTTTTAGACTGTGATGCATTGGAGAATTGTCCCCTTCAGTTTTCCTGAGAGTCACAGTACTACCGCTGCTTTGTGCTCGTTGCTTTGCTGCTCTAGGTACAAATGATTCTGTTTAATTAACAATGAATTTAATAAGATTAATAAATTTCACATATTAATTGATAATACTATACTAGGCTAACAGAGTTCTAATACAGTGCTATATATTTTGCTATTTAGTTTTACATTAAATCTTATGCTATCAAGTTCGGGATATAGGTCACACTATTCCGTATCGTATAACAGCAAGGGGTGCATCCGTAGCCAGGTGGGCAGGAGCAGCAGTGCGTATCACATGCTTCTTGATTAGACTGCGGTTTGAGCCTGTGACCACCAAATACGGAGGATGCAGAAAGGTCAGGGAATGACCACCGCATACCCTCGGAGAAATATGAGCTTAGTTGCTAATGCTCCTAAAAACCAAATAACAACAACATAACAGCAAGGGCAATATATAATGACGTTAAAATCTACGGACACTAAGTATTAACTTTCAAAATTTCTATCTAAATTCAAAATAAACTATGGAGCTTGACTAGAACTATAAACCTACTTACAGAAAATAATTTAGTATAACAATTAAATCAATAAAATGACTAATTATAAATAAAAACTTAAAAGTGTTTGCCGGAGCTGCAAAAATCTTGGCCAACACGTGGATGATTTAATGATTAGAAACTTAAGCCTTTATTGTTAAGAGGACCCTTTTGTTTCCCTCACCAATCTTGTTGCCTGTCTCTGTACTCACTCAAGCAACTCTACATCCTTCCTAAAATGAGGCCTCCAGACCTGTACGCAGTACTCAATGCTTGGCCTGACCATTGCCTTATACAAAGGGATAATCATCTCCTTTTTTTCTACTAATGAATTCCTGTATATCATTGACAATACTCCCATGACCTGATCTGGCAGCCTGTCTGCACTGCTTAGAAAATTTCATATCTGACTGCACAACAATTTCTCCCAGGTCTTTTTCATTTTCTACCACCCTAAGTGTAGTACCACATAGTTGGTACAATTTTCTGGGGTTACTTCTACCCATATGCACTACTTTGCAGTTATCAATGTTAAACTTCAGTTGCCACTTCTCAGCCCATCTGCTCAAATTTTCGAGATCTTGTTGCAGTAGCACACTGACAGTTGGGGAAACATTCGTAATCCAATCCATAGCGATCCTCACACCCTTTTCAAAACCTGGGGATGCACTCATAATGATGGCTAAAGGCTTGCTTACCTCTTTTGGTACATTTTTTAAAAATTTTTTTATTTCTAATATATTTGGATAGATTCCATCATCCCTAGTTATAACTTAGTATAATTCTGGTATTCCCATCCCTAAAAACTTTACCACCCACAAATGTAGATGCATTTCATGTTCAATTTGTCAGCGATCTGAACCAGATCATCAATAGTTATGCCATTCATATCCAGTGGGCCAATGTGGTTCATCCCTTGCTTTTTAGCGTTAATAAAGCACAGATTTCTTTACTACTTTTCTTTTGCATTCCTTCCAAAGACTTCTCTCATAACTACCTTAAGGACCTGATTGCAGTCAAGTTTCTGTGTTCCTTGTTAATTTATAATTATCCTATATGCATTTTTCTTCTCTTGTACTAGTCTCATCATTTGATATAAAAAAAGCATAGTAGCTCCCCTGATTACTTGCCTGAATTCGTCTTTCCGTTTAGAATTTGCATTTGGTAACATTATCAACTGGTCCCTCTGAAAAGAATTTAAAATTTATCTAAGACCATTATAGCCACATTACTTTTGCAAAAGCAAAATTCTTTCCCTTTTCCCTTGACACTAGTTCTGTCTTTAAATAAAAAGTAAAGTGCAGCCATTATCAACCCACTGTAGGATGGAAGCCTCCTCAACAATTCATGCTGAGGGAAATGGACCGAAATCTGCCACGCTGGTCCAGTGCGGGTTGGCAGATCGACCGTATTCAGTAGTCAGGGGCTTGAATCCCGGTCTACTCAAAGAGCATGTGCTACTGCACTCCCGCTCCTGACCACTGGGCTACATCTTTAAATAAATCCGCCATCAAAACACAATGATGCCTGCCACCTAGTGGATTAGTTTTAGTTGAAGTTTCTTAATGCATGAAAAGTCACAGCTGATAATCAGCTCAGGAGTATTATTTTACGTTGCTGAATCTGCAGTGTGCTGCACAGAACACAGTCAGCAGAATATTTCTGGATTTACAAGTAAATCCAGAAATATTCTGCTGCTGAGCGAGTGACTAATCTGCTAGGAGTAGTCAATAGGTGGAAAGTTAAAATCTCCCATGATAAGACATTCTGATGTAAATCACTGTCATTTGTCATATAACATATTCCTACATTAATTTTTTTATCTGGTTCTTATATCACTCCTATTAATACTAAAGTGTCCAGTGGTTCCTCCGAAATACAACGCTTTCTTATAAGAAACAGCTGCAATTTGATTATATTAATGCTGTAAGACAGTTTCCTTATGAGTTGTAACTTTTGAAGCTTCTATATAGAGAAAATCTCCAGTTGAATGCATTTACTTCACCAGTTGTGGCTTTAGTGAGTGGCACAATATTTTGCAAGATAAGGGTTACGTGGCAAGAGACAGGAGTGCATATCACCTTATATAATTATATTCTCCAAAGTATATTAGCATATTGGTTAATATAACTTTCATTGCTTTTGACTGTTGTTCAGACTTCCTGTTTATATTTCTAATTACTGTTAACAGATAAATGTAGCTAGAGATGTTTGCCTGTGTGTAACCTGTGGATTTTTTTTTTTTTTTTTTTGTGGTCCAAAGATCAACAGCTATTTCATTGTATTCTAATAAAGTAACTCCCCGGCTTACGTAATACTCGACTTATGGAAATTCAACTTTACGTAAGTTTTTGCCGGCCAGTGCAAACTTAAAAAAATCATGGTAAGTATTATGGATGTATTGTGAAAGTATCATAATGTGAACCCAATAACACTTTTTTTTTTTTTTTTTTTGGTAATTTGTTCCAAGGCCTTGGAAGTTGAAATTTTTGCTATATAACTAAACTATTTATCTCTCTAAAAGGTAATTTTTATAATGGAAATTGCAGTACACTTTCATCGTTATCATATGTTCTGTTATAAGAATCAGTTTTGAACATCTTTGTGATATTTTTCTAAAATACAATTCTGGAGGTCACTACCATAAAATAATAAAAACAATTTGCACTTTTCAGTTTATTGGGCTTTTCTGTTAGTGGAATCTATTATAAACGGGTAGTAAACTCGATCTTATTGCAGTTACGATAATGCCGATAACTGGAATTGTGTGGGTTTTTACGTCGCGGTATTATGGTGAAATGAGTTCCCCTTCACTGAAATCTTCAGTCATATAAAAAACAAATTTTCAGAATCTTCTCTTCATTCCTATATACTTATTACAATGGTGAAGGGAAAAAGACCAACGGAAAGTTGGCAGTGCTAGGAAATGAAACAAAATTGATTTAGAAATGAAGATGATTAATTAAGAATTACAAAGCAGGACAAAGTTTGTCATCTATTTCACAGAATTAGGTCTCGCTGTTTCAACAGTGAATACTATTTTAAGGGACAGTGTGCATATAAAAGAACATGTTAAAGGATCAATGCATTTAAGATCAAGTGTTCACATGCTATATCAAAGATGGAACAGCTATTAGTAATATGAATGGAAAATCAGATTCAGAAGCAAGTGCCCCCGAGTCCAATGGCCATTCAAGCAAAAGCAAGAAGTATTTATAAAGATATTAAGGATAAGTACAGCAAACCCCAAGCCAAGTTCGTGGCAAGCAACAGGTGGTTTAATAGGTTCAAACATCGCGCTGGTTTCCAAAACATTAAAATATGCAGTGAAGTTGCCAGTGCCGGTTCTGCAGCTGCAAAGAAATTTTGTGATGTGTTGGAAAAAAAAACCCTTCTAAATCTCCACAGCCCTCAACTTCCACAGCGGCATGCTTCTGAACTGGAGTGTTAATCCTGGCAACAATGCTCGAAAGGTAAAACTTTCTGACATTATCAGTGTCTGTTTCCTATCTCTTTTTGTAATTTTGAAATTTTTGTAATTTTGTATACTTTTGTAATTTTTCCTGCACATGAGAAAAAAATTGAATAAATAATTCTATTTACACGTTCACCGAACATTTCTTTTTTGCCACAATCAAATTCAGCACTCATAGTTCTGAGTGCTTCACAAGCTTTTTAGGGAAATTCCGACTTATGTAGTCTGCGGAACACAACCCTTACTTAAGTTCGGGAGTTGCTGTATAGTAAAACCTATCTAAAGTGGATAATTGTGTCAGAAGACAGTATCTACTATGCAGAGGTGTCTCCTTTGAAGAGTTGAGTGTGATTAGTTTCAATAATTTGGAAGAACAAAATTCACTGTAACTGGTTGCTTACACAGTCTTTTTTTTTAATTAATTGTCATTCTTCTTATTTGCATTTCAATTAATTAACTTTTAGTAAATTATGTCAAAATGAAATTCTCTGTTTAGAGCATTTCATTTTGAGAGTTTTATTTTCTTTATGATTAATTAGATCATTCACTAGTTTTAGTCCATGTTCATTCATTGTGACATATTTTTTTTTAATGTAATAGTCAGAACCTCCTCTCCTCACCATTAGGTCCCATTGTAAATTTCTACCTATGGACTTACCACATACAGCAGGAAATTTCCTTTCCTAAAAAGTCAACACACAGGAAAATATCAACCAGTATTCCAGGAGGAATGCTGGTTGATATTTTCTTGCTTACACAAACTTCGATAAAACCTTCATATGTAATAATGACTGACATTTCTCACTGTCAAGTGAAAGTGGTACACGTAGTTCCTGACTTCACGAGTTAATTCGTTCCTAGCGCCTGCTCGTAAAGTGAAAACTCGTAAAGCGGGAATATATTTCCCAAACACATGAACAACAGTTGTTCATGTGTTTAAATGGAAGTTTTAACTTCATAGTGCTTGGTTGTTCATTTAGACAAAATACATTTTTACAGTTCAGCATAGGTTTGCTAATAGAGGCTACCCACCAGCTGATGAGAAGCCAGTAGCTGCAAAAATCAATCGTGGTAGTGTCTCAGATTTTTTTAAGTGTATAGTAGGTTTAAGTGATACTGTATAGTTTAAAAGATTGACAGCTTAGGCAGAACCATAGATAAGGGTATTTGTTTCCAAGACATTTTGCTGAGCACTCAGCACTAAGCTCACGTTTTAGTGCTGAGTGCTCAGCCTCATCCTTAAGTGGGAGCAGAATGATCTCCATGATCCAAAATCAAATGCGGTAAAGCATACAAACTTTATTTGATTTCAGCTAATGCTTTTAAATATCCTAGGCGCCTCTGTAGCCAGGTGGGAAGGAGCAGCAGTGCATAGCACACGCTTCTTGATTAGACTAGACCGGGATTTGAGCCCGTCACCACCAAATACGGAGAATGCGGAAAGGTCAGGAAATGACAACCGCATATCCCCGGAGCAATATGGCCTTAGTTGCTAATGCTCCAAATAGCAAACAAACAGGCTTTTAAATATCCATTCATTGTATTGTACCATTGTATTTTCGTTTAAAAGTAAGATTCAGTATCCAAGGCTACCTTCCACAATATGGCTAGTGGCTCATTCTGATAATATGCCAATCTATAAACCCACTCAAATGTGGACTTTCAATGAAGATATGTCATCTTGTGAAGATAATTAACAAATGGAAATATCTAATAAAGAATATGTACTAAGAGAAGTACATATTTAATAATTCAACTCAATTATTCAAGCGGATAATTAAATGAGTTGAATATTCAGGTAACTTAAATTGAATAATTATTCAATTTAAGTTACCTGATTCAAGACTTAAATCTTTCTAAAATGAAGCTGACTTCTTGTGTTCCAGATTACAGGGATGTAACTTACTTGCACAACACACAACATCTGGATATCACAGTTGCCAAGACTTTAATAGAGTTTTTTTTTATCTTTGTGACAGAAAATCTCATGTTATACAGTATTTATGGCTTAATGGATGCTCTAGGTTAAAGTATAGCTTTAAAGCCTTGAGGCTATTATAGGCTTGTAAAAATGTAATTTAAAGGCCTTGGTGTTGCAAAATTGAGAGCATTTCATTTTTGGAGTTTTATTTTATAATTTTCAACAGGACAGCAGATCCAAACAAATTGAATTTGTTGTCCTTTTGAAGGAAACTTATGAAATTATGGAATTCCTTCCCAAAATAATTAAGTTGCACAAGATGTAACTAAAAAATTTGTTAATTTTAAAGTGGTTTTGAATTTGGTTTCACAAAATTTTATGTTTATTGCAAGTGGGACAGCAAGCAAGGAGTTTCCATTATATTGAGAGAAAAGTTTGTGGATTTTTGGCTGCTGTAAAGGGATAAGTATTTTTGATATTTTTACTGTATTCTTCGTTAATTGACCTACTACATTGTGTTTTACAAAGATATTAAATAGGTTTAGTAGCGTTCGATAACTTCTTATTTTGAATTTAACTAGTGATTTTTAGAAGTTTCGACTCTCGGTGTTGGTGCCAACATTTTGAACTAGCTGCCATATTGTAGTCGATAAGAAATAGCGTAACATATATATCTCAAACTGATAGTGTAATGTATAATGTAAAACTAGATAGCGTAATACAAAGCACTGTATTAGGAATCTGTTAGCTTATTATAGTATTATAAATTAATCAAAAATATTATTAATCTTATTAAATATTATTAAATTTCATTATTAATTAAATTGTATTTAAACAGAAATCATGACCCAGACTAGAGCTGTGAAGCAAAGATCACAGATTAGCAAGAGTGCTGTGACTCAGGGAAGAAATGAAGGGGGCGATGCTCAAAAAATGTGCAAAATGTGAAATGTTTGCTGACCTTTCTAAAACAGGACATGATCTAGCCAAGGAGGATGTCTTTGTGTGTGCTAGATGCCTAGACTGTCAAGAAATTAGGCACCAACTCAGCGTTTGTGATGGGTGTCTATGAGAGCTTGAAATGTAGGATAAATGCCCTCGAAGAAATTAATATGAGGAGCCCATCAAGCTCTCAGCTACCTAGCTGAACAGCAGAGCTCACTCCTGTGCATTAGGCAACACAGAGGCAATCTGCAAGGCAGAATGCGCTGGTCCCACAGGAACTAGTTATTGTTGATGACTCTATTGTCAGGGAGACTGGGAATATATTATACAAGAATAGGTGGAACAGGACCAGGGTGTGTCTGCCAGGGGCAAAAGTTGAAGATGTAGAGCAGATATTATCTTTTAAGGGCACAAAAGGTGATATTGTTCTGCATCTTGGAACTAATGACATTAAGAGTAAAAGATCTGCAGATTTACTGAACAAGTACAGGTCAATGTTGAAAAAAAAGTCACAAATGTCTGTAATACTGCCCAGATACAATAGGAGGCATATATGACGAGACCCTTGTTGATCAATTCTGCCCTGGAGAGATTGAGAAAAGCTCACAGGATAGAATTTTTGTCAGCCTGGTCTGTGCTTGTTGACAGGAGAGACTGTTTCTACAGGGATGGGATACACTTAAATAGAAAGGGTGCAAGAATATTTGCTGATGCTATTGAGGCAGTGCTAAGTGGGTCGGAAAACTGCTAGCTTGGGGAGGGGACATACAGACAAAAAGGTTGACAGTGCCTGCAGGCAGAAGCAAAAGTGATTCTTGCACTGCTTATTAGAATGAACAGCAGCCTGGAAAGCAAGGCAAGGGTGATATCCAGGACTGATGGGAGTCATAGTGGAACAAGTAAAGACATGGGCTGTGTTAGGGTAAATAAGAGGAACCGGCGCATGTATACTTGCATGTACACCAATCCTAGGAGTATAGTGTTAATAAATTTGATGAGCTTGAAGGGTTGTCAAGACATCAAAGGCAGATATTGTCGGGATATCAGAGACATGGTGTCACACAGACGTAAGCAGTGCAGAATTGATATTTGGGGAGTACAATGTGTACAGAAAGGATAGACAGGACAGGACAGGACAGGGAGGAGCGGATTATGCTGTTTGTTAAGAAACATAAAATCTAAAGAGGTGCATCTAACTGATGGTGGTGGATAATGCAATGTTGAGTCAGTTTGGTGTGACATAAGCACTGAGAAAAAGAAAAATGAGAGTATGTATGTATTATAGTATGTATGTAATGAATCTGATGAGTATAATGAGCAATTGTGCAGAGAAATAGAGTGGGCCAGTAAATCAGAATGTCTTATAATGGGGATTTTAACATTTCAGATATTGACTGGAACTTGTGAATTGGTCACTCGCACACTAGCAAGACTTTGGTGGATTTATTGGATGACTTTTCTACAACAACAGCAACATGTTCGAGAGGCAACCAGAGGGAGTAATACTCTTGATCTGATTATCAGCAGTGATTATTCATGCATTAAGAATTTGCAGATAAAGGAACCACTGGGTGACAGTGATCACAATGTACTGATGTGGGTATTACTTAAAGATGTAAATACCACCAAGGCTAAAGGGAAGGGCTTTTGCTTTCCTAAATGTGACTACAGGGGTCTCACATAGTTTTTAAATTCTGTACAGTGGGATCAACTGATGAAGTTACCAACGTTGAATTCTAAATGGGAAGCCTTCAGGGACTTAATTTTGGAGGTTGGTGAGGGGAACAAAGGGTGCTCTTACCAAGAAAGGCTTATGTTTTGCAAATTGCAGCACCTGGAGAGTAGGCACCTGCAAGATCTGATTGAGATGTTTAAGGCCTTGAATGGGTTGAGCAAGCTGAATGGTGATGGGATTCTTTCTTTTTCTCAGATTAAGAACTTGAGGGGGCATAGATTCAAATTGAGGAAAGACAGTTGTAGAATAGATGAATGGAATAGAAAGGATGCAGGTAGTTGATTGGTGGAACGGACTTCCTTCTTTTGTTGCGGAAGTTGATAGCCTAAAAAAATTTAATGCTGAGCTGGATAGACATTTGGAATGAATGGAGGGGTGAAATGGGAATTGTTTTTTTTGGCTGATGCTCCATAGCTTGCTTTCTTGCATCGTATGCCTATATTAATGCTAATGTCTAGAATTGATCAACAGTCCATACTCCTTTACAAAAAAATTCACCATCTGCCACTAGTTGAGAGGGGAAAAGATTTTATTGCCCCAATGTAAAGAACAAAGGACTATTTTCCAGTACTTCAAACAAAAAAATTCATGGAATTAGTGATGCAAAAAGATGTTAATAAAAGAGAGCGCTTTCTGTTATGTTTTTAGTGTATATAAAAAGCAGTATAGAATTCTTTCAAGGCATTCAGAGAAGAGCTTGTTGACAAACTCCTAAAGTATACAAAGAATTGAATTTTAATGCTACTTTTAAGTTTTAAGCTACATTTGTAGCTTAAAACTTAAAGAAAGTTTTAAGCTACAAATTGCATTTTCTAGAAAATTGCATTTTTATTTCATCCTCCTTAATTTGGATGATATCGGTGATAAATGCAGAGAAAGATTCCAGTTTGTTTCTTGCATATAAAAATGGTATGAAGGCAAGTGGAGTTAAAGAATAGCAGACTATAAGGAGCTTGACCAACTCCAGAATTGTACGAAGTACTGGGTTTTAGTGCTACATTTGGGATTTAAACTACATGTCTAGCTTAAAATTCATTTTCTATATTTGAATCTTTTCCTCCTCCTGAATTTGGTATTATCAGTGATTAACATTAGGAAGGATTTCACACCAGGATGGTTCTTGCATAGAAAAGACAATTGGAGTCCCAATGTGCTTTGCTAATTGCTGTTTGACACTTTTGAGAAAACGCTGGGGAGAGGCATACAAGCGGGAACAGTGGTTCAAAACATTTTTAGCCCACAGAAATTCACATTTTGTTAAAGCTTGTTAAATTATTTACTAAGAAACTAATAAATCAAAATTGCTGATTTTTCTTAAAACCAGACAAAAACCACAATATGTCCTTAAAAGCAAACTTTTAAAGACATTATTTCCAGTAGTGCCAGATACATATAGAAAACATTTTATTATGAGGGGAACAAAAAGTTTAAATTTGTTGTCTTATTTTATTTATTTATTTTGTTATTATCCACTTTAAATTTGTAATAGTAAGCCATTAACAAATTGTTTTTATTTTTAATATTCTATGTAGTTTTTTGCTAACCAGTTTTGAAAATTCATGTTTTTCATAATGAATATGTGGTAATACTCTTCTTTTCCTTGGTCGGATTACTGTTTCGAAACTTCTGATGTCAATGTTTGCTCAGATCGTGTCAGTGAAATTATTCTTGCAGGAATGGAATCCTTTATCCCACACTCCACTTCAAAATCTCATCCTTTATCTAAACCTTGGTTTTCCAATAAATGTGCTAAGACTGTCCAAGAGAAGAATGTTGCATATAGTAATTGGCTTGTTTCTAATTCTTCAGTTTCATTTTCTGCCTACACCAAAGCTCACAACAATTGTAAAGCAGTTATTAATCAGTCCAAACTAGGGTTTGAACAGGCTAAGAGTAGAAAACTTGCTTCTTGCCCTAATGGTAGCCGAGCATTCTGGTCTCTTGCCAAAGCTATTGGCCGCAACTTTTGCCCATCTCTGCTCCCACCTCTGTCCAAACCAGATGGTTCTGTTGTCACTTCAGCCAAGGATAAAGCTGACCTGCTAGCATCCCATTTTTCTTCCAGCTCATGTATTAATGATCTTGGTAAAACACCTCCCACCATTCCCAACACGCTCTATTCAATGCCTCCTGTGGTCTTCCGTCAAAAGGATATCAGAAGGATTTTGATGAATCTTGATGCTAAGAAAGCTCCAGGTCCTGATGGTATTTCTCCACTGTTCTCAAAACCTGTGCTCCTGAACTTAATCCTATTCTTTGCCGCCTTTTTTTCACTTTCTTATTCCAAAGGTGTTTTTCCTTCTGCTTGGAAATTTGCTCATATCCAGCCAGTTCCTAAAAAGGGTGACAAATCCCTCCCATCCAGTTATCGTCCCATTGCAGTTACTTCTACGTTTTCTAAAGTAATGGAGAAATCAATTAACCGCCAACTCTTAAACTACCTAGAAACCTTCCATCTGATCAACGAACGCCAGTATGGATTCCGTCAGTGTCAATCCACTGCTGATATTCTGGTTTATGTTACCCATTTATGGACTAATTCAATGGAAAGGTTCGGTGAAACACAAGTAGTTGCTCTTGACATCTCAAAGGCTTTTGATCGTGTTTGGCATAAAGGTCTTCTAAACAAGCTTCCACCTTATGGTTTGCCAACTGTTTTTAGTAATTGGTTATCCAGTTTTCTCTCTGATCACTCACTGAGGGTGATGGTAGATGGCTCTCTGTCTTCTAACTTCTCCACTAATGCCGGTGCCCCCCAAGGTTCAGTTCTTTCCCCCACTCTTTTCCTCTTGTATGTCAATGACCTTCTTCCATTGACTGGAAATCCTATCCATAGTTTTGCCGATGATAGCACATTGCATTCAACTTTCCATTTTGAGAAACCTTGTCCTGCTCAATCAGCTTCAGCTTCTCGAAAATCTGCTACCAATTCCTTAAATGCCGATCTCCAGGTAATTCTCCAGTGGGGCAAAGACAACTTAGTTGATTTCAACCCTTCTAAAACTCAGTCTTGTCTTATATCTCGCAAAAAGGATTCTTCTGCTCCTATGCTTATCTTTAGTGACACTCCAATTTCTAGGAAAAATGATATATCTCTTTTGGGGATTACCCTGACTTCTAATCTCTCTTGGCACAAGCACATTACAAATATTGCTTCCTCTGCATCTAAAAAACTTGGTCTTCTCTTTTGCTCTCGGCGTTACTTTTCTTCCAAACAGCTGCTCACGATTCATCTCTAACAGAGTCTCTCAACTTGCTTTCTCCCTGACGTACTGTTTCTGCTGCATGCCTCTTCTACAGATATTTCCATGGGCACTGTTCTTCTGAATTGGCTTCTATAATTCCCGCTCTCTCTTTCAAAACAGTCCGAACACGTGCCGCCACCAGCCAACATCCATTCACTGTCCTACTTCAAACCCAGAGAATCAACTTTTCATCTTCCTCATTTATTCATTCAACTGCCGTTTTCTGGAACAACCTTCCTTCATAATTATTTCCTGAAAATTACAATCTACGGAAGTTCAAGTCCAATGTCAACAAATATCTTCTTTCGTCTTCTCAACCTCCAACCCAAGCACGATACTAAGTACTATAGGTTCTAATACCTCTCGTGTTTGGGGTTCACATAAAAAAAAAAAAAAAAAAAAAAAATTTCCCAAATAGAGAAAAATTGTAGAAAGATATCCAGATATAGAAAAATACACATTTTCTAAAGATTTGGTTACAGTGATTTCTTAGTTTATGCGTGTTTAAATTACACAAATTTAAAATAACATGCAACAGCCATATTTACGAAACGTGCCACGAGATCGGGAGTACATACCCAAACAGATATTGAACTTCAACGAAACAGATTTATTTTGGAAAAAAATACCTAGTTTCATTTTTATTTCCATTGCTGAAAAGACTGTGCCTGGCTTTAAGGTGGCAAAATATTGGCTAACACTTCTGTTTGGTGCAACCTGTGTGCAGTTACCATTATCAAACCACGATGCCCTTAAAAATCATGGCAGGTCGTAAATGGCCATTTACCAGTAGCCAAACCCTAGAGAGTGGATGACTGCTGTTATTTTCAGAAGTTATCTTGGATCTCAGTTACGATCAGAATTGGAAGTGTATTACAAGGCAGAAGGAAATTTCCTTCAACATCTTAATCATTCTTGATAATGTCACAAGCCACCCACTTGGTATTGTTGATGTCTGTTCCAGTATCAAGATTGGTTTTTTTCCCCGCAAATACAACCTCAATACTGTAGCCTATGGACCAACATGTGATTAAATCTTTTAAGGCTCAGTATTTAAAGTGCATTCTGATGCAATTAGATCAGCATCTAATTGACAAAACCAACCATGAACAATTCAGTATGCTGCAATATCGGCGAGTCTTCAATATAAAAGATGCATTAAAATTAATTGATGCTGCATGATGTGAAGTTCCACATAACTGTATTCAAATTTCATGGCATAAATTATGTCCAGATCATAGCAAATCCTTCAAAGGCTCTGATACTGATGAAGATTATGCACAAACTAAAGACAAATGCATGAAACTCTCTAAAAAAGATAGGGTTCACTGAAGCGGAGGCAACTGATGTTGATGATTTAATTGATTCACGTCATCAAGAATTGTCAAATGAAGATCTGTTTGCACTGGAGCAGCATCACATTCAAGAGGAGGAGTAGCAGCAGCAAGTGAAAGCCCAGAGGTTAAAGAAGAACAGAGCCTGACAGTGAAAGGAATATTGAAAGCATTAAATCTTATAGATTAAGGACTAAATCTGTTAGCTGATGAAGACCCTAATGTTGAAGGAAGCTCTAAAGTGCAATGTAAAGTTATGCTAGAACGTGATTGCTACTACAAGTTGTTGCATGAGAAGAGGCAACGTGCAAAGCAACTAACTCTGGATTCCTTTTTCAAGTGCTCAGAGGAGCAGTCAAGTGTACTCTCCACCTCCTGGATTAGTGTAACACCACCAACCTATCTGTTCCGAATTCGAGGGAATGGAATCTGACCACGATGATCTCTCTCATCAATCTGCCTTCACCTTATTCACTTATTCTTAGCAGATACCACCACACAGATGGCACCGTTTCAAAGCTTGTTAGCTTCTCAGTGGGTGGCCAGGTACCCTGGTGTTGCAATAGCGGCAACCCAGTTATGAAGTATAACTTCATAATATCATAATATGAGAGATGCCTAATGGTGTGCAGTGATATAGACTATAAAATAGCATTAGGCTTTGCTCTTAAATATTTTATAGTCTATATCACTCCACACCATCAGGCATCTCTCATATTGTGAAGTTATACTTCATAACTGGGTTGTCCTTATTGCAACACCAGGGTACCTGCCCACCCACCGAGAAGAAGCCAACAAGCTTTGAAACGGTGCCATCTAGGTGGTGGTATCCGCTGAGAATAAGTAACAATAGTCTTCTCCACTGGTGAAGTGTTACTTATTCGAGGTAGTACAGTACCATGGCAACTTGTTGTGAAGGCATTCACAATATGAGATATAATCAAAACTATGCCAATTTAATTAATTAATTTAACTACTTTGGTTTGTTTGTTTGTTTGTTTTTAGTTAGTTGTTGGCGCATTGGCTTCTGTGGTCATAATGCACCTCCCAAGGATTTTGCAGTACTCTGATCCAAGCCCTAGGCGGGATTTGAACCCGCGACCTTTGGGTTGCCAGACAAGCACTTTACCCGCCCGGCTAGCCCGGTCGGCTACTACTTTGGTAGATGGCTACGTTAAAATGATGCTTTTGCTCTAACCTAAATGATAGTCTCATAGGTCTATTATTGCATTTTTTGGTGATTATTTACATTATGCATGGATTTAAATTACTCAAGAGTTCTGGAACATAACCCTCGTGTAAATTTAGAAGTCACTGTATATAACAAAGTATGCTTCCTTTTTGTTTGATAAAGTGTTTTCTTTAGCTTAATCCTGGGGTAAGTTTTTATCAGTCTTTTTAATAAAACTGATGCAATTTTTACCAAAAAATTTAAATAATATTAATTTCAAGAAATTCTCTCTAGGAACTGGAACTGCCTTTTATTAAAATAGCAGCACCAGAGATTGTGTCAGGTGTGTCTGGAGAATCTGAAAGTAAAATAAGAGATTTATTTGAAAAAGCAATTTCTAATGCACCTTGTATTCTTTTTATTGATGAAATTGATTCTATTACACCAAAAAGAGAAACTGCACAAAGGGAAATGGAAAGGAGGATTGTTGCCCAGCTTTTAGCATGTATGGATGGTAAGTTTCTGTTTGTTACTAGATGTTGCTGTGAGGTTTTCATTCAAATTTGTTTTAATTATTCTTTCAATTCATAGAAAGTTATTAGCTTGCTTTTACACTTTGAACTTGCTAAACCTTAACTTCCTTTTATCCACATGGATTGAGCATTTTTCTTATAAATCATACACCTATGAGCCAAAACATTATGACCATCTACCTAATATGATGTTGGTCCTCCACGTGCAGCCAAAACAGCTTGTACCCGGCGAAGCATAGACACTACAAGATTTCTAAATGTGTCTTGTGGTATCTGGTACCAACATGTAACCAGAAGATCCTTTAACTCCTGTAAGGTCCGTGATTGAGACCCTGCAGATCGGAGTTGCTATTCCAACACAAACCACAGATGCTCGATGGGATTGATGTCTGGGGAATTTGGAGGCTGGGGCAATACCTGGAAGTCTTCTTCATGTTCCATGAACCAGTCTCGAACAATTAGGTAGGTAGTAGACATCACAGTGCCCAGCACATGGATGACTAGACCCAGGGTATCCCAGCAGAACATCACCCAAAGCATGACACTGCCACCACCAGTTTGTGTTCGTCCTACGGTGCATCCAGGTGCCATCACTTCCCCAGGTAAACAATGCACATGTACTCAGCCGTCTACATGGTGCAACGGAAACATGATTCATTGGACCAGACGACCTTTTTCCAATCGCTCAAGGTCCAGTTTCAATGCTCGCATGCTCAGTGTAGGCGCTGTCGCTGGTGAACCCTGGTTAGCACGGGCACTCGGAGCAGTGTGCGGCTACGCAACCTCATTTTCAGCAGGGTTCAATGTACAGTGTGTGACACATTACTTCCATCACCAGCATTCTAATTACCAGCAAGTTGCGCCATAGTTGCCCTTCTGTTGCCAATTGCCATCCAGAAGAGCCTTCGCTCACCTCGATGAGCCATGTTTGTTCAACATCTCACTGCCGGTTCGTGTGTTTTCCCTCCTCGGACCACTTTCGGTAGGTACTGACCACAGCTGACCATGAGCACCCCACCAGCTGTGCTGTTTTGGATATGCTCTGACCAAGCCATCTGGCTGTTACAGTTTAGCCTTTGTCAAATTCGCTTAAGTCTACTGCCTTTGCTATCTGAAGAACAAGAGTAACAGTGATTAATGGAGCTCAGTATCAGGTGTTTTTTATACCATGTCCCGACCCGCGCACACACCATAATTCACCTGCAGTTGCTTCGATTTGCATAATGACTCACTGGTCATAATGCTTTGCCTCATTGGTTTATTACTTAATTAAAACTCCATGTAATGTCCTTTGTGCAGTGCATTAGAGATCTCTAATCTTTTTTATGAGTGACCTAAAGGCCAACTGTGCCCGTTCAAAAATCAAACTGACAGCAGTTACAACACTGAAAATCACTTCTTTAAATTTATAACTGATATTTGGACTCGCATAATTTGCAGTCTTCAAAAAAAAAAAATCAGTATTATAAATGAAAAAAGGCACTAGTCATGTTTCGATAAAATTCCTTCCTAATGAAATTTTTTATTGTAAATAAAAAATTTCATTAGGAAGAAACACACATAAAGAAATTTCATGTGTAAAGTCTAGAATTTAGAAACTGATACTTGCTATAATTAACGTGCCTTTCTAAGAATAATATTGATGAATAATTTAAGTTTTGCCATGAATTTTGAACCAAGAAAACAAAATAGCAGAGAACTAATATTTCTCCTTAATTTCAACTAGAATTCAAAAAGTTAGCAGTCTTATATGAAAAGTTGTAACCAGTAGTAAAATATGGGTATTTCAATGTCATTCAAAAACAGAAAGTCAAAGTAATCATTGGAAAACTCTTAAACTCACCCCTCCCCCAAATCAAAAAAACATATAAGATAGGCAAGCCATACAAAGCCCAGCTCTAAGTGGCCACAGGTACACTGAATCTCACATTACAAATTACAAAGTTAAAGATATTTTACAAAGTTTGTTGCAGACATTCTCTCAGATATGCCAAGCTCTGCTTGCTACCTGGGAGTCCAAAATGCTGATGGAACTGATATTCAGGTGACACTCAAGTGAACTCGATTTCAGCAATATTCCAGTTAGTCTGTGACAGCCAAATCCTCTGCTTGCACCTTCACGATGGTGGGACGTTAGTAACCCTGGGTATACCCCCATGTGTAAGTCCTGAAATATGGCACCAAGCATACTATAGATGACTACCCAGGTGTGAACCAATGTAAACAGGTTTGAGGTTGGTGTTCACACCACATGGAGGAATGCCATCCCTCTGTGTTACCAGGAAATACTAGGTAGATGACACCCATCAACCGCTGCAATACCACCACTTTGCTTATTGGAGGCTTGAAGTGGTGCAACCCATGTTTAATCTCCAGCAACCCCCCACTCTTTCATCATGCAGTATGACATGTCTTTTGAGGTTATGATAGACATCATGGCAAGATCCAATCTTCTTTACATTTCGAGGGTACAGCTCTAAACGATGTTTGCCGGTTGCTAGATAGTGCACTGAACCGACCCTATTGGAAGCTCTTTGGAAGGCTTCCAGATCAGCTAATGTATAATCTTGCTGTCTATACTCTGCCAGATAGTGACTGGAGGGAGTCCGAGTTGTGTGCGTGTGCGTGCATGCGTGCAGAGGGCATTGTCAAGGCCACATTATCAGGAAGCTGGGTATATTCTTGCCATGTGTATGCCATATCCAAAAATTTAATTACTTCATACAGCATGTCTCACCTCTCCACCCACCTTTTCTTACTATTAAATAAACCATGAATTGTCAAACCAATAGAATAAACTTATCAGTGAAAAGATCTAAACCTCCCAAACACTTCCTCATTTATTTCACAAATATACATGGTCTGAATTTCGATCTCAGTGATGTCCATTTCCACTTAATCTGCCAAACCCTATGTACTTCTTCTGACAGAATCCCAGTTATCAAATTATTCAACCACTGCTCATCTCAATTGTCCAAACATTTCGCTGTATGATACCTTTCGCTTCAAAGGTGGTACTTGTGCATCTGTCCGTTCTGATATATCCTCTCAGTGACTTAGTAATTTGGAATCTCCACTTTTCCGTCTTCTCAGGCACCTCCGTAGCCAGGTGGGAAGGAGCAACAGTGCGTAGCACACGCTTCTTGATTAGACCGGGGTTCGAGCCCGTCACCACCAAATACGGAGGATGCGGAAAGGTCAGGGAATGACCACCGCATATCCCCGGAGCAATATGGCCTTAATTGCTAATGCTCCTAAAAACCAAACAACAATATGAACAACAATTTTCCATCTTCTCTGTCTTAAAATCTCCCAACCACATTTTGTCAAATTCATCTGTTGCCTCTATCGTTCTTCCAACTTCACTAATCACTTGGAACTCTTTGACTTCCTCCCTTTGAAACTTGACTTTCTCCGGTCAAATTTTTTTAACAGTGAGGTAATTTTCTTTGGTAATTTTAATGTTCACAACTCCATCTGGCTTCTGTTTTCTAGTCACATGAACCAAAATGGTTGAGATGCTCAGGCTTTTGCAGTTAATAATGACCTCGCAGAGATTGTTCATTTACCACCAGAATACCAGACAATCCTGACCATGCAGCCAACATTCTTGATCTTTCTCTCACAAATAACCCTTCTAAGTACGGTCGAGGTGAGTGGTCCTCTAGACACCTCAGATCACAATTGGTGATGGTCTCTTCTCCAACTCTCGGCCACTCTCAATCTTGTGTTGTTTGGCATTATATGACTACTGAATACAGTGCTGTTTCTTGTATTCAGTTTATCATGCGAACTCCTCTGACCATTTGGTCGTCCCGGAGTATAAACAGAAAATTTATTTATTTATTTATTATTTATAAGAATGCAAAATGGGATTATCTGTGAGACTTTTTCTTTTCCTTGGTCAGATTACCATTTCGGATCTTGATGGCAATGTTTGCTCAGATCACGTCAATGATATTATTCTTGTAGGGATGAAATCCTTTATTCCACACTCGACCTTACAATCTCATCCCTTATCTGAACCTTGGTTTTCCGGTAAATTTGCTAAGGCTGTTCAAGAGAAGAATGTTGCATATCATAATTGGCCTGTATCCTCTGCCTACACCAAAGCTCACAACAATTGTAAAGCATTAGCATTAGCATTAGTAGAGGCATTTGATGCAAGAAAGCAAGCTTATGCAGCATCAGCCAAAAAAAAAACACTTCCACTTCACCCCTCTGTTCGTTCAAAATACCTGTCCAGCTGAGCCTTAAACTTATTTAGGCTATCAACTTCCATGACAGGGGATGGAGGTCTGTTCCACCAACCAACCACAAAAGCAGTTATTAATCAGTCCAAACTAGATTTTGAACAGGCTAAGAGTAGAAATTTGTTTCTTGTCCAAGTGGTAGTCGGGCATTCTGGTCTCTTGCCAGAGCTGTTGGCTGCATCCTTTTTACATCTCTGTTAAAATCAGATGATTCTATTGCCGCTTCAGCCAAAGGTAAAGCTGACCTGCTAACTTCCTACCTTTCTCCTAATTTGTGTATTGATGATATTGGTTAACCATCTCCTACCATTCCCAGTACAATCCATTCAATGCCTCCTGTGGTCTTTGATTAAAAGGAGTCAGAAACATTTTGAATAATCATGATGCTAAGAAAGCTTTAGGTCCCAATGGTATTTTTCTTCTTGTTCTCAAAACCTGTGTTCCTGAGCTTACTCCTTTTCTGTATTCCTTTTTTCACTTTCTAATTCCAAAGATGTTTTCCTTCTGTTTGTAAATTTGCTCATATCCAGCCAGTCCCTATAAAGGGTGACAAATCCCTCCCATCCAATTATCATCTCATTGTTCTTACTTTTACTCTTTCTAAAGTAATGGAGAAATCAATTAACTGCCAACTCTTAAACTATCATCAAATCTTCCATTCAATCAACGATCATCAGTATGGATTTCATCAGTGTGTCCGCTGGTGATATTCTTGCTTCTTTTACCCATCTATGAACAAATTCAATGGAAAAGTTTAGTGAAACTCAAGAAATTGCTCTTGACATTTCAAAGGCTTGAGATCGTGTTTGGCAACGTGTTTGAGAACGTTTTTTCCAACTGTTTTTTGTAATTGAGTATCCAGTTTTCTCTTAACTGCTCACTGCAGATGATGGTAGATGGCTCTCTGTTTTCTATCTTCTCCATTAACGCTGGTGTTCAGGTTCAGTTCTCTCACCCTCTCTTTTCCTCTTGTATATTAATAACCTTCTTCCACTGACTAGAAATCCTATCCATAGTTTTGCCGATGATAGCACATTGCATTCCACCTTTCAGTTTGAGAAACTTTGCCCTGCACTAACAGCTTCAACTTTTGGAATATCCACTGTCAATTCACTGCCTAAATGCTGATCTCCAGGTAATTCTCCAATGGGGCAAAGATAACTTTGTTAATTTTTTAATTCTTCTAAAATCAGACTTTTATATCTTGCAAGGATTCTTCTGCTCCTATGCTTATTTTCTACAATGCTCCAATTTCTAGGCAATATCATATATCTCTGTTGGAAATTATCCTGACTTCTAACCTCTCTTGGCATAAGCACATTACAAATATTGCTTCGTCTTCATCTAAAAAACTTGGTTTTCTCTTTCACTCTTGGCGTTACTTTTCTTCCAAACAGCTGTTCACTCTCTGTACAAATCACAAATCTGCCCTACCATGGAATATTGTTCCTCCAAAACTCTGTCTTCTAGATTCCATTCAAAAGAGAGCACTTAAGTTAATTAATGACTCATCTCTAACAGAATCTTTCCACTCTCTGTCTCACGGACATTCTGTTTCTGCTGCTTGCTTCTTCTATAGATTCTTCCTTGGGTACTGTTCTTCTGAATTGGCTTCTTTAATTCCCACTGTTTCTTGCAAAGCTGTCTTAACATGTGCCTTAACCAGTCAACATCCTTTTACCATCCAACTTCGAACTAACAGAACTAACTTTTCTTCTTCCTCATATATTCAGTTAACTTCCTTTCTCTGGAAGAACCTTCCTTCTTACGTATTTCCTGAAAATTACAATCTACAGAAGTTCAAGTCTAATGTCAACAAGTATCTTCTTTCATCTTCTAAACCTTCAGCCCATGCACGGTATATAGATTCTAATACCTCTTGTTTTTGGGGGTTTCATTAAAAAGAAATACAACAACATTGTAGCTGAAAGCTTAATAGCTTGAGCTATTAAGCATCAACCTGGAAAGCTCTTTGTATGAATAACACTGAATGAAGCAGATATTGCTCTTCTTTTAAACAAAGGTTTTTTGTGTACTTAGTAAAAGAAATACTTTCTCCTCTCATTTTATACCATCTAAACAATAAAATACAGAAATACTGATATTTCACTTGTGTCATCATCACATTGTGATTGTTAAGCAGATGTCTTTCCCTTGTGAGATGAAATTTAAAAAAATCTATAACAGTTCACAGTGCTAAATTGAGTTTTGACTGTAAATTGAGAGCTTAAAATAAATTCTCTTGGTATGAAATATTATACTTCGATTCAGAATTACATGAGGTTTTTATCTCATTTCAGCAACTGGAATAAAATTTGGAATTTAATAATAAAAATTTTTCCTGTATAGACTATGAAAATTATGTGGAAACCTACATCACAAAAATCTAAGGGTACTTTGACACTGAGAAGAAAAAAAGAAAGATGATAAATCATAGATTAAGATTATTTGATTAATTCTTGAAAAAGTTATGTTATATCAGTATTTTTAAAAATCATTTTTAGTAGTTTTTCAAATTTCTGTATATATGATAGTATTAGCTGTTTTATAGTTATACTATTCATAACCATGAAATAATATCAGACTGTTTTGACTGCTGTTATTCTCTTTGTCTACATTTATTTCATGACAGTGAACCTTTGAAGACATTCTCTGATTCAGAATCTGTTTTTCAGAAACTTAATTTCAGACTTGCAGCTTACAGAGGCCACAGTGTTATATTGATTTGAAATGTGTAACAAATGTAACATTTGAATAATATTTTTGATATATAAAGAACAATATACACTCACAAAATTTGATTTTATTAAATGTACAAAATGAGCCAGGGCAGTCAATTTTAAAAACTCCTTGACTAAGTAAAGAATTTGAATTTGCCAAATTACAAATAGGCCATCTTAATGAACATAGTAGCTTGCCATTTATTTTTTGAAGATAATATCCTTGAAGTGCCTTTAGCCAGCGGGTGGTTGATTGCTGGAACAGACTTCCATCTGTTGTTGTTGTGGAAGTTGATAGTTTAAATAAATTTAAGGCTGAACTAGACAAACATTTGGAGTGACTGGATGGGCAAAATGGAAAGGTGTGTTTTTTTTTTTTTTTGCCTGATGCTGTATAAGCTTGCTTTCTTGCATCATATGCCTCAACTAATGCTAAGTGACCTCGGTCGCTGCACAGGCATTCTAATTTTCCATGATGCAGCATAGCATCTCCGAAGGAATTATAGCAGTTTCTTCACAAATTCTTTCTTTCAGCTCTTCAGTATTGTGTGGGCAATGAGAATGCACCGGCTTTTAAGTGCACCCCCATTACAAAAAAAAGTCACATGTTCACAGGTCTAGGAACGTTGGGGGCCAAGAAATATCGCTATTCCTGGAGATGATATGATTATGAAAAAGCAGTCATATAGTATCTATTGACACCCAGTGCTATGAGACATCATGCCATCTTGTTGAAACAAACTAGCCTCATTAACTTGAGGAAACCTAGTACTAGTTCATCATTCAAAAAAGCTGGGATTATGTTACATAACAGCCTGATGTCACACAACCCTTCTATTATCATCTCAAAAAAAAAAAAAAAAAAAAAAATTGGCCAATAATGCCATGAGATGAAATTGCACATTGTACTTACTCATTCACAATGCAATGATTTTTGGTGGAATTTGCAAGAATTTTCTTCCAACCAATAACAAAAGTTTTGTTTATTCACAAAACTATTTAGATGAAAATGAGATATTCATAGATTGTGAATAAAATCTTTATCATGATCTGTTTGAGTCAGCATTGCTTGATAAAAATTTTTACAGGTAAGGAGATCGTGAGGCTTTAATTCAGTGGTTTTCAATCAGGGTGCAACAACATTCCAGGAGTGGCACATAATTTGGGTTTAAGTTACTTAAACTTATTATTTTTTTTAACTTTATATATTTATTTCATTATAAAAAGGTATCTGATTAATTTGGTAGTGATCTATAATTGATGTTTATTTTGTACCTCTATATAAAGAATAAAATTATTATATATAATTTGTATTATGAATTGTAATTTTGTTTATACCGTAGTCATATTACTGTAATAACTATCATATAACATATTTTTTATTATTGTGTGCGTGCACACACTCACGCACAGATCTAACAGGCAGAAAATTGAGTAGGGGTGCCACAAAATAAAATAAATTACTAGGGGTGCCATTATTAAAAAAGGTCGGAAACCACTGCTTTAATTCTTGCAGTACCTTGTAAGGATGGAATTTAAGTTCCAGTACATATTTGTCTTACATTCCTATTGGATAAGTTCAGTGACAGTGCATGCCGACGTGCAGAACTTTGGACTCCATATGAGAGCAGTCCTGACATTTGTGATGTTTTCTGGTGTGTGAGCACCTCTTATTCTACCGGAGGATTCTTTTCGAGAGAACCAGTTTCTTTAAAACTACTTATGTGTTTTAATGGCATCAACAGACAGTACAGTATCTTGACACTTAAGCTTAAAGGGAATGCAAAATAAATCAAGAGGCCTTGAACAGTTTTTCAACAAATATTACTTATGCATAATTAAACCCTGATAAAATGTGTCTCTGTAGGTGATATGCCCAATTACCTTGCAGAAAATAAAAATCAGGTAGTCATAGCTTAAGCTTAAAGGGAATGCAAAATAAATCAAATAGCCTTATAATTATCTTTGTTTTTGTAAAATGCCTTGACTGCGAAAGCATGTTGTGCACCACTCCACTGTTCTGTGATTACTAAACGGCATGATGTGAAAAATAGTATGTGAGGTGATGCAATCCTCCCAACTGGTACCAGAAACCTGGTTTTTAAAATTGTCCATTTCCAAAGTTATGCTATTAGTCCATTGTCCAAAGTTATGCTGAAATGTTTCTGAAACATCTCTGTCAATTGTGCTAGTATGACTAATTGAATTGTTAAGAACCATATAAGAGATTTGATATTTTTGTAATTTAGTGTATATTATATTTCTATAAATAGTTCATCAATCAATATAATGCAGACCAATATAATCATAGTGAGACAGATTTTTATTTTCTGTATGATGATTGGGCATGTTGCCTGCAGAAACACAGGGTTTTATTATGCATTAGTAATATTCATTGAAGAATTAGATTACCCTGTTAGTAGCTACTGGAGTGGAAAGTGGTGTACGTTTTTTTTCTTTGTGCTTTATAAATGAGTGATAATTTTTAAGAACAAAATTTATGTAAACTTTTGCATGAAATAAGACATTGCAAGTGAGACAATTCAGATGTGAAACAAGTTTATGGTGATGTGCTTATGTTCCTAGAAGATGTTTTCACTGGGTTTACCAGCATTAAAGAAGGCAGGGAAAAGGTAGGTATTCTGTGGTGATGAGTGAAGTGGGCAATGTAACACTTCACACAACTGATGAAAATGTTCAGATAGTGAAAAGTTAGTCTTTCATATAAGTAATTAACTTTATACTTAATTGTTGAAACTTGTTGAAGTGTAAAAGTTAACAGAATAAATAAATATGTTTTGATTTTAAGTTTTATCATGAATTTTGAACCAAGAAAACAAAAATAGCAGAAAACTAAAATTTCTCCTTATATTTCAACTAGAATTCAAAAAGATAGCAGTTTTTTTTTTAAAAAGTTGTAACTAGCAGTAAAATACAGGTATTTCTGTATCATCCAAAAATGGAAGGTCAAAGTAAAGTATTCAGTTTTCCACTCTTAAATCCTCACTCCCAAAAGTCAAAAAAGCATATAAAATAGGCAAACTACTCATATGCAGTACTTTTCGTTTGTCAGTAAGGTGTAAGGTATGTTAGTGTCTACCGGCTCCTGGGATTTCTCCCATCTCTGGCCCGATACATTGTATTGGGCCAGAGATTTGAAGTATGTGGGGGTCATGTGCTGTATATTGTGTTGTGCCCTTTGTTCCTCCGGTCTATTAGCCACCGAGCCCCTAGTGGGACCTGACGTTACCACACCGTGCCACGGGGAGGCTGACCAGGTGCACCACTGATGCTAGAGAACTCTGGCGGGTCCTGCCACCTACTTTCCTGGGATTTCAGTGGCTAGGACCAGATTTGAGAATAAGATGATCGCTGTTTCTTGAGCAATGGCTGTAATTAGTATTAGTAATGGCCGCATGGTGCAAGAAAGCCTATGGCTTATGCTGCATCAGCCAAAAAAAAATAAAAAAAATATCCGAACAAAACAATGATAAAAATAAAAAATAAAATAAATAGATAATAATAATTAATATAAAAAAAGATAATTAAACCTATCATCCTATGTGCTTCCCTTACCCGAAAGTACTATCCAGATGACCTTTGAATTTCCCCAAACTGTCGGCCTCTACCACCCATGAAGGCAACGTATTCCAATAATTTATAACTCGCTGGCTAAAATAAAACTTCCTGCAGTCCAATCTAAACATTTCCCCCCGTAACTTGAATTTATGTCCCCTAGTTCTAGCATTATTTATAATCTTGAAAATTTCGTCCTCATTCATTTTACTGATGCCTCTCAGAGCCTTAAACACCTCAATCAAATCTCCTCTAAGGTGTCTAGTTTCCAAACTCTGCAACCCACATATTTGAAGTCTTTCTTCATAGGGACGCCCTTTTGCTGATCTCACCAGGCGAGTTACCCATCTTTGCACCCTTTCATGAAGCTCGATGTCTTTCTTTAGGTGCGGTCTCCATACTTGAACAAAGTATTCTAAGTGTGGTCTAACATAAGCCTTATATAATGGGATTATCACGTCCCTATCTCTACTTGCAAAAGTTCGATAGATCATCGATAGGACACCATGGGCCTTCCTTGCAACCTGTTTACAATGCTCAGAGAATTTCATGTCTGACCGTATCGTAACACCCAAGTCCCTTTCCTCCAGTACTGGGTTTAGTTGAACTCCACCAAGTGAATAAGTTATTTTGGGATTACTGTTTCCCAGGTGTAATACCTTTGTTGGATTAAAGCATAGCTGCCATTTTTCTGACCATTCCTGAAGTCTATCTAGGTCTCTCTGAAGAAGCTCAGCTTGACAGTGATCATTAACTACTCTACCAATTTTAACATCATCTGCAAATTTAGACATCACTCCCTCTATCCCTTCATCAATGTCATTTATGAAAATTAAAAACAACAGTGGTCCTAATACTGATCCTTGGGGAACCCCACTTCTTACATCAACCCAATCTGAGGAATAGCCATTTATCACAACCCTCTGCCTCCTGCCCTGAAGCCATCCTTCTATCCATCTAAGGATTTTCCCAGTGATTCCAACCTGTTCCAGCTTATAAAGCAAGCACTCATGTGGGACTGAGTCAAAAGCTTTGCTGAAATCTAAATAAACAATGTCGAAATTATTCCCTAAATCCAGCTCGTGAGTGACCCTTTCGAAATAGCGAACCAGATTTGTTAAACATGATTTTCTCTTAAAAAAACCATGCTGAGAATCCTTGAGAATTTCAATTTGATCCAAATGATCCTGAATTCCACCCTTGATCATTGCCTCCTTGATTTTCCCTACTACTGAAGTCAGACTGACAGGTCGATAATTTCCAACTTCACTTTTAGAGCCACCCTTATGTATGGGAGATACATTGGCACTTTTCCAATCCGAGGGAATCCCCCCCCCCCCAGAGTCTAGTGATGCTCGCATAATTAGCCTCAATGGTTCAATGCACTCGCTAGCCACCTCCCTTAAGATTATAGGGTATATTCCATCAACTCCAGGAGCCTTACTGGTCTGTAGGCTCGAAAGTTTTTTCATTAAATAATCTTGCGAAATTTCAATATCATTAATTACATATTTTTTAACTTCGCTCCCACAATTTCCTATTGCCACAAAAGGTTTTTCATTTGTAAATATCGATGCAAAATAACTGTTGAGTTCACCTGCAATGGCAGCTGGTGTATTTAATACTATCCCCTTTCCCTTATGTAAAGGTCCGATCTGGTTTGTCCTGCTCTTCTTGGCATTTATTCCCCCTCTTTGCTCTGTTTGCTAGTGATTTCTCATAAACTGCCTTTGCCTGTCGGACCTTTTCTGTGGCTCTATTACATATCACCTTGTAGCTCTTATAGGCTTCAGTACTTTTTATTGCTCTTTAACCTTTCCATGCTACCTTTTTTTGCTCAAGTAATGTGGCAACTTCAGTATTGATCCAACTTGGAACCCTCCTCGTGGAGTAGTTTTTTAATGGTATATACGCATTCGAGGCACCTGTGATTAATGTTTTAAAAGTGTACCACAGTTCAAATGTTTTCATTTTCTGCACGATATTTACCCAGTTAATAGAGGCCATGTAGTACCTTAAGGCATCGTAATTTCCTTTTCTGAAATTAAAACCCATTCCTTTGCCTTTTACTTCTGCTACCTCTCTCATCATCATCCAACATAGAACTCCGTGATCACTTCCTGCTACTGGTTCCTCTACTGTCAACCCTGTTATGTCATCTGATTCATGTGTGATGATGAGGTCTAGGATATTCTTTTCTCTAGTACTTTCCATGACATGTTGATACAAATAACAGTCATCTAGTTGATTTAAAAATTTTGTTCCCCATAATTTTAACAGACCGTAGGGTTGTTCGCTGATAACTTGTTCTAGGACCAAATAGGTCGGGCAATGATTTTGATGTATTTAGATGTAGACCTGTGGGGCCTATATACACACACACACACACACACACACACACACACACATACATATAAAAAAAAAAAAAACACGTTGTGTAAGAGAAAAGTAAGGGAGGTAGGCAGAAGACTGGAGGGTAGGATATGGAAGAAGAGGGCTGACAGGGAAGATGGCCCCTGGTGACAGTGTGGCATGCCCAGTGCCTCACTAGAGAGGAGTGGGGTGGACAAAAAAAAATCATTGTGTAAGAGAAAAATGGGGGGGGGGGGGGTAAAAGGACAGATGGAAGGAAACAGAAGAAAGAAGCCACAAAAAACAAAAAAGAGAGAGAGAGAGAAAGAGAGATACCCCGCAGGTGCAGGGTAGGTACAGCTAACACATCCAGTCAGTTGGAGCCGACACTTGGTGGAAATCCAGCAGTGTGAGTGCTGATATGGTGGATGGGTCATGTTCAGGAAGGTCTAGTCCAGGTGTCGTCATTGGAACTCCATTTGGTGAGTCTGTGTTGCATCCAGACTGAAGGCTGGTCCAGTAGTCCATGATAACGAATAGTGGGGTGGTCAAAACCAGCAGTCCAAGATATGATGGTCAAGTCCAGGGATCAATGGTAGGTCTATTCTTGATGATGTGTCACGTCTGGTCAGGAGAAGTTGGTCCAAGAATCAATGATGTGGAATTTGTCAAGGTATGTGTGGACCCTGTCTTTGATTGCACTGCTAGTATTGTCCCAACCAAGTGGGGAGACCAGTTGACTACTTGAGATGTGAGGGATCAAGTTGGGTTCTGTACTCCGGATGGTTTGTTGGCCAAGTCATGTGTAAGTTGGTCCAAGGCATTAGCATCCATGGCTCAGTGATGTGCAGCAACAGTTGGCAGTCATGGTTGTTATGACCTATTGATTCGGATGCTAAGGTGGTGGTAGAGCTTTCTGCCTGGTAAATAGGTCCATTGCAAATTGAGTCAGGGCTCTGTAAGTTTCTTCATTCTGTAGGGTGAGGTGTTCTTGATTTTGGTAGTTGAAGCGTAGTCTCGTTATTAGGATCCTCCTGAAGTCCTCATAGATTTCACAGCTGTGGGCAAGGGGCTCCCACGTCTGATCCTCTCCACAGTGACAGTGGGGTGAGTCTGAAATTCTGAAGTCATGTAGTTTTTTCTGGAAGGAGCCATGTCCAGTGAGGAGGTAGGTAGCATAGAGTCCCGGTGAAAACCAGACAGGTGTGAGGGGGTAGGAGGCCCTGACATCCAGAAGGAATCTTTTGGTGACAGCGCCTTTAGTTGAGGTCTGCCATCTTTCTTGCCAGGTGTCTGTTAGATGTTCATTAAGTCTCTTCTTTTCAGCGTTTCTATTATTTGCTGGGTCAGTGGTGAAACCTGCGCAGGTAACTGCTCTTCCTTTGGCTATCTGATAGAGCAACCCATGACGAACAATCTCCAGGTCCAGTGGAAGAGATCCAGTGAGGACCTGGAGCACATGGGTGCTGACGTGCTGACAGTGCGACAGGCACGCGAGGACAGAAGGAGAAGAGAGCGCTGGATAGTTCCTAGGCGAGACCTGTTTACTACTGTATTGGCCTTTTTGTACCAGACTCCAGAAGCATAGGTGATAACCGGGATGAAAACTGCCTTATAGAAGAGGGACAGCGTTCTCTTCTTTAAGCCCCAGTCCTTCCGGGCAACTCTTGAGACTTGGGTAGCATACTTCCTGATCTTAATCCTGAGTTGATCTAGATGAGGAGTGAAGGAAGGGTTTTTGTCTAAGATCAAACCTAGATATTTAAGCTCTGTTTTTAGTTTTACTGTAACACCATTGACCTTGATTTGGGGTGGTCTTCTCAAATTAAGGGTACCTTTTAATAGGATCGAATTGGTTTTCTCTGGGGAGATCTTTAGGTTGTTATGCTCTGCCCAATCTTGAAGGGTGGAGATGGCCTGGTTGGCAGTTGCTTCTAGTTGGGCTCTGTTATTGGCAGAAAAGAGCATGACCAGGTCATCTGCATAGGCCTGGGTCTGTACATTGTTGAGTTTGGTGTTCAAGAAATCATCCAGCACCAGATTCCAGAGGAGAGGCCCCAGGACAGATCCCTGAGGGCATCCTCTGAAGACTGGTCTGGAGACACTGCAGTGGGGAGTGGACACGACAACTCGCTGGTCCTGGAGATAGCTCTTGATGCATCTATATAAGTTTTCTGGGACTTGCACCCTCTGGAGCCTGCCGAGGACGCTGGGCCACCAGAGGGTATCGAAGGCACCAGCAAAGTCGAAGGAGGTTAGAAGAAAGTATTTGGAGTTGCAGTTGGTAGCAGCTTCAGTGATTGTTTCCAGTGCATCTACCGTGGAGTGTCCTTTCTGGAAACCGTACTGGTTAAGTGAGGAGAGACCAGCGTCATTGTAGTGGGCTTCTATTCTATGGAAGATCATCCTTTCGAGAAGTTTGCTGAAGACTGGCAGCAGTGCAATGGGCTGGTAGGATTGTGGCAGATCATGTGGTTTGGTTGCATTCTTCAATATAAGTCTAACAGTTGCAGTCCTCCACTGTGTGGGGAAGAATCCTTGGTGAAGACAGTGGTTTAACAGGTTGAATATGGTAGTGGGAATAAGTTCAATGGCTTTCTGGACGATTTCTGGATCGAGCATGTCTCTGCCCGGAGCCTTCTTGTTTCTGATTCTAGATGCAGCTAAGTTGAGCTCGGTTGGGATGAAAGGTTCTTCAATTGCAGTTGTGTGATATGTTTCATTTTCCGTGCAGAGCTTTAGCTGTTCCATTGTGTGTGGGTCAGCAGGCTGCTGGAATGTAGCATCTAGAATATTATTGATAGTGTCTTGCCACAATCTGGTGTAGAGTCCATTCGGTAATTTTGTGGTTGATACGACCTCGCCTCTGGGGAGCTTGTTAGTGGTCACTTTGTACACAACCCCCCCAGGGATTGGCGTTCCCTTCAGTGCTTACCAGGGCTTCTCATGAGTGCCTTTTGCGCTGTTTTATTGTTGTGGTATACTGGTTCCTGGTCACTCGATATTGCTGCAGTAAAGCCTCTGTTTCTTCTGGAGGACATGTTCTTCTTGCACGTTGATAGCGTTTTCGTCAGTAAATGGCTTCGCATCTAAGAGCCTGGAGTTCTGGTGACCACCAGGGGACAGCACCAGGTGTGAATCTCTTCTTTTTGATAGCCTTGTTTGCAGCATTAGTGACAAGCTGTGTAATTGCGCATCGATGCTGGTCTGGGCTGAGGCCGCTAGGATTGAAGTGGCTAGCTGCACTGGTCAATTCCTCCTTAAAAAGATTCCAGTCAGCCTTATTCAGGGCATATCTTCTTTGTTGAGTTCGGTTGGTTGGTTGAGTTACTAGTGAACGGCGTAGTTGGAAGGTTAGTACCCTGTGGCCAGAGGTGGTCCAGTCCTCACGGACTGTCCAGGAAGCAAGGTGCTGAGCAATGGAGCTTGAGTCTAAGGTGACATCTATGGTAGCTTCCCACAGGGTATTGGAGAAAGCTGACAGGCAGTTAGGTTTGTTTAGAATGACCAGGTTGCTGTTAGAGAAGTAGTCCTCAAGACGTTGGCCATTTCTATTTCCTCTGTGATTTTGAGTTCGGCTGTGCCAGGCTGGGGACCTGCAGTTAACATCAGTCCCTATAATGAGTTTTGCATTTGGCATTTGTAGCTGGATGGTCTGTAGATATCAGGTGGCAGGAAGAATATCTTCCCCCAGTCGACAGTATATCGAGACTAAGTAGAATTGCCCCAGTGGTGAAATTACATGGGCGCACACAGCCCAGCTAGTAAACAGATCAATGATTTTGGTGACAGTCAGTTCGGGATTGCGAACGACGATCGCGGCCCAGGGTGTGTCACCATCAACCTGGACCATTTTAAATCTCAAGGGGGTAGCCTTTTACCTCCTTATTATGAGTGTATGGTTCCTGAAGAAGCAGCACATCTAAGTTCTCTTCATCTGCCTTTTTGACCAGTTGTGCAGCAACAGCCTTGGACCTCTGAGCGTTATGTTGTCCTATTTTCACAGTGTGGATATTTACATTTGGTCTGTTACTCCCCATAATCTATTCTTGACTGTTGAGCACGTATGGCTTTGAGATAAACTGGGCAATTGCTGTCACGGAGTGAATGGTTGGCTGGCACCTTTAGGGCCTTGCAATTGGCACATGTGGGAGGTTGAGACTTTTTGGGGCATGTAGCGTACTCATGCCCCATTTCGGCACAGTGGCCACAGGTGGGCAGATTTTGCCTGCATGTGTGCGTGGTGTGGCCGAAACGGCAGCACCTGAAACATTTGGGGACGGTTACATGCTCCCTAAAGCGGTGGCTGCCCCAGTTGATGTAAATTCTTGTTTGCTGGGAGAGGATCTTCCAAGCCTTGGGTGATAGTTCAGAGACCCAGTTAATGGTATGCCCAGCTCTGGTTTTTGTTTGGAATTTAGGGATTATGTGAGAAGTCAGTTCTTCATCTGGGAGTTGAAGAACCGACTTCTCACAAATGGAGGGAGATCCTTGTCCACGTCTAGTACCTACAAGGGCCCTTTTGTCTAGGGGACTCGGCCAGGAGTCCCAGAGATGGTATTTTAGGGTTCTTAATAATCAGTTCAGCATCCTCTTTTGTGGCTGTTTCTATAATTACTCCTGTATTTCGCATTTTGCGAATTGACTTGATTTTAGTGTTCTTTAAGTCATCGGTCAAGGAGTCCATGACGGTCTTCTTGACCTCCTCACTGGACATACAACCTTCATTGGTTTCATTTGTCAGTGTTAAACTTCAGTTTGCCATTTCTCAGCCGATCTGTCCCACTTTTCTAGATCTTGTTGTAGCAGCTTACTGTCATTAACAACCCTGCCAACCTTTGTATCATCTGCAAACTTGGAAATTAAACATAATATACCTTCATCATGTCATTGATAAATGCAGAAAACAACAATTGTCGCAAAACTGAACCGTGGGGACTCCACTAACAACATTAGTCCACGTAGAACAGTTTCATTAATTACCACTCTGTCTTCTTGCACTCCACCATCCTTTATCCATAGCAGCAACTTGCCCTTAATGCCATACTGCCATAATTTGTACAGCAGTCTTTTATGTGCAACTGTATCAAAAGCTTTCCTAAATCCAAGTATATGATAACAAAATTATTTTTTGAATTCAGTTCCTTTATGACCATGTTCGACTGTTAGCATTCTTAGCATTCTTTATATTGCACCGAGGAAGTGCAGAGAGGGCATAGATAAAGACTAAGGGGGTTATATAATTGCTTTTAAATAATTTATTTTATATATTGTAAAATTTATTTTGATATAATTTTTTTTCCTGTAATAGTTTGTAAATTTAATTTTTAAAATATTATAAATATTAGGTGAATTAAAGGCAAAGGAATGGGTTATAATTTCAGGAAAGGAAATTACAAAAAAAAAAAAAAAAAAAAAAACATTAATCTTTAAAACATTAATCACAGAAGCCTTGAATATACCATTAAAAAAAATACTCCATGAAGAGGATTCCAAGTTGGATTCCATTAAATAATCACATGATTATTTAATGAAAATACTTTTGAGCGAGTAAAGCTCCTGGAGTTGATGGCCTATACCCTATAATTTTAAGGGAGTTGGCAAGTGAGTGCATCGAACCATTAAGACTAATTATGAGAGCATCACTGGACTCAAAAGAGATTCCATTCGATTGGAAAAGTGCCAATGTATCTCCGGTACATAAGGGTGGTTCTAAGAGTAGTGGGAAATTACACTGGTCAGTCTAATTTCAGTAATAGGGAAAATTATGGAGACAATGATTAAGGGTGGAATTCTGAAGGATCCACAGCATGGTTTTGTAAAGGAAAAATCATGTTTAACCAATCTGGTTAGCTATTTTTACAGAGTCACCCATGCCCCAAATTTAGGGAATAATTTCGACATTATTTATTTAGATTTCAGCAAAGCATTTAACTCAGTCCCACATGGGCGGTTACTTTCTAAGCTGGAACAAGTTGGAATCACAGGGGAAATCTTTAAATGGATAGCAGAATGGTTTCAGGGCACGAGGCAGAGGGTTGTGATAAATGGTTATTCCTCAGATTGGGTTAATGTAAGAAATATTTAAATGGGGTTACCCAGGGATCAGTATTGGGACCACTGTTGTTTTTGATTTTCTTAAATGACATCAATGAAGGGATAGAGGGCGTAATGTCTAAATTTGCAGATGATGTAAAGATTGGTAAAGTAGGTAATGATCACTGCCAAGCGGAGCTTCTTCAGGGATGATCAGAAAAGTGGACAGCTGTGCTTTAATCCAGCAGAGTGCAGGATCTTACACCTGGGGATCAGTAACCCCAAAATAACTTATACACTTGGTGTAGTTGAACTAAAGTCAGTAGTAGACTTTAGAGTTATTATACAGTCAGACATGAAGTTCTCTGAGCATTGTAAACAGGTTGCAAGGAAGGCCCATAGTGTCCTATCGATAATTTATCAAGCATTTGCTAGTAGAGATAAGGATATCAGAATCTCATTATATAAGGCTAATGTTAAACAGACTACACTTGGAATACCGTGTTCAAATATGGAGGCTGCACCTTAAAAAAGACATTGAGCTTCTTGAGAGGGTCCAAAGACAGGTAAATTGCCTAGTGAGATCGGTAAAAGGGCATCCATATGAGGAAAGGCTTTGAATGTGTGAGTTGCACATCTTGGAAACTAAGCACCTTAGAGCAGACTTGATTGAGGTGTTTAAGGTTCTGAGAGGCAAAAGTAAAATGAATAAGGACGAAATTTTCACGGATATAAATGAGTCTAAACTAAGGGCCATAAATTCAAGTTACGGGGAGACATGATTAAACTGGATTGTAGGAAGTAGCCATCAAGTTATAAATTACTGGCATAAGTTACCTACTTAGGTGGTAGAAGCTGATTTGGGGAAATTGAAAGGTCAGCTGGATAGTTACCCACAGGAGAAGGGAAACGCATACATTGTTTATTTCCTTTTCTTTTCTTATTTATTAATTGTTTAATAATTTTATTTTTCATTATTATTAGTTTATTCTTTTTTTCTTTTTTTGGCTGGTGCAGCATTATTAAGCCTTAGGCTTCATTGCACAATATGGCCATTACTAATGCTAATACATTGTAGTAACTAATGAAATTGGTCACACAAGATTTACTCTGAACAAACCCATTCTGTGTTTGAACTATTAACTGCAGCCTTGTATAGGTGATCCTGCATTGTTTCTTTAACCAGCGACTTTTCCCCAGAACAGAATTTAAACTAAAAGTCTGTAATTACTTGTGTCACCCTTTGATCCCCTTTGTGAATTGAGGATGCATTTGCACATCTCCAGTCCATGGGGACCTCCCCTGAATCCAAGGATGCTCTCATAATTATGGCTAAGGCTTTGCTTATCCTTTGCTGCCTCCCTTCATATAACTGGGTAGATCAGGTCCACCCAGGTGCCTTTCTTATGTTTAACTTCAACAATTTTTCCTCCACTTTCTTCCCAGTTATTATATCATTTAACTCCCTGTTAGAGTTTGATAAATTTCTGGTCTCCACTTCCCTCCAGAAATCCTCATCTATGAATGTGGATGCAGAATACTCATTTGGTTTGTCAGATACCTGAGCAGGATCAACAACAACAGTTGGACCATCGATATCAAGTGGACCAATCTGATCCATCCCTTTCCTTCTAGAGTTTACCTAAGTAAAGAACTCTTTACTGTTTTTCTTTGCATTTTTTGCCAAAGATTTCTCGTAATCTGCCTTTGCCTGCCTATCATCCTTTGTGACTTGATTATAGACTATCTTATATTTACCATAGGCATTTCTGTTTCCTGATAATTTATATGCATCCCATGCATTTTTCTTCCCGTACCACAAGTCTCATTAGTTTATCTGACATCCATTTAGGCCCAAACCTGGAACAGTATTTCTTCATTGGTATGAAAAGCCTAGCAGCTTCCATGATTAATTTCTTGAATGTTTCTCATTTAGAATTTGCAGTTGGTAACATGATCAGTTGGTCCCACTGTATAGAATTTAAAAACTGTCTCAGACCACTGTAGTCACCTTTACGAAAGCAAAAACCCTTCCCTTTACCAGTGATGGTAATTATATCTTTAAGTAAATCTCATATAGTACACTGATCACTGCCACGTAGTGGTTCCTTTATCTGCAGATTCTTAATGCATGAAGTATCACTACTGATAATCAGATCGAGAGTATTACTCCCTCAGGTTGCCTCTTGAACATGCTGCTGTAGAAAACAGTCATCTAATAAATTTAGTTTTCTGGGTGCATTACACAGTGGAGTCTGTTAGCAGCATGGTCTGATGGTGGCTATTGTTAAAATAACTTAATCTAAAAATATATTCTTGGCTAAATGATGAGTATGAAGGAGATGGTTTATGCATGGGTACTGCACATACATCATTTCTGCACCCAGGCAGTATGAATGCATTGTTTAATTATATCTCATATTGTGAATCAACCCTCACAACGAGTGGCCGACTTATTGCACTGTTTTAATAAGTAAAGCTTCACCAGTGGAGAAGACTAATGTTACTTATTCTCGGCAGATACCACCACCCGGATGGCACTGGGTGGTGGTATCCGCCGAGAATAAGTAAAATTAGCCTTTTCCACTGGTGAAGCATTACTTATTCAAAGCAGTGCAATATCTTGGCCACTCGTTGTGAAGATTGATTCACAATCTGAGATATAATTAAACAATGCATTCATACTACTACCTTGGTAGCAGAAATGATGTATGTGCAGTACCCATGCAGAAATCATCTCTTTCATACTCTTAGCATTTAGCCAAGAATATATTTTTAGATTACTTCTTGTTGATTATAATAAATATCTATGAGTTGTTATTCACAAGTTATCTCTCCTACTACATATTAAGAACCTTCAGAACAAAGTTAAAAACTTCTTTGCAATGATCTTCTGTATCTCAAGACAAGACTGGGTTCTCAATAATTAACTTTAAGATTGTTTTTTCATATTGTTTTTATACCTGTCATTTCTTATGCTGCAAATATTTGGTATCATAGAGTAAAACTTGTAGCTTTTCAGTCTAAGCTAGACACTGTTTGATGTTGCTTTCTCCTTGCGTTAATGGTACTTGTAGGCTTCCCAGCATTCATATTCTATCCATTAACTTTCATCGCAGGCCTTGCATAAGTGTATTGCTTATTATCAGCGGCATTCTATTCACAATATAGCATAACTGGCACAGTATTCACTCTTAACTATATGAATGCTGGTGTTCTGTAATATAATCAGTACTGTATTAATTACATTAATAAAATTTTTAATATTTTTTACATTCTGTCAGTCTTTTTATTTTCGCTCCACTTTCCTTTCGCTTTTCTTTTAGGTTGGCATCTTGCAGATTGAACATTCCATCCCATTAATTTGACTTGATGTTTTTATGTTTATTATTTATATATATATGTATATATAAAAGAGGTGCAACCCAAAACTTTCTGGAATAACTATGTGGAGTGGTAGCTACATGTAGTATAGTGATGTAATGTAGTAACATAGTACAGGTACCGGGCCATTTATCCGGCAAGCTTGGAACCAGAGGTGACCTGGATTTTCTGGTTTTCTGGACCAAGGTTTAATATATACTTCAAATATAAAATAAACAATGAAAAAATAACAGATACTAATTAATAAACTTCTAAAGCAGGGTCTGTTTAATCAATATTAATCCACTAATCTGTATCTGAAGACATTTCAACATTTGTTGACAAGTACAGGAACAGAAGAAGCACAGGTACTGAAGGTTGAGGCTCAGGCTGAACTTCCCTTGAAAGGTTTGTGGCAGATTCTGTTGTTTCATATACTTTGGATTTTCTTTAATGATAACCTCTAGTATTTTATACATTCACATTATATGCTGCTCACTGATGAATCTCTTTTGCTCCATTTCCCAAATCAGTTCCTCAGTCAGGCTGATGCACCTATCTATAGACACTTTCTCTTCTTCTTTCAGTGCACTGTCATCACCATCGTCATCGTCATCATCACACTCATCTGATTTATTCTAATCAGCATTCAATCCCATATCTATAATTCCACTGTCAGTGAGTTCGAGCACAACTGGAGCATCACCATCAATGTTTATACACTCTTGTATAGCCCCTTCATCAAGGGACTTGGCTACTTCACATGACAAACATTTTGTATATTTCAATAAATTCTTCACTATTTCTTCCTCACCAGACATATGAAAACGTGTTCATTCTCAACTTTCGAGAATGAGGTTAGCCTTGTGCAGGCGAAGTTTTTACTGCTCCTTGAATAGAGAAGTTTTATTAGCTTAAATTGGCATATTAACTTATTTTCTAGAGTAGCTTTATATTCCTAGTTACGATATTCAGTTTAAAGTTTAACTTAGATAGAGATTTTGTAGGTATTAGCATTAGTAGAGGCATATGATGCAAGAAAGCAAGCTTATGCAGCATCAGCCAGAAAAAAAAAAAAAAATTCCACTTCACCCCTCCGTTCGTTCGAAATACCTGTCCAGCTGAGACTTAAATTTATTTAGGCTATCAACTTCCACAACAAGGGATCGAAGTCTGTTTCACCAACAACTACCCGCTAGCTAAAGGCAAATTTCCAGACATCTATCCTACATCTGTCTTTCCTCAATTTGAATTTATGCCCTCTCAGGTGATTATTCTGAGCAAGAGAAAGAATCCCATCAGCATTGAGCATGCTCAAACCATTCAAGGCTTTATACACATCTATCAGATCACCTCACTGGTGCCTAGTCTCCAGACACTGTAATTTGCAAAACTTAAGCCTTTCTTCGTAAGAGCAACCCTTTGTACCATTCAATAACCTTGTTGCCCTTCTCTGTACTCGTTTCAGCAACTCTATATCCTTCTTGAAATGAGGCCTTCACACCTGTATACAGTACTCAAGGTGTGGCCTGACCATTGCCTTATACAAGGGAATAATCAGCTCCTTATCCCTGCTAGAAAAATTCCTGTATATCATTGATAAGACACCATGAGCTAATCTTGCAGCCTGTCTGCACTGACAGGCTGCAAGATTCATATCTTGCACCTTGTCAAGGCTGCAAGATATGAACTTCATATCTGCCTGCACAATTACCCCCAGGTCCTTTTCATTCTCTAACACTGTCAGTGTAGTACCACAGAGTTGATACGTTGCTCTGGGGTTGCTGTTTCCCACATGTAGTACTTTACATTTGTCAATGTTAAATTTCATTTGCCACCTCTCAGGCCATCTGCTCAACCTTTCCAGATACTGTTGCAGCAGCATAGCGTCAGTAGTGTCCTTAACAACCCTGTCAACTTTTGTATCATCTGCAAACTTGGACTAAGCTTGATATACCATCATCAGTATTATTTATAAACACAGAAAACAATATTGGACCCAACACTGAACCCTGAAGGACTCCACTAATGACATTAGACCACGATGGGCAGTGTCCATTGATTACCACTCTCTGTCTTCTACCCCTCAACCATCCCTTTATCCATAGCAGCAATTTGCCTCCAATGCCACACTGCTCCAATTTGTGCAGCAGTCTTCCATATAACAGTATCAAAAGCCTTTCTAAGATCCAAGTATATAATATCAAAGTTATTCCCTGCATCCAGTTCTTTTGTGACTGCATTATAGTATCCAATCAAATTGGTCAGGCAAGACTTCCCCTTAGCAAAACCATGTTGTGTCCGAGCTATAACTGAAGTCTTGTCTAGATGATCCTGCAGTGCTTCTTTAACCAGTTCCTCCATTAATTTTTCAGGAAAAGAAGTTAAACTCACAGGTCTATAATTACTTATGTCAGCCGTTGATCCTCGTCTGTGAATTGGGGTCACATTTGCACATCTCCAGTCTATGGGTACCTCCCCTGAGTCCAAGGAAGCTCTGATAATTATGGCTAAGGGTTTGCTTACTTCCTTTGCTGCCTCCTTTAATATAACTGGATAGATCCCACCCACCCCAGGTGCCTTTCTTGTGTTTATCTTCAACAATTTCTCCTCCACTTTACTCTCATTTATTACAAGATTATCTAGCTTACTGCCAGAGTTGAATACACCTCTGGCATTCCCCTTGCTGAATAACTCCTCATGGGTGAAAGTTGATGCAAAATATTAATTTAGTTTGTTAGCTACCTGAGCAGGATCATCAACAGTTGAACTATCAATATCAAGTGGACCAATCTGATTCATCCCCTTCCTTCTAGAGTTTACATAAGTAAATAACTCTTTGCTGTTTTTCTTTGCATCCCTTGCCAAAGATTTCTCGTAATTTGCCTTCGCCTGGCTAACCTCTTTTGTAACTTGGTTACAGATCAACTTATATTTATCATAGGCTTCTGTGTCACATGTTAATTTATATGTATCCCATGCATTTTTCTTCTCTGCCATATGTCTCATTAGTTCATCTGACATCCATTTAGGCCTAGTTGGTATGTAAAGCCTAGTAGCTTCCAAGATATGTTCTTTGAATGCTTCCCATTTTGAATTTGCTGTTGGTAACATCATCAGTTGCTGTTGGTAACATCATCAGTGCGTATAGAATTTAAATACTGTCTCAGACCATTGTAGTCGCCTTTACGAAAGCAATAACCCTTCCCTTTACCCCCGATGGTAGTTACCTCTTTGATGAATTTGAGGTATTGCTCAAAGCATCAAAGGCGGATATAAGGAATGCAGAACTGGAATTTGGGGAGTACAACATCTATGGATAGGAAGAGAGGAGGAGAAGGGAGGATCACAGTGTGCTGAAGTGGGAAATCCCACCTCAGCACATTGATCACTGCCACTTAGCGGTTCATCTATCTGCAGATTCTTAATGCATGAAGAATCGCTACTGATAATCAAATCAAGAGTATTATTCCCTCTAGTCACCTCCCGAACATGCTGATGTAGAAAACAATCATGCAATAAATCCACAAAAGCTTTGCTAATGTGTGAGTGACCAACCCACAAATTCCAGTCAATATCTGGGAAATTAATGTCCTCCATTATAAGACTCTGATTTACTGGCCCACTCTATTTCCCTGTACAGTTTCTTATTATACTTATCAGTGTCATTAGCCCTATAGCACCCTCCTACTCTCAATTTTGATATCACAGTGCTTATATCACACCGAACTGACTCGACACTGCACTGTCTAGCAATGTCGACTGGCTTCACTTCCTTGGATTTTATGTGTTTCTTTACTAATAGCATAACCGCTCCTCCCTTCCTATCCTGTCTATCCTTTCTGTAGACATTATACTCCCCAAATTCCAGTTGTGCATTCCTTATGTCCGTGTGACACCATGTCTCTGATATCCCAACAATATCCGCCTTTGATGCTTTGAGCAATACCTCAAATTCATCAAATTTATTTAGCATTGGTGTCCACGCAAGTATACATGCACCTGTTCTTTTTTTAACTACTCTAACACAACCCAAGTGTTTACTTGTACTGCAATGACTCCCAGCAGTCTCTCAGCAGTCTCCAATAGAAGCAGTGCAAGAATCACTTTCACATCTGCCAGTGGCTACTGGTAATCTATTAGTCCTTTTATTCCCCCAAGCTAGCAGTTTCCTGACCCACCTCACACTGCCTTGATAGCATCAGCAAATATTCTTGCACCCTTTCTATTTAAGTGTATCCCATCCCTGTAGAAGCAGTCTCTCCTGTTAAAAAGTACAGACCAGGCTGAAAAAAAATTCTACCTCTTGAACCTTGCACAATCTTTCCAGGGCCGAATTGATCGACAAGGTTCTTATCATATACTCCCTCGTATCATGTCTGGGCAGAGTTGCAGACACTTTCAAATTCAACCCTAATTCACGGCTTTTTTTCAAAAGTGACATGTACTTGTTAAGTAATTCTGCCGGTCTCCTTGGTAAGGGTATCAAATCCACGTGTTTCAAGTTGCAGTTCCGCTGAACGAGACGTTTTTTAGCCATATTTAGTCGCTTTATTGACCAATTGTTATATTAAATTATTTTCTATAAGTAGTTTATAGACCTAGTCAGGATCCTTAGTTTATTCTTAATTGAGACAGCGAGATTTGGAAGTTAATTAATATTTAAGTATCTGTAAATTTACTGTTCGTAACTTGCCGCCATTGTTATACTTACAACTTTATATCCCGAACTAGATAGCTTACTCTTAGTATAGTATAGTATATAATATAATATTGTCAATTAATCAGTAAAATCTATTAATCTTGTTAAACTTCATTGTCAATTAAATTGTCCTTTTAACTAAATACATATAATGACTTAGAATACAAACATAACATAATTAATTAATACATAACTTGATACAGAAGTTACATAAATGGAACTCATAGATAATATTCGATACTGAAAAATATATATAGCATTATAACTGTGTTGGGATACAAGTTTAGGTCTATAATTTTGTACTGAAATTGAAATTTTATTGAAATTAAATCGAAATCGAAATCATGACTCAGACTAGAGCAGCAAAGCAAAAGGCTCAAACTAATGGGAGTGCTGTGGCTCATGGGAGAACTGAGGGGGACAGTTGCCCTCTGAATCACAGCCTTTTAAAATGAACTGCTTACTCGATGTTTGTGGAGCAATCAGTTACGGGACATGATATTGTCCTGTCGATGTCTTTGTGTGTGCGCGCGATGTAAGGAAATCAGGCGACAACTCAGTGCTGTTATGGGCCTATATGAGAGCTTGAAGGACAGAGTGGATGCCCTCGAAGGATCTAAATTGAGGGGCCCATCAAGTTCTCAGCTTTTTTTTTTTTTTTTTTTTTTTTTGTAGTTGTTGGCGCATCGGCTTCTGTGGCCATAGTGCACCTCCCAAGGTTTTTGCAGTACTTTGATCCAAGCCCGAGGCGGGATTCGAACCCGCGACCTTTGGGTTGCTAGGCAGGCACCTTACCCACCTGGCTAGCCCGGTCGGCAGTTCTCAGCTGCCCACATCAAAGTCAGAGCATGCACTTGGTCATCACGCAACACAGCTGCAACCCCCAAGGCAGAATGCGCTTGTCCCACAGGAATTAGTAGTTGTTGGTGACTCTATTGTCAGGGAAACGGCGAACCTATTTTGTATTGTAATAAGGATAGGTGGAACAGGACCAGGGTATGTCTGCCAGGGGTAAAGGTTGATGACATTGTAGAGTGGATATCATCTTTTAAGGGCACAAAAGGTGATATAGTTGCACACGTTGGCACACATGATATTACGAGTAGGAGACCGGGAGAATTACTTAACAAGTACAGGTCACTGTTGAAAAAAAAAAGCCGTGAATTAGGGTTGAATTTGAAAGTGTATGGAATTCTGCCCAGACATGATAGGAGGGAGTATATGATAAAAACCTTATCGATCAATTCGCCCCTAGAAAGATTATGCAAGGCTCAAGGGGTAGAATTTTTTTCAGCCTGGTCTGTACTTGTTAACAGGAGAGACTGCTTCTACGGGGATGGGATGCACTTAAATAGAAAGGGTGCAAGAATATTTGCTGATGCTGTCGAGGCAGTGTTAGATAGGTTGGAAAACTGCTAGACTGGGGGGATACAAGGACTAATAGATTAACAGTAGCCACTGGCAGAGGTGAAAGTGATTCTTGCACTGCTTCTATTGGAATGAGCAGCAGCAGCTAGAAAACAAGATGCAGGATATTTCAGAGACTACTGGGAGTCATTGTGGTACAAGTAAACACATTTGGTTGTGTTAGGGTAGCTAAGAATAGGAACAGGTGCATGTATATTTGCATGTACACCAATGCTAGGAGTTTGGTAAATAAATTTGATGAATTTGAGGTATTGCTCAAAACATCAGAGACAGATATTGTTGGGATATCAGAGACGTGGTGTCACACAGATATAAGGAATGCAGAACTAGAATTTGGGGAGTACAATGTGTACAGAATGGATAGACAGGGTAGGAAGGGAAGAGGGGTTATGCTATTAGTAAAGAAACAAAATCCAAGGAAGTGAAGCAAGTCGACATCACTGGACAGTGCAGTGACGAGTCAGTTTGGTGTGACATAAGCATTGAGAGATCAAAATTGAGAGTAGGAGGGTGCTATAGGCCTAATGACTCTGATAAGTATAATAAGAAACTGTAGAGGGAAATAGTGGGCCAGTAAATCAGAGAGTCTTATAATGGAGGATTTTAATTTCCCAGATATTGACCGGAATTTGTGGATTGGTCACTCACACACTAGAAGGCTTTTGTGGATTTATTAGATGATTGTTTTCAAATCAGCATGTTTGGGGGGCAACTAGAGAGAGATACTCTTGATCTCATTATCAGTAGTGATTCTTCATGCATTAAGAATCTGAAGATAAAGGAACCACTAGGTGGCAGTGATCACAGTGTGCTGAAGTGGGATATACTCAAAGAGGTAACTACCATCAGGGGTAAAGGGACGGGATTTTGCTTTCATAAAGGCAACTAAGATGGTCTGAGACAGTATTTAAATTCTATACAGTGGGACTAACTGATGATGTTACCAACAGCAAATTCAAAATGGGAAGCATTCAAAGAACTTATCTTGGAAGCTACTAGGCTTTACATACCAACTAAGAAATACTGTTCAAGGTTTAGGCCTATATGGATATCAGATGTACTAATGAGACATATGGCAGAGAAGAAAAATGCATAGGATACATATAAATTAATGTGTGACATGGAAGGCTATGATAGATAAAAGCTGGTCTGTAACCAAGTCATAAAGGTGATTAGGCAGGCAAAGGCAGATTATGAGAAATCCTTGGCAAAGGATGCAAAGAAAAATTGAAAAGTGTTCTTTACCTATGTAAACTCTAGAAGGAAAGGGATGAATCAGATGGATATTGATGGTTCAACAGTTGAGGATCCTGCTCAGGTGGCTAACAAACTAAACGAGTATTTTGCATCTACATTCACACATGAGGAGTTATTCAGGAAGGGGAATGTCGTAGGGGAAGTAAACATTGGCAGTGAGCTAGATAATTTTGTAATAACTGAGAGGAAAGTGGGGGAGAAATTGTTGAGGATAAACATAAAAAAGCACCTGGGGTGGATAGGATCTATTCAGTTATATTCAAGGAGGTTGCAAAGGAAGTAAGCAAACCCTTAGCCATAATTATGAGAGCTTCTTTGAACTCAGGGGAGGTACCCATAGACTGGAGATGTGTAAATGTGACCCCAGTTCACCAAGGAGGATCAAAGACTGACACAAGTAATTATAGACCTGTGAGTTTAACTCCTGTTCCAGGAAAATTAATGGAGTCACTGGTTAAAGAAGCACTGCAGGATCATCTAGACAAGACTTCAGTTATAGTTCGGACACGGCACGGTTTTGTTAAGGGAAAGTCTTGCCTGACCAATTTGAATGGATACTATGATGCAGTCACAAAAGAACTGGATGCAGGGAATAACTTTGATATTATATATTTGGATCTTAGAAAGGCTTTTGATACTGTGTTGCACATGCAAGACTGCTGCACAAATTGGAGCAGTGTGGCATTGGAGACAAATTGCTGCTAGGGATAAAGAGATGGTTGAGGGAGAGAAGACAGAGAGAGTGGTAAACAATGGACACTGCTCATCGTGGTTTAATGTTATTAGTGGAGTTCCTCAGGGTTCAGTGTTGTGTCCATTGTTGTTTTCTGTATTTATAAATGATATTGATGATAGTATATCAAGACTAATGTCCAAGTTTGCGGAAGATACAAAGTTGGCAGGGTTGTTAAGGACACTACTGATGCTATGCTGCTGCAACAGGATCTGGAAAGGTTGAGCAGATGGGCTGAGAGGTGGCAAATGAAGTACTACCTATGGGAAACAGTAACCCCAGAGCAACGTATCAACTCTGTGGTACTACGCTGACAGTGGTAGAGAATAAAAAGGACCTGGGGGTAATTGTGCAGGCAGATATGAAGTTCTCTGAGCAGTGCAGATGGGCTGCAAGAGTAGCTCCTGGTGTCTGTCAATGATATACAAGAATTTTTCTAGCACGGATAAGGAGGTGATTATTCCCGTGTATAAAGTAATGGTCAGGCCACACCTTGAGTGCTGTATACAGGTCTGGAGGCCTCATTTCAAGAACGATGTAGAACTGCTGGAACGAGTACAGAGAAGGGCAACAAGATTAGTGAATGGAACAAAGGGTTGCTCTTACGAAGAAAGGCTGAAGTTTTGCAAATTACAGTGTCTGGAGACTAGGCACCGGCGAGGTGATCTGATAGAGGGTTATTAAGCCCAGAATGGTTTGAGCATGCTCAATGCCAATGGGATTCTACCTGTTGCTCAGAATAATCACCTGAGAGGGCATAAATTCAAATTGAGGAAAGATGGATGTAGCATAGATGTGCGGAAATTTGCCTTTAGCCAGCAGGTAGTTGGTTGGTGGAACAGACTTACATCCCTTGTTGTGGAAGTTGATAGCCTAAATAAATTTAAGGCTCAACTGGACAGGTATTTCGAACGAATGGATGGGTGAAATGGGAGTGGTTTTTTTTTTGTTTTTTTTTTTTCAGCTGATGCTACATAAGCTTGCTTTCTTGCATCATATGCTTCTACTAATGCCAATGCTAACAAAAAAATAATCAGGTTCATGATCACCGCCAAGAAATAAGTTAGATGGCCATAGTTTATGTCAGCTATTTATCAAAGTATCCTTGTGTACATTGTCCCAGGACTTTTCTGCACTCCAAAGTGCATCTTTAACATTAAATGCTCTCTGAAATTCCTTTATTCCTGTACCTTTGTTGCAAGTGCCTGGCATTTTCCGCAGAAATACATCCCTGTACCTGCACTTGAACGCATGAAGAATGCCTTGATCTAAACCCTGATTTAGTGAAGTACAATTGGGATGCAAGTAAACAGCACATACATTGTCCTTGACTAGAACTTCAGCAGGCGGGTGTGCAGAACAGTTATCAAGCACTAAAATAATTTTGCAGTCATCAGGTAGTCCCACAGATTTACAATGAGCCTTGGCATCGGGCACAAATGTTTTTAGAAACCGATCCCTGAAAATCTGTGTTGTAATCCAAGCTCACTTATTTGCCTTATAAATCACAGGAAACACCCTGACTCCCTTAAATGTCCTAGGATTCTGACTTTTCCCAACAGTGAATAATTTGCACTTATGGGTGCCGGCTGCGTTGGAACATGCAAGAATCATACGTCGTTCCCTGGAATCCTCATACCCTGCTGGTGCTGACTCATCTGGTGTTACATATGATTTCCTTGGTATGTAACTCTAGAATGAAGAAGTTTCACCTGCATTGTACACCTGTTCAGCTGATAGTCCCTCATCAGAAACCGACTTTGCAAATTCATCTAAATTTGCCTCTGCAGCATCGTGGTCTCCAGAAGCCTTTTCTCCACAAACTTTCAGCTTGCGAATGCCGTGCCTTTGTTTAAATCTGTTGAACCACCCAAATGAATATTCCCATTGAGTTGTCAAATTTAATTCCTCATGAAAAAGCTTAGCTTGGGCCATTATAATGGAACAATCAAGTGGAAACTTTTCACTCCGATGCTGCCTAATCCATTCAGGCAACACTCTGTCCACGTCTACACTTTTCAACTGTCACCGTAGAATTTAAGTATCTGTTTCTTAATATCATAGATTGCGGATGTACCAACACCATACTCCTCACTCAAATGCCGCACTGAAGCACCTTTATCGAGTCTCATTAGTAACTCTACTTTCTTTGATATACTGAGCTTAAAATGTTTCCTTTTAGACATGGCATTTAAATGAAAATTATAATAAATTGGGACAAATAATCACATAAATATAGAGGGGCAGGTGTACACAGCAGCTGTCATACTGAAATTGACGTGCAATTGATTGCTATGATTCACGCTTGCTATATTCCGCACCTGCACGTTGTCAGAAAAAAAGCCCACCAGATTCGAAACTAACTAGTTTCAAAAATAGCTGGTTTTCTGGAAGCCAGATAAATGGTCCGGTACCTGTATTACATTACTACATGTAGTAATGTGAGCCATTAGCTACCACTGAACTAATTCAGTGTGAGTCAGCAGATGTTGTGCTTTTGGTGTTTAAGTGTGTTTCTGTTGTATGTGTCTTACAATTTTTGTAGCCAAGCATAAAATTTTGTTGTTGTTGAAGTTTTGTTGGATGAAATTTTGTCATAAATTTGGGAAGACAGCTTCAGAGACTTATGAAATGCTTAAACAAGTGTTCGATGATGATGCTATGGGTAGAACACAAACTTTTCAGTGGTATTGATATTTCCAAGATGGCAGCCAAAGTTCAGATTGTTTTATTTTGTTTGAGAATTTTGAGTGATCAAGTTACCCACCATCACATTAGACTGATGAAAATATTGAAAAAGTGCATCAAGTCATCCATGTAGACAGCATACAGCATACAAATAACATTCTAGGCTTATTGCACAGTACACGTCAATGCATTTTAACTGAAAATTGAAACTTGAGGTGGATTGCTGCAAAATTTGTGCCCTGTCTGCTGAGTGACGAAGAGAAACGGAATTGGCTTTCTGTGTGTAGGGACCTGCAACCACAGGTGACAAAGGACAGAAACTTCCTTTCCAAGGTCATAACTAAAGATAAAAGCTGGATTTATGGTTATTATAACCTAGAAACAATGTGACAGTCCTTTGGAAAAATCCATCACCTCCAAAAAAAGCAAGTCAGGTAAGATCAAGCATAAAGAGCATGCTGATTATTTTCTTCTACAATGAGGGACTTGTTCATCAGGAGTTCCTTCTGCCCAGCCAAACTGTAAATAGCTCTATATTGTGGTCTCTTAAGACCACAATATAGAGCTAAGGTTTTTGCAGGAGGATGTCAGGAGTAAACACCCAAACAAATGGCTCACTCAGGATTGGCTTCTGCATCATGACAGTGTGCCAGTCCACACTGTTTTGTTGATTCAGCAGCTTTTAGCAAAGAACATAATGACAATGGGCCCATACCCTCCCTATTCTCACAACCTGGCCTACTGCAATTTCGTTTTATTTCCCAAAATGAAAATACAATTAAAATGACAACATTTTGAAGACATTGCAGAGATTCAAGCTGAATCACAGAAAGTGTTAGGCAGCATCACAAAACAAAAGTTCCAGAGATGCTTCAAACAGTGGTAGAATCACTAGGATTGGTTTATAAAATCTGGAGGGGACTACTTTGAAGATGATAATGCTAACGTATAATTAATGTAGGTCTAAATTAATTTTACTGCCTAAGTCCAGAAACTTTTATTTTTCATCTCGTGTGCATGTGTGTGTAATTTTATCTTAATGTAAACTTACAACCACTTATTCTACGTACAGAGGTATGCGGTGTTGCTACTGATATGGTTTTCTAAGAATTGCATATGGTTACCAAAATGAGAGAAATCGCTGTTTCATTTTGAGTTGCACAAATTTTGAATTACTGTATATAATGTGAGTAGTAATGTTTAAATGAATGAAATAATAAATAATATCAGTGAAACATTATTTTCGTGGAAGATATTGTGTAAATGAAAATAATAATATTTCAAAACACCTAAATATTTTGCAGAACTAAATCAAAAAGATACTTCAACTCAGGTAATGGTAATTGGAGCAACTAACCGTCCTGATTCACTTGATTCTGCATTGAGGCGTGCCGGAAGATTTGACAGAGAAATTAGTTTAGGTATTCCAGATGAGGCAGCTAGAGTAAAGTATGTTTTAAATTTTTAACGTGATTTAAAATTATTTAGTAGCATTTTCTAATGATTTAATTATTTAATAGCATTATCTAGCCAGTTTAGTTATCAAAATTAATTCGATTTCCATCCTAAGTTTCACTGCATAATGGAATCTCTTGTAACATAGCATTTAAAGTTTATTTCTATTTACTGTACAGGATAATAAAAGAAATATGAGGGCAAAATAGAAATTTGAGGCTTTAACAAAAGAATAAAATAAAATAATGTAAAAAAATTAATTGGAAGTGAATACAGTGCACCTGCTAAAGTTAGACTTTTAATATGAGTGAGTCTAGAAGTCGGTTTCTATACATGTTTTCATAAAACGTGATGTTGATGAATGAAGAATCAGATCTGTTTATTCTGGAAAGTTTTGACTGGAGTAATAGAGTGGTTCTTGGGTGGAACTCATCATCGAAGGTTCCAGATATTCAGGAAATCACTTTGGTCAATGATTAGGGATGCAAAACAAAAATACTGAATAACTTTGCTTCAGTTTGTAAAGTTGATATCTAGGTGACATGATAGGAAGTCCAAATGTGGCATTTAACCACATTGAAAATTTAACCACTGAGAAAATATTCAGTTTACGTGATAGGCTAAAGGGCAGTTTGCAAATTGAAGGATCGAAATGCTGTTAGTACAGTGAATGGTACAGTGAAACTTTGTGCAGTGAACTGAGAAGTTTAGGATTGAGGTGTCCATCTAAAAATTTAATAGGTTTTACAGAAGAAATTACTTTAGCTTGAATTCTAACTTGTAGGAAAAAGGAAGTTGTCAAGCCACACATGGACTGGAAAAGCTGATATTATTGGATGTGGCTGGTACAGCTCAAAAGATATCATCAGCATAAGAGCTGAAGTTGGGTGATTTCGAAGAAAAGGAAGGAGTATGGCCAAGAACAATGCCAAGGGAGCCCCCTCTGAGCACAGTCCCAAGCATATGTGCCAAATGCATATTGTGCATTTGTTAGAAGATGAAAGTGCAATGATAAAGCACTAATTGAATTATAATCAGCAGCAATCCTGAGATGTACAAATAGTTCTGGGGTAAAGATATCACAGGACCAACAGCAAATGAATTCTGTACTTGCTAACAAGAGAGACCGTTTCACAGGAATGGGATGCACTTAAATCAAGAAGTGCAAGAATATTTGCTGTTTAGAACTCTTCAGTGACATCTGATTGGATGTTAGCATTAGCATTAGTAGAGGCATTTGATGCAAGAAAGCAAGCTTATGCAGCATCAGCCAAAAAAAAAAAAAAAAATCAATAAATAAAAAATAACCACTTCCACTTCACCCCTCTGTTCGTTCGAAATACCTGTCCAGCTGAGCCTTAAACCTATTTAGGCTATCAACTTCCACAACGAGGGATGAAAGTCTGTTCCACCAACCAACCACCCGCTGGCTAAAGGCAAATTTCCGCACGTCTATCCTACATCCGTCTTTCCTCAATTTGAATTTATGCATTCTGAGGTGATTATTTGAGCAAGAGGAAGAATCCAATCAGCATTGAGCATGGTCAAACCATTCAAGGCTTTATACACCTCTATCAGATCACCTCGCTGGTGCCTAGTCTCCAGACACTGTAATTTGCAAAACTTAAGCCTTTCTTTGTAAGAGCACCCCTTTGTTCCATTCACTAATCTTGTTGCCCTTCTCTGTACTCGTTCCAGCATCTCTACATCCTTTTTGAAATGAGGCCTCCAGACCTGTATACAGTACTCTAGGTTTGGCCTGACCATGGCCTTATACAAGGGAATAATCACCTCCTTATCCCTGCTAGAAAAATTCCTATATATCATCGACAATACACTATGAGCTACTCTTGCAGCCCGTCTGCACTACTCAGAAAACTTCATATCTGCCTGCACAACCACCCCCAGATCCCTTTCATTCTCTACCACTGTCAGTGTAGTACCATAGAGTTGATACATTGCTCTGGGGTTGCTGTTTCCCATAAGTAGTACTTTACATTTGTCAATGTTAAACTTCATTTGCCACCTCTCAGCCCATCTGCCCAACCTCTCCAGATCCTGTTGCAGTAGCATAGTGTCAGTAGTGTCCTTGACAACCCTGCCAGCCTTCGTATCATCTGCAAACTTGGACATTAAGCTTGATATACCATCATCAATATCATTTATAAATACAGAAAACAATAATGGACCCAATACTGAACCCTGAGGGACTCCACTAATAAGATTAGTGCACGATGATCAGTGTCCATTGATTACCACTCTCTGTCTTCTACCCCTCAACCACCCCTTTATCCATAGCAGCAATTTGCCTCCAATGCCACACTGCTCCAATTTGTGCAGCAGTCTTCCATGTGCAACAGTATCAAAAGTCTTTCTAAGATCCAAGTATATAATATCAAAGTTATTCCCTGCATCCAGTTCTTTTGTGACTGCATCATAGTATCCAATCAAATTGGTCAAGCAAGATTTCCCCTTAACAAAACCATGCTGTGTCTGAGCTATAACTGAAGTCTTGTCTAGATGATCCTGCAGTGCTTCTTTAACCAGTGCCTCCGTTAATTTTCCGGCAACAGAAGTTAAACTAACAGGTCTATAATTACTTGTGTCGCCCTTTGATCCTCCTTTGTGAATTGGGGTCACATTTGCACATCTCCAGTCCAGGTACTTCCCCTGAGTCCAAGGAAGCTCTCATAATTATGGCTAAGGGTTTGCTTACTTCCTTTGCTGCCTCCTTTAATATAACTGGATAGATCCCATCCACCTCAGGTGCCTTTCTTGTATTTATTTTCAACAATTTCTCCTCCACTTTATTCTCAGTTAATACAAGATTCTCTAGCTTACTGCCAGAGTTGAATACACCTCTGGCATTCCCCTCGCTGAATAACTCCTCATGTGTGAATGTCGATGCAAAATATTAATTTAGTTTGTTAGCTACCTGAGCAGGATCATCAACAGTTGACCCATCGATATCAAGTGGACCAATCTGATTCATCCCCTTCCTTCTAGAGTTTACATAAGTAAAGAATTCTTTGCTGTTTTCCTTTGCATCCCTTGCCAAAGATTTCTCGTAATTTGCCTTCGCCTGGCTAACCTCTTTTGTAACTTGGTTACAGATCAACTTGTATCTATCATAGGCTCCTGTGTCACGTGTTAATTTGTATGTATCCATGCATTTTTCTTCTCTGCCATATGTCTAATTAGTTCATCTGACAATGAACTAAGGCCTAAACCTTGAACAATATTTCTTAGTTGGTATGTAAAGCCTAGTAGCTTCCAAGATAAGTTCTTTGAATGCTTCCCATTTTGAATTTGCTGTTGGTAACATCATCAGTCCCACTGTATAGAATTTATACAGAATAGAGTTGGTAACATCATTGGTTCCACTGTATAGAATTTAAATACTGTCTCAGTCCATCGTAGTCGCCTTTACGAAAGCAATAACCCTTCCCTTTACCCCTAATGGTAGTTACCTCTTTGAGTAAATCCCACTTCAGCACACTGTGATCACTGCCACCTAGTGGTTCATTTACCTGCAAATTCTTGATGCATGAAGAATCACTACTGATAATCAAATCAAGAGTATTACTCCCTCTAGTTGCCCCCCGAACATGCTGATGTAGAAAACAATCATCCAATAAATCCACAAAAGCCTTGCTAGTGTGTGAGTGACCAGCCCCCAAATTCCGTTCAATATCTGGGAAATTAAAATCCCCCATTATAAGACTCTCTGATTTACTGGCCCACTCTATTTCCCTGTACAGTTTCTTATTATACTCATCAGAGTCATTAGGCCTATAGCATACTCCTACTCTCAATTTTGATCTCCCAATGCTTATGTCACACCAAACTGACTCGACACTGCACTGTCCAGCAATGTCGACTGGCTTCACTTCCTTGGATTTTATGTATTTCTTAACTAATAGCATAACCCCTCCTCCCTTCCTATCCTGTCTATCCTTTCTGTAGTCATTGTACTCCCCAAACTCCAGTTCTGCATTCCTTATATCTGTGTGACACCACGTCTCTGAAATCCCCACAATATCTGCCTTTGATGTTTTGAGCAATACCTCAAATTCATCAAATTTATTTACTAAACTCCTAGCATTGGTGTACACGCAAGTATACATGCATCTGTTCTTTTTCTTAGCTACTCTAACACAACCCATGTGTTTACTTGTACCTCAATGATTCCCAGCAGTCTCTGAAATATCCTGCATCTTATTTTCCAGGCTGCGGCTCATTCCAATAGAAGCAGTGCAAGAATCACTTTCACCTCTGCCAGTGGCTACTGTTAATCTGTTAGTCCTTGTATCCCCCCCCAATCTAGCAGTTTTCCGACCCACCTAACACTGCCTCGATAGCATCAAGAAAGATTCTTGCACCCTTTCTATTTAAGTGTATCCCATCCCTGTAGAAGCAGTCTCTCCTGTTAACAAGTACAGACCAGGCTGAAAAAAATTCTACCCCTTGAGTCTTGCACAATCTTTCCAGGGCCGAATTGATCGACAGGGCTCTCATCATATACTCCCTCCTATCGTGTCTGGGCAGAATTGCAGACACTTTCAAATTCAACCCTCATTCACGGCTTTTTTTCTACAGTACCTGTACTTGTTAAGTAATTCCGCCGGTCTCCTACTCTTAATATCATTAGTGCCAACGTGTACAACTATATCACCTTTTGTGCCCTTAAAAGATGATATCTTGCTCTACAACGTCATCAACCTTTGCCCCTGGCAGACATACCCTGGTCCTGTTCCACCTATCATGTTAATGAGGAGTTCTACATTTGGAGATATTTTTCAGTAAATATTTTCATTTGTTTTTCTTCTCTGTCACTAGTTACACAGCAGAAAAACACATGGGATGATTATAAGTGATCAGGAGACATGGAAGCCAACAGTAAGTATAAATTAGTTTGCAGTCAAATCACAAAGAGGGTTAGCCAGATTGTGAGAAGTCTTTCCTAAGAATTCACATTCTTAAGAAAGACTAATTAACTCATAAACTAATTAAGAGTTTTTTGCTTATTAACATTAGAAGGAAAGGAAGAAACTACATTGGTCCACTATTTATGATTGGTATAGCTAGTGATAATCCTGTTTTGGATGCTAACAAACTGAATAAATATTTTCTGTGTACACGATGCATGAAGAAGTGTTTAGGGATGGTCATACCAGATGTACACCTAATTTTAATTGGGGAATAAATGATTTTGTGATATATGAGAGTAAAGTGGAAGAGAAGTTGTAGTTAAAAGTAAATGCAGTTTCAGCATGGATGTGTTAAGGGGCAATATTGTCTAACCAATCTGATTGGGTACTGTGATGAGGTAACAAAGGAACTGGATGCGAAAAAAATAATTTTGGTATTGTATACTTAGATTTCAGGAAATATTTTGATACTATTACACATAAAAGACTGCTATACAAATTGGAGCAGTGTGGCATTAAGGGCAAGTTATTGCTATAGATAAGGGGTGGTTGAGTGGGAGAAGACAGGGACTTGTTATCATTGGGCACTACTTTTCTTGGACAAACAGTGTTCAGTGCTAAGTACATAATTAGTGGAGTTCCCTAGGATTCAGTGCTAAGCACATTGTTGTTTTCTTTTTTATCAGTGATATTGATGAAGGCACATTACGCTTAGGATCTAAGTTTGCAGATGATACGAGGGGTGGCATGTTAGTTAATGACAGCAATCAGAGTATGCTAGTGCAACAAGATCTAGACAAATTAGGCCGATGGGCTGAAGTGGCAGTTGAACATATTGACAAATGCAAGGAACTTCATGGTGAACAGTAATGCCAGATTAATGTACCAGCTGTGTGGTATCACACTCAGGGCAGTGGAGAATGAAAAAGACCTAGGGAGTAATTGTGCAGTCAGATATGAAGTTCTCTGAACAGTGCAGGCAGACTACCAGGATAGATCATTGGGATTTTGTCTATGATATATAAGAATTTTGCCAGCAGGAATAAGGAACTGATTATCCATTTGTATAAGGTGATGGTTGGCCACATCTCAAGTACAGGTTTGGAAGCCTCATTTTAGGGAGGATGCGGAGCTGTTGAAATGTCTGCAAAGAATAATAGTGAGATTAGTGAGAGGAACAAAAGCATGATTTACAAGAAAAGGCTTTAGTTCTGCAAATTGTAACATCTGGAGACTAGGAAAAGCTTTTGATACTTTGCTGTCACAGCTTCTTGTACAAGAAAAGGCTTCAATTCTGAAAAGTGCAGCATATGGAGACTAGGCACCTGTCAGGAGACCTGATTGAGGTGTTTAAGGCTTTCAATGGATTGTAGGTGCATCTTTCTTATCCACAAAGGGTAGTCAGTGGGTGAGGTGACTAATTGTGTGCACCAAGAGTATTCCTAGATTCAAAACTAATGTATGCAGTATTAAGGATGTGAAGTGTGAAGCAAAGAGAAAATAAAAGTGAAGATTGATACATTTGTTTTTCTGCTGAAAGTTTCTCTAAGCAGATGGAAAGGTAATAACTATTATGGGTCTTATTATTGGAGATTTTAAGCTCCCCTTTATTGATCGGCAAATAGGAGAGAAACTCACTGTGGAGAGGAAAATTTCAAAATCAACTAGATCAGGAGCATTTGACTTTTTTGGCTAAGGGGCCAGAACAGATAAAATGTTGAATATTATGGACCACAAGATTTCTATACCACTACTTGTTTTGTGAAATAGAATATAATTTCTGTTATGAATATTTATATTCTTGGTTAATTTTTTTTATTTTTACATTTAATAATTAAAGATGAAAATCCAACAATTCTTTCATAAAACTGATACCATTCTTAGCATGGTATATTTGCATTAACATTATCAATGGCAAATGATGCAAGAAAGTAAGCTTATATAGCACAGCCATCCATATGCTAGTCAAAGAATTTTCAGCTCCAAGAGACAATAAGTTTTTGAAGAATTTTGCTGTTTTATTGACATAATTTTCATATTAAATTGTACTCTATAAGTAGCTTATAGTCCTAGTCATGCTTGTTATTTTTTTTTTTTTTTCATTTAGCTAGATTTTGTAGGTTATCACTTGATATAAGTAGAACCTTTTGTATCATTCGAATCTTGCCACCATTGTTACTGTTATGGAGTGAGTGGTAGAGGAATTAAAATTTTTTAATTGTAGTAAATAGATAGCTCTAAAGTTCAAATCACTTAGGTTGGCATTGGTTGGATAATTTTGTTATATGTTATAATTAACGTTTAACTTTCAAGTGTAACGGTATAGCCTGATACATATAACACAAACTTGGTAGTATGGTAGTATTATTGCTGCATAATAGATATATCAATAAGAACATTTGAGTTTTAATTATATGTATAATTAGTAACGTAAAATTCATAGCATAACTGGTGCATAGTGTTATTACTGCATTAGCTATATTTGTTTAGTAAAGTATTTTAATTATATTGAATTTAATGAAAATCATGCCTCAGAGCAGAGCAGCAAGGCAAAGGGCTCAAGCTAGTGGGAGTGGTGTTGGCTCTGGGGAGAACCAAGGAGGAAGTTGTCCTCCGAATCACGGCCTTTGAGATGAATGCCGTGTTTGATGTTTGCAGAGAGCTATAAGGAATGGGCAGATGAAGGGCACCTTCATGGCGAAGAGAAACTTTTCTAGAATCCAGGCATTATGAAGTCATCAAAATGGAAATTATGGAAGATTATTTACTAGAGAAACTTAGTGTTTTTAGAGTTTGAATGCAAGTAAAGCCTCTAGATTAAAATGCATATATATTCAGTTACTTTGGAGGAAGCAGTAAAGGAGTTCATACCATTAAGGTTAATTTTGAAATCTTCATTGGATTCGGGTGATTCTGTTTGAATTGGAGAAACGTCAGCATATCACAAATCCATTAATTAAAAGTACCATATAGGGTTATCTAGATAGAAATGTATTTTCAAGTGAACACAGTTTTTCAAATAGAAAATCTTGTTTTTCTAACCTGGTTTGCTATTTTGACATTCACTAGTGAGTTGGGGTCAGGAAATAACTTTGACATTATTTATTTGGACTTCAGCAAAGCATTTACTTGGTCTTGCATGAGAGATAGCTATATAAGCTAGAACGTATTGAGACCACCAGTTAAAATTCTTAGATGGATTGCATGATGGCTACATGTAGGAGCAAAGGGTTTGTAATTTATAGTTACCCTTCAGAATGGAGGTGGGTAAGAAGTGGGATACTCGGGGATAAGTGATGGGGCTAGTCATGTTTTCTGATATTCTTAAATAATATTGACAAAGTGATACAGGGTTTGATGTCTTATAATGGAGGATTTTAATTTTCCAGATATTGACTGGAATTTTTGACATTCGCTAGTAAGTTGGGGTCTCTCACCGCTTGGCAGAGAGTCTCTCCTCTGCCAAGCAGTGCACTTTCAGGATGATCAAATGGTTTTGGAGATGGTTAATTAAGTGGTAACTGTGTTGTATTTATTAATGAAAAATGCAAGATTTTACATATGGAAAATAACTTATTCATTAGGAGAGATTGAATTAAAAACAGTACTGTTTTTAATTCAACACTTTCAGGGATTTGGGGGATATGATTCTAGCAGACATTAAGCAAAATGAAATATTGAAAAAAGAGAGTAGACTTGCTGAACTTTGCACCCACTCCACTTTTTGTCTTTTAGAATTGATAGGTAAATGTTCAAGTTGATGCAAGGTTTGTTTGTTTGTTTTTTGGTTTTTAAGAGCATTAGCAACTAAGGCCACATTGCTCCAGGATATGCGGTGGTCATTCCCCGACCTTTCCGCATCCTCCGTATTTGGTGGTGATGGGCTCGAACCCTGGTCTAATCAAGAAGCGTGCTGTGATGCAAGGTACCAAAATACCCAATAAACCTGAAGCAGCTGTCATAACAGTGCCTCAATTTTTTTTTTTTTAAACAAATGGTAGATTTGCATTTTTATGATGCTATTTCTTTAAAAGATATTAGAAGAATATGAATGAATGTCATCTGTATGAACTTACAGATGAATGTCATCTGTATGAACTTATGGATGAATGTCATCTGTACTGTAAGCCTAAGTTTATCATGCTCTTTAATGCATACTATGCTTCACTGTAGGAAGCATAGGACCCAACTATCCTCAAAAATGGATGTTACAGTTGAAAAAAAAAAAAAAAAAACATATTTTGTTTCTGCTTCCCTCCCAATCCTTGGCTTACTCCCACCCCTCCTTCCTTAAAAATGTTTTATTGGAAAAAGTCAGTCATTAATATCCAACCAGTGATATACACTCGCAACTTGAATCAATGCTCACACATTTCTCACCGGAACTAAATTCATTGACTTAGGCAGGCTCTAAATCACCTCTGTGCACTTTTTTATCCTCATAATCATATATACAAACAAGAAGAGTTTCAGTATGATATTGCCCCCTTTCACCCTTCCTTTACAGAGGTTTATATGAATAACCTTGAGTCAATTGACTCCCCCCCCCTCATCACCACCATATGTATATATAAGTTGTGGGTACAGTACATACAGTAAAGTCTGTGAAATCCAGAACTTTACAATCTGGAATTCTTTAAAATCTAGCACACTTAACAAAAATGGAAAGAAAAAAAAAAATTAAAAAAATCCAGAAATATTAAGAAAGGGTGACATTTCTCGCTTTCTAAGATGCAGAACTTCCTTGTCCTTTAAAGTGTTTTTGTAGCCAACAGGATTTAAACGGCATACATAATACAAGAGTCGTTAATATTCGCAATCGAACTACCATGTCAACATGTCTCAGGACTAACTGGTCCCTCATCAGATACCAGGCAATCTCCAGTGGCAACATCCAGGCAAAATAGTTGTGAAGTAGTTGTCTGATGTGAGCTACAGTGCAATATACAAAATCAGAGTTTCAAAGTCATAATATAGCTAAGGCTATCTGTTTTATCTGAGTGTTGTCACTACAGACCACCTGATAGCTGATGAGAGATTGGTTGTCCTGAAATAGACTGTCATAGCAGCCTCATCTTTTAAACAAATAGACAGTTAAACTTTTAGGAATTTCATCTATTTAAAAGTGCAATACCAGGACAACTCATTACAAAGGCATGTTTGTTCAACTGTGAGAATTCAGACCATTACATTATCTATGTCGTTTAAATCCTACTGGCAGATAAAAAGCAGATGGAAGGACAAAATAGTGCAAACAACTTAATTTCTCTGAGACCGTGTAGCTTTAGCTATATTAATACATTGAATTTCTCTCTTTTGTGCTATATCCTATTCAATAAACTTCTTAACTTAATGCAAACTGCTCTTGCAAATTACTGCTATATGACTAGTCATACCACAGTTGTGGTAAACTTGGAGCACTTGGATGAGTTTTCTATATAGTTGGACTCTGATGGATTTTGTCTGTACTACTAATAAGCGTTATGCTTTGCCTTAAATAAGGTGGATAGGTTTAGATACTACTGTTGTTTAAGGATTTTAAAATTGCTGCACTAGAAGCAGTGGGAGATCCAAAGGTATCCACAGGGGAGGGGATGGAAAATAAATATTTAATGAGTTTCTGGTTGAGAAATTTTGAATAGATAAGTGAACATATTCTTTTGATTACTCATTCATGTTAGAGACAATAAAATGATTTTATAGTGGGAAATGATCAGATTTATTTTGGAGTTTTGACACCTCGCAAGGTTATTTGAAAACCAAAGCTGTTTGGAAATTTTTTACACAGAGAGTATAAAAGAATGTTGAATGTTGTTCTGGAGAAAAGCCTGTTGTTCTGGAGAAAAGTCTGTCAAGAGGTTCAGGGATTCAGGAGGTGGTGATGAAAAGTTGAAGTTTCCAAAAAAAAAAATTACATAATACTTATAGAGACAGACAGAAACTAGCTGCTAAGCTCTTTGAACAAATGAAGCAACAGAGAAAGGCAAGGAAAGTACAGGCACTCCTTGATTTACATACTTAATTTTTTTTTTTTTTTTTTTTTTTTTTACATAAGTCTGTTTTGTATATAAGTCCAACTTTTGGCCTTGTAGATACAAAATACATGTACAGTACAGTACAGTACAACGCACCAAGATTATAACCCCCAACAAAATTCATCATGTACAGCATTTTAAGATTTGTAATTGAGTTAAATGAGGCTGAAAAAACATACAATGAATAATAATGTAGAGTACGGTATTTATTCAAAACTAATTTAATCTACGATCAAATCACTTTACGATGGACTCTCCAAAATAAAATACCGTTCACTATACGATATGTAGTAAGCGCCGGTCATTGTGATTACGTTTGCGAACTGAATTTTAATTCTATTAAACAACTATTCTAATAAGCGAAAATAGGAGAAATATTATCCACAGGCTATAAAAGTAAAGCTATCGAGCACAAATTTCACTTTACTTCCTCCAATTAACAAAATTAAATGATGTGTGAAAATCGGAAGAATATTTCCCACAGGTTAGCAAAATAAAAATAAATTTACGCTTACATACATAGCTTAATTAATAGTGTAACTAATTGATATTTCTGTTCACTGACTTTTTTTTTCTTTTTAAAACAGTAAAAAAATATGCAATAAATAACAAAGACCATGGAATGCACAAATTGCAACTAACACGATACACAGAAGTGAGATACGGAGTAACAACTTTATGAAGCTCAAAAAATAGGAATGAAGAGAAGATTCTGAAAATTTATTAATGTTCTTTTTATATGATTGAAGATTTCAGTGAAGGGAACTCATTTCACCATAATACCATAACGTAAAAACCCACAGAATTCCAGTTATCAGTATCATCACAAATGCAATAAGATCGAGTTTACTACCCATTTTTAGGTGCCTCTGTAGCCAGGTGGGCAGAAGCAGCACACGCTTCTTGATTAGACCAGGGTTCGAGCCCATGACCACCAAATATGGAGGATGCTGAAAGGTCGAGAATGACCACCGCATATCCCCGGACCAATATGGCCTTAGTTGCTAATGCTCCTAAAAACCAAACAACAATAACAACTACCCGTTTTTAATAGAAAAGCGCAATAAACCAGAAACTGCTAATTGTTTTTATTGTTTTATGGTAGTGACCTCCACAAATCTGCTTAAGAAAAATATCACGAAGGAATTCAGAGTGATTCTTATAACCAAACATTGCAACAGCTTTGCTTTGTACATATCTCTGAGTTGTACGTTGTCGTTTGTACATAAGTAGAGGAGTGCCTGTATACTAATATATATATATATATATATATATATATATATATAGACAAATGTTTATATTCAGTGTATAGGGAAGGGATGTTGACCTGTCAATTGTAATTACCATGGAAAAATTGAGAAGGCCTGTAAGGTGAAATAAATTGATTAACATAAAAATAGAAATAATGAAGATAACAATGTTACCTAAAGTAGTGGGTCCTAAAGCTTTAACTACTTCTTCATAGGGCGGCAGCTAAAACCATTGGAGCCACAACAATAAGCAGGGTCTCTGTTTCTGTTATGATGTATACATGCGAAATGTATAAATCATAGCCGACCTGACAGAGACCAAAAAGAAAAGAGTAAAATTTAAAAAAAAAAAAAAATTGCCAATAGAACTTTAAGGGAAAAAAAATTTTAAGTCAAAAGGATAGATACATTACAAAAATTATCTCAACTTACTGTGTTTGGAATGCAATCTGTGAAATAGTTGCCTGTGATGTTTACAAAGTAACATTGGAGAACCAAGGATAAAGCCGATAGATCGCTGTCCAGAGTGTTTATATCAGTTGAAGCAACCACGTATGAGGGGAAGGAAGTGGAGTCGTCAAAGTGAAATGTCCCGTGTTACGAAGAAGTAAGTAAACAAACAAATGAGGCACGGTGCCAGCAGAGGGAAATTATTAATGACTGACAAAGTAGTATAGAAAGACAAAACTTTGTATCAGAGTCAAAAAAGGAACGATAGCAGAGTAATAGCATCTTGATATTGCTTTCGGCCAGACTAATTCTGCACTAGAAATAAAACGTGGTTATTAAGGAAAGCAGAATGTAATTTGAAGAAGAGTAATATAGTTGTGCTCGGGTTGTCCAGAGTTGCTGAACTCGTACCATAGTTGGTTCCTGGACAGATGTCTGGACAAATGCCTCATATGTTATATGACCTCATATAAGAGTACCTTATATGAGGTCATAAAAGTTACTACGTATGAGGCATTTGTCCAGACATCTATCCAGGGACCAACAATTGTACGGGTATGTGGGGTGGAGCCCTACTAGCCCCACTGTAGTTTCCGCTCTGGATACTACAGTGGGGCTAGCAATAATTGCATTCAGGATTTCATTTGCAAAGTAAATGATTGTCTCAACAATGGGCTTTCAAATTTTCAAAAAAAAATAACAATTGGCTCTTGCGAGCCCACTATAGCTCATCACTGTGCTTGAACTTTGAAGCCAACACAGTATAACAGATTCACCTTCTTGTCATTAGACCGGGGTTCGAGCTCGTCACCACCAAATACGGAGGATGCGGAAAGGTCAGGGAATGACCATCGCATATCCCCGGAGCAATATGGCCTTAGTTGCTAATGCTCCTAAAAACCAAATAACAACAACCTTCTTGTCAATGCTATTCAGTTAGAAATAATTCTAGTAACTTTAGGTTAACTTATGGCTAACATCATTTCTAAATTCATAATAGCTCAAGCTCTGTTGTCCAGCAAAGACTTGAGGGACAGTAGTGACCACCAGACAGTGAAAAACAGAAAAATATAATCAGCATTAGGAGGGGCATATAATGCAAGAAAGAAAACTTATACAGCATCAGGCAAAAAAAAAGAGAAAAGAAAAGAAAAAAAAAAAATTCTCATTTCACTCATCCATTTGCTCTAAAAGTTTATCCATTTCTTCCTTGAGTTAATTTAAGCTATCAGTTTCCACATCGAAAGATGGAAGTTTTTCCAGCAATCAACTACCCGCTGGCTGAAGGCAAATTTCCACACATCTATTCTACAACTGTCTTTCCTCAGTTTGAATTTATGACCCCTCAGGTTCATAATCTGAGCAAGAGGAAGAATCCCATCAACATTAAGCTTGCTCATACTGTTCAAGGTCTTATACAACTCAATCAGATCACCTTGCAGGTGCCTAGTGTCCAGATGCTGCAATTTGCAGAACTTAAACCTTTCTTGGTAAGAGCAACAATTTGTTCCTCCCACCATTCTCGTTGCCCTTCTCTGTACTCGTTCCAGCAGCTTGATATCCTTCCTAAAATCAGGCCTGCAGACCCGTATGCAGTATTCAAGGCATGGCCTAACCATTTCTTTATACAAAGGGATAATCACCTCCTTATCCCTCTATCAAAATTTGTTTATATCATTGACAAATCCCATGACCTGCCATGACATGACATGGTTTTTTCATTCTCTACCGAGAATAAAAAAAAAAATGGGGGTAATTGTGCATTCTCTACCACTATGGTACATTTTTTTTGGGTTACTGCTAGCCATATGCAGTACTTTGCATTTGTCAATGTTGAACTTCAGTTGTCACTTCTCAGCCCATCTGCCCAACTTTTATAGATCCTGTTGCAGTAATGTACTGTCATTATTATTATTAACAACCTACCAACCTTCGTATCATCTGCAAACTTGAACATTAAGCCTGATATACCTTCATCAGTGTCATTGATAAATATATAAAACAACAATTTGCCCAACACCAAACTATGGGGGATTCCACTTTGTTTACCACTCTGTCTTCTCCCACTCATGCAGAGTAGCACTTTTTCTCAAACTATTAGAATATGTATTTTTTTATTTTATTATAGAAAGTAATAGCTAGATAAGACACAAAATAAATAGCATACAAACACACTAAAATATTGATTACTTGGAGGTTTTCTAAGTATTTTTAGATAAATGCCACTGTGGCCAAGTGGTTGGGTATGAGGGTGCATAAGTAGACGTGCTTTGAGTGACTAGGGTTCAAGCCCACAACTGCTAACTATGGTGCTGTTTCTTCTGTTCTTTCTATCTTGTAAACTCTTCTGGCTGTGTGGTCATGATAGAGTGTTAACAAAGAATTTATTATTATTTTTTTAATCTGGAATATCTAATAAACTGAAACAGCTGCAGTTCCATGGATGCCAGCTTATTGGATTTTTACTGCACTTCATTTGAAATTAAGCTAAATCAGATGCATAATAAAGGCAGCCATACGGAACTAGTACCATTTCATGTTACAAGATATGAGCCAAAAGTTTCTGGACCTGGGCAGTAAAATTTATTTAGACTTATGTTAGTTACATGTTGGCATTGTGCCCTTCAAAGTAGCCCCTTCTCCTCCAAAGTTTATACATCGATCCCAGTGATTTTTCCACTGTTTGAAAAATCTGTGGGACTCCAGTTTCATGATTCTGTGATTCAGCTTGAATCTGCATGATGTCTTTGAATCTTTCTTTTAATTAGATTTTCATTTGGGGGAACAGGAAGAAGTCACATCGGACCAGGTCGGTAGAATAGGCCGGTGTGGGACCATCTCCATTTTGTTCTTGGCTGAAAACTGCTGAACTGACAAAATAGTGTTCCCTGATGCATTGTCAGGATGCAGTAGCCAATCTGAGTGCTCATTTGTTTGGGTGTTTACCCCTGACATCCACCCTCAGTGCATTAGGACCGTGATGCAGAACTGGTGGTTTACAGTTTGGCCTGGCAGAAGTAAATCCCAATGAACAATTTCCTCATAGTTGAAGAACACAATCAGCATACTACTCTTGATGTTTGATCTTATTTGCCTTTGCTTTTTTGGAGGCAAAGATGGTGGACTTTTCCACTGGGAGGACTGTTGCTTTGTTTCTGGGTCATAACCATAAACTGAGCTTTCATCCTTATGACCTTAGAAAGGAAGTTTTAATTCTTTCTGGTCTCTGCTTACAGGTACCTGCATGCAGAAAGCCAGTTTTATTTCTGTTTTTCACTCAGCAGGCAAGGGGGGTACAAATTTTGCAGTAATCTGCCTCATTTCAATTTCAGTTAAAATACAAAGGGTACTAGGAAAGTTTTGCAATATGACGCAACAATGAATCACAGGAAGCTGCTTGTTGCTGCATGTTGAGACATGTTCATACGTGCATAGTAGCCGCCGCGCCAAGTCGATGGGCTCAGTTATTCATTAGTAGTGAGAGTGTAAAGTGCTTGCGATGGCATCGTGGTCACGAAATGGGATAAGGACAGTTTTGCGGTATAATTTCGTGCGTGGTTTAACCATAGACCAGTGCTTAGAAGAAATGACTCTTGCACTAGATGATGATTGTCCACATCGTACAACGATATTCAGGTGGTATAGAGAATTCCAAACGGGAAATTTCACTCTGGAGGATTCTGAGAGGCCGGGAAGGCCACGAACGTCAGTTACGGAGGAAAACGTTACTGCTGTGAGGAAAATGCTTGACGAAAACAGGCGAGTGACCTACCAACAGATAGAGGATACTTTGGGCCTAAATGCACCAGCAATTCGTTCGATTCTGCAAGATCATTTGCACGTGAAGAAACTTTGTTCTCTCTGGGTGCCGCATCAACTGACTGAAGAGCAGATGACACGACGTGTGACTTGGTGCCGGGAGATGTTAAAAAAGTTTGATAAGGGACAATCTCGGTATGTGAACAACATCGTGACAGGTGACGAGACTTGGCTGTACTATTACGATCTGCCGACCAAGGCTCAAAACAAAGTTTGGGTCCTTGATGATGACGACACACCCGTAATTGTCAGAAAATCCCAATCTGTAAAGCAGAAAATGAAAGCTGTATTTTTCAAATCGAGTGGAATTGTGGAACGTGTCGTTTTGGACACGCAGAAGACAGTCACAGCTAAGTGGTATACTGAACAATGCCTGCCTAAAGTCATTGGATCTATGAAGAACCTGCGGCCAAAGTCAAGAATGGACACCTGGTACCTCCATCACGAAAATGCTCCAGCTCACCGCGCCAAAGCCTGCACCGAATATTTGACCACGACAGGACTGAAACTTCTCGAGCACCCTCCCTACAGTCCAGACCTTGCTCCCTGCGACTTTGCACTGTTCCCGCATGTGAAAATGAAGCTAAAAGGGAGGCGGTTTTCCAGTGATGAGGACCTTCTACGGGCTTGGGACAATGAGTGTGCTTTACTCCCTAGTGAAACTTGGCAGAACTGGTTTAAAGATTGGTTTCGGAGGATGGAGAGGTGTATTGAATGTAGAGGAAATTACTTTGAAAAAATTAAATAAAGCTGTATTGCAAAACTTTCCTAGTACCCTTTGTATAATGACATGTGCATTTTAATACATTTAAAATGTAATGACATGTACACTTTAATACAGTTAAAATGTATTGCCATGATTGTATGCCTAGAATATCACAAATATCCTTAATCATATGATGTCTATCTCATCAATAACCTGATGCACTTTATATTCTTCTTGTGTCTGTTTCTATCCTAATTATTTACCTAATTTTGCCTTCTGTTTGCTAAACCACACTTGCGTATAATCTATACCCGTGGTGGCGAACCTATGACACGTGGGTCAGATACTGACCCACGAAGGCTTTGTAAGTAACCCACGCGCACGCGTTTATTGTAATATTGGCCTACTTTTTTTAATTAGAACAGAGAGAAAAGATAATCGAAAATATTAAACAATTATAAAATATAAATATGTAATGACAGATTTATAAAAAAAAAATAAATAATTAAAGTTATTAACTTTATAAACGCAAGAGGTCTTAATAAGCGAGAATTTGCACAATTATTAGAGGAAATTAAGTGCCAATATTCTGGAATTTTCACATACAACAATGTTCGATGGCTCAGTTGCAGCAAGTTCTTATTCGGTTTGTCATTTTATTAGACGAAATAAAGCTCTTTTTGAATGAAAAAAAGAATAGTTATGACAAATTTTCAAATATAAATTGGCTAAATGATTTAATGTTCTTATGTGATATCACTCAGCATTTCAATGAACCGAATAAAATCTTCAGGGATATGGACAAATTGCATTAATGATGTTTGAAAATATCAAAATATTTATGAAAAAACTTGACATCTTTACTAAAGATTTGAAAATGAGCACCATGAAATATTTTCCTCAATTACAAAAACATTTTCAAAACACTAAAGATTTTGAAAATATTCTTGACATTCAAGAAAATGCAATTAAAAAATATTTAACCATTTTGCAAGAAATAAAACAAGCTTTCCATGAGAGATATAATCAATTTAAAAGTTTGGAAAATACATTTCGCTTTATTTTATGCCCACATAAAGCAGAGTATGATACAATGCAACTAAACGATTTTATGTGGCTAGGTATCACTAACTTAGAAATGGAATTAATTGAATTCCAAAGCAGCATAGTGTGGAAAAATAAATTTGAAAACTTGATTTTCGAAGTAGAAGGAAAAATTTCAGAAAGTAATGCAGATAGGCCTAATGAAGATCCCACACTAAAAGTTGAAAATATTATATTAAACGCATGGTATTCTTTACCGAACAATTTTACACGTATGAGGAAACTGGCTAACGCTCTTCTCACAATTTTCGGGTCCACATATTCATGTGAAAAATTGTTTTCCTCAATGAATTTTGTTAAATCTTCCAACACGAATAAACTTGGAAATGAATTGACTGCAAAATGTATTAAAGTAATGAACACGAAGTATGTACCTAATATTAAGAAACTGTCTGAAAGTAAGCAACAACAAATTTCGCATTAAATATACTTTTATCAACTTTATTACACATACTGTATCTGTAATTATGTTAATTATTAATGAAAAATATTTCAAATTATGAGTTAATTATTAATGAAGAATATTTCAAAATAAAGGTGTTTTCTTTTATTCCTTGCTCATTCAAATACTTTGTGCGGAGGCAATACCTGGTGCAGTACAAGGTATCAAATCAAGCTTTTTTAGCTCTTCACTTGCAAATGTTAAAGTTATAAATGAAAAAGGAAACTAAAACCTTTTTTGGATTATTTCAAAAGTGAGAACCAAAAAGATTCAACTATCAACTTGATCTCTTAACAAATTGTTGGTTGTTTCCAAATAATTGGCATCCTTTTTACCCCCCCCCCCTTTCTAATTGAGACCACTAACTTATGACTCACGGGCTAGTATTTAAAAAAGAAATAAAAATAATTGACCCACTCTTCAGAAAGGTTCGCCATCACTGATCTATACAATTGCCTATAACTACAAAACACAAGTACACAAATATATATATATATATATACTAACTAGCTCTGTCTTTGCAGCCAGTCTCGAGATAGGCGAGTAGATATACTGAAATACAGAAAGCATATACAGAAACCCCATAAATAACATATATATTTATATGTATATGGGATATTATGCTTTGCTTAATATTGCTTTTTGCACACCTGATGCTGTTTGTTTGTTGTTTGTTATTTGGTTTTTAGGAGCATTAGCAACTAAGGCCATATTGCTCCAGGATATGCGATGGTCATTCCCTGACCTTTCCGCATCCTCCGTATTTGGTGTTGACGGGCTCGAACCCCGGTCTAATCAAGAAGAGTGTGCTACGCACTGCTGCTCCTTCCCACCTGGCTACGGAGGCGCCTTACACCTGATGCAAATAAATTTACTTCCCCACAGATTCCCCAGTTCAGATGCTTGAGCTAATTCCAATGAAACACTTTTTGGAAGGCACTTTGCAATTTTAAACAATCTGATTTAATTCTCTGTTGTGCCTAGTTAATCTTTATACAAAATTTAAATATAACTAAATAGAACAAGAGTGACAAAATTCAGAAATTAAACACATTAACTGAAACTTCATAAATAGCGTCAGTATCCGAGTAAAAAATTAAATCAGACATAACTATTCATCCACATGTACTACTCCTTTCCTGTAACTCTACATCAAAAATTTGCACATAAAAAAATTGTGCTCTCCTGTCAGTTTAAAGACAAAGGAATTGGTCAAAAGTTTGTAATTTAAGCTCCAGTACTCTGCGATTAAACTCTGTCTTCCTTAAGTTCTTACCCATTCATGCCTGGAGCAAAACATCTCTTTTGAATGTATAGAACCCATCTGAAGGCTTGCAGATGAGAAACAGAAATAGAAAAGCTTTACATACCTCAAATTGTTCTTAGTTGACATTGCAGTGTATGTTGTCAGGTTTTAGACGCATCAGTAACTTAGACTACCATATATTGTGGCTGTCGTGTATTATGTCTCTGTATGGATGTGTGTTCACAGGCTGATTTTCATGTTCTGTAGGCTGTAAAATCCAGAATAACTTATGGGGAAAGTCATATCCCCTCCAGCTGAGATCAGCTAACTGCATACCCTACTGAAGAAGCTTTCAGAATTTCCTCCAGTTTGGAGAGCTTCTCTCCAAATGAGTAAAATTGGCAAACTACTATACTGTTATGGAGAATATAATGTATATATTAATGTTTAATTGGCTATTTACGTCTTTATGTACTGCTTTCAAAATTCTGCTTCACAGGAATTGTGGACCTTTTCATATTCTGATCTTTTTCAACTGAATAGTTAACCTTTTTTAGTTGCAACTACTCTCGGATACATTACACACCATTGAACCAATATCTGTAACTTTTAAATTCATCACTGTAACCATATAAAAAATTTGTTCTCCTTTCTTTCTCAAGAATCAGCTGTTGTAATCAACAGTGATACATCAGTTGGTGATGCATGCTACTTGCATCACATGAATTTATGTAGCTAACTGGAAAACATAGTCATGCACTCCAGTTATGATTAACTGTGTTTTGTGACTGAGGCAGGAAATGGGTAATTTATTTTATTCTTTATATTTACTTTTAAAACATGAAGCTTGCAATTCATTAATTTCAAAGAAGTCATGAGAATTACAAGAAATGTTAATTCTCAGTAAGTATGACATTTTTATTTAGTTTTAACATTGGTAATCTTAAACAATTTAACTTCCTAAATTTGCATATAATTATTACATATACCTTAATGAATGCCTGTGTATGTTACTGTATGCTGTTTATTTACTAGTTACAGTACACTGTTTGTTTATTAAAGAAATTAATTAGTTTAATCTTTTTCTCTGTGCTTTCCAGCATTCTAACCCAATATTAAAACACGGTATTACTACATTCTAGATAAATAGTACATCTTGCAAGAGAAGTATAATGCTTTATATTTATATTGTAGTATCACCCAGATTGCAGTAACCATCAAAAACAGCTGTTTTAGTATTGGTTATTAATGAAAAATGCTGTTTATTGGTGTTGTATTACTAAGGAAATAAGCTGCCTTAGTAATACAACACTAAGGTAACTTATTGATATGGTATCACAATATAAGAATTTAAGAATTTAGTAATGTAAAAAAAAAAGTGCCAGCACATTGTAGGTTTATTGTAGTCTTTTTTTTTTTTTTTTTTTTTTTCAATCACAAGAATAGAAGTCCTGTTTTTAAAGGTGAAACTACCAAGCATTCAAAATGCTGCATGTAATATGTGTGTTCTGTTGGACCATTGTGTGAAGCTAGATGGATGCATCTGAGACATAGCATATAACATGCTGCCTCTGTAGCCATGTGGTTAGGAGCAGCAGTGCATAGCACACGCTTCTTGATGCGGAAAGGTCAGAGAATGACCACTGCATATCCCCAGAGCAATGTGGCCTTAGTTGCTAATGCTCCTAAAAACCAGATAACAAACAAACAACAACAGACAGCATATAGCATGACATACTAATTACATGGATGTTTTTGTAAGTCTTGGAATGAACTTCATTCAGACTGGTTGTGTTTTAGCACTCTGAAACACAGCTCTCTCTCCCCCATATATGAAATTTACTAATTGCAAAGTATCCAAAAAAATTCTTTTCATATTACCATTGCTCACATGCAGCTTTGATAAGCTGTTGCCATTTCTGACTGAGAAAATTGTGAAAACAAATATGTTATTATTTTGTTTATTGTCTCCTGTAAGCATAATACATTTTCACTGTGCTAGCCAGATGTAAACTACCTAGTTAATGCATTGCTCACAAGAGAAATAACTTTGCTTTCACAATGAAGTTTCCCTGTTATTGCACTACTTTCAGACAAATGGTAGCCAAAAATTTAACCGTCATTTATTTAAAAGAGACCATGCAATATCTTATGAGGGACAAGCAAGGCCTGAAACAATCTGTCATAGTAGCTTCTCGTCTTTTAAATAAATGGCAGATTAGTCATTTATTTAAAAGTAGTGCAATGCAACTCATTGTGAAGACAAAGTTTGTTCTGCTGTGAGTGATAAAACCATTGCATTAACCAGGCAGTTTAAATCTTGCTTACTGCAAAAACACGTGAAAGGGCAAGACTTCCCAACTCCTTGAGGTGTGATAAAAATAAAAATTTTATTTAGTTCAGTCCCCAAATAAAAATTTGGAGACAACTAATATTTGGAAAATAAAGAAGCTTAATAGCTATTTGGATGGATCTTCTTTGAAGTAGTCACCAATTCCAGCGCTTCTGCAACTTCTGGAAGCATTCCTGACAGGCTTATTTTGGAATTGCTATTAGTTTCTGTGTTGTATTCTGAAGAATTAACAAAGCCATTGCAAATCTGTGACTTTTTAAGGGCAAACAAAAAACAAAGAATCACAGAGAGCTAAATCTATTAAGTATAGTACACTGGTGTGCAAAACTTAAGGACCATTCAAGTTTTCACCTGTAGCTTTTCATAGGAGTGGCCTGGATATGGGAAAAGCATACCAAAGGAACCTTGTGAGGTACAAAAATGATGAAGGAAACGACACTGACACAACAACAGAAACAAAACGGTACAGAGGCTATTTATTAAAAAATGACAACATTGCACTGGCTGCCATGATACAGATGGATCACTGCCAAAGATGGAACAAAGGGAAGAGGTGGTCCTCAGTAGCAGATATGGCAACCCCTAATGTCGATGCAGGCTTTGCACCGTCTGTCCATAATTAGAATGTTGTTGTTGATAAGTTCTTGTGGTAACATCGTCCATTCCTCTGTCAGCGCCATCTTCAGCTGGCGAACATTTTCTGGTGGTGTGGACGTGCTGATAGGCGTCTCCCCAGAGCGTCCCATATGTGTTCGATGGAATTTAGATCGTGGAATGGGCAGGCCAATCCATACGGACAATGTCCTCACTTTCCAAAAAAATATTAACAGCTGCAGTGCGCATTATCATCCATAAACACGAACTCGTGGCCAATGGCACCTCGAAACAGATGTACATGGGAAAGGATTACTTCAGTACAGTAGCATGCGCCCGTTATACTACCGCCTTCCGGTATCTGGAGTTGTGTACATCCATCCAAGATACCACCTCCCCAGACGAGAACACCCCTGACTGCCATATCGATCCCTTTCAGTTATGTTTGCTGGATGATATCGTGTGCCAACCTCTCGCCAGATTAGCTGACGTCCAGAACTGCTGCTGAGACTGAATCTACTCTCATCAGTAAAGAGTATCTTACCCCATTGTGCTGCTGTCCAGTCCTTGTGTTCGATGCACCACTGTAAACAGTGTCTCCGATTGGCATGTGTTAAAGGGACACAGCGTACTGGCCTTCGGGCAAACAATCCACCTTTGTGGGCACCTCCGTAGCCAGGTGGACAGGAGCAGCAGTGCGTAGCACACGCTTCTTGGTTAGACCGGGGTTCGAGCCCGTGACCACCAAATACGGAGGATGTGGAAAGGTCAGGGAATGACCACCGCATATCCCCGGAGAAATATGGCCTTAGTTGTTAATGGTCCTAAAAACCAAATAACAACAACAACAACAACCACCACCTTTGTGGAGTCGCCTGGCCACAGTAAACCGCAATATCCTGCGTCCTGTGCAGCTGGTTTACAGTGAATCCCACTGTCTGGTATCAGTCCCTCTTGGCCTCTAGGAGTATATAGCGGTCATCATTGGGCGTTGTTTTTCGGTGATGACCACCACTGGTCCTTCAAATAGCTGTACCTGTCGTTCTGATGGCCGACCACGCACGTGAGACGATGCTGTGGGCAATACCGAACTCTGCAGCCACACTCCTCGAACTTTAACCTTCCTTGAGCTTCCGAATTATTCAACCCAGGGTAAAGTCATCCAGACGTTGTCTGTAGCACTGTATGGAATCAATCGAACATCTGTAAAAATCATGCTCACCATTTGGTAATTTGCCCATAACTGCTGCCTTTATCTGTTTATGTGAGCCTTCTCACCACAATTCAAATTTTTGCATATGCACCAGCTTTCTACTGAATGGCCACAGTTATGCAAATTGCCACAGGCTGTTTCATTTGATTTTGTGGTTGTAACCTTTAGAAATAGTGTTGGTCCTTAAGTTTTACACACCAGTGTAGATGGAGACTACAGCGACAGAGTGCTTCACAAAAAATTCTTGAATGGAAAGTGCCAAGTGTGCAGTGGTCTTGTCATGATGCAAGTGGCAAGTTCCTGAAGCCACTTTTCAAGAACAACGTTGTGCAATTGCCTTAGAACTGTTTTGTAGTATTCGTGGTTACCATGCAGGACAAATTCATAATGAATATCCTCCGAATCACAGAATACAATAAGCACATACACCGGGTCATGTGCCAGGTCATAGTTATACACCCATGATTCATTACCAGTAATTATCATCTAATTTCATCATTATATAGAAGAAACAAAGTGTGGACCAACTGCAGCATGTTGGTGAAGACCTTTCATGTGAAAGGTCTTCACCAACATGCTTTCGAAATGTTTTGTTAAAATTGTTATGTACCATAAGAAATACCAATTTAAGAGCAGCTTAATGAATACTTAAAAATTCAATCACCTCCTGATCAAATCCAGAACATGAGCAATTGAGTCATTAATTTTTTACCTTGAAGAGTGGTCCAGAGCGAGAATCACCTTTGGTGGATTTTCTCTCTGATCTTTGTAAACTACTGAAAAGTGATTTACAAACATGAAACAAAATTTGATTCACTACTCAGTAAAACCACTCATTTTAAAATATGATGGAACATATAAAAAAAAACTTTTAGTTCAATCTGCAGTCATTGTTTGCTAATTCAGACTGAATGACTGCAGCTAAATGGGCAATTCATTCATCACTCGAGATGAGTCACCAAATATGTGACAAGTTGCAACTTGCTACAACACTGCAATTTCAACATACAGTCAGTTCCTAAACTTTTTGATCCCACCTTGTATAATTTCAGTAAGGCAAATAAATTAACTAATATTATTAGCTATTTTATAACTTAAGCTCTAACTCTGCATAGTTAATTTTAAAAATAAAGTGACTCTGGACTTTACAGTTTTATGTATTTTTATTTTATAGCATAAAATAATATCTATTATTTTTTAAGTAACCAAAATAATAATTTGGGTTACTTAATAAATTTTTCAGTTAAGTTTTCTAGTTAGGAAAGCATGCTGACCAATCACCTAAATTCAAAAATGTATCATTGTATGTAGACAGAACATTCATAGGCAGCATTCCACCTGTTCATACTGAAAGTACTGTCCACTGTGACTTTTTTTCAGTACCTGTTTAGTGTGCTGGTTAGAAATACACTGCTTGCACTCCAGCTTGTATAATTCTCTGTTACATGCAGAATTTTGAATTCTTTTGTAATTTTGCCCTAATAATTTTGAGTGGTATGTAGATAATTTAGGTTTTTGTCCAGAACGGCTGATCAAATGAAATGCACATATCCTGAAAAGCATATATTGAAATCTAGTTTCAGAAATGCAGTTTCTTGCTCTCTCTCTCTCTCTCTCTCTCTCTCTCTCTCTCTCTCTCTCATCAGCTAAATTTAGATTTGTCATAACAATAGATAATTTTCCATTGTTTTTATTAATGAATGTGTTATGATGCTGTTTGTTAATAAGTATCTGAATGTTATCTTTTTCAAGAATTTTGCAAGTTTTGTGCAGTAAGTTACGACTGAGTCCACAATTTGATTTTCATTGGTTGGCTAGAAATTCTCCAGGATATGTTGGAGCTGATTTAATGGCTCTGACCAGAGAAGCAGCTGTATGTGCTATCAACAGGTATGCAAGTTTTTCTCCTTTTTTGTATTGCATTGTTTGATGCATAAAGTATCAAAGTATCAATATATAAAGTATCAATAAATATGCTATGTTGCCAAAAGGAACTGGTATGTTTCCTCTTATTAATACATTATTCAATAATATGCCTGCCAACTTTCATCTTAATTATGTGCTATATCCTTGTCAATAAAATCTCAATTTTTTATCCATTCCGCTGTCAACACAGTGATCAATTCAGCTGCTGATTGTTGGCCTGGACTCAAAGCCAACATTCTGTTTCACCCAAAGGTGTTCAGTGAGGTTAAGTTTTGGCTCTGAGCATTCCTATGTCTTTAAACCAAATTGCTACAGACTCTATAGTATGACATGGTGCACTCTCCTGCTGTTGCCATAGTGTAAAAAGGCAGAATTCTCCAGAATGTGCCAACTTTGAAGTTTGACCAATAGTGCAAACCAAAACCACGAGAAACAACTGCAGACACTTTGTCAAACTTCACTGTGGGGATGATATGCTTTTGTAAATAATGTTCTGTAGGCATTTGTCAAACCCAAACATAGTCATCACATCAGGAAACTGTGCAACATGATTTATTACTTCATAACACAGCTTTCAACATTCCGGGTACCAATTACAACAGGTTATGCATCAAGCGAGTCAGTGCTGTGCATGCTATTTGATTTGTGTGCATGCTTGAGCCCCTTTATAAATTCTGATAATATACAGATTCTACATATCATCCCTGTTACAGCCTGATATTAGTTTCTGTGCTCCCTCTATTAATCCAGTGCCTTATGTAGCAGGAGAGCCACTCTTATTCTGCCCCCTCTCCAAAGTGCCTGAATAAAATGGAGCAGTATAGGTGTGATATTAAGTTTTAGTATGGTTACTATTCATGTTGTATGTGTACTGTAATAAAGGTTGGTTAAAAATTCCAGATTCAAGCTAAATTCAAGTTTAATTTTCAATTACTGTCAATCACATATTATCACTATTATATTATTTCCTCTAGAAAAAATTGTCTGGATCTGTCCTGCTGAACTCCTGATTGTCAGTGCTCAATGAAGGCTGGTAGGATCTACATAAACACTCTTCTGAGTGCCCTTCAGTCTCTTTCTGTCAATTTCTGCAGGCCATTCAAACATTTCCTAGCTGTAGTATCGCCATAACATTTCCATATGCTGATTATATTAGCTGCTGTTGAACTAGGGTGTTACAATTTTGTTACAGTGGCACAAATTGATTGCTGATATGACATCCTTTGATGATTTGGTATTGGAAGGCAGCAAGCTCAATGCTTCATCTCATCTGTTTTATTTTGTTGATCTGGTTAATTCTAGAGTGAATGCAGTTACTTTTAGATATGTTATTTATGATTGAATGGTGGGTGTGATTCATTTTTCCCAAATCTCAGAGTGGTCTGAATACTTTTGGCAACATATACAAAGGGTACTAGGAAAGTTTTGCAATACAGCTTTGTTTATTTAATTTTTTCAAAGTAATTTCCTCTACATTCAATACACCTCTCCATCCTCCGAAACCAATCTTTAAACCAGTTCTGCCAAGTTTCACTAGGGAGTAAAGCACACTCGTTGTCCCAAGCCCGTAGAAGGTCCTCATCACTGGAAAACCGCCTCCCTTTTAGCTTCATTTTCACATGCGGGAACAGTGCAAAGTCGCAGGGAGCAAGGACTGGACTGTAGGGAGGGTGCTCGAGAAGTTTCAGTCCTGTTGTGGTCAAATATTCGGTGCAGGCTTTGGCGCGGTGAGCTGGAGCATTTTCGTGATGGAGGTACCAGGTGTCCATTCTTGACTTTGGCCGCAGGTTCTTCATAGATCCAATGACTTTAGGCAGGCATTGTTCAGTATACCACTTAGCTGTGACTGTCTTCTGCGTGTCCAAAACGACACGTTCCACAATTCCACTCGATTTGAAAAATACAGCTATCATTTTCTTCTTTACAGATCGGGATTTTCTGACAATTACGGGTGTGTCGTCATCATCAAAGACCCAAACTTTGTTTTGAGCCTTGGTCAGCAGATCGTAATAGTACAGCCAAGTCTCGTTGGGCGCCTCCGTAGCCAGGTGGGAAGGAGCAGCAGTGCGTAGCATATGCTTCTTGATTAGACCGGGGTTCGAGCCCGTCACCACCAAATACGGAGTATGCGGAAAGGTCAAGGAATGACCACCGCATATCCCGGAGCAATATGGCCTTAGTTGCTAATGCTCCTAAAAACCAAATAACAAACAAACCAAGTCTCGTCACCTGTCACGATGTTGTTCACATACCGAGATTGTCCCTTATCAAACTTTTTTAACATCTCCCGGCACCAAGTCACACATTGTGTCATCTGCTCTTCAGTCAGTTGATGCGGCACCCAGAGAGAACAAAGTTTCTTCACGTGCAAATGATCTTGCAGAATCGAACGAATTGCTGGTGCATTTAGGCCCAAAGTATCCTCTATCTGTTGGTAGGTCACTCGCCTGTTTTCGTCAAGCATTTTCCTCACAGCAGTAACGTTTTCCTCCGTAACTGACGTTCGTGGCCTTCCCGGCCTCTCAGAATCCTCCAGAGTGAAATTTCCCCTTTGGAATTCTCTATACCACCTGAATATTGTTGTACGATGTGGACAATCATCATCTAGTGCAAGAGTCATTTCTTCTAAGCACTGGTCTATGGTTAAACCACGCACGAAATTATACAGCAAAACTGTCCTTATCTCATTTCGTGACCACGATGCCATCGCAAGCACTTTACACTCTCACTACTAATGAATAACTGAGCCCATCGACTTGGCGCGGCGGCTACTATGCACGTATGAACATGTCTCAACATGCAGCAACAAGCAGCTTCCTGTGATTCATTGTTGCGTCATATTGCAAAACTTTCCTAGTACCCTTTGTGTATATATATATATATATATATATATATATATACACACAAATATATATACACATATACAGATGACTCTCTCATTTCAGCAGATGATTCCACTGAAAAACGTTTACTTTTTTAGTGTGTTCTTTGTATAGCAAAGATTCTCCTTCAAAAATCTCCTATTTTTTGATAGTTGGACAACTTTGAGAAACACAGTTCTTGATTACCAAAGGCATAGAAAAAGATGTGGTCATTATTCCAAATCTATTATTACCCACTAGGTGTGAAGGTAACTGTAGTAGTAGAAATCAGTACATCTAGACTGTCAATCTTGTTCATGAAATGTTTGAAAGAAGATCTGTGAATTCAGGGATTGTGCATTCAGAATTCAGAAATTCCAATTTTAAAACAATCCCATTTTTTGGACATTTATTTTATTTACTCATTCTTATTGATTTCATGAAATTTTAATAATTGCTGTGTTATGTGTTGTGGAAAGGCTATTACATAGAATCTAAGTAAAATTTTATATGAGGAAATACACCGAATCCACATGATATTCAATTTTTTTTTTGTTTTTCTAGTATACTGTACCTTTGGTTTGTTTTAAAGGAAGAGGGTCCTTTTTATGTTTCTGTTACCTGTGTAGAAATCTCTACATTTAATTCTCTCTACATTGGTTTGAATTATTAAATTGGCAGGCTATTTAGAGTAAATTTTTAAGTTTGTTGAATAATTTCTATATAATTTTTACACCGTACTGTCACTGACAAATGCCCTTGTAAATATATTATTCACAGTATGGCATGGCCTCAGTTATGTTAGAGATTATTCATTATTTTCAATAAATAATAAATATTAATTAGTATAAGGCAGAGCTACAATGCTCAATATGTTCTATGTTGTATTTCAATATGTGTAGAAGAATAAGAGAAATTTACTTCAAAATAATACGTAGAACCCTTCCTAATGACACTCTCCAGCAAATAACCGAAAATAAAATTAATTCAAATAAATACAGTAATAAAATTAATTAAAAAACAATTAACAAATTAAAACAAGTTCAATGCAAATTTTGAAGGAAAAAAAAACTTCTCGTCCATTCTTTAGGAAAGGAAGAAATTTGAGAAAAAAGATTGTAAAAGAAATTTGAAAGGATTATAAAAGAAATTTGAAAGGATTGTAAAAGAAAAAAAGACTTCCCTTCCTTAGGAAGGAAAGTTTTTTTTTTCAAAATTTGCATTGAACTTGTTTTAATTTGTTAATTGTTTTTTAATTATTTTATTATTTGCTGGAGAGGGTCATTAGAAAGTGTTCTACATAACATATTGAGGTAAATTTCTCTTATTCTTCTACAAATAATAAATATTAAATAATTAATAAATATTCATAATTTTTTCAACAAAAAAAAAGAAAAAAAATTTATTATGAAAAGGTTTAAAACATAGTTGTACTTACCTTGTCATTGTCCAGTGCTAATTAATAGTGCTAATTAACAGTGTCCTTAATAAATATTTGGTATGATTATTATACTACAAAAAAAAAAAAAAAACTTATATGTCTTGGTATTTTCATTACATGTTGCAAATGAAGAGGGGGTGGGGGAAGGCTATCTCTACACCACACCTTAATAACTTCACTTCTAATATTTTCCTGTTAGGTTAAAAAAAGGCCAAATAAAAGGTTACATTAGTGTCTGTCTCAGCTTTATAAAGTATTACATGGCATACAAAAAAAAAAAAAAAAAAATTTAATAACCTCCTTAACTCAACATACATTCTCTCTATAAATATATGCTTCCTCTTCTGAAACAAGGGTGAATCTTTTAATTTTTTTCCCCAATTCTTGGGGACACTGATTTGCTCATGGTTAGGCCTTTTTTTTTGTTTTATTTTAATGAATTGGGTGTGATTGGATTGAAAGTGGAGCATCATTGTGGTATCTGTAGGATTCCTCTAGATCAGGGGTTGTCAACCTTTTAATTCCTACTGCTCACTTTTGTGTAAGGAAATTTTAACACCAACAAAGGTTTTGCAGTAACTCAATTTACCCCCTCGTCCACGAGTATACTTCGAGAAGTGTCCGGTGAATTATTATCTATATTCAAAGTTTAGAGATGGAATTCAAAAGTAAATTGCAAAAGCATATTTTAAAAAGTCAAAGTTGCGAAGTTGTTAGCAATGTATTCGATATATGGAGGAAGAACAAAATTTGTAACAACTGACAAAAACCCCCACCACCCACCATGAAAGCTTGAATCACCCACTAGCGGGTGGTAGGGACTAGGTTGACAACCAGTGCTGTAGATGATAGTTTTAACTTTTTTTTTTTGAGACGTTGAGCATGACATCAAAAAATGCAAATGGGAGGGAGTGATTCTATTCAAATTCAAGGGTAAAAGAGATATCATTACATATATTGTGTAAATCTCCTTTGCTGTAGTTCTGAATTACTAGAATATCATCAATATAAGCATTCATGAGACTGAATAGGATGGCTGACTTGAAATTGGCCCCAATTTCTGCTAGATAGGGAGTCTTGGAGGTTGTCCATAATGAACCCTTTCTTTTCCAAATAGAATTTCCCTTGAAATTTCCAGCCAACAGCCCAACTACAGGTCTCCATTTCAGTTTAAGCGAGTAAGAGAACCACTACTACAAAATAATAGCTTTTTCTTGTAATTTGTTGGTAGCAAATATTAACTGAATTATGGTAATCTAAATATTCTATGTGTATTTTAATTTAAATCATGGTTATCTTTATTGTATTAATACCTTTTGACAGTGCCGTATCCAAATATCATCGTGGGGGGGACATGACGACCAAGTTTTTGAGTTGTTTTTTTTTTAGATAGCCCTAGGAACACATATGCACGGGTAAGGGGGAATATGCCCCCTTTGCTCCTCTTGAATATGCCTCTGCCCTCTGATGAAAGGACAGAAACACTTTGAAACATCTGGAATTTATGTAAAGAACTACATTTTTAATGGTAGTACGTGTGATATGAGGTGTCTGAGAATTGCTTGAAGGTTGCTGCAGCTTCTCTCAGGGGCCTGCAGACCACTATTGTTAGCACAGCACACACACACACACACACACACACACACACACACACACACACACACACACACACACACACACACACACACACACCACTTGCATTGGAGCAACAGTACGTAGCACACGCTTCTTGATTAGACCGGGGTTTGAGCCCATAACCACCAAATACGGAGAATGCGGAAAGGTCAGGGAATGACCACCACATATCCCCGGAGCAATATGGCCTTAGTTACTAATGCTCCTAAAAACCAAATAACGAACAAACACCACTTGCATTATTGAAATATATGAAATATTTTCATACATTATTCCTTGCACAAAAGCACATGATCTCCCATAACAACACTTATGAAGATTAACATAAATTATGAACATTATTAAAATTTTATAAAATTTACTATATCTCCTTTAAAGTATCACAGTTGCCATTATTTTCTTAAAGGTTTTAATCTTATGAACAATTAAAAAACTGACAGCTTGCACAGCAAATGTTTGAGGCCTGTCCGAGGACTACCTCTTTCATCAAAATTTCCGAAGACATTGTTCTTCAATGTCTTCATAAATTCAAAAGCTAAAAAATGATTGATTTCAGATGAAGTGCCTGAAGTTTTTTTTTTTTTTTTTCATTTGAAAGTATTTTGAGTAAAGGGGGAAGAGAGAAAAAACAATTAGAAGTATCTAAATGAAAATAATTTGCTTAAAACACAAAAATATTATCATTAAGTAAGCTTAGATATCTGTCCTTATTAGTTTTGATATTTAATATCTTTATGAATTTTTCTAGAGTGTTTGCTTCATTACAAGATAGTGTTAGAAGTGATAAGGTTATGGTTTCAACCCAAGATCACGAAATTACAGAAAACAGCATACGTCAAGGTATGGAGAGATCTAGATCACAAAAAGGAATAAAGAGTTCCTCTTCTTACTTGCAACAAGAATTTCAGAACAGTGGAATATCTGATGTCCAGAATATTAAATCACGTAAATTCTTCTGCCTTTTCTCCATTGTGTATTCAATTTAAACACATTCAATTAAAAATTCTATTTTATTATTGAAAAATATTTAAAATGTCAGTTTTAGCATTTAGACATATTGTTAACAGAACTTTTGGCCATTTTATTTCAGCATCTGAATTGGGAAAATGCTCTTTTAATGCTTCTTTCAATGGACCAAATGCATGAAAGTTATGTGGCAACAAACCTGAACTGTGTGCAAGCTGTTTTAGTGCCTCCAAATGCATCTTTTATTAAGTCAGTTTTAGCATTTAGATATGCTGTTGACAGAATCATTCTTTGACTGTTGTTTTGATTTCAAAATCTGATTGAAACAATATCTTTTTAATGTTTCTTTTAATGGACCATAAACATGAAGGTCATGGTTAACAGATCTGAACCGTACACAGGCTGTTTGAGTGCCTCCCAATGATTCTTTTGAACAAAGTCCTGAACTGGGTTGACAATGTGTAGGCATAGATTATCATGAAGCATGAGGAATCTCTTATTTTTTCAGTTGTCTAGATCACTTGTCTCTGATGCTGAGGCACAGGTTTAAAGTTACATAGCATTCCAAATTAATGTTGGCATCGGTTCTTTAAAGTCTAACAGCAAGAGACCACTGCAGTTGAAGAAAACAGTCTGTAACTTGTTTGGCAGGAATTGGAGTTCAGAGTTTTTTAATTTTGGAGAGTTGAAGATACTTTCACTTTATATAGTGGTTTTTGAGTAGCAGCCTTCTTACACTACATTCTGAATAACCGTAACACAACGTTCATAATATTTTGTTATGAATTTGAATTTCTTGTGTTTCTTTCCACAAGAAATTTGGCTTTTTACATGATATCTCTCTCTCCACGTTTCCTTTCATTGATCACAGAATCATTTACCTTGCACATAATTAGTATAATTATCTGCAGTGTTCTGGATACTAATTATTACCATAATTAGTATCCAGAACACTGAAAAATTAACAATTTTTCAGTGTTTTGGATACTGTGAAAAATTAATTTCTTCGGGCATCTCTTTAGATTTGTTGATAATGTCACCTACTGATAGCATGATGTGGGGATGCCGTATTTCTGAGGGGTCACAGGTAAAAGTCTTAAAATTGGGGGCCATGGAAACTGTTAAGTGGGCCACGAAATGGTCAGTACATATAATAACACAACTCAATATCCTTGTTTTTATATACCTTACTTAGAAGGGATAGAACTTATTGTACTTAAACGATAACCTTATATCTGGGAATTCCAAGTACTGGTAATTAGGTACTCATGGCTCAGAGTGGGCAAAGCCCTAATGAAATGATTAACTGGATTCCTGGAAAAATGATTCCTTATTTTTCTAAATATCTCCCACTCCTCTCATGAGTTTTACTGCCACCTTTTCAGTAAATTTCAGGTATTCTTCAGTTCAGTGTTTGGAGGAAGATATTTTTCTGCACAGGTTCTATTATTGTTGAAGTTCCCTACTTTGGATGTAAGTTACAAACTCTAGTTACCATTTTTCAACAACTAAGCATTACGTTTCATAATAATTATGAACTTTCATTACAAATAAATTATTAGCTTTCAGTAGAATTTGAATACCCTCTCTCTCTACAAAAAAAAATGTTGTGAATTGATCACAGCAGTTTTGTATTTATTTTGAGTAGAATGGCTTCCAAAGTGATTCTTATGAATATTGACTTTCAAAATTTTCCACATCTTTAAAAAATTTAGAAATAGGGCATTCATAAATTTAAAAAATTCAAACTGCCAAAAATTGTTTGTTCCCATGGACCAATTTGCTTGGTTTATATTCAAAGGTATAAGTACACTTTCATATAGATATCCATATTTTGTTCTGCTTTTTATTTTAATTGTCCACTCCTGGAATTGTAAAATTCTTTAATTCAAAGATTATTATTTTTTCATAATTTTTAATTATTTTTTCATTTTTAATATGGCAGATTAAAAATCATAAATTAAACACAGTGTAATAAATGGTGAAAAATTTTAATGATTATTGGCAATAATGATAAATACTCTGCTCCACATAATTATCTCATCACCCGCCACTCTCTTGCCTTGGACACATGTTAACTTGCATTGTTAGTGCTCTGTATGTTTCCGTATTATGAATGTGAATTGACCCATTTCTACCTGTTTACATCAATATGTTGTTATAGATGTGAATTTTGTAGGCATTTTCAATAAGGCAAGGGGTGAAAATTATAATTTCTTTTTTTACATTTTTTTATTTTATTTATTTTTATTATTGTTGTGAAAATAAATTGTAAAATACTTTTTTAAGTTATTTTAAGTTTATTTAACCATGTGATAAACCCAGAAAATGATATTTTCTGGATTAATTTTTCTGGGTTTAGTTAATCGTGGGTTTTCTGGGTTTAGTTAATAGTGTGATTAACCAAAAAATATCATTTTGCATTCATGTATAAAATATATTAAATTTAAACATTATTGAGTAAGGTGATGCAATAATTCTGTTGAGCAGTTTATGTATTGTAATTTTATAATAGTAAATATAATTTTATAAATGTCCTCGTTTTTAAAACCCAAAACATCCCAGGTTTTTCCTATTTTGTACTATCTTTTAAATTTTATATCTGGTAACCCTAAGTTTACCAAATAGGACCGAATTTAAAACTAGTCAAATAATAAGTTATTTTAAATGAACTATAAACATAATGCTGTCCACAAATAATTTTTTAGAAACTGAAAATAATAAAACCGTGCACATTCATTGGTAGTTTTTTTTGTCTTGGTTAGTATACTAACTGCTAGTGTATACTGAAATAAAAATTTGTAATGTTAGTATGTTTCGGCTTTTTCACTATTGTTGTGTACTACTTTTTAAATAATTGATTCAGTTTTTAAGTATGTCTTACAATGAGAGTTTTATAATTTTACTAACGTATTTTTTTATTTGTATTATTTCGTATTTCTTCTTTTATATTTGTTTTTTATTTTAATATCAGATTACCCATGGCTACTATGACGAAGAAAAATGTTGGCAATATTCCATTGAGTATCTTGCGCATGGTTTTATTCCATCACCACAGAACAAAAGGATGCCACTGTGTTTAATATGTATGACTACACTTTCAAATGAAAGCATTCGGTCATGTAAGCTGCGGGTGCACTTGGAGACAACCTACAAGGACCCAAAGGATAAATCACTGGATTACTTCAAAAAACTCTGTGATAATTTCCAAACAAGGCCAACAGTAAAACCAATGTTTAGTGAAAGAGCATCCAAAGTTGATAAAGGTTTACTTGCATCCTATGAGATTTCCAAGCTAATTGCAAAAGCTGAAAAGCTAAATAATATTGGGGAATCATTGATTTTGCCTGAAGTGTCTGTTGTAATTTCAACTGTAATGAACCAGTGTACATGAAATTACTCAGACCATCCCTTTGAGAAACTCGTCAGTATCGAGGCATATTGATGAAATGGCAGATGATGTGGAAAAACAATTAGTTGCACAACTACAAGTTAAGAGGTTTGCCCTGCAAATTGATGAATTCACTCTACACGATAATGAAGCTCTTCCAATGACACATGTTAGGTTTTTGAATGAGACTCAGCTTAATAAGGAAATGCTTTTTGCCTGAAAGCTCAAGACAGACACCAAGGGTGAGACAATATTTGAAGAAGTTGAGTTATTTCAAGGAAAACAATATTCCACCACAAAATTTAATAGCTTGTGCAACTGGTGGTGGTGCTGCTTCGATGGTAGGTAGATACAGAGGATTCATTGCTCATTAAAAAAATGCTGTGCCTGAAGTTTTTTGTATACACTGTGTGTATGCAAAAAAACATTTAAGATAAATGCAGTTGATGTTGACAATCGTATTACAAGAATGTCTCATTGAATTGCAAAGTGATATAACAGCCCAAGTTAAGATTCAAAAACGACAAACAACATTTCTGGATAAGCAGCAAAATTGCATATAACTTTCCACAGTTTTGGGAGAAGGCAAAATTGTTTTTTATCAGATTTCCCGCTTCATATCTTGTTGAATATGGATTTAGTTGAGTTCTTCATCTGCTATCAAAAGCTCGTAAGTTTTTTGATATTGTGAAGAGAGGTGATCTTCGATTATCTCTAACAATGCTGCAACTATAATATACAAAAAACTTGCGTGTTCTCATCAGCCGTTTGGATCTCTGAACTAAGGGACAAGAATATTATTGGAATATTTTTTTGTTAGGAGCATAATTATATATTGTAAATAAACAAAATATTATATGAGTAAATATTATATTATAAATAAAGATTGTAGTTAATAAACCCCTTTTTATTATTAATATTCCTTATATTATAAACAAATATACATGTTATAAATAAAAAGCGCAGTTGATAATGTACATATTTATTATAAATATTACATTTATTATAATTAAACAATATGAGGGGTGGGGCTGAAGAGGTGAATGAAACTCAGAAGTGGACCACAAGCAAAAAAAAAAAAAAGGTTGAGAACCACTGATCTAGACCTATTTGATTTCTGCTCTTACTTCTGGCATTCACATACACAAAGAATTCTGTTACTGTTATTAGACCTTATTGCTATAAACTTCATAACTTGCATTGTATTTCTTACCCCTTGAGTTACTTTGTTCTAGGTCTTTGCAATGGGGGGGGGGAATCTTTTTTTTTTTTTTTACCATTTCTTGATAACTTTGGATATGTTGATTATGAATATGACATTAGTTTTTTTTCTTTGCATCCCTGATTTATCCATAAATTAAAGAAAAATTAAATTTAGTAAAAAAATTAACATTTGAATGTTATTTTGTTTTGTGATCAAATCAATTAATATATATGTATATGTCACTCATCATATATATCCTTTCTTCAAATGACTGCTTAACTTGCAGTCCATAATGCATATTTTACTTCAGGCTATTTTAAAAACATTAAGTGTACACGCTGAACATCTTCACATGGTTTATTGAAGTTTTGTCAAATCCTTCCCTATCTCTAGCTTAATGTGAAGTGGTTGTAAAAGATACCGTGTCTGATATTCCATCATTTTGTTTTGATGTATAAGTATAAATTGGCCTGTTGTACTGGGATCCATGGTACAATGAAATAAGATAAGTGTAAATCTAGGAAAAGTATTCATAATTAAAGATATTTACTGGATTTGCACTTATCTTATTTCATTGTTTTGATGTATTATAGACCAACTGCTCTGCTATCCCATTGACAGAAGAAGCAAGGAACCACCTTATTGTTATTGTTATTTTTGGTTTTTAGGAGCATTAGCAACTAAGGCCATATTGCTCCGGGATATGCAGTGGTCATTCTGTGACCTTTCCACATCCTCCGTATTTGGTGGTGACGGGCTCGAACCCCGGTCTAATCAAGAAGCGTGTGCTACGCACTGCTGCTCCTTCCCACCTGGCCCCAAACCACCTTATAAACTGTTAACAGGAGAGACTGCTTCTACAGGGATGGGATACTCTTAAACAGAAAGGGTGCAAGAATATTTGCTGATGCTATCGAGGCAGTGTTAGGTGGGTCGGAAAACTGCTAGCTTGGGGGGATACAAGGACTAATAGATTAACAGTAGCCACTGGCAGAGGTGAAAGTGATTCTTGCACTGCTTCTATTGGAATGAGCAGCAGCCTGGAAAACAAGGTGCAAGGTATTTCAAAGACTGCTGGAAGTCATTGCAGTACAAGTAAACACATGAGTTGTGTTAGGGTAGCTAAGAATAGGAACAGGTGCATGTATACTTGCGTGTACATCAGTGTTAGGAGTTTGGTAAATAAATTTGATGAATTTGAGGTATTGCTCAAAACATCAAAGGCAGATATTGTTGGGATATCTGTGTGACACCACGTCTCTGATATCCCAACAATATCTGCCTTTGATGTTTTGAGCAATACCTCAAATTCATCAAATTTATTTATCAAACTCCTAACATTGGTGTACACGCAAGTATACATGCACAAGGAATGCAGGACTGGAAGCGAGGAGGGGTTATGCTGTTAGTTAAGAAACACATAAAACCTAAGGAAATGCATCCAGCTGACATGGGTGGACAGTGCAATGTCGAGTCAGTTTGGTGTGACATAAGCATTGGGAGATCAAAATTGAGAGTAGGAGTATGCCATAGGCCTAATGACTCTGATGACTATAATAAGAAACTGTACAGGGAAATAGAGTAGGCCACTAAATCAGAGAGTCTTATAATGGGGGATTTTAATTTCCCAGATATTGACTGGAATTTGTGGGTTGATCACTCACACACTAGCAAGGGTTTTGTGAATTTATTGGATGATTGTTTTCTACATCAGCATGTTCAGGAGGCAGCTAGAGGGAGTAATACTCTTGATCTGATTATCAGTAATGATTCTTCATACATTAAGAATCTGTAGATAAAGGAACCACTAGGTGGCAGTGATCACAGTGTGCTGAAGTGGGATTTACTCAAAGAGGTAACTACTATCAGGGGTAAAGGGAAGGGTTTTTGCTTTCGTAAAGGTGACTACGATGGCCTGAGATAGTATTTAAATTCTATACAGTGGGACCAACTGATGATGTTACCAGCAGCAAATTCAAAATGGGAAGCATACAAAGAACTTATCTTGGAAGCTATTAGGCTTTACATACCAACTAAGAAATATTCTTCAAGGTGTAGGCCTAAATGAATATTATTAGATGAACTAATGAGATATATGGCAGAGAAGAAAACTGCATGGGATACATATAAATTAATTGGTGACATGGAAGCCTATGATAGATATAAGCTGGTCTGTTACCAAGTCACAAAGGTGATTAGGCAGGCAAAGGCAGATTATGAGAAATCCTTGGCAAAGGATTCAAAGAAAACCAACAAAGAGTTCTTTACCTATGTAAACTCTAGAAGGAAAGGGATGAATCAGATTGGTCCACTGGGTATTGACGTTTCAACAGTTGAGGATCCTGCTCAGGTGGCTAACAAACTAAACGAGTATTTTGCATCTACATTCACACATGAGGAGTTATTCAGGAAGGGGAATGTCGTAGGGGAAGTAAACATTGGCAGTGAGCTAGATAATTTTGTAATAACTGAGAGGAAAGTGGAAGAGAAATTGTTGAGGATAAACATAAAAAAGGCACCCGGGGTGGATGGGATCTATCCAGTTATATTAAAGGAGGTAGCAAAGGAAGTAAGCAAACCCTTAGCCATAATTATGAGAGCTTCTTTGGACTCAGGGGACGTATCCATAGGCTGGAGATGTGCAAATGTGACCCTAATTCACAGAGGAGGATCAAAGACTAACACAAGTAATTATAGACCTGTGAGTTTAACTTCTGTTCCAGGAAAATTAATGGAGGCACTGCTTAAAGAAGCACTGTAGGATAATCTAGACAAGACTTCAGTTATAGCTCGGACACGGCATGGTTTTGTTAAGGGAAAGTCTTGTGTGACAAGTTTGATTGGATACTATGATGTGGTCACAAAGGGACTGGATGCAAAGAATAATTTTGATATCATATATTTGAATCTTTGAAAGGCTTTTGATACTGTTGCACATGGAAGACTGCTGCACAAATTGGAGCAGTGTGACATTGGAGGGAAATTGCTGCTATGGATAAGGGGGTGGTTGAGGGGTAGAAGACAGAGAGTGGTAATCAATGGACACTGATCATCGTGCACTAATGTTATTAGTAGAGTCCCTTGGGGATTCTGTGTTGGGTCTATTGTTGTTTTCTGTATTTATAAATGATATTGATGATGGTATATCAAGCTTAATGTCCAAGTTTGCAGATGATACAAAGGTTGGCAGGATTGTTAAGGACACTACTGATGCTATGCTGCTGCAACAGGATCTTGAAAGGTTGAGCAGATGGGCTGAGAGGTGGCAAATGAAGTTTAACATTGACAAATGTAAAGTACTACATATGGGAAACAGTAACCCCAGAGCAATATATCAACTCTATGGTACTACAATGACAGTGGTAGAGAATGAAAAGGACCTGGGGGTAATTGTGCAGGCAGATATGAAGTTCTCTGAGCAGTGCAGACGGGCTGCAAGAGTAGCTCATGGTGTCTTGTCAATGATATACAGGAATATTTCTAGCAGGGATAAGGAGGTGATTATTCCCTTCTATAAGGCAATGGTCAGGCCACACCTTGAGTACTGTATACAGGTCTGGAGGTCTCATTTCAAGAAGGATGTAGAGCTGCTGGAACGAGTACAGAGAAGGGCAACAAGATTAGTGAATGGAACAAAGGGTTGCTCTTACGAAGAAAGGCTTAAGTTTTGCAAATTACAGTGTCTGGGGACTATGCACGGGCAAGGTGATCTGATAGAGGTGTATAAAGCTTTGAATGGTTTGAGCAAGCTCAATGCCGATGGGATTCTTTCTCTTGCTCAGAATAATCACCTGAGAGGGCATAAATTCAAATTGAGGAAAGACAGATGTAGGATAGATGTGCAGAAATTTCCCTTTAGCCAGCGGGTAGTTGGTTGGTGGAACAGACTTCCTTCCCTTGTTGTGGAAGTTGATAGCCTAAATAAATTTAAGGCTCAGCTGGACAGGTATTTTGAATTAGTAAATTGATAAGAGGAGTTTACCTCAAGTTTGCAGATGATACAAAGGTTGGCAGGATTGTTAAGGACACTACTGATGCTATGCTGCTGCAACAGGATAAACAAAAATACCTTTCCCAGGTTAGGAAGCTTCGCGATAAATTAAAAAATTATCTACATCCGAACGATTGGTCTGTATTGAAGACTTCCATAGATTTGCGACGGGAAGCACAAGCCTCAGAAATAAAAAACAGACACGTTAATAAGTTGCAAACATTATCGAATAGTTCAAGACACGTTCATACGAATTCTAACACATTGTCGCGAGCCTGCGACCAAGTTCACACGAGTTGGGTGACATCCCCCCCACAGACACATAACGCACTACCACAGAATATGTCGGCTAGTTCACGAACACCCCCTCACCCAGTATCCAACGAACCGACATATCAACAGGTTACAAATCTTTCCTCGTGTACACTATCGCAGGACCAGATTTCACTTTTATCCAAAGGATTAAATTATAATTTACCACCTCGAAAGCTGCCAAAAAAACAATGCGTAATTGATTTTGAATTTGGACTTCGTAGTGTTCCACAAAAAGATGTATTTATTCAACAAGTTAACCAAGTAGTGAATAACATAAAAGAAACACGACTTCCTAAATTGAATACACATGACAGTTCAGCTTTACGAGAACTTCGAGAAAATAAGGACATTATTATACAGAGGGCAGATAAAGGAGATACAGTGGTAATACTAGATAAACATGATTATATTAATAAGTTAGATTCAGTTGTATCTGATAGCTCCACTTATTGTGAAGTGGACCCGACACTGTTTACCAATTTGGTAAATCAATACAATAAAACGTTAACCACATATCGTAAAAACGACTACATTACTATGGTTCAGTTGAAGGAATTGAAGTCCAGAACATACAATATTCCTGCACTTTTTGGTCAGGTAAAATTACACAAGCCTGGATTTCCGATTCGACCTATTGTTTCCTACAGGAACTCGGCATTTTCAGCCTTAGCCACACATGTATATAACATTATAAAACCTTTTAGACAGGTTATACAATTTGGGATTAAGAATTACGATACATTATTTAATAATCTTAAAGACTGTAAACTCGGCGACAATGACAATTTATTCTCATTAGATGTTACATCATTATATACGAATGTAAACGTTGAATACACATTAGATATTATTTGGGATATGTTAAATAAAAACTCGACACCGATTAATTATACGAAGCTGCCTATAAAGGAGATTTTTCACTTAATTAAACTATTAGTTGAGGCTAACTACATCACCTTTCGAGACAAGGTGTACAAACAAATTTTTGGATTACCAATGGGTTTGAGCCTGAGTGGCTTAATGTCAGAGATCTATCTCTCAACGATTGAGCAGATACATTTGACACCTTTTCGTCCCCGTATCACATACTATGGGAGGTATTTAGACGATGTTCTAGTTATTACCGATAGTAGTACTATCCAAGATATTTTACATTCGTTTAACAATATTCATTCTAGACTCAAATTTACATTGGAAAGGGAAGATACGGATACTAAGTCATTAAACTTTCTAAATTTCACGCTTACCCGGGACTCGAACAAAATACAATTTAGCATCTATCGAAAACCCACTAACACCGGTATGCTTCTACATTATAATAGCTACCACCCGTTCACCTACAAAAGATCGATTATCTTTAATCAATTTCTAAATGCCTATAAATATTCAACGACGGATTCTGCTTTAGACTCAGAAATACAAATATTAACTAGCAGATTCTTGAACAGGGGTTATCCCATTAACACAATAAATCGAATTATGGTACAAGCTAAGGATAGGATACAAAATACTGCACCAATCAACAATAGTAATATCAAAAAATACTTTATTTCTGTCCCATATGTTGAACAGTGGCACAAACAGCTTAACAGATTCTTTAAAGATACCGAATTTAAAATTATAGCTAGGCCTATACGGAAGTTACACACTATACTGAACAATCGCTCGGTTCTTTCGGCGTTCGCAACACAAATTAATGATCTAGTATACAACATTTCTTGCGGTGATTGCGACTCGTCTTATCAGGGTTCCACGCGGTTTTCTCTTAATATCCGTGTAAATCAACACGAAGCCTCTGTTCGTGCTTCTCGTTCAGCAGCGTCAGAATTAGCCTTTCATGCCATTAACGAAAAACATACTTTTTTATTTAACGAGGCCAAAATACTTAACGTTCAACGTAATTATACGCGACTATTAATTGCAGAAACCGTTGAAATTAAATTACACGAGAATTCTGTTAATGTTCGGCGGCCATATTTGATCTCCGATGCGTGGACCTTCACGCGCATGCGCGAAGACACATAATCACTATTTAAGTTGCAGGTTTAGCCTGATTCGATAATTTTCATTCCTGTGATCACGACAGTCGGTCGAAAAGCATTGTCAGCTTCAGGAAGGAAAATCGTTTTGAATATTTTCGTTAGATTCTTTTAATTGCGTTAATTTGAATTTTAATTGTTTTGAATTGATTTTGAATTGTGTTAAATTGATTATTTAATTATTTATATTTCACTTTAATTATTTATATTTTACTTTAATGTACCGGTAAGTTGTCGATTTTTCGTTTTTTCCGTTTTAATTTCTGGAGGGTATCATACGGAAGTGTTCCACGTACTATATTGAGGTAAACTCCTCTTATCAATTTACTAATATTATTACCAACGTAGAACATATTGAGTATTACAGCTCTGATTCATACTATCTAAGGTATTTTGAATGAACGGAGGGGTGAAATGGGAGTGTTTTTTTTTTTTTTTTTTTTTTTTTTGGCTGATGCTATATAAGCTTGCTTTCTTGCATCATATGCCTCTACGAATGCTAAAAACAAACCTTAGAATCTTTAAGTTCTCACAGGCATCTGTTTGTATCTCTCATATTTGTATCTTTTCCAACAAATAGCTTTAATTTTCATAGTTTTCCTTCACATTAAGTGAGTATCTACAGGAATTAGTGGAAATTTATTCCTGTTACAAAGAATAACAGGCCTTCACACTTTTAATTTAATTGGGCTGTCAATGAACAGTCACCATCCTGCAGACTGTGAACAGTGCCAACTTCTTCAAAAAGACTATTCACATCTGAATAGTAGCACAAAGAAGCAGCAACTACATAATAAGATACAATACTAGAAAACATACATTGCAATATATTTCAGGTACATTCAGCATATTTTCTTAGATGAAATTTTTCCATTTTTTATGAATAATAAAAGTGAAAAGTGGCTGATTAATACATTAATCAATGATACTAAACAGTTGTTATTTTCCGAAATATAATTATACTATGACTTATCCAAAAAAAAAAAAAAAAATTTATTTGAAACCAAAAAATTTGGGTCTACCAAATTTATTTTGTGTTAATGAATACTGCCTGTGATGTAGAATCCCATTGCTTAAACAATAAAGTGAATTGTGGCATAAATTGTGTCACCAGCCTATTTAAAAGAATGTGAGACCACACACTCTGCCTTATAGCAATTAACATATTAATTAACTAATAATAAAAGTAATTTGCATTTCTTTGCATGTAACTCAACTTTTTTTGTAATATTTTGTTAATATTCATTCAAATTTTTGAATTACTCTAGTTATTTGAAATATCTCCTGGATTTTTATAAAAATTGAAATGTAACACATATTTCATGAGTCATCTCTGATTTAATACAATAATCAAATACCAACGCTATCTCACAGCATAATACGCAGTTAATATTTTTGTAATGTACTTTACTTATATACTTTTAATACATGTGAAAATTGAATTTATGACAAAAGAATTATAACGTGTATTTTGCATATTCTTCACAATTAATAGAATAAACAGATAGTAATATTTCTTTATTTATCTATTAATAAGTTGATAACAAAATGAGTTCCTCAAAAAAAAATAAAGCAACCACATTATGCACAATACTTAAACTCAGAATTTTTCTTTTCTACATATTCATGAAAAAAAAAAAAAAAATGCAGAAATGGATTTTTTTTGCAAAAATGCATATGCAGAAAAAAAAAAAAAAAAAAACACTAACAACTCTGGAGTCATTCTTTATTCGTACAACTGAAAAATAGTGTAAATTCAGTAAACTTTACTTAACCGTACATTGTACAACATATTATAATACAGGTAGTTCCCCACTGTATGAGTTAATTCGTTCCTAGTGCACGCTCGTAAAGCCAAAACTCATAAAGCGGGAATTTATTTTCCACAGACATAATATTAGAAATATGGGTTACGTTCTCAACAATGTAATTAGTTTATGTTTAAACAATGATTGATTTATCCAGAGAGATGACAATGTAGCATGTAAAATCAAGCAAATTATAATAATAAAGAAATTATTTATTTACAAATGTTAAAGAATGTTAATTCTTCATCATCATCATCAACTAAATGCACACTGGTTGATTACTCATTATTGGCTCGGCACTCGTTGGGTTTGTTGCACAAGGAGTAGTCTTTAGAAATGCTTCAAGAGGCATTTGTTTCCAAGATAATCTTCTCTTTTCTTTATAAATTTCAATAGCATGCATAAGCATTTTTTAACAGCATGAACAAATTGCAACTAACAAGTTTAGGAAGCTTAAAAAAAAAGGAATGAAGAGAAGATTCTGAAAATTTATTTATGCTTTTTATGTGATTGAAGATTTCAGTAAAGTGGAAACACATTTCACCATAATAGTATAAAAAACCGCAGAAATCAGCTATCAGTATTTTCAAAAATGCAATAACACAGAGTTTACTACCCGTTTATAATTGCTTGCAGTAACAGAAAAGCCATAAACCGGAAAGTGCAAATTGTTTTTATTGTTTTATGGTCGTGACCTCCAGAAATGTACTTTAGAACAATATCACAAAGGCATTCAAAATTGATTCTTATAACGGAACATAAGAGAACGATGAAAGTGTAGCGCAATTTCCATTATAAATGTGACCTATTGCAGAGATAAATAGCTTAGTTATGTAGCAAAAATTTCATCAACTCCCGATGTCATGGAACGAATTACCAAAAATCAATATGTTATTGGGTTCACATTATGATATTTTCACAATACGATGGTGTCTCTGGAATGGATTAATATTGTAAAGTAGGGTACATTGTATTGTATAGCTATGTGTGGTTTGAAATGCTGTATTTATGAATATTTAACATCATTTTTGCAATTAATGTTCATATTTTCAATTTTGTTGATATTGGAAAAAAAAAAACCTTGTAAACCCTTGAACTCGTAAAGTGGGAACTGCCTGTACAAAATGTCTAATAAAATAATTTTCTCATTTTTCAGTTCCTTCATCCATTTTTTACTATGTACAAGTATATAATAAACATTACTATATAATATCGGTGTAGATACACAAATATTATATAGTAATGTTTTGCTATATATTGCCATGTCTTGCACCCTCGAATAAGTAATGCTTCACTAACAGAGAAGACTTGTTACTTTTTCTTGGTGGGCACCACCACCCAGACAGCACTGCTTGCAAAATGGTATGGGCTAAGAAACTGTGTTATCCACATACTATTCCTATTAGACTTAGGAAAGCAAAAAGATATAGGAAAGTGATAGTAGGCGAGGAAGAGGAAGAATTGCCGTCGAAAGAAGAGTGGGACAGTTATCCCACTCACTCACTGAACTATAAATCACTCACAAATCCCCTGAATAAGCAACGCTTTCCTATCCTTCACAACGAGTTATCATGTATTGCAGTACCTCGAATAAGTAACGTTTTACTAATAGAAAAGACTACTGTTACTTATTCTCGGTGGGCACCACCATCCAGACAGCACTGTTTCAAAGCTAGTTGGCTTTTCATTGGCTTTTCACCCACTGATGAAAAGTCGATTAGCTTTGAAATAGTGCCATCTAGTTGGTGTTGCCCACTGAGAATAAGTAACAATAGTCTTCTTTATTAGTGAAGCATTACTTATTCAAGGTAGTGCAATATATAGGCAACTCGTTGTTGAAGGATGAGCACAATATGAGATACAGATGAAATGATGCCTTTCACACCACTACTGTAGTTTTTCTTTAAGAGTTGTCTATGGTATATCTACCCCAATATTATATAGATATAGAATCTTAAAATATTATGCTTAGTTGCATTTAGTTATTATTTAAATAATAAACTGCGAAAATTTGGTCCCCGTTTTAAGAGGAATTTTCTGGAAACAATTATCCTTGGATAACAAGGATCCTCTGTATGTGATTCTGGAGGAAATAAATGTGCTGATTCCAAAAATCACCATAAAAGTTTCTATCACGTCTACATCAAAAGATGTATCAACATTTAATGTTAAAATAAAGGGATATATACTTATAATTCAAGATTGTAATACAAGTGTAAAAAAATTATATGTTCTTTATAACTCATTTAAATTCAGAAAAACTATCATCAATCATAGCAAAATAGTTATATTATAATAATATATAATCAGCATACCTGTGATTGTTCTTAAAAATGTTTGCTACTAAGGGATTTTCTCTTGTATTCCTTAATTGCTCGTCATTACAGGATCCCAGCGACCTTGGTACCCCTTTTCCATCACAGAAATATCTTGATGAAACTGCTCTCCTTGTTCATCACTCACATCTCACAGATTTTTGGGGGAAAATTCGAGATGGGAATGGAGTAAACGAATTTTAAACGACATTTGACAGCCCATGTTTTTGTAGCACTTGAGTAAATTAGACACAAACATTTCAGCCGACTGGGCTAGCCAGGTGGATAAAGTGCCTGCCTGGCAACCCAAAGGTCGTGGGTTTGAATCCCGCCTTGGGCTTGGATATTACGATGGTGCCGTACTCCCCGGTTGGACCTCGTGGCCACAATACACGAAGGTAGCAGGGAAAAACTGGTTCCTTCGTGTATTGCTCACATCATACAATAAAAAAAAAAAAAAAACATTTCATAGTTTTCTTCTTTCCTGTTACCCAGGAAAAGGATTACCAAGCTACCAATTCAACCATTAGATTCCATTCAGAAGAGGGCAGTTAGGTTAATTAATGACTCATCTCTAACAGAGTCTCTCCACTTGCTGTCTCTTAGACATAATGTTTCTGCTGCATGCCTTTTCTACAGATACTTCCATGGGCACTGTTCTTCTGAATTGGCTTCTATAATTCCCGCTCACTCTTTCAAAATGGTCAGAACACATGCCGCCACCAGCCAACATTCATTTACCGTCCAACTTCAAACTCACAGAACCAACTTTTCATCTTCCTCGTGTATTCATTCAACTGCATTTTCTGGAACAACCTTCCTTCATATGTCTTTCCTGAAAATTCCAGTCTACAGAAGTTCAAGTCTAATGTCAACAAATATCTTCTCTTGTCTTCTCAACCTCCAACCCAAGCATGGTACTAAGTACTATAGGTTCTAATACCTCGCGTGTTTAGGGTTTTCATAAAAAAAAAACAAAAAAAAAAAAAACGTCCTTTAACTGGGTTTCAAACACATCATCTTTCAGGAGTTTCCTAATTTGGGGTGCTACGAAAATTCCTTCTTTAAGTTTGGTATATATTAAATTAGGAAACACATTTCTCAAGTATGCAAATAAATCCCTTACCTTCTTTATCTAGTCAAGTTTTATGCATAGGGGTGGAAGAAGAACCTTGTTTGATTGCACTAAAGGAATATATTTTACATTACATTCTCCTGGCATGAACTCTTCCTGCTTGTCCCAGTGTTGCACAACATAATGTTCTTCTGTCACACTAGGCGCCTCCGTAGCCAGGTGAGCAGGAGCTGCAGTCTGTAGCACACGCTTCTTGATTAGACTGGGGTTCGAGCCCTTGACTACCAAATACAGAGGATGCAGAAGGTTGGAATGACCACCGCATATCCCCGGAGCAATATGGCCTTAGTTGCTAATGCTCCTAAAAACCAAATAACGACAACAATCTGTCACACCATTGTCCCACAAACACAAAAAACAATATTTTGTGAAAATCCCCTGAAAACCAATAACCTTAAGATCACTGCATATGTTCCAACCATAATCCTGGTATTTTATAGCATGCAGAACCTTAGATATGCTTTCACAACTTTCTTTAAGTCCAACTGAATAAAATACAGGAGCTGATGGAAATTCATTGCCATTATATGTAAAACTGCTTTTAAACTTAATTTTGGGGCATCTATGAATAAATGCCATTCATCAGACTTATGCACGACACCTAGTTCTTTCAGAAATCCAATAATGTCTTTGCAAAAACACATACTGTCCTCCATAGCAAAATATTTCAAAAACTTTTCATATCTTTTTCGAAACACAAATCTTTGTTTCTGCTGTGAGTATATTCCACTGCTGTAACCTAGAACCTTGTTCAGCTTGTTCTTTCAGTAAATTTAAGTTTCGAACCAAATCATTCAACTCATCTTGTTTGATTAAATGTACCTCACTACCTGACCTTACTGGCTGATAGTTGATATCTTGTGAAATGGAGGCTTCCGAGGAATCCTCAAATTGAACTTGAACACTGTTATCTTCCCCACTACTGTTGTCCCAAGTTTTTTTTTGGTGGGGCACTGGTACTGGCAAATTGTCACTGTGTGGAATGGGCCAAATTGCAGAAGGTATATTTGGATATATTATAGTATGTTTTCTTATTTTTTAGACATGCCAGATATATTTGTCATGCAAAAGTAGCAATCACTGATGTGGTTAGATAGTTCTCGCCAAACCATAGGGACTGCAAAAGGTAATGCTTTGAGTTTGATATGTAACCGCTCCCTAAGATTTGCCGTACAGGTAATACAACGTTGTGAGGCACTCAAGGTTTGTCTTGATCACCAATTTGATATTCGAAATAAAAAGAATATGAAAGTTTTGTCATAGATATTTTTTTCCTTTGAGTCTTTGTCTTTGGGGTAAACTGTCCACAAACATAACAAAAATTATCTGGATAATTGATACACTTCCTATATGTCTGCTTATTCATTGTAGCACTAAATGAATTTCTGAAAATGTAAATTCAGTTTTGAACACTATCATATAAAAATAACACATTCAATTTTTATCGTTTTTATCACTACACAGTACACAGATGTGGCAACTTACTAGTTCTACTCATGCGAAAACACTGAAAGGAAAAAATATTTGTGAATCAGCAGGTAGAACCAGTAATTATTTTACTGCTACTGCAAGGGTTCTGGGCTGCCTCTCCTACTCTCGAGGGGCTGTTTATGTTTGTAAGATAGATTTAGAACCCTGAGAACATGTCACGATCAGTTAATACTTGGAAAACCTTGGCACAGCCTACAAAAATCCTCACCATAAATTCTAAGTGTATTGTCTTCAAATTGTAAATTGTTGCATCAGAATTTGAACCTAAGAACCGCAGGTAGAAGCCTGATTATGTTTATCACAAGAAAACGAGGTCAGAATTGATTGCTAAAATTAAGAGAATTAGCTTATATCTAATAAAATAAATCAGTATGTCATACATTACTGGCTAGATTATGTGATATTGACATATTTTGGTATTTAATAACTGGCGTGATGTGAAACTATCATTTTCGAAATCTATGCATAAAAATTGGTTAAAAACAGCATTTAAGTTCTTGGAGGTAAAAATTGTGTTGACTAGCATAATTAACAATAATATTAACATTAAAAGATCTTACATTTCACAGTATGACTTCTGAGATAAAAACTTTGTTAAGCTTGTGGGTAATGTAGTCTATCCACTACATTATTTAGTAAACATAAAAACAGACACACTCCTGAGTACAAACTGATGATGGGAACACCTGGTGGTAGTGTGGTGCTGACTCCTCATTTCTCTTTATGTTGGCTGTTTGCATATTGGGCAGTTGCTGTAGGTTGGCCAGATTGTTTCTCCTTGGTGACTATCCTACCTGCTTTTCTAGGCCAGTGAAGTTAGGTGAGCACTGGTGGTCTGTGTTTGATGTTGAAGGACTGCAGACTGACAGGTGGACTGTAGTCTGCTCAGATGTTCAGGCACTTGGGGGAGGAGGGGGATGACCATGGTGCACTGTCAATTAATGGAGAATGGAGAGAACCCCAAATTGAGTTGGAGAAAGGATTATTACTGTTTATGTTGATATTGGAGGTCAACTTGATGATGAAGACTTTCTTGTAGTCTCTTCTTTTTGGGTGTGGTTTCCTGTGTAGTACTGGTGATTTTTCTGATTCTGTGGAATGCTATATCACCACCTCTTACTATCTTAAGAATAGCACAATACTACTACTGTGGTATTTACTGTGTCTTTGTTTTTTTTACCTTAGCTTCACTATTCCTTGATAGAAAAAAAATCATGAATCTGTTTGCAACCCATAAGTTGAAGCTTTGCAATTTATTTCTGCTGACATTTTTACTACTGAGTAATCTGTAACAGAAGAGCAATACACAGTAACAAATAATTAAATTGTCTTGATTAACACAGCAGAATTAGACAAAAACTGATTGCCACTAACTTTTCTGTTGCTTATTGTATCCTCCTACCAGTGGCTAGACATTAAGATTATTCTTAAATTTTACTGTTGGAATGTACTTTAGTAATACCCTGTATAGATAGCTATTATTAGGCTATTTTTAATTATGCCTTTTCTTATCCCTTAATTTCCTTATGCTGATATAAATGTGGTTATGTTTTTAGTAATATCATGGCTTAGAGAAGAGTCACCTTTAACTGATGAACAACTACAGCAGCTATATGTTGAAATGGGAGATTTTGAGGTATGTTGACAGATTTCTTAAAACTCTACTTTATGATTACAAAGAAAGTAGTATTGTGTTTATCCAAAACATTTGGAACTGAGGGTATTTCAAATAATTGATTTTTTTTGGATGATCAATTTTATGGGCACTAGAGCTATAGTATAAAATGGAATCATAAAATTACAGTAATTTGAATTTATTATTTTCACAATTTTTTTTGTCTACTGTGTATGCTTATACAGTAATTGTCATTGTTTTACTGCTTGAAACGTGTCAGTATTTTTTTAAGCTGCAAAATTCTGTATTTTTTTAAAATGTGCCAATTTGTTTTTATTTAAATATTGTGATTTAGCCCATTGAGTAGCAATCAGCAGGGCATTAAATCATAATTCATCTTCTTAAGTTTATGTCCAATTTAGATTTGTATTTAATGATGAAGCTATTTCTTCATTTGTCAAAAATATTGTTAATCTGGATCATTATGAAAATAATCTTCAGCTAATGCATGCTTCATTTCTAGTTTTGTGCATTGTTGCTAAAAAGTTCAAGGTATTAATTATTACAGAGTTCATTGAGTTTATTGTCCAAAGACCATGTTAATGGAAAGTAAATTGAGCGAGAGAGAGAGAGAGAGAGAGAGACCCTCTTCAATTAAAAATTTAAAGAACAAAGCACATAAAAAGAAAACTAAGAAGTTTGATATGTTCCTAGCATTCTGTGTAGATTTTACACGCTACCTCCATATAACATCCACCACACTGGTGTGATGAATAAAAATTCTGAAAAAATAAAATGTATAAAAACTGATCATTACATATATTTTTATTTGCAGTAATTTATATAGTTATGAATATATAGCCTTTTTTTAAACATCATGTATGGTTGGTATTATACAGAAGTGATATAGATGAAATTTACTATTCTTTGCTTCATTTGTAATGCTTGGCAAGTGGAATCATAATTTTATTATATCCAGGTGATGATTTTGTTTTTTAAATATTAAATGTGTCAATTTCTTCTAGTAAAATTAGGAAAAAAAAATAAAAGCAAAAAAAAAAATTGGATAACTGTAATTCTACTGTATTATAAATTTAATAACTGAACAGAATATTTTAAATTATTTTACCAAAGTTGTCCATTGAAATACAGATGTATTGAAATTTTGCTGTTTGCCATTAAAATACAGATACAGTATATTGAAATCTTAAAATCTGTTTTCTTATACTCAGCAAACAAATATTTTTAAAATTTATAAAAAAGATATATTTATGTATGTCATTCATTACAGACTGTGTAAGTTATATGAATATGGTACCCTTATTACTGCAATGATGATTATATACAATACTGGAATTGTTATTTAATCCTTTCTGACTCTGTGAAATGAGTTTTTTTCATTAAATTTTGTGAAAGCGAAAACTGTTCAAAAAAACTTTAAAATATTAATGTATTCTTATTTTGACTTTATTGCCCAACACTAAAGCAAAATTGTCAGAAATCAAATTGAAATTTCTTAAAAAATGCTTGCAAATAAAACCTGTCATTGCTGTTTTTTTTTTTTTTAATGTAATAATATCCTCTGCATCTATTTATATAACACCTCATTAGATAGTATGAATCAGAGCTGTACTACTCAATATGTTCTACGTTGATAATAATATTAGTAAAATAATAAGAGGAGTTTACCTCATCAATATAGTGCGTAGAACACTTCCGTATGATACCCTCCAGAAATTAAAACGGAAAAAACGAAGTTGGCGGTTTTTTCGTTTTTTCCGTTTTAATTTCTGGAGGGTATCATACGGAAGTGTTCTACGCACTATATTGAGGTAAACTCCTCTTATTATTTTACTAATAACACCTCATTGAATTTTATTCAGTTCTGTATCTGAATTTGCAGAAATGCTTTGATTTCAGCTTTTGTAAACCAATGTCGGACAGCTGAGATCAACAGGAGTGATCCTCTTCTCTGATTTCCTAAACTATTTTTGTGCTGGCAGTTATCATAAATTGTCTAAGTTATCACAAACATAGATAAAAGATGGCAGCAAATACCAGAAAAACTTAATAATACCCTGCATAGATAGTTATTAGGTTATTTAATTAGGATAGTTAGTTAATTATTAGGTTCTTATCCTTTAATTTCCTTATGCTGATATAAATATAGTTATATTTAAATAATGTATGAATTTATTCAGTTCATACATTAATGGACACATCATTTGAAGAAAGCTTCAAAACTTAGACTGGATTGAAAGGATTAAAAAGTTTCAGTTGTGCATATGTTTTTGTTAATTATAAAATGGAAAATTAAGAAAAAAAATTATGAAATTCCAAGTGCACATTCATGAAACAAAATTGTTTGTTGATGTGCAATTTTTTGTATCACAAATTCAGTAGCAAAAAAAGAAAGTAATTGCAATATTGAGGTTTCTTCATGATTGAGAAAATACGTGAACTCCCCAACTTACGTAATACTCGACTTGCGCAAATTGAACTTTACGTAAGTTTTTGCTGGCCAGTGCAAACTGAAAGAAATATGGAAACGTATTTTGCATCTGTAGGGATAAATGGAAGTATTGTGAAAATATCATAATGTTGAACCCAATAACATATTGTTTCTTTTTGATTTTTTTTTTTTTTTTTTTGTAATTCATTCCACGTCCTTGGAAGTTGAAAATTTTGCTGTATTACTGAGCTACTTATCTCTCTAAAAGGTCATATTTATAATGGAAATTGCACTATACTTTCATCGTTATCATATGTTCCTGTATAAGAATCAATTTTGAATGCCTTTGTGATATTTTTCTAAAGCACGTTTCTGGAGTTCACGACCAAAAAACAATTTACACTTTCTGGTTTACTGGGCTTTTCTGTTAGCACAATCTATTATAAACGGGTAGTAAACTTGATCTTATTGCATTTGCAATATCCCGATAACTGGAATTCTGTGGGTTTTTATGTTATGCCATTATGGTGAGAGTTCCCCTTCACTGAAATCTTCAATCATATAAAAAACAAATTTTCAGAAACTTCTCTTTATTCCTATTTACTTATTACAATGATGAAGGGAAAGGGACCAATGGAAAGTGCAAGTGCTGGCAGTGCAAGGAAACGAAACAAAATTGATTGATGAAGATGAAAATGATTAAGAAGTAAGATGCAAGACAAAGTTTATCTATTGCACGGGAATTAGGTCTCGCTGCTTAGACGGTCATCTATAGGGATAAATGGATCCATTACATCCATTAATATGTTCTTTCATAAGGTTGAGCAGCCAACCCCTTCTAAATCTCCACAGCTCTCAACCTCCGCAGTGGCGTACTTATCAGCTGAAGATGTTTATTCTGGCAATGATGCTCGAGAAGTAAACCTTACTGATGTTATGCCCACCTCCTCTCTTTTTTTTTTTTTTTTAATTTTATAATTTTGAAATATTTTAAATTGCATGCTTTTTTAATTTTTCCTGCGCATGAGATAAAAAATTGAATAAATACAATAAATATTCTATTCACATGTTCATCGAACATTTCTTTTTTGATTCAATTAATTCAGCGAGCACAATTGCAAGTGCTGCACAAGCACGAGGGAAATTCTGACACATAAAATCCGACTTACATAGAGTTCTGCAGAATGCAACCCTTATGTTAATTAGGAAGTGGCTGTACTTCCGTAAAAGACTATTTCTACCATAGCTTTTACTTTTCATTAATATGAATTAGTGTAGCTTATATCCATACAGAACTTACCTCATGATTGTATGGGTACAGCCTCAGCCAGAAAAATTACCCACCTCATCCATCTGTCCCATCTAATAATTTGTTTAATCCTTCCTTAAATTTATTCAAACTATCCACTTCCACAAAACCAGATGTAAGTTTGTTCCAACAATCAGTTACTCTCTGGCCGAAAGAAAATTTACACACAACTATATTGCAACCATACTTTTCAATTAAAATTTACCCCTTAAGTGGATGTCTGAGAAAGGGTACAGATGCTATTAGCATTCAGTTTACTTAATCCATTGAAAGCCTTAACGCATTAACTGCATGTTGATGCTAATGTGTGATCATGGGGTTTTTAATGCACTTGAAAAACCACGACTTTAACAGTAATTTTTTTCAAATTGACAGAAGAAAAACTTTATATTTTTTCAAGAAACCTTCACCAGCAGCTGACTAATTCAGCCATAGTGAGAAGAAAGCCCAAATGTGTCACTATCCTCCCAAGTCCAGATTTACTCAATCCTTTTTTTTTTTTTAATTCAGTTAATAAAGTTATATCTTTGCCAGCAGCAAAGATGATAAACACTTCAATTACGTCTCCTCACTGGTGCCTAGTTTGAGGGTGGTGCAATTTGCAGAACTGAAGTCTTTCTTGGAAAGAGTACTCTTTTTGTCTCTTTTGTTGCTCTTCTCTGCATCCATTCCAGCAGATCCACGTCCTTTCTAAAATAAGGACGTGGATACAGGTTTGGAAACCTGTATCTGCAACCTAAGGTTGTTTCCTTATACAACAAGATAATTGCCTTGTACCTGCTGGTGAAAGTCTTGTATACAGCAGAACCCCATTAGTTGGCCTATAGCAGCCTGACTGCACTGCTCAGAGAGCTTCACTTCCTGTACAATTAACCACACAGCTGCCAACTCCCCAGATCTACAACAGAGAATCCATTTTCACATGATTTGACCTTTCCCCATCTCAATGTTGTAATATAGTTGGTGTCAAAGAGTTTCTCTGTCTTTTTTGTAAAAAATTGTTTTTCTCCATTAATGAAAATAAGCATTTTCATTAATGGAGAAGGGTGCTGTTGGCCACCAATTCAACACGTACAAACCAACAGTCATGCCTGCTTTCGAGGTTAACTTGTTAGTGGCAGGCTGTTACATATGGCAGAAACTGATTAGTATAAGACCGAGCTACAATGCTCAATACATTCTATATTGTATTTCAATATTTGTAGAAGAATAAGAATAATTACCTCAATATGATATGTAGAACAGTTCCTAATGACACTCTCCAGCAAATAAATGAAAATAAAATTAATGCAAATTAATACAAGTTTAATACAAATTTTGAAAAAAAAATTTGAAAAAAGACTTCCCTTCCTCAAATGTTGAAAAATTAAATTCTGCCATGTTACCTGAAGAAGTTACCTGACACTGAATTCTGTAGTGGCTGGAAATTAGAGATGGCAAAAAATAAAATAAAATAACAATAATAAATCAATATATCAATATATTGAAAATTTATTTATTATGCTGGCCAAGTTGTACTACTCATACTTTAGCAGTGATGATATAAAGTACAATATAAGAATTTCGTTTATATCATGTATCCAAACCCACAGATTGATTTTAGCAATATATTGTTGCTAATATAATGATGTTCTGTGCAGAATATATCAGTATACAAAATATAATAATTTTTTATTCTGTTTGTTAATTGCACCAAATGAACAATTAAATTTGAAATGTGTCCACATGAGTAATGTTCCATAACTTTAAAGTACTTTTTATCCATTTAAAACTGTTGCCATAAAGGTCAAATTAACATCTTGCAAAGAAGTCCATTTTGATCATTATGAAGTGACATTTTGCCCTTGTATTATTACCAGCACTGGTTTGGCAGGGGCGGGGGGGGGGATTTCGGTAAAAGTGGAAGAACACAACAATTACAGAGTTTCTATGAATTGGTATGAGAAAACATTTTCAAATAACAGTATCAATTTTATTGTTTTTAATCAGTCAACATTGCCAAATGAAGTCCTCAAATTTCTTGATACCAGTTTGGGTAGAACTTCCTGGAATATACCAAGAGAAATGTCAGAAGGCCTTGGCCACCGAGAAGCCTTTCTGCAATTCTAAACAACAATACAATTATTTTCTCTGGAGCAAATTTCTCATTTCCATAGATATTTTATGAACAGCAGTTGAATATCTGTTATTGATATGAACACCTATATTCATCAAAATGTAGGATGAGATATGTTAGCATTCTTGACTGACAGCCAAGTTCACTTAACTGGTTCATCGGCAGAAAGATGTTAACTGCAGTCTTGAACATTAAGGTTTGTAGATGTAGGGTGACCTTAAGATGCCAAAGAAATACAACGTAAAATTTAAGAAAACATATGCACAATATTTTCTATGTATTATAAAATCTGAAACAGGTAACATGTTTACATTGTGTACTGGAGATGTGATTTTTCAATTTCAAGCAGGAGGAAATGCAGTGGACTCAGACATTTGCAAACAAATTAGCATAATGACAGTGTGCAGAAAGAAATGTAAATATCGATGTTGCATATCTTGGCGGTGACAGTGATGTCATTCGTGCCGAATAGTTATTTGCATCTTTTATCACAGAACATAAACATCCTTTGAGTTGTGTGCCAATCATGTAGGCACATTTTTGAGGAATAGGTTTCCCAATAGTGAAATAGCAAAAAAAAAAAAAAAAAAACAGTTATGGAAGACCAAAAATAATATGCATTGTTAGTGAAATTGCAAGGATAGGGAAAGGAGGATTAGTGAAAGCTGTGAAAATTGGATCATCTTTGCTTGGTACAGATAGCAGTAATCAGAGCGATTCCAAGTTATATCCCATTGTAGCGATTGCCACAATGTAAAAAAAAAAAACTGAAATCAAAAGCAGCTTGCTTTCAGTGGAAAGTGACTCTACAGCGTATAACATTGGACATCTTCTAAATAACCTGAAAGCACGTGGAATTCCTTCAAAAAAAAAAACTGGCACTTAGTGTTGGTAACGTGCCTGTTATGGTAGGTTAAAAAACTTGAGTAGCATGGATGTTAAATTAAAAGAGAACATGAGCAGCTGGTGGTAATAGGCCATCCTTGTTATCTTATTTAATTGTGTGCTGAAAAGGGAGCTGCATGCTGTACTGTAGCTAGAGCTTTTGCCACCCCTCTCAATACACACCAAAAATACTACAAAAAGTCAAAACGACGTATAGGGAAATAAATTAAAACACTATGTTTATTTTTGAAGTAAAACTTTAATTCCAACATTCTAAAATATTATTTTTCTTGCTTTTCTGTTAGCAAATTCGTCAATAACGTTGTCGAAGTCTATTTCATCACTCGGTTGCTGTTCTATAGACAGTATGGCAAGATTTCTTAAATGCAAGGTACTCATTGTAGATCTTAGGTAATTCTTAATCAATTTTAATTTAAAAAAACTCCTCTCACAACTAACAACACTTTCAGCAATTGTGAGGAAAATTCGCAGTAGTATTACAATATTTGGAACTGAGTTCTCGAGACTGTATTTTAGAATAAACTGCAAAAGTTCAAGGGTACGTCTTCGTTTCGTCTTGCGTAGCATCAACAGAAATAAAACTGAAGTATTTTTCTCTCAACGAGGAACTCTTCCTTATTAATGTCATCGTGATCATGATTTATTTGACATTCATATTTATCATTCAAAAGATTTGATGGAGTAAGGAAGGCATATTTTTCAGCAAGAACATGAAGCTGTTGAAATCTTGTGGTGATTTCTTGGATCACTCTGTCCAGTGAAAAAAACATTTCTCTCCTCAACTCAGTTTCGTATGACAATTCAGCATCTTGTGATTCTTCACCTGCCATCAGTTTCTTCTTCTTTCTACACCAACGATCCATGACTATCCCCAGATCATCACAAAATTCTTTGGTGTAAGCTACTGAATTGTTAACTAATTTGTCTGTATTTTCAGTTAAAAATGCTTTTAAAGCCTCAAGTTTTATGTCACATTGTTATATATTGAATCCTTTGGTTTGGAGGTAGATCTGTGTGTCATTAATTTCTAGAAGGACGGATTCCCACAGGCCAAGAAAGCACAGGAAGGAAAACGATTGTAACACGACAAGCAGCACGCCATCATCTGACCTGGTAACTCTATTTTCTTCTTCACCAGTTAAACGTTCTACAGCACTTAAGATTTTCGAGTAATTTTTTTTTACAACACTCACAGCATCTCCCTGTGCACTCCACCGAGTTTCTACTACACGCTTGACACTTTGACCAGTGACTGAAGTCAAAATATCCCAGCGATGGGTTGAAGAAGAAACCACAGCTCCACAGTTCCAAAAAAGGTAACAGAATTCACATTAACATGCTTGTCCTCTACAATTTTGAATATCAATTCCATCGTTTTTGAATTTTTGCAAAATCATAGTTGAAATATTCTCGGCGGTTTTACCTTTTGTTTCAATGAAATCAGCAAATGATTCCACAACCTTCACTTTATTTCGTTGATCATAACGTAGCATAAAAAATGGCTCATTTGATCCTTATGAGAAATATCAGGGGTTCTGTCGAATATCATAGAAAAATACTTTGCTTCTTACTTTTTCTCCCATATTTTTCTCTCTATAGAAATTTAAACTCGTTCTGAATAGTAGGTGACATAGGATTTAGCAAACTTTTTTCCCAGCTTGATTCTTAGAATATGTTCACTTAGCACTGGATCTTATTTCGCCAACAAATGAACTAAATCTAAAAAATTTCCTCTATTTCCCGTTGATTCAGGTTCATCATCAGTCTTGTAGTGAATTCCTTCTCGGTGACCCCGTAAAGCCAAATTTTGTTTAGCTAGGAATCTAACGATATCCAACAATCTTGAAAGTATCTCCCTCCACTTCTTCACTTCGTTTTCAACTTGTTGTTCCTTTTTATCAGTTGTTGCTCCATGTCAGATTCTGATTTCCAACTCCTTCCATTGTGTGAAAGATCGAACACGAGCCACACTAGATTCATGATCGAATATTTTAGGATTAAGTTTCCACCACATGTTGAATCCATATGTAGAATCAAAATTTGAATGACTTCTGTCTGCAAATAGTCTGCAACAAAAGCAGTAAAGAGCTTTCTTGGAAGGAGAGTACACCAACCACGACCAACATTTTTTCATTATTTGGTAGAGTTCGAAAAAACCACTTGCATGTAAGTTTTCTGTTTCGTCCTTTGATTGATGCACCCTCATGAATCACTTCACCAAAATCAGAATCTAGAGGTTGAACCACAGATGCATCTTGACATGCCAGTAAGATCAATGTGTCATCATTAATCTTACTTGGCCAAAGACCAACATCTTTTAAGTGAACAGCTGGAATTTTTTGTTCGTTACACTCCTTATCACTTGTTGAAGTAGAAGAATCACTTGACTTTGGACGATGGTTTGAATTCAGAAATTGCTTCGGCAACAGTAGTAGTTTCGTGACTGAGGTATTTCAGTAGTGCACCTTCATTCTTTTTTAATTCTTCCTCCCTAGCTTTTTTCTAAAGGCTGCACCACATTCTTTTATGCGCTTCATCTTAAGTAAGACTGAAAGAATAATAAGAAAAAGAAAGATATTCATAATAACTAATAATTAAATAAATAAGAAATAACAAGGACAAATAAATCCCTTTTAAAATGTTAGTTTGTGTAGTCTGCACACCTAAAAAACTGTGATTCTCTAACTCACCTCAGAAAAACAAAGAAGAACGATGTAAAATCACAAAGCTATTACATGCACTTAATGAGATCAAATTATAACAATCTGAGGCTTCGTCACCGTCACCACTCGTCAGACTGGCGGGCATTTTCGCCGCAGCTCCCTAATCACCGCAAACGTGCAGCAGTATGAAAGATTTGTTTAAATCCAGACTCTAGACTAAACATACATAAACAATGCAATAAATATTTGTTCAACGATTTCGATAATGACCCAATGGATATAAATGTGTAACAGATTAAAAAAGCTAATGATGAATCAGGAATTTAAAATTTTTTAGAGTAAAAATGGAATCATGCTTGTTAATTTTTATACACTGCATAAATGCATCGAAAAGGTTAAACAAAAACCCTAATATATTAGGGGTTGCAGAAATATTATTACTGGAGCCCTAAAATCCTGTCAATGGCCTTAATTATGCACAAAATTAGAAGGAAAAAAAAAATGTTTTCGCAAATGTGTACTGACTATTTGGTGTCGCTGCTCAGACGCAGCCGCCGCGGTATAAGCAATAAACCAATAAAGTAATCACCATGCCATGCATTTTATTGTTTTATTTTTAAGAATTTGAATTATAGTATGATAGGGAAATGTAACGCTTTTGTTATATTTATATTTTATTTATTTTAGTTGTAAGTGTAGTTGTTAAAAACTAATTATTAATTAAGTAATAAAAATTACTAAGTTAACATAAATAAAAGAATCGTCGAAAAATAAAATTGTGTCTCTCGTGAAAAGTACAGCCCGGGGTGGACCACCCCTCTGCCCTCCACCCTGCTATGCAACTGTCTGCATGCCTTCCCCAGTAAAACGAAGGGGATGAATCGGATTGGTCCACTTGATATTCATGGTTTGACTGTAGATGATCATTCTCAGATATCTGCCAAACCAAATGAGTATTTTGCATGTACGTTTACACATCAGGAAGGCGCCTCCATAGCCAGGTGGGAAGGAGCAGCAGTGCATAGCACACACTTCTTGATTAGACCGGGGTTCGAGCTTGTCACCACCAAATACGGAGGATGCAGAAAGGTCAGGGAATGACCACCACATATCCCAGACCAATATGGCCTTAGTTGCTAATGCTCCTAAAATCCAAATAACAAACAAACAAAACAAACACATCAGGAGTTATTCAAGGAGGAGAGGGCCAGATATTTTACCAAATTCTAACAGGGAGTTAAATGATTTTGTAATAACTGAGATCAAAGTGGAGGAGAAATTGTTGAAGTTAAATATAAGAAAATTACCTGTGGTGGATACGATCTATCCAGTTATATTAAAGAAGGCAGCAAAGGAAGTAAGCAAACCCTTAGCCATAATTATGAGAGCATCTTTGGACTCAGGAGAAATCCCTAGAGACTGGAGATATGTCTGCAAGGGGCAAAGGTGGTAGATGACTCTCATCAACTGGTGCAATACCACTACTTTGCTTATTGGAGGCTTGAAGTGGTGGAACCCATGTTTAGTCTCTAGAACTAAGTTCCAGTCAACCCTTTCCTATCTCTTCCATCATGCAGTATGATTGATGACTTTTAAGGTTATTGATCTCTGCTTGGGATGATCCATCACTTTGTAAGATTGATCCCAAATATTTGAATTTATCGACTTGTTTGATTTTAAAACCTGCAATATTTAGAACGTGTCCTGGGCCTGAAGACAACATTTCAGTCTTGCTAAAACTAATTTTTAGACCCCATTTTTTATATTCCTCAAACAATTGATGACATGCACACTTTGCATCTTCTAAGTCTTGTGCTATCACCACCTGATCATCTGCAAAAAGTAAATTGTAAATACAGTAAACCCCCGCTATTCGCGGTATCTGTATTCGCGGTCGCTGATTTAATATAAAATGAAACCTAAAAAAATGTGAATTTTAAAGCGCCGTGAACATTTTCCGCCATAAAAAACATGGCCGTGGCTAAAATTATCTTTCCCGGTCAAAACAGCGCCCAGTGGGTGGGTGAGAGAGATGACAAAATCGCGAGCGTGGTTGTTTCTCGCTAATCCTTCTTTGGTATGTGTTATGCGCTTGTCATGGAAGGTTTCGTCGTTTGTTTTTAGTTTATATGCTTTTAAAATTGAATAAATTTTTCAATTTATAAATTGATATACTTACAAAATTGATAAATCTACCATTTTGCAGTGTAAAACAGACTTTTTCGAGTATGTTAATGGAAGAAAGTGACTTTATTGTGGACAAGTTCTTTCTAACCCGTACAAAAATATGGCTACGAATAACAAGGGAAATGTGAATGTGAAATTATCAGAGAAGGTGATGACACTGGCAAATAAAATTGAATTATTAGACAAAATTTCTAATGGTGAAAGTGTCTTCTCAGTGGCAAAACATTATAAAATCGATGAGTCAACGATACGATCAATCAAGAAATCAGAAGAAAAAATCTGCCATAGAGTCTGTGAAAATGCGCTAATTGCTTCAAAAATTTGCTCTGTAACTCGTGATGTTAAATTAGAAAAAATGGAAAAGGCTTTAAATCTGTGGATAGAAGACCGCACTCAAAATAAAATTCCGTTAAGTTCACTTATTATTCGCGAAAAGGCAAAACTCCTTTATCAACACTTTAGCGAAACTGGTGATAGCACTGGCGGGATAAGTTTTTTAGCTATAACAAAGGCGCTGGATTGAAAGATTTGTTTGAAATTTCTAATAAATATTACATTTAATATTAAATTGTTTCTTATTTCCATTTTGATGCCTTTTGCTTGCATTTCACTACGTACTGTCTATGTACATAGTCATATTGTGAAGGTACATAGACAAAATTTTAGACTAGTTTTTCTTATATATTTCATACTTTGGAACGGAACCCCTTTATTACTATGGGAGCCATAACTCGGTATTCGCGGCATTTCTCAGGAACATAACCCCCGCTATTCGCGGGGGTTTACTGTATAGGTGTTCTTATTAATCGGCAATCCCATATTATTACATTTTTTTGACCAGTATCTTAGGCAGATGTCGATATAAATTTTGAAAAGTGTTGGTGACATGCAACAACCTTGTAATAAGCCTTTTGAAGTGTGGAATTCAGGTGACAAAATTGATCCCACTTTAATTCTGCATCTATTATTCCTGTAAATTGCCTTAATAATGTTAATCAGTTGTCCATCAGTATTTGCCTCTTTCAGTGCTTCCCATGGTGCCTCCGCCAGGTGGGAAGGAGCAGCAGTGTGTAGCACACGCCTCTTGATTACACCGGAGTTCGAGCACATGCCCACCAAATATGGAAGATACGGAAAGGTCAGGGAATGACCACCGCATATCCCCGGAGCAATATGGCCTTAGTTGCTATTGCTCCTAAAAACAAAATAACAAACAAACAGTGCTTCCCATAAGAGTTTTCTTGGAACACTGTCATATGCCTTTTCAAGGTCAATGAAAATCATAAAGATTTTTTTTCCCTTTTGATTGGCATTTTTCAAGGATATGTTGTACTGTTGAGATATGATCTATACATGACCTCCCAGCTGAAAAACCACTTTGTTCTTCTGATACCGCGATTCGGGCTTCTAAATGGTTCCTGATCCATTTTCCAAGGATCTTTAACAGTGGGTTCAGGACGCATATTCCTCTGTAATTTGAACAGCTTTTCCGATCGCCCTTCTTATAAATTGATGTAATATATTCTGTTGTTATTTCTTTCGGTATTTCTTCTCCTCTCAGTATACTATTTAACAGTTTTTGTATCAGAACAGCCACTCTTCCTCTATATTTCAGAAGTTCCATGTAAACTCCTCCAGGTCCAGATGATTTGTCATTCCTTCCTTCCTTCAGCAGGAGTTCCACTTCCCTAACAGAAACTTTTAAGCCCACGTCTTCTACACCAAAATCCTCCATCGTCTTGAACTCTTCCCGGTCTTCTTTTAAAAGTCCTTCATAGTACTCCGTCCAGTCTTTCAAAGGTATTAATTGCAAACCAGCATTGTGTTTATTCTGTTTTCTCAAGTCTTTAAGTACCTTCCATGATTCCGCTGATTGCTTGAAGCCCAATTTGCTATTAATAGTTGCACATTTCCTTTCCCATTCTTCATTTCTCACTTCTACTACCAACCGATTGGCTATTTTCTTTTTTTCAACATAAATGTTCCTATATGCATCATTCCTATCACCCAGCCATTTCTGATATGCAAGTTTCTTTTCCTCTACAGCAGCTCTTACTTTCTCTGTAATTCAGGTCTTTTTTGGTCCTTGGCTGTTCTTTTTGCCTAGGATTTCATGAGCTATTTTTTTAACAGTATTTTTTAAATATTTGTAGATTTCTTCAGTATTACCTTTTAATAGAACACTTAATAAAACTGTAAATTTTTCATTCTCTAAACTTAATTCTTCTGTTGCATAATATTTATTAGTCTCTCCCATATACTTTTAAGTCTCTTTTCTCTCGGTATATATATATATATATATATATATATCTGATAATTAAAATAAATGTGATATTTAAAATAAAAACATCAGCCAGTAGTACGGCAATAATGCAGAGCGAAACGAAATGCAAAATAATATAAAATAAACAAACAGGGAAGGGAAAGTAGAGATAATAGGTAGTCGATAATCCCCTGTAGAATTTAGTCAGTTAAGTCATTAATCCCAATTAATAAAAAAAATGTAAATTTAAAATAATGCCAATTATAAATAATTTAGCGGTACCCCCCTCGAAGGTACCAGTTCCAAAAAACGTGAAATATCACCCAAAAAGGGTTAAAGAAACTACCAAAAAACTAAAATATCAAAATGATAGACTGACCATCATGCCCCATATCGACAGAGGACCACGAGGCCAATAATGGTCATGGAATCGCTGCATTTCAATCGCCATACAAATCACCGCAAAGGCAGAAATATCGAAGAACCAAACCACCCTTCCATTCTCCGATAGATCAACCAATGCAGAGGATTTGCATGGCGGTGGTCCTTATGCAGCGAAAAATAAACTATAGAACAGAGAACACTCTTGATCAGAGCCACACCACTGACATAATGCAAGCTTAATCAGCTTATATAATAGAAAGGAAAAGAATAGATGGCGGCACAGGTGCTGCTTATTTAGCATATCAACCCACTACTACCACTAATTTATATTATGTGAGGTAAAAGTTAGGCAAAAGTAATAAAAATAAATAAGGCTATGTAGCTATCATTAGAGGCAGCAAATGCACATCCTCCACATGATGCCTAAATAAATATGATATTTAAAATAAAAACATCAGCCAGTAGTACGGCAATAATGCAGAGCGAAACGAAACGCAAAATAATATAAAATAAACAAACAGGGAAGGGAAAGTAGAGATAATAGGTAGTCGATAATCCCCTGTAGAATTTAGTCAATTAAGTCATTAATCCCAATTAATAAAAAATGTAAATTTAAAATAATGCCAATTATAAATAATTTAGCGGTACCCCTCTCGAAGGTACCAGTTCCAAAAAACGTGAAATATCACCCAAAAAGGGTTAAAGAAACTACCAAAAAACTAAAATATCAAAATGATAGACTGACCATCATGCCCCATATCGACAGAGGACCACGAGGCCAATAATGGTCATGGAATCACTGCATTTCATTTCAATGGAAGGGTGGTTTGGTTCTTCGATATTTCTGCCTTTGCGGTGATTTGTATGGCGATTGAAATGCAGCGATTCCATGACCATTATTGGCCTCGTGGTCCTCTGTCGATATGGGGCATGATGGTCAGTCTATCATTTTGATATTTTAGTTTTTTGGTAGTTTCTTTAACCCTTTTTGGGTGATATTTCACGTTTTTTGGAACTGGTACCTTCGAGGGGGGTACCGCTAAATTATTTATAATTGGCATTATTTTAAATTTACAATTTTTTATTAATTGGGATTAATGACTTAATTGACTAAATTCTACAGGGGATTATCGACTACCTATTATCTCTACTTTCCCTTCTCTGTTTGTTTATTTTATATTATTTTGCGTTTCGTTTCGCTCTGCATTATTGCCGTACTACTGGCTGATGTTTTTATTTTAAATATCATATTTATTTTAATTATCAGATATAATTAGGCATCATGTGGAGGATGTGCATTTGCTGCCTCTAATGATAGCTACATAGCCTTATTTATTTTTATTACTTTTGCCTAACTTTTACCTCACATAATATATATATATATATATATATATATATATATATATATTCACGACACCATATTCATGAGTCTAAATTAACAATACATAAAAAGCATGCATGAACTGTCTAACACTAACAATACTGTATTGATCTATGAATTTCTTTTTTCCATATAGTTTCTGGGGGGGAAAAAAAAGAACTATTAATTACTGGATTTCTATTGGTCAGATTTTAATGAACTTCAGAATGGCTTAACAAATGTTTTTAAAAGGCTCAAATATAAAGTTTCCTGAAATGCTGTCCACTGGGGTCCCTATGTTACATGTGAATTGATGGATGGATAGATAGTTGAACAGATGGACATGGTGAAGACAATACGTGCATATATATATATATATATATATATGTGCAAATATGCCTAAAAATAGGTTAAATAATCCCCCACTTCTTTGTATTAAAGCAGTCTACCTCACAAAATATTAAGTTCTTCCATATCATTCAGCCCGTCAACTTAATTTTTTTTTTTTTTTTTCCTGGTACAGAAATTCAGATTTTTCTCCCCATATCTTAAACCAGTGTATAAATTAATAATTAAAAAGTTACTTTTGAATTTAGCATTCAGAATAACAATAGTATAGTCTAATTAATCCACCGTCAGTAAGATTATAATGCTTATAATACAGTGGTGGACAAAAAAACTGTATCACCTTAAAAAAAACCAACATTTGTAGTCAAATGTATAAGATATTGTTTGATTACAGTCATTTTGTTGCAAAGCAAAAGTATTGCATCAGATAACACTTCTATTGCATCAGACAGTAATTGCAAGGTATTGCATAAGCTGTTTCTATAAATACGGCATTGGAAGGGTACACACGCTTATTAGTATCCTGTTTTGTGGAGGTGTAAGCATGGCTCCATACGTTCAGTTGGCACCAAGGGAAAAAAGTGTAGCTGTTGCTCTGTCCCAGGAAGGGCTTTCTATGTGTGCTATTGCTGATAAAGTAGACTGCCACAAATCAACAGTATCCCGGGTGCTGAAATTAAAACGTGAAACTAGTGATGTGAAGAGAAGACCTGGATCAGGCTGTAAGAGAGTGACTACGCCTTCCCAAGATCGATATTTGAAAATGCTGTGCCTTCGTAATTTCCATGCTAATGCTCCTAATCTAAAACTGGACTTTGAGATGGCCTCTGGTGTGTTGAAAAAAACTATCCGAAGAAGGCTTTCGGAATGTGGTCTGCATGCCTATTGGCCCAAGAAGAAGCCTTTTTTGACCCAACAAATGAGGAAAAATCGACTTGCTTGGGCTAAAGCGCATGTTTCATGGACAAAAGAGCAATGTGACACTGTCATCTTTTCTGATGAATCAAAATTCAGCCTGCAAGGCTTGGATGGGAAGTGATATGTCAGAAGACGAAAATCAGAGGCATACCATCCTGACTGCATAACACTGACTGTAAAGTTCCCTGCCAGTCAGATGGTCTGGGGGATGCATAACGAGCAAAGGGATGGGGCAAATTAAGTTTATTAACCGAACGGTGAATGAAGAAACCTACACTGCTATCTTAGAGGAGTGCCTGTGACCTGTTATTAGGGATCACCACGCAGACCTCCAAAACTGCATTTTTCAACAGGACTCAGCACCTTGCCACATAGCAAAATTGGTAAGTTTTATTCTATTTAGATTTAATGATGAGTTTGTCTTCTTGTATCACAAGGCTTAAAACATACATACACCTATGTTTTTCTCCCTTAAGGCACAGGCATACCTGAGATGCTGGCATTACAGTGTTGGACTGGCCCAGAAGGCACCTTTGTAGCCAGGTGGGCACGAGCAGCAGTGCATAGCACACGCTTCTTGATTAGACCGGGGTTCGAGCTCATGAGCCACCAAATACGGAGGATGCGGAAAGGTCAGGGAATTACCACCGTATATCCCCAGAGCAATATGGCCTTAGTTGCTAATGCTCCTAAAAACCAAATAACAACAACTGGCCCAGAAACAGTCCAAATTTGAATCCTATTGAAAATTGCTGGTACATAATGTCGTCTAAAATTTCCCAGAAGAAGCCAAGTAAGATTCAGCTGCAGGATAGCATTGTAAGGTGTGGTACCACAAAATTGGGCAACTATATATCCAGAAGTTGATTAACTCTGTGACAGATCATTACAAGGCTGTAATTGCAGCTCGAGGAGGAATAATAAAATATTGAGGACTTATTTTGTTGACTTAGAGTACATAATACTATTACATTAACTTATAATTTCAGTTTGTACACATAAATGCAATAAAATGTAATTGTTTTTTTTTTATTATTTTTTATTTTTTTAATGACAACCCCAAACACGAGAAGTATTAGAACCTATAGTACTTAGTACCTTGCTTGGGTTCGAAGTTGAGAAGATGAAAGAAGATATTTGTTGATATTCAACTTGAACTTCTGTTGAATGTAATTTTCAGGAAATACATACGAAGGATGGTTGTTCCAGAAAACGGCAGTTGAATGAATAAACGAGGAAGATGAAAGGTTAGTTCCATGAGTTTGAAGTTGGACAGTAAATGGATGTTGGCTGGTGGCAGCACGTGTTCAGACCATTTTGAAAGAGAGAGCGGGAATTATAGAAGCCAATTCAGAAGAACAGTGCCCATGGAAGTATCTGTAGAAAAGCCATGCAGCAGAAACAGTACGTCTATGGGACAGCGAGTGGAGAGACTCTGTTAGAGATGAATCATTATTTAACCTAACTGCCCTCTTCTGAATGGAATCAAGAGGCCTGAGAGAGGTTTTGAGGGCACCACCCCAGATGTGGGAACAATATTCAAGGGCAGGGTGGATTTGCGATTTATACAGCGTGAGCAGCTGTTTGGAAGAAAAGTAACGCTGAGAGTGAAAGAGAAAATCGAGTTTTTTAGATGCAGAGGAAGCAAGATTTGTAATGTGCTTGTGCCAAGAGATATTAGAAGTCAGTTTAATCCCCAAAAGATATATATCAATTTGCCTAGAAATCAGTGTCACTAAAGATAAGCATAGAAGCAGAAGAATCCTTTTTGCGAGATATAAGACAAGACTGAGTTTTAGAAGGATTGAAATCAACTGAGTTGTCTTTCTACGCCACTGGAGAATTACCTGGAGATTGGCATTTAAGGAATTGGTAGCATATATTCGAGAAGTTAAAGCTGATTGAGTAGGGCAAGGTTTCTCAAACTGGAAAGTGAAATGTAATGTATTATCATCGGCAAAACTATGGACAGGATTTTCAGTCAATGGAAGAAGGTCATTAATATACAAGAGGAAAAGAGTGGGGGAAAGAATTGAACCTTGGGGGATACCTGCATTAGTGGAGAAGCTAGAAGACAGAGAGCCATCTGCCATCACCCTCAGTGAGCGATCAGAGAGAAAACTGAATAACCGATTACAAAAAACACAGTTGGCAAACCATAAGATGGAAGCTTATTTAGAAGACCTTTATGCCAAACACGATCGAAAACCTTTCAGATGTCAAGAGTAACTGCTTGTGTTTCACTGAACTTTTCCATTGAATTTGTCCATAAATGGGTAACATAAGCCAAAATATCACCAGTGGATTGACACTGACAGAATCCATACTGGCAATCGTTGATCAGATGGGAGGTTTCTAGAAAGTTTAAGGGTTGGCAGTTAATTCATTTCTCCATTACTTTAGAAAGAGCAGAAGTAATTGCAGTGGGATGGTAATTGGATGGGAGGGATTTGTCACCCTTTTTAGGAACTGGCTGGATATGAGCAAATTTCCAAGCAGAAGGAAAAACACCTTTGGAATTTGAAAGTGAACAAAGGCGCCAAAGAACAGGAGTAAGTTCAGAAGCACAGGTTTTGAGAATAAGTAGAGAAATACCATCAGGAGCTGGAGCTTTCTGAGCATCAAGTTTCGTCAAAATCCTTCTGACATCCTTTTGATGGAAGACCACAGGAGGAATTGAATGGAGCGTGTTAGGAATGGTGGGAGGTGTTTTACCAAGATCGTTATGGCGGCGGGTGCGAAGTGATTCCAAGTGAGCTCTATGCTGCGCATACAAAGCGAATAAATTTCTTTTGATTTTAAATAGTTTTTACATTATTTAGTTGTATAACGTAACTTCTGCACTACAAGAACTAGGCAGAGTTCCAGAAAGGAAACTCACCTTTCTGTTTCTTTAATAGTACTAGCCAAACTCAGCCGCTTGGTTATCCTTGTAGCACTGCTCCTGCCTCCCTATGGTGGGACCGGTAACCTGGAAAGAAAAGTTATCTTTCCAGGGCGAAAAGGAGCAAAATGATCTCTCCTACAGGACCTAAATATCCAAACATTGCTACTTATGTGATAGAAGACTCTAACTCATGCAGTGCCAAAATACCAAAAACTGATACTATTAAGAGAAGAGCTACAATGCACCTTGTATTGCACTCTATTCAAGAATTCTCTAGGTTGTCTCTCACCTTTTAAAATACAGAAACACCTATAAAACTTAATAGGAATGCCAAAAACAATCCAGCATCTTACATCTGGTGACCTGCTTGTTGTTGTCTCAGACAAATGGCAATCACAACAGCTCCAAAAACTAACATCCTTTGGAGGATTGTCCATCACTGTTTCCCCTCATGCTACTCTAAACACTTCTAGGGGCATGGTAGCTGAGTGGGACCTCATAAATCTCTCAGAAGAAGAGCTGAAAAATTAATTACCAGACCAAGGAATTGTGTATGTAAAGCGCATATATGCCAAACAAGACAATGCTCTAGTTCCGACTCGGAACATAATATTAACATTTGATAGCCTGAAACCTCCAACATCCATCAAAGCAGGGTATCTCAATTGTCAAATAAAACTGTATGTTCCTAACCCAGCATGCTGGTTCAAATGCCAAAAATTTGGGCATTCCCAAAACGTGTGCAGAGTTTTAGCCACTTGTGCTAATTGCAGTTCACACGAGCACATTCGCTCAGAATGTAAATCAGAACAGCACAAGTGCTCAAATTGTAATGGCCCACATACTGCCTATTCCAGAGATTGTCCTCTTTGTGAAAAATAAAAAAAACATTCAACGGTTCAAAGCCGAACAAAACATCACATACCAAGAAGCCAAAAAGTCGGTACAGGCTCAATTCAGTTCAACTACTTTCACTCAAGTAGTTCAAAAGCCAACTGCAGTAAGTAGTACTGTGCAAAGAGTATCAATGACTGGTACTCAAACAGAAGTTAAATTTCCCCCAAACACATCAATGTCAGGCTGGGCTCGGTCAGTTTTGGCAGCTGTGCCCTTATCTAGCAAACCATCTAAGACAAGCAGGGCTATTAATACACCAGTCACTGTTCTGCATACTAATAATAACCCACAATACTCAAAAAGTGATGATTCTACTAAAATGGGCTCAAAGAAATGGAAAGAAACACTGACCAAGAAGAACCAGTTCTCAACCTCTTCCCAGAAGAAGAGATGGAGACAGGAAGACAGTACTTTACGAAAAGAAAATCTGTTCACCATAAGCCAACAGCTCCTCGGACAGAAACTGAGGACCCCACTACATCCAAATAATTCCCAGTTTCCTTCAATGGAATTGTAGAGGATATCACAGTAACCTCAATGACATTCAGGATCTCCTTCTTCAGTATAACCCAGTTGCCTTTTGCCTTCAAGAAACTAATTTAACCGCTTCTGTTACTACCTTACTTAAACATCACATTACCTACGGAAAAGATCGAGTTTCTCATGTAATCAATTCGGCTCATGGAGGAGTTGCAATTGTAGTCAGCTCCAATATCCCTACCCGGCCATTAATGCTACAAACAAATCTTGAAGCAGTAGCCGTGATCTTCAAACTGTGATCTTCAAACCCTTGTATCTCAGCTCCCTCCCCCTTTTGCATCATAGGGGATTTTAACCCACATAATCCTTTATGGGGTGATAAGATATATGATAAACGGGGGAAAATATTAAAAACGTTTCTTAAATGATGATTAAGTGTTAGCCAGTAAAATAATTTAATTACAATAGATACCGAATATCTTTGATTACAAATAGATACTGTAGCTTTTGAGACAAATTGTGCCTCTTTTCAACAGAAAAATTGAAACTTAATAATTCTAACGGACACAGTTATGCATGCAGTGAAGTGTGCGACGGCACAAGGTAGGTCATTCAATCATTAAACTGGCGTTCATTGTTGCTGCATGGACGTGTGCAGTTTTTATCTCCAGCACTTGTCTAGACATAAAACGGTTGTCTCTAAGATGGGGTGTAGTCTCATGCCTTTGCAGCAGTTCATGGCTCTCGAATTGCCCAATATATTGAGTGACTAACCAGAGGTGGTGGCGAAAGTTTCGGGAGTGGTCAATTATTTCATAGTCCCGCTTGGGATTGAGGTCGTGGTGGGTGGACCAGAAGTGTTCTGCGATTGCGGACTGGTCGGTTTCGGCAAGGCGAATCGCTCTGTCGTGTTCTGTAAGGTGGGGTCTTAAAGATGTCTCGAAGTCTCTCCTATGTAGCAGCTGTCACAGTCTTTGCAGGCTATGCGGTATATTACACTGCTGCATAAGAGAGGGGTGACAGGGGCCTTTACACTGGAAACTAGGGCACCTCCGTAGCCGGGTGGACAGGAGCAGCAGTGCATAGCACACGCTTCTTGATTAGACCGGGGTTCGAGCCCATGACCACCAAATACGGAGGATGTGGAAAGGTCAGGGAATGACCACTGCATATCCCGGAGCAATATGGCCTTAGTTGCTAATGCTCCTAAATAACAAACAAACAACTGGAAACTAGAGAACATAAGCTTCTACCATGCAATTGCACACATCTTATGCGGTATTCTCTGAGGATTTTCGAGATCTGGCCCGACATGCCTGGATAGTACGGAATCTTGGCAGTAGGTATATTGGCCTGAGTTGGTGGTGGTCTCAGGTGGACTGTGAGCTCCTGTGCTTGCAATAAGCACTTGTCTAATAAAAATAAATAAATTTTCTGTTTATACTCCGGGACGACCAAACGGTCAGAGGAGTTTTTTACAAGATACTCAGAATACAAGAAACAGCACCGTATTCAGCAGTCACGGGCTAGAACCCCGGTTACTCAAGGCACGTGTACTTATGCACCCGCGCGCCTGACCACTAGGCTACGGTGTGTTGGGTAGCTACAATTGATTGTCTGTCCTCACTCTAGAAATCTTGTTGTGCCTAGCTTTATCTGTGCTGGAATGGCTCCAAGCTCTGGAGAATAGAGTGCGAGCAGTGCTGTTGAGATGGCCGGATCTGTAGTTTGTGAACTTTCCACACCACATAGGCTTACGGTATACTGAAGTTTCTAATATGGGCCCACGTGTTTTACTAGGACATCCAGGAATGGGAGAGATCCATTAACCTCTAACTCTAGAGTGAACTGGATGCAGACAGCGAATTGAGATATTCTAGCAACGTTGTTTCAGAGCCACGTGGGATGACGATGAAGATATCATTAACGTATCTGCACCATGTTGTAATAGGTACTGGTGGGTTCAGGAATATCTGTTCTTCCAGTTCTTCCATGACGTTGTTGGCTACTACGGAACTAACACCTATAATATTTACTAACAAGGTTAGTAAATATTATAGGTGAGATCCTACCTTGTAGTTCCTGTAAGAGTCTGAATTTATTGTAGTCAGCTCTCTTGATGTTCATTTCACCATGATGTTCACCTTGTTCATACCATCTGTCTCCAAGCTAACCGTATCTCTGATACTTATCGTTCGCGACAACAACGAAAATTTGTTAATTTAGAAAGAGAGGCCAACTCCTCAAGAACGAACACCCATTCAACTAATACGGCTTCCTTCGTTCTAAATCTGAGCAGCAAACAACTAACCATGGAGCAGCTCAACGTCTTGATCGCTGGTATGAAGTTTGCCATCGAAACCACCGATCACACAGCTCACTATGGGAGTAGAAGCAAGCATTACCAACCTCCCTGAAAAAACTGCTAATGAAATCCATTTCAAAACAGCCGCCGTCCTCCGAAGCACACAGCCCACCTACTCAAACCTTAATCACTGTCATCACGCCGCTCTTTCCTCTATAAGAAAGGACAACATCATCGTCGTGCTTCCCACTGACAAGGGACGTCGCACTGTCGTATTAGACCGGTCAGCCTACTGAGAGAAAGCCCTGGTCCTCCTACAAGACCCCAACGTATATGAACTTGTGACAGATCTGCCCATTAAAGTCTTAAGATGTCTGGAGTCATGCATCAATAAACTTGTCTATGCATGGTTTAAAGCAAAGAAAATTTCTGCTCTGATTTGGCGGCTTCTTCATGCCACAGGCTGCCAACTGCCACAGTTTTATGGGTTACCAAAAATCCATAAGTCAGGTGTTCCTCTCCGGCCCATAGTGTCCTGCTGCAATGAACCTACATATGAACTGTCCAAATATATTGCACGACTCCTCACACCTCTTGTAGGAAATACCACCCACACTGTCAATAACAGCGGCGAATTCATTCGCCTTATTAAAAAGCTCTCAATTTCTGACAACGCTGTTATGGCATCATTTGATGTAGTGCTGCTATTTACATCAATCCCTGTCCACACTGTCAATAACTTTGGCGAATTCATTCGCCTTATTAAAGAGCTCTCAATTTCTGACAACGCTGTTATGGCATCATTTGATGTAGTGCCGCTATTTACATCAATCCCTGTCCAACAGGCCGTACACTGCACCAAGAGGCTCCTTGAGAATGACTCAAAACTTCCAAAGAGAACATCACTGTCTACTGACGACATCTGTACCGCCCTCAACCTGTGCTTGTCAGGCAGCATCTTTATCTTTGAGGATTCCGTATACCAGCAAGTACATGGCACTGCTATGGCCGCCCCTGTTAGTTCCGTAGTAGCCAACATCGCCATGGAAGAATTGGAAGAACAGATATTCCTGAACCCACCAGTACCTATTACAACATGGTGCAGATTCGTTGATGACATCTTCACCGTCATCCCACGTGAAACAACATTGCTAGAATATCTCAATTCCCTGTCTATGTTCATTCAGTTCACTCTAGAGTTAGAAGTTAACAGATCTCTTCCATTCCTGGATGTCCTAGTAAAATGCGTGGGCCCATATCTGAAACCTCAGTATACTGTAAGCCTATGTGGTGCAGACAGTTCACAAACTACAGATTTGGCCATGCTCCCAGTCATCTCAACAGCACTGCCTGCACTGTATTCTCCAGAGCTTGGAGCCATTCCAGCACAGATGAAGCTAGGCACAACAAGATTTCTAGAGTGAGGACAGACTTAATCAATTGTGGCTACCTAACTCACGTATTAGACAAGTGCTTATTGCAAGCACAGGAGCTCACAGTCCACCCGAGACCACCACCAACTTAGGCCAATATACCTACTGCCTACATTCCCTACTATCCAGGCATGCCTGGCCGGATCTCAAAAATCCTCAGAGAATACCGCATAAGATGCGTGCAGTTGCCTGGTAGAAGCTTATGTTCTCTAGTTTCCAGTGTAAAGACCCCTGTCACCCCTCTCTTACGCAGCAGTGTAATACACCGCATAGCCTGCAATGACTGTGACAGCTGCTACATAGGAGAGATTTCGAGACGTCTTCAAGACCGCTTTGCAGAACATGACAGAGCTATTCGCCTTGCTGAGACCGACCAGTCCGCAATCGCGGAACACTTCTGGTCCACCCACCACGACCTCAATCCCAAGCGGGACTATGAAATAATTGACCACTCCCAACACTTTTGCTACCGCCTCTGGTTAGAGTCACTCAATATATTGGGCAATTCGAGAGCCATGAACCGCTGCAAAGGCATGAGACTACACCCCATCTTAGAGCCAACCATTTTATGTCTAGACAAGCACTGGAGAAAAACTGTGCACGTTCAGCAACAACGAACACCAGTTTAATGATTGAATGACCTACCTCATGCCCTCACACGCATAACTGTGTCCGTTAGAATAATTAAGTTTAATTTTTCTGTTGAAAAAGAGGCACAATTTGTTTCGAAAGCTACCGTATCTATTTGTAATCAAAGATATTCAGTATCTATTTGTAATTAAATTATTATTTTACTGGCTAACACTTAATCATCATTTACCATGGATCCCAGTACAACAGGCCCATTTGTCCAGAAACGTTTCTTGATAAATTAAATCTGATCCTACTGAATACTGGACTACCCACTTATTTTTTTACCTTATTAACTTATTTACCTGCCTACTGGGTCAAGCTCAGCACTTGACCTCTCCATATACTCACTAGCCCTTTTTCCACTGTTTGAATGATCTGCTCATGATAGTTTACTGGGTAGTGACCACTACCCAATAGTCTGTCACACAGAAGCAAATTTACCACCCTGCCATAATCAGACAGCCAAATGGAACTTTGCAATAGCTGATTGGGAAAAATATACGCAGCTAGCAATCCTAGAAAAAAACAGTTGTTTCAAATGTGTCAATAAATGATGCTGTTGATTACATAACAAACAAAATCCTGCAGGCCACAGAAGCAGCAATACCAAGAGTTTCCATAAGTCAACGAATAAAACCAAAACAGTGGTGGAACAATGAATGCAACCAAGCCAAACGAGAGAAAAATAAAGCCTGGTATAACTTTTGCAGGAATCCTACCACTGCTAATCTAGTCCAGTTTAAAAAATCCAGAGTCAATGCTAGGCGCATTCAACGGTCAAGCAAAGGAGAATCATGGAAACATTTCACTTCCACGATTATGAGGACCACCAAAACACAAACCATCTGGAAAAATATTAGGAAAATGTATAACAAATATCCTCCTTCACATCTGTCAATACTGAATGTAAATTGTAATGACGTTTCACTGCCTCTGGACATAGCTAACACTCTCGGAGAGTCTTTTTCTCAAACCTCTGCCGTATCCTCATACTCACTAGAATTCCAGAATTCCAGAAATTAAAGTCCCTTGCTGAAAAGCAGAAGTTAAATTTTGGCCACTAACCACCATCAATTATACAACTGTCCCTTTACCATAATTGAAATAAGGCTTGCTCTTAAAGCAAGACCTAGTGCTGCTGGACCTGATGGAGTTCCCTATTCCATGTTAAAAGAGCTGAGCGAAGAGTCGCTTTGTGTCTTACTTCTTCTGTATAACCGAATTTTTACAGAAAATGCTTTCCCCATTACCTGGAGACATGCATATGTCATAGCATTATTAAAACCTGGCAAAGACTCAACGAATCCACATGATTACCTGCCTATTGCCCTCACCAGCTGTATGGAAAAAATAATGGTATACTCTTCTCTCACCTGCTTGCTGAACAAATATAACCCTATCAGTCCTTCGCAGTGTGGATTTCATACAGGTAGATCAGCTTTAGACCTCTTGACTCAAATGGAAAACCAGATTCACAATGCTTTCGTAAGGAAGGAACATCTGACTACAGTTTATTTAGACATTGAGAAAGCTTTTGATACAGCTTGGTGATATGAAATTTTTCATAATCTCTACACTTTAGGTTTCAGTGGCAATATGCCACAATTCATACAGAAATTTCTGAAAAAAGCGGTTGTTCCAGGTGCGCATTCAATCCACCCTCTCTTGTAACTTCTCACTTCTGGTGAGTATGGGCTTGGCACACCCAAGGTCCTGAGCTGGATATCATCATTTTTCTCTTTTTGGTGATTCCCTTCTACTTCTCTCTCTCTCTCTCTCTCTCTCTCTCTCTCTCTCTCTCTCTCTCTCTCTCTCTCTCTCTCTCAGGGTAACCCGGGAATTTTTTTTTTCCCTGGTGCAGCATAAGCCTCAGGCTTCCTTGCACCATATGGCTATTAATAATAATAAAAACTTCATCCAAGGTGTTCCACAGGGTTCAGTTTTACGTGCCACGCTATTCATTATAAAAATCAACTCTGTATCAAAGATCATTCCACCCACTCTGTTTACTACCCTATATGCAGATGACTTTTGTATATCTTGTCACTCCCAAAACATGAGCATGATTGAGAGTGAACTTCAAGGTGCTCTTAACAGGATTACGTTATGAGCTGCAGATAACGGTTTTGCATATCACTTGAAAAATCTGCCGCAGTTCACTTCTGTAGAAGACGTAATCTCCATCCTGACCCAATGCTGAGCAACTACAACATACCTGTTGTGCCTACTATCCGATTTCTTGGCTTAACCTTAGATAAAAAATTTACCTTTAATGACTATATCAAACAACTTAGAATCACCTGTTTCAAGAAATGAAACATATTGAGAGTATTATCATCTACATCATAGGGTGCTGACCGTCATACACTTCATTTATATCACGCTATCGTAAGATCATAATTAGACTATGCATCTCCAGTTTACAACTCTGCTAGACCCAGCATCTTAAGGTTTTTGGACCCTATTCACCACAGTGGCCTGCGCTTTGCTCTTGGAGCCTACTGCACATCTCCAGTCCAAAGCCTTTGCGCTGAAGCTCATGATCCTCCACTCTCTCTATGAAGACAAATTTTTCTGTTAAATTATGCTGTCAAAATCAAAAGTCAATCCCTTCATCCAGCATGGAAACATTTATTTACTCCAGATTGGGAGAATTTGTATACCATTTATCCTAATAAATCGACCTGCTGGCAAACAACTTCGCTCATTACTCGATAATTGGCAGCTAGACCTTTTTAAAATAGCCACAACTAGTTTCACTGCTCCTCCATGGGCTTTGTCCCTGCAAGAATGAGAGAAAGTACTCTTTCTCCACAGAATATAAAACAGCTTAACAAATCTCTAATTGAAAAATATGGATATTATTCCCAGATATACACTGAATGCTCCAAAACTGACCATGTTGGTGCTGCTGCTGCTGTTCTTTCATCGTCCACAATCTCCAGTCAGTTACCTTTAGAATGCTGCATTTTTACTGCTGAACTACATGCCATACAAATGGCCCTGGAAACTATAAAATTGCATCAGTTTACCCATAGCATTATTTTTACTGACTCCCTCAGTGCCCTTCTCACTTTACAGCAACCAAGAAAATATCACAACTACCTACTTGGTAATATTCATAACTTGCTGACTAACCTAGCTAAGGACATGAAAGTAATAAAATTCTGTTGGGTCGCTAGCCATGTTGGCATATCTGGCAATGAGAGTGCTGACCACACAGCCAAATCTACTGTGGTACCAGTTGATGCTTCTTTCAAAATCCCTTTCACTGACTATGACTTTTGTATATTTGTCTTATAATAAGGCAAAATATGGACCACTGGCAAACCATCTGGCAAAACCAAGAAGGCAGCAAACTGCTTCAGATTAAACCGAATCTCCAGTCTTGGCCATCTAGCTTCCACTTGAACCAAAAGAAAGAAGTCACGCTTGCAAGACTTCAAATAGGACATACACACCTTACTCACTTTTATCTTCTTTCTTCCTCAGATCCACCTTTCTGTTCGAACTGCCAAGTGCAAATCAAAGTCCAGCATATCATAGTTGACTGCCTTCTCTATAATGGAGTACGGCAAATCACCTTCTTATCAAGCCCAAATCATACCTACTTTGCAACAAATTTTAGATAACAGGTCTGACATTGATGCAGTTTTCACTTTTCTAAAAAAGATAAAATGCTGCAACAGAATATAGTGTTTAAATCCGACAAAATACACATCTCACTTTTAAAGACACCTGGTAACTCCTGCCATTGTTTGGCGCATAATGGCTTTTAGCTGCCGTTGCGCCATAAAATCTCCAACAACTACCACCAAGATCATTAATACATGAGTTGGAAGAAAAATGGGATTCTAGCAGGTCAGCTTTAAACTTGGCTTAAGTGACAACAGAACCATCTGGTTTTGACAGAGGTGGGAGCAGAGATGGGCAAAGGTTGTGGCCAATAGCTTTGGCAAGAGACCAGAATGCTGGGCTACCATTAGGGCAAGAAGCAAGTTTTCTATTCTTAGCCTGTTCAAACTCTAGATCACCAAGTTGTGATCTGAGGTGCCTAAAGGACCATTCACTTCGACCGTATACTTAGAAGGGTTGTTTGTGAGAATCTTTGCGAGGTCATTAGTAATTGCAAAAGCCTCAGCATCTCGACCAGCTGGGTCGGTGGGGCTAGGAAACAGAAGCCAGCTGGAGTTGTCAACATTTTAATCACCAAGGAAAGTTGGACTGGAAAAAGTCAAGTTGCAGAGAGAGGAAGTCAAAGAGCTCCAAGTGATTAGTGGAGTTGGGAGATGGGTAGAGACAACAGATGAATTTGACAGAATGAGGTAGAGAGATTTTAAGCCAGAGAAGATTGAAAAGAGGACATTCCAAATTACTAAGTCTCTGACAGAAAATATCGGAACAGACATATGCACAAGTACCACCTTTGAGGCAAAAAGAATCATACAGTGAATAATTTGGGCAACTGAGATGAGCAGTAGTTGAATCAACCGATAACTGAGATTCTGTCAGAAAAAGTACATGGGGTTTGCAGACTGCAGGTGGAAATGGATATCATTGAGATTAGAAATTAGACCATATATATTTGTGAAACGAAGTAGGAAGTGTTTGGGAGGTTTAGATCTTTTTGCAGATAAGCTTACTCTATTAGTTTGACAATTTGTGGTGTATTCAATAGTAAGAAAAAGTGGGGGGGGGGACATGCTGTACAAACTAATGAAATTTTTGGATATGGTGTACACATGATAAGAATATACCCAGATCCTTGATATAACGTGGGCTCGACAATGTCCCCCTACATACACACTACTCGGACTCCCTCCAGTCACTATCTGGCAGAGTAGAGGTAGCAAGATTATACACTAGCTGATCCAGAAGCCTCCTAGAGAGTTACCAATTGGTTCAGTCTGGTGTACTAACTAGCAGTAGGCCTGTGAACACAGTTTTAGAGCTGTACCCTGAAATGTAAGGAAGATTGGATCTCCCCATGATGTCCATCATAACCTCAAAAGGCATCAGTCATACTGCATGATGGAAGAGATGGGAAGGGTTGACCAGAACTTAGCTCTGGAGACTAAACATGGGTTCCACCACTTCAAGCCTCCAATAAGCAAAGGGGTGGTATGCTTGGTTTTCATGATTTCTCATATATTTCCATTAACTATGCATTTTACCCTTTGGGAAGATATTTATGGCAATTAGGTATATCAGATGGAGTCTTTTTATTGGATTTCATTCACAGAGATATATATATATATATATCCCATCTAACAAATATATTTTGAACATTTCTGCCACCCACAATGCAGCACAAAACACATTATTTGCAAAATTCACAGGAGATGCAGTTTTTTGTCCGGCGCTGTATTACCAGACCTTGTTACCACCAATTCAGTTTTTCTTACAAGTTGTTCTTGCACTGAACTTAGCCAACATATACATTCCTATTCTCATTTCCTCTTAGTTGATTCTGCCATGATCAAAATGAAATCAAAATAAAATGAAATTTAAATCAAACATTACTGATATGAGACTTTAGCTATTGAATGGTTTGAACAGAACTTTCTATATAATGTTCTTAATACTACTTTTCACAACTATAGCAATTGAATGACTTTAAATTTTGAATGCATGCACTAGATATGCATCTTGGAAGTTAAACTCATCTCAAATAATGTTTTTGTCACGTTCACACATTTGAACCAATTGTGGTGATGCTTATGAAAGTCCAGTACCAAGACTCTTGGTTCTTTTAAGTTTCCATGTGTTGTAATAGGTTTTAGATTTTATCGTCAAACCATCAAGAGAAAGGTGCAGGCACTTTTTTTTGAGTGGGTTGGAGTTTAAGCTCTTTATTTTCTTCGTGTATTTTTAATTTTTTGTTCAACTTTCCAGTACTTTAACCATACAGTCAGGAAGTATCAACTCTGTGATGGCATTTTTTATTGCAGTAATAAGTTAAATAAATACTGTGTCAATTTTGTTATCCCACAAAATATTGGGAAATAATTTTAAACATTATTCTCAAATGCACTAGTGTTTTCTTTTTGTTCAGTTTGTCACTGGGATCTTAATAGCACATAGTAGAATAGATGATTTTGGATTGTATCACAATATACCACTTGCAATCATGCAACAATGTCATCATTAGTAGAAAGCAAGTATCATTCTTTTATTCAAAAATTCAATAAAGATGGTATAGAATACTATTCAGTGTCTTTAAGTGGCATTTCCAGTATTAATATTGGCCATATGGTTCAAGAAAGCCAGATTTTTGCCGCACCAGAAAACTGCATGCAGTGTTTGCATTTGTGTGTGTTGTAAAAGAATATATCTAGGAGATGAAGTAGTTGTTAAATTTCCAAGTAAAAATATTTTACTACTTTTAGAACCTTCATGTAATGGAGAAACTGTGCAAGTGAAGCTGGAGAGCATGAAGTTAGGTACATTGAAATTTCAGAAGATTATTTATTAGAAAAACTTTCAAGCCTGAAAGCGAGTAAGGCTTGTGGAATTGATGGCATATGCCCAGTAATTTTGAGGGAGGTAGCAACAGAATGCATTGAAGTTAATTATGAAGTTATCACTAGACTCAGGAGTTATTTTCTTGGACTGAAGGGAATAACCAATACATTCCCTCCAATATATCGCCAATACATAAAGGTAGCTCTATGGTGTAGTGGGTGACACCTATCAGTCAGTCTGACTTTGGTGGTACTAAAAATCATGGCGACGATGATAAAGAGTGCATTACAAGATCATTTAGATTGAGATTGAATTGTGAAAGAAACACAGCATGGTTTTTAAAGGGAAAATCATGTTATTAGCTATTTTGACGTCACTCATGAGCTGAATGTAGGAAATAAATTTGACATTTTTCCTTAGATGTTAGCACAGTGTTTAATTCTACATTTATGATTACTGTATAGGCTGGAACATGTTGAAACACTGCATCTACCTGAGGGAAAATCCTTAGATAGCTTGCAGGGGTAGGTAGAGGGTTGTGATTATCGGTTTTTCTTCAGATTGATCTAACACAAGAAGCAGGTTCCTCAAGTTTCGGTACTGAACCACTCGTGTTTTTTGATTTTTTTTAAATGACATCAGTGAATGGACAGAGGGCATGATGTCAAAATTTGCAGATGATATCAAGATTGGTAAATTAGTTAATGATCAGCACCAGGCACAGCTTCTTCATTACAACTTAGATAAAATTCAGAGATTGTGAGAAAAGTGGCATCTATCTTTGAAAGCAACAAAATGCAATACCTTACACTGGGGGAATCACCACTCCAAAATAACTTACAAACTTCATGGGGTTTGAAATAAAAACAGTAGAGGAAGAAAGATATTTGTAAGTTACAATATGGTTGGATATGAAATTCTCTAAGCAATGTAGACAAGTGGCAAGGAGGGGCCATGGTGTCCTATCAATGATTTATAGATGATTTGTTTGTAGAAAAGGGAAGAAATAAGAAATAGAAATTTCTTGTTGAAATAAGAAATATAAATACATAATACTACTGTATAAAGCAATTGGAAGATCACTTGGAATACTGTATCCATGTATGGCGACTGCACCTAAAAATAGACATTGAGCCTCTTAAAAGGGTCCAAAATGGGCAATGTACGTGTTGAGATTAGCAAAAGGCATCCATATGAGAAAAGACTTAGAATATGTGGACTGCAAAGTGTAGAAACTAGACACCTTAAAGGAGATTTGATTGAGGTGTAAAATAAAATGAACAATGGTAAAAGTTTCACTGTTATAAATGATTCCAAAACTTCAAATAAATTCAAATTATGGGAAAAATGTTTAGACTGGGTTGAAAATTTGATTTTAGCCAGCAAGTTATTTATTGGAATAAGTTGCCTCCATGGGTAATGAGGAAATTCAAAGTTCAATTGGATAGCTACTTACGTGAGGAGGGATCAAATAGTTGGTTTTTTATTTTATTTTATTTTTTTGGTTAGTGCAGCAAAAGACTGAGGCTTCCTTTCTCAAAACAACTAATATTAAATAATAAATAACACAACTGCAAAATGTAATTTTTATTTGTGTAATTTACTTGTGTAGTTATATCATATTGATGTACAGTGGGCAGGTATACATTTGCCTTGTTCCCAATAATTATGCATTTTTTGAACTTATTGAAATTAATTTTATTTCTGCATATAGGTAGCTTTGAAATATGTACAGCCATCGGCCAAGAGAGAAGGCTTTGCCACTGTGCCTGATGTGACATGGAATGATATAGGAGCCTTAAAAGATATCCAGGAAGAGCTTCAGTTGACAATTTTGGTAGGTTTTTAGATATGGTCATGCTAAGAAAGGTTAAAAGTTTAAGTTAATTCAAGTAATGAAATACCACACCACCACCACCAGCTGAAAAACATACTACCATGGAGGACCTGGTCATATTAAAGAACTTGTAGACACACAGGTGCAAACAAGTTCTGAAAAAATAACTAAATTAAAAGATACAGTAAATAAAGTAAATAGACTGGTATACTTGAATGTCAGAATACTAATAAAAAAAAAAGTGATTAAATCCATTTGCAAAACAGTAAAAATTGGAAAATCTGTCAGATTTCAGTAGCAGATTTCAGGTTGATCCTTAATCAACTGAGATCTAAAAGAAATATTGTCATCTTTAATGGATGGAATTTGACTAGAATGCATGCATGCACGTTTTTCTTTATATTTCAGCTGATATAAGGTTCGCACACGAATTTTTTTTAGTATTTTAAAGTAGATTGGCTGGCTTATTTATTAACAGTATATTTTAGTATAATAAAGTGTTTTGAACGTCAGTGTATTCGAGTTCATTTGCACAAGTATTCCTGTGATTATGGTCTCTTGAAAAGTAAGCCCTGTTCTCTCATGTTAAGGAACTGGCCATTCAGTATTAGTACAGATCAACCATTACTAATCCGGAAGCGTTGGGACCTGTGGGGTGCCATATTAGTGAATTTGCTGGATCGCCGGTGGTTATTTTAGCACATACATTTTACCCAACAGCTAACCACCTCCTTCTACCTTTAACACATTGACCACCATGCTAGTTTAAGAAAAAAAAAAAAAAAAAATTCGCCGACCGGGCTAGCCGAGTGGGTAAAGTACCTTCCCGGCAACCCAAAGGTCGCGGGTTCGATTCCCACCTCGGGCTTGGATCAAAGTACTACAAAAACCTTGGGAGGTGCAATATGGCCACAGAAGCCGATGCGCCAACAACTACCAAATCAAAAAAAAAAAGAAAAAAATTCCCCAGGAGCCAAAAAATATTTGGGAAATAATTTGATTAGTAATTCTAAAATAAATATTGTAATGTCAGTGTTGTCGTTTTTTCACTTAAAAAAATACTTTTTTAAATATATTTTATGTCGCATATATGTTTTTGCAGCTAAAGTATGTTGGTTACTTTATTTCTTGAGAAGCCTTGTCGACCACATACATGTGACGCTATTATGGCATACATACGAAGGTCGTTTGTGATTAGTTTATTGCACGCGCGGTGAGCACTGCAATAAAACTAATTACGATAAAATAAACTCTCAAATGTTGCGATAAGTTTGTCAGTATTGTTAGAGATTTTGTGAAAATAAGTTCATTAGCGCACTGTATTATCCATCATATTGCGTTGTGTTTTTCTGCAAGTTTGTATGAGTGTGTTGTAAATAAAGAAAAATCTAAAAAGGAATGGCTAAAAGAAAATTACTAAGATAAGAGGAACTGAGAGAAATTGCTGGGATTTACAGCAGAGTTAAACTTCTCACAGACACACCGCTGTCGAGTTTATTCAGAAGTTCAACCTTATCTGTTATGGACAATGTACGGTGTTTGCGCTTTACACCACAAGAGGCACTTCCTTTATGCATTGGAACTGTGGCTTGGGCTAAATGTGAGCAGGTAATGATAATAAATGCAGAAAAACAAGTGGGAAAGGCTTGCCAGTGTTTGCGAGTTCATACCAACAGCTGATGCTGCAACCAACGCCACCAAAACAGTACCAGCAGGTCGATGCGCTGACCCGGAAAATTTGAAATTACGTTCGTGGAAATTATGTCCGAATTAGTGATGGAACCGGATTACCATTGGCTGGATTAGCGATGGTCGACCTGTATTAGTATCGACATAATGATGCAAGGAAGCAAAGCTTTATACACCACCAGCCTAAAAAGAGAGGGAAAAAAAAAAACTTCTCTATTCTTTCCAATAATTTGTCCAAACCTATTATTATTATTATTTCTGATTTCCTTCTCTAGGATGCGAGAAGTAGCCTTAAAGTGTGCCCTGAATGAGCAACATGATGGAGCATTACTCCATAGAGGTCATTCTTTGATGAATCCTGAAGCAGGTGTGGGTTCCCGGCAAGACCCATATCACCATGATCTTAAGGTTGGAGGCAGATATGCCAAGGGTCTGGAGATAAGAGACAGAGGCGGGGCTCCAAACTCCTCTATATGATATGTTGGTTGCTGATACAAACAGGTTGAACCCTGTTAAATCGCTGATTTGATCTTTGAGATTGTTATTGGTATCATAGTATCTTGCTTTTAATCTGTGAGATACATCTAGGTTGTGGCCATGTCCTACAACCTACACATCAATAATATGAGCACTCTGTGCATTAAAGCACACAATGTCGGCTTTCCTCATTCCTTGGTCAGTTTGATAATGTGGCTCCTTCAACACGATCCATGCCTTTTGAGATAGTCAGTTTTCTAATGTTTTCTATGGCATCGTACCTCTTAACCCTCATTCTATGGGTCCTGTAACACCTTAGTGTCACATGATTCAGTTGCCTGGCATCCTGCCCTACAGTCAGTACTTTCATTCCTCCCTCTGGAAGTCCTAGTCAGGGTCGGAAGAGTATTGATTACATCAATGTATTCATGCCCTGTTAGGAGACAGGTGCCGTCGTTCACCCATCGGTGTTGGGACTTCACCTTGTGAGAGGTTTTGAAAGCATTACCATTGCAGGAACCATGATGAAGGTCCCACCATTTGTGTTTGACTTTACCCGTACTGTGTCCATGATTAGGTGCTGGTCTTTGATCAAGTTACTGCAAGACCGCAACTCTTTCTTGACAAGACTAGACTTGGCTACTTTCCGTATAATATGGGAAGCTGTTTCAAGTCCTAGTAGCCGGTTTTGTTTAAATATTGGAATTAACCATCTCATGGAGGGAACGCCAAGTCCTCCATCCACCACATCAGCATGAAAGTAAGCTGTCGACACATCTTTGGGCAGGCACATCCATGTCCGGATGGCCGCCCTGACTTGAATGTCAAGCTTGTTCAATTGTCCAGCTGGAATGCACCCCATCATTAGTTTATGGTAAAGCCTCTAAGAATGAATAACTGCTGTTGTGGCTTTGAGGGGCTTTCCTGAGTTTAGTTAAGGTAACACTCAGGTTGCATCCCACACTGGTCCTAGTGAGAAATCCACCCCCAGATACCTCCACACTGTCTCTACTGAAACAGATGGAAGTTCAGTTCTGCTTAATAGAAATTTAACGTCCTGGACCTTGATCTTCTTTTCTCCTCCGGAATAAGGGACATCGTCCAGCTTTTAAAGAGGTTAATCGCCAGGCCTCGCTTCTTGAAGAAGTTGAAGGCCTGGTCAAGAATGCTCTGTAGGCTACCTTTGGTTGACCCTATCAAAGTCAGGTCATCGGCAAAGGCCATTGCATTAATTCCCTGCTCCTGCAGGATAAAGCCAATATGGGAAGGGAGCTCTTTTAAGAGCAAATCCACTACCATATTAAAGAATAGGGAAGATAGGGTGTCCCCTTGTCACACACCCTAGTAGGCCTAATGAGGTGCTCCTTACCTATGACAGGCTTGTGATGAAATTCTCCTGCAGGGAGATAATATAATTCATAAAGGAAATTGGAAAGCCTTTACTTTGCAATGCCTTTTTGTATATCTATTGATGCCAAGTACAATGGTCGTAAGTCCTGTCTGGCCCACGATGGCAGAGAGAAGGTAAACATTCTCGGCACAGCCATCGGTGGGTATGAAGGCTCATTGACAGTGGTCAAAACTAATCAACTTCAAAACCCTCTTGTTCGGGATCTTGCGACTCACCACCAAAGACGCTACAGTTATAGAGCAGTAATCACCGGGCAGGGCGGGGTCACCCTTCTTAGGGATGAAGATCGTATACGCCTTAAGAAGAGTTTCAGGTACTGTATCCAATAATAGAAATATATGCAACAAGTCAATTAGGACTTGTAGAGGAATACTTTTAAGTTGTTTAGGACATCCCATCGGGACTAGAACTAGCTGACAGAGCAGGGTAAGCCTCCTGGAGCTCTGAGGGACTGATGGCGGGGCCGGTAACCTGGAAAGAAAAGCTATCTTTCTGGGGCTAAAAGGAGCAAAATTATCTCTCCTACAGGACATGGATCCTAATATGGCTACTCATGAGATAGAAGACTCTAATTCATGCAGTGCTAAATGTCAAAACACTGACAGTGTACAAAGAAAGTATCCAATGCACCTTGTATTACATTCGACTCAAGAACAGTCTCTAGGTAATCTCTCGCCTTTTAAAATTCAGAAATACCTAGAAAATCTAATAGGATCTCTGAAAACAACTAGGCGTCTGAGATCGGGCAACTTGCTCGTTGAGGTCTCAGACGAACGACAATCACAACGGCTCCAAAAACTAACATCCTTTGGAGGATTATCGATTACTGTCTCCCCTAATGCTACTCTAAACACCTCCAAGGGTGTGATAGCTGAGTGGAATCTCATAAATCTCTCAGAAGAAGAAGAGTTGAAAAATGAGTTGCAAGACCAGGGAATTGTGCATGTAAAGCGCGTATACACAAAACGAGACAATGCTGTAGTTCCAACTCGGAATATAATACTAACATTTGATAGCCCCAAACCTCCAGCATCCATCAAAGCAGGCTATCTGAATTGTCAGATAAAATTGTACATTCCTAACCCAACACGCTGTTTTAAATACCAGAAATTTGGGCATTCCTAAAACGTGTGTAGAGGTTCAGCCACTTGTGCTAATTGCGGTTCATGCAAGCACAATCACTCTGACTGCAAAGTAGAGCAGCACAAATGCTCAAATTGTAATGGTCCACATACTGCCTACTCCAGAGATTGCCCCTATGGAAAAAGGAAAAAAAAACATTCAACGGGTCAAAGCCGAACTCGTACAAAGAAGCTAAAAAATCTGTACAGGCTCAATTTAACACTCGACCCAGCTTCACTGAAGTAGTCCAAAAGTCAACTGCGGTAACCAGTACTGTGCAAAGAACAATAACGACTGGTACTCAAACTGAGATAACGTTTCCCCCAGACAGATCAGTGTCAGATTGGGCTTGGTCAATTTTGGAAGCTGTGCCCCTTTCTGGTAAACCATATAAATCAAACAAGCCTGTTAACACACCAATCACTGTTCCGCATTCTACCATTAACCCAATGTACTCAAAACGTGGTGACACTACTAAAACTGATTCGATAGAAATGGAAGGAAACACTGACCGCGAAGAACCCGTTCTCGATCTATTCCCAGAAGAAGAGCTGGAAACAGGAAGACCGTACTTCCCGAAAAGAAAATCTGGTCAGCATAAGCCAACAGTACCTTGGACAGAAACACCCAAATAATGCCCAGTTTTCTTCAATGGAATTGTAGAGGGTATCGCACCAACCTTGATGACATTCGGGATCTCCTTCTCCAGTATAACCCAGTTATCTTCTGCCTCCAAGAAACTAATTTAACACCTTCTGTTGCAACTTCACTTAAACATCATATTATCTACAGAAAAGATCCAGTTTCTCGTGTAAGCAATTCGGCTCACGGAGGGGTTGCACTTGTAGTCAGCTCCAATATCCCTTCCTGACCATTAATGTTACAAACAAATCTGGAAGCAGTAGCTGAGGCGCCTCCATAGCCAGGTGGAAAGGAGCAGCAGTGCGTAGCACGCGCTTCTTGATTAGACTGGGGTTCGAGCCTGTCACCACCAAATACGGAGGATGCGGAAAGGTCAGGGAATGACCACCGCATATTCCCATAGCAATATGGCCTTAGTTGCTAATGCTCCTAAAAAAAACCAAATAACAAATAACAAGCAGCAGCTGCTCGAATATCCTTTCGTTTTTCTTTTACCATTGTCTCCTTATATCTTTCCCCTAACCAAGATATTTCTTACACTGATCTTGAAACTGTTGTATCTCAGCTCCTGCCTCCGTTTTGCATCATGAGAGATTTTAACGCACGTAATCCTCTATGGGGTGATAAAATACACGATAAACGAGGAAAAATACTGGAAAAGCCTTTAGATAAATTTAATCTGACACTACTGAATACTGGTTTACCCACTTATTTTCATCTACCTTCTGGGTCAAGCTCAGCAATTGATCTCTCCATATGCTCACCAGTCCTTTTTCCGCTGTTTGATTGGTCTGTTCATGACAGACCAATCAAATGGGTAATGACCATTATCCAGTAGTCTGTCATATAGGATCAAATTCATCATCTTGTCATAATCAAACAGCCAAATGGAACTTTGCCAAAGCTGATTGGGTAAAATATAGGCAACTAGCCATCCTGTAAAAAACATCTGTTTCAAATGTGTCAATAAATAATGCTGTTGATTATGTAACAAATCAAATATTGCTAGCCACCGAAGCAGCAATACCAAGAGTGTTCACAAGTCATAGAATAAGATCAAAACCCTGGTGGATCAATGAATGCAATCAAGCCAAACGAGAGAAAAATAAAGCCTGAAATAATCTCGCAAAATCCCTACTGCTGCTGCTGCTGCTGCTAATCTAGTATACTTTGAGAAAGCCAGAGCCAATACTAGATGCATTCAGCGTGCAAGTAAAAGAGAGTAATGGAAACGGTTTGCTTCAACTATTACGCAGTCCACCAAAACACAAACCATCTGGAAAAATATTAGAAAAATGTATAATAAATATCCTTCTATGCATCTATCAATACTGAATGTAAACGGGAATGATGTTTCACTACCTCAAGACATAGCAAAGGATTCTCGGAGAATCCTTTGCTCAAACCTCTGCCTTATCCTCATACTCGCCGAACTTTCAGAAATTAAAGCCCCTTGCTGAAAAGCAGACCCTAAATTTTAACACAGACCACCATCAAATGTACAACTGTCCCTTTACCATAATTGAACTATGGCTTGCTCTTAACCGCTCGAAACACAGTGCTGCTGGACCTGACGGAATTCACTATGTCCTGTTAAAAGAGCTGAGCGAAAAGTCGCTTCATGTCTTACTCCAGCTATATAACTGGGTTTTCACAGAAAATACTTTCCCTGATAGCTGGCGACACTCGTATGTCATAGCATTATTAAATCCTGGCAAGGATCCAATCAATCCGCGTCACTATCGACCTATTGTCCTCACCAGCTGTATGGGAAAAATGGTAAACTCTCGTCTCACCTAGGTGTTGAGCAAATACAACCTCATCAATACATCGCACTGTGGATTTCATACAGGTAGATCAACTTTAGACCTCTTGATACAAATGGAAAACCAGATTTGCAATGCCTTCTTAAGGAAGGAACATTTGACTACAGTTTATTTAGACGTTGAGAAAGCTTTTGACACAGCTTGGCGATACGAAATTCTCAGTGATCTATATGCATTAGGCTTCAGGGGTAATATGCCAAGATTTATACAGAACTTTTTGAAGCATCGATCCTTTCGGGTCCGCATTCAATCCACTCTTTCCCGAAAATTCATCCAAGAAGAAGGTGTTCCACAGGGCTCAGTTTTAAGTGCCACTCTATTCATTATAAAAATCACCTCAATTACCAAGGTCAGTTCCAGCCACTGTATTTACTACTTTATATGCAGATGATTTCTGTCACTCACAGAACATGAGAATGATTGAGAGACAACTGCAAGGAACTCTTAATAAGATTACAACGTGGACTATAGACAACGGGTTTCGCATATCACCTGAAAAAAACTGCTGCAGTTCATTTCTGCAGGAGACATAATCTCCATCCTGACCCACTTCTAAAGCTGGGGAACCATGATATCCCTGTTGTGCCTACCATTCGATTCCTTGGGTTAACCTTAGATAAAAAATTAACCTTTCTTGACCATATTAAACAACTTAGAAACCTGTTTGAAGAAACTAAACATTTTGAGAGTATTATCAGCTACAACATGGGGTGCTGACCGTCATACACTCCTTCATTTATATCATGCTATTGTAAGATCAAGATTAGACTATGCGTCACCAGTTTACAACTCTGCTAGACCTAGCATTTTGAGGGCTTTGGACCCTATTCACCATAGTGGCCTACGCATTGCTCTTGGAGCCTACCGCACAACTCCTGTGCAGAGTCTGCACGCTGAAGCTCACAGTCCTCCACTCTCTCTACGAAGACAAATTTTACTGCTAAATTATGCTGTCAAAATAAAAAGCCAATCCCTGCATCCATCGTGGAAACATCTATTTACACCAGATTGGGAGAACTTGTATGCCGTTTATCCATCAATAAATCGACCCGCTGGCATACGTCTTTGCTCACTACTTGATAATTGGCAGCTTGACCTTTCTAAAATAGCCACCACTAGTTTCACGACTTCTCCATGGGCTTTTTCCCTGCCACCTGTGATCTGTCCCTTCAAGAATGGGAGAAAGGTACTCTTTCTTCACAACTGGTTGTAAACCAGTTTCATAAATCTCTATTTGAGAAATATGAATCTTATACCAGGATATACACACAGACGATTCCAAAACTGATCACAATGTCGGTGCTGCTGTTCTTCCATCATCTATAATCTCTAATCAGTTATCTTTAGAATGCAGTATCTTTACTGCTGAACTGCATTCCATACAAATGGCACTAGAAACTATAAAATTGCATCAGTTTACCCATAGTATTATATTTACCGACTCTCTCAGTGCCCTTCTCGCTTTACAGCAACCAAAAAAGCATCATAACTACCTACTTGGTAATATTCAAAACTTGCTGGCTCATCTAGCTAAGAACACGAAAGTAGTAAAATGTTGTTGGGTCGCTAGCCATGTTGGCATACCTGGCAACGAGAGTGCTGATGACGCAGCCAAATCTACTGTGCAACCAATTGATGACTCTATCAAAATTCCTTTCACCGACTATAAAAGTCTTATAATAAAGCAAAGTATGAATTACTGGCAAAACCAAGAAGGCAACAAACTCCTTCGGATTAAACCGATACTCCAGTCTTGGCCATCTAGTTTCTGCTCGAACTGAAAGGAAGAAGTTACACTTGCAAGATTACGAATAGGACATACACACCTTACTCACTTTTATCTTCTTTCTTCCTCAGACCTGCCTTCTTGTCCAAACTGACATACTCAAATCACAGTCCAACACATCATTGTTGACTGCCCTCTCTATAATGGAGTACGGCAAGCCACCTTCTTGTCAAACTATGCAGCCCAAATCACACCTACTTTGCAACAAATATTAGACAACAGATCTGATATTGATGCAGTTTCCACTTTCCTAAAAAGGATAAAATGCTATGACAGAATATAATGCTTAAATCTCACATAATGCACATATCTCACTTTTAATAACTCCTGTTAGCTCCTACCATTGTTTGGCGCATAATGGCCTTTAGTTGCCATTGCGCCGTAAAACATACAACAACAACAACAACTGCTTGTTGACTTTGAATTGGGTGGGAAGGGTTATTTGTTTAGCAAATGTGTCATTCAAAATTCAGTGTTACTTTATTTAATGATCTTGAGTGACTGGCAGCTGATTTCTTCTTTCAAAATGTGAATGGCAAGCCTGAGGGTTTAATTTGTCAAGAGCATGTAGCAACTTTTGAAGTGTGCACATTGCATTTTTTAATTTGATCTAGCTGTAGGGCTAACAAAGCTCAAAGTGCAATAAGATTCATTATTTACCGATATAATTTCTCCAAAAAAGGCCACTTATGCGAGCTATGAAGTAGCTCTCTTGATTTCTATGTATAGTAAGTAATTTTCAGAAGAATTTTTAAGATGTGTATTTTAAAAGTTATGGAGGTCCTATGTTCTGAAAAAAAAAAAAAAAAAAAAGTCAATTCTAAACTATGGATGTATCACATACAATCATCACAAGACAAGACATATTGAAGAGTTGCCTGGTCATCTTCATGACAAACTTTGGACCTTTAAACATATGTTACTTTGATATCATATTCCATCACAGACATCACATAAAAATCAGCACAGCTGCTGATTTTTATTCAGGGTGTGGATGAAAACTTTGAGCTTTCATAGTACAACTTTAGGGAAAGAGTTATTTTAAGTTTCCTAATGGTTGGAAGGTTGTTGGTTTCCTAAGAGAAAATTGATAGGATGCAAATGGTGTGTTAGAAATGCATGGCTGTCATACTAGACTCACTGGTTTTGTGGCAAGAAAAATGGAGTGGTATTGCAACTTTTCGATTACTCTCAATTTCTTAATTCACCAAGAACTACCTACACTCATCTGCTGGGCTGAAGTACTATCAGTTCAGATAGTTCCTAGCTGCATTCCTTTGTGCCTTACCATACAGTTATTCATTGGCTGAATCATGGCAAATTTTGTTCAGCCCAGAACAAAATTAAAATGTTCCTGGAGGAAAAGGAAAATCTTTTGATTGATTTGTCAGATCCAGTGTGGCTGGTCAATGTGGCTTTTCTGGGGTTTGGAAAATTTATCGCCAGCAATTTACTGCCGCGTCAGTTTATTGCATTTTACCATCTAGAAGCAATGAGATGTGTTTGGTCAAATCATAAAAAGTTATTTTTTTATTTAAGTTTCTGCCTTAACTATGATTAGCATATTTTTGGAATTCTATGAACTGTGAGGGAATAGTACAGAAATAAAAAAAAACACATGTATGGAAATATGTAATTTAATAGATAGATTATGTATTTTAATAGTTACATGTATCACAAAAATAGTAAAAAATCCATTATTTGAACAATATAACAACTGGTTAATTTTAAACTAATCATAAAAAGTTATTTTTTATTTAAGTTTCTGCCTTAAGCTATGATTAGCATATTTTTGGAATTCTATCAACTATGAGGGAATAGTACGGAAATAAAAAAAAACACACATGTATGTAAATATGTAATTTAATAGGTAGATTATGTATTTTAATAGTTACACGTATCACAAATAGTAAAAAATCCATTATTTGAACAATATAACAATTGGTTAATTTTAAACTAAACTAATTATAACATTAGGTATGTCATAGTACACTGCAAAAATTCAAAATAAATGTTGAATTATCAACATTCACGTTGGGATAATTAATTTGAATGTTGAATTATCAACATTCAAAAGTCACATTAGGATAATTAATTACTAAGAAACTGTAATATTTACAACACAGTATGTAAATTATTAATAAGAAATATTATGCTCTATACCTATTAGATAATCAACAATATCACCCCATTCATCGTATGCATTAACAAGCCTTTTAATTCGTTCATCACAACCACGATACTTCTTTTTTTTTGTTGCCCGGATCACTTCCACTTAAATATTGTTCAATGCGCATTTTGTTAATACTTTGTTCTTTTTTAATGCAATTGATAAATTTCCAAATGTTGGGATGATAAGCAGTGATTTGTTCCTCAATTCCTCTATGCCACCCTTCAACAGAATTATTCGTTCTTGGTAATCCTTCAAGAACAAGCTGGCATACGTTCCACATTTCATGGGAATACTTTGATGGTCGATGAAGATGTCGTCTGGTTGAGCATCCAATCCATGTATCCTCAAAATAATTAACAACTTCTTGCAATTCTGGAGGAAAAACACCATTTTCCCCCAAATGTTCAAAAACGACTGTCACAATTGGAGTGGGCACAAATGCAATTGCTGCCAAAATTCGCATATTTAAAGCAAAATTGGCATCAGTTTCATAATGTTTCAATCCATTATTCTGAATGGAACGAAAAATACATTGTGAAAATTGGAAAAAACAACCCTGTTGCGAAGCATCAGGAAAAACTCTTCTGCAAGCATTCATCATCGCTGTCTCAAAATCTATAGTTATTGATTGCGGAGACATAGCCGGTTCCAGTACTTTCAGCTGCTGTAGTAGAGATACATACGTTTCCTCAGACTTGTTAGGCAATAATGCATAAACTAATGGAAGCGATATTTTGTCCTTGAATCCATGTATCGTATACAGCTGATAAAAAAGTCAGGGAACAGTTCTGAAAGTCTAATTGGCATACCAGTGTTCACTTCTCGCTAACAACTGCAAATTTCTTTTCGTACTGAAAATTAACATACAATTGTCCTCGGGTCCAGAATCAAATTGTAGAAACAATTCTCCATTGCATGACGTTTTATATTCTTCTGTAAAAACGATGTCTCTACGACGCGTTGGAATAACTGGGCCATCAAAATTTCGATTTCTTATATTTCAGATCGTTTGTTTCATTGTATGCTGCTGCTTGGCTACAGATTCTCGAAACATTTGAAATAATACTATGAGGCGTATTATTTGTTGTTTCTGCATAAGTTCAAATGGTATCAAGAAGTTGTGCTGCCTCAACTCCTGCTGCGTCTCCACAATGATTGTGCTCTTTCCATGTTTTAACGATGGTGTTATCTACTGTAGTAACTCGAGTGGCACATTTGGTTTTTCGGTAATTTTGACACTTCCAATGAATTTGTTTTTGTATATAAAACAAATGTCCACTAAAGCACAGTTTCGGTTTTCCTTTTTCTGATTTCAAAAATTCCACCAACATGATGTGTTCACAAACTCAAAAGGATGAAAAATAAACTCAAAATAAGAAAATGTTGTGATTGTAAGAGATTATAAATATATAAGTACCTCCCTGATCAGCATGCCCTACTCCCACTCCCCTAAAACATGCTACTTAAGTTAAAGGAATTAAGTAGGTACCTACCTAATTCCAATTTTGGAAAATAACAGGCAATTAAATTAAAGAACCTGCAATGGTATGTATTTCTAGGAAATGTATACCTAGCATATAACTTCAATTTTTAACTGCACTTAATTCTTAAATAACACTAATTTCGGCGATAAACTTTCCTAGACTAAGTCTAGGAAAGTTTATCACCCACAATTCACCACCAGCAATTAATTGCTAGCAGTTTACCGCCACATCAGTTTATCGCATAAACAATTTATAGCCTACAAATATCGCCAGGCAATACATATAATTTATATAAATTTATTTTTAACTTAAGTAGCTGTTTTAGGGGAGTTGGGGGTAGGGCATGCCGATTAGGGAGGTACTTATATATTTATACTCTCTTACAATCAAACATTTTCATATATTGAGTTTATTTTTCATCCCTTTGAGTTTGTGAACGCATCATGTCGGTGGAATTTTTGAAATCAGAAAAAGGAAAACCGAAATTGTGCTTTAGTGGACAATTTCGTGGGCTGCAACATGAGTGTCAAGGTACATTTTTCACACTCCCACGTCGATTACTTCCCAGAAAATCTAGGAAGTGTTAGTGAAGAACAGGGTGAGAGGTTTCACCAGGACATTAAAGACATGGGGATGAGGTACCAGGGGAAGTGGAATGTCAGCATGATGGCTAACTATTTCTGGATGTTGAAGAGGGACTGTAAAGTATAAGGATCTGCAAGAAAATCAAAGAAATGAAAATTTGAGACCCATCTTAGATCAATTTTTAAAATGAGAGGTAAGTGTTTAGTGGACTTTTTACCACACTGCCCCTTTAAAGTGTTTTTAACATGTATTTAAATATAAATGTGTAGTAAAATTGGATTTTATAATAATTAATTTGCGTAAATTCTGCCAAAAGCAATAAAAATTGTCATAATTTTTAAGTATATAGCTGTCTTAGAAAACTTAAGTTTCCTATGGAAACCCATCACACACTTCAACCTGTGAATCATCACAACAAGTTGCCTCATTCTTGAACTTCAAATAAGTAGCAATTCCTCAAAGATAATCATTCTGTTATTTATTTGTGATGAGTGCTATTACCCAGATGGACTGTTTTTGGGATCACTGACCTTTCTTCATTGTTTTTAGGTAACTAAGTGCTGAGATTAATGGTGCAAAAGAGTTAAATGAGTTAACTCTTTTGCACCAAGGATGGCTATTACCACTAATGAAGGGATTATAATCCCAGAAATGGCCCATCTGGGTATTGGTACTCGCTACAAATGAATAGCAATGTACTTTTCTGTGTGGAGAAATGCTATTTGTTCAAAGTGCAAGAATGAGTTAACTCACTGTGAATTACAGATACATAGCAATATGGAATGTGTGATGCTTTTGTAGCAAACTTTTGTAGCTTGCATTTGATAATATTACTGCTTATGCAAAAATGATATATTTATCATAGGAATCTGTTGGGAATGGTGAATGGTTTAATAATTTTTTGCATTGAAAACTGTACTGATTTTTTGATATAATTTTTATTTCAGTGTTAATTTTACTTCAAAATTCCTGAAAGGAGTTATTTCTGTTCAGAAACTTTATCTGAACAGTTTTGCATATTAGACTGTTTGTGTGACTAAAATGATGACTCCTTGGAGATAATTAATCTGTACTTTGGTATAACTCTTTTTTTTTTTTTTTTTGCCATAGAAGATGTACATGATAATTTATTCAAAGATAAAGTTTTTGAGATGTCATTAATATTTTGCACCTGAACAGTTTTGCATTGCTTTTAATATGTTTATTTTAACAAATTTAGGCACCTATTAGGCACAGAGAAAAATATGAATCCTTGGGCCTTACAAATCCAGCAGGAATTTTACTTTGTGGACCTCCTGGTTGTGGAAAGACATTGTTAGCCAAGGTATATCTTTTTCAGATAAAATAGTTTGTCAGGTGTTATAGATTGATAACAAAATAATAAAAGGAAAATATTCACCTTTGTTTGTTTGTTGTTGTTATTTGGTTTTTAGGAGCAATAGCAACTAAGGCCATATTGCTCCGGGGATATGCAGTGGTCATTCTCTGACCTTTCCGCATCCTCCGTATTTGGTGGGCACGGGCTCGAACCACGGTAGAAGCGTGTGTTACGCACTGCTGCTCCTACTCACCTGGCTACGGAGACGCCTACCTTTGTATAATATAAGTTTGGTAGAACAATTTTTCAGAAAATTTTTTCTGAAAGATCAGTTTGAAAACAACAGATTTATGTCATTGATGATTGCATGTTCCATGAAATAGATCTATGAAAATAGGTAACATATCAGGTCTCATTTTATCACTCGTGTTCTCATTTAAAGAGAGATTTGTTCTAAACAAGTCTCTCGCTTCAGATCATTAAGTTAGACATAGCATCAAAGTATCATGTGTTATTATATATAATTATCCACATACATATTGGGTATCTAAAAATTCATGCACTATAGGAACAATGAGGGTTTTTGTTGTTAGTGTAGGTTCTGAACACATAGTTAAGCATAGAGTTAAATGAGCAAGGTAAAGTGGAATTAGTGTTTTTCTTCATATCTAGACTCAGTGCAGAACCAAACAAAGTCTATGATGAGAATCATCATGGAAAGAGTGCTTGCAGAAGTGTAGTGTCCTTGGCAGTGTGTGCATAAAACTAGCTAATAAGAGTTCAGCTGACCAATTGCTGCAGTCAAAATTATGACCCTACCAAAGTCTCTTGGTTTAAGAGCTTCATACAGGTGAATAGAATATTTTGTACAATATATGAATGTAAATATTGTAAATTCAGTATACCAAAATGAGACTTAAATCTGCAACTTAAAAAAAAAATTATATATATATATATATATATATATATATATATATATATATAATCAAATGCTTATAAAAACCTTAATTCCATTTTAGGGTTCTTGTAAATTTTGTTAAAGTCGGAGGATCTAGATCAGTTAGTGCATGTTGAACAAATTACATACCAGTTCCAAATACAAAATTCATCTTCAGACATACAAGCCATTGTGTGGGACATATTTGGGTGGTAAAAATCAGTTACCTGGCAGAATCTTGCTTGATGTGGATGGTGAGATATATATATTTTTTTATTTTATTTTTTATGACCTCGGCAAACCACTAAGGAGGTCAAACATACTGTAGCAAGTACCCACAACACATGGAATTTTTCCATAGGTGAGTCACATAAGCCAAAGGATCCACATGGATCAACAGTCATGAAATCCACATCAAAGCACTCTTTATTAGAAGTGAAAGAATGATGCAACAACTCAATACTTCAAAGTGGGCTAATTCAGAATGGATTTTCTTCAGGGTGGACTGATGTAGCAATTGGGGCTCCCCTCTTGTTTCTGATTTTCCTCTGTGATAGTGATGAGGGTAATGCAGGAAAAGCTGTTAATTTGCTGATGATTTTAAGGTAGATAGGATGGTAAACGATGGAGACCATGCTATACTATGTCAGAATGACTTAGATCAGTTACACATATGATCTGAAACATGGCAACTGAATTTTAATTCTGCCGAATATAAGATTTTGCATTTGGGGAGAAAAAATTGGGGTTGCTGTATAGACTAGGGGAGATAAAATTAAAGGTGGTACATGATGAGAAAGATTTAGGGCTTATGATACAAGCATTATGATATGAAGCTTTCCTTGCAGTAAGCAAACATACAGGAAGGCTCAGGGTGTATTGTCAATGATCAGTAGGATCTTTGCCAGCTTGGGAGAAGAGTGTTATTATTCCTCATAAAATGATAGTGAGATCTCATTTGAAATATTGTGTTGATGTTTTTGAAGGTCATGCCTGAAAAAAAAATTTAAAAGAGTCTGGAGGGTTTAAAGAATGGCAGCTAGATTGACTACGGAGCCCGTGAACACCAAATACGGAGGATGTGGAAAGGTCAGTGAATGACCACCGCATATCCCCGAAGCAGTATGGCCTTAGTTGCTAATGCTCCTAAAAACCAAATAACAAAATAACCTCGTTGATGACTTGATAAAGGTATTTAAATTCCTTAAAGGAATAAGCAGAATGATAAGCAGAATGAATGAGGGAGGTATTTTCACATTGGCAGGTGAAACAAGAAGGAGAGGACACAAAAATAAAATTTTGGGAAACAGTAGAAGATTATATTGCACTAAGTTCACCTTTGGGCAGCATGTCACTGATCACTGAAATAAGTTGCCTCCTATGTAGTTAAATAGAATCTGACAAGGTTTATAACATGGAATTAGATTATTACTTTTTAACCTGGCGATAGTATTGCATTGCCTGACAGGTCCAGTGAGAAAATATTTAATCCCACTGACTCACTGCTTGGGGATTAGCAGTTGTTACTTTATGTGCCTCTTTAATAGTGTCTTTAGTATTGATATTCCACTTTTTTTTCCCCCATTTATATTGTTCATTTTGTGTAAGCTGAGTGTTCCTGTGAAGCAGTGTGATGCAATGTCATTTATGTTACTCCATTGCATCTGGCCAAGTACAGTTCATTATGTAGTGAAATACTGCTTTTCATAATAATGGCATTTTTGTCACTATCTGAAAGCCTCTCAAAGTTCACCGCTCGACTGTGTGAGTATTATTGCAGAAAATAAGAGAAATTCTGGTATAATTTGTGGCTACAACAGTAAATCAGCTAAGCCCAGTGAATTTTATTGTAGTGAATGCAGAAAGATTTCATGTTTATGATATTCATTACATACACGGGCAGAATTAGAATTTTTTTTTTGGTCAAAATATGTTAATTTCAAAGTGTTTTTCGTAAATATTGGTGTAATTTGTTGTTTTTGAGCATTGTTGAAGTTATGTGCAATTAGTGCCTCCACAAACTCAAACATGGCAGAAATTAAATGTTTCATGGTTCAATTTTATGAACATCTAAATTAATTGATAAATATACTCTTTTTTTTTTTTTTTTTTTTTTCATTAAAACAGTATTTTAGTATTTTATTCAATTATTTAAAAAATAAGAAATAAAATTACTGTATTTCTTTGAGTCTAAGATGCACTTTTTTTCCCCCCTATAAACATCTCTAAAAATGGGGTGTGTCTTAGAATCGATGCAGCCTTACAATCACAGTTTTTTTTGTTTTTTTTTTTTTTTTTTGTTTTTTTTCCCGAATTTTCCCACGTTTGCACAGCACCATATGTTTTGTTTTTACGTGGAAACCCCACCTCCAAGTTTGACCATTATCGCATTCTTCAATTCCATTGGAGAATAAAGTGGCATGGGTGATTTCATGTGCTTTCTAAATGTGAAGCCACCGTTATTTCATTATAGTGGAGTTCACTCAGCGAAAACTAGGAAGTTTTGTTTGTATCTTCAAAAGTACGTATTTGAGGTATCAGTGAATGATGTTTACAGTGTTGAAAATTAATATCAGGTGTTGCGCTCTGTGCTTGAATACAAGTGCTGACCCTGGTATGCATTCAATCAAAGAGGTTGGTTGTTATTTTCTAGTATGTCATTCCAGGCCTGTTCCAATTAAATTCTCATTTGAAGTATTGAAAGTGCAGTCAAACACTCACATATAGTCATATTCAAACTATAAAAACAATCTTTAAGAACTGGAGTTACTGTATTTCGTTAATTTTGATCCCTTATTGCACATTAAAATGTCAAAAAGATTGCACAATGAAGCCGCATTGAAACGAAAAGTTATTGTGTATGCAAAAGAACATGGAAATAGAGCTGCGGGTCGACATTTTGACATTAGTGAAGTAAATGTTCGTCGTTGGAGGAATGATCGAAATTCCATATTTTTATGCAAAGCAACAACCAAGTGCTTTACAGGGCTTAAGAAAGGAAGATTTCCACAAGTCGTTGAAGCTGTGATACGTTTTGTAACGGAGAAATGCGCAAAAGGATTACCCGTCACTTGACAAGCCATGCAATTGAAAGCCAGAGAAATTGCCAAGTCCTTCGGAATCTATCCCCCAGGGGAGGTACCCACAGACCGGAGATGTGCAAATGTGACCCCAATTCACAAAGGAGGATCAAAGGCTGACACAAGTAATTAGAGACCTGTGAGTTTAACTTCTGTTCCAGGAAAATTAATGGAGGTACTGGTTAAAGAAACACTGCAGGATCATCTAGACACAGTTATAGCTCAGACACAGCAGGTTTTGTTAATGGGAAGTCATTAATGGGATAATCACTTCAGAAGGAAGTGATTATCTCCTTGTATAAGGCGATAGTCAGGCCACATCTGGAGTACTACATACAGGTCTGGAAGCCTCATTTTAAGAAGGATGTAGAGCTACTGGAACAAGTATAGAGAAGGGCAATGAGATTAATGAGAAGAATGAAGGGGTGCCAGTGTTCTCCCTGGTACCTATCAAATTGGCACACATCCCGGTTTATTTAACTGACCGCCTGGCTAAAATTTAAGTGATTTTTGCAGTACCATATGGTACTGCTCACTGATCTCGATCAATATTAATTTGAACAACCGTGCAATCGAGGTCAATGCGACAGGAGCATATAATGTTAAATTATGCAATTAATTTTTGATTGAATCGCTTAAGTCACATTTATAAATAACAGAAAATTTTATAATATTGCGAAGTGTTAAACTTTCCTACCTGGCTAATTCATAATGCCACCCAGCTGGCAAAATTTTCTGGGGAGAACACTGGTTGCCCTTACCAAAAAGGGCTAAAGTTCTGAAAATTGCAGTGTCTGGAGACTAGGCACCTGCGAGGTGTATAAGGCCTTGAATGGTTTGAGCAAGCTGAATGCTGATGGGATTCTTCCTCTTGATGAGATTGAAAGAAAACAAGCTCCACACAGTTGGACAAATTTTAGTAAAACCATGTAACCTTGAAACGGACAATTTGCCTTTAGCCACTGGGTGGTTGATTGCTGTAACAAACTTCCATCGGTTACTGTGGAAGTTGATAGCTTAAATAAATTCAAAGAAGAACTGGAAAAACTTTTAGAGCAAATGGGTGAAATGGGAAGGGGTTTTTTTTTTTTTTTTTTTGTATAAGCTTCCTTTCTTGCATCATATGCCTCTACTAATGCTAATCATTTGACAAAGCACTTCTTCAATGTTTTCCCTCTGCTCTTATCCACAAGCCAGCTTGTTCATTTCCAGGTTACATGGTTTTACTAAAATATGTCCAATTTTGTGGAGCTTCTTTTGTTTGCCAAAGCAGTAAGCAACTTTATAAGATGCTTCAAGAAAAGGCTTTTGTGTTATGGCAAATCCAAGTTTTGGGAAACAATTTCAAACAGCTTTTTTTGCATGAAAAAAATTACATTTTCAGATGAATTTTCAGGACGGACAGACATGAGGTACTCCTTCAGCTTTGTTGGCTTCATGCTTCCATTGACAACAGTTTTGCTGCACAAAAAACACTGTGGCTTTTCTGTCCCATCACATTCAATAATACAAGTAAAGGGCCATATTATATGTAGGATTCATCGTACTTCCTTTTCTTAGACATTTCCAACTTAAAAAGGGTCTGGAAAAAAGAATAAAATAAATATGTTTTGTATAAATTATATTAACAAAAGAAATTTGTGAGAAGAGCGCAGTTTCTCTGAAATAGAACATCTAGTTATCTTAGTATTACTTCATAAACGACAGTTACAAACTAATAGTACAAAAGAATCAATGACAGACAGTGATATCATAAAACATGAAAGAATCCACAATGAAAGTAACAAATATATAATATATTCTAAGCAGTTCTACGTAATATATTCTAAATACTACATCTATATGCTAAAACTTTCATTTGTTTTAAATTGTAGCCACTCCTCCAGAGAGGGAGTACTGTTTTACACAGTACATCCAAAAAATGCCAGGCTAATTTTGATGAAAATGCTGTTTTCAGGAAAATATTCTTACTTGAGTTATTATTAACATTTTGGAGTCAATTTTTTATCAACCCTTTACTTATTTATATATGGATTATAAAATGGAAATAAAAATGTAATTGTAATTCCACACACACACACTTGCCGGTATTAGCCACTGCCCTTGTGTTCTGGGAAACACTGATCGTGGCAACCCCTCTCACACCTTTTGTCACACATATACTTGGTACATATACCAAGCAGTACAAAATAACTGTATATACAGAACACTAATTATTGTATGGATTGTAAAGTAAAAATATATGAAGACATATAATGTAACAACTTTTTTTACAAAAAAGGCCCTGGAAAGATTGTGCAAGGCTCAAAGGGTAGAATTTTTTTCAGCCTGGACTGTACTTGTTAACAGGAGAGACTGCTTTTACAGGGATGGGATACACTTAAATAGAAAGGGTGCAAGAATGTTTGCTGATGCTATCGAGTCAGTGTTAGGTGGGTCGGAAAACTGCTAGATTGGGGGGATACAAAGACTAATAGATTAACAGTAGCCACTGGCAGAGGTGAAAGTGATTCTTGCACTGCTTCTATTGGAACGAGCAGAAGCCTGAAAAACAAGATGCAGGATATTTCAGAGACTGCTGGGAGTCATTGCGGTACAAGTAATCACATGGGTTGTGTTAGGATAGCTAAGAAAAAGAACAGGTGCATGTATACTTGCGTGTACACCAATGCTAGGAGTTTGGTAAATAAATTTGATGAATTTGAGGTATTGCTCAAAGCATCAAAGGCGGATATTGTTGGGATATCAGAGACGTGGTGTCACATAGATATAAGGAATGCAGAACTGGAATTTGGGGAGTACAACTTCTACAGACAGGATAGGAAGGGAGGAGGGGTTATGCTATTAGTTAAGAAACACATAAAATCCAAGGAAGTGATGCCAGTCGACATCGCTGGACAGTGCAGTGTTGAGTCAGTTTGGTGTGACATAAGCATTGGGAGATCAAAATTGAGAGTAGGAGTGTGCTATAGGCCTAATGACTCTGATGAGTATAATAAGAAACTGTACAGGGAAATAGAGTAGGCCAGTAAACCAGAGAGTCTTATGATGGGGGATTTTAATTTCCCAGATATTGACTGGAATTTGTGGGTTGGTCACTCACACACTAGCAAGGCTTTGGTGGATTTATTGGATGACTGTTTTCTACATCAGCATGTTCAGGAACCACTAGGTGGCAGTGATCACAGTGTGCTGAAGTGGGATTTACTCAAAGAGGTAACTACCATCAGGGGTAAAGGGAAGGGTTATTGCTTTCGTAAAGGCAACTACGATGGTCTGAGACAATATTTAAATTCTATACAGTGGGACCAACTGAAGATGTTACCAACAGCAAATTCAAAATGGGAAGCATTCCAAGAACTTATCTTGGAAGCTACTAGGCTTTACATACCAACTAAGAAATATTGTTCAAGGTTCAGACCTAAATGGATGTCAGATGAACTAATGAGACATATAACAGAGAAGAAAAATGCATGGGATACATATAAATTAACACGTGACACAGAAGCCTATGATAGATACAAGTTGATCTGTAACCAAGTTACAAAGGAGGTTAGGCAGACAAAGGGAGATTACGAGAAATCTTTGGCGAAGGATGCAAATAAAAACAGCAAAGAGTTCTTTACTTATGTAAACTCTAGATGGAAGGGGATGAATCAGTTTGGTCCACTTGATATCGATGGGTCAACTGTTGATGATCCTGCCTAGGTAGCTAACAAACTAAATGAATATTTTGCATCGACATTCACACATGAGGAGTTATTCAGCGAGGGGAATGCCAGAGGTGTATTCAACTCTGGCAGTAATCGAGAGAATCTTGTAATAACTGAGAGTAAAGTGGAGTAGAAATTATTGAAGATTTCTCCTCCACAAGAAAGGCACCTGGGGTGGAAAGGATCTATCCAGTTATATTAAAGGAAGCAGCAAAGGAAGTAAGCAAAACCTTAGGTACCCTCAGACTCGAGATGTGTAAATGTGACCCCAATTCACAAAGGAGGATCAAATGCCGACACAAGTAATTATAGACCTGTGAGTTTAACTTCTGTTCCAGGAAAACTAATGGAGGCACTGGTTAAAGAAACACTGCAGGATCATCTAGACAAGACTTCAGTTATAGCTCAGACACAGCATGGTTTTGTTAAGGGGAATAATTGACTGACCAATTTGATTGGATACTATGATGCAGTCACAAAAGAACTGAATGCGGGGAATAACTTTGATATTATATACTTGGATCTTAGAAAGGCTTTTGATACTGTTGCACATGGAAGACTGCTGCACAAATTGCTGCTATGGATAAAGAGATCGTTGAGGGGAGAAGACAGAGAGTGGTAATCAATGGACACTGCTCATCATGGACTAATGTTATTAGTGAAGTCCCTCAGGGTTCAGTCTTGGGTCCATTATTGTTTTCTGTATTTATAAATGATATTGATGATGGTATATCAAGCTTAATGTCTAAGTTTGCAGACGATACAAAGGTTGGCAGGGTTGTCAAGGACACTATGCTTTTGCAACAGGATCTTGAAAGGTTGAGCAGATGGGCTGAGAGGTGGCAAATGAAGTTTAACATTGACAAATGTAAAGTACTACATATGGGAAACAGCAATCCCTGAGCAACGTATCAACTCTGTGGTACTACACTTACAGTGGTAGAGAATGAAAAGGACCTGGGGGGTAATTGTGCAGGCAGATATGAAGTTCTCTGAGCAGTGAAGACAGGCTGCAAGAGTAGCTCATGATGTCTTGTCAATGATATACAGGAATTTTTCTAGCAGGGATAAGGAGGTGATTATTCCCTTGTATAAGGCAATGGTCAGGCCACACCTTTAGTACTGTATACAGGTCTGGAGGCCTCATTTCAAGAAGGATGTAGAGCTGCTGGAACGAGTACAGAGAAGGGCAACAAGATTAGTGAATGGAACAAAGGGGTACTCTTATGAAGAAAAGTTTTGCAAATTACAGTGTCTGGAGACTAGGCACCAACGAGGTGATCTGACAGAGGTGTATAAAGCCTTGAATGGTTTGAGCATGCTCAATGCTGATGGGATTCTTTCTCTTGCTCAGAATAATCACCTGAGAGGGCATAAATTCAAATTGAGGAAAGACAGATGTAGGATAGACGTGCGGAAATTTGCCTTTAGCCAGCAGGTAGTTGGTTGGTGGAAAAGACTTCCATCCCTTGTTGTGGAAGTTGATAGCCTAAATAAATTTAAGGCTCAGCTGGACAGGTATTTCGAACGCACAGAGGGGTGAAGTGGAAGTGCATTTTTTTTTTTTTTTTTTTTTTTGTGGCTGATGCTGCATAAGCTTGCTTTCTTGCATCATATGCCTCTACTAATGCTAAAGATGTATGCATTATCTTAGTATTAGTATTAGCAATGGCCACATGATGCAAGGAAGCCTATGGCTTATGCTGCACTAGCCAAATAAAAAAAATAATAATAATACTTATTTTATTATTCTTGAATAATAATGATATAATGACCTTTGAGTTTCCCCAAACTGTCAGCCTCTACCACTCATGTAGGTAACTTATTCTAGTAATTTATAACTCTCTGGTTAAAATAAACTTCCTACAATGCAATCTAAACATCCCCCCCCCTTAACTTGAAATTACGTCCCCTAGTTCTAGGGGTCATAATTTTAAGAATCATTTATAACTGAAAATTTAGTCCTTATTCATTTTACTTATGCCTCTCAGTGCCTTAAACACCTCAATCAAGTCTCCTTCAAGGTGCCAAGTTTCCAAGCTCTGCAATCCACATATTTGAAGTCTTTCCTCATATAGATGCCTTATCTTAGATAACAGTAGATGAAGCCACTGCCTACTTATGTAAAAAAACTGGCAAATAAGTCAGCAAAAATGAAAACAACCGCTACTACGATGCATGCTGTATACCACCTGACTAGTTACTTATGAAAAAATGTTCAAGGACCTTATAATAATGATAATAAAGGTCATATTTTTTTTCAGTTAAATTCGCAGACCCCAAGAGGGCCATGAATTTAATAGGTAAAGAACCCCTGTATTAGTTATACTATTAATTACTTCTATTAGTTACTTCTGGTTTTTAGGTTTTTTTCAAAATTTATCTCAAATTTTTGCACACTTCACAGTATGTGAAATTTCAAATTATGTAGGTTGCTTCCCGCATCCACCTTGAGAGAATATTGAGTTTCATATCCTTGTCTTTACTATGTGAAAAAATAACACATCTTTCAAAAACAGCTGAAGACCTTGCATATTGAACCACTGAAAGAAATAAAACAAGTCACGTGGAACTGCAAACAAAGAGTGTCAGTTCTTGTCTAGTACCATACTATGCCCCTTCAAAAAAAAAAAAAGGCAAAATAATTACAAAAATGATGGCACATTACATGACAGGTTAACTGCCAGTTTTCTACAGATTTGTGTGAAGGCATGCAGTTTCTGTATGAAAACTGTAAAAAAAAATAACTTCAGAAACTATTGCAGTAAAAGTTTGATATATTTATGAGGTGGAAAAAATCTCAGATTTTCAATCACTTGGTTAGTGGTTAAGCTGAAACATTATTTTTGAGGGTCACCCTTCAGGTTACTTGCTGTCATATAGTACATAAAATGTATTAAAATATTTACTTTTTTTTTTTAATAGGCTGTTGCTAATGAATCTGGGATTAGTTTCATATCTGTTAAAGGCCCGGAACTCTTGAATATGGTAAGGTTTTTTTTTTCCCCCCCCCCCTAGGTTATTAAACATAACATGCTCATACTGAAACAAGGTATCCAGTTAGCAAGATTTGCTGCTTTAACCCATCAACATATTAGTTTTTTTTTTTTGTTTTTTTTTGCCACAAATTTTAAATACTCTAACATGACCAATTATGAATATTTGTCGTTAATTTTTTTCTAGTCAGTGATTCTGTAATTACAAGTACACTGGTGTTCAAAGAAAGTGATTAACCTAGTAATTTCACATTTCTAAACCTTTTTCATGATGGTATGTTACATTAGTGACTAGCATCACAAATAGAAATATAAGCAAAAGATATTTATTAATAGTTAAGGCAAAGCTAAGTAATATTTGACAGGTGCTCTCAAAATATTCCAAAATGAGCATTTACAACCTTTATACGACAGTTTTGGTAAACACGACAATTATGGCTGAAATGTTATTAGAAGCCCTCAGTATGATTCAGTTTATCATTTTAAATGGAAAACAAAATAAAAAGTTCACCAGGTGCAAACTAATATTTAGTTGAACCGCCTCTGGCCTTGATGACAGCAGCACACCATTGAGGCATTGACAAGATCAATTTCTGAAGATAATCAACTTACACTTTGTGGTTCCAAACATGAATTATGGCTTCCTGAAGTTCACGAAGGGTCATTGGTTTCTTTCTGGCAACTGCAGATTCCACACGTTGCAAACAGTTTTCTATAAGATTCAGGTCCCGGCTGTTTCCTGGCCAGTTAAGAGTTGTAATGGCCCGTTTTTCCATATTTTCACCTGTAACGATTATAAGCATATTACTGTCGAACCTCTAATGCAGAAATGAAGCTAAAGTAACTACAGAAATGCCTACTTACACTTTTTGCCCGATGACAAGGAGCAAAGTCATCCTGAAAGATGCAGTTACTTGGCAGGTTGAAATGGTCTCTAATGGTTGGCAGAAATTTGCCTTCCAATAGAGCCAGGTATCCATTGGCATTTACAGAACCTTTTATAAATTGCAGGTGACCTACTCCGCAATACAAAATGCACCCACCCATATCATTTGGCTGGTAGGGAATTTCACTGTAGACACTATACAGTCTGGATGGTATTCTTCACCACATCTATGGTAAATCATTTGTCTCCCATCAGAGAGCCATGCAGGTTGAATTTATTCTCATCCGAGAAAATAACTGACTTCCACTGCTCAAGGGATCCATTTGACATCCTCCTTACGGCAAATTAATCGGGCCTTTTTCACTTTTTGTGTGAGGAGGGGCTTCTTCTGAGGACGACGGACTAAAAGTCCATTTTTGAAGAGGCATCTTCTGACTGTTACAGCACTTGCTACCTTTCCTGTGTGTTCTTCCCATTCTCTTTTCAGCTCAGACGAAGAAGCTTTACAGTTTTTAAAGCATAAGTGCTTCAAAACACAGTTCTGCTTTGGCGTAGAGACTCATTCGGGTCAGATTCTTTTTTTCCTATCAGTAGAACCAGTACTGTTGAGTTTGTAAAGAAATCTACTCACTGTCAATTGATTACAAGGCACTCTATAAGCAATATGATGGGAAGAGCATTCTTCCTCACGTAAAGCAACAATAGCACTCTTTCTTCGTTGCTTCAACTGCATGTAACTTGCCATCCCGATACAAGCAAGGAATGGTGTTGTTGTTATTTGGTTTTTAGGAGCATTAGCAACTAAGGCCATATTGCTCCGTGGATATGCAGCGGCCATTCCATGACCTTTCCGCATCCTCTGTATTTGGTGGTCACGGGCTCGAACCCCGGTCTAATCAAGAAGCGTGTGCTACGCACTGCTGCTCCTGTTCACCTGGCTATGGAAGCGCCAAGCAAGGAATGACTGCAGCTCTTGCAGAGTGTGCTTATATAGCTGAAAGTAACAGCTGATGCAATATTACGTCATCACCTAAGCGTGTCAATTTTTATCTGATGCAATCTGTAAGAAATATTGCCATATACTTACGTTATTCGGACACGTACAATTTTAAGGGGTGATGCACTTTCTTTGAACACCAGTGTAAATGTAACATCACATTCATAACAGTAATAATATTTTTTTAAATACTTTCATTGCTGAACTCTATGCCCAGAGGTTACATTTGCATACTAAATTTAGAAGCTGACAATGGGTCATGAATAAATATTTCTCCTCTTTTTTTACTTATTAATAATACGATAAATACCAAAAATAAATAAAATATTGTGTTAATGATGTGAGCATTTTTTTATTTAAAATATTGTTGTAATATGAAAAATTAAATTTATTTAGTAAAATAAAGACACTAAAAGTAAGCATTTTAGTAAGTGTTTGGGGACTGTGAAAGTGAACACACAATCAAGACCATTCAGAAACTAGCTTGGCCTTTAATTTTACCTTCAGCCATATATATATATATATATATATATATATATAAATAAAACTGCAGTCATTATTGAAGAACCTCATTCTAACAGGAAACATGAAATGAAAACATTTTTTCCAGGCTACAAATCAACAAAAAATAACTGTTTAAACAGTGGGATAAAGAGTTCTGGTGAAAAAACATCTGTCGTTCTCTAGTGGTAAGCCTTCTCTAAAGCGGAACCTATGAATATGAACAGAGTGAATAACCTATGATTTCTTAGAATTTCTTGCAAGATCCACCATTCATTAAAACAGATTTGTGCCTATGCAATGGCACTATACAACACAGATTATGAACAGTTGTATGATACTGATGTATGATAACACTGTATGATAAAGTTGGGTGATTGTAGTATATTTTTATACCCTAATTACAAAAATGTTACTGAAACTTACCTCACCCAACTTTTTTTTGGAAACATACCTTTTATTTAAAAAAAAGAAAAACATTTAACAAATATTTGGCTTAGAGCATGTGAAGTGTGCAGCTGTCAATTAATATGACACCAAATGTTACTCAATCATTGGTCAGGAGATTTTCATGTTATGTCCTGATTTGTCAAAAAACTACCATATTATGTTCAGCCAACTGTCTTACCGCCTATGCAACTGTTCCTGATGTACTGCAGAAACAGCTATTTAAAGTTGCACAAAGCACAAAAAAAAAGGTGTTTTAATAATTCCGATTCATCTTATTATATGTGAAAATTGGCTTTGAAAACCAAAAAAAAAATAATAATAAATCAGAAGTTTTACTCAATCAATAAGGTTTATGCATTTATACTTCAGATGCAAGGTTGGACATCCTTAAATACTTTAAAAACTATTTATTGACTATAGTAAATATTTATGGAATATATGCGGTGCATACCTACATTCCAGAGGAATGGCACTTTTTGGGATGCAACTGAAGTACTCAAAATATTAGCATTAGTAGAGGCATATGATGCAAGAAAGCAAGCTTATGCAGCATCAGCCACAAAAAAAAAAAAAAAAAAAAAAAATGCACTTCCACTTCACCCCTCTGTTCGTTCGAAATACCTGTCCAGCTAAGCCTTAAATTTATTTAAGCTATCAACTTCCACAACAAGGGATGGAAGTCTGTTCCACCAACCAACTACAGGCTGGTTAAAGGCAAATTTCCGCACGTCTATCCTACATCTGTCTTTCCTCAATTTGAATTTATGCCCTCTCAGGTGATTATTCTGAGCAAGAGAAAGAATCCCATCAGCATTGAGCATTCTCAAACCATTCAAGGCTTTATACACCTCTATCAGATCACCTCGCCGGTGCCTAGTCTCCAGACATTGTAATTTGCAAAACTTAAGCCTTTCTTCGTAACAGTACCCTTTGTTCCATTCACTAATCTTGTTGCCCTTCTCTTTACTCGTTCCAGCAGCTCTACATCCTTCTTGAAATGAGGCCTCCAGACCTGTATACAGTACTCAAGCAATGTGTGGCCTGACCATTTCCTCATCCAAGAGAATAATCACCTCCTTATCCCTGCTAGAAAAATTCCTGTATATCATTGACAAGACACCATGAGCTACTCTTGCAGCCTGTCTGCACTGCTCAGAAAACTTCAGAAAATTGCACAATTACCCACAGAGTTGATACTTTGCTCTGGGGTTACTGTTTCCCATATGTAGTACTTTATATTTGTCAATGTTAAACATCATTTGCCACCTCTCAGCCCATCTGCTCAACCTTTCCAGATCTTGTTGCAGCTACATAGAGTCAGTAGTGTCCTTAACAACCCTGACAACCTTTGTATCGTCTGCAAACTTGGACATTAAGCCTGATGTACCATCATCAATATCATTTATAAATACAGAAAACAACAATGGACCCAACACTAAACCCTGAGGGACTCCACTAATAACATTAGTCCATGATGAGCAGTATCCATTGATTACCACTCTCTGTCTTCTCCCCTCAACTCTTTATCCATAGCAGCAATTTGCCTCCAATGCCACACTGCTTCAATTTGTGCAGCAGTCTTCCATGTGCAACAGTATCAAAAACCTTTCTAAGATCCAAATATATGATATCAAAGTTATTCCCTGCATACAGTTCTTTTGTGACTGCATCATAGTATTCAATCAAATTGGTCAGGCAAGACTTTCCCTTAACAAAACCATGCTGTGTCCAAGCTATAACTGAAGTCTTGTCTAGATGATTCTGCAGTGCTTCTTTAACCAGTGCCTCCATTAATTTTCCTGGAACAGAAGTTAAACTCACAGGTCTATAATTACTTGTGTCAGTCTTTGATCCTCCTTTGTGAATTGGGGTCACATTTACACATCTCCAGTCTATGGGTACCTCCCCTGAGTCCAAAGAGGCTCTCATATTTATGGCTAAGGGTTTGCTTACTTTCTTTGCTGCCTCCTTTAATATAACTGGATAGATCCCATCCGCCCCGGGTGCCTTTTTTATGTTTATCCTCAACAATTTTCTCCTCCACTTTCCTCTAAGTTATTACAAAATCATCTAGCTCACTGCCAGAGTTTACTTCACCTCTGGCATTCCCCTTCCTGAATAACTTCTCATGTGTGAATGTAGATGCAAAATACTCATTTAGTTTGTTAGCCACCTGAGCAGGATCCTCAACTGTTGAACCTTCAATATTCAGTGGACCAATCTGATTCATCCCTTTCCTTCTAGAGTTTACATAGGTAAATAACTCTTTTCTGTTTTTCTTTGCATCCTTTGCCAAGGATTTCTCATAATCTGCCTTTGCCTGCCTAAACTCCTTTGTGACTTGGTTACAGACCACCTTATATCTATCATAGGCTTCCATGTCACCCATTAATTTATATATATCCCATGTATTTTTCTTCTCTGCCACATATCTCATTAGTTCATCTGACATCCATTTAGGCCTAAACCTGGAACAATATTTCTTAGTTGGTATGTAAAGCCTAGTAGCTTCCAAGATAAGTTCTTTGAATGCTTCCCATTTTGAATTTACTGTTGGTAACATTATCAGTTTGTCCCACTGTATAGAACTTAAATACTGTCTCAGACCATCGTAGTCGCCTTTACGAAAGCAAAAACACTTCCCATTACCCCTGATGGTAGTTACCTCTTTGAGTAAATCCCACTTCAGCACACTGTGATTACTGCCACCTAGTGGTTCCTTTATCTGCAGATTCCTAATGCATGAAGAATCACTAATGATAATCAGATCAAGAGTATTACTCCCTCTAGTTGTCCCCCGAACATGCTGATGTAGAAAACTCATCCAATAAATCCACAAAAGCCTTGCTAGTGTGTGAGTGACCAACCCACAAATTCCAGTCAATATCTGGGAAATTAAAATCCCCCATTATAAGACTCTCTGATTTATTGGCCCACTCCATTTCCCTGTACAGTTTCTTATTATACTCATCAGAGTCATTAGGCCTATAGCACACTCCTACTCTCAATTTTGATCTCCCAATGCTTATGTCACACCAAACTGACTCGACACTGCACTGTCCAGCGATGTCGACTGGCTTCACTTCCTTGGATTTTGTGTTTCTTAACTAATAGCAGAACTCCTCCTCCCTTCCTATCCTGTCTATCCCTTCTGTAGATGTTGTACTCCCCAAATTCCAGTTCTGCATTCCTTATATATGTGTGACACCACGTCTCTGATATTCCAACAATATCTGCCTTCAGTGTTTTGACCAACACCTCAAATTCATCAAATTTATTTACCAAACTCCTAGCATTGGTGTACATGCAAGTATACATGCACCTGTTCCTATTCTTAGCTACCCTAGCACAACCCATGTGTTTACTTGTACTGCAATGATTCCCAGCAGTCTCAGAAATACCCTGCATCTTGTTTTCCAGGCTGCTGCTCATTCCAATAGAAGCAGTGCAAGAATCACTTTCACCTCTGCCAGTGGCTACTGTTAATCTATTAGTCCTTGTATCCCCCCCAATCTAACAGTTTTCTGACCCACCTAACACTGCCTCGATAGCATCAGCAAATATTCTTGCACCCTTTCTATTTAAGTGTATCCCATCCCTGTAGAAGCAGTCTCTCCTGTTAACAAGTACAGACCAGGCTGAAAAAAATTCTATCCCTTGAGCCTTGCACAATCTTTCCAGGGCTGAATTGATCGACAAGGCTCTCATCATAAATATTTCTGCTTTTTTTGCGTGCCAGTTGAACAAAAGACAGACATTATATAGCTCAACAATAGGTATTAAACAGAACTTAGTTTCAAAACAGAAAAATATATTGTGTCAGCCTCTGACAAATGGAGAAATAGTTATTTTTACTTCCCCTACATATTAACCCAGCACCGGATGCATGCAGACCCTGTCAGGTGCCTTGTGAGAAAATTCTATGCATGTTAATTGTTGGTTCAAGTTTAATGACTGAAACTCTCTCTCTCTAAATATAGATCTAGTTTCTGTCAAGTTGTTTTTGAAGTAATATTTTTATGTTTTTCTCAGAGTAATAGCGAAAGAACCTGAGTCCCACATCCCCATTTTTGTAACTTTTGTGCTTCATAGGTGCATGGCACTTCACAGATCCTGCTCATGTTCCATGTTTATATTTCAAGTGCACGTCAAATGAGCATCATTCTAGTTCAAGGTCATCCACCAATTACACTATCTAAATTTGAAAATGTAGCATTGTCTCAGCCTTGTAAGGAATGTTTCAAGATTTCTGAAGAGTAATTAGCTGAAAACACGTGAGAATTTTCAATAGGGCTTATTCCCTTCATCTCTCTTATTTTTTTTTTGTCTTCAGTTTTGTGAAGTGAATAAGTACTCTTCTTTTTCTTTTTTTTATCCCGAACTACAGAATATTCTGATATATTCAGTTCGATTCTATTCATTTTATGTTTGATTTATTATATAAAAAATAGTTTTGTTGTCTTGATTATTATTATTGATGATATCTTTAGTCACATGTGAGTATTGAGGTTTTTTTTTATATATGAGAACCCCAAGCACAAGAGGTATTAAAACCTGTAGTACTTAGTTCCATGCATGGGTTGGAATTCAATTTTATTGGGCCAAAAGTGACTAAGGCTATGGTGCGCCACTACTATGCCATAAAAATACCAATGAATAAAAGATATATTGCAACCTTACAGGAAGGTTACAACTCAAAAATGGTAACAGTGCATGGGTTGAAGGTTGAGAAGATGAAACAAGATACTTGTTGACATTAGACTGAATTTCTGTAGATTGTAATTTTCAAGAAATACATATGAAGGAAGGTAGTTCCAGAAAACAGAAGTTGAATGAATAAATGAGGAAGAAGAAAAGTTGGTTCTGTGAGTTTGAAGTTGGATAATAGAAGGATGATGACTGCTTGTGGCAAGTGTTCGGACTGCTTTGGAAGGGAGAGGGGGAGTGTTACTTCTGAATTGGGTCATTAGAACCCAGTTCAGAAGAACAGTGCCCATGGAAGTATCTATAGCAGCGGTTCCCAACCTCTTTTTGACTCTTGAACCCCTTTCATTGTAATATTTTTTATCGTGAACCCCTTTCAACAATATTTTTATTGCAAATCACTGAGCCTATATTCTTTGAAATCGTATAATAGTTCTGAATTTTTATTCTAAAATATTTCTAGTGCTATGTTTTTATAAGCGATATTGCACAATAATAAAAATTATTATTAAATACCTATACATAATAATGGTCTTTGAGAATTAAAAAAAAAATTTAGTATGAAAAACATATTTATTTAACACGATATACTGTAAGATACAAAACTAATTATAAGGAATTGTGGGAGATGTTGTTTCTTTCATTGGCAATTCTTTACTTTCTATTTAATTTTATTTTATTTTCCATTTAATTTTATTTTATTTTACTTTATTGTTTATTTTTAGTTATATTTTGTAGTTTACAAAAATATACCTATGTAAATCTAAGCCAATGCCATTACAAAATTTTTAGTGTGGAACCCCCAGGGGTTTGGGAACCACTGATCTATAGCAAAGGCTTGCAGCAAAAACAGAATGTCTATGAGACAGAGAGTGGAGAGACTGATAGAGATGACTCATTAAATTAACCTAACTGCCTTCTACTAAATGGAATCTACAAGCCTGAGAGAGGTTTTGGGGGCATCACCTCCATATGCAGGAACAATATTCCATGTTGGGGTACATTTGTGATTTGTACAGAGTGAACAGCTGCCTGTAAGAAAAGTAATGCCAAGAGCGAAAGAGAAAATCCAATTTTTTAGTGCAGAGAAAGCAATATTTGTAATGTGATTATGCCAATAGAGAATAGAAGTCAGAGTAATCGCCAATAGAGATATATTATCTAGCATATATAGAATTCAGTGTCATCGAAGATAACCATAGGAGCAGAAGAATCCTTTTTGCAAGATATAAGACAGTACTGAATTTAAGAAGAATTGAAATCAACTAAGTTATCTTTGCCTCTCTGGAGAATTACCTGTGGATCAGCATTTAAGGAATTGGTAGGAAATATTCGAGAATTTGAACTGTTTGTGCAGGGCAAGGTTTCTCAAACTGGAAGATGAATGCAATGTGCTATCATCAGCAAAACTATGGATAGGATTCTGGTCTGGAAGAAGGTCATTAATATACAAGCAGAAAATAGTGGGAGAAAGAACTGAACCTTGGGGAACACCAGCATTAGTAGGAAAGTTAGAAGACAGAGAGAAAACTGGATACCCGATTACAAAAAACAATGATGGAAGCTTATTTAGAAGACTTTTATGCCAAACACTATCTCAAGCCTTTGAAATGTCAAGAGCAACTGCTTGAGTTTCACAAACTTTTCCATTGACTTTGTTCATAGATAGGTAAAATCAGCCAGAATATGGATTCCACCATGGATAGACACTAGTGGAATCCATACTGGCGATCGTTGAACAAATGGATTTCTAGATAGTTTAAAGTTGGCAGTTAATTGATTTCTCCATTACTTTAGAAAGAGAAGAAGTAAGCGCAGTGCTACAATAATTCGATGGGAGCGATTTATCACCCTTTATAGGAACTGGCTCAATATGAACAAATTTACCTTTGGAATTAGAAAGTGAAAAAAAAGCAATACAGAACAGGAGTAAGCTCAGGAACACAGGTGTTGAGAACAGGTGGAGATATACCATCAGTACCTAGAGGTTTCTTAGCATCAAGATTATTCAAAATGTTTCTGACATCCTTTTAACTGAAGACCACAGGAGGCACTGAATAAAGTGTACTAAGAATGGTAGGAGGTGGTTTACAAAGATCTTCAATACACAAATTAGAAGAAAAGTAGGAAGCCAGCTGGCCAGCATTATCTCTGGCTGAAGTGACAGTAGAATCATCTGGTTTTGACTGTGATGGGAACAGAGATGGACAAAAGTTGCAACCATTGGCTTTGGTAAGAGACTACAATTTGGACAAGAAATTTTCTACTCTTAGCCTGTTCAAAATCTAGTTTGCACAGATTAATACAATTGTTGCGAGCTTTGGTGTAGGCAGAAGATGAACATGGAGATTTGGATACAAGCCAATTATGATAGGCAACATTCTTCTCTTGAACAGCCTTAGCACATTTATTCGAAAACCAAGGTTTGGATAAAGAACAAGTTTTTAACGTGGAGTGTGGAATAAAGGATTTCATCCCTACAAGAATAATTTCATTGACATCTAGATTTGTAACAGTAATCTGACCAAGGAAAAGAAAGGCCCCGAGTGCCAAGCGTTTTCCGAGTGATCAAGTGATTTAAAGTGATTCTAGAGTGCGCTTCTCAATTATACTTAGTTTACTATATTTATAGCGATCTTAATTTTTTAGTACTCCGTAAGTAAGTTTTGCTAAAAGGATCTAGCAAACTAACAGAAAGGAAAGTCACCTTTCTTTTTTCTCTTATCTCAAACTAACCACCAACCCTACTAACTTATAGCAGCTGCTTGGTCACTTGGTGGCACTGCTCTTGCCTCCTCGTGGCGGGGCTGGAAACCTGGGAGTTGGAAGGTACGCTCCCACGGCTAAAAGAGCAAATCATGAGTAGTAAAGTCACTACTTCCCAAGGGACTTCAGAAAAGATCCCACCAAATCGGCTTGATGAAGAACCAGAAAATACTGCCAAAAGGCAAAGAACAGACAGCTCCAAACCATCACCGATTCCTTTGTTCCTAATCATCCACTCCACTGGAGAGGAGACACTAGGAAAGAAATCCCCATTTTTCATCCAAAAAGTCTTGGAAGGACTAGCCGGAACACCAAAAACGGTCAGGCGACTCCGATCTGGGGATTTATTAGTCGAAACGTCTAGTACTAGACATTCAGAAAAGCTACTGAATGTATCAAACTTTGGAGGTATACCAGTAGTGGTCACCCCCCATAACACTTTAAACTCTTCGCGGGGAGTAATCTCCGAATGGGACCTCTTACACGTTACTGAAGAGGAAATCAGCAAAGAACTCCAAAATCAAGGAGTGACAAATGTAAGACGGATTTCTATTCGGAGAGATGGAAATGTAATACCTACCAAAACCTTAATCCTGACATTTAACACACCAAAAATCCCATGCACTGTAAAAGCAGGATATTTGAACTGCCAAGTAAAAGTATATATTCCAAATCCTTTGCGCTGTTTCAAGTGTCAACAATTTGGACACTCGCAAACAGCATGTAGAAACACACCGACATGCGCTAAATGTGGATCCAAAGAACATCAGATTGATGAGTGCCCAGCCACAGCCCCAAAGTGTCCAAATTGTAAAGGAGAACATCCCGCATACTCCAGAGCATGTGATAGATGGAAAAAAGAAAAAGAAATACAGAAATACAAAACAGAGCACAATATTACATACCAAGAAGCAAGAAAAATGATACAGCCAACCATAACCAATAGACCAACGTACGCACAAGTAACAACTAAATTTAAATCAGTGGAATGTCAAACTGAAATCTCAGTTCCTCCAAATGAATCTTTTTCTCCACAAGTCAAACACTTACTCCAAGCAAAGCAACAAGATAAACAAGAGAAAACAGTAAACACACCCATCTCAATCCCCTCAGATTCTCCAACCTTGCAACAGTGTAAGAGTAATAGCAGACCACAAAATCACGAACCTAACTCAGAATTTATGGAATTTGAGAAACCGGGAAAGATAGATGACGATACGTTGTAAATCCATGCCGATGAATCAGAAGAAGATATGGATACCGGAAAACCGATATTTCCCAAAAGAGACAGAGTAAGGACAGAAAAACAAAAGACAGTCACCCAATGAAAACAGCTCGAGGGGCTGAGCAAATATAAATAATGGATAAAATTATCCAGTGGAACTGTCGTGGATTACGTACTAATTTTGATGACGTACAGTATCTGATCACCCATTATACACCAATCTGTATATGTCTCCAGGAAACGTACCTCAAACAACAAGATACCCTGAATATCAGGAACTACTCAATGTACAGAAGAGACCGAATAACTCAAAGTATAACACATGGAGGAGTTGCTATATTAGTAAATGACAGAATACCAACACAACAGGTGCATTTAAATAGCCCATTAGAAGCGGTAGCAATTCGTACAATAGCAAGGTCCCTATTAACCATATGTTCATTATACATTCCACCAGGAGATGATGTCTCTTATGAAGACCTAGACGCATTACTACACCAACTACCACCCCCAATTTGTCTGATGGGAGATATGAATGGACATAACCCTTTGTGGGGATGCTCCGACTACAACAGAAGAGGACGCATCATTGAACAACTGCTAGATAATCATAACCTCTTGCTTCTTAACAGGGGTGACCACACCTACTTCCACTTTCCAACTCGGACCACCACAGCTATAGATCTTACCATATGTACCCCTACACTTTACACAGCATTTAATTGGGAAGTTTTTGAGGATCCTCTTGGGAGTGATCATTATCCAGTAATTTCCACACTGGTCAGTGAATATCCATATCATACCAGCAGGACTCCTCGTTGGAAAATAGAAAAAGCTAATTGGGAAGCATTCAGGAGGAAAGCAGTTTTCAACACCAATATCATTGAGCAGGAAACAGTAGTTGTTGCACTAGCACATGTCACAGAAACCATACAAAACGCAGGCAAGCTAACAATCCCTAAGACTTCATCACGTTTTCCAAACTGTCCGAAAACATGGTGGAATGATGACTGCACTGAAACAAGAAAACAACAGAATAGGGCATGGAACCGTTTTCGCAGGTATCCCACAACAGAAAATCTGATTCAGTTCAAAAGAATGCGTGCCATAGCGCGATTTACCAGGAAGCAGAGTCGAAAAGCAGCATGGATAAAATTCACATCTACAATAAACAAAAAAACAAATGCACATATAGTCTGGAATAAAATAAGAAAAATGACAGGTAAATATAGAAATAGGCCATCACCAATACTGATCTGCAATGGAAATAGTTTGACTGAACCTACAGTTATTGCAAACACATTAGGCGAGACCTTCGCCAAAGTATCAGCGAAAGATTCATACCGTCCGGAATTTCTGATCCAAAAAGAAAAAGCAGAAAAGTATAAGATCAAATTTAAATCAAAAGGTAATGAACCCTACAATCAACCATTCACAATAAACGAACTACACGAAGTTTTGTTCACAGCCAGGCCAAGTGCAGTAGGCCCAGACGATATACATTACGACATGATCAAGTACCTTAACAAGACTGAATTAGAAAATTTATTGAAACTGTATAACAGAATATTCCAAGAAAATGTATTTCCAAACACATGGTGCCATGCAATAGTACTAGCTTTCCCGAAACCTGACAAAGACCTGACAAATCCATGCAACTGTCGACCAATAGCCCTCACCAGCTGTTTAGGAAAACTATTAGAAAAAATGATAAACAAAAGACTGATTTGGTATCTAGAGGAAAATAACATCTACACAAACACGCAATGTGGTTTTAGACATCAAAGATCTACTCTGGATCATCTAGTCAGGATAGAAGCCAACATCAGAAATGCATTTATCAGATCACAACATATGGTTACAGTATTTTTTGACATCGAAAAAGCTTACGATACCACTTGGAGATATGGGATCCTGCGAGATATGCACCATGCTGGACTGAGAGGCAATCTCCCTGTGTTTATCCAGAACTTCCTTATGAACAGAACCTTCCAAGTCAAAGTACAAACTTCTTTCTCTAAAATCTACCAACAAGAAGGTGTTCCACAGGGCTCAGTCTTGAGTGCCACTTTGTTTGCCATAAAGATTAATTCGATCACAAATCAACTCCCTCCTTCGGTTTCACATGCACTTTATGTTGATGACTTTAGTATCTCTAGTCAGGCACAGAACATGAGAACTGTCGAGAGACAATTGCAATGCGCAATCAACAATATAAGTAAGTGGGCACTAGATAACGGTTTCAGACTGTCAACACAAAAAACAATATGTGTACATTTTTGTCGCAAAAGAAATCTCCATCCTGATCCCGAACTAAAATTAGAAGGCAAAAATATACCAAGGCAGCCGAAGGCAAAATTTCTCGGACTAATCTTAGATAAGAAACTCACATTCGTGGAGCATATCCGAGAGCTGCGTAAAAGCTGTACAAAACACATGAACATACTTAAAATCCTTTCATCAACAGCATGGGGAGCAGACAGATATTCCTTACTAAACCTATACAAAGCACTAATTAGATCAAAATTGGACTATGGAGCCCCAGTTTACGATTCAGCACGGAAAACAGCTCTGAAATGGCTGGATCCAATTCATCACAATGCACTGCGCATAGCTACTGGCGCTTATCGTACCTCTCCCATATATAGTCTCTATGCTGAAGCCAACGAACCACCTTTAACTCTTAGGCGACAGCAACTCGTATTGTATTATACATTTAAAATAAAATCTATGCAAGGACACCCTACTTGGGAGACCCTCTTTGATCCACAATGCAGAAACATATATCAGAATCGCCAACAAGCAAACCGACCCCTGGGAATTAGAATGCAAGACTTTCTGGCAGTACATAACCTTAATATAGACAAAATAGCACACATGCCAGTTCATACTCCTCCACCATGGGATTCGCATATCCCGATATGCGACTTCTCCTTTCAGAAATGGAATAAAAAAGCGATACCGTCAACAATATTCCAACAGTTACATGCAGAGCACAGAATTCAATTTCCTGACTATATTCCAATATACACAGATGGTTCAAAAACAGACACTTTAGTGGGAGCAGCAGCTGTATTCCCAGATATAACTTTAACACAACAGCTACCGAAAGAGTGCAGTGTATACACAGCAGAATTATACGCAATAAAAATAGCCTTAACTCATGTACAAGATAAGCATTACACGAGAAGTGCAATATATACAGATTCCTTGAGTTCCTTACAATCCATGCAAAACACAGGTACATCCAAACACCCAATCCTTTGGCACATACGGCAAATATTAACTGACTGCGCCAAAAATGAACAGGATATTTTTTTCTGCTGGATCCCAGGACACACAGGGATTGCGGGAAACGAAGCAGCAGACAAGTCAGCCAAAGAAGCCGAACTACAGATCGGAGAGGATATATCAGTCCCGTATTCCGATTACAAGCCTGCAATATGGCGTATTTGCCAGTTGAAATGGCAAGAAACCTGGAATCAGCAAACTGCAAACAAATTATACCAAATAAAGCCGAATATTGAAAACTGGATTTCTAGCAGTCGAAGGTCGAGAAAAGAACAAACAGCACTCACCAGGCTAAGAATCGGCCATACCCATCTTACGCACTCATTTTTGTTGCGAGCAGAGGAACCACCACGATGCCAGACTTGTGACACCGTTCAATCAGTAAAACACATATTAATAGACTGTCCTACATATACAAATGAACGTAAACAAGTCTTCAAAGATATTTATGAGACACATGACGCCATTACACTAACAGATCTCTTGAAAAATAAACATGACTGCACAGATGTCTTCAACTTTCTTAAAGCTATCAATTTATACCACCTCCTCTAAGGAAGTGAATATAAGCAACAGACTAAACAAGAACGTATAAATCAGGTTAAAATGAACAATGGAAATCGAAAGTAAACACCCTTGAAACACATCACACCGTATGAACTGGTGCATTATGACCCCCCTAGTCCATGCGCCATTAAACCTCAATACAAACAAACAAACAAACAAAAGGAAAAGAAAAAGTCTCTCAGATCATCCCATTTTGCATTCTTGTAATGACAAACAACACAGGGTTGAGAATGGCCAAAAGTGATAGGCTCTATTGGAGAAGAGACCATCGCGAAGTTGTGATCTGAAGTGCCTAGAGGACCAGTCACATTGACTGTGTACTTAGACTGCTAGTTTCTGAGAAAAAGATCAAGCATGTTGGCTGCATTGTCAGGATTGTCTGGTATTCTGGTAGATAAATGAACAATATGTATGAGGTCATTATTAATTGCAAACGTCTCAGCATCTCAACCAGTTTGGTGCATGTGACTAGAAAATGGAAGCCAGCTGAAGTTGTGAACATTAAAATCACCAAGAAAAATTACCACACTGTTAGGAAAGTTGGACTGGAGAAATTCAAGTTTCAAAGAGTGAAAGTTAAAGAGTTCCAAGTGAGATTAGTGCAGTTCGAGAGTGATACAGGCAACAGATGAATTTTACAGAATGTAGTAGAGAGATTTTAAGCCAGAGAAGATGTGAAAGAGGAGATTCAAAATTACTGTCTGACAGGGAATATCAGAACGCTCATATGCACAAGTACTACTTTTGTAGAGAGAGGAATCATACAGTGAATAATTAAAACAACTGAGATGAGCAGTGGTTCTTTCAACCATTAACCGAGATTCTCTCAGAAAAAGTACATGAGTTTTGGCAGACTGTAATTGGAAATGGACATCATTGAGATCACGTATATTTCTTAAATGAACAAGGAAGTGTTTTGGAGGTTTAGATCTTTTTGCAGATAAGTTTGTTCTGTTAGTTTGGCAATTCATGATGTATTCAGTAGTAAGAAAAGGTGATGAGGACATGCTGTGTGAAGTAATGAAATTCTTGGATATGGCATACACATGGCAAGAATATATCCAGCTCCTTGACATAATGTGGCCTCAACAATGTCCCTGCATATACACTACTCAGACTTTCTCCAGTCACTAACTGGCTGAGTAGGGGCAGCAAGATTATACACTAAATGATCTGGAACCCTCCTAGAGAGTTACCAATACATTCATTCCAGTGGACTAACTAGTGGACGGCTAGCAAGCATCGTTTTAAAGCTGCTTGCTCGAAATGTAAAGAAGATTGGATCTCAACAGAGTGTCCATCACAACCTCAAAAGACAATCAATCATATTTATTGTATGATGGAAGAGGTGGGTGGTTTGCCAGAGCTTTCCTCTGTAGACTATGAGAGTTTGAAGGACAGGGTGGATGCCCTCGAAAAATCTAAATTGAGGGGCCCATCAAGCTCTCAGCTGCCCACATCAATGCCAGAGCTTGCACTTGGTCATCACGCAACACAGCAGCAACCCCCAAGGCAGAATGCACTGGTCCCACAGGAACTAGTAGTTGTTGGTGACTCTATTGTCAGGGAAACGGGTAACATGCTTTGAAAAAAGGATAGGTGGAACAAGACCAGGGTATGTCTGCCAGAGGCAAAGGTTGATGACGTTTTGGGAAGCATTCAAGGAACTAATCTTGGTGGCTACCAGGCTTTACATACCAACTAAGAACTATTGTTCAAGGTTTAGGCCTAAATGGTTGTCAGATGGACTAATGAGACATGTGGCAGAGAAGAAAAATGCATGGGATACATACAAATTAATGGGTGACATGGAAGCCTATGATAGATATAAGTTGGTCTGTAACCAAGTCACAAAGGAGATTAGGCAGGCAAAGGCAGACTACGAAAAATCCTTGGCAAAGGATGCAAAGAAAAACAGAAAGGAGTTCTTTACATACTTGAACTCGAGAAGGAAAGGGATGAATCAGATTGGTCCACTGGATATTGATGGTTCAACAGTTGAGGATCCTGCTCAGGTGGCTAACAATCTAAACGAGTATTTTGCATCTACATTCACGCATGAGGAGTTATTCAGGAAGGAGAATGATGTAGGTAAAGTAAACATTGGCAGTGAGCTGGATAATTTTGTAATAACTGAGAGGAAAGTGGAGGAGAGATTGTTGAGGATAAACATAAAAAAGGCACCTGGGGTGGATGGGATCTATCCAGTTATATTAAAGGAGGCAGCAAAGGAAGTATGCAAACCCCTAGCCATAATTATGAGAGCTTCTTTGGACTCAGGGGAGGTACCCATAGACTGGAGATGTGCAAATGTAACCCCAATTCACAAAGGAGGATCAAAGGCTGACACAAGTAATTATAGACCTGTTAGTTTAACTTCTGTTCCAGGTAAATTAATGGAGGCACTGGTTAAAGAAGCACTGCAGGATCATCTAGACAAGAATTCAGTTATAGCTCAGACGCAGCATGGTTTTGTTAAGGGCAGGTCTTGCCTGACCAATTTGATTGGATATTATGATGTAGTCACAAAAGAACTGGATGCAGGGAATAACTTTGATATTATATATTTGGATCTTAGAAAGGCTTTTGATACTGTTGCACATGGAAGACTGCTGCACAAATTGGAGCAGTGTGGCATTGGAGGCAAATTGCTGCTATGGATAAGGGGATGGTTGAGTGGTAGAAGACAGAGAGTGGTAATCAATGGACACTGCTCAACGTGGACTAATGTTATTAGTGGAGTTCCTCAAGGTTCAGTGTTGGGTCCATTGTTGTTTTCGGTGTTTATGAATGATATTGATGATGGGATATCAAGTTTAATGTCTAAGTTTGCAGATGATACAAAGGTTGGCAGGGTCGTTAAGGACACTACTGACGCTATGCTGCTGCAACAGGATCTGGAAAGGTTGAACAGATGGGCTGAGAGGTGGCAAATGAAGTTTAACATTGACAAATGTAAAGTACTACATATGGGTAACAGTAACCCCAGAGCAATGTATCAACTCTGCGGTACTACACTGACAGTGGTGGAGAATGGAAAGGACCTGGGGGTAATTGTGCAGGCAGATATGAAGTTCTCTGAGCAGTGCAGACGAGCTGCAAGAGTAGCTCATGGTGTCTTGTCAATGATATACAGGAATTTTTCTAGCAGGGATAAGGAGGTGATTATTCCCTTGTATAAGGCAATGGTTAGGCCACATCTTGAGTACTGTATACAGGTCTGGAGGCCTCATTTCAAGAAGGATGTAGAGCTGCTGGAACGGGTACAGAGAAGGGCAACAAGATTAATAAATGGAACAAAGGGTTGCTCTTACGAAGAAAGTCCTAAGTTTTGCAAATTACAGAGTCTGGAGACTAGGCACCGGCGAGGTGATCTGATAGAGGTGTATAAGGCTTTGAATGGTTTGAGCATGCTCAATGCCAATGGGATTCTTCATCTTTCTCAGAATAATCACCTCAGAGGGCATAAATTCAAATTGAGGAAGGACGGATGTCGGATAGATGTGCGGAAATTTGCCTTTGGCCAGCGGGTGGTTGGTTGGTGGAACTGACTTCCATCACTTGTTGTTGAAGTTGATAGCCTAAACAAATTTAAAGCTCAACTGGACAGGTATTTCGAACGAACGGAGGGTTGAAATGGGAGAGGGTTTTTTTTTTGGCTGATGCTGAATAAGCTTGCTTTCTTGCATCATATGCCTCTACTAATGCTGATGCTAACGTTGTAGAGCGGATATCATCTTTTAAGGGCGCAAAAGGTGATATAGTTGTACACGTTGGCACTAATGATATTAAGAGTAGGAGACTGGCAGAATTACTTAACAAGTACAGGTCACTGTTGAACAAAAGCCAAGAATTAGGGTTGAATTTGAAAGTGTCTGCAATTCTGCCCAGACAAGATAGGAGGGAGTATATGATGATAGCCTTGTCGATCAATTCGGCCCTGGAAAGATTGTGCAAGGCTCAAGGGATAGAATTTTTTTCAGCCTGGTCTTTACTTGTTAACAGGAGAGACTGCTTCTACAGGGATGGGATACACTTAAATAGAAAGGGTGCAAGAATATTTGCTGATGCTATCGAGGCAGTGTTAGGTGGGTCGGAAAACTTATAGCTTGGGGGGGATACAAGGACTAAAAGTTTAACAATAGCCTTAGGCAGAGGTTAAGGTGATTTTTGCACAACTTCTATTAGAATAAGTAGCGACCTGAAGCGAGGGGTGTTGGGGGTTTCAGGGACGGATGGCAGTCATCCTGAAATAGGTGGGTATATGGGATGTGTTAGGGTAACTAGGAATAGAGGCATGTATACCAATGCTAGAAGTATAGCAAATAAATTTGATGAATTTGAAGTGTTGGTCAAGACATCAAAGGCGGATATTGTTGGGATAGCAGAGACGTGGTGTCACACAGATATAAGGAATGCAGAACTGGAATTTGGGGAGTACAATGTGTACAGAAAGGATAGACAGGATAGAAAGGGAGGAGGTGTTATGCTGTTAATTAAGAAAAACATAAAATCAAAAGAAGTGCACCCAGTTGATATAGATGAACAGTGCACTGTTGAGTCAGTTTGGTGTGACATAAGCACTGCGAAAGAAAAAATAAGAGTAGGAGTGTGTTATTGGCCTAATGACTCGAATGAGTACAATGAACAATTATACAGAGAAATAGAGTGGGTAGTAAATCAGAATGTCTTATAATGGGGGATTTTAACTTCCCAGATATTGACTGGAACTTGTGGGTTGGTCACTCACACACTAGTCAGACTTTTGTTGATTTATTGGATGATTGTTTTCTGCAGCAGCATGTTCGAGAGGCAACCAGAGAGAGTAATACTCTTGATCTGGTTATCAGCAGTGATCATTCGTGTATTAAAAATTTGCAGATAAAGGAACCACTAGGTGGCAGTGATCACAGTGTACTGATGTGGGATTTACTTAAAGATATAATTACCATCAGGGGTAAAGGAAAGGGTTTTTGCTTCCGTAAAGGCGACTACGATGGTCTCAGAAAGTTTTTAAATTCTGAACAGTGGGATAAACTGACGATGTTACCAACAGTAAATTCTAAGTGGGAAGCATTCAAGGAATTAATCGTGGATGCTACTAAAAGTTTCATACCTATTAAGAAATATTGTTCAAGGTTTAGGCCTAAATGGTTATCTAATGAACTAATGAGACTCGTAACAGAGAAGAAAAATGCATGGGATCGATATAAATTATCAAGCGACTCAGAAGCCTATGGCAGATATAAGCTAGTCTGTAATCTGGTCACAAAGGAGGTTAGGCAGGCGAAGGCAGATTACGAGAAATCCTTGGCAAAAGATGCTAAGAAAAACATCAAGGATTTCTTTACTTATATAAAGTCTAAAAGGAAGGGGATGAATCTGATTGGTCCACTTGACATCGATGGTTTGACTGTTGATGATCCTGCTCAGATAGCAAACAAACTGAATGAGTATTTTGCATCTACATTCACATATGAGGAATTCTTAAGGTTTGAAAATGGCAGAAGGTTATCAAATTGTAGCAGGATACTTAATGATTTTGTAATAACTGAGAGCAAAGTGGAGGAGAAATTGTTTAATTTAAATATAACAAAAACACCTGGGGTGGATGGGATCTATCCAGTTATATTAAAGGAGGTGGTAAAGCAACTAAGCAAACCCTTAGCCATAATTATGAGAGCATCCTTGGACTCGGGAGGTTCCCACGGACTGGAGATGTGCAAATGTATCCCCAATTCACAAAGGGGGATCGAAGGGTGACACGAGTAATTACAGACCAGTTAGTTTAACTTCTGTTCCGGGTAAAATAATGGAGTCACTGGTTAAAGATGCATTGCAGGATCATCTAGACAAGACTGCAGCAATAATTCAGACACAGCATGGGTTTGTTAAGGGAAAGTCTTGTCTGACAAATTTGATAGGATATTATGATGTGGTTACAAAGGAACTGGATGCAAAATATAATTTTGATATATGTTTGGATTTCAGGAAAGCTTTTGACACTGTTGCGCATGAAACACTATTGTACAAATTGGAGCAGAATGGTATTAAGGGTAAGTTGCTACAATGGATAAAAGGATGGTTAAGTGGGAGAAGACAGAGGGTGGTAGTCAGTGGGAGAAGACAGAGGGTGGTAATCAGTGGGTGCTGCTCTTCGTGGACTAATGTTATTAGTGGAGTCCCACAGGGTTCAGTGTTGGATCCACTGTTGTTTTGTATATTTATCAATGATATTGATGAAGGTATATCAGGCTTAATGTCGAAGTTTGCAGATGATACAAAGGTTGGCAGGGTTGTTAATGACAGTAATGGCAGTGTGTTACTGCAACAGGATCTAGATAATTTGGGCAGATGGGCTAAGAAGTGGCAACTGAAGTTTAACCTTGGCAAACGCAAAGTACTGCATATGGGTAGAAGTAACCCCAGAGAAACGTACCAACTGTGTGGTACTACACTTAAGGTGGTAGAAAATGAAAAAGACCTGGGAGTAATTGTGCTGGCAGATATGAAGTTTTCTGAGCAATGCAGACAGGCTGCTAGGGCAGGTCATGGGGTTTTGTCAATAATATATAGGAATTTTGCTAGCAGGGAAAAGGAGGTGATTATTCTTCTGTATAAGGCAATGGTCAGGCCACGCCTTGAGTACTGCATACAGGTCTGGAGGCCTCATTTTAGGAAGGATGTAGATTTACTTGAGCGTGTACAGAGAAGGGCAACAAGATTGGTGAGGGGAATGAAGGGATCCTCTTACCAAGAGAGGCTTAAGTTCTGCAAATTGCAGTGGCCGGAGACTAGGTACCTGCACGGTGATCTGATTGAGGTGTATAAGGCCTTGAATGGGTTGAGCACACTGAATTCTGATGGGATCCTTCCACTTGTTCAGATTACAAACCTAAGGGGGCATAAATTCAAATTAAGAAAAGACAGATGTAGAATAGATGTGCGGAAATTTGCCTTTAGCAGCGGGTGGTTAATTGCTGGAACAAACTTCCATCTGTCATTGTGGAAGTTGATAGGTTGAATAAATTTAAGGAGGAACTGGACAGGCATGTGGAGGGAATGGTGTGATTTTTTATTTTTTTTTTGGCTGATGCTGCATAAGCTCATACACATGCTTTCTTGCATCACATGCCACTACTACTACTACTACTAAATGTTGGTTCCACCACTAGAAGCCTCCAGTAAGCAAAGTGGTGGTATTGCACAAGTTTATGAGAATCATCTACCACCTAGTACTGGCTGGAACACACAGAGGCGGGCTGCATTCCTTCGTGTGGTGTGGGCGCCCACACCTTGACCACTGCTAACGGTGGTTCACACCTGGGTGGCCACCTCCAGTATTTCAGGACTTGTAATTGGGGTTTATACCCAGGGTTACTAACAGTCCTACTATCATGAAGGTGAAAGTGGAGGATTTGGCTGTTGCAGACCGACCGGACTTCACCAAAAATTAGGTCCCCTTGATTTTTGTGTATCACCCAAATATGGGTTCCATCAGCATTTTAGACCCAGATAGCAAACCCAGCTCGATATAGAGAATTTCTTTGACAGCCTCAAGGACCAGTTTTGGAACCTGTAAGAACAAAGGAAATATAGTAATGCAAGAAATTAGTTTGTGAACACAAAGAATAGAACAGAGATTTCCAGCCTCTTTGGATTCAGGAAAATATTACCACTGTATTATATGCATACCAAAAGGAAAAAGAAAAGTATTATTCCTTACGAAATGAGGGGTAGACATACTAGATGAATTATGTACAACCTATAATGTTACGGAAACACCAGATGATAGTCTTTGGTGGTTTTCTACTCTATGCTAAATGTAGCAGGAATAAATGTGCAAATATTGGTATTCCAAACAATACAAAGGAAAGTACTAAATTAGTAAGAAGACTTTTTTTTTTTTTTTTTTGCCAATGTTAGTGCTAGATACTAAAAATGAAGTGAAAAGGCAATCACTAATGACAAATATTTGTCATTAGTGAAGGAAAAGAGATAGGAAGCAGCCAGAAGAAGCAGTGAAATTACTGCAAACTGAAACAAGGCACAGAAGAATGTGCCGTTTCTGTGGTTAAAAAAAAAAAACGAAAAAAAACTAGATTTTATTGCTAGATTTTATTTTATTTGCATTGCAAACTTTTATGCCTGGATGATATAAAAATGTATGCTGGGTACTTCCAAAAACCTCAGAGGGGAAACTGTTACTGTTGTATATATTTATATTGAATTTTTTTATATATTTTTCAGCACAGTCTTTTTTCGATAATTGGTAAAATATAAATAATAATAAGTACAATCAGATGCCTGTTTAATGCCTGTTTGCTATAAAGAAGTTTAAAACTTCTTTATAGCAAATTTTTCTATTTAGTGAATTTTTTTAAATTCTCCTTGGTAATTACATTTAAAATAGTTTCTGTAGAATGAAGAAAATATTCCATATAACAAATGGATTATGAGAGACTTAACTGGGTTTGCATTAGAACTTCAGTTAGTGGCCTTCAAGAAATTTAGGCAATTGTGTTGTTACTAAGCATCAATGAAGATCTAAAGAGACAGCTCTTAATTGGTTATCTGCAACATAGTGGTATCCATAAACTCTATACAACTACCTGTCCCACATACCAAGAAGTCAAGCTGGTCAACTACTTTCTATGTATCCATAGCCAGTGGGCAAATCATGGCATATTCCACATTTGGACAATAGGCTTTGCTCATCCTTCTACTGTAAACAGCCTGTTAGAGATTTAGGAGAGAATGGTTTCCTTTGCCCCAACAAGTGGTCATCTGTTGTATCGCGGTAGTGAATCATCCACACTTTGCCGTAAATTTCCCCTATTTCTGTATACATGGTCATAGTAGTTGAATATCCCCGTGACTCCGACATTTTGGATAGTTTCAAAAAGAAAAAAAAAATTTCAAATATAAGAACTAGTTTAAAGAACTAGTGACAATACCGATGACAAGAGGAAGAAAATGATTGCAACAAAGATATTAAACCTTCTAAACATGAAATATTGGCAACTTTTGAAACTTTGTTGAGGCCCAGGACCGTATTGCAATATAAGAGATCTGTTTTTTTCTATATTAAACTTTCATATTTGTTTCATCCTCATTTGAATTATGTTCATTTTCATTGTCACTTGCAGGTTTGGAGTGGCTTATTGTAAGCCAGTTTTGTAAATAGCAGATTTTTTTTTTTAATTCCATTTCTACTTTGCAGTCTTTCTATGCAGTATTGATATCTGCTTTTTTTCTTTGGTGGCATGTCTAAAATTAATTTGTCTTTTGTTGTTTTACTTAAATTATAAATCACAATCACACAAACACTATACACACCTTATTTATAACTTCTGCGTTATTCAGTATTGGAGAACGTACACAATGTGTGAATTGCAAACTGCTATGTGTCTGCTGATGAAGTGGTCACCTGATTGGTCCCTTCAGAGTTACGTTCTGGACGGCAAATGGATCTATGCAGTATGTACTCAGATTTAAGGATGCATGCAGTCTTGAATTACCCTCTGAAAACACGCCATTTGGCGAAAATTAATTTTCACCCCACCCTCTGCTCTCATCTTGATGCAACATCATCTAGGGATGCTGTTTCGTCTGCTTGGCACTGAACTGATGTGCATGAATTGTCTATTGTTCGAAATGCAATAATTTCCTGACTGGGCCTTGCGGTCCTCGGTCAATATGGGGCATAATAGTCAGTCTATTTTATTTATTTATTTTTATTTTGTTGGTCAACTGTTGTAGTAAGTCTTAGTCTCTGTTTCTAGTGATATTTCACATAATTCTTCAGGGCACTGCTAAATTTCAACTACATTAGAACTTCAGTTATCCGGAATAATCTGAAAGGCTATCTTTCTTCATTAGCATTAGTAGAGGCATATGATGCAAGAAAGCAAGCTTATTCAGCATCAGCCAAAAAAAAAAAAAAAAAAAAAAAAAAACCACTACTCCCATTTCACCCCTCCGTTCGTTCGAAATACCTGTCCAGCTGAGCCTTAAATTTATTTAGGCTATCAACTTCAACAACAAGCGATGGGAGTCTATTCCACAAACCAACTGCCCGCTGGCTAAAGGCAAATTTCCGCACATCTATCCGACATCCGTCCTTCCTCAATTTGAATTTATGCCCTCTCAGGTGATTATTCTGAGCAAGAGGAAGAATCCCATCGGCATTGAGCATGCTCAAGCCATTCAAAGCCTTATACACCTCTATCAGATCACCTCGCCGATGCCTAGTCTCCAGGCTCTGTAATTTGCAAAACTTAAGCCTTTCTTCGTAAGAGCAACCCTTTGTTCCATTCACTAATCTTGTTGCCCTTCTCTGTACTCGTTTGAGCAGCTCTACATCCTTCTTGAAATGAGGCCTCCAGACCTGTATACAGTACTCAAGGTGTGGCCTGACCAATGCCTTATACAAGGGAATAATCACATCCTTATCCCTGCTAGAAAAATTCCTGTATATCATTGACAAGACACCATGAGCTACTCTTGCAGCTCGTCTGCACTGCTCAGAGAACTTCATATCTGCCTGCACAATTACCTCCAGGTTCTTTTCATTCTCTACCACTGTCAGCGTAGTACCACAGATTTGATACGTTGATACTGTTTCTGGGTTTACTGTTTCCCATATGTAGTACTTTACATTTGTCAATGTTAAACTTCATTTGCCACCTCTCAGCCCATCTGCTCAACCTTTCCAGATCCTGTTGCAGCAGCATAGTATCAGTAGTGTCCTTAACAATCCTGCCAACCTTGGTATCGTCTGCAAACTTGGACATTAAGCCTGATACACCATCATCAATATCATTTATAAATACAGAAAACAACAATGGACCCAACACTGAACCCTGAGGAACTCCACTAATAACATTAGTCCACGTTGAGCAGTGTCCATTGATTAGCACTCTCTGTCTTCTGCCACTCAACCATCCCTTTATCCATAGCATCAATTTGCCTCCAATGCCACACTTCTCCAATTTGTGCAGCAGTCTTCCATGCGCAACAGTATCAAAAGCCTTTCTAAGATCCAAATATATAATATCAAAGTTATTCCCTGCATCCAGTTCTTTTGTGACTACATCATAGTATCCAATCAAATTGGTCAGACAAGACCTGCCCTTAACAAAACCATGCTGTGTCTGAGCTATAACTGAATTCTTGTCCAGATGATCCTGCAGTGCTTCTTTAACAAGTGCCTCCATTAATTTTCCTGGAACCGAAGTTAAACTAACAGGTCTATAATTACTTGTGTCAGCCTTTGATCCTCCTTTGTGAATTGGGGTTACATTTGCACATCTCCAGTCCATAGTTACCTCCCCTGAGTCCAAAGAAGCTCTCATAATTATGGCTAGGGGTTTGCTTACTTCCTTTGCTGCCTCCTTTAATATAACTGGATAGATCCCATCCACCCCTGGTGCCTTTTTTATGTTTATCCTCAGCAATTTCTCCTCCACTTTCCTCTCAGTTATTAGAAAATAATCTAGCTCACTGCCAATGTTTACTTCACCTACGACATTCCCCTTCCTGAATAACTCCTCATGTGTGAATGTAGATGCAAAATACTCATTTAGATTGTTAGCCACCTGAGCAGGATCCTCAACTGTTGAACCATCAACATCCAGTGGACCAATCTGATTCATCCCTTTCCTTCTTGAGTTTAAATAGGTAAAGAACTCTTTTCTGTTTTTCTTTGCGTCCTTTGCCAAGGATTTCTCATAATCTGCCTTTGCCTGCCTAATCTCCTTTGTGACTTGGTTACAGACCAACTTATATCTATCATAGGCTTCCATGTCACCCATTAATTTGTATGTATCCCATGCATTTTTCTTCTCTGCCCTATGTCTCATTAGTTTATCTGACAACCATTTAGGCCTGAACCTTGAACAATATTTCTTGGTTGGTATGTAAAGCCTGGTAGCTTCCAAGATTAGTTCCTTGAATGCTTCCCATTTTGAATTTGCTGTTGGTAACATCATCAGTTGGTCCCACTGTATAGAATTTAAATACTGTCTCAGACCATCATAGTCGCCTTTACGAAAGCAAAAACCCTTCCCTTTGCCTCTGATGGTAGTTACCTCCTTGAGTAAATCCCACTTCAGCACACTGTGATCACTGCCACCCAGTGGTTCCTTTATCTGCAGATTCCTAATGCATGAAGAATCACTACTGATAATCAGATCAAGAGTATTACTCCCTCTAGTTGCCTCCCGAACATGCTGGTGTAGAAAACAATCATCCAATAAATCCACAAAAGCCCTGCTAGTGTGTGAGTGACCAACCCACAAATTCCAGTCAATATCTGGGAAATTAAAATCCCCCTTATAAGACTCTCTGATTTACTGGCCCATTCTATTTCCCTGTACAGTATCTTATTATACTCATCAGAGTCATTAGGCCTATAGCACACTCCTACTCTCAATTTTGATTTACCTATGTTTATGGCACGCCAAACTGACTCGACACTGCCCTGTCCATCAATGTCGACTGGCTTCACTTCCTTGGATTTTATGTGTTTTTTAACTAATAGCATAACCCCACCTCCCCTCCTGTCCTGTCTATCCTTTCTATACACATTGTACTCCCCAAATTCCAGTTCTGCATTCCTTATATCTGTGTGACACCACGTCTCTGATATCCCAACAATATCTGCCTTTGATGTTTTGAGCAATACCTCAAATTCATCAAATTTATTTACTAAACTCCTAGCATTGGTGTACACGCAAGTATACCTGCACTTGTTTCTATTCTTAGCTACCCTAACACAACCCATGTGTTTACTTGTATCACAATGACTTCCAGCAGTCTCTGAAATATCCTGCATCTTGTTTTTCAGGCTTCTGCTCATTCCAATAGAAGCAGTGCAAGAATCTCTTTCACCTCTGCCAGTGGCTACTGTTAATCCATTAGTCTTTGTCTCCCCCCAAGCTAGCAGTTTTCCGACCCACCTAACACTGCCTCGATAGCATCAGCAAATATTCTTGCACCCTTTCTATTTAAGTGTATCCCATCCCTGTAGAAGCAATCTCTCCTGTTAACAAGTACATTCCAGGCTGAAAAAAATTCTACCCCTTGAGCCTTGCACAATCTCTCCAGGGCCGAATTGATCGACAAGGCTCTCATCATATACTCCCTCCTATCGTGTCTGGGCAGAATTGCAGACACTTTCAAATTTAACCCTACTTCACGGCTTTTTTTCAACAGTGACCTGTACTTGTTAAGTAATTCCGCTGGTCTCCTACTCTTAATGTCATTAGTGCCAACGTGTACAACTATATCACCTTTTGTGCCCTTAAAAGATGATATCTGCTCTACAACGTCATCAACCCTTGCCCCTGGCAGACATACCCTGGTCCTGTTCCACCTATCCTTTTTACAAAGCATGTTCCCCGTTTCCCTGACAATAGAGTCACCAACAACTACTAGTTCCTGTGGGACCAGCGCATTCTGCCTTGGGGGCTGCCTCTGTGTTGCAAGATGACCAAGTGCAAGCTCTGGCGTTGATGTGGGCAGCTGAGAGCTTGATGGGCCCCTCAATTTATTTCCTTCGAGGGCATCCACCCTGTCCTTCAAGGTCTCATATAGGCCCATAACAACGCCGAGTTGTCGCCTAATTTCCTTGCACTCCTTGCATCGTGCACACACAAAGACATCCCCCATGGCAGTATCATGTCCCGTACCCGATTGCTCCGCAAACATCAAGCAAACAGTGCATCTTAAAAGGCTGTGATTCAGAGGGCAACTGCCCCCCTCAGTTCTCCCCTGAGTCACAGCACTCCCATTAGCTTGAGCCTTTTGCTTTGCTGCTCTGGTCAGAGTCATGATTTCGATTTAAATGTCAGTAAAATTACAATTTCAGAACAAAATTAAAACCTTAAACTTGTATCTTAACACAGTTATAACGCTATATTTATTTTTCAGTATCGAGTGTTATCTACGAGTTCCCTTTATATAACTTCCGTATCAAGTATGTATTAATTATTTGTTACGTTTGTACTCTCGTTATATATATATATAGTTAAAAGAACAATTTAATTGACAGTGAAGTTTAACAAGATTAATAGATCTACTGATTAATTGACAATATTATATTATGCACTATACTATATAAAGCTAATGCTATCAAATTCCGGATATGCTGTATCGCGTTTCAGTAACGAGTGTTATCTATGAAGTCCCTTTATATAACTTCCGTATCAAGTTATGTAGTAATTATTTATTTTTACTAATTATTTATGTTCCGTAACCTAAGTGGTTATATGTATAGTTAAAAGTACAATTTAATTGCCAATGAAGTTCGACAAGATTAATAGATTTACTGATTAATTTTCACGTAACAATGGCGGCTGTTTATGAACGGTAAACACGTGTATTTGATACCCTTTCCGATACTAAGTAATACCTACAAATCTCTATCTAAGTTACTTTAACTTTAAGTACCGTAAATAGGAATATAAAGCTACTCTAGAAATAAGTTAATATGTCAATTTGAACTAATAAAGCAGAAAATAAATCAGAAAAAACTTCTCTGTTCCAGTAGCGGCAGAAAGGCACGTCCGCACAGGGACGTGCGTCTTTTTTTATTAACGGTAGTTATAGTAAGTGCCAGTTATAGTGATCACATTTGCAAATTGAATTTTGATTATAATAAACAAAAGATCAAGTTTACTACCCATTTATAACAGATTGTACAAACAAAAAGCCCAGTAAACCAAAAACTGCAAATTGTTTTATGGTTGTGACCTTCAGAAATGTGCTTTAGAAAAATATCACAGAGACTACTGGATTTTCTCAGAAACTATGAGTGAATTTCAGATTAGTTTAGCTCCAGATTCGGTAAGAATAAAATCGGCCCGAAACTTATTATTTTTCTCAGTTTTTTATGGTAAAATGTGAACAAAAAGAAAATGTGTAGTTTTAACATTTCAACAAAAAATGGAAATTATTAATAGAATTAGAAAAGGTCAAAATTTAGGAGTTTAAGAGTTTAATGTGGAGACTTCAACAATTTACAACATCAAGAAAAACTCCAATGCTGTAATAGAATTTATGCCAATTATGGATGATGAAGGAGGATGCAGCAGGAAAAAGCCGATGTCAAAACCCGAAAATGCCACTTTAGAGAGTGCACTTTATTTTTTTTGTTTTCTTCAGAAGCACAGTTTAGGTGAACCAGTGTCTGGCCCAATGTTGTGTGAAAAAACATTGGATTTTAATCGAAAATTAAGAGGTAATGAAGATTTTAAGGCTAGCACAGGTTGGCTGAAAAATTTTAAACTGAGACATGGTATACGTGAACTAGACATTCAAGGCGAGAAACTTTCTGCAGACGAATTGCAGCAGTGTCCTTTAAAAGTAAACTCAATTCAGTTTAAGCAAATTAAGAGAAAGAAAATGTTTATAATGTTGATGAGACAGGCTTATTATGGAAAGCATTACCGAGAAAAACCCTATCTGCTAAAAGAGAAATGCCAGCACCAAGTTTTAAGATGAGAAAATAGCAGGTTACAATTGCTATGTGTGAAATGTCACTGGAACGCACAGATTGGCCATGCTTGTTATTGGTAAGTTCAAAAAACCGAGAGCATTTAAGAATTTTCATATTTTGTATAAAAATGCCTGAGTGGATGTTTCTGTTTTCTGAGATTTGTTTATAATTTTTTTTTTTTAATTTAATTTAATTGTAAGGACCACCAAATACGGAGGATGCGGAAAGGTTAAGGAATGACCGCCGCATATCCTGGAGCAATATGGCCTTAGTTGCTAATGCTCCTAAAAACCAAAACAACAACATTAATTGTAAGGTAAGATTAAATTTATTTAATCTTATTTAATTAAATAATTAGATTACGTTTATTTAATCTTACCAGAAAAATTATCCGGAAAATTTGGATATCCAGAAGAGGTCTGACCTCAATTATTCCAGAAAACTGACACTGTACTGTAATTAGCATAATCTAAAATTTCAAGTATTTTTGGCTTTCTCTAAATTATTTTAGGAGCATTCCTTTTGCAATACCTTGTGTCTTGATCCCCCTTCCCCTTTTATGTATGGGTGTATTTTTATTATTTTTTGCTCTATGGGGTCGCCATACTACTGGTAATTGTTTTATTTATTTTCCTGTTAATTAATTTATATTATATATATAAATATATTAGTTTTCAAGGCAGAAGAATAAAGATGAAAGAGTGGAGAGAAGTGAAAGAATAACAAGAGGATAGATGAGTGAAAAAAGGGAAAAGATTAGTTAAGAACTCATTAGGTGGAGAAGAGCTGGTAAAAGAGAAAGATAATGGGGGAAGGGGTGTTGAGAGAGATAGTGTAAGGGAGTAGATTAGTGAAAAGTAGTAATCAAAAGAGAGTAAGAAAAATAGAAGGAAGATAAAGAAGATGAGAGAAGAGATGGGGTGAGAATGGTAATTGTAATAAAGCAACATCATGATTAAAAATAAAAATAATACTAAATGATATAATATCTTAAGAAAAGTGGATACTGTTATACAACATACAATCTCAGCATTTTCAAGAACCAATTACTGAAATTTTATGTAAAAAATAACAGTATCAACCTCGTCTGTTTCTGATGTAAAATATATGCCAAAAAAGGTATTAGCAACTTTATGATAATTTTGATAAAAAAAAAATTTTGAAAAAAGTTTAACTGAAAGTAGTGAAGGCGGTGGGGTTAATGCACTGCAAATATTTTATAATTGGTTCTACAGAAAACACAAGATGAAATAGAAAAGTAACTTGACATCAATGAAAAGCGTGCAAAGATGGAGCTTGGTGAAAGTGGAGTAGCTATACAAAAGTAAAAGGTGTAAGCAAGGTCACTAAAGGAATGTAAGCAAAGTGCAACCAAAATATATAGTAATCATACAGTGACATCTGGTAGAACAACAAAGGATGGGGATATGAAAGTTGTTAAAATTGAATGATACATACGTCCAGCACACTTAGTGGAAATTACTGACAGAGTTGCGATAATGGATGCAAAAACTTTGTAAAGGTTAAAAAAAAAGTATGAGGAAATTAAGTAAAATAGATTTGATAAAATTATTTAAATTTTTGTTTCTCTATATCTATAAAAATAATATCCAGTTGAAGTCTTTCATATGTGGCTCACTGTTGTCTTTTCAGATCAATTTTCTAATGTCTACTCCACATATCTAAGTCATGAACCTTTGAAGCATTATAATTTGGCTAAAATTAAAACTCAGTTGAAAGAGCTACATGAGCGTTTTATTATTACTCTGGTTGATAAAGCTACCAACAATTTCGCTTTTATCTGTAAATCCTTTTATGCAGATTTTTTAAAAAAAGAACTGCAATCTAGCGATACTTATAAACTTGTTCCTTCATCACCTACTATCATTACTAAAAAAATTACTGGCCATTAGTAAGAAATTGAAATTGAACATCAGTAATTACAGTTTTCCTTATATATATATATTTCATAAAATTTCACTTCTTGTGAAAACAGCTATGTTCAATTATTAAGAAAAAAATTACAGCTTACTAAAACCTATCATGGACATTCTGCCAAACAGTAAAATTATTCTCAATAATTCACCTGTTTTAGATGCCTTAGTACAAATAAGATTATAGACATTCAAACCATTGATTTTCACAGTCTCTTTACTCATTGTTATAAATCTCTCAAACTTAAAAAATGGGCTAAAAGAAATATATTAGAAGTACAAACCTGTAATTAATTGCATCTTAGCATTTTGGAATAATTTCTGTATCTTTAATTTTGTTTTTGATGGCAACTCTGTTTACCAGAAAATTAAAGGAACACCCATGGACAGTTCTGTGTCAAGCATTATTGCAAACTTATAATCTCCTTTTTGAAATCTCCCTCCCATGAGACACATTACTTTTTAGATATGTAGATGATCTGTGTGTACTCAGTTATTCTAATTTTATCCAAGATTTTGGTTGTGTGTATCCACAGGAACTCGCCCTTGAAAAGATTAATTCTTGCAATCCAATTGCCAATTATTTGGACCTCAGTATTCATATTGATGGACATCCTACTATTAATCTTTACAATAAATGTCGTGCTTTTACTTTTGAGGTGATCAATTTCTCTTATTGGTTTTCTAATATCTGTAAAAATGTTCGCATTAATATCTTCTACCAGTGTATTAGTATTGCGGCCATTTGCAACGATTATAATTTGGATGTTTCAAACTTGAGAATATTCTATATTAAATGCATTGGCAACTTTATTCCTCAATTATATTTCAGGTTTTATTTTTCTTAAAGCTCTTAATATCATTAATTATATAAAAATATAAAAAAAAGTTTCCAGGTGGGCAGAAGCAGCAGTGTGTAGCACACGCTTCTTGATTAGACCAGGGTTCGAGCCCGTGATTACCAAATACAGAGAATGTGGAAAGGTCAGGGAATGACCACCGCATATCCCGGAGCAATATGGCCTTAGTTGCTAATGCTCCTAAAAAAAAACAAATAACAAGCAGTAGCTGCTCGAATATCCTTTCGTTTTTCTTTTACGATTGTCTCCTTATATCTTTAATTCTGTAGATCTCCTACTCTTAATGTCATTAGTGCTAAATGTACAAGGATATCATCTTTTGTGCCCTTAAAAGATATCTGCTTTACAGCGTCATCAACTTTTGTAGACATAACCTGGTCCTATTCCATCTATCCTTTTTTGCACAATATATTTCTGTGTTTCCCTGATAATAGTCACCAACGACAACTGGTTCCTCTGGAACAAGTGCATTCTGTTTTGGGGATTGCCACTGTGTTACATGATGATTAACCCCTTCATGGATTGGCGCCTCCGTAGCCAGGTGGGCAGGAGCAGCAGTGTGTAGCACATGCTTCTTTATTAGACCGGGGTTCGAGCCCGTGACCACCAAATACAGAGGATGCGAAAAGATCAGGGAGCAATATGGCCTTAGTTGCTAATGCTCCTAAAAACCAAATAACAAACAAACAAACTTACTCTTAGTTGTCACAATCCGTGCTTGAAGTCATGTGAATCATTACTGATGAATAAACATTGTGCCATATACCATCGAGCAGTGTGGTTTTTTGGTGGGGGGGGGAATCTTACTTGTAAATGGAGTCTTACAGTGAATGTGAACAAAAATTAGTTGAAAAATTCCCTAATGCTACTGTTGACTAATAATATTTAACCATCTATGAAAGGCAACAATTTTCAAGGTAATAAAGAAATTTTGTGAGTGTTATATCAGTTTGCAGTAAGGAATATGAAAGGAATGGTTACACACATGATACTCTAGGCGATATTATACAAATGATTTTACAATCTCCAAACTAATCTCTACAGAAACTGAGCATTCAAACGGAGTGCTGAGTTTTTGTAGAGATTAGTTTGGAGATTACAAAAAATCAGTAATGATCTTGAGAAAAATATGGGATGAAGTCTTTCTGTACCCATAAAATGATATTCCAAGGAAAGCAAGTTCTTGATGTGAATCTAGATTCCGAAATCTTTGTAAGATCCTCCAGAAGTTCCAATCAAAACACCCAGTTCTCTTCATTCAATTTTTTAAAAGTGACTATTTTAAGAGTTCAGTGCTACTGATTTTTCATTTATTTGTAATACAGCTTCCAGTGTGCTGACTTGTATAAATTTTTCTAGTATAAAACAGAGTTACAATGCTCAATACATTCTAGATTGTATTTTAATATTTGTAGAAGAATAAGAGAAATTTACCTCAATATGGTACATAGAACACTTCCGTATGACACTTTCCAGAAATTAAAACAAATGTAAAATTAACACAGAATGATTACAGTAATAAATTAAAAACAACTAAAAACAATTTAAAAAGTTTAATGTAAATTTTGCAAAAATGATTTTCCTTCCTGAAGCTGACAGTGCTTTTCGACCATATGTCTTTTGACATATGGTCAAAAAGCAGTTCCTTCCTTCCGTTTGACCATATGTCAAAAGACATATGGTCAAAAGGAAGTTGTTTTTAATTTATTACTGTAATCATTTTGTGATAATTTTACATTTGTTTTAATTTCTAGAGAGTGTCATACAGAAGTGTTCTACGTACTATATTGAGGTAAATTTCATCTACAAATAAATTTTTCTAATCTGTGGGCCGAAAAAAATTCCCTCTGATTTTCATTTCCCTTTTTCTTGGTAATTTATCCTTTAAATATTTCTGTTTTAACTCATGCTTTTACAAAGTTTTCTCATGGAAAACTTTCTGGTTTTTAAAATTCTTCTTGCAGTATACCAGTGACTGGCATTTTATGTATAGATTAACATAAAATTTATTTTATTATTATATGCAACTTTTTATTTTCTGTAATTATAAATTTTTTAAATTTCACAGTCTTGTGTCTTTTTGCATATTATTTTCAATTAAACAAAACTTTTATTAGTTATATTGCTAATAAAAGTGTTGCTGGGTTAGTAATCTACTTACATAGTTTCTATATTTTTTGTGTGAATAAGATAGTGGAGTATGAAGTGAACACTGAATATAGAAGCAGTAGTTGCACAGTCAGCCTGATGCCAGATTGCAGAAACATTGAACATGGAAGTATGGTTCTGTTACCTCCACTTCACATAAATTTGGGGTTTGATGAATTATTTTGTAAAATCCTTGAACAAAGATGAAGACTAATTCACTTATCTGTGTGGTAAATTTCCAACTCTTCCAGAAACAAAACTTAAGAAATTTCTGTGGGTCTTTAGATAAGGAAATCAATGTTGGATGAGCAGTTCAAAAGAACAGTAAAGACTGTTGAAAATGAAGTGTGGATGCCTTGAAAGATGACTAGTGACTTTCACGAAATAATGAAGATCAAAATTATCAACACATGACCAGCATGATCAGCAAAAGCAGATAGGTATATAATTAGCTTGAAATTTCAGAGACTAATTTCTTGAAATTCTTACAGCCTTTTGGCTGTGAGGAGGAGGATTTCATAAAGATATCAAGGAAATTGGGGGGGGACATGTTTTATAGCAGTTAACCATCATTTTCATGATGGCTGTTTGCTATATAATATGTAGTAACAAAAGATGTATATTCCACAAAGAAAGTTAAGATAAATTAAGATAGATATTAATTTCACATCGGTATACTTCTTTTGTAAGGTTTTTTAAATATTAACTTGTTCCCATTCTGACTCAATTTCCCAACATTTGAACAAAATTATTGTCAACAATCAAATCAGAAATTAATTCCTGATAAAAGTGATATGAGGTAAGTTGCTTGAAAAAAAGCACTTGCTGTTTTTAATATTAGATTAATTGCTGATTTGATATTTGATAAATTTAAATTACTGAAAAATTGCTTTTCAGAAATTTAAAACTTGCAAACACAGATACAAGATATAGAGCAGTTATTGAAATATTTCTAGACAATAAAAAATATCAAAATGATTACAATGAAAGAAACTTATGGAATTTTTTAATGAAAAATTCAGCAATATATAAAAATGTGCTTTTTTTTTTCTGCTTGTTATTTTCAATGAACAAAACTTTTAAAAAGTCCTTTTAAAGCTTTTAAAATTTTAAAACTGCTGTAAAAAAGAAAATGTTATTATCATGAAACTACAATATCTTCCATTTTCAAATTTATAAAACTAATAAGTGCAACCATCAAATGATATGATGTAAACCATTTCTTCAAAGCTTTAAACAATTTCAATAACAGTGGCACCTCCTCAGTCAGCATATTCCATGAAATATGTAACTCTGCATTAAGCAACCATGCCAGTTTCAAAATTTCAGGTAAGGCTTTAGAAGGGCAAACATCAAAGCCACTAATCTCGAACAGGAGATTAACTATCCAGTTAGTAAATAATTGTAGCATAGCCAGATGCTAAAGATGCAAGCAATCAAAACGTATACTTCATATTGTTTAAGGATTTTCTTTTTACAAAGTTCATTATTCGTTCTATAATTCATCTTAATTCAGCAACCATAATTCACCCACCCACCCTTCAGGGTGGGTGGGTGAATTATGGTTGCTGAATGAGGAGGACTTGTAGACTGCAGCTAATTCAAAAAAAAAAAAAAAAAAAAAAAGACAAAGTAACGTGTGTGGCAACCAGCTAATCAGTAAAGATTTAAAATGGATTTCTAACATTTACAAATAATAATATCTTATTATTTAACAGAAATGCAAAACTCTTATCATAATAGGATATTTAGAAATTCCAGTATTACTTTGCACTGTTATTCACTAATTAATTGAAATGATTCTAAAGTATTTTAGCAGATAATTTTAAGTTCAGTTAATTGCTAAAAAAAAAAATAAAATAAATATATATATATATATATATATATATATATATATATATATATATACACACACACACACTTCTGAAATCTTTTCAGTATGTTGGTGAGAGCGAAAGAGGAGTACGCCAGTGTTTTCAAAGAGCCAGAAACTCTGCACCTTGTGTAATTTTTTTTGATGAACTTGATGCTTTATGTCCCCGTCGTTCTGATGCATTTGAGGTAAAATATTGAAATAGCATATGCCAGTTTGTACAGTCAACAAATACTAAAAAATGCATGATTGTGAAAATACTTATACAAATTATTTAATTATAATTTAAATTAAGATTGCTTTAGCCATTTGGCTGTTGTATGCTGTTTTACTGTATAATGATTCTGGGATGTTTTTTTAAATTGATTTTTTATTTATTATTTATTTTTAAAAGTTTTTCTGTTTTGATGCCAGTGACTAAAATTGTAAGGAAGCATTCTTTATTAGTATTAGTAATGGCCACATGGTGCAAGAAAGCCTATGGCTTATGCTGCACCAGCCAAAAAATAATAAGAATAATAATAATAACAAAATAAAATAACAAAAAATACATAAAATAAAATAATAAGAATAAAAACAAAATAATAATAAGAAGAAAATTAAAAATAATAAGAAAAATTAATAAGAAAAAAAGAAATGGACAACCTATGCATTTCCCTCCTCCCTTAGGTAATCATCCAGCTGACCATTGAATTTCCCTAGACTGTCAGCCTCTACCACCCATGTAGGTAATTTATTCCAGTAATTTAAAACTCGCTGGCTAAAATAAAACAAAACTTCCTGCAATCCAGTCTAACAACTCCTCCCGTAACTTGAGATTATGGCCTCTAGTTCTAGAATCATTTATAACCGTGAAAATTTCGTCCTTATTCCTTTTGCTTATGCCTCTCAGAGCCTTAAACACCTCAGTCAAGTCCCCTCTAAGGTGCCTAGTTTCCAAGCTCTGCAACCCACATATTTGAAGTCTTTCCTCATATGGACGCCCTTTTGCCAATCTCACCAGGCAAGTTACCCATCTTTGGATCTTTTCAAGAAGAACAATGTCTTTCTTTAGGTGCAGTCTCCATACTTGAACACAATATTCCAAGTGTGGTTTAACAGTAGCTTATATAATGGGATTATGACATCCTTATCCCTACTAGCGATTGTTCGCTAAATCATCGATAGGACACCATGGACCCTCCTTGCAACCTGTCTACAATGCTCGGAGAACTTTATATCTGACTGTATCGTAATACCCAAGTCCCTTTCCTCCACTACTGGCTTTAGTTCAACTCCGCCAAATGTATAAGTTATTTTAGGGTTAATGTTTCCCAGGTGTGCAATACCTTACACTTTGCTGGATTAAAGCAGAGCTGCCATTTTTCTGACCATCTCTGAAGTCTATCTAGGTCATTCTGAAGAAGCTCTGCTTGGCAGCAATCATTAACTACTCTACCAATCTTTACATCATCTACAAATTCAGATTTTACGCCCTCTATCCCTTCATTGATGTCATTTATGAAAATAAAAAACAACAATGGTCCTAAAACTGATCCTTAGGAACCCCACTTCTAATATCAATCCAATCTGAGGAATAACCATTTATCACAACTCTCTGCCTCCTGTCCTGAAGCCGCCCTGCTATCCATCTAAGGATTTTTCCTGTGATTTCAACCTGTTCCAGCGCTTATAAAGTAACTGCTCATGTTGGACTGAGTCAAATGCTTTGCTGAAATCCAAATAAACAACATTCAAATTATTCCCTAAGTCCAGCTCTTGATTGACCCTGTCAAAATTGCTAACCAGATTAGTTAAACATGATTTGCCCTTTACAAAACTATGCTGAGTATCCTTCAGAAGTCCATTTCTATATAAGTGATCCTGAATTCCACCCTTGATCATAGTCTCCATGATTTTTCCTACTACTGAAGTTAGACCAACCAACCAGTAATTTCGCACTTCACTCTTAGAACCGCCCTTATGCATTGGAGATACATTGGCACTTTTCCAATCCAATGGAATCACTCCCAAGTCTAGTGATGCTCTCATAATTAGCCTCAATAGTTCAATGCACTCACTTGTCCCCTCCCTTAAGACTATAGGGTAAATGCTATGAACCCCAGGAGCCTTACTGGCCTGTAAGCCCAAAAGTTTTTTCATTAAATAAACATGTGAAATTTCAACATCATTAATTACATTTTTTTTTCAACTTCACTCCCAGAATTTCTCATTGACATGAAGGGTTTTTCTTCTGTAAATATCGATGCAAAGTAACTGTTGAGTTCATCTGCAACTTCAGCTGAGGTATCTGATACTATCCCACGTCCATTACATACGGGTCCAATCTGGTTTGTCTTTCTCTTCTTTGCATTTATATATATGTGAAAAATTCCTTATCCTGCCCCCTCTTTTCTCTCTTTGCCAGCCTAACCTTTTCAATGGCATTATTACAGATCAATTTGTAGCTGTTACAGGCTTCAGTACTTTTTATTGTGCTGTAACTTTTCCATGACATCTTTTTCGGCTCAAGTAATTTGGCAACTTCATTATTCATCCAACTGGAATCCTCCTCACGGAGTATTTTTTTAATGGTATATAAGCATTCAAGGCTTCTGTGATTAATGTTTTAAAGGTATATCATAATTCAATTATATTCGCTCCCTGTAAGATATCTACCCAGTTAATAGAGGCCATGTAGCACCTTAAGGCATCATAATAGTAGTAGTGGCATGTGATGCAAGAAAGCAAATGTATGAGCTTATGCAGCGTCAGCCAAAAAAAAAAAAAAAATCACACCATTCCCTCCAAATGCTTGTCCAGTTCCTCCTTAAATTTATTCAACCTATCAACTTCCATAACAACAGATGGAAGTTTGTTCCAGCAATTAACCACCCGCTGGCTAAAGGCAAATTTCCGCACATCTATTCTACCTCTGTCTTTTCTTAATTTGAATTTATGCCCCCTTAGGTTTGTAATCTGAACAAGTGGAAGGATCCCATCAGAATTCAGCGTGCTCAACCCATTCAAGGCCTTATATACCTCAATCAGATCACCGTGCAGGTGCCTAGTCTCCAGCCACTGCAATTTGCAGAACTTAAGCCTCTCTTGGTAAGTTCTGCAAATTGCAGTGGCTGGAGACTAGGCACCTGCGCGGTGAAATTTCCTTTTCTGAAATTAATAACCCATTCCTTTGCCTTTAACTACTACTACCTCTCTCTCTTCATTGTCCACCATAGAACTCTGTGATCACTTCCTGCTACTGGTTCCTGTACTGTCAGCTCCAGATGTCATGAACCAGATGACATAATAATGTCATCTGGTTCATGATTGATGATGAGGTCTAGGGTATTCTTTTCCCTAGTAATTTCCTGACATGTTTATGCAAATAACAATCATCTAGTTGATTTAAAAATTTTGTCCCCCATGTGGAGTTTCTTTCCCATTTGCTCCAGTCAATTAGAGGCAAATTGAAATCACCCATAATAAGACATTCACACTTACTTGCCCATTCCATTTGCATGTAGAGGCTCTCATCATAATCTTCACAATCACCTGGCCTGTAGATTACTCCTACTCTTATTATACCTTTGCTTCCAACTATTTCACACCATACAGATTCTATACTAGCATGCGAAACGTCTGAATCCCGGAAAGCTTTCGTCGCACTCAGGCTAAGAAGCATGACCCCCACCGCCCCTTCTATCTTCCCTGTCCTTCCTAAATACTTTATACATACCTTACTGAAACTCATCATCTCTTATCTCCTTGTGGCACCACGTTCCTGTAAGCCCTGTTATGTCAGCGTTACTTATCCTAACCAGCAGTTTGAATCTACTCATTTTATTTATGACACTTCTGACATTATAGTAAAGTGTTCTTGTCACTAAGTCTTAATTGTTTATACATCACAGATTTTGATTGGATAAATGTTATAATTTGTTGAGGATGATGTCTTAGTCCTGATTAATTATTATATTGGCTGATAGAGAGTTTTGACTGAGAACAGAAAGTGATATCATAAATGCTTTCCACATTATATCATAGAAATGATGTCTTTAATCCAAAAATGCCCCAGAGTATTTCAGCCTTATTATTGTCCAAACATTCAGCCTATTAGGAGTTCATATGCCATTTACCGTACACTCTCTATGTATTAGATTCTATTAGTCATTTCTATTTTCAACTATATAAACCTGTTAAGCATGCAAAATTTCAAAATTACTTATGCACACATACTTCTCGTATATCATGCATTTAAATACAGTGAAACTCATTTATATTGAGATCAGTGAATCATGCTTATTATAATCAATATAAAATAGATATACAGTCGGACCTCTCTTCAACAAACTTCCTATAGTGAATTTTTCTATGTAGTGAACTTTTTTTTATAATTTCCCTTTGGTCATTACATTGAAAATAGTTTCTGTATAACAAAGAAAATTTCTATATAATGAACTAATTTTGAGAGACCTGGGTGCGCATAGTTTGCACCTCTGGCCTTCGGGCAATAGAGCTGATGCTGTAGAAAGCATGAATTAAGAGCTAAAAGGATTAAGAATTATTCATTTAATTTTTAATAGCTAAAAGCTTTAATTCTTAACAGCATTCCAAAATTTAATGTTGCCCGTAAAGCATTTACTGTACCGATAAGTCGTGCTGGGAAACTGTTATCTATGTGTCCACAGCCATTGGCAAAGATTAAGGAATATTCCCGACATGGACATTGGCTCTGGTCAACCTGTTTTCTATTTCAAGCACCCTATTAGAGAATTGTGAGAGAGTGATTTTCCTTTATCCCGGAAATTCACCTGCTGTTTTGCAGAAATGAGTCATCCACACTTTCACTAAATTTCACTTGTCTCTGTATGGTAGGTACAAGTGGTCCGTAAATCAGTTTTATTTTAGCTGCTGTATAAGTAACCTTACAGTGTCTAAGAGGAAATCCTTGAGTATAGTGGAAAAAGTGGAAGTGCTTAATAGTGTAGATTGGGGCATTAAAAAAAAAGAAATTGCTTTAAAATTGGATATCCCTGCCAGTAGTGTGTGAACCATTCTGAGAAACTGTGTTTTGATTCTCAAACTGTTTGAGGAAATGGGACCCAGTCGGAGGCTTGTGAAATTATGCATGTGAAGATGTGGGTGAAGTTGATTCGAGACCAAAACATGCCGATATCAGAGCCATTAATAAAAGAAAAGGCTACGGATCTTTTCTTTTATTAATGCTTAATCTAAAGGAGTATGCATCTTTTCTGGGGCATAAAACTTTCCAAGCCAGTTCTGGTTGGCTGAACAAATTTAAAAAGTGCCATGGCTTACTCGAAAAAGTTGTTTCTGGTGAAAGTGGGGTTGTAATTGAAGAACACTGTATCCATTGGAAAGAAACAGTTTTGAAAAAAATTATGGAGGACTATGAGCCCAAAGACATTCAACGTTGATGAAACAGGTCTATTTTTTTTTTTTTTGTAAATGTTTGCCGAACAGGACACTGAATTTTAAAGATGACAAATGTTTAAGTGGTAAAAATAGTAAGGAAAGAATTACAGTCTTGGTTGGTGCAAATATGGCTGGTAATGAAAAACTGAAGCTTTTAGTAATAGACAAAATAAACAACTCCGATGTTTCAAAGGAGTAAAGTCGTTAGATTTGGACTACAACTACAACCAAAAATTTGGATTACAAGTGAAATTTTTGAACAGTGGATTTTAAATTTCGATTGAAAGATGACGAAAGAAAACAGAAAATCGCTTTGATTGCCAACAACTGCCCTCCACACCTTCACTTGGTAATTTCGAAATTTACAAGTGTGAAGCTTGTTTTCTTCCCTCTGAATACCTCGTCTAAACTGCAGTCAATGGACCAAGGCATTATCAAGAATTTGAAAATGCACTACCAAAGGTGCATACTGAAAAAAATTATACTGAGAATAGAAATGAACCAACTAACTTATAGATTTGCGGACATGCATATCAGAGTTGGCAAAAATGTGGAGTCAAGATGTGATGGAAACAACAATTAAGAATTGTTTCGCAAAAGAAGGTTTTGCTAAAACGCCAATTAACAGTGATGAGAGGGATGAACTGCTACAAGATATTGAGCAATCGTGGGACGAACTCCAAGCGAGAGATTTGATCACTGTTGAAACTGTTCTTGAAGAATTTTTAGGAATTGATAATGATGTCATAGTAGCTGAATATCCGAGTGACTCCCAACATTTTGGAGAGTATTCAAAGAACTAGTGACAACATCAATGAAGAGATGGATGAAAATGGGGGCAACGAAGGCAACATTAAACCTTCCAAACATGAAATGTTGGCAGCTTTGAAACTTTGTGTAGAGGCCTTCAGTGTGAAGAAAATGTGCCAGAAAATATATTTGAGTGCACAAACATTGTTATGAACGATGTACAGTAAAATCCAGTGAACAACAAAAAATAACCAAATATTTTACGACATGATTCTTAAAAGTATACTAATATATTGTGCACATCATGTAAGTAGTCATTTCTTAATGCGTGTATTAATAAATTAATTGTTTTAAAATGTTAGAAAATTTATTCATTCCCACTTATCTCTGATTTATTTCTCATATTTTACTGCATTTGTGAATGTTGAATTACAGTATTTTTCATTGTTGAAAAAGTCATTCTGTATAACGATTTTTTTAAAGCGAACGATCAATTTTGTTATATATGTAGGTCCGACTGTACATTGCAATATGTACTTTTAAAAATTAAAATTCTCCCTTTTGGATTGCATTATTTTACAGTATATTGGATTTTAATTGTGCATTATTAAAAGTACTTTAAAATCACTTTGTTATGGTACAGTATTTAAAAGTCAATGCCACACCAGTATTTTTACAACTTAAAAAGTATGTAATTTATTTTCATGAAATTTATAAATGATATCCTTTATTTTATTAAGATTAACCTGAAATTTAGTTGATGCTATTGATTTCTTAAAATAATGATACATTTTTAAAACAGATGGCATCTTTGTATTAGGTACTACTTAGACCAAACATTCATTACCTTCTTCTTCCTCACTGTTATCTTTGATAATTTCTGGTTATTTAAAGATATCAGTAATGCCCTCATCTGTTAGAGGTTCAGTTGTCACAACTTTTTCATTCACATTTGTATAGTTGTCAACTTATGGCACATCAGTAACTGAGTTATAATGCTTCAACCACGTAACAATGGAATATCATCATTTTCTTCAGGTTCTTTTTCTAAAGCTGTTTTTGATGTTCTAAGATTAACTTCATTCCATTGTCATTCATATAGCAGACAGCATCAAGCTGGATATTTGATATGTCTCGCTTTTCAACTGAATGTATGAATTTTCAGGAGTAATAGTTTCTAAAATGGCACTTAAAGCTTCTTATAATGCCTTGATACATGGGTTGAGTTTGAGTTTAGTGGTAAAAATATAAAAATTGATGTTGTAAAGTTGGAAAGATTTGAATATGATGAGTGTATATATATATATATATATATATACAAAGTTCAGTGTCCCACTTATATATTTCTTCTTCAAAAATTAGAATGTCATCCAGCCTTTTTTATTCTGTTGGTTGGTAGTTGACTGGATGCTTTTTACCTTTAAAAGCACCTAGGATTCTTCAATTTGCCTATCACTAGAAGCTGTCTTTTTTCAGTTCCAACATTTGAACAAAGTAGGACTACTTATTGATCTTTAGTTAGTTTTTCACCTTTAAACTCATGGGTTATGTCTGGGAGGACTCTATAAAACACACCAGCTTCATCAGCATTAAATATGTTACTCTTGGTGTAACTTTTCTTAATTTGGGCAAACACATTTTCAACCCAGTCATAAGGCACTTCTTTGTTTACATTGCTGGCTTCACTGCTTATGTTACACTAAAAAGTATGATTTCTCCTCTTAAATCTATCAACCCACCCATTGTTATGCACAAAATCTGAATGTCCTAATTGATGAGTATATTTCTGTTCACTTTAAAGCAACTAAGAAGAGCATCCTTTCCATCATACCCATTTATTTTATTTTTTTTTCAAAGGTCTACGCAAGGACCAGTAAACAAGTAAGGTTTTAACTAAATTAAGTTTGCTCGATGTTGCATTAAAAAAAATAATAATAATAAAAAATGGCTTCAAATGGATGTTGCATTAAAAAAATAATAATAATAATAAAAAATGGCTTCAGCCATTTTTTATTATTATTATTATTGAACACTGTAGCACAAGTTTTCTCCAATAACCTAATTTATTTTTGTGCACCTTCTTGCATCTCATATACAGGAACTCCCCGTCTTACATAAGAGTTGCATTCCACAGAAAGCTGCATAAGTCGGATTTTACTTAAGTCGGAATTTCCCCCGTGCTTGCAGAATTGATTGACTCAAAAAAGAAACGTTCGATGAACATATAAATAGATTGTATTTATTCAATTTTTTTATCTCATGCACAGGAAAATTACAAAAGCGTGCAATTTAAAAAAATTCAAAATTATAAAATTACAAAAAAAAAGAGAGGAGACAGGCATAACATCAGTAAGTTTTACCCCTCGAGCATCGTTGCCAGAATCGACGTTTTCGGCTAATAAGTATGCTGCTGCAGAGGTTGTGGGTTGTGGAGATTTAGAAGGGGTCAGCCACTCAACTTTACGAAAGAACATATTAATGGATGACTGGAGGGTGCTTTTTTTCTTTTCATCGTAGATTTCTTTGTAGCAGTCAAGCATATCATTCACCCCTCTGTTAACTTTTAAGGATCGTTCACTGTCAGGATCCATCTTCTCAAACCTCGCCATTGCCAATGCAATTTCATGGAATGCCATTGCCATCTCTCTGGTGATGAAGCGTCTCAGCTCCTCATTTGGTTCATCTTGAGCTTCGTCAGATTTTCTTCTTTCACTATTGCCGCCTGCAAGTCAATAAGTTCTTCGTTAGATAATTCCTTCTCTTCTTCCTCTATTAACACCTCCATGTCTTTGACAACAACCTCCAACTGAAGTAGCTCTGCAACCTTTACAATATTATCTGTAACCTCTTCGTATGATTCATCTTTTTCAAATCCTTCGAAGCCTTTTACGTGCCGTGGGCATATTTTCTTCCATGTGCGATTTAAACAACTTTTCTACCCAGGCCTTATTAATGTTTAAGATGGCGTGGTAAATATTGTAAGATTTCCAAAAGTCTTTTAACGTAAAATTTTTCTCACTGTCTACTGCAGACAATGCCTGAGCAAATGTTGTGCATAAATAGTATGCTTTTAAATTCAAAGTAACATCCTGATCCATAGGTTGGATGAGTGAAGTCGTGTTTGGCAGTAGAAATATGACTCTCACGTTCGAGTTGAAATCATCTAGTGCGTAGGATGTCCAGGAGCATTATCTAATAGAAGCAAAATCTTGAAAGGAATATCATTGATTTTACAATATTTTTCAACCTCGGGGAATGAAGCAGCATTTAAACCAATCCTCAAAGAGAGATATTGTTATCCATGCTCTCTGGTTCGATAGAAAAATGCACATAGGGTGGCTTTATTGATGTCCTTAAATACACAAGGATTTCCAGAATGGTACATAAGCAGTGGTTTTAATCTGTAATCTCCCACTGCATTAGCTCCAAGCAAGAGCATGGCCCTATCTTTTGATGCCTTGAAACCTGGCATGTGTTTTCCTCTATGGCAATGTAAGTTCGATCCGGCATGTTTTTTTCCATACAGAGCAGTTTCGTCAATGTTAAAAATTTGCTGCATTGAATAGCTGCCTTCATCAATAATTTTTTCCAACACATCACAAAATTTTTCTGCAGCTGCAGAATCGGCACTGGCAACTTCACTGCATACTTTAACATTGTGGAAACCAACATGATGCTTGAACCTATTAAACCACCCGTTGCTTGCCACAAACTTGGGTTGGGGTCTGCTGTACTTATCCTTAATATCTTTATAAATACTTGTTGCCTTTGCTTGAATAGTCATTGGACTCAGGGGCACTCACTTCTGAATCTGATTTTCCAGCCATATTATTAACAGCAGTTCCATCTTCAATATAGCACCTGAACACTGTTTTGTGATCACTGTTGATCCTTTGACATGTCCTTTAAAATAGTATTCACTATTGAAGCAGCACGACCTAATTCCTTTGCAATAGATGACAAACTTTGTCCTGCTTCATACTTCTTAATTATTCATCTTCATTTCTAAATGAATTTTATTTTGTTTCCTGGCACTACCAGCACTTGCACTTTCCGTTGGTCCCTTTCCCTTCATCATTGTAATACTTAAATAGAAATGAAGAGAAGTTTCTGAAAGTTTGTTTTTTATATGATTGAAGATTTCAGTGAAGGGGAACACAATTTCACCATAAAAGCGTAAAAGGTATAAAAGGCATTCCAGGTATCGGTATTATTGCAAATGCAATAAGATTGAGTTTACTACCTGTTTATAATAGATTGCACTTACAGAATAGCCCAATAAACTGGGAAGTGCAAATTATTTTTATTGTTTTATGGTAGTGACCTCCAGAAATGTGTTTTAGAAAAATATCACGAAGCCGTTCAAAATTGATTCTTATAATGGAACAAATCAAGACGATGAATGTGTAGTGCAATTTCCATCATAAAAATGACCTTTTGCAAAGATAAATAGCTTAGTTATACAGCGAAAATTTCAACTTCCGAGGTCTTGGAATGAATTATCAAAAAAAAAAAAAAAAAAATGTGTTATTGGGTTCACATTACGATATATTACTACGGGATGCAAAATACATTTCCACAATTTTTTTAAGTTTGCACCAGCCGGCAAAAACTTATGTAAAGCTGAATTTCCATAATTCAAGTATTATATAAGTCTGGGAGTTCCTGTATTGTGGATATTTTGAAAGGTCCACACATTGCCTACCTGCTCACCAATGAGATCCCAAATACAGTCAAAATGACTCCAAACATCCTTGAGTCTGGACAGTGGGAAACATTAAATAAACAGCAATATATATGTCCACTAGAGCAGTAAGTTTTATTTAGAGTAGTGGAATACTAAGGTGCTCATTGCAAAGGTGCCTCTGCAATATGAGATCAGTGCACTGAGTAGGAAACTTGGTTTGTTCAGCACTCTAAGAAAAATGACTTTCCGGTGCAATTAATAAAAAAACTTATACAGTGTGAAAATTCTTAATAAATAAGTTTTATTAAATTCATATACAATACAAGCTCAATACTACACTAATTTGTTAGCACTTGTTGTTTGAGGATTCTTTCTGAACCCTATCTTCAGACCATAAATGCTATGGGGATATAAAAACATCTTCATAACATGAAAATTACTATGAAATTAATTAAGAAATTACAACTAACATTAAATTAAGGAATGTATACGCTTGCATTGATATAATGTTAAGAATACAGAAGATTTAGAATTTTATAGGCAAGTTAAATATTAAACAGAAACATGGCAATTATACCTACATACACTTTGGAGGACCCGGACTTCTCACTTCCTACATTGTAATACAAACAATGAAAACCTGCCTCGAGCAGGGCTATATGAAGAGAACCTGGCGAGATACAGTTCAGGGTCATCAAGGCCAGATGGACAAATGTCAAATACAGCCATAGGGCAAAGGTTGAATATTGCAAACTGGTTCCAGCTAAAGGCTTGAGCTGGGGATTCTGTTCAAGTTCCAGATGTCTGGGTAGCATACCGTCTCAAAGGGCCTGATGCTGTGCTGCTATTCACCAGGTAGTATTACATGTTATGTGAGGGGGGTATGGAACGTAACAGTTTCTTCGTTTCCTTTTCTACTGTTTTGAAGATGTCAGAATACAGGCTGTCAAATTTTGATCCGTTTTTTTTTTTTTTTTTAATGGAAAGGTTACTGAACAGTTTAATAAAATTGCTTCCTTAAAGGTTTTGTAATTTTGATCTGTGGGAAAGTACAGATGTGTCCTCAGAGATTGCTGCATGGAAAGCTGTATCCGATTCGTCGGACCTCCCATACTGCACATCCTTCCTGTGTTCTTCAAGTGTTGACTGAAGATGACTGTAGGATTCGCCCATGTATATTGGCCCTCTTGGATTACCTTCTGGTAATTAGAGTCTTTGTTTAAGGGAAGATTAACTGCTGAAGAAGGTGGCTGCTCCGTGTATTCTGGCCACTTTCACTATCTTTTCACTGATGCCCCTGGAACATATGAGATACATATGTGGGAGATTGTTCATTTTTCTTCTGGATTCATTGACTTCTTTTTTAGTCTGGTGTGTTACTTTGTTTATCATGTGGAGCGGGTAACTTGTTGAGCCCAAATAACCCAAATAGCTCTCAACAAGCATACTTGTTGAGAGTTCTTTTTGCAGCTCTCAACGATGGTTGCCCACTCCACATGATAAACAAAGTAATAGACCAGACCAAAAAAGAAGTCAATGAATCCAGAAGAAAAATGAAAGATCTTCCCCATATATGTATCCCATATGCCCCAGGCATCAGTAAAAGATAGCGAAAGCAGGCAGCACACAAGGAGTAGCTACCTTCTTCAGCAGCTCATCTTCCTTTAATCAAAGGCTCAGATTTCTAGAAGATAATCCAAGAGGGCTAAGATATGTGCTAAAGAAAAACTTTGGAAATATTTTGAGAAAGATTTGGAAAACAAGTATCGAGAAAGTTAAAATGTTTGGATTTTAATTAGAAATCTCAGAGCATAAGAAAAATCATAACTAAGGTAATCAAAGATGAAAGCATGCAGTTAAAACAAAAAAGAAATGAAGGAGCTGAGGATATCACTGAAGAAGAGAAAAAGGGTTAAAAATGGAAAAAAATTTGGATAGTGTTTATGTTATTGAAGTAGAAGAGACCATGTAAACTATCAAGTATGAAAAAGCATACATACTTGATATTTTCAAGCATACAGTGTACAAGAAATTAGACTTAAAAGCTGGAAGTCACTCTCTGAAAGAGACTCCAGGAGCTTGGAACAGGGCATTTAATACCTTTGTTGGCATCTTTTAATGATGACCTTTTTGGGCTTTCTTCTCACTATGACTGAATTAATCTGCCTCTGGTGAAGGTTATATGACAAAAATATCCAGTTTTTCTCCTGTTGAATTGGAAGAAAAGTTCTAAAAGTAGGGTGGTTCCCCTTCCAAAATCATATATTTGTGTGAGGAAGTGGTGAACATGTTAATTGTATAAATATATAAAAAGGAAAATAACACGCACTGAATATGGAAATTACAGAATTTTACTCCTTAGTATTGATAAAATCTGTGCAAATACCATAGAGAAGAAACTGGAAAAGTCCTATGTTCTCAGAGTTCATAATGTCAATAAGTTTAGCTTTTCTGAGAAATAAAGAATACAGGTTTATTAAATTCCTTTGATAGGAAGACAGATAAAAACAAGTTATAATAAACATACATCGATAGCTTTCGGGCATAGGTTGCCCTTCTTCAGTCAAAAAACGTTGATACAAAATAAATAATAAAGAATGGCCAGTATAGTGGACATGCGAGGTGAACCACATAAGCAGGTGCTGACAATAATTAACAGTTGGAAGGAGAGGCTTTTTGCTGCAATTGCAAAGCTTGGGTTTGCTGTGCATGCCAATGTCCATCATTCAGGAGGATGGCTGCTTAAGTGATGGGATGGACATGATCTCCTTTGTTCTGGTTAAAAGAATCACCACAAGTTGTAATGTGTAGTGATTCTAACCGGATGCGATGGTGGTACTGACATGAATGGTCGATAATCTTGATGTTACTTCAGGGGTAAATGTGTTACTGTGTTGACCAGAAGTCGACTGAGTGCTCGTACCTGGTCGTACCCAGAGATTCTTAGCACCCTCCGCTTCCACTCTGATCCTCTCGCTGCCGTAAGAGGGGGGCGCCTCCGTAGCCAGGTGGGAAGGAGCAGCAGTGCGTAACACACGCTTCTTGATTAGACCGGGGTTCGAGCCCGTCACCACCAAATACGGAGGATGCGGAAAGGTCATTCAGGGAATAACCACCGCATATCCCGGAGCAATATGGCCTTAGTTGCTAATGCTCCTAAAAAAAAAAACCAAATAACAAACAAATAACCGTAAGAGGGAGAGTGAAAGCTGCTGGGGACTGAGGGCCATTTGTATTGTTGTGCTCTCATATGCTGGAGGGTTTGGTCTTTTCCTCTTCACGCTGACCAGGCGTCTTGAAGAGAACCACTCTACACGTTCGTTGTCACCTAAGTGACGTAACAGGGCTTACCATCGAGAAGGTGTGCATGAGTAGATTTTAGGGAGGCAGGCCAACTGGACTTCTCCTAAATCTTCTGTAATAGAGAGATATTGGATCCATCAGTGTTTTAGGCTGAGTGTCTGATAACACACAAGATACCTGTTCCCCCACTAAGCTGGAGCTTCAGCCATCTTCAAAATATTTTTATGGTATGTTTACAATTCAGTAGTTAGCGAAATCCATTTGTAGACTAGTATGACGTCATAACCAAAAACTACTGCAGCAAGTAGTTTTTTTTTTTTTTTTTTTGTTGAAGTGATTGTTTTATTGTTGCATTCTTGAATCAAAGCTGCTTAAATTTTAAGCAATGAAATAGTCTTGTGTGAAAGAATATTCTTTTTATAAAATCTGCAGATTTCATTAAAGTGCATTTTTTTTGTTCTCCATGTTTTTGAACTCCCTCCTTTTTGACACGAGAGGCTTCTTCGGTGCTTCAAAGCTTTTATTCTTGCACAATATTACTACCCACTGCTTACTCTACCGAATCAACGTCAGTGACTGAGTTATTGGCCTTTAGGAAGTGATGTTATTTCCGTATCTTAGTATGAACTTTCTCTACTGAATCAACTTTAGTGACTTAGTTAGCATCGTTAGCCCCATTTAGGAAGTGACGTTATTTGCGTCGTTTAAAATCTAAACGGTCAGCTTTCTTCGTTACCAATCAGTTCATTTCCATTACCAATCGATTCCCACCATATATGTTTTCACATCAAAAATCTAACCACCTATCCTTTTTGCATAAATATGAGCCTTGTGCAATCTCTCCAGGGCTGAATTGATTGACAAGGCTCTCATCATATACTCCCTCCTATCGTGTCTGGCAGAATTGCAGACACTCAAATTTAACCCTAACTCGCGACTTTTTTTCAACATTGACCTGTACTTGTTAAATAAATTTTTGATCTCTTACTCTTAAGGTCATTAGTGCCAACATGAACAACAATATCACCTTTTGTGCCCTTAAAAGATGATATCTGCTCTACATCATCAACTTTTGTCCCTGGCAGACATGCCCTGGTCCTGTACCACCTATCCTTTTTGCATAATATATTCCCCATCTCCCTGACAATAGTCACCTATAGAGGTCTCAATAAATTGGGGATGTGAAAAAGGAGGATCAAAGAGCAAAGTGAGCATTTACATAGTTATTAGCTTGACTTTTGTTCCTAGGAAAATAATGGGTCAGTAGTTGAAGTATTACAGGATCATCTTGAAAAGAATGCAGCTATACAGAAATCACAGCATGGATTTGTTAAAGGGAAATATGGTTGACCAGTCTGATTAGCTATTATGACACAGTAACAATGGAACTGGGTTTAAAAAATAACTGGCATCACGTACTTAGACTCCAGTAAAGCTTTTGACACATCTGCCTGAAAGACTGGAGTACAAATTGGAGTAGCGTGGCACAGGGGTGTCTCTGGTGCCACCATGCTCCAATTTGTATAAGGTACTGCTATGGATAAAGGAATGGTTGTGTGACAGAAGGTGGTTAGAAATGGGCACTGCTTGCCTTGGACTAATGTTATTAGTCCCTCAGGGTTTAGGGATGAGCCATACTGTTTTCAGTATTTATTAACAATAGTGATGAAGGCTTATTGACTAAGTTTGCAGATGATACAAAGGTCTGCAAGGTACTGAATGACATGAATCGAGGTATACTACTATAACAAGACCTAGAAAAATTATCCGATGGGCTAAGAAATGGCAGTTTAGATTTAACATTGATAAATGCAAGTTACTCTACATGGGCAGCAATAATCTCAAAATCATATAGCAGTTGAATGGCACTGCATTCAAGATGGTGAAGAATGAAAGACTATTGGTAATTGTACAGTCCAACAAAGTTTTCTGAGCAGTGCAGATAAGCTGGTAGGATAACTCATGAGGATTCTCTCAATGATATATAGGAATTTTGCCAGAAGGGATAAGGAGGTAATTTTCCCCATTGTATAAAGCATGCAATTTCCTTTATGCAATGGGGTTCGGGTGCAAAGAAGAGCAACGAGATTAGTCAGACACAGAATGTTACTCTTACTATAAAAGACTTCATTCTGCAAATTGCACTGCAGAATGAAGATATTAGGTTTATATATGAAGATATTAAGAAACTAGGCATCTGAGAAGACCTGATTGAAGTGTTTGTCTTTAAATGGATTGAGGAAACCAAATGTTGATGCTATCCTTATCCTTTCTTGGACAACACATGTTATATGAGACCATAAATTTATATTGAAAAAGGATGGTTTTAGGATATATGAGTAAAAATTTGTATTTGGCTAGAGAGTGATTGATTTTTGGAACAAACTTCCAACTGGCATTGTGAAAGTGGGTAGTTTGAATAAATTTAAGTAAGAATTGGACATATCACTAGAGGGGATGAAAAGATGAGTTGGTTTTTTTTTTTTTTTTTTAATGCTGTATAAGCTTGCTTCTTTGAATTATTTTATAAGAATAATAAACTGTCTCAGCATTTTGAACCCTCATTTAAACACACACACATTCCTATGATTTTGATTACTTTCCTTTACAGCACACATTGCTATTCTTTTTGACTTATTATATAGCAAAACACTTTCTTTGATTGATTATCAACATTACTTAACTATGCCACTCAATTTTCACAACTTTGACTTTCTAATTTGCAAAAATTAATTACATTGACTAACTTTTCAACCATTTCAGGTAAATTGTAAACAGGATTAAAATCCTGAGAGTACAGAAGAGCCTTTTCAGCTATCTAAATCAAACAAGTTTAACTATTAGATAAATGTTTACCATTTGTCTTACCACACTACACATTGGTTTCCATTTTTAAGTATTCACAGTATCATAATTGATATTGCAGGGTGGTGCTAGTTCAAGAGTGGTAAATCAGCTTTTAACAGAGATGGATGGACTAGAATCAAGGCAACAAGTGTTTGTCATTGGTGCAACAAATCGACCAGATATAATTGATCCTGCTATGTTAAGGCCAGGTCGTTTGGATAAAACACTTTTTGTCAACTTACCAGAAGCTAAAGACAGAAGTGACATCCTTAGAACTATCACAAAGGTTTGTTTAATATATTTTTATTACAAACACACATTCTTATAAACTGTATAAGAATGTAAAGTATGCAAAAACAATATTTCTTTTTATTTAGTTAGAGCTTCAATCTGGTAATATATGATTGAGATGGATGGTGTCGTATCCATAGATGCTGTTAATATATGATATCACATGGTTAATATATGATATCACATGGATAACAAAACCTAGAATTATTTCAGGAAATATCACACTACATTGGTAATTCTTTTTTAAATGCACTACTTCTATATTGTGCAAGTGTGTGGCTGTGATGTAATACCAGGAAAAACATTATGGTAAATGCATTAATTTTTCTTTACTTACTTTGCTTTACTCATTTTAACAAGAACTAACTTAGTGTAGTGTCTGTTCAGGGTTTCCTTAATCATTCAAACTTCAATGTAAATATCAGCATGCAAAAAAAAAATATCTTTTCATCTTCATATATTGTTAAACTCTGCTTTCTGGTCATAAGAAAGTTTTGGCCAGAATGTTAAATTATAGATAATTACAATATTTTGACTAGCAGACAAGTATTGAAACATGAAAATAAATGGACATGAGTCACATGAATTTTTTCTTTACATAGCTAGAACATCAAACTTTTCAACTGTATTTATACAAAATTCTACAAGTACAGTATCCTTAAGCTCATTTGCAATGATTTTCCATATTCCATTCTTAATGTTATTTATTAAATTATCACTTGCTCTTACTTTATTTTAATACACCTTCACAGTAGCAGAATTTTAATAATATATTGAATGGCAGTTTCTGTTCTGTGAAGTATGTGCTGAATAATAGCACAAAAATATATACAGTTAAGTAAACTAAACTTAAATAAAATAGAGTAAAGTAAACAGTAAAAGGCTACTTACCAGGTGCAGTATCTAAGAGACCCCAAGGATTTTTTTCCCCAGGATTAAAAAATTATTATAAGGAATGTTTAAAATAGTGAATAAAATTTGTTTTACTTTAAAGAACCATTCTTTTGGCCCATCCTTTCTCATAACAGTTCTTCTAATTGCACTTGATTAAGGGTTACAGTTATTTTCAAATAGCCTAAAAACCCAAAAACCACCATTGAAAGTTTTGAGTCTTCAGCCATAATGTACAATAATTCCCTCTCCCCACACACATTTTCTTTTTTTACTTTATTTCAGCTTAGAGTACTTATCTGTATATAGTTTTGTGTTGTTCTTTTTCCTGTGCTTCGAAAGAGCAACAATTGCCAATCAATAAATTTTGATTGGCAATTGTTGAATACCCCTCAATCAGATCACCGCGCAGGTGCCAACTCTCCAGGTGCAATTTGCAGAACTTAAGCCTTTCTTGGTAAGAGCACCCCTTTGTTTCCCTCACCAATCTTGTTGCCCTTCTTTGTACTCATTCTAGCAACTCTACATCCTTCCTAAAATGAGACGTCCAGACCTGTACACAGTACTCTAGGTGTGGCCTGACCTTTGCCTTGTATAACGGGATAATCGCCTCCCTGTCTCTTTTAGTAAAATTCCTATATATCATTGACAAGACTCCGTGACCTGTCCTGGCAGCCCGTCTGCACTGCTCAACAAACTTCAAATTTGACTGCACAATTACTCCCAGGCCTTCTTCACTTTCCACTTCCCTGAGTATAGTACTTGGTACATTTCTCTTCGGTTATTGCTACCCATATGCAGTACTTTGCATTTGTAAATGTTAAACTTCAATTGCCACTTCTCAGCCCATTTTCCCAACTTATCTAGATCCAGTTGGAGTAACTTACTGTCTTTACTGTCATTAACACCCCTGCCAACCTTTGTATCATCTGCAAACTTGACATTAAACCTGATATACCTTCATCAATATCATTGATAAATATACAAAACAACAATGGGCCCAACACCAAACACTGAGGGACACCACTAATAACATTAGTCCACGTAGAGCAGTACCCATTGACCACCACTCTGTCTTCTCCCATTCAACCATCCTTTTATCCATTGTAATAACTTGCCCTTAATGCCATACTGCTCCAATTTGTTCAGTAGTCTTCCATGTGCAACAGTATCAAAAGCTTTCCTGAAATCAAAGTATATGATATTAAAATTATTTTTGGCATTCAGTTCCTCTGTGACCACATCATAATATCCAATCAAATTGGTCAGACAAGACCTCCCTTTAACAAACCCATGGTGTGTCTTAACTATTACTGCAATCTTGTCTATACCGGGGTTCAAGCCCATGACCACCACATACGGAGAATGCGGAAAGGTCAGGGAATGACCACCACATATCCCCGGAGCAACATGGCCTTAGTTGCTAATGCTCCCAAAAAACCAAACAATAACTGCAGTCTTGTCTGGATGGTCCTGCAATGCTTCTTTAACCAGTGATTCCATTATTTTCCCCGGAACCCAAGTTAAACTATCATGTTACCTACATGTTGTGAAGGTACTCTTCAACTTCTATAATCATGTATTTCAAAACCAAAATGGAATGCTGCTGATAACCTTCATGTTTATAAGAATACATTTCATACAAACATAAGTTATTAACAGGACTCTTTACAAACCTGCTGATTTTCATCAGTGTACAGTTTAGTCTTATCTGCATCACTGATTGTGGTATAATTTGGAGAAGTATTGTCATTTAAAGTCAGATATAGTAGATCGTCTAATTTTATATTGGATTATTCCAGCTACATTGCATTTTGAAGTCTCTGTCATTCCCTAACCAGTAATGTAGAATTTTATATGTATTTTAGTATGGATTATTTGAAATGTGCTTACAATAAAATTCAAAGTCTGAATTGGATCTGGCATCTTGTGAATAGTTTATATGATTCAAAAAGACTGCTGAAACCCTACAGGCAAATGTTATAATAAAAATTTGCTAATGTATTACATAATAGTATTGTTATGTGGTATTTAATTCTATTCACTTCTTTAAGAACTGTGTGTGGAATCACAGATAATTCAAGTGTCACATGACAGGTACACTTGTAATCCATTTTGTTTGTACTGGCAGGGCAGGGGGGGGGGGAGAGCTGACTGCTAAAAGGTACAAAATTGTGCAGTTTCCCAACATAGGTGCTATGTGTCTTCAAGTATCAACATCTATGTGTTCAATTTGAGAGAAAATAATAAATATGCTTCCACAAAAAAAAATACTTTCACAATTTTGTTAAGGAATTTACAATAAGGTATGAGAAATCTTTTTCAATTTCCATAATATCAAAGGCTGCCAAGTTTTGTTTTTGCTTCCATAATAGTCATGCAGCTTGACATATATGAATTGTACATTTAAACAAACACTGTATTGTATATCATGTATAATTGCACATTCCTTCCAAAGAAAGTATATCCTTATTTTGGAGTGTAGTTTGCTGTTTAAGATATGTAATCCAAAAAAGGGTGAAACTTCTCTCTTCTTGCACTGCCGCTAGTTCGGACAATTGGTAACATAGATACAAAAGCCAGTCACAAAGAACCTGCATGAACTGTTGACCATTGTGATGTTATTTTAGGGCAGCTGAGAGAGAGAGAGAGAGAGAGAGAGAGAGAGAGAGCCCAGTGTGTGGGTAGGTAGAGCTTTAAAAATTATATTTGATTAGTTGTGAAATTGTACCTTTGCTTGGGTGGAATTAATCAGTTGTGCTTTTGTGCATAAATTAAGTTGCTATTTACAGAACAGATTAACCATGCAGCTGCTTCAGGAGCTTTTCTCTCATTTTCAATATTACTTTGCAAGCCAAGTAAAAAGACGAAAGATATAAAACCACCACTTTCAAACTGAACAGTTCTGACATCCTGAAAATCGGCACTTTTTTTTTTTTTTCCTCCCTTCATTATGCATCACATATTTTAGTATATATTCATATGTATTATTTTCTGTTCATTGCAGCTTCTGTGGGTTATTTCTTTTCAAAAAGAGATGGAAAAAACTGATTTAATTTAACAATTGAGGTAAAATTTTGAAACTGTAATCAAATGTATTTTGTAACTATACTTAAGATACTGGGCATTTTTTTTTTTTTTTTCTGTCAATCTCAGCTGCTCTAAAATGACATCAACTGGTCAGTGTCTCACATAGCAGGAGCAATTTGTGCTTAGTTATGAAGTTTACTCAAAGAGATAACACAAAAAGAGAGAAAATGTCATCCATTTTTTTCTTGGATTAGAAGTATTGAATATCAAATAATATTCAAATATTCTCTGTCCTTTTTTAGAAGTTATGTACAATTATACACAATGTAAGCACTTATTTTTTTAGATATAGATTGTATACACTGAACCGTATAAGGCAGCAAAAATGCAACTTGCCTTGTTATCATATGCGAGACAGTTACGGAATTTCTTCACAGCACAATTGTGATCTTTCTTCTATTGACTAAATTTACTCATTAATTGTATATTTACAAATGTCTGCCACAACAAATCTAAAAGATTTTAATAATTTAAATGAGAATTACAAAACTTCTGCACAGTGTTAATAAGAGTGAATAAAAATTTATGTCGGTTACTTTTAATACTAACGTGTTCTGAACTTACACGTATACTTTGAAGCTGTTTAATTCAAAACTGGTTTATATTGGTCTCCTCCACTTCAAATTAACAAGGTTTCACTGTAACAAGTATGCACTGATTATTGCATTTTATAGACTGTGCTTTCACACTTACTTTGAGTAATGTTAAAATGAAGATTAACATTACAAAGTGTGCAGTTGCCTCTATTTCAGAAATAAGGGCTGTTCAAAAAAAATAGTGATCATATTTTTTCAATCATTTGTCTAAATACAATGTACATCTAAATTTTTATAATTTTTTTTGAAATTGTTTCCAACAATGTAATGCACCTATCTCAATGTTGTGTGTGTGGGGGGGGGGGGATCATTATATTTGATATGGCCTTCATTGTTCTGAAAAGGTGAAGTTATGTTGAAGAAATAATAAATATTTCCCAATGTCAGCTGTACTGTGTAGTGTAGTTTGATTGGTATGCATTGCTGTCAAGGTGAAAAACAAGATGGTGTTGCCAGAATTGAGATAAAAAAATATGCAAGATATAGATATCCTTGCATTTAAAAAAAAAAAAAAAAAAAAAAAAACGAAGACTGTATTTTAGATTTTCTTTTTTTTTACATTAAAAAAAATAAATACCTTTGTATTTGGATTATTCCTTTGGACCGTTGATGATAGTTTTCTGTGCAGTAACTTAAGTCGATACCCAAAATACAAGAAATAAATAAATAAATAAACTCTAAAGTGTGATTTGCCACCAGAGTTCTTATGGGGGATCTATTGCAACTGTAGTACCCAACTTTCCTGCTGCCAGTCATACATTTGGAAGCATACTATGGTGAAAGATAACATTATCTCCAATGGCATTATGAAAGGATTTAAACCAAGTGAACATGAAGCCTATAATGCAATTTATTTATATAATTATTGACCAAATTAATGATTTCTTGCAGATATTTTTCCTAGGATATTCTAAAATGTGGAATCAAAAGATCGGTGAACCCTCTCTCCAGAGAAATTGGGTTCTTTTATGTTAGTAAAGTTTCATACAGGTTCTCAGAATGGCTCTGCACACTATTTAAGTCCTTAGCATAGAAAGAATATGGTCACTTTATAAGCCTTAATATAGTGCTGTGTGTGTGGAAGTTAGTTTTACAGTGCATCACATCTCAGGCCATATCACAAGTCTACTGGCATGTGTTCATCAGCCAGTTTGCATGGTGTGTATGGGGTTTGGAGGGACCTTTATTCCTGCTTGAGATTGGCTAACTACAGTCATAATTGAAGACACCTTTAAGAATTCCTCTGGTCTCTGATGGGATTTGAACCCAGACCTCTTCTAATGAGTGAAAACACCACTGCAGTGTCAGAGGACATGTAAGCTGCTCTATAAATCCTAACCTTACAGCATAAAATTATTAGTTCTGTAGTTTATAGATTAACTCAAAAGGACTCTACTAGAAATTGTATTCTTGATGTTGCCTTGTGACTAAATGTTTTCTTGGAATTTCAGTAGATTTTCCCATTTTTGTTACTGGAAGAAACTTTCTTTTCAGTCAGCAGTTCATTTCATTTATCTTCTTACTTGTTTCCCGTTACATGAGTGTTGGTGCTGTTTCTTCCAGGCCAACTCTGGTCTCTTGACTATCAGTTTGGGATATCCCTGCTCAGGATTTTCTGTCTCAGTGATCTGTTGGATGTAGTATAACTTATATTATTTAACCTTTTTTTCTAATATACTGGGCTTTCACCAGTTTCCAATACTGTTGGGTATGTGCAACCAATGTGAATTTTGTTTCCTTCTTTTTCAGATTCTGTTCATGCAAAACCACCAAATGTTTTTTGTATGGGTCCCATCTCACACATCACTCTTGTAGTGTGTGTTTTCCACGTCTTGCTAACTGCAAGATATGGAAAACATTTGTTCCCTTTGGTTTGAAATCAAGATATAGGCTTTTTTACATCTGGCAAGAGTAATCTCAATCAAGGGTTGCACAGTTTTTCCCCATAGTGAACACAATAAAATCATGTGAACACGAAAAAATATGCCTCAGAATGTTTGTTGCTCTAGCACACGAAATGCAAACATCTCTCACTTTTACTACTGTGTTAATCCAAAGCAAGCTTTGAATTCCAGCTACTGGCCTTGCAAATTTCACATAACAAAGAAAACTTCTTTATTCAAACAATACTATTTCCAAACTCTTGTATCTTTTTGTAAATTACTAAAAATATTGCAGGGAAAAAAATCTAATCCCTTTATTTTTTATTATTAATAAAATTCCTAGTCAGTATCTATTTCTCAATACATGATCATGATTTTCCCCTCTTAACATCTGGAGTGCCTGCCCTCTGTCAGGCCTTAATGATCTTGAACTGGAACTGTTCATGATAAATTACTAACTCTGATCTTTCCAGCCATTTTTAATTGATTATCTTACAACAGCACAATTAACTACATACAGTCCCCCCCCCCCTCTCTCTCTCTCTCAGATGGACAAACATTCTTCATTCCCTGGCTTCAGTTGGATTCTACAGCAGGCTATCTGTATAAATTGTTATTTGGAGCATTAGCAACTAAGGCCATATTGCTCGGGGGGGGGGGAGATATGTGGTGGTCATTACCTGACCTTTCCGCATCCTCTGTATTTGGTGGGCACGGGCTCAAACCCCTGTCTAATCAAGAAGCGTGTGCCACGCACTGCTGCTCCTGCCCACCTGGCTATGGAGGCGGCCTTGCAGACAGCAGCATTATGGATGGAGTAAGAGATTAAACATTTTCTGGAAAGAATTTTCTTTAATCTAAAAGTATGAATTATAAATATCTTTCTTTATGATATAATAGCCACTCTGTTAAGTATGTTATCTTATTCTCTTTTAAGTAAAACCTAGATATGAGGCAAGATATGAATATAGCACTCCTTATATTATTATTTATGAAGCAAAATATCAATATGGTACCCCTCATATATTATTTATAATTAAATGTTAACCTGGTCATCCTGAGGCACCTCTCCATCTTACCTGTCTGCCCAGTGCTTCCCATGATTGCAATATTAGTACACAACTGCTTATAATACTTCAGATTTATTTTATTTTGTAAATTTTGGAATAAAATTAATTATTAATACCTTCACTTAAATTCTTAATTTTTTTCCCCCACTTGTAAAAAAGTTTTATAGTAGATTTGATTATCCTTTCAGAAATGAGTATACCACCAGAATGTTTTTCATCTATGAAACTTGCATTCCTTTTAAATTTATTTGCAAGTACAGTCAGTCCTCGTATAACACATGTTTACACCACACAAATTCGATCATACACGATTTATAAATAGGAGAACGGTATCATGTATAACACGAACTGAATTTGCTTATGCATGATTCGCCTATGTTTACAAAAAATGGCAGTCGAACACGGAATTACCCCAACTGAACGCAACACGATAGGAATGAAGATAAGATTCTGAAAATGTATTTGTTTTTTATATCAGTGAAGGGGAAACACATTTCACCCTAATAATGTAAAAACCCCCACAATTCCAGGTATCGGTATTATCACAAATGCAATTAGGTTGAGTTTACTACCCGTTTATAACAGATTCCACTAGCAGAAACGCAACTGGAAATTTTTGTTTTTATTGTTTTATGGAAATTAAAAATTGAGGTATTAATAGTTTGTCTCTGCCTTTACAGTGTTGTTTATTCAGTTGCTACATGCTCCAGCTTTGTTTATGTGTCAAGCGTGCCTCCTCATTTTGTAATTGTGCTTTATTCCCTAAAAATGAGTAAAATACTTAAAAGGTGTGAAAAGGAAGCATCCTGGTGAAGATACTACAGATTCAGAGAAACAGAAAAGCAATGTCGATAGACAGAGGCGGACCCGGGAAAATTTGTAGCGGCCTCATACTAGCGTTTATGGCCAAGATCACACTGGCCTCCAGCCCACCGGGGTTTCCATAATAAGGCTTATGGCCAGTCCGTCTCTGTCAATAGAGAAAAAATATGAAATTTTGAAACACTTTGAGTTAAATGAAAGACCATGTGATATTTCATGTGCTACAGGCCTAAATGAGGCAATGCCGAGAATTACAAAGGATGCAGAGAAAATAAAAACAACTTTCATAGCAGGAACAACTCTGTAATTAAAATCTATTAGATCAAAACACAAAGAATTGGAAGAGATGGGACGGCTGTCATCTGTTTGGATAGAAAAATCAAACAAAGAACAAGTTTGCTTACGATAGAAGCAAAAGCTTTAGCAATATTTTATTACGTAATAGTTGTAATAAAATACTTAGGTATTTTATTACAATTATTTATTGTGTTTGGTAAAGTTTTGTTTACAAATGTGTGTTCAATCTTGGGTGGTCGGCACCTAACCCTATTTTTCCCATAGGGCCTGTTATTTATATTGCACGAACTTGCATTGCACGAGGGTTTCTAGGAACACAACTATCGTGCTATACGAGGACTGACTGTATGCGGATGTTTTTATCTGCTGATTCAAGTTTTGTAAGTGTAACCGTATAACCTCAATGTCCTTTATGTCACTTGTTTAGAGAGGTCCTGGTTTGAATCTTAGACTTTTTCAATTACAGCTGTAGTTAGCCATCTCATGTGAAAAGGGTAGGATATTCCTTTGAGTTAATCCATGTTTTTCAGCTCAAATTCTTGGATGCATCCTTTTATACACATAATACATGATAAATCATATGAATTGGTGCTCTGTGACAACATTAATTGATGCACAAAAAGATCCTCCAAAAAATTAATAGCATAATCTCAATTCTTTCCTCCAGAGTAAGCAGATTTTCCAAATTACTGTACTGAAAATAAAAGCATTGTTTATTTATTTATTTTTTAAGAAAACCCCAAACACTAGAGGTATTAGAACGGATAGTACTTAGTACCGTGCTTGGGTTGGAGGTTGAGAAGACGAAAGAAGATATTTGTTGACATTAGACTTGAACATCTGTAGACTGTAATTTTCAGGAAATACATATGAAGGAAGGTTGATCCAGAAAACGGTGCTTGAATGAATAAACGAGGAAGATGTAAAGTTGGTTCTGTGAGTCTGACGTTAGACAGTAAATGGATGTTGGTTGGTGGCGGCACGTATTTGGACTGTTTTGAAAGAGAGTAGGAGTTATAGAAGCCAATTCAGCAGAACAGTGCCCATGGAAGTATCTGTAGAAAAGGCATACAGCAGAAACGGTACACCTATGAGACAGTGAGTGGAGAGATTCTGTTAGAGAGGAGTCATTAATTAACCTAACTGGCCTCTTCTGAATGGAATCTAGAAGCCTGAGAGAAGTTCTTGGGGGCACCGCCCAGATGTGGGAACAATATTCCATAGTAGGGTGGATTTGCGATTTGTACAGAGTGAACAGCTGTTTGGAAGAAAAGTAACGCCGAGAGTGAAAGAGAAAACCAAGTTTTTTAGATGCAGAGGAAGCAACATTTGTAATATGCTTGTGCCAAGAGAGATTAGAAATCAGAGTAATCCCCAAGAGAGATTAGAAATCAGAGTAATCCCCAAGAGAGATATATCATTTTGCCTAGAAATTGGGGTGTCACCAAAGATAAGCATGGGAGGAGAAGAATCCTTTTTGCTAGATATAAGACAAGACTGAGTTTTAGAAGGATTGAAATCAAATAAGTTGTCTTTGCCCCACTGGAGAATTACCTAGAGATCGGCATTTAAGGAATTGGTAGCAGATTTTCGAGAAGTTGAAGCTGATTGAGCAGGGCAAGGTTTCTGAAAATGGAAAGCGGAATGCAATGTGCTATCATCGGCAAAACGATGGATAGAATTTCCAGTCAATGGAAGATAGTCATTAATATACAAGAGGAAAAGAGTGGGGGAAAGAACTGAACCTTGGGGGACACCGGCATTAGTGGAGAAGTTAGAAGACAGAGAGCCATCTACCATCACCCTCAGTGAGCGATCAGAGAGAAAACTGGATAACCAATTACAAAAAACAGTTGGCAAACAATAAGATGGAAGCTTGTTTAGAAGACCTTTATGCTAAACACGATCAAAAGCCTTTGAGATGTCAACAGCAACTGCTTGTGTTTCCCCAAACTTTTCCATTGAATTTGTCCATAAATGGGTAACATAAGCCAGAATATTACCAGTGGAATCCATACTGGCGATCGTTATCAGACGGAAGGTTTCTACGCCATTTAAGAGTTGGCGGTTAATTGATTTCTCCATTACTTTAGAAAGAGTAGAAGTAATTTCAATGGAAGATAATTGGATGGGAGGGATTTGTCACCCTTTTTAGGAACTCTACTTATGAGCAAATTTCCAAGCAGAAGGAAAAACACCTTTGGAATAAGAAAGTGAAAAAAGCGGCAAAAAACAGGAGTAAGTTCAGGAGCACAGGTTTTGAGAACAAGTGGAGAAATACCATCAGGACCTTGAGCTTTCTTAGCATCGAGATTCGTCAAAATCCTTCTGACATCCTTTTGACAGAAGACCACAAGGAGCATTGAATGGAATGTGTTGGGAATGGTAGGAGGTGTTTTACCAATATCATTAATACAAGAGTTGGAAAAAAAATGGGAAGTAGCAGGTCAGCTTTATCCTTGGCTGAAGTGACAAAAGAACCATCTGGTTTTGACAGAGGTGGGAGCAGAGATGGGCAAAAGTTGCAGCCAATAGCTTTGGCAAGAGACCAGAATGCTCGGCTACTATTAGGGCAAGAAGCAAGTTTTCTACTTTTAGCCTGTTCAAAATCTAGTTTGGACTGATTAATGACTGCTTTACAATTGTTGCGAGCTTTGGTGTAGGCAGAAAATATAACTGAAGAATTGGAAACAAGCCAGTTACAATATGCAACACTTATCTCTTGAACAGACTTAGCGCATTTATTGGAAAACCAAGGTTTAGATAAAGGATGAGATTTTAATGTGGAATAAAGGATTCCATTCCTACAAGAATAATTTCACGACACGATCAGAGCAAACGTTGACAGGTTTTGAAACACTAGTCCGACCAAGGAAAAGAAGAAAAGAAATCTCGCAGGTCATCCCATTTTGCATTCTTGTAATGCCAAACAATACAAGGTTGGGAATAGCCATGAGAAAAAAAAGCTCCATTAGAGAAGAGACAATCACCAAGTTGTCATCTGAGGTACCTAAAGGACCACTCGCTTCGACCATGTACCTAGAAGGGTTGTTTGTGAGAAAAAAGATCAAGCATATTGGCTGTATTGTTAGGATTGTACGGTATTCTTCTAGGTAAATGTACAATCTGTGCGAGTTCATTAGAAATTGCAAAAGCATCAGCTTCTCGATCAGCTGGGTCGGTGTGTCTAGAAAACGGAAGCCAGCTGGAGTTGTGAATGTTAAAATCACCAAGGAAAATTACCTCACTGTTAGAAAAGTTGGACTGCAGGAAGTCAAGTTGCAAAAAGAGGAAGTCAAAGAGTTCCAAGTGATTAGTAGAGTTGGGAGAATGGTAGAGACAGCAGATGAATTTGACACAATGAGGTAGTGAGATTTTAAGCCAGAGAAGATCAAAAGAGGAGATTCCACATTACCAATTCTCTGACAGGGAAGATCGGAATGGACATATGCACAAGTGCCATCTTTGATCCGAAAGGAATCATAGAGCGAATAATTTGAGATGAGCAGTATTTGAATCAACCAATAACTGAGATTCTGTCAGAAAAAGTACATGGGTTTTGGCAGACTGCAAGTGGAAATGGACATTGTTGAGATTAGAATTGAGACCACGTATATTTGTGAAATGAACAAGGAAGTGTTTGGGAGGTTTAGATCTTTTCGCAGATAAGCTTACTCTATTAGTTTGAGAACTCATAGTGTATTCAATGGTATGAAAAAGTTGGGGGGGGGACATGCTGTATGAAGTAATGAAAATTTTAGATATCGCATACATATGGTAAGAATATACCCAGATCCTTGACGTAACGTTGCCTCGACAATGCCCCATGCATACACACTACTCGGACTCCCTCCAGTCACTATCTGGCAGAGTAGAGGTAGCAAGATTATACACTAGCCGATCTGGAAGCCTCCTAAAGAGTTACCAATTGGTTTGGTCCAGTGTACTAACTAGCGGCCAACCAGTGAACACAGTTTTAGATCTGTACCCTTGAAATGTAAGGAAGATTGGATCTCTCTATGACATTCACTTTATATATACTAACAAACATTTACTAACCACACAAACACTGTATTCTCCCCTGGCCTGCAAAAAACGTGCGACTAGGCCTGCACCACAACTGAAGAATTACAGTAAGTTGAGGTGCCCAGAGAGTGCAGTGCAGAAAGCAGGAGTCGAATAAATGAAATGAAAGTTTAAGTGTGTGAGAAAAAGAACACAAACCGTAAATGCTACAGTTAAGTACACACTAATCCTAGTTTTAATTAGTATTTAAATTTACATTGCACATCATTGCATCCCTCCTGGTGTGTGAGAAAAAGATGAATAAGCGTGAGTGAGAAAAAAAAATGTGTATATATATATATATATATATATATACACACAGGGTATCTCAAAAATACGCAGCATAACGTCAGGAATGAGTTCCTCATACGCAGACAATAAAAATATTTTATATCAACAGTTCCAGAAATGCTTGGTTTCCGAGTTTTGAAGGTCTGTCTATGACACTACTGTTCACATTACCTTATAGTAATTGTTCAAAATGTCCACCTTCTGCCTGAATACAGGCCTCACATCGACGTCTCATGGACTCGCGAAGACGATGCCAAATCCTTGGCATGTTTCGTATTGTCTCAAAATCAGATAGTTTCCACATCAGCTACTGGAGTCGAATACACCAATGACTTTAAATGGCCCCACAAGAAGAAATCTAGTTGGTTTAAATCAGTTAGAGCATGGAGGCCAGGCAGTTGGTCCACCTCTACCTATCCACCGACCAGGAAACCTTCGATTCAGATAATTGCAGGCTAGGTGGCTGAAATGTGCGGGAGCGCCATTGTGCATGAAGTGTGCTTGTTGAAAAATGATCAGTGGCGTGTCATCCAAGAAATCAGGCATGTTCTTTTCCAGAAAGTTTCTGTACGCCTGCCCTGTGAGTTTGTTTGGAAGTACATGGGGCCCAAATAACTTATCACCAAAAACACCCGCCCAGATGTTGAGGCAGAACCGCTGTTGGTGATGTGATGGAAGAATTGCATGTGGGTTTTCCTAAGCCATACGTGCTGATTGTGAAAGTTTTGGATTCCGTCTCGTGTGAACTGCTTCATCTGTGAATATCACTAAGGCAGGAAAGTGAGGAGTTGTACCACACTGCTGCAAGAACCACTGGCAGAACATTACTTGCACAGGGTAATCTGCTTGTGACAAGGCCTGTACCTGTTGCAGATGGTAAGGATACAGTTGGTGTTCTCGTAACACTCTCCAATTAGTCGAAAGTTGAACAGCCAGTTGCATTGCTATTCTGCATGTGCTGATTCCAGGAGTGGCATGCACAACATCCAAAATCTCCTCCTCTACTTCAGGAGTCGTAGATTTTGGTCGTCCTCTGTCGGCAGCATGAGGTATAAAGGTCCCATGTTCACAAAGGCGGCAATGGATACCTTCAAACGTTTTCCCGTTTGGACATCTTCGTTCTGGAAACCTGTCGTGGTACAAATGACAAGTCTCCAGCACATTGTCGTCCGCCAAACCATACATAAAGTGCTTGCTCGCGATTTGAGTACATGGTCAGAATGGAAAACCACCAGATTCTGTCAGTACCTTGTGATGAAGGAAATCAGCTGCGGGAGAGAAGACATTCCGGTTAATAACTCAGAAACCAAGCATTTCCGGAACTACGTTGATATAAAATATTTTTATTGTCTAAATATGAGGAACTCATTCCTGAAGTTATGCTGTGTATTTTTGAGACACCCTGTATATATATACAAAACTTCGGGGAAAAAAAATTATAAAATATAAGAAAAAAAATTATATAAAAAAAATGAATGCATTTAGAGCGAGAATGCAGATTATGAATAAAGTAAATGTGTATCTCTCCCAGAGCAGAATGAGCAGCTTGACCTTTTTACCGGATTCGACACTACATGGACATGACAACCATCACCGACGCAAACATACTGCAGCTTTGATACCGATACACCATTTGGCAATCCGAACTGGGTACTCTAACCCGGTTCTCTTTAAAACCCCATTCCCAGGCAGGGTGGGAGGAGACAGAGACCTGTCTCCTCTCTCTCCCCATACTTAGCCTGGTGTGCCTCGTCTCCACTGTCCTCTTTGGTGATGCCTACTCTATCATCCCTATTCTTCCATCTGTTTTCCCACCCAGTCTTCAGTCTCCCCCTCTCTCACTAAACTGACCGAGTACATCCCTTAACAATGCTGCCAAATTCTAATCAACATCTAAATTCTACCGCTTTCAAAAAAAATGAATGCAAGTAGAGCGAGAATGCAGATTATGAATAAAGTAAATGTGTATCTCTCCCAGAGCAGAATGAGCAGCTTGACCTTTTTACCGGATTCGACACTACATGGACATGACAACCATCACCGACGCCAAATTCTAGTGTACTCCCCCCTTTATTATTTTTTTTTATCTACTGAGTGCCTGACCTGCCTCTTTGTGGCAAAGTGTGGGCAATGGCGGGCCCCAATAGGGGACAACTAACACTATTATCTTTCATCTAGTGTATAGCCTCACGTCTAAAATTTTGCCCGACCTATTAGGCCTTTTAACACATCTCTCTAGCATTCAACCCCAACCAGCAATTTCCAAACAGCAATCCCATTAAGCATTAATGTCAAACGCATGATTTTTTTTTTTTTTTTTTTTTAAGGTCCTTAGCCACTGAAATCCCAGGAAACTAGGTGGTAGCACCTGCCAGAGCAACTTGTGATACTGGACACACCCAGCTTGCCTCCACATGGGGATGTATGGGCAACATCGGGCCCAGCGGCCAATAAGCCAGACAAACAATGGGCACAACACATCACACTGCACAGACATGGCCCACACACTTTCAAGTCTCTGGCTTGACAGTGTACTGTCCTCGATACAGCGAACACACACAGAGATGGGAGAAAGGTGCTGTCTGACAGGAACATACCTTATAATGTTCATCATAACCTCAAAAGTCATCAGTCATACTGCATGATGGAAGAGATGGGGAAGAGTTGGTCGGAACTTAGCTCTGGAAACTAAACATGGGTTCCACCACTTCAAGCCTCCAATAAGCAAAGTGGTGGTATTTCACCAGTTGATGAGAGTCATCGACCACCTAGTATTGCCTGGTAACACAGAGGGGCAGCATTCCTCCATGTGGTGTGGGTGCCACACCTCGACCCCTGCTTACGTTGGTTCATACCTGGGTGGTCACCCACAGTGTGCTTGTGCATGGAGATTATACCCAGGATTACTAACAGTCCCACCATTGTGAAGGTGGAAGCAGAGAATTTGGCTGTCAGGACTTCACCGAAATTGGGTCTATTTGACTTGAATGTCACCCGAATATCAGTTCCATCAGCGTTTTAGACTCCCAGGTAGCCAGTACAGCTTGTCTGGCATATCTGAGAGAATGTCTGTGACATTCTCTCAGATATGCCAGACCGTTGTTTATTACCTTATTAATCATATCACACTCATTCATGCAATCTATGGCTTCAGCTTTTCAAGGCAAGAGATTGAGACCTGTTATTGAATTTATTTAATAATAATAATAATATACAAGGTGTGGCAATAAAGTTCCCGGATTGGTGCTCTTGCAGTCATATTCGAAGAGTTTGAAACTAAACGGAAGTGCTATGTCGTAGTTCAGACTTCTTCCAACATATGGGGGTATAGAGATTGTCCAGCAGGCTGACAGGTTGCAAGTAACAACCAATTTCATTAATAGTCCTAACATTCCATGTCACAAATTTGCAATGGAGCAAATTGCACAAATTTTGTGCTGCACAGCCTCACAGATGAGCAGAAGCAACAAAGAGTGATATTATGCAAAGATTTCATCCAGACTTGTCAAGACAGAATCTATTTCCTCAACTATTGTCACTGGTGATGTGTTGGTTGTTTTAGTATGACCTAAAGACAAAATGTCAGATCATGCAGTGGACTTAAAAATCATCACCAAGGCCAAAACAGTTTTGTTTACAGAAACTTGGATCAAAATTATGCTGATCATGTTTTTTCGAAAACAGGGTGTGATTCACAAAGAATTTGAACCTGAAGGAGAGAGAGAGTTAGTGCTGCATTCTATGTACAGGCGCTTCAAAGACTACTGAAGTGTATTTCTCAGGTGAGGCCACAATTTCAAGAGAAAGGCAGCTGGTGTTCTTGTTGCACAACGATGCCCTACCCATATGTAGTACTTTGCATTTGTCTATGTTAAACCTCAATTGCCATTTCCCAGCCCAACTGTCTAAATCTTGTTGCAGTAGCATATCATTATTATAGTCATTAATCACCCTGCCAACTTTCATTCATCTGCAAACCTTGTGGGACTCCAGTAATAACATTAGTCCATGAAGAGCAGTGTCCATTGATAACCACTCTGTCTTCTCCCACTCAACCATCCCTTTGTCCATAGCAGTAACTTGTCCTTAATGTCACATTGCTCCAGTTTGTACAGCAGTCTTTATGTGCAACAGTATCAAAAGGCTTTCCTGAAATCCAATTATATGATATCAAAATAATTTTTTTCATCCAGTTCCTTGTCTCTGCATCATAGTATCCAATCAGATTGGTCAGACACCTCTCCCCTTAAATAAACCATGTTGCGACAGAAGTATAACTGCTGTCCCATTTAGATGGTTCAACATTACATAACCACTGAGACTAGTATTTTCCCAGGAACAGAAGTTAAGCTAACAGATCTGTAATTACTCATGTCACCTTTTGATCCCCTTTGTGAATTGGGGATACATTTGCACATGTTCAGTCAAAAGGGACCTCTCCTGAAGCTAAAGTTGCTCTCATAATTATGACCAAGGGTTTGTTTACCACCTTTGCTGCCTTCCTTAATATAATTGGATAGATCCCATCCACACAAGGTGTCTTTTTTATGTTTAACTTGAACAATTACTCTTCCACTTTCCTCTCGATTATCATCAAAATAATTCAGTTTCCTGTTAGAGTTTGATAAACTCCTGGCACCCCTCCTAAAGATGAATTAGACAATGAAAGGAAAACACATCATGCAAAATGATTTTTCTAAATAAATTAATAAAACCTTTGTTCTCACCTCTCATGCTCGGGGCTCCATTGGTCATGATACAAATTATTTTGTTCGTATTAATTCTCTTATTTTTGAAGCATTCGATAATTGCAGTTTCTATATCCTCTCCACACATTTTTCCTGTAAGTGGCAGTAAATCAAGAAATTCTTGGGGTCCTTGAGAATTTATATATTTACAAACGAAGACAATTGCACGATATCACCAATGTCACATGATTCATCACAGGCATGGAAAATCCTGATGCTGACTTGGGGTCCATAATCTGCTGATTGATTACATCTTCAGCCATTAGTAAAGCTCTGTCACTCAGTTTTTTTAGATATTGGCATTTCTTTAATTTTCATAATTATTTCTTTTTGTTTTGAAAATTGCTGAAAAGTTTTCCAACATTTTAATAAAACATTTTTTTTTTTTTTTTATGTATTTGACGTCCGTAAATGGTTTCCCCCATGTTAATTCACTCACATGCAACTACAAAACTAGCAGCATTTGTATTTCTCGATGATTTAATCCACTTTGATAATGAATTCTTTATTAACGATATTTTCTGTTGTAACTCATTCACAGCTTTTTTTCTTGGCTCACTGGCTGGATATGTTTTGGCAAATGGAATGCATCATGTTTAGTCAAAAAATGTCTTTCTAAGTTTGTGTTTTTATATTGTGTGAAAGTTTTTCACTACATATTAAACACACAGGAAGTCCTGTAGAATTTGCCACAAATGCATAAGGCTCAGTCCATTCCTTCTTAAATTCATGGTTTTCTTGCTCAACTCTTTTGAATTGGCATTTTAAAATGATAGCAATTTTAATATCCTCTTATTTCACTTTTTTAAAAAGTGAAGTGATTTATAATATGAATTTACGTACCTATCACAAACACTAGGTACACAGATATTATTTTGTTCCTGTTTTAACTATTTTATATTCGCCATCCCCGCAATGATTAATCTCCAACACCTTGCAGTATGTGTGGTCTGCTTGCGATGTGCAGGAAAACTAAACTGAGAAGTGTTTACAGCTTGTGCTGAAACTAATGCTATATTAACTTCGCCGCTTGTGCCCACTGCACTTGTACATGTGGGCTAAAAGTTAAAGAGCTGCAGGTTTCTGACCCTTGGTCTAAACCTGGAACAGCATTTCTTCGTTAGTGCGAAAAGTTTAGTAGCTTCTATGAATGCTTGAATGCTTCCCGTTTAGAATTTGCCAATGGTAACATGATCAGTTGGTCCCACTATATTCTCCTTTAAAAAGCAAAAATCCTTCCCTTTACCCTTGATAATACCTACATCTTTGAGTAAATTCCATATCAGTGCACTGTGATCACTACAATCTAATGATTCTTTTATCTGCAGATTCTTAATGCATGAATGATCAAGTGTATTACTCTCTCTTGTTGCCTCTCTATTAGAAAACAGTCATCCAGTAAATCCACAAAAGTCTTGCCCGTGTATGAGCAACCAACCCACAAGTTCCAGTCAAGATCTGGAAAGTTAAAATCCCCCATTCTAAAACATTCTGATTTACTGGCCCACTATTTCTCTGTACAGTTGTTAATTTTACTCATCACAGTCATTTGGCCTATAACACACTGCTACTCTAATTTTCGTTTTTCCAGTGCTTATGTCACACCAAACTGGTTCGCTGGACACCCATGTCAACTGGATGATGATAACTTATTATTATTGAATATGTTGAAATACTGGCCCACTGTGACCCATAAAATACTTATTGGTTCATTTTATTGCTTATATGTGATTTAATTATTTTTATTTATTAAATACAATTTTTTTTTTTAATATAGAATGGGAAAAAACCACATCTGAGAGATGATGTTGATATAAATGTTATAGGGTCCGATGTACGGTGTGAAGGTTTTACGTAAGTGCATTTAAACATTTTGGAGTCTGTTTTCTTGAAATATAAGCTTGATTAAATAATTTTATTTCAAAATTAATAGCAGTTATCCTTCACTTCATTGTTAACTCATAATATAAAAGAAAGTGATAAACATAGTAAAAGAGAAAAAAGTTATAGCTAGGACAAGAGACATAATTTGCAGTTGTATTGATGTGGTGCTGGACTGCCATTTTGTTGTATAACAAAATGTATTTTCCCACTGGAAATTTGTGATAACTGAGAGGAATTAAGAGCAGTAACTTGCTCTTAATGCCACATGGCTCCAATTTATACACAGCAATCTTTTACGTGCAACAATATCAGAAGCTTTCCTGAAATCCAAGTGTATGACATCAAAATAATTTTTTGCTATCCGGTTCTTTTGTTACTGCAGTATAATTGCATTATTTCTTTGACCAGTGACTTCATTATTTTCCCAGGAATTGTAAGTTAAGCTAACAGGTCTATAATTATTGATATCACATTATGAAAATGTCTTTCTGATTCAGGGGAAATCACTATTGACTGGAGAATGTATCCCCAGTTCACACAGGAAGATCAAAATGTGATCAATAATTACAGACCTATTAGCTTAACTTACATTCCTGGGAAAATAATGAAGTCACTGGTGAAAGAAGTAATGCAGGAAAAAAAATTATTTTGATATCATATACTTTAATTTCAGGAAAGCTTTTGATATTGTTGCACATAAAAGATTGCTGTGTATAAATTGGAGCAGTGTGGCATTAAGAGAAGTTACTGCTATGGATAAGGGGCCGGTTGAGTGGGAGAAGCCAGAGTGGTTATAAATGGACAGTACTCTTCATGTTAATGGTAGAGTCCCCCAGAGTACAGTCCTGAGCCCATTGTTTTCTGTATTTATTAATGAAGGTATATCAGGCGTAATGCCTTCTAAGTTTACAGATGATACAAAGGTTCATAGGGTAATTAATGGCAGTAATCAAGGTATGCTATTGTGCAGCAAGATCTAGAAGAATTAGGCAGATGAGCTGAGAAATTGCAATTGAAGTTTAAAATTAACAAATGGTAGGTACTTCATATGAGTAGCAGTAATCATAGAGTAACATATTAACTGTGTGGTACTACACTCAGGTTAGTGGGAAATGAAAACAACCTGGGGATAATTATGCAGTCACATGTGAAGTTCTCTGAACAATGCAGATGGTCTACCACGGCAGACTACGGGGTTTGTCGATGATATAGAGCAACTTTGCTAGCAGGGATAAGGAGGTGATTATCCCATTGTACAACGCAATGGTTAGGCCCTATGTGGGAGGTGTCATTTTAGGAAGGATGTAGCTGTGCTGGAGAAGGTTAACGAGATTGGTGAAGGAAACAAAAGGGTGGTCTTACTAAGAAAGTATTAGTATTAGTAACGGCCGTATGGTGCAAGAAAGCCTATGGCTTATGCTGCACCAGCCAAAAAAAAAAAAAAAAAAAAATCCGAACAAAACAATGATAAAAACAAAAATTAAATAAATAAATAATAATAATTAATAAATAAATAAAAATAATAAAATGAAATTAAAAATTAAATAAAAAGGAAATTAATCCTATCATCCTATGCGCTTCCCTTACCCGAAAGTACTATCCAGATGACCTTTGAATTTCCCCAAACTGTCGGCCTCTACCACCCTTGAAGGCAACTTATTCCAGTAATTTATAACTCGCTGGCTAAAATAAAACTTCCTGCAGTCCAATCTAAACATTTCCCCGCGTAACTTGAATTTATGTCCCCTAGTTCTAGCATCATTTATAATCTTGAAAATTTTGTCCTCATTCATTTTACTGATGCCTCTCAGAGCCTTAAACACCTCAATCAAATCTCCTCTAAGGTGTCTAGTTTCCAAACTCTGCAACCCACATATTCGAAGTCTTTCTTCATAAGAACGCCCTTTTGCCGATCTCACCAGGCGAGTTACCCTTCTTTGCACCCTTTCAAGAAGCTCGATGTCTTTCTTTAGGTGCGGTCTCCATACTTGAACACAGTATTCCAAGTGTGGTCTAACATAGGCCTGATATAATGGGATTATCACGTCCCTATCTCTACTTGCAAAAGTTCGATAGATCATCGATAGGACACCATGGGCCTTCCTTGCAACCTGTTTACAATGCTCAGAGAATTTCATGTCTGACTGTATCGTAACACCCAAGTCCCTTTCCTCCAGTACTGGGTTTAGTTGAACTCCACCAAGTGAATAAGTTATTTTGGGATTACTGTTTCCCAGGTGTAATACCTTACACTTTGTTGGATTAAAGCACAGCTGCCATTTTTCTGACCATTCTTGAAGTCTATCTAGGTCTCTCTGAAGAAGCTCAGCTTGACAGTGATCATTAACTACTCTACCAATTTTAACATCATCTGCAAATTTAGACATCACGCCCTCTATCCCTTCATCAATGTCGTTTATGAAAATTAAAAACAACAGTGGTCCTAATACTGATCCTTGGGGAACCCCACTTCTTACATCAACCCAATCTGAGGAATAGCCATTTATCACAACCCTCTGCCTCCTGCCCTGAAGCCATCCTTCTATCCATCTAAGGATTTTCCCAGTGATTCCAACCTGTTCCAGCTTATAAAGCAACCGCTCATGTGGGACTGAGTCAAAAGCTTTGCTGAAATCTAAATAAACAATGTCGAAATTATTCCCTAAATCCAGCTCGTGAGTGACCCTTTCGAAATAGCGAACCAGATTTGTTAAACATGATTTTCCCTTTACAAAACCATGCTGAGTATCCTTGAGAATTTCAATTCGATCCAAATGATCCTGAATTCCACCCTTGATCAATGCCTCCATGATTTTCCCTACTACTGAAGTCAGACTGACAGGTCGATAATTTCCCACTTCACTTTTAGAGCCACCCTTATGTATGGGCGATACATTTGCACTTTTCCAATCCAAGGAAATCTCCCCAGAGTCTAGTGATGCTCGCATAACCAGCCTCAGTGGTTCAATGCACTCGCTTGCCGCCTCTCTCAAGAAAGAGTTCAGTTCAGCAAATTGCGGTCTCTGGAGACTAATTACTTGTAAGGTGATCTGATTGAGGTGTTTATGGCTTTGAATGGATTGAACAAGCTCAGCGCTGATGGCATCTTACAGAAAAGGCCTCGAGCATTGGGGTTAAACATACTAAAGCAATATTGCCTCAACCTACAACTAATAAAATAAACGAAAAACCAAAAGTTTATTGAAATAAAAATATGTAATTAAAAATTAGATTGCTAAAAATAAAACTAAAACAAATTAATTTAAAACATTAAAATACAAAGTTGGATTAAAAATAAAATCAAACAATTGAGGCAAGTAGCATTTGAGGCAAAGAGCCTCTTTATCAACCTACTGAAACCTACGACTGCAGGTTAACTATAATATAGAAAGGTAGTCTTGCACATGCATACAGATAACCAGCTGCTGACTGTGCTTGGCGAAGAAAAGAAATGACAGAAGGGAGGGCAGGAATAACAGAAGAGAATATTAACTGCCAGACTCAGCATTATTCCTATGACATCCTTTAGGCAAGTTATTAGGTCACTACCTCTAATCACGTAAAATGACTGCCTCTATAATAGGATGTACGTTGGTTCCAGCATTACCGATTGGTGGTGAAACTCTCCACAGCTATATAGTGGGCCTTTAACCACAAGAGATGGTGATAATTATTAGCCTGATCTATTATTTCAACGCTAGAACAGGGATTACAGTTAAAATGTTGCTCACACCAGTAATGCTCAGAGATGGCTGAGTTGCCAATATCAGAATGATGAATCCTCATGTTCATTAGTATGATTGCCCAGTCTGTGTTTGGCTTGACCAAGATAACACACGCACCCCACAATCTGGGCAAGTAATCCGATATACAACATTCTCAGTATATAAAAGTGGAATAGTCAGTTTAACCTTGGATAAATAAAACCTATTCTGCCAGGGAACTGCATGCACACTTTCAGTGCAGCACCCTGGCAACTCATGCAGACACACCTAGATAGTAGGGGAATGTAGACAGTGGCAACTAGATCATTACCCTGATTAACATGACAAACAGACTCATTATCAACTATCTGGAGTCTGTCCAGAACATGAGTAGTGTAACGACATTTAAATAAGTCAGTCCCAATTCTGACAAACTCAGCCTTCCTTTCTATAGGATTACTACAGTGTGATCATGTCCAATTAAATGATGTCTCACCGTACTGTGCAGATGCCCCAGTGCAGACTCAACTTACTTATTCTTGTATAAGTTGAGTCCAATTTGACAGCTGCTGATGATTTGGGAGATGCTATGGATGAATTTTCAAATTAAAAATCAAGGGGGGGGGAATTAAAGTTCAGAGGGACATTATGTAGAAATACTACTAAGTCAACATGCCATCACAGTTGCAAAGTTATTTCCACAATGTGAGAGATGCCAAATGGTGTATAAATAATAATGTATTAGAAGATGAAATGCACAAGGCATAATTTCTTATGGGTTTAGGTAATTAACTATATAATATCGGTATAGATACTACATATGTAGTTCAAATTTATGGGTAAACTGTGGTATATCTACACCGATATTATATAGTTATATTTTTATATACATTAAAAGGAATTATGTTATGCCCTATATTAGTGATATGATTAGGTGGAGGATTCCATGAGATCACTTCTGCTTTGTTGCCAGTGACCTTCAAGTTCATGAACCAGTTTGTTCCTTTTTACCCAGTAAGTTGATAAAAGCAATGCTCTTTTTTTTTTAGGTTGTCTTACGTATTTGTAACATATGAAATCTCAAATACCTGAAGTTCTTAACTGTTGTTCATTAATGATAATTTTATAGGTGACTACTAGTTGCACATAGGATTATATTCTGTACAATAAAGGTCTAAAAAAAAAAACTTGAATATACATTTACAGTCAAACAGTAAGCATTAATTCCTATTTAAAGATAAAAACTTTTTCACTATAATGGAAAGATTAATTAATATGTACTTAAATTCATTCTCTGTTGCTCTTTAGGGGAGCTGATTTAGCAGCTTTGGTAAGAGAAGCTTCAGTTGCAGCCTTAAGGGAGTGCTTATCATTGTCTGGTTTACAGAAAGAATTTGAAAATGGAGATAACCAGCCAGTAGTAGTCGAGAATAAACACTTTGAAACAGCTTTTCTAAAAGTAAAACCATCAGTTTCTTCCAAAGTAAGATTTCAGTTTTGAAAATCGAATACTAATTATCTTAAACACCAAAATACACATCAACATTAAAAGTAGAAACTTGAGTTATCATGTAATACTGAAAATTTGTGACTTTGTTTGCTAATCAAAACAAAACCATGGGCTGTATGTTCCCTTTCATATTTCTTATTTTCATCATGAGTAGTTTATAATTTTGGTGTGTTCCATTTCTAAACTTACTGAAGCACTGTTAAGGTTGGTGCATTCAGTCCAGAATAGATATAGTATTATTATTACAGTAAAGAACTAGCCTATGAAGTAAGTTTTTGAAATAACAGTAATATGTAAATATCAACTTATTGGTCAGTACATGATGGTTATAAGTGTTCACCATGCATAATGCTGCATCTGAATTACATCACAAGATTTTGGATTTATTCATACAAAAGAAGTAAGGTACAAACACATAAAAGCAGGTTGGTCAGTGCCAGTTGTCAATACTGGGAGCTTGCATTTACTAGAAAGTAATTAAAGTGGTAAAATATATATTTATCAATTCGAGGGGAACATACATGTACATATCTTCAAGTTCTGATTCTTTATATGAAGAATAATCCTCATGAAAAATAGTTTTTTTTAAAGTTAATAGAACCAAGAACTGTTCAAATTCACTTTACATCCTTTGTAGTACACAAAAATTTGGTGAATATCATAATTTATTTAATGAATGAAAATACCATTATATGCAGAGGGATTTTTTTTTTAAATATATTAGATTGAATAGAGAAACCTCTAAATATATTTTAAAAAAGAAGAGAAGAAAAATGCATGGGATGCATATAAATTATCAGGTGACACAGAAGCTTGTGGTAGATATAAGCTAGTCTGTAATCAAGTCTCAATGGAGGTTAGGCAAGCAAAGGCAGATTACAAGAAAACTTGGCGCCTCCGTAGCCAGAGGCAGCAGTGCATAGCACACGCTTCTTAATTAGACCGGGGTTCGAGCCTGTGACCACCAAATACGGAGGATGTGGAAAGGTCAGGGAACCCCAGAGAAATATGGCCTTAGTTGCTAATGCCCCTAAAAACCAAATAATAACAACAACAAATCTTTGGCAAGGGATGCAAAGAAAAACAGCAAAGACTTCTTTGCTTATGTAAACTCTAGAATGAAGGGAGATGAATCAGATTGGTCCACTTGATATATCGATGGTTCGATTGTTAATGATCGGGTTGCTGACAAACTGAATGAGTATTTTTCCCTCTACAGAATTCCTCACTTATGAATGTAGATGCCAGCTTGTCAGCTTAAATGATTTTGTAATAACTGAGAGCAAAGTGGAGGCGAAATGTTGAAGTTAAACATAAGAAAGGGTGAATGAGAACTATCCAGTTATATTAAAGGAGGCAGCAAAGGAAGTAAGCAAACCCTTAGCCATAATTATGAGAATATCCTTGAATTTGGGGAAAGCCCCATGGACTGGAGATGTGAAAATATATACTCCCAATTCACAAAGGAGGATCAAAGGGTGACATAAGTAATTACAGACCTGTTAGTTTAACTTCTGTTTCGGAAAAAATAATGGAATCACTGGTTAAAGAAGCATTGCAGGACCATCTTGACAAAACTGAAGTTATAATTCAGACAGCATGGGTCTGTTAAGGGGAAGTCTTCTCTGACCAATTTGATTGGATACTATGATGTGGTTGCAAAAAATAATTTTGATATCATATACTTGGTTTTCTGGAAAGCTTTTGATACTGTTGCACATGTCAGTGTTATACAAATTGGAGAAGTGTGGCATTAAGGGCAATTTGCTGCTATGGATAACGGGATGGTTGAGTGGGAGAAGGCAGAGTGGTAATCAATGGACACTGCTCTTCGTGAACTAATGTTATTAGTCGAGTCCCAAAGGGTTCAGTGTTGGGCCAATTGTTGTTTTCTCCATTTATTGATGAGGTCATGTCAGGCTTAAATGTCAAGATTGGCAGGGTTGTTAATGATAGTATGCTACTGCAGCAGGATCTAGGAAAGTTGGGCAGATGGGCTGAGGGGTGTCAAACTGAAGTCTAACAGTGACAAATGCAAAATACTTCGTATGGGTAGCAGTAACTCCAGAGTAATGTGCAGTACTAAACTCAGGGCAGTTGAGAATGAAAAAGGCCTGTGGGTAATTGTGCAGTCAGATATGAAGTTTTAGGAGCACTGGAAACAGACTGCCAGAGCAGCTCGTGGGGTCTTGTCAATGATATACAAGAATTTTGCCAGCAGGATAAGGGGTTGATTATCCCCTTGTATAAGGCAATGGTCAGACCACACTTTGAGTACTGTATAAAAAGGTCTGGAGGCCTCATTTTGAGAAGGATGTAGAGCTGTTGGATCGAGTACAGAGAAGGGCAACAAGATTAATGAATGGAACAAAAGGGGTGCTCTTACGAAGAAAGGCTTAAGTTTTGCAAATTACAGCACTTGCGAGGTGATCCAGTTGAGGTTTATATAAGGCCTTGAATGGTTTGAGCAAGCTCAATGCTGAAGGGATTCTGCCTCTTGCTCAGATTACACTTGAGGGGGCATAAATGCAAATTGAGAAAAGACAGTTGTAGAATAGATGTGCAGAAATTTGCCTTTAGCCAGCAAGTGGTTGATTGCTTGAACATTAAAGCAGCCGCTTGTTAAAAGTTGGTCATTGTGGAAGTTATAGCTTAAACAAATGCTTTGGAGCAAATGGATGGGTGAAATGGGAACCCCATTGTTTTTTGTTTTTTGTTTTTTTTGCTGATGCTGTATAAGCTTGCCTTCTTCCATCATATGCTAATGCTAAAATGGAGTAACTAGCATAAGCAACCAGTACTTGTTACTTTGAACAAATATTTTTTTTTTTGCCAGCATAGTTAAAAGATGGGATACAGAAAGAATAAGAACAACAAAACATTATGTAGGTGAAATTAAGGGAAAGAGATGGTAAATGGTTAAGTATAAAGAAAAGTTACTAAAGAGGAAATAGGATTTTGGCAAGGATTAAGATCTAGGAAACCATGGGTGACATAGGATATGATAAAAGAAATGGAGAAAAGAAGAAAATGGGAAAAATACTAATACTGAAGTTGGCAATGGGTATAGAGAGATTAACAATAGCAAGCAACCTTCACCAGAAGCTGATTAATTCCGTCAGTGAGGAAAAAAAGCCCAAAAATGTCTCTGACCATTTCAGTCCAGATTGACTTGTTACCATGGTTTTCATTCCCAGGTCAAAAAGGTTGTCAGAAAAGTTGGCAGTGAAAGTATTTAGAACTGACTAAATATAAAGGGGGTAAAAGCAATAAAACACCCAAAATCAGGCTAGCATTAGAGACAGCTTCTTTCTTTCTCAACTCACAATTTCAATTTAGGTAACATATCACCATGCGATGGATAACAGAAATCACAATATATCTGAAAATCATGCACAACAGAGGAAAAAAAAAAAAAGAAAGAAAGAAAGAAAAGGTAGTTAGGTAGAGAGAGTGAAATGAAACAGGGAAAAAATCAAAATCTAGTGACACTAGATGTGTATTAATTGAAATAGCCGAGCATTACTGACATGAGCAGCATAGAAATTTGTCTCCCTGATCTTCAAATTATTAACTGTTTGCACAATTTCCAACTATGCTTGTGATGAGAAGCTCCACATACTTGTACTTTTAGCCCCAATATCAATTGCAGTAAAGGAGCTTGTATCCAGCCCATCATGGAATCTGTTATTTTGCAGTATGATGGCAAGCAGAATAGCTCCCACCCTCCTCTACGTCTGCTGGGGAAGGTGGGTTCTGCACATTTTACCACCACAGAGTTGCAAGATTGGGTAAACATTTGTGCTTAACTGTGTTCTTGTGAACTGGCATGTGCCATTTTCAAACCATTTCATTACTGGCAATGAAAAAGGGTGCTGTGTGATAATGTTAAACATGATCAGCAGTGGAAAAACCAAAATATACAACAGCCAAGAGATGGTGTTCACCCCAGGAAAGTTTTGCTTTGATATTTTTGGCATGGTGTATTTTGAATCTTTGCAGCCTATTAAAACATTAGTAGCTAGAGATGTTGAATAATGCATTGTAAGAGAAATAGCCATTCGTGAACCATAAGTGTTTTGGATTTCATCAGAACAGTGTGGCATGTTCTCATATTACTTGAATTAAGCATGGAAAAATTGAGAACCTTGGTTGGAAGAAAGATATTCACTAGACCACGTACCATCAGCATACCACACCTAATCAGAAGTCTAAAATGCTATCCTTGCTTGTCAAGAACAAGCTAAAATTTTTGGGCTGTCAAAAATGCATTACCTTCATTGACAAAACAGTTTTGTAAACAGTACTGAAAGAAAGTGGAAAAGTCGAACAATGGAGGAAAATATATACTTGCTTAAATTTCAATTTAATATAGTGTTTTGTATTTTTAAATGAGGGGGAAAAAATTACATAACTTAAGAGGTAACTTGATAAGTTGAGGTTAACCAACCTTACAGAAACTTAAGTTCACAATCTGTCTTTAGATTGCTTCATTTATTTAAAACGATTAATAATTGTGAATATACTAATAAATGAAAATTTAGTAGTATATTCACAATTAGAGAGAGAGCACTGCTAAAATTTTAATTAAAGTAGTTCTCTATCTCTCCCCCCTCCCAAAAAGCACCAGATAACTCAAACTTGCTTAATTTAAATTTATTTTCTGGCCCCTTACATTTTAAATTGAGATTTCACTAAGCATGTATTTATGAGGCATCTGTTCTCAAATATATATGCATAATTATCTTGCCCACTTCTTGGGGTGGGGATTCAACAACAAAGATCTATAAGATTATTCATTTTTTAGTTAAATAGAAATAAATGAATTTTAGAGATTGACTATCTTATTTCAGTTATAAATATTACTTAATATATTGTTTTAGTTGCTCTTTAACTTTCTTACAGGACAGAATGCTATATGAGAAAATGAGAAGTCTCCATGGCTGATACCCATAAGTGAAACGAGCAGTAAAAATGTTCTCTGTAAATAATAACTAATAAGTAATTTTGGCTGGGTGTAATTAAGTGATAATAAAATCTCATTCAAGTAAAACGAGCAGTAAAAATGTTCTCTGTAAATAATAACTAATAAGTAATTTTGGCTGGGTGTAATTAAGTGATAATAAAATCTCATTCAAGTAAAGACATCTAGGAGAAACATCAGACAACTTCAATTATGTTAAAAACTGTACTGTATCCAGAAGTTTATTCTTATACTGTAACAGTAATTCTTATACAAAAAGATCTGAAAAAAGCTTCTATGCAAATTTTTACTTGAAATATATAAATGATTTGGCATGCTGGCATGACCCTTGCATGCACTGCATTAGAATGCCTTTTTTCCATTATTCTTTTTCAAATTAACACAATCACTGCTGGTCAAAGCTTATATGTATGAAGGGGCTTAACCCACCTGGATGAAAACCACCCAATTTCTAGAACCCTTTTCTTCTGATTAGCAGGAAGCAAAACTGGATATTTTTGTCAAGCAACCTTTGTCAGAGGCCAACTAATTTAGCCATAGTGATATGAAAGCCCAGAAATATCTCTACCTACAAAAAAATCACAGGATTAACTCAGTCGTGTGATTTTATTCACTGTGTTAAGGTTGGAGCCAGTAGCAAATGTGTTAAGCTTCAAGCAGTTCACTGTGAATTTCCAAAAAGAGTTGTTCCCAAAATATTGAAATTGCCATTGTCGATTCAGCCATGGTGATACAAAAGCATATTTTTCAATTAATTGCGACGTCAAAACCAAGAAGACAGGGTGTATAATGCTACATCGCAAATTAAAACATTCAGTAAGACTTATGAAAAAGGAAAACACTAAACAATGTAAGTACAGAAAATTACCATTGTAGTTACGTTGAATTTGGCATTTCTGCTTCTGTGTACCAAGCCACTTAATATTCAAAATAAAATAAAAAAAGACAATACAGCACTCACATTCAGCAGTGCAAATGCATAACTCTTTCCCCACCCAAGGAGTGTATGTCCACACTCACCAAAGAATGAGTGCCATTTTTATAATAAATAGACAATTAGAAACTAAAGCTCACAAGCACCACTTCATCAAAGAGATATCAGTGCTCATGAACTCCAAAATGGATTTTATATCGGTCATTTGCTGCTAATACAGAAAAATGTTAATGGATGTCCCTGTACAATTGGACCAGACAGAAAATAATGAACACGACTCAAAATTATAAAGTATGTCATAGCTGCCACCTCCCTCTATAGATTAAATGACCAAATATAACAGACAAAATGCAAATTTAAACATTGAACTAAATCGTAATAAACGGATTTAACATAAACTAAATTAAAATCAAATGATTAATTAACAAAAACCAAACCAGTTGCTATGGCCTTATTGTACCAATAAAGAAATAGGTCATTAAAGATCATTCAGTATACCCATGACCAATGTTGACTTTTCCCTGATTTTTAATAAATAGAAAACAAAAGTCAAGAGAAGCATGAGCACAAGATGATGAATAGTGATTTTTCCTGATTATTTGCTGTTCCCCCCCCCCACACGATACAAATAGTTTTTGACACTGATAAAACAAAAGATTAATAATAAATAACAATTTAAAATAAATAAACCACATACTTAAGTACTGTTCTCTTTCATCCAATATTTCCTGCATGATGAAATCTATTTACAATAATTGGGTAAAGTGGGATTTTTTTTTTTTTGTAGTTGCGGAATAACAAAAATCCTGCCAATCTATCTTGCCTCACAATACTTCTTAAATACCCTTTAATTAACAATTTTGTAATACTTGTTATTGCTGAAACAGACCAGAGCTGTTGAACCTCAAGACTGAGTGTATCTATGGTACTGTCAGGACAAGAGGCTGTTTCTTTCAAAACTAGGTCCAGAAGTTAAATTCATCTCTGACTACCTTTTCTGACTGATGTTTTCACCATAAAATTTTATTGCTTCATTTGGAATAATAAACTGAAATCTAAAACCCTTCAAAAGCTGAATTTCACACTACAAAATCCAAAAATGAGATGGTAGGGTGGGGACACATTCTCTTTGTGCCCATGGCTGGATACCTTCTGGACTGGTCTACTGATGTTGGTCATGGTCAGTATACAGGGCATTTCATAACATGCGAAATAATTCAGACAGCATGGGTTTGTTAAGGGAAAGTCTTGTCTGAAAAATTTGATTGGATACTATGATGTGCTTACAAAGGAACTGGATGCAAAAAATAATTTTGATGTCATATATTTGGATTTCAGAAAGCTTTTGACACTGTTGTGCATGGAACACTACTGTACAAATTGAAGCAGACTGGTATTAAGGGTAAGTTGCTACAATGGATAAAAGAGTGGTTGAGTGGGAGAAGATAGAGAGTGATGATCAATGGATGCTGCTCTTCATGGACTAATGTTATTAGTGGAGTCCCCCAGGGTTCGGTGTTGAGCCCACTGTTGTTTTGTATATTTACCAACTATATTGATGAAGATATATCAGGCTTAATGTTGACGTTTGCAGATGATACAAAAGGTTCGCAGGGTTGTTAACAGTAATGGCAGTGTGCTACTGCAATAGGATCTATAAAATTTGGGCAGATGGGCTGAGACGTGGCAACTGAAGTTTAACATTGCATTTGTCAAAGTATTGCATATGGGTAGAAATAACCAAAGAGAAGTGTATCAACTGTGTGGTACTGCACTTGGGGTGATAGAAAATGAAAAATCTGGGAGTGATTGTGCAGTCAAATATGAAGTTTTCTGAGCAATGCAGACAGGCTGCAGATCAGGTCATGGGGTATTGTCAGGAATACAGGAATTTTGCTAGTAGGTGAAAAGGAGGTGATTATCCCTTGAGTACTACATACAGGTCTCATTTTAGAAAAGATGTAGAGTTGCTTGAGTGTGTACAGAGAAGAGCAACAAGATTGTTGAGGGGAACGAAGGGATCCTTTTACCAAGAAAGGCTTCTTAAGTTCTGCAAATTGCAGTGATTGGAAACTAGGCACCTGTGAGGTGATCTAATTGAGGTGTATAAGGCCTTGAATGGGTTAAGCATGCTGAATTCTGATGGGATTCTTCCACTTACTCAGATTATGAACCTGAGAGGGCATAAATTCAAACTGAGGAAAGACAGATGTGTGGAAATTTGCCTTTATCCAGGGGTGGTTAATTGCTGGAACAAGCGTCCATCTTTTTGTTGTGGAAGTTGATAGCTTAAATAAATTCAAGGAGGAACTGGAAAAGAGACTGGAATGGATGTGTGAATTTTTTTTTTTTTTTTTTTTTTTTTCCTTTCTTTTTGGCTGATGCTACATAAGCTCATACACTTGCTTTCTTGCATCACATGCCTCCATTACTACTACATGCGAGTCATACTTCCAGCACCTGAAAAAAAATTTATACATGTCTGATTATTATTATTAGCCGTTTGATGCTGCACCAGCTAAAAAAAAAAAATCCCAAGTTACCCTGAGAGAGAGAGAGAGAGAGAGAGAGAGAGAGAGAGAGAGAGAGAGAGAGAGAGAGAGAAGTAGAAAGGAGTCATCAAGAAAGAGAAGAATGATGATATCCAGCTCAGGATCCTGGGTTTGCCAAGCCCATACTCACCAGATATGAGCCCCTGGGGTAACTCTGAACAATTATGAAACTCTGGCTGTTAGCATTTTTTAGAAATGCTTATGAAGTTTTCACTGGTAATAAATAATAAAATAAGAGTAAGTAGACAATAACTAGTAAAGTGTTTATTCATACTGGGTACATGTTTGTTTAATATTATTTATTTTACCAAAGAAAGCTCATTTTTAGGCACATTCACGAGTGCAGGTAATACTTGAATTTAAAATAAATATTATGGTGAAGATTACAGACACATATATACAAGTAGCCATCGATTTACACTAGGGTTAGGTTCCTGGGGGGACAGACGCAAATGGAACCCTTTATATATTGGAGTCAATCGGAAATCACAGGATTAGGTTCCGGGCATCAAAAATTTTACCTACCACTTTGCATCGATTGTTTTATTTTATTAGCATTCTTCATAGCTGTAGTAATAGTCGATGTAATAATTCATAGCCCTACACACATTAGGGCGGCTTTCATCAGATTCTATCCTCCGAATATTGCACTAGGATTCAATTAACTACTTTTACCAGATATGGCATGTCATTATTCTATTAAATTAAAAACTTTATAACACGATTGGAAAAACTGCACACGGTTATCACTATTATTATTTAATTTAGTAACAGCACAATTAATAAAAAATATTAGCGTAATAAATTTCCAACACGTGTAAATAGTGTAAACAACAACCAACTGAATGCTTCACCGCATGGACCTTTACTACCCGCATCCACGAGTGGTTACTTTGAGGGTGGGAATCTTTCTCATCTCTGATACAAATGCGCTATTTGCTGATTGGCTCAGATTGTCCTAAATCACGTAAACAGTTCACAATACATAGCACAGTATGATACCGATAAATTTTGTCTGATGATTTTAAACTTTCCATTTATAAATAAAAATGGCATTGTGGTTAGTGATCGGTGCTATTGCGAATCGGTGTAAATCGGACCAGTGCAAAACAAGGGCTACCTATATATACGTGCCTATTTTCTTCACCATGTCCATCCATCTGTCCATAACAGAGATGGATTTTCGTGAAATTCTATATTTGAGCAATTTAAAAAAAAAAAGCTTTGTTGAGCTATTCCAGATTTCATTAAAATTGGACCGATACAAAGACGGCAATTAATATTTATTTTTCCATACAATTTGTAACAAAAAAAGAAATTCATAGATTAAATGTAGCTTGGACAGTCCATGCACGTTTCACATTTATTTTTACGTAAAATGCATGAACATGGTGATGCTTGTGAAGAGATACACATATATACAGAGTTCTCTGCAAGTTTTTTTTTTAATGTAAAACTATGAAATTTTATTAAGTGTTGTATAAAGTTCGTAGTAATTAATTGATAAGGAGATAACCAAGTTGCTGTAGTGTGAAAATCAAAGCAAGACTTTTGGAATAATTACTCTCACCAATTACAACATGACTTTTACAGTATGCAGAAACAAATGTAGAGATTATTCACAAATCAAAGAAAAGAAATTAATGAATATATTAACTTGGCCCATGTATCAATATTAGAATGGGGAACATATTTTCAGAATCTTTATGCAGCGGATAGGAATATAACACAGTATGTGGAACAAAGTAAAAATTCAAAAAAAAAAAATTCAAAAAGTCAACTTGGTGCATTATGGCCTTAGATGCCAATGCACCATAAAACAAAAAAAAAAAAAGTAAAAAAAAAAAAAACTTCTTAAATATGGGGCCCTAGATTATTAGGGGAAACAGAAACTTTTTACAGTTATATTTAGCAGATACAGAAAATATACCTACTGAATGGAAAAAGAGTATCACAACACCAATTCTTAAAAAAAGGATAAAAAAAATAAGGCTGAAAATCTTAGAGGAATAAATTTATTATGTACCATATTGAAATTATACACAAAAATAGTGTAAAACTTATCTTATGAATAATTTGAATTTCAAAATGAACAATAAGGCTTTAGTAAAGAACAATCATGTACTAATTCAGTATTTATATTGAAATATTATAAGAAAGGTAAATGAATTTAATCTTCTAATATTCTTATACTTTTTTGATCTGGAAAAGCATTTGCTAGAGTACAATTAGAAGATTAAATATATTATAAAGAAGAAATATACTTAATTTTATTAGAATAGTGAAAATTTATACCAAAAATCAAACACTAATCAAAACCGAATCACATTATCTATTACAGAAGTACCAATTAGAAAAAGTATAAGACAAGGTTGAGTCAAAAAATTCTTTGAGTCAAACCCTTTTCACTCTTATTATGGGCGAAATTATTAAAGAAATAAATTTAAAAGTTAAAGGTTAAAATTGGATATAAACAATTAAAAATGATAAACTATGCAGATGACATGGTACTTCTTGCACAAACAAGATGATTTACAAATACTGTTGCATAGATTTAAACAATATATGCAACAGTTTCTAAGGATCCTGTAAGAGTTAAATTGATATTAGAATGGATAATGACTTGAACATTTGCACAATGAAGTTAATGACAGTAATAGAATAGTGTATGAAGTCATAAACCAGACAAACAGTGCTAACAAAGTGGCTAGATGCTTAAATAGAACAAGTTGAAACAATAAGAATCTGAGAAAAGAAACAAAAACATAAAGCGGTTAAGACCTATTTTGACATATGAATGCAAAAGTAGAGCCAAAACACAAAAAACAACTAAGCAAATAAATGAAACCACAGAAATAAAGATACTATGTAAGATTTGGCAAAGGTTTTCCAAACTGTACTTGCTACTGAGCCCAAAACAGTGATGGAACTGATATTCGGGTAACACTCAAGTCAAGTGGACCTAATTTTGTTAAAGTCTGGTCAATCTATGACAGCCAAATCCTCTGCTTGGATCCTGACAGTGGTGGAACTGCCCTGGCTATAACCCCCATGTGCAAGTCCTGAAATATGGCACCTAGCATACAGGAGGTGACCATTGTGGTGCAAACCAATGTAACAGAGGTCAAGGTGTGGTGCCCACACCTCGACCCCTGCATTCCTCCTTAATATAACGAATGCCACCACTCTGTGTTACCAGGCAATGCTAGGTGGTAGATAACTCATCAACTGGTGCAATACCACCACTTTGCTTATTGGACTCTTGTAGTAGTGGAACCCATATTTAGTCTCCAGAGCAAAGCTCCAGAAACTTCCTCCAATCTTCCATCACACAGTATGATCGATGCCTTTTGAAGTTATGGACATTCTTCCTTACGTTTTGAGGGTACAGCTCTAAAAAACGGTGTTCACAAGCTGGCTGCTAGATAGAACACTGGACCAAGCCTACTGTAACGTTCTGGGAGGCTTCCAGATCAGCAAATGTATAATCTCGCTGCCTCTACTCTGCCAGATAGTGACTGGAGGTAGTCTGCGTAGTGTGTATGCGAGGCCATGTTATATCAAGGAGCTGGATATATTCTTGCCATGTGTATGCCATATTCAAAAATTTCATTATTTCATACAGCATGTCCTTGCCACCTTTTCTTACTTCTGAATGCACCATGAATTATCGAACTAAAAGAACAAACTTATCTACAAAAAAAATCTAAACCTCCCCAAAACTTCATTCCTTTCAAAAATATACATGGTGTCAATGATGCCCATTTCCACTTACAGTCTGCCAAACCCAGTGTATTTTTTCTGACAGAATCTCAGTTATCGGTTGATTCAACCACTGCTCATCTCAGTTGTCTGAATTATTCGATGTATTAGCATTAGCATTAGTAGAGGCATTTGATGCAAGAAAGCAAGCTTATGCAGCATCAGCCAAAAAAAAAAAAAAAAAACCCACTTCCACTTCACCCCTCTGTTCGTTCAAAATACCTGTCCAGCTGAGCCTTAAACTTATTTAGGCTATCAACCTCCACCACAAGGGATGGCAGTCTGTTCCACCAACCAACCACCCGCTGGCTAAAGGCAAATTTCCGCACGTCTATCCTACATCTGTCTTTCCTCAATTTGAATTTATGCCCTGTCAGGTGATTTTTCTGAGCTAGAGGAAGAATCCCATCAGCATTGAGCATGCTTAAACCATTCAAGGCTTTATACACCTCTATCAGATCACCTCGCTGGTGCCTAGTCTCCAGACACTGTAATTTGCAAAACTTAAGCCTTTCTTCGTAAGAGCACCCCTTTGTTCCATTCACTAATCTTGTTGCCCTTCTCTGTACTCGTTCCAGCAGCTCTACATCCTTCTTGAAATGAGGCCTCCAGACCTGTATACAGTACTCTAGGTGTGGCCTGACCATTGCCTTATACAATGGAATAATCACCTCCTTATCCCTGCTGGAAAAATTCCTGTATATCATTGACAATACTCCATGAGCTACTCTTGCAGCCCGTCTGCACTGCTCAGAGAACTTCATATCTGCCTGCACAATCACCCCCAAGTCCCTTTCATTCTCTACCACTGTCAGTGTAGTACCACAGAGTTGATACGTTGCTCTGGGGTTGCTGTTTCCCATGTGTAGTACTTTACATTTGTCAATGTTAAACTTCATTTGCCACCTCTCAGCCCATCTGCTCAACCTTTCCAGATCCTGTTGCAGCAGCATAGTGTCAGTAGTGTCCTTGACAACCCTGCCAACCTTTGTATCATCTGCAAACTTGGACATTAAGCTTGATATACCATCATCAATATCATTTATAAATACAGAAAACAATAATGGACCCAACACTGAGCCCTGAGGGACTCCACTAATAACATTAGTCCACGATGAGCAGTGTCCATTGATTACCACTCTCTGTCTTCTCCCCCTCAACCACCCCTTTATCCATAGCAGCAATTTGCCTCCAATGTCACACTGCTCCAATTTGTGTAGCAGTCTTCCATGTGCAACAATATCAAAAGCCTTTCTAAGAGCCAAGTATATAATATCAAAGTTATTCCCTGCATCCAGTTCTTTTGTGACTGCATCATAGTATCCAATCAAGTTGGTCAGGCAAGACTTCCCCTTAACAAAACCATGCTGTGTCTGAGCTATAACTGAAGTCTTGTCCAAATGATCCTGCAGTGCTTCTTTAACCAGTGCCTCCATTAATTTTCCTGGAACAGAAGTTAAGCTCACAGGTCTATAATTACTTGTGTCAGCCTTTGATCCTCCTTTGTGAATTGGGGTCACATTTGCACATTTCCAGTCTATGGGTACCTCCCCTGAGTCCAAGGAAGCTCTCATAATTATGGCTAAGGGTTTGCTTACTTTCTTGTGTTTATCTTCAACAGTTTCTCCTCCACTTTACTCCCAGTTATTTCAAGATTCTGTAGCTTATTGCTAGAGTTGAATACACCTCTGGCATTCCCCTTGCTGAATAACTCCTCATGTGTGAATGTCGATGCAAAATATTCATTTAGTTTGTTAGCTACCTGAGCAGGATCATCGACAGTTGACCCATCAATATCAAGTGGACCAATCAAGGAATGTATGATTCCTTTCGCCTCAAAGGTGGTACTTGTTCATATGTCTGTTCCGATATTCCCTGTCAGAGACTTAGTAATTTGGAATGTCCTCTTTTCGATCTTATCTAGCTTAAAATCTCTCTACCACATTCTGTCAAATTCATCTGTCGCTGCTGTCATTCTCCCAACTCCACTAATCACTTGGAACTCTGACTTTCTCTTTTTGGAACATGACTTTCTCCAGTTCAACTTTCCTATCAGTGAGGTAATTTTTCTTGGTGATTTTAATGTTCACAACTCCAGCTAGCTTCCGTTTTCTAGTCACACGTACCCAGCTGATCGAGAGGCTGAGGCTTTTGCAATTACAAATTGTTCATTCACCTACCAGAATACGAGACAATCCTAACCACACACTTGATCATTTTCTCAGAGTAAACGTTCAAGGTGACCGGTCCTCTAGGCACCTCAGATCAAAACTTGGTGATGGTCTCCAATGGAGGCTTTTCTCTCATGGCCATTCCCAACCTCATGTTGTTTGGCATTACAAGAACACAAAATGGGATGATCTGCAAAATTTATTTTCCTTGGATTACTGTTTCAAATCTGATGTTAACATTGCTCAGATCGTGTCAGTGAAATTATTCTTGTAGGGATGAAATCATTTATTCCACACTTCCCTTTAAAATCACATCCTTTATCTAAATCTTGGTTTTTCTAATAAATATGCTAAGGCTGTTCAAGAGAACAATGTTGCATATCGTAATTGGCTGGGATCCAAATCTCCAGGTTCATTTTCTGCCTACACTAAAGCTCAACAATTGTAAAGCAATTATTAATAGACCAAACTAGATTTAAAACAGGCTAAGAGTAAAAAACTTGCTTCTTATCCAAATGGTAGTCGAGCATTCTGATCTCTTGCCAAAACTATTGGCCCCCACTTCTCAAAACCAGATGGTTCTATTGCCACTTCTGTCAAAGGTAAAGCTGACCTGCTAGCATCTTACTTTTCTTCTAACTCATGTATCAAAGACCTTAACAACCCACCTCTTTAATATTCTCAGTGCCTACTGTGGTCTTCAGTTAAAAGGATGTCAGAAAGATTATTCATAACCTTGATTATTCCAGGTCCTGATAGTATGTTATCACTTGTTCTCAAAACCTGTGCTCCTGCATTTACTTCTGTTTTGCCTTTTTTTTTTTTTTTTCATTTTCTTATTCCAAAGGCATTTTCCCTTCTGCTTGGAAATTTGCTCATATCCAGCCAATTTCTGAAAAGGGTGACAAATCCCTCCCAGTGCACTTACTTCCACGCTTAATAAAGTAATGGAGAAATCAATTAATCGCCAGCTCTTAAACTATCTAGAAATCTATCTGATCAACAATCACCTCCACTCTGTCTGATGGAATCCATACTGGATTCCATCAGTGTCAATTCACTGGTGATATTCTGGCTTATGTTACCCATCTGTGGACAAATTCAATGGAAAAGTTCGGTGAAACCCAAGTAGTTGCTCGTGATATGTCAAAGGCTTTGATCACATTAGGCATAAAGGTGTTCTAAATAAGCTTCCATCTTATGGTTTGCCATCTGTTTTTTGTAATTGGGTAACCAGTTTTCTCTCTGGCCACTCACTGCAGATGATAGTAGATGGCTCATCTTAACTTCTCTGCCAATGCTTATGTTCCTTAAGGTTTTCTCCCACTCTTTTCCTCTTGTATATTAATGACCTTCCACTGACTGAAAATCCTACCCATTGTTTTGCTGATGATAGTACATTGCATTCCACCTTTCAGTTTGAGAAATATTGCCCTGTACTAACAGCTTCAACTTCTGGCATATCCACTGCCAATTCCTTAAATGCTGATCTCCAAATAATTTTCCAGCGGGGCAAAGATAACTTAGTTTCAATAATTTCAATTCTTCTAAAATTCGGTGCTGTCATATCTTGCAAAAAGATTCTTCTGCTCCTATGCTTATCTTCAATGACACTCTGATTTGTAGGCTGGATCATATATCTCTATTATTAGATTACTCTGACTTCTAATCTGTATTGGCATAAGCACATTACAAATATTGCTTCTTCTTCTGCATCTAAAACACTGGGTTTTCTCTTTCGTTCTCAGCAGAACTTTCTTCCAAATAGCTGTTCACTCTGTACATATCACAGATCTGCCCTACCATGGAATACTGTTCTCACATCTGCGGCAGTGCCCCCCAAACCTCTCTCAGGTTTCTAGATTCCATTCAAATGAGGGCAGTTAAGTTAATTAATCACTCATCTCTAATAGAGTGGAGGTTCTCAACTGTGTCTCATAGACATTCTGTTTCTGCCACATGGGCAAATTATAGAAGCCCATGGATACTTCCATGGGCACCGTTCTTCTGAATTGGCTTCTATAATTTGCTCGCTCACTCTTTCAAAGCAGTCAAGCAGTCCGAACGCATGCTGCAACCAGTCAACATCCTCTTACCATCTAACTTCAAACTAACAGATCTTTTCTTTTTCCTCATTCAACTTCCATTTTCTTGATTAACCTTTATTCATGTGTATTTCCTGAAACTTACAATCTGCAGAAGTTCAAGTCTAATGTCAACAAATATATTCTTTCATCTTCTGAACCTTCAACCCAAGCAGGGTACTAAGCACTATAGGTTCTAATACCTCTTGTGCTTGGGGTTTTCGTTAAAAAAAAAAAAAAAAAAAAAATCATTAATAGACGAAATAGGAGCTCTGTGATAAGAGATGAATGCAAAATTGAACCCCTAAACAACTGGATAAAAAAAGGCGCGTGTGCTTTACGTGGTAGATTGCTTTACGTGAAACCTTCACGTTTCTTTTAGGTATTTTGTTTGGTATACATTAACTATGAAATACAATGGAATGGAATGAAATGCGAGACAAAAAAAGCAATTGTTGACAAATATTTGTATTTTTGCAGTCATATGACAAATACTTGTATTGTTGCAATCATACTGTTCAACAAATGACTACAATCAAATAGGTAATTAGGCTACTGGATTGGATTTTGTGCCTCTTGCGGAAGCTGCCACGGATGACGTCACTTCGGTGATGCAGTTTTCATGACCAATCAGATTTACTCGGCTGTAGGTGCTCCTCCCATGGATATTTCACATCAAATATAGCAGATTAAAATGGAATGAGTGCATCAGCCAAATGGAAAACAAGATTAATAAAGGGGGCATAGCAAGAGGCCTAGGAAGACCAAATTTAAGGTGGAAGGATGCAATCAGACTAGAAGACTTCAGTTATAGCTCAGACACAGCATGGTTTTGTTAAGGGGAAGTCTTGCCTGACCAACTTGATTGGATACTATGATGCAGTCACAAAAGAACTGGATGCAGGGAATAACTTTGATATTATATACTTGGATCTTAGAAAGGCTTTTGATACTGTTGCACATGGAAGACTGCTACACAAATTGGAGCAGTGTGACATTGGAGGCAAATTGCTGCTATGGATAAAGGGGTGGTTGAGGGGGAGAAGACAGAGAGTGGTAATCAATGGACACTGCTCATCGTGGACTGATGTTATTAGTGGAGTCCCTCAGGGCTCAGTGTTGGGTCCATTATTGTTTTCTGTATTTATAAATGATATTGATGATGGTATATCGGGATTAATGTCCAAGTTTGCAGACGATACAAAGGTTGGCAGGGTTGTCAAGGACACTACTGACACTATGCTGCTGCAACAGGATCTGGAAAGGTTGAGCAGATGGGCTGAGAGGTGGCAAATGAAGTTTAACATTGACAAATGTAAAGTACTACACATGGGAAACAGCAACCCCAGAGCAACGTATCAACTCTGTGGTACAACACTGACAGTGGTAGAGAATGAAAGGGACTTGGGGGTGGTTGTGCAGGCAGATATGAAGTTCTCTGAGCAGTGCAGACAGGCTGCAAGAGTAGCTCATGGAGTATTGTCAATGATATACAGGAATTTTTCCAGCAGGGATAAGGAGGTGATTATTCCATTGTATAAGGCGATGGTCAGGCCACACCTAGAGTACTGTATACAGGTCTGGAGGCCTCATTTCAAGAAGGATGTAGAGCTGCTGGAACGAGTACAGAGAAGGGCAACAAGATTAGTGAATGGAACAAAGGGGTGCTCTTACGAAGAAAGGCTTAAGTTTTGCAAATTACAGTGTCTGGAGACTAGGCACCAGCGAGGTGATCTGATAGAGGTGTATAAAGCCTTGAATGGTTTAAGCATGCTCAGTGCTGATGGGATTCTTCCTCTAGCTCAGAATAATCACCTGAGAGGGCATAAATTCAAATTGAGGAAAGACAGATGTAGGATAGATGTGCGGAAATTTGCCTTTAGCCAGCGGGTGGTTGGTTGGTGGAACAGACTTCCATCCCTTGTGGTGGAGGTTGATAGCCTAAATAAGTTTAAGGCTCAGCTGGACAGGTATTTTGAACGAACAGAGGGGTGAAGTGGAAGTGGTTTTTTTTTTTTTTTTTTGGCTGATGCTGCATAAGCTTGCTTTCTTGCATCAAATGCCTATACTAATGCTAATGCTAAAACTGAACAGATGTTGCAAGCTTAACCTGGAAAGAAAGAAGAAAAAGAGAACTATCTTTAATTTTCACTTCTATTAATCACAGAAAAATAAGAAGGAAAAAAAAAGAGCAAACACACCTGAAATGTAAATCACTGTGTGTATTAACTGACCTGTTTAAAATTCAAATGACCATACCTCTATAATGTTCAGAATCACTCATGTTTATATGAACTATTTTCAGATCCTGAATGACCATACCTCTCTAATGTTCAGAATCACTCATGTTTATATGAACTATTTTCAGATCCTGAACTAATCGTAAAAGTATTGCCCACATTATGAAATACACTATGTACATATACAGGATGATTCAGGAGGAATAGTAAATATTTTGGGAGGTTATGGTATCAATTATTCCAAGTAAAAAAGTTGATATAAACTTATCCAATTCTCAATGGAGATACATTTGTTTTAAACTGGTGCACAGAGCTCCCTGAATCAGATATGACCAAGAAGCAGTTATAATTTATGCTGTTTGGTGTTAGAAGTGTTGTTAAGAATGCCAGACATCTTACCACATGCTGAATATGCTGATACAGTGTTTGTCTATGGTTTTTGTGATGGAAGTGCTACTGCTGCTTGTAGGGAATACCATCAACAGTTTCCTAACTGCAGAAAACCGGATTCAAGAGCGGTTACTAGTGTTTAACACCAAACTGCGTGAGACTGGTACAGTTCCCAGCGCTCATATTTCTTCTGAATGTGCGGATGAAATAGAACGCATTCTTCAGTCGGTAGAACATAGTCCTACTATTAGCACATGAATTTCTATGCGTATTGGTGTTCCACAGACAGGAGTATCGAACATTACGTGAGCTAAATCGCCGATTAATTCCATTAACACTGTTCAGCGATGAAGCTACTTTCACCCATGACAGCATCAACAACACCTGATAACTCTCATAGGTGGTCAGACAAAAATCCACATGCCACTGTAGAAACAAAATTTTCAACATTGCTTCTCTAAACATGTGCAGTATCGTTGAAATCAGTTGATTGGGCCTGTTGTGTTACAAAATCATCTTCATCAGCCATTTTCAATCCACTGCAGAATGAAGGCCTCTCCAGAAACTTTCCAGTTCCTTCTGTTTTGTGCAATGGCCATCCATTTACTACCCACAAACTCATGAATTTCATCTGTCCATCCCCATTGTTGTCTTCCAGGTTTTCTCTTAGCTCCTCTTGGGTACTATTCTGTTATTTTCTTAGTCCATCTGTCATCATGTCTTTGAGCTATGTGTCCTGCCCAAGACCATTTTAGTTCTTTAGTTTTGATAAGAATGTCCTTTACTTGAGTTTGCTGCCTAATCCATGTATTTCTCTTCTTATCTAACAGTCTGATTCCCAATATAATTCATTCCATTCTTCGCTGTGTAGTCCGTAGCTTCTCTTACATTTTTTTGGTGAGTGCCCAAGTTTCACTTCCATAAGTCATGGTGGGGAGTATGCATTGGTTCATTATTTTGGGATATTGCTCCTCAGTATGTGACTATTTCCTGAATGCTATCCATCCAAAATTTATTCTTCTCTTGACTTCCATCCATTTATCATTATTACAGCTAATGACTTGTCCCAGATAAGTATATGACTCCACCTTTTCAATTCCTGCTCCTTCAATCATTATATCCCTTTCTGTGGCATACTTGTCCGTCATTACTTTTGTTTTAGCCATATTAATCTTTAGTCCAAAATCCTTACTAACTCTACATAACTGATTAAGATTTTCCTCTAATTCTTTGGGGCTGACCGGGCCAGCCGGGTGGGTAAAATGCCTACCTGGCAACCCAAAGGTTGCGGGTTCAAATCCGGCCTCGGGCTTGGATCAAAGTACTGCAAAAACCTTGGGAGGTGCATTATGGTCACAGAAGCCGATGCGCCAACTACCAAAAAAAAAAATTCTTTGGGATCGTGGCTTATGACAACAATGTCATCTGTAAATGATTTAGGTACTCTCCATTCACATTGACTCCATTCTGGGACCAATATAAGCTTCTGAAAGCTTCCTCAAGGGCAGCAATAAACAACTTTGGAGATATTGTGTCTCCTTGTCGAACTCCTTTATCAATTTTATATTTATTACAGTCTGTCTAGTTTAATAAAGGACGTAGCATTCTCATATATTTTCTTCAAAATCATAATATATGGGGTATATATGCCTTGTCTTTCCAGTGCCCGAAACATTGCCTTATGCTGTATGCAGTCAAATGCCAAGCATAATGGTGTTTTATATTCATTTGCTTTCTCCATTAGCTGTGACATTAGATGTGATTCTAATAAACAAAAGTTGTAGTGCAATTTATTGATTTGAATCAGTTTTTTGAAGCAGCTACTAACCGTATTAAACTTTTTTGAACAGTCTAATAACCAGTGATCACTATTAATGGTGCTTACTGTAAATATAAATTTAGAAAAGTTGCTGTGCATTCAAGTAATGGAATGGTAAATTTCTGAAGACAGCGATCATCATCAGCCATTTTCAATCCATTGCAGGATGAAGGCCTCTCCAGCAACTTTCCAGTTCCTTCTGTTTCGAGCACTGGCCATCCATTTACTACCCAAAAACTCATGAATTTCATCTATCCGCCTTTGTCTTCCAGGTTTTCTTCTAGCTCCTCTTGGGTACCATTCTGTTATTTTCTTAGTCCATCTGTCATCATGTCTTCGAGCTATGTGTCCTGCCCAAGACCATTTTAGTTCTTTAGTTTTGATAAGAATGTCCTTTACTTGAGTTTGTTGCCTAATCCATGTGTTTCTCTTCTTATCTAACAGTCTGATTCCCAATATAATTCGTTCCATTCTTCGCTGTGTAGTTCTCAGTTTCTCTTCCATAAGTCATTGTGGGGAGTATACATTGGTTCATTATTTTATGTTTCAGAGAAACTGGGATATTGCTCTTCAGTATGTAACTATATTTCCTGAATGCTATCCATCCAAAATTTATTCTTCTCTTGACTTCCAGCCATTTATCATTATTACAGCTAATAACTTGTCCCAGATAAGTATATGACTCCACCTTTTCAATTACTGCTCGTTCAATCATTATTTCCCTTTCCGTGGCATACTTGTTCATCGTTACTTTTGTTTTAGCCATATTCATCTTTAGTCCAAAATCCTTACTAACTGTGCATAACTGATTAAGATTTTCCTCTAATTCTTTGGGATTGTGGTTTATAACCACAATGTCATCTGCAAATTGTAAATGGTTTAGGTACTCTCCGTTCACATTGACTCCTTTCTGCCACCAGTCTAATCTTCTGAAAGCTTCCTCAAGGGCAGCAGTAAACAGATTCGGAGATATGGTGTCTCCTTGTCGAACTCCTTTCTCGATTTTAAATTTGCTACTGTCTTTGTCTAGTCTAATAAAGGAGGTAACACTCTCATATATTTTCTTCAAAATCATAATATATGGGGTATCTATGCCTTGTCTTTCCAGTGCCCGAAACATTGCCTTATGCTGTATGGAGTCAAATGCCTTTTCATAATCCACAAATGCCAGGCATAATGGTGTTTTATATTCATTTGCTTTCTCCATTAGCTGTGATATTACGTGAAGGTGATCCATAGTTGAGAATCCTGTCCTAAAGCCAGCTTGCTCTTTCGGTTGATTCTCAAAGTATTCTTTCTAATCTGTTAGTAATGACCCTTCTGAACAACTTATAGATGTGGGATAACAAGCTAATTGGTCTATAATTTCCAATTTATCTCCTTTCTTATGCAGTAAAACTATGATTGCATTATTCCACTCCTTAGGTGCCACACCTTTTCTAATGCATTTTGGAAAGAATCTTGCCAGTTTTTGTGTCATGTCTCTTCCTTCCAATTTTAACAACTGTACAGTAACTTCATCTTCCCCCAGAGCTTTCTGATTCTTCAATGCATGCTCTACCTCATCAGGAAGGGTATTATCAGGTATGTTGTATGTGTTAATAATTTGTGATCTATCTTCTCCACTGCTGGCATCATTCCCTCGCTCCTTGTATAACTCTTTATAGTAGTCTTCTGCTATTTGAAAAATGTCTTCTCTGTTATTCATAAGTAACACCATCACTTTTCTTCAGTTTCAATATCATTTGTCTTTCTGTATTAATGCTCATGATGGCTGATTTAAATACAGTAAACCCCCGCTATTCGCGGTCGCTGATTTAATATAAAATGAAACCTAAAAAAATTTGAATTTTAAAGGGCTGTGAACATTTTCCGTCATAAAAAAACATGGGCGTGGCTAAAATTATCTTTCCCAGTCAAAACAGCGCTCAGTGGGTGGGGGAGAGGGGTGACAAAATCGCAAGCGTGGATGTTTCTCGCCAATCCTTGTTCAGTATGTGTTATGCACTTGTCATGGAAGGTTTCGTCGTTTGCTTTTAATTTATATGCTTATAAATTAATATGCTTCCAAAATGATAAATCTACCTTTTTGCAGTGTAAAACAGACTTTTTCGAGTGTAATGGAAGAAAGTGACTTTATTGTGGACAAGTTCTTTCTAACCCGTACAAAAATATGGCTACGAATAACGAGAGGAATGTTAAAAAATCAAAGAAGGTGATGACTAGCGAATAAAATTGAGTTATCAGATAAAATTTCTAATGGTGAAAGTGTCTCCTCAGTGGCAAAACATAAAATCAATGAGTCAACGGTACGATCAATTAAGAAATCGGAAGAAAACTAATCCGCCATATGTCCGTGAAAACGCGCTAATTGCTTCAAAAATTTGCTCTGTAACTTGTGATGCTAAATTAGAAAAAATGGAAAAAGCTTTAAATCTGTGGATAGAAGACCGAACTCAAAATAAAATTCCATTAAGTTCACTCATCATTCGTGAAAAGGCAAAACTCCTTTATCAACACTTTAGCGAAACTGCTGATAGCACTGGCGTGATAAGTTTTTTAGCTAGCAAAGGCGCTAGTTTGAAATTTCTAATAAATATTACATTTAATATTAAATTGTTTCTTATTTTCATTTCGATGCCATATGCTTGCATTTCACTATGTCAGTCTATGTACATAGTCATATTATGAAGGTACATATAATACATACATAGACAAAATTTTAGACTAGTTTTTCTTATATATTTCATACTTTGGAACGGAACCCCTTTATTACTGTGGGAGCCATAACTCAGTATTCGCGTTTTCGGTATTTGCGGCATTTCTCAGGAACGTAACCCCTGCAAATAGCGGGGGGTTACCTGTACTTTGTTTTCCCTCAATGCTTGTTCTACTTTTCTTGTGTTAAAATTTTCTTATGTCCTCTCTGAGTCTCTTTTTAATGGTTTTGCATAACTCAGTATACTCAATTTTCTTCCTGTTAGTGTTTTTCTTGCTCTTCATTTGTTGTCTTTGGTTCACCACAACAAGTGTTTCTTTACTGATTTTTCTTCTTTGGGCTTTATCACTTTCAGAAAGTTGTAATATTCCTCATCGATATCTTGGTTCTGAACAGTCTGCAGAAGCTCAAACTTGTTCTTAAGTTCCGGTACATACTGCTTTTTTTCCTCTTCTGTTATCTCAAAGACCTTTGTATAATTTACTCGAGTCAGTTTTTTTCTTTCTTTTCTTACATCTATATCAAGTGTGCATCTTACCATTCTGTGATCACTTCCAACATTTACCTTGTTCGGGCCAGTAACATGATTCACTATATATCTTCTGTTAATGAGGACAAAGTCGATTTCATTTAGTTGTTAATCCATTTTGGCTCTTCCATGTTCACTTTCTGTTCACCCTTTTCTTGAAAAAAGGGCCCATTACTGTCATTTCTCTAGATTCTGCAAATTCCACAAGTCTTTCATTTCTTTCACCAATTCCAAAATTTCCTATAGTTCCCCTTTCTGTGGAAGGGGAACTATAGGAAATATCTCTTTCCAACCTTAGCATTAAAGTCCCCCATAATGATAAGGTAGTGAGTTTTCTGTTCATCTAGAAGACTCAATTTCGGTGTACATTTCTTCAATCTCTTCATCATCGTGGCTCAATGTTGGTGCATAAATCTTTATAACCTTTAGCTTATACCTCTTAGACATCCTGAGTAGTAGTCTTGACACCTTTGGTGATGTACTTTTGCATTCCAAAATTTAGTTTTTTATATCTTTACGGACCAGAAAGCCATCTCCACCTTCACTCCTTTCACTGTTTCCATTGGTATACAGCAGATTAGATTTCCACTTGATAAACTTATAAGTGATTCATTTCTTCTTCTTCTTGTTTCAGCCTAACCGATGATATTCCTATTTACATTTTCTAATTCCTTTTCCAGCTCTAGTATCCTGTCTTCACCAATGAGTGATCTTACGTTGCGACAGGCCAAGTTCAGTTTCCGTGCATAGCAGCCTGATTGTACCCAGAGATTCTTAGCACCCTCTGATCCTCTCGCTGCTGTAAGAGGGGGAGTGAAAGCCGCTGAGGACTGAGGCCCATTTGTTTCGTTGTGCTGTCATGTGCTGGAGGGTTTGGTCTTTTCCTCTTCATGCTAACCAAGTGCCTTGAAGAGAACCACTCTACATGTTTGTTGCCACCTAAGTGACGTAACAGGGCTTACCATCGAGGTATGCATGAGTGGATTTTAGGGAGGCAGGCCAACTGATCTTTTCCTAACCCTTCTGAAATAGAAAGATATTGGATCCATCAGTGTTTTAGACTGAGTGTCTGATAACACACAGAATGCCTGTTCCCCCTCTAGGCAAATTGTCTTACAGGGCCATTTACCTAGAATTTCTGCAAAACAAACTTCCACTACTATTGAAGGAAGTTCCCTTGGCTACAAGGATTGGTATGTACTTTCAGCATGACAGAGCTCCTGCACATTATACCCATCTGGTGATACAATATCTAAATCAAACTTTCCCTGAACAATGGATCAGCTGCAGTAGTCCCATTCATTGGCCACCACGACCTCACTCCGTTGGATTTTTGTTTGTGGGGTTGGATGAAAAGTGCAATATAGAAAGAAAAGGTGAATATAAGAAACGAATTGCTCACATTTTGGATACTGCTGCTCTCAAAGAAACACCAAGTTTACCTCAGAATAACACATATTACCAATAGAGTTGCAAAGTGCATTGAGGTTGGCAGTGGGATTTTCGAACATTTATTGTGAACTGTAAAAAATTTGTTTTGTATCATTCAAAAAGTCAAATTCTAAATAATTTATTGTTCTTTAATACCTCTCATGATGGCCTTTCATGTGCCAGTTTCAAACAGCTGTATCTCCATATCCACTGAGAATTGGACATGTTTATATGAACTTTTTTTACTCGAATAATCGATCTTCCAAGATATTTACTATTCCTCCTGAATCACTCTGTATATAAATACACATCAGTTACAAACTATGATGCTGTTTAATGCAATTGCATAACTATAGTTGGATAAACCAAAGTTTGAACATTAGGCACCATTATTATAACATCTCACATTGTGAAATCCCTCACAACAGAAGGGAAAAAAAATAATACAGTATATATCAAGTAATTAGAATTTTAATGGCAAAGAATGAAGCTTTCAGGGCAAATAGGCCCCTTTCTCAGCAAACGTATATAGATTATAACAATATGGACATTATAGATAAAATTTCAATAAATATAAGAGTTGTGCGTGCTGTGATGCATACATGGCCGCGGGATTGACACTCATCTACTAGATTGGTGTTCGTTGTTGGTACGCTGACTTGTGTGGATTTGCTGCCAGCATTTATCAAGCTTCAAGACTGTTGATTTCAAGATAGGGTGTAGCCTCATGCGCTTGAAGGTTTTTGAATTGCATGATTTGTTCAACAATTCCAGCCAAAGGCGGTGGCGGAAATGTCGGGATTGGTCGATCACTTTGTAATCGCATTTAGGGTTAAGGTTGTGGTGGATCGACCAGAAATGTTCATTGATTGCACAATGGTCAGTGTGACTGATGAATCTGGGTAGCCAAGCGGTCAGACAACAGAACACACACACTACTTATTTCTGGCCCTTCTACAGTGGTATTGTTCTTCACAGAGATAAGAGGCGGAGATGAACTGACGTTTAGGTGCCGCCCATTACAAAAAAAAAAAAAAAGTGGTCAGTGTGACCAATGAAAACTGATCTGTCATGCTCTGCAAGGCAGTCTTGAAGGCATCTCGAGCTCTCCCCTACATACCAACTGCCACAATCTTTGCAAGTTACGCGATATACCACTCTGCTTTGCAAAAAGGGGGCGATTGGAGTTTTCACATTGGAAACCAGAGAACGTGAGCTCCTACCACAACTATATGCATTTTATGCAGTATTCCCAGAGGACTTAGAGATCTGGTCCGACATGCCCACGTAGGCAGTAGGCATATTGCCATGTGGGGATGACAGCCTCAGGCGGGTCATAAGCACTTGCGCTTGTAGCAAGCACTTGTCTAATATGTGGATTAGGTAACCACAATTAACCAGATCAGTTTTTACTCTGGAAATCTCTGTGCACCTAGCTTCCTCTGAGCTGGAATGGCTCCAAGCTGAGGAGAATAGAGTGCGTGCAATGCTGTTGAGATGGCAAAAGGACGTGGCCAGATCTGTAAATGGATGTTGGCTGGTGGCTGCACATGTTCGGACTATTTTGAAAGAGAGAGCACGGGAATTATAGAAGCCAATTCAGAAGAATCATTTTGCCTAGAAATCGGAGTGCCACCAAAGATAAGCATAGGAGCAGAAGAATCCTTTTTGCGAGATATAAGACAGGACAGTTTTAGAAGGATTGAAATCAACTAAGTTGTCGTTGCCCCACTGGAGAATTACCTGGAGATCGGCATTTAAGGAATTGGTAGCAGATTTTCGAGAAGTTGAAGCTGATTGAACAGGGCAAGATTTCTCAAAATGAAAAGTGGAATGTAATGTGCTATTATTGGCAAAACTATGGATAGGATTTCCAGTCAATGGAAGAAGGTCATTAATATACAAGAGGAAAAGAGTGGGGGAAAGAACTGAACCTTGGGGGACACCGGCATTAGTGGAGAAGTTTGAAGACAGAGAGCCATCACCCTCACTGATGGTAGATGACAGTTGGCAAACCATAAGATGGAAGTTTGTTTAGAAGACCTTTATGCCAAACACGATCGACAGCCTTTGAGATGTCAAGAGCAATTACTTGTGTTTCACCGAATCTTTCCATTGAGTTAGTCCATAAATGGGTAACATAAGCCAGAGTATCACCAGTGGATCGACACTGACGGAATCCATACTGGCGATTGTTGATTAGACGGAAGGTTTCTAGGTAATTTAAGAGTTGGTGGTTAATTGATTTCTCCATTACTTTAGAAAGAGTAGAAGTAATTGCAATGTGACAATAATTGGATGGGAGGAATTTTTCATCCTTTTTAGGAACTAGCTGGATATGAGCAAATTTCCAAGCAGAAGGAAAAACACCTTTGGAGTAAGAAAGTGAAAAAAGGCGGCAAAGAATAGGAATACATTCAGGAGCACAGGGTTTGAGAACAAGTGGAGAAATACCAGTGGGACCCGGAGTTTTCTTAGCATCAAGGTTCGTCAAAATCCTTCTGACATACTTTTGACGGAAGACCACAGGAGGCATTGAATGGAGCGTGTTGGGAATGGTGGGAGGTGTTTTACCAAGATCATTAATACATGAGTTGGAAGAAAAATGGGATGCTAGCAGGTCAGCTTTATCCTTGGCTGAAGTGACAACAGAACCATCTAGTTTGGACAGAGGTGGGAGCAGAGATGTGCAAAAGTTGCAGCCAATAGCTTTGGCAAGAGACCAGAATACTCGGCTACCATTAGGGCAAGAAGCAAGTTTTCTACTCTTAGCCTGTTCAAACTCTAGTTTGGACTGATTAATAACTGCTTTACAATTGTTGCGAGCTTTGGTGTAGGCAGAAAATGAAACTGAAGAATTAGAAACAAGCCAATTACGATATGCAACATTCTTCTCTTGAACAGCCTTAGCACATTTATTGGAAAAATCAAGGTTTAGATAAAGGACGAGATTTTAATGTGGAGTGTGGTATAAAGGATTCCATTTCTACAAGAATAATTTCACTGACACGATCTGAGCAAACGTTGACATCAGAAGTTTTGAAACAGTAATCCGACCAAGGAAAAGAAGTAAAGAAATCTCGAAGGTCATCATATCATTTTGCATTCTTGTAATGCCAAACAACAAGAGGTTGGGAATAGCCATGAAATAAAGGCTCCATTGGACAAGAGATAATCACCAAGTTATAATCTGAAGTGCGTAAAGGACCTCTCACTTCAACCGTGTACTAAGGGTTGTTTGTAAGAAAAAGATGAAGCGTGTATGATTAGGATTGTCTAGTATTCTTGTAGGTAAATGAACAATCTGTGCAAAGATTGTGACATATAAGGTAGAGCTCGAGATGCCTTCAAGACCGCCTTCCAGAGCATGACAGATCAATTTGCCTTGGTGAAGCTGACCACTCCGCAATCACGGTACATTTCTGGTCGATCCACCATGACCTTTACTCTAAATGTGATGAAAAAGTGAAAGACCAATCTTGACACCGCCTTTGGCTGGAATCATTGAACATATTGTGCAATTCAAAAACCTTGAATTGCTGCAAGGGCACGAGACCAGACCCTATCTTAGAATCAACAGTCTTGAAGCTTGATAAATGCTAGCAGCCAACCCACACAAGTCCGTGTACCAACAATGAACACCAATCTAGTAGATTGTTGTCAATCCCGCAGCCATGTACGCATCAGAGCATGCACAGCTCTTATCTATTGAAATTTTATCTATAATGTCCATATTGTTATAATCTGTATACGTTTGCTGAGAAAGGGGCCCATTTGACTAGAAAGCTTCATTCCTTGTCATTAAAATTCTAATTACTGGAAATATACTGTATTATTTATTTGATTTTTTTCTTCTTTAAGCCATGAAATCCAGCACCCCAGGTCCATTTGCATTTATTCCTTTACAACAGGTTGCCTTCCTCTTATACTTCGAATAAATAACTTTCTCATTAAAAAGAAAAGTCTGCTTTTACTTATTCTCATTTGAGTACTGCCACCCAGACTGCTGTTTTGTAGCTAATTGGCCTCTCATCAGTGGGTGGGTAGGTACCCAGAGTGAGTTGTGTTCCTATGAATTTCCAATAAGCTTGATAATTTTTCTTATAACTTAATTTTTTTTAGACACCTAACTCAGCTACTTCCTTCAAGACATACTATACCAGCAACCTGATAATGATCATCCTTAATGCTTGCTAGGTGACACTTCCCACCTCATTTTGATAAATGCTTTACTGAAACAAAGCATTTTCTTGAAAAATTTCCTCCATGCAGAATACCAAAAATATACAAATAATTTAAATTTCAAAGAAGAGAGCTGCCCTAACAGAAGATTCTGCTGTATCGCACCTAGAATTAAATTCTGACTGCAGCAGGGAGTGTAAAATACTCTTGAATTTTTTTTTCAAGAATCAAAGCTTGAACCCCAACCTAAATTCTTTTCATATCAGCTCCTTTTTTATAGCCTTATCCCCAGTACTTTCCAGTTTTATGTGTAACTTTAATATAAGGCATCCAACTTTAATATAAGGCATATGGCATTAAAAGTCCTTTACTTATTGTATTACGAATTTTAAGAAAACCAACAAACTGCTTGCCTATTTTAATTCCTGAATATTCTACATTAAACTATATAATACAAGACCTTGATAGTTTGTAATGGGAGGGGGAGGGAAGGAGGCAGTTAAGGAAAAGTACCTAGCCTTTCTACTGAGTCTACAAAGATTTCTGTAACTCTCAGATATAATCTGAATAATTTCATTCCATATGTGGTGAGAGAAATAATGAAAATGATCATGAAAATTTAAATTAAGCATAATGTAATCAA